>NC_080678.1:28047485-30547485 GCF_030445035.2 Dasypus novemcinctus | reverse complement strand
AAGCATGGGGAAAATACAATAGATGTAACCTATAAACTGTGGTTAACAGCAATACCATAATATTCTTGCACAAATGCCAAAGAAGTATTATGTTGATAATGGGGAGTATATACGTTATGGACCAAGGTTGGTGGTAATAGTCTGATGATATTATCTCATAATCTGTAACAAATATTCCACCACACTGTGGTGTATTGGTGAAAGGGTGTTGAATGGGAATTCTACATATGTGCATGATGTTTTGTAAGTTCACAAACTCTATAATAAAAAATATATTTTAAAATAATAGGGTAGGTTGGGGGAAAATATAATTAATGTAAGATATGGACTATAATTAGTAGTAATATTTTGACAATGCTCTTGCATAGTTTGTAACAAATGTTTGACAACAATGCAAAGTGTTGGTGGCAGGGTAATGTACGGGACCTCTGATGTTTTGAATGTTTATTTTGTAAGTTCACAACTTTTACTATACACTTATTATGTATGTTCATGTATGAATGATGTACTTTAATAAAAATATATTTAAAAATTTTAGATCAGTTACTTACTTACATTATTTAAGCTTCAATTTCCCCTTCTTGCAACAGAATTGACAATAGTACCAACCTCATAGGATCATGGTGAGGATTAAATAATAAAAGGCATATAAAGAAATGTATATAGAACCTGGCAGATACTATCTACTTTGTAAACAATGCTGGTTGATATTTGTGTTATTTTCTTATCTTTGCAGCTGCCTATTGTTGCTCTGTAATTAAAGAAATGCCTTTGGTCTTTGGTTATAGACCTTAACCAGATCAGAGAGAGAAATCTGGCAATTTGAGATATGGCAATAGCTGCTGCCCATCTTGTCACTTCCTCTCCCTTCTGGTGAGCCTGATATGTAAACCAACTGTCCCATTTTCCTGGTATCTCTTTTTCCCACACCTCTAGTCAATGAAGATTGCATTTGCTCTCTACTTCTCTTTCCTGAATATCCGTTACTTCTTCTTCTTTTCTCCATGCTCATAATCCATTTTAAAACAAGCTTCTCCAACAACTTTTCATATTCTTCAGAGGTGATGCCAATAAGAGACTGAAAAAGTAACTTTACAGAAGCAATATACATGGCCCCACATAAACACATTTTTTGGAGTTGCAAAATTAGAACTATCCATCCATCATCTAATAAATAGAAACCTGACACCCTTTGACCAGAGGTATGCTTCTAGATATGGCACTATGCCTTTCTCAGCAAATAAATCTGGTCTCAAAATCCAGAGTAGGAGAATGGATCAAAGATCCCAAAGCTAAAATTTAGAACTTAATTAGCTAATCAGCATTAGGAGGTGAGTTAATATAGTCCCTTCCTCTCTCACATGTGACAATACCAAAACTAGGCCAATAAGAAACCTACATTCAGTATATATATCCCAGGTACCTGGAGTGAGTAATCATGACCTTTCAGGAGGTGAGTTAATATAGTCCCTTCCTCTCTCACATGTGACAGTACCAAAACTAGGCCAATAAGAAACCTACATTCAGTATATATATCCCAGGTACCTGGAGTGAGTAATCATGACCTTTCAAACACTGTGCTAATAGCCAATTTACCCTGGACTTGAATCACATACACCACCAGTTTTAATAATGATGACATTTTATACCCCTGTTACTTGATTCTGATGCTAATTCCTTCTTTTAGCCATAGGAAATCACTGTTCCATACAGAATTCATACTTTTTTGTGTAGGAATATAACTGGCTCCATTGATACTATCATATATTTTTTCCAAGCATGACTGGCTCCCCGCTTCATCACAGCTATATTGCGTTGCAGCCATTTCTCACCATTTCAACCACCTAACAAAAAAGCCCTGGTATTTGCCTACTACCAAAAAGCTTCTGGAAATTTCAAGTCTCTGTTACAGTGAATGTGCAGTTTATAACATCATACCATATAGTCATTCCTCTATTTCCATATGTTCATGAATTTTAACTTCAATAAAAGCTTTATATGCAGATCTCTTGTAAATCACATATGTCTACTCTCATATTTTTTTATCCTATGGATATATACCTCTCTCACTCTCTGTATTCATTTGTCTATTGTGATCTCCAGTGTGAAAAACTGTGCAATGTGTCTTTCTCCCTCTTTGGCTGGGGTAAAGTTGGGAGCCTCAGCTACCTTGTTCTATAAGGACCCTATATACTATCTGTCACTCAAAGAGCTAATGGAAACTTGGTTTTCCTGGCAAGGTTATTCTGGGGCTATCAAATGGAAAGACATACATATGGATGCCCATATGCTATATTAAAGTATCATCCCTGACCTTTGGAGGTTAGGGCATTCGAAGGCAGTCATGATCAATTGTCTCTTCAGCTCTCATAGGCAATGGAAACACTTTTATAAATTTCACCCTTGAAAGGAATGGAGGAAGGTGTGCGGGTAGGCACCGGCAGGATATCAAGGGCACTCAGGTCCAACTTTCTACCCTTTCCTCCAGACTAGTATCACATAATTATGCCAGCATAAAATACTGATTAGAATGTGGTTTTGGTTATTTATTCATAAGCTTTTTAGCAAATTAAATTTGCATGATAGATTTTTTTTTAATGCATTAGTGGCTAGATATCTTCCAGGAAGTTTTTTTTTTTGTTTTGTTTTGTTTTTGTTTTGTTTTATTGTCTTACTTTTAAAGCTAGACAAACATACCAGGTATCCCAGCCTTCTCTTCTGTCTCCAGATGAAGGCATTATCTAAATTATTTCCCACATGAGCCCAAAGCATGGAGATGTTCACTTCAAGCACTCCACTTCCCAATACTCTCATATAGGGTAAGAGAAACTTTATGATCTTTCGCATGGCATTGCTTTGTTTCATGAAGTACCAAATCAAGAAAAGAAAAGCATCTACCAATTGCTGGCTATTTTAATCTAATGTCTGCCTGATGCTAGGAGGGATCCCCAAATTCAGTTTCATTTCCTCTCCTATTCTCTAGTCCCCATGATCCTTCACAGACACACAGAATACAGACATTTGATGCTAGAAGTTCTTGAAGGGTAGTGCTATTGACTTCCTATAGCAGAAATAATGACTGCTTTCTAAACACTTCATGAGTAGGAAAAAACTACTGTCAATAGGCTCAATTTGGCTACTTGGCTAACGTTTCCAAAGTAGGGATGAGTTTATCCTCCACTTTTTCAAATTGTTAATGGTTCTCCACTGCTTGGAAATTCTGCACAAATGCTTTTCTTGCTCTGGTCCCAATGTATGTTCCAAAGTGACTTCTCTTTTCCCCTAAATAGGAATTTTACATCCCAGTTAACTAGACTATTCTCTTTCCCTGGAACAATCTTCAGACCATAGTGAATTTTGTTTTTTATAAACAGTTTTCCATTTCCCTTAATGACCTTCCCATAGCCCATCTCAAGCTGTCAGGGACCATCTCAAATGCCTACTTATTCACAGATCCTTTCCTGCCTAACTCCAGGCCAACCGTTTAAGACCTTTCCCTCTTTTAGTCTCCCATAACATTGACACCTTGTATAGTCTTGAGACATATTGTACCTTGTAATTTTATTATAATGATCGACCTACCTATTTTTTATGTCTATGCTAGTGTACAAGTTGCTTGAAGCAGAATATCTCTGCAAGCTTTGCAGTTTCAGGTAGAGTACCTTGCCCTTGTTGATATAGAATATATATTTTGTAGAATTGGACAGAATTTTAAAATAAGAATAAATAGCTTCATTCCAATCAGAGTTTAATTAAACATGAAAATTATTGGCCCACCATAAATGTCAATAGAAGTTTCAGTATCCATGTTGATTAAAAACACCATGATGTGCCCAAGAGACAAACATTCAGAAGGACTCTAACTGCATCCAGTTCGCTCTAGATTCCCTCTGAATCTAGGGAGAATTATAAATCAGGACAGTATATTGACCAGAATTGCAGAGAGAAAGATTCTACAATATCTAGTCAATCATAACATTTTAGCAAAGATCTATAGATGAGGGATTTTTTAAAGAAAAGTGAATTGGGGTTGGGACAACTGTGTTTTCATCCAAAATGAAGTAAATTTGATTCCTATCACACAAAAGAAAAAAAAACAGAGTTTCCAAGATATAAATACAAAAAAAAAAAAAATTGAAGCCAGGAAATTACTCATAGAAACCATGGGAGAGAATTTTAAGTTATATTCTTATCTTGGGTTAAAAAAATATTTTTACTTCCAAGTTTTGTGTCACATTTAGAAAACTTTGTTCAATTGCAACATATTAATAAGTTTGAATGTTACAAACTGCATAACCAAAGTAAAAAGATGAATGACTAAATAAAAACAAAATTAAAAATCGCATTACAAGCAAAGGACTAATTTCTTGAACATGAAAAGAAACCCTATAAACTTAGAAGAAAAATACAAAATATTAGTAGAAAATGGCTAAATATTATGATAAAAGTTATTGTAAATGAAATTCAAATGGCAGTAAATGTGAATGAGACTATTTTCCACTTACCAGGTTGTCAGAATTAAAAACTACAGCAATTATGCTAAATTTTTAAGTCTATGGGGAAAGTGGCAGTCTTATGCATTGCTGGTCGAAATGTATATTTTTACAATTTCTATGCAGATGTTATGGCAATATGCAAACAAATTCAAATGTGCATATGAATTTAAACTAAAGATGTGTGAAATCATATAAGCACAAGGCTATTTATAGCAATCCCATTTATAAAAGTAAAGGTTCTAAAAACAAATAAATAAATAAATGTTCATCAGCAGGTCAGCAGGGGACTGGTTAAATAAATTAACACATTTAGCAATGGAATACAGGCATATAAAATGATGAGGAATCCCTCCATTAACTGATATGGAATGATCTCCAAGATTTACCATTAAATTAAAAAAGCAAGGTCAATGTTTATTTGTGTAACAAAGAGAAAATAAACATCTGATTTTTGGTATAGTTAGAAAATACTTCTGAAAACATAAAAATGAAATTAATAATATTAGCTTCCTTTGAGAAGGAAAAGGGCTACTTGAAGGTCAAGAGTGGAAAAGAGAATTTGCATAAATGAACATGCAAATAAATAACTAGCAAAGAAAGGACAGCCTGTTAGAATGTCAACTAAAATACCTAATAATGATGGAGTGCGAATATTTTCAATGGATCTAATGGGAATATTTGTGGGAATGTTCAACTAGGAAATAATATTTGCAATGTCAAAATTACTTATTAACTGCAAAGATATAAACATAGTAATTTATAATAGGAAAACATGGCAGGTACCAAATTTATGAAATGATCAAATTTATAATTACCAGCTTGCCCACAAACTGACATCATATGTTTTTTTATATGATTCACTGAGAAGAATACAAGAATACTTTAGGTAGAAAATGCATGGCCTTTATTTAAACATGCGAGGCATCAGACAAATTCAAATTGAGGAGCATTCTATAAAATAACTAGCCTATGTACTCTTGAAAAATACCAAGGTCAGGAAAGTCTTAGACTAAAGGAGACTAAGTAGATATGACAACTAAATGCAATCCCTGAAAATGAATTAGATATTTGACTGGAAATAAAAATGGATATAAAAACATCATTGGGAAATCTCATGTCTACTTTCATTGGGTTATTATTTTGTATCATTAGTCAGTTGTATAAATTCTTTTGGAAGAAATATATTTTGCAAATCTTTTCTCCAAGGCAGTGCTTGTCTATTCATTAACTTCAAAGTGCCTTTTGAAGAACAGAATTTCTTAATTTTGACAAAGTTTAATTCATTTCTAGAGTGTTTCCATTTGAATATAAATATTAGAATGAACACATTAATTATTATTTTTCAAACTTAGCTGGGATAATAATTGGAATAGCATTTTATCTATAGAACCATTGGGGAAATTAGACATATTAACAACTTTGAGGCTCCCAATTCATGAAATTGTAACATTTTCTCTTTTTTTCTAGTCATTTATCTTACTTTAGTAATTCCTTTTCATTCTCTTTGAACTTCTATCAGTAATTATAAGTATGGTTTTTGAAGGAATTTCCCCATTTCATATAAATTGTCAAATATTTTGGCAAGTAATTGGCCACTGTATTTCCTCATTTGTAATATTTGGATAATCTATAGTGGTAACTGCTCTTTCACTCCTGATATTGAGTTTCCTCCCCCTCCTTCATTTGCTTTGTACATTTTGTTATATTTTATAGGTACAAAGCCCAGTACTACTTATTCTGTTATGGCCAGGAGAAGAACATGTAATTATTATTTTTAATTTTTAAAAAATGAACTCTTAATGGTATCTCGATGAAGGTGCTATTGAAAAATGCATGCTTCATTCTTCTGATCAAATCAAAGGATATTTTTCTTAATGGACCTGTAAGGATACCTCAAGTGTGATAGTAAAAAAATGCAGGGGCATGTTCTGCTGGGGATATTTCCTTTCAGGCTGGAAAGGAGAGGAGAGAGGTCTAGATCATTCTTGGACATTTGTTGATTACAACAGATAAGTATTGGAAATCTTCCTAAAGGGAACTCACATCTGACATTTGGTCTGACTTCACCAGCCCTTTGCCATCTTCCATCCTATTTCATTTCCAAATCATCAGGGTTAGGTTTAATCATCAGGAGATTTGATTCTTTATAGCACGAATTGATAGATTAAGTGATCTGTCGAATTTAAGGTCTCAAAGTCTTGTGAGAATTGAAAAGTTGAATAAACATTTTTCTGGCTAATTACCTTGGTGTCAGTTTAGGGATATGTCTTCCAGGCTATTTTCTTCCCTGGTAGATTCCTTGTCTTTCGAGAGACCAGGCTCTAGTTATTTCTATGGCTGGGTGTGAGAAAATCTAAACCAGCAAGACCTCATGTAAGAAGAAAAGATCAGTAAGTCAGTCAGAGAGGAAAAAACAAAACAAAACAAAACAAAATCTCCCAAAATAATGTATATAAAATGTCAGTGCTAATAATAATCAACTTCAACCCCTGCCTGTAGTGTTGGTAGCACATTTCTAATAAGAAATAATTAGTCTAATGGCAGCTTTTAAAGATAGTTTAAAATCATAAAAAATAATGTTTAAATACTATCATCACTACAGATCCCATGGAGATTAAAAGGAAAATAATGGAATTTATGAGCAACATGGCACTCCATAAATTTTATTAACTTAGATGAAATGGACAAATCTTGAAAGACAAAAATTAACAATACTCACACAGGGAAAAATATACAATCTGAATAGGTCTTTTAACTATAAAAGAAGTTTAATTAATACTTAATAATCTTCAATCAAAAACAGCACCAAGCCCATATGAGTTCACTGATGAATTCTACAAAAAAATGTAAAGAACTAATACCATTTCCTTACCATATTTCAGAAAATAGGAGCAGAAAAACTATTTCCTAACTGATTTTATGGGGCAAGTATTACCATAATACCAAAAACTGATAAAACTTATACAAAAGGAAAACTATAGACCATATCTCTTATGAACATAAATGTAAAAATCCCAACAAAATAGGAGCAAACTATATATAATAATATGCAAAAATTACATACACTACAACTAAGTAGAATTTATTCCAGATCTGCAAAGCTGGTTCAACATTTGAAAATCAAGTAATGTAATAGACCAACCACATCATAGGCTAAAGAAGAAAACTCATGATCATATCAAATAATTAAGAAAAATAATTTGATGGAACCCACCATTTATTTAGTGATAAAAACTTTCAGAAAACTAGGAATAGAGAGAAACTTCCTCACTTTTATCAAGAACATCTACAAACAACATATGGCTAACATCATACATAATGGCAAGAAATGGTGCACTTTCCCCTTATGACCAGGAACAAGTAAAGGATGCCCCATTTCACCACCCCTAATGGACGTTGTACTGGAAGTCCCTGCTAGAGCAAAATGGGAACAAAGGAAATAAAACATATGCAGACTGGGAAGTAGTACATGAAAACGTTTTTGTTTGCAGATGACATGATTATCTATGTAGACAATCCTAAAGAATTAAGGGAAAAGCCAAGGAGCAAAGGATATCCTATGGGGAAAAGATAGTTTTTTCCCCACAAATCGACAAATTGTGCTGGAACAATTGACTAAAACAAAAGAAAAGAAAACAAAATGCAGATACAGATTTAATAACATGCACAATAATTAACTTAAAATTGGTTAGATAACTAAATATAAAATGCAAAACTATAAAACTTCTAGAAAAAAATATAGTAGAAAATCTAGGAGACCTTGGGTTTAGAGATGAGATTTTATATACAACACCAAAAGCATAATCCATGAAAGGAATTATTGATAAATTGGACTTTATTTAAATTATTAACTCATACTCTGTGTAACACACTGCTAAGAAAATGAAAATATGAAACATAGGTGGGAGAAAATATTTGCATGACACATATTTGATAAAGGACATGTAAAAATATACAAAGAATGCTTAAAATAAAACAATAAGTAAACAAAAACCCAATTAAAAGATCTAAACAGATCTTTCATCCAAAAAAGACATACAGATGGAAAATTGGTGTAAAAAAAGAAGCTCAACAATGTTTGTCCTTAGGGAATTACAAATTAAAACAGTAAAGATTTACCACTACATGTTTATTAGAATGGCTAAAATCCAAACAAAATTTGACAATAGCAAATGCCAGTAAGAGTTCAGAGCTACAGGAACTCTAATTCATTACTGATGGAAATGCAAATTGGTAGAGCAATTTAGGAAGAGTTTGGCAGTTTCTTGCAAACCTGAACATAGGCTTATGATTCAGACAACAAGCTCCAAGGTTTTTACCCAAATGAGTTGAAAACTTATATCTTTCAAATACTGCACACAAATATTTTTAATAGCTTTATTTATAATTGTCAAACATTGGAAGCAACCAAGACATCCTTCAATCAGTGAATGGATAAACAAACTGTGGTACATACAGACAGTGTATTCAGCAATCAAAAGGAATGAGCTATCAATCCCTGTAAAGACATGGAGGAAACTATTGCTACATAGAAGAAGCCAGTATGAAAAATCTACATACTGTGTGATTCCAATTATAGGACATAGTTAAAAAGGCAAAACTAAATAAATATTAAAAGATCAATGTTTGCTAGAGGTTCCTGGGATGGAAGTTAGGAAGTATATTTGAAGCTCAGAGGATTTTTAGGGCAGTGAAACTATTCTGTATGCTAATGTAGTAGTGGACACACTACTTTGGAAATGAATGGAAGTCTTTAAGGCTAAAAGCAGAAAGAACGGCATATAATCACTGTGCTCTAATTGATAAAGTTGTTTTCCACATGGTATAGGTTAAAAATTTGATACTGCTATATATTTACACTGGATTGGAACAATTAAGTAAATAGATGGAATGTTGTGAGGACCAGCTTTGAAGATATCCATGTTTTATTTAAAATAGATATCAGTGGTTAAATATAGAAACATGTATAGATATGTGTATATCCATGAGTTAGCATATACACATTTATTTCTTTGATCTGTCAGTTAAAAGGGCCTAAAAGAAATGGCATCCCAGTAACAATGGGCAGATCTACTGCCCTAATCTTGATTTTCCTTCCAGAAGTGGCTGATTCTAGTACTGGAGGAGGAAATATAAAAGATGAACCTGGTGTATCTTGTTACACTAGAAAGTAATGAAGAGTTTAAAAAAAACTGATGGGCATATGTCAAATGGGCATAGGAGTCACCTGAATGAGCTCCCAGTGATCAAAATTAGAACAATTTGAGCAATGAAATAGAGTATTGGGTACATCCCAATTTATGATCCAATATGAATATATATAAATTATTGAATAAAATAATAAATGAAGGAGAAGAGATAAATTCTTTGTAATGAACAAAAAATATATAAATTATTGAATAAAATAATAAATGAAGGAGAAGAGATAAATTCTTTGTAATGAACAACTCAAAGAAATCATAGAGATATGGAGGAGGAACATAATTCATCACCTCTGAAAGTATGGGTTGTGCATAATGACTTTCTTCCAAAGAGTACAGTATGAAAATGGGACAAAAAAGAGTAACTTTACAGTGGAGAAACCTGATAAACACTACGTTAGCCAGGTGATCAACGTCAACACCAAGAATTATAAATCATGTTGTTATTACATACCCTTGATAAGATGTAATAAAAATTGCACTTTAGCTCTGTGCTCTTCCTCCCTGAAACTGCCTTTCTAATTATGAGAAAAACATCAAGTAAATTCCAATAGAGGTGCATATTACAATATATCTGACCCACACTCCTCAAAACTGTCAAGGTCATAAAAATCAAAGAAATCTGAGAAACTGTCATAGTCCTAGAATATAAAAAGGACAGTAGACAAAAACTAAGAAAATCTGAATTACCTATTGACTTTCTTTAATAATACATCAGTATTTGCTCATTAATTGCAACAATAGTACCATACTAACGTAAGTTGTTAATAACAAGGGGAATGATATATGAGTTCCCATATATACAACTTAACGTGAGAACTGACTACTATCGTCACAATTTCTCTAAGTCTAAAACTGTCCTAAAAAATGTCTACTAATTTAAAAAAGAGGAAAAAAAATCATCAAAACAAAGGTAGCACTTCCTTTGAATTCCCCCAAAAGTCTTATTTATGCTATAAGAGACACTGAAAATTCTACTTCGCATAGATATCAGTGTTTGGGCACATTTATATCAAAGCCCTTCTACATATGAATGTCTTTTCTAAAGAAATAATTTTTAAACTTCATTAGAACCTTGATATTTGCCAGTAAAGATTGGACAAAAATAGAAGATGGGAATCATAAAAACTTTGGGGGAAATTAATAACGTATCTAGCCATGAAACTAAAAAGGAAGGATAAAAATAAAACACTAGAATATTTTAGTTGTAGTGGCAGATTGAGCAAATTCAGATACATTGGAAAGCTACATGAAGACTGCATGAATGGTCTCTTGCCTGTGATCTGACCAGGAGATGCTTTCAACCTTTTTAATTTCCATTTATCAGAAAGGAATTGATTCCCTTTATTTGTAGAAGTCCTAGTGATTTCCAACTGTTTGTGCCATGACCTATGAATTATTTTGGTGACGAGTCACCAAAGTCTATATGTTTTTAAATTTTCTCTACTCTGTGTTTGAACGTAGAGTCTTTTTAAAGAAGTTATTTAATTGTACTCTTAATTTTCATCAATGAAAATACTCTGCTGTTAATTTGTCTCTTACACAGTCACAGTGACATCACCACAGAATATGTTCAAGTTGAAATTCTTACTCCAAAACCCCCAGACATTTTGGAGTTATGGTAGTTAAGTCCATATAATCCTCAAAACAGCTAGTTAACCACATAATTATAATAAATAATTAAATAAATAAATAAAAACCAAATAAATGGCATAGTTTGAGAGGTCATGTACAAGGCACAATGATTAGGGTTTTGTATAGATCACTTTGTTCAGTCAACCCACTACCCTAAAAATCCCTAAAAAACCTGCCCTTTGACTAGACTGAAGACCTGAGAATCTTATAACTCTTCAAACATTTTTCACCAAACACCTTGAGGAAGTCTCTATGATTTGACACTTCCAGGAAATCTTCAAGAAAATAGACCTTTTGGATTCCCTCCTCAGTCTGGAAAAATACAGAAAGGCCCCAGTTTTCTCCATAGCTTATCTGACCTATATGCCTGCTTGGCCTCAGGGGAGTCTTTTGCTAAATCGCCCATGTTGGAAATATCTGAACACCGAACATTTATAGGATCTAGGGAGAAAGGAGTGGGTGCAGCAATGACTTTTTTCTGGCTTCTTGTGCAGTGATAATATAACAGGGTGATTATCTGCCTTCAGTCATTTAAAATATCTTATAAGCCGATGCAGGTAAAAAGGAACTTTTTTTTCAGACAATGGCCCTATAAAGCTTTCAAACTATACTAGCTTCCTTTGCTGTTACTTCTGGGATTTCTTATTCTATTCCGTTCATCCAGAGCTTTGCCCATTGGGTTCTTATTTTCCTACTGGGCTATTTATAAAATCCTGAAATTGGCTAAGCGGCTTGCTTCTGAAATCTCTCACTTCCTAAAGTGATACAACGCCTCTGCCAGCAGAGCAATAAATGATGACTGAGGAAGACTGAATACAGACAGCAGACTTGGTCCATGAGTCCAGAATCACACCCATCTATAAAATTATAGAAACTTATAGCATAGTATAGTATAATATAGTATAGAAAAGAAAACATGTTGGTGAAACAATAAAAACCATAATGACCATTCAACAATATACCAGAGATTAAAGAAATTCATAAAGATAGACAGCAGAAGAAATCAGATTTGTAGAAAAACAGTTAGAAAACATATGCAGAAGACTGCTATTGAAGTGATTTACAAAATGAAACAAAACAAACAAAAATCTAATAATTACCAAGCAGTAAGGAAAACATTAATCAAGAAAGAGAAACAAATGAAATAGAACATAAAATAAAAATGTAATACTTTCATAACAAATTGGAAGACAGAGATTGTGTGCAATAAAATAAAAACAAGCTGTCTTAGAATATATATTTCTAATTGACATAAATAATGCATAAGGACATTAGGTACAGAAACCCTGAGATTAGAAAAATAAGTGCAGGTCAATTGTAAGGTTGGTAGGTATTCAAAATATAGGTAAAAAGTCCTGTTGAGATGCTAGTTTTATTTTAGAGCTATAACATTAATTACATGAGTTATAGGGCTCATAAGATATAAAATTAAACAATGTTTAAGAGATACAGAAGCAGGACTCATGAGGGAAGCTGAGAGAAAATTTCCCACTGAGTTTACATAAAGAGGATGTGCTCATATTCATTTCTTAAATTATTGTAACCAATTTGTTAACAGGGAGGTTTGTTATCATGTCCCTCTGTGACAGACACTAGAATAATTGTTGAAAGAACTTTTTCTTTCTCCTTTCTTTAATTTTCAGGGTAGACTAGTGACTTTTCATTTTAAGGGCTGGTCAGAGGGATACCCAGGTGGCATTTATAGCAATATATAGTAAAATGTAGCTTAAAAGTACATTTCAGAAATAGGTGAAAATAGTTCCTCAGTACTTCTAGTTCAATCAGGAATTCAGGAGACAATAAAAGGTTCCATCTTTATTAAACAGGATCATTATTATTTTCTCTTCATCAGCAACACATAGGACTATTAAGGTTTATGGTTATGAGTCGATGCTATTAAGTATTTTGAAATCAAGTAGTGGAAAAATACAGACATTGATTATTGTGTCTATTTTGAAAATACCAGCAAACAGTTCGCTGGAATTCAGTAGAATTCAACATAATGATATTTGTAATATGACAATGTAATACTATAATATACTATAAGTACTTTAAGTTTATTATGTGTTCTTTTGTATTATATTCCCAGCAAATCAGGATTTGATGAATTATTTAGGAAGAGTTTGCAAACCGATGCAGCAATTCTGCACATAACAAAATTCTGATTCTAATAAATGTATTTTTAACAAACAAATGCCACTTACATGATTTATGAACTTAATGTGAAATTGGACCAACAGCAACAGAGTTTTAGGCTTGTTTTGAGATTGGTCCTATCTTTGCAGCTGAGAAAAAGAGGGGTAGAGTACATAACTGATAGCTATAAGAAATTTGGGGGAAAAAAATTGACTGTGGTAAGTTGACAGCGCATGGATCAAACAAGAATAAATTTTAAAAAGCAATAAAGACACATAAAGTTTATTTTTATCTATAATCATGGAAATTATTTGTGTCTGCTGAAGAAAGAAAAAAAATCACCTTTAGAGTTAACTGAGCATATTATACCCTAAACCATAAAGTGACATCTCACATCCTAAATGTAGTTCCAAGGGGTTGCAGTCACTTTAGAGGTAGAGGCCACAACAAACTTAGCCAGGGCTAGTAAAGACATAACAGCAGTTTGGGGAGTAAAAAATGTTAAAGCTGAAAAGTGTGTGGCATTATTTTCTGCTTACAGGGTGATCAAATCACAGAGGTTTATTGCCTCAAGATCTTTCTTCAGCCAATAATTCTCTACTACACATGAAATCATGTAGTTGATTAAAAGCATCTACTTGAACTTCACTGACATATAATTGTGATAACATTTTCGAGCAAGCCCAGAAATTACATGCCAGGATCTGTCACGTAGCAACCCAAAACTCATATGGGAACAAATAATATATTATGATATTGTAAATTAAAATATAGACTAATCTCTCAAATCACTCAATCAAAGCTACATTGAACACATTGTGCCAGGTATCATGTAAGACATAAAACAGCAATATTCCCTGCTTTCTTGGAATGTATAATCTTTAGAAAACAGCCTTAAGCATAAAAACATGTGGAACACCTGAATAGAAAAAGATAAATCACTATACCTTTTACAGACATCAAAAATATCCTGTTATTTTTTAAATACTCATGAAAATTTTGGAATTTAATAAAATTGTTCAATTTTTTCAAAAACACAGGTTGCCAAAACTGAAATAAGAAAAAAGAGAAAATCTAAATAGTCATATCTGTCAAAGAAACTTATTAAAAAGAAAACTTTCCCATACAGAAAATTCTAGACCTAGATGGATTCATCAGAAATTCTTTTAAATATTTAAGGAAAAAGTAATACCAGTAAACAGAAAATGAGAGAAAAATTCTCAACTTGTTTTATAAGTCAAACATTTCATCAATATAAGCAACCAGACAAAATTCTAAATGTGATAGTAATAAATCAATCCACTGAAATGTAAAAATGGTAATGCATTAAGATCAAGTGGAGTTTAAAACAGAAATTCAAGGTTGTTTTAACATTCTAAAATCATAATCACACTAAATATTGAAAGAACATCTTACAGAATTCAACACATATTCATGCAAAACCCTAAAAAAAAGTAGAAGGGAGCTTTCTTACTCTGATACATGATATCTATGAAAAGCCTAGAGCAAATACCATACTCAGTAGGGAAATAGTAAAATGTTACCTTTTGAATTCAGGAAAAAGTTAAGGATAGCTTCTGCCACTACTTCAAATTAACATTGCACTGGAGGCATAACTTTTACAGTAGGGCAAAGGAAAGAGGTTTATAAACATTAGAAAGAAAGTAAAGATTCAGAGGACGTAAAACTGTCCTTGTTTACAAATAATATAATTATCTATATAGAAAACATTCCTTGCCACTCTTACGTCCCACCAAAAAAAATCTAAAATCTCTAAGTGAATTATTCAGGTCTCTGATTAAAATATCAAAATGGAAATTGATATTAAAACTATGAATTTCTGTTCTCATTAGGAGTGTGAAAAAGCAAACCACAAATTAAGAGAAAGACATATGGCAAAGTATTTATATCTACAACACATAAAGAACTCCTACAAATCAAGTAGAAAAATTCTGACAAACCAGTACATAAGTGGGCAAACAGGTAATTCATAGAAGGGGATATTCTGTGATGAGTAAACATGTAAAAGGTTTGCAGTCACATTACTAATCAGAGTAATTCAAACTAAAGTCACAAGAAGATGCTACTGCTTTCCCAACCAGAAAGGCTAAAATTAAAATGGTTGAAAAGAGTTGGTTTGGGTGAGCCTTTAGAGCACCAAGAATTCTCAGGCATTAGTGGCTGTAGTGGTCAATAAATTACTCACTTCTGAAAGATGTTTGAAGAAACCAATTGAAGTGAAATGTGTGTGTGTATATATGTATGTGTGTATCTATTCTATTACACAGTGATCTTGTTCCTACATATCTATCCAAGAGAAAAAAGTATTTATGTTTAATAAAAGACATGTACAAGAACCCAAGAGAATGAGCACTGATTCCCCCATAAAGTGCATATTCTAGAATAGCCATTGTATCATTAGCTACAATAACAAAACACTGGAAGTAATATGAATGTCTATAAACAGGGGAAATGACATTGTAGTATATTCATAAATTGGAACACTGTATAGCTATGCAGAAAAGAGTAAAGTACTACAGCTGCATGCAGTAATAATCTCAAGCAAAAGACACAGGACATAAAATTTACTACACTGTGATTCTATTTATACGGATCTGAAAATCAAAACTAATCTAGAGTGACAAAGATCAGAATAATGGTTACTTTAGGGGAGATCTTAGGAGACCAGCAATGATCTATATTTACCGAGGTGGTGATTTCAAGTCATGTTATCAATGTATAAAATTTCATGAAGTTGTAGACAGAGTATTTGTACATTTTAATGTATGAAATTTATAAATAAATAAATAAGAAAAATAGGTGAATAAAAGCAGGAATAAAAAGTCAGGTAGAAAAAAATAGTTGGAAATGATAGAAACAGGGCAGTTAGAAAATAATGAGGAAAACCAGGAGTCTGTGATATTACAGAATCCAAGGGAAAAGAATTTGCAAAAGGAGAATATTTTGAAATGCATCAGATGCCCTGGAAAGAGCAATTAAAATGAAACCCTAGAAGTGTCCCTTGGGTTTTTAAAAAGGAAGGTCATCAATGACCTTGGTGAAGGCAGTGTTACTTAAGTGGAAAGTGTAAGTGACATATTAAGTGGATTGAGTGAAGAACAGTAGGTGAGAAATTAGAGAGTGCAGACACTTCATTTAAGACATTCAGCTGGGAATAAGAAGTGAGAAGGAAGTACCTGGAGGATAATAAGGACTTGAAAGAAGATGGTTTGGTTTTAATTTGGCTTTGCTGAGTATATTTTTAAAACTTGTAAAAATTTTGGCATGCTTGAATGTTGAGGGTATGTGTGGGATAGTAAGAAAGAAGATAAAGATATAGGACAGAGAGGAGAAACTCAACAGCAGAAGGTTCTTAAGAAGACAAAGAGGTTGAAACTCAGACCACTGAGAGCAAAGTTTGTATTTGAAGAGGTGGCCATCTCCTGCTTTGTATGCATTAGATGGATGCAAGTGTGGGTAAGTTTGAGATTCGCTGTTGGGCAGTTAAGGGAATTTCAGTGAGGGCCTTAGCAATAGTGGCCAGAATTTTTAAGTTTCATTTGCCACTGATCACCATGAACGTGCATTTTGGCCAGATTATCCTGGTGGGATGATTTTTTCCTCAGCACTAACCATCACCTTGAATGCAACCAACGGGGAAGCAAGAAGTCAGGTTCAGCCTGGGGTACAGAAGAAGGACTTCACAGGGATAAACTCATTTATACTTACAAGCACTCAGTGTGACCCATGTTATAATTAGCTCCAGTTTATACAAGAGGAAATTGAGGCAGAGATTAGTTAAATATCTCACCCTCACTGTTCTAGTAGGGAAGTTAGCTGGATTTGAGGTACTTCTGGTCCTAAAGAGCATTATCTTAACCATTAAGCTATATATTAGTTATATAGCTTATATATAACTATATATATATATATATATATAACTATATATATATAGCTTATATAACTATATATATATAGTTATATAATAAAAGGTTCTACTTAGTATTATAATAGCAGATATTAATATACTATTATATAATAACAGGTACTATTTTAATAACTTAAAATATTGTTAATGATCACAAATATATTTTAGGAAAACTTTACTTCAAAATAATTAACATAGCTAATATCTGATTAGAGGTAATTATCTCCCTTTCATTCCTCTATTTCCAAAACATTTGATTAATGATTATATAGGGCTTTTAAGAAAAGGGAAAAAAGTAAAATAAACTATTCACAGAGTCCCTTCTCTATGAAATGCTACTTCTTTCTTCGGTAGTCTCTGCTGCTTCCCACCCCTGCCTTCTTCTGGCCACTCTGGGTGATGAGTGTTTTCTCAATTCCCACTGAAAACTCACTGCTGGGTTTACTCAGACACCAGCCAGCCACTAAATTCTAAAAGCTAATCTGTGTAACAGATTCTAGACCAATTTAGTAAACACACCCTCCCACAAAGGGTTGCAAAACTGGGGAAATGCCTTAGTGTTTAGATATTTTAAGATCTTTTACACAGGCATCTTCGTGAATTCTTGTGGGCAGGCTTCTCAACCTTCCTGAGAAACAATTAAAATGAAGGGAGCAGATATGGCTCAAGCAGTTGAGCACCCAACTCCCACATGGAAGGTCCGGGGTTCAGTTCCTGGTGCCTCCTGGGGCAGGGGGAAACCAACTCAGGGGAGCCAAAGTGACTAAGAGGTTGATTGCAGAGTTTCCCACATACAAGGCCAGGGGTTCAATGCCTGGCCCCAGTACCTCAAAAAATAAATAAATAAATAAATAAAGGAAAATTAGATAGTTGAGTGAAGATAAGAGTAAATAAAAGTATTTTCTTGGGAGAACTTTGATATTGTTTTTAGAAGAGGGAAAAAAGTAGAAAAAGAGAGCTTTTTAAAACTTTTTTTAAAAATTATTGAGGAAATTTGATATATATTCCCTACACTCAAATGATTTGTGTTATTGTTAATTCTGGAGTTCTGCTAGGAACTAACCTCAGAAGAGATTTAATCAATCTAAGGCAAACAAATATATTTAGAGGTTAATACTGTCCTTAGCCCTCTACCTCAGCCCTTCTTGCATCACATACTGAAGTTTTCTCTGTAGTACAGTCTACTGTTGGCTTTCAATAGCATCTTTTGGATTTTTTTTCCCAGTTCCTTAAGTTGTCTTTTTATTGATGTTTTTTCCATTGAATTCATATCAAGTGGGAATCACTAAATAAACAGTGTGGACTTATTGGCTCTAAGGCTGTTCTAAGGCTAGGAGAAGTCCAAAACGGAGGTGTCAGCAAGGAAGTGTTTTCTCTCCCAAAAGTCCATACCATTCTGGTGCTGCCAGAAAACCTGCCTTGAGCCACATGGCACTGTACTCTCCTTACTCTTCCTGGTTCCCTCGACTTCTGGCTTCTGGCTCCTCACAGTGGCTTTCTCTATGTCTGATTCCTTCTGTTTATTAAGGACTTCAGTAATCAGAATTAAGATCCTACCTCATTCAGTTGGGCCACACCTTCACTAAAAGCAACATCTTCAAGAGATCCTGTGGTCCACACCACAGGAATGGGATTAATATTAAGAACATGTTTACGTTGTGGTCATAATTCAATCTACTACAAGGACCTTGGTGGACTTTTTAAATTGAAAATCCCTTCTAGATAAGGTTAGCTCAGAACTGTGGTCAGTCACCAATCTCAGGGGTTGGTATTCCCATCTTTTTGCTAGTCTCCCATTCTGGTCAGATTCTTCCAGAACATTTTGCTGAGCCCTCTTATAAAAGGTAGGTCCTTGTAAGTGAGAGCATCAGTCAGCACTGCATCTATAGAGGAAAATTTGGCTTTCATATTTAAAAATGTATAGAAAGACCACAATTATATTTCTTTGTCTTGATCGAGATGCCAGCCTTGTTCCTCATGCCACTACTGGCTCCCTCCTGTGCCCTGACTGTCTTGAAACTAATCTTGTGGCTATCAGATTGCAGAAAAAAACAGCTTAGGCATCAGGGAAAAAATTTTTTAAAGTATGAATTTAGATACTAACTATCCTAAATTATCAGCCTCATCCCAAATCCTTCCCTTCCCTCTTAAATCAGATGGCTTTCTGGTACTTTTCCACTTATATTATCCTGACTATCAAACTCAACCACTGGGAAGCAGCTGTGGCTCAATCAGATGAGCTCCCATCTACCATATGGAAGGCCCTCGATTCATGTCCCAGGACCTCCTTGTGAAGGCAGGCTCCCCTGCACACTCCAGAGCGCTGCCTGGCCCACAGACGCCACGTAGAGCTGACTCAGCAAAGGTGCCAGAACAAAAGAAGGGAGACAAGCAAATACACAGAAGAGCTGGCAGCAAATGAACGCAGAGAGCAGACAGCAAGCAAGCCTCAAGCAGGGAGGGGAAAATAAATAAATACAGACACAGAAGAACGTATAGCAAAATTGACACAGAGAGCAGACAGCATGCAAAAAAGTTGCAAAGGAGGGGGATAAAAAGCAAAACAAAACCCTCACCCACTCTCCTTTCTTCTTAGCAGCATTCTCTCTCTCTACACTACTATAATAGCTATAAACTCATCCTTGTCCATTTGACATTGGTGCAATTTTACTTTGAAAAGGGTCTTTTAGTTTTTCATCCAACCATTTCAAATAGAGGAATTTATTCTACAGAAACACTTTTACACATGCAAAATGGTGTGTTTGGACAGACATAGCATAAATTGTAATTGCAAAAAACAGGAAACAAATTAATGTCCCTATAAGGAGACTAATAAAATGAACCATGATTTTTTTCATGAAATGGAATGCTTTACAGCTATGAAAAAGAATGAGACAACTCTATCTCCCAGTGGTGGTTTTAAATGGAAAAATTAGCTATAAAAGCTCTAAAGCAATGTTACTGAGAAAAAAAAATAATACTATATTATTACTAAATGCACAGATATCTCTGGAAAATAAATATCAAAAATATTAGTGGGTGCTTTCAAGGAAAGGATCTGATTTATCTGGAAACAAGTTAGAGGGGGGAAAATATTCACTGTTTTAGTTCTGTAATTTTGAATTGTGATCTATGTGTATGTGTTATCCTTTGTTTTTTTAAATTTATTTTTATTATTTATTTATTTCCTCTCCCCTCCCCCCTCCCCCAGTTGTCTGCTCTCTGTGTCCATTCGCTGTGTGTTCTTCTGTGACTGCTTCCATCCTTATGAGCGGCACCAGTAATCTGTGTTTCTTTTTGTTGCATCATCTTGTGTCAGCTCTCCGTGTGTGCGGCGCCATTCTTGGACAGGCTGCACTTTCTTTTGCACTGGGTGGCTCTCCTTATGGGGCACACTCCTTGCACATGGGGCTCCCCTACATGGGGGACACCCCTGTGCAGCATGGCACTCTTTGTGCGCATCAGCACTGTGCATGGGTCAGCTCCACACAGGTCAAGGAGGCCTGGGTTTTGAACCACAGATCTCCCATGTGGTAGGTAGATGCACTATCCATTGGGTCAAGTCCGCTTCCCGTGTTATCTTTTTAATAATTAAAAACAAAGTAATATTAAGGTAAAGTCTAAAATTATTGAAATATTGCCTTACTTCAATGTCCTCATTAAAAAGGGAACTCCTTTAAATGTAGGGATAGCAGAGATCAGCATATCTTATCTATCATCTGGGCATAGAGAGGCTATTTAAGGATGGGCAAACTGTTTATTTTTGGCCTGTGCACCTTAGTAAGTAGCATTATATTCATATAACAGATATACTTCCAAATTTATATATGTTATTCCTATTAGTAATGTCATGGAAACCCCCTTGAATGTGAATTGTGAGCATTCAGGATGAGGTTCTTGTTATATACTTTATCATCAAAAAAATCTTAAATTAATACTTTTCCTACTCCCACAGCAATGAAGGGATCTTTTATCCCTAACTTGCAACATATATTGTCCTGAAATCCACACATATACATGAAAACCCACAAAACATATTGTTTTAAACAATCTAATCACATTATAACTTTATCCTTTTCTTTCCTTTAGTTTTTAAAAATTTTCCTTCATTAGCATTATTTATTATTTTCCTCCTAGTTGAATTACCTCCATTTGTAATTCTTTTAATGTGAGTTACTTTGATACTAGTTACTCCATCGCAGAGGAAACGCAAGTCTTGGACATTGTTCTTCATTTGAAGTTCAATAAATGTGTATTGTGTAGGTTTCTTTCTCCAACTGAGAGGGAGCATGGAGAGATGAGAAAGGACTGCTTACAGTAAACTAAGGAAAATAGACCTACTAATTATAACCAAAATTGGAATATGTACTAAATAGAGATACAAGTTCTTTGAGGGATGGATAGGGAGAGGGAAGAGTAATAAGGAAACGTGATAGAGGCCAGTGATAATGAGTGCTGATTTTGGTGTTTCCAGATCTATGTTCAAAGCCCAAGTCATCTAATTACAAACTTTGTAACATTAGATAACAAAACATATCTAAGCTTCAGTTTCCAGTCCTAAAATAGGACTTCACTTTACTAGATGTTTTTGGGAATAAAGATAAATATGTAACATTCGTACAGTGCCTATTACCTAGCCAAAGCTTTATAAATTTTAGTCATTATTATAAATTAAAGGGGAGTGATGTAGCTCAGTGCTTGAGCGTCTGTTTCACATGTACATGGTCCAGGGTTCTATTCCCAGGACTTCCTAAAAAAAAAAAAGAAAAAAAAAATTAAAATAAAGCTTCATGGATGTGATATCATTGGAGTTGACCCAGAAAAACAAATAGATTTTCAATGAAAGAGAGATCAGAAGGTGCAAACTGCCTGGCAGAGAACCAGCTAGAATAATGATCTGGGGTATAAAGAAGACTACAGTATTCAGAGCATAGAAGTGAAACATCAATTTTGAGACTCTGGTGCCTGAGGTACCCACTGAGGCATGACTCTGAGGAAAATGCTTTGGAGCCTTCTCATGGAGGGCTTTGAGTGCCATGAGGAAGAATTTAAGTTGCAGGTCTCTGTCTTTAATCTTGGCAAACAGTTCAGATTCTTAGATTTGCTTTTTTCTCTCATCTTCCATATCCTTGGTAATAAAGTATGGTAATGGACTCTGAAATAGGCAGATGTTTTGCAGTAGAGGTGTGTGCTGAGTGGATGAATCAGCGTTCTGGATACTTTTGTAGCAATGTACAATTGACTGTTTCACTAAATAAATTCAGTCATGTCTGGTAACATGTCTTGTATAGAAAGGAGTAATCTTTTCTTTCTAGTTATTTCTAGTTCCATGATACTCTACTCACCATCAACTCTCTCTTCTCAGTCACACAACTTGATTGAACTGCATAATAAAAATTCCCCTGGAGATTCAAATGTAACATTTGTTTTCCCTTAGAAAAATTTAGATCGTTTAACCAAAGTTCCCAGGTTTTCTCCCATGCTTTTTCTTACTACACAAATTTTGGGTGGGAACAAACATTCTTTCTTTCCTCCCCCAAGTTCCCAAAAGAACAGAATCTTCAGCATTGTTTGTGCATGTTACTTGAAAGTCCTACCACAGATGGTAGTAGAGATACAACTTTGCAAATCTAAGAGTCACCAAGAAAATTGTGCTTTCTGCATCCTAACAAGCCCCCAGTGATTCTTATGTCCACCAATGTTTGAGAACCACCATCCCAACCTATTTCTCTCTGGCATTTTCTGGATGTATTTTCATAGAATTAAATTTTTAAGACAGGTCAGTAATGCCCAACTCTTTCAATTTAGAGTGAGGAACTGAGATTCAGAGATATAAAGGCCTGGCTTCTGAACATATCTGTTAATTTCAGTCTTTTCCCATCCCCTCTGCCAAATAGGCCTATAAATGAAGAAAGGGAGCCTAGAAGATGCCGTATCTAGGGTTCTATCATGAGGATTATATGAGATGAGATCCTAAAACTTGAATATGGAAAATTCTGATTGCCTGCTTTCCCTGGGAGATACAGGAAATTGTATATCCTATATCTGCTAGGATCAAGGAAGTTTAGCAGAACTGATACTATTAGGGTAGTGAATCCCAACCTTGGCCGCATGTGGAAATTACCAGGGGAACTTAAAAAACAAACAAATATCTAACCTGGGTTCCACAGCAAGATGGTTGAATAACCTGCGTCACAGAGAGCTGATGGTGCCACGGAGAGCTGACACAGCAAGATAATGCAACAAAGGAGCCACAGAGGAGAGACAATGAGAGAAGCAGCAGGCCAGAGACATGGGGTGGCTCAAGCAATTGAGTGCCTCTCTCCCACACCAGTGGTCTGAGGATCAGTTACCGGTGAATTAAAAAAAAAAAAAAAAGAGGCATTACTTTGTATAAATGCTATTTTTGTGCCGATCACTTTTTATTGTAATTATTTATGTGTTAGTGTCTCCTCCCACCTCCCCATGAGTATTCGGAGTGGTGACTGTGGTTTCAGAGCCAACAGTAGGGTCCCAGGACATATACATATGTAAGAAATATATATGCTAGAGAAGACTTGAAATGGCACATAACCTAGAATAATCTGTGGTTTGGCTCCTTCTTATCAAACTTTGCTTTATTCCTCCTGGTAGAAAATTCCTGAAAACACTTTGCAAACCTCTTTATCTATTTCTGAAGCTAAACAATTATACTAGCATATTTTAGTGACAATCTGAAAGTGTTCTTTTGACCAAACATTAATAAAATTTCTGAGTCACAAGCAAACTAAGATTTATCACTTGTCCTAAGGTTGACACCTCCATTATTCTTAATTATTTCTGAATCTCACACATTATTCAGTGTCCCTAGAGACAGGAAATGAAGAAAGAGTTCTACTTTCAGAAAGAATGAATCCTTCCTGAGGTTTTATCTTATCTACCCAAACATTGCTGCTGAATCGTTATTCACATTATGTTGTGCCCAGGGAAAGGCACTAGGGTGGTCAGGTAGTGAACTTAGAAGGAGAAGAAATTTTGGGGAGTACATGGGGGAGCCAGCATGCCCAGTTGCAAATCAAAAGAGAGAACGTGCCACACATGTAGGCTCTGGACCTTAGTTATATAGATGGGGTAAAAAGGAGTAGGGAACAAGAAATAGGACTTCTCTCCACCAAGGCTCATTCTATGCTGCCTGGTAGCCGGGGAGAGAATGACTTTCTGGCTCAGAGCAGCAATCTATCAACCTGGAAACACTGCCCTGGAAATAGGGAAGGTGGCTATATCCTTTGCCATAGTTATAGAGGAGCTTGTCAATAGAATCATTCTCCTGAGAAGACCTAATTTAGGTGTTTATTCTGATTGAGTGTTATACCATTATCTCCCGTTTATCAGATAACTTACATATACCAGACACTCTTCTAAGTACCTTAGCCACATTGACCTAAATAGTCCTGAAAACAATCCTGAGAGGTAGCTATTATTATTCAAATTTTATAGGTGAGGAGCCTGAGGCTCAGGGAGAAGGTTGTAAGTTACACACACATATCCCATATCCTTGTGTATTTAATAGGGTGGTATAACTAATTTGCTGAAACACAGGGTTGAAGGCATCAGAAATTCTTTAATAGAGTGCTGTCAGTAGCTATAACTGGGTCTATAATGACAGTGAATGAGATCTGACCTGAGAGCTAGGCCATCAGATATTAAAACAGATTTCTGATGGGCCAAGAGATAGCAAACATTCCCATCACTCACCTGATCAGAAAAACCTTTCCACAGCTGATGACTGGTGTCCATGGAGTCTAGTGGAGACCAGACCAATCAAAGAGGCATGTCAGGGCCTCACAGAGCTTGGCCAGTAGGTTCTGCTGAAGACCGTCCAAGCGAAAGAGTATGGGTAGGTGTGTGTCCACTAGAGAATCAGATGGTAGGCATGTGCACAAACCCCCAATTTCTCTCAGCTCACCACACACTAGGCAGTACCATTATCATATCCACTATTGATCTCCAAGAATGAGTTTTCTCATATAAATCAGATATCTAGGATCTGATCATCTCTTGACAGTTGTAGTTGGAGGGAGTTTGTTTCTGAGCCCCACTTAGAGAGCTTGATCTGAGGGAAGAACCTTGGCTTTCTAACTGACCCCTAAAATAGGACATAACTTAAATGTTGAGGGAGTTTCATGACCACTAGGTACTATGAAGTGACTGGTCTGCCTTCCATGACATTTGATCTTACTCATCTTACCCACTTACCTCCTCACTTCTCTACTTTTGTAAAATCTTTCCTTCCTTCCCTCCAAGCTCTTAACAAGTGATGGTTTCCTTCCTTCCTTCATGCCTGCCACCTCTTCCCCTCTTTTTCTCCTTTCTTCTATTTCTTTTTTCTTTAATGTTACTATGTTTGGTTCACAATTTTGAGGCTTGGGTATTTTAATCCTGTGGCTTGAAGCATTATATGCATAAAGACACCCACATATGCACTTTCACTTTAACATCCAGCCTTAACTTAAATTCCCACTTGATTCTTCTTTTACTTTCATAAGGAAAGAGGCAAAAGTAGGAGTTCCTTGAGGCGCTAACAATATAATATTTTGTTCTGAGTATGAGGAGCTTGTGAGAGCTGCCCTATTCTGCAAGGATAAGTGGAAGGAGGCTGGACGAGGCAACAGATGGACAGGTGGTGTGGCAGAGTAGAGAGGGTGCAGGCTGTGGAAGCAGATAGGCCTTAACCTGAATCATGAATCTATCACTTGCTAGTTGTTTGGCCTGGGGCAAGTTATTTCTATGATTTGTAAATTTGCCATATGAATTTGTTTTAAAGGAGACACTGCAAAGATGTAAAGAGCATAGGGAAACACACATGCACATGCATACATACACACAAACACAAACACAACAGTGTCAGACAGCAGAGACTCAAAGCAAAAAATTTAAAAAGCATTAATGTCATGTAGATTCCAATGTCTTTCAGACACATTGATCCCAGGCCCGGAGGCAATTACATATGCAAGCCTAAATCCACAGGGAATATTATCAGCATTTCACCTTCAAAAGACTCTAAAATGCAGAGCCTGTCATCTTCTCTTTCTTCCCAAGAGCTCAGTGTAGTGAAGGAGCTTGGAAAAAAGGCCTTTGTTCACACTAGCTGGAAGACTCCCATGTGAGCAAGAATCCCATCAGCTTTGTTGGCTGTTGTATGCCTGGGTCCTACAACAAAACCTGGCACATAGATGCTGTTCAATGTTTAATGATTGAATTAAGGCATGTTCACAAATTATTGTACTTAGTCCTTATTATAGTCACCTGCAGATACCATCTCACACCAAGTGGGTATAAAAAAATTTACTACTTACATAATTAAAGTTTCTGGGGGAATGCAGGGAAGTACTCTCAAGCAGATCTGAAATGACTTGAGAGAACAAGGACAGGAGGATGGTTGGGATTTTGTTGTGGGTAGATGTGACTAGAGTGAGAGCTCCCATAAAGGGCTTGAGTGATTTGGATCTCCTGCCAGCCCTGAAGGAGGGAACACATAGGTTATCTTATCAGCTTATCCAGATGTGGAACACAGCAGGAAATGGAGGTGGTGAGGCTTAAAACTGTAAGCAATCAAACATCAAGAAACGGAGTTAGGCTCCTCTTTATAGCCTTGCAGAAGGACACAACAGAGGCCTGGAAATTAAGGGCTATCTCCATCCAAGCACAAAAACAGGTTCTTAAAAGTTGTTCCAAGTTACTTTAGAATTTACTTCACATAAAAAAAATACAACCCAAAGTCTCACGGTAAAGAAAGACCAAGAACTTCAGAAAAAAAATGTAATTCTAAAACTTAGTCCTTTCACATCCCATGATGAATGTAGCAGCAAAGTTGCTTCTTAAAATAATCTAAAATCTCTACAGCAGCATTGGTGAAAAAGGTTGTTAGAAAATAATTTTCTACATATGAGTCACCAATTTTCTAGCAATCAGAAAGAAGGTGCAGAATTAGCTCTGTAATACCCGCTATTAAATTATTTCAGCCTAATATTCCTAACAGAAGACATATCATGCACAGGAGAGGACACATTTACTTTATTTCACTAAGACATTGAACTGGACAACAATTCTTGCATATAATTTAGGAGAACAGGTTACAGTTGGCGGTGTCGCTTGCCTAGAGCTCAAAAAAGAAAATACATTTCTGCAGCCGAAAACTGCATGTAGCCATCTCAAGGAAAAAATCTGAACTCTAATTGCAACTTTTAACATGACCTAAAACTCATTTATAAGAGCTAGCCAGCATTTTCATGCCTTTGATTTGGGAGTAATTATTTCTACAGCTAAAAGATTTTTACAGTCTTTCATATTACTTTTGGCCATAAACACAAGAACTTTTCATTTTTGCTCCTTCTTTGTTTAAGGAAAAAAAAAGAAGTGTTTTCCCAAAAGTCACTTTCATAAGGAAAATGATTTTCTCCAGCTAATTAGGAGAGGGGGAGGTCAATTAACGCACCCTGGGGAGTAACCCCATGTCTGACGTGGCTGTGGAGTCAGAGGACCTTGGGCCTACTGCTACGTCCATTCTAAATGACCTCCCAGCAGCCGGTTGGGCGCTCTCAGTGAGAGCCTCCACACTGGTCTCTCTGCTTCTACACACGTTCACTGAATCTGTTCTCCACACAGCAAAGCGAGTTTTTAAATGAATGGCTAGCACTCTTCAGTTTTAAATACAATGACTTTCTCTGACATTTAGAATCATACAAAATCTCTTCCCAAGCCCTATATGTTCCCCATGATCTAGCCAGGGTTATTTTGGCCTAAATTTATGCAAGTTTTGAAAGAGAAAGAGTGTACCCTTCAGATCTCTATAGGGCTATAGTTTAATAAGTTAAACTGGAAATGTGATGGGCTGGATTCTCAGCAGCTCCTTCTTTCTTTCTGCCCATTTTTACTCTGGTTCTGCATCTAGAATATTTAGTCCTATACATTTCTAAGATGCCTTCTTTTCTTTATCCTTCAAGCTAGAAGTGTCCCATGCACTGGAACCAAAGATGCTGCCATGTTGCAGACATATTCAAATCTAGGAAATCTAAGAGAAGTATAATTTTCACTCAGATGATTTTTACATTGGATGTTTTTGCAACATTTATTTCAATCTTAAAAACTGACAACTTAAGCCAACATTCTTAAACTAGCTTGACTCTTAGAGGCACATCACCAGCAAGCAAAAGATAGCACTCTATAAATGCAAACAGTCAACTCTGTAAGGAAATGTTCCGAAAGAAAGCACCCTTGAGAGCTAATCCCAACTTTACCTCCCACCACCAGGCTAGCTAGAGGCCTCCCTCTGTCTATCAGTTTTACCATAGATCTAGCAATAGTCTTCTTAAAGAAAGTAACTTTGGGATTTGTTGATTTCCCCACATTATTTGTTGGATTTATTTAATTTAGCTATTTCAACCTCTACCATTATTACCTTATCATATTATTACAATGCTTTTTGGGAGAACATTTGTTTTAAATAATTTTTTAAAGTTCATCGGACAAATACTTAAATGATTATTTTCCAGGCTTACTTACTTGCTAGCTTATCCATTTAAGGCTATACATTCCCTCTATTTAGAGCTTTATCTTGAGTATTTCAATTATGTGACATTAGTTGAGATTTGGGAGATTTGTTGAGACTTGAGCTTAACATATAGCTCATCTTGCTAAAACTCCAATGTGCACTTAAAAATAATATAT
Organism: Dasypus novemcinctus; assembly: GCF_030445035.2. Taxonomy (NCBI): domain Eukaryota; kingdom Metazoa; phylum Chordata; class Mammalia; order Cingulata; family Dasypodidae; genus Dasypus; species Dasypus novemcinctus. The sequence goes on along the minus strand of NC_080678.1, from coordinate 30,518,383 downwards.
ATTTTGAAATTCATGGGTCCAGTGTCCAAAGATGACAAGTTTGTTAATTTTGTTTTTCAGATCTGTCATATTTTACTGATTTTTTTTTTTTTTTTTTGCTGGTTCTTCTATCTGATACTGAGAGAGTAGGGTTAAATCTCCCACCAGAAATGTGGATTTGTGTATTTTCCTATTTATGTTTCAATCTTTTTTCTTTACATATTTTGAAGGTACATCATCCAGTACATAAACATTTAGGATTATTATACATTCTTGGTGAACTGAGTCTTTGACCATTACGAAATTACCACTTTCTGTCTGTAATTATGATTGTTGGCAAAAACTCTGTTTTCTGATTAATTTACCATATCAGCTTTTTTTTTTTTTTTGATAGTGCATTTATGGTATATCTTTCTCAATCCCTTTTCTTTCAGTTTTCTGTTTTCTGTACCTTTCTGTTTAAGGTAAATATTTTGTAAGTAGAATATAGATGAATTTTCCCCCAAAAAATCTGGTTGGCCATTGTAGTGGCTCCAATAAACATATAAAACATATGTCCATGTTCCACCTCTGGTAACTATGACTATGAATTTATTTGGAAAAAAGGGTTTTTGCAGATGTAACTAAGTTAAGAATCTTTAGACGAGGTCATACTGGGTTAGCCAGGTAGGCCCTAAATCTAACAAGTATCCTCAGAAGAGACAGAAGAGTTGAAGACACAGGGAGAAGAGTAGAAGGCTGTGTGAGAACACATAGATTGGAGTGAGACTGTCATAAGCCAAGGGAACCCAGAAGCTGGAAAAGGCAAGGAAGGATTCTTCCCATAGGGATTTGTGTGGAGCACAGCCCAGACAACACCATGATTTTGGAATTTTGGACTGCAGAAGAGTAAGAGCATAAATTTATGTTGTTTTAAGCCACTAAGTTTGTGGTAACATGGAAGTCTTAGGAAGTTGATACTGCAATATTTTTCTTTTAAATTTTTTTCTTTGAGAAATTGTAAGTTCACAAATAATTCTGAATAATTTTTTTTCTTTTATTTAAATAGGAATACTCTATTGCTAATTAATATGATTGTCCATATAGTCATATTAAATTTTCCCATCTTTCATTTATTTTCTATTATCCTATCTTGTTCATGTTCCTTTTGCTCTACTTCCTTGATTTCTTTGGGATTAAGTACACTTTTTTATTATTCATTTTGTCCTATATATATGTTATTTTTATAGTGCCCGTGGTATACTATACATTACATAATGCATCCAATCAGTTAATATCTTGCTACCTTCCAGAAAATTCAAAGTCTTTAGTATATTTTAACATCACTTACCCCCTTCTGACTTTAATGCTACTGTTGTTTACATATTTTGATTCTTTATCTATTTTAAACCTCATAATTTATTCTTTTTCTTATTTCTACCACCAACATTTACTTAGATTTACTCATATAATTCCTCTTTCATTGCCATTCATTCCTTAGCACATTTCTAACTTTCACCTAAGCTCTTTTTCATTCTGCTAGAAGAATAACCGTCTGGTGATTTTTTTGTTTTGTCTTAGTATCATTGCAGTTGTTGCCTTGGTTTTGTTTAGTACAGATCTGCTCCTGATGAAACTTCTCTGCATTTGTTTGTCTGAAAATCGCTTTGCCTCACTTTTTATGAAGAAGGTGTGTTTTTCCTTTTTTTCTGAATAGAGGATGTTAGGTTAGCATTTATATTTATATCCTGGCTATATGGAGAAAGCATTTCTATCAGCGCCTTTGCTGTCTTCTCCTCATCCTTTTTCTATCATATTAGGTTGGCTTAGGATTCTATAAATAGTTCTTCAACTAAAGATGTGAGTTTTGTGACACCTAACAACAATGTACATTTTGTTACATGCACATCTGCTTTTTAGAGTAAAACAAAACTATCAAGGCAGTGATTTACTTAGCTGTGGTACACAAAGTACTGTAGCCCCATTGAATAAGAATAAATGTTATGAATATGTAATGAAATATGCAATACCCATTGTTAACTATTTATTGATATATGAATAGCTGATGATCTGCGGCATCTGTGCCAGTGAGAACAACTCATTTGTCAATCAAACATAATACCAATGCTTGTACATTGAAAGAAAATCAACTCTTTCCATGAGATTTATTGAAGGGCACCATTCTTGCCAGATTACATGCTGATGTGTAATCTATATTAATGTCAAGGTGATATATTTATAGTTGTGAGATAAAGCCTAGTCCTTAATATGCCAGTCTATAGGAGCAAGAAAATAGTAGAGAACAAGGTATGTTGAAAATAATAATTTACATATTTTTTTGAATCATGCTTTGGAGAAATTAGTCACCTGAGGAGTGTGGTTTCCTGGTAGTTTGTCTCTTGTTATTTGTGAGTAACAGAAGGTTATATACAAGCTATAAAGGCCATAATCCCTCTGAGTTCCTACATGTAATCTCTTCTACAGTCTCATCAAATGAGTAAGTGAAAAAATGGTACAGGATAGTTGGCCAGAATTTCAAAGTCATTTATCCACAAAAACTAGGCTATAGATGTCACATTTATCAAAACAGAATTCCACAATTCCCAAGACCCTTAATTTCAAAAGTAGTGAGAATTGCATAATATATTTGAAATGCTTCAACTTTAAACACATGGTAAAAAACACCAAGAAAAATGTGGAAGCAGTCAGGTTCTAGTTTTATAGCTTTAGGCACCAGTATTCCTGAGAATTCCATTCCTCTGCTAGACTTGGGCTTGAAATGGTCTGTTTTCTCAAAAAGACTCAACAGGAATATCTACAGATGTTGAAGGAAAATGTCCTGGAAATTCACAAGGCTTGCTGATGGTACTTTCTTCCTAGGAGTCTCAGATATTGTAAATTTAGAGCTGGTTTTTAACTTTATAGCAGGTCTTTCTACATACTTACTAGCTATGGGAACTGGCTATGTAAACTTTCTGGTCCTTAATTTCCTTTTTGTAAAATAGGTAATAATAATAGTATTTATTTTAAGTGCTATAGTAGTATCTAAATAAGGTAAGGCATATCATTGACTTAAAACAGAGCTCAAGAGACAGAAAGTAAAATTTGAGTGTTATTCGACTCTCATTATCGTCATCATCCTGATCACCATCTAAGTCAGCATCAATCAACATCAAATCTGAAACCATCATCCTCATCACTGATCCTCAGCTTTGACTTCTTAGTCACATTGGATTGATTTACAACAGTTGAGGACTTGGCTCAGGAAAGTAGCTGTAATGTGTTTTTCCTGATTAGATGGTGAAAGCATATTCTGTATGTATCGAGTGAGTGAAACTAAACTATTCCTTCTCTTCTATTCACAAATGAACAGACAAGGAAATATCCATGAGTTGAAGGAAGACATACCTGTGCAGGAGATGATAGATGACAGATAGGTATGTAAATATACACATACATGTAAACACATACAAATATGTACATATACAGGGATGTGTATGTGTATGTATATGTATATGTGTGTGTATATATATATATATATATACAGAGAGAGAGTCCAGCTTCAGTACCCCTTGCTGGCTTCTTGAAAAGTTTTTATCCTAATCTGCCTTTTTTCCTGCCATTTAAGCTTTCATTCTAACCTGAAATTTTCCTTACCATTTCTCCTTGTCCACTGCTTGACTTCTCCATTGCCCTTATTGTCCTAGATCTCCAACCCTGTACACAGATGCAATGAAAACAATTAGTATAATAAGGTCTCCTGGCTCCCACAAGATCCCCTTAACTTATAGGCTTCTTATTAGTCGCACCTACCTAGACTGATACTCAAATCTTCTTTCCTAGAGCAGCAAAGATGCCCCTTTTAGCCATTTTGTTATACCTTCCTTGAGACTCTGTTCTTGTCCTGCATTACTGAAGGCAAAACACCAAAAATTTTTTTTAACACCATACCCCCACACTCAATGCAGATGCTTTCAGCTGGGCACCTCAGTGATTCAGCAAAGGAATTATAGACTTTTATTTTTTTTGTTATCAAGAAGCCTAAGAATGCAATTATTTGAGGATTAGAGGACTGTCAACCAACATATTCTAAAACTCCAGAAAACATATTCAATTTAAGAGCAAAAGCTAGACTGTGGAAATTCTTTCCTTGTACGTAGAAATCCATTCATCTTCATAACCATTTAATTTAAGATGCAAACTTTAGCATGGATTAGAAATTCATTTTTAAAAGATGATTCTTGGAGGCACCAGTTGGATGTGAATTGTTCTTACATGATATGCCACCACGATTTCTTTGCTTATTTGTTCTCTCTACTTGGCAGGTACAGTCTTAGGAAGCAGTTGTATTTCTCCAAATGCCTTAGTCCTCAGAAGAAAGAAGGCACTAGAACTTAAAACCAGTCTTCGACACCCACACATGGTGCCTAACCTGCAAATGTGGCAGAAGAGTAAGACTGTATCTAACAGCAACGTGTTTAACAGAATGTAGGTTACTGGTAGTTGTATGAACAGGTCAGGGTGAGATTCTCAGTAATTTATTAAAGTTCATCTCTGCCCCACTAGGGTCAGGGAAGGTCCATCACTTGAAATGTCACAACGTAACCCTTTGTTTTTCACTGGTGGATAGTAAAGATGAAAAAGATAGAAGTAAGTATGCAAATGATTCAGGGACTATGTTGCTCCCACTGCACTCAGCTGTCTAATAGGAAAGTCTCTATGTACAGTGAGTAGAAAAGAAAACTGCAATGCCAAATATCTACAACAAAACCCATTGGATTAAGAAATAAAGATTTTTTAAAAACAACTCTTGTGCTGGATGCACTATACCTAAGACTGTGCGATGATTAAAGTCTGTGTTTTCAAAGAGAATATAGTCTGAGGTGGCAAGATTAAATCATGTGAAAAAAATCAGAATTCAGAATATGGTGCAACAGGGTGAACTTGTCAGAAAATGCTAATGGAATCATCCTAACCCAGATCAGTAAATTTTCTTGTTTAGAATGTAGTAATTTGAAGGAAGACTGGATTAATTTATAAAGACTGAATATCTGACAAACAGTTTCAGTAGAGTCCATTTCAACCTCCAATTAGCAATATGCTGTATTTTTATGTAAAATGGGTTTTCTAGAAAGAATAGCTGTACCATTTGCTATGAGGTTGGGATGACCATATACTGTTTTTGTTGCTGGGTTTCTTTGTGCTGAGTCTGGGTTTCCAGACTCAGAGCCCTCATCTGTCTAATAGAAGTTCCTGCTCAGATTTGCAACTGCGCTTTCACCTATATAGGTTACCTCACCTGAATATCTTCCTCTATGAACTCCAGCAATCCAAGTATTTTTCATCCTGCATGGCCACAGTTATGTTCTTCATTAGTGGAACTTTCTCCAATAATTGCAGTCTTTATTTTTCAGTCATTTGAAATGCTATTTTTTTCCTCCATTATCAATTTTAAAAAAAAATTCCTGTATACGAAACGATTTACTTTTATTCATGATCATGAAGGGGGGCCTATCTATATATATATTGCATATGGTACAATCATGTTACATGTTTTGGCCAACAGAATGGCACAGAAGTAATAGGCATGTTTCTAGGTCTGGCCTTAATTAATGAAAAAAAACAAATGCCTTTTATAATTTTATGTTACTCTCTTCCCTTCCAGTGTGACCATGACAACGATGTGCTATTTCCAACAATCAAAATCTAGAGTGCCGAGTCCATGCTGTACAAAGAGCTGCTTAGGAGGCTCTCCAACTGGAAATATCAAGGTTAAATGTTGTGCCAATGAAAAACAAACTTTTATTTTTAAACCATTGCGATTTTGGAGTAGTTTATTATAACAAACATTAATTACCTCGGATGATATACTACTTCCTTTATTCATTAGATAAGTCAATATAAACAAAACACTTAGACCTGAGCTTAGCACATGTAAGTGCTTAATAAATACAAGTCGTTATAGTTACTCCTCTTCCTCCTCCTCCTACTGCCAGTGCAATTTATGTAACCAAACTTTAATACATGCTAACTATGTTCTGAGCACTGGAGAGAAATTCAGTAAACACTGTCTTTGTTCTTGAAGAGTTTGCTAATGTAATAAAAATTAATTAATAATGATAGCAATAAAATAGAGAATATTTATTGAAACTTGGCTGATGTCTGCCACTGTTCAATGTCTTTTCACATATTAACTTCTTTAATCCTTATAATAACCTTATATTATCCTCATTTTACAGTTGGGAAAACTGAGACACAATATGATTACAATGCCCAGTGTTACAAAGTGATAATTGGCAGGACTAGGATCCAAACGCAGGAACTCTAACTTCAGTGTCTATACTTTACTCCTCCACACCATGCTGTTCATGAGAACACTTTGAAATGATGGATTTGTGCATAGAGTGTGATGAAGACTCTTCATTGAGCACGTGACACTGGAACAAATTTGAAAAAAAAATAGTTGAAGTTTAACAAATGCACTATAGTGCTAAGATCATGATAAATATTAAGTACATTATTTTCAAATGACATATTGACTGATTAATTGACTAATGTTAATTTTAGAAAGCTCCAGTCTAGGCAATATAAAAGCTCTAAAATAGAGATGACCTTTCATTGCATAAGGTGGAAATTCAACTAAACTCTACTTAGAAAAAAGGAGGGAAGTATTTATGGGTTCACATGTGAGGTTCCATCCTGATTCTCAAATTATATGATCAGGATACTGTCACTTTCTATTTGCTTTGTTCTGGTTTCCTTCAATATTAAGCAGGATTTCTTTTTCCGTATTGGGTTAAAAATGCTTACTGTTTGGTTAAGACTCATTTTTAATAGGACTATCAACCTCTAAAGAAAGAATAGTGAAATGAAAATTTCACCACTTCAATTCTTCCTCCTGGGAATACAGGAAGACTAATTTTCTAGCCTTATTTTTTCATTATTGGTGTCATATGACACTCTGGCTAATGAGATGTAGAAGAAAATCATCTAAGTCATAGCCAGTTCTGGCTTTTAAAAATGTTTTGCTTTATCTTCCATCTCTTTCTCTCTCTGGTGCAATGAACTCAGAGGCCAAAAGTGTTCATATGGTATAGTTACAGTTAGGAAGAGTGTGACCAAATTGGACTTTACTTCAGCAATAAATATGTTTTTATTTTGTTAAGCTACTAAAATGAGATGAACTTATGTGTTGCTATAGCATATCCTAGCCTATCTTAATTAATATAACTACCTGATTAATATAAGTCCCAGAAATAACTTGCAGTGGAATGACTTGTAATACATGACAATCTCTGAATCAAGCACTGTAGCCAAAAGTTTGGAAAAATCTGGTTGGCCAGACCCAACTTGGAACCATCCAGAAATAAACCCTTTATTTTTCTTATTGTAGATAAATCATATGAAATATAGCTGCAAATTTCCTAGACCATTTGAATGCACATCCACATTCCACCAATATCTGAAGGTACAATATTTCTGAGAATAAATCTTTGAAATAGTTCCATACCTGCAATCCATTCAACACTTTAGCTCAATATCCAGACTTTTTTTTCTACCTGAAATTCTTCCTCTCACCTACACTTTATTTCATGTCTAGGAGTTAATACTGCTTAATTCAGCTGTCTTATTCAAATATAGAGGGCTTTGTGTACATAGGTTATTTCTTACTAACAGTGCCATATAATTTTGTTTTTATTAAATATTAATACACTTGTATTCAGACAAAAATTAAATTTCTTCCCTTGAAAATCCCATGGAAGTGGAAGGTTAAATTGAAAGGATTTTGAATGATATTGTGTTTGAGGAAATCTCATCTACATTAATCTTGTTCTCGGGCCAATTTTTATTATAGAAAGTATCTCTTATACTTAGGAATTAGTGCAGAGAATTTTAGCATGCAAAGTATACTGAAAAATCCAGTACTTCTTTTATAGTATGGATTGTATAGAGTAATCAGAGATATTTAAAAGCATATGAATTTTTCATTTTTAATTTCGGACTTTTTAGAAAAACTTAAATTTCACAGTGAGCATAGTCTTAAAGGGCAGTTCCTGCCACACTATTGGTTATTCCTCTTGTCTTAAGTTACAATTTTCTTCATGCTCCAAAATTGTATTTGGCCTCTATATTACAAATGGACACAAAGTATCTGTGTAAAATGTTTGCTATAAAGTATTTTAGAGTAGTAAGAGGCATAGAGAACAAGAAGTGCACATCTAAAGGTCTAGATCTGTAATATAAGAAATAAGTTAGTTTGTAGTCATTCAGAAAAAATACACAGTTTCTATTTGTATAAAAATGCTCTCAAGAAACCTAATGACAGATAAAGGACTTAAAATAACATGAAACATGACTTTGTCCAAAGATGACAGAAAAAGTAATATGGTGCTCTTATTTGAGCTAATTCAAACATAAAGCACAGAAAACTGATAGGATTGCTTTGGAAAGATATTGGCATTATACGGAGTATTGGACTAAATTATTGTTATTATGATGATGATCCATTAGAAAAGTTATTCTCGATGTTCTCAAACAAAGACTCTCTGTGACATAATATTAGCTGACATGCACTGAATAATAATAATTTATAAAACGTAGTAAGTTATTTATATGGATCAGCACATTTAGTGCTGATTACAAGACTGTAAAGTAGGTCACAGTAATACATGCTATGATTCCTCTGTCCATATTTATCTATGCACATATGCATTTAGAAACTTTTCAAACCCATAGGAAAAGTTTAAAAATTAGAATAAATACTACTGTAGTCAATAACTGCTTCACTTCCCTCCCTTCTTATGCATGTGCACCTATGCATGTGCACACACACACACTTTCCAACTATCAAACCATGTGAAAGTAGGGTGCATACATAATGAAACTTCCAAATGTATCCCTCAAGAACAAGTTCACTAGCAAAACCATCTCTCAATATCAAGGACATTCTTCTATAAAACTAAACCTCACTACCATAGCTAAAAAGGTTAACATTAATCCAAATATATCTTCCAATATGAAGGCCGTTTCTATCTCCAATTGCCTAAAAAAAAAGTACTAATTGTTTTCTTTTAAATGCAGGTTTCAATGAGGTATTTCACTTTGACTGTTGAGTCTTTGCAATCTAGACTAGATCCTATTTTTCTCACAGTATTGAATCCTTCATATTGCTTGTCTTACAAAACATCCTTACAAAACAGTTGATTTGTTGATAATTTCATAAGGATGAGGATCAGTTCACATATCATGCATATCTGGGGAAGGACCTAGGTGTTCTACAAGAGTATCTCATAGAACTCTCTCAAAATAAACCTACTATGATTCCATTGATAGCTCGAATAATTTTCTCACTTTCTATTCTTCACTAAAACCCCATAACATGTGATTACTCTCCAGACCACCCTGTGGGAAATTGTGTTTTTTTGCCTTGTGCTACAGGAATAATTATAGTTTCGGATTTGAGTGCAGCCTCTGAGAACTGCAACTGTGTGTCCAGCTGTTTCAAGCACAGTCTTACAGAGGAAAACACAACTAATATTTTTGGAAGAATGAACAGAAGAATGAAAGATACACTGATCAACTCCATTACCCATTAGGTTCTACTCTGTTGTCTTCAACAGAGGAGTGAACAGAAGATGAAGAGGCCTTTCTGGCAAGACTTAAAATACCAGAATACATTCTAGATGAATTAACTTTTAAACAACAGAAAAATCGTAAAACACTTATCCACAAATATATGAATAGTTTGCACAAGTATGAAAGCCTAACTAAAATATATGTGATGAAATAACCAGAAAATAATTGAAAGATATAAATGCATACAACACTTAAAATCCTTTCTATATGAAACTTCATAAGGTAAATTAAAAGGCAAACAAACACAGGAAGATTATTTGCCAAAATATTATAATCAAAATTATTCTCTAAAGATCTTACTTAACAAGAAATATATAAAACTCTAATAGGTATGAAGAGAAAGGAAATAATGTGATTTATAGGAAAAAGCATATATATCTAAAATATATTTTTAAATGTTCAGGTTTCTGAGTTTTCACAGAAAATAAAATTAATAAAAATTAAATATTTTACCTAAAACAAGTTGAAATATTTAAGGAAAATAATTGTTTGCAAATGTGTAAACATATTGACACTTTTATTCATGCTTGTTGTCAATGTAAATTTTCCCACTGTTTTGAAAAAATAAATTAGAATTATACCTTAGCAAGGTTTATCCTTTTTGACCTATAATTTTCTCTGTATTAGTCAGGGTTTGCCAGAGAATCAGAACCAATGAGATTTATTATAGGAATTGGCTCACACAACTGTGAGGATTGGCAAGTTTGAATTCTGTAGGGCAGGCCACAAGTTGGAAACTGATGAATGTGTCAATGAATTCCATAGGAATAGCTGGCTGGCCAAAGCAGAGATAGAAATCTTAAATGGAAAAATCATCAGTTCTCCCTTTAAGGCCTTCAATTGACTGGATAAGACTTCTCCCAATGAAGCTGGGTAATAAGATAGGAAGTCAATAGGTGGATATGGAACCTGGCAAGAAATCCATGTGGACATTAGTAACCCCAAGATGGCTGCTGGAAGACTTCCTCCCCACCCCGCCAAGATACTGTCATTCAGAGCAAGATTTCCTCTGGAAGCCAGGAGAAGCCCTGGATATTCCACAAGGACTTTATCATTGGGCATTCATGGGAGGTTGCTAGATGGGGTAATCAATCAAAATAGTAAACAGCTGGGGCTCCTTCTATGCCATTAGCAAAGGGATGGAATAATTAACAGTTTAAAAATCAGGCACAATGGCCTGAATTAACTCTCTCCCCTTTGGACCCTGATTCTGGCTACTTTCTCCCCTGCATGGATCAACTTGCAAGTAAAACCTGGGAATTTATAATCTATAATGGGAAATTGTAGCCTGTAAATCAGCTCACTTTATCACTTTTCAACCCCTTCTTCTCTACCTGGGTCCCCTGATCTGTTATTTTCTCCCATTTCTCTTCCCTCGTTACCTAAATAAATTACTGGCCTAACTCACCGATGTGCTTTTGAAATTTATTTCTGCAGCATAGTCAAGAACCCAGACAAAATCTGGTGACACCATTACTCAGTGCAATCTCCTTTGTTGATTATAGATTTAATCAGCCATAGATATAGTCAGCTGACTAATGATTTAAATCCACAAAATATTCTTGTAGTAACTATCAGGCCAATGCTTGCCTCACTAAACAACTACATGCTGTTACCTAGCCAAGTTGACACATGAACTTAACCATCACAGTCCACTCCTTGTCAACTTGGCACCCATACACATCTCCTTAAGCCATACTTAATTCCTAAATTAAAACAATTACAGTCATACTTTCACCTAACATAATTCAACTGTCCTTCATGCAACTGGAAATGCACTATCTCTTTTCCTAGAAGAAGATGCAAGTCCTTGGGTAATACTCTTAAACTTGATATTTTTAACTTAAATCCCAAGACTTAAAGTAAATACAATTTATGTTGCATGATAAGGGGATGGAATAGGAAAGAAAAAAATTGATATTTGCCTTATGTATATATACAAACTTTCATAACAAAACAAGGAAAAATTATTCATAACTCTTATAATCCTTTTTTCTGCAACTGGTCATGTGGTCACAGCTCATATTTATAACCACATTCTTCCACTTTCCATTCCATATTCCCTTTAGCCTCAACAAGCACCTCAGCTTGTCTTTGTTCTTTGCATGGTAGAATGACCCAAACCATCATTCCTGAAGGGTCTGGACCATTGGTAGTCCTGCCTGGATTGTTGCAGTTTTCCAATGAATTTAATCACAGGGCATGGTAGTACTAAGAGATGCCTAAAGGATCTCCTGTATTCCAGGCAAACTCTTCCTTAATTCCATTGTATAGTAGTAGCAATCCTACTTCCCTTTGATAATCAGGTTCAATCGTTCTAGCCATAGAGTAATTTGCCTGTTGATTCAGAGGCATGAGGTGGCCCAAGGGGCTGAGCGGCAATCTTAATTTATAGTTCAATGGAATCGCTGTTGTTTCTCCTTGTGGAAATATACCTCCTTTTGGAACTAAGACCTATAGTCCAGCTGAGCTTAAGGAAGCAGGGATAGGAAGCAAAATTTTTTCTAGTGGGTTACTAGGGGTAACAGTGAGTAGTGCCACTACCATTTCTACCCCATGATTCTTGATTCATGGACCACTGAATCTTGGCAATGGGAGAAACAACACCATAGAGCAGACGTTGATTTAGAGCCTCCTGGAGATATACAGCCTCCTGGAGAACATTGCTCCAGCCCTTCAAGGTATTACCACCAGTTGGCATATAAATGAATCTTTAAAAGGTCATTCCATGTTTCTATCCAACCAGCTGCTTCAGGATGATTATCATCCCTGCATCTTTAAGTCCTTAGTGGTGGCACTAATCTCTGCAATACTTCCAGCAATGCAGTATTGCTTTTGATTTACTATTTTGCTAGGTAGAAGCAGCTCTGATGGCTTCCACTTGGCCTTTCCTACCATAATAGCTATTACTCCATAAGGCAGGGAGTAAATATATGGATTCTGCCAGATACTGAGTGTATCTATTCCAAATATACATTTTGGGACTGGGGAGATAACTACAGAATGGGTTCAGGGACCCACTGGACCCACTATGAGATGGACCTGAGTAAAATTCCATTGACCACCTAATCTCCATAAGCCCAACCTCTGGCTGATGGACCTCAGTGGCATTTAGAGCCAGTGTTTCATAGTCCTCAAAATATATGATCATTTATTTTTCCCCAAAGTATAGTCACCCTGGTAAAAGACCATGTGTCCCATTGGGCAAGGTTGGGAGGTAGATTAACGGTATACATTTTTGGTAGTATAACAGGGTCCTTCCCTAAGAGGTCTGCAAACTGTCTCAAATCTGGGAATTGTTTGAGGGGCTGTGACTCTGTTTTTAAGATTTGAGTTAGACTTCTGTTCAGAACTCTTCTGTTTATACAGATCAAATAAAAGTTTAGTGGACTACCAATCTATCTCATTTCTAGATACTCAATGATCAACTAGCCAACACCATAGGTATACATGAATCAGACTACTCTGATTACTGCTTTGACTCTGCTGTCCACACCCAGCTGGTCTTTGGCCATTAAGTTCTGCCATGTGGCTCCTGTCAACCAGGGCCTAATCATCCCCTTTGAGTTTAAAGGTCCAAGTATAGGGGCAATAGGTCTTACACTAATAGATACATTGCAGAAAAGAGTAACCACAGAGCTCTTCAAGGATGATAGGGTTAGTCTCATAAATTGATTCCTCACAGTCCTGAAAGGGTGTCCTCTGAACATTCCTGGGGCAGGTGAGAGTGAACCTGGATATGGGCAAGATCTATCAGCCAAGAAACTTGTTTGAATTCCTGCGCTTGATGGAATTGTGGGGCCCTTGTGTGATCTACTTTGGAGTCCACCTCTAAAATAACTCAGCAGACTGCAGTATGGCTCTTCCTAAAACATGATGCATGGGTGCCATCATCCCTGAACTAGAGTGGGAAATCAGCATCATCAACATGGAACAGTACATGCACCTGCTGATGTGGCAGCAGGCACCTAGGGCTGCTGGAGTTCATGCACACCTACCAGGATTTGTCGTTGTGGCAGGTGCTGGCTACCTGGATGAAAGAGAGGCAGTAGCTGAGGTCCATGCTAACATTCCAATCTCTCTATGCCTTTGGATCCCCTAATCTACATTATACCACAGCAGTTTGGGCATTTCAAATAACATAGGCCATCTTTTGGCCCATGTTTCAGCCAACCATGCCAACAAACTGTTAGAGCCTTTTCAAACCCCTTGAGCTACAACACTGACTCTAGAAGATCTGCCACCAAACCAATAAACTAAGCCATATCCAATTTTATATTCCTTCCCCATTGTCCCATACCCTTAATATCTATTCCCACATATATTCCCCTGATTTCTGTCTATCTACATTGGATAAATCATGCAGTTCTTTAGGAGTGTAGCACACCTCCTTATGGGTCATACTTTGCGCCTCACCTTTTAGGACCTATTGGGACTTCGGTATAGCTATAGGTCTGAAAAAAAAAAAAAAGAAGTGTGAAAGAAGAGGGACATGAGAGGGGAATTAGGAGAGAGGAATTAGCAGTGTCTTGCAAGTCTGAGTTATGTTGCCATCGGGAAAGCAGTTACAGGTTTATCAAGCTCAATAGGATTAATTTCTTCAGGTGGAGGCTGGAGGGCTGATTCTTCAGGGCAGACTCTAGGTCAGGAGGCAGATTCCTCAGGTCAGACTAGTAAAGGATTATCAGGCGAAGAAGTATCAGCAGAATCTAAGATTTCAACGTCCACATTGTCATCATTATCAGCCCATATGTCCCCTTCCTATTTTCATGATCCTATTCCTCCCCAATTAATGCCCTCCCTTTAACATCAGGCACCCTGCAAGATGGGAACTCAATTTATGTCAATTGAACCACCTGCTCCATTCACTTCAGCTACTAGCATAACTAGCATAACTGGTTTTTAGAAATCTTAAGTCTGCAGTTATGAGAAATATGAATTTCTTTCAGGGCACATAGTAACTTTCATGTAGTTATAGAATGGCATGTTTTACTATTTTGAAATTCAAAAAATATTCACTTGAATGGGGATGTTTTCATAACATATTAATAAATAAAATAGATTAACATGTATAATATATAGTATGATATTAATTGTGAATTACCAACCCTCACATTTTAAAAGAAAATATTCTGGAGTTAACTCTGAGTACAGGATCCTGAAATTTTCTTTTCTTCTCTTTTTTCTTTTTTCTTTTCTTCTCTTTTCTCTTTTCTTTTCTTTTCTTTTCTTTTCACTTTTTGTTAGCCTCAAAATTATTCCCAATAATCATGCATGCATTACACTCCAAATATTTTTTTTTAAAGTATGGATACACTTTAAAAATAATTTAGGTGCCTCTGTCAGATGATCTTAAAAGTTGAAGAGTCACTTCATGTTAGATTGGGGAATGAACAATGGACTAAAGTAGACATTATTATTCTAGCAATGGAAGAACTCTTATTATTGATATAAAGGCAGTATCTACCAGAGGTTCTAAGGGATGGGACAGGGATGAATAGGTGAAATATGGGGGCATTTTTGGGATGTTGGAGTTGTCCTGCATGATATTGAAATGACGGATATAGGCCATTACATATTTTGTTAGAACCTACAAAATTGTGTGGGAGAAAGTATAAAATATAATTTAAATTAGAGTCCATGGTTAGTAGCAATGCTTCAATATGTGTTCAACAATTTAGCAATTGTACCATGCTAATGGAGGATGTGGTTAATGTGGGAAAGTGTGGGAGAGGGAGGGAGTGAGGCAAATGGGAATCCCTTTTTTTTTAATGTAACATTTACATAATCTAAAGCTTCTTTAAAAATAAAATGAAAATATAAAAACTCGTGAGGCAGAAATGGTAGAATTCCCTTTTTAAAAAGGATTCATTTGAACAGTGACAAAATTGGTTCAATCTGTATGTATTTTTCCCCACTGAATACATCTCTTAGTGAGGTGATTGCTAAGTTTTAAACGGTGTTCACGGAGCACTGTATTCCTTTTTTGAAATAATGAAAAAGATATAATAGGCTGAAATGGAAGACAGAATGTAATTATGTGAGAAGAAATGTAGAGAAAAACAGATGAATAAGATAATCACTTGTGGTTCTGAAGAGTGTTATTGTGCATCAACTGATCAAAAGAGCTTTATGTATTATTGAATAATACTTTAGTTATGGGTTCACCTAGATAGTCCTGAATAAGTTACAGGGAAGAAGTGAATGTATACATAGGGCCTTTTAAGATATATAATTTTGCTTTACCATGGAAACAACCCTAACATGCACAAGTTAACTTTTGAATTTTTATCCTATTCCCACTGAACTTATAAAATTTCCAGGTTTTTGTCAGTTGAGAATTGAAATCTGCACACTGATGTTCATAGCAGCATTATTCACAATAGCCAAAAGTTGGAAACAACCCAGATATCCATCAACTGATGAATGGATAAACAAATTGTGGAGTATGCACACAATGGACTATTATGCAGTGATAAGATGAAGTCGTGAAACATATGGCAAAATGAATGAAGCTGTAGAACATTATATTGAACGAAACAAGCCAGACAAAAAAGGACAAAAATTGTATGATTGTGCTATTATAAACTAAGTATATTATGTGAAATATGAATATAGGTAAAACTGCATATATAAGACCATTTTTCTTTGAATTTCAACAAATATAGGCTAATATTACAACATATTAATATCAAACAAAAAACCATTATATTAAGTGAAGGAGACCAGACACAGAGTACTACATACTGTATGATTCCATTTATATAAAATGTAAATATAAAACAATTTATAAAGATGACATTAGATTAGTGGTTATATAGGCATGAGGAAGGAATATTAAGTGGTATGGAATCTTTCCTTTTGGTGTAAAGACATTCTAAAATTTTTGAGATATGGTGAATATACAACGTTGTGATTATACTAAAAGCCATTGATTATATACACTTTGGATAGATCATATGATATGTGAATATATCTCAATAAAACCACTTAATAAACAAATAAATAATTGTGCAAGAATAGCCAGAAATAGTAACTTTGTACAGCAGGGGAAACTTTGAAAGGTGAGGGATTTTCTTGTTTGTCTGTCTATTTTTATTATTATTATTACTGAAATAATGAAAATATTTTAATCATAATTGAAGTGATAAATGCACAATTACGTGATTATACCAAATACCACTAATCGTACACTTGTGAAGAATTGTATGATTTATTAATATGTATCGGTAAAATTGATTTATTTTAACAAAAGATGAAACAGACACGAGGGTGCAAACATTTCATTAACAAATTTGGTTATAGAAAGAGGAGCATGTGCATCAGTTTTCTTTCCCCTTCCTTGCTATTTAACTATACTACTATTTGACTGAGTCTCAACCATTTACAAGCACTCACTTGCACATTAATTGTATGCACTTTCAGTCTCATCTAAAGCCTTGTCAGGCAGCTTGGATACTTCTTAATGTCCATATTGAGGACAGCCTGGAGTAGGCAGCCCATCAGGGGGTAATTACTTGTGGCATCCCTGCGAGTTTACATTTAACATGTCTCCTCTCGCCTTGGGAAATTTGGCATTATCGGTGTTTACTTCTACCTGATAAAATAAAGGCTCACTAGATAAACACATCTTAAAATTATCTTCATTTGCAAAATACTCAATTTTACTCATCATAAAATTGAGGACTTCGTGTTTTATTAGCTGTAATGTTTTTGGAAACTCATTTATCCTCTATAGTCTTATATTAAAACTGACACAAAAATATGCATTCTAAATAGCTTAATATTTGTTAAAGAAAAGAAGTTTGTATTAAAAAAAATAACTTCCTACAATTGCAACTTTAGACCCAGATAACTTCATCAGAAATGTGAAGAAAAAATAAACCCAGTTTTACACAAACTGCTTCATTTAAAAAAAACAGTATGGGTTGGGGGAAAAATACACCAAATGTAAGATAAGGAATGTAGTTGGTAGCAATATTTTGTCAATGCTCTTGTATAATTTGTAACAAATGTTTCATAACAATGCAGAGAGTTGGTAGAGGGGTGATGTATGAGACCCCTGTGTGATGTTACGTATGCTTATTTTGTAAGTTTGCAATCTTTACATACACGTATTGTTTAATGTGTGATCATGTATGAATGATATAATTCAACTAAAAAAAAAGAAGACAAGGGGGCATTTCTAACTCATGCCATGAGGCACGAGTATTCATAACACCAAAATCAGACAAGAACATTGCAAGAAAAAAAATTACAAATCCATGCCCATTATGAATATAAATGCAGACTCCTTAACAAAAAGAATATCAAATCAAAACTGATGGCATATACAAAGGGGAAAAATATAACAAAGTTTATCCCAAGAATGCAAGGTTGTACATATATTTGATATGAGATAAATATGGTTCACCACATTAATAGAATAAATTATATACAAAAATATAATCAGTCACAAAATATAGAAAAAGTATTTGGCAATGTCTACACATACTCATGATAAAGAAAAACCTCAAAAACTAGGAATAAATAAAAGAAAATGTCACACATAGGAAAGATCTACAACAAGCATAATATTTAATAATGAAACACTGAATGTTTTCCCTTATGATTAGGACACAGAAAAGATGTCCACTTTCAATATGTCATTTCAACATTGTACAAAGGTCTTATCTAAAACAAGAAAAAGAAGTATAAGTTACACGGATAGTAAAGAAACAAGTGAAAAAAATGACCTTTATCAGATGTGAACATATATGTGTAGAAAACCCTAAAAAATGTACAAAAAGCACTAATGACTTTGTCAGTGACTAAAGTCATTAATAAAAATAAATTTATTTCTATAGACTAGAAATAAGAAGTCAAATGTTAAATTGAAATACATGAGTTACTATTGCTTAGAAAACATAAACATTCTTAGAAATTATTATAATAAAAAATATATAGAAACTATAAACTGGGGAAAAGAGAAATCATTGCTGAAAGAAACTAAAGTAGTTAAAAATAAATGGAGAATCCATAATCCATATTGTTAAGATGTCAGTTCTCTCCTATTTGATCTAAAGAATAAACTCAATCACATTCAAAAGTCTCAGAGGCTTTGGTTCTTAGTTAAGTTGAGTAATACATAAACATATTTAGTAAGCTAGGCAGGTATGAAATTTTCTACCTATCTGTACTATAATAGTGAATTTATAAAGTATTTATCATAAACATGGGATGGGGCTAAAAGGATGTAAAGATACAGATAATGAGGTAGTAAAGAGTTTAGGAGATGTGGAGAAAAATAAGTTGACTGTTATAATACTATGTATAAAGATAAAATTCTGTGAGAAAAGTATTCTCTGGTATATTCAAAGAAGGCAATGTTTAAGACTAGCTTTGAAGGATATGTAGAATTTAACCAGTATATTTAGAAAAGCAAGGGAAGAAATTACAGGTAAATTAAACTGTTTGAGTGAAAAATACCCAGGCTGGAGTAAGTTCTGAGAATTTCATAGAGTATGTGTCTACGAAGTGTGACTGTGGGAGGTGGTAAGTGATATGCCTGGATGGATTTTAAAACACCATATTCATGATTAAAGGATGTAATACTAAAATTCTAGATTTTATCATAAAGGTGATTAATTATTTTAAACAAGTGAGCAAAATGTTCCTCAAAAATAGGTTGAAAAACAAGACAGGGTTGGAGTGTGTGATTATTAGCATGAATATAAAATTGAAAGATATTGCAGCAGTAAAAGTGAGAAATGATGAAGGGTTAAAACAAGGCATTGACAGCAGGGATAAGGGAAGATGGGAGGCTATAGTTATGGGGGTTAATACTGAGGCAGAATCAACAAAAACAGGTATTGTTTAGGAATGGGAAAGATGAGTCAGAAAAAGCATCTGGGGTCATATATGGGGTAAAGCATAGTGCTGTTGAATGATAAATGAAAAGGAGGAACAGGTTTTTGGGTATGGGGACAAAGATAGTAGTTTAGGAATGGAAGGATTTGAGGGGTATGAGCTACCAAAATGAATAAAGTCACTAAGTTGAAACTGTAGACCCTGGCCTCCAGGTTGGAGTGAAAGAGTCAAAAGGTTCTAGGTAAGCAAAGGAAGCTGAAGCCAAAGAGCATACACAATGAATTGCTCAATAGAAGGAGACTCACACTTTGTGAAACATACCATCCACAGTGACTCCAAGCAAAATCCATAAGTTGTTGTCAAAATGTATCGACTAAGTCTTGATCTCATTCCCAAATTCCAGAAAAAAAATATTTCCAAATTCTTTCAGGATCCCTTTCACTCAATGTTCAATGGAAACCTCAAACTTAACTGATATTCCATATTGAACTTCTGACCAAGGGTGGTATTCAAAATATAAACAACTGGCATAACACAGGTTCCAGCATATCAGAATATGTGTCAAATTTCTCAATAGGACATAATTTGTAAACAACTGTTAAAGAATTGCTGCTCACTGGTTGAATTTTAAACGGTGTCCCCGTGTGATGTCATTTAGTTTCCCAAGCTATAAGCCTTGGAATTGCTTGTATATTCTCTTTCTCTCTAACCTCAGACACTATTGCTTATCAATTCCTGTTGATTCTATTGAAAACATTTTTTGAATCTTTCCTCTGTTTTCCATCCACTTCATCATGCCTTATCGGAACTACTGCAGTAGCCTCTTATCTGGTTCCCCATCATTTCATATCTTTGCAATTGATGTTCTGTGCACTGGATGATTTTTTTCCCCTTCTCTTCCTAGCAGATAAGGACTCAACATTCAAGAACCAAATCAAATGTCAACTCTAATCCTCCAATACCATGGATAGTTAATCATTTCTGGGCAGTAATTTGCTGGAGGGGGCTCATATTGGTATATGCAAGCACAATTAGCATATCTTTTCTCAATTCCACATTTAGCAATGACATTCTGGTAAATTGAAATCTTCTCAGAGGTAAGGATTAACAACATGGAAAACTGTAAATACTACAAAATCAATTTTATTGTTATTTTTTCTCTCAGGCCATTTGCCTGAACTGCTATGGGTTGAATTTTATTCTCCCCCGAAAAAGACATGTTGAAGACTTAACCCCCTGTACCTATGCACGTGACTTGATTTGGAACTAGGGTCATTGTAGATGTAATTAGCTAAGCTGAAATAAGGCCACAGTACAGCAGGGTGGACCCTTATTCCAATATGACTGGGGTCCTAATAAGAAAGGGAGAAGTCAGACACAGACCAAAAGGACACTTCCATGTGATGATGGAGAGACATTGTGTTGCAGCTGCAAGCCAAGGAATGCCAAGCTGGCAAACCACCAGAAGCTAGGAAGAGGCAAGGAAAGATTCTCCCCTACAAAGTTCAAAGGAATCATGACCATGCTGATGCCTTGATTTTGGACTTCTAGCTTCAAAAACACGTTTCTGTTTAAGTCATCCAGGTTGTGGTAATTTGTTATAGCAGCTCTGAAACTAAGACAATGATTCCATTGCTTTTAGCCCTTCTGAATTCCTATTAGACAACTTCCTTGTTGTGCAATGGGTTTCCACATCTATCTTCCCCTTCTACATTGTCAGATGCAGAGTATCAGTTTCTCCTAATTAAAATCCTTGGTTCTAGCATAGGTCTGGCATATACTGTCCTTTCAGAAGGAAGAGGAGGTTGAAAAGAGAGAGGAAGGGAAGGAAGCCAGAGATGGAAGGAAGTCGCATATGACTAATTCAGAGATTGAGGCACCTGTGATGAAAAAAATGTATGTAAATTGTCCCTGAGGTAGGATTGTGAGTCTAATCCATCAAGTCAACATGGTTGTTACACTATCAAAAGATCATACCTGAGAACAGGAGTGTAGGCAGAGAATATGATGGTTATTGAGGATGGGAGGAGATTGTCCTTCAAATTGCCAAACAGCGAAAAGGATGAAGAAGACCATTTTAAGCAGATGCAGATGGAAAGATTCTATATAACCTGTGGATAAATGGAGTTAATAACAAGAAAACAGGTAATTTAGTTTTGCAGTTAGATGAAGCACAGGTTTAAGTATTTTGCAAATAAAGCCAAACAGTCTCTGCTGACCTCATTTTCTCTCATTTGAAGGAAGTCCATCAATGGATTGGCTATACCTTTCCACAGGAGAAAATGGAATTTCATGTCTTGATAAATACAAAACAAGATTGCTTAGCATAGTGCCTGGCATATATTATGCACTCAATTAAAAGTTAATGATGTGAATATTGTGGCTATGCTGATACAGATATGGTTGGCTAGAGAGGAGGGCAGCTCTCTAGACAGGGATAAATAGGTCATGTTTTCTGCCCAGTGATATTTCTGGAAAGACATGGTTGACTTTGAAGTGGTAGGAGTGTACAGGCTTCCCAGGAGCATCAGTCAGAGTTCATTCACATCTATGTTCTGCCCTTTTCAGAGTTTTCCCAAGGTTAATTTTAGGGTTTTGTTTCCTCTAAAAATCTTAGGGTTCAGTCTCTGGCTATAATGGGAAAATTACCTCTGTAACTGGTCTGAAAATTCACGTATCAGAAGAAAATTGCATTTTCTATGGAGCATTTACATCCCTCAGCTCCAATTTCCTTCCTTGTCTAGAAGATTCTTGCTTTCTAAATGCAAAATGAAGTCCCACTGGATTCATCAAGCACCCCATAATGATTATCTGGGTATCCTCAGTGTTTAAAATAATTTGGCTTAGGAAATTAGTATCCCCTTTAAATTATTTCTGTTATATCTAGGGAATTAATTGTCCATTCCTGTAATAATGAGAGCCTTGAGTCAACCTAATTCTTATTGACATCATGCTCTTAAGGGATAGTCCCATACTTAAAGGATACTCTGATACTATAATGGATAAGAAACTTCTGCCTGTGGTATAGTTAAGTCCTATTCTGATTCTTTTCTACAGTTTGAAAGATCTTCCTAAGAGATCACCACTGAAGTGAAATTAAGATTATTCATGCTGTCACAGACTGTGAGTGCATGTGGGATCAGTTACAATGAAAGGGCAACTTTCATTGACTCTAGTTCTCAAGTCCTTTCCCATCTCCAGTCAAACATATCTGAGAGCCCCAAGGAGATGATAACACATTTTCATACACACACAAAAAACTCACAAAAATGCTATTTCCTGCTGGCCCCACTGTTATGGTTCCATGGAATTCCTCAGTACATGTAGGCCCCAATGAGTAATGACATGCCCACCTGATGTTGCTGTTTCCCCTAGGAAACACCATGTCCTCCATCTTCTGCCAAAACTATAAAGTGTAGTTAGGAGAAGAGGAATTATTCCTCTCTCCTTTTGAGTCACATTCAGAGGGACATTCAAGAACTGCTGCTTATGCTCCAAATTTTTCAGTGATTTCAGTATGGCAGTATTATTTTGTAAATTTCTGCTCCACACTGAACTTAGAGATGAATTGTGCAGATGTTGGACTGGAGATACAGCAAAGTGATAGGCTGCATCCTGTGCATAGAATCATTTTGCTCCTCCTACAGAAAAGCTTCTCTCCTAGAAGCCTCTGGAGACTTCATGGAAGTAGATGTTAGCAGCTCATGCCTCAGTTTGGGAGGCAAGTATGATTCTGACTGAGACTTACGCTGTCTTTGTCCCCTCCACCTGATTTCCACTCCACTCTGGCACACTTCTGCTTCACTATCTCATCAACAAGCCCTGTTTCCTTACTGCTTTATCCTGCAGACCCTATCTTTGCTATTTAAATATAAAACTAGTTAATTCAGTTAATTTGTTGGGGTACCGATGAAGCAAAGATCTTGAGTTTCATTTCCAAGACTTCAGCCCAGTGTGGCCATAGGCCAAAGATCTAGGTCACACACACTTATTTGGTTGTCATTTTATAGAAAAAAGAGTGTGCCTCACAAAATTCCAAGACTGTCTGATCTTTAACTGGAGCCAATTTTAGTCATCACATGACATCACTGTCTCTGTTGTTGAACGTTTTCAGTTTAGTTGGGAAGACATTTTTTACCCATGATATTCCAAGCAAGAACTATGGAAGCACAAAATCAATTACTCAATTGGAGAATTCACTGAGATTTGGAAGAGTCATTGAAAAGTTCATAGAGACTAAGGAATATAGCTAAGTCTTAAAGTAGGAATAGAAATTTGTTCAGGGGAAAGGTGGCCATTTCAAGTGATGAAATGATACTCTCTTATTACAAATCATTTTTATTGATTCTGATTCTGCTAGGTTGTTCTTTTTTTTTTTTAAGATTTATTTTTTATTTATTTCTTTCCCCTTTCCTCCCCAACCAGTTGTCTGCTCTCTCTGTCCATTCACTGTGTGTTCTGTGACCACTTCTATCCTTATCAGTGGCACCGGGAATCTGCATTTCTTTTTGTTGCGTCATCTTGCTGTATCAGCTCTCCATCTGTGCAGCACCAGTCTTGGGCAGGCTGCAGTTTCTTTCGCACTGGGCGGCTCTCTTTACAGGGCACACTCCTTACGCGTGGGGCTCCCCTACACAGTGGACACCCCTGCGTGGCATGGCACTCCTTGCGTGCATCAGCACTGCGCATGGGCCAGCTCCATACGGGTCAAGGAGGCCTGGGGGTTTGAACTGTGGACCTCCCATGTGGCAGGCAGACGCCCTATCTGTTGGTCCAAGACCGCTTCCCAGGTTGTTCTTATCACCAGTCATGACATTCATATAATAGGAAAATCAGATTAAAATGGTAGTCGAAATGGAATAAGGAGAATGATCCCCCAGGAAAATGATGCTGAATCTATTTGCCATTGAGAAGCTAGGGCTACAAAACAGGCCCCACCACTGCTAACGCTATTTTAGCAACAATTGATTTCCCCATATTTATCACCATTTTGCCCCAATTCAAGACAAAGTTTTCTTATTAAAATGGGACCTTTCTACATAAAGTACATTATTTCATTAAGAATTCTAACAGCGAAGTTAAAGCTTTGCTAGTTTTAAATCAAATTAGCTTTGCTTTAACTAGAAACTCAAGCTTATGATATTTTATTTAACATGTTATAGCCTTAAGTTACCTTCCTCTATAACCCTGATGGCTTCGGCAAATCTAAGAAAAAACACAGTTTATTTTAATAAATTCTTGATTTAGCAATTCAATAAACTCACTAATAAGTTGCAAGAATAAACCACTGTTAGACTAAAACCAACAACATAATTTGCCTGGTATAACCTTGGGTTATTTATCATGGAGCAGTCATTTCCTAAGGCATGCAAGAATTTAAGACTTAAATAAACAGAAGAGATTTTCTGTTGAGGATTAGAATTTTATGATTTGACTTTATCTTAACTGTTACAACAGTTTTTGTAAATAATATAAAAAGGACTTTCATATGATCAAGTGCATTATTATACCACCATGGGCTTTATATATTTGTGGGAGAAATTTCCCTCTCTTATTACTCATTCCATTATTTATTCACACTATTTTATCCCATAGATGGAGGTGACATAGAGCCCAGAGAATTTAATTGCATCCCATTATACATTTTCTCACATAAATATACATATGTTTGAGTATTATTTTTCATTAATGTTTACTTTCATTTATTTTAAGATAGTACTGGAGGTGACAAAAATAGTTAGAACAAAATAATTAAAAACAAATAGCCCTTAGTTTTTGAATTTGCTTCTGACCTGTGCAAGGTGGTTAACAGCAACACTCTAACATTCTTTCATCAATGCCAAAGATGTATTTTCTTCATGGAAAAAGTGCCAAATGTATGCTATGGACCATGATTGGTGGTTATAGTATAGTATCTCATAATCTGTAACAAATGTTCTACCACAGTGTGGTGTGTTAGCTAAGGGGTAATATATGGGAATTCTACACATGTGCATGATTGTTTTGCACATGCATAAATTCCCATACATGTACATATATTTTCATTGTTCCTGTAATAAAAATAAATTAGAAAATAAATTAAAATGGAGCAGAGGAAAAGAAAGAAAACAGAGTTGAGGTTAAAGGCCCGATGCTCCCCAACAGAGGGAGAATTTTGCATGAATCTCTGCAAATCAGGGAGCTACCGAACCAGACTGGTCACTAATGAGAATCAGTTTATAAGCACTTGGAAATTAGGCTGTGTGATTCCAACCTCCACTAAGGGGTGAGAGGAAGAAAAACATTTTGAAAGTCTCTAACCTATTTATGTCACAGGTTATTCTAATTGGTTTTATTTATTAAAGTCTATTATGTGTCTGGTGCTATGGTAGACATGGAACATATATTAATGATTATCTCCATTGCACTGAGTAGGACAACCAGGTTAAATTGTCTTCTTCAAACAGAAGATGAAATGGCAGATCCAAGATATAAGAAACCAGGTGAATTTACAAATTCTTACCTGGAACACTAATTCACAGTTGAGCCACAAGATTGAATATTTGCATACTCTACTGTTTTCATACAGCTTAACCTCTTTGTTCATTGTCTTGTGTTATTCTAATTTAGAGTCCTGCATTCACTTAATAGATAAGGTTCTCCCTGAAGACAGACACACTAAGGGATCACTCTTACAAGAAGATCCCTCAGTACCGAGACACATTGGGTCCTTACTCTGACGTCGAGACCCTTGAGGAATTAGAGGCTCAACACCAGAGCATGGTGTGACCTGGTATCCAGCGAGAAGAACTTCATTCTTGAATGAAGCATTTTTGATTCTGGATTCTATGCCTTTGCTATGGCCCCAGACCACTTCCCTGCCTACCTGCACCCAGGTAAGCAAAGATGAAGATGCACTCATTTTTATAAAACATCTCTTAGCGTTGTGTCTGACACAGAGATAACATTCATCAAAACTATATTTGACAATATATAAACAATTATCACAATTTACTAAGTATATCCTTTCTTTGCTGAATACTCACTGCATTATGTCAAGGTAGGTACTATTATTAAATACAATTAGGTAAGAATAAATGAGGTACAGAAAAGATAATTTGCTCAAATTTACCCCACTTGTTAGTGACTGATGTGTTTTAATCTCATTAAATTAATTGGTATTTCACCTCTAATCTCAAAACCTAGAATACCTCCTGGTATATAGTAGGTACTCAATGAATGGATTATTAGAGATTGGACAAGTAAGCATAGAGCAGATCTTAGAGACAGGAGTGTTGCCAGGCATACAGCCATCAGAAACCAACTGCTGTGAACTTGGGGAGTTTAGATTTATTTCTCATATTTGAAAGGTGGTGAGGGACAAAGATGGGAAAACTTTCTTCTCCTACTGCCCAATTAAAACAGCTTTCCCTATCTTCTTAGCTGGATTTTCCCCTAGCTAATGAGGAGGATTGAAATCCCAGTGATGAGTCTTGGTGCACCTTAGCTGTAAATCTGCAAAGATATATTCAAGGCCAAAGGTGAGAACAACTGCAAGAAGTGCCCTGTCGACCCTGTGCCCCAGAACTACTTACTCTATTATTAACTAATGATTCATTTCATCTTCTCCAATTTCACTGTATTGCCTGTCTCCGGATCACCATAGACAATTAGAAAAAAACACAAATGCAGCAGAACGCTCTTCTCATCAGCTTTTGTACCATCAGGAAAATTTAATTCCATCATTAAGAGGAGACTTCAAATGATACTAATGTCTTGGATGATCTGAAAGTCTATGTTTTATTTTCCTTAATTTGGTTCCTATCTTATTCTTCAGCAAACATACACATTCCCAGGTCACCAGGTCCAAGAACTCCAAGCAAGATGCTTAACTCTGTCATGAATTTCAGGCATCACAAAATATTTGTGAAATAAGAAGTGAAAAAAAATCATTCCATCCATCAAATGCACAGTGGGCATGGAACTAAAAGGGCTTTGACTTTAGTATTGTTGAATGATCATATATAATCCCATATGGCATTCTGTTTATTCTATATACAAAAAAAAGAAACATAACTTTTGAGATGCAATGGAAAACCCCTTTTATTTGCTACCAACCAACATCTGACAATTCATCCAGTAAAAATCACTTATGATGCTTACTAGCATTGTCTTGGCCCTGGGTACAACTGAAAACCAGTACAAATTGGTGAGGTGGAAAAATACATGGATACTGAATTTTGCAGTGTACTGTTTATATCAGGACTACAATGTGACAAAATATACCCTTTCATGCTTATCCAAAAATCCATAATATGATGTTTCAGAGTGGATGGTTCAGTATATCACCGTGTTTAATTTCTGTCTAATCTTTTAAACTCTCTTGGGCATTCTCTTTCTTTGCTATATACGTTCTATCGACCTATCTGTCCTAACTCATTTTATCTGTCTACTCCGTGAATCTTTAATAAGGAAAGAGCTGTTTTGAGCTCTTAGTAGATTTTGGACAGTTTTGGATAAATTCGAAATACTGAGGCATCCTAGAAATTCCTTTCAGGAATACTGCTGCCTGGTTAGAAAATTAGGACTTTGAACAAATAATAACAGAAGCACAATCCTAAAACTATTGCAAACAATTAAAAAAGAAAGTACAATTTGAATATATCAGTGGGCTGTTAATTATTGTAGAATGCAATTTCTGAAGCTTTTTTCTAACACATGCTACTGCATTCAAAATTTACAGGAATCTTCAAGGAGAGTCATGAAGAATAACTTATACAAAAACCTTTTGACTTTTACCAACGATAAGGGCTTCATTGCTTCTTTTACTTTATTTGTGAAGTAGGTGATCATTAAAATTAAGCTCTTGATAAAATGCAGCTTAGGATAATTCATCTTGGGATGCATCTTTCTTACAGGGAAAGTAATTCATGAGTAGCTGAAGGACTCTAGTTCTGAGGATAAAAGATGCACTATTAATGGAAAGATCATAGTAATTAAGTGGAAGTCAATCCTCAGTTATCAATAGCCACTCACAGATTCATAGGCAAAGGTAATGAAGGAATTGTAAGTATCATGAATATTCCAAATTAAGGTTTAATTACCGAGGCAAGAGCAGGCCTTGATGATTTTTTAATGAAAGGTAGGATGGATTCCTAATTTAACATTATTCATTTGGAAAGCTCATTAAATTAGCAATAATATTCTACAATGCAACAAGACTCACTAAAAAATAGAATAGCAGGGTGGAAATATTCAAGCTACATTTTCAAGAGAAGATCTTTTAAAGACTTGAGTATATATATTTTCTTACCTAACAAATACTTCTTTGCCAATTTTCCCTGTTCTCATTTTGTTTTAAAATATCAACATTTAATTCCTCCCAAACAGATAGGAAGACTCGGAGTTACTTCATAGGGGGGTATTTTGGATGATGCAAACACTAGAAGATCATGTTCAGGTGAATATGTCTTGGTGACTTCAAATCCAATACTCATTCTAACATATCATTAAGCCACTGGGTTTTGCAATGGTACACAAAGGGGAAAATGGCATTGCTGTCTCCATAAATGAGTCCCACAAAGCCCTTAATGGAATCAGCTGGTTGATAGCTAAAACAAAACCAAAAGCAAAAAAAATTCTCATTGATTTTACACTAATTATATTTAAGTCAGCAGAGAAGATGTATGGATTACTGCCAATGGGGTAAAATGTTTGACAGGAACTGATGAACCAGTAAGTATTTTCAGTAAAAGCACTACCCAAGTTCTCTGCCACATAAGCTCTGCTCTTGTCCACCCTTCTTCTGAAATTCATAGGCAGCACCAGATTTTTAAATTACATTACTGGACTTTCTTTCTTCAAGGTGAATACATTGAAGGTATCTACTATTAAAGTTTCTTTTCGTATATATTGAAAAGGAAATGAGTTTCCACCTGATTAAAGCTATTTAATGTGCTCTCAGCATATTATTTTCACATTTGATTGTAAGCCATCACTATGTGACTTTCTGGATTGATTTTTCAAAACATGAATAAGAGAGGTAGGATGTATTTTTAATTATAGTGACATACACCCTTCATCTTAAGCATGATTTCATATGATAAGAGAAAAAAATCGTAATAACTGGTCTTTTCTTATTAATAATTGCTATTTCTATGAGACAGATTGAGAATTCTAGCTGGTGGTTATACTTTTAAAAAGTGAGTATAAAAAGAAGTTATGAAATGGCATGTGAAGTCTGGATGTGATTGGAGCTCACTTGCAACCCATTTCCATCATAATAGGATCTTAGAAGTGAGTGCAAGGGACAAAAAGGCTGATCCAGTCCTTGGCACAGTGAGGAATTATTCTCTACATGAATATCTAAGGTTTTGTCCAAACTGGTAAGACACAGAGATCTCATGGTCTCATTCTTTAAAACTTGAAAATCTGTTTTCAAATATCACAAATGACTATTCCACCAAGCCCTTTCTTTCCCATTGGAAAAAGAAAAGAAAGCAGTAACTTGGGAAACTGAGCATGAATGAAAATTGGCACACAGCTCCTAGCAAGACAGTACCTGAAGTTGCACAAAAGCTTTTGTTATCCCAATTCAGTGTTGTCTAGTAGAATAAGTATTATTTAAAAGTGGTGTTGAGACATTAGGTGAAACCTGAGTAACCTGGAAAGTAGCTTATGTGGTATGTGTGGAGGATCCTAAAGACACACTGGCATTATCAGGATGTGTACCTGTCCATGTGTTTCACCTGTACAAAAAATTGCTTCTCTTTAAGGAGGAAATGGAATTGCATGTGTCAAGTTTTTTTACCATGGCTTCTAAATATCATGAAAATCAGTACTTAGTTTCACTGCCTTCAATTATACCATAATTTCCTTGAACTGGAAATGAAATCACTGGGAAAATAAAAATCTAAAGAGTACTATAGAAAAACATCAAACATGACACCATGTAGTCAGCAAGACATTTTAAATGCCAAGGATGGCCACAGCACCATTTCTGAATAATTTATTTCATTTATTCCTTGTTGGTGCTGCCTACAGAAAAGAATAACAGTTCAATTGCTTCCATGGATTTCAGCTAAGTTCAGACTCCTATTTACTCACAACTGCCATGAATATCACTGTTTACTCTGAGAGCTTCCTGGCCTCTGCAGTGCTGTAGAGGACACAGGAGGAAGGGAGGGACAAAGGACCATGCAAGGGAGCTGAATGGAGGCACAGGATTCACTGAGCTCTCTAGTACAAGCATCTTAGATGACATCTACCAGGGGAATGTAGCACCATTTGAAATTTTCAGTTTTGAATTATTTGAATAAATTTTTAAAATGTTTGTATTGTGATACAATTCAGTGGTGATTGTATCCCAAACCCTAGCACAGTAATTTGTGCATAGTTAGAATTCAATGTTGGGTGAATTAATGAATGAATGGAAGAGTAAATACTAAACGTATATCAAACGTGTGTAATTCTCTACAAGGAGGTTGAATCAAAGAAATTAAATAGAGTAGCTATACATATATAAATGTGTCTTCCTTCTATTCTGCCAACAGTTATTTATGTAAAAATCACATGCTCACTAATGCTTATTGAATCCAGGCATGAAAGCAGCATTTGTGAAAGAACAAAAGAAGTCAAAACGATTTAACTCAAAGGAGAAAAAAATTAATGAATAAGTAGATAAATAAAAGTGATTTTGGAATCGATGTAAATATCTTGAGATGAGGAAAAGAAAACAGTCCGTTTTCCAAAGTGACTATCTGCAATATTCTCTTGGTGCTAAAAGATCTTTCAAAAGGTAATAGAGTGAAGAAAATTGAGGTGCTTACAAATTTGCTCAAGGAGAGGAGGATTAGGAATAGTTAAAAAGAATACAGGGAAGCAGACTTGGCCCAGTGGTTAGGGAGTCCGTCTACCACATGGGAGGTCTGTGGTTCAAACCCCAGGCCTCCTTGACCCATGTGGAGCTGGCCCATGTGCAGTGCTGATACATACAAGGAGTGCCCTGCCATGCAGGGGTGCCCCCATGTAGGGGAACCCCACGCGCAAGGAGTGCACACCGTAAGGAGAGCCACCCAGCGTGAAATAAAGTTCAGCCTGCCCAAGAATGGTGCTGCACACATGGAGAGCTGACGCAGCAAGATGATGCAACAAAAAGAAACACAGATTCCAGTGCTGCTGACAACAACAGAAGTGGACAAAGAACACACAGCAAATGGACACAGAGAACAGACAACCTGGGGGGGCGGAGAGAAATAAATAAAAATAAATCTTTAAAAAAAAAGAATACATGTAAATGACTTTATAATTGTATTTTTCAGGTAAGACCAAGATTCTCAGGAGGCATACTCAAGTACCAACTAAGGAGCATTGCCTTCTATAGAGGGTCTGATTGCAGAATAGTTGGCTTTTTGTTGCTGAGAGAGGAATGTGCATTTAGGGCAGAGATGAACTGGCCAGGATGATGGAGGGATGGCCAATTCCTGCCTTAGCTACTCCTTCCATATTTTCTCCTGCACAGAACTCAATCTCCCTCCATAAAATAGTTTGAGAAAATATATGAAGAATATAATATCTCAAATCGCTGATCCACGTATTTCATTTCTAGTCTACCTAGAAGTGAATACTTTATAGTTATATGAATATGGTAAATAAGTTGATGACCACCAGTCAAACATTTGAATAGACTTGGAGTCATACAAATTTTATCAAAGGAATGTTTATGCATGATTCTAATTTGAAACATACTAAGTAAAAATGAAGCTACCACCATCTACCCCGATCAAGATGGCAGAATGAGATGTTTCAGGGCTCTGTCCCTCCACAGAAACATCGAACAATAAGCAAGAACTAGAAGAAACTTTTTCTCTAAGTTCCATTAAACAGCTAAAGGACCACTGTGACAGGGCACATACCTCATCAAGAAAATGGCTACTTAAAAGCAGAAACATTTCATGGAACCCTGGCTGTCACCTCCCTTACCTCTCACTGGCTCAGCTTGAAGTCAGTCTGTGTTCCCAGTGTGAATCTCTATACCCAGTTCTGAAGGGAGCACAGTAAACTTTGTACTCCTTCTACTAGGTACGTGTATGTCTGGCATAATCTGTCTGGTGGTGGCCCAACGGGCTGAACCAGGATATCGGTTGTATAATTGTGATGTTAGCAAGACAATGCGAGAATATGCCCTGCATGTAGAGTGCAGCTCACAGGGCTTTCCTACAGAACATTGTGGGAAAGCAGTCAAGTAGCTGCCTGGGGCAAGGGATTTCTGACTATAGGACATAGAGTCAGAAATCATAAGGACACAAGGGAAGAGAGGACATCCATATTCATGCAAATGGGGAAATTCCTAGGGCCACAAGCAAATGTTCAAGACAAGATGCATGTGCCAAAAGGATCAGGGAAGCCCTTATACTTTGTCTCCAAACTCATTGTAAGGATAAGCCCTGAAGGAGCATACTTACCCCAAAAGGCAAGGAAAGGTATTTTCTTTTGTTCTTTCTTGTCTTCCCATTTCTTTTCTTCTTTTCTTCTTTTGTTTTTCTTTCAGCTCCTAGCATTCAAGGAAAGCTCTGTCATAACACTAGCTGGGATACAAACTTAAGGGACAGATGCCTCAGAGTCTTAATTCAAGTGAAAATTCATTGAAATATCTAAATGTCCAGGTTTCAACAAAAGATTATAAAACATGTGAAGAAATAGAAAGTGAGACCCCAGGCAAAGAAGAAAATTAAAGCATTAGAAACCATCAATGAGGATAAGCAGATCTGGAGCTAAAAGAAAACATTAATAAAGAACTAAGGGAAATTAGGAAAATTGTAGAAAAACACAAAAGAGATTATCAATAGAGAGATGGAAATTATGCAAAGGTATCAAACAGAGCTGAAGACCACAGCAACAGAAATGAAAAATTCCCTAGAAGTGTTCAATAGCAGATTGGGCTGGAAGAAGAAAGAACCAATGAATTTAAAGATAATGCAGTTGAAATTATCCAGTCTGAAGAGCAGAAAGAAGAAAGAATGAAAAAAAGTGATCAGAGCCTGAGGAACATACGGGATACCATCAAGCATACCAATATAAACATTTTGGGAATCCCAGAAGGAGAAGAGAGAAAGGAGCAGAGAGAACATTAAAAAAATAATGGCTGTAAACTTCCTAAATTTAAGGAAAGACATGAATATGCATATCCCAAATGTTCAATGAATACAAAATCACTAACCAAGAAAATAAATAAAAAGATAAATTGGACATTATGAAAATTGAGAACTTCTGTTCATCAAAATACATCATTAGATGCATAAAAATACCAGCTACAAATTGGGAGAAGACAGTTGCAATAAACATTTCAGCAAGGGACTCATATATAGAATATATAAAGAATTCCTACATTAGTAAGAAAATGATTGACAATGCAATAAAAACTAAGGAAAATTCTTGATCAGGTATAACAACCAAAGAAGATATCCATAGTTGTACATTCATCACTTTAATCATTTTTAGACAATTTTTATTATTCCATTCATAATAGTAACAATAAGCAAAAATCAACCAAACAAAACTCATCACTTCTGAATCTCTCTATATAAAATGACATGATTATACTGAACACCATTGATTGCATACTTTGGGTGGATTTATGCTTTGTTGATATATATCAATAAAATTGATTTGTTAAATAAAGAAGATAGTCAAATGGCCAAAAAACTGTATGAAAAATAATTCAGTGTACATAGTCATTGGAAATGCAAAGTAAAATCACGAGACACCACTACATTTTCACTCATATGACAACATTAAAAAGACTGCAAATATTAAGTACAGATAGGGATATGGAAAAACTTTAATTCTCATTCAATGATGGGTGAAGTTTGATTTAACTTCTTTGAATAACTTTTTAGCAAGCAGTTTCAATATTGGTAATCTTATATACATGATAATCTATAATCCAGCAATTTAAGTTCTAGATCTACACTACCATTCATAAAACTATATGTACCAGCATGTTCATGGCAGCTTTATTTATAATTAACAATTTCAAATATTAATCAGTAGTAAAATAGTGAAAGCAAGGTATACAATTAGATACAACACAGCAATGAATTAAAAAATCTACTGCTATTAAACATGGATGAATTGTAGACATATTACTGTACATATAAAAGACATAAAGAGTACTTATTTCATGGTCGTATTTATATAAACTTCAAGAATATATAAAACTTAGTTTATGGTGATGGAAGTCAGAATACTGGTTCCCTGTGGGGATTAGTGACTGGGAAGGGATACGGAACAGATTGCAATGGAATAGGAAACATATCTTTATATAGGGGATAGTTATATGGTTGCATGCACTTATATAGACGTAAAATTAGTCAGTCTGGACATTTAATATCTGTGTACTTGCTTTAGTTCTCCAGTTGCTAAAACAAATACCAATGCTTAGGTTTGCTTAAACAATGGGAATTTATTGGCACATGGTTATGAGGCAAGGAGAAGTCCAAAATTGTGATGTCAGCAAGACAATGCTTTCTTCCCAAAGATGGGCATTCTGGGGCTGACTACTGCCAATCCTTTGTCTTTGTCTTTTCTGTTACATGGCAATGCACATGGCAATGCACATGGTAGCCTCACCTGGCCTCTCTCCCAACTTGACTTTCATTCTGCCTATAATGGACTCCAGTAATCTGGATTAAAGTCCAACCTGATATGGTGGGGCCACACCTTAGTTGAAGTAACATCCTGAAGAGGTCTTATTTACAATGAGTCCACACATACCAGAATGTGGACCAAGACCAAGAACATTTCCAAACCGGGGTACATAATTCAATCCACCAGAGTGCTCTACTATATTTAAATAATACATCAATAGAAATATTTATACAAGGTCTGACTGGACTAGGAGGATCTCTTGCGCACCCTTTGGCTTGAGCAAGAGAGAGCACCTTGGCTAAGAGTCATGGAAAAACCACATGAAGGAGATGGGTTTTCCCAAATAAATTCAAGTAATTTTTACCAAATGAAGGAAGAAACGATGCTGGGCAAATCAACAGATGGCTACCAAATATGATAATGACAGAATGCCAATAATAGCTGGCATTTAGGATTAAATAAGCATTTCACATATTTTTCCCATTTAACACAACAATTCTATGAGCAAGTACTATCTTCATCCAAATTTTGGAGTTAAGGACATTGACACAGAAAGACTGCAATTAATTTAAAGGAACATAGGCATGTAGAGGCAGAATTGGGATTTAAAGCCAGATTACCTCTCTCCAAGGTTTACATTATGAACAGTTCTGCTTCTCAAATGTGCATTGCATCTTCAAAGGTGGTAAAGTAGATCAGGCAAAATGAAGTGAAGGGAAGCAGGAGAAAGAAAAGACATGGATACATCAAGTGATTTCATTATTATGTTTCATTCTGTTTAATGAAAACTTTTTTAACACCTGTATTTTATATATCAGAAGCCAAATAATGGTCTTAAATTCATAAGGCCTGTTTAGGTTATAAACACACGTACACATATAGTATAGTTTCATTTTTTAAAATAACTTTCATTAGAGAAGTTGTACATTTTTAAATGGTTTTATTTTTAATAATTCATCACATATAAATGTAAGTTGGGAGCCAGTGTCCTTTCTAAAGTTCAGCAGTTTCTTTATCAAAACTCAGGGGCCTCAGTGTTTGTGTTACCAAAAGGTTCATTATGTTATTCATGCAAAGATTAGAACTTCTTCTTGGAAGTGTATAAGATAACTGAGAAAATGACATTTCAGGTCCCTCATCATAATATTGAATAGGGTCACATAATTGGAAAATTATTTGAGCATAACAGGTATTATCGGGTGATGGTACAATCAGATACCACACTTATCTTTGTGCTTGCAAAACCCAGGTCATTTCACACTGCAAAGAATACCAATTTCCAAAGGGACAAAGAAAAAGAAGTATTGCAAAATAAATCATTGTGAAACGGAAAGTGTACCAATGCCCTAAGGAAATTTTTGCCACAGGGTTCAGTCCAACCAAGGCAAATACAACTGGACACAGGAAGGTAATGGCAAATAAGAAGCTTTTTTGGGTTGGTCTCCAAAAGAGATAAATGTACAAATGCAAACCTGATGAAAAAAAAACCCAACAAAACCAAAAACCAGTAAGTTGCTACTACCTATTAAACAGATCAATATAAATCTGCTAACTCAAATCTTTTTATGGCAAGCTTTCATTATAAATCATGACCTGTGCTTTTTTTAACGATCTACCATCAAAAGTCTAGCTGAAAATGAAATTTTTACCCTTACACAATACTAATATGCTGCCCCTGCATATTAGCTCAGAACAAATTTGTCTTTGTATTCAAAGACTGTGTACCTTCATGGCCTTTAAAGATTTTTATATCTGTACCATTCAATTTAGGTTCTACTATTCTTTTTTTTTTTTGTAATGAGCAGAAACTAAAGCAGAGTTTTAGGATATTTAGAACTCCTATGCATTCCTTTGTGGCAAAATAGCTTCTCAGTCATTCCCATATTGGGTCAGTGTTCTCATTCACAACCACTCATGTGCAACTTGGAGAATGGGCTCAATAAATGTCCATACCAAGAAACCACTGACAGAGAATTGTAATTTAAGATGGAAATGGGATGACAAAAGGAGGAAGAATTATATAATATCTTTTAAAAATAACTTATTTTAATAAAATATTGAGACAGCTTATCTGGGTGCAATAAAGAATGGGAATGTTTCCAAAGGTAATTTGATTTGTTCTTTCTATTTTTGGATGTTTTTTCTCATATATGTCCTTCTCCAGGATAGTGAGAAATAGCAGGCATTATTATTATTATGGAGAATATTTTATATGTAGGTAAAATATTCCACTGTTCTTGAAGAAACCAGGGTCAGTAACTACTTCAATATGTTTTCAACCAGTTTTCCTCAGGCCAAGTTTGTTTTCTTTCCCAGACCTTTGATAAAAGTTCCATTATAAAGGAAAAGTACTTAGGATGAAAGAAGAGAGAGTTGTAAAAGAAATGTAAGTTGAAGCCAGAGATAACATATGGAATGAGCAGGCATTGAAATTATTTTCCAAGACAGTTTCCCAACATATGAGATGTCTGTAAGAAACTAAAGGAAGAAAAGAGGGAAGGTGAAAGAAGTGTGTGGGGAGAAATAATAATGAGCAAAAAGATACGAAATAAACTTTTGGAAAAGTGGTAATGTTCAGACACATTAAGTAAATGCATGGTTGGCATCTTCTATCTGCCTGACAACTCTTGTAAATTCTGAAATCCGAAGATTGAAAAGCACTATACTTGTTCTCAAAGGATTATAGTGTAGACTCAGAGTCCTTATATTAAAAGAGAGAAGACCCAGCACTGGACAGATACAGTCCTGTGGAAAGTGTGGAGCAAGTATTGGATGGGTGTTTGTTTAAAAACAAAAGCTGAACTAGAGAATCCTCAGGATCCCTCTGATTTCATTATGCATTAAGAGGAAGAGTGATTGGAAAAGCGTTGCACTCCAATAAAGTCTTTTAGAGAGTTTATACATCCAGAATTTAGTATTCTACATATGGCATTTTAAGACAGTCATAGTTGAATGTTTCTCACATTCCTGCCTTATTCTCCTGCTTTTTATTCAAATTTCCAACCTATATTCATGTCTCCACTCAGAAAGCAGACACATCAATGTCATAAATATAATATAGACACAATTTAATTTAAATTGGATGCATATTGGCAGGGAATAAAAAACTTTGGATTGAGACAGATTTGAGGTTTAACTCAAGTTCTGCTATTTACTAAGTATGCGGACTTGACCAAATTGTTTAATTCTATGAATCTTTATTTTACTTAATCTGAAATATTAGAGTAGTAGTAATATAATGTCAGGAGAACCAAATAGGATAGTGCTAGCTAGTGCTAGCATAGGCTCTTAAAAAGACAGATATTAGCTAGATTTTTTTAAGCTGTTTACTCTAGGTTCTCAAATATACAGATATTAGCTAAATTTTATTAAGCTATTTACTCTAGTCCAAGTATTGTACTAAATTCTTGAAATGCAGCATCTCCTTTATTCATCAAAACAAGCCTATGAAATAACTATTATTTTCCAAAATTTATAGGAAATAAAGATCCCTCAGAGTTATTTCATTTGCCAAAAACAATGGAGGAAGAAGGAAGCAGCAGAATTGGGTTCTGAGCAATGTCTCTCTGACTCCAGAGTTGGGACTTATAATCAGAATTCTCTATATAATGTATACACGACTGTCAGTTACCTTTCTTCTCCTTCCTCTCCCATAAGTTACCTGAATTCTGCTCCGAAGGTGATCATATTATATAAAACTTTCAATATGTAATTGACTCACTGACAGTTCAGAACATTCTCCACTTTCCCACTAACTCTTACTAAGCAATTGCTCTCTTCCTCTTAAAAAAAAAAAATCTAGAGCATTTAACATTTAACACCTTCAGTTAATTAGGGGACATTCTCTTTTCTGAGTGCTTTCAAGTCTTCTTTTCCCAAACACATTCTTGCTTCAGGCTCACCCCTCCAGTCTAATTCAACATTTTTATTTTTCTTCTACTTCAGACACATTACTCCCATCTGTTGATGATTCCTGGGGAGACGTCTATATTCTCATAAGAAGTCCTTCACTTCTTCCATTGCTACTCAAGGAGAGGGAACTTCTGGTTTCTGCATGGAGCACACACAGAGCTCTACAATTGGGAGACAAGTCCTTCAGAAAACTCAGTTTGGTGCTGCTGTGGTATAGTGAGATTCAAACACGTAGGCTGGCATGAATCCAAACAAAAAAATAAAGAGGGGAACTGAAGTATTTTTCTGGATGCAAAGCCAAAGAATAGACAGACCAGATATGTGGGAAAATAGCTTGCATTTGAACGTGGGAACTGGTTTGAAGTTGAAACGTTTCCATAGTGCAGATAGAAAATGTGGACTTAGGAACACCGGCCTTGACTAGATAGAACGCTCTCTGGTTAGCACGAAAATTGTTTGTGTGAGGAGGCATTTGAACTTTGTACGGCCGATTCCCTAGTATTGCAGGTTTTGCAGCTTTAATAACAAGCAGCTTTGAAAGTAAACACAGATAACTACTGCTTTGTAATTTCTAATAAATATGATATGGAAACTAAGGTCAAGGCTCTCAGTTCCAGAAGCTTTGAGTCCCCTGGTCCCATCTTTATTTTCTCTCTTGTATCTTTCTTTCTGTTCTTTTATTTCTTGAGTTCTATGTCACCTTCCCTTTGTGCAAACCTATTGCTGAGCTAGTCTCAGCACAGAGACCTGGGGAAATGTGGAAACATTGTCCTGCTTGTCTTCACAAGAAAAATGATTGAATAATACAAAAAGTTGAAAATTCTGCCTGAGTAAATTACTCATGTCTGCTGAGATGTCAAAGGAAGCATTAAACGAAAAAGAAAGCCCTTGTACTGAGTATAAATGCAAGCTCCTTTCAAAGGGAGATATACATGTTAGAAGATATACATGTCTACATGTGTAGACAAAAAGGCCAAAGAATTTACTCTTACAGATCAGCTGGGCTCAGGCAACAGAGCCCAGAAACACAATGGAAGAAGGAAGAGAAGGGCACAGGGGAGGGGTCCAGCACCCGTCAACAGAGGTACCTTCTGTTTTCCATTTATTAAATTCTTACTGGGCACATTATGTAGAGTTTGTCCCATTTAATCCTCACAACAACCTGAGCAAAGAGGAAGTACTCTCATCATTAATGATGAAGAAAGTGAAGCTCAAAGTATTGAGGAACAGGGCATGGTCATTTACTATGTGTACCTGCAGCAAGGATTTATCTCAGAACTGCATTATCCCAAAGCCCAAGACTTAAGAGGTCTTCTCTCCTCTTGAGGAAGCCACTTGTAGTGGTCACTGCATTCCTTGTGGAATTAGTGCCTGTGTCCTCTAGCCCTGAAAAAGAGAGTGAGGGCTCTGGCTTCAGTGCGAGCCTTACTTTTCAGGTTGAAAAGCAGACAAGTAGTATATATATTCTTCATCCCCTTTGATCTTTATGGACATATGATTTTTAGCCATGGCCTGTTAATTTCATATCATAGTTTTCTGAGCCAGAAGTGAGAATCCATTTAAAATTGAAATTGAGTTGTATTTTTACTTTATTTTTGACTATACCGCTCCACCTACCCTTTGCTCAATGCATTTAGGCAAATACTATTTCATGCTTAAGAGTATATGAAAACATCTCTGTTAATAAGGGAATCTAATGATATGGAATAAATACTAAGACATTTTCTCTTATGACATAGTCTCCTTTATTGACGTAGTTTTACTCTGGAATGCCTTGGAGCACCAGACATTTTTGGGGCCCTTTAGAATTTTTGGGGAAACAGAAAAAGACTGTTGGCTATGGGTAAGTTGACTACGTGACCATACAACTTATTTCAAAGCAAGGACACTTTTGTGAAAGAAAATGGATCCCAATCTATAAGGATGGTGGGGTAACTAGCATAAATAAGGAGTGTCTTGGGAATTAGAGCTTTTGGGGAGACTTAGTATTTGTTCCTTTGCCCCAAGGAATTATGAATGAATTTGAAACAATTTCACATTCTAGCTTTCTTGGGAAAGAAACAGGCTCATCTCACTTGGGCTAATCACTTATTTGCAACCCAAGGAGACAATAACTTGCTCAAAAGAAGTCAGTTCAGAAAGAAAACAAAATTGACACTGGGAGTCTGAGTCCTGTTTGAATAGGAAAATAAATATCATTGCAGATAGTACAGATCATGACCATGTTTTACAGCAGAC
Organism: Dasypus novemcinctus; assembly: GCF_030445035.2. Classification (NCBI taxonomy): domain Eukaryota; kingdom Metazoa; phylum Chordata; class Mammalia; order Cingulata; family Dasypodidae; genus Dasypus; species Dasypus novemcinctus. Next base: position 30,477,163 of record NC_080678.1, on the reverse strand, counting down.
AGAATACTTATACAGTTTTCTTGTCTACTTGTAACTGGTCCTGAAATGTCACTGTTTTCAGATTTCTTCTCAAGCTAGCCACTTTTACACACTACAAAACGTAATAGTCACCAAAAAGACAGTTCAGGATTACACCCTGTTCTTTTGCTGTATATGCATTACTGACAATTAAAGATTTTCTAACATTGCATATCCATGAGAAAAATTAAATTTTTTGTATATGCTACACACTATAATCCAATGAGTCTAAAAATATGAGCCCCTTCAGGGGAACAAGGCCTTCTTTTTAATACAGTTTCTATGTTTACATTCCCAAACAAGGTGCTTGTTGTACAGTGGGCACTTCATATATATCATTATTTTGAAGAAGGATAAATGAAATAATGATTGAGAGAGGTACTAGCTAATTTAGAGTGGTATGAACTGTCTACTGACAAATATTTTGTAGAAGTATCACATAGCATGATCCTTTCATCCTTGTCCTAATATCCTCTAATTTCTTTTTAAAAGGCTGAAAATTTTAGCTGTGAAATGATTAAATTATCCACATCACATAAAGACTCAATCAAATATATGCACCCTTTTTCTTCTAGTGCCCAGATAGGTGTGTAAATTCATCTGTGGTGGCTACTAAACAGCTGTCAAGAATAATTTCTAATGATCACACTTGTTTTCCTAGATGAATTCCTGACTTTATCATCCTAGGCCCATCTGTGAAAATGGAAGTCTGCTCACAAACAAAGGAGCAAGTCATCAGTAGTCTGTCACAGGTAGGATGAGAAGCACTGGGAGAACAGAGCTGGTAGAAGCTTACTGAGAACCCTTGAGGTCCTGTCACACTGGAGCAGCAGACTGACCTTCTTGTAATCCTCATGGTAAATATTTTGGACCATTAACAGCCAGCGACTAATAAAAAATGCAAAAATAAACACAAAATAAGAGTTTATAAGAATGCCATAAATATGTTTTGAGTTAAGAACAGAAAATAAAAAAGAAGCATTTATATTTACTCTTTATTTCTTTGTATAGCCTCAAGTTACTGTCTAGTGTGTTTTCCTTTCAACATGAAGGACTCTCTTTATCATTTCTTGTAAGGCAGATCTAGTGGTAATGAACGCCTTCAGATTTTGTTTATCAGAAATATCTATGGTTATTTTCAGTGATAGCTGAAATAATATGGAAACTCTTTGCATTTCCTGCATTCCATGATAGAATTGATGCTTTATTGTTGGTGATACAGCACTACTTTGGGGGAAAATAGAAACTGGAGTTTTATCTTCTATGAAAACCTCTATCCATCTCCTGTAACCAAGTGGGTCTGTTTGTTACGATCATATCTATACTCATCACTGAATTTACCCAAGGATGAATGTTTTCCAAACAATGAAAAAAAGAGCAGGAAAAGCTTCAAATGCTTTTCTCATTTCCCCCACAAACACATAGTATGCACTTTCAAGGAGCAAAGTACTTCACTAGGTACATAGTTCAGGCAATAATCTCATGATGAGTACAGGAGAAGAGAGATACCAATGAAAATTGTTAACACTAAAAGTAACCATGGTAAATATCAATAATTTAGTAAGTATTGGGATTATTAGATGGGGACTTTAAAATAATTATAATTGATATGTTAAAGTATCTTGAAGTAATATGTATTACATGCATTAACAAATGGGAAATTTCAGTAAGAAGATAGAAATCTCAAATAGGGTAAAATTGAAATTAAAATATTAAAAATTCACATCAGAGGTTAAGAATGCTGTCGCAGTTTGATATTATCTATAAATTCCAAAAAGAACTATAGATTATGTTTGTAAACAGGTCAGTTCCTCTGGCAAGATAACCCTTTGATTGTATGAGATTCAGCTGAGACGTGTGATTCAATTATGCTAAGATTAGGGCTCTGATGCAGCCATGTCCTTAGAGTGTGAATTTGACATTGAGTTCCAGTCCCCTTGGTTTGATAAAACAGACTCTCAAATGGATGTAGACACACAGAAGCAGATATGCAGGAATACAGAGTGCTCCATAGACACAGCCTTCGGAAGAGAGATGAGCCTGATAGTCTACCTGGTAGAGAGATCAGAGCAGTTGAGCCCTGGGGAGAATGATGAACCTTAAGCCAGCCTACAGCCAAGAGCAGAAGAACCTGGGACTATGGAACCTTAAGAGAAATGAGAATGGCTGAACCCTCACAGATTTCACCACCCATCTTGCATCAACATGTGGCAACAGAGTTTGGGTGAGAAATTACTTCTTATGGTACCTTGAGTTGAACTTTTTAGAGCTTGCTAACTGTAAGAATCTACCGCAAATAAAAGTCAACTGAGTTCTGTACTTTGCATCTATATCCCTTTGGCTGACTAATACAAATGCCTTCAATGAACTCATCAGAAAATTGGACATGGCAGTGGAAATCATCATTAAACTTGAAGAAAGGTTGATATAAACCACCCAATTGAAACACAAAGATGTAAAAAAAATGTTGAGAAAAAAAAGGGAGAGTACCTAAGAACTGTTGGAAAAAATCAGGTCTAACACATGTGAATTGGAATTACTGAAGAAGAGAGACATAACAGGACAGAGGAAATATTTGAAGATATAAAAGCTGAGAATTTTCCAAAGTTAATAAAAGATGATAAACTACATACAAGGGAAATTTGAGAACTCTAAAAATGATGGATATAGACAAAACAAAATCAAAGATACATGTTGATCTATAATACTTGAATTGATAAAAGATAATTTAAAAATTTCTTCATGGGAGCTGGAGATAAAAAGAAACATTATATACAGAGAAAGATAAAAAATATATATTCAAGACTGTTTTATTACATCTTGTCTAGAAGCAAAAATATATTTTTTCTTATTTTTTAAAATCTCTTTAAAAGATAACTGACTAGGTGCATTAATCAGCCAAAGGGGTGCTGATGCAAAATACCAGAAATCTGTTGGATTTTATAAAGGGTATTTATTTGGGGTAGAAGCTTACAGTTCCCAGGCCATAAAGCACAAGTTACTTCCCTCACCAAAGTCTGTTACTATGTGTTGGAGCAAGATGGTTGCTGACATCTGCAGGGATTCAGCCTCCCTCTTCCTCTGACGGCTCTGTGGTCCCAGCTTCTCCCAATATCAGCTGTAGGCTGGGATAAGTCTTGTCCTTCTCCTGGGGCTAGTTTCTCTCAGGACTTACTGCTCAGGGCTCTGGTCTCTGCAGTTGCAAACTATCAGGTGAATTGCTTGTCTCTCATCCTAGGGCCTCTGCTGCGTCTAATGGAGCCTTCTCTGTTTCTTCACATATCTGCATCTCTGTGTTCTTCTCCTGTGTGTTTACATCTTGCAGCTCCAGCTCAAAACTCCAATCTCCCTTCTCGGCAGTTATGGTTTCTCTGTGACTCAATATCCTACTGACATTGTTCAATCAAAGCCTTAATCATTATTTAATCAAGTAAAAGTGAAAACTCTGAATCCAATATAATCTAAAATTCCCAGAGGAAAAGATCAGTTCACAAACATAATCCAATATCTATTTTTGGAACTCAAAAATAATGTCAAACTCTTACATTAGGTAAAGGAAAACAGTAACATATATTACAGAGCACACAACAATAAAGGTTAAATTCCTGGGAAAAAGATTGCAGATGTTACCATATAGCTATAGCAATCAAGACAGTGTGGTATTGGCAGAGAAAGAAATATACATCAGTGGAGTAGAATGGAAATCCCAGAAATAGATCTGTACAAATATTTCTAATACATTTTTGTGAAATTTTCAAAAATAATTCCATGGGAAAAGGATTGCCTTTTCAACAAATGCTGTTAGAAGAATTATATATTGTATCAATTAGAGATAAAGAGAGGAAGAAACAGGTTTACCCAATTGTGGGGGCTTGCTAAGCAAGTCTGAAAATGCAGGGGGAGGTAGTCAATAAGGGAAGAAAGGGAACCAAATAAAATTCTTTGGGCACTGCCAAAACTATTGTCCACAGATAAAATTTCTAATTTTTCTCAGGGAAGTACTAGCTCTGCTGTTAATACCTTCCAACTGATTCAGTCAAGCCCACCATGATAATCCAGCATAACCTACCTCATTTAAAATTAAAAGAGTAGGGTTTTAACTACATCTGAAAAATCTTTTCATAACAGCACCAAAGTTAATGTATGATTAAATAACTGGGGACAATAGGCTATCCAAGTTGACACATTAAAAGAGGGATCACAGACAACTCTCTAGGAAATTAAAAAGACCTACACCTAAACCTCATGCCTTATATAAAAATTAATGTAAAATGGATCACAGACTTAAGTGTAAAATGTAAAACTATCAAACTTTTAGGAAAAAAATATGAGAAAATCTTCAGCACCTTGGGCTAGATAAAGAGATTTTAGATTAATATCAAAAGCATAATCCATAAAAGGGAAAAACTGATAAATTGAACCTCATCAAAGTAAAAAAAAACTATTGTTTCGCAAAGCCCCTGTGAATAAAATGAATAGACAATCTACAGACAGGAGATTTGTAAAACACATATCCAAAAAGACCTTAAAATTAGAATATACAAATAACTGTCACTCTTAAATCTCAACAACCATAAAAATTAAACAAATAAATCCAAATATAAAAAAGGCAAAATATTTGAGAGGACATTTTACCAAAGAGAATATACATATGACAGATAACATATACATATGACAGATAAGATAGCTTATTTGTCATAGGCATATATTTCCTTAATGACTAATCAATATCATTAGTCACTAGGGAAATATAAACTTAACCAAAATGATATATCATTAAACCACTATTGGAATGGCTAACATACAAAATAGGAACAATACCAAATACATAATGAGGATGCAGAGAAACTAGATTATGCATATATTGCTGGTTGGAATGTAAAATGCTACAGCACTACTGAAAAATAGTTCGACCATTTCTTATAAAACTAAAAGTGACAAGCAGATTCCAAGAATAATATGAAAAAACAAAAGTGACCATTTCTTATAAAACTAAAAGCAAAAGGCCAATAATTTTTAAAAAGAGAAAAAAATGTGGAAGACATATTACTTGATTTCAAAACTTATTATAAAGTCGTAATAATCAAGACTGTGTGGGGGTAGCATAGGATAGGCATGTAGAGCAATGCAAATGAGTGGCCAAAAACAAAATCAGACATATGGTTCATTGATTTTCAACAAAAATGCCATGGTAATCTAATGGGGAAAAAATAGATTTTTCAACAAATAAGGCTGAAACAATTGAATATGCATATCTAAAATTGAAATTAGACCCATACATCATGCTGTATATAACAACTAATTCAAAACAGATTGGGTACCTAAGTGAAAAAACTAAAACAATAAAACTTAAAGAAAAAAACTTAGGGGAAAAAATCATTGTGACCTTGTGATAGACAAAAATTTCACAGATAGAATCCAGAAAGCATAAAACATAAAAGAACAAATAATAAACTAGATATCATCAAAATCTTCTACTCTTCAAAAAGTAATTTTAAAAAATGAAAAACACTAGCCTCAAGAGTGTGTATAACTCAGTGGTTGAGTGCCTGTTTCCCATGTACAAAGTCCCAGGTTCAACCCCTGTTACCTCCTAAACAAACAAACAAACAAAAAAACCCCAGAAATCCTAGCCTTGAAGTGGGAGAAAATTCATCCAAAATGCCAAGTTGATAAAAGACTTTTACAGGATGTAAAATAACTCTAACAAATCTATACTAAGAAAGCAAACAACTTATAATGTATGAAAGATTGAAAAGACATTCCACCAAAGATGTACTGATAGCAAATAAGCACATGAAATGAGGCTTACCATCAGTCATTAGGGAAATGCAAAACAAACCACAAGGAGATACCAGTATCTACCTACTAGAAATAAAAACAAAATGACAATAATCAAGCATTAATGAGGATGTAGAACATTCAAAACTTTCACACACTGTTGGTGGGAATGCAAAATCGTGCAGCCACTTTGGAGAGCAGTTTGAAATTTCTTATAAATGTAAACATTCAATTCCATATGATCCAGCAATTCCATCCTTTGGAATTTACTGAACAGAAGTGAAAATATATGTCCACATAAAGGTTTATACACAAGTATTTATTGCAGCTTTATGCAAAATTGCCTCAAATTGAAAGCAACCCAAGTGTCCATCAACTGGACAATAGATTAACACACACTGTGAAATCCCGTTTACATGAATTCTGGAAATAGAAAACTATAGAGACAGAAATTAGGTAAGAGAATACTAGGGCTAGAATATTAAAGGTGCATTCTGACTAAATGTGCACGAGGGAACTTTTTGGGCTGATAGGACAGTGATTATAAAACTATATATTTTTCAAAACTCCCTGTATTCTTAAAAAGGGTGAATTTCATAAATTTTAAGTTATATTGCAATAATTTTCACTTAAAGAAAAATGAAAGAAATAGGAGACCAATTATGACTTAAAAATAAATTTGCAAATCTCTGAAATGTCAAAAAGCAGAATTGCTTCAGGTATCTATTGCTGTATTACAAATCATGCCAAATTCAGTAACTTAGAATAAAATGTTGCATTATTATTTACAACTCCATAAACTTGCATGGGTTCACATGAACAGTTATGCTCCACAGGGCATACGAAAGTTCTAGAACATACAAAACATCTTCCTCAATTACATGCATCTCCAATCATGTCTCACAACTCATCTGTGTGGTTGGAAGAGCTGGGATTTTACGGTCACTGTATGTGTGTGTGTGTCTGTCTGTACTTATGGACAATTTGGACTTATTCAAAATATGATTTTTAGGGTAGTTGGTATTCTTAAACATTGTCTGGTTTCCAAAGGTAAGCATTCCATGAGCAAATGCCTCAGTATCAAGCCTCTGTCTCATACCTGATAAAGTCCCATTCACCAAAGCAGGTCACAGGACAGTACTGGATAAGGACATGAACACTGGGAGGCTGTTTTTTTGTGTCATTGATATATACCACACACTCACTCAACAGCTAAGGAGGCTCAAGGAGAGATTTCAAAACTGGATAGGGCATGGAATTAAACCCTAAAATGATCCCAAATTCTACATTAGGTAATATTTCAGGGAAAATTTCCTCCTATCTTCTTTTCTGAAGACAATAAATGATCAGTCATATGAAAAAGAAATATATAAAAGATAAACTATTTTGCTTTCCTGTTAAAACTGGTTTCAAGAGGGTCCTTATGTGGAAAAAAGAACATCTATATAGTGTTACCTTGATCCAGAGCTGCTGCATCCAGATAAGGATAACTGAGTAATAAATGATTACTAGACTCAGAGACAGAGAACTGAATTCTTTTAGTGAAGTGTGTGATCTGGGAGTTGTCACATCACCTCTCTGAGCTTCAATTTACTTACAAGAGGAGAGTGATAATTTTTACCTTCCTGGATTTCCTTTCAGGATTGTTGTCAAACACATATAATGGAAATTGCTGAAAAATGCAAGGGGCCATCATTACACAAATTTTTTCTAAAGGACCAGAAAGGGAAATCTGATTCATAACTAGGAAATTCATTATTTATCTTAATATTTCATCAAGAAATAGAACTATTAAGTTGGTGCAAAAAGGAATTGCATTTTCAGACCACACATTTTAAATCATTATAACTAGGTTCAAACACATCTTTATTAATCAAAATAGAAATCATTACAATCAACATATTTTGCCAACGAGAAATAAGTTTATTCCTGTAGCATAAAAATCCATTGCTTCAGGATTTGACAAACTCTTAGAAAGCATTTTCTGCATCCTGCTGGTTGTGGAAGCATTTTCCCTGCAAAAAGTTGTCGAAATGCTTGAAGAAATGGTAGTCAGTTGGTGAGAGGTCCGGTGAATATGGTGGATGAGGCAAAACTTTGTAGCCCAATTTGTTCAACTTTTGAAGCGTTGGCTGTGCTATGAATCAAGTGTTGTTGTGGAGAAGAATTGGGCCCTTTCTGTTGTCTAATGCCCACTGCAGGTGTTACAGTTTTTGGTGCATCTTATCAATTTGATGAACATATTTCTCAGATGGTTTTGCTGGTATTCAGACAGCTGTAGTGCATCAGACCAGCAGCAGACCACCAAACAGTGACTATGACCTTTTTTTTGGTGCAAGTTTAGCTTTGGGAAGTGCTTTGGAATTTCTTCTGTCCAACCACTGAGGAGGTCATCCCTGGTTGTCATATGAAATCCACTTTTCATTGCATGTCACAATTCGATCGAGAAATTGTTTGTTGTTCTTGTGTAGCATAAGAGAAGATGTCCTTCAAAACAAAGATTTTTTAAAATTTTCAGTCAGCTCATGAGGTACCCACTTATTGAGCTTTTGCACATTTCCAATTTGCTTCAAATGCCAAATAACCACAGAATGGTCAACATTGAATTCTTCAGAAACTTCTCATGTAGTTTATGAGGTTCAGCTTTGATGATTGCTCTCGTTGGTCATTGTCAACTTCCAATGGCCGACCACTACACTCCTCATCTTCAAGGCTCTCTTCTCCTTCTCAAAACTTTTTTTTTTCATCTTTATTTTTTTAATGTTACATTAAAAAAATATGAGGTCCCTATACACCCTCCAACCCCCTCACCCCACTCCTCCCCCCATAACAACTGCCTCCTCCATCATCATGAGACATTCATTGCATTTGGTGAATACATCTCTGAGCACCGCTGCACCTCATGATCAGTGGTCCACATTATAGCCCACGCTTTCCCACCGTCCATCCAGTGGGCCATGGGAGGACATACAATGTCCGGTAACTGTTCCTGCAGCACCACCCAGGACAACTCCAAGTCCCCAAAATGCCCCCACATCACATCTCTTCCTCCCACTCCCTACCCCCAGCAACCTTGAATCACCACTGCACTGTACGCTTGTTAGCAGTTCCTGACCAAATGTGTTGTTGATGCTGCAAGTTGTCTCTACTGCTTTATGATACATTTTGAATTCAAATAAGAAAATTGCTTGAATTTGCTCATTTCCAGTCTAAAATAAATATAAAATAAAAAGCAAATAATAAGTCATTAACTAAAAACATAAATGCACGTTAAAATTATGTATAACACAGCCACATTTATTTTCAAATGTATGCCAATATCAAACAGCAAATTTCAACAATGCAAAACTGCAATTACATTTGCACCAAGCTAATGCTTTCCCATCCTGGTGATCAACTTAAAAAAAATCCTACATATTCTGGGCTCAAGGTTTATACTTCCTAAGTTGACACATACAATCAACTTGTTTTCTCACAGTTAATAGTCTCAAAATCTCCCTTTCACTATCTGCTCTGGGTCATTACAGGCTTACATTCTAAATTTTTCCTGCAATGTCTGCAAAGGTAATAAACCCAGTACAGAAGCCACCTGTAATCGAGAGAGAGAGGACTACTTTAGAAAACATTCCTTCTATTAGAACAAGAAAAACTGCTGCTCTAATAAAAGGATGCCAAGGAAAACCCCTATTATATTGAAAATCCCTCTATCATTAAAGGAAAGAGGAAAGAGTTTTACATAAAGGAAATACTGATTGCTTATAATCAGCCATGAGGAATTCTGGTCATCCACTGCTGAACAGGCTGATCATCTGACCCTCTTGCTTATTTGAGTCAAAAGCTAGCCGATTTAGCTAATTTATCATAGGAATCAGCAGAGCCCAATTGTCTGCTTGAATGAGGTGTCATTTAGTGACCTTGGACAAGTTAGTCAAATGGCCAGGACATCAGACTCATGGATAAAAATGGGAAATTTTGCCACTAATCCACCCTGAGGACCTTGGCTGGATTGATGGAAAAAAACATATTTGTTTTAATCCCAAACCTCATTATTCATGTGTGGCTGAGAAAACAAAGTAAAAGCAAAAGTAAAAGCAAAGCACCAGAATATTGCCCTAATAATTCTGGAATATTCTCAAACTCTAAACACTCTTTTATGGCAATAGGGACATGTTAAATATGGGGTTAAATTAGGTGCTTTGGAGTCTTAATCCTGTTTTAAATCTTAACTCTGCAACCTACTAACTGTCTGATATTTGGAGATTATATAATATGCAGGCCTATTTCCCTCAAATATTACTGTGAAAATATCAATGATTTTAGTTAGAATTTAATAATGTAGTTCATGAAAGCACATGTCAGTACTCAATAAAAATAATGTTATATTATTATTATTACTAGTAGTATTTTTAGTATATCTTGTTTTGTTTTCTTATATTCTGTGATGTACACAGAAGCTGCTAAATAAATTTCTCATTATTTCTTGATACACTCCCTCAAAAACTTTGTAATTAACCACTAATACTTGAAATGTTGGAAAGTAATCAATGACATTTTTAAAATCCATATACCCTTTCCTTTCGCTTTCTTGGTTTAATAGAAAATTCTAATTTTGTTTCAGGTCTGTTGCTGACACATATTGCCCATTGGGTCTTGAACAAGTCCTTTAATCTCCTTTAGGCTCAGTTTCTATATCTATAAATTGGGAGAAATAACATGAGGTATGCTCATTTCATTGGCACTAGTGTTAAACACTAATATTTATGGGAAAAATTCTATCAATTTAGCAAGTTTTGTTTATTGCTCAGAACTTTTGATCTAGTAATCCTATTCCTGGTTATTTATTCTTAAAAATAATTGAAAAGAAGAACAATTTTATTCCAAAATGCTTATAGTTACATTTTGTTTTGCTAACACTTTGTTAAGGATTTTTGCATTTTATGATCTTGGGGGAATATTTTCCTGTAACTGTCTTTACTTGTAACCACTTTTATCAGTATTGGTAATATGCTGGCCTCAGAAAATATGTAGGGAGATGATTCCTCCTCTATTTTCTTAAAGATTTTGTATAAGGTGGTTATCATATCTTCCTCAAATATTTGAAAGAACTCACTAGTGAAATTATCTTGGTCTGAAGTTTTCTTTCTGGTAACATTTTATTTTGATCACAAATTCAATTTATTTAACAAATACAGTGCTACTGAGTTTTTCCTTTCATCTAGTGTCAGTTTTGGTGAGTAGCATTCTCAAGGAAATTAAGGTATTGAGATGGTTAGCATAAAATTGTTCATGATATATTCCCCTTCTATAATTTAATGTCTGTGAAGTAATATTTACAATACCCTTTTCACCAACATTGATACATTATAATCCATAAAAGTTGTGGTGGCTTGGAGTTGTGTACTCCAGATAAATATGTTCTTAAACTTAATCTATTCCTGTGCATGTGAACCCTTGCAAACAGGATCTGTTGATGAGATTACTTCAGTTAAGGTGTAGCCCAACTAGATCAGAATGGGTCTTAATCCTATTACTGAAGGCCTTATAAAGAAGGCCACAGAGAGAAAGCCAAAAGGAGCAGCCCTAGAATCTGGAAGTCAATGTAACCTAGAAGCCACGAGAGGTCACTATGTACATTGCCATGTGACAGAAAAGCATCTCCTCGATGATGACTTAATTTAGACTTCTAACCTCAAAACCATAAGTCAATAAATTCCCATTGTTTAAGCCAACCCAGTACATGGTAATTTATTTGGTAGCCAAAAACTAAGACAAAAGTATTTATTTTTTATCTTTTCAAAACAAACATGGTTTTGTTAATTTCCTCTATCATTTGTTCATTTTCCTTCTTTCTACCATATTTATGATAGCTTGATTCTCTGTTTCTGATTTCTTAGGGTTGACGCTTAGAGTATTAATTTTCTGTTATTCTTTTCTTTTATCTGTTAATACCAGTGTAGGGGTAGCTAGAACCCAATAATTAAATTGCCCAAGCATCCTAGATACTTCTTTGCTATATCCGGGATGAAGTGACACAGCATAACTGCACTCAGCTTCTGGGGGCTGAACTTGATCTGACTGACCCATGCACCAGCTAATCAGTATATGTAACATGACAGGTATGCCACTGTAAGAGCCAATGCTATATTTTCTGATAGTAGTAACATAAAAGCAGGGAATAAGTAAATGTAGGAGCAGAGAGAACAAAGGAAGAGAGTAGAAAGAGAGCAGAGAAAGGTAGAAAAGAACATGGAATAAACTTAATATGCATAAACTCCCCATGGCTGCATGTGCCTTTTCCTTTGCTCACAGCCCTGACTCCCCCACTCTGACTGAGGGGCTCAGTGGACCCAACAGCAAGGGTTTGTAACCTTTTTTGTTCCATGGACCCCTTTGTCAGTCAGGTAAAAATGATGCTGGATATGTGGGAGTACCGTATACTGTGTATATGAATTACTGTGATCTAAAATTTTTGTGAACACAAACTTAAAAATTAGAAAAAAAAGAAGAAAATAAAGGATGTAGACACTGAGGAAGAAATTGAAGAAATTGCCTTGCCACTACACATACAGCGCAACACTTATAGCAGTGATAAAAAGCAAAACATCAAAAACAAAGCTTTTTAATTTTTAAATTTTTTGATACCTCAATTTATCTTTAAATTTTCTAAATTAGTATGTATTATATATCTAACCTTTAAACCCATCACTATATTCCATTTTACTATTAATGGAACCTGGCAATATATTAGGTTTCATTTTTGAAGAAGTTTGGATCACAGAGAGGTGCAACTATGACAGGGGAGGAATACTGGTGTGGGATGTTATTGATAGGGGGCACATGATTGGAAGGGAGTTTCCAGGGCATGTATACAGGGAACATAAAAATGTTTGGATATTTTCATAGTGGTTGCAGTTAAAAATGACAACTGAGAGACTGCTGAGTTCCTAGCTGGGGGGCGGGGGATTCTATCACATTCTCCAATGGAACAGCAAAAATCCCCCAAGTGCAATGGCTAAGACCAATAAAGAAGGACAGTCCAACAATGAGCCCTTGATACTAATGACTATACTTGTGAGCCTGTGAGCCTGAAATAATGTGGCCAGTCTCGAAGCCACACTCAGCATGTAAATGCATTATGTTCCCCCCAGTGTGGGACATGACTCCCAGGGATGAACTGAGGTATATAGTATATGAATATGTAGTATAAGGCAAATATAGCATAAGGGTGGAAGTGCTAAATAGATCTAAACTTCTATATTTTATGTGAAGTGTTACAATATTAGCTCTGACTAAATGGCAAAAGTTAAAAAATATATATTGTAGTACTTAGAGCATCTAATAAACATTGCAAAGTGCTAAACTAAACAGCCTATTGATTAATGAAAATTCTAAACGTAACAGGAGAGGCTTGTGAACAAAGATCACATCTGAGTTCAACTCCATCACACTCAGGAACATGAACTCCAAAGTAGGGCCAAATGACATGGCACTGAACTCCATCTGCCATGACCATAGAACCTGTGGGTCTCTGTAACTCTCAGAAGAACCAGTACCTGGGGTTGTATCTACTTTATCTGTCTCTGGGACCCTGCTGAGGCGTGCATAAAAGTGACCCCTCTGATGACCTCCTGACTCTTTTTTGGAGACTCATAACCATATAAACTCTTTTGTCCTTTCCATTTTCCCCTTTAATTCAAGATCAAAAAGCATTTTTGACACATGATATTTCATGTAGGCTGAGATATTCTGCTGGTCTGAGTTGACCCTTTTATTCAAGGTCATTTTCTAGTTTACATCATCAACTGGTACTTGGTAGTAATCCCTTGGTGACAGGGAGGTTCATCCCCGGGAGTCATGTCCCATGCTGACATGCTGAGTTTGGCTTCAAGACTGGCCACATTTGAGCCACACAGAGGCTCTCAGGAAGTAACTCTTAGGCACCCTGCAGCTCTAGGCCTAGTTCTTATTTCAAGTGCACAGGCTCACAAGCATAGTCATTAATATCAAGGGCTCATTGCTGGACCATCCTTCTTTTTTGGTCTTTGCTGTTGTGCTTGGGTACTCTTTAACTATTAAGCAGAATGTTAGCTGTGGACTTTTCATATATGCCAGTCATCATAATGAGGAAGATTCCTTTTATTCCTAGTGTTGTTTTATCAAAATAAAAATTGTCCTGCATATTATTAAATGCCTTTTCTTCATTGATTGAGATAATCATGTGGTTTCTTCCCTTCATTCTTTTAATGTGGTGCATTACATTAATTTTCTTATGTTGAGCCATCCTTACATTCCAGAGCTAAATCTTACCTGATCATGGTGTTAAATTCTTTTAATATGTTATTGGCTTTGGTTTGTTACTAATTTGTGTAGGACTTTTGCATCTATTTTTTTTTTAAGATTTATTTATTTATTTAATCCCCCCCCCCCCCCGGTTGTCTGTTCTCTGTGTCTATTTGCTGCATCTTGTTTCTTTGTCCGCTTCTGTTGTCGTCAGCAGCACTGGAAGTGTGGGCGGCGCCATTCCTGGGCAGGCTGCACTTTCTTTCGTGCTGGGCGGCTCTCCTTACAGGTGTACTCCTTGGACGTGGGGCTCTCCTATGCAGGGGACACCTCTGCGTGGCGTGGCACGCCTTGCGCGCATCAGCGCTATGCATGGGCCAGCTCCACACTGGTCAAGGAGGCCTGGGGTTTGAACCGCGGACCTCCCATGTGGTAGACGGACGCCCTAACCACTGGGCCAAGTCCGTTTCCCACTTTTGCATCTATATTCATAAGAGATATTGGTCTGCAGATTTCTTTTCTTGTGGTATCTTTATATGTCTTTTTTATGAATGTGGTATTGGCCTCATAGAATGAGTTAGGGAATATTCCCTCTTCTTCAATTTTTGGAAGAATTTGAGAAGAATTGGAGTTAAGTTTTCTTGGAATGTTTAATAGAAATCCCTGTAAAGCCATATGGTCCTGGGATTTTCTTTGTTGGGAGGTTTGGCTTTTTAAAAAAATTACTGCTTCAATTTCTTTACCTTTAGTTGGTTTGTTGAGATCTTCTATTTCCTCAAGTCGATGTATATAGTTTGTAAGTTTCTAACAATTTGTCCTTTCATCTAGGTTATCTAATTTATTGGCATACAGTTGTTCATAGTATCCATATATAGTCCTTTTTACTTCAGCAAGGTCAGTATTATATCCTCTCTTTTTTACTTTTTTTATTCTAGCTAAAGGTTTGCCAATTTTGTTGATCTTTTCAGAGAACCAATCTTTGGTTTTATTGATTCTATTTTTTTCTTTTTTTATTTATTTTTGTAACTCTGCTCTAATCTTTGTTATTTCCTACCTTCTGCTTGCTCTAGATTTAGTTTGCTCTCCTTTTTCGAGTTCTCCCAGTTTTGAGGTTAAGTCTCTGGTTTGATATCTTTCTTCTTTTTTAATGTAAGCATTTTTTAAAATTTATTTTTAATTGTCTTTTTTAAAAAGATACATAGATCACAAAAAATGTTACATTAAAAATTATAAGAGGTTCCCAAATACCCCCCACCCTACCCCCCACTTCTCCCACATCAACAGCCTCTTTCATCATTGTGGCACATTCATTGCATTTGGTGAATACATTTTGGAGCACTGCTGCTTTGCATGGACTATAGTTTACATTGTAGTTTACACTCTCCCCAGTCCATTCAGTGGGTTATGGCAGGATATATAATGTCCTGCATCTGACCCTGCAATATCATTTAAGACAACTCAAAGTCCCCAAAATGCCCCCACATCACACCTCTTCTTCCCTCTCCCTGCCCTCAGCAAATACCATGGCCATTGTCTCCACATCAATGATACCATTTCTTCCATTGCTAGAGTCACAATAGTTCTATAGCAGAATACCAGTAAGTCCATTTTAATCCATACTTTATTCCTCCATCCTGTGGACCCTGGGATGGTGATGTCCATTCTACCTCTAAATCAAGGGGGAGCTTAGACCCCAAATGGCTGATGGATGTGATTCTCCTGCCTGCTGTTATAGGCACTCTTGTTTCCTTGGTGTGGTGGTTGACCATCTTCACCTCCTTGTTAACTGATCTGGGTAAGTCCAATGAAATGGAGAGTAGGATTTGCAAATCTGCTGAGGTTCAGCACCCAGCTGGCACATGGTCAGTCCAGAGATTCAAGTCTCCTGAATATATACAAACCCCAGCACCAATCACAGGTTCAGTAAAAGTGACAGAAGAGGCATGTGTAGAAAGGTCACATTTGAGTCCAACTCCATCACACTCAGGAGCACAAATTCCAAAGTAGGGCCCTCTGAGAAGACAATGAACTCTAGAGCCATCTGCCATGACCATAGAACTTGTGTGTCTCTGTAGCCCTTAGGAGCACCAGTACCTGAGATTGTATCTACTTTGGCTGTCTCTGGGAAAAGACAGCCTACCAATGGGAGAAAATATTTGATAACCATATACCTGCTGGAGACTAATATCCTGCATACATAAAGAAATTTAATGTAAGCATTTAGAGCTATAAATTTCCCTTTAGCACTGTCTTTGCTACATTCCATAAGTTTTGGTATGTTTTATTTTCATTTTCATTTGTCTCAAGATATTTCCATTCTTCTGATTTCCTTTTACCCATTTGTTGAATATGTTGTTTAATTTCCACATATTTGTGAATTTTGTTTTTCCCTGTTACTGATTTCTAGCCTCATTCCATTGTGATCAGAAAACATAAATTTTATTATTTCAATATTTTTAAATTTATAGATATTTATTTGTTTACCAACATATGGTCTATACTAAAGAATCATCTGTGTGCACTGGAAGAAGAATGGGTATTCTGTTTGTGTTCTGCACAGTGTTCTGGTCTATGTATGTTGTTAGGTCTAGTTAGTTTAGTGTATCACTCAAATCCTATACTTTCTTACTGATTTTCTGACTAGATATCCTTATTCTATTATTTAGAGTAGTGTGTTAAGTATCCTACTATTAATTTACAACTGTCAACTTCTCCCTTCAAATCTATATTTTGGAGCTCTACTGTTAGGTACATATTTATTTCTAATCGTTATATCTCTCTGTTGAATTGCGCCCCCCCCCATCATTATGTAATTATCATCTTTGTCCCTCATAGTTGTTTTGACTTACAGTCTATTTTATCTGATATCTATATCACCTCCTGAGCTCTCCTTTGGTTATTACTTGCAGGTATATATATTTTTCCATCCTTTTACCATCAACATACTTGTATCTTTGACTTTAAGGTGAGTCTTTTGCAGAAAGCATAGTTAGGTCATGCTTTTTAAAAAATCCATTATGCCTGTCTCTGGCTTTTGACTGGAGAGTTTAAACCATTCACATTTAAATTCACTACTGATAATACAGGTCTTTCATTTGCCAACTTGCTGTTTAGTTTTTAAAAGTCTTATATCATTTTTGTTCCTCTCATTAAATCCTATTTTTATATTTATTTTCTTTCTTGTTTGTACCATATTGAGTACTTTTTCATTTCTTACCAGATACATTTTTCATGTATTTTCCTTGTGTTTACCATAGGGTTAAAATTTAACATCCTAAATTATAGAACATTTATATTTGGTTCAGATTCATTTCAAATGCATGCACATATACTTTTCCTATACCCTTCTGTTCCCTCACCAATTTTTTGTATTTATAACCACTTATATCTTTGTACATTGTATGTCCTTAAGCCTAGATTTATCATTATTTTTATGTATTTGCATTACAGCACCTTTAGGGAGTAAGAAGTGGAATTACACACCAAACAATACAATACAATAATACTGGCATTTATAATCACCCAAATAGTTACCTTTAACATAGGTCTTTATTTTTTTATTCTGTTTGAACCACTCTCTAATGTCCTTGCATTTCAGTCTGAAGATCTTCTTTTAGCATTGTGTGTAGGGATGTTCTAGAGGTGATTTACCTTCTTAACTATTATTTATCAGAGAATATCTTAAGCTCTCTTCATTTTTAAAAAGGAGCCTAACCAGATATAAAATTCTTGGCAGGCAGTTATTTTTAGCACATTAAGTATTTCATCCCAATGCCTTCTTGCCTCCATAGTTTCTGATGAGAAATCATCACTCAAATCTTATTGGGACTCCATTGTATATAACATGTTGCTTTTCTCTTGCAGCTTTCAGAATTCTCTTATTGTACTTTATATTCGATAGTATGATTAATATATAATATGGTATTTTTTAAAGTTTATCCTGTTTTCTGTTCTCTGAACTTGTTAGAATCACATATTGATGCCTTTTGTTGTTTGGATAGTTCTCTGTCATTATTTCTTTGAGTATTCCTTCTGACCCTTTTACACTTTGCTCTCCTTCTGGTACTCCCATGACGTCTATATTGGTGTGCTTGGTGGTGTCCCATAGCTGTCTTGGATTATTTTTACTTTTAATATATTTTTTTCCTTCTCCACAACCTGATTCATTTCAACTGTCTTGTCTTCAACTTCACTGATGCTTCTGCCTTCTTCAATCTGTTCTTGAAACCCTCCTAGACATTTTATTTCAGTTATTGTGGTCTTAAACTCCAGTAGTTCTGTTTGCTTCCTGTTTAAAATTTCTCTTTTTATAGACTCTCATATTATTTATTCATTGCTTTCCTGAGATCCTGTAGTTCTAACTCTGTGTTTTCCTTCATCTGTTTAATCATATTTAAGATCATTTTTCAAGACTTTGTTTGTTATGCCTTCATTGTCATCTTTGTTGTTTTTTTCTGTTTTTTTATACTCTTCCTTTGGATGGGCCATCATTTCCTGTCTGTCTTGAAATTTTTTCTTGCACACTGTACTTTTAATATGTTAAAGGGTTAAGTTGGGATTTTACTCCTTTGGATGTGTATTTCTTGGTTTTGTAACCAGTTGGTGATAAGACAGATTTTTTTCAGCTTCATCCTTCATCAGGAAGGTCTGCCCAAGGCAAATACACTGTGCTGGGTTTTCCCTTTCTTGGGTAGCCTCTGCCTGGACCCAGGCTTTAGTTGTTTTGGAGTTCCCCTGTTTACAGGAGTTTGGTTTTCCCCTCTGTTTTTCAGAGTACAAGCCTCCCTCTTCCAGCTATCTGAAGCCAGCAGGCCTCTGTCCCATGCTGTCTGCCTCTATAGTTTTTTACACTCTTATGGTTGCTTTTCCTGGAGTGCACATTCTGAGAAGTGGGTCATCCCAGAAAGGATTTTCCCAATTTGGACTTTCCCAGCTGTATTAGTCAGGGTTCTCTAGAGAAATAGTATCAACAAAAGATCTCTGTCAATAGTATGCAATTCTATGAGTCTTTCACGCAGTTGTGGGAATGCACAAGTCCAGGTTCCGCAAGCAGGCTGCAACCAGGGACTGCAATGAAAGTCCAGTGAAGGTTCATGATGAGTTCTGGGAGATATTGGCTGTCCAAAGATGAGCTGGGGAATTCTCTCTCAAAGCTGGAATCACTTCCCCTTTTAAGGAATTCAACTGATTGGGTTAAGCGTCACTCACTGCTGATGGCAATCTCCCTGACTGATGTAATTATAACCAGCTATCTATAATTTACCACTGCAGTAAATCAATGGTGACTAAAGTCCAGAACTGCCCTTGTATTACAGTTAGCCCAGTGCTTCCTTGACCAAACAACTGGGCACAATTACCTGGCCAAGTTGACACAATAACCTAACCATCACACCTGCCAAAATAGGGCCAGGTACCTATGAAAGAGGTGTAGACTGGTTAAAAATTCCCTGTGAAGGAGGACAGGAAGGGTGCCCAAAACTTCTCCAATGACTCCCCACAGCTTAGGTTTCCTGGCCTGCCAGTAAATGCAGCCTTCAGCTAATGGCCCCATGCAGTCCTGATGTAGTGCTGTGTTTTTAAACCCACACTGCCTCTGTTCCTCTCTGGGAAGAGTTGAAACACTGGCTACTACCGCCTTTGTCTGGGTTGGGTCGAAACAAGTTGCCCTTAGAGCCAGACCTCAGTGATCCAAGTCGCTGCATAAATGTTATGAGCAGCGATCCCGTGCACATCCCTCTTCTTCAGGTAGAAGGTATTTTGTCCTTTTCTGTCAGCAGCAGCTTGCCAAGGATTGGATCCCATGATGACCTGTCATGAGAATGGAGAACGGGTACCCAGAGCCACCATGCAGAGAGAGAAATTAAAGATCTTTACCATAATTTACCAGCTTCTTCCTCCCCTTTTTCCCTATATGTTGTATAGTGTTCGTCTGGCCTCTGGAGTTTCAAAAGAGTTGTTACAGACAGTGTCTGCCTGCTTAATAGTTGTTTTAGTGCAGGAACTGAGTCCTGTAGCCACCTACTCTACTGTCTTCCTCGGTAGTTCTCTCATTGCTTCTGTTATCCTGAAATTATGACTTCTGAGTCCCTACATTGTTAAAAAGTGTCCAGAAAAAAAAAAGTATCTCAGGTCACTCTTCTGTCTTTTTCTATTCTGATCACAAGACTCATGCACTCAAATTGTTAGGCTAGATTTCCCACCCCTGCATCCTAATTAAACACTATTTTCTAAGCCTGCTCTCTTTACATTTTTCCTTTCAAAATTAGACTCAGAGGCATGTACTTGTCAAAATTTCTGGGCACAGCTTCATTCTTAGAACTTTGAATGATATGGCATGCCTCAGTGTAAACATGTTCATACTCTAAATAAGATAAAAAATTAAAATTTTGGTGTGTAGCCTAGAAGCAAATGAGCAATTTTCCTCATTATCATATATAAAACTGATTTGAGACTATGAACGCAACTTTAGTGTTTTTAGAACATTCAACAAGACTGAAGATGCCTTTGCCTTGATTTTATGGCATTAAACAATCAAAAGATTTGTCAAGACCTCACATAAAAGATTCCACTTCTTCTGTTTGAATGCACAAGGAAGGTGAACGGTAGCCTTTACCCTTGCACTTACAAACCAGTTGTGGACTAAAGACCAATACCCCCAAAACAATGGTGCTCTTTGCATAAAATTTTGGTGTTCCTCTATGTAAACAGTTTCCAGTTTCAGAGGAAATTGTGTTCTTTAGGTAGTAATTTGCTGAGGGTAAGCTGGAATGGGACAATCTGTCCACAAAACTGATGTTTCCCTACTACAAATATAAAACCATTTTGCTTTAAAATCTCAAAATAAGTCCCACTCTATTTCTTTAGGTTCTGTTTTAAAAATAAAAGATAGAGTGAGCAATATTAAACATACATATTATACATTCTGCTTAATATATGTTCACATATATCATCTTATTTAAGCATCACAGTAAACCAGAGCAGGACAGGGCGGGACATGGCAGCTTCTGTAAAACTGAGGCTCAGGGTAGTTAAGTGACTTATTGAAGGTCACACATCCAGTGCTCTTTTTATTACACCATTCTAATTTGACTTCTCCAATTCCACTTCATGACACTTCAGTAAGTTGAAGTGCTTGATCAATAATTCAAAGAGCTACTAATTGATTGGGGCAAGTTTATGGATGTATTAAAAGGAATCTCTTCTTTAAGAAGCATTACCAAAGGTCATGTGACAGCTACAACTCAATCCACCTTGTCATAAACATCCCTCCAAATAAATTATTAAAATTATGAATTGCATGCCCATTAGCTTTGGGCAAAATGCTGATAAACACATTTCTTCCCAAGCTGCTCACTAGAGACATTAATATGAATTTCCCCAAATACAATAAACAAATATACTTGGACCATGAACAGGTAAAAGCATCAGGAGAGTCCATTCAAGCACAGGAAAAGAACAAATTAGTTTTTCGCTTTCAGCATATCTACACTATTGGGCCTGTACTTCAGGCATGTCATTTCAGAATAAACATCTTCTGGGGCGCGGCCACACAGATGCTTTCTCAACAGAGTGAAGAGCTGAAATAAGCATCTTACAGTGCTATCAATGAATAGCAGATGTTTGCTGGTGAGCCAGGATCAGTAATTTTAATTCCAAGAGTAAAATGATCCTTTGGAAAGGCAAAAAGCCCAGTGTTCTCAGTCACCTTTGTGGAATCCCTGCTTGCTGAAAATCTAATTGGGTGTGAAAGTCATCTCCATTCTGAGGGAAGCTGCCAGAAGGATCCATAGCATTTTCCTGTTTGTACTGTTTTGGATAACTACCTTCCTAGAAAACTTCAGAAAATAAAAGTGTTGGGTTCTCAAATACTCAAGAAAGCCTTTTGAACCTAGTTATATGGTTATTGCTATTTGGGAAGTAGGGAAAGTGAGAACAAAAGGTTCATAACTGAGGAAAAGGTCTTTTACTCACATTTAAACTAAAATATAATAAAGTATGAATGAAATAAGTAAAATAATGAAAAAGAAAAAAATTGTGACAGTTAATGACATAGCAGCAGAGAAAAGGCTTCCCACACTGAGTAGCTGAGGCCCTTGGAACTGCCCATGTTCTCATGCTTCCTAAGAATCAATTGTTCAGTATTTATTGGATTTAATGAGATACTGTAATATCCTTCCCAATTTGCATAAAGATGATTTCTTTCATTGCCAAAGGAATCTAATGTATATTTCAAAGTCCATATAGCTACTGGATGGCTGCTGAGGATTTGAACTCAGATCTGTGTGAATCCAAGATGGGAACTATTTCTTCTCATATCCAAACAGTACTAATAATAATTCTTCAGCTAGGAATATTAAGGAATAAAATCACATTTTTGTATTTTCTTTCCCAAAAGACAAGAATATCTAATAGTAATTGAGCACATATTATGTGACAGCTTCTTTTCCCAGCATTCTACTTGTGCCTCTCCTAAAGCTGCCTTAATCCCTCTAGATGGTGTATTAGTCAGCCAAAGGGATGCTGATGCCAAACACCAGAAATTGGTTGGTTTTTATAGAGGGTATTTATTTGGGATAGAAGCTTACAGTCACAAGGCCCTAAAGGGTCCAATTCAAGGTACCATAAGAGGTACTTTTTCACCCAGAGTCTGTTGCCATGTGTTGACACAAGATGGTGAGTCATGTCTCCCAGGATTCAGTCTTCCTCCTTTTCCCAAGGCTCCATGGTTCCAGCTCCTTCCAATCTTAGCCTCACGGGGGGACAAGTCTTGTCTCTCTCCTGGGGTTTGTTTCTCTCTGGGCTCAGCTGCTCTGCTCTTTCCACAAGGCCAGCTATAAGTGACTCCTCTCTCTTCCCGGGACCTCTGCCATGACTAATGGAGCCTTCTCTCTTTCCTCATGTATCTGGTTCTCTAGGTGTTTACATCATGGACTCCAGGATCAAAACTCTAATTTTCTCCTCTGCCATGCAGTTTTCTTTGTGAGTCCCTTCCCCCTACTGACATGGTCCAATCAGAGCCTTAATCATTATTTCATCAAGTAAAAGTTCAATCTAATATGCCCAGAGGAACAGACCAGTTCACAAAAATAATCTAATACCTATTTTTGGAATTCATAAACAATATCAAACTGCTACAGATGGATTAGGACCATTTGAGTATATATAAAATAATTTTCAAAACAATCAAATGATTGGCCTAATAATCTATTCAAATAAATATAACTAGGATAGATGCACATTCATACTTTAAGATTCAAACCATCCTATACAAATCAGCATGGAGACTCTATACGTGAAATGGACTGGGCAGATTATGAGGATATTCTGTGAGTCAATGTTATTCAGAGAAGTGGAGACACTATGAGCATTCTGGAAATTAAAAATTTCTTATGTAAATTAGACTTTAAACAAATGTGAAAGGAAACGGGATACTGAAAGCCTCAAAAGAAGAATCTGCCCATAGAAAGAGCCACTAATTCCTTCACCTGAAGCACTGGCCATGGCTGGAAAATACAGAGCTTCCTGTGATATTCAAGATGCCGAGCACATTTGGCCACCAATGTGGGGCCACAGTGTGTACAGGGTGTTCTTACCTCCATGCAGCTACTGCTTCTGAGGGCCCACAGCCATGAATTTGTGGCAGGTCTGGGGCTGCCTTAGGTTGGGAAGACTAGTGGTCTGGAAGACAAGCTGGGCTTGGAGTGGAGGCAAAGGAGGACAAGTGAGGATCCACCCAGCACATCAACAGGAGTCTGTCATCCTATCTTACCTTGAGGGCCCTTGGAGAGTAGTGACTCATGCTCCACTTCAGCCTCTCAAATGTCACCCAAGTTCTTTTATGGCCAAATCTAACCTGGAGCCATCCAGGTAAAAGGATTCTGGGAAATGCATTTCCCAAATTAATCAAATTGACACCGCCCAATTCAGCACACATTTATTTCCTAAGTCATACAAATCTTTAACTTTGTAATTTAATCAGAATGTATAAATTCTGTAGGCAGGAAAAGGATTAATATTTAAACTATATTAAAAACAAAAGGACCACAAATCCTCTTCTGGATTAGCAATGGCAGATTTTGGGTAACTGTATTGTTTCTATGTTTTTCTTTTTCATTTTTCTTTTTTTTCCCATCTTGACATTACATTATCTACAAGGTTTCAGTAATTTTTCCCCCTTTAGAGCTGAGCAGGTTTCCCTCCATCACAGCATCCTTCAGGACCTCACTCTGAGTCTCCTTCACAAACTATTGCAAATCATCTCCTATTATTCTTTACCAATTTTCTGTCCTGGATCTGATCAAAATACAAACTCTTTCTAAATTATCCAGTTCCTCCCTCCCATGACTTCACAGAAAATCCCAGCTAACAAGATGATCATATCTCCCTGAAAGTTCTTTCTCAGCTTAGAAAACGTTAAGGTGAAGCCACATTCACATGTGATCAGAGGGTTTACAAATTGTTTCACAATTCTCAAAAAATGAGCAGGGAAGCACTATGTTTTATATACTTTTAAGCCTGCATTGTTTGTGATCCCTATTGCTATCATGTCTAGCTATCACAGGACCAAAGAGCATTTTCATTTTCTGTAAAATATGAAGAAAATTCTAATAGGCAGCCCCTTTTTCCCTATGAGGGAGAGTGAGAAGAGAGTTAGCTATAATGTTGGGTAGCACATTGATACTCTCCTTTGGTTCATAAAACAGCTTTATTTATCTCAACAGAGATAAAATGTGACATAACGCACATTTCCATACTTGCCGCTCATTCTTTCAAAGTAGCAGTCTCAGGTTGCAGGTGAAAACCTAATGTTAATTTTCATTACTGCCTGTCATATGCCTTTGAGTAAATCTTTCATTCTTTCACTTCCAGAACATTTCCATCATTTCAATAGCAGATATGGAGTCAGGGGAAATTAAAGATTAAGCAAACGAGGAAGTCACAGATACGTTGGTAAAGAACAATTTTTAAAATAACGTTTAAAGCAAGATTTTTATCCTTCTTTTCCAGTGCACTACCATGCTGCTGGTGCCCAAACCCCGCCATTTCCCTACTTCGACTTAATGCAAAAATGCAAGACATTAATAATGATCTTTAGCATGTTTCTAGTTTGACAGTTATACAACTTGACTGGAGTCCTTGTCAGTTCTTTTGTTTTTCCTATGATTACTACTATCTTCCTGAAGTTATCTGAACCCAACAAAGGTAGGTCAATATCAAGTGCCTACAATAATTAGAAAGAAGCTTGAGAATAATCAAAAGTACAATAGAACAAGGAGATCACAGGAAACTAGAAACTAGAAAGTGTGAGACCATCTACTGAGAGTGGAAACTCAAAACCTGGTGATGCCAGGTTTTTAAAGCAGCCTGAAATTTGAATTAGTTACTAAAATTTCCTGAGTTTTAATTTTGAAAAAGTTATTTTTAAAACTTTAAACGCTGTCGCTCAAACAAAATACATCTTTTGTCTTTGTATGATACAGGGCTGCCAGTATCAGTATTTGTGACCTAGGAATGCCTTGTAAACAGGCGCATGTTTTCTTTATCTTACCATAGCGACGAGGCTGTTGCACATGGAGGAGTTTTGGTAGAGCCTGATGGATCAGGAGTTAGACAGCTCCTATCCAAAATCAGATAAAATAAGGTGGAAATAAGCCATTGTTATAGTGTCCCCAGGTCCACTTCTCTCTGGGTATAATTAGCATTTTCCCTTCCCTCCCTCAGGTGGTATGATTACCAAGGGAAAGATAATTCTTACATTTCACTTTCCAGGTGTTTCCCTCCTCCTCCCACCCACCACACATGCTCCCCCCACCTGTTTGACCACACTTTACGTTCTTGCCTATGTGGAGTCATTTACCTTTAAAAAACTGGAAGTCATCAAGTTGGCAAAAAATAGTCTAATATGTGCATATCTTGATAAGGAAAAGTGGAAAGTGTTAGTATTACTTGGGTCAGCTGTAAAGCGGACCCTGAGGAAGCTGCTTGGATTCCCAGGAGCCTCTGTAAAATTGACTTCCCACAGGTCCTTCTTTCTACTAGGCTTGATTGACCAATCTTGGCTTGGTCAATCATGTGCATTGTTCCTGCAGAACATTGACACTTGAGTAAAGTGGAGAAAGGGCAAGAAACAAAAGGGTTGAAATGCATTGAATTATTGCAGAGGATATGATTAAATGAGTTTTTCTTACTCTCTCCCTGGCCTGGCTCCTTTCTTAATATAACTATATTTACCACAGATTTTGATATACCAGGAAGACTTCTAATTAAATCTCTTTTTGAAAAGTAATTTAGTCAGGATTGATTTCTGTTGCTTATGGCCAAAGGCCCAGAATTTAGGCACCACATAGCTCATCCATTTTACTGAGCCCTGTCTTGACTCAAGCTTTAGATCAGCAGGGGCCCCCAACCCCATCTGCCAGCTGTGCAGCCAGGTGCCCATCCCCTGAATGGCCTTGAATGAGCCCTGGCACCATGCATTTACTTCAGAGCTCCAGATCCCTAGGACTAGCCATCTGGCTGCATTCCTGTCTCCTGCAAGGAAGGTGGGCCTGAGTAGGAGGCTCAGGGCATCGAGGAACTGGAGACTTTAGGAATGAGAGACAGCATGCTTCCCGCCCTGAGAGTAAAATCCAGAACAAAGCACTTCTGTATGGGACAGCTATGGATTCTCTGCAGCAGATATCACCTCATGGGCCTAGGATTTGTTTAGAGTTGCTTCTCCCTCTGTGCTTGGAAGGTAAAATAAGTGATGGTGATAATCATCTTCATAGTATTATACACTTATTAAACCCCAGACTTATTAAATGTCTGCTAAATTTTGGCATACCTTATCAACCTTGTGCCTGTACAGCTCAGGAATATATTTAGCTTCAAATAATAGGAGGAATAACTAACTTCTTTCCATGCTATGTGCGTAACAAGGAATCCAGGGTAAAGCTAGGATGAAGGTGACCCCAGACTGCATCTGGGAGATTGCCCCACACAGCCTTTTTCTCTGGGGGCATGTATAGAGGTGGCTCGGTACCCTCCTCCCTATTTCACACAGGTGTTGTACAGCTCTCTCTTTCCAGCCGGCATTCAGACAGTCCTTTCTATTTCAAGAAAAGTCTCCCTTGCCTGACCTTCTCCAATTCACTCCACCTTTTTCCATAGTCCCTCTTATTTTCTGCAGACTTGGCCTTTCACATAGGAAGGCCAGAGAGTTCTGCTGAGCTCTCCTACCTTCTAACTCCTCGGAGTTTCCCAGAGAAGAGCCAGGAAAGAGGCCATGACCTGCATGAAGGAATGAAAGGGAATAAACAAGGAGGAACTATGTTAATATCCAAAAACTGGTATGCAGGCATAAACGTATATGCACATACACATGCATACGTGTGCATATGTATATATGCACACTTACAAACATACATCCACATATAAACATACATGCATTGCCCCTTTGGCAATTCAAAAACTATTTCATTTATTGATTTTCAGTAGTTCAGGAAAACTTTTGAATCCAAATGTTCATTGCCCAGATTGTAAATGATTTGGACTGATCAGTGTTTGCTGAGTAAACTTTCTGGAGATTTAATCCCTTTTGTAGCTTCTTCAAAGTTATTTACTATTTTGGGGAGGATAGATGTATCCTATTTACTTATCTTTACAGGACTGCATATTTATACATTAATATCTTTAAATTATGACAATAGAGAAAATTGGGCATTCAGAAAAGTGAGTGTCTTGCCTGAAGTGATGTGGAAATATATTTGAATCTTCACGAATTTATGATAGCAATGAAAACAGCCTCAGAACATTAGTTTGTGGTTCTAAATCCCTGTTTCTTTGTTTTTTCCTCAAACCAAATATGTCTGCAGGAAAGAAAATACATTTGCCCGATCACTGAATAATTAAGTTATTCTCAGTGTTGTGTATACGTGTGCATTTGGAGAGAAGGGTTCACTTAGCATTTGCTTGTAACAAATCACCCCACAAGTCAATGGGCTAAATGATGTGTTATGGTTCATGACTCTGTGGCTTGACTAGGTGATTCCTGTATTGTTTTTCCAGGTCTCACTATGTGGCTGCATGCAGCAGGAGGGTGGGATGACTCAGATGCCTCACAGTTGTTGTGGGTTGTTATCTGGACATCTCAGTTCTCATGGCTCGCATGGCTTCCTTTCATGCTGATCTCAGGGCAGTGTCGAGAGGTGTGAAGGTGGAATCTGCAAGGTTTATTATGACTCAGCCAGCCTGTTGGTCAACACATGACATAAGGCTAGCCTAGTTTGAAAGTTAGGAAACAGAAGGAAGTCACAGTGAAGGGTGGGTGCACACAGGGTTGGGAAAAATACATGATCATATTTTGCAATCTTTCATATACTTCATTAGTGACTCCATCAGAATTTCAAGGTTCAAGTGAAAAATACTTTGGAAAAGTCCCCTTGGTTGATGCTCATTAGATCTTAGATCTCTCCTAGATGTTTCTGTGATAAATGCAAGTTCTATTCATTAAACAGTCAATGACTGTAAATGAGCCATCCAGTGGTCAGTAATCCAGTAAACTACATTTGTGAAAGCTGAGCTTTAAATTTAACAATGAATTTGTTTATCCATCTTCATTTAGACTCTTGGCACACCAATTAGCCTGGGGATGAAAGAGTTAAACATAATTTATCACTTTTTCAAGTTCAACAGATACCACATTGATGTACTCAGAATCCCTAATGTAGGTTTAGGAATCTACATATCTGACAATTATTTTTTGAGCCACCTATTTGCTAGCCAGGCTATCTATGCTTGTTTCTGGAGATTTCAAGGTGAATAAGATGGGAATCTTTTGATTCTAGTTTATTTTACAGTCTCATTATAAGACTAAAATAAAGGAATAAATAAAGCACTATGTGAAATGAGGTTGACCATGCCAGAGTTCAATCCAGAAGGTTAAAAGTAGGCAACATTTCTTCATGACTTATTATACGAATTAGCTTATTTAAAGTTTATAACCATTACGTAAGTTAAATACTTTGGATATGCTTTTCCTGTATAGCCAAGGAAGCCTAAGTTAAGCTCAAAGACATTAAGTAAGTTTCCTAAGGACACACAGCTAGTAAAGACTGCAGCCAATATTCCAAACTGGATGATCTGGCTGAAAACCCCTGTTTTTATATGAATTATACAAAATGCAACAATTAATCATAATTTTGTCTGTAGTATGTTTGTTTTCTGTTGCTACATAATAAGTTACCACAAATTCAGCAGCCTAAAGCAAGAGGCATTTATTATCTCAGGGGTCCTATAGGTCAAGAGGTTGAGCACAGTTTAGCTGGCCCTATTTCAGGGTCTCACCAGAATGCAATCAAAGTTTTGGCCAGGCTGAGTTCTTATCTGTATGCTCAATGGGAGAAGCATACATTTCCAGACTCCGGTTGTCAAGAGAATCCATCTCCTTGAGGCGGTAGAACCAGGAGCTTTAGTTTCTTGCTGACTGTCACCTCTGGAGGCTTCTGCCATTCCCTGCCATGTGGCCTTCACCCTAGGCAGTTCATCACATGGCAGCTTGCTACTTCTCGGTCAGCAGGAGAACAAGAGCAAGTCTGCAGGCAAGGAGAGTCTTACTTTTTGTAACATAATTGTGGAAGTGATATCCCATTACCCTTTCCCCAGTCTGTTGGTTGGAAGCAAGCATAAGGTTATGCCCACACTCAAGGGGAGGTGATTACACAAGGGTTCAAACACCAGAAAATGGGGTTCAAGGGGGCCACCTTAAGGTTTGTCCACCATGTTTGTGGCAGGCATCAGGCTTCATTGGGAGTCCACTCATGGATTTCCAAGCTCATGAATTTTCAGCTGCCACAGGGAATGCACATGCACACATGCACACAGGCAATGCAACACACCTTCATACATACATACACACATTCCTCCCAAGCTTCTTGAAAACTTGCAAAAACATTTAGGGCTTGGCACCAAACTCTGGACTTCTAATCCAAAATGGAACAACCTCTATTCCCGTTATCTCTTAGACAGCACAGAATTGGGGAGATAAGTGAGAGCTATTAAGGGGGAAAAAATCCATTTTATTCTTCTCAAGATTGAAAAGTAGAAGGGCACACTTATCAAGGATCTTTGCAGATCACAAAACATATACAGAGTAAACAGCCTTGATAGAATTCTATCAGGAAGGCAGCCCTGTACCCATTAAAAGTTTCCTTTGCTGGGCTGACCAACAACGAACATTGAAAGAAGTTAGTGTCAGATGATGATTAAGTGGGGTGATGGATTAAGGAGATTGGGAGTGCAGGCATGTTCTATTGGATGGAGAATCAAGGTAAACCTGTAATTGACACCTTCAGGGTTTCAGACACATACCCAGGACCACTCTGGACTTAGCATCTTTTTAAAATTTCCACCTAAAAAAAGAAAGATTTCTGCTTAGAGTTTAGAAAATCTGCTCCTTTCTAGTGATGAGGCAATGCCCATAGTGGGCTTCCTAAGAATAAGAAGAAAAATAATGATACAATGGGGAAAGGAATAAAACCTTTCTACTCTATGCCCAACAACACTGTGTTGACAGAAAAATCAATTTGGTGGAAAATTCTTGGTGTCTAGTAGCATGGCTTTGGAGTCAGGTAGACCTGAATATATTACTTGGCTTGCCACTTTCTACCTATATAAACTTGGTCAGATTACTTAGCTTCTCTGATCCTTAGTAAAATCATCTTATAAGTAAGAATGAAATGAGTGCTTCCTCGGTATGAGATATTTTGCTAAAGCACTTTTCATTTATTTCAT
Source organism: Dasypus novemcinctus (assembly GCF_030445035.2). Lineage (NCBI taxonomy): Eukaryota > Metazoa > Chordata > Mammalia > Cingulata > Dasypodidae > Dasypus > Dasypus novemcinctus. The sequence continues at coordinate 30,446,311 of NC_080678.1, read as the reverse complement.
TTACCTCTTTTAATAATCACTGTAATTTTACAAAGTAATCCCCAATCTGAACTTCTTAAATTACAAACAAGAAAAGGCCAACTCAAAGTCAATTAAACAAAACTAAAAATCTATAAAATAGATAGTAACATAGTAACTAGTAAATAGGGAGGTTTTGCAGCTAAAGAATCCTGTGGAATTTGTATGTGGCACTGCTAGAGACTTGATTTTCTCTCTCTCTCTCTCTCTCTCTCACCATTTTCATTCTCTCCTTTCATAGATATGTAATCTCCATGTGATAAGGAAGATGGACAAGTGCAGTTGCAATCAACTGTTATCCCTGATTGCTTCAGTAGAGAAGTCCCAAGGAAAACCACTTGGGTCCTGTATACATCCTTGTACCAATTATTGTAGTCAGGGATGGATTTCTATGTTTGGCTAGTCCTGGATCTCATGCCAAATCTTAAAGTCCAGGAGGTGGGGTCCTATGATTTGTAAGTCCACCAAGATAGAACTCATTGGGAAGCAGACAGCCAAAAAAAATCAGATAACCACTAAAAGGAGGTACATTTATTTAAATATTTTATAGATAAGAAAACTCATGATTACAGGAATTAAGTAACTTGTGGTAGGTCATCCATATATAAGTAGAAGAACAATATTTGATTTGAGATCTAATTATATTGGCAATGTATTTGAAAGGCTACTATTAATATACTGTATATTCAGTTAAGGCCAACCTATAAATAGTTAAAGGTATTCAAACTCTTCTTATCAATTCTAGGGGTGAAAAATATAGGGGATATTCAAGTGAGATAAGGAGAATTATAAAATACTTTTTGTAGAAAAGGAATCTTCCATGGATTTGAAGAATGGTATAGGATAGACTAACAGAAAAGAGAGGGAAATGCTCATTTTTAAATTAACCGTACCAACAACAGCAACAAAAAAAAACAAAAGATAATTTTTTTTTCAGTTTGGCTAGAACTTTATTTCTAATTGAAGTTTTATGGAACTTAAAGAGAAGTGGGCCCACTTTCCCTTAGTTGAATTATCATAAGGCTAAGAGTTAAAGCAGATTCCAGGCCAGGCTCAACTGTTGATTTTGCACTATGACTTCAGACAACTTGTGGATACTCTGTGAGCCTCAGGCTCCTCATCTGCCAAGTAAAGTTCTACTTTCATGTCCTAGCATCTGCTGCAGCACTCCACAGAGGCTCTAGAGATTCAAATTAGGGAGGAAATATCAAAGAATTTTTAAAACTTTAAATACTATCCAAATGGCAGACAGGTTATTATTATTTCATATTTCATAATGTGTGCCCTGTTTACCAATATCTTTTCTAAAATCAGAGAGACAGTAGATCTTTATTACATTAGTATTTTTATAACTTGATAACAGAGAGGGCAAATTTTACATCAATAAGTTATTTGTTAATTGCTTGCTACATGTCATAATTATTATGTATTCTGGTGAAGATGGCTTATTTGGTCCTATGGAGTAGGATTCTTATAGATTAAATGTACTTGTCAAAAGGCTTTGTTTTAATCCAAATTAAATGCACCTTTCTTTCTGTCTATTATTTTTCAGGAAACAGGGATACTTCCTGAAACCTGAAATTTATAATTTACATTTCTCCATATTGGTCCTTAATTTATATATTCCTTGGCATAATTTCTCCTGAACTGTTTCCACAGCGACCTAAGCAGTCCTTTTTACTTTTCCTTGTAAGAAATCTCTCTGTTACTCAGATATCTCCAATCATAGTCAAGGCTCTCTTTCTATGTAATTCTAGATAAGAATATAGCACTGATTTATAGTGAGTCTTCATCTTCCACCGTGAAGCAACGAGGTGAATTGCTTCATCTTGTGAATAATTGCTTTAGAAAACAAACCCAAAGTATAGCAAGATAAAGCGATGGAGTTCATGCTTCATCTCCTTCATTTTGACAGATGTAGGAATCCAGGGCCAATTGTGCTGCTATTAAAACTACAGGCAGAGGCTGGCAAAAAGGAAATACACATTATTGTCAAAACAACTCTCATTGTAGCTGAAAGGCCATTAAATTTAGCCTAAGAAGGGCACCAAGCTACTTTCTGTGATTGTGGCAAATTATTGATTGGGAAGGAGATTCTAAATGACTTTGCATATATCATATTACCATTGGATAAACATATAACCCATGAACAGCTGTCACACTGGGACCCCACATTTCCACTTATGCCCTAATCTGTGAGCACACAGCTGACCTTTGGTCTCAGGGCAGTGCTGTCTCTGGGTGGGGCAAGGATCCTATGGAACTCTAAAAGGTAGGGAAGGAAGGGGGAAAGATCCTCCTTTCCTTTTCATTCAGTTTCTCTTTTGGGCTCAAGGTAGAAGCAGAAAAACAATTAGAAGTATTCTGAGAAGGTAGCATGGAAAAAATATATAAAATAAAGACAGAATATGTCTAAGTTTGGTAAATTAAGATATGGAGTTTTAAGAATATTACATGAGACATATGAAGTAACAATGAGAACACTTAAAAGCAGAAATTATTAAAATTTGCCTCCAAGGAGTGGAACTGCAGGCAGGGAGCAGTGGGGTAAGAAATTCTTGATTTTCATTATAAATTGATAGATAAATTTTTAACCATATCATATATTACTTTAATAAATGTTTTTAGTAAATAAAAATATTGATTTTGGATTGAATGTGAACTAAGTCCATTAGCTAATGATATATTTTTTATACTTATTTTTTTAATGGGAGCATCATAATAGCAATCATACAAGGAGGCCAGAGCTTATTGTTTATTTGTCAAATAAAAATAAAGATTACAAAGGTTACAGACTTTCCCAGGTCATTCAGAATTCGGGGACCCAGGAATTAGAAGAGAAGTAGATAAAAGGATGGTCACAGGGTGCCATTCAGAAGAGCGAAACAGATTAAGGCACATGGAAGGAGAAAGAAAGCCAAAGCCATCTACCCACAGAGACACCAAACTAAGATCTGAAACAGGTTGAAAATATAAACTATTTCAAGATTGTTTTAAATAATGTATCTGTGAGCCATTGAGCCATAGAGGTTAAGAGATACTAGACATCAGTGGGGCACTGCCGCCTATGCCATTCCATCTATCAACTCTGACAAAAAGAGTACTTATAGTATTGGTCACCATAAGTCAGGTGTATGTGGCAATACTGAGATTTAGGGAACAGAAGAGCCAAGGAATAAATTTGTCTCCCTAAAGTGGAGTCAGAGTAAAGGTGTAGAAAGGATGCCGGCTGGTACATAACTCATAAGGATAAATAGCAGGACAGACTTAGTAACCAGACCACTCACTTTCCCTCCATTCATCACAAAGCTCTCGCTGGAGAAGAGGATGACAGCTGTTCCATTCAGGGCTTTCCTGATGGTCCTGGTGGCTGTAAAGTGTTGGAAAGCCTGTTGCATCGAGCTGTATGCCGTGATGCTGGAATGCTTTCTCCTTGGAGATTAATTCAGGATCTGTCTGTGCATAGGTTATATATATATTTTCTGTCTCTCTGTCTTAAAAACTCAATGTAAATGACACTGTTGAAGAAGGTCAGGGTTTGGGCCTTTTGAGCTCTGACACCCTCTCACTTCCATGCATCGCTGCAAAGATCTTGCTCCAGGTTTCTATAAGGCTGTGCACTTCATACTGCACTTGTTAAAACAATTTGATCACGATGGCTTTTTAAAATTAATTAATTTATCTCTACCCCCCTTGTGGCTTGCTTGCTGTCTTCTCTGTGTCCATTTGCTGCGTGTTCTTCTGCGTTTTTGTTTGTCTTCCTTTTAGTTGCCGTCACCTTGCTGAGTCCGCTCTCTGCGATGCTTGCCTGTCGGCAATACTCCGTGGTGCTTGCGGGCCGGGTGGCTCTCTGCTGCATGCAGGCGAGCCTGCCTTCACAAGGAGGCCCCTGGATGTGAAGCCAGGGCCTCCCACATGGTAGTGAGGAGCCCAACTGATTGAGCCACAGCCGCTTCCCCACAATGGCTCTTGAGGCAAAATGACATGGAGGTAAAACAGAAATGCCAAGATGCTGCCATTCCCCTGAAATCCACTCTATCACCCTGCTGTTTAATACAATGACAGAAGGGTGTTGGAGAGGTACTCTGGTACTAAGATTCTACAGGCAAAAGGGACATGAGTTCAATCCTCACAGGGAAAATCTTTTCATCATCAATCTCTCACACACATGCAAACACACACAGGCAGATACTTCATTCCATTCCCATAGTCTCTGACCCCAAGAGAAGTGGCCTGCAGCTCCTTTCCATTGGAGGAGTCAGTTAAGTTTCCTGCGTATCACAATAGCCAGCCCCACCAATGGTTTGTTATCCATAACTTGTGGATCCTTAACTTCTAAGGAGGGAGGCATTGAGTGTGAGTGTGTGTGTATGTTAAGAGGGTGTGGGAGATAAAATGAATGAATGTTTAACCTAAGGTTCCCCTACAATGCAGGGTTTTGCCCTCCCCCTTTTTTGGTACCCATTGTCAGCATCCATTCACTTGGAATCACACTGAAAATTAAAGAAGGATGTGAGGTAAGTCCAGGAGTTTTGAGTCACAGGCTCAGAAGTGAAAAGCCAGACACAGGAATAAAGCAAACAGCTGTGGACCTTTCCAGTTGGAACCTGGAGAGGAGAGAATCGCAGCAATTATTCCACATACAGAGCCATCCTGACTACCAGCACATTCCTCCTTTCTTCAGGCATAGTGAGGATGACAAAGCTAGAGTCAGAGTCTGACATACATCAAGAGGTGGGGGGCCAGAGGGGGTGGCAAGGGATAGGAGTAGAAGAAAATGAGCATGGGCCAGAGAGAGAGGTAGGCACAAGACAAGCCCAGAAAGAGGGGCAGACACAGGGACAGAGAGAAGGACAGGCAGACACCTATGACATTGCTGAAAGACAAAAAAGGGAGACACGGGGCTAGGGTGACCCGAAGGGCCCATAGGAAGGAGCAACATTTGCTAGCCATGTTCATCCTTTTAGCACCTTTCTGGTAGCATCTGTTTTGAAACATTTTGGGTCTACCTGCATTATTATTATCCTTAATATTCCCTTTAAGTCGAATCATTAAAAAATATGTTATTACTACTGCCTATGAAAAGACAGTGTTACTTGTAAATAAATAAAAAGTAAAAATAAAAATACTACAAATGATGTAGTTGGAATCTAGCTAAATGTTGCTAACCATGGGAGACTCTGAGCCTGAGGCCTGTTCAAGCTATTTAAAAAAATTAAAAATAATACAAAAAAGAAAAAGGATGAAAGAAGGAAGGATAGGAAAATGAGAGGTTAGCATGTATTATAAAAGTGTTGGAGATAAAGCAACAAAACTGAGACTTGTTCCTTGATGTAAATCGCAGAAATAACAAAATAAGAGTTAGAAAGAAAGTAGAAACTTTCTTTCCTTGAGACCACTGCAGTGGTAAACAGTATTGTGGCTCTGTGCCATGCAAAACTGTTTCAGACTCCACCGAAATCATCCACGGGAGGCGTGCCCAGCACAGCGCACTTTGAAAATCACCAATGCAGTAGTTAAGAACATGGGCTATGGACCCAGAGCTGGACTTAATATTGGCTTGTTAGTCTACTCACTCTGCCGGCCACTGTGCTAGGTACTAGGAAAGTAATGGTTAAAGAGTAAAAAAACCTTCCTTCACAGTTCCGGCTGTATATCAGAAAATCCAGTGGGCAGACAAATGGCTAATATGAGTATGTTGTGTTACATGTGCCCGTGATATAGGTGCACAAAATAGCCAGGCAGAATCTGGATGGAGGGAATAGAGGCAGAAGAAGAAAATGGGGCAGTTAAAATCCTAAACTAAGAGGGTGAATAATCCATTAAGAAACAAAGGGAAATCCAGGAATGCTTAGAATGAGGGGTAGAATAGGAAAAATGGGATTGCAGAGAAGGAGAAGGAGCCAGTCCAACAGGGACATTAAGATGCTTTCTCTGACCACTGTACCTAAACTAGAATGTCGACCCCACCATTTCTGATCATTATTTATATATTTATTTTGTATTATCCATCTCCTCCTTAGAATGAAAATTTCATGAGGCAGGGACTGTACTTATTTAACTGACTGCTGTATCCCAGGACCAAGAACAATGGCACATAATAAGTGATCTATAAACTACTGTAGAATGAATGCATGAATGAATGAACTAGTGAATAAGAGAACTGACTTTTCACTTACTAGTTTGTAAACTTGGGTAACTCATTTTCTTTCCTAAATTCAAACATCTCATCTTGCTTCTCTTGTGGATGAAGTAAAATGTGCAAAAGCTTGTAGTACAGGGCCTAGCACATAACAAATGCCTAATAACCATTATCCCATGGCATTTAGAGAAAAGAAGACAGGCAGAAATGAGGAGGAGGAGGATAAATACAGGAAAAAAACAAACAAAACTATCCAGTTCTTTCATTTTGATGAGCATTCCTCCATTGTTTTAAACCCATCTTCAGTTTACGAAACAAAACAAAATGAACAACGATATTAGAGTTTTGAGGCTTCTTCTGGGAAAATAATGAAATAATGTGAAACAGATTGATGCTGAAAATAATCAGAATTTAGACTTCAATTTTATACACCAAGAATCAAACAGACCAGCCATTAATTTTGCTTTCCCAAACGGTCTATCAGTTTCCACACTGGCTGGTGTGCCTGAGATGCGAGTATGTGTTTGTGTGTGCATTGTCAGTGTAAACATATACCATTAAAACAAACAGAATAGATAATGATCATGTAGTTTAAGTATGAAATTACCCAGTTGAGCACATCAGCCACTTTCTGGATGGATACCTTGCAATTGCTGTATAAATCTGGAATCATTAGAAAAATCAAGAAATGTGAGGATATTTTCATTGTGTTTTCTTCCTCAAAGATCTTCACCTCTGACTCTGGGTTGAAAACAATTTTATAGACTAATTTGATATTTGCTTCATATTTAATGAAAAACAAAAATCAATAATACAGCATTGGTCAACAAGGACACAGAGTGAAAGAGCAACACCTCTTGCAGGTATTAACACATATATAAAAGCAGGGATAATGAACAAGGTGCTTTAACTATAGGTTTTGGCCTGGACCTATAAATCTTGGAACTGGTAAGAGATTATATTCTCACACAAGGAAACACTTTCATTTCATACCTACCTTGTGGAGCTGGTGATAATGCTGAGGGAGTTGCAAGGACTGTGACTTTGCAAGTTTCCTAACAACCCTTGGATCTGAGGCATGAGGGCCTAAAGCTCCTTTTAGAGTTCACTGGGCTGCTGGTAATGCTCTCGTTTGTTTATTCATAATTTATAACTAACTTCTTACAAGAAGAATTTGTATTGGTTTAAAGCACACTTGATTCTATACCAGCCAGGGTTATGTTTTTATACTATCCCAGCTCTGGGGGAAGTGTCAGAAATGTTTCTTTTGACTTCTACCCAAGGACAGTTCTGAGGGGTGGTATGGTAAAGGGAAGGGAGAAAGGATTTTCATTTAACAAAATGAAAAAGTATTAATTTTGAGTATTTTGTTTCTTTCCATCTCATTAAAAACTCCCACAAGAAGTACACTCTAGGCCAGTGGTTCTCACACTGATATGTCATGCCCCAGGAATACCTGGGAATCTTGATTAAAAAGCAGCTTCCCAGACCTGATCTCCAGAGGTTCTTTTACAATGAGTCTGGAATCAGATTCTGGAATCTCATTATTTAACAAGTACCTAATATGAACATCCTGGGCTGGGAACCATATTTTGAGAAATAACATAAGGATTCCATTTCTCTGATTGACTTGAAAGTATTCAGGACAAGACTTGGCCAATTCCCATTCCTTTCTCCCATGGATCTCAACATTCCCATCCTCTTGAACTTGCTCTTAGTCCACCTTGGGAGGATAAGCTGTTCACTAGTGGAAAGGTCTCTCTGTAAGACTGAAAAACACTGTTCCTTGCTCTCTCAGAAATTAAGTGATAGTGAGAGAAGAAGTAACAGACCCAGATGGAGCAAAAGAGCATCATTATCTTGTTTGATCACCCCAACAATTTGAGAAGGCCATAGTGCAGTTGATTACAAATCTTTTTCTATAATAACAGTTGAAGAGACTAATGCTTAGAGGATGTGATGATCATTCAAGAAGCCACCTGTCAAATCTCATGTCTTTAAGAAAAAAAAAAGAAAGAAGCAAAAAGTAAAACGTCACTAAAGTCACAATGGAAAAGCCATTAGGATGCAAAGCATGAAAGAATGCAAGGTGAAAAATATGTGTGTATGTGTGTGTGTGTGGGGGGGTACTGAAACACTAGAAAAGGAGATTAGTATCTTCTCCATGCAGAGAATGAAATGAGTCAGTGTGGATCAAAGGCTAACATTAAACATACAGCCTCACTAATTAAACCTGCTGTCTGGAAATGCTCCTTAGAAAGGATCATTATGAGTTCCTCAGGTCACATGTATTAATACCACGTCATTCTAATTCCCAGGCCTCCGTCACTTTTTTTCCAAATCTTAGTCACTCTCTAACACATCCTTTCTCTGCCTTCTCAAATTCAATTTGCAATTTTACATCTCAGGGTCTATCAGAGACTAGTCTTATATGTCCTCAGCCACATTGAAAAATATATTTTATGCAGGAAATTTACCCATAATAAAATGTGAGTGGCATTAAGTCATCAGAATGTTAGAAAATCACATTTCATAAATTTGACGTTTAATCTATATGTAAATTTAGCCAACATTCTTAAATGAATTATAATTCATGAGTATCGATGTTTAGACTGCTTGACATTATTTTTTCTTTTTTATTACTTTAAGTAAAAATCTAGACACAAACAACATTCTTGTATTTTACAAAAACGGGTGCCTTGTTATCTGAAGAGATACAGAACAGAGATCCATCTTCAAGACCAACAAAAGTACCAAAACATTTCCTGAGTTAATGAAGAAAAGTGGTGATAATGAAAAGAAAGCCATCACTTTTCAATCATTTACATAAAAATGTTACAAAAATTTTAAAATTTCCTTCAAATGCATACTTTTCCAATTACTACACCCTAAATCAACAAGACATAAATAAACAAACCAATAAAAGGGAAGTGTTGAGATTGTTCAGGCATGGAATTATGTTCCTAGAACAAAAGATCCTTCTTTTCTTTGTGTCATAAAGTCTAGTGTATTGATTGATGGGGAACGATACCATTCATCCAGGAGACTTGGGCGAGAAATCTCACATTTGAGAGTAGTTATTAGGCCAACACCAACTACTGTAACAAGTAATTCCCAACATTTCTCTAGAATAATGTATTAGAAGCTGTTTTCTCATTCATGTAACAACAGAGAAATCTACCTTTATCATTCTAACTATAACGGCATTACTTAGTGCTTGCTGTTCTCTTCTTTCATGAGCTAAAAGGAAAAGATTGTGGAAAGGCCTTGCTTGCTTCTTAGATGCCTTGACCCAGAAATAATTAACGTTGCTTCCATTTACATTCCGTTGGTGAGAACTTGTCAAAAGTCTACATCTGAATTGAAAAATGCTCACTGACTGGCCAGTGACTTCCTGCAAAATAAAATCCACTATGAAAGGGAGACTGTACATGTTGGTGGACATCTAGGTGTCTGATGTACAAATAATCACAAGATCTTGGCTAAGATAATCGCTTTAAAGTCTGGCTGTGGGTTTGTATCACCAGGATTTATTTATTTAGAAATACAGATTTCCTGATCTCTGGATCATGAAGCTGTTATTTAATAGATTTGGTAGGGTCCAGGATTATCCTTTCCAGACAAAATCCTGAGCTGGAGTCCATGAATCTGCATTTTAATGAACTCTCTAGAAAATAATAATGATTAACTTTTACTGAGTGCTTATTAAGCACACTATATAAATAGTGAAGTCTCTATATAGTTTGACTTATTAATATTCAAGAAAACTAGTGAGGTAGGTATTATTATCCCCATATACAAAGGAAAAGACAAAAGCACAGAGGTTCTAAGTAAGTTGCTCAGGTTTATTCTAGAAAGTGGAAGAGTGGATTCAAACCCAAGAATTCTACCTCTACAATCTCTTCTTTGCTATTATACTCCATGATTCTGATGCATACTAGAGCTTGAAAATCATTGAGTTACTAAATAGATATGCAAGGGCTTCTGGAGTTGTCCAAGAAACACTGCTGTAAATCAAATTACAAATTTGAAAAAGGGAAAAATATCTTCCTTACTTTTACTTTCAAACATGTATCCTTCATCTCATATCCTCTGAACTCTGGATACATACATTCAAAATATCTTTTCTACATGTCTCACACTCAACTGGTCATGTCCTAAAACAAAGAAAAGTCCCTTCCCTGATCATTTTTCTTGCTCCAGTGCTCCCTGCCTCAGTAAAGGGTGTTGCCTTCCACACTGCTGAGCAAGTCTGAATATATGGAAATCATTCTCACATCTCCTTTCTCCTATCACTAGCTTTCTCTGAAATCAATGTGTGGTTTTGACCATTTTAACTACTGTATCTCTCACAAACTCAGCTCTCCCCTTCCTCAGGTCCCACACTGATCATCATTTCCCAAAAGTCATGCAAACTGTTTCTCATTTGTTCACTCCAAGCCACACCCACACTGTGGGAAGAGTGGTCCAAAACAGGACAAATGAAGCCCCAGATCCTAGCATTTCTAGTAAACCCTGAATGAGCCAGCCTTCTCTCCTCATGGGCCACCCTTCCCTCACTCTTCAAACTCCAGGCCTTTATTTCATCCAACTCCTTGAGTTCATTTGACTTAACCAATTCACAGTGGTTTCTCTGCCTGGAATGCTCCCAGTGTAAATGATTTAACTCCAGGCCTTGTTTATCTCAACTATAAAATGGGAATAAAAGAACTTAAGATCAAGGTGTTACAGCTGTTAACTAAAATGCTTATATAACAATAAATGTAAGTTTCCCTAAATATATTCAACCATTTTAAACACCTTCTACTAATCTTATTAAAATATATTAAAAACTATATATTCATTCCACCATTTCAAGAGTTGTTATTCCATGGAATCTTAAGGTTAAGCATGTTTTTTAAAGGATTTGCTTATCTCATTTCAAAAATTCATTAAAATCATCACACATCTTGCTGTGCAGCATTCTCCCTGCAGTTTTTAATTACCTTCTAACTAACAATATCCTTTAGAATGTTGCATCTTTGTCCAATGTAGGTGTTAGATGACTATAATTTTCAAAATTACTACTTTGTTTTACAACCCATTTAATGAGTTAGTAAAAACAATTAGTGGAATTTATACACTTTCACACGCTTTGGCAGGAAAAAAAAGAAGATTCCAAATAAATGAGCAGGTAAAGGAATTTTAATTGGCATCTAATTTTGTAAGAGCAGAGTGCAGTGCTCAATAATTCAAAAACTAATTGAACTTTTATATTGATATATAGGGTGAAAGCATAGCCAAGTTCTTGTTGCGATAAGATTAATATTACCCTAATAAAAACCCTCTAGAATACTGATTTTTTGAAGGAACAAATGTACATTCCATAAGGGTTATCTGTCATATAACACAGTAAGAAATAAGGGCATTATCACACCATTTGTGTGTGAAATATGAAGAGCAGTAAGGTTCTGGAGGAAACCTCCACAGGAATGAGGACCCAACAACACATGCTGTTACTAAGTTTCATTTTTAATGCTAAATCCAAAATGCAAAATTATTAGAAAACCTTTTAATCCATCCTATCAGCCAGATTATGCCTAAAGAAATGAAATAAAGCAATAGTAGGAATTGGAATTGGATAAGCTTTGGCATGTAATAATTAAATGTGTTCAAGGCATCGTTAAGAAATTGGATAATAACTACTTTTTTTTTTCACTTCTTTTTTTTTTTTTTTTTAATTTTTTTATTTTTTATTGACTTTGTAATAATATTACATTAAAAATATATATGTGAGGTCCCATTCAACCCCATCCCCCCACCCCCCCTCTCCCCCCCCCAACAACACTCGTTCCCATCATCATGACACATCCATTGGATTTGGTAAGTACATCTTTGGGCACCTCTGCACCTCATATACATTGGTTCACATCATAGCCCATACTCTCCTCCATTCCATCCAGTGGGCCCTGTGAGGATTTACAATGTCCGGTGATTGCCTCTGAAGTACCATCCAGGGCAGCTCCATGTCCCAAAGACGCCTCCACCTCTCATCTCTTCCTGCCTTTCCCCATACCCTTCGTCCACTATGTCCACTTTTCCCATTCCAATGCCACCTCTTCTATGTGGACATTGGATTGGTTGTGTCCATTGCACCTCTATGTCAAGAGGAGGGTCAGATTCCACCTGGATGCTGGATGCAATCCTCCCATTTTCAGTTGTAATCACTCTAGGCTCCATGGTGTGGTGGTTGTCCTTCTTCAACTCCATCTTAGCTGAGTGTGGTAAGTCCAATAAATCAGATTGTAGGTGCTGGAGTCTGTTGAGGCTCAGGATCTGGCTATCACATTGTCAGTCCAGAGATTCAAATCCCCTAAATATATCTTAAACCCCAACATTAACTGCACCTCCAGCACATTGGCATGAAAGTCTTATGAAGGGAGATCCCATCTGAGTCCAGATTCATCACACATAAACACCATTTCCAAAGAGGGGCCATCTGCCCTGGTAGTTAACCCCATCGGCCATGACCATAACTCCCGTGGGTCTCTTTAGCCCTCAAAGGAACCAATATCTGGGGGTTGTATCTGCTTTATCTGTCTCTCTGACTCTGCTCAGTTGTGCATGAGGGCAAACCTTCTGCCAGCCTCCAGACTCTTTTTTAGAAACTCGTAGCCATATAAACTCATTTCTCCTTTCCATTTCCCCCTTACTTTAGGTCAAACAGCATTTTAAAGTCACGGTATTTTATGTAGACATGGATATTCTGCTGATCCGCATTGAACCTTCCGTATAAGGTCATTTTCCAATTGCATCATCAGTTAGTAGTTGATAGTGGTCCCTCGTTGCCAGGGAGGCTCATCCCCGGGTGTCATGTCCCACGCTGGGGGGAAGGCATTGCATTTACATGCTGAGTTTGGCTTCGAGACTGGCCACATTTGAGTAACATGAAGGCTGACAGGAGGAAATTCCCAGGCACAAAGTTGTTCTAGGCCTTGTTCTTATTTTGGGTTTATCAGCTCACAAGCATAGTCATTAGCATCAGGGGCTCACTGTTGAACCCTCACTCCCTCCCAGTCCCCGCCACTGTACCTGGGAGACTGTCGCTGCTCCCCTAGGGACCACGACAGAGCACCACTGGCCAGGAACCCAGTACCCCCCCTACTGTGGTTTTTAATTGTTACCACTATGAGTATATCCAAACATTACCATGCACCCTGGACATATGTTCTGTACAGCTCCCTGTCAGCCATATATCACCTGTCATTGGTACCCCATACCAGTATCCCTCCATTGCCATTGTTGAAACACTCTGTGATCCAGAACTCCCCGAAATTTGAAGCCCAATATAATTTCATGGTCCCTTACTAGGGAATGGCATATAGCGATGAGCTTAAAGGATAGATAAAGAACTTGGATAAAGTTAGATAAAGAACTTAGATAAAGAATGTTGACTTGAAAAAATTCCACATCCTATCTTTTTCTCTCCCCCCCCCCCCCCAGATAATAACTACTTGAAGTACACATTATGCAGCATAGCTAATTTCCTTGTGGGACCTTTACAATTCTTGTTTATGCTCATCATTGAATAGATCTAGCCACTCGACATTACAGTTTTACCAGGAGGCTTATCACGCCTGGAAAAGAGTGACAAAAGTGTAGGATTGACCTAATAAGTGCAGGTGTCAGCCATCTCATGTGCAAGCCAGGGCTTGATTCAGGCCACCTAGGTCTGTCCCACCCCAACCCCTTGCCAGCCGTGCAGATTTGGAAGGATACTTCAATGTTCTAAGGCTTCATTCCCCCAACTTCAAATTGAAGATGAAAATACCTGACTCAGGATTGCAGTAGGAATGGTTTATGCCAATTAAGTAGAAGCAGGACTCACACTGTTAAAATTAGAGTCCAGAATCCACGCTTTTAATGGGGTTAAACTAAACCCATCCTTGCTAGTCCTTCTAGTTCTTTCATTTTGTTTACTTTCAATAACTATGTTTTAGTACCTTCTTGGTGCCAGGCCCTGAAGATGTATGAACGTTTGAGTGAAGCCCTCTCACTTCCAAAAGTGCATTTGTGCAGTAGACAAAGACAGGCCTGGGGAGGAGTAGGCATCTTGAAATGTACCAGCTGTTGTGAAGGGAGCCTGCACAGGTATTTTCAGGGCACCAGTGATAGAGGAGAAGAGACAGAAGTGGTCAGTTTTATCCAGGGTAGTGGGAGGGAGATCAGAAGCACTGAACATTGGAGAAAGAGTGTGTGTATCTGCAGGGCAACAAGAGGTGACTGAGGACACTATGAGAGCAGAAAATTCTGAAAGTTTTCCAACCCTCTGTTTTCCTATTATTAGATGAGAAAGTAGAGCTGAGTGGCCAAAAATAAGTTCAAATTCTCCTGTCAGAAAGGCCCCTTCACCTACAGCTGGGTAATCCTGCCTAAGTTAATTTTCTGAGAAGCAGTTGCCACATCTGTGTTTAAAATTTCATCCAGGCATTCCATTTCTTCCTGTATTTTTCCTTCTCTTTCTTTAGAGGTTGTCACATATGGGACTATGGGGATGATGGATCCTGCCCAGGCGATCACAGAAAGAAAAGAAGGGAAGTAGAGACATAGGCAAGGTCCTCGGATAGATGAGGAGGCAGAAGACCCTGAGAGAGCATAAAGAACAATTTGAAAGTCTGCAAAGAAAAGTAACTGACCTTATGGGAATGAAAGACATGATGGATGAGATTAAAAATACAATAGAGGCACATAAGAGCAGTTTTCAACTGCTTAAAGACAGAATTAGTAATTTTCAAGACAGAACATCTGAACTGGAAAAGACAGGAGAACAGCTAGAGAAGAGAATGGAAAAAATGGAACAGGGTCTCAGGGAAATGAATGACAACATGAAACTCAATAACATATGCATTATTGGTGTCCAAAAGGAGAAGAAAATTGAAGTGGGGTAGAAAGTATATTTGAGGAACTAATGACTGAAAACCTCTCTACCCTTATGAATGATACAAATACCAATATCCAAAAAAGACAATGCACCCCAAACAAAATAACCATGAACAGACTTACCCCGAGACACCTTATATTAAAAATGACAAATATCAGAAATAAAGAGAAGATTTTGAAAGCAGCAAGAGAAAAGGAAAGCATCACAAAGAAAGGAAACTTGATAAGATTAAGTTTCTTATCTTTCATCAGAAACCATGGAGGAAAGAAGGAAGTGGTGCAATGTACTTAAGGTATTGATAGAGAAAAATTGCCAGCCAAGAATTCTGTATTCAGCAAATCTGTTCTTTAAAAATGAAGGGGAGTTCAAAGACTTCACAGACAAACACAAATTGATAGAATGTTACCAAAATACCAGAATTACAAGATTTACTAAAGGGATTGCTGCAGCCTGAAAGGAAAAAACAAGGGTGAGAGACTTGGAGAAGAGTGTAGAAATGTAGAATACTAGAAGGGTAGAAGTTAAACTATAGTATCTTATGACAACAGAAAGCCAAAGGTCAAAATGGATGAAATAAGTAATGCCTTTATAGTCATAATATTGAATGTTAATTACTTGAAATCTCCAATCAAAAGACACAGACTGATAGAATGGATTAAAAATATAAACCATCTATACATTGTCTACAAGAAACTCACCTCAGACATATGGACACAATGAGGTTAAACATGAAGGGTTGAAAAAAGATATTCCATGTAAATAGTAACCAAAAAAAGAGCTGGCGTAGGGATATTACTAATATTGAACAAAATAGATTTTAAATGCAAAACTTTTATAAGGGATGAAGATGGTCATTATGTGTTAATAAAAGGGGCAATTCACCAAAAAGAAATAACTATTCTAAATATTTATACACCTAACCTGAGTGCCCCAAAGTACATGAGGCACACACTGGCAAAGCTGAAGGGAAAAATAGAAGTCTTTACAATAATAATTGTAGACTTCAATATACCACTCTCAGTACTGGATAGAACATCTGGACAGAAGATACATAAACAGAGAACTTGAATAATGTGATAAATGAACTAAACCCAACAGACATCTATAGAGCATTGCACACACAAAAAAAGCAGGATATGCATTCTTTTCAAGTGCTCATGGATCCTTCTCCAAGATAGACCATATGTTGGGTCACAGGACAAGTCTCAATAAATTTAATGATTGAAATTAAACAAAACACTTTCTCTGATCATATAATGGAATAAAACTGGAAATCAATAATGAACAGAAAAAAGGAAAAAGTTATAAATATATGGAGATTCAACAACATACTCTTAAACAATCAGTAGGTTAAAGAAGAAATTGCAGGAGAATTGAGCAAATACCTTGAGATGAATGGAAATGAGAACATAACATATCAAAACCAATGGGCCATGGCAAAGGAATTGCTGAGAGGGAATTTTATAGCCCTCAAACCTTACATTAAAAAAGAAGAAAGAGCTAAAATTGATGGTCTAACTTCACACCTGCAAGAACTAGAAAAAGAACAGCAAACTAATCCTAAACCAAGCTAAAGCAAAGAAATAGTAATGATCACAGCAGAAATAAATGAAATCTAGAACAAAAAAAAAAACACAAACAAACAATAAAGAGAATCAACAAAACTAAAAGTTGGTTCTTTGAGATCAACAAAATTGACAAACCCTTAGCTAAAATGACAAAGAAAAAAGGAGAGAAGAAATAAAATCAGAAATGAAGGGAGGAACATTACCACTGACCCTGTAGAAATAAGAGAATTCATAAGAGGATACTATGAACTGTATGCCAAAAAATAAGAACATGTAGATGAGCTGGACAAATTCCTGGAAATACATGAATAAGCCACACTGACCCTGGAAAAAGTAGAAGACCTCAACAAACCAATCACAAGTGAAGAGATTGGAACAATCATCAAAAACCCCCTAAAGGGAAACGGACTTGGCCCGGTGGTTAGGGCGTCCGTCTACCACATGGGAGGACCGCTGTTCAAAGCCCGGGCCTCCTTGACCCGTGTGGAGCTGGCCCACGTGCAGTGCTGATGTGCGCAAGCAGTGCCCTGCCATGCAGGGGTGTCCCCCGCATAGGGGAGCCCCACGCGCAAGGAGTGCGCCCCGTAAGGAGAGCTGCCCAGTGCGAAAGAAGTGCAGCCTGCCCAGGAATGGCGCCGCCCACACTTCCCGTGCCGCTGACGACAACAGAAGCGGACAAAGAAACAAGACGCAGCAAATAGACACAGAGAACAGACAACCAGGGGAAGGAGGGGAGAATTAAATAAATAAATAAATCTTTTTTAAAAAAAAAAAAACCCTAAAGATGAAAAGCCCAGGACCAGAAGGATTCACAGGTAAGTTCTACCAATCATTCAAAGATGAAGTAATACTCATCTTGCTCAAGCTCTTTCAAAAAACTGAACAGGAAAGAATGCTGCTGAACTTATTCTATGGCACCAACATCACCCTAATACCAAAACCAGATAAAGATTCTACAAAAATAGAAAATTACTGACCAGTATCTCTAATAAATATAGATGCAAAAGTCTTCAACAAAACACTTGCAAACAGAATCCAAAAGCACATTAAAAGAGTTCTACATCACAATCAATTGGGCTTTAGCCCAGTTTTGCAATGGTGGTTCAACGCAAGGAAATCAATTAGTGCAATAAAGCATGTTGATAAATTGAAAAAGAAAAATCACATGATCCTCCCGATTGATGTAGAAAAGGTATTTGACAAAATACAGCAGTACCTTCTTAATAAAAATACTCCAAAAGGTAGGAATAGAAGGAAGCTTTCTCAATATGGTAAAGTGCATATGTGAGAAACCTACAACTAGCATTGTACTCAATGGCAAAAGATTGAAAGCTTTCCCACTAAGAGCAGGAACAAGACAAGGATGCCCACTGTCACCATTATTATTCAATATTGTGCTAAGCATTCTAGCTAGAGCAATTAGACTAGACAAAGAAAGAAAAGGCACACAAATAGGAAAGGGAAAAATAAAGCACTCACTATTCACTGATGACATGGTCCTGTATCTAGAAAATCCTGAAAAATCCACAACAAATCTACTACAATTAATAAAGTTCAGCAAAGCGCCAAGATCCAAGGTTAATATACAAAAATCAATAGCATTTCTATACACTATTAATGTGTAATCTAAGGAGGAAATCAGAAAATAATCCATTTTTAATAGCGACTAAAATAATCAAATATTTAGGAATAAACTTAACCAAGGACATAAAAAAACCTATATCCAGAAAACTACAAAACGTTGCTATAAGAAACTGAAGACAATTTTAAAAATGCAAGGACATTCTGTATTCATAGATTGGAAGACTAGTTATCATAAAGATGTCAATTCTACCCAAAATGATTTACAGATTCAATACAATTCCAATAAAAATCCTAACAGCCTTTTTTTGCAGAAATCAAAAAGCCAATAATCAAATTTATTTGGAAGGACAAGAAGTCCCAAATAGCAAAAAAATCTTTAAAAAGATGATAGAATTGGGAGGATTTTCACTTTCTGACTTTAAAACATATTATTAGCTGCAGTGGTAAATACAGCATTGTACCAGCCTAATGACAGACAGATTGACCAGTGGAAATGAACTGAGAACTCAGAAACAGACCCTCACATCTTGACAAGGCTGCTACCCAGCTGGACCAGAATAGTCTATTCAACAAATGGTGCTGGGAGAACTGGATAGCTATATCCAAAGGAAAGAAATAAGATCCCGGTCTCATACTTTATATAAAAATTAACTCAAAATGGATCAAAGACTTAAATATAAAAATAACAACCAAAAAATTCCTAGAAGAAAATACAGGAAAACATCTTAAATTTCTCGTGGAAAGTGGTAGTTTCTTAATCCTTACACCCAAAGTATGAGCAACTAAAGAAAAA
Organism: Dasypus novemcinctus; assembly: GCF_030445035.2. NCBI lineage: Eukaryota > Metazoa > Chordata > Mammalia > Cingulata > Dasypodidae > Dasypus > Dasypus novemcinctus. The sequence goes on along the minus strand of NC_080678.1, from coordinate 30,427,286 downwards.
ATGAACAGGACCTCTTCAAAAGTCAACACTTTCACATCTCAAAAGATTTTGTCAAAAGTGTGAAAAGGCAGCAGACTCAATCACATATCTGGTAAGGGTTTAATATCCCTGATATATAAATATCATACAACTCAACAATAAAGAGACAAAGTATCTGATTAAAAAATGGTCAAAAGACAATGTCCAAAGAAGAAATACAAGTGACAAAGAAACACATGAAAAAATGTTCAACATCACTAGCAATTAGGGAAATGCAAATCAAATTTATAATGAGATACTATTTCACACCTATTAGACTGGCCCCTTTATAAAGTCAGAAAATTGTAAATGTTGGACAGGATGTGGAGAGATAGGAAAGCTTATTCACTGTTGGTGGGAATGTGGAATGGTAGAGTCACTGTGGAGGACTGGTTGGTAGTTTCTAAGGAAACCGAAGATAGACTTGCCATGTGATCTGGCAATACCATTGCTTGGTATATATACAGAAGAATTGAGAGCAGTGACACCATAGATATCTTCACACCAATGTTCATAGCAGCATTATTCACAATTACCAAAAGTTGGAAAAAACCTAGGTGTCCATCAACTGATGAATAGAGTATACATATGATAGACTATTATGCAGCAATAAGAAGAAATGAAGTTGTGAAACATATGATAGCATAGATGAACCTGGAGGACATTATTTTGAGTGAAGGAAATCAGACACAAAAGGACAAATACTGTATGATTGCCCTATGATGAAATAAATATGTTAAATATAGATATATGAAATATGAATATAGATAGAATTGCATATTTAAGATCATTTTACATTGAAGCTGATGTAAATCAATCGTAGAAAATTTTAATATCAGACCAAAAAAAAGCAAAAACAACATTATATTAAGTGAAGGAGACCAGATACACAATACTATATATTGTATGATTCCATTTATATAAAATGTGAATATAAATCAATTCATAAAGATGAAAAAAGATTAGTGATTGTGTAGGTTTAAGGAAGGAATGTTAAGGGGTGTGGAATCTTTCTTTAAGGAATAATGAAATTGTTCTAAAAATTTTGAAATGATGAATGTACAACATTGTGATTATACTAAAAGCCATTGATTATATACACTTTGGATATAATAGCCAGAAATAGTAGCTTTGTACAGTTGAGGAAGCATAGAGGGATTGAGAGGTGAAGAATTTTCTAGTTTGTCTGTTTTATGTTTATTATTATTAATGAAATAATGAAAATGCTCTAATAATGATTGAAGTGATGGATGCACAACTATGTGATTACAGCAAATACCATTGATTGTACACTCTGCATGAATTGTATGTTTATTACTATGTATTAATAAAATTGATTTATTATTTTTAAAAGTATGTTATTTGTACCTAAGAAAAAGTTGTAATACAGAATGCAAGCTTTGTATCAATGTTACATTTCTTGAATTTGATAACTGAACTTAAGCTGATTACGTATGTGGATATCCTTGTTCTTAGGAAATATACATGGAAGTATTATGTGTATGAGGAGTATGATGTGTATGACCTGCTCGCAAATGTTCAGAAAATAGATATATGATAGGGATAGATAGATAGATAGATAGATAGATAGATAGATAGATAGATAGATAGATAGATAGAAAGATATAGATGGATGGATAGATAGATGATAGATGTAGATTGATGGATTGATAGATGGATAGAAAGAATGATATGGCAAAGGCAATGAAATGTTAAAATTGTTGGATATGCATATTTAGAGGGGGTGAGGGTATGTTGGAGTTCTCTGTATGGGGTTTGTGTTATTTTTACAAATGTCCTGTAAATTTGAAATAACATATTTTTTAAAAATTTAAAGAGTGACAGTGGCCATGGTGATGACAGAGTCAGAGGTGGAGATGTAGAGAGAGATGGAGTCAGAGATGGAGAAGAATCAGAGAGAGGCAGAAAAAAGTGAGAGATTGAGAGTAAATGTTGACAAATGAACACTTGGGAATTCTGGATGAAGGGGATAGAGGAATTTTTTTTTCTTTTCTTGTGACTTTTTTTTTGTAAGTTTAAATTTATGTAGAATTACTATTGGTAAATCCAAATAACTTTTGGGAAATCCAAATGCAGAGTATTCTTTTAATTTTAATAAAAATCTAAAATTATTTCACATTTTAAAATTTTTTAAATTTTATTTTAAAGAAGATTTAGATTACATAACTGTTACATAAAAAGTATGGGGTATTCTCATATGCCCCACTCCCTCTACCTCCTACACTTTTCCATATTAACAACATCCTTTGTTAGTGTGGTACATTTGTTATGACTAATGAACACATACTGAAGCATTACCAATATCATGGATTATAATTTACATTATTTTGTAAGTTATAACAAAATGTATATTGACCTGTATTTGTCATTGTAACATCATGCCAGGCAATTCCAATCCCGAAAATGTACTCATATGTTTTTTTTGCAAATTGCCTTTGCAGCCCCTTCACCCCATCTCATTTTTCTCTACAGCAGCCTTCATTCTCTAATACTCTATAAAATATTTTAATTTATTAGCTGTCTCCTCCAAGTAGAGTGAAAGTTTAGGAAGATAGAGATTTTTTGTTTGTTTGTTTCTGTCCCCCCCTTACCCCTTGTAGGGCAGCCAAACATCCTGCAGCTTGGACACAGCTTCATATCAACAGACATTTAAAAACTGAATGATTGAATGAATCAATCAATAAATGAGTCTGCAAAAAGAAAGTAATAAGAGGATCAACATAATATGTTTTCGTTAATCACACAAGTGAAGAACTTACCCCAGTGCTTAAGGGTTCAGTAAACATTGGTTATTTTGCTAAGGAGTTCTGCAAGGCTAGTGTTCCTTTTGTTCAATGGTAGGAGATTAGGCTGAGGCTGGGGACAAGGGCCACATCAGGGAGGGAATCACAGGACATAACAAGGAACTTCGCTTTATTATGTAGATGTGAGGAGTCGTGTAGTCAGATTTGTTTCCTTGAATATCCCTCTGGCTGTCATATAGGGGGATAAATGGGAGGAATGAGTAACTAAAATGGGGCAAGTCATTTATCTCTTCTGAGTTTTAGTTTCTTCATCTATAAGAAGGAGATAACACCTGTTCAACAAGCCTCATGATAATACATGAATGAAACCATGACAGAATGTATGAGAAAGAGTGATGATAAATATGAAGGATTATGAAGATGAAGGTACAATGTGGTAATTGTGTGGGAGGACTACCAGGTTTATTAGAGCTTTTTAGTATATTCATTATATGCATCTCTGATCATCAGACAAATAGTATCAACAGCAAATTTCTCATCCCCTTCCTAAGCAGAATGTCCCTTCTGGGTATCATTTCCATTTGCTCATGGACCCTTCAGTGATATCTATGTGATCAAAATAATATTTTTCCCCTACAGAACCAGTGAAAGGTGAGAAGTCCATTTTGAAAGATAATTAGTCATCCTGTCAAACTGTGGGTAAAACTGACTGAAATGGTCAATGGATTAGAGAAAGTATTCTAGGGAGACAGGGACCTTGAGCATTTCCCACAGACCTTGACTGTCTGAGCCCCAGTGAATTTGTGGTTTCATAGAAAGGAAGGAGCTGGGCACTTTCAGCCTGAGGTGTCCCAAATATACCAGTAATTTAATTTCCATTTTTATTAAACTAATGGAAAATGCCCTTTTGCCAAAGCTAAGAGCACAGAGGTCAGTAGATGAATACCCTTTGTCTTGAAGAAAATAAACTGTTAACAGGTCACTCTGAGGTTGAGTGTTGTAGCTTTTCACTTAAATGATGAACTTTCAATGCTGAGTACTTAAAGTTAAAAAGAAGTGCTTTGTATGTGTCAAGTCTGGTATACCTGGGCTATGAAAGGGGTAGGGGCAGGAAGAAGCAGGCAGATACTGTGGTTGTTGTGGAAAAACCAAGTCTAGGGTTATCAGCTAAGAAAGAGTCACAAGGGTATGGCAGAACCAAGCCGGCACCATTCAAAGCACAGGGGTCCTATGCCCAGTACTACCCAGGAGAAAAGGAAAATGAACAATTGTCCTAGGGCAAAAGTGGATGTGGAGGGACAAGAGTCCCCAATGTGTGATACTGAGGCCAAAAAGAGAGTCAGTATGCTATGTACATCCTTGATGAAGGCAGGTAGATTGCTGAGGGTTCTTAAAAGGAGACGGTAGGACATAGTGAAGAAAATATGCATTTTTAAAATTAGACCTATACTCAAATCACAACTAGAACAGTAGTTTGCAGCTATTTGAACTTGAAGAAATTATTTGGCATATATGAATCTTAGTTTTTAATTTAAGTATTTATTTACATATCAATAGTAAACAAATACAAAGATTTTTTTGCAGAGTACTAGAAAACACAGAAAAGAATATATTTAAAGTGGCCTGTAATCTCACTGCTTAGGATGACTTTTAAAATTTTGATATTAAATATTTTAGAAAACTCCAATCATATGTATATAGGTGTGTGTGTCTATGAAATATTGTATCTTTCTTTCCCCCCACTCTTTATTATATTATGACCCTTTGCATGTCCTTAAACAGTCTTAAAATCCACAGTCTGCAATGGTTATGTAATGACTATTTTATTTATATGTTATCATTTTAAGTGATTCTCTTATTATTAGACACTAATTTTAAATAGTTTCCTTTCCCCCTGAATTTATGTTTTCTCTTCATTTCATTCTGGAAAAAAAAATGAGCTAAAACTAGTCTTTGGGAAATTTAATGAAATAATCTATGTCAAAGCAGAGGCCATGACATATTTAGGAATTTCATGAATATAGTTGTTTTCCCCATTTGATTTTTACACTTTGTCTTTCTGAGTCCTAAAATCACATCTCTTTGTGAACAAATGAATAAAACTTTGATCTGGTCCACAGTGGTGAAGTGGTCCCAATCTTGGCAGACACTACTGGAAATAGCTATATTTTCATTTAAATCAGTTTATACTTTCCAGTTATTCACTGCCCTTCCCTCTGTAGAATTATACTCCTCCACTATTGACAGCAGGATTAGCTATGTGATTTCCCAAATACAATGTAAGTGGAATTGACATATGTTGCATTCAAGAATTAATTGCCAGCCATTTTGTTGTGCTAGAATTGGCTTTTCCCCTCAACCACAAGACTAGTATATTTAGGAGAGGAGTTGCTTCCTCCCCCTGCATCTTTGAATAAAGAAAATGTTAGACAGAGTCATATCTGTGTGAAATGTCAGAGATAAATAAACCTTTTATAGTAACAGATGACTGAGGTTTCTGGGATTTTAAATCATTGTGGCAAAACTATCTTTAGCTGAATAATATAGAAATTGATAGAAGAAGTGAAATGCTGCCATAATAAAAGCATAGAATTTGGAGCAGTTTGTCTGGAGTAAAGAGCAAGCTATTAGCAGTGGGAAAATGACAACCCCTGCCACGCAGTCGTGAAATATTTGGTTAAAATAAAGTGCCTGTAATAACTTGGAAGAGAGATAAAGATACCTAATGAATTTGGGTCTTTAAGCAAAGAAATATGAAGACAATGTAGTTAATATGCCTTGGTTCCTGTTGGCAATACTGAAGAAATTGTTTTAAGAGAGCAAATCATTCAAATTCACAATGGTTTCCTCTTATCTCTTTCTTTTGGTCTTGTGTTCCTTCCATGGATTAATTCAGCATAATGTGACATTCTTTTTGCAAAAAAACTTGACCATGCTCGATCAAACTAGCAATTCTGTTTGACCTGATTTGGGTAAAAGGACAGTCCTGGATGGCTAGAAAGTAAAAAAGAAACCTAATGGAAGGAAAAAATGGTTGTGCCTTGAGTTAAACTTGTTGTGCTAAAGGAAATTATTAATTCCTGTAATGGTGGCCACTCCTCCGCAAAACTTCTGTTTTCTAACAAAAATATTAGGCAGAGGAAAGAGAGAAGACACAAATAAACAAAATAAAAAATGAGAAGGGGGCATTATCACCCATACAGAAGAAATAAAAGAGATCATAAGAGGATACTATGAACAACTGAATGCCAATACACAGAACAATGTTGTTGAAATAGACAAATTCCTAGAAACACATGAATAACCCAAACTGACTCTAGAAAGAACAGAAGACCTCTACAAACAAATCACAAGTAAAGAAACTGAAGCATCATTGCAAACCTCAAAATGAAAATTCCAAGACCAGATGGCTTCACAGTTGAATTCTACCAATCATTCAAAGAAGATATAATAACGATCTTGCTCAAATTCTTCCAAAAAATTGAACAGAGAGGAACACTATCAAACTGATTCTATGAAGCCAACATTACCGTACTACCAATACCAAATAAAGATATTATTATAAGAGAAAATTACAGACGAATTTCTCTAAAGAATGTAGGTGCAAAAATCCTCAACCAAATACTTGCTAATCAAATTCAAAAGCACATTAAAAATTATATATGGTGATTAAGTGGGTTTTATACCAGGTAGGCAAGAGTGGTTCAACATAAGAGTAATATACCAAATTAATAAACTCAAGAAGAAAAATCACATAATCATCTCAATTAATACAGAAAAGGCATTTGACAGAATACAATATCCTTTCTTGATACAAAAACATTCTGAAAGGTAGGAATAGAAGGAAACTTTCTCAATATGTAAAAATACATATATGAAAAACACACAGCTAACATTATACTCAATGGTGAAAGACTGAAAGTATTCCCACTGAGATTGGGAACAAGACAAGGATGTGCACTGTCTCCACTGTTATTTAACATTGTGCTAGAAGTTATAGTTAAAGCAATTAGGCAAGAAAAAGAAATAAAAAAGAACCCAAATAGAAAAGGAAGAACTAAAACATTTGCTATTTGTTGATGATATGATCCTTTGCTTAGACAATCCTGAAAAACCCACAATAAAACTATTAGAAATAATAGATAGTTTCAGCAAATTGGGAGGATACAAGATTAATAAGCAAAAATTAATAGCATTTCTATACACTATTAATGAGAAAACTGAGAAAAATTCCATTTGCAATAATGACTAAAAGAATCAAATATTTAGGAATAAAATTAACCAAGGATATAAAGGCACTGTGTACAGAAAACTACAAAATACTGCTAAAAGAAACTGAAGAAAACCTAAATAAATGGAAGGACATTCCATGGTCATGGGTTGGATGACTAAATATCATTAAGACGTCAGTTCTACCCAAATTGATCTACTGATATAATGTAATTCCAATAAAAATTCTAACAGCATTCTTTGTAGAATTAAATAAGTTAATTGTCAAATTTATCTGGAAGGGGAAGTCCTCCCATATATACAAAAATAACTTTTAAAAGTAGAATGAACTTGCAGTCCTCTCTCTTCCCAACTTTAAAGCATATTACTTAGCTACAGTGGTAAAACAGCATGGTGCTGGCATAATGGTTGAATGATGGAATCTAATTCAGAGTTCAGAATTAGACCCTCACATCTATGGTCAAGTGATTTTTGACAAGACTGTCAAACTCACCGAGCTGGGTCAGAATAGCCTATTTAACACATGGTGGTAGGAAAACAGGATAAAAAAAAAAGAAAGAGGACCCTTATCTAGTATCTTATACAAAAATTAACTCAAAATGGATCAAGAAACTAAAGATTAAAACTAGAACCACTAAACTCCTTGAAGAAAATGTAGGAAACATCTTCATGATCTTGTGGAAGGTAGCAGTTTCTTGGACTTTACACCCAAAGCATGAAATGAAAACTTAGGTAAATGGGACCTCCTCAAAATTAAACACTTTTGCATTTCAAACTATTTTGTTAAGAAGGTGAAAAGGCAGCCTATTCAATGGGAAAAAATCTTCAGAAATCACATATCCCACATGGGTCTGATTTCCATGTTATATAAAGAGATCACATAACTCAAAGACAGAGAACCCAATTAAAAAAATAGTCATTTTTCCAAAGAGGAAATGCAAATGGCCAAAAAGCACATGAAAAGATGTTCAATATCACTGGCTATTGGGGAAATGCAAATCAAAACTACAATGAGATATTTCACACCTTACAAAATGGCTATTATTATTTTTTAAACCAGAAAACTACAAGTGCTAGAGAGGATATGGAGAAAAAGGAACACTCCTTCACTGCTGGTGGGAATGTAAAATGGTGCAGCCTTTGTGGAAGATGATTTGGTGGTTCTTCAGGAAGCTAAATATAGAACTGCTAGCTGATCCAGCAATCCCACTACTAGGAATATATTCAGAAGAACTGAAAGCTAGGACATAGTTAGTTACACACTGATGTTCGTTGTGGCATTATTCAAAATTGTTAAAAGATGGAAACAACCTAAGTGTCCATCAACAGCTGAATGAAAAACAACATCTTGTATCTACATACGATGGAATACTATTCAGCTGAAGAAGAAATGACCTGGGGTCCACATGACAACATGGATGAAACTTTAGGACATTATGTTGACTGAAATGAGCCAGACATAAAAGGATGAATATTTTATGGTGTCACTCGTATGAACAAATTACGATGATAAATTTATGGAGTTAAATTATAGAGTATAGATTAGTAGGAGACAGATTGTGGGTTGAGAAAGGTGAGCTGATACTGAGTGTATATAGAATGGTTAATAAGGTCAGTTGTAAATATGTGGTAATGGATAGAGATGATGGTAGCACATTATAATGGGTATAACAAACACTACTAAATTATAAATGTGATTGTGGCTAAAAGGGGTGGTATAGGGAGGTTAATGTTACTCTAGAGTATAATCTAGGGATTGTATAACAGTGATTTTGACAGTAGATGAGGACTGTGGTAATATAAAATGAGAAATGTTATTCTACTATAAGATGTTAAGAATATGGTGATACATAGGAAGAAAACAACTACTGCAACTTATAGATGATAGCAATATTGTCATATTGTAGCAAAGGTAAAGAAGGCACTATATAAATGTTAAAGGTCAGAAAAAGAATATAAGAAAGAACACACAGAATGTTCAGAGAACAGACAATTGGGGTGGGGAAGGGGAGAGGAAAAAAAGAATATGGGGTTTAGTTCTATGAGATATGAATATGACTAAGTTTTTTTTTTTTCTCTTCATTTCCCTCATTAACAGGTAGACCTTGGTCATGTCATTTAACCAATCAGTGGTCATTTATGTAATCTTTCTGAACACTGGAGAGAAACATCTGAGTTTGCTTTTAGGATTAAATTAGATAAATGTGCCTGGACAAACTTTTTTAGAGTACTTCTTCCAAAATTTAAGTCGCCTTTTGTTTATTTTATTTTTTAAAGTGGAAATAAAATTTACTTTAAAAACATACTCGTCATGCTTGTGGTTTTTCTCTTATTAGTCACCTTCTAGCAGACTAGAGAGATGGCAAAGAGAATATGGGGAAGCACCTAGGAGAAAGAATACTGAGTTTTTTCAATCCAATCTTTATGAGCTCACTATTGCTGCATAATGGACAAATGCCAACAGCGACATACAAAATACACATTCTTTCTCATGGGAGTTAGCTGGGAATGGCTTGGCTTCAAGCTGCTGGGGCTACTCCCTCCTTGGGACATTCCACAGTTGTGGCTGGTAGTCATTTGGGGCAACTCTGCTCCAATGCTCTTCGTGCTTGGGTATTGCCTGAGGGGGTGGCAGATCCTCAGGGAAACTCTTCTCAGGGAGATAAGAGGGGCATGAGAAGGTAAGTGGAACTATATCTGACCCGACCCGCGGATCAGTTGAACCAGGACCTGAGGGAGGGAGTGGGAATGAAAGGGGACAAGAGACACGAAGAATGGAGACAAGACAGGATTCTGATCAAGTCTCCTTTATTGAGGGTCAATCAGGGATATTTATAGGCAGGGATGAATGAGGTTCCGCGCCACAGATCTGATTGGTCCACCTCACGAAGTCTTTTCCCAGACGTTTCAAAACAACCCTCTGAGTGGCATGAGGATAGAAACTTAATTACTACAGCGAGGGTGGGATAAGGGGAACTTAACCTGGTTAGTATCTAAAAATAGCGCTTAGCAACAAGATTGCCAATACAACACCAGTGCCAGAGGCAGCTTCCCACATATATCAGTCCTCTTAAGGTGCTGGCACATTCCATTGGCCAAAGCAGATCACCATGTTAAGCCCAAAGAACAGCAGTGGAAAATATATTCATGTATTTTGGGGGAAAAAGCTAGAAAATATTGCAAAAACAGGTCGATCAAGTCAGAGACAAAGACATTGGGCCAATGAAATAATCTTGAATATAACCTATGAGCTGCAATGGCCTAGAAAATAGTCATAAACCCAGCTACTATAACCCAACATGCCAGTACTACCCACCACCAATTTGTTTCATTTGCTCAAGAGGAAAGGTCAGGCTAATTGGAAGTTTTTAAAATGGTAATTAATGTTTCATCAAGTTGTTCTTATTGAAAGAGCCAGTCAAACATTGCCTTGTGGTTATAGTTGTGAACAATTTTTGTGGAAACCATTTTCTATAAAGCAGAATTAATCATCATATCTAACTCAGAGGCTGCATAGTGGGATTAAATAAGATTACACCTAAGAAATTCTTAGCGTGGGACTTGATGCAGAATAAATGCTCAACAAATATTGGACAATACTAATAAGCAAGGATAAACAGAGCTGCATTCAAAGATTTTTATAAGCACCTAATATATGTAAAGTCCAGCAATAGACTGTGTCCTTTAGCTTCTGCCTGCCAGAAACACATACAGAAATAGGGAGGTAGGGGTCAGGGCGCTCTTACTCCCATCTGTTTTTAAGAGCATGCTTACGAAGCCAATACACGCCCTCTTTCCCCCTTAGGTCTGTTTCAGTGGCCAGTCACTTATAATCAAAACAAGCCAGATTGAAAAAGAGGAGATGCTGACCCTACTACCGAGGGGAAGAACAGGAAGGTAATTGCTCTGAATGAGGGGATCAGGTAAAGTGTCTGGAAGAGGTGGCATTTAAAGCAGGGAAGGGATTTCTCATGCAGGTCCAGTAAAAAAGTGTTCTGGGCAGACAAAACATAGCATGGACAAAGGCACAGTGACCAGAGAGGAAGGCCACGCTCAGGGCACGGAGGCCAGCTGGACCAGAGCTGCAGGGAGAAGAATCCCCCACCTCTCCTGCGTGTGTGTGCCAGGTGGACTCTCATCCTGCTCAGGCCAGCTCAGTGTGTGCCTTCCCAGGTGGGCCTTCCCTAACCACCCTGTCTAATATCCCCAGTTACACTCGACCATATTATTATTTTACAGGTTTCATAGCACTCACATTCTCTGAAATCCCCTTGTTTGCTTTCAATCTGTTTATGGTTTCTTTCTATTCTGTTATATGAATAGAGAGATCATATGTTATATGAATAGTGAGATCAATGCACCTCTCTTGCTCCCTTTGGATCCCCAATGTTCACAGTGTTTCTTAGCAAACATCTATTGAGATGAGGGTAAACAGGTGAAAAGAAAAAAAAGGTTAGAAAGTAAAGCTGGAGTCAGAAAGCAGAGGAGGCAGGATTTGGACTTTTTTTCAGAGGATAATAAGGATGTGGAGTGTCCTGAAAAGGGGAGTAAAATATCCAGAACTATATTTTTAGGAGATTTGTGTATGTGCAGTGAGCAGACTCAGAGGGCAGCAAGAAAACCAAGGAGGTCTCTGCATACATGCGAACAAAACGGTCAAGTTTATTTAACTGAACAGGTGATCCATAGGATTCCAGGTTTTTCCCTCTACATTCTGGGTGCCAGAAAGAACGTGTACTAATTTCTTATTTCTCAGAACTGGTTACTCTGCAAAGACTCTTTCCTATTTCCTCAGGTAAAGTTTTTGAAACATGTTTTTCACATGAATCTCCAAGCACTATTTTTCCTTGGATAATAACCTTTAAAAAGATGGTCCCAATGGTTGCTTGATCTGACAGTGTAAGCAGAACACTTTCAAAGATTCTGCATCAAAGTTCAATTTTCATATTGTTCCCTGCTCCAGGCCTCAGTTTACCCCTGGGCCAGCCCTTGACAACCTTATCTCACTCACAAAAAAACATTTCTAGTCCAACAGGCTCCCTCCTTGCTTCTCCAGAACTTCTTTGTCCTGTGTAGTTTTTCTTTCGCACATTTTCATAAGTATAAAGATATACTAGATCATAAAGTTATATTATAAAATTATAATACTGTGTATACTACCCTGCATTTTGATTTTTGAAGGTTTTGAAGATATAGACAAGTTGATATGTATTGTTCTAATGCATTTATTTTTACAACCTTATAGTTTTACATTGTGTGAGTATACTACAATTTATCACTGTTTCTGTTGCACATGATTTATGGTGTTTTCAATTTTTTTCCAACCACATACAATGATATACCAGAGAGTATACATCTTCTTTTTCACATGTGTAAAAATTTCTTCAAGATATATATTTATCAGAGGGATTTTTGAGTCAAAAAGTATGTAAATACTAAAATTAATTAAATATTCCCATTTGCCCCTCAAAAGAATGTTCCAAATCCCACTCCCAGATTGTATGAAAATTCTCAATTTGTCACATCATTTCCCAATCTCTTAGAAAAGTTTGATTTTAAATTTATGCCTATGGATGGGCATGAAAAGTTACCTTACTACTGTTTTTTTTTTTGCATTTTTAAAAAATTTTTTCTCTCTTTTTTTAAATGTTAGATTAAAAAGATATGAGGTCCCCATTTAGCCCCCACTCCCCTTACCCTACTCCTCCCACATCAACAACCTCTTTCATCATTGTGGCACATTCATTGCATTTGGTGAATACATTTTGGAGCATTGCTGCACCACATGGATAAATAGTTTACATTGTACTTTACACTCTCCTCCAGTCCACCCAGTGGGCCATGGCAGCATCTGTCCCTGCAGTACCACCCAGGACTACTCCAAGTCCTGAAAATGCTCCCACATCATATCTCTTTTTCCCTCTCCCTACCCTCAGCAGCTACTGTGGCCACTTTCTCCTGTACTGTTTTTATTTGCATTTCTCTGATGACATGTCAGACTGAGTATGAGCTCATGTACTTTTCAGCCCTGTGTCTTTTATCTTTTGTGAATGATATATTCATATATTTTGGGCATTTTTTCCACTTTTATCATTTTCATTTTGACTTATAGACTATAAATTCTGGATATTTATCCATTGTCAGGTTTATGCAAGCATCTACTCAAAGCTTTTGCTTCTTATTTAATCTTGTTTATTACATCTTTGGAGGAACAGATTTTCTTTTCTTTAATTAAAATAATCCATTTCTCTCCTTTATGTTTGTTCTTTCTGTGGCATTTAAAAAAAATAAGATTCGTCCAAATCTAAAATTTAAATATAATCTCCTACATTTCCCATAAATATTTAAGAGTTTTACTTTTCACATTTGGTCTCTCATCCATCAGAATTTAATTTGGTATTAATCTTTTGCTCCTCTTCTTATGGACCCTTCATATCCTGACTATATCCTGACTTTCATAAGACAGCTCAATTCCTACTTTATTCATGAACCATCTCTGACTGCTCAAACCCTCACTGAATTCTCTCTCCCTGGCCTGCTAAAACATTTGTCACTGATTTTGTAATTATTGTTTCCTGATTATAGAGAATATAATCTCAGATACCTGCAGTGGCCAAACAGGTAATTTAAACAGGTGGAATGGGTCAGAATGAGCATAATGAATGGGGAATGGTGGGAACTGTGGTGGAGAAAAGACAGTATGACCTATCTAAGGGTACAGCTGCTACCCAGGCCCAGCCATGTATAACCCTGGGAATTAGGCCCTCATGTTACGTTTTTAAAGGAAGCAAGGAATTTAGGTTTTTATATAAACTCTCCTGATTTTTTTAAGTTAGCAAAAATTTTAACATTTTAAATAAGTAATATAGGGATCTGTGATGTATGGTCTGATGCAGTGTTTCACAATCTATTTTTTTCATTATCACCTCTGTAAAGAGACCTTTTCAGACATTGTCTCCCTAATCATCTGCTCATGAAATTAAGTACTAAGGAGTGAGATTTTACCAGATAGGGTTGAGATTTGAAGTGCCATAAGCTATCATAATTATCTAAGAATTTTTTCCTTCCTGAGAACCAATTCTTGTCTTCTTGAGAATATATTGACTGATGGTTTCTAATCATTCCATAACATTTAATCATTGTTTTTCTTTTCAATTAAAGCATTAGCTCTTTGAGATTAGGAATCCTTACTCTGTCCATACATAACCTACCACAGGATCAAGCACATGATATGTGTTCAATAATATTTAATTGATTATGCATTGAAAGGAAACTTTATAATCACACTCGGATTCTGAGTAGAGGTTCAGAGGAAATTTTACAGTACAATCAAGATGGTTTCTCCTCTCCTGAGCATTCATCATTCCAGCAAGACCCACACCCTGGGAAAATGGCAAACAGACAAAACCTGGAATTAAGGCCCCTCTGGTCTTGTAGCAAAAGCACAATCTCCTCAAAGAGCTTTCACTATGACACTGGCCACCTGCCAGGGAGAGATGTTCAGGCCTCAGAGAAGGAACAGAGGAGTCGAAAGTGAAAAGGCCTCCTTCCTCATTGTCTTCAAGAGGGATCCAGCCTCCTTTCTAAGGATGCTCAAGTTATGACTACAGTTTTATTTCAATCACAGTTCCCAAGATGCAATCTTTTTAATCACCTCATCCAGTTAACTTACTGCCATGGAATGATCTGAAGCCTCATATCTCTGGTGCTACTACCACCCTGAACAGGAGTCAAAAGAGTAAAGTCTCATGTCTGTCCCTGAGAGCTGACTGTAGAGTACTCAACCTCACTGGTCTTCTGTGTTCTATCACACAAAATTAGAAAAATCATATTATCTTCTAAGCCCAGTGTTTGAAGAGACTGGGTCATGTTGTTGTTAAGCACAGAAGCTAAGCCAGCATACACTGAATTTTAGACATGCATTTAGTGGCTGGATCCTGAAAATATTGCATGACCTCTCTGGGCACTTCTTTTGACAAATGTAAAGTGTTGATAGTAACGATACTTATGTCACCTGATTGCTACGAAGATCAACTAAGATCTTATTGAAAAGCTTGTGATATGGTTAATTGAGTCAGTAGTTGTGGGAGAACTTATCACAGAGATATTATTTATAATTTTTACAGGCTGTTTGGTTCTGCTGTCTGGATCACTTTCAGCATCCAAATCCAGATAAAATATTCTTGTTCTCAAATTTTCTCAGTGTTTACTCCTCAATTTTCAGGGTACAGGAAAGGACAATTTTTAGTAGATTGTTATTTTCCAGCAAAATGTGTATGGGTCCCTTTTTGGAGGGTAGTTCCAACCCTGCCTTACACATGACGCAGCTAGGCAATGGGACAGGGAACTACCAAATGAGCTTGCAAAAGAACATCCACCACGAAGCAGCCAATAGCACCACGATGGCACTGCAAGCGTGTGCATACAAAAAGACCCACAACTCCTTTTCCCCCTTCCCCAGCAATGATCTTTTGACATGTGTTCAGTTATATTTGCTGCAGCCGATGTACAGATATTGAAACATAGCTACCAAATATGGTTTCATTTTGGTTTATATTATGGTTTATATTTTAGACTATACAATTTTCTAAATTGTTAGTTACAGTATGGTTTACATTTTAGGCTATAGACTTTTATGCATTTTGGGTAAAGTTTAAGACATCCATGTGGGGCAGCAGTGTTCCAAAATGTATTCACCAAATGCAATGAATGTGCCACAATGATGAAAGAGGTTGTAGATGTGGGAGGAATAGGGTGGGGTGGGTATGGAGTATATGGGAACCTCTTATATTTTTTAATGTAACATTTTTTGTGATCTATGTATCTTCAAAAAATACAATTAAAAATTAATTAATTAATTTGAAAAGTGGAAAAAAAAAGACCCACAAACAACTAAGGGAGTATTCCCTGAGGAAGCTTGTCTCTAATTAGGTCTTTTTTTGCTGAATATCTAAGTGTATCTCAGCAATTCTTGTTATTTTTAAACAGCTTCGTTGAAATATAATTTACAAAGGAAAACTTTCATCCTATTAGATGACCCCCAAATTTTTAAAAATTTTATTCTATTGATAGCACTTGGAAGTAAAACCTAGAAAGCTAGCTCTTTAATCTGAGATATTAATCTGATATAATTCTACCTCTTATGTGAGAGAATTCTTGTAGAAACACATTTTGGAAAGGAAAAGACCTTCAAATTTTTAGAATATTTTATTTTGTTTAAATTTTTTATTGAAGTCTGCTTTAAAATATTAAGATGGATTTTAAAAACAAAAAAGTTCATCCTATGACCCTTTTTTTCTCGTTTTGAATGCCTCTCATTGTCTTTCTGTGTGTATGGGGATAAGTATATACACAGGTCCTTCTGAATGCATCTAACATGTATATGTCATGTTTATGGCTCGATGTAGTAATACCAAAGTCTGTATGCACCTGTGTATATGGATCTTTCCATGTGCTTCTGTGACTGTGGGGGGTGAGTTTCTAAGCTTGTTAGTATTTGTTTCTCAGTGCTTGGTATATGTTAAGTGTTTGTTTGTCTGAACCAGTTCTGAGGAATATATGCATGTCTGTGTTAAAAAAGTCAAGATTGAGCAACTTCAATTTGGTCCGTCAATGGTACGAAATTGTTAAAAAAGACATGATGGAAAGCACAGGCCAGTGATTGTAGATTAAGATTTTATTTCATTTTTTTAGCCCTGGTCTCCATACCCTACTCCTCAAGATGATTTTATGAGGATCATGAATTACTAGTTACTGGTCCTGCATGGTTACAGGCATAAGAATTTTGAAAGCTCCTTGGTGATTCAAATGTACAACCAAGGTATAGAATCTCTTTACCAGTCAAGTGACTAGATCTCTGCCATTCTCCTGGAAATCTGCAACCAGGTTTCCCTGAATTTGACATTAATTATATCACAGTGGAGAAGGAGGATAGTTTGAACACTTTCCTGAGAGTGAGCAGGAACTGATCCTCCCCTTTCCTGTGGAGGAGGGCAGTGTCCCAGGAGACTGGATTCTCTAAGATAACAACCCTTAAATTAACCTATGAAAACAGCTAAGGAGGAATTCCCTCCCAACCCCATCATCCTTTTCCTCCAGCAGACACTTGTCTCCTTTTATGAGTACATCTGTCTAATTAAGCAGATATAGTGCTGCCTTAATTTCCATATAAATTCTTCAGAGCCACTGTGGATGTTTGGCAAACCCAAGGAGGATTTACTACTCTAATAAAGTGTTTTAAAAAATAAATTGCATGTCTTGCAACATTCTTCCATGGAGAGGGTCAGAAAAGAGAAAATACCAAGAGTGGGACAGAGTATCTAACCTTGGAGATGGAGGTCTAAAATTAGGAAAGGAAAGATCTGACAGAAATAGAAAAATAAAATCTACAATCTTTAAAGCCCCAAGAGGCAAGGACCTCCCCAGACTATAAAATAGCTTTGTGAGAATTAAAATAAATTTAAAAAAGGCCCTTTCCTTCAGTTTGCAGACTCTACTGCAAAGAGAAAACTTGGTATTGACTCTTTCCAAATCCATCATCCCCAAACAAAGTCTCTGGAGAACTATCTGAGATCCTGAGGGTCTGAATTTTGACCCTCATGGCAATAACTTCAGGTGGGTAACAAACCTTCATTCACTGAGTCAAGAGAAAAATCCTATTCCCAAATTTTCAGTATCCACTACTGCAACTAGAAGTTTACCTGACACATAGCAAGTGCTCAATAAATATTTGAGGAATAAATGAATGAAAGATATGGTTTTAACAGCCTGATGGATCTGAACAGGCTACCTGGAGGTTTCCCTCTTCAACAGAATGAAAGTCAAAGAATCAACAGGTAAACTCCCTTAGGTATCTAAATTTCTCACAGGACGGCTATTACATGAATAAAATACAAACAGGACAGAAGTAGAAGTGGAGAATACATGTTAGTGTTTACCAGCCTAACTTGATGATGCTCATCTCCATAGGAGAAAATTAAGGAGAGGACATTTTAACACCACAATCCTTCTGAATACTTCAGCAATGTTCTTCTTTTAATTTAATTTTTAATTTTTATTTTTTAAGAAACTTTAGATTCCATAAATGTTACATAAAAAATATAGGGTATTCCCATATGCCCCATTCCTCCCCCCCCACACTTTCCCACATTAACAACATCTTCCATTATTGTGGTACATTTGTTACAATTGATGAACACATATTGAAGCATTGCTACTAACCATGGACTATAGTTTACATTATAGTTTACACTCTGGCTCGCACAAGTTTTGTAGAATATAACAATATATATAATGGCCTGTATCCACCATTGCAATGTCATGCAGAACAATTCCAATGTCCCCTAAATGCCCCCATATTACATCTATTCTTCCCTTTCCCTCCCCTCAGAACCGCTGGTGACCACTGCCTTTATATCAACCATAAAAGTTCTTCCATTGCTAAACTAATAATGTCCACAATAGAATAATAATAAGTCTACTCTAGTCCTTTGCTCATTTCCCAATCTTGAGGATTTGGGGAAGGTGATGTCCACACTGTTTCTAATTAGAAGCATAGGGAAGATGGATGGAAATATCTTGCTTGCAGTTGCTGACACTTTCTGTTTCTTGGGGTGGGTGTTGTCCCTTGTCATCTCCTTGATAGCTGTCCTGGGTGAGTCCAATGAACTAGAGAGTAGGTGTTGCAACTCTGCTGAGGTACAGGGTTCAACTGACACATGGACAGACCAAAGATTTAAGTCTCTAATTTGACACCATCTTCCTGGAAGTCAGCAATATCCTGTTTAAAATTATTATTTTATTTTATTTTTTTAAAGATACTTAGATTATACAAATGTCACATAAAAAATACAGGGGATTCCCATATGCCCCACTCCTGACACCATGTGGCTTCTAAATATAACACAGTTAAAAGGGTTTTGGTAAGAAAAATAATTGCTAATATTTATTGAGTTGTCATTAGGTACTAGTACTGTGCATTATATAGAATGCCTCATTTCATTATCTTACTTACCTTGGTAGTTTGGCTTATTATTAGATTAATTTCATAGGTAAGAAAAATTAAGACTCAAGAGATTAAGTTATTCACTGAAAGTCACATGACTAATAAGTGGAAACCCAGAATTCTAACTCAGGTCATTTGGCTCTAGAACTCAGGCGATTAACCACTATACAGTTTGGGTTTTCTCAACTACAGCAGTACAAGTTACAAAGAATTCTCCTATCCACAGAGGTCTTGGCTGTCAGAATAACTGCCAAATATGGCCAAGGAGCTTAGATGGGTATTGAGGAAAATGCATATGATCCATCCCTGTACATCCCATAAGCTAAGTACAACACAAAGTACGTACTTTCTCCAAAAGTTTTGGGACTACTTTTTGAAGCAATGTATGGGATTGCTTTGCTTGGCAATTCTTAAGCAAGGAAAGATGGCTGCCCTACAGATTTTTATAGATACCCTTGGAACTATTCAGTTCTTTCTCTACACTTTTATTGTTGCAGGACCTGGGGAACACAGACAGGGAGAAATTTATTTAGTAAGAAACTAGGATAAGAATCTAGTTCTCCTGACTGTATCTACACATATTTTTATATCAAGCGATTTGTTCTTCCTCTTGAAAAAATTTTGTAAGTAGGACTGATTTGTTGACCTCACTGATCTCTGACTTGTCCTAAACTGTCTCAGGAAGTTTCTCTTCACTGATCCAAAATAAATATTAATGCTTAATAGAAAGATTAATTTTTCCTCAAATGGAAACCACAAAGGACTCTTTCTCTTTCTTGCTTTCTTTTAATAAAGAGCCATTTATTTATCTATTGGCTTTCATTCAGTATTTTTGCCATTACACCTTTTCTCCCTATAGAATATCACAGAGGAAATCACAAAAGAGTTCATAGATTTAGTTAGGCAACTCAAAGTCAGTGCTCAACAGGGATGTTTATGACAAGTGTTAAAAGTCCTTTTGGTCAAATGAGATCGAGGAGTAAAATGTCCCATGGATGGAGCTATGGTGGAATTCACCATTGTTCAACTGTTTTCTCAGGAACAAACTGTCTGTGAGGCCCCTCAGGTTCTGGGAGAAGAAGGACCAAGTACACTCGGGTCTCCTCCACTTCTTCAGGGCTTTTGGTGGCCATGAGCCCTGCTATTTTGGTTCCCACTCACCCTGGGCAGAGGTTCTTGTCACCTCTCCTCTGCTCATTCAGTTTCCTGGTTTGAATTCTGGACAGGATGGTGAAGCCAATCTTTGTCACTTTGTATGCAGTATTGTGAGAACCTTCCTTCTGATACTCTCCATTCTACATGTCTTTCATGGACTTGTTCATGAGCCTTGCCAGCTCATCCTCTGTGATGGCCTCACTTCAAAATTTCTGCTGCATTTCTGGGTTACAGTTTATAAAGGCTCTGCAACTATGTTAGCAGCATTGACCACTATGTCTTGGGGCTTTATTAGTGGCAGTAACTACATGCAGACCATGCAGACAGCTCAGGAACCAAAAAAGTTTGTTTACTGACACCTCTGAAAGGGGTAAGATCAACAGTCTTGAAGACAATGCCAGCTTTGTTGACTAGCACATGGAGCTCCTCTTTCCCCAAACTCCTGGCACAGGATATGGTCCTTGAAATACAAGGTTTCTAGGTCTTTGAACTACGCAAGGAGTAACTGGGTATTCAAAGTACTTTCCCCAAATATGTACTAATTATAGTACAGTAGTTATTATTACAAAGGGGAAAATACCTCTTCTTGATGCCTTGAGAAGGCATTATTTCTAATCATTAGAAAATATCAGACAAACACAAACTGGGGATGTTCTACAAAATATCTAACCAGTATTCTTTAAAACAAGAGAGTTGATGGAAAAAAAAAAAGAAACAAGAAAAGATTGAGGAACTTCTACAGAGTAGGAGAACTGACAACTAAACACAAGGTGGGATCCTGGATTTTATCTTGAAACAGAAGAAGGCCATTAATGTAGTAATGTAATGTAATGTTGGAATCTGAGTAAACTCCTTAGTTTACCAATTGTGTGATGATGCTTTACTATGGAAAAATTAGGGGAAGCTAAGCAAAATGTATCAAGGAATTCTCTGAACTATTTTTGCAACTCCTATGAAGTCAAATTATTTCAACATTAAAAGCTAAAATAATAAAAATAAGATGATGCAAAGCCTTAACATTGTTGGCCATTAGAAATATGTGTGTATGTATGTGTTCATTATATTTTGAGAAGTTAGGCAGGTAGGTAAGTGCATAGGGAAGGCAAAGTGAATTGGTATGGAAAGATAAGTGTAAGGGTAAGTAGGAAAATAGGTGGAATGTACCTTTGGATCTTCATGTATTCTTCCACAGTCTCTAACTCCCTGACCAGAGCCAGGCAGGTCCAAGACCTTGGAAAAGATGCACAATAGGGAGTACTACACTGGAACAGGTTGGGATTTGGAAACCTGAGTGCATAAGTATCTGGAGGCAGAAATAAGAATATCAACTATTATGCACAAACATAATAAATCAAAAGCATTTTATTTTTATTTTTTGTTTTTTTTTGTTTTTTTTTTTCACTGATTTATCATTTTATTTTGTGCATTTGCCATTTAGATCTTGTAGGAAGTACAAAGTGAATTTACAAACCAAAAAATACAATAGTACTGGTTTTTATATTTCCTCATGTCATTATATTTACCAAAAAACTTTATTTCTTCACGTAACTTCAGTAAATTGTCTAGCATCCTTTCCTTTCAACCTGCAGAGCTCCCTTTAGCATTTTTTTTGTCAGGCCTGTCTAGTAATGACAAGGCCCTAAACTTTTGTTTATCTTGGAAAGTCTTAATCCTGCCCTCATTATTGAAAGACAGTTTTGCCAGATACAGAATTTTTGATTTGCATTTTTTTCTCTATTTTTTAAAAATGTTACATTTTTTAATTCTATTACTGTGGTCTTCAGTTCTCTTTGGTTCCTTCTCAAAATTTCCATCTCCCTATTGATATTCTCTTTTTAAAAAATCTATTTTTCTCCTGATTACCTTTAGTTCTTTGACCATATTTTACCTTAGTTCTTTGAGCATATTTCAGACCATTTATTAAAATTTTCATCTGGAATATCCCAGATCTTATTCTTCTCATTGATGGTTTTTTTTTTTGTTTTTTTTTTATATATATTTTTTTTCTTTAATTATTTATTTATTTATTTTTTAATTTACATTAAAAAAAATATGAGGTCCCATTCAACCCCACCGCCCCCGCCCCCCACTCCCCCCACAGCAACACTCTCTCCCATCATCATGACACATCCATTGCACCTGGTAAAGTTCATCTCTGAGCATCACTGCACCCCATAGTCAATGGTCCACATCATAGCCCAGACTCTCTCATGTTCCATCCAGTGGGCCCTGGGGGGATCTACAGTGTCCCGTAATTGTCTGTGAAGCACTATCCAGGACAACTCCACGTCCCGAAAATGCCTCCACATCTCATCTCTTCCTCCCGTTCCCCACACCCAGCAGCCCCCATGGCTACCGTTCCCACACCCATTCCACATTTTCTCTGTGGACATTGGATTGGTTGTGTCCATTGCACACCTATGTCAAGTGAGGGCTTAGATTCCACATGGGTACTGGATGCACTCCTCCCGCTTCTAGTTGTAGACACTCTAGGCTCCATGTTGTGGTGGTTGACCTTCTTCAACTCCATGTTAGCTGAGTGGAGTAAGTCCAATAAATCAAAGTGTAGGAGCTGAAGTCTGTTGAGGCTCTGGGCCTGGGTGTCATATTATCAGTCCAGAGATTCAAATCCCCTACATATATCTCAAACCCAGCACCAACTACAATTCCAATAAAGTAGCATGCAAGTCTTGTGAAAAGAGATCCCCTCTGAGTCCAATTCCATCACGCAGACTCAAAAGAACCAATACCTGGGGTTGTTTCTACCTTATCTGTCTCTTAGACTCTGTTCAGTTGTACATAGGGGTATTCCTTCTGACAACCTCCAGACTCTTTTTTAGAGACTCACAGCCTTATAATCTCATTTCTCCTTTCCATTTCCCCCTTACATTAGGTCAAACCGCTTCCCGAAGTCATGTTATTATATGTAGACAGGTATATTCTGCTGTTCCGCATTGAATCTTTAATTCAAGGTCATTTTCTAGTTGCTTCTTCAGTTGGTATGTGGTAGTGATCCCTCGGTGCCAGGGAGGCTCATCCCCGGGTGTCGTGTCCCACGCTGGGGGGAATGCATCACATCTACACGCTGAGTTTGGCTGTGAGAGTGGCCACATTTAAGTAACATGAAGGCTGTCAGGAGGAAACCCCCAGGCACAATGCTACTCTAGGCCTCGTTCTTATTGCAGGTGTATAGGCTCAAAAGTGTAGCCATTAGTATCAAGAGCCCACTGTTGGGCCCTCCTTCCTTCCTGGTTCTTGCCGTTGCACCTGGAGGATTGCCGCTGCTCTCCCAGGGCCCACAACAGTGACCCCCCAGCCAGGAGCCCAGTACCCCCCCCCAGCTGTTGTTTTTAATTGTTTCCACTATGAGTATATATAGACATTACCATATACCCTGGGCATATGCCCTGTATAACTCCCTGTCAACCATATATATCTTGTCAATAACATCCCATATCAGTATTCCTCCGCTGCCATTGTTGAACCACTCTGTGATCCAAAACTTCCCGTAAAGTGAATCCCAACATAATGTCAGCTTCAGAAGAGTCTTAGATCACCGAAATTCATATATACAATATACAGTATTTCCCCAGATCCACCATAAAACCTTTTCCCTTCCACAGCAATAATCTTTTAACTTATTCATATCATATTTCCTGAAACTGATGTACAGATTCCAAAACTATAGTTTTCAAACAAGGTAACATTTGTGCTTACTATGTGGTCCATACTTTAGGTTGTACAGTTTTCTAAATTTTTTAGTTATCCTATGATTTTTCTTATGGATTTCATTATTAGTCTGTCATCCCCTATATGTTTTTGGTGTAATATTAGCTGTTTTAGCTGTTTTATATTCATCCTCGTGTACTCTCACATAACTCCTCTTTTGCCCCCTTATTTACCTTTGTTCCATCCATTGCACATCCATTTTCCCCTCCCCTTAGGGCCCACAACGCCTGCCAATCTAATGCCCTGGGAGCCATCCTTTCTCACGAGAGATACAGCTCTCTCTATTCGACGGCATTAGTCTTCCCCAGGATATGGGTCCACCCCACCCAATGGTAGAACCCACCTTGGCAAAATGAGCCTTCAGCCATTCCCTCCGGAGTCCGTGCCACATCAGATCATACCCCCTGAGCGTCCTAACCAGGTAACCCTCCTACTTAAACTTTGATACGTTTTACTCAACATTTAGTTCTCAATGAACTTCTGACACTCTCCCATGTTTGTATGTTGCCCCTCCCTCCCACCTATTTCTTGGACCATATTACCCCTCTTCCCATCCCCAGCCCCCCTCAAACCTAGAAAACCCCACCCGAAGGTAACCCCTTGCCCCCATTTTGTCCCTTCTTTGTGCTCATACTTACCGCCAGCTCATCACAGATTCCACCCCTGCAGACATTAACTCTCATCCTTCCTCCACCCCCCGATTTCCAGTAAGCCACTTTTCCAGACTCTAGCTCTCTGAGGCAGTTAACTTATTTCATATCATTGAGGTCATATAGTATTTGTCCTTCAATGCCTGGGTTGCTTCACTCAACATAAGATTCTCAAGGTTCATCCATGTTATCACGTGCGATTGTAGTGTATTGGTTCTTACAGCTGAGTAGTATTCCATTGTGTGTATATACCACATTTTATTGATCCACTCATCTGTTGATGGACATTTGGATTGATTCCAACTTTTGGCGATAGTGAACAATGCTGCTATGAACATTGGTGTACATATATCGGTTTGTGTCTTGTTTTCAGATCTGATGGGTATATACCCAGCAGTGGTATTGCTGGGTCATATGGCAAATCTATGGATAATTTTTTGAGAAACTGCCAAACTGTCCTCCAGAATGGTTGGATCCTTCTGCATTCCCACCAGCAATGGATGAGTGTTCCCCTTTCTTCACATCCTCTCCAGCATTTGTATTCTACTGTTTTTTTCATGGCTGCCAATCTTATGGGAGTAAGATGGTATCTCATTGTAGTTTTGATTTGCATTTCCCTGATAGCTAGAGATTTGGAGCATTTTTTCATGTGCTTTTTAGCCATTTGTATTTCTTCTTTGGAGAAGTGTCTGTTTAAATCTTTTTCCCATTTTTTAAATGGGTTGTTTATCTTTTTGTTTTCGAGATATATGAGTTCTTTATATATGCAAGTTATAAGTCTCTTATCAGATATATGGTTGCCAAATATTTTCTCCCATTGTGTGGGTTCCCTTTTTACTTTCTTGACAAACTCCTTTGAGGTGCAGAAGGCTTTAATTTTGAGGTAGTCCCATTTATCTATTTGTTCTTTGGCTGCTCGTGCTTTTGGTGTGATATTCATGAAGCCATTTCCTATTACAAGGTCCTGTAGATGTTTCCCTACACTGCTTTCTAAGGTCTTTATGGTCTTGGCTCTTATATTTAGGTCTTTGATCCATCTTGAGTTGATCTTTGTATAAGGTGTGAGATGGTAATCCTCTTTCATTCTTCTACATATAGCTATCCAGTTCTCCAGGCACCATTTGTTGAATAGGCCATTCTCTCCCAGTTGAGAGGGTTTGGTGGCTTTATCGAATATTATATGGCTATATACATGAGGTTCTATATCTGAACTTTCAATTCGATTCCATTGGTCTGTGTGTCTCTCCTTATGCCAGTACCATGCTGTTTTCACTACTGTAGCTTTGTAGTATGTTTTGAAGTCAGGAAGTGTGATTCCTCCTATTTCGTTTTTCTTTTTCAATATGTCTTTGGCTATTCGGGGCCTCTTTTTATTCCAAATAAATTTCATAGTTAGTTTTTCTAGTTCCTTAAAGAAGGCTGTGTTGATTTTTATTGGGATTGCATTGAATGTGTAGATCAGTTTTGGTAGGATAGACATCTTAATAATATTCAGTCTTCCTATCCATGAACAGGGAATATTCTTCCATTTATTTAGGTCTTCTTTGATTTCCTTGAACAATCTTGTATAGTTCTCGATGTATAAGTTTTTTACCTCTTTAGTTAAATTTATTCCTAAGTATTTGATTTTTTTATTTATTATTGTGAATGGTATTTGTTTCTTGATTTCCTCCTGATCTTGCTCATTATTGGTGTACAGAAATGCTACTGATTTTTGCGCATTGATCTTATAACCTGCGACTTTGCTAAACTCATTTATGAGTTCTAGGAGCTTTGTTGTAGATCTCTCAGGGTTTTCTACATATAGGATCATGTCATCTGCAAATAATGAAATTTTGACTTCTTCCCTTCCAATCTGAATGCCTTTTATATCTGGTTCTTGTCTCAGTGCTCGAGCAAGTACTTCCAAGACAATGTTAAATAGGAGCGGAGACAATGGGCATCCTTGTCTTGTTCCTGAGTTTAGAGGGAAGGATTTCAGGATTTCGCCATTGTAAACAATGTTGGCTTTAGGTTTTTCATATATACTCTTTATCATGTTGAAAAAGTTTCCTTGTATTCCGATCTTTTGGAGTGTTTTTATCAGGAAGGGGTGCTGTATTTTGTCAAATGCCTTTTCTGCATCTATAGATATAATCATGTGGTTTTTTTCTCTCAATCTGTTTATATAGTGTATTACATTGATTGATTTTCTTATGTTGAACCATCCTTGCATACCTGGAATAAATCCCACTTGGTCATGGTGTATAATTCGTTTAATGTGTTGTTGAATACGATTAGCAAGTATTTTGTTAAGTATTTTTGCGTCTAGGTTCATTAGAGAAATTGGTCTGTAATTTTCCTTTCTTGTGGTGTCTTTGTTTGGCTTTGGTACTAGGGTAATGTTGGCATCATAGAAGGAATTAGGCAGTGTTCCTTCTGTTTCGATTTTTTGGAATAGTTTCAACAGGATTCGTGTTAGTTCTTTCCGGAATGTTTTGTAGAATTCACCTGTGAAGCCGTCTGGCCCTGGGCTCTTCTTAGTTGGGAGATTTTTAATGACTGATTCTATCTCTTTGCTTGTGATTGGTTTGTTAAGATCATCAATTTCTTCTTTCGTCAGTATGGGCTGCCTATGTATTTCTAGGAATTTGTCCATTTCCTCTAAATTGTCATTTTTGTTGGAATATAGTTTTTCAAAGTATCCTCTTATGATAGTCTTTATTTCTGTGGGGTCAGTGGTGATATCACCTTTCTCATTTCTTATTTTGTGTATTTGTATCTTTTCTCTTTTTTTCTTTGTTAGTCTCGCTAAAGGTTTGTCAATTTTGTTGATCTTCTCCAAAAACCAGCTCTTGGTCTTGTTTATTTTTTCAAGTGCTTTCTTATTTTCTATTTCATTTAGTTCTGCTCTTATCTTTGTTATTTCCTTCCTTCTTCTTCCTGTTGGGTTACTTTGTTGTTGTTTTTCTAATTCCGTCAAAAGTGCAGTTAGTTCTCCAATTTTTGCTCTTTCTTCTTTTTTGATATATGAATTTATGGCTATAAATTTCCCTCTCAGTACCGCTTTTGCTGCATCCCATAAATTTTGGTATGTTGTGTTATCATTATCATTTGTTTCAAGGTAGTCATTGATTTCTTTTGAGATTTCCTCTTTGACCCACTGTTTTTCTAAGAGTGTGCTGTTTAATTTCCAAATTGTTGTGTGAAGTCTGGGTCTCTGTCCCTTGCAAATTTCCAGCTTGACTCCACTGTGGTCAGAGATACTGTTTTGTATGATTTCGATCTTTCTGAATTCATTAAGCCTTTCTTTGTGGCCTAGCATATGGTCAATCTTGGAGAATGTTCCATGTGCGCTTGAGAAAAATGTATATCCTGCTGTGTTTGGGTGTAATGATCTATATATGTCTATTAGATCCAGCTCTTCTAATATACTGTTCAAATGTTTTGTTTCTTTAGTGATTCTCTTTTGAGATGTTCTGTCCAGAGTTGATAGTGGTGTATTAAAATCCCCCACTATAATTGTAGATGCATCTATTCTTTCACTTAGTTTTTCCAGGGTTTGCCTCACATATTTAGAGGCGCCCTTGTTAGGAGCATAAATATTTATGATTGTTCGATCTTCTTGACAAATTGTCCCTTTCACTAAAATATAGTATCCTTCTTTGTCTCTCACAATTGTTTCGCATTTAAAGTCTATTTTGTCTGATATTAATATAGCTACTCCTGCCTTTTTTTGGTTGTTGTTTGCTTGTATGATTGTTTTCCAGCCATTCACTTTCAACCTCCATGAGTCTCTGGGTCTAAGATGTGTCTCTTGTAGGCAGCATATAGATGGGTCGTATTTCCTTATCCAGTGTCCCAGTCTGAATCTTTTGATAGGTGAGTTTAATCTGTTGACATTCAGTGTTATTACGTTTAGAGAGTTATTTATGGTAGCCATATTTTGGTTGGATTTGTGTTTGTTATATTTTGTTTGTATTATTTTATTTTCCCCTTCTATTTTTGTCTTTCTTGTTGCTTTTACACTCTCCTCCATCTCTGACTGTCCTGTTTTTTTCCTTTCTTCCTGCAGAACTCCCTTAAGAATTTCTTGAAGGGGAGGTTTCTTGTTGATATACTCTTTCAGTTTCTGTTTATCTATGAATATTTTGAACTCTCCATCATTTTTGAATGCTAGTTTAGCTGGATAGAGTATTCTTGGTTGGAAATTTTTTTCCTTTAGTACCTTGACTATATCATACCACTGTCTTCTTGCCTCCATCGTTTCATATGAGAAATCAGCACTCAATCTTATGGAGTTTCCCTTGTATGTGATGGTTTTCTTTTCTCTTGCTGCTTTTAGAATTTTTTCTTTGTCTTGAGCATTGGATAATTTGACAAGTATATGTCTTGGGGTGGGCCTGTTGGGGTTTATGACCAGTGGAGTGCGCTGTGCTTCTTGGATATGTACATCTGTCTCTTTCAGTAGATTTGGGAAGTTTTCATTCATTATTTCCTGCTACACTCCTTCTGACCCCTTTCCCTTCTCTTCTCCTTCTGGAATGCCTATAATACGTATGTTTGAGCGTTTTGCGTTATCATTCAGGTCCCTAAGTCCTATCTGGATTTTTTCTACCTTTTTATTGACCACTTCTACTATCTGTTTGATTTCCAATGCACTGTCTTCCACATCACTGATTCTCTGCTCTGCCTCTTCTAGTCTGCTGATATTTGCTGCAAGTGTATTTTTGATTTCTTGAATTGTGGTGTTCATTTCCATCATATCTGTTATTTTTTTGCGCATGTCTGCAATTTCCCCTCCAAGTGTTGTCTTTACGCTGTTAACCTCTTTCATTACTTCATCAAATTTGTCGGTGATAAATGTTCTGAGATCTTTCATTGCTTGTGCGAAGTCCTGCCCCCCTTCTTGATTTTTAGTTTGTTCATTGGATTCAGCCATGTTTTCCTGATTACTGGTTTGGTTTGTAGATTTTTGTTGCTGTCTTGTCAACATTTTTTCTTGATGGGTTTAATCAGTTCCTTAGCTTCTTTGTCTAGTCTTGGAGATTAATTAGCTGTTCTTTTTGTGTAAGTGTTATATCTTCTCTTTGTCACTTTGTTCTTCTTATTCCAATTTCTTATTGCTAGTTAAGCTCACTTTAAAGGAAAGTATTAGTGCTGGGGAAAGGCAATTGTGTAAGGAAGGAAAAAGTGTGAAGTAGTATTGGTGATATATGTTAACAAAGCAACAATATGAGTTCTTGGAGGATGGAGGTTAGATTATGTAAATTGTGTAGAGTTATAGTAGTAGGAAAGTACCTATAATGAGGTAGACGACTGAATATGGGAGGAATGTGGTACATACTAAGAGGCTACTGTTTTCGTGAGAGAGGGAAAGAGAAATGAAAGGTAATAGTTTCAGGGACGAATACCAGAAAACTAAACAAAGGTATTAGAAATTAAGAGTTAGACACTTTGTGGATCAAAGAAAGGGAGATGGAATATAGGAGAGATAGCAGATGGTGGAGGATATCAAGTTGTAGGGGAAAGGGGATAGTGTAGATAGGCTAAATCTATTCACAGAGAAATGAGGCAGTGGAGGGTGAGGAAACCCAGCAAATGTGAGGTATTTCCTGCAGGACCTACTGTATTGTTAAGGTAAAATAGTATAAGAAGAATATTGGGGACAAGAAAGAGAGGATTAAAAAAAAAAAAAGAACAACAACAACAAAAAATAAAAAATAAAAAAAAAAACCAAAAAACAAAGAACAGAAACCCCGCTGCCAGGCTCGGCTGGGCTCCGGTCCCCCGCCCACCACCTGCCGCGGCTCGGCTGGGCTTGGCTGGGCTCGGCTGGGCTCGGCTGGGCTCCGGTCCCCCACCCACCGCCCGCCGCGGCTCGGCTGGGCTCGGCCGGGCCCGGCTTCCCCACCCGCCGTGGCTCGGCCGGGCTCGGCCGGGCTCGGCCGGACCCGGCTTCCCCGCCCACCGCCCGCCGCGGCGCAGCGCGGCTCGGCTCTCCCGCCCGCCCCCCGCTGCGGCGTGGCTCGGATCCCCCGCCCGCTGCCCACCACGGCCCAGCTAGGCTATCCTGGCCGCCGCCCGCAGGGGCTCAGTGCGGTGTTAGCTGCCTCGGCTCCGCCTACCCAAGGAGGGAATCCTCCACACGTAGCTGGGATCTCCGTGTATATTTCACAGACGGATCCTCTCTGTTACCATCCCTCAAAATCAATGTCCAGACACCTCCGGACCAGGAAAAATCCCGAAACAGCCCGGTCCCAAAGAGTCTCCGACGCCTCCCAGCCGATTCCCCCCAGGAGCTAGTAACCGGGAAGTTCACTCAGCCGCCATCTTGTCTCAAAAGCATTTTAAAGAGTACACTTAAGTACATAGCATATCTCAATAGTGCATCCCAATCCTTAATTCTTCAGTACTGTATGGTACTTTCGTTTCTACACAGTAAATTTTATTCCCAGGGAACCTGTAACCCATCGCCTAGAAGCTTCCTTGCCAGCAAAACTGTATGGCCATTTGGATACAGAGCTCAGCAGTGACCAAAATAAAGGGTAGACCACAATCAATGCAACTGAACTGT
Organism: Dasypus novemcinctus; assembly: GCF_030445035.2. Lineage (NCBI taxonomy): Eukaryota > Metazoa > Chordata > Mammalia > Cingulata > Dasypodidae > Dasypus > Dasypus novemcinctus. Next base: position 30,396,179 of record NC_080678.1, on the reverse strand, counting down.
TCCTTGAAGGCTCTGAGCAACCTACTTGAACAACCTATTTGAAATGCTCCCAGGAAATTCAATGCTTTAGGAGTAATTACTTTGTAAAGTGAATAATGATGCTAATTGATTAGCTGTACTTGTACAGTACATGCTGTACTTTCCTCCCTTTATTTTTCTTTCTTTCTTTTTATTACTGGTCCAGTCCTGGTACCTTTAAGGAAGCTATGTAAATTTCTTAGGCATCTTGTGACCATCATTTGGATATTTGACCATAATACAACAAAAGGTAAAAAGAAGTCAATACAGAAACTATCTGAGGTTGCATAAATTGAAAATATTATTAACTACCTTCATCACTGATCAGAACATTCAAATGAAGGTCCTTGCTTTTTTTTGAACACTTCCAATATGTAGATTAGTGAATGGATAAAGAAAAAAGAGGTAAAAATGCTTATATCAAGGAACTAAAAGAACTTAAACACATATACTATGTTCAGCTGCTTCATAAAGATATTTATGATTTACAATTTCCATGTTTAGGGCAGCAATGCCATCAAGAAACCCAGTATCTTTTTCCTATATCCTTCTGTCTTTCTATCTTCAGAGTGTGGCTTTTCATTCTTATTCTTCTCATTTCACTTCACAAATGGCCTCAAGAGGTCACCACCTTCCATGCAAGCAAGGCTGCATGGAAAAGGCTGGTACCTGAGAGCTCTTTCCAATCAAGAAGCACAATCTTTCCCAACAGTCTTCCCCTTTAATGTCATTGGCCATACCCGAGTTTCCTGGCAACCTCTATTTGCAAGAGAAGCTGTAAAAAGAGCAAGAACATTTTTACAATAAACATTTCATTCTTCCCCCAACCCCCTCAAAAATTCAAAAATTGCTATCAGGAAGAAGCACTATTAGGTAGAAGAATGACTGAGTAGACAACAAATAATACTATCCTCTTAGGCTATTCATTTTGAATTAGTTCCCTGGTTCATCTAGGCCTATTTCTGACAGTGACACCAAATGCAAATTATAAAATCATGGGATATGCCTTCCTCATATCACCCTCTACAAGTGCGATATGTGCCCCAATCCCATTTTTCAATTTGAAACAATCATGTGAAAGGAAGACTTCTAAACCAGGTTTTCCAGATGTTCCACTGAAGATTGGTCCTAAAATAAGGCCCAAGAGAAAAAAGCTCCTGTTTTCAAATACATTGGGGGTTCTTAATCCACAATAGCATTTTAAAGGCACTGACAAGTCCTGCAGGTAAAAATATCTAATTTCCCAAAGCACAAAACACTGAACTTATATTACCATTCCCCAGAATTTATTTGAAAAATCTTTATAAGCCTTTCCCCTTTTCTCATAGGCTTGGAAGACTAATCATGGTTTTCTACAGAGAGATTTTCTGAAAATCTACTGATAGTCAGCTCATTCCTAGCATCAAAATAGTTTTTGTTATTATTCTTATTTTCTCAGTTTGATCAATTGGAAACGTTTGGAATGAGTATACAATCTTCTCTTCTCCAATTACCAAAGCTCTGAGAGATACCCACAGGTTTTCCCAAGTTAACAAAAATTCAAAAGGATGACACCTTCAATTACAACATGAAAAAAAATACTATTTGGTGAAATTTAGAGAGATTATGAAAAAATAGAGTCAGGAATTTTGAACTATGATTATTCAAAAGAAAATTGTAATGAACTCATTTTGATTATGGACCTTGTTTATAATCCAGCTCTGCTTTGGAGAAAGAAAGAGAAAAGCAAGAGACTTAGAGGATCTATGAAGTTATTTCATTTCACGCCTTTCTGCCTTTCCCACCTCCTTCCCTCTCCAACTCTTACTGGCCCATGTCCTGGGTAGGCAAACTCCAGTGAGGTCAAAGTCCATAAACTAAAGCTGGACTAAGTTTTAGGCTTAGGAATACTCATCCCAATGCTTATGACTGACATGCTAATGAGCAGAAAATGTAATTCTTCTGAATAGCTTAGCTCCTCAGTTTAAGAGGTGAAAAAGAGGAGGTAACCTTATTAGGATTACTTGCTGACACAAATGAGGGTCAATTACAATCAAACCAGGCCAGATAGACAGATTCTTGGTAGAGAAGTGAAATTTAAAAGTTTCCAATACAACTCCCTGAAATCCATTCACAGTCCAAAGACTCTATTGGAGACACACCTTTGCTAGCTGATGAATAATCTAACTGTCATGTAATGATACAAATTTCATGTTTGAAAAGGATTTGCACACAGAAATAACATTCCTTAGGTTGTTGCAGTGAATTCTAGTTCCAAGTGATTCATCATAAATGTTTTCCTTGCTTTCCCCTTTTTCTTCTTAGAGGTGCCATCCACAACCTAACATAGGATGCCCTAGACTAAGTGTGGAACCCACAGAGGGCTGGAGACATTGGGGCCTAGGAGAGGTTCAGTGGACGTGTATTACAAGGGGAAATCCTGCAGAAATCTGAATGCTATCCTCACCAAGGAAGTGGCCAACTTTCCTACTCAGAGCATCCATAGAAGCCAAGTCCTTCTAACCTTATTTATCAAAAAACAGAATTTGAGTATCAGTGTCTTTTGGGGGAGGCCCTACTCATTCCAGGTCTGCTACATTAGCTTTTCCACAAGTTCTCCACTAGCTCCCCCAGCCCTTGCCTCAGAGAAGTTAAGGGATTCATCCAAGGACACACAGCTATGAGGATGTAGAGCTCAGATTTGAACAAAGGTCTGTCTGACTCCTCAGCCAATCTACCCTGTGCTCTGTACTAGCAGGAGGTGGAGCTGGGAGTGCTAAAGCAGATGATCTGAGTGCAGAGACCACATGCTTAACAACCTCACTTCTGTAAGTAAGACTCTGGTCAATGAAATAAATGTACACGTTCACAGTCTCCACTTTTCAGCTGAGAATCACTGAAATGTTGGTGAAGCAAGAGGAGAAACACTTTGGAGAAGATTTAAAGAGAAAAACCTAATCTGGGTCCCTCGCAGTAACACCTCCATAATGAGATGGACAGGTAGCAGCTCTATTGGCAGTTTCAAATCAACATTTTGGACATGCCCTAAGCGAGCAATTACCATAAAGTTAGACCCAAAGTCCAATCAAATTTATGAGGCAGCTGACACCTTGACTTCTCTGTGGCATGCTTGAATGAAGAAAGCATCAGAAAAACAGCTGCTCTTGCATTCTTCCTGACATGTGTTAGGTTTTTAACAAGTTCTGGTTATTTTCTGGAAGGCCCAGAGTGAAAGACAATCCTTCATCAAGAGAAATTCCAACTGCTACCCTGGATCTAATCCAGGCCAAAACACATTTTAAATCCCAATCTACAGAAGTCAATTTCATTGACATGCACTTTCTGGAGATGTTTCCTGATGTACCTACAGGTTGAAAAGCAGGGCTGGATTTATATGCGAATCCCCTAAAGTTTCCATGTAACTTTTCTGTTATCTTAAACTTCTTTAAAAATAGTTTAAATGTCATCAGGAATTTGGTATTGTCACTGCTGTCTACTTTAGGTATCTCATAGGAAAATGACCTAGCAAAAGATTCACACGGTAGTTCAATTTCTCTTAATTTCTCCAGCACACTTCATGTGATCCTTATAGAGCCCGTAATGCATCTACTAATCAACCATTGGAAGAATTAAGGTACTCCAAGGACATTTTTAAATTAAACAATTATAGATCCAACCTGTCTTCTCAGTGGTGCATTGTAGCTCAGCACCCTAATTGAACTGAACCCTTTCACATTGCTCCAAATCCCATTCACTTTCAGGTCTAGTTCAAAGGTCCTCTTCCACTCTCTGGAAGGAATCCCTTCCTCCTCTAAAATCTCAAAGCCCTTCTTTTATTCATTTTGTATGATTTATTACCATTGAATTGAGATGCTTACTCTAATAAACTGCAAATTCCATGAAAACATATTGAATGATTCATCTTTGTGTTTCCACTATATCTAGAAAGAGCCAGACACAGAAATAATTCAATGTAATTTTGCTAAATGAGAATATGTTTATAAAATCTAGTACTTTAAAAGCCAGCATCAGTCATGTTATCAAACATCATCTATACAATCTGAATCATAAAAAAATAAAAGAATTAAAAGCACATTGTTTAGTACGAAACATAGTTTACACCTCTGTCAATGACTATCTGAAAGACCTTGAACAAAAGATTTAAGTTCTACAGGTCTCAATATTTCCATCTCTGAAATTGAGGGTATTACTAGAACATAATTCTTAAGGTGGTTATGAAGAAATACAATGTCCGACAAAAGGTAAATGCTCATTTCATTCACTATTTATATTCAGTTAAATAAACAGGACATCCTCTCCCTCCCTCCCTCTCTATTTCTCTCCTCCCTCCCTCCCTCCCTCTGATTCTTGATTTATGACTGTATGGGTCAAAATAGCCTAAGGCAGTAGTTTTGAAATTATGGACTCTGAACTAGCAGCATCAGCATCACCTGGCAGCTTGTTAAAGATTAAATTCTCAGATCCCACCCCAACATACTGAATCAGAAATGCTGGGTGGGACTCAGCAATCTGTTTTAAAAGTCCTCTGGTGATTCTGATTAATACTAACATTTGAGAAGCCAAATCTCAGTGGCATAAATGGCTTATTTCTCTCTCTCAGTCCATGTCCAGTAGTTGATATCTCTGCTCCAACTCAGCCTCAGGAAGAGCCCAGGATGCCAGAGCCTTCTGCAAGCATAACTTTTGCTCACATTTCATGGGCCAAGCAAGTGGCAAGGCCAGACCTAACTTCAAGGAGGCTGGGAAGTGCAATCCTCCAGCATTGTACTTGGAGATGGAGATGGAGAAAAAAGGAAGGAGAAGAAATAAAGCATCTATGAACAGCCCAAGTGACAACCAATGCCTTTCTGCTTTTTGTTTTATTCTTATGGTAGGAATGGAAATCCTAGTTAAGTGACATGCTGAGCATTTTGATCTTACCCCATAGGAGAGAGGAGGTTATCAACTTCCATTCATGTAGAAGCTTGAATGAGATATTCTGCTGATAACATCTAAAAGAGACAATTTACCCCATTGAAATTAAGAACCTAAATTAATGGATTGCCTTTTTCACAAGCTTAAATCTTTCTTCCTTAAATATTTAAATCTCAAATCTTGATACACCTTGCTAATATTGAAGCTAAAATAAGTTGACACCTGATATAGCCTGATATGTAATATCAATAGAGCGGTACCTCAGTACTCATTGTTAATTGGTTTCAGAGTCATGACAAGTAACAAAAATGATGAGCATGGAACAACATAAGGAATAATGTAAATAAATTTAATTCATTCCCAAACCAAAGACAATGCACATTTTTAAGGCAATATATGAAAAGGTAGTGTTGTATATCATTACTTTACAGGAGAGATAAACCTAAAAATTAATAAATACTTAGATTAAATAAAATAAAAACTTCATTTTACCTGTCCTGAGGAGAGTTCATGACCTAATGGGATGGTGGGAGGAGAGTGGTGAGGAGGAGAGGTTACATGGGGTGTTGTTTGGAAGGAGAGTCCCCCTCCAATAAGCATCAGGCACGTGCACTTCAGGTGTTCTTTCTCTTTTCTGCTTTTTTTCAACTTACACCACAGGATCTGTCTGGCATACTCTTTGTCACCTTCATTGAAAACTTATCCAATGAGGACTGCTTCTGTCTTCTCAGAGTTCTTTGAAAGTGTGAAATTGTTTGGTCATTCAATAAATTCACATTTCTGCTTCTCAGGGCTTTGTCCAGATGGTACTTCTTCACAAAGTTTTGAACTTCTGCCCATTGTGCACACATTTCTTTTATCAGGAAATTGGAGACATCATCCTCCCTTATATCTTCCTTACCTGAAGAAATCTCTTCAGCCACCTCTTGTTGCTGCTCCTTCTGTAGTTCCTGCAGCTCCTCAGTGCTGAGCTCTTCACAATGTTCCTCCCCTAACTCCTCAACATCAGCAGCATCGACCTCCAGACCCATGCATTGGCACAAAGATACAGTATCCTGCACAACTGTACCCCTATACCTGCAGGCTTGGGGTCAGCCTCAGACCCTTCAAAGTCTCTCTGAGTCATAGCTTCTGGTCACAAAATCTTCCATGCCAAATTCATTGCACTATAAGAGACTTTTTTCCAGACTTTATTGATAAGGTTAAGGCAAAGGAAGGTATTGAAATGTCCCTTCCACAATTCTGTGAGGGTCAACTGGGTGTTAGAGGTGATCTCAAAGCACCTCTGGAAAAGTGCCTTGGTGCACAACTTTTTGAAGTTTGAAATTACCTGCTAGTGCAAGGGCTGGATGAGAAGAGTAGTGTGTGTGTGGGGGGGGGGGGGAGGAGGCAGTGCTGGAACCTTACAATGATGAAGCTGAACTCCTTCAGTAAGTCATCTTCCAAGCCTGGAGGCAAATATTTCTCCAGCAAATATTTTGTCATTCAGGGACCAAACACTTCACGTATCCATTCAGTGAAAAATTGCCTCATAACCCAAGCTTTGCTGTTTGCCCTCCACATCACATGGAGTTTGCTTTTGATGACATTATGCTTCTTGAAAACTCGTGGGTTTTCACTATGATAGACTAGTTAGAAGCTTGAGTTTGAAGTCCCCACTAGCATTCCCACACAATAAAGTGAGCCTGTCCTTCATTGGTTTCTGGCCTGGTATTGCCTTCTCTTCTTTTGTGATATAAGTTGTACTCAGAATTTTTTCCCAAAAAACTCCAGTTTCATCATAGTTAATAACTTGGTGGGAAATAAAACCCTCAGCCTCTATCTAGTCTTGAAATTCACTGATAAATTCATCAGCAGCCTTTTTATTAGCACTCACTGCCGCTCCATGCCTCACGACACTATGGATGCCGGTCCTCATTCTAAAATTATCAAACCAGCTTTGGCTGGCCTTAAAAACCTCAACAAGCTTATCACTCGGTTCTGATTTGTTTGTTTTTCAAAAGATCGGCATGCAAAACTTCTTTTTTTTCACATATTATGGCTTCCGAAACACTGTCGCCTGGTAACTGCTTCTCCTTTACCCAAATTAATAATAGCTTTTTAACTTACTCGAGTGTTTGGGAACACTGCTTTGTTATTGCTTTAACTCCTTTTGCAACATCAGTCTTTTTTTTAAAGGTACATAGATCACACAAAATATTACATTAGAAATTTTAGGTTCCCTTATACCCCACTCCCCACACTCCCCATTTCTCTTTCATCAACAACTTCTTTCATTAGTGTGGTACATTCATTGCATTTCATGATAACATTATGGATCACTGCTACACAGCATGGATTATAGTTTACGTTGTAGTTTTCACTATCTCCCAGTTCATTTAGTAGGTTATGGCAGGATATATAATGACCTGCATCTGTCCCTGCAATATCATTGAGGACAACTTCAAGTCCCTAAAATGTCCCAAGAGAGTCTACAGCTGCAAGCAGGAGAATTCCATCCATCAGCTATGTGGGATCTAAGGCCCTCTCAAATTAGAGATGGAGTGGACATAGCCATCCCAGGGTCTTCAGGATGGAGGAATAAAATATGGATTAGAGTAGACTTACTGGTATTCTACTAAAGAATTGTTGTGATTCTTGCAATGGAAGAAATTAAATTATATCATTGATGTGGAGACAGTGGCCATGGTAGACACTGAAAGCAGGGAGAGGGAAAAAAAAACAGCTTTTTAAAATTGCTTCTTTATTCTTAATGATGGTGGAGATGGTTGTTCCAGGCATATTGTATTCCCTAGCAAGATCAGTAATATGACTACCACTCTTCGATTTACCTATTATTTCTTTTCTTTGCTCAATGGTGGTGCAAAATAATTTTCTTTTCTGCTCAGAGCTATTACTGCTCATTTTCTTAGGACCCGTGATGAGAAAAAAAAAAAACACAAAAGTACACAAAATGGCCACAGAAGCTCAGATAAGAGCAATGGGATGTGCACAGGACAAGAGCTACCATGTGATTAATGCATGACCTTTTGTTTTGGCTGGAAAGGATAGTGAGTCACAAGATAACCGACACCAATAAGTTCTACTTTGTACATCAAGTACCAGACAAATGATGAGCACTGGGACAAAATTTTCACTTCAAAATGTGAATACCAAATTCGATGAGTTTCAAAGCAGTTGAGTACCAATGTATGACTGTATTTCAAGGTGGTGTGTAGAAATCACCCAAACCCCCGGGCACTCTGCCTCCGCTGCATGAATTGATCTAGGCACACCTAGGTTGTACCACCCAACACTCAGCAGCCAGGGCCTGAGAGAGTAGAAATGGAAAGGTCATCTCATCTGCCATTGCATATGTCTGTGCAAGTCTTAAATTGTAGAATAGCAAAACACTAAAGCAGGTGTAAGTCACATAAGAGGCATCAGAGATTTCTTTATTAAGAAAATCATCACATGCATACAGCTTGTGGTAAATGTTTATTTTTCTAGCAAATCAGTGTAGTATCACAATTTTCTACCCAAGAGAGGAAAATTGTATTCAGAAAGAAGGGGTTTTTTTTGTTGTTATTTCTGTTTTTATTTTTAATTACAAAAATGTACCTGTAAAGTCTAGAGGTGACCTGTGCAGGGTTTTACCCGAGCTTCTGTTTTAGGTAGTCATCCTACTTACTCTGTTTCACAACCTACTATATTCTTAAAAGCCCTATTTAGAAATTGAACTTTTGGAAATTGAATTTCTCTTACAAATAAGAGAGAGGTATAATATGTAAAAGAGAATTTTTAAAAAGTTTTCATAGAGTAGTACAAGTAATGCAAATAGCCCACAAAGATATAGCCCAGATATACTTTCTCAAATCAACCTGATTGGAAGGAAATTCTTATAATAATAGTAATATATTTATTATTATTATTATTTTCAGTTGAGGGATTTGACTATGTCAAATTATCCCAGCCCATAGAAAAGTTTACCAGATAATAGAAAAGAAGAGAATTTTTAGGATGAACTCCTTATGGGAATCTCTAGTTCAGGTATGTGAAAACTTAGTAAAAACTTTAATTTTGCAAATAGCTTTTATATCTATTTCTCCCCTCCATTGTGATAGCATTTTGGAAATGGCTCTCACTTAACAGTCAAGATGTTAACTTTATTTTTTCTCTATTTTTTTAAAAAAATGTTACATTAAAAAAATATAGGAGGTCCCCATATAACCCCATCCTCCTCACCCCACTTCTCCCACATCAACATATCAACAACCTCTTTCATCAATGTGAGACATTCATTGCATTTGGTTAATACATTCTGGAGCACTGCTGCACAACATGGATAATGGTTTACATTGTACTTTACACTCTCCCCCAGTCCACCCAGTGGGCCATGACAGAACATACAATGTCCAGTATCTGTCCCTGCAGTACCACCCAGACAACTCCAAGTCCTGTAAATGCCCCCACATCATATCACTTCTTCCCTCTCGTTAGCCTCAGCAGCTACCATGGCCACTTTCTCCACATCAATGCCACAATTTCTTCCATTACTAGTCAAATAGTTCCATAGTAGAATATTAGTAAGACCTCTCTAATCCATACTCTGTTCTTTCATCCTGTGGTCCCTGGAATGGTTATGTCCACTCCACCTCCATATAGAGAGAGGGCTTAGATTCCACGTGGATGATGGATGCAATTCTCCTGCTTGTAGTTGTAGGCACTCTTGGCTCCCTGGTGTGGTGGTTGACCTTCTTCACCTCCCTGTTAGCTGGCCAGGGTAAGTCCAATAAACCAGAGAGTAGGAGTTGCAAGTCTGCTGAGGCTCAGGGTCTGGCTGTCACATGGACCATCCACAGATTCAGGTCTCCTGAGTACACACCAACCCCAGAGTCAACCACAGCTCCAGTAAAAGTGACAGAAGAAGCATGTTTAGAAAGGTCACATCTGAATCCAACTCCATCATACTGAGGAACACAAACGCCAAAGTAGAACCAACTGACATGGCACTGATCTCCAGAATCATCTGCTATGACTATAGAACCTGTGAGTCTCTGTAGCCCTTAGGAGAACCAGTACGTGGTATTGCTTTCACCTTGGTTGTCTCTGGAATCCTGCTGAGGTGTGCATAAGCATGACCCCTCTGATGACCTCCCAACTATTTTTTGAAGACCCATAGCCATATAAACTCATTTGTCCTTTCCATTTCCACCTTTTATTCAAGTCAAAAAGCAGTTTTTAACAACTGATATTACATGTAGGTTGAGATATTCTGCTGGTCTGAGTTGACCCTTTTATTCAAGGTTTTTTTCTAGTTACATCATCAGCTGGTATTTGGTAGTGATCCCTTGGTGCCAGGGAGGCTCATCCCTGGGAGTCATGTCCCACACTGGGGGGAAGGCAATGCATCTACATGCTGAGTTTGATTTAAAGCATGGCTACATTTGAGCAACATGGAGGCTATCAGGAGTAACTCTTAGGCACACTGCAGCTCTAGGTCTAGTTTATATTTCAGGTGCACAAGCTCATAAGCATAGTCATCAGTATCAAGGGCTCATTGTTGGACCATCCTTCTTTATTGGTCTTTGTCATTACACTTGGGGGATTTTTGCCTTCCACATTTGTAAAATGATATATTAGAGAGTAAGATTTGTGATGGCTATCACTGTCAGGGTGGTATGAGGAATATGTGCATGCACACAGAAAAGCTACGAATGGTGACATGTTAGGCAGCCTCATAGCCATGCCCCAGAAAGCAGCATGTTTTATACCCAATCAAAGCATCTAATGCACAGCAGCAGTACCTGGTTCTTCCATAGTCATAAGCGCTCATGCTGAACTTCTTACAAGGCCACCAGCAGCTTGGATGTCACTATCCTAGTCACTCTTGAGTAAATCCCTTCCCATTGGAATGAGCATCCCCTGTGCATAAACCTGCCAAACATTTGAGGGAAAGGGGCTCTTGAGCCTGCTTGGGCAGATTAATTTGAAAGAATGGAAGGATTAAACCTCTGGATCTTAATTGCAGAAAACACATGGCAGCTTCTAAAACTCAAGTCAGGTCCTTCAAAGCTATTAGTCAATTTTTTTTATCCTGTTCCCCACTCCCGCATGGCTTTTTGATGATGTCTGCTCTCTGTGTTCATTCACTGTGCATTCTTCTGTGTCTGTATTTACTTATTTTATTTTCCCTCCCTGCCCCCTATGGCTTGCTTGCTATCTACTCTCTGTGTATATTTGCTGCACGCTCTTCTGTGTTTTTGCTTGTATTCCTTTTTTGTTACGTCACCTTGCTGAGACAGCTCTCTGCAGCGCTTATGGGCTGGGCGGTGCTCCGTGGCACTTGCTGGCTGGTGGCTCTCCATGGCATGTGGGCAAGCCTGCCTTCACAAGGAGGCCCCGGGATGTGAACCCAGGGCCTCCCATATGGTAGACGGGAACCCAACTGATAGAACCACAGCCGCTTTCCTATTAGACAATTTTTAACCAAAAATTTTACTTTCAGCAAATTTAGGGCTTTTCCTCAGCACTGACTAGGCCCTTAAATCAATACTGTCAAATGCCAGAGAAAGTCAGCACTAACAGTTTACCTCTTCCCACAAACTGGAGGTTGAGGGCCACCACACACCACCTGCTTATAAAGGTTGTGACCTACATGGTTTGGGCCTGACGCTCTGTGGTCACTAAGACACATATTCCAGACATTCAAAATTAAGTACAAAAGGACTTGAGTCTCTTCACGTAGTTTTAAAACACCTCCCAGAGTAACCCCTGCTCCTCTCTTAAAATCCCTTGAAAAATGGCCCCATCCTTATAAAACCACTTAGCATTCATTATTCTGGTCACCAATGATAAAATGGAATTGGAAAAGAAGGATTTTTTTTTTTATTATTATACTGCTATTGTCTCCCCCACTTCCTTATCCAGAAACTTCTTTGGAAGATGAGAGAAGATAGTAAATTAATAGAAGCAGCAAAATTCTCCTTAACACAGGGAAATAGATTAAGGGAATTGGAGAAATCTCACATTAACAATTTTTACCCTACACCTTCAATTCTATTGAAATACTTGATCCATACTTTTTTATTTTTAATAGCTTTGCTTTCTGCTTTTCTCTAGGTCTACCAACATATTTCTTACAAATGTAATGCCTAAATAAACTGAAAGACCTTTCTCTCTCTCTTTTTCTTTTAATTTTCACTTCCATAGGACTAGGACTCAGCAGTCATTAACCAAATTTAGGGCAGCCCTACCAAGCAACATTTATGAATTTCAATTTAGTGAATTTAAAAAGAAAGCAGGGTATGGGGGAGAGGGGTAGGGGTTTTTTATTTGTCAAATTGCTGAGAGTTGTTTAAAGAACACTATTAGATCATTTATTTTAATAGATTTCCTTTTCCTGTTTCAGTTTGTAATACCATTGGGACTTTGGAAATAAGTGCTATTCTAGGCAAGATTTATTTGGTAAACATTGATTCATTTTGTTTTTATTCTGATTGGACCTGAAATAAACTGTTCTCCCTTCCTATTTTTTATCTGCCTTCTTCCCAGTGGAATGACCTGAGCTGACTTATGGCTGTTGGTCACAAAGTGATTTTAGCACAAATACTCCCAGGCCCTTGGGAATCTTACTCTCCTACTTCAGGAAAGAGCAGAAAAGGAAACATTATCCTGTATCCTCTTGCATGAATAACAATCAATAACCCTATTTTAGGAAAGGGGAAAACTTAACCCTTTTGAAAACACAGTATAACTGTGGGTTAGGGTTCCCATCTGTTTTCTGTCAGACTTCCACTCAAAAAATGATTTGGCTGCTTACCAGTTTGGTGACCTTGACCAATTCACTTCCTTTCCCCATACCTACCTCTACATTTGTAAAGTGGAGTTAATGATAGCCCCTATTTCGGAGCTTTGTTGTAAAGATTCAGTAAGATAATGCTTAACAAACAGAAAAGGAGAGAAGAAATATCATTAGATGATATTTTTATTAAAATTAAAAAAAAAAACTCTCAGGCAAATGATATGTTGCCTTGGAGATACATCCAAAATAGTCCACTGTGTATGTTAGGGGTGGGAGTGAATGAGGGCTATGGATAAAATACAAGTGTATGATAATTGGTAAGGACGAGATAGGGTTCATGGAAGTTTGTCATCTTATTCTCCTAATTTTGGATACATTTTAAATGTGACATAATTAAAATATTAAAACAAACAGAAACAAAACAAATCTCACAGGTTATTGGCCATCAGGATTGTAAGGGAAAGAGGAAGTTTGTGTGAGCCTGATGCTTCTATGCATATATTTTCTACAGTTTTGCCTTGAAATACTTATCCTCATATCTGCCAGAAACATGTATGCTTCTGGATATGTGTTTTTAAAGCAGTTCTAAAATATACTTGGCAGGAATATTTTCCCTTAGGGAAATGGGAGACAGAGGCATGAAAGGGGTCTTACATGCCCAAGGGATGGTAGGTCTCCTTATTAATATAAGAGCTGCTGTGGGATGCCAGGAAAATTTCAAATCACCTTTCTATGTTCTTTTGGGATCATAGAGGGGAAAGAAGACAAGGAAACATTCTCACTGTGAGCAGGGTGAGGCATCTGAGGAGGCCTTTTGTAGAAAAGGTTGTGTTAGCGAAGATTAATATGGCAGTAGCTTCTGCTCTCTTCACGGAGCTGGTTTCCAACCTGCTTCTGTTCTTCTTTCGCTTGAGGTGCACCACAGGTCTCAGAACCTGCAAAGGTCTTGTTTCACCTGAGCCATTAGTTTCAGTAATTGTATGCCTTCATGTCAACCAACCACAGAGTCATACCTTCATGACTACAAAGAAGCCAATTTGTCTATAAGTGTGTTGTTAATAGTTTGATTGAGTCTGTCTTCACTGAGAAAACTTACAGGAAAGAAATCATGATATTCCTCTTCAGGGCCTTGGAGAAAAGACTAAAAGAGAAAATATACAAAAATGAGACTGAATATGTCTTGATTCCAAAAGGGATGGTATATTAATTATCTACATCTGTATAACAAAGGATGCCCAAAACGTAGCAACTTAAAAGAGGAGTTATTTAATTTCTCACAGTTTCTTTGGGACAAGAATCTTCTGGGAGCCTCTGGTTCAGGTCTCTCATCAAACTATCAAACAGCAATCAAATTGTTGGCTGGAGCTGCGGGCATCTCAAGGGTCACCTGGGGAATGATACTTTTCTGAGCTGGCTTAAACAGCTGTTATCAGAAAACATTTTCTCACAGGCTGTTGGACTGAAGGCCTTAGTTCCCCATTGGTGGCCTAACTCAGAAAGCTATGAAAATAAAACTGGTTATTTGTTTTATTAATGCTTTTCTTGTTTTTTTTATTTTTTAATAGAGTACAACCCACATGTTCATTATAAAATTAAAACAAAATACTTGTTTTGTATTAATTTTAATACAAAAAATTAATGCCTCCACCTCCCATCCCTCAGTACTACTTTGACACCTGTTACCTAGCTAAACTTCTACTTATCCATCAGATCATATCTTAAATTGTCCTTCTTTTATGAACATGCCTTTGCCTTCCCAGACTAGGTTAGTTGTCCCTGTGCTTTAATCTCATGTCACTCTGTACTTCCTCCTTGCATTGATCCCACTATAATTGATAATGGTTTAACTACTCTATCCGTGCAGCATCTAAGGTTAATGTGTCAGAGGGACCATACGTACTTTTCTTCCATATGTATACTCAAGACAAAACAAAGTGTGAGCATCCAGTTAATTCTTAATAAGTGAATGAATGAATGAATAAATAAATGATTATTTAGTTGACAATTAGGGTAGCATTTATTGAATACTTCCTATCTGACAGGTAGAGGATGTTTAAATTCCATTCTGATTGCTATTTTATTGGGTTCTTACTACATTGATGAGCTTGAGATGTATTTGCACATACTGAGAACCAAAAGTGGACATTACCAAGACTTATGGGTATTTCTAAAAGAGATGAAAAAGGAGTTCTAATTTCTTGGCTCTCATTCCCAAGCCCATCCCCATGGGTTGCCTGCTTTATAGACCTGTCTTTTGCACTGTTGGTCAAGCATCACTGCTTTAGCCTGTTAAATAAAACAAAATGACCACCTCATTGGACATTCCTGAAGTGACCTTTTTTCAAGAAAGGATTTTTCAAGACAAAAAATTTGACCTCAGGGACTTTCCAACGAACTGTGATGCACCCTATAGAACTGCAGTTAAGTAACACCTGGTGATAAGCCAGTTTGGGTCTATTAGAGACAGCTTAATAGAATGGACAAGAAGACCACACTAATCAATGTAGATCTGCCCCTATCCCCCATTTTTCAAGACCACCCTAAGTCATGAAAACTTAATGTTTGTGGTACCTGTCCCATTAATGCCTGCTATAGTAAGAAATGGAAACTTAACCAATCACAAATAGACACCTTAATAAAGTGACTTTTCACCAGAAACAGGCCAAATAAAGGAATGCAGCCTAGATATCCAATCAGAATATTTCCTCACTTGTTTCCCATGTTTGCCCTATATAAGCTCCCTTTGTGCAGAACTTTACTACTTTCAGTTTGGTGCTGCCCAAGTCATGAATCCTTTGTGGCCCAAATGAACTTCAGCAAAACTTATCAGTTTATCTTTGACAAGTCCCAAGAGCTGTAAAAGTCCACATGGGGGAAGGAAGCATTGGGTCTCTGGCTGGTTGGAGTGAGGAGAAAATAAATTTGGGTGGTAGAATCTGAGATCAGTCAGGACTTGTCTGGCCTATCGGGGAAGTATTCCTCATGAAGGAAAGAAGGTTCCTTGAGAAGAATTAAAAGGCCAAGCCTCTTCAGCTTCCTTGTTTCTTCCTCATGGATCATGATCAGGGCATCAACCTGGTATCTCCTTTAAAAAGCAAGGGAGAGATGAAACCTCCTGGATGGCAGAAAGATACAGCTACTCTCTTCTCTTTCTAGAGCTTCCCTTGGTCCATGGAAATCCTCTCTGCCATAATGGACAGAGCACTCAACCACATCATTGTTCATTTTCATCATTACCCTGAGAGGCAAAATGGCACAATACGTAAGAGCATGGGTTCTAGGGATGGACTTCTAAACTGTATAGCCTTAGAAAATCACAGATCCTCTATGAACATCGGTTTCTTCATCTGTGAAATGGGAAAAATAATAGCACTTACTTTGTGTGATTATTTTTTGAATAGTAAAAGGAGATACTTCAATAAATATAAGCACTGAACTCAAACAGGCTTAGTCTAGATTCCTAGCTCTGTTACTTGAAAGGTGTGTGAGAACGAGAAAATAATCTAACTGGAAATTTCAATTTCTTCATCCACAAAATGGGAATAACAATACTACCTTATGGAGGTATTTTAAGGATTAAGTATAACATAATATTCTTAACAAAGCCATGTGTGGCACATAATGAAAACTCCATGAAATATTTATATTGTAATGTTTCATGAACAGTATAGTTTACAGAAAAGAACTTCAAACCAGGTATGAGAAGATATATAAGTTCAATCCCCAGCTGTTATATCACTGAGTGACTTAGATCAAGCCTCCTCACTTCTCTGAATCTCAATTTCTTCTCCTCTCAAATACAGGACTTGGGCTAGGAGATTGCCCAGTTCCCTTGCAGTCTGATTCATTCATATTCTCGCACCACAGATCTGATTGGTTTGGCTACAGTTCTTACTGCTCCCTCCTCCCCCCATATCCTTATGATGTATTCCCCTGAATATTTTTTATAACTTGGCAGTCAATTTCTTACTGAAGCTAGCCAAAGTAATATCTTTTGGCCCATAAGGTGGTGGACACTGAATGACCACACCCATCACCTGAACTGCACAAAGGTTCAAGTTGCTTCTCCAGCACTGAGGGATGAGCTATCCATGCTCCCTCCCTGGGTTCTATATGTGAACCACAGCGCACACACAAACTGACTCCATTTCTCCAGAAATACATACTCTGTCAGACTATGTTGGAATCAAGTAATAAAGAGTTTAGGACAGCATCTCCTTTCATAAAGCATTAATAAATACTTATTGATAAATAAAAGAATAAGTGGATGAGATACAGAGAAGAGTCCCAATCATAAGTGTCTTCCTCCCTAACTCTGTGGGAGGGCACTGAGCCATGGTGTCATGATGTGACAGGTGCCAGATCTCCATGCTGCAGGATGGTTCCTTGTATCCAAATGTCCTAATATCAGGTAATGGTCAAACTAAGATTACATCAGCAATGAAGGCTGACTACAGACATGTACTATGTTAGTCATTGCATATATGTAATTTACTCAACCTTTCCCTGAACCTTAGTAGACATAAGGAGAAGTGACACCCAGAAAAGTTATGTGACTTAAACTTTGGTAAGTGGCAATGCTGGGACTTACCCTCAACTCTCTGCCTTGAAACTTTAAATTCCACCAACAAGTCATCTATTTTTCTTGCCTTTCTCTATCTTCCAAGTAACCTTTATGGGATAAGGAAATCAAAATGTTAATTTTCAGCAAAGTTTTAGCTAACAACCCTGCCAAATCATGAAGAGTGACTCCCAACAAATCTGTCCTCAGTTGAAAATAAACCCTATCTTCCCTATTCAGATGGGATCTCAGGATCCCATGCAGGGTGCAGTGGGTTGGGCAAGAAGGGGCACTTTATGTGGTCCTTTTGTGGATTGCAGCTGCAATCCCTTTAATGCCCTTTCATTCCTCTCTTAGAGGTATAGGGATGAGATGGAGATTAATTAGAGTGAACCACTGCTCCTGCCATCTGACAGAACACTGCTCATAAACTGTGAACTGGGGATAGATGTCCATATAAAAAATGAAATGAGAGACCATACTTTCCCTGGAAAAGATTGAGGAGAGGTCTTGCTCCATCCATGTTGAGAGATGCTTAGACTAATAGAAAGGGCACTTCCATTTCCAATCAGAAGCCACATTCTTTGAAATAAAAACTTTCTCTTAATCTAAGACACATGTTCAAGTGTTAGCATGGATCCACATGCATACATACCATGCATAAACATTGCATACATATACACACATACATATGCATACACACACACACACTAATGAGGTAAAGGAGACAATTGCATGTAAGGACAAGTTAGTATAAGGCCTGGTATGGATTGAGCATTGAAGAAATGCTTTCCAGAGCATTTGAGTTTCTAGAACTCAAACTAGCAGAAGGCCTTCCTGCCAGTGGTAAAGTGGGAAAACTGTGGAGTTTGCATCCAATAGTAGAAAGTGGTGATCAGGTTCCAAGTCTTGGGTCTCAAAGGGATGATGCTGGATTGTACACACAGGCATCACTGTGTGCATAATGCAGAGAAGACAGAATTGAGAACCGCTTTGGTACTAAAGGAGTCTGGAGATTTCTGATTCTTCTGAGTTTCTACACTTGATCTTAGCCAAAAGGCCAAGCAGCAATCTTCTGAGTTTATGCAGTGAGTAAGTAGGAAAGGAAGAGAAAGAAAAGAAAGGGAAAAGGAAGACTCTTATGTATATGGGATAAATGACGCATAATTTATTGAATTAACTAAGAGAAAATGAGAAGAAATAAAAAGCAGGTAAGGGAAGAGTGGAGAAGTAACTTTGAGCCAAGAATCAAAATGACCCAGAAATTGTTCTAGGCTCTCTATTGACTGAACTGTGATCCTGCTTAAGCCACAACCCTTCCCTGGACTCCATATTAAATAAACATTACAACATTAGAATGGATGCTTTATGAGATGCCTTCCAATTTTGATAGTCTATGATTTGGGTTTTAACCCTATAAAAGAAGATATATATCCAAAGTTTTATTAAACATAACCTTCTAAATTAAACAAATACAAGACAGGTAATAATGAATATAACTAGATAGATGTCACTGCTAGGCAGCCCTCCAATATCCCTATAATGATAATATCATGGACTTAGTCATTTCAAAAACAGGGAAGATGGTTTGCAATTGCAAA
The DNA here is from genome assembly GCF_030445035.2 of Dasypus novemcinctus. Taxonomy (NCBI): domain Eukaryota; kingdom Metazoa; phylum Chordata; class Mammalia; order Cingulata; family Dasypodidae; genus Dasypus; species Dasypus novemcinctus. Next base: position 30,377,302 of record NC_080678.1, on the reverse strand, counting down.
AGAAGGAAGGAAGAAGGAAAGAAAGAAGGAATGGAGGGAGAGAATGAGGAAGGGAGGAAAAGAGGCAATGAGGGGATATAAGAAGGGTGTGAAGAAGGAAGGAAGACCAGGGAGGAAAACAAAGGAAGGGGAGGGAGGGAGAAAAGATAGAAGTGATTACAATGAACCAGCATGGATTGTACTCATAAAATGAAAAATCATGTCTAATCTATCTTTTTCACCCAAGCTTGTGCAACCACGTGATTTTGAAATGCACAGAATAGGGCAGTAAGAAGAGAAAGGGTGGAAAAGGAAATCTCTATTCCCATATTAGCATTTTATAGTGATTCATTGTTATTGTTCTGCTTTTCAAAAAATAGGAGAAAATTCCATTCTAGAAATTACTATTTGGTGAGTCTTATGGTGGCTCCTTACAAAATGCAGGTAAGGACATTATTCAAAGTATAAAAGCCTACAATTTCTAAATGAGTCAGCATAGATTCATGGATCTAGAATTCTACCAGGGCTCTTTTTTCTTAGATCTCTCTACATTTTTAAGCACCTTAGAGAAAGATATAAAAGACTTATCTCACTTAGAGATGAATACAAATATAAGGTGAAATGGCATAGCCATTATGTTGGAAAACAGTCAAGGGGAAAAGAAAACAGAAAAACAAACTGCACAAATAACACACACACACACAGACAAAGAGCTTTTGACCAGAAACTCCAAGTCTAGCATTTTATCCTAAGACAATAATTAAGCAAATGTCACTGGCATATAAAATATTTATTACAGCATAGCATTATATAGAATAGTAAATAATAGGCCCTGTATAAGCTTCTAGATAATTAATTAGGAGCAACTATTTGATGAAACATGAGACTAAAAAGGTCACATGTAGAGAAAGATATCCTGATAGCCAATATGATGATGTTTTATTTGTAAATGTGTGTGGAGGGGTGGGAGGGGAGCCTGCTGAGTAGGAGTACAATATAAGGAAATTAACATTGTCCAAAAACCCTGCAAGAAAATTTACTGAAAATATACTGAAATGAGTAATCATGACTGGAGAGTGATAGTATGGCTAATATATTCTGTCCTTTCCCTCCTTTATGAATGTTTGCATGAGTGCTTCACATTTTTAAAGACTTACTAAAGATTTCTCATGATTTGGAAATAAACTATCATAGTTCATAAAGAAACTGATCTGTGTTCAAAGGGCTGAACCAAGATAAAGGGGCAAATATTATATGGAGGAAGGTTTTGTCTCAATAAGACAAAGACCTCTTTAACTATGAGGACATCCAACAGTGTAGTGCAATGACTTAGGAAGCAGAGAGTTCCCTTGACTACCACTGTTTAACCTAGAGGCTGAATTAGACAATGACATAGGAAAAGATCCTCCATCAGGTGGAAGGTTTATAGAGACAATGTGTAATGTTACAACCAGTTTACTAGCTCTGTTGAGTACTCTAAAGATGCCAAAAGGAGAGAATCAAGCATTCTAGTGCAATTGGGGAAAACAAACTACAGGTAGTAGGGTGCTCACACTCAATCATGTTTGGCCATTATAGAATGACATTTGAAGCTTCAGAATGTGAGGAAGTAGTCATATTGCCAAAGAACACATTTGAAATGTGGATCCAATGTGGTTTGTAACGTTTAGTTATTGAATGAGCAAGATCTTCCAAAAGAAACATCACGGTTTAGTTTGGTTGGCCTCTTCTTATTACTATGTTTCAGAAATAAGGCCTTAATATACTCAGTGGTGAGTTCTGGGATCCTGATAATTTTGGAATTCATTCTTCAGAAGTGTCAACATATAGCTGAAGAAAGCTGTATGTCCTTGTTTTCCTTGGGACTTCTGGCAATTAAAGATGGTTGTAGTCAAGGGTCCAAGGAAGCTCTATTGTATAACTACTCCTTCTCATCCCATAGGCCACAACAATTTAGCAACCCAGTATTAGTCCTGCTGTATATCACTGAAACCCTGAGGCTTGATCTTCCACTGATTATGAGTAAAGAATCAGAAAAATCTTCCTAAATTGTGCTGCTCCAAAGTTTAGAAATTCCTGATAGATTTATTTTCAGATATCATAGAGGAAGAGTTTTGCAGAAAATAGTATAATTAGACTAGAAGGTAAATGTAGTAAGAAGTTAACACACATGTATTGAGTGTTGAAGCATGTCTTTCTAGGGACCAAGCATGGTGCTAGGCATTGGTGGTTACAAAGTAAAAGAGCCATGGTCTCTGCCTTCAGTAATAATCTAATGGGGACAATCTCCATAAACAGTCAGAAGGTTTTGTAGAGGATATACACTTAGAAATGGATCTTTTGGAATGTGTATTTTTATCAGTTAGAGAAGCAGGTAAATGTAGTGGAATGAATCAAGACACAGAGGAATGAAAGTGGAAGGTATGTTTGGAGAAGGTTAAAAAATAGGGTGAGATGAGGGCAAGAATGCCTACAGCAAGTGATGAACAGAAAAAGTGATCATGCTCATGAGTCACGGGTCTGTCCCCTTCTCACTGTGATGCTGACAATGACCTCCTTGCCTTCACTAGCTCTTCTACTAATCCAATCCTCCTAGCCACAGAAATGCCCCAGGAAAAAGTAATGAGCATCTCTGGATTGTCAGAGACCAAGGGATGGAGTCACCAAGAAGCAGAGTTCTGGACGCCATCAAACAAGGCAAACAATTTCAGTGATGGGAAGCTTGTTCTTTGTATGTACCACAGGATTTTGCCCTTTTAAAATGTGCATTAGTTGCCTGATTAATTAGGAACAATAAAACAAATAAATAAAATGCTCATGAAACAGATGGAGTTTTGCAGGTTGAGCTCTATTCATTTTGGGAATTCTTTCTGACCTCAAGGAAATGATGAGTTGGCAAAAGATCAAAATATATAATAAGGTCTACAAAATCCAAAATATACAAAAATATAATAAGGTCTAGGTAACTGAAATAAGAAATGTAGCAGGAACTAGAAATTACATACGGGAAACTAGGTGAGTAAAAGTTCTATGAAATTTAAGGAAAACTAGATCCTGGTGACAGGTGACACAGAGAAGGAACGGTGCCAACCTCCACAAGCACACAGAGGCACTCATATGACAGGACTTGGGCAATCTCTTTCTAGCTCTTATATCTGCATTTTTCAGAGCTCTTTGGCCCCTACTACACTGTACACTGTGAAGGATACAGAGAGCAGCTATTCTCTTTGCCTTCAAGGAGATTTTACTTGCCTGGGGGTCAGGGTTAGGGGGGCACATAGGAGAGCACTTTATGTGAAAGAACAATAAATAAAAGCAAACACAGGAATGAGAGTCAATGACTGGTTTACATTTTCATGATACTTTGACCTGTAGAATGCTAACTTGAAAATATTCACTTGCATTTTTGTCCCACAATAATCCTGTGTATCATATAGGCAGAGCTATGTATGCCCATTTGTGGTATAAGAGGTGTCACTCTTTTTGCTGACTCCAATGGTAAAGGCAATGGGTGTCTCAGACAGTACTGGGAGGAAGGAACACTGTCCTATGGACTTGTCTGGGATAGGGGAGATTAAATGGTGATCTTGTGGTTGGAGGAGTCCAGATAGAGTAAACTTTACAGCAAGACCCTTTCCACTGAGTCCTCTAGGTCAGGAGGTGTGGCAGAGAGCATGGTGGACCAACCAGACCCTTAGCTATTTATCACTCTATCGGTGATCTGAAACATCAACATTCCTTTATTTTCTATTTGTACACTGTTAGAAATGTGACCAGAGCACATGCAGCATGACATATAGGGGACTTTATTTCTTTCCCACACTAAGGCCAAAATTAGAATTTCCAGGTTTGAAAGTACTCTGAGTTAAAACGTTTCATTTCTTATGCAATGAAAGAAACCAAGGCCCAAAGAGGTCTAGTAGCTTGCCTAAAGCCACATAACTGCTTCATAGCCACTTCTTCGTCACCTTGAACTGGATTCATCTTATCCTCCTTCTTGGGGGTGCAGAAAAGCCCAGCTCTAGAGTAATAGGAAACACTGACTCCTCCAAAATCAAAACCCCACCGGGTTCCTATCTCTCTCCCTGGATAGACTTCAGTTGATACGAAAAATGGAAATGTTGTGGGGTTAGGTGTGGAATGTTGGCTAAAACTACATTAGTCTTTGAACACATAGACTATAGATCCTGAAAAGTTTTCCTTTCAAGTTTATTTCATTAACTACTTCTGACAGCAACTTAATTGCACCTCCTTAACTTTTGCAATCTAAGTGTGTAAGTAAAATATTTCCACATGTCACCCAGAAAGAAGTACTGGGGGTGGGGTTCCAGGGTGGGATCTACATGGGCCATAGGGTGACAATTCCTTCTCACTTAGATGCAGGAGAAATTCATTAGCAACTTGAGGGCTTTAAAGATGAGATCAGTGAACATTCAGCAATGAAATGTGGGCACCAGGGAGAGGGGAAAGGGAGAAGAAGGGATGGGCAGTAAAAGAAGGCAAAGAGTGTAAAGCCTGAGAATCTGCCTCCAGAGGGCTTAACAAAAAGGACCAAGGACCAAAATTTGTTCTCAATCAAAATTAAGTGTTATTAGTTTAATGCAAAATGCCTTATTATAGGATATTGCCTCCTTGGGATGGTGTGTAAAATTTAACATTGTACTCCAAAGGATTTCACAAATGTGATCTTATTTCATCCTCAACTCTACCTCCAGCTATGAAGCAGCTATTGCCATTTCCCTTTGAGAGGGGGTTCAATATGCATGGAGAGGTCTGTGACTTGCTTGAAGCCACTCAGTGGGTTGGTGGCACCCTGAGCCCCTGTTCTCTTCTCTTCAACCTGGGGTCAGTCCTGGGATCAGTACACAGAGGCCCATCTCTGAAGGTGGCACCATGAAATGGTTTGAAGAACAGTTTGTACTGAAGCTTCACCTTCAAAAATCTCAAAAGTCTTCCAAACATGCTCTGTGGAGTGACTAGCTGAGAACTTATTTTGACCTTTCTGAACTAGCTTCAGTTCAGTAAACTTGCTTTAAGGGCTGGCTTGTATTTCTTGCATTTCACTAGTTCCAGAAAGTGTGCTGGATCTGCAAGCCACTTATTTTGTAGATTTGTAGATTTGAATTTGTCTTATGTATCTTATGTATTTGTCTTATGTATCTTCCTGATTAGATCCAGGTTATGTACTATATGTAGCAATGCTAGAGAAGTAAAGGTATGAGCTTCTCAGTACAGGTCAGGAGGCACCTGATATCACTGTGCCCCAACATTGGTGATGTTAGTTTTAATACCATGATTAAAATGGTGTCCAAGTTTCTATATTTTAGAGTCATGTTTTCACTTTTTAATAAAATAGTAATTTGGGGGCATAATTTGAGGGATTTTTTAAAAGTTCACCATGTGATTATACTGAGCAGCTGGTCTTGAGAAAAATTATTCTACACATACTAACTTAGGAAAATATTAGTGTAAGTTGAGGAATTGTGAGCAGAGTATGATTACCTTTTAAAAAGAAAGAGAAATTACCAACCTAGTAATGTATATAATTATAGGAAAAAAATAGAAAATCTGAAATATGGTAAAATAATAAATTTGATAAAGGCTGGTATTAGGTAAAGTAGGATGCATCACAACATTCCCTATTGTTTCTTGTATGCTTTTACTATTTCACAATATCTTAGAGAATATTTGAAAATCCATGTAAGTACATGAAACCTTAACATAGGATGCTCTCCAAAAGTAAAAAAATGAAGAGATGTCAATGTTTTTAAAATTTATACTCGTGCATATTGTTTCAATTCGATTAAAATATATTATGCTTTTTTTTGCAAAAGTAAGAACTCAATGCATTAAAATTTTTTTAAAATTTAATGAACCTCTATCTCCTATCCACACAGTTAGCCCATGAACTGACATTCAAGATGCTCTTCTCCATTCCTATCTGATCGCAGGTTTGTGTAAAGCTGCAGAAAGACAGAGAAGCCCAGAGAAGCTCAAGGAAAGAAGCTCACAGAGAGATGCCTGATCAACCACATCTGAGTTCAAGGAGAAATGCCCCAAGAGGCACAGGAGAGATGAGACACAGAGGGAAATGCCTGATCATCATAGCTGAGCTCAAGGAGAAAGTAGAGAGAGACCAGCAGACCCACCATCTTGCCTTGCCACACATGGCAGGGCACCAGGACCACCAGTAGCTGACTTTGGTGAGAAACCATCTCTGATGGTGTCTTTTTTTTTTTTTAAAGATTTATTTTATTTATTTCTCCCATCCTCCCATTTCCCCATTGTCTGCTCTCTGTGTCCATTTGCTGTGTGTTCTTCTTTGTCTGCTTCTATTCTCATTAGGTGGCTCTGGGAACCGATCCTGGGACCTTCTGGAGTGGGAGAGAGGGATTACTCTCTTGGACCACCTCAGCTCCCTGTTCTGCTACATCTTCTTATTTTCTCTCCTCTGAGTCTCTTGTTGTGTCATCTTGCACTGGTGGACCGGCACTCCTGTGCAGGGTGGCTCTCCTGCCTGTGGCTGCATTCCCACATGGGCCGGCACTCCCTGTGGGCCAGCTTGCCACATGGGCCAGCTTCTCCTCACCAGGAGGCCCTGGGCATCGAAGCCTGGACCTCCTATATGGTAGATAGGAGCCCAATTGGGTAAACCACATCCATTTCCCTCTGATGGTACCTTGATTTGGACATTTCATGGCCTCAGAACTGTAAGATTTCCCCCCTAATAAAATTTCCATTATAAAATCCAAGACATTTTTGGTACTTTGCATTAGCAGTCCTGTAGCAAACTAAAACACTTCTTGAGTTGCCATGGGTTGATTTTAATATAACCTCTCATTATTGTGGAGGATAGTGAGGAAGGAGCTCAAGAGTGAGCCCTGCCTTACAGATCCTCACTGTGCCTGGCACTTGTCCCACTGAAAGCCCTGCTCCAACAACATTCTCACTACAGTGATTACAGAACTGCAGAGAGAATCCTGTAAACCTGTGGGAATATGAGATGATGGGAGGGCTGGATCCAGGGACACACACCTGAAGTATGTATCAAGAATCTTTGTCATGCTACCTAGAGGGGAAAAATAGACTAAACAGGAATTAAATGAGTAAAAATTGAAATAATTACCGGGCTCCATCAAACAAATAACAAACACGATAAATTTAATTTGGTAAAAAGAATTAGACAAGATTACGGGGGAACAGTACACTCAGCTAGTGCTGGCAGCAAAGGAAATTGTTTCAATCTTTCCAAAGGGCAACCTGACAACAGGTAACAAGAGTCACAGAAATGATATGCCCTTTGATCCAGTAATCCCGCTAGAGGGAATTTATTCCAAGAAAAAAATAACCTTAAAAACAAACAAACAGTGAATGAACAAAGGTCTTCTTTTTTTTCTTTAAAGATTTATTTTTTGTTTATTTCTCTCTACTTTCCCCTCCCCCCATCCCCGCCATTGTCTGCTCTCTGTGTCCATTTGCTGTGTGTTCTTCTGTGTCCACTTGTATTCTTGTCAGTGACACTGGAAATCTGTGTCTCTTTTTGTTGCATCATCTTGCTGTGTCAGCTCTCCATGTGTGTGGTGCCACTCCTGGGCAGGATGCACTTTTTTCACACAGGGTGTCTCTCCTTACTGGATGCACTCCTTGCACTTGGGGCTCCCCTACATGGGGGACACCCCTGTGTAGCATGGCACTCCTTGCGCGCATCAGCACTGCCCATGGGCCAGCTCACCACATGAGTCTGGAGGCCCTGGGTTTGAACCCTGGAGCTCCCATGTGGTAGGTAGGCACTCTATCAGTTGACCCAAATCCACTTCTCCAAAGGTGTTCTTGACAGCATTATTTGTATTAGCAAAAACTCCAAGAGGCAACCCAATTACCAGTAAGTTCGCAAAGTAAATTTCAGTGTGTCACTTCAGTAGGCCATTATGTCACCATTAGCTGAACTCTCTGATGAAGCAAAGAGAAGTAGGTATGGGGTCATCAGAGGAGAAAGAGGCCTCAGAAATAACTGAGGCCATCCTACTTTAGGATGCTTAGTTTCAGTTGTGGAGCTTGCTACTGCTGATCATGAGGCCCCAAATCTCCAGTGCTTGTTGAGCCCCCTGCAGAGCTCAGGCTTGGTTCCTTCTTTGGTTCTCAAGGTCAGCTTTTTGCCAGCTCATCTTTAGATTGGATTTTGAGACATCAGCAGATAATATTGTTGCTGTCCTTCCAAAAGTGTAAGTGATGAATGGCTGCTAATTTCCTATGATCCTGACCAGAGAGAATTCAAAAGAATAATCCCGATCATGAGTTTGCTGGTGGTAGAAGAAGTCCCTGCTGACTCCAGCCACTTCTCACTGCCCGTCTCTCTGCCTGACAAAATTTCTCTAACAGAGCAGGGGAAGGAACACTCCTGAGAGGGCGCCGGTTGGGATCATATTTGTTTGGGAACTGGGAAAGGATCTCATCTTCCTGGACTGCCCTTTATCAATAATGTTTCCCTTCCTGGCTTCAGTTTCATTATTCTCTTTCAATGGTTGAGCAGATGAAATGCATTCTTGCATGACTAACTCCATCTCATCATTTATATCTGTCACAGGTCCTATGAAAGACTCTGGGAAGCAGACTGGGTCAGTGGTTTGTGTGCAGGAAATTTACTGAGGAGTGTTCTCAAGATCAAACCTTGAGCCTTTCCTTATCACATCAGAGAACTTTGTAATTTTTACAACCTTCATCATCATCTGCAACTAAATTTTTTATTTGTATAAATGTTTGTCTCTCTTTCCACCTAGAATATAAGCTCCATGGAGAAAGAGACCTTGTCTATTTTACTTATCCCTGTATTCCCAACACTTAGCCTGGTTCATGGCTCATAAGCTATAATATTTGTTGAATAAGTCATTAAAACAATGAGTCAAGTTGTTTGTGAGTAATAATAATTAGAAAGCACTGTGAAAAATTTTTGATTCTATGTTTAAAGGAAGCCCAGTTCAGAAAAGCGCTGGCTGTTAAGAAGTCCACGTCTGCTGGTTTGTTTCCTCTGCAACTTCCCCCATTGGATGAATTTATGATGTTAAGGCATGGATTTTTTTGTGCATTTTGGTTTCTGTGGAACTTACAACACTGACTGACATTTAGTAGATGCTCTGTAAATATTTGTGGCATGAATGAATGAATGAATCTTACCTTTGTGGCCTGGAGCCACATGGAATGAATCTGATGCTCCTCTATATAAAAGCATTTCAGTTCCTGAAGCTCCTGGTCTATTCCTGCTGAAACTTCTCTTCAGGACAACCCCTAGGAGTTTTCTAGTCTTTCCTCAGATGGGAAGTTTCTAAACTCCTTCATTATCTTCCCTTTCTTTCCTAGGCTAAAATCCAGATGATCAAAAGACTCTAGTTTTCTTGATTTAGTTCTTTCCCGCCCCGCCCCCCACAATTAAGATGGGAGTCCTTGAAGGCAGAGATTGTACCATATTCTTCTAATTCCCAACCTGGATGGTCTAGCTCTTCATAACATTGTGTGCATCAGGTGCTCAATAAATGTTTGCAAATAAAGCAGTCAGCCATTTTCACAATTGCAAATGGTAAAGGCTTATTAAATGCCCATTACACATCTCTTCCCCTTTCCTCCTTTTTTTTCAGTATTTTCCCCCTCTCTATTCTCCACATTACTTAACCCCCAGGGAAATCCTCTCCTTCCAGGATCTCATTACGATTTGTCAATAATTAAGTTAATTGTCAAGAGACATAACAGACCTCAGATTCTAATAGTAAGTGCTTGTTTAAAAACATTGTGATTCTTTGTCCACAAATTTTTCAATTTATAATACGATTCAAAGAGAAAATTAGAAGAATGAATGAACAAAGAGAGTATGGTGACTAAAGTATGAATTTGTTGCAAATAAGGTGTAAATAAAACAGAAGAACACAGAGTGGAGAAAGTTAGAATCTATAGCTTAATTAATACTCTGCATAATTAATGCAAATGGCCCCATTCCAACAACTCTGGGATAATTTGCACAATTCATTAGTGTATAAAAATCTACCCTGTTCCAGCTATGCATCTCCCCATAATTACCATGGAAACTTTTTCCCCTAGTCTTTCCTCTGACTGTGTCAGAAGCTGTGTCGATACCAGGTATCCAATGGTAGACCAGGCAGATGTCACTCTAAACTCTTGGAATTTCATTCTAGCCCGGTTGACAGACATTAAACACGTAATTTTTTTTTAAGAGTTATTTATTTTATTTCTCTCCTCTTTCCCCCCACCTCCCCCCACCTGCCCCAGTTGTCTGTTCTCTGTGTCTATCTGCTGTGTGTTCTTCTTTGTTCGCTTCTGTTGTTGTCAGCGGCACAGGAATCTGTTTCTTTTTGTTGCATCATCTTGTTGTGTCAGCTCTCCATGTGTGTGGTGCCATTCCTGGGCAGGCTGAACTTTCTTTCGCACTGGGCAGTTCTCCTTACGGGGCGCGCTCCTTGTGCGTGAGTCTCCCCTACGCAGGGGACACCCCTGCGTGGCAGGGCACTCCATGCGCTCATCAGCGCTGCACATGGGCCAGCTCCACATGGGTCAAGGAGGCCCGGGGTTTGAACCGTGGACCTCCCATGTGGTAGACGGACACCCTAACCACGGGGCCAAGTTGGCTTCCCAAAGACATTAAACACATAATACCACAAACAATCAAATACGGTGGTGATGCATGCTTCTGGTTAACTCAAGGCTTATAATGTTGAGGGATACTATTGAGCTGTCATTTATTCCCTGCCCCCTTTATGTCTAGCACTACGTTGCTGGTTCACCAAATTCACACAACATACCTAACAAGTGATTAACAGATTTTCCAGTTTAGAGATGACAATACAGTTTCTTAAAATGTAATGAATAACATTGATCATATCCTCTAAACTGCATTGATGTCTTATAACATGCCAGACCCTCATGTACACTATTTTCAGAGCTCTGAGAGATTGAGGAGATTTTCCAACCTCACAAAACCAGCACTTAGTTGAGGTAGAACTGAATTTACTGCCAGACCCTGTGCTCTGCACCAAAAGCTGTGCTACAGACAGTTGACAAACTGAGGCTCAAAGAGGTTCAGTAGTGGGCTCAGGATTGCATGGCTATAAGTGAAAGATGTAAACCCAAGCATGCCTGACCCCAAAATGTGTGTTCTTCCTATTAAAATTGAAGGATTTAATACCTGAATGCCCTTAATTGAAGCCTCGGTGTATCCCAATTTGGGCCAGTAATACACTTCAGCTTCTCTCGGGTAGAACCTTGCCACTCAGGCAACCAAGGAAATAGACATAGCCATACTCCTACCCACCAAGATACCCTTCCCTCTCTTCTGCCAAGTTTTTGCCTCCTTTCTTTCAGCACCCGGTGAAAAACTCCCCTATTTTTCGTTGCCTTCCCCTTATAACCATAAGGCTGAGTCCTCCCTACTCCGCTTTGTCTAAGCACTTAGCAGCTCCATGGTCACTGCATTAATCTGTCCCTGTTTATGTGCTGCCCTAAGAATATTCCTAAGTCATTTTCATGCATGTGTGCCCTTTCATAACAATTAAGCTTTATGTGCCCATGAGGCAGGAAAAGAGCCCTTTATATTTTTTTGTAGTGCCCTCCACAGAGCCTGGTTCAGTCCTTGCACACAATGGAGTTAATTAAATCAAGTCACCCTCTGTTCCCTGGGGAAACTAATGCAAGCTGCTTAATGAAGGACAGAGGACAGGGAGACAGGAAAAGACAAAGAGCAAGAAGTGGCAGTTAACATTGTTATGGGGAAAAAATATCTTCAGACAGAGTGCAAGATAGAAAATATGGCATCTACCAGGAAGAGTTAGACATCTCAGAAGGATGGATGGGAGTGGGATTTCTTCCACTTCAGGGAAAAAGGGCAGTCATGGAGAAGAAGACATTTGTTTTGAAATTTTAAGTATGATAGGAATTGGACATTTAAAAAAGGGTGTAGCAGTTTGATATTATTGATGAATTCCAAAAAGAAATATTAGATTATGTTTGTAAACTGGTCTTTTCCTCTGGGCATATGAAATATTGGATTCAGTAAGGCACTGAGTACCCTTGGTGGATGGGGATGCACAGATAAAAGGCATGCAAAGGACAGAGTTGAGGGTTTTTGATGTTGGAGTTTGATGCTGAAGCTTTAAGCTAGAGCCCCAGGAAGACTGGGACCCTAAGCATGGAAAGAAGGAGGCCCTGGGAAGAGAGGAACCCAGGAAGCCTGAACCCTCACAGATGTTGCCAGTCAACTTGCTCCAACATGTGAAAATAGACTTTGGTGAGGAAAGTAACTTATGGTTTATGGCCTGGTATCTGTAAACTCTTACCCCAAATAAATACCCTTTATAAAAACCAACCAATTTCTGGTATTTTCCATCAGCACCCCTTTGGCTGACTGATATGGAGGGGAGGTATTTAGCTGGACAGAACAACAGAAACCACAACCCCAGTGTAGGTAACTGTAGTTGGAGACAAGGAAGAAGGGATGGGTCTCTTGAGCTGGGTCATCAGGGGCAGCCATGTGTGCAGGAGAGAAATGATGTCTTCAAGGTAAGTGGGGTCCGGATGGAGCAGAGGTTGAATGGCAGGGTTTGGAGTATGAAATCTGGTCTGTAGACAATAGGGAACCAAAGAACGTTTTTGTGTCAACCATAGGTATAATCTGAAATGTGATTCAGGTAATTTCCATTGCTTCATCATCAAAATAGATGGAAGGGGCCAGGTTAGAGGCAAGGAAACTAGTCATGATGTTATTCCAGTGGGTCAAAAAAAGTAATGATGGTCTGAGCTGGGACAGTGGTAGTATTCAGGGAAAGGAGAAGGAGAAGGTTTGTGAGGGATCCTCCACAGAGGATGAATGGACAGGGCTAAGTATAGATATGTATATGGATGCAGGGGAATGGATTGAATTAATGCAGGACCAAAATCTTTCCTCTGGTGAGGAGGATAGTAATAGCTAACATTTTTGGGGCTTTTTCTATGTGTAGGCACTGTGCTAAGCACTTGATAGATCCTTCGGCTGACTAATCTTTATAACAACTGTTACGAAGATAGGTAAGAGCTATGAAGGTGGGAGATATGGCTATAGTAACCAAGGCAACAAAAGCTAAAATACTTTGCCCAAGTACATTCAACTAGTAAGTGACAGAGCTGGGATTATGAACTCATGACATCTGACTGCTAAGACCACACCCTCAGGCATAAGGCTCTACTGCAGTGTCAAACACAGAAACAGTAAATATGGAAATCCCATTGAATTTGGTGTGCGAGGACAGAAGGATCCTCAGAAATATCATGGATGAAAGAAGTGTCTTTGGGGAGTCATGACAGCAGCACAAGGAATCTTATTAAATATTAAGCTCCTTAAATGTTACCTCTGTGTCAGGCACTTCTCTTGTTGAATCAACTCATCCAAAACATGATGAGACAGAGGCTATTAATATTATTTGCCTTCTACAGATGAAGAAATTGAGGATCAGAGTAATTAAGTAACTTGCTTTAAGATCACACTGCTCCTACATGAGAGTGGGGACTTGAACCCAGGGCTTTACACCAAAGTCTATGCCCTTTACCATAAAGTACTTCGTGTCCAATGTGGCGAAGTGTTCATGAGAATGAGAACATGATAGTGGCCATTTGTATGGTGGACTAAGGTTGACGACATAATTTATTCTCTAATCTGGAAAATTTTTGAGAAGTCCAAAGGGGGCTCCACTAATATGAGTGCCAGGACAACAAGTATTGACTGCTCTGACCCCAGGCAAATTAGGGGGTATGGGTGCCATACCAAGAGGGTGTGGGCATCCTTCAAAAGGTCAGTTTCAGTAAAGTATGTGACTGCAAGCCAGAAAGCAGAACGTTAAAGAGAGACTAGGAGATGAGGAGAAGGAAAAAACAAAGCTAACGTGGCTTATTAAAAACATGCGAAGGGAAGCAGATATGGCTCAACTGACTGAGTGTCTGCCTACCATATGGAAAGTTGAGGGTTTGATACTCCTGGCCCATGTGGTCAGCTGGTCCACGTGCAGTGCTGCCGCATGCAAGGAGTGCTGTGCCACGCAGGGGTGCCCCCTGTACAAGAAGTGCACCCTGCAAGGAGAGCTACCCCACGCAAGAAAAAAAAGTGCAGCCCACCCAGGAGTGGCACCGCATACACAGAGAGCTGACGCAGCAAGATGACACGACAAAAAGATACACAGATTCCCAGTGCCACCTGACAAGAAGGCAAGCGGACACAGAAGAACACACAGAGAATGGGCAAAGAGAGAAGACAACAGGGGAGAAGGGGAGAGAAATAAATAAAATAAATCTGAAGGAAAAAAAAAAAAAACATAAGAAGACAGGCTGCAGCACCTGGGGAGGGAGCCTGCTGAAACTTGCTTGATTGTGGGCAAGGCTAGCCCCTGGGCACATCTGAGCACCAATCTGATGGCTCATGAGCAGCCAGGAAAGGGACTGCTCCTGTTTGTTTGTTATTTTGCTTTTGTTCATCTTGCTTATTTTTAGAGATGGCATATTGAGCATATCTGTAGGCAGAAAGGGAAGATCCAGTAAAAAAAAAAAAAGAGAGATGATGCAAATGTGAGGAGAAAATAATTTAAGAAGGGTTGGAGAGTTTCAAGTGCTCAAGGAGAGGAGTTTGTCTTAACAAAAGGGAGAAGGAAGGTCTCCTCTTAAAATAATGAAAAAATGGCTAGGAGATATACAAGAGTGAAGGAGACAGCTCTCCACAGAGGGAAGTGCCCAGCTTCCTGGGAGAGGAGGGGGTGATAGCAACATCCATTCTACATATCCCTCAGTGGGTATAGATCCAGTGCCTACAGAGGGCCTGTGCTTGAATGAACATCTCTAAGGTAAGCTGGGTCCTTCCTGTTAGAGGTGCCTCAAGCAGAGGGGTTAGCTCGGGATGAAAATGAGCTGCTTGGGTCACTGATTCATTGCCTGACTTTGAAAGCCCCGTTTCCTTCTCATTTCTGTTTTCACGTCTGTCAAAGGGGAAAGTAACCAGACTAGTGCTTAAAAGGCCCATAGTAGGCTGTGATGTGACTTCCTTGTTCTAATTTTTAATTTTTAAATTGAAGCATAATATACCAAACATACACATAAAATAGTCAACAAATGATGGACTAGTGTAGACTTACTGGTGTTCAACTATAGAGGTATTATGATTCTAGCAATGAAAAACTTTTATCATTGATGTGGAGGCAGTGGCCATTGGAGGTCCTGAGGGGAGGGAGAGGGAAAAACAGGGGGCATTTTTGGGACTTGGGAATTGTCCTGAATGACATTGCAATGATAGATACAGACCATTATATATCTTGTTAGAATTCACAAAATTGTATGGGAGTGTGAGCTACAATTTAACTATAATCCATGCTTAGTGCCAATGCTCCAAAACATGTTCATCAATCGTAGCAAATGTACCATCTATGAAGGATGTTGTTAACTGGGAAAATATGGGAGGGGTAGGGAGTGGGGCATACGGGAATCCCCTATATTTTTCATGTAACATTTATGTAATCTAAGTATCTTTTTTTAAAAAATTTAAAAGTTTATTTAAAAAATAGTACACAAATCATTGAATTTTCACAAACTGAATCCATATATGTAAACTCACCTGAATCAAGGAACAAAACAAGGGAAGCCAATGTGGATCTACCACATTGAAGGTCCCAGATTTGGTTCCTGTACCTCCTAAATAAGATGAGCAAGAGAGCAAGCTGATGTGATGTGCTGGCATGGCAAGATAACACAACAAGATGACACAATGAGGAGATACAATGAGGAGGCATGACAAAGAAACACAATGAGAGACACAGCAAGCAAAGAGTGGAGGTGGCTCAAGCCATTGGCCTCCCTCCTACATGGGAGGTCCCAGGTTCCCTTCCCAGTGCCTCAAGACAAGCAGACACAGAGAGCACACAACAAATAGACACAGAGAGCAGACAGCAAGTGCAAACAACAAGGAGGGGAGAGTAAAAATATAAGTCTTAAAAAAAAAGAAAACATAGGTACCCTCCAAATTGCCCCGTCTTCTCACCCTTACAAGCCTTCCCCTCCTCAGTCTCAAGGATAACCCACTGTTCTGACTTTTATCAGCACGGATTAGCTTTGCCTGTTCATATAATTTTTAAAACTGGAACCCATACAGCAGGATCTATTTTGTGTCTGGCTTCCTTCACTAACCACTAAGTCTGTTAGATTTATTCATATATAGTGTTTCATTTGAAGGGCTCACTAAAAATACAAGAAAATAAGGATATGATATTCTTTCATGAAACTAAATTTATTAAAAATAAATCAGTCCTTTTATTGGAGATTGTCATTTCATCTTTTTGGTGATAATATATCCTTTCTTTTTTGAAGTCCATTGTTCATAGCCTGAAGTTTGGTTTAAGTGTTTTATTTATTGTTTTGTTTTGTTTTCATTTTAATGCACCAACTTAGCAAATTCAGTCCCAAATTTTAATATTCTAAAAAATCTGACTTGGGCGCTGAAATCTTCAAGATAGGGACATTGAGATAAAAGTCCCCTCTGATGCTTGGCTGGCTCAAGGCTCTCAGCTTTGGTTATAACCAACTTCAATGGCCAACCCATGTGGGAAGATTGTCAAAGGTGCCCCCCAAAACCACCGTTACCAACCATGGATGTTTATAGAGAGGGTTAGTAGGAAGGGATGACTTTTCTTGTGTTTGTAACCCACAAGCATAAATAGGAAATAACAGTACCAATTTCCCTGAGTATTGGGCCAGATTAGATCTTATAAGAAACCCTTAAATACTACATGAAAGTCTGTGTTGAGAGGGGACTTGTGACCTACTTGTCAGAAAGGACAAGAGAACAGAGATACGGAGCGTGTGATTGTGTTCTCAGACACAGAGATGGTGCCCAGTGGAATTCTGGAAAGGGAGGATGTGCCCTGAGCTGGTGGTCTGCAAGGAAAGCCTCGTCACCAGGAAGAGGCTTTAAAGAGAATGGAGGGGCTCCTCGCAGGCACTCACTGCAAAAAAAAATTAAAAAATTAATTTATTTAATTCCTTGGAAGAGAAGGTAAAATAAACATTCTAGTCAGGACTGAAATGATATGTATTGTTGCAAATAACTTTTCCTTTTGATCTGGAGTCTTCTGGGTTAGCAGCAATGCAGCATTTGAAATGAGCAGTGTACAGAAAAAAATTCAAAGTAAAACGTCATATACGCTCACAAAAGTAAAGGCAGAAAGGGGATCCCAGGAAACTCAGTTTCAGATTTTAAGGAAAAATTGTCTAGCGAGATAATGGAATCTGAGATGGAATCTTCCATCAAGATCTTTTCACAAGAGAAGCTTACTTCACTGGCAGAATTCAGAATTACTTCTCCCAGGGGAGCTAAATTACATATTCGGCCACTTTCCCTTGAAGAAAGCCATTATGGGACAATTCTACCTTTAAACAAAATCAATTTGGGACACTGTTTTGCATTACTGGCTGCTAAAGAATGCAGCACTGAATTATTACAAATAGATGGTTTCGCCTCTACAACTGAAATAAGATTCATTGTGCATACAGCTTTTCAGAGATCTATATGTTACATGAAGCGGTGCACGTGTGTAGATGTATATACATGCATACAAATATATATATGTCTATGTGCATGTGTGTATGTATAGATAGCTATCCCACTACAATTTTTTATTTTACATTTCCTTCTAGAAGAAAAATATTGTTCGTTTCTGGTTGACTGCAAGTTAACACCTCTCTACTCCTATTCCTGCAGGACCTGTACCTCCTGTTTGGATGAATTCCCCAAGGTGCGGGATCTCAGCAGAAGGTATATCCATGTCCCTCTGTCACCTCCCTCTAGTAAAAGCAAGGAGGCCACATTATTTCTCTTCCATCCCCTGGAAAAACCCAGAGGCAGTTTGGGAAAACCCAGTTTTGGTCTTTTCCAGGACTTTGAATTTTGATCAAGTGCTGCTAAGGATACAGGAATATTTAAAGTTCATGAATGACACTGTCCTTTTGGTAGGACCTTACCTATGGTTCCTACTGCCCCATTCCTAGGGCAAGTGATAGTTTTCCATTAAATTTCTGCCCCCAGTTTTAAAAATTGACTTATCTATAGCTAAAATTAAATTATTTTAATTTTGATAAAGATAAGTTGGTTTCTGTGCTTTACAAACAAGAATCTCCAGTGGTACAGTTTCTGAGGCATGCAGCATGCATTCCAATAATTTTAATTTTTAAAATGGAATAAAGCAGGTGTGTTTAACAAACCAATTAGCTGTCACTGCCTTATATTGTCGAAAGGCAGGGAAAGTAATTAGATGACCTCACAGCTCGAGGGTTCAAGCGAAGCAGGTAGTTCTCAGAGGAGAAGGCAAAAAAAGGCAACTTAGCATCCATGAATGGGCATGGATTAAAATAATATAGTTTTCCTATTGAAGTGCAAGAATAGAAATAATTATGCTGTTTCTGCTTCATGATATACTATGTCCACTGCCTTTCATTTTTACAATGACTAAGGTAATTGTTTTAATTAATAACATTGTCTTCACATGGAAATGAGGGACGAGTCCTTTATTAGCAGCAGATCTAGCTTATATACACATACCCTCTTATTGTACCCTCTTATCCCACCCTCCATAGGGCAGAGGGTAATAGAGTTGGGGAGAGGGGAGGGCACACGGGCCTCTCTTCCTTTCTCTTTACATTCATGGGACATTCTAGCTTCAGATTGCAGGGACCATTCTGAGAACTCAGCCCCTCCTTGCCACTGAACTGTTGACAGTGTTCACCTGAAACTGCTGTTTCTTGATCCCTGAGAAAGCTTTAACAAGGGCCTGGATTTGATCATGTAGTCACTGCAAATTCAGGTTCCTTCACATCAGATCCCGGAAGTCCCACCCTTAGCTCCCAAGCACCCCTCCAACACAGCCAGCTCATCTGCAGAGTCTGAATCTGAAAATGACTGACAACCACCTGAGGATGGCTTCAACTGGAGGGAAGCGGAGAGACCTGCAAATGTGGAGATGCCCTATGGATTCAGACCGCCTGAGGGTACATACTGGCTCTGCCACTCAGTACATACACAACCTCTGGGATCACTTACTTTCTCTAAACCTCAGTTTCCACAGAGGTAAAATGGAACTAATAATATCACCCACATCATAGGTTTGTTGTGAGTATTAAACAAAATGATAACTGTGTGGCCCTTAGAAGGAGGCCTGGCACAGAGAAAATCCTCAATAAAAGTTCATTTTTAATTTACTTCAACACGTGAACTTTGAAGGAGTAATAGGACTCCCTTGGCAGAAAGAAGATTCAGCATCTGCTCAACACTCAGCTAGAACGTGCCAATTCTACCTCAGGGCTCTCACCATTGAAAGGGCTACTGAGATCCCTGTAAGTGCCACTGTTTTTTTTCCAAACAGTTTGGGAAGACCCATTTTTGCAGTGACCCTCAGAGTCCACTGAAGGTATTTTGGAGGAACTCGATTTTTGGTTGAAGGGAAATATTTTTTTTTTTCAACAGGTAAAAGGTATTTGGCCCTTCTATGGAGCTGGTGTTTCTGCGTGATGAAACTGGACCCAGAGGGGATCTCTTTTCATAAGACTATCATGCTACTTTACTGGAATTGTAGTTGGTATTGGGGTTTAAGATATATTTAGGGGATTGAATCTTTTTACTGACAATATGATAGCCAGGCCCTGAGCCTCAACAGACTCCAGCTCCTACAATCTGAATTATTGGACTCACCTCACTCAGCTAAGATGGAGTTGAAGAAGGGCAACCACCACACCATGGAGCCTAGAGTGCCTACAACTGAAAGCAGGAGGATTGCATCCAGTAACCATGTGGAATCTGAGCCTCCTCTTGACATAGAGGTGCAACGGACACAACCAATCCGAGGTCCACAGAGAAAAGGTGGCATTGGAGTGGGAAAAGTGGACATGGTGGCTGATGGGTATGGGGAATGGCAGGAAGAGATGAGAGGTGGAGGCGCCTTTGGGACTTAGAGTTGCCCTGGATGGTGCTTCAGGGGCAATCACCGGACACTGTAAATCCTCCCAGGGCTCACTGGATGGAATGGGGGAGAGTGTGGGCCATGATGTGGACCAATGACCATGATGTGGACCAATGACCATGAGATACCCAGAGATGTACTTACCAAATGCAATGGATGTGTCATGATGATGGGAGTGAGTGTTGCTGGGGGGGGAGGGGTGCGGTGGGGGTGGTAGGGTCGAATGGGACCTCATATTTTTTTAATGTAATATTTTTACAAAATCAATAAAAAAATTTTCAAAAAAAAAAAAAGGTATTTGGTGCAAAGTATGGAACTCAACCTGGGAGATGCTGTTTTGCTTCAGAATAATGTGTAACAATGAAATGAGAGTATTGATTTTCTTCTGAGGCTTGAAAATTGCCAGGAAAATTATCAATGCCCAATATTAACACTCTTTCCCTCAACTATTCAAGACTATAAAAGATTGAGAGAGCTGAATATTGACTTGCCTCTAAGGAACATACAAACCATGCAAAAGCCCAAACATAGAAAGAGTGGCTTTAATTGTAGTATTTAAACTCTTCCTAGCTGTCCCCACACAATTTATGGACAGTTTAATTAAACACTATCTTGATTTAGCGTAAGAGGACCCTGGGGGCTATATTTTATCTCTTCAATCTAGAGGTGTGAAATAAAATCCTCTTCCTTCAGCCTCTGTCCTTGTGATTTTCAGGTGGCTCAGAGTGCCCACATGGGCCTTCCAAACTGCTCCTCCACTGATCTCACAGGAGATCAGAGGACAGCACCTTTCTGCTTGTTTTAAGGGAGAGGATCATGGCCATACCCTCCCAAGGTACCACTGTTCTCTATGAGCCTGGGGTTTGGATTCTGTATCACACCAAGCAGACAACCTTTATTTCTGCAACATACTCAAATTCCAGGGAGCGGGGCTTCAGCTACACTCACAGATCACCACTACTCTGGGGAGTCTTACTGACATCTCCTACCATAAGCAGCATTTCCACATTGTAAAATCTTTGAAATCAGGAAGTGTCTTAGAATCAACAGAATATAGCAGTCACTTTCAGCCAGATGGCTAATTAACTTGTGTAAAACTTCTATAAGACAGCGTCTGGTACCATTAAGAAGGCATCATCACCAAACATCTTAGATTCAAAGACATTTAACAGCATATACTTAACATTTATTGACCACTTTCCATGGATTGGTGTATGAATTATCTTTTGCTACATTAATGCTCTGTAATCAAAACCCAAACAAACCTCAGGGTCACATAAGAATAATAGGTATTATTTCTCATGATTCTAAGGGTTGACCGAACAAGTCTGCTAATCTGAGTTAGACTCACTGGGCTCACAGTCTGCTGGCAGCTGAAGATTGCGTATTATCATCTGCTTGCAAGGTTGACCTGTACTAATTACTGGCCTTGTGCTTAAAGCTTTAAGCAAAGGATTAAGTAGTGAGTCAAAGAGAGAGGGTCTGTTCACCTAGAATTATTGTGTCACTTTAGATTAATTGATTTTTTGTGTCCCTCTGGCTCCTATCTTCATGTTTCGGCCTTTTTCATCTGACTGCACCTGCCCTGGTTGTGATCAGTGGCTTTGGAGCCCTGAGCTCTAGTTCTGAGCTGCAAGTCTCCAAACCTGCCACCTCCTGTGCACTCCCGTCCTTTATGGAAATGGTTTTCAAGATCCATACTTCCTGTATTTAATTGGCATACAGACTCTGGGTGGGACTAGGTGCCTTGGGAAAGGTTTCATGTCCCCATCATGATCACGGCTAACAGAGAGGACTTGTTACTACTTCCTATCTCCTGCCATGGAGAACAGGGCCCATGAAAAAGCTATCCGCTTGCCATTTTCTTAATGTTTCAGAAACGCAGCAAAACAATCTGTTATTGGCAATGGGTTAAAGGTAGGCACATGGATTTTAGGTGACTACACTTCAATGGAAGGATGCCCACACTTGGCTGTGCCTCTGCTTTGCTGCAAAACTATTACCTACAACTCCTACCACAAAACTCAGTAGTCTTACAATGTTCCAGGAATAGGGGACAGGAATGTCTCCTGCAGGTTGCCCAACAAAGAAAGAGAGAACCACTCTTGTTTGCAAGTGACCCACAGCTTTCAGACTCAGGCTGTCCATACATCTGAATTTTATAAAATGAGAAAAGTGTATAGAAGCCCGGCTACGCCTCTCCCCCACTCCTGCCCCCTAGGCCTTCTGTCTTCCCTGCTTTCTCCTACTCTTTGTCTATCATTTCTGTCTGTATAGGACCAAAGTTAGAGGCTAGAGTTGGTTTCTGAAGGTATGTGGTGGAAAAGGAAAAAACAGAACTTTCACCCCTCTATACCACAGCCAGATACCATGAGCACCTGCCCTTCAGATGTGAGTACCCTCAGTACTAGGCCCAGGGGTCACCAGGGTAGGTGATTTTCATCTTTCTTGGGGGCTAAATGAGGTTCAGGATTAGCACAGCTTCTCTTGGCACAAGCAGAAATCTGCACCATCATGAAAGCCCAGAGAGACAATGTGTTGGAGGCATCGTGGAGCAGTAGGCTCGATAAAGTTAACATTTCTCTGGACTGGAGAGGAATACAGATGGATAAGAATGTATCTGAGCTTAGGCTTCTGAATTGGTTTTTGAGAACTCTGGTGGGACTAAGCAACCAAAAGTTGCTGTTTTCTTTTGTTTTGACTTGTTTTAACAGTCAGCCATATGCTACTTCCTCAAATCTGTCAGTTCCCAAAGGTGATAACAAAACGTTTTTATCTACGCCACAAAAGGTGGTATCGACCCATGATGGAGGAATGCAGCTGGTGATGTATTAGTGGAAGTGCCTTTGGGGAGATCAGGGACGGCTTTCTTAAGAATAATCACTTCTGAAAGAAAAACTCCTTTCCATCATCCTTCCTACAGGTTTATGAAGCTACTTCTTTCCAACTGTGTGATGTTGATAATCAACAAGCAGGTTTATTAAGGGTAACACCGTATGTGCCTAAACTACTAGGCCTCCTTGGAAATACTGGTGTGAGGTCAAACTAAGGCAAATCTCTTTCAGGCTAAGCTAAATGTTCCTGTGGGCAGAACTGTGTCCCACAAAAAGATATGCTGAGGGGAGTGGTTATAGCTCAAGTGGATAAGTGCCTGCTTCCCATGTACAAGGTCCTGGGTTCGATCCATGGTACCTTCTAAAAACAAACAAACAAAAAGATATGCTTAAGTCCTCACCCCTGGTACTTAAATTTGATCTTACTTGGAAATAGGGTCTGTCTAGAAATAGTTTATTGCTGTGGGTCATGATCCATTGCTTAAATTTGCCTGATTAAAATCACCTGCCAAAAACTTGTTGAAAATCTGGATTCCTATGCTTCTATTTTGGTGATGGTTCTATAGTTCACCAAAGGAGGGTTAAATCATTCCTTTTAATAGTCATGCTAGATTGAGCTGATTAAATGAGTTTGGAAAAGGCATGTGTGGTGGGGCTCAGGACAGAATGGGGGAGGAAGGGTGGTCTTTTCCCCCTTGGCTTCAGGCCAGTATGGCTTGGACTGGAGTTGCTGCTGCTGCTGTTTTATACCACTCAGCAAAAGCAAGGAAGGGGTGATGTCAGGTAAAATAAAATGTGAGTATGAGACAGGTTTTCTTAAATCTCTAAACAGCTGTAGCATTTAGCACTATATTAACAGTGTACACAGCATTCTATTTTGGTGACTGGTGATTTCATTCAAGTGAGGGCAAAGAAGAAATAAAAATCATTCCAATGAATATTTTATTGAGTGTCTATCATGTGACAGGCACTCTGCTAAAGCAGTTTATATGTGCTAAGTCATGCCAGCAGCTTCAAGACTCTGTTGTTTTATCGTTTTGCCTATTTTTCAAATAAACAGGTAAACAGAGCAGTTTCAGAAAGGTTTCCACTTTGTAAGTGGGAGAGCTGGGATTCTAACTCAGCATTCTTGCTCCCAGCCCATGCTACATAGACTGCAGTAATATGCTTATAGCCTAGGAGAGGAAACAACTGCTCAAGAAGCTTTGCGTGACTTGCCCCTAAAGCCACACAACGAAGAGAGGCAAATCAGCATTAAAACCCTGATTTCCTGAATCAGGTCCAATGATCTTTTCCTGAATCAGGTCCAAAGATTATCCTGGACACAATCAGTAAACATGGCTGATGTTCCAATGCTCATAAACAGGGCTGGACATTATGACTTTGCCCCATGGGCATCTCATGAAATGTCTTTGCTCAGAGAAATTTTCTAAGCTAAATTTCTTTGAAAAGACTGACATAGATTCAACCAAACAGCATTCACTAGGCATCTGCAATGAGATAAGACTTTACTGTGCCAGCTCCTCTCGTATCTTGGGAAATCCTCACAACCAATCTGGGAAATGGGTATTTTTATCTTCATATTTACAATCAGTAAGTGCCTCAGTTGACTGCCACAGAGCCAGTTAGCAGGAGAGAAGGACTGGGAAGTCAGTTCTCTGGACCTGCTGCAGATGAGTCCACCTCACATCTAAGTTACCTTTCCAAATGGAACAGAGCATTCTTGACACCATGAAAAAGCTAAAACCATTTAAACTTGAATCTTAGCTACTCTTGTCTTAATAGAAGGCAATTACAATTTCTCTAAATGTCTTAGCCTTCAATAATTAATTAAATGGACCTCATAAACCAGATAAGTCTGACTCTACTGCAATGAGCTGTTTTATACTACCTCATATAATTTTACTGATGCCTGCAATCACTTTTTCATAAAAGGATGTCCTTCTTAAGGAAGATAAGCAGGTTTCTTTGGGATTCCAAAATGCAGTCTGATCACATTGGCTGTGGCAAGCTGTTCTGAAGACAGAACAGATCTGTTTTTCAATCAAAAAATGAGGCTTTGAATAGAAAGAGTGGGAGAGGGAGAGGGAGGGAGGGACAGAGAGAGAAAGAGATTTACATTTACTTAAATATTGATAAAATTATGTACAAAAAACAATTATATAGAGAAAACCCTGGGGATACTACAGAGCCAAAAAAATCTCAGTGCCCTACTTCTTTTTTGGGTCTTCCATGAGTTTCCTGTTGAAATTTAAAATTTGAAATCCCCACCAAGGCAGTCAACCCAGCGAGTCAATCAAGCCTCTCTTATTAGTTATGTTTGACCTAATACAAAATAAAGCCCACTTCCTTAAACCTTCTCCTATGCTTAAACTGTAAAGAGTTTCTATCTGGGATGCTGGAAAAGTTTTGGTAATGGGAAGGAGATATTGTGACTGTAACAACACTGAATTATATATTTGACTGTGGCTAAAGAGGGAAATTTTTGGTTATATATTCATATTTCTAGAATAAATATTTTAAAAAAACCAGCCATGTAACAGCAAGATGGTGGCAGAGAGAGGAGCTCCTGAAGTCAGCTCTGCTACAGGGCAGTTGGTATACAACCAGAGCTATCAGAGCTGGCTGAGACACGTGTTTGTGGGCTTCAGGAAGCCAGAAGGGCATCCTGCAACGTCCTTGAAGTAGTTAAAAGAGGACACTGCCCATCTGCAGAGAAAACTTGTCAGATTGCAACTCTAGTCTAAGCCCCAGTGCCACCACCGACAGGGAGGAAACTGCAGGGACCTGTGCCAGCCTCTCTGGGAAATTGCCAGCCAAGCTGTAGAGGCCAGTGATTGTCCTACTCTGGTGGTGCAAGTGACCCCAAGAGCAGTTCTGTGACTGGAATTGGAAGCCCCATTTCCCAAAAACAGGGGAGGAAGAGATGGTTGGCTGCCGATTTCAGCTACTGATTGGTAGACTCAGATAGCTAAGGAATAACCCTAGGAAGAGCTGAGGTGTAAATTTGTCCAAGTCAGAAAGAGGCTGGTGGCTGCCATTTTGACTCTGCCCCCAACCTGAGGGGAAGTCAGCCTACCAAATATCACAGTGATGGTAGAAACCAGTTTCTTTCATGCAGATCAGTCTGCAGCCCTAGCCTAGGCTTCAGTCACACCTCTGTTAGGGAGAAGGCTAGTTAGCTCAGTACCAGTCTATCCAGGTAACAGAGTGTACCTTTGGCTGGCACAAACTGAATAATCACAAGTCTACTGGGGCAACTGCCATCATCTTGGACCTGCACTGCATAGATTGCTGCCCACACCTGCAGCTCCATCCCTGCCTCAGGCAGGGGAGAAAGGGGTATGAAGCTTCATCAGTCTCTCTGGGCAACTACAGTCTAGGCCTGCATGACTTGGATTATTCCACACAACTGTTACTCTGTCCCTACCTCTGGGAAAGGAGAAAGTTAGGAGAAGCTTCATCAGTCCCTGGAGCAATGAGGACTGCTTGAGCCTCCACAACTTCTGGCCCAATTACATCCTTGGCTCCTATTGCACAAACAGCAATGGAGAAAGGGCAGGAAGCCCTAAACTAAAGAGAAAACCTGCACCCAGAATAAATACTCTAGTATTCCAGATGCCAAGACACCAACCAAAAATTACAATCCACACCAAGAAACAGGAAGATGTGGCCTAGTTACAGGAACAAGATAAGCCTCCAAATAACATAAAGGAGTTGAGACAATTAATGATAGATATTCAAGCAAATCTCCTTAATAAATTTGATGGGATGGTTAAAGAGATTAAGGATATTAAGAAGACACTGTATGAGCACAAAGAAGAATTTGAAAGCAGGCATAGAAAAATAATAGGTCTTATGGGAATGAAAGGTGCAATAAATGAAATTAAAAAAACATTGGAATCATATAATAGCAGCTTTGAGAAGGCAGAAGAAAGGATTGGTGAGCTTGAAAAAATGGCTTCTGCAAGTGAACATAAAAAAAAACAGATGAATAAAAGAAAGGAAACAAATTGAACAAGGTCCTAGGGAACTAAAAGACAGCCAGAGATGTGCAAATATATGTGTCATGGGTGTCCCAGAAGGAGAAGAGAAGGGAAATGGGTCAGAAGGAATATTTAAAGAAATAATGTTAGAAAATTTCCCAACCTTATTGAAGGATTTAGATATCCATGACCAAAAAACACAACATACACCCATCTGAAAAAATCTGAATAGACCACTCCAAGGTGCATACTAATCAGAATGTCAAATGACAGAGACAAAGAGAGAATTCTGAGAACAGCAAGAGAAAAGCAATGCATAACATATAAGGGATACCCAATACGATTAAGTGCTGATTTCTCACCAGAAACCATGGAGGCAAGAAGATAGTGGTCTGATATGTTTAAGATAATATGAGAGAAAAACTTCCAGCCAAGAATTTTATATCCAGCAAGACTGTCTTTCAAAAATGAGGGCAAGATTAGAATATTCCCAGATAAACAGAAACTGAGAGAATTTCTAAGCAAGACCCCAGATTTTCAGGAAATACTAAAGGGTGTGTTAGATCCTGAAAAGAAAAGACAGGACATAGAGGCATGGAAGAGAGTTGAGTAATGAAGATTATATCAAAAAAAGTAACTAAAAGTGTCAAAAGAGTGGTGAAACTAAAATATGACAGATAAAATTCAAATAGTAATAAACTTAACCAATGTTGTAAAGCACTTCTATTGAGAAAATTGCAACCCAATGTTAAAGGAAATAAAAAAAGTCCTAAATAACTGGAAGAATATTCCATGCTCATGGATTGGAAGACTAAATATCATTAAGAGGTCAGTTCTACTCAAATTGGTATATAGATTCAATGCAACCCTGATAAAAAATTCCACCAGCATTTAAAAAAATGAACACAAGATTATTAAATTTATTTGGAAGGATAAGGGGTCCTGAATAACCAGAAATATCATGAAAAGGAAAAAGTGAACCCTCATGTCTGGACTTCAAATCATCCTACCAAGCTATAGTGGTAAAAACAGCATGGTACTGGCATAAAGACAGACACATAGACCAATGGAACCAAAGTTATGATTCAAAAACAGACCCTCACATACATGGTCAAGTGTTTTTTGACTAGCTTGTCAAACCCACACAGCTCAGGCAGAACAGCAATTCAACAAATGATGCTGAAAGAATTGGATATCCATTGTCGAAAGAAGGAAAGAGGACCCCTACCTCACACCTTATCCAAAAATTAACTCAAAATGGATCAAAAATCTAAAAATAAAAGCAAAGACCATAAAAATTCTAGAAGAAATTGTAGGAAAATATCTTCAAGACTTGGTGGCAGGTGGTGGATTCTTAAAGGAGATAAGAGGAGGACTGAGATGGACTACTGATGTTTAATATATGTAGAAGTTTTAATTAGCTTTACTGTAAAAGTGTGGAAATGTATAGAGTGGATGGTAACACATAGTGAGTAACAGCTAGTTTTTAAATGGGGATGTGACTGAAAATGGTGATCTAAGTATGTAAATGCCAATTGACAGAATGCTAGAGAATAATCTAGGAACTGAATAGCACAGTAAACCAAGAGATAGATGAGAATTGTGGTTGATGGTACAGATGCAAGTGTGTCCTTTGTGAGCTAGAACAAACATATATCACTACTGCAGGGTGTTGTGAAGGCATGGGAAAAATACAACTGGAATGACCTATGGACTGTGATTAGCAGTAATAATATAATATTCTTGCATCTATGCCAAAGATGTACTGTATTGATAATGGGGCCATAAGGAAAATGTGAGCCAAATGTATACCATGGACATGGTAACAATCAGATGATATTATCTTATCTATAATAAATGTTCCACCACAGTGTGGTATGTTGATAGAGGGGTGGTTGCTTGGGAATTCTGCACATCTGCATGATTGTTTTGTAAGTTTACAACTTCTTTCATAAAAAATATATTTAAAAAAATAATATGATGGGTTGGGGGAAAAACACACCAAATGTAAGATAAGGTCTATAATTAGTAGTAAGATTTTGACAATATTCTTTTGTGATTTGTAACAAACATCTCACAACAATGCAAGGTGTTGGTGGAGGGTTGATGCATAAGACCCCTGTATGATGTTATGCATGCTTGCTTTGTAAGTTCACAATTTTTACTCTACACTTGTTTATGTATGTTCATATATAAATGACATAAAAATAATAGTGAGGGCTGGGGAAAATACTTTGGTTAGTAGTAATATTTTGACAATGCTCTTTAATCATCAGTTAAAAAGGTTTAACAATGTAAGGTATTGGTGGTAGGGTGAGTTATGAGAATCCTGTATGATGTTATATATATTTGTTTTGTAAGTTCACAACTATTACTATATATTTATTGTTTATGTATGTTTGTGTGTGGGTGACATATTTAAATAAATTTTAAAAACACAAAAAATAGCCATGTACAACACAGTGAACCCTAATGTATTATTAAGAATCCCCAACTTTGTTCTTTGCCATGTCTTTTATCTGTCAGTCTTTTATCAAGGGGTGGGGACTCAGTGCCCTAATCATAACTCAGTCATGCCAGGTACAGATCATATTACAAGTATAATCCAATATCATTTTTTTTGGAATTCCAAACCATATCAAACTGCTACAACCTACAACTTTTCTTTAAAAAAAAATGACTGTATTTTTAAAAAAAGAGACAAACATCCATCCAATCAAAGGGACTCAAACTAAATTCATTTTTATGTCTATAAAAATTGCTTGTCATCCGTAGAAACTCAAAGCTGCTTCTGTTTTAGTTAGCGATTCTGCTTCATTGCTGCAGCACAGCTTTTGGGGTCCTGCATAAAATATTATAATCTGCAAACTCAACTCTGATTTGTCTTTTGACTAGATAGCTAGACAGCCAGCAGAGTAAGAATGAATTTAGCCCACTGTAGCAGTTTGATATGGTTATAGATTCCAAAAATGGATATTTGATTATGTTTGTAATCTCATCTGTACCTGGGCATGATTAAATTATGATTAGGACCTTGATTGGGCCACATTATTAGTGTTGAGTCCCTGCCCCTTGATGGGTGGGAACTCACAGATAAAAGGCATGGCAAAGGACAGAGTTGAGGGTTTTGATATTGGAGTTTGATGCTGAAACTTAAGCTGCAGCCCAGGAAGTAAGCACACAGAAGAAAGAGAAGTAAACTCCAGGAAGAGAGGAACCCTGAGTCCAGGAAGAAACAAGCCTTGGGAAGAGAGGAACCCTGAACCCAGAGAGAAGCAAGACCCTGGATGAGAGAAACCCAGGAAGTCTGAACCCTTACAGACATCGGCAGCCATCTTCCTCCAATATGTGAAAATAGACTTTGGTGAGGGAAGTAACTTATGCTTTATGGCCTGGTAACTGCAAGATCCTATACCAAATTAAACACCCTTTATAAAAACCAACCAATTTCTGGTATTTTGCATCAGCACCCCTTTGGCTGACTAATATACCTACCCCTAACACAGATCCTTGAAGCTTAATGAGTGAATTGTTTCATGGACGTACCTTTAGTGAAGGTCTGAAATCCATAGCACAGGGAAGACTGTAGAACCTAAAGCATAAAAGAGGGGTCTGTTCTCCGAAGATTTTGACTGGAGCTGGAATCCAACCACTTGTGTTAGAATAATAAGGGGTTCCCTTGACAAAGAACCTGAAGTTCCAGAGGTCCTATGTCTTGGAATACCCTCACCACACATGGTGTAATATAAAATAATTCCTTTGGGAATCATGCTGCAATCCATCAGTGAAAGAAAACCCCTATAATTTTTGCAGCTTTTAATAACAATCCACCAATTCAAACATAAGTTTTCCTTTCAGAATTGGTTAAGATGATTTCTTAATTAGGTTTTTCCATTAGGCCCATTCCTAACTCCCAGTGAGAATGGAGAATTAAAAAATAATTGCTGTGGAGTGTTGATCAAATCACTAACAATCAGTTACTAATTCTAGATGCTCTCATTTAAATACCACTTTTTGCTCCCCTTCCAGCCTCTCACATCAAGACCTAACTGGAAATTTGAGATACCCCCATGAAGGATAACTTTGAAAATGTGAGAAAGAAAATCAGCAATGAAGGAGTACTTTCATTACTCATTAATTAATTCATTACAAATTGAATAAATGAACCCCTCACTTCATAAGAGCCCAAGGGCATTAGTTAATATAAGCAACTGTCAATAGTTTATTGGAGTAGAGAAAAGACTTGAATAGTTTCCCCAATTTTATTTTTAACATGAAAAAATCTTCTTGTGGGAAAAAAATGCATTTGAGAGTCTTTAACAGAAACAAAGCATTTCGATATTTCAAGAAAGAGTGGACAAGCAACAGAAATGATTCCATTCATCACAGACTCAGAAGATGTAACTGACTGAGCAATCTCAGCTAGATGTCAGTTTATCCATCAATTCAATTCCCTTCATCAGCTCATTTAAGGCTTATAGCAACCTAGATTCACATACTTCCCTTTATTGTCTGAATTGATACCAAGCACCTCTTTCAGGAGGCTTCAAAGAGATGGCCAGGTGATATGGGGTGTCAGGAGTGGTGGCTCATCTCTGTGCTGCTAGGACATGCTGATGAGTTTAGAGGGGACCACAGTGGGGTCACCAACCTGAGGCATGGTTTTCCTTGGGCAATGCTGGTGTTACCCTTAACATGCATGCTCTCCCTTAAGGAAAAGTCACAGCACAAGTCTTAAAATGGACTTTGTAGGGAACCATATGAATATTAATCAAGCAACAGAAGACCCCTCATATCAAAGGCTTCTCTGTGAATTAAAAATCCCGCAGGGAGGCCAGAGACCCAAGGCTAGGATATAGTGCATGCTTGGAAGGAAGGGAAGCCTTACTGAAATCATGTGTGTACGCACATGCACACATATATACACACACTGGCATTACCCTCTGTGTTCTTGGGAGGTCATCTTCCTTGCAGTCAAAGTACAAAAGCAGAGTACAACATTGTAGAACAGCAAATTTCTCTTCCTAACGCCAACCCAAAAGCCTACACCCCTAACTTTGTTCCCTGTCACAATACTTGCTGTCATTGTACACTAAACTACCATAGCCAGAAACATTGGAATTACTTTCCATAATTCTTCCCTTTTTCACCTTCCTTCTCAGCCTTTACAAAGATCCTGGTCATACCTCCTAAAATCTCTATAAAATCTACCCACCCCAACAGTTACATTGATTTAGCCTGCATGATCAATAAAATAACAGAATCACCTATTTCCAACTTGTGAAGAAGAAGCAACATGCTGAACAGCTGGGAGAAATTCCATCACAACCAAGTGAATTAAATTAAATTTTGTCAAGATATAGGCCAAACCTTTTCTGTTTGGGAGCTCAGATTCTTTGGTTAAGTTAGTGAAAAGATGCTCAAAAGAATGAGGGAATCAAACATATTTTAAAACCATTAGGCTGAGTCCCAAACAGTACAGTGATGGAAGAGACTAAGAAGGAGAAAAGTTTGGTCACATCTTAAAAACTTTTCTAACAACACTAAAGTGAACCTAATACTCAAAACCAGGAGGAAAAAATGGGCATAGACATTGTGGTAGTTTGGAGCTATGTGGCCCAGAAAAACATGTTCTTAAGCTGAATCCATTCCTGTGAGAGTTAACCATTATAAGCAGGACTTTCTGAGGAGGTTACTTCAGTTAAGTTGTGGCCCAACTCAATCAGTCTTAATCCTCTTAGTAGACATTATAAGCAGAATGAAATCCAGAGAGATAAAAAACCATAGGAAGCAAAAATGAAGGTTAAGGGAACCAGGAAGAGAAAAGAGAGACTAGGAGAAGTTGCCATGTGTATTGCCATGTGACAAAGGAGCCCAGGACCAAGGATCACCAGCAGCTAGTCTCAAAATGCCAGTTCTGGAGAAGAAAGCATCACGTTGATGGTGCTTTGATTTGGACTTTTCATAGCCTCAAAATTGTGAGCTAATACATTCCCATTGTTTAAGCCAGTTGATTGCATGGTATTTGCTTGAGCAACCAAGAAAATAAAGTGGATATCCTCTCCCCACTCCCCGCACCCCCCCCCCCCCCCGCCAATGGTCCATGGCCTGGCAAATTCCTAGTTTTGTTTAAAGGCCAGTTTAAATGTCACTTCTTGTAAAATTATTTCTTTCTTCTCCCAGGAAGGATAAATTGACTATCCAACTCTTTTTATCATCATAGAATTTTGCACAAATCTTTATCTTAGTTATTATGCACTTACCACACAAAATTGCAATTTTTCTGTTTGTTTAGTTCTCTGTTCCCACCAGCATATACAAGCTCAAAGGCAAAGGCCACACACTAGTATGTAACAAAGCAATCATTTAAAATATATTTTAATACATATACCTGGGGAAAATATTCAAAACAGAGCAAATATAAAAAAGGAAATGTTAAAAAATTACTCCCCATCATCTAGACCAGGGACCAGCACATGTTTTCTGTAAAGGGCAAGATAAGAAGTACTTTAGGCTTTGTGGGCCATTCACTCTCTGTTACAATATTCAACTCTGTCATTATTGTATAAGAGCAGCTCTAGAAAATATGAAAAAAAAAGGATGATCATGGTTTAGAATAACAGATATCAGACCAGATTTGGCACATGGTCCATTAGTTTGTCTACTCCTGAACTAGACCCCTGGTCTCACTTCCTGACTTAAAAACTGTTAACAATTTCTCATAAATTTTGTTTATCAGTTGAGTAAATCCTTCATGCAACCTCAGCGATCCAAAATGTAGCTTTTACAGACAGTAAACGTATATGTGCTAGCTTCTTCAAAGAAGGAAAATTTCTAAATAACTTCCTTTTTCCCATAAAAAGATTACCACAAAGTGACTTGAGTCTTCCTTTTGTTGAGTGGCTAGAGAGTTAAAAAAGCAAAGTGTATCCAAGTCACTGATGCCACCACATCAACTCCTTGATGAGCATTAAAGCACAGTTTTCACCAGAAATGAAATTGCCCATTTTAGTTTGATGCCCAGAAGAGTCTACTAAATTATCTAAAGTATATCTACAGTAAAATCACAGCCTAATATCTGATATGAAGACCCTGGGTTTTTATAGGTTCACCTAGAAATCTAACCACGGGGGTGAATATTATTTCAAAGGTAAAATGCATTTTGACTCAAAACAAAAGTTAAAAGAAAAAATTTTAGAAGAAAGCAAATAAAAAACTAAGTTTTATATATTCTCTCTTTATAACATCAGAAACCATATAAACACACCTTTGGAAAGGAACTGTGGTGGTTATTGCTACCCTTGTTTCCACAGCCTGTTGCACAAGTCAGGTGTCCTTGAGCTGGAGGACACGACATCTATGAATAAAAAATACAGAACTTCTACCAAATCAAAAATAAACTGTTCAGTACATTAGAAATGAGTTTAATAAATGTAAATCAGGCTTTACTCTGGTCATTTTTTAAAACACTGATGAACTGTAAGTTTCCCATTGTCATTGCCTCCCCTTTGTCTCTCACTTTCTATGATTCTGTCTTTGGATCTCATTATCACTATGTTTCTGACTTAGTCCTTCTCTCTCCTCTCTCTCCCCTCTCTCCTCTCTCTCCCCATCTGTCTTCTTCTACTCACATGACTCAATCAGTAAATTTCTTTTTCCAGGACTTCAAAAGACCATCTAATGTCTCATCTCCATAAGTGAGGAATTACAGGTAGAACATGAGTGTTTGATTTGCTATACATGGTTAAATGTGCATAGATAGATAGATAGATAGATAGATAGATAGATAGATAGATAGATAGATAGATAGATGATAGATAGAGTGATGTTGAGATAGAGAAAGATTAAAAATCAAGACAAAGTGAAAGGCTGAGATTTAAATCAAGATATATGTTCTGCTTGCTGGAATTACCAGTTATCAGAATACCCAGAAATAGTATGTAATCTTGTCAGTTAAATATCTTCAAATATTCATATTTTCTAGTTAAAAAAAAAAACTGATGAAGAAAGGCCTGGAAGCATCTGATACTGCATATTTAAAAGAAAAAAAACACACACAAAGTGACCTTCTTGTCACCATTGTCATCAAATTATATGTCAACATTAAAAAGCATTTTGGTTGTCGAATTAATTTTCCTAGAATTAAGTATAATGAAGCTAGGGTCACAATTTCCTTTTTTAAAAATTTTCAAATAATTAGAAAATACATAAGCATTGCATAGTCATAGAAGAAATATCAGAGAATACAGACAATTGAAATGATAGCTATCTATAATCAAAATAATCATCATAATTGTTTGTAACATTTTAGCCCTACCCTTCCAGATTTTTCTTCACACCAACATTTTTCTTACAAGAATGAAAATGAAAATGTATTCAACATTTACCGCTTTATTATGAAGCAGGTCCCCATTAGATATTTGAGATACATCAGAGAATACCAAAAAATAAAAATTCTGCCTCATGAAACTTACCAACTTACTGTTTTTGACATCTATTTTTCACTTTTTGCCTTACTGTGTACATTTTCTAAGTAATTAAAATATATCTAAAATTTTACAATGCATATTGCAAAATATTGTAGTATGATCTTTACAAGATCACAAAATTTACTTCCTTTTGTCCACCAAGGAAAATGCAAATAAAA
Source organism: Dasypus novemcinctus (assembly GCF_030445035.2). Taxonomy (NCBI): domain Eukaryota; kingdom Metazoa; phylum Chordata; class Mammalia; order Cingulata; family Dasypodidae; genus Dasypus; species Dasypus novemcinctus. Next base: position 30,341,841 of record NC_080678.1, on the reverse strand, counting down.
AAATCAAGAATTTATTATTTCCTCTGGGAAAATAGTTATAAATGCTCTGAGGAATGTATTATAAAACAAAATAATTTTTATTTTATTTTACAAAATAATTTTATTTTATAAAAAAGTAATACACAAAATATTATAGATATTAAGTGGGTATTAGGCTTTACATTAATCATGACTATGACAACAATAACAACAATAACAGTATAGTAGCTAATATTTATTGAGTGCTTATTATGTGTAAGGCAATGTTCTAAATGCTGCATATCTATTAACTCATTTAATGCTCATAATAAATGCCTATAAAATAACATATGGAGAAACTTACATATAAAATATCATCCTCATAGGGCCAGAAAGTTATTTCTGTGAAGTCACAGAGCTAGTAAATGTTGAAGTAGGATTTCAAACTCAGCAAATCTATTTCCAGAGTGTTGCCACTAACCACTATGCTATAGTTAAAAATGGGCATCTTTTATCCCACAGAACACAAAGCTTACCTTTGTTTATGTGGACAACCAGGAAAGCTGGTTTCTTGGAATTCATTTCTATTACAGGAATTACAAAGTATTTATTTCAATAATTGAAAAATCACTTTTCTTCAGAAGGACCTTCCCTCTTTGTTAAGAGCTGATGTATCATCTTATGTGCATGTCATCACCCTGCTTCAGAGGATCTTGTACTGGTCCAGTCACAGATTCCTTTCAGAAATTATTGAAAGGTGTGAGGTGTGGACGCCAACTCTTTCTGTGGGGTGTATGGGGACTCGTACATAAGTTGTGCAGACAATTTCAGGCTCCCTGAAATTGAAATTTTTCACTGAAAAATTCTCTAGGAAATATTCTTAGAATCATAGTGTCAATTAGAGTCATCTGGGGAGTTGGTAAAACAAAGATTCCTGCCCACTTCCCTAACACCTCTGATATAATATGAATTCTGGGGTCTACCTTTACCTCATATGTCCCAGATTATTCAAATGCAAGGATTTGAAGACCATACTTAGATGCTGTTAAAGTAACCTGTGAGAAAGCCCATGGTTTCCCAGTTCTAAATCCTTTCGTCTACTCAGCAAAATGCAGGGTAAGAAAGATGGGGCCTAGAAACAGCATTTCCAAACCAAACTGATAAGTGCCAGAACTTCCATTAAAAAAAATCCATTTCTCCTTTGATGATTGTAAACAAGAGTGTTGTGGGAAGTGAAAAACTAAACAGAAGGCCTTCTACTTTCAGTAGGCAACCCTTTATTAGATGCTTTATGAATGTGGGTTTACCCAATCCCCACTATTCTATTTGAGCTAGAGAAGATGACCAGAACCATCAAACCTTTGGCAATTGGGCATGGTATGACTATCAATTGCCTGATAACATGTCTTTGTAACATTATCTTAAAATGAATGTGCCAGTTGGCCACACTGCCCCTCCAGGGTCGGGAACCAGCAGGGAATAATCAAACACCAGCTGTCATAAGTCTTCTCTGATAAACTGGAGATGATATGCATTAATAATGCTATACAAGCCATCATGGGGATGGATGAAGGTCATGAAGGATATAAAGCATGCCTATGACCTGAGAACAGGGTGACATGGAAAGGAGCACACTCTGATGCCTCTGCTTATGCCAAGAGTTCTTTTTACCATACTCTGAACAGACTTACAAGCCCACCATTAAGAAATTTCAAATAAACTCATACATGGGGCAGTGCAATCCAGTCAAAAGCATTTTGGAGCCAAACTTGGAGCAAAATTGAAAGCCCAGTTCTGCCACTTTTTAGCTATGTAATTTGGGGCAAGTTTCATAACTCCTCTGACCCATACTTTCCACCATAATAGAAGGGGAAAAATAGCATCTATGTCACAGGATTGTTTTCAAGATTAAATGATGTTGTCATATTCTACATTGTGCTTACAGAGAATTTCTCAAAAGATGTGTTACTTATATTATTGTTGTTAAAAGCAGCTTCTGTTATAATGTGGATGATGTATCTGGCTGTAGCAGAGTTGCTCTAGTGATCAGCAAACTCCCCTCTGTCTCTTCTTCAATCCTTGTCTCTGATTTGATACAAAACAAGCAAAAGGAGCAACTAATAACTCAATTACAGTCGTGTAGCATATAAAATATGTTCATATCAACAATCTTGCACAGTGTGATTAATACATAACATCTCCAGTTCATTATGCAGGGAGGATGTGTGGGAGCTGACATTTGGTTTCTCCCTGCTGATTACTGACCCTCCAGGGATAGCATGAACAATTTGCATACTTGTTTTTCGGTAGTCCTATTAAGACATATTATCAGATAACTAGCTAATCATGCTAGGCCCATGAGCCAAAGTTTGATGGGAGAGGGTCAGCATGATGGACAGCTTTCTTGTTATAAGTTCTCCAGATGGACTCCTGCATTCTCTAACAACCCTCTTGTGACTGATGTTCCTGAGGTTTATGCTCTAAATTCACCTACATAAGATTATTAGAGAGGGAACTAGGGGACTACACTGCCTTCCCTCTCTGGGTCTCCTGCCATAATAACACCAGCTAAAAGTGTCTCATCACTGAGGTGCTTTAGAACATGACAATATGTTGGATAGGTGGTGACCAACATCTCACTTGCAGCTTCTTATCAGTACCCTTTAAAGTTACTTCCTAAAGGATAATGTCACATATGTCACCTTAGATTAAGCCACTTTCTCTGAGCCCAGCGCAAACAATCTGTGTAAGTGTGCCTGGAATTCAGGAGCCCCATGCCCAGTCTCTATACTTGCCCTTCCCAATGGTGGTAAATTATGGGCAGGAATACAGGCTCAGCTAACACACGGACCATCAGTGCACCTGCGTCTCCATCCCAGCCCTGAGGGTGCAGTTATCAATAAAACAGTGGGTCAGAAAGCAGAGCTAGTGCTCTCTCCTCAGTTTTAGTCCCTTTTCTCCCAACAGCTGATATACATAAAATATGTAAATCACACTGTTGTAATGGCAATTTCACAGTTCCACCTCCTAGGAAATGTAGGTAATAATGTGGGTAATAATGTTCTCTCTCTCTCATCTCTTAGGACTAAGATAAGAATAAAACTGAAGTAATATGACATACTTCAAAAGTTTTGAAAAGTTTGAAAAGGTACAATACATATGTATGATGTTATGATAACATTCAGGAGACCTGTAGAAATGGAGACTTTCTTTGACATACATGAAAAAGTTGATGAAGAATTTCCTACAGAGCATCCAGGCCCATTTTCCTCCTAACTTCCCATTAAAATGTTGTAGAATTTGAGAAAGGTTCAATTATTTGCGTATAGAGAGGCCAGGACTCAGGAATGATTTTGAGAAGGAAAAATGGTTTATTGACAGCCAGCTGGAGTCGGGAGCTTTCTGTTTCAATCCCGAGCCCCGAACAAGACTTTCAAGTTTCTTTTATATAGAGAGGAAAGATTAAATGGTCCCTTTGTTTTAGTTCTCAATAGGCTTGAATTAGCATATATCTTCCACATTTTAGGTAAGCTTTTAGTATGGACTTCACACATTCTAGATAAGCTTTTAGCATATTTGGTTTGCATTTCTCCTGAATACTTAAAATTTATAGACCTTGCATTGTTAAACTGTTTCCTGGGACTGGAGTTGTTGCCATGGTCACCAAGGGCAGGACTGCAGCCTCTTACCGTCTCACACCCACAAGTCAGACAGCTTAGGCTATCTCTGAAGCGGCAAAGAGCCTCCCACCCATAGTCCACATCAAGGACAGGTTCTGATCTTTTGTTATAAACCTTGCACAGTGTGACTCCACCCTTTGTTTCTTGCCAGTCGTCTGACTCTTCCATCCATCAGATCTGAGCAGAGTTCTGGCCCACTGGAAGGCCCATTACATTTCCACCGAGCCTGACTTCCCATCATGCTGACCCTGCTCAGTGATCATTTTGGCCCCTGCAGGAACAGTGCATGGCCAGTTTCCCCTCCAGGAGACACAGATGCATTCTCCACACTTCCTAGCTAGAGATATAGGATAGTATTTGAGACATACACTTAAAAATAGATCACAGATTTTGCATATAAATTTAGAGACATAAAATAAAACGGAAGTCAAGGCAGCCTGGCTGGAGATGTCTCTGATAAAGAGTTAATTAAATGAAAGAAAGTTCTTTTGCTGAAAACTGCATGTGAGCAATGAGTCAGGGGATAAAGAAGCAATAAAATCCAAGACAGAGTTTTAATGTGTGAAAAAGGACAATCATATCTTTAAATGATGACACATATTTTCACTGAGAATCTATTTCAATGAAATATACACACATACATTCAAAATTGATGTCATAGCTATCTTAGATCTCCTCTAGACCTTTGCTCTTGCCATTTCTTTGCCTACCATATACTTAACAGTCATCTCTAACTTTCCCTTTTAAAGTTCTCTGTACTGTTCATGATCCAATTTCAGATACCACCCTTACCACAACCTTTATAACCACACCAGCCAGAAGGTTCCCATCTCACTTTTACTTATCTAGCATTTTTGCCATCCAGAGAGACCTGTTTCTACTGTCTCATGTGCAGTTCACAACTTTTAATACCACCTCCCACAAACCCCAAATCAGTGCCTAGAACATATTAAGTACTCAACAAATATGTACAGAATTAACTTTTCATTACAGAATTGTGGGAAATGGGGACAAACTAGGCAGGAAGGGCTCAACTCTCTCATAAAAAAAAGGAGAAAGAGCCAAAAGCTGTCTGAGGAACCTACTCTGAGATTCAGCAGACCAGGACATTGCTATACAACTCACAGGAGGGTGAGAGATAGAAAAATTAAGAACCGAAAGCAACAGATGTGAGTTACCAAACCCTGTGCTGTCCTGGAAGGGCCCTCCTCTCCCTCCCCCAAGATATTAAGTTGGGGTAAAACCCCTGGCTCACTGCAGCTGACTAAAAGGGGAACAGACATCTTCTTCCCTGTCAGCTGTTACAAGGGGAAAGGGAGGGAGAATTGGAAGGCTTTTTTTTCAGTGAATTTGGCCAGCAGAGCCCACTTTGAATCTCTGCTCTGGCCAGACCAAAACAATGGAAAACAGAGATTTCCTTTCCCTGGAAAGGTATGCCAACAGGTGCCATCTGCTGACTGCTCTGGAAATTACATGGATGAAAACTGATTTTGGTCTTTCTGTATCCTACTCCTAGGAGAAAATCTGTGCCTCATTAGTGAGGCTTGGCCCAATTTTGATAACTTAAACTGGGCAATTTTAAAGACTTAGAAGAGCTCTGGAACAAAAAAAGTCAAGAGAAAGACATTGACCATCAGGCTATATTCACTAACATATTCAAACACCTAGTTATCAGCAAAAAATTATAAGCTGTACTAGGAAGCAGGAAAAGATGGCCCAGCCAAAGGAAAAAAAACAAATATTCTGAAGACATTCAGGTTTTAAGACAATCAGTGATAATCACACAACTCCCCTAAATCATTTCAAATACATGAAAGAAAATATTACTAAAGAGATAAAGGATATTAAGAAGACAGTGAGTGAACAAAAAGAACAATTTTAAAGCTTGCAAAGAAAAGTAACAGACCTTTTGGGAATGAAGGACAGGATGGATGAGATTAAAAATACATTAGAGGGAATGGATGTGGCTCCAACAGTTAGGTGCCCATCTTCCAAATGGAATCTTCCAGGTTTGGTTCCCTATGCCTCCTAAAGGTGAACAGATGCAATGAGCAGATGCAGTGCACTGACACAATGAACAGACACAACAAGCAGGGAGCAGATGTGGCTCAAGTGGTTGGGTACCTGCCTCCCACATGGGAGGTCCTGGTGTCTCCTAAAGAAGATAAGCAAACAATGAACAGACACAAAGAGCAGATAATGAGTGGGGACAATGAGCAGAGAGCAAGCAGACACTGGGTAGACATAGAAAGCAGACAATGGGCAGATGCAATGAGCAGACAGTGAGCAGATAGATGAGGGAACCATCTCAGAGGAGTGGAAAATAAACTTGGTTTAAAAAGTACATCAGAGGTACATAAGAGCACATTTGAATTCCTTGAGGAGAGAATTAGTGATTTCGAAGACAGAACATCTGAACTGGAAAGACAGGAGAATAGAAAAAGGAAAGAATGGAAAAAATTAAACAGGGTCTCAGGGGATTGGATGACAATGCGAAAAGCATAAGCACGTGCATTATTGATGTCCCAGAAAGATAAGAGAATGGGAAAAAGCAGAAAGAATATTTGAGGAAATAATGACTGAAAATTTCCCAACCCTTATGAAAGACATAAATATCACTATCAAGAAGGACAACGTATACCAAACACAATAACTCTGAATAGGCCTACCCCAAGACACATACTACGCAGAATAACAAATACCAGAGATAAAGAGAAGATTCTGAATGCAAGAGAAAATCAAAGCATCATACACAAGGGAACTTAAATAATATTAAATGCTGACCTCTCATCAGAAACCATGTAGGAGAGAAGTAAGTGGTATCACATATCTAAGGTACTGAAAAAAAATTAGCAGCCAAGGATTCTATATCTGGCAAAACTGTCCTTCAAAAATGAGGGTAAGTTCAAAGTTTTCACAGAAAAACAAAAACTGATAGAATATGTTACCAAAAGACCAGAATTATAAGAGATAATAAAGATAGTGCTGCAGCCTGAATGGAAAAATCAAGGTGGAAAGACCTGGAAAAGAGTGTAGAAATGAAGATTATTAGGAAGGGTGAAATAAAGGGTAAAAAGGCAAACAACAGTACGGTATGAATACAGAGAGCCAAAGGACAGCACAGAAGAAATATGTAATGTCTTTACAGTAATAATCTTGAATGTGAATGACTTGAACTCTCCAAATCAAAAGACATAGACTGATAGACTGGATAAAAAAATATTAAAAAAATACATGCTGTCTACAAGAAACTCACCTCAAATGTAAAGACACAAACAGGTTAAAATTTAAAGGTTGGATAAATATATTCCATGCAAATAGTAACCAAAAAGGAGCTGGAGTAAGGATGTTAATATCAGACAAATTTTAAGTGGAAAGCTGTTATAAGAGATGAAGAATGTCATTATATATAAATAAACAGCAAAATTCACAAATATTTACGCACCTAACCTGAGGGCCCTGAGAGACATGAGGCACACATTGGCAAAACTAAAGAGAGAGACAAATGTCTCTACAATAATAGTTGGAGACATTAGTACACCATTCTCAGGTTTAGACAGAACATCTGGACAGAGGATAAATAAATAGAGAGCTTGAATAATATGAGAAATGAACTAGACCTAACAGACATGTATAGAACATTGCACACTGAAGCAGCAGAATATATATTCTTTTCAAGTGCCAAGGATCCTTCTCCAAGATAGACCATCTGTTGTGTCACAAAACAAGTCTCAATAAATTTAAAGTGATTGAAATTATACAAAACACTTTCTCTGATCATAACGGAATGAAGCTGGAAATAAATAATAAACAGAAAAAGAGAAAATTCACAAATATATGGAGATTAAACAACAGACTCAATCAGTGGATCAAAGAAGAAATTGTAAGAGAATTTAGCAAATATCTTGAAATGATGAAAATGAGAACACAACATATATAAAACTTGGAACACTGTAAAGGCAGTGCTAAGAAGAAAAATTATAACCTTCAATGCTAAGAAAGAGCTAAAATTGAAGATCTAATTGCATACCTGGAGGAACTAGAAAAAGAACAGCAAACTAATCCCAAACCAGCTGAAGGAAAGAAATAGTAAAGAACCAAACAGAAATAAATGAATCCAGATCATAAAAAAGTAGAGCAAATCAACAAATACAAAAGTTGGTTTTTTGAGAGCAACAACAACAAAAAAAAAAAAACCTTAGCTAGACTGTCAAAAAAGAGAGAGAGAGAAGATGCAAGTAAAATCAGAAATGAGAGTGGCGACATTAACACTGAACCTGTAGAAATAAGAGAGCTCATAAAAGGATACTATGAGTAACTGTATGCCAACAAAAAACTAGGCAATGTAAATGAGATGGACAGATTCCTAGAAATACATGAACCACCTACACTGACTCTGCAAGAAATAGAAGACCTATACAAACCCATCATGAGTGAAGAGATTGAAACAGTCATCAAAAACATCCCATAGAACAAAAGCCCAGGACCAGATGGCTTCACAGGTATATTCCACCAATAATTCAAAGATGACCTAATACCAATCTTGCTCAAGATCTTCCAAAAATTTGAAAAGGAAAAATTGATATCAAACCAATTCTATGAAGCCAACATCACCCTAATACCACAACTAGATAAAGATACTATGAGAAAAGAAAATTATGGACCAATATCCCTAATGAGGATAGATGCAAAACTCCTCAACAAAATACTTGCAAACTGAATTCAAAAGCACACTAAAAGAATTTACACCATGATCAAATTAATTTTATTCCAGGTATGCATGGATGGTTCAACACAAGAAAATCAATTTGTGGAGAAAAACACAGTGATAAGTTGATGAAGAAAAATCACATGAGCCTCTTGATTGATGGAGAAAAGGTATTTGACAATAGACAGTACCCTTTCTTGATAAAAACACTCCAAAAGACAGGAATGGAAGAAAGCTTTCTCAAGAGGGTAAAGTACATAGATGGAAAACTTACAGCTAGCATTGTAATCAATGGTGAAAGACTGAAAGTTTTCCTGCTGAGATCAGGAACAAGACAAGGATGTCTATTAATATTGTGCTACAAATTCTAGCTAGAGCAATTAGGCTAGATAAAGAAATAAAAGGCATGAAAATAGAAAAGGAAGAAGTAAGACTTCCACTATTCGCTGATCATATTATCCTATGTGCAGAAAATCTTGAAAATTACACAAAAAAGCTACAAGTATTAATAGACAAGTTCAGTAAAGTGGCAGGATACAAGATTAATACACAAAAATCAATTGCATTGACAACCAGCAAGATGGTGGCAGAGTTAGGAGCTCCTAGAGTCAGCTCCTGCTACAGAACAGTTAATAAATTCCCAGAGCTATTTGGAGCTAGCTGAAACACCTGTTTGGGGGTTCCAGGAGGCCAAAAGAGCATCCTGCAACATCCTTGAAGGAATAGAAGGAGGAAACTGCCCATCTGCAGAGAAGACTCATAAGTAAGCACTCCACACAACTGAAGCAGGTACCTATCCTCACTGTAGGCACAAGCCATCTCAGGAGCTGTTCCACAGCTGGAATTGAAAGCTTCATTTCCCAAAAATGGGGAGGAAGAGACAGCTGGCCACCAGATTCAGCTACTGATTAGTAAATTCAGCAGGCTAAAGTATAATCCTGAGAGCAGCTAAAGTTTGAGTCTGTCCAAGTCAGAAAGAGGCCAGGAGCTGCCATCTTAACTTCATGCCTGGCATGAGGGGAAGTGGCGTGGACTGAAAATCACAGTGCTTGTGGGGTCTGGCTTCTTTCCATCCATTTCAAATTGCAGTTTTAGCCTAGGACCCAGTGCCACCTCCAGCAGGGAAGAAGCTGTGGGGACCTGCACCAGCCTCTCCAGGAAATTACCAGTCAAGCCGCGGAGGCCAGTGATCATCCTACTCTGTAGGCATAAGCTGCCCAAGGAGCAATTCTGTGGCTGGAATTGGAAGCTCCATTTCACAAAAAAGGGGAGGAAGAGATGGTTGGCTGCTGATTTCAGCTACTGGTTGGTAGACTTGACTGACCAAGATATAACCCTGGGAAGACCTGAGGTGTGAATCTGCCCTAGTGAAAAAGAGGCCAGTGGCCACAATTCTGATTCCACCCCTAGCCTGAGGGGAAGCCTGGCTGACCAAAAATCACAGGGATGGAAGGAACCATTTTCATTCACCCAGATCAGCCTGCAGCCCTAGCCTAGGCTTTAGCCCCACCTCTGGCAAGGAGGAAGCTGGAGGGCCTTGCACCAGCCTACTCAGGTAACAGCAGGTACCTTTGCTGGCACAGACTGAAAATCAGAAGTCTACCAGGGCAACTGTGGTCATTTTGGACCTGCATGGCATAGATTGCTACCCATACCTGCAGCTCCTTCTCTGCCCCAGACAGGGGAGAAAGGGGTATGAAGCTTCATCAGTCTTTCTGGGCAACTACAGTCTAGGCCTGCATGACCTGGATTATTCCACACAACTGTGACTCTCTCCCTACCCCTGGCAAAGGAAAAAGTTGGGAGAAGCTCCTTTGGTCCCTGGCTCAATGAGGGCAGCTTGCTTGAGCCTCCACAACTAATAGCAGCAATTACAACCTTTGTTCACACTGCATAAACAGCAATGGAGAAAGGGCAGGAAGCCCTAAACTAAAGAGAAAAACTGCACCCAATAAATATTGCAGTAATCCAGATGCCAAGACACCAATCAAAAATTACATTCCACACCAAGAAACAGGAAGATATGGCTCAGTTACAGGAACAAGATAAGCCTCCAGATGACAAAAGGAGATGAGACAACTAATCATAGATGTTCAAACAAATCTCCTTAATAAATTCAATGAGATGGCTAAAGAGATTATGGATATTAATGAGACACTGGATGAGCACAAAAAAGAATTTGAAAGCATGCACAGAAAAATAGCAGATCTTATGGGAATGAAAGGTGAAATAAATTAAATTTAAAAAAAAAACATTGGAACCATATAATAGCAGATTTGAGGAGGCAGAAGAAAGGATTAGTGAGCTTGAAGAAATGGCCTCTGAAAGTGAACATGCAAAAGAACAGATGAAGAAAAGAATGGAAAAAATTGAACAAATTCTCAGGGAACTAAATGACAGCAAAAGACAAACAAACACATAAATCATGGGTGTCTCAGAAGGAGAGAAAAGAAAAGGGGCAGAAGGAATATTTAAAGAAATAATGGTAGAAAATTTCCCAGCCCTAGTGAAGGACATAGATATCCATGTCCAAGAAGCACAACATACTCCCATCCGAAAAAATCCTAATAGACCAACTCTGTGACACATACTTATCAGAATGTCAAATGGAAGAGAGTTTAGAAGTTTAGAAATGAAGACTATATCAATAAAAGTAAGTAAAAGTGTCAAAAGAGTGGTGAAAATAAAATATGACAGCTAAAACTCAAATAATCAGGAATAAACTTAACCAATGATGTAAAGCACTTGTATTCAGAACTGCAACTCAGTGTTAAAAGAAATAAAAAAAGGCCGAAGTAACTGGAAGAACATTCCATGCTCATGGATTGGAAGACTAAATATCATTAAGATGTCAATTCTACTCAAATTGATACAGATTCAATGCAATCCAGATAAATATTACACAAGCATTAAAAAACAATTGAAAACATGATCATCAAATTTATTAAGAAGGGTAAGGGGTCCTAAAGAACCAGAAATATCATAAAAAGAAAAGCAAACCCTCATCTCTAAACTTTAAATCATATTACCTAGCTACAGTGGTAAAAACAGCATGGTCCTGGCATAAAGACAGACACCATAGACCAATGGAACCAAATTAGTAGTTCAGAAAGAGACCCTCACATGTATAGTCAAGTGTTTTTTGACTAGCCTGTCAAACTCACACAGCTCGGGCAAATCAGTCAAATCAACAAATGATGTGGAAAGAATTGGATATCCATAGCTGAAAGAAGAAAGAGGATGCCTATCTAACACCTTATCCAAAAATTAACTGAAATGGATCAAAAATCTAAAAATAAAAGCAAGAACCATAAAACTTCTAGAAGAAATTGTAGGAAAATATCTTCAAGACCTGGTGGTAGATGGTGGATTCTTAAAGGAGATCAGAGGAAGACTGAGATGGACTACTGATGTTTAATGTATGTAAAAGCTTTAATTAGCTTTACTGCAAAAGTGTGGAAATGTATAGAGTAGATGGTAACACATAGTGAGTAACAGCTAGTATATAAATGGGGATGTGGCTGAAAATGTTGGTCTAGGTATGTAAATGCCAAATGACAGAATGCTAGAGAATAATGTAGGAACTGAATAGCACAGTAAACCAAGAGGTAGATGAGAACTGTGGTTGATAGTACAGATGCAAGAGTGTCCTTTGTGAGCTAGAACAAACATATATCACTACAGCAGGGTGGTGGGAATGTGGAGAAGCATGGGATAAATACAGCTGGAGTGACCTATGGACTGTGGTTAGTAATAATAATATTCTTTCATCTATGTGAAGGATGAACTGTGTTGATAATGAGGCAGTATAGAAAATATGAGTGAAATGTCCATAATGGACATGGTAATAATCAGATGATATTATCTTATCTGTAGCAAATGTTCCACCACAGTGTGGTGTGTTGATGGAGGAGTGTTCTTTGGGAATTCTGCATATGTGCATGATTATTTTATAAAGTTACAACTTCTGTCATAAAAAAATACATTTAAAAAATTATAATAGGGTAGGTTAGGGGGAAAACACACCAAACGTAAGATAGGGACTATGATTAGTAGTAAGATTTTGACAATATTCTTTCATAATTTATAACAAATGTGTCTCACAACAATTCAAGCCGTTGGTGGAGGGTTGATGTATGCGACCCCAGTATGATGTTATGCATGTTTGCTTGTAAGTTCACAACTTTTACTATACACTTAATTGTTTATGTATGTTATATATAAATGATATAAAGATAATAATAATAGGGTTGGTTGGGGGAAAATACTTTGGTTACTAGTAATATTTTGACAATGCTCTTTAATCAATAGTTAAAAAGTTTTAACGACAATGCAAGTTATTGGTGGTAGGGTGAGTTATGAGAGTCTTGTAGTATGATATTACATATGTTTGTTTTGTAAGTTCACAACTAATATTATACACTTATTGTTTATGTTTGTTTACTGAGTAACATACTTCAATAAATTAATTTTAAAAATATTTTAAAAATCAATAGTGTTTCTATATACTACCAATGTGCAATCTGAGGAGGAAATCAGAAACAAAGTCCATTTATAATAGTGACTAAAAGAATATTTAGGAATAAACTTAGCCTAGGACATAATGGACCTGTATTAAGAAAACTATAAAATATGGCTAAAAGAATCCAAGAAGACTTAAATAAATGGAAGGACATTCCATGCTCATGGATTGGAAGACTAAATATCATTTAGAGGTCAATTCTACCCAAAATGACTTATAGATTCTACATAATCCCAATACAAATAAAAATTCCAAAAGCCTTTTTTGCAAAAATGCAATTGCCAAAAATCTAGTTTATTGGGAAGGGTAAGGGGCCCTGAATAGCCAAAAATGTCTTATAAAAGAAGTATAAATTGGAGGACTCTCACTTCCTGATTTAAATCATATTTCTTAGTTGCAGTGATAAAATTATAAAAAAATTAACTCAAAATGGATCAAGGATGTAAATATAAAAGTGACAACTATAAAACTCCTAGAAGAAAATGTAGGAAAACATCTTCAAGATCTTGTTGTCGGTGGTAGTTTCTTAAACCTTACACCATGGCATGAACAATAAAAGATAAAATAGATAAATAGAACCTTCTCAAAATAAAATGCTTTTGCACCTCAGCGGTCTTTGTAAAAAGGTGAAAAAGCAGCCAACTCATTAGGTGAAAGTATTTTGCAATCACATATCCAATAAGGGTTTAATATCCATGACATAAAAAGAGATCCATACAATACAACAATAAAAGGACAAACTTCCCGATTAAAAATGAGCAAAAAAATTGAAAATAAATTGTCCAAAGAAGAAATACTAATGGTGAAGAAACACATGAAAACATGTTCAACATAACTAGTGAATTGGGAAATGCAAATCAAAACTATAATAAAATATTATTTCACACCTATTAGACTGGCTCCTATTATAAAGTCAGAAAACTGTAAATATTGGAGAGGGTGTGGAGAGATAGGAATGCTTATTCCCTGTTGATGGGAATGTAGAATGGTATGCAGCCAATGTGGAGGACTGTTTGGCAGTTCCTAAGGAAGTTGAACATAGATTTGTCATGTGACCTTGCAATACCATTACTAGGTATATATCCAGAAGAACTAACAGCAGTCAAACGAATATACATTTGCACGCTGATGATCATAGCAGCATTATTCACAATAGCCAAAAGTTGGAAACAACATAGGTGTTCATCAACTAATGAATGGATAAACAAATCGTGGTGTATACTCACAATGGAATATTATGCAGAGGTAAGAAGAAATGAAGTCATGAAGCATGTGACAACATGGATGAACCTGGAGGATATTATGTTGAGTGAAGCAAGACAGATACAAAAGGACAAATGCCTAATGATTGCGCTAGTATGCTCTAAATGTATCATGTAAAATCACAGAATTAATATTTAGAATATAGGTCACCAGAAAATAGAATAAGGGTAGAGAATGGAAAGCTGATGGTTAATCTCTGCAGGACTGAATAAAAGGTTCTTTGTAAATCTTTGGAAATGAATGGAAATGGTGAGAGCTTATCATGGTGTTTGCAACTAGCAGAGCTATTATATGAGTATGGCAGTAATTGAAAGGGAAAGTCTAAGGATATGCACATTACTGGAAGGAAAGCTAAAAAATGTAACATAGCACTGTATAACATAGTGAAACCTTATGTAAAATATGAATATGGGTGAGACTGCAGATATAAGACTGTTTTTACAAAATATGAATACAAATAAACAAGAGAGAAGGAAACGGAATAAGAGCTATGTATGGCAGGGGAAACAGATTGAGAAGTGATGAGTTTGTTTGATTTTTGTTTTTTAATATTAATATTATTATTACTGGAATAATGAAAAAGCTCCAAAATGACTGAAGTGATGAATGCACAACTATGTGATTATATCGAACACCATTGATTGTACACTTTGGATGGATTTATGCTTTATTAATATGTATCAATAAAATTGATTTGTAAAAAAATAAGAGAAAAATCTTTTTAAAAAAATTAATTAGATGATTTGTAAAAAGTTGTTAGCATCTTCCCTGACACAGAGCTGTGTTTAAAAGTTAGCTATTATTATTACCATAAATAAATGAAAACACTTCATGTATTTTAGTGCCCAGTCCTATAATGGTTTTGAGTCTTTTTCAAAAAAGATGTGAATCCTTCCCAGAATCAATACTTAATCTATCATTTCCAGAAAGTACCAGTAAATTTCAATATGATATTTAATTTCCATTCTCAGATTACGTATTTTGCAGACAAAGATTGCATGTTTGTTAACACAAAGATGAGATGAAACAAACCTAATAAACCTTTATATCGTACCACAAATAGTGGTCCCTGATGTAAATAATGGCATTCAAATTTCAGAAATTTCTGTAAACACACATGTATGCATATGAGCAATAGGGGAAAAACATATTCATGTGAAATACAAGATTTGCTCCCTCCCAAGTTAAGGATGTAGATCAATCTGTTACCTTTGTTTCTGGAGCATCTCCAGTTGATTTTATTTACAAGTACAAGGCACTCAACACTTTCAGGTTAAACAGTTGTGCTTTGGGTTGAACCTGTGTAAGACCTCAGAACAGCAGCCAACTAAGTGTCATCAGAAAGCAAAATGCAGGTAGTATCCCTTCTTTTTACATAAACAAAGGAGATTATGTCTGAGATTTGAACCTAGGTCTGCCAGCCTCCACATCTTATGCTTTTTCATCTGCCCCACCCTGTCTTCCATGCCATGCTGTATTTGCATTCACAATTAGCACGAGAGCATTGGTCAAAAAGGGAAAAAATTAAAAAACGTGAGTTTGCTAAAGACAACCAATTCTAGTAACATTTAAAAATCAGGTGGGGAAAAAAATGATTGCCGAAACTTTTCAAATACAATTTCTAAATAAAATCAAATTTTGTTAACTCAGAAATCTATTAATGAAGATCAGACCTCAAAACTGAATGATTGCAGGTTACCTTGAGCTCAGTGACACCCATTTGTGATTTCAAGATTCTGAAGACAAAGAGGAGAGTATGCCACTATTAGTGGAGGTAAGAAATGAAATGTGACAGGCACATTCTAAAGGCATTTCTTTTTCCAAGAAGATGGAGCTTTCATAACCAGAATTTGCCTCCTTGCTGCTTCTCCTGAAACCTCTCCAAGATAAATCTTCTATAATCATATTTTTATAAGCATTAATGTCTGTAAGGCAAAGCATAAGCTTTGAATCAGATCAATGTGAGTTCCAAACCTTGTTCTGTTCCCCCATATCCCTTTGACCAAGTCACTTACCTTTTATGAACCTCAGTTTCCTCTGTGGGCAATGGGAGTTAAAATATCTTCTTTACAAGATAATTGTGGAAATTAAGTAAGATGATGAACGTAAGGCGTCTTACCAAACCACTAGTCCCATTTGTTCAATGAGGATTTGTTGGTGCATGTCAGATCTAAAAATATCTGAAGGCAAAGAAATACATGTAAAAACAACCATTCATGAAATTTGATAAATGTAGCATTAGTGCCATCACAGTGGCATAAGTTAAGAATTGGACAGCACGTGATTTTCTTTGGTTAACATCTCTTTTAACTACATTGTCAGTGAGAAGAAAGAGTAGGGGTGAGCAACCAAAACTTTTAAACTATACTCAGAATAAAATGTGAAAAAAGGTTTTAATGCTTATCACCTACCTAACAAATATTTTATAAAAAATTAGTGAATGCTGATTAGCATTTTGCAACTCTTTGGAAGAAAGGACAATACCCTCACACACACACACACACACACACACACACACATACACACAAGGCATTAAGTATTATCATATAAGATTAGACACTGGGGTCCCTAGAATGAGTGATACAGAAGCAAAGTGCTCTTGTTCCTGAAAAATTATTTGTACTCAGCATCTTCCATGCCTCGAGATTCCCCCATTTGGTTCAGATCTAACAAAGGTTCCCATTAAGAAAGTCTGCCTGTATGACAAGTTGAAAAGATCAGTACCTGGATTGAAATCATGGGTCTCAAATTGGGAAAATTCCTTTGAACGTACAATATACCTGAATAGTAGGGAGAAGCTAATCACATGCAATTAAAAGCTCTATTTTAAATAGCTGTCCTAAGAGCATTAGCAGAGGATGAGGTAAGGAGAAGGCAAGCAGGCCACAAGTCTTGAAAAGTTTGCTAAACTGCCTAAAATTACCAAAGATTTTTACCTCTAATGCCGGTGTGACTACTGTTTTATTTGTCTTTCTCATCTACAGTCCTTAGCTAAAGATCAGGCAGGTTTAAAGATTTGATGCTGGGGTCCACTCTAACTCTGGGGCAGGAAATCTAAGTTGAAAATCGTAAGAAGCCCTGATTTTGTCTTCAGAACTGGGATAAATGAATTTTCTTCTATACTTAACTGAGATAAAGTAAACTGTTGGAAATGACAGTAAAACACATATACAGAGGACTCTATAGCAACAATGTCCTTAATGTGTATCAAGACACATAATTCTGTGGAATTTGTCCTGATTGGCATTGGTACTAACACCAGATGAGGAAATTCAAAGTGAAATGATAATAAACAATTGCCAAGGGCAAATGACAAACAGGACTAGAACTCAGGTCTCCACTATGTTTTTCATTTTATCAAGCTGCCTAAATCTAAGAAGTATCCTATGATTCCCTACAGTCTAATTTAAAAATAATTATTTATTTATGTATATATTGTTTTTTGAAATACTAGGGGCTTGGACCTTGTATGTGGGAAACGGCACTCAACCACTGAGCCACATCAGCTTTCCTGAATTGGTTTGTTTTGCTTGTTTGTTTTGTTTATTCCGGAGGCACTGAGAACCGAACCTGGGACCTCCCATGTGTGAGGTGGGTACTCAACAGCTTGAGTCACATCCTCTTCCTATTTTTTAATATTTTGTATTTTTTCTTTTTTAAATTTAAAAAGTAATAATAAATTTAAACTTTACATCCTCAATGATGTTGAGGCAGTTACATTTGGTTAGATGAAATTGAACAGCTCTGATTTTGAGGACAAGGATGTATATACTGAAAAAGTGGCACATGTGCATGTTAGGAGGGTGGCATTATGAAACAGAAGACTTCAGAGGGGAGACAGTTCACCGTCAACATCAAGTCACCACCCCTATTGCTTATGATCCAAGACATGCTCCATATCACATTGTCCCAAGTGGGATGTAAGCAAAACAAACACACACACACAACACCAAAGTTGGCAATACTTTTGATTCACTTCTTTAAAATGAATGAGTTTCTAGTTTGCCAAAAATCCTTTTCTCCCCTTTCTCATTCTGTCCTAAATCTTTCAAGACTCACTAAGGGGTAATTTGCATCTTAGATAATTTTAAGTATTTCTAGTCCAAAGTCCTTTGCATCTTGGTACTATATGACCTATATATTTGATATGTTTGTAACTTCCCTTAAGTGCAAGAAACTCTGATAAAATTATTTAGTATAGTGAAAAAGTTTTAAGAAAACTCAAGTTTAAATTGGATGAATAATTTTAGTGGTAATAATGGTGAAGTTGTGATTTTTAAGGTAAAGAGAGGAGACAAAGGTCTTCAATACCTAGATGGAAATATCTTTGCTATAACTATTTCAACAAACTTTTATATGAGAACCATATAAACCAGAGCCTGTGTCCTGAAAGCTGGATATTAAGGCAGCATGGATGCTCTCAGCACAGAATCACCAGTATTGAATGTGATTATACTGATTTGCCTCAATGCCATCTATACCTATTTGCCAAGAGAATTCATAATGAGCAGATATTATTTTTAAGTGTTCAAAACCTTTATTTCAAAAGCTAACAATGAACATAACTGAAGTGGCATGTCTCTGGGGAGGATTCCAGCAACTACTTTACAACCAAAGACATGGTGAAAGGTGCTGGGCTGGATAATCTGTGCATATTACAAAGTGCAATTTCTCAATTTCTTGATTGACTCTCCATTAAAAAAAAATTACCCATTCATGGTTATAATATTCTCAACTGCCTATTTTATGGCAGCATGGAGAACTTTTTATATACTTTATAAATGATCTTTAATCATTACCAACAAAGCTGTTATTTTACTAGTTCTGCAAATTAGAGTTTCCAGTCTCAGTTTATAGCAATATCTCCCACAGAGGGAAGTGCTGCAGATTCTCTGCCCTCCCAAATCTAAAACCTCCTATGGTTTGGTCAAAAAAGCACCGATTTTCACCCCCTACTACCTTCTCTCCGTCAAACAGCGGCCCACCCCATATCCACTCTCCCTAGGGTCAGCCTCCTATGACCTAGCAATCCCTTTTCTCTCTCAGTAAAGGAATGGCCAAGTCTTTATTTGTGCTCTCCACTAGAGGAGATAAGGCAATGGAGGAGAAAGAACAGGGCATTGTCCCTGGGTTTTCTGATTTTCCTAAGACTGGATCAAAGTAGAGAACTCTTGACAATTCACAAGCTGGAAAGTCCCAGCTCTGCAAACACACATGAACACAACCAGGTGCATCATGGTTCAGACTTTCCTTATAACCTGAATCCTCTGCGTGCCCAGGAAAAGTGAGAACAGGATGGACACTGTCCACTGCAGTTCAGGTCTTCTCTAAATTGCCATATAAACATGTGCCTTCTTGGACTTAAGCCATTAGTAAGCTAGTTACAAGCAGAGGGAAAACAAATCATTTGAGGGGAAGTTAGACTGCCTGAAAAGTTAACCCATTCACCACCACATTCCAGATATTTCATAACACTCTATGCTTGCCCGGTCTTCAAATCCACAGGCTATTGTGACAGGACAGAAGGATTTGTCTCCTTATTTGGAAGTTATTTTCTGGGTTGGGGCTTGAAGAAGATGCAAGTTCTGGCAGGATGGCAGATCTCAGGGTAGCTGATCTGATTCCTGGGGAAAGTGGACACAGCTTTATTTTGCAGACCTCCTCAGTCCAGAAACCTCATCGCCCCTTCTATATATGCCCCTCTGTCCACTTTTACTCTAACCAAGCCTCACCCCTTACCATCACAGCTTCTCTACTCACAGAGCAGTTTCGGCCAGACCAGTGGAGCAGTCCTTGTGTGCGAAGTCCCCTAGCACTTCTGACATGCGGCTTGTCGGCCACAGCTCCTCCGTGCTGAAGCAGGTGGCTTTGACGGCTTCGTCCTGCTTCTGAGTTCAAGGTTCCTGCTGCCCTCTATCCTGGGGGACTTCTATTCCTTCTCTGCTCCTGCTCACTGCCTCTCTCACGGCTCAGTACTGGCGGCGCTTTGGGAGGGGCAGGGGAGTAGCAGGAGCCCTGCCTTTCGGTGTGTGGTGAAGGGAGCTCCCTGAGGTCCAAACAAGAGTGCAGTGCGGCGGGGTTAGCAGGAGCTGCCACCGCAGATGCCCAGGCGCAGAGGACTCAGCCCGGCTCCAGCGAGCTGCACGCTCAGCCCGGCTGGGGAACCACCGCCAGTGCCGATTTTCCTTTTGCGGGAACCGAGTGCGGTCCCGGACCGGAGGTGGCGGTGAGGGGGCACTCGGCGGGCGAGCCGTGGCGGGGGTTGGGCAGGCGCACAGGACCTAATTCCACCAAAATTGGGCCACAGGGTGCCGGACAGGTTGCCGCGCCAATTGGCGCGGAATGAGGCGCAGCCACTAGGGATTGAGCTGAAGTCTTAGGGGCGGGGCGCAGCCAGGTCCGAGCTGCTGGGACCCTGGGGGCATCACCTCACTCCCCCGCCGCGCACGCACTGAGCACCCTCTGTCTTCTGCTCTTTGCCTCTGGCTTTGCTCCTGTTCTGTGCCCTGCAAGGAGCACTGATTCCCTCTGCCTCCAGGGCCATTGGGCTTTTCCAGGGACGGAACGGGAGCGATTTCTTCTCTTTTCTTACGTGTTGCGAGTTGGTGCTTTGATCTGACCCTGAGAACAGACAATGTATCTTGGCATGGGAGAGATGCCAGAAGGCTGACAGCAGGGGTGAGAAATTACGTATTTCCAACGTTTAGAGGTTTTCCCATCAATCACCCCACTTTGCTCCCTTTTCCTAACCTCCTATAACAATTCACATCTGTCTCTAAAAAGTCGTCTTGTATTCAAACCCATTTAATTCCAAAGAGTATGTTCTTACTAAAACAGGCTTTAAATGTCTTGCAGGTATCCTCTATCGCTTCCTCCAAAAACAACACAAAGTTCTAGAAAAAAGGAACTGTGGGTCAGGAGCTTTTTGTTTTTTGTGTGCACTATTGTAGTCCTAGAGATTAGCGCAAAACCCAAGACTCAGTAGGAAATCAATAATCATTCACTGGACATAAATTTATAATATATATTATCTACGTTTAAAGAATTGAATTCATGTGCTTACTTTATATGATTCCTCACCCTTTTACCAGGAGACATGTCTTCTGAAATCTTGAAATGAACTACCCATACAGTCAGCAGTCTTCTCTTCCTATAAAAGATGTTCTGATATTAAATTGCTGTGGGATCTAAAATTCTGCAATTGTATTATTACAATATCTGCCGGTCCAGTTTCCTGTGGCTACTGTTATAAAGTACAAATGGAGGAAACAGGGCTTTGAAATTTGCAAAGTATTTCTTAAAGTCCAAACATTTTCAAGTAGACAATTTATTTCTAGAAGTCTCAAATGAATTCAGATTCCTTACAGTCTTCACAAAACTAATACCACTCCCATATGTACTTGTGGTTACTCAGG
This sequence comes from Dasypus novemcinctus, assembly GCF_030445035.2. Lineage (NCBI taxonomy): Eukaryota > Metazoa > Chordata > Mammalia > Cingulata > Dasypodidae > Dasypus > Dasypus novemcinctus. The sequence goes on along the minus strand of NC_080678.1, from coordinate 30,320,295 downwards.
ATTCAATAAATGAATGCCAGTACGATAATAGCTATTACAACAGAATGGTAAAAATTCTACCTGCTAAATTTATATTCTGTTTCCTTACCATCTTACCTATGTGGTAATATCATTAAAAAATGTAATCCCTGGACATGTGATGGGCCCACCTTGAAGTTAACAGAACAACTGTTAGTCATTAATAGTTAACCTTATCTGACTTGTCCAAAGGAAAGTTCTTAAGGATTATTTTTGCAAAAGTTCACCAAGTTAATCTAGACCAGTCTAAATCCAGAACAAATGCAAATATAGCAGGCATTACAACCATTATTTTTTTTTGCTTCCATGCACAAGAGAATGTCCTGACTGTCATTAAAGATGCAACTGGAAAAAGACCTTGAATAAAAGGGGGAACCGGTAAAGACAAAATGAGTTCATATGGCTAAGAGACATCAAAGTGAGTCAGGAGGTCATCAGAGGAGTGGCGCTTATGCAGGTCTCAGCAGGATCTCATAGACAGTCAAATTAGATACTACCCCAGGTAGTGGGGCTCTTGAAGGCTACAGAGACATCCAGGTCCTATGGTCATGGCAGATGGTTCCAGAATTTGTGCCTTGCCATAGGACCTACTTTGGAATTTGTGCTCCCAAGTGCGATGGAGTTGGACTCAGATGTGAGTGACTTCTCTATATATGCCTCTTCTGTCCATTTTATTGAACCTGTGGTTGGCATTGGGGTTGGTGGGTATATGTCCAGGAGATTTGAATCTCTGGGTTGTCCATGTGCCAGCTGGGCCCCGAGCCTCAACAGAGTTGCAATACCTACTCTCCAGTACATTGGACTTGCCAGGAGAGCTAACAAGGAGGCAAGGATGTACAACCACCACACCAAGGAGCCAAGAGAGTCTACAACTGCAAGCAGGAGAGGCCCATCCACCAGCCATGTGGGATTGAAGCCCCTTTCATTTAAGAGGTGGAGTGGGTGTCACCATCCCAGAGTCCTCAGGATTGGGGAATAACATATGGACTAGAGTGTACTTACTGGTGTTCTATTATAGACTTATTGTGATTCTAGCAATGGAAAAATTATATCATTGCTGTGGAGACAGTGACCACTGGAGTTCATGAAGGCAGAGAGAGGGAAAAGGAGGTATAATATGGGGGCATTTTTGGGACTTGGAGTTGTCTGAATGACATTGCAATGACAGATGTAGGATATTATATATCCTGCCAAAACCTACCAAATGAACTGGGAAAGAGTGTAAACTACCACGTAAACTATAATTCACGCTGTGTAGCAGTGCTCCAAAATGTGTTCATCAATTGCAATGAATGTACCACTCTAACAAAGAAGTTGTTGATGTGGGAAAAATGGGGGGTGCGGGGAGTGAGGCATATGGGAACCTCCTATATTTTTTAATGTAACATTTCGTGTGATCAACATATCTTTTAAAAATAAAATATATATATATATATATTTTTTTAAACCTGGAATATTCCTCCAAAATCACCTTTGCTACCTGTGAGTAATCACTTATCCCTGGGAACAAGGTCTTTATCCCACTAATAATGGTATGCACTGGCCAGCTGTGTCTATAAATGGGAAATTCTCAACATTTTTAAAACAAATGTACTGTTTTGGACAGTTTTAGATGTACAGAAAGTTGTGATAATACCACAAATAATTTCTATGTACTACATACCCAGTTTCCACTATTATTAACATCATACACTTGTATGGGATATATAAATATATATTACAATTATTGAACCAACATTACTACAACCTACAGGCCATACGTTATTTGGATTTCCTTCATTTTAACTTAATGTCCTTTTTTGTATCATATTTAATGAGGGTTAAATGCTGTGTGTGTAATTTCTCCCAATCTGTGGCTTGTCTTTCCATTCTCTTAACAGTGTGTTAGAAGATAACTGTTCACATATTGGTCACACCTTAACTGATGACACAGCCACACTCAAAGAGTCTTATTTACAAATGGGTTCATACCCACTGGAAAGTGCATTAGGTTTAAGTACACATCTTTGTTGGGGCACCTAGTTCAGTCTACCACAGGGGCACAAGTGAACTTGGTGGAGTGGTGAGTATGCTCTAAAACTTGAATATAGTGATAGTGGCAGAATTCTATACATTTTATAAAAATTTTTTTCTAACTTTAACAGGTGAATTTTATGTTATGTAAATTACATGTGACTAAAGCTATTAAAAAAAAAAGCCCTTGCTTTAAAAAAAATGCCATTAGGAAAATGAAAAGACATAAAGCACTTTGGGAGAAAATATTCACAATGTATATATATAATTGATATATGATCACTATTGGACATATATGAAGAACTTCTATGAATCAACAAATCAATTAAAAAAAAAAAGAGTAGGGAAACGGACTTTGGCCCAGTGGTTAGGGCATCCATCCGTGTACCATATGGGAGGTCCGCGGTTCAAACCCCGGGCCTCCTTGAACCGTGTGGAGCTGGCCAGGCGCAGTGCTGATGCGCACAAGGAGTGCCGTGCCACGCAAGGGTGTCCCCCGTGTGGGGGAGCCCCACGCGCAAGGAGTGCACCCGTGAGGAGAGCCGCCCAGTGTGAAAAGAAAATGCAGCCTGCCCAGGAATGGCGCTGCCCACACTTCCCATGCCGCTGACGACAACAGAAGCGGACAAAGAAACAAGACGCAGCAAATAGACACCAGACACCGAGAACAGACAACCAGGGGAGGGGGGGAAATTAAATAAATAAAATAAATCTTTAAAAAAAAAAAAAAATAGCACATCTTGAATATGTAGACACATACTGTGCCAAAGGAGTATACAAAAAGAAGCTCAACATTTTAGTCTTCAGAAAATACAAATTAATATTACACTGGTACAACTCTCTACTCCCACCTGAATAGCAAAAATAAGGAAAAAAAAAAGCAAATTTTAGAAAAAATTCCAGATGATATCAAGTACAGTGAGGATGAACAGAAAAAAGAATTTGCTTCCAGTGTTGATGGGAGACCAAATTGTTAGCCACTTTAGAAAAACATGTTAGATTACCTATAACTTATGATGCAGCAATTCTACTCCTATTTATAAACCCAACATAAATGGGGCTTATGCATGCTCCCTTCTGTTTATTAAATGCATTTCCCTCAGTATCTATAAATCATGTTTCCTCTAATTTTCTAAATCTTACAGAAGACTCAAATGATAAACAGATGGTATGGAATAAATACCTGTGACTTACAGAAAAATAAACCTTAGATTTAGAGATATAATAAATGAAGTAGAGAGATCTTGTATCTTTTCCCCCCTCATTTGCTCCAGTTTTTTTATACTGTGAAAATGCATGTACTGAAGGTACACATGAATTTTTGTCTTTAAATATTACTTTCTAAATTATTTCAGGTTTCTAAAGAATGACTTGAACATTCAAATTGCAAAAGAGACTCATGAGATAGTATAATTGTTAAAGTATCTATATATATATATCCTTCTGAAGCAGTCTTATTGATTAGAATGAGAAATAATTGAATTGTATTACATGACTCAATAGTATTATTTAGAAATAACCTTATTCAACTTTCAAAAATATCCCTTTGATAGCAAATTCATAAAATACATCATTACATCAAAATAATCTTGAAATGGTCCAACATACACTAGTTTGGTCATTACATACATTAGACTTGACATGAACTACTATAACCAACCCTTGTTAATTTCTAACATGCTAGTTCAGCTTAAAAAGTATATGATGTATTGAACTCAAAAAGCTAGGTCTGAAAGCCACAAATGGAAAGAAGAAATCAGAAAGCCTAAATTGTTCATTACAAATTTCTTTGGGATCACTACCTGAAGGAAGGGCAGCAAGAGAAGTGGGCATCTTTCCAAATATTTCTCTAAGGAATAGTGATAAGCCAGTTCTTCCCATTTGTTTTCAAAGAGTTTATCTGGAGGTGAAGGAAGTTAATTGAAGCCACTTTCAGTAGACCTGTATGAGTTGAATAGTGGCCATTATAGAGGCAGAGAATTAAAGAAGTCAACAATGATTCTGTTTCCCTTAAATGTTTTGAGTCTGAATTAGGCTCCAAATTGGGGACAGGGGAATTTCAAATACTAAACTAAATTCCAATTTTTGATTAATATTTTGGATTGGACATTCTCATTTATGAATGAGATTACTTTGTTGATAGAAGGTTTTCTGTGACCAAAATGTCAACATAAATGTCATAGAGCAGGGAAATTTTAATCAGGGCCAGAGGAAGATCTGCTCCTGAACAACATTATAAAAGAATGGTAAAAGACAAAAATAAGTATTTTGATTTTGCCACAAGTCATGCTTAATTGATGAACTGGTTTCATATATATTGAATTTTAAGTGATTTGCTTTAAATTCAGGATATTTAATAGCTAAAACTGAGCTAACGGCCTGTCTATGCATGGAGATGTACCAGAATTTCAAGGAAACATCAGCTGTGAGTTTAATTTTATAAACTTTGGTAATAATATGGAATAATTTTGCAATAATAATGCATCTGATTTTTTTATCTGTTTTATGAATGGCTGGTCTGGGTGAATTTAATATCAATGGAGTGCAGTTCTATAGAATAGATTATCAAAGGGTATCCATGGCTGAATAGAATATGTAGTCCTGTTTCTCTCCATTCATAACTTGTAGTATGACCTTCGGCAAATTGTCTACTTTCTTTCTCTAAATCTCACTGTCTTGCACTAAGAGTTTAAAACTCTTTGAAGATGCAAAATATGATGGTTATTAAGAAAAATATCCTGAAACAATGTAAAATGAAAATCAAGTTTAATTTCCAGGTAACTTTTAGAATTCCCTCTCCAACATTGAGAGTTATATAGTACATGTGATGCCTTTTCTTCACAACTTACCCTTGACCAGATACTATTTTTCTCTTAGATATCACAGGTACAGATAATCAGCAAAAGTCCAGGGTCGCCAACTGCAGATTCTCACAAATCATTTTCATTTTAAACAAGAGGGATTCAAAAAGCAAATGATAGTATTTTCATTATTATCAGTACTACAGTGGAGAAGAAAGGATTGCTCAAAATATAGTGAGAAATCCCCACATTAAACGAATTTACATAAATGCCGAAGGGCTTTTAATTCTTGTTTTCAAGTCTAGCACCTATTTGTTTGAATTTACCCAAATTAATTAAGGCAAATGTCTCCAAAAAGTAAAATGAAATTATTAACTGTATGCAAAGCAAATAATGATACCGAATGCACAAAAATCTCTCATTTAAGATATTAGATACTGTTACAAATACTCCATTTTTCATTTGTATATGATTTTTTTCTTGAAAATCACCAATTTTGCAGGTTCACAATACCTCTAATTGTTTATATTTGTATTTTTATATTGCTCCAGCTATTTATATATTGCAAAGACCTCTTAGTTTGGAAATCTATAAATTATGTCTCCAAAGTTTTGACACATCTGAGTCTCAGCCCTTGTATCTTTGAATTTGAATTCTTTGTGTTAATAAACTGCAATATCTCCTTCATTGTATTTCTGCCTCTGTAGCTTTTATACAAGAAAAGAGGGGTATATTTGATGTCTTAGGTCATCTCTCTCAGAAGGTTTTGATTGTTATTACTATGCCCAGCATGTTAAAAACTATCGGTGGGTGATAATGATTGCTAATTAGTCATATTTTTCAAATATTTCTGGTGCATACCATATGTATCTATATGGCAAACTGCTAGCATTATAATTTGCTCAGCACTTTCAGTATGTGCTGTATGGAGCATAAAATTACTTTGATTTTCTGCTTTTTTACTTCTTTTTCCCTGCTATTGCTTAGTCACCTGATCCTCACTGAAGGACTTGAAGCAACCTACTAAAGGTGATAAATTTGACAGAGCTGTAGCATCTACCCAGGCCATTCCTTTGGACAGGGTTTTCCATACTGATTGCACCACTATGTTTGTTTATTTTCTATTCACCTCCAGAGATAAAGTTTCTGCTTATAGTCTGAACTGACACCAGAAAAGGCAAAGGTAATAATTACCATGTTGGAGAGTTCCTCTTTCTTGGAGTTGCCTTTTAAAGAAAATGCAAAGTTGAGATTGATAGTTTTCTAAAAACTCATAAATATTTTCCAGACTTGCATTCATTGGAATATTTAATTTATTTTTTAAATCTGAGAAAGTTACATTCAAATAAAAATTTTTTTCCCACTCTAATCCATATTTTATTCCTCCATCCTGTGGACCCTGTGATGGTGATGTCCACTCCACCCCTAAATTGAGAGGAGGGCTTAGATCCCGCATGGCTGATGGGTGCGATTTTCCTGCTTGCTGTTGTAGGCACACTTGGTTCCTGGTGTAGTGGTTGACCATCTTTACCTCCCTGTTAGCTGATCTTGGTAAGTCCAATGAACCGGAGAGTAGGTGTTGAAAATCTGCTGAGTCTCGGGGCCCAGCTGGCACATGGCCAGTCCAGAGAGTCAAGTCTCCCAATTATACATCAACCCTAGCACCAACCACAGGTACAGTAAAAGTGACAGAAGAGGCACATATAAAGAGGTCACATCTGAGTCCAACTCCATCACACTCAGGAGCACAAATTCCAAAACAGGGCCCACTGGCAAGGCACTGAATTCCAGAGCCATCTGTCATGACTTATAGGACCTGAGTAGCTCTGTAGCCCTCAAGAGAACCACTACCTCGGGTTGTATCTACTTTGGCTGTCTCTGAGATTGTGCTGAGATGTGCATAAGTCTGATGACCTCTCAACTCATTTTGAAGTCTCTTAGCCATATAAACTCATTTGTCTTTACCATTTTCCCCTTTTAGTCAAGGTCTTTTTTTGGTTACATTGCCAGCTGGTGCTTGGTAGTAATCCCTTAGCACCAGGGAGACTCATCCCCGGAGTCATGTCCCATGCTGGGGGGAAGGCAATGCATCTACATGCTGAGTTTGGCTTAGAGAGTGGCCACATTTGAGCAACTGGAGGCTCTCAGGAAGTAACTCTTAGGCACCCTGCAGCTCGAGGCCTAGTTGAAATTTCAAGCACACAGGCTCATAAGCATAGTCATCGGTATCAAGGGCTCATCACTGAACCATCCTTCTTCACTGGTCTTTGCCCTTGCACTTGGGGGGTTGTTGCTGTTCCATTGGGTAATGTGACAGAGCTCCCTTGGCTAGGATCTCAGAACTCCCTCAGTTGTTGTTTATAACTTTACCTAGGTATTGCAGAGCAATCTAGCAGGAGACAAACAGCTAGACAGTTTAGGAGTATCCATTTTTGTGTTTTTTATGCAAAATTTATTTCTTCATTCAGAATTCTTGAGAATGTGGGAGAAGTTTTGAATCTTTGAATTCCTCAGCCAAATAATGAATTCAAAAGGATAGTTAAATCTCCAGGAATAGTGTAATATTTTTGCAGCAATGTAAAGAAGATAGTATATCAAAAATATGGGGATTTAAGGGGGAGTGGAATTTTTTGTGTTTGAGTAATGAAAACATGCTAAAATTGACTGAGGTATGATAGCACAACTTGTGATAAAAATGAGAACCACTGAGTATACACTTTGAATGGATTTTACAATGCATGGGACTATATAATACAGTGACTTTTGTGGTGGAAGATGGATTGTGGTTAACAGAATAAATAGGAGAATGTTCTCTCATGAACTATAATAAATATATAATACTAATACATGGTGTTAATAATTGGGTGGTTTGGGGATAAATACACCAAATGTAAAATATGGGCTCTAGTTGGTAGTAATATTTTGATAATGCCCTTTCATAGTTTGTAACAAATATTTCACAACACTGCAATGTGTTGGTGGTGGGGTGATGTATGTTCTTTTAGGAGTGATATTCTTCAACACAATTAATACTTATTATATTAGTCAGCCAAAGGGGTGCTGATGCAAGTGCCAGAAATCTGTTGGCTTTTATAAAGGCTATTTATTTGGGGTAGAAGCTTAAAGTTACCAGGCCCTAAAGAGTCCAACTCAAGGTACCATAAGATGTAATTTCTCATCCAAGTCTGTTGCCAAATGTTGAAGCAAGATGGCAGGCAATGCCTGTGAGGGCTCGACCTTCCTCTTTCCTCTTAAGGCTCTATGGTCCCAGTTTCTCCAGTCTCAGATGTAGGCTGCCACCGGGCTCATCTCTCTTCCAGGGGCTTGTTTCTTTCTGGGTTCAGTTGCTCTGTTCTTTCTACAAGGTCAACTATAGACTGTCAGGCTCATCTCTCTTTCTGGTGCTGTGTCTATGGAGCACTCTCTCTTCTTGTGTATTTGCTTCTGTGTTCTCCTTCTCTGTGTATTTACTCCCCTGTCTTTGATTGAGTATCTGTTTATATAGCCCACAGTCACAGGATAGCTGTAGGCAGTGACTCAAACTGAGTTGCCCTAATGATGTGGTCAATTAAAAGCCCTAATCTTGATTTAATAATATAAAAGTGAATCTTCTGAGTCTAATATGATCTAATACGCCCAGAGGAACAAGCCAGTTTAAAAACACAGTATTTCTTTTTTGGAATTCATCAATAATATATTAAGCTGCCACACTTAAACCAAAAAAAGGAGAGTTAAATCTCAAGTTAAAATTTGTGTGGTTTTCTAGCAGGAATTTAAATTTCTTCTAATGTTTGGGAGCAGATATAGTAATAGTAGTGTTCAGAAAAGCTCTTCACACCATGCTTTTAGGAAGGAATAGTTTGGAGCTTAAGATCTTATACTCTAAATTCAGGCAGACTACCTAAAAATTTCTGCTGGATTACTTTTCTCCTGTGTAAACTTAGGACAGCAAATTGATCTCAGCGAACTTGTTAGCTATTTGTTTGATTCATTTTAAGGAAGAAAGTAATAATAGTCAAAAAAAAAGGGTGATTCCAACATTATACTTTTAATCCATACAAGACTGATTTCATATTCATGTAGGTAAAATTCTTAAATATAACACTGTGAGACATATCAGAGAGTTCCATAGTCTGAAGTAGATGTCCAATGCTATAGTGAAAGTGTTAGTGTCATTAAGTCACCCTAGATGATATGGAATTGGAACATTCTTTCTTTGTAAAACCAATAGTATTTGGCAAGTTTAATATATCATACCTGTTGGATTTTTGTAGGTATGGCAGTGGTATACTATCAGCTGTTCCCCTGGTGACAAGGGTATGCCTTAATGTGATGATTATCATAAATAGCTGGAAAATATTTGAAATTTGATACCATCCATGGTAGTAGAACTGACCACTCTCTAGCCTCGGGATCTCTAAAACTCTTACTGCATGGTTTAAATAGCCACTGGGATTTTCATCGTATTTTCAAATGCCTTTCCAGCCATTTCTTTATCATTGTTTTTCATTATTTATCATTATTTGCTCTGCCAATTAGTATCTCTGAAAGTCCAAAACCAAGATGGTATGTTGGGCTGAAAAAGATGTCCTGGGAGATTATTTGAAATGGACTATTAGTTTAGAAGCAGGCATATCAGTTTAGCACAAGAACTGAACACAGTAAGTGCTCAATAAATGGGAGCTTACTATTAGCCTCTAGATAATATCTCTCTCTTCTGACCTGCTGGCTTATTTATTGTACTATGATCTTTAATAATATTCATTGGATTTGTTTGATGGTTTGGTTGAAGTCTTTTTCTCCCCGTGGACTACAAAATCCGTGGAGCCAGGAAACATGCTTATCTTTCAATAGTCTCTCTCCAGTTCCTATTGTTGTATGTGATACATAAAAAAGTTTTATAAATAATTTTCTCTATTCAATAAATATTAATTGGCTACCTATAACTGAATTCAGTAAATATTGATCAATACAAAAGAAAAGGAAGGTAAGGATAATGGTTGCAGAAGAGGGAAAAAAAGAATAGAGACAAGTAGTTTTATAAGTCAAATGAGTGCAAGATTAAAGTACAAAGTGGTTTAGGAATCAGAAAAGGGAAACCTCCTGACATATCCCATTTTAAATTATTGATGCAGCCAGCACTTCCTCTGAGCCACCAAAATAGTAGTCAGAGTTGTTTCAGACTCTGTGAAATTCAATTGAGAAAATATTTTATTCATTTAGTAAATATGTGCTCAGAAGTACCTTTTAAAGGTTAGCCATATCCTGTAAGGAGCAGATGTAGTAGTATTAATCTGTACAAAAATGATATAGTTGGAAGACAGAATGTTCTTTAATGGCTCTTAGGAAATGTCACAGCCTAGATTTATATTTTTGCCTTCTAAAAGATGTATAGAAAATTGCATTTTTCAAAAATAAAATGTACAGATATGGAACTTTACTATTTGCAATAGCATGATTATCTGGAAGCATCAGTTTGAGTCTTTGTATTCATACTCACAAACTGCAGAGGAAATAAACTAGTATCTCACCAAGCCTAAGCAGAGTATTTTGAATATCCCATGGCTTTAAACAAATTCCATGATTAAGTATAGGTTAATACTTAGCTGAATAACATTTTAAATGATCAAAATAGAGTGTTTCCTTTCAGATCGAAAGATTCTAGAGTTTTAAAATATATCACAGAATTAATTGTATCACTCAAACATTAGGTATGATCCTCTTGATGATAGAAAAAAATGAGATATCAGGAAATTTCCTTGGTCTTTTTTTTTTTCCCAGAAGGAAATGTCATAAAAATGTGTATAGAATTTCTTTCGTATTAGAAAATATTAATCTATTTTCTAAGGATTTCAAGTGAAAAGCAAATAAAGAGATTAATAAGCATTCAACAAACATTTTGATCACATATGTCTAAAACTGTTTAGAATCCAAACATACTGATGTAATCAGGATGTCAGTTGCAGATTTCCTGTCACCACAGTGATCTAGATAATTCTAGTTTAAACTCCTAATTTCATGTCCTGGGGAAGGTAATATCCCTTTGGTCTTAAATCAATGTAATATTTAATATGAGAGAAAGAAAAGTACAAAAAAATATCATAATAAAGAAAAGTGATAGAGATGACAGGAGAAAGGTTAAATATTGCAATAAAGTTCACAGGATAGAGATGGAATACTTCCAACCATGGGAATCAGGAAACACTTCATAGAAATGTGAAGACAGAAGGAGAAAATGCCATTGGAGGTAGAGGAAGGTGTGTGAGGAATGATTTCTAATTTAGTTCTAATAAGGTATTAATAGGCTTATAAAATTTCAAGCTAGAAAGGGCTTTGAGATCACCTGACGTAATGTTGTTTTAGAGAGGAGAAAACAGAGACCCAGAAAGATTGAGCTACTTGTTTCAGATCACATGGCTATTCAGGGAAAAAACTGAAGTAAAATTAAAACTGATTCATGGGTCTGTACCCTTGTTACCATATCATAGCCAGCCCACATCTTTAGCATAATCAAATCTTTTGTCATTTATCCTCTACTGGGAAATAAAAAATGTGCATCTCAGTCATTCATTGAAAAGATTAAGCTCAGATTTATGTATAAGGTTTGACACTTTCCTGAATTCTATTTGCCAAGGAGAGAGGTAAGTCAACATTTCTTAGCTTCACTGGTTAAAATCTTATTTGTATTTTTCTCTGTGTTGTATTTAATGTGTTAAAGATTGAATTTAGGGTTTAATAGAGCTGCATGTTTTGAAATAAGAGATAGCTGTCAGCTATCTTGGTTTTGACATAAAACCAAGTCAAAAGCAGCATCTTTTCCACATCTTGCTATCCTTTTAATTTCAAGAATCTTTATACTTGGTGACCACTGAAGAAAAAGAAGTATTGCAATGACAATAACAATGCACTAACAATAATAAAAACATGAGTAGTAGATCAAGAGCTAATTTTTTTGTTAATGATGTTCTTAATTTCTTTATTGATTTAATGCCAAGGGAAGATTATATTTACTAGTCTCTTCAATTTACAATTACATTTCCTCCTTTTGAAGAAAGATTCTGAGGGTGCAGTGTAAATGTCACTGTTGTTTAAATGTCACCTTGCTTGTTTAAGCATTGTGCATTGGGCAGCTAAATGCATGGTCATCTACACTGCATTTCTTATGGGGAAGGTCAAAGTCAGAAGATAGATGGAAGACTTGCCTTTTTGTGAAATACCACCTTTTGGAAAGTCAGTTTTACTTTCTAGGAGACCATCCCATTTTTCCTGTTGGACTATTACTTTTTGCCAACACAATGTACACTGACCTGTGATGAATGTAGAGATTTGACATCTAAGATTGGACATGACTTGGTATGAGTCAAACAGTCCAACCCTGCCTTCCATTATTCTCCTTGCAAAAACAAGTAAGTTAGAAAACCGGACAGGTAGTTCTTTCTCATAAAGTTACTTTCAATTTTTAAAACTAAACAAATATCAGGGAACTACTAAATACCATACTGCATTCTAGGACTGGGTTACAAGAGTAAATAAAACAATAAATGCAAAGCTCTCATATAGCACACATTCTAGTCAGGGGGATATCAAATAGTAAACAAGTACACTGATGATTAAACAAGGTGATACTTAAGATGGAAGGGTGGGCCAGGGTGGGAGAAAGAAGAAGAGCTGGTCAGGGAAGGCTTCTGTGGGGAGATGTCATTTGAGCAGAGACACTAACAACTGGAGAGATAAGCCATATGGCAGGGAAGAGATTTTCAGGCAGTGGGAACAGCAGGCAGAAAGTCCTTGAGAAGAAAACAGGCCTCATACTTTAGGAAAGGAGGAAGGAGGACAGAGTGGATGGCATAGAGGAAAAAATGGGGGGTGAGTACAAGATGCGATTAGACGAATATTCAGGAGACAAATCACACAGATCTTTGTCAGCTATGGCAAGAACACAGATCCTACCAGCAAAGAAGCTAAAATGTTGTAATGGGTTTTATTTTAAGTGCGACAAATAGGCATTAGGGGTATTGATGGCTTCATTTATTTATTTATTTATTTATTTTGGCAGATGATATGATAGAGCTATGTAAACAAAAGTTTGGAACAAGATCCCTGCTTTGAAAGTAGTTGAGAAATTATACTGTAAATATCATGACAGGGATGAGCACAGGGTTTATGAGAAAATAGAGGAAGTAACAGAGATGGTTTCCTGAAAAAGGTAGCCTTCAGTTGTGTTTTGAAGATTAAAAAGAGGTGAAGGACATTACAGGCAGGGAGAATAGTTTGGTTAACGATATGGAGTAAAACAGTCTGGGGCAAATGGAGAACCAAGCAAAATTCAGTACCGCTGAGTAAAAAATGCAATGCATTGCTTACATACTTCTCCTGCTCTGAGTGTTCTTCCTCCCATCTTCCCAGCCCTGAGTTCCAAATATGCATGTGTCTCCATCCAGCCCTAGAGGCTCAATTCAAATATTATCTCCTCCCCACTAGAAGTACATTCAGATGACCATGGGGAAAAAAAATATAACACTTCTTCTAAGCTTCTAAATAATTGCCACCAAATTTTAAGTAATTTGTTGATAGGATCCATGTCTACTTTATCTCTGTTCCTACTATGATGCCCAATAGGGACTAGCAAATAATAGGCAACATTTACTGAATAAATTAATTAAATCAATTTGCCAGTAGTACTACCTCTTTAGGTTCATTACCAATTCCATCTCCTCTCTAAAGATTTGTTTCCTCTAGGATAAACTCAGTCTCACAAATTTCCCCCAAATTAAATAGGCTACCATAACTTCTATTTGGAACATATCATTTTCATTAATCTCCTTCAGTTACATCAATGGCTTAATTACTCATTCTTTCTGGTAGGTAGTATCTGGTACTTAGCATTTTAGACATGGACTAGATCTTAAAAACCATCAGTTTCAGTGGTCTCAAGCCTGATTGTACATATAAATCATCTGCATACTCTTCAAAAATACACCTGGACTTAACCCTCTAGAGAGTACAATTTGATTGGACTAGGGTGGGGCCTGGTCACTACCCAGTAATTCAAATGTGAAATTATGGTTGGCCTTCATTTTAGTACATATTATGAAACTCGTTAGCTATTAAAAGTGAAGAAATTCTAGTCCAGAAAGCTCACCTGACTTTTCTTAGAGCCACACAAATAATCTAATTGTGGCAAAGCTGAGACTCAACCCTTACTTCTTTTCATCTCAAATTACCAAGTAATTGGTCTACAATCCTTAATCCATGCTTTCTCAGTGACATTCTACACAGACACATAAACATTCCCCCCCAACACACATGCACAACTCTTCCCTAGGATAAACACATGTCGTCCTCAAAGCGTAATTTGGTTTCATTAAGCCACCCTGATGGCTTACGTTTCAGGGATTGCATTTTCATGACAAATTGAACATCTTTTCTGAGTTAAGAACATGCTCGCTTATAGCAGAATTGATAAGCAGTTGAAAATAATTCTAGAGGTAAGCACAATAGAAAATCTTTACAGAGGTAACCATGCCCTAGATTTTTCCTTTCTTGAGGCTGTTATGAAGATTAAATGGGATAAGGCACCTAAAGCATTTAGCAAACTCTTGGTTCATATTTTGTCATTCTCAATCACAATAACTATTATTACCCTCTTCATGGATTAATGTTGAATTGGCAAAACTACAGATGTACAATGGATGAGCTAGGGAAGGAAATTGTATACATCATGCACCTAAAATGACTAACACTGCTATGTGTGCATAGTTTCACTTAATTTTCATATTAGCCTTACAAATTAGGTATTATTGTGCCTAGTTTATTAACTAGAATATGGGAATTCAAAGACTAACTTGCTTAGCATCACTCAGATGATAAATGAGGGATTTGGGTATTCAGCTCCAGACTAATTCTCCCAACAAAAGATTATATGATTTTGTCCATATCACCATCTTTACCCCAACACCTACCTACATATATGGTCTATTTTTATTTTTTCATACCTCTTTCATTCCAGACAGCAAAGCTGCAAGTTTGTTTGTATGTATTAGAAGTCTTAAAAACAATTTAATCTGTATAACCTGAAATATAATTCATTGCTTCGGAAGTTTAATTTTTCTAACTCGTTCTGCTTCTCTGTTTGGGTAGCACAACTAGGGAGCTAGGGTATCAAGAGTGATTGGAGGGGGTGGAGGGTATATGGGGACCTCGTATTTTTTTAATATAGCATTAAAAAAATAAAGAAAAAAAGAAAAAAAGGAGTGATAGGAAGGGGAATAGATGTGGCTCAAGCAGTTGGGCAACTGCCTCCCACATGGGAGGTCCTGGGTTCAGTTTCCAGGCCTCCTAAAGAAGATGAGCAGACAACCAGTGGACAGAATGAGCAAACAACAAATGCACAGAACAAGCAGACTCAGCAGACAGACACACTGAGCAGACACAATGAGCAGATATAAAGAGTGGAGATATAAAGGAGCAGAGATAATGAGCAAACATAATGAGCAGACAGATGAGGGAGTCATCTTGGGGGTGGGGTGTGAAGTCATTAAAGAGTGACTAGGAAAATTTTATCTTTACATGAAGAGACCATTAATCCAAACTGAGAGCTTGATAGAAGAGGAATGCAAAGGGAGAGGGAGGGAGAGAGGGAGGGAGGGAAAGAGATAGAAAGGGATAGGAAAAGTGATGGAGGGAGGGAGGAATGGAGGGAGAGGGAGAGGGAGAGGGAGAGGGAAAGAGAAAGGGAGATGGAGAGGGAGAGGGAGAAGGAGACTAACTCAAGGATTAGAGCCCAATTCAACACTGAACAGTAGGAGGCTGTGTTCTAAACATATTTTGAGGGATTCAGGGGGTAAATCTGACATACTCGCTATCTGCTAAGATAGAAGAAAGGTACATGAGCCTAATCAATCCTAATGCCCAGCAGGCTGTGACATGTGCTCTGTCACAGGTGACAGGTACCTGGATAACATGGAGGAGAGAAAAATTCTGCCAGGGCTGTGTGGGAAGCCTGCCCAGGTAAGCTGGGAATAAGGGAGTAAAATGGATCTTCGATTCCAAAGAATTTCCTCAAAGCACACATATTCTGGCCAGGGCAATTCTTATAAAGGCCTCAAAGGCTGTGGTTGCACAATTATCATATATCAAATTAAAAATATGTTAAATGCTTATTTTCATCTGAAGCAAATGTGACTATAAAATAATGAGGCTAATATTCAGCAAAAACCAATTTCATAATTAATGTTGCAAACAAGTATTTTCCCTTGCATAGGAAATTATTTAATCTCTTCTCTCTGTCTTTATCTACCCATTATGATTTAACACCTGCCATGCAGTATTAGAGTTAATATAGGAAAAGTCCATTGCTTAATCCCTGATATAAAGAGCTCCCCTTAAACTGCAGCTATTATTATCATCACAATGTGGAGCAAACTTGAGCTTGAAGGGTGGTTGTATATATTTTAAAGTAGATTTACTAAAATAAAAAAAAGCAGAAATATAATTATTACTTTATAGATGAATCTTCCTCCCACCCTCCAAATTACCTCATCCATACCATGAAACTTTTCTTTCAGTTAACCTCAAATTTATTGAAACACAAGTTTAAAATACACTGCAGAGAGTGTTCTGTTTGCAAAACAGGTCCTGCTTTCTGTGTTGAATAAACTTGGTCTCTAAAATTAATTCCAAGACTGCAATTCTTGACTTGAAAATAAAACTCTGTCATGGCTTGTTTCCTTTGTCTATTTCAGGAATATCACTTATCTTGCACCCAATGTGTTTGGTAGCTTGTCATTTGAGACACCTCTAAATAGAGAAGGCACGAGTGCGTCATATGTGCCTGTCACTTGTTGAGGCATCATTCTTGAGGACCATAGGAGGGGATGTACAGGAGACACCAGGGCTGAGAGAGGAGCCACTTTATAAATAGAAAGGGTCATTTTAGTGTTTCAGGCTGTAGTAGATGAACCGACCCACTTCAGCCTGCTGTGAAAGCTGAGACCAGGGAAAGAATTAAAACATGCCCTGAAGTTCTTACTCAGAAGAATTCCTCCCAATTTTTCAAGGTAAAATCTTATAGAGATATGTTTGAGTATTAAGTTTCTCCAACATTATTGTACACAACCCAGGCAACCCACTGGTCAATGGAGATGACCTTCTTTAGCTTAGACTATTTAGAGAAAGTAAACTGTCAGTCTTCATTTCTCCTTTTGACTATGCCTACATATCCCAATTTTGTCAAAAATGTTTATTTAAATTGCAACTGTCATGGTGATTTTCAAGTCCTTAATTTCAGACTATCTTCTGATGAGGCCCAGAATACTGAAGGCTAAGCCATCAATATAAATGAAAGCTGACCACATCAGAGCAAAATAAAGCAACTTCCTCCCTTTATGCTTTGAAATTCCCTATTCTGGAAGCTTAGAAGAATTTTAGGCCCAGAGATGACTTCATTGCTGCTGCCAGCAGAGGGGAGAGGTGGGTGAACTCTATCCCATAATTATTTCAAACGCCTGAGAGGTGAGGTGACCTAAACCCGTTGGTGCAATTATCAATACAAGGACCTGCCCACCCAGGTGATGACCCATAAACTTGAGCGTTTCCCTGGTTTGGCTTTGTGCTACCACCCACCCCCTCTCTTTTTAGTACCCTGTGTTTCACCGTGTAGGTGTGTGCCTTACACAGCTAACCAGTCAATGAGACCTTGGCAGTGGAGAAACAATGGGCACTGACCTCCACTATGCTCCTCAAACCAAATCATTACCAGACTGTAAGTTGCATAATCCCAGGGGCAAATTTAACATCGAGGGCCTCCATATGTATTTCTAAATCGGATCTCACTTTTGCTGTCCCATTTATTGCACATCTCAGAATTTTCACGGTGCTTCCCATCACTCCAAACCCCAAGCCTATTTTTAGTTCTTACTCTAACCTTGGGATGCTCTTTAAGCCACAATCATTCCTCTCCAATTCATGGCAGTAAAATTTCTATTCACTTGCTGCTCACTGCTCTTTGGAAGGGCCGCGGTTACCAGTCACTGACCAACCCATGCGAATCACTTTAATCAGCTAGTAGTTAGAGCAGTGCTTCTTCAAGTCTGCTCTGAACCACCAGCACTAGCACCACTCAAAAACTTGTTAGAGATGCAAATGATCAGAAAACACCAAGAATTACACAACTAGAGACTCTGTGGAGCTGGATAGCTCCACAATCTGTGTTTAATGAGTCCTCTGAGTCAATCAGACACACAGTAAAGTTTGAGGAAACACAGGGTCAGAACAAAATAATCTGATTAAAGAGTCACTTGAAAATGTGAAACTCAGAAAATGCCAGATACGGCATTTACTAAACTTTTTTTTAAAGGCTGAGCACTTAATAATCCAACATGAAGCTCTCTTAGAACATGGCTATATCTTACTCTTGTTTCTGTATACCATGTACTTAGTAGTGTGCTTTAAGTACAGCAGGAAGCTATTTTAAAATACTGGGCTTAATTTAATCAAGGGGATTTCACTTTACAGAGTGAAACTAAATGGAACCCACATTCACTGGAGGCAATTTGGCCTTGTGGGTAAGGGCTTAGTGTCAGAAGGATCTGGATTATGGCTCTAACAGTTTCTTGGACTAGGTTTTATTGATCTCTAAATTTCAATTTTCTCATCTATTAAAAAGTGGCTGGGAAGCGGACTTGGCCCAGTAGTTAGGGCATCCGTCTACCACATGGGACATCCGTGGTTCAAACCCCGGGCCCCCTTGACTTGTGTGGAGCTGGCCCATGCGCAGTGCTGATGCGCGCAAGGAATGCCGTGCCACAGAGGTGTGCCTGCCACGTAAGGGAGCCCCACGCGCAAGGAGTGCGCCCCGTAAGGAGAGCCGCCCAGCGCGATGGAAAGTGCAGCCTGCCCAGGAATGACGCCGCACACACGGAGAGCTGACACAACAAGATGATGCAACTAAAAGAAACACAGATTCCCATGCCACTGACAGCAACAGAAGTGGACAAAGAACACTCAGCAAATGGACACAGAGAACAGACAACTGGGGCGGGGGTGGGGATGGTAAGGGGAGAGAAAAAAAAAGTAGCTGGTTGAAAGAGTTGTGAGAATTAAATGAGATAGTATCCATAAGGTATAGTCTATAATTCTTGGCATAGTATAAATATGTTAATAACAACACTCATTATTAGCATCCATCTCTTTTGAAGATGGTTTCAGGGTTTGTTTTATATTGGGTTAAAACAGTCCACAGTATGGATTAATTTGTTTTCCAGGAAGCTGCTAGGTAAATAAAATTCCTAATATTTAATACCTAATGAGTATTTCATTTCTGCTAGTTAACAGAGTCGGTCAATTTTCCAAAGTTGATTAGAGTAGAGCATATAAAGCCATGTCTGCCTTGAACTAAAATGGATTTACTCTGTAATTTACATCCAGAACCTACATAGTAGTTTCTCTAGAGGAGTTCTTCCTTTTCTCCCTCAGAGATTGTTGAGTTACATCAGAGAACATGTCATTGGCCAGGAAGTTTGTGAGTCTAAATTACTGTAGCCCAGGCCATCTCAGTATATGTTAGATAAGGAATATAAATACCTTTAATATGCAATTTTAGTTTTCATACTTGTCAGTCTAGTAGTCTAGTAGTGTAGACTACTAATCTAGCAGTCCAGTAGGAAAATAGTTTATTAGGAAATCAGTCACTACAACAGGCTTCCAGTTTTGGAAATGTCCAATGGACCTTGGGTGTAAAGAATTGAGTAGAATAATTCTATTTGTTCTCCATAGACATATGGAGTGAGAGGCCAGTAAGGAGATTCTGGACCCCTATTTGGTGTAAATTGTCTTGAAGACTGAGTGTTGGCTCTCTTATTGTATATGCAGCTGCTTAGTTACAATAAGCAACTAACCACTGGGAAGGCTCAGTGCATTTATTGTTGGAGAGAAGAAAACATGGCCTCCAACCTGTGTTGTCACTGTGGGTGACTTGACCCATCTCTATTGTACCATCCCAAACACCATTAGGTAACCCCCCCAAATAATTTCAAGTAAACACATAATCTGAAAAAAACACAATGCTGGTATTCAATTGCAGCTTCAAAACAAGTATTGTAGTTCTACTCACAAGCCTAGCAGATGCTGTCTCTAATAAAAATTATAAGAATTATCAAAGTAGTTAGAATAAAACCATGAAAAATGTGTAAGACACTATTCTATTGCCCTGCTGCAGGAAACTGATAAAGGGATATTTTGCTGAAATTGCGGCTTTAAGGTTAATTTCACATTGTTTTACAATAGTCCAGTTTTGAGCCACCAGTGATATACTTAAATATACTTATAAATTGTCTGGCTTTCATTGCTTAATTCTAGGTTAGCTGCACGTTATCTGATTTCAGAATGATCTCTGCTTTCCCTTCCTTTGAATTTGGGGGTAGGGAGAGGGAGATTAATTACTAAACTAAACCATATTTGGAGGGCAGCCCATTACAGATTCCAGATTATCATAAAAGGCATTAAACTTAAATGTTGCTGATAAGAGCAGAAACCTATGCTAAAATGGTACATTTTCATTTCAATTCCATTTCATTATTCTTATGATTTTATTACTATGATTACAGCTGTTTCATTTTGCTGGTGTAGAAAGAGACTTACCCAAAGAAATGTGGCTTGAAATCAAGAATATTGAAGATGATTTGCTCTGAATACCCAGTTGGAGGGCATTGTTAGGCATTTCAATTCAAGAAGCTCAGTGTATTAGGCAGAGCCTAGGCACTTAAAATTTGGGTGAAGGATACTAAGGTAATAACACTGAATTTGATCCCAAGCTCTGCCATGACTCCAGGCAAGTCAACTTGCCGTTTCATACTATGAAGTTCCACTAACACCCTATGTTGCTTTTCCGTATGAATTTCATTCACTGTAACTGAATTCCTTTCATTTGTAAAAGACTCCAGTAATTTGGATTAATATTCATAGTTTCTGTTGGCCTCACCTTAACTAAAATAACATCTATAAAATGTCTTATTTAGAAGGGGTTCACACCCACAGAAATATATTAAGATTGATAACATGTTTTTTTTTTTAACTGAACTCCAACCTTTATTTATATTTCATAATTTTTCTATGAACATCCTTTTTCTGTTTCAAAATCCTATCCTGGATACCACATTTTGTTTCCTGTCCCCTTACTCTCCTGTGGTCTGTGATGGGTTCTTAGCCTTTTGTTTTTCATGAATTAACAATTTTAAGGCATGCTGGTCAACCTTTTTGTAGAATGCCCTTAATTTGAGTTTTTGTGATATTTTTAATCTTTCTCATTTTTAGTCTTGAGTTAAGGGTTTTTATTTTTTTTCTTTATTCATTTTGTTAATATTGCATTCAAAAAATATGAGGTCCCCACATACCCCCCACTCCCCTCAGCCCACTACTCCCCCCATAGCAACATTCTCCTCCATCATCATGAGACAGTCATTGCATTTGGTGAATACATCTCTGACATTGCTGCACTTCATGGTCAACAGTCCACATCATAGCCCACACTCTCCCACGTTCTATTCAGTGGGCCATGGGAGAACATACAATGTCCGGTAATTATCTCTGCAGCACCACCCAGGGCAACTCCAAGTCCCAAAAATGCCTCCACATCCCATCTCTTCCTCCCATTCCCCACACCCAGCAGCCACCATGGCCTCTTTCTCCACACCAATGCCACATTTTCTTCAATTACTAATCACAATAGTTCATGAATAGAATATCAGTAAGTCCACTCTAACCCATATTTTATTCCTCCATCCTGTGGACCTTGGATTGGTTGTATCCATTCCACATCTATGTCAAGAGCGGGCTTAGATTCCACATGGATGCTGGATGCATTCCTCCTGCTTTAAGTTGTAGGCACTCTTGGCTCCATGGTGTGGTGGTTGACATTCTTCAACTCCATGTTAGCTGAGTGGGGTAAGTTCAATAAACCACAGTGTAGGAGCTGAAGTCTGTTGAGGCTCAGGGCCTGGCTATCATATGGTCAGTCCAGAGATTCAGATCCCCTGGGTATATATTAAACCCCAACACCAACTACAATTCTGGTAAAGTAACAGGAAAGACTTGTGGAAAGAGATCACATCTGAGCCCAGCTCCATCACACAGAAACAAAAACTCCAAAGAAGGGCCAACTGATATGGCACTGAACCCCATCTGCCATAACCATAAAACCTGTGGGTCTCTGTAGCCCTCAGAAGAACCAATACCTGGGGTTGTATCTACTTTATCTATCTCTGGGACTCTGCTCAGGTGTGCATAAGGGCAACCCCTCTGATAACCTCTTGGCTCTTTTTTATAGACTCATAGCCATATAAACTCATTTGTCCTTTCCATTTCCCCCTAGATTTAGGTCAAACGGCATTTTTAACTCCTGTTATTATATGTAGACAGAGATATTCTGCTGGTCCAAGTTGAACCTTTTATTCAAGGTCATTTTCTAGTTACATCCTCAGCTTGTACTTGGTAGTAATCCCTCGGTGCCAGGGAGGCTCATCCCTGGGAGTCATGTCCCACGATGGGGGGAAGGCAACAAATTTGCATGCTGAGTTTGGCTTCAAGACTGGCCACATTTGAGCAACACAGAGGCTCTCAGGAGGTAACTCTTAGGCACACTGCTGCTCTAGGCCTTGTTCTTATTTCAGGTGCACAGGCTCACAAGCATAGTCAATAGTATCAGGGGCTCATTATTGGATCTTCATTCTTTTTTGGTCTTTGCCATTGCACTTGGGGGATTGTTACTGTTGCTTTAGGGACTGTGATAGCACTCCCCTGGCTAGGAACTCAGCACTCCCTCAGTTGTTGTTTTTAATTGTTTCTGCTGTGAAAATATCTAAGCATTTTTATGTACCCTGGATATATGCCCTGGAGAACTCCCTGCCAATCATGTGTCCCCTGTCAATAACAACCCACACCAGTATTCCTCCACTGCCATTGTTGAACCTCTCTGTGATCCAAAACTTCCTGAAAAGTGAAGCCCAATATATTGCCAGGTTCCCTTAATAGTAAAATGGAATATAGCGATGAGTTTAAAGAGTAGATATAGAATACATATTAATTTGGAAAAATTCTACATCCTAGCTTTTTCTTTTCTTTTTTCTAATTATTAAGCTTATCTTCACAAGAGTTTTAGATCACAGTAATTCATATATAAAATATACAGTACTCCCACATATCCAACATAAAACCTTTTCCCTCTGCAGCAATAATCTTTTAACATATTCATACCATATTTACTGAAGCTGATGTACAAATATTGAGACAATAGCTTTCAAACAAGGTGACATTTGTGTTTACATTGTGGTTTATATTTTAGACTATACAATTTTCTAAATTTGTAGTTATCTTATGTTTTACTTTATGATTTACATTTTAGCCTATCAGCCCCTATAAATTTTTGGTGTAATTTTACATGTCTTATATCCATCCTTGCGTACTCTTGTGAAACACTTCTATTGCCCACACAGTTACATCGGTTCCATCTATTCAATACCTATTTCCCCCTTCCCTTAGGGCCCTCAGTGACAGTCAATCTTCATTGCTTGAAGAGCCATGTTCAGAGATACTTGCAACAGTGTTGAGGGCTTGACATGCTCAACTGCCCTAAAGCCCTGGGAGCCACCATATCTCTTGAGAGATACAATTCCCTCTATTTGGTGGCATCAGTCCTCCTCAGGATGTCGGTATACCTTCTCTCTCATTATATGGGTCTCTACTCAATGATATAACCCACTCTGGCAAAATGAGCATTCACATATTCCCTAGAAGTCTGTCCTGTGTCAGATTATCTCCTTTAAGTGTCTTAAACAGGTAAATTTCCTTATTATATTTTTGAAAAGATTTTCTCAGCATTATACTCTCAACAAACACCTGACAATGTCCTATGTTCATATGTTACCCCACCCTCCCCCCAATTTCTTGGGCAATATTACCCATCCTCCCATCCCTAGCCCCCCTCAAGCCTGCAAAGCCCCACCCAAAGGTAACCCTATGCCCCCATTTTATCCCTTCCATGTACACATACTTACCTCCAGCTTATCATAGATTTCACCCATGTAGATGTCAGCTTATGTCCTTCTTCTACCCCACCCCCCCAATTTCCTGTAAGCCTATCATCCAGTCTCTAGCTCTCTGAGGCAGCTTGGTTTATTTATTTCATATTATTGAGGTCATGTAGTATTTTTCCTTCAATGCCTGGGTTGCTTCACTCAACATAAGATTCTCAAGATTCATCCATGTTATCACATGTGTTTGTAGTGTATTTGTTCTTACAGGCGAGTAGTATTCCATTGTGTGTGTATATACCACATTTTATTGATCCACTCATCTGTTGATGGGCATTTGGGTTGATTCCAACTTTTGGCGATAGTGAACAATGCTGCTATGAACATTGGTGTGCATATATCAGTTTGTGTCCTTGTTTTCAGTTCTGTTGGGTATATACCCGGCAGTGGAATTGCTGGGTCATATGGCAAGTCTATGGTTAGTTTTTTTCAGAAACTGCCAAACTGTCCTCCAGAATGGTTGGATCCTTCTGCATTCCCACCAGCAGTGGATGAGTATTCCCATTCCTCCACATCCTCTCCAGCATTTGTATTCTTCTGTTTTTTTCATAACTGCCCATCTAATGGGAGTAAGATGGTATCTCATTGTAGTTTTGATTTGCATTTTCCTGATAGCTAGAGATTTGGAGCATTTTTTCATGTGCTTTTTAGCCATTTGTATTTCTTCTTTGGAGAAGTGTCTGTTTAAATCTTTTTCCCATTTTTTAAATGGGTTGTTTATCTTTTTATTTTCAAGATATAAGAGTTCTTTATATATGCAAGTTATAAGTCTCCTATCCGATATATGGTTACCAAATATTTTCTCCCATTGTGTAGGCTCCCTTTTCACTTTCTTGAGAAAACTACTTTGAAGTGCAGAAGGCTTTAATTTTGAGGAGGTCCCATTTATCTATTTGTTCTTTTGCTGCTCGTGCTTTTGGTGTGAAGTTCATGAAGCCATTTCCTATTACAACGTCTTTTATATGCTTCCCTACACTGCTTTCCAAAGTCTTTATGGTCTTGGCTCTTATATTTAGGTCTTTGATTCATCTTGAGTTGGTTTTTGTATAAGGTGTGAAATGGTAATCCTCTTTCATTCTTTTACATATGGATATCCAGTTCTCCAGGCATCATTTGTTGAATAGGCCATTCTCTGCCACTTTAGAGTGTTTGGTGGCTTTATTGAATATTATATGGCTATATATATGAGTATCTGTATCAGAACTCTCAATTCGGTTCTATTGGTCTGTGTGTCTCTCCTTATGCCAATACCATGCTGTTTTCACTACTGTAGCTTTGTAATATGTTTTGAAGTCAGGTAGTGTGATTCCTCCAATTTCATTTTTCTTTTTCAGTATATCTTTGGCTATTCGGGGCCTCTTTCCTTTCCAAATAAATTTCATAGTTAGGTTTTCTAGTTCCTTAAAGAAGGCTGTGTTGATTTTTATTGGGATTTCATTGAATGTGTAGATCAGTTTTGGTAGGGTAGACATCTTAATAATATTTAGTCTTCCTGTCCATGAACAAGGAATATTCTTCCATTTATTTAGGTCTTCTTTGATTTCCTTGAACAATCTTGTGTAGTTCTCTGTGTATAAGTTTTTTACATCTTTAGTTAAATTTATTCCTAGGTATTTGATTTTTTTATTGACTATTGTAACTGGTATTTGTTTCTTGATTTCCTCCTGAGCTGGCTCTTTATTGGTGTACAGAAATGCTACTGATTTTTGCATATTGATCTTATACCCTGCGACTTTACTAAACTCATTTATGAATTCTAGAAGCTTTCTTGTAGACCTCTCAGGGTTTTCTATGTATAGGATTATGTCATCTGCAAATAATGAAATTTTGACTTCTTCCTTTCCAATTTGAATGCCTGTTATATCTGGTTCTTGCCTCAGTGCTTGAGCAAGTACTTCGAAGACAATGTTAAATAGAAGGGGTGAGAGTGGGCATCCTTGTCTTGTTCCTGATCTTAGAGGGAAGGAATTTAGGATTTCACCATTGTAAATGATGTTGGCTGTGGGTTTTTCATATATACTTTTTATCATGTTCAAAAAATTTCCTTGTATTCTAATCTTTTGGAGCGTTTTTATCAAGAAAGGGTGCTGTATTTTGTCAAATGCTTTTTCTGCATCTATAAATATAATAATGTGATTTTTTTCCTTCAATCTG
The DNA here is from genome assembly GCF_030445035.2 of Dasypus novemcinctus. Classification (NCBI taxonomy): domain Eukaryota; kingdom Metazoa; phylum Chordata; class Mammalia; order Cingulata; family Dasypodidae; genus Dasypus; species Dasypus novemcinctus. Next base: position 30,294,224 of record NC_080678.1, on the reverse strand, counting down.
TTTATATGGTGTATTACATTGATTGATTTTCTGATGTTGAACCATCCTTTTATACCCGTAATGAATTCCACTTGGTCATGGTGTATAATTCATTTAATGTGTTGTTGAATATGGTTAGCAAGTATTTTGTTGAGGATTTTTGCATCTAAGTTCATTAGAGAAATTGGTCTGTAATTTCCCTTTCTTGTGGTGTCTATATTTGGCTTTGGTACTAGGGTAATGTTGGCATATAGAATGAGTTCAGAAATGTCCCTTCTATTTCAATTTTTTGAAAGAGCTTCAGCAGGATTGGTGTTAGTTCTTTCTGGAATCTTTTGTAGAATTCATCTGTGAAGCCGTCTGGCCCTGGGCTCTTCTTAGTTGGGAGGTTTTTAATGACAGATTCTATCTCTTTACTTGTGATTGGTTTGTCAAGATCATCAATTTCTTCTTTCATCAATATAGGCCATTTATGTGTTTCTAGGAATTTGTCCATTTCCCCTGAATTGTCATTTTTGTTGGAATATAGTTTTTCAAAGTATCCTCTTATGATAGTCTTTATTTCTGTGGGGTCAGTGGTGATATCTCCTTTCTAATTTCTTATTTTGTGTATTTTTATCTTCTCTCTTGTCAAATAGCCAAATGGCAGAAGAAAGCCCTGCATTATCAGTAGTTACTTTAAATGTAAATGGATTAAACTCTCCAGTCAAAAGGCAGGGATTGGAAGATTGGATAAAAAATAGCATGACCCAAATATATGCTATTTACAAGAGACTCACTTTAAATTCAAAGATGCAAGTATAGGAAAAAAATACGTTTCATGGGAATAATAATCAAAAGAGAGCTGTGTATTCTATATTAATATCATGGAAAGTAGACTGCATATCAAAAACTGTTACAAGGAACAATGAAGGACACTAAATACTGGGATAAGGATGTATTAGACAAAATGCTGATGCAAAATACCAGAAATAGATTGGTTTTTATAAAGGGTATTTATTTGGGATAGGAGCTTATAGATACCAGGTCATAGAGCATAAGTTACTTCCCTCATCAAAGTCTATTTTCAAATGTTGGAGCAAGATGGCTGCAGACAGCTGCGAGGGTACAGTTTCCTGGGTTTCTCCCTTCCAGAGGTTTGCTTCTCTCTGTGTTCAATGTTCCTTTCTTTCTAGGGCTTGCTTCTTCCTGTCCTCCCTTTGGTGGGTGGGGACTCACACATAAAAGGCATGACAAAGGACAGAATTGAAGGTTTTTGATGTTGGAATTTGATGCTGAAGCCTTAAGCTGGAGTCCCAGGAAGTAAGCTCACAGAGGAAAGAGAAGCCAGCCCCAGGAAGAGAGGAACACTGAACCCAGGGTTTTATACTCTTTAAGAAAACTAACCAATTTCTGATATTTTGCATCAGCACACCTTTGTCTGACTAATACCTCAAGTGATTTGGAATTTACATTTGAAAAATCCAGCACCCTTTCTTGATAATAACACTCAGAAGACTAGGAATAGAAGGAAATTCCTCAGGATAATAAAAGGCACATATAGAAAACCCACAGCTAACATAACATTTCATTGGTGAAAGATGGAAAGTTTTCCCTCTATGACAAGAAACAAGAAAAAGAAGCCCACTGTCACCATGTTTTTCAGTACTTTACTGGAAGTTTTAGCCAATTAGGCAAGATAAAGAAATAAAATGCATCTCAATTGGAAAGGAAGATGTAAAACATTCCCTATTTGATGATGACATGATCCTTCATAGAGAAAATCCTTGAAAAAAACAACACCATAGCTTCTAGAGCTAATAAGTGAATTTAAAAAAGTGGTGGGGTATGAGATGAGCATGCAAAAAATCAGCTGTAGTGTTTCTATATACTAGTAATGAACACTCTGAAGAAGAAATAATGAAAAAAATCGATTTATGATAGCAACTAATGTTGGAAACTGAGGTGCAGTGGTCTCATGAGGAGAGATGTGCTGCTTCCATGGCTACGCTTGCAACCTAAGGAATGTGGCAATTAAGAGTTCCAGGTAAACAGGATGAAGCTGATAAAGGCTGAAAGAAAAGATGAGCACATATCTTTTGTAGTAAATAGAACACTTAGACTTTGTACCTTGAGAGAAGATTTTTTGAATTCTTAGACTATTAGTAATGCTGACAGTTAACTGCATGTTACTGCTTGTTGTCACGTGAACTAGGGTATATATAGAGCCCTTTGTGAATAATAAAGTTGTCTGATGAGTCTCTACTTACAGACTCCCTGATCCCAGTTCTTTCTTTCTTTTTCTTTCTTTCTCTTTCTTTCACCTCCCTTTTTCTCTTTCTTTCATTCCCGATACTCTTCAGGTCCAAATCTCCTACAAACTAAAAGAATCAAATATCTAGGCATACGTTTAACCAAGGATTTATACACAGAGATCTATTTATCATTCATAAAGGAATCACAGGGACTTAAATAAATGGAAGGATGTTCTGTTTTCATGGACTGGAAGACTAAATATCATTAAGATGTCAATTCTACTCAAAGCAATTTACAGATTCAACACAATTCCAATTAAAATTCTAACAACTTTCTTTGTGAAATGGAAAAGTCAATCATCAAATTTAAATAGAAGGGTAAGGGGACCCAAATAGCCAGAATTATCTTGAAAAATAAGAGTGAAGTTGCAGGACTCATAGTCCCTATTTTAAAATTTATTAGAAAGCTGTAATGATCAAAGCAGTATGGTACTGGCACAATGACATACAACTAGACCAAAGAAAATGATTTGAGAGTTCAAAAATAAACCCTCATATCTATGGGCAATTGATTTTTGACCAGGATGTCAAGTCCACGCAAAGGGGAAAGAATAGTCACTTCAACAAAAGGTGCTGGGAAAACTGGGTATCTTATGTAAAAGAATAAAGGTGGACCTTACCTCATACCATATACAAAAATTAACCCAGAATGTATCAAAGAGCTAAATATAAGAACCAAAATTATAATACTCCTAGAAGAAAACATAGGGAAACATCTGCAGGACTTTGTGTTAGGCAACATTTTCTAATACTTATACTGAAAGCATGAGTAACCAATGAATTAATAGATAAATTGGACTTCAAAACTAAAAACTTTTCTGTATCAAATTACTTCATCATAAAGATAAAAAGATAGCCTACAGAATGGGAGAAAATATTTGGAAACCACATATCTGATAAGGGCTTAATATCCGGAATATATAAGGAAGTCCTAAAGCTCAATGACAAAAAGACAAACATCCCAAGTATAAAATCTTCAAATGACTTGCATAGACATTTCTCTAAAGAGATATACAAATGGCCAATAAGCACATGTAAAGATGCTTATCACAATTAACCATTAGGAAATAAAAGTGGAAACACTTATGAGATACCATTTGAACTCACTAGAATGGCTACTATTAAAATAAAACAAAATAGAATATAAGTTTTAGAGGGAATGTGGAGAAAAAAGATAACTCATTCATTGTTCATGGTAATGTGAAAATGTTATGACCACTGTGGAGAACATTTTGGTGGTTCCTGAGAAAGCAGACACTCAAACAGGTTTTTGCACACTGATATTCACAGCAACACTATTCACAACTGCCAAAATATGGGAGCAACCTAAATGTACATCAACAGATGAATGGATACTCAATATGTGGTACCCATATACAGTGGAATATTATTCAGCTGTAAAATGTATTGAAGTTCTGATACATACTGCAACATGGATGAATCTTGAAGACATCCTATCAAATGAAATAAACCAGACACAAAAGAACAAACATTGTATGATCTCACTGATATGAAATATTAGAAAAAGCAAATTCATAAAGTCAGAAAGTACAATACAAGTTACCAAGAGCCAGGATCAGATAGGGAATGAGGAATTAAGGCTTAAAGTGTATAGTGTTTCTGTTTGGGATGATGGAAGAATTTTGCTAATGAATGGTGGTGATGGTAGCACCACATAATGAATGTAATTAACAGCCCTGACTTATACATTTGAATGTGGTTAAAAGGGGAAATTTTGAATTGTATATATGTTATCGGAAAGAAAATTTAAAAGAAGAAACAAAAACAGAAAGTATGCCTTGGTCAGCTTGGATTTACTATCATCCAATATTTATGCGTGCGTATTTAATAAATAATGTTTCAGTAATTATCCTCCTTGTAACATGAGATAATGGCTCCTGTGCTCTCCATCTCACAGAATGCTCCATGAGTAAAATTATAAATAATGAATTATCTTCAAACTGTAAGATATTCTGAATATGTCAGAAGTTATTATAATCTCCCAAACAGAAAGGAGAACCTTTGTAAATAATCTTGCCTTTGTTCATCAACAGAATAGGATTCTAGAAGTTGTGAAAAACCAAATGCCCAACTTCAGGTTGCTCATCAGGAAAGGAAAACAAGCACCATATACTAAAACAAACAGGGAAAGATGTATACCTGCTATTTTTTGTTTTCAAGCAGATACAGATATAGTATTTGTCAAGATGGAGAAATACTTTAAAACGAAACCCACATTTCAAAATAATTTACATATGTTCACTCTGCTAAAATCATATACTTTATATTACCAGGAAATTCAGGAACACTTCCACCTCTATAGGATCTAGGCAAATAAAACTAATTTCTACACAGACCTTTCAGTACCATGCGAAGAATATAAGGTATCCAAAAGACCAGAAAATTAGGTTTGGCTCATGGCAGGAAACTGGGGAGAAAAATCACTATGTCCAGTTCCATGCTGTGTCACTATCTATTACTGCCCATCAGAATGGAAACAGCCTTAATCTCCATCCTGTGTTCAGTTGAGCTCAGATGGGAGAAAGATAAGAAGTTAGATACACTATCAAGATACAAGGGTATTAAGTCCTCAGGACGAGTGAAGGCATCTGAGTCTCAGTCTTGGCCCCAGGACTTGTTCTCCCAAGGTTTGCCTTAGTGAGCCCACTAATAGCCAAATGTTTGCAAATGTAATTCATTTCCAGAGTTGCAATTCTCAATTTCCTGTAGATATGTTTTGTGGATGTAGGGACCACATTTCTTTCTTTTATAGGCTTGAGGTGGGTCGCAATGCACTGCAACTAGAATGCAAGGGCATTTACCTCTCACCGTTAAAATTCCTGCTGGGGTGAGAGTGCATTTTCAAGCTCATCCTTCTCTCCCTCTAGTCTTGCCTATATTAAGCCCCATAAAGCTCCCCATATGTCATACAGAGCCTAACATATAATGGGTGACTCGCAAACATTTGTCTGATGAAAGTAATAGAATAGATGTTCTTAATAATGACATAGTCTAAGAGAATGGTATCTCTAGTCTATTCAATGAGGTATTTGCTGCAAGGATGAAGAGACAGTGAGTGTAAAAGCTGAGACCAGGCAACATGAACAAGGGGATTGATCTCTCCCCAGAGAGAGCATTCCAGAGTGTTTCTACTCTGAGGTGAAAATCTGGAACAAATGTGATCAAGTCCCTACTGCTATAACATCTCTGTTCAGCATCCTCCCAAAGCAATGATATGGGTCTGGAGAAGAATCCTAGAGGTAAAGAAATGGGGATACAGGTCTGGCTTTGTCAGCTGTGTGGTTTGAACACATTATTTTTGTCAAGATTCCCCTTTTCCTGATTTAAAAGTGGTGATGGGGCCAACAGCTCAATTTGTACTTCTAAAGCAATTCTTCTGAGATAATTCCAGTGGCAAAGGTGAGTCAAAGTCTAAACCTAGCACAAACTAAAGTATTTAAAATCAATGCATTTCTTTGTATGACTCAAAATTTACATTTTAATATTCATGCACATCCTTCTCTTGATTTCATAATCTACCCATGTTTGTTTCAATATAAAATAATGTTTATGTATAGAAAATTTTAAGGGAAGGAAATTCTTACTGGAAGCTGAGGCAGTTTTTAGCTTTTGATTTCCAGTAACCCTTGGCATACCACCCCATGTAGTCACAGGTACTACATTCCAGTTGTAGAAGCATAACAGTAAATTATTTCTGTTACAGGTTTCTCCCTTACAAGGTTTATAATGAGTAACTGATCACAAGGTTTACAATGGTTAACAGTGACTTGCATTCCCATAACATAGAACAACCACCCATCCAGAGCCTCCATTTCCAGATACAGTTCATTTCCTCATAACAATTGACAAAGTAGCCACCTGACACCTCTAACTCCTCCTGCATCCCTAGAATTCACTACCCAGAGCCCACCATCCCCTAGCCATCCATATTGGCTCTTGCGTCTTACCCAAGACCCAACCCACTCCCACTAACTAAGCATGTTCCCAACTATATATGTACTGTATAAATTCATTACCACCTCTGCCAGGGGCAGGGTGAAGTCTCTCTTCAGATCCCTGCCGTGCTGGTGAGGGGGCTAAAGTCTATTCATCAGACCCCCTCCATTAGGAACTTCCTAATAAATTTCCTGCCTGCAATCATGTCAGTCTCCCTGTCCTAGTGAGCACTGTTTTTCTCTAACAATTTCTCGTTTCTTTCTTATATCCATAATCCAATTTTAAAAAATTGTTTTAAAGATTACTCCTCCCTATTTTCCCAGACTTAGCATGATACTCTGTTTTTTTCTGCTCTTTGATAATCAGGTCTGAAAATTGCTATTTGATTAGTAAATTAAGGCAACAGCAAACATGGGGGTCTCAGTAAATTCTTGAATTAACTAAGCATTCCTTAATGATTGATGGACTTCATTGCTTTTAAGCCTCCTTACTTCTCAACAAACCAAGTCAAGTTATATTAAGATGTTTGATAAATTTTTTCTTTACATAAATGTCTTCCCTCTCTTAAAATATATCAATATATTTTAGTGTTCGTACCAGCTGTTACATTTGCTTCTTGACAATCAAATTCCTTTAGTTAGAATTGTCATCTCCTTGCTTTTTATTTTACTTACTAGTTTAATAATTGCTAGACCTGTTTTGTCAGTGGTAAATGACTATGTTTTGTATTTAGGAAGAATGCCTGGTTTGCTGAGGGTTAATATTTATTGAGAAGACCTGGTTCATTGATAGGAACCCCCCAAAATGTCTATTTTGTCCACAATCTTTAAAGCCTAACTGGTACCAGATTTTGTCTAGGTTCTTGACTATGCTGCAGAAATGAATTTCAAGAGCACTTCAGGTGAGTTAGGCCAGTAATTTATTCAAGTAGGGAGGGAAGAGAAATGGGAGAAAATAACAGATCATGGGTCCCAGGTAGAGAGGAAGGGGCTGAAAAGTGATAAAGCAGGCTGATTTATAGATTACAATTTTCCATTAGTGATTATAAATGCCTAGGTTTTATTTGTGTGTTGATCCATGCAGAGGGGGGAGAAGGTGGCCAGAATTGGGTCCAAAGAAGAGAGAGTTTAGGCCTTGTGCCTGCTTTTGAACTGTTAATTATTCCACCCCTTTGTTAATGGACAAGGAGGCATCCCACCTGTATACTGTTTTGATTGATTACCACACCCATCAATCCCCCAGGCGGGTCCAATGATGAAGTCCATGGGGGAATATCTGAGGCTTCTCCTGGCTTCTGGAGGAAATCTTGTTCTGTATGGAAGATGGCAGAATCTTGGGGAGGGTCTTCCAGCAGTCATCTTGGGGGTATTGACATCCACATGGACTTCTTGCCAGGTTTCTTATCTTACTAGCTGGCTTCACAACTTTGAAGGATTCTCCCAAAAATGCTTTGCAGTCATCACACGTGACAATCACATGTTACAGAAAGAACTTACCAGCATTCAAAACAACTCATCGGCAAGTTTTGTTTGAGGGAACAATTCAAAAAAAGAAAGAAAATTTAACCTGAATGGGAATAAATAAATAAATAAATACATAAAGGCATCATTAAGCTAACAACTGATAATTGATTTATTCCTACCATAATTAAACTACATTGAAACAGTCTCCAAAGTTAACATACATCAAATTGTAAACCTAGCAAATATTCACAGGTAATTACTAACCCAATATGGATAGAACTACTTGGAAAGAATTCTCCTTGCTGGACAGAAGCATTTGTATCAATATACTGTAAGACTGAGAAATGCATTATATTAAGTCTGAACCAACTAAAGTCATGTAAAAAAAAGTAGCACACATCATTTACCCCTCTGTGTTGGTTAGGGTTCTTCTCTACAGAAACAGAACCAACAGGGTATATGTGTAAGAAATTAGTATAAAGGGGATTGGCAAATCTGAAATTTACAAGCAACTGAAACTCTGATACAGGTAAGGTCAAAGTCCTTACTCAGAATTCCCCAGGGGGCACAGGATAGTTGGCTGGAAATTCCTGCAAGAACCAGTGCTGAAGTCGATTGGAAATTCCTCTTCTGGCCTCTGAAATCCTCAGTTTTGACTTTTAAGACTTTAACTCTTTGGATGAAGGCTCTCCCCACATTGCTGAGGGCAATCTCCCTTGTTGATAAAAGATGCAATCAACTGAATAGAGATGCAAATTTCATCCTGAAATACCCTAGTATTAACAAGCTGATCAGTGCTTCACCAAAAAATGGGACATCATTACCTAGCCAAGCTGACAGATGAAATTAACCATCTCACCCTTCAAACATTTAGAACCACTGCTTAAAAAACGATCGGTTAAAGAAAACAATCAGTTAAAAGAAAGTTGGCAATCTTACCTTTCGCAATTTAGATTTTCATTTTATTCATGGCTCTGATTCAGATTTAATGGTTTTATAATAAAGGATTTAAAAGTTATGGTAAGATGGGAGTTCTGCAGTATCCAATTAGACTAACTCCCATCAATAATTTGTTAATTAAATTTGTTCTGTGCCCAAGTACCCTAAGAAAGGGAGAATATTCTTTTTTTTTTTTAATTAAATAGTTTTTGGTACTACTGATAATGGTAGTTGGAGAGGAGAGGTAAAATGAAGAGGGGCAGGAGAATGGAGACAAACTCTTCAGTCATTTGGAAGGAGAGATCAGGAAGCAAAGTCTCTGGTCTTCCTTGGTGAATGTTCAAAGAAAGCAGCACAATAATTTCTAAGGCAATTTTTAAAAGTACTTTTTTAAAATTTAAAGGTAATACATATAATAATTACACACTTAAAAGTATAAATAAGTGTATCTGGGGAAGATTTTTTAAAAACTGAACATTCAGATCAATGAACAGAGTCTTACCACTGCCCCAGAACACTCTCATTCTTTTTTCCAGTCACTCATTCCACAAAGGTAACCACTATCCTTACTTGTAACAGTATATATTAGTTCTGCTCATTTTTTTACTTAGTGTATATATTAGTTTTTGTCTGGTGTCTTTTGTACAATGTTATGCTTATGGATTTATCTCAATGTTTGCTAATGGTTCTAGATTGCTTATTCTGATTCTTGTTTAGATTTCCATTGAGTAACTATACCACATTTCATTTATTCATTCTATTTTTTTATGGATTTTTGGAAAGGCTGCTTAATTAAAAATGATGTTGGAAAAAAATTCTTTATAATCCCTTGTCAGAAATTTAGGTTATTCAAGATACAAAATAATATACACTTTATACTAAAATATGCCTTGAAAAAAAATGGTAGGGAATGCGTTAAAATACTAGCCATTAACCTCAATTTTTCTTGGTCGATTTAATGTCTGTATTCTATTCCTTATCTAAAAAGTTCTAAATTGATGTATTTTCATTCAGTATTTAGGGGGAAATAACTCATGAAATGAATGACATAAGTCCCACTAAATCAATCTCACTGAAATTTATTGAATCTATTAATTACTTGGTAACGTACCAAGCCAAGCCCACAGCACAAAGCAGAAAAATTCTTCTCTGAATAACTTCCCCCCAAGTGGAGAAAAATTAAATTAGTAAATAAATGACTATTTTCTGTCCTATGTAAATGAAATATACTAATCAGTCTGAGTCCACCTTGAGGAAAATAAAAGCAAACCATTAGTTCTCAAATCTTCCCATTGAATTTATTACAAACAGAAAAATCTAACAGTATCAATGCCAAGTCTCTGTTTAATTATTTGCGGGATTATTTTGCTTTGTTGTATCATAAACTGTGAACATTGTAGCAAAAAAAGGTTTGGCTTAATTCTCCAAACCTTTACCTTTAATAAGATTTCAGCATATAGTTCTCTGTCTTCCATCACTCTTAATCTATACCTTCTGTCCATGTTTATCTCCCTTCCAGATTAAGTTTACTCTGAAGCCATAGTTGGACAAAATTTATCTAAACGGGTACAAAGAGATGAAGACACATGTGATATTTCTGCCTCTTACTGTAGTATACATTGTTGATACCCATGCCCCTTATCCCTTCAGTTTATAACTAAAGCTCTCCACCACCTGCAAAACACAGGTTCTGGAGCACAGTCAGCTTCCCATGACAAGCGCCATATCTCTCTGCTTCTCTTTCTGGTTTTCTCTAGCCATATGCAGAATACACCAGTATTACGGGGCATTTAACACAGTCAAGGACAACTCTTAATCCCGATTTCTGATCATCCAGTAGATTTTAATTCCGTGTTGCCCATAGTAGAAATTCACTCATCAAAATATAATCCCTGGCTTTTCTCCCAAATCTCCTTTACCCATTCCTTCATTCTTGTTTGTTGAGGTCACCTTATAAATAGATAATTCTATCCAATTCATTTGCTCAAGGTTTGATTTGGGAGAAACTGAACCCAGGCATTTCCCTTCGTGTGAACTCAAATTCTATTTAAAATTCATATTAGTAGACACCAATTGGATTCTAAAACTCCAATTCAGAGTTATTATGGTAATAGATCTTGGGGAGGGAGGGAATTTAAACAGGTTTTCTTACTGAAGCATTTCTCAGAAACTTAAGTGAATTGTGATGCTCTCAACAGAAACGTAGTTTATTAAAAAGCACTTTCCAAATTTACTTGACTAAATAACTTTTTTTATTGTGCATAAAACACTTATTCCTCTACCAGGATGTTGGTATACAGCTGTTCTGAATCTGACATCTTTTCAGCTTCACTTCCAGCTGGAAAGAGAAAACTTATCTTTCCCCCAGAAGCACAATATCATCCAGGGCCAGCCTCTCAATAGTTAGATTAAACTGATTGGTTGCCAGTGGTAGGTTTCCAGGTTCATGGCAAGTAAAGAGTTTATTTTAAAGCAAAAGAAAGAGAAAGTACACATCCAAGAGAGGGGTGTGGGTATGCTCAAGGGAGAGACTGGCACTGGAGCTAGGACTGTGTCCTCTTTAAGGCTGGCCTTCCTTCCCTCCCCTCCTTCCTCCACGAGTTACAGCATTCTATTGGTTGAGTATGCAAAAGAAGGACTGGAAACACAGCTCTTTGGTTCTGAGTGTCTGCTGGCTGGAGTGGGGGTTAGGGGAGGGAGTACAAATGGGCTTCTCATTATACTTCAGGTATTTGGCCTTGGGCAGTTGACTTCTCCCTTGTTGGCAGGACTTTCCACTGTCAGGTACAGGCAAAGATGGGTGACTGTGAGCAGAAGCTTTTCACAGAGCTCACTGTATTTTCCTTATCACACTAGTACTTTCCTACAGCATCCTTTGTTCCCTCAGGTCCCTGTTCTAGCCTGCCTCACATCCTTGACTAGGAATCAGGCATTATTATATTTTAAAACTCCCTAGTGATTCCAGTGTCTATCCAGAATTGAGAACCACAGTCTTAGATCTGAGCCATAAAGACTTATATTTATATGATTCACCTGGGAAAGCTTTCAAGATGCAGATTCTGATTCAGAGGTCTGGTGTGGGGCCCAAGACACTGAAGTTCTAACAGCATTTTAGGTGATACTTATGAGGTAGTCCATGAGACGCAAATCATATACTGGATCTATCCCTGCCACCTAGAGTAAGATCAATCCTAAACAAAGCATTTGAGCTGAGAATGAAGAAGGGGTTATCCACCAAGTAAACTTTTGGATACTTATTCTGAAGATGTGTTAAAAGGATGAAAATAAATGCCCACTGTTTTAAGCAAAACAAATTTGTACCCCTTCCTCCTCCGTATATTTCCATTTTATTTTCTATGTGGGTAAGAAGAAGATTTAAAACAAACAATCAGAAAAAGCAAAAACAAAAAAACAAAACCCTACAACAACAAAATACCCTTGGCTCCTATGGCCAGATTAATTTCACAGCCAACCAGCTCAGAGGACAACCAAGCAGTCACATACCATATTTGCTCAAGAAGTTACAGTCCCTGCCTTGTCATCAGAGGATAAAGTATGGTCTTTCCCCCAGGGGGGTTCCTTACTTGAATACTGTCTTAATCCTTCAGAGTTCCTTGTTTTTGAATTTTAGACCATGATTCAATTCACAAAATTCCTGTGTTACCTTGAACTACAATGGTTTTTACCATCAACTGACCTATTGCACAAGATTTTGAGTATGGATATTAATTCCTAGGTCCTCTTGCTCTAGCCTCACTTCCAGGCAGCAAAGCATATCTAAGTAGCATGAAACACCAACAATAAACAACCTGATCCTAAAATAACACACAAAGTTTTCTAGAAAGCAGTAACTGTGTAACTAAGTTCCATGCTTAACTCACTTATTATCTTAGAGGTCTTGATGAAAACATCTGAAGGGAAAACCAGTTTGGGGATATATCCTCTATTCCTATAACCCTTTCTTCTAAGCTTGTTTAACTACAGAGCATAGAGCCTGAGCTGGTGCCCAAAACAGAAGTCAAACCTCCCTACTTCTGCCCCTACCTCACACTCTCCTTTTCCAGAAAATTTCAACTTTCCTATTTGGCAGACAGACTAGAGCCTGTCCATGCTGATGGACAGTGCATTAAAGCTTTCTTTTTCTCAAAATCCCAATGTCATTATATTGGCCTCTGTGCATAGTCAGGCAGTGAGTCCTTGCTTGGTAACACCGAGATTGCTCTCAGTTCTAAAGAGTCAGGACTTGGAGTTTTCCTGGGTGGTGCTCCAGGGACAATTGCTGGACATTGTATGTCCTCCTATGGCCCACTGGATGGAACGTGGGAGAGTGTGGGTTATGGTGTGGACCACAGGACATGGGGTGCAGCGATGCCCAGAGATGTACTCACCAGATGCAATGGATGTGTCATGATGATGGGGGAGAGTGTTACTGTGGGGGGAGTGGTGGGGTGAGGGCGGTCGGGGTGAATGGGGACCTCATATTTTTTGAATGTAATATTTTTGAAAAAATGAATAAATTGAGTAGAATTTGGGGGAAAAAAAAAAAAAGAGTCAATCCAGATTCCTGCACTGATACTTCATGTTCTTCAGTCACACTTTTAAAACCCCAACACACTTTCTCACATGACAAATCTCGACTCAGCCCTTGGTGTTAAATGTCTTACATCTAGACTCAGAGGGGATCTCTTTTCACAAGACTTGCATGCTACTTTATTGGAATTGTAGTTGGTGCTGGGTTTAAGATATATGTAGGGGATTTGAATCTCTGAACTGATAATATGACACCCAGGCCCAGAGCCTCAACAGACTTCAGCTCCTACACTTTGACTTATTGGACTTACTCCACTCAGCTAACATGGAGCTGAAGAAGATCAACCACCACAACATGGAGCCTAGAGTGTCTACAACTAGAAGTGGGAAGAGTGCATCCAGTACCCATGTGCAATCTAAGCCCTCACTTGACATAGGTGTGCAATGGACACAGCCAATCCAATGTCCACAGAGAAAATGTGGAATGGGTGTGGGAACGGTAGCCATGGGGGCTGCTGGGTGTGGGGAACGGGAGGAAGAGATGAGATGTGGAGGCGTTTTCGGGACGTGGAGTTGTCCTGGATAGTGCTTCACGGACAATTACGGGACACTGTAGATCCCCCCAGAGCCCACTGGATGGAACGTGAGAGAGTCTGGGCTATGATGTGGACCATTGACTATGGGGTGCAGTGATGCTCAGAGATGAACTTACCAGGTGCAATGGATGTATCACGATGATGGGAGAGAGTGTTGCTGTGGGGGGAGTGGGGGGCGGGGGTGGTGGGGTTGAATGGGACCTCATATATTTTTTTTAATGTAATTAAAAATAATAATAATAAATAAATATTTAAAAAAAATAAAGTAACATAGATCTAAAAAAAAAAAAAAAATGTCTTACATCTAAACCACATCTGTGCCTAGCTTCCCTGGAACAATCTTGCCACAACTTGCCTAATCATATCATAATCCTTTGGCATTCTGTCTCTCATTGCCCTGCTGTCCACCAAGGTCTTAGGAAAGGAATATTATTGGTAACCGCTTACAAAGTTAAGCAAACTGAAGATCAGAGAATTAAGAAATGATTCTCAAATTGTAACTGAGGGTTAAGAATTAGCAAATAATTATGACTTACTAAGTCATTACATAGATGCTTTTATATTATAAAATAACAAAAGGTCAATACCTGAAATTACTGAAGCTAGTTAAAGTAGTCTCACCCCTTTTTATGGTTACTCTAGACTTAACCACACCTTTATGTATGCTTTCCTTTGAGATTGTAATTCCAGATTGACTTTACCCTTTTTTATAGGTTAGTTTCATCATTGTGTAATCTTACTATTGCAATGGTAACCATTTCAGCATGCTTTATTTAACATCATATGTAAAACCTTGTGACTGACCTCTACTCTTTACCCCTGAACCTTGATCTTTAGTAATGATTACAACTTTGTGACTGACTGCCCTTGGTATGCGGTCTACCCCCTTAATGTCTATTAATAAAGGAAACTCTGTCTAGCTCCATCCCAATTATTTATTAACACCCCTATGTTATAAAATATTAGAATTTCTGCAGATCAGAGAGACAGTTTTGGGCCATGACACTACTGTGCTCCACTGCTTGTGCATGCCAAATAAATTCTTTTTCTCTTTGAAATCCCAGTGTAGCAGTTTGGCATTGTTGGTGAATTCCAAAAAGAAATATTGGATTATGTTTGTAAACTTTTTTTTCCCCCCCTGGGCATGATTAAATTATTATTAGGACTTTGATTGGGCCACACCAGTAGGACATTGAGTCTCAGCCCCCTGGTGGGTAGGGACTCACAGAGTAAATGACATGGCAGAAGAGTTACTTGGAGTTTTGAGCTGGAACCTGAGAAATAAGCACACTGAAGAGTAGAGCAGTTGAGCCCAGAGAGAATTGAGTGTCAGGCAGAGAGACAGAGCCAGTCACCTGATAGTCTATAGCTGGCCTTGTGGAGAGAGCAAGGCAGCTGAACCCAGAGAACCAAGCCCCAGAAAGAGAGGAACCCAGGAAGCCTGAACTCTTGGCAGATGTTGACAACCATCTTGATCCAACATGTGGCAACAGACTTTGGTGAGGGAAGTAACTTATGCTTTATGACCTGGTAGCTGTAAGCTTCTACCCCAAATAAATGTCCTTTAGAAAAGCCAGCAGATTTCTTATATTTTGCATCAGCACCCCTTTGAATGACTAATACAGAGGCTGAGGTCTAGAGGTTGGTCAACACCCAGATACTTGATGAGAGTGGTACTAAGAAAATGTCCATCAGGCAAACCTGTGGAAAGGAGCCCAGGGAGAAGAAACCATCATCTTAAGAATAACTGTCAGGCTTTGACATCTAATGAAGTATGTCCTGAAGGTTTACTGAACAGTAGGACCCATGACTCAGGTTTCCCTCCCAATTTGTCCTTATGATAATGGAAATGTTTATCCTTTGTCCATTTGTGTATTGGAAGCAGTTCAATTATTTTGTACATTTCAAAAGTCTATAGCAGAAAGAACTTTGCCCCAGTTGTATTTATTTAAACTGATTTTGATATGATTCTGTACTTAGCATTGTTACTAAAATAAGGTTTTTTGAATATTGTAATTTATTTTTGGAATTGAGAGGGTAGAGTGTAGCAGTTTGGTATTATTGATGAATTCCAAAAAGCAATATTGGACTATGTTTGTAAACTGGTCTTTCCCTCTGGGCATGATTAAACTATGATTAGGGCTTTGATTGGATCATGTCAGTAGGAAGTTAAGCCCCAGTTCCCTTGGTAGGTGAGGACTCATAGAGAAAATGACATGGCATTAGAGTTAGAGATTTGAGCTGGAGCCTGGAAAGTAAGCATATGGAGGAGCAGAGCTGCTGAATTTGGAGAGAACCAAGCCCCGGGAAGAGAGGAAGGTGGGAAACCTAAATTCTTGGCAGAAGTAGGCAGTCATTTGCTCCAACATGTGACAACAGACTTTGGTGAGTTAAGTAACTTATGCTTTATGGCCTGGTAACTATAAGCTTCTACCCCAAATAAATACCCTTTATAAAAGCCACCAGATTTCTGGTATTTTGCATCAGTATCCCCTTTGGATGACTAATATACTCAGTGTCTCAGAAATTGGCTTTAAAGACATATCACGAGACAAGAACCCACTTTTGCTCAGTATCAAAGTCATAATGGGGAAGTGGACTTGGCCCAGTGGTGAGGGTGTCTGCTTACCACATGGGAGGTCCGCGGTTCAAACCCCGGGCCTCCTTGACCCTTGTGGAGCTGGCCTATGCGCAGTGCTGATGTGCACAAGGAGTGCCCTGCCACGCAGGGGTGTCCCCGCGTAGGGGAGCCCCACGCACAAGGAGTGCACCCTGTAAGGAGAGCCGCCCAGTGGGAAGGAAAGTGCAGCCTGCCCAGGAATGGCGCCGCACACACGGAAAGCTGACACAGCAAGATGATGCAACAAAAAGAAACACAGATTCTTGGTGCAACTGATAAGGATGGAAGCAGTCACAGAAGAACACACAGTGAATGGACACAGAAAGCAGACTACTTGGGGGGGGGGGATGAGAGATGAGAGATGAGAGAAATAAATAAAAATAAATAAATCTTTAAAAACAAACAAACAAAAAAACAAAGTCATAATGATGGAAAGGCACTAAGCTGTGATCTGAACCCAGGCCTTTAAATATACCAAGCTTAATGTATTAACTTTTCCAAAAAATGATTTCCCTCCCCTTTTGGGTAGTCAGTGTATTCAATTTTGAACCCCATGAGAGCAGCAGTTTTGACTTTTTCACTCTAGACTGCTCCACACCATGCACAATGTCTGGCACAAAGCAGCTGTTCATTAAATGTTTGTGATATCAAAGAGATGAGCTAGTAAGTGGTGAAAAAATTTGGTTTGGAGAGGTTTCAGCTCCTTCTTAACTCATAAGTAAGTTTAGCAACTTATTTACTGCCCCTATCTATCTATTACAGAAGCTCCCTTATTCATGTTGGCTGGCCAGGCACCACTGAGCACTTTCTCTTTATTGCTTCAGGGTAGAGGGTGAAAGGAAGATATGTAACCATAACAATTGCTTTTGCCCTTCCTGTTTCACCCTGGCTGTTTGTCAGATGACCTTATAGAAATTCATGGAGCAGGAGAATCTTATCAGCTGGATCCCTGGCCTGGAGCATTTTCTTCCTTTTTTTAAAACCCATGGGACCAGGCATATACTAGTTACTTAATACTTGGAAACATAAAATATTATTGGATGACAATGGAAATTCCAAACTCCCTTATATCACTGAGGGCAAAATTGGAATCAAAAGAGAAGGTACTTCCCCCCAGCGTGGGACATGACACCCGGGGATGAGCCTCCCTGGCACCGAGGGACCACTATCAACTACCAACGGATGATGCAACTGGAAAATGACCTTATACGGAAGGTTCAATGCAGATCAGCAGAATATCCCTGTCTACATAAAATAACATGACTTTAAAATGCTGTTTGACCTAAAGTAAGGGGGAAATGGAAAGGAGAAATGAGTTTATATGGCTACGAGTTTCTAAAAAAGAGTCTGGAGGCTGGCAGAAGGATTGCCCTTATGCACAACTGAGCAGAGTCAGAGAGACAGATAAAGCAGATACAACCCCCAGATATTGGTTCCTTTGAGGGCTAAAGAGACCCATGGGAGTTATGGTCATGGCCGATGGGGTTAACTACCAGGTCAGATGGCCCCTCTTTGGAAATGGTGTTTATGTGTGATGAATCTGGACTCAGATGGGATCTCCCTTCATAAGACTTTCATGCTAATGTGCTGGAGGTGCAGTTAATGTTGGGGTTTAAGATATATTTAGGGGATTTGAATCTCTGGACTGACAATGTGATAGCCAGGTCCTGAGCCTCAACAGACTCCAGCACCTACAATCTGTTTTATTGGACTTACCACACTCAGCTAAGATGGAGTTGAAGAAGGACAACCACCACACCATGGAGCCTAGAGTGATTACAACTGAAAGTGGGAGGATTGCATCCAGCATCCATGTGGAATCTGAGCCTCCTCTTGACTTAGAGGTGCAATGGACACAACCAATCCAATGTCCACATAGAAGAGATGGCATTGGATTGGGAAAAGTGGACATGGTGGCTGATGGGTATGGGGAAAGGCAGGAAGAGATGAGAGGTGGAGGTGTCTTTGGGACATGGAGCTGCCCTGGATGGTGCTTCAGAGGCAATCACCGGACATTGTATATCCTCACAGGGCCCACTGGATGGAATGGGGGAGAGTATGGGCCATGATGTGGACCATTGACTATGAGGTGCAGAGGTGCCCAAAGATGTACTTACCAAATCCAATGGATGTGTCATGATGATGGGAACGAGTGTTGCTTGGGGGGGGGGGAGAGGTGGAGTGGGGGGGTGGGGTTGAATGGGACCTCACATATATATTTTTAATGTAATATTATTACAAAGTCAATAAAAAAAAAAAGAATGATCAGGTTTACATGCTATAAAGCAGCATGCCAGTGATTACTATGTCTGGACAGAATTTCATACAAATTTACAAAATAAAGCAGAAGAATGTACCAAAAAAAAAAAAAGAGAAGGTACTTGCCCATGGATATAAAAGAATCAGATAACTATTGCTGGCTCTACTAGACTGAGATAGAAGATGGTTTGCCTGTCCTAAAATCTGTCCTCCAGATTGAGAACTTCAATTCAGGAGAATATCTGGAAGAGTTAAACATTTGAACCAAAAAATCTGAATTAAAATATAATGTGATGGTGGAGCCCTTGAGAGAATACTTTTGCCAGTCTTGGCATCATGACCCCATTGTTTCATACTACTTGATGGTTAATGCCTAGGATAAGGAAGGCAGCAGTCTTAACAAGCAAGGCTATGGGAAATGCGTTGTCATCATGAACCAAGGTTAATGAGGCCTATTAAAGAAGGTGAAGATGGCTGTAATCTCTAGAGTGCCAGTGACACATACGGAGTTTGGCTACTTGCTAGAACAAACAACACATAAATGATTATGAGACCTAGAAGCTGAGGTGCTGACAGATATATTTCAGTTTTATGTAAGGGTGTATTTGTATAAAAATAGAGGGCAATATCAAATGTGTCCAAATACAATATATATAAGGATGTTGACATAATGGAGAATTACTGGGTAATATTTAAGAAATATACCTCCTTGCCATCAGTATAACTTTAAAAATCATTGAACTAATAACTATCAAGTGATAATATTTATCAAGTTGCATAAAAAGTTCTGGATTCTATCATCTTAAACATCTTATTCCTCAAAGATAATTTATGTAATGTTGTTGGAGTCAGTGTCCAGGTTCTTAGCTCTGTCACATAAGGGAATTTAAGGACATGCTATAGAGTAAGAAAGGGAGTAAAGTGTTTATCAAGGAACAAGAAATGAGATAGTACACAACCCCAGACATGCTACAGGGTGTGGGCATGCTACAGGGTGAGATGCACATCTCCTCTCTAGGGGTTTCTGGTTTTATTGACTATCATTGGGGGTTAGGATTTACACTGATTGGAGTATTTAAGACAAAGCAGGGGAACTTTATTGGGTAGTTTGATTTTCATAGGCTGCTGTCCAGTGATGATTTGCTTCTGGGCTATTGGTCCTGAGCCCTGCTGGGGTTTGCTGTACAAGGATATTATGAAAATAGGTGAAAGATGTGGGAATTTCCTGTTTTTCTCCTTTTTGCTGGATGGACACTACAAGCGGCACTTCCATTACTTGTTTGTGCGCATCAGCAGGCACAAGCTCCCAGAGTTGCTTCTGCAGCCGATGGGTGAATGCTGCAAGCTGCCTCCTGATAGCATGCCTGCATGAGTACAATAGGATGTTGCTTCAGTTTTTTCTACTGGGTAGTATTTGTGTGGATATTTATAGGGTTTTCCACCTCTTCTCCTTAGGTCCCTATTCTATGCTGCCTCAATTGAATGTTGTGGCTAACCATGAAAGCCATTTTACTGTCAAGGTATATTAGGGGATTTGGAGGAAGAATATGGATGGTGTTTTCCAATGCTTTATATGTATGAATTTATTCAACCTAAATTTGGACAACAAGAGTTTTACTTGAGTCTTTAATAGTTATTGATCTTGTAGGCTTGGTCAGCTTCAATACCAAAGGAAGGAAGCAAAGACAATTAAAATGTTGTGGTATGGTCTATGCTCTATGCTCCATTCTTCACATATATTACTCATATAATTCTAATGGCAACCTTAAAGTAGGTAAGAATATCCTCATTTGAAAGATGTGAAAATGGAGTCATAGAGATATTAAATCATGTAAGCACCTGATCTGTGGCATAGCCTAGATTTAATTCCTTAATTTTCTGACACACAAAAACCATGTTCTTCCATTAATCCCAGTGCCCCAAATTTGCTACAAATAGAAGTGAAAAATATCTTTAATGTCTATTGGGGATCAAAGCATGCCCCCCACAAAAGTCATGTTCAAGTCCCAAACCCTGGTCCTGGTCCTGTGGGTGTGAACCCATTTGTTAATAGGACATATGAAAATGTTATTAGTTAAGGTGCCAAACTGAAAGAAGGTGGGCCTTAATCCAATATGGCAGAAGTCTTTGTAAACAAAGAAAATTGGACACAGAGAGAGGAAGCCACTTGGAACACTTAGAAGCTGGAAGTAAACAGAACACAGAAGAAAAAGGAGATGCCACTGCTGTATGAACTGCTATGGTCAGCCAGAAGATACTGATCCCTCAGAAAATATAGACCCTGGGAGGAAACAAGCCTTTGAGCCTCTGAAATTGTGAGCTAATTAATTTTTGCTGTTATACTAACCCATTGTATGGTATTTGGCTTAAGTGCTGGGAAACCAATACGATGTCAAAGAAGTAGTGCTACTGAAATAAATTATGATCCAGGTGGATTTAAGATGCTAAGCGTCTTTTTACAAAGCTTCTGTGAGAAACAGCTTACTGATATCTATGCAATTATACAATTACATACATATACATATATATTTAACTTGAAGGATAGTTGAGATCTTCTAATATATCTCCTTCCTTTTACAGAGGAGAAAAATGATTTCCAGGGCAATGAAGTGCTTTGTTCAAAGTGACAAAGGGAGAGGAAGGCTAGAGCTCAAGTTGCCTAATTGTAATCCTGGGTTTATTGCCACTATTTCAAAATTCTTCTATTTGCCAGCAAGCTCTAGAATCTATTGACAATGAGAGGTTAAGCAGTTCTAAGCGACGTTTTCTGACTTCCATTATA
Organism: Dasypus novemcinctus; assembly: GCF_030445035.2. Lineage (NCBI taxonomy): Eukaryota > Metazoa > Chordata > Mammalia > Cingulata > Dasypodidae > Dasypus > Dasypus novemcinctus. The sequence goes on along the minus strand of NC_080678.1, from coordinate 30,272,805 downwards.
TCACTTGGGGGAAGAATATCAGGTATGTAAGGTAACTGGATGGCACGTATCAGTATCATTGGACATTAGATGGACAACTTGTTTCCTTTTTCATTAGTCATGAAGCACAACAGTAAGTAATGGTGCTATGAGACCATCGTAGGGCCTAGAAACATTGGGAACATGAAAAATTCCTGAAGAAAAAGCCAACTGTAGTGGAAAAAAGTTACTCTCATATAGCTGACATGTAAGATTTTCTAGGTTAGATATTTTGATGTATTTGGGTACTCCACTAAGCACTGCAAAGAAGCATTGCCCTTCGGACAGTTCTTTCTAATGTTAACAATCAAATGAAAGGTTTGAAAAAGCTCCATTATCTTTGCTCTGAAAGAGGTAGGGAATTGGTGATACTACCTCTGTTTGGCAGATGTGGGTAATATTGAAAAGACTGTGGAGCCCTCAGGCGACTGCCCTGTATACTAGCTGAAGTCCCAGTGCCTCCTGAGGAAATCAGCAGAGCCACAATGATGGCATCAGAACTAAAGATAACCACATACCACAGAGCAGAGCAAGGGCAACTGTCTCAGAGATGACTTGGCATCAGTTTTTGCCAAAGAATGACATCCCATATTAGAGTAGCAACATGATCCAATCAAAACCTCTTTGTGGGAAGTATAAATAATATATGTGATCGAATATTTGACAACTTTGAATATAAAAGCCTACTCCGTTCCATGAGAAAATTTAAATTAAAGATATTTTTTAGACTGCATGAACAATAACTAAATTTATTGGTAAAAAATACTGTGAAAATATAAACTCTTTACTGTTAGCATCAATCTCTGTGCCTTCATATTAGAGACACTTTAAATCACATAACACAGAAAAGAAGGGATGGTGTGTTTTCTAAAATGAACTATTTTTAAGACGAAACAGTGTATGAATCTGCATCCAATGCAGATACGGTAGATTTTGTCCTAAGCCACAAGTTCTCATTTACATAATATTAGGATATTTTTTGTGAACCATTCATTCAACATATATTTATGATCACAGAAATGTCTCATAGTGTGTTTTTATAAACCATCTTAAAAAGGATTATTTACAACATTCGTAATTTGTAATTATAAAGGCATTGCCCCATGACCAACGACAAAATCTGTTTCAAATATCTTGCCAAATGCTTTTATCTGATTTTGTGTGATAAGCTTTCTAAGCAAGAGAGCATAGTAATCATGAATGTAGGTTCTAGAGTGAAATCTTACTCATTCCTTATCTTAGCTATTCTAAGTTGGGTAATTCTCTTCTAAGTTTCTTCATCTGTGAGAGAGTAGAAATAGAATTTTCCTCACAGACTTAATATGAGGATAAAAGAATCTAAATAAAGATCATGAGATCATGCCTCAATTATTAGCACTTGATGAATTGTATTTTTAATGGCATCCCAAAGTAATGACTGAGTTAATTTTGCAATATTATGTCTTCCCCAAAGAGTTTAAATTTATATTGATTTGTTTAAAATAAACTGAGTGTTTGTTATAATTAGAAATAATTTGTAAACATTCCAAGGCTAAATTTCTCTTTTTTGAGAGGTAATTTTGGGGAAAATCCTCACTTTAAAATTTCATATCTGTGGTTTAAAAGATTAAAGACAAAGTCAGCAGTAACTTTGGCCTATCCTGAAAGAAGCTGAGTTCCTTCTTTGGGCTGTCTCTGAGTTTGCTGTATCCTTCAGGGTTAAAAGACAATGACATGGGAAGTGGATTTGGCTCAACTGGTAGAGCATCCGCCTACTATGTAGGAGGTTCAGGGCTCAAACCCAGGGCCTCCTGGCCCATGTGATGAGCTGGCCCACAGGTGATGCTGATGCATGCAGGGAGTGCCAGGCCATGTGGGGGTGTCCCCTGTGTAGGGGCGCCCCACGTGCAGGGAGTGCACCCCACAAGGAGACCTGTCCTGTGTGAAGGAAGCATGACTTGCCTAGGAGTGGTGCTGGGCATGTGGGGAGCTGATGCAACAAGGTGATGGAAAAAAAAGAGACACAGATTCCCAGTGCCACTGACAGAAATGCAAGCGGACACAGAGGAACACTCAGTGCATGGACACGGAGAGCAGACAATTGGGGGGGGGGGGGGAATAAATAAAAAATAAATCTTTAAAAAAATGCACTAAAAAAAAAAGGCAATGACCGTAACTACCAAGTTTATTTCTGTGGTTCCTTCCAATAACCACGTCCACTGAAGACATCCAAGAGGATCTTTCTCATTGTAAACCTAAAAGACTATTTTAATGCAAGTGTCAGGATTCCCAAAGAAAGATATTCTTTAGCAAGATCTCAGAGGGTATATGGAGGAAAACCTTGCCTAACATATTTCAGATGTTCTCCTATTATTCTGGGTTTGAGGGAAAAGATCAGTGGTCAAATATATGTGATATAAGTAATCCTTATTTTTTGCTAAGCAAGACAACTGTGCTTTGCTGAACTAGGTAGGGTAATGTTATAGATTGTTTTGGGGAAGATTGTAGTGCAAGGATTGGCTGATTTTCCCTATGGATGGGTGAGTTAGGGACTAGGTGATTTTCAGAAGAAGGGTGGGGACTAGGTTATAGGAAGTGAGACAACTTCCTAACTAGCAGGATAACATGCTAATAAATAAAATTAGATAATTTCTACATTATGTTTTGGCATTAATTTTAATTTTTAAAAAAATATTGCATTACAATATTATTTGTCTTGATTGCTGAGTACTTTGGTGCCCACTTAAATTTTGGTCCAAGGGAAGTGCCTCACTTGCCTTGCTCTAGTCTCCGTCTTTCCAGAAGCACTGGCACTGAGGTAGGGCTGTCTCTGATTGAGAGTGCTCAGTTTAAATCCAGTTCTGTGGAAAGAAGGTAGAGAGAATGTTTATGATCCCTTTTCTATTCCACTTGGCATTTAGTCTAACATTCTGTATTTGCTCTATATCCTAGATTCACTCACTCACCTCCTTTTCATGGACAATTCAGAACATCTTTTTCCCTCTCTCAGCTTGTGAACTCTCTACCTTCACAATGTACCCAAGTCTAACTTCCATTGTCAAAGGCCCAGGGATCTGTACTTCTCTCCAAACCTAATTATTCCACCAAGGCTTTAAGCCACCCTCTCCTGTCTTTTTTTCTTTTTTTTGCCAGCTCTTTGGATTCAAGTAAAGTTTTACCACCATCACCACCCACATTACCTATTTCATATTTCTTTTGTTGCATGAGTAACCAATGACAATTAATCACCTAATTCAAGGGATTTTGTAAAATTTGTATTATTACTTGAAATGTGCAGATTTGATACCATGAACCATTTGATCCTTGAAACCCTCTCCTTCCTTGATTCATGTGACCATATGGATCTTCTATTAATATTCTTCTAGTTGTTCCTCCTCTTACTCTTTTTCTCCATATTCATTTTCTTTGTTCATTCCTTGTTTTGTTTTTTCCAAATTATCATTCCTAGAGTTCTCAGTCTAACTAAACAATATCTCTGGACAAACTTTTCTATGGTACTGGCTTAAGATATGCCTGTGGTAATGACTCATGAACTTACCTTACCAGTCAACTCTCTGGTATATGACACTCATTGGCTCATGTGCATACTTATCAGTAAATATAAAGGAAAACAATTTATCCTTAAATTTGGTAAGTCATTGGATCATGGAGTTTAAATTATCTCAGTTGAGATGATCACAAATTACTCAAGCAACCAAACCAGAAATTTGAAAATAACCGTTAACTTTTCATTTTCCATCATTTCCACAGGCAAGTAATCTCTAAGTACTATTGACTCAAACTCCCTAATAGTCATTGCCCCCTGTCTAATTTCTCCAGTCTCATCACTTTTCACTTAGCCCAGTTAAACATTCCTTGGACTAATGACAAGTCTTCAACTTCTTTATTCTTGCAATCAATTCTCTGATTTCCAACAAATTATTTTTCTAAAATGCAAATTTAATCAGTTATCTGCTTAACATCAATTGGTGCTTCCCATCTCCTATAGAACAAAGTCCTAAACCTAAATGACAAAGTCTTTCATGACTATTCACTTTCTGCTAATTGAAATATAAAATATATTGAATAAAGTGCATAAATATTAAAATAAAAATCAATACATGGTCACACACATGTATATATACACACACTTATGAAAACACCTAAATCAGAATATAGGCTATTTTGAGTACCACATAAAGCTCTCTTGTGTCCATTCCCAGGCAGTTATGTTTGCACAAGTAGCCTTTATTATGACTTCAATCACTTTAAATTAGTTTTGTCTTTTCTTGAAGGTCATATAAATAGACCCATAAAGTATGTACCATGTGTATGGCTCCTTTCACTGATGTAATGTTTGTGTCATTCACACATATCACTATGTATATACAAGATTAGTTCATCCTGGCGTTAGAAAACAGTCTTTCCAAGAACTTTACTGAGGCCACCTTTTCATTCTAAGCTGTGTTCACATTAATCAAAATATTTCTTCTTTGTTCATTAGTTTGTTTCTTTTATTCTTTGTTATTCTAAAGATTAGAGTTTAAAGTTTTTGATGGTTCCCTGACTTCAGCGATGAGTCACAGCCAGTTGCAAAACACAGTCTCTTGCTTACAACATAGTAAGTTGTTTTAGTTTGCCTCAGGCTGTCAATGCAAAATATCAGAAATGAGTTGGGTTTTATACTGGGAATTCATTAGGGTAAAACCTTACTGTTCCAGGGCTATGAAAGTCTAAATCAAGACATCACCAGAGGTGCTGTCTCACCAAAGTTAGCTGCTGGCAATCCTGGACTCCTGCCATGTGGAGAGACAAATGGAGGCCAGTCTCCACTTTCTCCTCCTGGCTCACTTTCTCCCCAAGCTCAGCAGTGGTTGTCCAGGCATAAAACTCTCTTCAGCCTCAGGACTCTCTTTCAGCTTCTCAGGGTTCCTATGTCTTTCTGCAGCTGTAGGTGATCCTGCAGTCCTCTCTTCTCTGGTTATATAGAACTCTAATAAAATTCCTGGGTCCTGCAATCTAAGTGAAGGCCCTTAACTGAAGCGATCTAATCATAAGTGATCTAACCAAAAGACCCCACATCCAATAGGTTTACAGACAAAGAAATGGGTTTGCTTTAAGAACAGGATTTTCTGGGGTTCACCAAAGAACCAGGACATAAGCTTATACTTGCCTTCCATAGCTGTTGAAAATAATAAAAAATAATTTGTTGTTATTTCCACAGGCTGTTTTCTTAAGTCATAGAGAAACATGCTCGGGTCTCTGGCCTGGTGGGGGGCTGGAAATGGAAGGGAGCCTAGGTTTCAGAGGGTTCTGTGAAGAGAGCATGCAGAATGGATGTAATTCTTGAGTGATGAGGTGAATGTGTAATTCATTTAGGAAATTTACAATCCAATGGAATTTGCATGACAGTCTCCCTATGAGTGAAAAAATATTTCTTGCAAATAAATAAGCATCTGTTTTTGTGTGGCCACTGATTAAAATGTTATATATATTACATGCATGGCTTGGGAACAGGAATATATAAAGGAGATATTGGATGAAGAAAAGGATAATTAGAACATAAAATATATTATCTGAATATTTCTAGAGACTGGGGCCCCAGAAATGATTGAGAAAGGCAGGGCTTGTAGAATGAGAGAAATGTAAATCTTTGGAGTCTGAGTTAGATTTGAGTTCAGACTTATAGTCTAAGCAAATCATTTCCCCCTTCTTGAGCATTAGTCTTTTCACAAGTCAAATGAAGATAATAATACATAACATACCATGGTTTCCCACAGTTTAAATGAAGGGTACTGGCGAAAGTATCCTGTAAACCATAAGCTCTATTTCCACTGTGCTATTTATTGGCTTATGGAATCATACTCGGATTTTTATTAAATTTCAGGGTTCTTAAAGAATACATTTTCTTTTTGATGAAATTATAATGACAAGTCACCATACCATTTTGCTAGGAATATAGATGTATCCCAAAATAGCAATGCATATATTTCACATATTTTGGGTTTGGTCTGTAATGTTCAAGACCGGCATGTATTAGAATCATAATCATAAGATCAGTAGTAATAGTAGTAGTGACAGTAGGAGCACATGGATCTCAGAGAAATTGTCTTAATCTTTTAATGACAAAACATATATTCCTTTTAAGGAAGTAATTATTTTGTGGTCAACAAAATTGTTATATAGATACCACAGGAAGTAATGTATAATCAGGCAATTTTATCATAAGATGGTAGCAGGACTTAATGCCTCTTTCCACAGAATTATTTTCTTTGATCACAAAATTAGAAACAAGAGGAGAATTAACCTCTGTGTGAGTTTGTTACTGCAAGTAACCCAGAAAATCATGTTCCTAGAGCTGTTCCATTCCTGTAGGTGTGAACCTATTAGGGGTGGGATCTTTCGATTAGGTTACTTCAGTTAAGGTGTGGCCCAGGATAGGTCTTAATCCTCTTAGTGGAATCTTTTATAAAAACAACAAATACAGAAAGAAAGACAGACAGAAATGTCCAGAGGAAGCCAGAAGCTGCAGCAACAAAATCCAGAAGGGAAGGGAAAGACCAGCAGATGCCATCATGTGCCTTGCCAGGTAACAGAGGAGTCCAGGATTGCCCGCAACCTGTCTTTGAGGAGAAAGAATCATCTAATGATGCCTTTCTTTGGACATGTGGAACTGGAAGCTTGTAAGTTAATAAATTCCCTTTGTAAAAGCCAACCCATTTCTAGTATATTACTTTTGGTGCCCTAACAGACTGAATAAAACAGGATCCAAGTTGCTAAACACTACGTTTAGATTTATACACATGAAACAAGGCTACTTGTTGAAAGATAAAGATGTTTCCTAGTTCCCTCACCCCTCTATTCTTCCAGTTCTTGATAAATATAGCTAATTTCATCAGAAATGATAGAATTCCACCTCAAGGATAACTCAGTTGAAAAAGGAAAAGATATCTTTTAATGATTTTTAAGTCATTTTAATCCTTATTTGGTTGAAGCTGAGAAATTCCTGACAGCACATCCACCATGACCTTGTCCAGATGGGTTTTAAATAACTCAGATGATTGGCTCCTTACTGTTGCTCCTGGGAACTTGTTCTGTCATGTAAAAGAACTTACTGTTAGGAAGTTCTTGGTATAATATCTGCAGATTTCATTTTTGAAAAAAAAATGTCTTCTGCACAATTTTACCTCCATAAATAAATCAATGGAAATAAAAGAAAGAGAAAAGGAAGTGTTTAGTAGATGGAACAGGGTAAGGGGGTTAGGAGGTGGGATGGGCAGTACTGATAAAAACACATAGCGGGAAAGAAGAGAAGAAGCAGAGCCAGATTACATCAAAAGAAAGGACTAGCTGGTGAGGAAAGAAAAACAGTCCCTCCAAATGAATTTGAGAAGGTGACAATGTAAATGTAATTAATAGCAAATTCTTCCTTAAATTCCTTAATTTCTACCACTCTCTGAGCTGAATAAACCTTGAGATATTGAATTTAGTAACCCTACGGGTTTATCTCTTAAGTTAACTTCAAATTAATATTTAATCCAATTAAGAATCCATTTAACAGGAATAATATTGAATATGAGCTTTGGAAGAATTGGGGGGTGGGAGTGAGTAAAAGGACTTAACTCTCCTCTAGGTTGTAATAAAACTTTTGTTTTTCCATAGATAGCCACTTATCCATTTCTTCCTTGTTTGCATCTCCATGCCTATCTTGTTTAATAGGTTCAAAGCAGTGGATCTTGGAAAGTCACAACAGAAGGGTAGATATGATGAAAATAAGAGAGCTCTAAGGAACCAGAGACTTTCCTACCCTGCCAGTTCAGGTAATTAAGAAGAGAGTTTCCAATGAGTGTTATAAAGATACAAGTAACAGATAAAATTCTTAAGGTATCAGTAGGAAAAGACATCCCAAAAGGATAGCCACATATTATTTCAACCATGTCAGCCAAAGTAGATAGGCTTTAATTCTTACTGTATTTTAAATTCACATAATGCAAAGTTTCAAGGTCTCCAAGGCAAGACAAAACCAATGGCTCACATTGCTTTTGGGATAAAATTTAAAATCTTCAATAAGTTGCAAAAAACCCTGAATGATATGGCCATTTGTCCCTGTAGTCTCACCTCTGGTCAGCTTCCCTGCTTTCTGGCCACACTGGACAGCAAGGAGTTCCTCAAATGTCCCATGCCTCCTCATGTTTCAGGGACCTCCACATACTCAGGTTCTCTTGCCTATAACTGACTCTCTGTTCTACTTTACCCACTTTCTCTAATTATTTCCTATGTAGTTTTAGGAACATTGCTTAGTTTTCACACTTTCAGGAAAACTTTCCTTGAGTAATATCAACCTCAGACTTGGTCATTTTTTTCGTTATAAGTTCTACTAGAATTTATCCTCCAAAGTAATTATAATTAAATGTAAACATCTTATAATACTATAACACTGTAAACTCCATGAAGACAGAGATCTCATCTGTTTTGTACACTACCATATGTATCCCCAGTGCCTGCTTAGCTCTTGTTGCATTATGGAAATACCAATTTTTTTTAAATTAAAGCAGTTCTGGGATTACAGGTCATGCATAAAATACAGGATTCCCATACACCACATCACTACCACCACATTGCATTGGTGTAGAATATTTGTTACAACTGATGAGCATATATTTATAATTGTACTATAAATTAAAGCCCATGGTTTAACTTAGGGTGGCCTGTTTGGGTAGTGTAGTTCAAAAGTTCCATGGATTTTTAAAAATTTATATTCTGTTACTATATATACAATCTAACATTTCCCCTTTAAATAATATTTATATATATTTTTTGGTGCCATTAAATTGCATTCACAATGTTGTGCTTCCATTACCACCATCCATTCCCTAAACATTCCCATCTTTCAAAATAGGAACCCAGTAAATTTTAATCCTTGGTTTCCCATCCCCTATCTTGACCCTCTGGCAATGTATATTCTAGATTCTGACTCATTGCCTTTACTTAAACTGATTGTTTCAAAAGAGTGAAATCATATAATATTTGTCCTTTCGTGTCTGGTTTATTTCATTCAACATGATGTCTTTAAGGTCCTCCATGTTGTTGCCTGTATCAAGACTTCATTTTTTCTGGCTGAAGAATAATCCATTTTAGGTATGTAACATATTTTATTTTCCATTCTTCTATTGATGGACAATTGGGTTATTTTCATCTTTTGGCAACTGTGAATAATGCTGCTAAAAACATTGATGTGCAAAGGTCTGTTTAAGTCTCTTCTTTCAATTCTCTTGGATATAAACCTGATAGTAAGATTGCCGGGTCATGTGATAGTTCTATACTTAGCTTTCTGAGGAACCACCGACCTCTCTTCCACAGAAGCTGCATCATTTTACATTGCTATCAGTGAATGAATGATCCTATTTTTCCACATTCTCTTCAATACTTATTTTCCTTTTTCTTAATTGCAGCCATTTTAATGGGTGTGAAATGGTATCTCATTGTGTTTTTGTTTTGCATTTGCCTGATGACTAAGCATCTAAGATGTTGAGCATCTTTTCATGTGCTTTCTGGCCATTTGTATATCCTCTTTGACAAGATGTTTATTCAAGTCATTTGCTAATTTTTAAATTGGATTGTGTTTTTGTTGTTAAATCCTACATGTTTTTGTTGAATAAGTGACTGCATATGTTACAGCTTATAAAAAAAAAGCATGACTATTTATAGCAAGGTTTGGCATATCTGTGAATAAATAAATAGAACTACTAACAACTACCTCTTTTAAAATGAATAAACAAAACTTTTTCCAAATATAAACTAGCTTTCTGTCCACTTAAGTTCATCAAAACAATGCTCCAAGTTCCTTACCAGTAACTTCTAATGGATTCCTGATTTTATTAAATATCATGAACAGACATACACGCTGTCCTCCACCTAGAAAAAGCATGCCTTTGTAATGATGTTCCTTTTCCTCAACATTCTTTCCAATGAGGTCTTATGCTCTCCCTATTTCTTAGAATAATTTTTTTTCTGATTTAAACTGTAGGCATTTTGAGAAAGGACTTTAGTTTTGTGTTTCACAGCATTCAGTGCATTATTAAATAATTCTTACAGTACTACTTAAGAATAACAACCACAGCATATGTTTTAGGAAATTTAAGAGGCTCTTAGAGCAACTTTATCTTATATAGTGAGTAGATAACTGTGATATTTAAATCGAATTTGACAAGTGCATTATAAGAGTAAAGAGATGTCCTGTTATTGCATAGATAATAAAAAGTCATATATCATTCAGAAGATGTTCAATTCAAAGACATGGGAAAGGAAAGGTAAATAGAAATTCTAGTGATTTATGTATAAATGAGCAATGCCAGTGTTTTGGGGGAAAATGAGACTGTTCCATAGACATTGTTAGGTTTAGTGCAGATTAAAATAAGAAGTAGAAGTGAATGGATAGCAGTAATGTCCCTGAGTCAAGAGGGTTTAGAATGCATTGCATAGAAGTAGGAGCCTAATTACTATAGCCATGCCAAAGTTGAGCTGAGAAAGAGCATTTTGAATAGGCAAAGGCAGACATTTGATCCAGTTGGAAGGTAGATCCAAGATGGGAAACATTCAGTTGAAACTATTTTAAATGTTCTAATGTGGAATATGAAGAAGTTCAGCAGTAATTGCTGCTAAAATAGCTCAAACTGAAGTGCCAAGATCAAGATACAAATGGCGAAGAAAAGGGGCCCAAGAAAGCAGGCCCAAAGAGAATAGTCAAACAGAATCCAATTTATGAAGAATGCCTATATTCCCCCAACATATAGTGGTCTTGTCTCAGTTTTTGGAGTTTTGGGTGATCATTAACTTTAAAATGTAGCTCATTTGTCTGTCCAGTAAGATTAAAGAGATCATGGTCCAATTTCTGTTACTTTTGGTCAACAGAGTACATGGCACAAAACATGGTGCCTATCAATGTCTTAAATTTTAAAATAGCATTACTATGTCTCCAAGCTATGTTCATCATTCCCAAGATTTCTAAAAATCTGCTTCTGTTATAAGATTGGTTTTAGTGTTGGACAACCGAATGGACACTTGTAAATGGTCAGATCTAATTTCCTGATGTGGTTGCCAACTGGAAGAAGATCATAGAAACCCAGACATGTTTCTACTGAAATTACAATAGGGGAATTGCCTTTCCTTTGTCTGTGTTTATAACAAACACTGGGTGTCAACAGTACAGGTGGCTGAGATTCAATATTGTTTAATTAGGGCTTCTGTATTTTACTCTTGGTTGTTTGCGAGGTGGTCCTGGATGCTAGGCTATATGGGAGATCTAATAGTGTTCTTTGGAGATATTGGATTTTACAAATTTGGGAAACCCATGAATTTATTTACTTTGCGCTAGTCTAGAAAGAAATTCATTATCACACTCTGTTCTTGCCTCTAGTTGTGAGACTTGAAATTTAATACTTAGGTGCATGATCTGAGATCAAAGTGAAGTTAGCAAAATAAATCAGATCTTTAATCCGTTTGTTAGCTCATGAATTAGCAGGAAGTCAACCCAGAAAAAGTCATGACACCTTACGTTGGATAGCAGAGTAGATGAACTGAAATATATTTTATATCAATTAGTTTTTGCTATGTAATAAACTTCCCCCAAACATAATGGTTTTAACATCTCATTTTGTTGGTGTGGATTATAAATTTTGGATGGACTCAGCTGGGCTGTCCCAGTTGAAGCCATGGGTAGAATGACTGGAATGTCTAATGACTGAAATGATTGGTATCTCTCCCCACAGAGTATCTTATCTACCAGTAGACAGGCCCCTTCACATAGTAGTGGCAAGGATCCAAGACCAAACCCAATGCAAAAGCTCTATTCAATCCTCTGTGTGTGTCACATTTCTATTAATCAATTTTAATAGAAATAGCCTCTGCAATAGCCTCTGCAGTCAGTGCAAAAGAGAACTATTCAAACCATGGATTTAGGGAGGCATCAACAAATTGAGGACCATTACTGGAACAGTCCATCAGACTATAAATTCAGTTGTCACTATCCTTCTGAATACCCTTGTAAAAATCACTCTACATTTTGAGGTATTTCTTCATTTGAAAAATGAACATTAGACAGAATCAACCTGCTCTAACACCATTTCTAACATAAAATTCTAAAAAAATATAGCTCAAAACTTCAAAGAAATAGAACTTCCCATGAATGTACATGGATGAAATAAAGATCAGTAGAAAATGGAATGTCAGGAGATGGTATCTTTCATTTCACCTATCTACATGAATTTTCACCAATGGGGTGTCAATGTACAGCATTATTTTACAATTCATGTAAAAAGATCATAAAGCAATAGCCACAAAGGAAATATTTCTGATAAGTCAGAGAATATTTTAAGAAGTTTGGCCATATTTTATCATTATCCATATAGCAACTCTAAATAGTAGGAATTATCCCCATTTTATAGAAAAGAAAACAAAGGTATAGAGAAAGTAAAGTGACATGACTAAAAACTTGTGTTATTAGATTAAAATGTAAATCTTTCTAATTTTAAAACTATTACTATACTCTATCTGAGGTGAACTAAATCAAAGCAATTAGATTTTCATAAATATTGAACCAGGTATTTCTGTAACCACTAAAAGGAATAATGCATTAGAGCAGTAAAATATTGCCTTGTCTTTTTTTTTTTTTTGTGATAGGGACAGCGCATGGTACTTCTCTTTCATTATTATTCATGGTACCATCTATTTTGGTCAATCTGTCATTGTGATAGGAAGAACTAATTGTCACATGATCAGTCGGGTCTGTGACATAACAGAAAATTGTCTGCCATAGCTGCTTGGATAAATACAAGAGGGCTGGCCTTCTGCCATTCAAACCTAAAAAAATTAATTTTCTGTAAAATATCCCTTGTAAAAGCCTACCAAGTAGATCTTAAGAGAAAAGGTGTGTTCTAAAATCTGGTTTCTGGGATTCTGTAGAAAGCATAATGCTATTATTTTCCATTGTGCTTGCGCACATGCGCACACACAGGAAATTCACTAGTAGGTGCCCTTGAGCTGGCATTGACTCCAAGCCTTTTCCACAGGGTTTAGGATGTTCGGAATGTGCACAATGTGATCTGTACAATCAAAGAGTGGTTAGAACCACTGTCACTTGAGGGAGGACAGCTTTAGGTGCCACACTTTATTGCACAACGTGATTGGGTTTAGTTTGGTGGATGCACAGCGGGTGATTCCCTAACTGGCCTGGCACAGGAGTGACTGCAGAAGTTTCCACATAAGGATATTTATCAGGAGAGGATTCAGTCAACATCAACTTCAGACTGCAGTGTTTGTATACATCATTGCTACCTATAACACCCATTTAAATCCATAAAGTAAATCCCTTTTCCTCTCTGTTCATTCTATGGTTTACTCTTCCTTTTATCACATACATAAACAAGAAAAGTCCACTCCTGAAGTCTATGTGCTGGTATTAGACCCAGTAAGAATACACTCAGTAAATGCTTAACCAATCATTCAATCTCTGCCCGTAAAGTGTGCACTGTGATTGGTTTCTCTAATAATGGAGTGTGGGTATCTTTCATTATTCCATTACTCTTGGCTAGTCTTCACTTGCTATTCTGTAGAAGTACCAATTTCCTATGACAGTAAGGTCTCTTAGAGGTTCTTTCCATAGGGTTTTAGAATTAATGGAGACCAAAGAGACCGTGTAGTCTGGATTCTCATTGCTTGAGGCCAGGCAACTGTTCTCTATGGGGATCTAATCCCATCATTTTGGACTTATTAAGACCATATCCTTCCAGACACCTTAGATTTCAAGTTAAACTAAGTCACTAGTTTAAGATTATAAAAAATGATAATATCATAAAGACATAGGTAGCTGTCTTTAGAGGCAAATAAAACGATGCTTCAATATTCTCTCTCTCCAGATTCTTTCTCTCCAAATCTGGTAGCAGAATGGGTTGTGCTACAGCTGTATAAGTTGTATTGTATAAGTTTCTATTCCCAAGGAAATGATTCTGGTTTGTCCAGGTGGGTCAAATGCTATGATGTAGCAAATTATTTAGTCTCAACTTTCTCTACTATGTCAGAGATTTATACTTGTACTTTACTGACATGGGCACAGGGTTGGCAAGATATATATCATTTTCCCAATTGTGTTTGGTTTAGCCTGTGGGATGCTAGCAGTCATGACATAGGTAGAGGTATGCAATGTGTTTATATGTGAGGGCTTCTTCTGTGTTCTGATGATCCCTTGTGAGAATAATTTATTACAAGTAGCATCAAAACTTCAACTGGGGTCCCCAGACAAACACACTTGGAACAGTCATGAAGTCAACCAGCAGCCCAAAGCTTAATCCCATCCGATTGAACTAAACTCCTGTCAACCCATAGTTCCCTGAGCATTATATGAGAGAGTTTCAAGGCAGACTATTGAAGAGGTAAGCTGATTGCTAGTAGCTGAATTTGATAAGACACTCCAAGGAAGAGAGGAACTCAGAAAAGTATCTCTGATATACAAATAGAATTTGGGGAAAAATTGAGAGAGCTCAGAGATCTAGGAATTGCAATATTGTAAAACAAAATTATTTATAAACATTTCAAATCTATGAACATTTAAATATAAATTTAGGACTAAATCAAATCCATATGGTTTCTTATTGGGATTTCTGAATCTAGATGCTGCTTGCTTTGCTTTTTATGACATTGTTTCTGAAGGTTAATATGACATTCTTGTTTAGAGTCATTTCTTATATTTTGTAGAGTTGTCTGTCGCTCCAATTGTATCTCTTAAATAAATTCAACTCTTCTATAAATATCTGAGCAGCATGTATATTAGGGAAGGTAATTTCTCTGAGTTAGTGTTAATTATGTAGATTACATAACTTTTTTCAACATTCATATCAGAAGTCAGTTTATTGAAAAACATTTGGAACTGCCCATATTTTCAAAGCAGATACAGGAACTTTTTGAGTATGGTAGATGGAGTTTCTACATTGTCTTTGTTTCCTAATTCACAGCCATAATGAACCAGTTATAATTCTAACTTCCATTTGTTTAAAGTAGAATAAAATATTTTACACTCCTGAAAAATCTGCATATGTAGATCTATGCATCTTTAATCATAGATAATTTAGTTTTTACAGTAGTCTAGCACACCCATAATTCAAAACCTTTATCTTTAGAATTATTATGACTTAAAGCATATAAAACTTTTAATGCCAAAAACTTTTTTCACACTCATAAATCAATGGTATACATTATTGATTTAACCGCAAAGTTTTAAAAAATGATATAGAATGACTTCATCAACCCACCTCTTGCTTGTAGAGTGTCTAATGACTTGCTTCTAAGCAGTAGAATATGACAAGGGTGATGGGATGGCACTTCCATGACTAGCCCACATAGGATTGGAACTTCCATCTTGCTATCAGCATATCTCTATTGTCCTCTAGGCTTACAGACCTTGATGAAGCAATCCGCTATGTTTCATAAGCCACATACCAAATAACTGAAGACAGTCTCCAGGAGACAACCAACTAAGAACTGAGACTCTCAGTCCAATATCCCACAGGGTACTGACCTCTACCAACAATCACCTGAGCTTGGGAGCAGTCAAGCTTTCAGATAAGACCCCTCCCTTGGGTAATAGCTTGATTGCAGCCTTATGAGAGAGTCTGAAGCAAAGGACATAGCTAAGCCATGGCAAGACTCGTGACACACAAAATTGGAAGATAATACATGTGTGATTTTTAAAGCTGCTTTGGCAAAGACACAATCAAGGTTGTGGCGGTCACACTCTTGTTCATATATCTGAAAGTATTAAGGTGGAGTCTTGTTGATCCCTCGGGCTTGCCAAAAGAATCGAGATGGGTTTTCAAAATATTAAGGGCATGGTCTCACAGAAACCTGATAAAAGATAGTGTGAAAGGAATTGTATTTGTGACTTTTGGCATATAGAAAAGACAAATTTAATTGTGCAAATATAAAATAACTCAGGTTTTAAAATCTAATACGTAAATAAAACTGGTTAATTCTGACATGCAATTGCCTATTGGCTACAAATGAAAGAATACCAAAATTTCTCCCAGATATGCTCAGTTTCAAAGCTTATCCTGTGCAGTTTCCTGAAATCTGATTCATTCTTTGCCTCAACTAGATTATAATTCCTGAGCAGCCTTGAATTACCACTATTTTCACCTTGCATGATTCTTGTGTCTATGTGGCCTGAATAGATATGGCAGAAAACAGCTTGGTTGAGTTACAAGCTGCCAAGAAGGGGACTTTTACAAGATAGGAAGACAGGATGACTCACCATTTAATTGTGTTCATGTAAATTGCTGGATGCCCTAGACAGAGCTTTAAATAAAAAATGAGCTCTGATCACCAAAGAAAATGTCTTTTTTTCCCTTCAGTTATTAAATTTGAAAAGCATAGCATAAGTGAGAAGGATTTCATCGATGCTCAATGCTCCCAGGCTACCTCTCTGCTCAGGAGACCGTAATGAGTTGAGTATACGGAAATGTCTAGTGGGAAGTTACAACTTTGCGGTACCAACGTGCTGCTACCTGGAAGCTCAGGTGTTGTGACTTAGACACACAGAGGGCCCTGCTCACAGGGCTCAGCATACTCAGCCCACAGGTTTCTGGTGGATGTCAGTGTAAAGAACTTAGTGCACGTAAGAGCTGCTTTGTCTCAGGGGAAAGAAAAGAGCTGTAGGTAAATAGGCAAAACCCAAGAGATGGACTTGGAAACTAGGGGCGTGTGCTCTAGTATTGACATTTTCAAAGCTTTGGCAAAGGATATCTATTGTTTCTTTTATGTTTCTATCAATGAAATGGGACTGTTGGAACATGAAGCAAAATACTGACTACAAGTGAGTATACGTCTATCTTTTCTTTCATCAGTTTTCATGTTCAGTCGCTCAATACCTCACACTTGATGCTGGTCATGAAATATATGACACAGTTGTTTTTTAGTCTGAGTAGATGACAGACAGAATGAGAAACAAGACAATTTCAAGATATTAGAAAGCCTATATAGAAAGAGGAGACAGATGTGGCCCAGAGGGGACAGGTAGGGATTACATGGCATACTCCTCAAAGAAAGAAATTTAATCTTTGCCAACCCCACTTGCTGTAGACATAAGGAACTTGTGGGACAGTCCATCCACGGGGGACCTTTTCCTGACCTTCCCTAGGGCAGCACCAACTTCCTCTTCCTTGGCTCCTTCATTTTGTCTTTTTTTTTTTTTTAATTTTTCTTCAATTTACTCTTTCCTACCTTTACTCTTAGAATATACACACATTTCTTTTTTGTCTAGTAACTAGGGTTACTTAAGTTTGCAGTTCAGTTCTTATTTTCTATTCCAACCCATAAAACCCCATTTACATTAATTTTAGTGAGTAAAATATCACATCATTATATTTATAGTCAATCCTAAGCAGGGCAAGAAAGCTGGTCAACACTAATTCAAATTTGCTATGATACCATCCCCTAGAAGCAATTTCATGGGAATTAATGTAGCCTAAGCTTCAGGGCCTTTCCTTGCAAGAACCCCTCCCAAGGCCCCTTCATTCCTCATTCTAAAGAAATGTTTGATTCCATTTTTACCTATTTTCTTTTCCCTTAAAGAGGTTCCCTAAATTATTAAGTGACAGGCCCCACAAACCTGCATCTATCCCTGCCTTCCCTTTATATAATATCTTGACTCAGAGTGCCTGGCAGAAACCTAGTAATGCCACAGTGATTGCTGTCATGCCTTTTTCTCTGTACTACCAGGCTTTCTAACTCTCCTGAAAGTCCTTGGGAAAATGAAGTGGGAGTCATCTGAGAAAGAGAAAATTAGGCAAAGTTTTACATTTATCAGAATAAAAAAAAATGGACTGCATTTATGTGAGACTTTGACTCATAGAAGATAGAATTCTGGGGCAAAGTGGTGCAAGGATTACTATCTTAGCAGGATTTTGAAGCTTGCTATAGTCGTTGGACCTTAACCCTATGGTAGAAGTTGGGCAGAAAAATTAGATGTGAAATAAATAATTTTGTTAAAGTAAGAGCAAATAGTTAATTTACTACTCCTGAAGATTGGGGACATTTAAAATGAGCAGTAAAGCAGAACATACTGAGTAAATACTAACCTATTCACTTAGCCATCACACAAAACTAAAATCATAGTTTGTTTTTTATCTAAAAGAGCAGTTTGTAAAGAACAGTTGGCAAATGGTCAAATCTGAAATAAAATGTGACAGTAAAAAAAGTACTATCAATTTTGAGTGAAGGGATGAACAAGAGAGGAGGGGCTTCCTGATATCCAGTTAGATGATGTGACTATTAAGGAAAAGAACAGAATCATTAAAAAATATATTTCTGGCTATTTTAAGAACATGAATGAATTCAAGGCAAGTACCTAATATAGAATTGACCCATGGATTGATTTCTGCCTGTGGCCTAAACCCAACACATCCTGCTGCCACATTAAGAATTCACCGGGATGCCTACTTCCCTATGGATAAATTATACAATTGTAAATGTATGCATAAAGATCAGTCAGCTTGACAATTTCTGCAACCTGCTCTTCGTATTTTTGGGTATTTGCAATTTTCTTTATAAATATTTTAGAATTTTCTTGGAGAAGTTGTCTTTGGTACATTTCCCATTAGTTTAGAAGACCTCTGAAAAAAGGAACTAGGCATATTATTTCCTTTACTGCCCATAATAATTATATTCAATTCAATTCAATAAACATTTGTTGAGCATGAATTATTTTATTATAAATAGGTGACTTAATCATCTACCAAGAACATAAAACAACTACAGAAAAGTGGAATTGAAGTATACTTGACAAATTTGTTAGACACAAAGTCAATAAAGTTTATATTTCTATATGCCTCCAAAATAAATGGGTGTGGAATTTTAAATCATACCACAAACAGCAGTATCACAACCAGAAAGTGTCTAAGAATAAATTTATTGAAAGATGTTTCAGACCACTGAACTTAAAACTATGGAATGTTATTGACATAAATTAATAATGTCCTAAATGAAAGGTTATACTATATTAATAAATTGGAACATTCAATATCTACAAATCAATAGGACTATTTTATAAAACAAACATACCATTAGAAAAATGGTCAAATACCTTGAATGGATACTTATAAAAGAAGATGCCCAAATGAGAAATAAAAGCAAGAAAAAGAGTCATAACTTCTTAAGCCATCACGGAAATGCAAATTAACGTTATAAGGAACTCTCACTACAGGCCCCTAAGAACTGCTAAAATACAAAAGGTGATAAACAAAGGATCAGCAAGGAAATGGAATATGCACACTTGCATATTGCCAATAGTAGTGCCAATCAGTAAATCTATCTTGCTATCTGGAAATAGCTAATGTAGATGACACACTCCAAATATCCTTATTAAGTGACCCAGCCATTCCACTCTTAGGTCTACCCACAGTAATGCATACAACATGTGTTTACCAAACGTACCTGGATTAGGATGTTCATGTAAACACTATTTGTAGTATTCATGGATAAGATTTTACCCAAATTCTTGTCATCAGTAGAGTGGATAAACTCTATTGGTACATTTTTCGAATAAAATACAGATTAGTGCTGTTAGAAGGGTGTGCTCAGTTTGTAAAAATCCCTTTGGCTTTATTCTTATGATATGTACACTTTTCTGTATTTATAATACATCTTTAAAAAGTTTTAAAAAATATCTCAACATGCTTGGTCAAGCTGATTTCACATTTTCAGTCCATCTACATCTCTCCTTGCCCCTGCTTCCAGCTGTCAGTTTTCCTTCTGCCTTTAACATCATCTTTACTCTGGAAGAGATTCTGCCTCTTTTCCTCTCCTAGCATTGGTCTTCTGTACCTCATTCCTTACTCTCTCATGCCTCTTCTCCTCTCCTGATCTTAGCAGATATTGAAAGAAAATCCATGGTCCCTTTCTTCACATGCTAGTTTGTTCTCACCTAGTCTACATTTTCCTTGGGAAACACACAGGAAAAATCTGGACACCACACAAACCTAATTCGAGATGGTTATAAGGAAATATTTAGGTGCAAGGGATATCTATAGTGATAGAAGCCTAATTCACTACCACGAACTCTTGAACATCATGATCCATCTAGCACTGAGTGAGGCAAAAGTCTGTGACCTCTGGTTCTGCCCTGTACTCTGGACAAAGCAGCCCACTCTCATTAGATACGGCCTTCAGAAAATGCTCCTCAGAGAAGTCTGCTTTTTGGAGGGGGCACACTTTTTCCAACCCATCTCACCCACCATGTTCCCTTGGGTTGACATGTCTTCAGATTTGCATCCACATCTTCCATATGCATCAATTTCTTAACACTTTCTGAAAGATACATCTAACTTGGCATTGTCTCTGCTAGTTCAATTCATCTCAGCCAAACAATTTATTAATAATACAATATGTAATTCCCAAATGCCCTGGATGTCACTGCACTGATTGAATGTTATTTAAAAGTATGCTTCAGGGAGAAAAATGCCATATATTATGCCTCCCTGGCCATTTTAATTTCCTTTTATTGCATCTTGGCAGGAGCTTAACAACTATGCATGGAATAAAATAATCCATTACGTATCATGTATTAATTACCACAATGTTAAAAAATACTGGGTCTCTACTCTCAGAGATGGCAATTTTAAATAAATGGATTTTAAAAAGAATCAATTGCCAAATTTCTCTCATTCAGAATATAAGTTATAAAAATAAGTAATAAATAAGCTTCCTAAAGTCCTTCTGAGAGGGCAACTATTGTTTTAGAGGAGGGATGCAGGTGACCTTCCACCCGAGGATCATGATAATTCTAGGGCAAGGGAGCTGTTCAAAGGGCTTTACCATTAGGTGTCACTTGCATTGTGAGATTTTGTTTCTAGCAGATACTCTTTTAAGACTCTGGCAGAAAAGTAAGAACTAAGTGGCTTTTTTTCTGATCACCCTTGTCATTTCTCTTGCACTTTTGTTCAGCAAAAGCCTTCTCCATCCTTATGTATTAAGTGCTGTAAGTTGGACTTCTCAACAGCATAAAATAGCTACCAAAACTTTGAATCAAACTACCTGAGTTTAAATCCTAGTTCACCTTCTTACTCTGACCTTGGCTATGTGATTCCTTCTTTCATAATTTCATTGCTTTTCAGTAAAATGGGCTAATTGTAGCTACAAAATAAAAACTGTTCTGTGTGTATTATATGAATATGTCTAAACACTCAAAATATTATTGTTTATTCTGTTATTGTTAATTTCTTTATTTAGAGCTTCTTCCTGGAATTAAGTAAAGTCCATTTTATATATCTACCTACACGCCTCCACTTACCCCAGAGTATCACAGGTGAACTCATTTTAAAAGTTACGTAACAAACCTTTGATGGAACTGGGATTGTTTCTCTTGTCCATTGTTGAGTCCAGATGTCCCAGGAGGATTTCCTTGACCCTCAGGCTCCAGAAAAATCTGATTCAACCCACTCCTGACAAGAGGCCTTGTTATACTAGTTACACTTGTAACACTTCCCCAATATTTTCTCATACTCCCTTGGGATTTTGTTTTCAGGAAGTGCCACCAAGATCCTTTCAGCAAAACGTAATGGTCAAAAGCATTTTCATAGTAGGATGCAATGTTCCTTTTCCTTCTAATTTACTTTGAATGTACATAGGAGTTTTCCAAAAGTTAAGTATCTATGATGATATTGCACTTCTGGCTAATAGGAAGTATACTTACATCTTCTTGTGCTTTAAGATTTCATCAGTTTTAATTTTGCTAACATAAAATACTGATAAAAATAACCCACAAAAGCAAAAAGCCCTTTGAGTAATCAATAAATATCAAGAGTATAAAGGCATCCTGAAAGCAAAAAGTTTGACAGGCTCTATTTTAGAATTGGTTTCCTAGGTCTTTTAAGCTTTGTTAGACTCCTTTAGTCTGGGGCTAATTTTCCCCGCTAACGAGGCATAACCCTTCTAAGTACTACCCAGCGCCCTGTGGATTATTAGGTTTCTTATTCTGGTAACAGGAACTATTCCCAGTGTTAGCTTTAGGCATTGTTCCCTTTGACCCTACTGCATGGTTCTTTCCAGGCCTTGAACACATTCTTCACACTCATGTACTGATAAGTATAGTGATGCAATGAAAAGGTGAGGACTGGGAATAGTGACAGTGCTACTAGGCAGACCACATTTGCATGGTCTGATTTTTAATGTGATTCATCTAAAACGTCCTTGATTCCAGTATTTGGTCAATTCTCTGAAGCCCTCCTGGCCTTACAGTCAGTTTCTCCTTTGGTAAAATTATCCAGAGTTGATTTCTGTTGCTTGCAACCATGAGCCATAACAAATACAATAGATTTATAATTGCAAGATGGAGGAACCCATATTTTTAACAAGTTATCTAGATGATTCTTTCTTTTTCCCCAGTAACTTTTATGTATAAAGATATAACTCACAATTTATATAGATAATATTCACCCAATAAAAGTATAAAATGCAGTATTTACAGTATATTCACAACTTGTACAATTGCTATTGGTGTCTAATTCCAAAATACATTTATCACCTCCAAAAGAAGCCTTGTTCTCATTAGCAGGCACTCTTACCCTCCCTCCCTGAATCCTTGGGAATCAGCAATTTATTTTCCTTTTCTATGGTTTTGCCTATATTGGATATTTCATATAAATAGAATCATATACTATATGGCCTATTGTATCTATTTCAGTTAGAATAATGCTTTCAAGGTTCAAGATTCATCTATTTGTAGCATATTAACAGTATTTCATTCTTTTTTATGGCTGAATAATATTCAAATACATGTATATATCAGATTTTGTTTATTCATTTATCTGTTGATAGACATTTGGGCTATTTCCAATGTTTTGACTATTACAAATAATGATGTTATAAACATGTGTACGAGCTTTACATGGAAATATCTTTCAAATCTCTTGGGTATATATTTACGAATAGAATTTCTTGACCATATAGTAGCTTTGTATTTAATTTTAGAGGAATTGCCAAACTCCTTTTGAAAGTGGATGCACCATTTTACATTACTACTAGTCACGTATGAGGGCTCCAATTTTTTCATATTCCCAACAATACTTATCATTCATATTAGAGGATGTGATGTAATATACCACTGAGTGTTGATTTGCACTGAGGATATTGCTTTGAATTTCTCTAATGAATAATGATATTGAGCATCTTTTCATGGGCTTACAGTCCATTTATATATCTTCTTTGGAGACATTAAAATACTTTGTCAATTTTTAAATTTGGTTAACTCTCTTTTATTGTTTAGTTATAAGAGCTCTTTACTTGGAATTCTAGAGACTTATCAGATATGATTTTCAAATATTGTTTCCCACTTTGTAGATTGTTTTTATAATTTCATGGTAGTGTCCTTTGGAATAGAAAAATTTATAAAATCAACAAAGTCCAATTTATCTATTTTTCTTTGATTGCAATACTTGTGTAGTTATATTTTAGAAACCATTGCCTCAGCCAAGATCAGAAAGGTTTACACCTATGTTCTTGCCTAAAAGTTTTGCAGTTTTAGTGCTTTTATTTAAGTCTTTGATTCAGTTTGAGTTAATTTTTACATACGTTTTATGTTGGGTCTTTTTTTTGTCTTTATTTTTTTTAATGTTACATTAAAAAAAATGAGGTCCCCATATACCCCCCACCCCCCTCGTCCCACTCCTTCCCCCATAACAGCAACCTCCTCCATCATCATGAGACATTCATTGCATTTGGTGAATACATCTTTGAGCACCACTGCACCTTATGGTCAATGGTCCATATCATAGCCCACACTCTCCCACCGTCTTTAATCAAGCACCCACAAAAGAAATGTTGAAATTTTATATACATGTTTGTGGGTATGAACCCATTTACAAATAGGAACTTTTGAAAACGTTATTTGTTAAAGTGTGGCCAAATCGAATACATCATAAACTATATGACTAGAAATCTTAAAAGAGAGTAAATTTGGTTGCATTCAGTTAGAAGACAGAACTTAGTAGCAGTCAGATGTCAAAAGCAGCCAGAGAAGAGAGCAAACTCACCATTTAATGGAGCAATGTCATCACCAGAAGGTTACCAACCCCAGGAGAAAGTACAGCCTTGCTGAGATCTTGATTTCGGACTTTCAGCTTCAAAATTGTTATGCATTAAATGCTTGTTGCTTAAGCCAACCCATTGCTTGCTGTTTGTCAAAGCATCCCTAGCAGACTAAGACAGTGTAAGACAGAAGTCCAAAATCATTACTTTGCATATAAAAATCCAGATATTTTGAGACTTTTTTCTTCTTTTTAAAACATAGACATTTCCAACCATAAATTTCCCTCTAAACTCTTCTTTACATTCATCATATGTTATGGTATGCTTTGATTTTCTTTCATTCATTTCAAAGTATTTTCCCATTTTCCTTGTGATTTCTTCTTTGACCCATTAATTAAGTAGAAGGATGTAGAGATTTCCCAAATTTCATTGATAATGATTTCTAATTCCATTCCTTTGTGGTTGGCAAACCTGCTTTGTATAATTTCAATCCTTTCAAATTCATTGAGGCTAGTTTTATGGCCTAACATATCCTAGAGAATGTTCCCTGTGTACTTGAAAAGATGTGTATTCTTCTATTCTGTATATGTCTGTTAGGTCTAGTTGATCTATGGTGTTCTAATCTATATTTCATTGTTGATTTTTGGCATGGTTGTTCTATTCATTATTGAAAGTGGGATAGTGATGTTTCTACCTATTATTGTAGAACTATTTCTCCCTTCAGTTCTTTCAGTTCTTGCTTCATGTGTTTTATGGTGTCATGTTAAATGCACATATGTTTATAATTGTCAAATCAAGCTAATGGCTTGAATACTTTTGGAAAATTTTTTTCTTCTTTTAAAAAATTTATTTAAGTTTTATCATTCATACATGAACATACATAAACAGTACGTGTATGGTGATAGTTTTTAACCCAACCCACCCTTTTACTATTATTTTTATATCATTTATACATGAACAACATAAACAATAAGTATATAGTAAAAGATGTGAACTTACAAAGCAAACATGTATAGCTTCATACAGAGGTCCCATATATCAACCTACCACAAACATCTTGCATTGTCGTGAGGCATTTGTTACCAACTTATGAAAGAATATTATCAAAACCTGACTAGTAATTATAATCCTTATATTACATTTGGTTTATTTTTCCCCCAATCCACCCTACTATTAATTTTTAAATATATGTTAATGCAGAAGTTGTAAACTTACAAAAGAATCAGGCACATGTGCAGAATTCCCAAACAACATCTATCAACACAACACATCATAGTGGAAGATTTCTTATAGAGTATGAGATAATATCATCTGATTATTACCAGGTTCATAGTGTACATTTGGCACACATTTTCCGTACTCCTCCATTATCAATACAGTACATCTTTGGCACAGATGCAAGGATATTACATTATTACTATTAACCACAGTTCATACGTCACTTCAGTTATATTTTTCCCATGCTTCTCCACATTCCCACCACCCTGCATCTGCTCTAGCTCAAAAAGGACATTCTTGCATCTGTACCATCAACCAATTCTCATCCACCTCAGGGTTTACTGTGCTTTTCAGTTCCTAGATTATTCTCTAGCATTCTGTCAATTGGCATTACATCCCTAGACTAACATTTTCAGCCACATCTGCCTTTACAAACCAGCTGTTACTCACTATAATGTGTTACCATCAACTCAGTACATTTCTGTACTTTTACAGTAAAGCTAATTAAAACTTCTACATACATTAAACATCAGTAGTCCATCTCAGTCCTCCTTTAAGAATCCACCACCTACCACAAAGGCTTGAAGATATTTTCCTACATTTTCTTCTAGAAGCTTTTTGTTTTTTTATTTTATATTTAGGCTTTTGATTCATTTTGAGTTAACTTTTGTATAAGGTGTGAGATAGGAGTCCTCTTTCCTTCTTTTGACTGTGGAGATCCAGTTCTCTCAGCACCATTTGTTGAATGGACTGCTCCGCCCAAGCTGGGTAGATTTTGATAGGCTAGTCAACAATCACTTGGCCATGTATGTGAGAATCTGTTTCTGAATCATCAATTCGGTTCCATTGGTCTATATGTCTGTCTTTATGCCAGTACCATGCTGGTTTTACCACTGAAGATAGGTTATATGATTTAAAGTCCAGAAATGAGAGTCCTCCAACTTTGCTTTTCATTTTTAAGATGTTTGTCTATTCAGGACCTCTTACTCTTCCAAATAAATTTGATAATCATGTTTTCCATTTATTTAAAAACTGCTGGTAGACTTTTATTGGAATTGCATTGAATCTGTGTATCAGTTTGAGTACAATTGACATCTTAATGATATTTAGTCTTCCAATCATGAGCAAGGAATGTTCTTCCAATCATTTAGGCCTTCTTGATTTCTTTTAACAATGACTTGTAGTTTTCTGAATACAAATGCTTTACATCTTTGGTTAAGTTTATTCCTCAATATTTGGGTTTTATCTGTCATATTTTATTTTTACCACTCTTTTGACACTTTTAGTTACTTTTATTGATATAATCTTCATTTCTAGATTCTCTTTCAGGCCTCTCTCTCCTGTCTTTTCCTTTTCAGGCTGTAGCACACCCTTTAGTATTTCCTGCAAAGTGCCTTGGTTACAAACTCTTTCAGTTTCTGTTTATCTGTGAATATTCTAAACTCACTCTCCATTTTGAAAGAAAATCTTACTGGATATAAGATTTTTGGCTGGAAGTTTTTCTCTTGCAGTATCTTAAATATATCATACCTCTGTCTTCTTACCTCCATGGTTTTTGGTGAGAAATCAGCACTTAATATTATTGGGTAATAATAATATCCCTTATATGTTATGCATTGCTTTTCTATTGCTGCGCTCAGATTTCTCTCTTTGTCTTTGGCATTTGACATTCTAATTAGTATGTATCTTGGAGTTGATTGATTCAGATTGTTTCAGCTGTGAGTACACTGTGCTTCTTGGACACAGATATCAATATCCTTCAACAGTGTTGGGAAATTTTCAACCATTATTTCTTCAAATATTCCATCTGTCCCTTTTCCCTTCTCTTCTCCTTTTGGAACACCCATGACATGTATGTTTGCACGTCTCTTGCTGTTATTTAGTGCCTTGAAAACATCTTCAATTTTTCCTTTTTTTCCCATCTGTTCTTTTGTATGTTCACTTTCAGAGGCCATTTCTTCAAGCTCACCAATCCTTTCTTCCGCCTCCTCAAATCTGCTATTATATGATTGCAGTGTATATTTAATTTCATTTATTGCACCTTTAATTCCCATAAGATCTGTTATTTTTCTATGTATACTTTCAAATTCTTCTTTGTACTCATCCAATGTCTTCTTACTATCCTTAATCTCTTTAGACATCTCATTGAATTTATTAAGATTTGTTTGAAAATTTCTGATTAGTTGTCTCAACTCCTTCATGTCTTCTAGAGACTTACGTTGTTCCTTTAACTGGGCCATATCTTCCTGTTTCTTGGTGTGGGTTGTAATTTTTTGTTGGAGTCTTCGCATCTGGCATCAGGAATACTAGAGTATTTGGTTCTTTAGTCTGTACCTGCCTAATGTACATGCAGTTTCCTCCCACCAGCTTCCTCCCTCCTAGGGGTGGGACTGAAGCCTAGGCTAGGGCTACAAGCCAGTCTGGGTGAAAGAAACTGGTTTCTACCATCACTGTGATTTTCAGTTAGCCCAACTTCCCCTCGTGCCGGGGGCAGAGTAAAAATGGTGGCTACTGGCCTCTTTCCAACTTGGACATATTCTAACTTTAGCTGTTCTTAGGGTTATACTTTAGCCAGCCAAGTTTACTAATCAGTAGCTGAAGTTGTTGGCCAACTGTCTCTCCCTTCCTTGTTTGTGGAGTTTTGAAGTCCATCTTCAGAATAGCTCCTGAGGTCAGAGTCAGATGATCACTGGCCTCTGTGGGATGACCTGTATTTTCCCAGAGAGGCTGGTGCAGGTCCCTGAAACTTCTTGGGACTGGGACTTAGTCTAGAGCTGCAATCTGATCTGGATGGAAAGAAGCCAGTCCCTACCAGCACTGTAATTTTCATTCTGCCCTGCTTCCCCTCATGCCAGGCATGGAGTTAAGGTGACATCTACCAGTCTCTTTCTGACTTGGACAGGTTCAAACTTTAGCTGTTCTCAGGATGATACTTTAACCCACCAAATTTACTAATCAGTAGCTGAATTTGGTGCCAAACTGATCTCTTTCTCTCCCATTCTTGGGAAGTAGAGCTTCCAATTCCAGCATTGGAATAGCTCCTGAGGTGGTTTGTGCATCCAGTGGCCGATGGCACTGGCCTCTAGAGAGTGGAGTGCTCTACTTGCGAATTTTCTCTGCAGGTGGGCAGTGTCCTCCTTCCATTCTTTCAAGAATGTTGCAGGATGCTTTTCTGGTCTCCTGGAGCTCCCAAAATGTGCTTTAGAGAGCTCTGGGTGATTACTAACTGCCCTATAACAGGAGCTGACTCTAGGAGCTCCTTACTCTGCCACCATCTTGAGTGTTGTCTCTGGTTTGATTACTTTTTATTATAAAATGTCCTTTTCTGTCTGTAGTGACAATTGTTGCTTAAATGTTTAATTTGTTTGATATTAGTATAGTTACTCCAGCTCGCTTTTGATTAGTATTTTCAGGGATATCTTTTCCCATCTTTTTACTTTCAAACTTTTTCATCCTTTTCTTTCAAATATTACAAATTCTTGTAGACAGAATATAGTTGGCTTATAATTTTTTAATCCTGTCTGGCACTCTTTGGATTTTAATTATATGAGTTAATCTGTTTATATTTAATGTAATTACTGATACAGTAGGATTTGTGTGTACTATTTTGCTGCTTCTTTTCTATATGTCTCCATTGCTTCATTCTTTTATTTTAAATAGTTATTTTATTTTGTATCATTTTAATGACTTTGCTTTCACTGTATTTTAAGTGATTTCCTTAGAAATTGCCATGTGAATTACAATTAGCTTCTTAACTTATAAGACTCTAGTTCTGAATTTAATACCAATAGATGTACATTAGTATCCAAAAACTTTGTCCTATTACTTCTTACTTCTTCCCTCCTTGTGCTCTTCTTATAAAATAAACTGCATCTTTACACATAGCATAGGTATATACACAGATTATAATTATTGCTTTATGCAGTTTTCTATTAATTTGATACAAAAGAGTTACAAAAAATTACATTTATTCTGTCTTATATATTTATCTAGATAGTTACCTTTACCATTGCTCTTTATTTCTTCATTTGAATTCAAGTTATTTTCTAGTTTTATTTCTGCTTAAAGAACTCCTTTATCACGTCTTATAGTTCATGCCTGCTAGTGATAATTTCTCTCATTTAAAAAAATATCTGAAAATACTTTAATTTCTCCTTCATTTTTTAAGAATAGTTTTGCTGTATATAAAATTTTGGTTGATAGGTGTTTCCTATATGCACTTTGCATATGTCATCCCACTGTGTCCTTATCTCCATGGTTTCTGATAAGAATTCAACTTCATATTATTGAGGATTCCTTGTAAATAATGAGTCACTTTTCTGTTGCTGCTCTCAAGATTCACTCCTTATGAACTTATTTGTTTGATTTTATTATGTATCTAGGTGTGAATCTCTTTGAATTTATCATCCTTCCAGTTTGTGAGGATTCTTGGATGTGTAGATTAAAGTTTTTCTTAAAATTTGAGAGATTTTTAGCTATCATTTCTTGAAATATTGTTTCTGCTTCTTTCTCTCTATTCTCTCTTTCTTAGACTCCCATTATGCTTGTAGTGGTACACTTGATGGTGTCTCACAGGTATCGAGGGTCCATTATTTTTCTTCATTCCTCATTTTTCTTCAGTTTGAACTGTATAATCTCAATTTATCTATTTTCAAGATTGCTGATTTCTTTGCTCTGCTTAATCAAATCTGAAATTAAATTTTTGGGAAGACATTGAACAGTATGGGTGTTAATTCTTTTTGGAATGTTTGGTAAAATTCACTTGAGAAGCCATCTTGTCTTGGGCTTTTCTTTGTTAGGAGATATTTAATTGCTGATTTAATTGCTTTACTAGGAATTGGTTTGTTGAGTTCTCCTATTTCTTCTTGAGTTAGTGTAGATAGATTGCGTGTTTCTAGGAATTTGTCCATCTAGAAATTTGTTCATCTAGTTTATCTAATTTGTTGGTGTGTATTTGTTCATAATATCCTCTCATAGTCCTTTTCATTTTTGTGAGGTTGGTAGTAAGGGCCTTCTTTTCATTTCTGATTTTAGTTATTTCTGTCTTTTATCTCTTTTTCTTTGTCAGTCTAGCTGAGGTTTGTCATTTTTATTGATCTTTTCAAAGAACCAACTTTTGGTTTTGTTGATTCTATTGTTTTAGGGTTTTTTTTCCCTCCCTTTCTCTTTCTTAATTATCACTGCACTAGTCTTTGTTATTTCATTTATTCTGATCACTTTTGCTTTAATTTGTTCTTTTTCTAGACCCTCTTATTTTGAAGTAAGGTCTGTTTCCAGAACCAGAATCTAGAATATAGATTACCTGCGTGTGGGGTGGCTTAGGGAATGATGAGTTAATGCTTAAGTTGTACAGAATTTCTGTTTGGATTGATTGTAATGTTTTGGTAATGGATGGTAGTCATGGTAACACAACACTGGGGATGTAATTATATATCTGACTGTGGTTAATAGGGGAAATTTTAGGTTGCATGTATGTTACTAGAATAAAATTTTTTAAAAAATCCTCAGACAGTACAGCATACACTGCAAACCTTTTTAAAACAATGGATGATAATAGTAAAATTATAAAACTGTTCTTTCATGAATTGTAACAAATATACCACACTAATTCAAAGTTTTAATAATAGGGTGGTATATGGGAACTTTGTATTTTCTGCATGATTTTTCTGTAAAGCTACTAATTCTCTAATAATAAAAAATAATATTATCTTGGCTCCCTATAGTGAATTTCCATTTCAGTAATAACTTTCAACACAAAAATTTCTTTATGGTCCTTTTAAAAAGAATTCTCTCTTACTGATATAATTTATTTGGTGAGGCATGATTTTCACACTTTCTTTTACTTCTTCAAACATGGTTTCCTTTAGTTCTTGAACATATTTAAAATAGCAAATTTAAAGCCTTTGCCTAGTAAGTCCAAAGTCTGTGATTCACTAAGAACATTTTCTGTTTGTTTGTTTTTCTCTGTGAATGGGCTACATTTCCTTATTTCTTTACACATCTTACAATTTTTGTTGTTTAAAATGACATTCAAGACAACCAGCAAGATGGTGGTGTAGTAAGGAGCTCCTAGAGTCAGCTTCTGCTACAGGGCAGTTAGTAAACACCCAGAGCTCTCTGGAGCTAGCTGAAGTACATGTTTGGGGGCTCCAGGAGGCCAGAAGAGCATCCAGCAACATACTTGAAGGAATGGAAGGAGGAGACAGATCATCTGCAGAGAAAACTCATAAGTAGAGTGCTTGCTCCATGCCATGGAGGCTGGTGCCCATTCTCCACTGGAGGTACAAGCTGCCTTGGGAGCTATTCTGTAGCTGGAATTTAAAGTTCCACTTCCCCAAAACAGGGGAGGAAGAGATGGTTGGGCACCAGCTTCAACAACTGATGAGTAAATTCAGTGGGCTAAAGTATAATCCTAAGAACAGCGGAAGTTTGAGCCTGTCAAAGTCAGAAAGAGACTGGGAGCCACCATCTTAACTCTGCACCTGGCACAAGGGGAAGCAGGGTCAACTGAAAATCCCAGTTCTGGTGGAGACTGTCTTCTTTCCATCCAGGTCAGATTACAGCTCTAGCCTAGTCCCAGCACCACCTACCGCAGGGAGGAAGCTGCAGGGAACTGCGCCAGCCTCTTCTAGAAATTACAGGTTAACCAGCCACGGAGGCCAGTGAGTATCTTACTCTGGTGGTGCAGGCCACCCCAGGAGCTGTTCTGTGGCTGGAATTAGAAGCTCCATGTCCTAAAAACAGGGGAGGAGGAGATGGCTGGCTGCCGATTTTGGCTACTGATAAGTAGACTTGGCTGCCTAAGGTATAACCCTAGGTACAGCTGGGGTGTGAATCTGTCCAAGTCAGAAAGAGGCTGGTGACCACCATTTTGACTCTGTCCCCAGCCTGAGGGGAAGCCGGTCTCACCGAAAATCATAGTGATGGTAGGAACCAGTTTCTTTCACCCAAATCGGCCTGCAGCCCTAAGCTAGCCTTCAGCCCCACCTCCGTCAGGGAGGAGACTGGTAAGCCCTTCACCACCCTATCCAAGTAACTTCAGGTACCTTTGGCTAGCAAAAAATGAGTAATCAGAAGTTTACCAGGGCAACTGAGGTCATCTTGGACCTGCATGGCATAGATTGCTACCCATACCTATAGCTCCATCCCTGCCTCAGGCAGGGGAGAAAGGGGTACAAAGCTTCATCAGTCTCTCTGGGCAACTACAGTCTAGACCTGCACGACTTGTATTATTCCACACAGCTGTGACTCTATCCCTACCTCTGGAAAAGGAAAAAGTTGGGAGAAGCTTCATCAGTCCCTGAGAAAGTGAGGGCAGCTTGAGCCTCCACAGCTTATAGTACCAATTACATCCTGGGCTCCTACTGCACAACCAGCAATGGAGAAAGGGCAGGAAGCCCTAAACTAAACAGAAAAACTGCACCTAGAATAAGTATTCTAGTAATCCAGATGCCAAGACACCAAGAAAAAATTACAACCCACACCAAGAAACAGGATGATATGGCCCAGTTAAAGGAACAACATAAGTCTCTAGAAGACATAAAGGAGTTGAGACAACTAATCATAGATGTTCAAACAAATCTCCTTAATAAATCTAATGAGATGGCTAAAGAGATTAAGGGTAGTAAGAAAACACTGGATGAGCACACAGAAAAATAACAGATCTTATGGGAATGAAAGGTGCAATAAATGAAATTAAAAAAACATTGGAATCATAAAATAGCAGATTTGAGGAGGCAGAAGAAAGTATTGGTGAGCTTGAAGAAATGGCCTCTGAAAGTGAACATACAAAAGAACAGATGATGAAAAGAATGGAAAAAATTGAACAAGTTCTCAGGGAACTAAATGACAGCAAAAGATGTACAAACCTAAGTGTCATGGGTGTCCCAGAAGGAGAAGAGAAATGAAAAGGGACAGAAAGAATATTTGAAGAAATAATGGTAGAAAATTTCCCAACCCTATTGAAGGACATAGATATCTGTGTCGAAGAAGCACAACATACTCCCATCCAAAAAAATCCAAATAGACTAACTCTTAGACACATACTAATCAGAATGTCAAATGCCAAAGAGAAAGAGAGAATTCTAAGAACAGCAAGAGAAAAACAATGCATAACATATAAGGGATTCTCAATAAGGTTAAGTGATTTCTCACCAGAAACCATGGAGGCAAGAAGACAGGGGTCTGATATTTTTAGGATACTACAAGAGAAAAACTTCCAGCCAACAATCTTATATCCAGCAAGACTGTCTTTCAAAAATGAGGGTGAGATTAAAATATTCACAGGGAAACAGAAACGGAGAGTATTTCTAAGCAAGAGATCAGATTTTCAGGAAATACTAAAGGGTGTGCTAGAGCCTGAAAAGAAAAGACAGGAGAGAGGGGCCTGGAAGAGAGTCTAGAAATGAAGATTATATCAATAAAAGTAACTAAAAGTGTCAAAAGAGGGTGAAATTAAAATATGACAGATAAAACTCAAATAGGAATAAACTTAACCAATGAGGTAAAGCACTTGTATTCAGAGAACTGCGACTCAATGGTACCAGAAATTTTAAAAGGCCTAAATAACTGAAAGAGCATTCCATAGTCATGCATTTGAAGACTAAATATCATTAAGATGTCGGTTCTACTCAAATTGGTATACAGATTTAATGCAATCCCAATAAAAGTTCCACTAGCATTAAAAAAAATTGAAAACAAGATTATTAAGTTTATTTGGAAGGGTAAGGTAAGGTGTCCTAAATAGCCAGAAACATCATGAGAAGGAAAAAGCAAACCCTCATCTCCGGACTTTAAATCATCCTAGCTATAGTGATAAAAACAGCATGGTACTGTCATAAAGACAGACGTATAGACCAAAGAAACCAAACTGATGTTTTGGAAACAGACCCTCACATGTATGGTCAAGTGATTTTTTACTAGCCTGTCAAACCAACACAGCTTGGACAGAACATTCCATTCAACAAAACGGTGCTGAGGAACAGGATATCCATAGCAAAAAGAAGGGAAGAGGACCCCTATCTCACACCTTATCTAAAAATTAACTCAAAATGGATTTAAAAAAACTAAAAATAAAAGCAAGAAACCATAAAAATTTCTAGAAGGAATTGTAGGAAAATATCTTCAAGATGTGATGGTAGGTGTTGGATTCGCGAAGGAGATAAGAGGACTGAGATGGAATATTGATGTTTAATGTACGTAGAAGATTTAGTTTCACTGTAAAAGTGTAGAAATATGTAGAGTGGATGGTAACAATAGTAACAGCTGGTTTATAAATGGGTATGTGGCTGAAAATGGTAGTCTAGGGATATAAATGCCAATTGACAGAATACTGGAGAATAATCTAGGAACTGAATAGCACAGTAAACCAAGAGGAGGATGAGAATTGTGGATACAAGAGTGTCCTTTGTGAGTTTGAGCAAACATACATCACTACTGCAGGGTCCTGTGATGTATTGAGAAAAATACAACTGGAGTGACCTATGGACTATGGTTAGCAGTAATAATATAATATGCGTGCATCTATGCAAAAGATGTGCTATGTTGATAAGTGAGGCAGTATGGAAAATGTGAGCCAAATGTACACTATGGACATGGTAACAATCAGATGATATTATCTTATCTGTAACAAATGTTCCAACAGTGCGGTGTGTTGATAGAGGAGTGTTGTTTGGGAATTCTGCACATGCACATGATTGTTTTGATAAGTTTACAAATTCTGTCATAAAAAATATATTTAAAAAACAATAATAGGGTTGGTTGGAGGAAAAACACACCAAGTACAAGATAAGGACAATAATTAGTAGTAAGATTTTGGCAATATTCTTTCATAATTTGTAACAAACGTCTCATGACGATGCAA
The DNA here is from genome assembly GCF_030445035.2 of Dasypus novemcinctus. Classification (NCBI taxonomy): domain Eukaryota; kingdom Metazoa; phylum Chordata; class Mammalia; order Cingulata; family Dasypodidae; genus Dasypus; species Dasypus novemcinctus. The sequence continues at coordinate 30,237,659 of NC_080678.1, read as the reverse complement.
GGTGTTGGTGGAGGGTTGGGACCTCTGCATGATATTATACATGTTTGCTTTGTAAGTTCACAATTTTTACTATACACTTAATTGTTTATGTATGTTCATATATAAATGATATAAAGATAATAATAATAGGGAGGGTTGGGGAAAATACTTTGGTTTGTAGTAATATTTTGACAATGCTCCTTAATCATTAGTTAAAAAGATTTAACAAAATGCAAGGTGTTGGTGGTAGGGTGAGTTATGAGGGTCTTGTATGGTGTTATATATATTTGTAAGTTTGCAACTATAGCTATGCACTTATTATTTATGTATGTTTGTGTGTGGGTGATATATTTTAATAAATTAATTAAAAATACATGAAATGACATTCAGCCATTTTTTTCTTGCATAAATACTCCCCATATTGACACAAGCATTCGGTTAATTTCCAGATTATTGGAAAAGTTGATTTTGACCATTTTTGCCTGTGTTCTCATTTGTTTTATACAGGAGAAATTTTTAAGGGGCCGTACTCCATAATTTTCATCAACATCACTCAGTTAAATATTTTCTAATATTCGTAGAGATGCCAACTGATAGGTTTTGAGAGGTTTAAATATTTGGGATTTTCCTCAATATATTATTAGTTTCTAATTGAATTTTGTTAGGGTCATGCAGAGTAATTTTGCGTAAGTCTCATCCTTTAAAAACATTAAAATTTGTTTTATTGCCTAGTAAATGGTCTATTTAGACCAAAGTGTTTTGTACACTTGAAAATATTTTTTACCCTAGAGTTTTTGGAAGTACAGTTATATAAAAAAAAATTAGAACAGCTAGTTTAATAAGTGTTTTTCAGATCTTCTAAGTTTTTATTGATTTTTTTTCCTAATGTTACTAACAATTGGTGAGGGGAGGTGTTAAAATCTCCAACTATTAAGCACTTTGTCTTAGTTTGCTAAAGACTGCCAATGCAAAGTCCCAGAAATGGGTTGGCTTTTATAATGGGTATTTATTAGGGTAAGAGCTTATAATTTTGAGGCTGTGAAGATGTCCAAATCAAGTCAACATCAGAGATACTGTCTCACCAAAGATTAGCTGCTGGTGATACTAGACTCCTGCCATGTGGTGAGGTAAACTGTCTTCTCCTCCAGGCTCATATTCTCCTTGAGCTCAGCTGTGGGTGATCAGGCATATGGTTTGTCTCACCCCTCGCCTCCAGGCCTATCTTTTAGCTTTGAACTGCTCAGTGGGATTAACCTCTTGGGGGCCTTTTTTACTCTCTGAAGCTTCTGTGCTCCGGTCTCTCTCTCAGCCTCTCCATTTTCTGGGTTTTTTTGTTTGTTTGTTTTGACTGCAAGCAATCCTAGAGTCCTCTCTGACATGCAGGGTAAAATAGCACTCTCGTTCTCTGTCTCTGAATGTTTCTACCTTTTATAAAAGACTCCAGCAAGAGGGCAGAAACCCACCCTGGGTCCTGCCTCACTGAAGTGCTCTAATCAAGGCCACCAACTGAATTCAATCTAATCAAAGGGTCCTGTGCCCAAAGGAATGGACCAATTTAAGAAAATAATTTTCTGGGCTTCACAAAAGCCTCAGACCAACACACACCTACATGTAGCTTTTATATCCTAAACATGAATGCTCTCATTTATCATTGTGAAATATATCTCTGTTTCTCTGGTATGGTCTTTATCTTGAAGTTTATATATATATCTAGGATTAAAAAATCCATTCCAGACTTCTTGTACTTACTGTTTTCATGGTATGTCTATTTCCCTCTCTTTATTGTCAAACTACCTGTGCTTTATATTTATGGGTCTCTTTGGTATTTCATAGTTTTGCATTTTGAGCCATTTTCAATATCTGACTTTTAATTGGAATGAGAGAGAGTATTAATATTTGATATAATTTTTGATTTTTGAGTTATCTTAAGGTCTACGCCATTGCTTTATGCTGTCTCCACTTTTTTTTTGTTGTTATTTTGTTATCCCTTTCTTGCCTTCTTTTATAATTTAAAATATTTCAATAAAGTATTTTAATGCATTTATTGGCTTTTTCTATATATGTATTTATCTTTAATTATAATTTGGATTACAGTTTACATATCTAAACTCTAAGTTTACTTATACTTAGTATTATATCAATTTACTTAAATTGAAGACAATGCTATAACTTTTGTTTTAAAACTATCATATATTTATGTATTAAGGAAATTAAGAGGAAACATGCAGTCTTTGTATTTACCCATATGTTATTATTTCAGATACTTATTCTTCAATGCTGAAATTTACTTTGAGTGTTATTTTTCTACAGTCTGTAGAACTTCCTTTAGTGTTTCTTGTAGAGTGGACCTGCTGGTAACAATTGCTATTAGTCTCCCCTCTCTGAAATATATATATTTTACCTACATTCCTAAAGGATATTTTTGCTAGATATAGAATTCTTGGCTGACCATATTTTCCCCATTTTCAGCTCTTAAACATGTTGATACACACTATCTTTAAGTCTCCATGATTTTTAATGAAGCATCTAGTCATTTGAATCCTTCCTCTCTTGTATATAATGTGCTATTTGTTTGCATGGCTACATGGGTCCCTGAGTCTTTGTTTTTGTAAACATTTTCTTGTTTGTTTTCAGACTGGATGATTTGTTTTGATCTTTAAGTCCATCAATTATGTTCTTTATTTCCATTTTGCTTTGGAGCCTATCCAGTGACTTTTTAAAATTTCTTTATTTAAAATTAATATTTTGTTTTCTTTATTGTTTCTACTTAACCTGCTGAGATTTACCATCATTTCATTTGTATCATGATCTGTTGTGATTTAGCTCTTGGTATATAGTTATAATAGCTGCCCCAAATCCTTTACCTGATAATTATAACATTTGGGTAATCTAAGGGATGTCTTTTTCTCTTGCCACACTTTACTTATTCTTAGCATGTTGAGTAATATTGGATTACCTTCTGGAAATACAAAAGTTTTATTCCACACATTCGTAGTCCTTCATAACTATCTGCTGAATGTTTATATTTTAGCAGACCTTCAATGAAGGTTCAAATCAGTTCTGTCTCACTTTCCTTGAATTTCTACTCAAATATCAGTTCAGTTATGAGTCTTTGACACACTGGATTGGATCTGTCCTGCACATGCATGGTTCAGGGGTTAGGGTGAGATTTGGACATGTGTACCAAGTCTCAGTGCAGTTCTCAGGAACTTTGAACTTTTGGTTTGGGTCTGTTTGGTGTAGGCATAATTCAAGAGTTTTCTTGATGTTCTTGAAAATTGTTCAAATATTACTTCAGTTCTCAATGCCTTTGCCATACATGCTGGACAGACACTGTTCTGTGCATGCCTGTTTCAGTAGGCTGATGCTCATGTGAGTGGCTCCACTTTCAGGAAAGCTTTTCTAAACTGTCTTCTCCATCCATGATTCAGAGATCAGCTGAGGAATATGCAGGTTTATACACAAAATTAGAAGTTTCCTAATTATCTCTCTCTTGCCTGAAATTTCCCTTCAGCTTCTCACTGTCTGGACTCCTTTCCATTAATTGGAGCCTGTGCTTGGGGCTGAGCCATCAGAAACAAAAAGGAAGATGACTCTCCCTTGTGTGGGTCACTTCTCCTGGTTTTATGTCCCCTCCACAATCTACTAGCTATTGTTTACTTTTCAGTGTCCTCACACAATTTTTTTAGGTTTTATTTTCCAGAGATGTTATTTATAATCAAGAGGAGGAAAGAACCTGTAGGGGCTTTTTCCTTTGATAATGGCATCACAACTTTCACATTTAGTATTACAATTTTAAACATTTTATGTGAGCCACAAAATTCTCCTTAGTTTTTACACCATTGGCTCAGTCATTTTTAAGTGCTTTGTCACTATTTAACTGCTCAGACCACTTTTATATTCTCAAAAGGCAAACTTATTTCATGGCCCATGAATTTTCTTTGGCTCTGACTTGATGTTAAGATCAATCACTTCATACTTCCTACTCATGGCACATTGTACTAACTCAACTAAGGTTAGGGTGCACATTGAATACATTGATTACAGTTGAGCTGACCAGCATACCCCAGCATACATGTCATAAATACAGCAGTGTACACCTTGATCAATGAGGCCATTAATATACTTTCATTGTCTGTCTATACTGGAAGTGTGCTCACTGTCACTGGTCATGTTAAAGGAGAGCAGGAAAAATAAGGAAGGGAATACAAACCAATTGATAGCCGTTGAGTGTCTGCCACATGTTATACCAGCCGAAGAACTTAGAGCAGGAAGCCTCCTTTAATTCTCAAAATAAGCATAATTGTTATTTTATTAGGTCCATTTGCAAGGAAAAACAAATGAGGCTCAGATAAGAACTGTGCCTGGATAATAAATTCAGAAAATGAAAGATCTAAAATTCTGTTCAAAATTATGTGATGTCAGATCTCATGGTCTCTATCTTAAATCATGAATCCGTCCAGAATGAAAAAAGAACAACTTTTCAAGAAAAAGGCAAATGTGTCATTTCTCATCTCCTGCTATGCCACTCTTGTGGATAAATTATATAACAATGTGGCAGTATGTTGTAGTCTTTAAGAGTGAAAATTCACATTACACAATAAGGGTTGAGATCCTGGTTGACATTTACTTTCTAACAGTTAAATTTTGTAACCTTGTAGAGTTACTGTGAGAAATAATTTAGGTAAGGAATTTAGAATAGAACCAGGTACATTATTAATATAAAATACATTTATTCTACTTCTGTGTTATTATTAAATGAAAGTAGGAATTGTTCAGTAGTTCATTATTATGGAGAGTGGAGTTAAACCACATGGGTATTTTCTTTTTAGCCTAAGCCCCAACCCTATAGTGATTTAGTATGTCTGGGATCCAGACACCTGAATTTTGAAGGAAATATATATTTCTCCCAGGGGATTTTAAGCATTAGGTTTGTTTAAGTTCAATTAAAAGGACTGAAAAGTCCTCTCATGATCTATGACTTCAATGATTATTGTGGACTGTTTGAAGAAGATTCTATGAGGGAGTCGGAGTTGATTTTCATGTGGAAATATAAACACTAAATTATTATTTGAGGTACTGGTGAGAAAACTCATATTGATACTCTTCTCTTATTCATACAGAAAATTCAAAGTCACCTGTAGGTCAGGGATAGAAGAAAAGAAACTCAAAGACTGAAAATAATCAAGAACTAGAATTCAAAGTAGATTTTTCATATTTTAGGTTTGTGTATGTTTGCCTTGCTTTGTTTCAAGCCTCATATTATTTTTGCACTTTCTCCAACTGGCTAAGGTTTGCAAGCTCAAGAGAATGCTTAGGCATAGGCACCAAAGAGATCACACACCTAGTAATAACACTACACACATTTGACTCAGGGTCAATTTCTTAGAATTTACATAAATAAAATTCAGAAAGATAGGGCACAAATGGCATGAAAAATGCTCATCAATAAAGACCTCACTGCCTATTTCTCAAAACCCTTAGAAATAATAAAGTTTGAATTTTTCAAATTTTCCCACTTGTCTATCTCACTAATTATCTTGAAAGAGATTTTTAGAGAATTTTCCTGTGAATTCATTCTTTTGAAACCCCTTCAAACATTGCTAGGCAAAGTGAAATTAAAGTATCCCTGCTTATCAGAAAATATATTGAAGGTAATAATGATAAGGAATGAAATGCACTCACAGTTTTGTGGAACCTCTTTCTGTGAAGATTTTGATAAATGTAGGCATATAAACTCTGAATTTCTATATTACAACTGTTTTCTGTGAAAAGAATTGTTTCATCTCTATCTACTACTACTAAATTCATATAACAAATACATAATCCTTCACCAATATAAAAAGTAAACAAAGATTTGGGAAAACTATTTAAAATATATAGGAAAGAAAATAGTTATATTCAAAATATAAAGTGTAAACACTATTCATTTGCTCGGTATGTGTATGTCAAAATGTATATATATACACCAAAATTCATGGATGAAGTAATAATGCCAAAGTTTATGAACAAATATTTTATCTTTTTTAAAATTTATTTGTATTTCTCTCCCCTTCCCTCTCCCCCAGTTGTCTGCTCTCTGTGTCCATTCGCTGTGCATTCTTCTGTGACCCCTTCTAACCTTATCAGTGGCACCCACAATTTGTGTTTCTTTTTGTTGCATCATCTTGTTGTTGTGTCAGCTCTCCGTGTGTGTGACTCCATTACTCCTTGTGCATGGGGCTCCCCTATGCGGGGGACACCCCTGCGTGGCACAGTACTCCTTGCGCGCATCAGCACTACGCACTGGCCAGCTTCACACGGGTCAAGGAGGCCTGGAATTTGAACCACGGACCTCCCATGTGGTAGGCAGATGCCCTATCCATTGGGCCAAGTCCACTTCCCCAAATATTTTATCTTAATCCTCATAAGTATTTGCATTGATTAACAAAGACAGGGACATTAAACCCTGAAATATATTCACTTATTGGATTAGTAGATTGATGGTGAATTTCTAAGATTCGTTTGAATAATAATATACAGGATGAGCTCTCTTATACACTTCTTGTGGAAATGTAAATTGATATACTACTTCTAAATTGTAGATATGCATCATTGACCTTAAAAATATGCCCAGCATTTGACCCAGCAATTCCTCTAATAACAATTTATCCTAATACATTCATTACAGAATTAAATTTTTTTTCTATAACAATGTGCAGCCTTGCTTGTATTTTAGCAAAGCTAAATCTCTTAATAATAGCTAATAAATTATGATACATTTCTATTGTGGAATCCTATGTAAACACACAATTTGTTAGTATGAAAAAATATATGATCTTCTAAGGAAAGGGATTCCAACTTTTCATCTAGTGAAAATCTCTTTACAATTTTGTGAAGAGTGAGTTTGCCTGTTTTTTTTTTTTGGTTAGAAATTTAATAGCTAACTGACTAATAAATATATAATATTAAGTATTATATCGTATATTCATATATTATTACTTATGCCTCGAATGCCTAGGAAGATGTCTTTTAGCTATCTTGTCTGAATGCTACGCTGAGGCCAGCATGCTATGAAGATGTCTGGGCTGAAAAACTGGAGAGAGAGGCTCAGCTTTCCATACTGTCTTAAATGAGCCCAGGCTTTGGCCAACTGGTGAATACATATACCTGTGTATGTTACTCCAAACAATGGTCATGGAATAACCACACAGTAAATACACAGAATCATGAGAAAAAAATGCAACTCTTGAATCTGCTAAGTTTGAGTCATTTGTTACTCAGAACTAGATAAATGAAACAGCACTTGAAAAATTATCCATTTTCAAAATCCTGCCTGGATGTTTTGTAGAAACTGACAAGCTAATTCTAAAATTTATATAGAAATACTCATGTTCTAGGGTAGCCAAAATGATTTTGAAAAAGAAAAAGATATGGTGAGAAAATAATAACTAATTATAAGACTTATTATAGCATTACAATTATCAAGACACTTGGTAATAGCATAAGGATAGACAAATTGTTCAAAGGGACAGAAAAGAGATTTGATAAATAAGTTCATGCCAAATTATGAACTGATTAAAAAAAAATGTTTTAGGAGGTAACAGGGATAGAACCTGGGCCCTTGAATATGGGAAGCAGTCACTCAAACCACTGAGCTAAACCCACTCCCAAACTATAAACTGATTTTTGTCAAAGTGGCCTGAGTGCCTCAATTGAAAAGGAAATTCATTTTACTGAATGGTGCTGGCACAACCAAGTATACATAAGGAAGAAATAACAGAATAAAAGAAATACCCACTTCTACATCACACCATACTTGCATGTTAGAGATAGTAATAGGACCTAAACGTTAAAACTGGAATTATAAAACTAGAAAAAAGGTAAGATATCTTTGCAAAGAGAATATTTTTGAAAACTTGTGGTAGATGTTATTTCTTAGGGCAAAGAAATTATAATAATGAAACACAAAATATATTGATTTTGTAAATTTTAAAAAATATATGGTAATTAAAAATGCCATTAAGCAAATGAATAAACAATATACACATTAGGAAAAAATATTTATAGTATACAACAATTTGAGAAAGGATTTATATCCAGAATACACAAAGATCTACAATTCAATAATTAATAAAATGAAAATACAATTCAAATAACATAATTAAAAACAACCCAATAAAATACTTGCAAGGTATCACACGAAAGAAAATGTATTTATAGCCAATAACACATGCAAAGATGCTCAACGTATTAAGCATCAGAGAAACGAAAGTTTAAACCATAATGAGACCTTTTTGTGCCTACTGGAGTGGATTAAAAAAAAAGAAAAGAGGTAAAAGAAAAATGTTGGCAGGGAGATGGAACATAGGAATTCTCATCAATTTGTGGTCTGAATGTAAAATGGTTAAATTGCATTCCAAAACTGTTTGACAGTTGCTTTTAAAGTTAATTGTACACCTCTACTATGACCCAGCAAATCTACTCCAATGGATTCAAACAATAAAATGACAACATAGTTTGACAAAAAGCAGTGAGAAAGCAGATTTTGGCCATGCTATTTATACCATTGAAAATTTCTCTCATGAATGAATTAATACATAAATTTTGTGGTATAGCCACAAAGTAGAATTCGGTAAAAAAAACTGATATAAATGACATAGGCACCACAGATGAACCTCAAGATTCTCTGTTGGGCACAATAAGCCAGACATTGAAGAGTATAAACTGCACTATCCCATTTATATAAAATACTGTAACAAGCAAAATAAATCCACAGTGGTAGAATTCAGACCAATAGTTTCTCCTGGTATGGGGTGCAGATGATTATTGGCTTGTAAGGGAAAGAGGGCGTGTTGGGGGAAGCGGAAAATGTTCTTTATCTGATTGGGATGGTTGTTATGTGGGTATATGTAGTTGTTAAAAACTCATCAAAATGTACTCTTAAGATCTCAATAAAAAGAAAAAAAAGTGTAATAAATCCACACACCTCATATTTTATAAAGCTTTTATTTCCTGACACCCTAAAACAATGAGGCTGGCCCTCTCCCCTTTTGTGATAGAAAAGGGTCTCAGGTTTTAGGAGCCCAGGAACCTCCCAGATCGGTGCTCATGGCTGATCTGTCCAACCCCGAGGCTTCATCACATCACAATACCATGGAAAAAGAAAAGACCCAACTCTCTCCCAAATAGCCAAAAATATCCTAACTCAAAGAGATGCCTAAAAACCTTTGATGCAAAGAATTCTTTTCCCTTGATTTTTTTCTGATGTAAGTGTCAAACTAATTTTCTTGCATGGTCTTCCTTGTCTTTTGTTTCTCTCATTTTACAATGACCTTTTCTGGCATTTAAAATTTTTTCGTGAGGAAATCCCATGACTTGTTATGCAGAGATTCTTCCAATCTCTCATTTCTTCTGTTTTAAATGTTTCATTCATAAACATATTATTCTGCTTTTACCCTTTTCCTTTTCTTTTTTCTTTCTGGAAAATGTATGTAAAATATAAAAATAGGAGATATAAATATGGATGTTTTTGGCATTTTTCTGATTCTTTAAGAGAAGCCCTCTTGGCTATAAACTAGTTGTTTCATTGTCACAAGAATAGTTAGCTTCTTACAATTTCAGAATAATGGTGTGTTTTGTATGGAATTTTGAGGAATATCTTAAGATCCATCTAGAACTTAGAGAATCAACTGCCATTACCAAGCTCTCAGGAGCAGTTTTCAGGACAGGTGCTTAGAGCCCCTAAGCATAACTGACTGACATTTTCCTTTGACTGTGTGGAAGTCTCTAATGGAGAAGTTAGGGGTAAAATCATCTTGACAACAGCAGAAGAAGGTGGTTCTGTTTTCTCCCTATCCATACAGCTGATTAATGATAAAGAAGCACATAACCTTTGTTTTTTGTGTTTTTTTAAAGATTTATTTATTTTTCTCTTCCCTTCTCTCCACTGTTGTCTGCTTTCTGTGTCCATTTGCTGTGTGTTCTTCTGCATCTGCTTGCAGTATCAGACAGCACTGGGAAACTGCATTTCCTTTTTGTTGTTGTTGTGTCATCTTGCTGTGTCAGCTCTCTGTGTGTGCAGCGTCACTCCTGGGCAGGCTGTGCTTTCTTTTTTCGCGTGGGGCGACTCTCTTCGTGTGGGACATCCCTAGGTAGGGGTGCCCCTGCATGGCATGGCACTCCTTGTGCACAACAACACTGTGCATGGGCCAGCTTACCATATGGGTCAGGAGGCCTTGGGGATTGAACTCTGGACCCTCCATATAGTAGATGGACGCTCTATAAGCTGAGCCACGTCTGCTTCCCAGCACATGCTCTTTGAATAACACTTTCAACTTTAGGGTTAGTCAGTTTTTAAACATGTTTTTCCAAGTAATGCTTTTCAGTGACTTAAAATTATATTGACACAGGAAACATTTGCAGGCCCTTTTAAATTAATGTTGCAATCCCATGACTAATTTCCTGTAAGTAGCTCAGACATGTGAATGAATGAGTGAATCATATATCATTGCAGAAAGCAGTGAGTTCTACCATTGGAATCTCGATACATCATAGATGGAGTAAAAGCTTTCAATTGAAATAAAACTCTAAGTTGTTCTGAAGCAAAATCTAAACTCTGAGGGTGAGATTGTGTGAATATGTGTAGAACTGTTCACTTCTTCGGTGCAAGCTCCTGGTTTCAAACATGCACACAGCAATTTACTTTGTAAAGGAATCCAGTGACATAAATGACTTTCAACGATCCATCACAGGTTCCATTCCCCTTAATGTGGATTGACTTTCCTTGATGGCATACCTTCTTGCAAACACCTTACAAACATTTCCTCAGAGGCTTCTCTTCCTGTACTCTTCGATATGTTACAGATAAATAAATGCTCACTGGAAAACTAAGGCACCTTAACAATCAAATATCAGCTCCTGGGATTTTGTAACAGGAGTAAGTCATGCATCCCTGCTCCAGACAGCCTTACTGGGCTTGCTATTGCTATTAACAACTACAAAAGAATTTTATTTGTTTTTTTCCCTCTGGCACTTTTGCTCCAGTTTTTATTTATTTTTGTATTGTTATGATATAGCCCCTCTTTTTATTTATTCATTTGTTTGCTTTCTTTGTTGAAGATGATCAAGCTGGGACAAGACTTAAGTAAGCAAACCCATTTGGGTATACTTGCTTGATATGTTTTTACATCTAAGGCATAAACCAAAGTTTTCTATGAGGAACAGGAAACTAGAGAAGGAAAAATGAATAATAAAAAGTTAAATATCTAGTTCACACAGAACAAAGTACTAATACAAAAGTCAGCCAGATTCTTCAAATGGTTCTTCCTTTTCATAATGGATGCAAATGGATGCAAACTGTTTTGATGTTGCTTCCATCATAAGAGTTATGGCTGACCCTCCCAGGAGACAACAGGTGCTTGTAAACAAAAAGGGTTTTTCTTGTGCTTCAGGCTCGCCCCCATATTTATACTGTGTTGAGACGTCCTGCAGAATAACTTTGCTCAATAGTAACTTAGAACAGGTGAAAGTAGTCAGAGATGACATTCCTTCTTTTAACCAGTTGAATCACAGGTTTGGGGGTAGGGGGTCAGAACATAGAATTGACATTGTTTGTAATAGTAGAACCAGAGTTTATGAGGAAGAATCAGACATTCTGGTTACATATCAATATCAACCAAGTGCCTGGATACTTGTTCTGACGACCCCACTGAGAGGTTGTAAGGATGCAAGAGACGAGCAATGTGAACACATTTAGAGTCACCAAACTGTCCATCCATCAGTCCCTAAAATAAATATGGCGCTTTCCACATGATATAGAGTGGAGGGGATAGTAGAGCAGCCTGGAGTGAAAAGATTGATCGATGCCTACTACCGTGTCAATATTTCTTTGTATTTGTAAGGATATAAAATACAAGTTTTGAAATGACCAGCATACTTCCACAAATACTTAGCACTTAAAATATTCCAGTGAATGCTGCATGTCTTGATAATAATAATAACAGCAATAGAAAAAAATAATACTAATTCTGAGAATAATAACCTCTTATTAAAACCCTAGTTTGTGCCAGGCACCACACTGGGAAATGAACAGTACGTATAATCTTACTTAATCCTTGCTAAGTTAGGATGGACTTCATTATTCCCATTTTATAAATGATGAATCTGAAGCATCATTTTATAAATGATGAATCTGAAGCATGTAAATGTCCTAGGCCACATAGCTATCAGGAGAGAGTAAAGGCAGTTTTATGTTCTATGGGACCAGGGGTCATTGCAATATTGAAAAGTTTGGTTCCTTACAGCATGTGGCTCTGTGGGCACTAGCTGAGAGGTCCTGTTGCTGAAAGTGGTCAGATCAGAGCAGGGTTAGAATTTCTAGCTAGTTCTCGGGTTGTTAAATGGCGTGTAGTAGAGCTATCCCTGGTAAAACTTTTAGGTGTGTCTATTTAGCTGCAAGTAACCACTCTATTCTTTCCATGCCTGAAAATGGGAATAATACATACCTATATCACAGGGTAGTCTGAGAATTAAGTGAAATAATAGTATAAAGAATGAATGAAGAACAAGGTACATAGTAAGCACCCAATAAATTGTAAGTAATATAGACATACATGCACATAGACTTTTATATTTGTGCAAATACATTAGAAGAATGAAACTATCTTACCAAAAGCCACAATCTCCTATGTGGCAGAACTGAATCACTGCCTATTTTACTTTACCATCCTGCCCTCCATAAATGTGAAGCCACTATGGGAAAGGCAGTTGCAGTCCATTACCGGGTACTGAAGGTATTGCTGAGTCCTGTAACACTGGGGTACCTGAGCTGAATGTAACCTTTAAAGCAGTAGAAAACCACAGCGGAAGCCTGACATCTGACACTGGAGTGAGATCTGCCACTGAGGTTTTTTTTTTTTCCAAATTCTACTCAATTTATTCATTTTTTAAAAAGATATTACATTAAAAAGTATGAGGTCCCCATTCGCCCCCACCGCCCCCACCACTCCCCCCACAGTAACACTCTCCCCCATCATCATGTCACATCCATTGCGTCTGGTGAGTACATGTCCGGGCATTGCTGCACCCCATGTCCCGTGTTCCACACCATAGCCCACACTTTCCCACATTCCATCCAGTGGGCCATGCCACTGAGTTTTTAACATCAGAGATGCTGTGATATTTTAGATTTGAATTCCCAGGTCTACACATTGCTGATCTTGTCACAATCTGACACTGATCTTATCTCTTAGGGACATCTACTGTTGCTTCTATTCTCAAGAGGAAAAAAAGAATCTCCTCTCTATGATGTTTATTCCAGAATCTGTACTTGAGAATGACTTTGCCAAGGTCTAACAACCTTAGTGAAAACATCATCTTTGACTTTTAAGTACTAATATTTTGTAATGATGTCCCAAATCAGCTGAAACTACCCACAACAATGGGGCTAGCTATGTGTCATAAAACAAGGAATTGAATTAACCTAGAGCCATCTGGCAGACACTGCAAGTCTCAAAAAAAAATTCCACAGTGTAGAAGATACTAAGGGATCATAAGCAACAGGTTAGAAGATAACTGAGAACAAAGAATCAAGATAAATTAAGGAGAAGGAGCAGTGACTCTGGATCTGCACTTAAGGAAAAGAAGCCCAAGGAGCCAACAGGGGCTGCTCAGGGCATAATAAGGGCATGTTCCAATGCTGTTGACCCAATCCTGATTGGTACCAGTCAGAAATGGAATAGATCCTGTGGATGAACAATATCCAAGACCAGGACAAGGTAAAAAATACCATGCTCTCAGAAGACCCTCACATAGAGAAGAACTCAGGGTTAGATCTGCAGATGGTAAGCATTTCCTTGCCAGGGGTGAGGGTTTCTTGGACTCTAGAGAGTAGAACTTCCAGGGCATTAAGACACCCCTCACTTGAGCCTAAACTGAACCAAAGAAAGGATAGGTGACCTGCTTCTGATGTGTGTGATGAGATCCCAGAACATTTGTGATGCCACTGAACCTACTAGAGACAAACGAAGACACAGAAAGAAAACCAGACTGTATATTTCCCAGCATCATTTCCTTCCATTGTGTGTGTCAGGTGAAGGTAAAGCTTTGAATTTTTTATCTGAGCAAGATAATCACTTTTCTTGCATTCATCACTCTTAGTTATACAAGAAAGAAGGCCTATTCTTTTCCTTCAAAGAGATGGGCATTTCTAAGCAAAACAGGTGTATTTAAAAAAGAAGATGTATGGCTAATAAGTCCAGCATACAGCAAGCAGCTATTGCCCACATCTGGCTCTCCTGAGAGGGGAAAGCATGGCCTTTTTTTCTGTCTTAACTGAAAAAGACTGTTCATCAAGGAATGACAAGTCATCTTATTCCAGGTGACATGTCATCATATTCCATTTGTCCAAGTCTAAAAGGAAGTTTAAATGTGAATGAATTGGAATACGCTATGAGTCATCACCAGCAAGTTGGCATGGTTGCACAGAGAAGATTGGAAGCACTGGTGCTGTGGGGACACAAACTCTTGGCTCATCCCTGACAAAAATCTGGTGGTTTTCCCTTGTTATTTGATCAATCTGGACTTCAGTTTATTCAAAAAGAGACAGTTAACTTAAATGACCTCAAAAAACGTAAATGATCTCAGAAATCACTTAAATATCTCTGGGCCTTTAAAGCATATATCAACACATTCAAGCATATTATTATCAGAGCATTTCTATATATGCTAATGTTAGTAATGTTAAGTTCCTGTTTGTATTCCAGATGTATAATAGCTATTTAATGCATGAAGAGTATCATTGCTGCCAAAATAAAATTGTGTGTTTTCTGCATATTGTTTAGTGATGATGGATGTCTTTAGAAGTTTGAAATAGCATATATGTGATACATCAATGTTCTATTTAGTTTTCTTATGAGTACATTTGTATCACTAGCATTATATGGACTATAAAATATCATCTCATGGTATTTATCCTTTTTGTGTCAAAATGATATCTAATGATCTCTCCCCACCTAATTTGCTTAAATACTTTGTCAAGCTACATATCTTTGCTTAATCATTATACCTCTCTATCCTTAGTTTCCTTTTTGGTACAATTAGAAGGTTGGATTAGACCAGGGATTCTTGACAAGGGATCTGGGAGCTTGAATTGAAATTCAAAACAGCATTATTCTTGTGGGGACATGTTGGTGTGGGTGTGATATATTTATTAAATAATACACAGTATAGTGTGGACTTAGCAAGGGGTCCATGGTTTTCACCCGACTGGCAAAGGGGTCTGTGGAACAAGAAAGATTAATAACCCGTGGATTAGATGTTTCCAAAAATTTATTTTGCAAGATGAATTATAACAAGCTATGTTTCACAGTCAAACTTGGATAATATTGCATTCTGTTTTCCTTCTTAGAAATTTACATTTTGCATTAATAAATTAAAGGTTCTGAGATATATGTCAGGGAAGAAATCAACTTAACTTTAACTTTCCCAGTTTGTCTCAGATTTATTGTACTGTAGCATCCTTTCTTCCCAAGTTATAATAATTAATGAAGGTCACATGACATATGGATTTACATTCAAGGAACTTCAAACTATATAATTTTCAAGTTCTCTTGGTTTTTATGTGCATTAAAAAATATGGTGGTGTTGCAATGTGAGACTGTCCAATTTTGTAACAGGATTCATAAATCTTACTTCTGAGATATCCCTCCCCCCCATTCTCCTATTATAGTAAACTAAAGAAAGCAAAACAAACAAACAAAAAATATTAGGCTTAGTATGTAGAATACAGCATCATCCCTTCTCTATATCTTCAGGATTGTGTGTGAAACTTCTCTATATTTTAGGTCCAGGTAGTAGAGAAGAACATGATGTTGGAAGCTAACCTCCTCAGGCTTGTGATCATGATACTATTGGCAAATTATACTTTCTGTGTGTGTCAATTTCCTCATCTTGAAAATGGATTCAACTGAAGCTACCATATTTATGGGGATGTTAGAAATGTGTAAAATTGGGTTCAAAATTAAATAGCTTCTCACCCTAGAGAAATGAAGGCAGAATGAGAAGCTAGGTTTAAAGTTGTGAAATTTGAGGAAATCCAGATGAGAACTCAGTCCTTTTCACTAATTCTTAAAATATGAACCATAAGGAGTCCTCTTTGAATTTGAAGAGAAGTAATTTTACGACAGAAATAAATGACGTAATTCTATCAGAAATGTTATTTTCAAGACCTCCCAGTGCAGTAACTATATTAAAATTAATGATGATGATATAATTTAAGCAAGGGTTTAGAGACACTGACAGATGACAGACACCACAATAAAGACTTAAAGGTATACAGTGATGTGCAAAGACAGATGTCAGTTTTGCAAATTGCTGCAAGAGAAACTCAAAGTTGAAACTCAGAGCTGAAAAGCTCTGTAGTGAATTAAAATAAAATGAGGATTTCTTTTCACACTTTCCTGCTGTCTCATCATCTACAAGATCTGTGGAAACATAAGATGCTTTTGCGTTGTCATGATGCCTCAGCATCTTGGACCCAATTGTTAGGACTGTCAGTGACCCCCTGACACCTGCTTATCTAAGATACACAGTTTCTCCCTCTCCTTACCCTGTCCTAACTGGATTAGTGCCTACACCCCCCCCGTCCCCGTGAAAGTCAAATACAAACTCACCAAAACCTACTCTTACTTGACCAACTGCTGCAGTTTCTCTCTCATAACAGTATAAAGACAACATCCTCTGGTCCACTGGGACCTTTTGCTCCCCTCATGCTTGGTGGAGAGATTCTCCATGTGATGCTGTGAGGCCTGCTGCTCCTCTCTCTTCCAGGAGTTGTAAGTATGAGTTAGTTTTTCTTTCATAGCTCTCTGGTGTCACTCTTGTCGCTCTTCCTGCAGCAAATGAATCTCCATATAAAGAGTCTTACAATGCAAGACATTCCAGGTGTTACAACCTAGCTCTTTCCTTGACATTCCCCACACAATCCCATATGAGCATTGATGAACTAGGCCTAGAGCGGCAGGGTGTCTAAGAGTTACCCCCTGAGAGCATCCATGTTGCTCAAATGTGGCCACTCTCTAAGCTAAACACAGCATGCAAATGCATTACCTTCCCCCCAGCATGGGACATGACTCCTGGTGATGAGCCTGCCTGGCACCAATCACTAACTGGTGATGCAACAAGAAAGAGACCTTGACAAAAGGGTCAACTCAGACCAGAAGAATATCTCAGCCTACCTGTAGGATCATGTGTTAAAAACTGCTTTTTGACCTTGAATAAAAGGGGGAAAATGACAAAGACAAATGAGTTTATATGGCTAAGAGTCTTCAAAGTCAGGAGGTCATCAGAGGGGTTGCACTTATGCATGCCTCAGCAGGACACCAGAGACGGCCAAAGTAGATATAACCCCAGGTACTGGTTCTCCTGAGGGCTACAGAGACCCACACATTCTATGGTCATGGCAGATAGCTCTGGAGTTCAGTGCCATGTCAGTGGGCCCTACTTTGGAATTTGTGTCCCTGAATGTGATGGAGTTGGACTCAGATGTGACCTTTCTACACATGCCTCTTCTGTCACTTTTACTGACCTATCACTGGTGCTAGGGTTGGTGTATACTTAGGAGACTTGAATCTCTGGACAGTCCATGTGCCAGCTGGGCCCTGAGCCTCAGTAGAGTTGCAACTCCTACTCTCTGGTTCATTGGACTTACCCAGCTCAGCTAACAGGGAGGTAAAGATGGTCAACCACCACACTAGGGAACTGAGAGTGCCTACAACTGCCAGCAGGAGACTTGCATCCATCATTCACGTGGAATCTAAGCCCCCTCTTGATCTAGAGGTGGAGTGGACATCACCGTTGCAGGGTCCACAGGATGGAGGAATAAAATATGGATTAGAGTGGACTTACTGATATTCTATTATGAAACTATTGTGACTAGTAATGGAAGAAATTGTAGCATTGTTGTGGAGAAAGTGGCCACAGTAGTTGCTGAGGGCAGGGAAAGGGAAGAAGAGATGTAAAGTGGGGGCATTTTTGGGACTTGGAGTTGTCCTGAATGATATTGCAGGGACAGATACTGGGCATTATATATCCTGCCATAACCCACTGAATGTACTGGGGGAGAGTGTAAACTACAATGTAAACTATTATCCATGTGGTACAGCTGTGCCCCAAAATGTATTCACCAAATGCAATGAATGAGCCACAATGCTGAAAGAGGTTGTTGATATGGGAGGAGTGGGGTGGCGGGGTGGAAGGTATATGGGAACCTCTTGTTTTTTAATGTAACGTTTTGTGTGATCTATAAACTTTAAAAAAGATAATTAAATTTTTTAAAAAAGGAAGCAGATGTGGCTCAAGTGATAAGGCCTCCCTCTACCATATGGGAGGACCGAGGTTCGACTGCTGGGGGCCTCCTGATGAAAAAGAAGAAGAGAAAGCATGCCAGCACTGGAAGCCAGTACACTTGCAGCAAGGCAAGTGCCCACATGGGTACCTGCACAGTGAGTCGAGTGCCCATGTAGCAAGGCTTGTGCCTATGTGGTGAGCCAAGTGTCCCTGCGAGTGCCTGCATGGCGAGCTGAGGGCCCATGTGGCAAACTGAGTGCCCACACAGTGAGCTGAGTGCCCAGTGCCCAAATGCCCATTCAGTAAGTGAATCATGCAGCAAGATGATGATGTAACAAAACAGAGACAAAGGGGAGAGTGAAGGGGAAGTACAGCAGAGGCTAGGAACTGATGCGGCGCAATTGACAGGAAACCTCTCTCCACATCAGAGGTCCCTAAGGTCAAATCCCAGTGAATCCTAGATGAGAAAGACAACAAGAGAAGACTAAAAGAGAAATATTATACAGAAGATCACACAGTGAATGGACACAGACAGCAAAAACAGGAGAGTGGGGAGGAGGGGAAGAAAAAAGCAAAAGAATATCACATCTCCTATATGTCTCTTGATTCTCTCTTGAGGGAGAGAATCTGCTCTAGTCTGTTTCACTGTCCCACTATATTCTTATATAAAAGACTTTGTGGAAAACATTATGCTCTCCAAATACAAAATGACTATTATTGATCTCTCTTAATGACACGTAATTTAAAATAAAAAATAAAAATAAAAAAGCTACATGCACCATAAAACTAAAATTGCCCTTGGTGTAGAAGATCAGGCTATTGTAGAACTGTTTGAAATGCTATGCTTGAGTGGAACCACTTGTCAAGTCAGTGGATCCCACTGCAAAGAAAAATGAGGAAAGCATTGAGGGGATTTATTCCTGTGCTTTGCAGAATTGTTTTACCTCATACATATTGATTCCTTTGTCCTTAACCAAGTTTTGTGAGTCAGGATTTTCATGTGCTTTTACTTTATGCTGTACCTACATCTCCAGTGCAGTTTTTTCCCCATTATTTTAAATGCTTAATCTCTGGCCTAAATTTTCAATTAGAGTGTGTTTTTTTGAGGGCAAGGGCTATATCATAATCTTGTTTTGTTTGTTTGTCTCCTTGCTCTTAGAAGAGGGCTTAGCACAAGAAGCTCTGTAAATATTAATTGCATTTGAATAAGTAGATAAATGAATAAGTGAATAAGTTCTAATTATATTTTTTAAATTATATTACAAACTTTCTCAGAGGTAACCACCATACTGAAATATGCATTATCATTTATGTTCATCTCTTTATATACATACTATGTATATTGAGATCATATTGGAGTTGATTTTGCAAGTTATAGCATTTTATTTAGGATTCCAAAAGCTTTGTTGGAACAAGGAACATGGTCATTTGTAAAAACAGAAGTAACTTTGAGCTTCTAGGAATGGCAAGTGATTTTATAGACATAGAAAGGAGGTCAGCTTGAGTCCTACTGATGGAATATTTTTTGTCTTATTGGGGTGGGTTTAGGGCAGGTGGGCTTAATTTGTGTTGGGTCAAACGTAACTGAGCAGAGGTATGTTGCACTCTCTGAGTTACCTGCCTTGGTGCGGACTTCAAATTTTATATGATTTCAACAGGAAATTCCAGAGGGTATTCAAAGAGGAAGTAAGTCATGGCTATTGCTTTTAGTTTTTTTTTTCTTCTTCTTATTTTTTGGCTCTGAGGGGTCCCTGGAGCTTTCTCTATATCATTTATCACAGCCTTGTTTTTATATGCTTTTAAATTATGTTCTTCCTTGTTCTTCTGAAGTTTTATTTTACTCTCTTGAGAGATTCTAGTATCTTTCTTTTAACTCTTTAATCATATTATATTGTAAAAAAATACAGTTTTTATTTGTACATTTTTGTATTAATGGAAATTCAGGTTTTCTTCCCTAGTTTGTCATGGTTAACAAAATGCTGCTATACACATTCTTATATTTGTCTCAGATTGCCTAAGTGAACAAGTTTCTCCAGGGAATATCCTTAGGAATGGAATAGCTACTCTATAATGTGTACATATATTCAACTTTATTAGGTATTACCAGACACCTCTTTAAAATGGTTACTCAATTTGCACTCCTATGAATCCTCATTTTATAAAACTTCAGTTTTCCAACATGACGCTTCAAGTCACTGAATTTTACAAGAAGATACTCTTTGCTGCCAAGCTTGCTCAGGAGCTTTCCCTCAAAATTCCAGGTGTCTGTTTAAGAGAAGAGAATTGGACCCACCACATTCTGAATGGATTCCAATTATAATTTATGTCTTGATGCCATCATCGTGCACAGTGTCCCAAATAAAATATCCCCTTCTCCTTACTCTGAATAAACTATTTGTAGCCCATTCATTGCAAACTCAGTTTCCAGAACAATTGAAAATTATCTTTAATGTCAGGGAAAGAACTGCATTTATCTAAATATAATCTGTGTTAACAGGATCAGTTCTGTTCCCATCTATCTGTTCCTGATCTTCTTGTGTCCTTTAACATCCTGTTACTTTGTGTGGTGGAAAAAGAACACCACAGGGCAATGACATGGCTGCCGAAGTTTTGAGGTTTTGGTAATTGCGGGTTTCAACTTACTTCCTCTATGGACAATTTATTGAATATCATAACGCCTCAGAATAAAGTTTAATAAAATATAGCCTGTTGAATTGAGACCATATTTCAAAGAAGGCCTGCATTCAGCCATCTTTTCATTAAGCATTTGTTCCAAGATCAGCCTATCCTATTGATATCTGGGGTTACCACTGCTGTATATTTATTTATCTTCCAAAAGTTACTTTACACCTCAGAGTTCATTTGAGTCTAGAAACCCTTCATAAGAGGGGAGGATTTGTATAAGATTTTATATATTTTGGTTGTCCCTTTCCTTAGTTTATACTTGCCTTTTTCCCAATAAGGATTTGAGATCCTAGTAAATTTTTTTGCTATTTATTTACCTTTAAAACAAGTGCTTTTATTGAAATAAAACACATATGTGGAAAAGTAAACTAATCACAAACATGATGCTCAATGAATTTTCAACAAGTGAATGCACCCTTGAGATCAGGCAAAGATCAATAAACAGAACACCACATATGGGTTAGACTTGCAAGGGTTCTTAACAAGCGGTCTGTGAGCATGAATTGAAAATCAGAAAAACATTATTCCTGTGGGAATGTGTTAGTACAGGCGTGATAGATTTATTAAATATTATAATACACAGTATAGTGTAGATTTATAAGGGGTCTGTGGTTTTCACTTGACTGGCAAAGGGTCTGTGGAACAGAAAAGGTTAGGAACCCCTGGATTGGAAACTCCCTGGTTCCCACTTATAGACTCTGTTCAACCTCCAAGGAGGTAACGGATGTTTGTCTGGATTTTAAAGAGACATATTGCATCATTTACATCTTTTACATATGAGATCAGTAAAGCCCAGAAAGAAGAAATGACTCATTCAAGGTCATGTAAGAGTGCTAGAATAAGCACTAGAGCTCCATTGCTACGTGAACTTTCAAATAGCAGGGAGGAAATGACAACAAAGCCAAACATGCATCAGTTACTTAATCCAAAATTTAACCACTTTCTGTAATACCAGTCCCCAAATATTCTAATCAATTGTGGTTTCATTATTTTGTGAAACAATAGACAGACCATGACATCTTGGAGACCAGAACCTAAATTCAAGTTTCACCATGTAGCAACATTACCTCAACTCCTTAAACTTTGCATTCCTCTTCTGTAGAAAGGTGAGAATAAAAATTACCTTGAAAAGTTGTTTATAAGATTCTTAACAATGTATCCTCAGAGTCTGATATCCTTGAAAAGCACTTAATATATGAAAACTATAAATAAAGCCTGTTATGAGAATGTCATCTCTCTTGGGATCATCCCAAGCTCTATGTTTACTTTAGCTGCCAATATTCTCTATTCTTAGCATCTATATCTTTTACAATAATAGTAGAGATTGGACTAGCATTAGCATTTTCCCAAAGGCATTGGGCAGGGACAATTTCTGACCTCTGGGTGATGTCTCAACTAACAGAAGGAAAGGGAAATTTCACAAAACGGAGAAACCATGTACATGTATTGCCTCTGGTAACAGTGAAAAGAGTATCCTCACAGGTTTATCAACAGAAGCTACCCTTGCCTGGTGAGCATCCAGAGGCAGTGACCGACTTCTACTTTGAGTGGTTCCTATTTTCGCCATATCCGAGTGGTAGCTTGTAATCACATCAATGCAAGGGCCTCCAAAGGACTTCACAGAAAGGTCAGAGATGGCTCCTTTGGTCCATATAAATGCCTGAATCATGTCACAGAAACTTTGTAATGGCTCCTTTTCTTTCTTCTTTTCCCTTCCTTTACTTCTTTTCTCTTCCTGTTCCTTTCCTTGTCCCTTTCTGTCTTTAAATTGCATTCTTGAGCCCACAGTCTGGTTAGAGACTGTGGGGGGTTGAAAAGTGGCTGTCAAAAAGATATGCCGATATCCTAACCCTTGGCACCTGTGAATTTGAACTTCTTTGGAAATAGTGCCTTTGCAGATGTAAATCAGTTAAGGTTCTTGAGATGAGATGATCCTGGACTTAGGGTAGGCCTACATGACTGGTTTCCTTATAAGAGAAAGGACAGGGACATTTGAGACACACTACCACAGAAGAACTCATAGCACCTCCCTTCTCTGAGATGCAAATTAAAATCAAGAAATCCTAAACTGAACATAGAGTCAGTTAAGAAAGTCATTAGGGACTAACTGGGGAGACAACATGGTATTTGCTCACAGAGTTTGGGATAAAGTATTCATTTTCTACCTTGGCTACCTGTGATTTCCGTGGGATATAATTTGCATCTCAGAGAAGCGAGGTGCTATGAGTGCTCTGAAGGGCTCTAGATTGTTCTCTGCCACCTGAGGAGGGGTATTGTAAGGAGTCATTCAGTTAGCTGTGAATAGACTGAGAGTCTAAGTTATTTCTGAGTTTTTGCTGTATGGACTGTTCATTGACTGAAAGTTTTTACCTACCTACTCTCCCTGCAACCATTTTCTCCCATCCTTCAAAGAAGCAAGGGTCAGCCACTTTAAGACATCACTCCCTCTCTAAAAATTGTGCCTCCTCATTACCTTCTGTCTGCCATCTCCCTTCTACAAACAGAATGGAAAGAACCCTGGACTTGGGGTCAGAGGAACAGAATGAATCCCAGCTCCACAATTAGTTTGTGTGGTGTGTCCTTGCAGAATTTAATCAGCTTCTTTGAGTTTCAGATCTGTCATCTGTAAAATATGAATAAGTCTCAACCCACTGGGTAGTTAGATGGTGTGATTGATGCATATGCAGGAGTCATAAATATAAGAAGATTCAAAAGAATGTTACCTGAAGTAAATATCAGTTAGGTCACTCCTCTACTTAAAAATCTAGGATTGCTTCTCATTACTTACATGTATAGAATCCAAATGTCTTTTCCTGGCTTTCCTGGATATATGCCAGCACAGGTTACTTACTGACTTTAGATGGACTTCCCTGACATATGATTCCTCCACCCAGGTTTATCCCCTTTACCTGTCAAGTATGCATCCATGCTCACTTCCACCTTAGTGTCCTGAATTGTGATGCTCCCGTTAGACATATCATTCCACCCCAACTTCCACTTCTAGTCTAATTCCTACCCATCTTTCCAGACCCTAATCAAGATTCCCCCTCCAGCATAAAATTTTGCAACCAGCACTGTCCACACACTTTCTGAAGTTTATTGGGTTTATAGATAGTCCCAACCAGATCTTCATTACTCACAGCTACTTATTTCAGGATTTTTACCTTTGACGCTATATATTTCATTGGAACAAATACATAATCAACTTGTATATCACCACTCCCCACCATGCCTGTTCATATTTTGCTGTAACAATAGGAGTTACTCATTAAACTAACTGAATTGTGTGTTGACTAAGAGACTGAACAAAAGTCAAAGAGTCTCATCATCTCAGCAGGTAGATGTTGTCTCTCCCATTCATTAAATCATCAGCAATATTTCCAGCCATTTCCATATACCAGACACTCCACTGGGAATCCATATGTAAATATGATGAATACAATCCCTTTTCTCCTGTAACCTAATGAAGGAAATAAGCAAATGTAATGAAGTGGAGGAAACTGTTATCAGAGCAGCAATGTTAGGCTTTCTCTTAGAGAATTTTGTTGGAGATTATTTTGGAAAAGGGTTGGGGTAGAAGTTAAAGGTTCTGAGTGCCTAAGTATTGCCTGGTGTCCAATTTTCACAGGGAGAAAGGGGCTCTGAATAACAACAACAACAAAAAAAAAAACACTGATTTCTGTTTGCAAGGATAGCCCGGAGAATTAGAAGATGAGAAGCAGAAAATGGTGTGATGGAGGCACATTTATGCTTTGCATGTGAGCCCATTCCCAGAATCTCTCCATCAACAAGAATTAATAAAGTGCAATGTACTGATAAATGCTTGTTGTGATTATTGTTGCTTTGCTGCTGTTGAAACTGAGGACTGGGATGAGTTTCAACTCTTATGGTCCAGGTAGTAAAGGAAAAAATATGTCTCAGCCTCCTTACCAGAGCTGTCAGCATTATCCAGGAGAATAAATGCCCACTCACGATTCCTCTCTCCTTGTTTCATTTATTAGCAGTCAACTTGTAGAAGGATGAACTTTCCCAGGCCATGGGATTGAAAGGCTCAAATCAATTTTACCCAGACTTCAAGAGTCAAAAGGGACCCTGATGACATTTGTTTCACACAAGTGAGTCAACAATTAAAATGCAGAATAAGGGGAAGTGGATGTGGTTCCATCAGTTGGGAGGTCCTGGGTTCAGATCCTGGTGCCTCCTAAAAGAAGATAAGCAGATGCTGTACCTGCCCATAATGAGCTAGGTGCTGTTCCTGCAGCAATGAGCAGATGCCACAAGCCAGCAGACACTGCAGCCTGTAGGGAGGGGATATGGCTCAGGCTGCTGGGAACTTGCCTATCATGCGGGAGGTTCTGGATTCGGTTCCTGGTACCTCCTGGAGAAGAAAAGCAAATTATGAGTAGAGAAAAATGAGAGAACCATCTGGTGGTGGGGAGATAAAGAAAAACAAAGTAAATAAATTGATCTTTTTAAAGTATAGAATAAACATCACTATTAAATAAGACAACACAAAAGCAGGGCTTAATGTGGTATGAGATGAGGGAGGCTGAGGGGTATGGGAATGCTTGAGGAGACTTTTCAGAGGAAATGACATTTGTATTGAGGCCTGAAGGATGAGTAGAAGTGCATAGAGTTAGAAGAACACAGACTGATAATGAATAAGTTAATGACATATTTATATCTTCATTTGCAAAATCAGGAAAAAAAGAAGAGGGAGGGTGAGAGGGAGAAAGAAGAAAAAAAATAAGTTGTTTCTGGAGTCTGGAGCAGGTGTAACTCAGTGGTTGGGTGCCTGCTTCACATATAGGAGGTCCTGGGTTCAATCCCTGATACCTCCTGAAATGAAAAAAAAGAAAAGAAAAGAAAGGATAAGTTGGGGACAAGACAGGGACAAGAGGGTAAAAGAAAAAAGAAACAAAAAGGAAGGGGGAGGAAGTAAGGGAAAAGGAGTGGGGAATGGGGAAGGCAGAGGGAAGGGAAAGGAAGAGAGTGTTTGCTTTAAAACTCACGTTCAGGTACGGGACTAGAGACAGAGAGAAGACCCTTTCAGTGGTGGAGTGGAACGGGATTCTTGCCACATAGACACTTAAAACTGCTGGCCATGGAGATGAAAATGGCCACTTGCTGATGAAAGACACCTTCGCTTTTATAAGCCACAACTCTACTCACACACACGTACACACATGAATGCATACACACAGGTGTGTGCACCTTCAATGTGCAGGAAAACAGGACCATGGTCTTATTTCATAGCAATCAGTGCTGCCTGATTTCTGTCAGAGATATCAGATCTAAAATTATACACCAGGATTTTCATATCTCATATCCTCATATCTCCAGTCCACAAATAATTATTTGAGGGGAAATTACAATACATACTAAAGAAAGTAGTTTATTTCGTAGACAAATCTCAGACTGTAAACATCTTAAGCTGATAATTTTTAAAAAGATAATTGTGGAATTAAGAATACATTTGTCACTAGTTAGTAATTACTTAGTACGCATAAATGGTTTTTAAAAGTACTAAATTTAAAAAAAAACAAAGTTATTAAGAGTTTTACTGAATGAAATGAAATGGTTTTGTGGGTCCACATGCCCATTTTAAGTAGGGGCAAGTAGTAGATCTGGGGGTGAAATGTGATCAGACTGGGTTCTCACTAACACCCTCGTGCAATACTGAGTTATGACTGGATTAACACAAAGCTTGTGTTTGTTCTTCCTGCTCTCCCCTCCACGTCACCCTCATCCTCCTTTTAATCATCAAGAGTTTGCATCTCCTCAACTCCATCACCATCCTTGTCCAAACTCCCTTCAACTCTTGCAGAAACTAGTCTTCTAACTGGTCTCCCACTCCCACTCTTGTACCCTCCAACCATTCTTACCAATTCTACGAGGATTCTTTTTCCATAGCACAAATCTGATCACAGCAGATGAAGCTCTCTTCTCTTTCAAACCCAATGACTCCCAATTGTTTGTTGGTTTCAAATGAAGATCCTTAATATAATCTTTAAAGTTCTGTGCCACTGCCACAGGCTAAAGACCCATCTCATAGGACAATCTATGCAAAAATGATCATCTTTCTTTAAAAATATCTTAAAAATTTAATGCTCCAGTCCTTAAGGAGTATTTTAATAGGCTGTCTTCCCCCATTTATTTGGTATTTTCTATTAATCCCTTAATCTAAGTTCAATAATGTCTTTTTCAAAGAAGCTCCCTTCGAAGCCCCTTAGGTCATATCTTTCACTATAGACTCTCTTTGCAACCAGTATTTTCCTTAATAGCATGTAAGATGGTATTAATGGCACATTTATTTCATTTTTTGAGGAGTATTGTCTTTCTTCAGGACTTGGTTGTACACTGCTTGGGGCAGGCACAGTGTCCGTGTTTTGCTTTTTTATCTAGTAAAATAATACTAGAATGCAAAATATGCAGTACAGTCATTTCGTGAATGAGTAAATGAGTGAATACGGAGTTAGTCTTCTCAGTGGTTTCTTGTTAATATTTGAATATTGAAATTCATGGCTCTGAAGCCTTCAAGGGAAACATTACAGGAAGACTATAATGATTCTTGATATCAATATTAATGGTTATGTATATCCTGGCCTCTACTACTCTGCAAGTTAGCAAGCATTATAGTAATGGTACCCAGAATTCCTAGGGAATATTTTTACTACCTGGAATAAAATAAGTACTTGTTTTTCTGCATTTCATTCACTTACTGTGTGTTTTCTGAGACTCTTTTATGTATCAGGCACTGTGCTAGGCTGTGGGAATAAAAATGTGTTAAAAAGTCAGTCCCTGGCTATGTGGACATTTATCATTATTTTTCACTACCCAACAATGACCTTTTTCCTATATTTGGGGAATTCTCTCTTTTCATGAGTGTTGATACGACTCAGATTTCAACTCTTTCTCTAGAAGATAAGAATTCAAGATACTCATGCGCCCAAGTTCCCCTGAACTCTTCTAATCAGAGAAGCCCACATTTGCTTTTGATTCAGAAGACAAAGCATCAGAGACTTTGCTCAATCCATTCTGTTGAGGACAGAAAACACAGCACAGAAGTTGCCACTTCCAGAGTTCAGAGATAATCCCATATGCCTAGATGCAGGGATGTTTTAAGGAAACCCTTCAATGGCATGTTGTAATAGTCAGGGTTCTTTAGGGAAACAGAACCATCATAAGATATCTGTAAATAGTAGGATACTTTATAAAATTGTCTCACGTGACCATGGGGATACACAAGTCCAAATTCTGTAGGGCTCTGATGAAGATCCTTAATTAGTTACCCAGGAGATGCTGGCTGTGTGAAATAGAGCTGGGAATTCCTTCTGAATGCTGAAATCACTTCCCCTGTTAAGGACTTCAACTGATTGGATGAGACTCCACTCACTGTTGATGGCAATCTCCTCAGTTGATTGTAGATGTGACCAGCCATCCAAGCAATCAACTCACTAATGATTAAAGTCCACAAAATGCCCTTGTATTACAATTAGCCCAGTGTTTGCTTGACTAAATCAGACACCAGAACCTGGCTGAATTTATACATTTGCCTAACCATCACAGTCCACCCCTTGTCAAATTGGCAGCCACACACATCACCTTAAATCATACTTAGTCTCTTAATAAAAACAATGATACGCACAAACACACACATATATATTTATGCCTAACACTATTCACCTGGCTGAGCTGACCCATTATCCTAACCATCACACATGTTTTGCTGATTTTTCCTCCTTGTATGGCCTCTTACATTGGTTCTCCAGCCACACTAGATAGTCTGTTAATTGCTCAGTAGTCTTACATAACATCCTTGGTCTCCAGTGCTTGAAACTGAAAAGCCTAATTTCTATTATAATTAGTGAAGCTCACAATCTGCAAGTAAACAAGGAGTTATTTAATAATATCATACAAATATTCATTAAAGATTTATTTTTTATTTACTTAATTCCCCTCCCCTCCCCCGGTTGTCTGTTTTCTGTGTCTTTTTGCTGCGTCTTGTTTTCTTTGTCCGCTTCTGTTGTCCTCAGCGGCGGGAAGTGTGGGCGGCGTCATTCCTCGGCAGGCTGCTCCCTCCTTCGCACTGGGCGGCTCTCCTTATGGGTGCACTCCTTGCGCGTGGGGCTCCCCTACGCGGGGGACACCCCTGTATAGCAGGGCACTCCTTGCGCGCATCAGCACTGCGCATGGGCCAGCTCCACACGGGTCAAGGAGGCCCGGGGCTTAAACCAGGGACCTCCCATGTGGTAGACGGAAGCCCTAACCACTGGCCAAAGTCCGTTTCCCCAAATATTCATTAAAAAATCAGTTTCCACATTTCTTTTTGTGCCTTTTTTAAAGTGACACATACAGACTTTTAGTTCTTATTTTTATTTCTACCAATAACCAACAGTATTTGCTATCCTGCATATCCACATATGTCATATCTCATTTAGGAACTGTGAGTGGTGCATGTCTTTGAGAAAACTTTCAGTTATTACATTCTAGACATTATCTTGAATAATGAAAGTAGAACAGCAACAAAAATGCCAGAGTTTCTATTATTTTCTACACTTTGGAGTTAAAATTTTTAAATCTTTTATTCCTGTCACATCTGTCCAGCAGCAGTTGAATAAAGTCATTCAGTCCTCTGGTTCCTTAAATAACAATATTATTGGCTTCCTATCCCTGATCAACTCCACTGTCCTTTCAAATGTCCACAAATGGAATGAAACGTGAATTTTAAGTTATGTTTTCTTCTGTGGAGTTTGCAATTGTAGCCAATACCTTAATCATTCAATTCAGAAGAGGGTGGAATTTCATCTTCCTCTCTGAGAAAGACTACTTTTTCATCCATTGAGCTGAGGAAATACAAGGATTAGGAATCATTCACTGAAAGTCTTTTAGGAATAAAATGGTCTGTGTTGATTTTTCAACAGGTCAAATAATGCTCAGCAACAAGACATCTACTTCCTGCATTGCAATGGAGAATAAAAGGAATGTGGAGAGAGTAGAAAACTACTGATATTTCACTTTAAAATTGTGAATAGTCATAAGGACAGCTTTCTATTAAATTTAGTCTTTTTACTGTTATTGCTAGTCAATAATGTACTTTTTATGTAAAATGCTTTGAAAGGTGGCTGGACTAAATTAAAGACTTTATAAAAATGTTGGCTGGTTTCTCTACATAATTTGCAATTACATACTGGTTCATTCCTTTTAAACTTTCCAAGTTCGTTATCAATTAATTCACTTTTCATTTTTCTGCTCAAAATCCTTTGTGAGAAGAAACAAAAATGTATATTAGCTCTCTGTTTTTAATAAAAATATGAAACCCAGAGAAGTTAAATAGTTTGGTCACAAGAAACTGAAGTCAGCTGAAAACCTGAATGATCTTGAAAGAGGACCCCAGGCCCCAAATGAGAATGCAGCCTGACTAAAACATTGATTTCTGCCTTCCACACACTGAGTAAAGCATCCAGTTAACCCATGCTCAGACTCATGACCCAAAGAAGCTGTGCAATAATAAATGTGTGTTGCTTTAAACAGCTAAATTGGTGGTAATTTTTTATGTAGCAGTAGAAACATAATACATCCTTAGAAGCACCAATCTCACTCAGTAATAACAATAATAAAAATATCTAATTCATGAAGGCAACAAACCTAAATGTGGAGTGTTCCCAGGCGAGTGCTACTCCATCCCAGGAACATGCAAGAGAGGATGGTGCAGTCCTATTAGTGAGAGAAGTGACAGCAGATGCTCCCCTGGGGTAGGTGTTGGTCATCTGCTTCATTTGTGTTTGTCTTTAAACCAATTATTCCTAGACTATTTCATAAGTCTTTCAAGGTTAAAAAATATTTCATTTTGCATAGTCATCAGTATCAATGACCCATCATTGGACATTCCTTCTTCACTGGCCTGTGCAGATAACAGGGAGGTGGGGATTCTCAACACACCAGGGAACTGAGAGAGTCTAAAACTGCAAGCAGGAGAAATCCATCCATCAGCCACGTGGGATCTAGTCACCTGTCCAGTTAGAGGCAGAGTTGGCATCACCATCCCAGGGTCCTCAGGATGGAGGAACAAAATATGGATTAGAGTGGACTTACTGGTAGTCTACTATAGAATTATTGTGACTCCAGCAATGGAAGAAACTGTATCATTGATGTGGAGACAGTGGCCACAGAAGTTGTTGAGGGCAGGGAGAGGGAAAAAGTGGTGTGATATGGGGACATTTTCAGGACTTGGAGTTGTCCTGAATGATATTGCGGGGACAGATGCAGGACATTATATATTCCTGCTATAATCCACTGAATGGACTGGGAGAGAGTGTTAACTACAATGGAAACTATAATCCATGCTATGTAGCAGTGCTCCAAAATGTATTCATCAAATGCAATGAATGTGCCACACTGATGAAAGAATTTGGTGATGTGGGAGGAGTGGGGGTGGTGGGGAGCGGGGGTATATGGGATCCTCTTATATTTTGCATGATTTATGTATCTTTAAAAAAATTTTTAAATACATAAAAAAATCCAAAAACACTTCATTTTTATGAACAAAAAGCAGGCACGTTAGAGGTCACACATTCAAGGAACAGATATTCTGATATCCTGATGGGCTTGAATGCAGTTTATATGTTGTAATTTACAGGGGCCATTACTGCTATTACCTTCCCAATAATGATGACTGCAGCACTGCATGTAGGTGCCACTCTGTACAGTTTAAGAGCACCTTTGCCTGGCCTCTGACCTGCATCTGGCTTGCATGATGACACTGCATCAGAGAGTACCAGAACAAGCATAACCCTCTTGTGGCTGTGGGCATGGAGACCAATGGGGTAAAGTGACTTGATCTCACAGTGGATCAGGGACAGAGCAAAGACTCCCAATCTGCTTTCTTTACTGAACCATGGGGACCAAATGACAAGGACCATGGAACAGTGTGGGGCTGTGCTGGTGTCAAGAGGAGCACATCACTGCAAATGTGAAGATGGGCATCCTGACCCCAGATGCTAACTAGCTGCTGTGGGATCTTAAGTCACTTCACTCCCTGGGCTTCAACTTGCTCCCCTGAGGAGTGAGGAGGTTGGATAAGAGAACTCTAATTCCCCCTATCCTTAAAATCCTTAGTTCTTAAGATTAGAGGAAAGACTAGTTTTATTGTGTTAGACTCAAGGTGACAGGCCCTTATAAAATATACCAAATTTATTTACGGAAAACACCACTATGGGTCACCCAACCAACATTAATTGAGGCTACCAGGATGGAAGGTCTGCTTTAAATGATGTAACAAATGAAAGGAGCATATGTCACAGGACCTCTCCTCAAAGAACAGCCAGTTAGAGAAATAAGTCAGCAGTTGCAGAAAGGAATCATAGTTGATCCACAGAGAAAGCCAATTGTTTTGTCTTGCATCTTCTGTAGAATGGGAGATGAGGAAGCCAGTGCAAGGTAGAGAATTCTGAATGAAAGTGCAGAAGTTGTGTTGAGTTTAGGGGATAAATTGGACTTGAAATGTGCTAGGGAAAAAAGACATTACAAGGCTCACAATGACCTTGAGAAAAAATAGGGAGAGAAGTGTGTGTCCCAGGTGAGGCAAAGCAGGGGAATGGATTTTGCTACCAAGTGGTAGTCCTTGTGGTCACCCTCACCCAAAGAATAACCACTCTTCCGACTTGGAACATCATACATTAGATTTCCCTAGTTTACATAAATTAATATTTTGTTGTGTTATCTTTTAGGCCTGGCTCCTTTTGCTGAATGTTATATTTGAAAATTAGTGTTTCAACTATTTTTACTATGCTTCATCTTTTTTTCACTATCTTTTCTGGGTTCTTCAAAGAATTCTTTTAGAGGTTTCTGAGAATGAGTGATAGTTTTAGAGCCTAGAGGCTCAAATATTAAATAACTGGAGGAAATGGAACAGATAATATTTTAGTTATTCCTTTATTCACTAATGATTTTTTTCTTTCCTGTCTTCAATTTTTTTTTTTTTAATGTGCTTATGTCCCAGATATAAGACAAGATGATGCTGGGACTATGTAAGGATACAACAGTATGCTATTTAGACAGATTCTTTCTTACATGGAATTTACAATCTAATGGACTAATTGGTATATGAATTAAAAGTAATTTTATATTTTGATACTTGCTAAAAGTGAAATAAATTCGGTATTGTCACGGAGAATACTAAGGGTGCAGGGCTGAGTGTTGCTAATTACTTCCCTTGGAAACACTGGCTCCCATCTCCTAAATCTTCAGAACTGAAATTAACTGGGAAAGCCATGTTGGTCTGAGTTTACTGAGCAGAAGAGGGTGTGGCATAAGTGCTGGGACATTTAACAACAAGAGAGATACTATAAAGAAGATTCCTGTTCTGTCAGCATTATTCTGTGTCTTCTCATTGCTCTAATCAAGCAGATTCACTGGCCAGACAGGGAAGGTAAAAAGCATGTCTTTCTTTGGTTCTTCAGCTGATGGAGGCACAGGACTTGCCTTTACCCACCCCCCCACCCCGCCCATCAAGGAGCAACAAACTGAAGATTTATATTTCTCTTGCCTTGTGAAGCTCTGTCTTAAAGGCATGTTTTACTTCAGCTCTCAAATTAAACCTACCACTTCTGCATCAAAGTGATATATAAACCTAATGATCAGGCTTTCTGCAGCTTTCCTTGAGAGGTCATCCACTACATCTACTATAGGTACATTTCTCTAGACACTGGCCCCTCCCAATCTCCATGAGTATACCACACACATTTAATTTTACCTCATTTTACTTTTTTTTTCCTTCATTTTACTCCATAAAACTCAGTGGAATCCAATAATTCTCTATGCCCTGCAAACTTACTGCAAAACATCTTAGCAGTGTGGTGAATACTTTAATTCAACACATGAATGTGAAGTCTGAGTGCCTAGTATGTTCCAATCACTAATTACACAAGAAAAGTGTGATAAATCAGCTCCAGTTTTTAGCCTCAAGGGACCCAGGCTCTAATGCAACAGAATTCCTTAAATGTATTCTTAGTCCTATGTATCATTTTTTAAGCCAGTCACCTAAAGATCCTTACAAAATGAGAATGCATTGTAACAGGTGATGTTCTTTACCTCCCAACTGGTTTTTGTGCAAATGCAGGGGGATCAAATTTGTGATCCACATACTCACTTTTTCCCCCTTCCCAAAGGCACAAGAAAGCATATCTTCAAATGCCTTCAAGAGTGACCATGTTTTCTGAGTATTTAACGTGCCTCTGACACTCGCTATGGTCTTAGTTCCAACTCTCAGAGCTACAACACAATTGTCATTACAATTTTTTCCATCACTTCCACATTCACTTCATGCTTCAAATTGTATCAGTCAGTGTAGTGAGGCATTTTGCCAATAGTGTTCTTCTTTAACAGTGAACACTTCAAAAGTGCTCTTCTTTAAGCAAGCGGCAGTTTCCACAAGGCCTCTTAATTTAGGATATTTCCACAAACATTTTTGATGAACTCTCCACTGAGGCTTGATGTAAGGATCCAGCTCACACAAGATAATTTGCCTCTACTTAGAACTAAACATATCTTATTATTTTTAAATAAGTTTTAGATTACATAAAAGTTACATTGAAAATATAGGGGATTCCCATATACCTCAGCCCTCCCCCTCTCACATTTTTCCCCATTAAAACATCGTTTATTAGCATGTAGTACATTTGTTACAATTGATGAGCACATATTCAAGTACTGCTACTAACCATGGTCTATAGTTTATATTATGGTTTACACTTTGCATCACACAATTGTATAGGTTTTGACAAAACATATAGTGGCCAGTATCCATCATTGCAATGCCATGCAAAATAATTCCAATGTCCCCAAAATGCCCCATGTTACACCTATTCTTCCTTCTCCCAACCCTTAGAACCTCTGGTGACCACTGCCTTTATATCAATGTTACAAGTTCTTCCATTACTAGAATAATAATAAGTCTATTTTGGTCCATAGTTGCATTCCCCCTTTATGCTTGTTCATTCTTCAATCTTGAAGATTTTGAAATGATGATGCCCACTCTGCTTCCAGTTGAGAGAGTGCTTATATCCTGTATTACTCAGCCAAAGGGGTGCGGATGCAAAATACCAGAAATCTGTTTTATATATATATATGGAGTATTTATTTGGGATAGAAGCTTATAATTACCAGGCCATAAAGCATAAGTTACTTCCCTCACCAAAGTTTGTTGCCATGTTTTGAAGCAAGATGGCATATGATGTCTGTGAGGGTTTAGTCTCCCTCTTCTGAAGGCTCTGTGGTGCCAGCTTCTTCCAATTTCAATTGTAGGCTGGGATAAATCTTGTCCCTCTCCTGGAGTTTGTTTCTCTTTGGGCTCCTGTTGAAAACTGAGGCACAGTCATCTCACAAGGAGAGACGTGCTGTTTCCATGGCTACGCTGGCAACCTAAGGAATGCAGTAACTAAGAGTTCCCAGCAAATGGGATGAAGCTGTTAAAGGCTGAAAGAAGATGAGCACATACCTTTTGTAGTAAATAGAACACTTAGACTTTGTACCTTGAAAAAAGATTTTTTTAGTTCCTTAGAGATCATTCGTAATGCTAATAGTTAACTGCACGTTGCTGCTTGTTGTCACGTAGACTACATGTTGCTGCTTGTCATGTAGGCTCATATTGCTGCTTGTTGTCACGTAGACTGGGGTATATGGAGAGCCCCTTGTAAACAATAAAGTTGTTTGATGAGTCTCTACTCGCAGACCTCCTGATCCCAGCTCTCTCGTTCTTTCTTCCTTTTTCTTTCTTTCTTTCTTTCTCTTTCTTTCACTCTCCCTTTTCTCTTTCTTTCATTCCCGATACCCTTCGGGTCCAAATCTCCAACAGGCTCAGCTGTTCAGGGCTCTGATCTCTGCAGCTGCAAACTATCAGGCCAACAGTTCCTCTCTCTTCCCAGGGACTTTGCTGTGAAAATGGGGCCTTCTCTGTTTCCTCACAGGAGAATCTCTGTTCTTCTCCTGCACGTATATGCCCAGCAATGGGATTGTTAGATCATGTGGCAGTTCTTTGTTAGCTTCCTAAGCAACAGCCAAACCATCCTCCACAATGCCTGCACCATTCTACATTCCCACCAACAGCGGATGAGGGTTCCCTTTCCTCCACAACCTCTCCAACTACTTTGCTTTGTTTGTTGTTTGGTTGGTTTTTGAGGTACTGCAGGTCAGGGATTGAACCCAGAACTTTGAATGTGAGCAGCCAGTGCTCAACCACTGAGCCACATTGGCTTTCCTGAATCAGTTTTTTAAGTTGTTTTGCCTGTTGTTTGTTTTTTCAGGAGGCACAGGGAACAAAACCAGGGACCTCCCGTGTGGGAGGTGGGTGTTCTACTGCTTGAGCCACATCCACTCCAGTTCTGTTTTTTTAATAGCTGCCAGTCTAATAGGTGTAAGACGATATCTCATTGTAGTTTTGATTTGCATTTCTCTAATAGCTAGTGATGTTGAACATTATTTCATGTGGTTTTTAGCTATTTGTATTTCCTCTTTGGAAAAATGCATATTCAAATCTCTTGCCCATTTTTTTTTAAAGTGGGTTAATGTCTTTTTATTTTGAAGATGTAGGATTTCTTTATATATGCTAGATATTAGGCTCTTATCCAATAAATGGTTACAAAATATTTTCTGCTTTTTCAATTTCTCGACAAACTCCTCTGAAGTGCAAAAGTTTTTAATTTTGAGGAGGTTCCGTTTATCTTTTTCTTTCCTTGCTCGCACTTTGGGTATAAAGTTTATGAAACATTTCCTATTACAAGATCTTGTAGATGCTTCCCTACATTACATTCTAGGAGCTTATGGTGTTGGCTTTTATATTTAGATCTTTGATACATCTTGACTTAATTTTTGGGTAGGGTGTGAGATAGTGATCCTTTCTCATTCTTTAGAATATGGATATCCTGTTCTCCCAGCAACCAGTTCTCAAAGAGGCCACTATGTCCCAGGTGAGTGGGCTTGGTGGTCTTGTTGAATATCAATTGACTGTATATATTAGGATCTATATCAGAACTCTCACTTCAGTTCTGTTGTTCAGTATGTCCATCCTGGTGCCAATACCATGCAGCTAAACATGTCTTAAAGTCTTAATTATGTAACATAGCTGTAAGGATCATTAGGGAATGTTGGCTCAGATTTCTTTATTTTAGAGTAGAACTCTGAGGGTCAAAAAGATTCAATGTCTTGCCTTTGGCTGCCAGACAATGAGTAACAGAGCTGGCACTAGAACTTATGTCCCTGATGTCTATATCTGGTTTTCTCTCTACATTATTACGAAGAGCAAGATTTATTCCATCTCTGCCAGTTTAGTGACCATGGAGATGATGGTTGACCTTCATTATCTTTATTTTCCTCACCTCTAAATGTAAATAATACTTTTTGTCTTGCAGTACTGTGGTGAGCATTATGGATATTAAAATGAAGGTTTGTTAACATAGATAATTTTTAGGGATTGAATTATGTACCCCAGAAAAATACAGTTCTTAATCTTAATCCATTCCTGTTTTAAATAGGACCCTTCATAAGGCTATATTTTTTCATTTTTTGTCCTTTTTTTAAAAGATACATAGATCACACAAAATCTTACATTAAAAAAAATAAGAGGTTCCCATATTCCCCGCTCCCCACACCACCCACTCCTCCTACATCGACAACTTCTTTCATTAGTATGGTATATTCATTGCAATTGATGAGTACATTTTGGTACACTGCTACACATCATGGATTATAGTTTACACTGTAGTTTACATTTTCTCCCAGTCCATTCAGTGGGTTACGGCAGGATATATTATGTCCTGCATCTGCATTAGGTTATTTTTAATTAAGGTTGTGGCCAATGGGATCAGGTTGAGTATTAATCCTGTATAACATGTTTTCCCTAGGTACAAAGCTCCAAGCCACCACAGCCACAGAGAAAAGCCATGAGAAAAGCAAGAAGCCTGAATTTAACAGAATCCATAAGAGAAAGGACAAGACACTACCATGGGACTTGTCCTGTGACATAAAAGCCAAGGAATTCCCCAAATTGCCAGCTACCCAGAAGATAACTGACTCTAGGAGGGGGAGGAAAGGAGCAAGCCTTCTAGCCCCTGAAACAGTGAGTCCATAAATTCCTGTTGTTAAGTCAACCCATGGTATGGTATTTATTTTAGCAGTCAGGAAACTAAAACAACAATGATCAATAAAGACATCACATGATTACTTTACTTAGTTATATTCCTGGTGAATTTTCTCACATCTATTTCCAAAATTATGTATTTGAAAGCTGGGAGAGAAATTGTTATTTAAGCCATCACCTCACGAGTGTTTTAGGAATAGGCCTGACTCCCTCTTGCAATTACTTGAGGAAATCAAACACTTGTTTCCCTCAAACTACTTGATTAGTTGTCTCAAACAGTAATAAGTAAATATCTTTTCAACCCTATTTCTGCCTGCTCAGGCTCAAAAGGCTGAGGTGACTTCAAGAACAGAGATCCATAGTGGTACAGGAGAACCAAATCCAAGAAATAAAAAAAACAAAAACAAAAACCAGTCTTATAAATAGTTCTATATGGTCATGTTCTTATATTTATTTTATGCCTAGCAAAATCCTATGATAAGATTTTGTGTGAAATGTTGAGTTTTTAAAAAGACAAATAGGACCTTTGATGCTATCCATTTTCAATCCCTTTATTTATACATAAGGAAATTAAGATGTAGTAAATGTCTCTAAGTTCATATAATAATAACAGCAAAAGGACAAGAACAGAAATCTTCCTATTTCCAAGTTTATGTTTGTTTGTTACTTACTACCTTACCAGATTGTGAATTCATTGTAAATAAGTAGAGTGTCTTGGAAGACCAATTAGGATTTGATAGGGGATTTCCTGGGTAAACATGGAATTAAACAATTACTGCACATTTAGTTTCTCTTTTTTCATTCCCAAAACACATCCAGCCAAATAACATCAGACTAAGGACAAAAGAACAAAGTATGAAATAAGAGCATCATACCAACCCCCATTTTCTGCCAAAGAAGTTCATAAATAATTCAAGAGACTCCATGATAAAACCAACATTTTTTATTGGAAGTGGGAGGACAAGAGTGAGGTGTAGCAGAATACAAACAATTGGGGAGAATTTAGAGTAGAAATTGCAATTCCCAAAGCCAATGTCATTAGTCAACATCCAAGTGAATCCACAGAATGAATAGGGTACTCAGGACTTAAAGGGGTCTTTTCTAAAATAAGTGGCTATGAGTACAAATGTCCCCTATTTTCATGAGATAGAATCAAGGGGCTAGATCTCTCCAAGGAAAGCACTGTGAAGTGAAAAGAGCCCTGAAGATCATGGTTACAGTCCTTCCTCTGATAATAACTGCGGTTTAGTTGCTTCATGATCTTAAGGTGCTTCATTTGTGAAGTGAGGACTTTCAGAGGAGATGGTAACTTAGATATTTCACCCAGCTTTATGATTCTGTGGTTATCAGATTTTGAAGGTCTCTATTTTGAGAGCTACAGCTACCTATAGAGAAGTAACAGTAATTGATATTTTTTTTAGTTCTTTTTATTAAACCAGTCATAGTGCTCAAACTTTTATAGTGTTTATATCAATTAATCCTGACAACAGCCTTATTTAGTAGAATCGATGACTAACCATATTTTGGAGAAGAAGAAACAAGGCTTAGAAGGAACTTTTTACACATCTAGCAAGTGTCAGAGTCTCAAACAAGGTTTGAGTTTAACTCTGTTGAAGGGAACACGACCTGATTTCTGACTGAGTGCAGGCAGCCAGGAAGTAAAAGAAGAGAAGGTTTCATGGACCCACTGGTTTCAGCTTTTAAAGGCTGTAAATGAAGGATGGCTGGTGACCTCCATCCAGTCAATTCTTTAGATATCTGATGAATATCATTAACAGAATACTGATGGCTATAGTTTATGGGGAAAATTAATATTGCTCAAGAGACTTGTAATAATTTGAACATCTGATAGCTTAGGTAAGTCCATTTTTATGCTCTGAGAAGAAGATGCCAAGATGGGATGACATGTGCAAGAGGTTTATTGGAGGAAGCACCTTCAAATGATAAAATGGGAGAAAACAGGGATAGGCAGAGAGAAACTTCATACCACAATGCAGGTCCAACACCTATGAAAGGAATGAATGGAGGAAAGAAGCTTGATAAGGAAGAGCTTCACACTGCAGCCCGGTTATGAGAATGTCTGAGGCACATGAGGCCCCTGTGATGACAAACAATATGGAGGATCTATTAAACATGCCTAAGAGTTTACCTGGCAATGGCTTGAGATTTAATTAAAATATTAGGGTCATTCAGGAGAGAGCTAACCCTCCATATGTCACCACACCTCTCTCCTATCCAAACCCTAAATTCCAGTCCAGAGAAAGGTCAGGGAAAAGAATTTAGAATATATTCTTATAGGGAAATGTATTGAAAAAAATGATCAAAGGATTCCTGGGATGCATATAGTTTGGCTATTGCCAGAAAAATGTGAGACATTAGCTTTGTTGGTGCCTGTCTTCTCATAGATCCATTTCCATCATGATAAGCCATACAACATTCCCAGCAGGCTTGATTACCCACACTGTGCTTCAAAAAAATGATATACTATCGGTGTCCTGAGTATAGCGATTGTTAATTAAGATACATACATAAAGTGCTTCAAGGCATTACTGAAGGATGAGAACCAAACACAATATCATTACTACAAATACACTTGAAAAAAACAACAATGAAATCCTCCCATTAAACATCTGTTGTATATAGTAGATGTTTCCAATTCCACAATGTTCACAAAAAGCCATTAATATAAGCAATCCAGCATAATTTAAAGAGATCTTTATACTGGAACAAATATGTGACCTCTTAAGTGACAATTTAATACTGAAAAGTATAAAAAAACCACCCTCCATGTGTCACACCCAGCAATAAGATTTAAGAGCATATGTTTTCACCAACTTCTTAAAAATCAAAATAGAAAAAGAATCAAGATAAAAAATTAAATCAAAATAGAGACAAGGTTTCTTTTGTACCAAATTATGTTTTCTTGTCTACTTATCTTGAAGAATGGAAGACTTCTCCTTGCCAGTGTCCAACAAATTATCCTAACTTGCAAAAGCTGTGTGCAAGAGGAGGTGAATTGCAAATAAAACAGAGGAAATAGGATAATGATGTTAAAAAAGAAAATTCAACATCCTCTAACTTCTAAGACCAAGATTTCAAGATGTGTTTGAAAATTAATTAATGTTAGCAGAGTTACTGTTGGCAAGTTGCTTAATCTCTATAAGCCTCAATTTCCTTGTCAATATAATGATTATCAAAAGCTAACTATCATTGTGGTAAGTTTCAAATAAAATAAATGCTTACAATGTGTTCAAGAGCAAGTGCTCAAAAATCAGGAAGTGTTAGGAGAAATCAGGAAAATGTGGTAGTTATAATGTTTGGCTCTGACTCAGACTCTCCTGATTCAAATTTAGGCTAAGGCAAGTACTGATGGTGTGTCTTTAGGAAAGATATTTAATACCATGTAATTCTGTTTTTTCATCTACAGAATGGGATAATGATATACCCTATCTTAATGAATTTAAACTGGTATAAAAATAAAGAAGATAGAAGAGTGTCTAGCACACTGTATTACTATACTTGCCTCCATACACACAAAAAAGTGCATTTTTGCCTATTAGTGAACTTCAGCCCAGAAACTATAGAATTCATAAAAATCAGATATTTGCTTTAAGTTAAAGTGCCAAAAAGTAAAAAAGAAGTCTATTGTTAGAGAGGAAATGTGTCTCTTCTAAACAAAAGTCACAATACCCTCTTAAACTACTTCCAATACCACTGATGTTCTGACCTCCAAATTTTTAATATGCAATTTCCTTGTTCTCTCTGGTATATTACTTTGAGACTAAAGTAATCATACAAAATTTTCAGGATGAGCTGGCTATCTGATTATGGCATCTCAATGGATTTTCCATTTACTAGATAAAAAAGTTCCTAAATTATTAACTTTTCCCAAAGCGAAATTTGATGGCAAAAGTAATATCTACACAAAATATTAAGTGATTTTTATGAAAAAAGCTGAGTAATTTGACAGAGCATAATAATTACACTGTCAAAGAATACAGCTTTCCATTTTCTCAAACAGATTTATATTGCCCGGTTTCTATTTCACAGGCTGTCATTAGATGGTAAGATTTATTTCTCCTTTAATTGCCCCACAGCAGCCATTTTATGGAAACTGTGTGTGGTGCTTGCTGTTCAGAAGGGGGCAGATCCATAGCACTATGTATATATTTGATTTTGTGTCCAATTAAGAGGTGGATTTGCCCTGCAATGGAACTGGAGAGCAGGTGGTAAAGCCCTCTGGTGCCAATGATATGTTGCAACATCTATAACAATAATGGTAGATTTATTGGTGGGAAGAAGGAAAGCACTCCTTTCCAAAAGTGTTCCCCTAATTTGAAGCTCAAAGTAATAACCTCCCATAGACTGAGAGTTGTATGGCTCTTTGAAGATTTGAAATTAGCCTCCATTTTCAATGTCAGAAGTTTCACATTAAACTCAGACAGCAATGTGGAGATATGGACCAGGGATAAACTTAATATTGGCATCCCTCCTTCAGACAGTGATTTGTATCATCATTTGGCAATCTAGTTTGTCTGCATTTACTCACCAAATCCATTTCTGTTCAATATTTTACACTGAACGGGATTTAGAGGGTACCAAACAAATATCTTGCTTTGTGCTAGGTCTTGAAAGCAGTAAACAGCCAATATAAAATATGTTTCAATCCTCAGAATCCTTATAATTATATTGGAAACTAGTGCTTATGAAAAATTAGAGGAAAAGACCTCTATAGTATCATGTGGTGAGTTGAATCATAATTAGATTTATTAGGTCATTCAGTAGAACTTAGGAACCAAGAAAACAGCTATAACATTTTCTAGTTCTATGGTATTGGGCCTCTTAAACTCCTGTTTCTTGTTCTCCTCATCTTTAAAATTTGGATGATTGTCCCTATCTCCTATTCTGTTGTGAAAATGAAATACAGCAGTACATGTAAAGAGCTCTGCGTAGTGCCTGATGTTGCATACATTAAAGTTGTGAATGAGGCCTCATTGCAAATTCTGCAGGGTCTTCATCGCTTGACTCCCCAGTAGGGTTAGTGATGTTGGACACTCTCCCGTTTTTTCAACCTCCTCCTCCATTTACGTACCTAAAACATTATTGCCTCCTTTGCCTGTTACCACTCTTACCTCCGTTTCAAATAACTGTGAAGGAAATTTCCCCTGAATTTAATTGGACTCCCTCTTCTCGTCATATCTTTTAATTCTTCTAGAAGGCCCCATCTATATTCAGTAGGAGGGCTGGAGACATGAGTCTGGGAATGCATATCTGCCTTTCTGATGTCAATGACAAAGTTTCTATCTTCAGTCCACAATCTTCGCGAGATCACTATATTCAACTGACCACTGGACACCTCCACCTGGAAGTCACACAGGCACTTCAAATTCGGTATGCTCAAAGTCATCCATCACATCTCCCTTCCCAGTCTATTCTTTCTTCTGTATGTCTTACCTCTGGGTGCCCTACCGTCACCCAACAACA
Organism: Dasypus novemcinctus; assembly: GCF_030445035.2. Taxonomy (NCBI): domain Eukaryota; kingdom Metazoa; phylum Chordata; class Mammalia; order Cingulata; family Dasypodidae; genus Dasypus; species Dasypus novemcinctus. The sequence goes on along the minus strand of NC_080678.1, from coordinate 30,194,050 downwards.
CACAAGTCATTCATCTGTGATCAGTTCTCCAATCCTCTGCCCATCATCCTCCACATACAATCAGTCAACAAGTACTGCTGATTCTACTCCCACATTCCATTCATTTCATCCTGTGTTGGTTAGGCTAATGTGTCAACTCTGCCAGGTAATTGCTCAGTTGTTTGGTCAAGCAAACACTGGCCTAATTGTAATACAAGGACATTTATGGGCTTTAGTCATCAGTGAGTTTACTGCATAGATGGCTGATTGCACTTACTATCAACCAGGGAGATTGCCATCAGCAATGAGTGATGTTTTATTTAATCAGTTGAGTGCCTTAAAAGGGGAAGTAATTTTAGCATTCAGAGAGAATTTCCCAGCTTGTCCTTGGACAGCCAACAGCTCCCAGAAACTCATCAAAGACCTTTACTGGACTTTCCTCAGAGCCCCTTGTTTGCAGCCTGCCTGCAGAACCTGGACTTGTGCATTCCCACGGTCACATGAGAGACTCTTATAAAATCCCACACTATTTACAGACATCTCCTGTTGATTCTGTTTACCTAGAGAACCCTGACTGATACACATCCCCTTCCTCTTTCTTTACACTCCACTATTACCACCAGTATATCAAATCCATCTGCCTCTCCTGTTGCCTCCAAGGATGCCCTTCTCCATTTCCTCCAACTACATGAGCTGAGGCCCTGGTCATATCAGCCTTGGATGACTACAATAGGCTTCTACCAGAACTCTCATTTTCTAAAATTTCCTCCTTGTTACCTACTGTTGAGGGAATTGTTGCCTCCAAGTTCCTTCAACATGTTCTGGATGAAGAGAACTAACGTTGTTATAATAAAACTTCTCAAAATGGTAAACTCTGTGATATTCCAGTGATTATGTCTTCTTCATCTTTGTAGTCATAAGTCATGGCACAGCCTTTGCAGTAAGAAACTATTTGGTTGATTGAATTAGTCTATTAATGTCATCCTCTTAGGCCCACATCCTATCCCTCATTGCAGCCATATGGAACTACTTGGCATTTCCCTAAATCTCCATGCTGCTTAATTTTCTCATGCATTAATATTGTTTGTTTGCTCATTTATTCAACTATTATTATACCCTACTATATAACAAAGAACATCCCAGATACCCAAGTTGTAACCAGTGACCAGGATAAACATATTTTTGTACCTAGAAGACATTATAGTTTATAGGGCATCATTGACTAAAATTTATCTATGTCCTGCCCCAAAGCAACAGAATTGCCCATGAGCTTCCTGAGCCCTGGGGAAATGTGGTTCTATGGAAAAGAGACATCAGAGTCTGATAGAGAAAAGATTTGCTCATGGAAGTTATTAATAGAAGAAGAGGGATATCTGTGAGGAAATATTAATAAATATTAATATTTATTAATATTTTAAATATTAATAAAAGGGGAAAGCAGAAGCAATAGCCAGGAAAACCATATTGAGGTTCCCATTGATTAGGAAACAAAAGAAATCAGGATGAATGGGAGAATAGGGGAAGGATGCTTGCTCATAGTAGAATCCTTATTGGTAAAAGTGAAGGGAGTTGGAAGTATCATCATTTTGTGGTCATCAGAGTAAAGACTGGGTTAGGCAAGAATCAGGAATGAATGTTAAACCAAGGGCAAAATTGTAAGGAGGAATGGGATGCTTATGTGGACTGTTTACTTATTGCAAAGGAAAATAATAGTACCATAAAGTAAAGAATAAGGAAATGATACAATACCAATAAATTCAACAAAATAGAAGAAGCAGAAAAATCATCTGAAAGAATACAATTTTCCAAGTTTGATGCTGAAAGGAAATGTAAAATACAGTCATCTATCTCTAAAATAAATTGAACATAATTTAAAACTTTTCCTCAAAAAATGTCAAGGCTGAGATGGATATATTGGTAATTGTACAATATTTAATGAAGAAATTATTCCAATCTTCTTAGACTTATTCAGAAAATAGAGTAAGAACTTACTCTTCCCATTATGTTTTACAGAGCAAGAATAATTCTTTGAAAATCAGATAAGTCCATTATATAGAACAATAACTTCAGCCAGAATCTCTAGTTGACATAGATAAAAATATTTTCACAGGATATATAAAGGCTAAAACATATACAAGAAAAGTTTGGTCTAGGAATATGAAAGTAGTTTAACATTTGAAAAATCAACATAATTCAGCACATTAGCAAAATATTGGATAAAAATTCTATGGTCATATCAATAAATACTTAACCAGTATATGAAAAAATATAATATTCATAATAGAAATAACTAGTTTACAATGGATTTATAGGGCAACTTCTCTCTAAATACATACACACAAAGTTGCATTTCTGAATACTAACAAGTAACTGGAAAACAAAATTTTTATATGGCCATAGCATTTAGAGTTGTATCAAAATATATCAAATACTTTGAAATAAACTTAATGAAAGATGTTTAAGCTCTTTATTCTGAAAACAATGAAACAATGGTGAGTGACCAAAGGAGACCTAAATAGATGGAGACATAAAATATTAACTATGTGGCACTTTACAGGAAAACTTTGTCAATCCCTGGGTTAGAAGAGTGATGATGACAATGACAATGATGATGATGATAACTGAAAATTTAAAGTTTAAGAGTAGAGAAACAAAGAGGAGAGATTTGAATTATATTTTGTAAGTAAATTCAATATTTGCTGATGGAGTTGAATATGCTAGTAAGGGAAAGGGTGGAACCTAGAATGACTTCAGAATTTCTGGCTTGAGCAACTACATAGATGTTCATACCTCAAGCACTGAAGACTAGTGGATGAAAAAGTTAAGGTGTGGGAGGGGTGGTGGGAAAAAGAGATTTATGTGGAACATGAGAGGCATCCCAAGCAGAGAAATAAATGGATCTGGGATGGAGATAAAAATCTGGTGGTCGGTAGAATTATAGATGACACTCAAATTATCTAAACAAGGAAAATATTCAGTGAAGTATAGGAGAATGAGGAGAGGATAGCATCAGAAAAAAGAAGGGTAACAATCTATGTTAACTGGTGCTAAAGACCTAACAAGGATACAACACGAGAATCCTCTGGATTAAGGAAACTTTGCAAAAGCAGTTTGCAGAATAGTTAGGAAGAATGAGAATTTAGTGTCATTTTAAGATTGAAAGAAAGGTGAAAAAATTAAGGTGTTAGTAGTTTAGATGACTCTCGAAAAGTTTGGGTACAGAAGTAGCCAACAAATGGAGTGAAGATGAAAGATAACTAGCATATGTGTATACACTTAATAATGACCTAGTAGGTCGTAAAACAATTGAAGTGGCAGAAGAAAGGAAGAATGAACTAAGTAGAAACATTTTTTTTTTAATTTGAGAGACTTCAAAGACTTCACCTACATTGCATATTATGTTATTTGCTAATCACCTCTCCTATGATAGTCTAACACATGTCAAGCATTTATCATTAGTATCAGTCCTGGGACTGCATTTAGCTAGCTGGGAAACCTTGAACAAGTGAACTTCTCTGAACTGGTTTCCTCATCTGTATAAGTGTGTTGGTGTAATCTCTGAGATATAACCTGCTTTCAATCCTGGGTTATTTGAAAAAATGAGTTTGAAACTTTCATTTCTTATGTCATTTGATTCCTTCTGCTATTTAACACCAGCCACAGTTCTCTCATAACAATCCCAAAAGATCACAGATAGGAAATAGGCCAAAGAGCTCCCAGTAACCATCAAGAATTTAGCCATAGAATTTTCACAGATGAATCTGGTCTTCAAGTTTCTCCAACAGTTTCTCGCAGACCTTCAAATTTTTATTGCTTTTGTCCCCATAAAACAGATCTTTTCATTCAGTGGTAAATTTATCTAGTTATATATGACCATGAGACATAGAGGGAGTCTGCTAAAAACAATTTGATCATGTGGTCTTCTTTCACTAAGCTGCCCTCAAGATGTCCCCATAAAACAGATCTTTTCATTCAGTGGTAAATTTATCTAGTTATGTATGACCATGAGACATAGAGAGAGTCTGCTAAAAACAATTTGATCATGTGGTTTTCTTTCACTAAGCTGCCCTCAAGGGCAGAGGGAATCAGAGGGTTGGGTATGGGCTTTGCTTTCTTGATTGGAATGAGGGTAAGTGGAAGATTTGAGGAATGGCATTGGCTAAGTATCTGCTTTTATTGTGACTAATTTTTGTTTTTTACCTAATTGATTGAATGTGATTGCTGGACAAATATTAAAGGTCAATTATTCCAATCACAACCCTTTTACAAATAAAGATAGCAAGTTTTGAGGTGACTTGTCCAAAGTTCACAATCTGTGACACAGCAAAGATAACATCTGGGATCTACCACCTCTCAATTCAATGCAGTTTGCTCCATGTGGTCCCCTTCAGCTCAACTGGAAAGATGTTCCCCAGCTTTGTGGAACATCAGACACCTGGAGATCATTTGAAAAGGCAGATTTGAAGACCTCATGTAAAACTTTTGATATTTGAATCTTTGCTGGAATACAGTAATCTGTGATATTAAAATCTCCCCTGCTGATTTTGATGATCAGCTAGGTTTGAGAACTTCTCACACAGGCCATGCAATTTTCAGGTCAGAGGGAAATAATCCTTTGCCTCAAACTGCATCCTAGCTTAATCCTCCAAGTTCACACCATTGAGTCAATGGAGGAAGTTCACTAATGAACTTCTTTTTAAAAAATCCTAAATTCTCATCATTTACCAAGTTCCTGGTTCAATTATCCATTCATTAATTCATCTAGGTCACCATTCGTTCAACAAATATTTAGTGACTCTCAAGTACATGCCTGGCTCTGTTCTAAGGGCTGGAGAATTAATCAAAACACAAGTTTTTAATCAAGGCTTAAAGGAGAGTTATCTTGTATTCTGAGAAAGTTTAACAGACAGAACCTTCCTCAACTGGGGAGTCAGGAAGTCTTCATGTCAATGTATCATAGGTATCACTGTTATATCAAACTTAATAATTTACAAACTGATCTTTGATTTGCTACCTCAAACATGCTCCTGCCCCAGTCCTCCAAATCTGAGTAAGTGCCATCTCCATTTTTCAAGTTCTTTTGTTTTTCTGATGAACTTGTCACATCAACATACAAGTCTTTATCTGTTACTCTTTCTACAAAAGATAGCCAGAATCTGATCAAATCACAACTCCTCCTGGACATCTCTAGATGAAACCATCCCCATCTTTCTCCTTACAGAAGTCTACCTTGTACTCCTCTCTGTGTCCCCCAGGTAGAAGCCAGTCTGAACATGTTTGTAGGTCAATTTATATTACTTTCCTCTTCAAAATATATTACTGGTTTCCTGTCTAATACAGATTAAAAAATTCAGAGTCTTTATCACAGTCTAGAAGGCTGTGTACCATCTGGCTGTCAATCGACATCTTCCCACACGCCTCCTACTCTCACTAACCCCACTTCAGTCACAGCGTCTTCCTTGATACAGTGGGTTGTATCCATCTCAGGCTTTTGAAATTGCTTGTTTCTCTGCCTGGGGATATTTCCTCCCAGATGTCAGCATAGTTCAGGTCTCAGTTTCTTCATGTTTCAGCTCAAATACCATATTTTCAATAGATCTTCCTTACCATACTATCTAAAATAGATGTTCATATCAAACCACATTCTTTTCTATTTCCTCACATGATTCATTTTTCTTCATAGTACTTATTTCCACATGATAGCATTTAAGTATATGTTTATTTATTCAAAATCTCTTTCCCTCACTATAAAACAAATTCTATGATAAGAATATTTTGTTTCCTGCAGTATCCACAGCATATAGAAAAATGTTGGACACAGACTGAGTGCTCAATAAATTTTTCTTGAATGAATAAATGAATGTAGTCACAAGGGGGCTGATAAGGAAGATGTGCAGAAATTCACCATGTGAAGATGGTGGAGAACGGAGCAGAATACAGAACATGCATCAGTGAAAATGAGGTCAAGTGAGAAAGAGACTTAAAAGTCTGAGCTATTTAGTACATGAATGAGGAGAAAGCACTCTAGGGCCTGCAACCTTCTCAGAAAATCCATAGAAACCCTGCTCCTTCCAGGACAACATAAAAAAACTCTCAGTCTTGAAATAAATGAACTGAGCACTGAATTCCAATGAGTTGCCTGAAAAGAGATTTAACTACTCATCTTGGTTTTCCTTGCTTGAAATTTGATACATCAGTTAATCTCACCTTGACATGGTCCATCCAGGAAGAGGAGCTGATTACAATGAAATAATTCTTATGGTTTTGGTAAAGCTTAATCAATGGGAGGAATGACTTGATTTCAAATCAAAAAGCATCAAGAAAGTATAATCTATTATTGTTTTTTTTTTTTTTTTGCTACTCTTTCATACTTCCTTACTTACTTTATCTTTCCTTTTCTCTTCCTTTTTTAAATATAGAATTTGGGTTCCAAAGAAACTATAACTATAGGTAAAATTCCAAGTAATTAATAAATAGAACAGTAATAGTGTGCCTATGGGCTCAGAAATCAGTTCTTGGCAATTGTGAAACTTAGTATGGAGAAAAAGAAATGGTGTGTGTTCTAAAACTTGAAGTCACTATAAATAAAATAGAATAGTTCTCTCTCCTGTATTTTCTCTCTCACCATATATATACACATCTATGTGTTTGAATATGCGTGAAAACATATATATATACACATGCACATATGTGTATAAAATCTTGCCTCATGAAGCATTACCCAAAAATTAAATTTGAAGTGAATTCTTCATGCTACTAATAAGATAATAGTGTAAGTGATCTTTCTATTGCAGATTTCAAAATATATTTTAAAGAGATTCAGCTGCTGGACAAATAAGGATAGAAAAGAACATGAGAAATTAAATTCATAGGTTACTTAGGTATGAAGCACATATTACAAGGGACAAGGGTATATAATCATGAAAGGGACTTTCAAACCTTAATGTAGGGATTTTTAAAAGATTAACAAAAATATTAAATAATATCTAAGTATGAGACAAGACTCCAGTTATATGTATTTTTTCTCCTTTGAAATTCTGACAGAATAGAAACTGAATTAGAAATGCCCTATTCAAAGACAGTTGAAGATCTAGGAATTTGTGTTGAGAGCAGATTTTCTCTATAGAATCTCACTAGTTAGCATCATTACTATAAAAAGAAATACTTATTGAGTACCTAGTGTGTACAGAGGAATCAAAGAACCATATAAATATTGAAAAGCAATGTAGAATAGTAGGTACAATCATGAACTCTGAAGTCAGACTGGATTGGCTGAAGCCCATATTAAAGATTTGTACCTTTATTTGTGTTCTTTAACCTCTTTCGTCCTCATTTGACTAATATATAAAATAGGGATGATGATTACATCCTGTGTAATAAATAAATGGTGCATGTGAAGACTTTAGCACAATCTATCTTACATAGGGAAAACGCAATAAATGGCTATTGTTATTATGCGTATGGGAATCTAAATTCAGACCAAATTTTTAACTTCTTTGAGTAACTATGTTATCTTCTTTGACCAAACAATGCACTCAAAAATATTTAGTAAAATCAAAATATCCTAATTACTGGACTAGACCATGATGATAAAACCGACCTAAATATTGAGGGGATAAGTACATTTTAATAATTTCACAAAGCTGACTGCTCATGACCAACTGTCAAAGAAATTCACAGATAATAAATAACCCAAGGAGAGCTATATTGCATAAAGCAGAGGAAACTTCATTAATGAGGAAAGATTTAAGTAGGACTTTCCAAAATGGAAAAAAAGTACCTAAGAAGGGGGAACGGAAGGACATTCCAGAGCCAGGGAATGGATGGCCAAGGATATCGATATCCTATGGAAAATAAAAATGCATTTAAGAGACATCATATAGACCCTCCAGGATGCAAAAATTTTATTTTGTTTAGAGGAATATTTGGAGAAATAAGACTAATAGCATCTGTTAATGGTGGATTTGGGACCCAGAAATTGAAGCACAGTTTTAAGAGAGGAGTTCCAGTAAAGCAGGGAGCTTGCCAGCAGAAAAACCACTGCAAAGGAATCCTTCATCAGTTGGGAGATGGGCAGAAGACATTTGCTGTCTTTAATAATAATATTCTGTGACTCTACAATTCTTGCAGTATAGATATGGAGATCTGCAGGAATGGGAATGATGGAATGACAACGATAATACATGGCTTCTACCCTATCATTCATTCAACTGTAACTATAGGTAGATCCTTCATTCTATCTCAGATCCTGATTCCTTCCCCAACACCTTTCTGTGGAGATTCAATGAACTTATTTCTATGCAAGTACCTTGTATATTGTCATGGGCTGTGTCAATATGTAAAGTTTAAACAAGTAGGATAAATTTGATAGCAATCTCACAGAAACTGTCCTGGGTAAAATGTAAGTTCCCATATTCCAAATGACCACAAGAGCTCTTATACTTGATTGCCAGATTATTTTGGGTGCAAAGGCCATTAGGCATTTACTCTCCCACTATGGCAATTTATATGAAAACATCCCCAATGATATGTTAGTATGTGAATTCCTCCATCATAATTGCAGTTTATTGCTCAGCTATAAAATTTTTCTATAGGCCAAGCTTGGTCTTCATATTCTGTACTCTGAAGTAATTTTATTTGTACTCACTTTGGAAATAATACTTGAAGAACTCAGAGGGTAGATAAACATGGGAAGAAGAGTGAGAGAGGGATAGGGAAAGCATAAAAAGGTGGGGAACTTTCCACAAAGCCATGGAGCATTATCAGAGAAAGACTAGGAGGCAGAGTAGGAGAGAAAGAATGTGGAATAGAATGACTGTAGATGAAGACCAAATGGAGGACCAAGAAAGAAGAATGGGAGACCACTGAGAGGAAAATGATAATATAATAGAGAAAAAAGTCTGGAAGGAAATAGAGCTTCTGACAAGACTTCTTTATCAGTATGCCTGTTCTGTCATTTTCTTCTCTCCAAACATCATTACACTTTTTAAATTAAACATTTACATAACATATACTATTGCTTGAACAAGTGTTTTATATCAGTTATACCTAGGCACATTAAAACAGTGCATATTTTAAATAAATTCCAGCCCATAGGTGGTTAGTGAATAAGGCGGTGCAGTTTTTCAATGGCATAGACTTCCAGAAGCAGAACAGAGACACTTCTGAGATGGCTGAAGTGGATTTCAGCTAAGCCTTTAAGGCTGAAAAGGATCTTAAAAAGGGGCAAAGGATACTCTAGACCAGGATTCTTAATCTTTTTTGTTCCATGGACCCTTTGCCAGCCAAGTGAAATGAACACTATTGTAATTTATTTATTGAATACATTCATAAGTGAAGGAAATGCTAGAGTTCAGTTAGAGGTCAGAGAAAATAAAGATAATAAATTGATTTTTTTTTCAATTCAAGCTCATAGACCCTCTGAAATCTTTCCATGGACCCCTTGAAGGTCCATGGACCCCTGGTTAAGAACCCTTGCTCTACATCCAGGAAAGACTCCTGCAAGCACAATTTATTCAAGGAATCTGCAGCCCATTGGCCTGTTTCGATTGACATGGAGAGAAACAATCAAATAACAAAAAAGAAAAAATAAAGCAAAGGGAATGGAGAATAAGAATAAAAATAATTACAAAAACTGATAATGGAGAAGGGGGAAAGGATGAGGAAGAGAAATAAAGACACAAGTTTACAAATATTCTGGGCCTGGGATCATCATGTGGTCTCAGAAAACCCAACACTGAAAAGTTTAGTCCTCCCCGTGGATTGGGCTTCTCTGTTTCTTTTCCAAGTGGGTTATGAAAAAAACGCACAGCCTGAACCCCATGGCCTGGTGCTCTGACCTGTCATTCTGAATGCAAGAAGCCCACTGCAAGCCCTACTATAACCATCTGAAATGCTGGCATAGAAACAGAAGTATAGAACCCCTGTAAAAAATGGGTACATACATGCAAGGAGTGCACCCCCTAAGGAGAGCCACCCGGTGTGAAATAAATGCAGCCTGCCCTGGCATGGCACTGCACACACGGAGAGCTGATGCAGCAAGATGAGGCAACAAAATGAGACACAGATTCCAGGTGCCACTGACAAGAATACCAGCAGACACCAGAACAAACAGTGAATGGACACAGAGGGTAGACAACTGGGGTGGGGAGGTGCAGGAAGGGGAGAGAAATAAAAAAAAAAAATCTTTAAAAAAAAATAGGTGCAGGTTAAATATATCAAATTGGGTTTCTTTATACTAATCTCCTGCCATTAATTTATTAAGACCCTAGACCATTAAAATGGACTTTTCTCCAGTTAAAATGAAAGTGAAAGAGAAAATGAGAAGGCAGTTATTGCAAAGTTCTTAACACATTTAATGAATTTATTATTATTGAGAATCACTTAAACACCCCACCATCAATTGCCATATGTGAGAAAATAAATACATCACATACATGCAACATAAAGCCCAGGCATAATAGCATGGCCTAAAACTGCCCTTCATAGCTGCATTGGGCTGGTTTTTCTTGCCTTATCACGTCCATGTACTTCCTCACATTCCAAGGTCTAGCGAGCTGAACTACTTCAGGTCTTGGAACATGCAATGCTAAACACCAACTTGGGGCTTTTGAATTTGCTGTTCCTTCCAGCAGGAATGTTCTGAACTCCACTCTCTCACTCCCCTCTCCCCCATCCCACCACACTCCCTTCACTGGATACCTTTCTTCAGCACTCAACTACAGGTCTTAGCTTCAATGCTGGAACTTTGCCCTAATCCTCCAAGTTGCGTTAAATGACCCCTGTAATAATTAGAATGTAATTTTACTGTAACAGACTTATTCCAGATATAACAGCTTTAATTATCTCTCATTTAGCAAACAGGGCTTAAGCAGTACAGGCTTGGAGTAGAAGATACACTGAGTCAGGGACCCAGGATTTTTCTTGTCATTCCACCAACCCTAGGACTTGACTTTATCTGTAGTGTGCAAGCTGGCTTCCCCACGACCACAGACCACATACCAACACAGTGGGAAGCCAGGACAGGAGAAAGACAGGCCATAATGCTTCCATTAAGGAGAAAAAAACTGGACATGTTAATTTTGCTTCCATATATATCCCATTGACCAGAAATTTGTCTATGTGATCACAATTAGCTGCAAAAGACAACTAGAAAGATAGTATCATTTTGGGAACACATGTGACCAATAAAATCAGAGTTCCCACTGCTATGTCAGTGGTGGTCAAGGCATGATTTCTTCCCCTATGTGCTGCTTACTAGAGCACCCTGCACTTCTCCCAGTTCAGCACATTTCACACTATCTTGAAATCAACTACAACCTGCATTCTTTCACCAGGTATATACTGTGAGACTGGGCTGTATCATGAGTGCCTTACTGAGAGTCTGACACATTGTATTCATGTAATAATCACTACTGTAATGAATACATTCAAATCAAACCTGAATACATGGAGAAAGCAGTAGGCAAATGCAACGGACAGTGGAACCGGGTTCTCTGGGATAGTGAAGGGTGTTATCATGTTATCATTAAGGAAGTGGATTAAGTGTTGTTTATATGATGATAAATTGGGAGCTTAAGGGGAATATTAAGTCTTTTCTAATGGTTTATCTGTACTCCGCCTCCTCCTGGAAGCCTGTGAGGGTTGAAAGTAGAATGGGATAGAAAAAAAGAGCACTGGAGTTGGAGACAGCATAAGGATTTCGTTATTATGGACCAGATCATCAACAAGTGAATACATCTCTTTCATCCTCCATTTTCCTTATGAGAAAATCGAAATTAGACTGATGTGGGAATGCTGGCCATTATCATCATTTTGGGAATTTGTAAAGGCAAAATTTCAACAGAAGGATTTTACTCTGCTTCAAAAACAGAGGCAACTGATCAATTGGGCAAAAGTGTGTATCTGGCAAAATTCATTGCCTGGCACTCAGCTGATCTGTAATGGTCACTGACTCAGGCAGTGCTAATTATGATCCAACTTCTGCCTTCTCTGGGAGAATGGGATGCCAATGCAGTTAAATTTAAATGGTCAACAAAACTATATCACACTGAGTCACACCACATATGTCTGTCAGTGTTTCAGTCATTTTCTAGTGTGAATACCAAATCATGACTTCATGGAATTTACACACAGGATGAAGCTAAAATAGATGCAGTACTTAGAAAAATCATGTGTGTGGCAAAGATTATTTTCAGTTAGATAGTCATTAGACAAGTATCCCCAAAATTAAACTCTCGAAAATATCAATCTTGTCTAATCTTTGTAAACTATACAAGTATGGCAGTTGACAGGCATTTTATCAGCTGCTCAGGATAGCACCCTCTTCCCCTACTCCAACTTCTTTGTTCTGATTGGAGTCAGGAATTCATGTTCCATACTTCACACAGACTGGTCCCTTCTAGGGCCCACACAAAAAGTCATGTAACCTCCTGGGAAAGTCAGACTCTTCCTTACATCTTCTCAAATACATCTTTTGTATTTGCTGGTAACGGTGTAAGGATGTGAACCAAGAATTGTCAGAATATATGCTTCCTACCACTATAATAAGTCCATCTGTGGTAAAAGAGAAGAAAAAAGTGTAGGTTAAGATAGAGTAAGTTGGAGGGCTGAGGGAGTGCTGATGGCCTCATGAGCCATCATGGCCAGGAGCCCTACTCTACCCTTTACCCTTATTATTCTGTTGATGGAAGTCAGTAAAATTGCCATTTTTTCCCCCTTCAACTATGGTTGGATCTCTGTCACTTACAAGTGAAAGAAGAATGCTCCCCTAAATCTTGATGACTACTTCAACCTTACACCAGTCTCTGAAGCAAAAATAGGAGTGGATGACCATTCCCTCTGTTCCTTACAAATAGACTGCCAGTCAAGGTTACAGGACACTCTAACTATAGATCAGAGCCTATGGATTTCTCTAGACCTCTGAAAGCAAACTGTGGATTCTGATGCTTCTCAAAAATGATGAAAATTAATTTGGTCGAGTCTCAGGTTTTCTTATTCCCCTTGCTCTTATATACCATCCTGAAGGATTTTCTTCCAGATGAATTAGTCCAAAATAAACTAGATTTTTACACTATTCTAATATATAATATTGGTAATAGTAAAACGATTTCCAGACAATGTTTCTCCATTATCTAACTAAATTGTCACAAAATACCTATGAAGAAGGTATCATGATTCCCATTTTATAGATAAGTTGAGACACAAGGAATTATTGTTTCATAATCTTTATATAGAGAAGTATAGACTTTAGATTTTCACCCTGAATTTCAGGGGAAACAAAAATAATGGTGTCATCTTCATTAAGAAAAACATAAAACTTACCTCAAATTGAAGTTTCTTGCTTTTCCTTCTAAATATGTAATTTACTTCTCAAGCGAATGGTCATTAGGATGTGAAGGCTCCAAGACAACCACTGCATATGCATGTGTGTGTGTACATACATGCCACCATATGCACCCAAAGTTTCCATATATATTCTAGTAAAATAGGTTAAAACTTTAAAGGGGACAAGTTTTCTAGGGAATAGCTACAAAGTGAATCCTGAGCAATTTACAAAAAGAAACCAGACAAAATGATTGCATGTATCTAAATCTCAATTCTTGTTTCAGCAATTTACTAGGCACTTTCTGTACATATGATCCCTTTGCCCTGTGCTCATCTGCAGTGTCCACTGCCCTCATCTTCTGGACCAACCCAGTCAGGAATCAATTCCGTATGCTCATCCTTGCTTGTGAGCCATCTCTGACCTGAGACCTCATTCGAATCTGGACAGCACTCAGCTAATGTCCCCAGTGTCTGTTAATTTATCATTCTAACCTTTATAAAACTGAGGTCCTATCATTCTGTTTCGGAGTCATTCCCAGGCCCTGGTATCCTGCCCCAGCAGCCCATTCCAGGGCCTTGCTCTACCTCTCAACTCAGACTTCCATGATGTCAAATGCTTGCCTGCCTACCCTTTAGGGCCAGCCCTGGATTCTTCTCTACTGCCATACCTCAGAATTTCCAGAGTACACAGTTTGACCAGGTCAGGGACTTCTAGTGCTATCATCTTTTGTTCTAGCCTCGAATCTCTTTGCATTTTCACATGGATCTGCACAGAGGACCAAGTCGGTGGTTCTGCATCCAGGTCCCAGTGCAGCCAAGCCCATCCAGCTGGGATCTCAGACTGCAGCCATTCCCTCTCCCAGCCATACCATTATGGCAGGAGGCCAGACCATCTTGCTGCCTTAAGTATAAGCACCACCACCGCATCCTATAGAGCATGAGTTCCTCTCTAAGTATTACCTTGCTCCTCAGATTAAATGTAGTAGAGTTAGGAGAGATAGATCTAGAGAAGAAGTTCAGGGTTAAGGATAGGGATGGCCTTAATATGCCTTCCTTTCTGCAGAATTATTTACTTTGAAGCAACTGTAGGTAAAGGACAATGGCATTTTAGATTCTAGATTAATTGGGTGGAATGAGCTAGGTCATAACACACAGCTAGGTAGCTAGGTTTAAAGTTTCTATCCTCATTCACTTTGAAATAAAGGACGAAAGAGGAAATAGAGTTAGGGGATTTTTCATGAAGGAGACAAACTGCTCAGAAGGTTACATTTTCTCCATAGGATCAAAATAAATTTTACAATGTAGCAGATTGATAGTGGAATCCTTTCTGCAATCAGGAGAGCACATCTGGAGCCCTCACAGCTTTGCTCTGAGTTAGGAAAGAGGCTGGAGGATGAGAGTGAGGGAAGGAGCTTGCTTTGCAGATCTCTCCAAGGGATCAATTTTCTCTCCAATTGTGGGTGGTTATGTGTTTCTAGTGGGGAAGGACAAAGAGTTCAAGAATTCTCCAGCCAATTGCATGTTTTATTCTAAAAGAATGTTATTAATTTGTCTAATGGCTCCTCAGTTGTAAAACATAAGAAACCAAGAGTTTCATATCCTATTTTTCAATGATAATCACCTATTCAAGCAAAGCTCAAATCTGGAAATACAATTTTCATAAGGTGTAACATCCCATTTTTAGAAAACATTGTCTATTAAGATTGAATGACAGAAAAGTTGAAAAAATTCAATTATCCTTTCAGGATCAATCTATCTCTGAAAAGGTATAAATGAGGAAGAGTTCATTCACCCCTGACTTCTAAGAAATCTGAAGATGCTGGGCTTTAATGGACCATGCCTGTGAAGTCATTAATTTCTTGTTGCAATAAATTAAAGAAATAGTTTTACCAGTCTGAAGTCTAAATAAGTACTCAGCATTTACATATTTTCAGTTCAAGTGCAGCGAGTCATCTATTTTCATGTGATTGCAAAGATTCTCTTTGGGTGGGGGTGGAGATGGGGATGGGGATGGGGGTGATTGTTGCAGAGCTAAATAGGTTATTTGAGAAAGATTCAGTTTAAATTGTTAGAGTCAGCTGTGTCAATACAGGGTCTAATAAAAAACCCAGGACTCAAGTTTCAATTTAGTAAACAAACAACTACCTAAAAGGGAAAGGAAAAACAATAGGAAAAGACGAAAATAAAACAACTTGCAGTTGTAGGAGGTCTCCTACTCTAACTTTGCCCAGAAAAATGCCCAGCTGTATCTCCCAGACATACTGGAGTAGAAGGTACAGTCTAAAAAAAGGCAGATGATGAAGAAGGGCACACAGAGCTGTGAACTCCTCCTCCACAGCCGAAGCAGGAGAAAGGGGGGAAGGGGTAGTTACATAGAATTTTACAAAGCTGACAAATTAAGCCAAAATGGACAATTGAGAATCTCCGAATTCCAGCCTCCCCAGCCATGGTCAAGCTACATTTAGCATTTTTTCGAAGTGAAAAACAAAGCAAACAAATTCTGGAAAACTGTACGTCTTCCCTAATAATCTATTGGAATAGAATGAAATAGGAAAAAGGCTTCATGGGTTTTGTTTGGCCATATCAGATCTATTTATAGAAAGATGACTTTAATTGGAAATATTTAGTATACATTAGAAGACTGGAGAAAAATATATGGGATGTTTTTCCTGCAAAGTGGAGTTTATTATTCTGTACAGCTAAGTCTTTCTCTTATTCTACCATTAATAGATCTACCGACTGTATGATCGAGCATTCCTTAACTAGAAGTGAAGTAAAATTGAAACCTTGTCAAAATTAATTTTTGGAATTAGCAAACATACAGATAGATATGAGACTTTCAAAAACAGGAAGGAATCTAAACTAAAAGTACAAGGACAATAAGGAAAGAGTTTGATTTAATGACAGTTGGTGCATGTTAAATATTGTGAAAAGGGAACAGCGATCATTTGTATTTCAGAAGAAAATTTGATTCGCACACACTATAAAGAAAATCAGGCACTAGGGTAATAGAAGAACTCAGGTAATCTAAGGCACCCAAATCACCTTTATATTTTTAACAACATGTAATGCAAAGAATTGAATGAACAAGGCTAATCTGTTGAAGAAATGGACTAAATATGTAAATCCAAGTACTTATGTTTGAGACTTTCTTGTACTATTTCTCGCCCAACTTGGTTGCAGGCCACTAAAACAGATAACTCTTTAGTAGATTCCCATTGCTCCAATCCCTCCGCCATTCAGTATTCCTGCCACCACTGACCTTTTGCTTTGGAAATAAGAGTTCACACCTTGGTAGGTGGTGTGCATTGAGAACAGATGCAAAGATGGTTATTCTCTGCTGCTCTAATCAACTCATTTGCCTCCATGGGAGGCCAAAACCTCCCAGAGAAGAGGTAGACAGACCACCTAACATCCGCCTCTTTCGCTTTCTTGGTTGGATATCCCTGAGCATAACTTAGTGAACTTCCTAGACTCCGGTGTCACTAGGTATTAGGAAATTAAGAGAAAGAAAAAGAAAATCAAGAGATGGTTATAGCAGGAGCATTTGGGCCCTGACTCTCTCTGATCTCTGAAGATCCCTCCAACCTAAGTGTTTCCTGGTAAGACAGGTACCCCAATATCCAGAGACTTCAGAGAAAGTTGGTTCTCACTCCATATCTCACATATCAACCTAATCCTGGGGTGTCTAAATAGTTCTATGAGCCCAGATGTTTAGGCACTCGTTCTTTCACTCATTCATTCTGGTTGATAGCTGAGAAAGGGTAGAGTTTATGTTGCCTGGTGACAACAGATGGAAATCAAGACAAAGACTCTATAAAAGCTTACAGAAGGAAGAATGGTTAAGTCAGTCCTTTAGAGTACCAAAGAAATCACCTAGTCCAACCTCTTCACTTAAGAAGCGAGAAAACTCAGAGAACGACACTTTGCTCTTCAGATTCTGACTCCTACAGTTCATCTGTGACCATGTGCAGAACTCATAGATGTCCTTCTCAGTCCAAATACACAAAGATGGCTTAGAGTTTAAAATTTAAGTCTACCAATTTAAACTAGCTTTCTTGACCTTCATTATATTTTGCAGATTCATTAACTGATGTTTAGAGAAATTAAATAATTTGCACAGTGCATAGATTTAAAGTGCTCAAATGAGTTCACCTTGCAAAGCCCTTGGTGTAGTACAGAGTAGCTTAATATATGGCATATGATAAAGGAGAGCACCAATATGTTTATATGTATTACATTGATACTACATCATAACAGATGCACCTCTTTCATCTAGTGAGCACACATCAGTAATCTACCTTTAGAGTTCCTTTTATGTATTTCCTTCCCAAACACATGCTGAGCAGCACACATCCTCAGCCTGATTTCCATGTCTGTGCTACATATGCACCTCCATCATCAGCTGCTGAGCTTCAGCACTTCCCTGTGTATGCGATTTTTTGTTGTTAAATGCTAAATTACTGCCTTGAGAAAGTGACAAGTGACAGTTTGCAAACCTTTTACCATCCTGAAGCTCACTCTATAAAATAAAAAAAGGCATAGAATAGTAGGTTTTGGAACTCATAAAGTGTGTATATGTATACAGTTTCAAGAAATTTGTATTTATTCAAGTCAGAGGATTTAAGTGAGTCAATGCTAAGGAAGTAGACAGCTTCAGTTAATGAGGCCAATTATTTAGAAAAACAGAACTGTCACTGTTGCTAGCTACATGAAAGAATAGTTTTGTCATTGTCAAATGCTGACTACATTAACAGAAATAACATTTTTTTTTCATATTGAGATGTTCCCCAGAACTGCACATTTGTCAATAAATATAAAACCCTTTTACTAGTTGTTGAATGTTACCTTCTAGCCTTGGAACACTTTCAGCAGCTTCCTGAATATGGGGAAAGGGAATGCTAGGGACTTATTCCCAGAGATCATTTGCCCCCTGTGATGATTTCACTTGCTGGTTTCAGAAGCACAGTGGATACTGTGGATTATGCCTGAGGCTACCTCAGTGACATCTCGACGACTGATCTTGTAAGATTCTACAAAATAGAAATCGAAAGGTAGAAATCCTAGAATTGCAGAGCCAAAAGTAAAGCTGCATGTTATAGTAGGAAAATCATTCAGCTGCTCAAATTCTCCTTGCCTCCTTTTTAGTCGAACTACTCTACAGAATGTTCGACTTTCTCTCCCTGTACCTCTTTCCTCAGTTTGCTCCAATCTGGTCACTGCACTTCCTCTATCAAAAGAGCCCTACCATTTTTGAGTACTGAAATTGTTCTAAAAGTTTTAAGATGATGGATGTACAACACTGTGATTATACTAAAAGCCATTGATCATATGCTTTGGATAGAATAGCCAGAAATAGTAGCTATGTACAGTAGGGAAGGCATACAGATTGAGAGTTGAGGAATTTTCTTGTCTATTATTATTATTATTATTATTGAAATAATGAAAATGCTCTCTAGTAATGATTGAAGTGATGAATGCACAACTATGTGATTATAGCAAATACCATTGATTGTACACTTTGGATGAATTGCATGATTATTAATATGCTTCAATAAAATTGATTTGTTAAAATAAAAAACTCAAGTAAAACAAATATGAGTGATATTGCATATATGACGTTTTTTTTTTTAAAGATTTATTTTTATTTTTTTAATTCCCCTCCCCTCCCCTGGTTGTCTGTTCTCTGTGTCTTAGTTTCCTGCGTCTTGTTTCTTTGTCCGCTTCTGTTGTCTTCAGCAGCACGGGAAGTGTGGGCGGCGCCATTCCTCGGCAGGCTGCTCCCTCCCTCGCGCTGGGCGGCCCTCCCCATGGGCGCACTCCTTGCGCGTGGGGCTCCCCTACGCGGGGGACACCCCTGTGTAGCACGGCACTCCCTGCGCGCATCGGCACCGAGCATGGGCCAGCTCCACACGGGTCAAGGAGGCCCGGGGCTTGAACCTCGGACCTCCCATGTGGTAGACGGACGCCCCAACCACTGGGCCAAAGTCCGTTTCCCTATATGACTGTTTTTGAAAAATATAAATACAAATATACAAGAGAGAATGAAAAAGAATAACAACTATGTATGCCAGATGAGGCATAGAGAAATTGAGAGTAATAGATTTGTTTGTTTTTTATTATTGGAACAATGAGAGTGATCAGGAAGTGATTGGGGTGCTGAATGCACAAACATGTGATCACACCAAATATCACTGATTGTACTCTTTGGATGGATTTATGCTTTATTAATAAGTATAAGTAAAATAGAAAAAATGCTTAAAAAGCATGAATTTAAGAAATAAGGATAATTTTTTAAAAAGAGAGAGAGAACCCTACCAGGTTACTGATGATCTCCCTTTGACCAAATAAAATGGTATTTTTAGCCCTTCTCTTACTTGGTCTATTGGCAATAATCAGTCCCCCAAGATTAAGATCCAGATCTTGTTGGAAGGGCATAGCAGTGATTCTCGGAATGGTAAAGAAGTTTTTTGAGTTGCTGTTCTTCTAAAACTTGTAGAAATTCTTCTCGCATGCTATGAAAAGCCTTCCACAGGGGAGGTGCAGCTCACTGGAACTCATTTAAAAATTGCCAGAAATCCTCCACGGTAAGTTGCTGGTAGCTGGGTCACCACAGGCTCCCACATGCTGCAGCACGCATTGCAAGAACCTGCTAAGCCTGCTGAGAGAGGTCTCCAGAGCTGTGAAGGGAGCCCCGTCCTCCTCCACTGATCCTCGGATACCCTCTACTGACAAACTTAGCACTGTCCTAGCTGGCAGAGTCCAGTTCAATTACTGCAGAATAGGCAACAAAGGGTGGTGGTGGATGGAAAATGCAGCACATTGAGAAGTGGCATAGCCAGCCACCCAGAAAGTTTTCTATTCATTTCCAGTTGTCCCAAGGGACTTGGCATTTAGATGCCTTCAAAGGAAGTGCAAATGTAACATGTCCACAACCAAATACATGGTCTTTCTCTCCAAACCTTGTCCATTCTTCAGTTCCATTAACATTTCCTTTTTCCCCAAGCCAGAAACACAAGAGTAAGCATAAACACCTCCATTTTCTTTACATTCTACATCCAATCCACCATCAAATCTTGTCTACTTTATTTTTAAACTCTACTCAGATCCCTCTGTTTCCTTCTCTAGCCACTAGCATAAGGCCTGGCATAAAATACGTAATAAGAATTTGATGAATGAATTAGTCTCTATATGGTAGACTAAATAACAGCCCTCCCAAAAGATATCCCCATACTAATCCCTAGATCTTGGGAATGTTATCTTATATGGTGAAAATAAAGAGACTTTGCAGATGCAGTTAGAATGGGGTGATTTTCCTGGATTATACAGTCAGACTCTAAATGCCAACAAATGTATCCTTATAAAAGGGAGACAGGAAGAAGTAGATTTGA
This sequence comes from Dasypus novemcinctus, assembly GCF_030445035.2. Taxonomy (NCBI): domain Eukaryota; kingdom Metazoa; phylum Chordata; class Mammalia; order Cingulata; family Dasypodidae; genus Dasypus; species Dasypus novemcinctus. Next base: position 30,173,354 of record NC_080678.1, on the reverse strand, counting down.
AACACACAGTAGAGGAGTCGATGTAGCCAAGAAAGCAGAAATTGGAGAGATACATTCACAAACCAAGGATGCCACAGCCATTAAAAACTGTAAGAGACAAGGAACAAATTTTCCCAAGGAGCTCCAGAGAGAGCATAGTCCTACCGACATGATTTTAGTCTAGTGAAACTGATTTTGGACTTCCCACTATAGAACAATGAGAGAAAATAAAGTATGCTGTTTTAAGTCATCAAATGATTGTTACAGCAGCCACAGGGAACTAATTCTCACTATCACTAGCACCCTAGTCTTCTCTACCATGGTCTCATTCTAGAAATGCTGCAAGAATCTCCCTAATCCATGTTATCCCCAAACTAACAAATTTCCCACAATACATCTAAAGGGACTTTGCTAAAAAATGTTAACATTCATCACCTTTACACAGTTGATAATGTTTATAACATTTCTTCAATGGTTTTACTTTGTTTATAGAATGTATAAAATGTTTTGCACCACCTACATGACTTACACTCTTCTGCATGGTCTAGTAATTTCCTCTCTCTCTAACCTAGTCTCATACTTCATATTTCCCTTTCTCTCTTGTTTCTAAGCACACCTACTTGATGCCCTTAATCTTGTCAAACTTCTTTATCCTCTCTTCTTCTATTCACCCACAACCAGGAAATCCCAACTCATCCTCCATGATCCAGTTCATTTGTCATTTCCTTCGGTGAACTCACACTAACCTCCCAGACAAGGTCAACTTATTCTGTTTTGTTTGCCTAATGAAATATTCCTCTGAAGTTATAATTTTAATTTTGCATGCACTGTGTGTATGGTTTTATATATATATATATATAATGGTTTTATATATATATATATATTTTATATATATAAAATGGTTTTATACATATATATATGTATATGTGTCTCCTCTCAAAGTTCTAGCGTTTAAAGTGTATGCTTCATGATGACAAAGTCACTATCTGAATATTTTCTCCAGTGCATCAACAGAACCTGTCATATGTGATGCTAAATTCATTGAAGTACGTTATAGACAATGTAACTATACCTGTGGTCCTAGCTCTGCCAATGACTATTTTGCTACCAGGTGACTTCTGTCCTTTGTTATTGAAATTTATATGTACATATACAGAGCACAAATGTCACTCCCTAGGGATCCCATCAATTTGGGGATAAATCCTTTAGGCAGTGTTCCTAGTCTCTAGAAGTTTGAATAGAGATAAGTGTCACCCTTCCTCACATCCTTTTTGTTTTTCAGATTAAAGAATTGAGGATTAAATAAAACTGGGGCCAATTCTGTGTCACCCTCCTAGAAGGCTAGGTTTCAAACTAGGCTTTTTAAAAACTAAAACCACCACATTTCTTTAAAAATTCACCTCACCTCCCCACAGTTCATACATACATATTTTTTAACCATAGATTATAAATTCCTTGGGGAAAGGAACAGTGATTTATGATCCTACATCAAGGCCAAAGGCAACCCAAGATGGGTGGTTTTACGCTTGGGGAGTGGGGCAGCTATGAAGTTGGAGTCCAAGGCAGGCAGACCCCAGACCACAGATATCACAGGAGAAAGAATCACCGACACTCTAGGGCAGAGATGACTGCCTTATGCTGGGTGGGGCAGTTCTGGGCCTACAGGAGTTAACTAAACCACCAAGGTCCTTTCCATGCCTCATCTTCCTCAACCCAGTGCTTGGCAACCTTAAATAAATTTGGCATTTAAGTAAATTGGAGAACTTTCCAATACGGCAGAAAAAACAAACTCAGCTCTTTGAATTCTGGTGTTAACCTAAAGCCTAACTGCTTAGAAACTCAGAATGTCTTCCTTCCCTTCCCTCCATGAATAGAGATAAGAAGGATCTGCAGATGCACAGGGTTAAAGCAATGTCTAACCCTCTGTAAGTTACAGTAGGCTGAGGTGTGAAAGGAGCTCACGTACCCCAACTTCCTTTCTCAGTTAGCAACACGAGCATGATCACATGCTGTCTTTTCTGAGGCTAATACAAAGGTGCTCAATCTTGAAGAGGGAATGGCCTCCATACTTGACAAGAGGTAGAAGAAATACAAAGAAAATATGCTACTCTTGACTGAACTCATGTTTATCAATCCTTCTTTGGTCCAGAGCCATGAGAGGTATAAAAGGTATAAAAGCTTGACTTCCAGGGAAATTATTGCAGGGAACCTTTCTTGGCCTCAAAATTAACTTCTTATCAGAACAGCGAGTGATTACAAATAATGCTTAAAAGATGCATGGGCCTTTTTTCTCTTGGACAAGAGACCTCACTGGGGCACTAGGGGTAAAACAATCAGTCCACAGCCAATACTGCAGGGTCTCTCTCCATACAAGAGTACCAGCCCACTCATGCACAGTCAGAGTAGACTTTATAAACAAAATTGCATTTATAATGCATTTTGAGTAACTCAGTATTTAACTTAGTTTTTTTTTAAAAGCAGTTTTATTGAGACATATTCACATATCATACAATCTATCCAAAGTGTACAATCAATGGCTTTTAGTATAATCACAATGTTGTGCATTCATGACCACAAAAAATTTTAGAACAATTTCATTACTCCAGAAAAGAAAACTCCACACCACTTAGCTGTCCTTCCCCAGCCCTACATAACCACTAATCTAATTTCATCTTTAAAAATTGATTTATATTTACATTTTAAATAAATGGAATCATACAATATGTAGTACTTTGTATCTGGTTTCTTTCACTTAGCATAATGTGTAGTTTCTTTTTTTGTCTATTAACATCTTACAATATTAACATATTAATACATTTGTTTCAGAGAAAAATGGTCTTATATATGCAATTTTACCCATCTTCATATTTTGTGTGTGTGTGTCAATACCTATCTTTATTAAGTTTCAGGATATTGCTGTATTTTTTCACTTCTTTCTCTCTCTCTCTTTCTTTTTGTCTTTTTAAAAAAGATAAATAGATCACATAAAACATTACATTAAAAAACATAAGAGGTTCCCATATACCCCACTCCCCACCCCTGCTCCTCTTAGTATATGTGCTGCCAAAGCGAGCACATATACTAAAATTGGAATGCTTCCCAAATTTGCATGTCATCCTTGCACAGGGGCCATGCTAATCTTCTCTGTATCATTCCAATTTTAGTATATGTGCCTGCTTTGGCCGCACATATGCTAAAATCAAATCACCACGCGGACACTCGTGTGGGCACTGGCTCACTGTACAAGCATGCTTTCTTTTCTTCTTTTCCACCAGGAGGTTCCAGGGATCAAACCAGGGTTCTCCCATATGGTAGACGGAGACCTTATCACTTGAGCCACATCCACATCCCCCCAGGAAACACATATTAAGCCCTCACAAGCCCTGGCTTAGTGGATGATGGGACAGTAAAATCGTCATTTCCACTGTTACTGCGGCCTTGCTCTCCTTCACCATCCTATCCACGGCGGGCTCTGATTCCAAGGGTGACTGTCCCCCAGGCCTTCTCTCCCCATGACTCCCACCCCCAGGCTGGGGAAGGGGTGGAATCCTCAGGAAATTTAGACATTCCCTTTATCCCGTAAAAAATCATGGCTCTCAAAATTATGTTAATTAGTGGTGCAAATTTAGACTTTTATACTGGTATAGGATTACCCATAGTTTGCGTTAGTTCAATTCTATTCAATTTAGTATGAAGGTGATGGTCTTTGTTTTAAATGGTGAGTGTTTCTTATGTGGTCAATATGTCCTTTTCTTTTCCTTTTTTCCCTGAAATCAACTATTTTGTTATCTGCAATATGGCTATTCTAGATACTAGATATAGGAAAAGCACAGTCCAATCATGTAGCCAGTTAGCATTGAGTTATCACAGTCTGACAGCTGGGAAAAGAAAAAACAATCAAAACTGTCCTAAGCTCTTCATTAGTAATGCCCCAGTCCTAGCTGTAAGCAGATGAGGCGTTACTCATGGTGAGAGGAAGAAGGAGAAAAACAAAAAACAAAAAAACAGAGACACTAATGTGGAATTACAAGTAATTGAAAATGAATTCCAAGATGCATTTTAATAAGTTGGATTTGTTTTTTACATTTATTTCTGGAGGAAAAGGGATAAACAGCAAACCTTTCAGGGAACTGTCACTTGTAAATTATGGCAAATACATCTAGATTCCAAAATATTTTAGAGTAAACCTCAAGGTAGAGGCAAAATATTTTAGTTTATTTTGGAACATGGGCATCATACATCTAAGAGTTTACCCAAAATAGGCCACAATTTCTGCAAGCTCACTTGAGAGCAATGAAGGGCCTGTAATGATAAAGTTCAAGTAGTGGCAGGAGAGTCCAACAATGCCCACTCAATTATTTTTCAACATTTGACTCATGTAATACTGAGTTTTACTACATCTTTGATTTGTGAAAATGTCCCCAAGTTACTAAGGTTCACATCTGTTATCTAAGACTGAACAAAGCAGAAAGTACTACTTAAAAGCAAAATATACAGGTTAGTGAAATCTTTGCTATGAAGATGCAAGAAGTTCCTGTCCCTCCACAACAGCAGCTGCACCCAAAAAGAGAAGGTTAAAGAGTTGGTTTGAGAGATGATTGCAGCTGGGGCCCTAGTAATGGACTTTTCTCTCCTCCTGCATGGTTGGCTTCCTGCCTCAAGGAAGGGATGAGACTCCAAAGCAAGCAGCTTTCTCCTGCACAGTCTGATATTAGGCAGTTACCCAGCTGATTAATCTGAAGTTACTCCTGTCATTTCATTGGATTTTGAGCCTTCCCTGACTCAGTAGCCTAAGTGAAATCCACTTATACAAACTCTTGTAATACTATGTGCTTGTACTTGCCTGTCTTAATTCACATAAAAGTTGTGGTTATACTTTCAATGCCGTGAGTATTCAATTATTTTGTGTCCTCTAATAGACTAACTTACATGAGTACAGGTAACCTTGTGAGTCTTGTCGATTATTTGTATGTTATCTATTGCTGTGTAACAAAGTACCAGAGAACCTGTTGACTTAAAACAATGCACAACTAATTCCTGTCAGTTTGGGATCAGGAATCCACACACCACTTGACTGGGCTGTTGCAGAGTCTTGCTGAAGGTTGCAATAATGGTGGCAGCCAGAGCTAGTGTCTCATCTGAGGGAATGAAGGATTTACTTTCAAGCTCCTGTGGTTGTTGGCAGAATCAGTATCTTGAGGCTTGTTGGACTGAGAACCTTAGACCCTAACTGGCTGTTGGCTGCACGCCATCCTCACTTTACTTCGTAGTATGCCAGCCAAGAAAGGAAGAGAATATACAAGTGGGACAGAGGTCATAATCTTTTGTAAGTTAAGCATGAGAGTGACAGCCCTCAATGTTGTCATTCTATTGGTTGGAAGCAAGGTACTAAAAGGAGTACAGAAGGCTGTGAAGGCTGGGGAGTAGGGAACACTGGGGACCATTTCAGAAGTCTGTCAACCCCACAGGCCACAGATTGTGAAGACAGGTCCTGGGAAGCACTCCAAGGGGAGTCTGCCATCTGGGCAGCCAAGGACAGCAGAGGAGCAACCTTGCATCTTCTGTCAGAAAACTGCCCTTGACAGGCTGAGATTTGTGTCAGAGCCAGGCCTTGGCAGGGAGCCTCTTAGGTTTTTTCAGGAAATACTGACCAGCTCTGAGCCAGGGATACCTACAGCTTAAGACTATTGCCAGAGTGTCAGCACTGCCGCAATATTCACAGCCCAGTGCAGCTCAAACCCTTGAAACCTTGCTTTATAGCTCCTGATGCAACTTAATGTGAAATCCTTGGTTTTAGAATTCTCTAATTTCCTTTAAGGAATTGGGAGAGACTCCATGTAGTAGTCTGGTAGACTGCTATAGGTTTGAGAAGTTTGATTGCAAAGTATTCCTGAAGGCAATTCAACTTCCTGTCATTTCCTGCAATGAGATTTAAAAACTAAATATATATAAATCAAGGGCCATGGAAGGTGCTCAATGGTTACAATACAAAGCTCTGTTTTCCTGACACTTGGGCAAAGAAATTCCCGGGGGGTCAATGTAAAATCTTTACCAGGGCTCTTATCTGAGGGTTGGGGAGGAATGTGATGAGGTAGATGGGGTGGGGAAAGGGAAGGACCAGAGCAGAATTCTTTGTTTTTATGGAAGGTGGTTATTATTATTATTTTTGGACTGTGCTTGTCTGAACAAGTTGCATACTAATAGAAAGGCAGAAAAAAACATGTGACGTGGTGAAAGGAGAAACAACATGTAGTAAAAAGGGGAGTGCAAAGGATCTTTGCCCAACCTCCCTGAGCCTCCTCTTCAGTATTCAGCATGGCTATAATTTGTGTGTGTGCCAAGAACTTCAGATTCCAGGAAAGATTTTCTTTTTAGTATAGCACTTTATGAAACCAAGATGGTATTCTTTCTCTACCTTTCTCTACCACCTGGATATGAAATATATATTTATGTGCATAACAGTATACGCAAATTGTATGTGCATATAATTGCACATGTATTTTTAAAAACACTGAGAACTTTTCACAGTTCCATTTCTTGTGAATATTGTCTCTGATTATACAGTCAGATTCATGGAGTGGCTCAGTTCACTTTCTCTAACTCCATTGTACACCATCATTATTGTTAGAGTGTCATTTTACCTAACTCATAATTTATTTTAGGGACAAGGATCAGTAGCCATAGAAGAGGAAATTCCTTGTGGTTTGACCTATTTTGGCTCACCGGCAGTTGCAAACTTAACCAGCACACAGCTATGTAGTTGGGAGATCTAGTCTGCCAGTCAGGCTCTGACTAACATGAGGAGCTAAGAATCCAGACATCCCACAAGAACCATGAGTCCAAACAACTACAATCCAGTCTAACCGCAGTTTTCCTTACGAGATAATTTTGTTTCTATTCAATTTTGTAGGTACCAAACCCATTGTCACTGCAATGGGCAAAAAAAAAAGTGCCAACTAATTCATCATATTTTTGTAATAAAGAATCCAATACTTTAGGCAAATGTAAGAAGTTTGTCTCATCAAAATGATGACAATGTGAAGATCTCAATTTTATTGACTCTGCCTTTTATTTCCCATCTTTCCAAAAGCTACAAATATGAATGTGGGACCCATTTTACATCTTTCCATTTAGGATTTAATACACCAGTCCCCACTAGTTTGAAGAAATTGCTTTTACTAGGAAGGTCACTAGTTCCAGTGTTACAAATATGCTCTGTGAACCAAAAACATTATCTGTAGTTTTAAAACTCATTACCCATTATACAGGAAATTGTTTTTCTCTCATTTCTTCTTAGAATACCCTAAACTTGCTCTTCACCCACAGGATATACTTGAAAGACTAACTTAAAAAGCAAAACAAAAAAAACACATTCAGCTTTTGAGCTTTCTAGAAGACTCTATCAGCACACCAAGTTTCACTTTCTGAAACCTGCAACAAGTCAACTTCAAAGGCCCTCCCACCCCTTGAACAAATTTACCTGACAACCATTGTACAATTCTTCATAGAAACAAAAGTTTGAGTGAAACCTATAATTCTGTGTCCGCCCATATATGATGTAGCTTTCAAAACACAGCTCTTTGTTCTTTGCCTCTCTTCTTACTCATCTTTCTTATATGCTTTCCCAAAAGATTCTCTTTTCCACTTAGTTGGACTTGATAAGGTATGAGCAAGTTTATCAAAAACATACCACATATACCTGATTCTTCTTTTCACTTCCTGTAAAGGGAAAATGGAAATCTGATTTTTGCACTGATATATATATATATCCAGCAGGATATTTTTGATGGCCCAACACAAGAAGTGCAGCGAGACACCCAAATGAAAGGTCAAAAATGACTTCACTATTTTATTCATAGACAGTCAAATTGGATGGCTTATTGTTTTTTGGTTCCAATATAATGTTTTATTTTAAGTGATGAGCAGTTTTAGAAAAGGAGAGTATGTTATGAAGTAATTTAAACTCCAATTTCCCCTCAGTTTTTTTTTTTTATGTTTGATTTTTTGGGGTAATGATTTGCTATATTGCAGTGTATTATAAAGAAGTTACTCAATAAAATTTTTTCTGAAAACCAAGTACAGAATTGGTTTAGAACAGGGGTTCTTAACCTTTTTTGTTCCATGGAGCCCTTTGCCAGTCAGATGAAAACCATGGACCCCTTACTAAGTCTGCACTATACTGTGTATTCTTTAATAAATGTATCACACTTGTACTGACATATCCCAACAAGAATAGTGTTTTTTGAGTTTCAGTTCAAACTCATGGACCCCTTGTTAAGAACTCCTGGTTTAGAATAAATATGTGTAAGTTTAATTCTATATTTAAACTCAATACTACCTAGAAGAGTAAGAACTGAGAAAACTACACACATGTAACCACACACAAAAATACACATTAGGGTTTACTTCATAGTTTTGTGGAAAACTGAAAGTTTGACTTTTGACTCCACAATATTTATTCATTTTCTCTCTCTTTAATGCCTCTTGTTGATATATCTTTAAGTTTAAACTTAGAGATTCACAATTTTATACAAAAAAATGGTCAAAATCTGCATAAACTTATTTTAAAGAACAATTTATTGCCACCACAAAAAGCTGTCACAATGATTAAATTATTACTATTTTCTCAGAATTTAGCTTTTTGTACTCTGCTTCATGATGCTGAAACTTGGACTGTGCAAACTACATTTCTCCTTTGCTCTATGAATCTTTATTACGTCCCATCAGCAAAGCCACAGAAGGAAGACAGGCAGACAGGAGGAGGGAAGTATTTGTTCCTATTTTGCTTGCTCTTCCTATCAGCATTGCTCTGGCAAAGGTCTTTCACCCTAGGAGCAGCACTGCTCCAGTCCAGGTTACAGTTTATTTCCTCATGTAAATGGCCTTACTACGCTTCCCCACAAGCACCAGAACCATTAGGGTAGGGCACCCTCACCAGGATTCTGAATTCCACCACCGCAGGGCATGCCTGAATATCAGAAATAGGCAGCTGGCAACTTCTCTTCAGAGGCACCTACCTCTCTTCCAAGTTTGTGATGGATTGGCAGATGCTTGCTACATCACTCTTCGGAAGCCAGAGTGCGAACTCTGTAGGGTCCCTCCTCTAAACATCTAGGTTCCAATAACTCCAGTAATTTCATGTTTCCTCCAATTGCTGAGTTGAAAGCAGCTTCCTGATGTTCGTTAATTTTGAATATTCAGGATATTTTGCCCCCAAGTTCAGGCCTCAACACCTATGTGAACACTTTGTGATTTTAAATGATCTATGTTAAGATACCTAATAGGGTGTGTTTTCCAGACATGATCCTGATGAAAGCTATACTTGGTACTAGGAGTTTTCTCAGGGAGAAGATTATCAAAATGAAATTCTGGGAATGATTTGGTTGTCTACTTGGCATTGAATGTAGGGCTAAGTTCTTCACTAATGGAAACTGGGAAATTAGTCTGTAGCATGCAGGTGTATCAATTAAAATATCACCTATGACTGATTCTGGTGAAGATCCTATTAGAGCTAGTGCCTTGGGTACTGTTGACTGTTGTGCTAGTAATGGAGACTGTACATGCTATAATGCTATATGTAAAAGCTATGGCCAATTCTTACTTCATTGAAGCACTTTCTGAAAGAAATAACTAGCTCAGGTCTTTTGTCTCTAGGATCAATTCAATGTCAAATGACTAGAAAGCTTCAGTGGTAGCCTGAAATTAATCCCTTGTTTGTTTGTTTTTTTGTTTGTTTTTTTTTGTAGCCACACAGAAACAACTCTGGGCTGAGTAGTTAGATTTTAGACACGCCAGACTTTATATATGAATGTCAGGGCATTAGAAAAAATTTGGAGCCAGAAACTTGGCATAGAGACTTATGGATAGACTTGGAAGAAGCTGAAAATCTTTATCCCATGGGTCTCTCAGAGCCTCACATCAATGGAAGTAGGTTGTCCTCACATATCTGAATTTGAAACTCACTTTACTATTAAGGTCATTTCTAGTTTTCTGAGTAGACTCTGACTGCTATGATGGGGTTCTTAACCTTTTTTGTTCCATGGACCCCTTTGCCAGTCAGGTGAAAAGCAAGGACCCCTTAAGTCCACACTATACTGTGTATTATTTAAAATGTATATCACACCTGCACTAACACATCCCCACAAGAATGAAGTTTATCTGAATTTCAATTCAAGCTCATGGATCCCTTGTTAAGAATCCCTGCTCTAATATATCTTTTTAATTTTTCTTAAAAAACAAACCCATGACCTATGAGGGTGGAGACTTTGATAAGTCATTAACAATTATGATTCATTTGATGTTCAATTCTACATTTTTCTAACAAAGCATAGTAGTCTTTCCAATATCCCTCAAATGTATAGACCATCTTGGGATCTAAATACATCTCATAGCTTATAGTTTCCTGCCTTCTTTCACATCTTTCTCCCACTTCAATTTGCAGCAATACCATCTGCTGGCAAAGCCCACAATGTTAAACAAAAATTAACAGTTCCCACCTACCCCAAAGCTATATATTTTCATGGGTCACCTATCAGCTTTAACTTCTTGATTTTCAAAGCAGTCACCAAGTTCAAATGAGCAGGGTTTACAGTGCTTACTATGTGTCTGTCATGATACTGGACACAAAGTCTGACTCCAAGGCCAGCTTTACACTCATCTACACCTTTCCATTGCTTCTACTCCAACTTAATCTCCATATTGGTCTTCCTGATTGATTCTGTCTTTCTCATAAAGACTATATTTGTCAGCAGTATCCTCAGGCATCATAGAAAGCTGATACACAACTTGTAAAGAAGATAATAACATAGCCCAAGACCTTGGCAATGAGTAGTCATGGTCTATTTTAGAGGCAACTTATTTTGTTTTTAACATTCCTATAGTCGGTGGACTCAAAATATCCAAGTAGAATTGTGCAACACAGTGTCTCTAGAGTTAATGGCATAGCCAGTAAAATATATCTACTTTGCCATTAGGTTAAAAAAAATGTGCATGTACATTGCCTAAGCTAAATACAGTTCTGTAACATAATGTAGATATGATACCTTCTGATGGCATCTCCAAACATTCTGATTAGTAAAAAACGAAAACAAACAAAACAAAACAAAACAAAACTGGAAGCAATAGCAGTTAGATGTTGATTTGTTAGTAATGAAGGAAAAGGATCAAGGCCAGGCTAACCTTTACATATCCAGAGCCCACTTTAAATTAGCAAAATTTGTTGTTCTTGACAGAGAAAACATGGCCTTCACAATTCTTTTGCACTGTTCTAAAAAAATAGTTATACTACATAGGTGCACAGTGCTAAGCTTCCTGATACTCCCGCCTTTGGGACTGAAATTTATACCACCACAGACCTTGGCTGCCTTTGGGAGCCTGCCCTTTGACTGCAATGGCATCATTATGCTTGCTACTCATAGCTGTCACATCCCTGTCCAGTTCCTTCTCAGAAAGCTCTGTGGCTGTGAGTACAGATTTGTATTTGGCTAGAAAGTCCAGGACAATAATTGGATTAATATTAATCCATGTGAATTGTTTTTTTCTGTTAGACTTTCTCTTACTTCCTTCTTCTTCTCCTTATTCTTTGCCCTGTAACATAATTTCATATATATACTCAAAAGTCTCTCCAGTGCTTAGGAGTTGATATGATGAAATAATCATTCTTTTTGAAGAAGCATCTTTACAGAACCAAGAACTGAAACCATAATTTGGATTTTACTCTCTTCTTTGGGTAGAAGAGATATCTTTTCCATACCTTCCAGATACTCTTCCCACTTTCTAATGAAAGATAAGTTACAATCATGCCTCCCATTCAAATATAAAATGAAACATATCAAAGAATTACTTAACTCTGAACATGAGGGAATCATAAGATGTTACAACCAGTTCAAAAGAACTCAACGTGTACACACATATATAGGCCATCAACTAAAATGAATTTACAAATAAATGTTAAATCAGTCAATATTTATAGAGAAAAAATTACTTTTTTACTGGGCACAATTCACATGTTCAGGATAAGAATAATTTGCATCACTGTCAGTGTTCTAAACTCACCTAGTGGTAATAGTTCAATGAAAGGTTGAGATAAACGAATACACTGGATATAACTCTTTGTACAAGTTTTTACCCATTTCAATGTCTTTCACAACTTTTATCTAAAAATTCCGAGGGTTTCCTGACAACGCTCTGTTCAGTAAGTATGACTGAAAGGGTTAGGAGTAAAACATGCTGGGTTCAATATTTAATGGTAAAATTTTAGACACCACTTGGCTAGAGTATAATCCAAAATTATTTAAACAGATACTAATCTAGAACTTGCTATGGTGGTATTGTGTAAATATGATTAGAGTTTATAATTAGCTGACTTTATGTGTAAGAAATTGTCCTCCATAAACTTGGTGGGTTTGATTTAATCAGTTGAAAGGCCTTAAGAAAGGAATTAAGAATTCCCTGAGGAAAAAGATTCTATGGACAGGCAGAATTTTAAGGTTGAGTTTTCTGAACAAATACTGTGTTTTCTTACTAGTTTTGCAGGCACCAATGACTACTCCCAGTGGTAAACAGGGCACTCACTGTCCATGGTATGATGTGGCAACAAAACTGCAAAATACCATGGAATAGTTCTAATCCACTCTCTATGGAAGGCAAGGTTAAGAGTAATGTATTTGATACCTTAGAACACTGATAAATCTACAAAGTATAATTTGATTTCTCATTGCTTCTTATTGTACTGGGGAAGTACAGAAAGGCAAGGTTGAATTCAGAGCTTCAAACTGCCAGTTCAAGCTCTGGATAAATGATTTGAAACAATAACAACAAAACAAGAACAAAAAATATTATCTCCTATAGCCACAGGGCTGAGATTTCTGAAAACCAAACCCAGAGTATCACCCTGCAAGTGGCTGAATCATAATGCAAATACAGTAGCTACTATAAAAGGAGTCTTCAAGGCTGAAATTATAGGAAACCCATAAGTGACATGAATCTACAAGAAGAAAGAAAAGGCACAGATAAAGATAACTATCTAGTTAGCGTAAAAGCCTCCCTAACACTAAAGTTACTGGCTCTTCAAACAACTCTTATATACACAACAGCTTCAATGCATCCAACTAACCTTGATTCGCAAGCCTTACAGCAATTTGAAAACACCAATTCCCCTAGATTCCTCTCTCTAGGGAAATCTAACCCATACTAAGATACCAACCTCTTCTTTCCCTAACCCTTTCAAAGGTATTACCATTACTAGCATCCCAGTTGTTCACACTTCCTCTTCTCCATACCTGGGCTACCTTTGGACTTTTTGCGTTGTTCTATTCCAATCACTCCTCTTTGCAACAGAATGCAAGCACTCTTACCTACAAGCTGCATTAAAAGGATTCTCATGTATTTTTCATATGCATCTCCTTAGGAACAACATGAGGCAATCAAGTTCAAGATTTATCACGAAAACTTATATTTTTGATTTGGGGAATGGGTACAGGCGAACAGGGCAACTTGCTGTCACACCCTTTGTACACATAGGCAACTGAGCTACTTCTGGGTAGCTACATGTTTCCCAGGATTGTAGAAATTAAATTCTTCTGCCTGCTTTCTGTCTAATACAGGGGGTCTTTATGGCCAAAACACTGCATTTCTGAAGTGAAGTCATCTCAAGATAGCAGCTTGCAGGCTTTGATTCATGACCTTTTTATTTAAATATAATATTTTTAAAATCTCACAGAAAAATATGTAGAAACAATTGTGAGATCCTTTGATTTTGGACCTGTGTTTCATTCCCAACGACAGGCTAAGCTCAGTGGTAACTGTCACTTTGAGGTCAACAATACTCCTGCCATTCCACTAGCCAGTCCCCAAAGGCATTTATGTTTGCCAGACAACCTTGGCATAGTATCATATGCTTTTAGGAGCATGTTCGTATCTATTATAAGACAATTAAGGCAATGAAGAACTGGAATATATATCCCAAAACTTACATTCATATCCATATATACACATGCATATGCAGATTGTTATTTGAGGCTCTTATACCTGCCAAGTAGTGGCAGAGAAGCAGAGTGCTTTAGAGAAATCTCTGGTGTTAAAACAACCTGCTTCAAATCCCAGTTTTACTAATGTTATATAGCTCCTCAGGGGTAAGTCACAAACTTATTGACATTTTTATCACTTGTAAAATGAAAATGACAGAATTTGGGGGAAAAATCAAGGAAATGGAAATTTTTAGCAGAGTGCTTATTAAATGTTGCAGCCTTAGTACTGGAATCAAAGACTCTTGACTTTTCTAGTGCAGAGATTGTCCTATTGTAAAAGTAAAAGCTTCATGGGTTGGGGAGATTCTGAGATAGCGCATGTCCAACCACTTAATGAACACTTGAACGATTTCTACATTCAGGGTCATCCAGAGCCATCCCCAGAGATTTTTATATGGTGAATCTGAAGAAAGCCCTATTTATATGCAACTCCCAATCAATCACTCTTTACATTGCCCATAACTGCTAACCAGTGCCTCACCGTGTCATGTATTTAGTTTGATTCTGAATAGGACTACCTGACTTTTTTATGTCCACTTAACCATCGCTGTTCAGGAATAAAAAAATAAAATAAAATAAGCAAATTTCATTCTTCACTAAGTAAATTAGTGTTGATGACTGTGAATCTGATGTCTTTTTCAAAATCTGCTAAGAGCCTTATACAATTCAGTCACCTTAGTGGGTAGCTTTATATTTTTTATATCGTCATTACACAAAATTCATCTGTAGTCAAATCCTGAGCCCTCAACCCCATGCTCAAGGCAGTCAGGTGTCTATATCAGACATTTCAAAACTATTGCTTCATCCTTTTTAGAGACAATAGCTTGCTACTTTAGCTTAAGCTCTTTGAAGCTCCCTCAGATACCTTTCTAGTAAGTAATCTACAAACATTTAAATACAGTGGGAAAGCAGAGACTTAGAGGACCTCTTTGATCTCACTGGCACACAAAGATTGGTTTGAAAATTGATATTTACATCTAATCATTATTTTGGTAAACTCTGGTTTTCACATGCTTGATTTTCTAAAATAGTAGTCCACATAATTCTCATTTTTGAGCCCTAGGTGCTCTTTCTCTTGTATAGTAGAATCTCGGAATGTAGAATGATACTTATTGAAAACAAGTAAAATACAGTTTCTTAATTCTTAATCATCTTTCAAGTATTACAAACTTTATTTATGACTGACTTTTCATGTCATGTCATGTCAAATAAACTTTATATTTGTGAACTTTAAGACAATAGCCAGTGACCAGAATATAAAATAATAAAATTAATGTCACAAAAATAATTTTTCCCCTCACTAGAGAACTGTATTTGTAGGGTGATGAGGTCAGAAACTGTTCTACATTAGGATACGGGTAGATAATGAGGATTACTATTCCATTTTAAACAGTGATGAGGGTAGCTTTAAAAGACTTGAACTCTTTCATATTTTTCTGAACTCCCATCGGGAGATAAATTGGAAAATTAGTGGTAAGAACACTGGCTTAGGAATGATACAGATGTAGGTTTGAAATCTGCTAAAATCTCTTTCATGTATAGAGTCCTGGAGAAGGTTTAGTTTTGTTTTCTAAGTGAAGGGATAAATGGCTTTGGAGTGTTTTGAGTTCTGATTGAGACATTGTTACATGAATGTCTGTCAAATATACTGGGGGTAACTTTACAGTAGTTATGAAAGCATGGTCTTTGGTATCATCTCTGGATTTAATACCTGGTTCTATCACTTCAGGACCTTGGAAAAATTATTCAAGTTCTCTGATCAACCATGCCTACTGGTACAAAAGCAAAAAGTACAAGCATATATTTTGTGGGTAGCAAAATGCCCATAAATACTAGTAAACATTAGTGTTCACTAAACATTAGTTATTATTATTGCTACTCTTATGCAATTAATAAATTTTGACTATTGTTATTGGTATTCCATGTGATAGCAGAACTCCTTTTCTCTTTGATTCTTTAACAAGCATGTATAGGGAATCCGAGAAAGTACGGGCTAGTGAAATACAAAAGGGATTTGATTCTCAATTCTAGGACTTGTGAATTGCAAAATTAAGTAAGTTATCTTCCATTTCTCTGAGTTCCGGCTCTTCATGTACAAAATAAGGATAATGGCAATATCTATCTGAAAAAAATATATTAGAAGAAATAAAATATTACAATGAAGAGAAAACACTAGAGCTAGAATCATGCTAGTTATGTTAATTATATTCATCATTTCTAAATATTCCAACCTTCAAAATTGCATGCTAATAGTAAAAATTGTCTAGGCCCTGACCCAAATCATTTTCCAATGTTGTTGGTTTTTGAAAGCTTGTTTCAAAAGGAAGCCAAGCGGAAAGAGTGTATAAAGGGAAAGGATGAGCTGTATCTTATTCTGTAGAGAGTACCAGCCATAAAAAAACTGAAAATTATCCATGGGATTAGGCAAAACAGAGGACTGAGTGGCCATTCCTGAGCAATTTCTGCCTCCCGACTTCTGTTCTCAGCCTGACTTCGTGAGCAACCCATCTTAGCTCTCTCCACCTTTTCAAACACCTTCGAATGGGCTTTGCTATGACAATGACCAGAGGAAGACTGTAAGCGGTGATGGGAGGTACAGGTCTAATATGTGAAGAGGTTAGATTGAGTAGGCTCAAGAGACAAATAGGACACAAGAAGGTCAGAGGGCCAATAAAGCAAAGATGATGCTGATAACTAAGGGTAGCAAAAGGGCTCAGCATTCTTGAACCATTACCTACTCTCAGGAGAATTGCATGGAGAATTGCATGGAGAATTCAGACTATGGAACCCCAATCCACAACAGTCCTATGATGTATGTACCATGGATGGGATTTTCTTGGTCAATCCTCTCCCCTTTTTCTTTTCCTCTTTTTGAATGGCCAGTTTTTCATCCACTAAAGGTTCTCCCAATACTTATAAGTATGTAGAATATGAGAAGGAAGCTGTATCTTTTGCTTAATACTATAGTTTAAATCAGAACTCCCATAGGAACTTTCAAATAGATCTCTCTTCAAATCATTTCACTTTTGTAGGATGTAATTTAACTCCCCAGCGAGCATTTACCCTTAATTGTACTTAAATGTCTCAAAGTGTTTATTAAATATTACCTCAGTTCTCTCTACTTACTGCTAGAAATAGTCCCTAATATGAACGAGTGATCAGTATCTTAACTAAACAGCTACAGAATGAGTTTCCTAAAGAATATTTTCTAAGAACATACTTATGATATATTTAGGGTTCAAGTCAGGCTCTGATTATTGTTGTAATTGACAGTTATCAAGGATCCATTGTAAAATGCAAATCAAAACTACAGTGAGATACCATCTTACTCCCATAAGATTGACAGCTATGAAAAAAACAGAAGAATACAAATGCTGGAGAGGATGTGAAGAAAGGGGAACTCTCATCCACTGCTGGTGGGAATGCAGAAGGATCCAACCATTCTGGAGGACAGTTTGGCGGTTTCTCAAAAAACTAACCATAGATTTGCCATATGACCCAGCAATACCACTGCTGGGTATATACCCAGCAGAACTGAAAACAAGGACACAAACCAATATATGTACACCAATGTTCATAGCAGCATTGTTCACTGTCGCCAAAAGTTGGAATCAACCCAAATGCCCATCAACAGATGAGTGGATCAATAAAATGTGGTATATACACACAATGGAATACTACTCAGCTGTAAGAACAAATACACTGCAAACACACGTGATAATATGGATGAATCTTGAGAACCTTATGTTGAGTGAAGCAACCCAGGCATTGAAGGACAAATACTACATGACCTCAATGATATGAAATAAACAAGCTGCCTCAGAGAGCTAGAGACTGAATGATAGGCTTACAGGAAATCGGGGGGTGGAGGAAGGATGTGAGCCAACGTCTGCAGGGGTGGAATTTATGATGAGCTGGCGGTAAGTATGAACACAAAGAAGAGACAAAATAGGGGCAAGGGGTTGCCTTTGGGTGGGGCTTTGTGGGTTTGAGGGGGGCTGGGGACGGGCAGATGGGTAATATTGCCCAAAAAGTGGGGGGAGGGAGGGGTAGCATATGAACATAGGAGAGCGTCAGGTGTTGGTTGAGAGTAAAATGCTGAGAAAAGCGTATCAAAATATAATCAAGAGGGTTACCTGTTTAGGATGCTCGGAGGGGATGGTCTGATGGGGGTCGGGCTCCTGGGGAATGCTCATTTTGCCAGAGTGGGTGGTACCATTGGGTAGAGACCCAAGTAGTGAGAGTGGGGGTGGACCCACATCCTGGGGAGGACTAATGCCATCAAATAGAGGGAACTGTATCTCTCGAGAGAAAGGGTGGCTCCCAGGGCATTGGTGCAGTTGAGCAAGTTAGGCCCTGAACACTGTTGCAAGTATCTCTGGACGTGGCTCCTCGGGAAATGGAGGTTGGCTGTCACTGTGGGCACCAAGGGGATGGGAAAATGGATGTTAAATGTGTGGAACTAAGGTAAATGTGGGGTAAGAGAGGAGTTTTGCGAGAGTACACAAGGATGGATGAAACATGTAATAGTACACCATAAACATATAGGGGACGACAGACTGATAATGTAAACCATAATGTAAAACATAGGATAACTAAAAATTTAGAAAACTGTGTCCTAAAGTATGCACCACAATGTAAACACAGAAGTCACCTTGTTTGAAAGCTATTGTCTCAGACTCTGTACAACACTTTAAGTAAATATGATGTGAATAGGTTGTAAGAGTATCGCTGTGGAAGGGAAAAGGTTTTGTGGTGGATGTGTGGGAGTGCTGTATATTGTATATATGAATTGCTGTGGTCTAGGGCTCTTGTGAAGAGAAGTTCAATAATTAGGGGGAAAAAAAAAGAAAAAGATAGGATGTAGAATTTTTCCAAGTCAACACGT
Organism: Dasypus novemcinctus; assembly: GCF_030445035.2. Taxonomy (NCBI): domain Eukaryota; kingdom Metazoa; phylum Chordata; class Mammalia; order Cingulata; family Dasypodidae; genus Dasypus; species Dasypus novemcinctus. Next base: position 30,154,460 of record NC_080678.1, on the reverse strand, counting down.
ATTCTATATCTAACCTTTAAACCCATTGCTATATGCCATTTTGCTAGTAAGGGATCCTGACATTATATTGGGCTTCAATTTTCAGGAAGTTCTGGATCACAGAGTGGTTCAACAATGGCAGTGGAAGAATACTGGTATAGGATACTATTGACAGGTGATATATGGCTGACAGGGAGCTATACAGGGCATATGTCCAGGGTGCATGGTAATGTTTGGATATACTCATAGTGGCAACAATTAAAAACTACAGCTGGGGGGGGTACTGGGTTCCTGGCCAGGGGTGCTCTGTCGTGGTCCCTAGGGGAGCAGTGGCAGTCCCCCAGGTGCAGCAGCAAGGACCAGGAAGGAATGAGGGCCCAACAGTGAGCCCCTGATACTAATGACTATGCTTGTGAGCCTATATGCCTGAAATAAGAACAAGGTCTAGAGCAGCACTGTGCCTGGGAATTTCCTCCTGACAGCCTTCATGTTACTCAAATGTGGACAGTCTCGAAGCCAAACTCAGCATGTAAATGCAATGCCTTCCCCCCAGCGTGGGACATGACACCCTGGGATGAGCCTCCCTGGCACTGAGGGATCACTATCAACTACCAACTGATGATGCAACTGGAAAATGACCTTGAATTGAAGGTTCGATGTGGATCAGCAGAATATCCCTGACTACATATAATAACATGACTTTAAAATGCTGTTTGACCTAATGTAAGGGGGAAAAGGAAAGGAGAAATGAGTTTATATGGCTACGAGTCTCTAAAAAAGAGTCTGGAGGCTGTCAGAAGGATTGCCCTTATGCACAACTGAGCAGAGTCTAAGAGACAGATAAAGTAGATAGAATCCCCAGGTATTGGTTCCTTGGAGGGCTAAAGAGACCCACGGGTTCTATGGTCATGGCAGATGGGGTTCACTGCCATGTCAGATGGCCCTTCTTTGGAGCTGGTGTTTCTGCGTGATGAAACTGGACTCAGATGGGATCTCTTTTCATAAGACTTTCATGCTACTTTTCTGGAATTGTAGTTGGTGTTAGGATTTAAGATATATTTAGGGGATTTGAATCTCTGGACTGACAATATGATAGCCAGGCCCTGAGCCTCAACAGACTCCAGCTCCTACAATCTGATTTATTGGACTCACCTCACTCAGCTAAGATGGAGTTGAAGAAGGACAACCACCACACCATGGAGCCTAGAGTGCCTATGATTGAAAGAAGGAGGATTGCATCCAGTATCCATGTGGAATCTGAGCCTCCTCTTGACATAGAGGTGCAACGGACACAACCAATCCAAGGTCCACAGAGAAAAGGTGGCATTGGAGTGGGAAAAGTGGACATGGTGGCTGATGGGTATGGGGAATGGCAGGAAGAGATGAGATGTGGAGGCGCCTTTGGGACTTGGAGTTGCCCTGGATGGTGCTTCAGGGGCAATCACGGGACATTGTAAATCCTCCCAGGGCCCACTGGATGGATAGGGGGAGAGTATGGGCCATGATGTGGACAATTGACCATGAGGTGCAGAGATGCCCAGAGATGTACTTACCAAATGCAATGGATGTGTCATGATGATGGGAGTGAATGTTGCTGGGGGGGGAGTGGTGGGGTGGGGGTGGTGGGGTTGAATGGGTCCTCATATATTTTTTTTTAATGTAATTTTTTACAAAATCAATTAAAAAAAAGATATGGACTACATTAGTAGTAATACTTTGATGAAGCTCTTTAATAATTCATTACAAATGTTACACAATGATGCAAGGTATTTGTGGTGATGTGATGTATTTAACACTGTATGATGCTATGCATGTTTCTTTTGTAAGTTTACATCTTTTACTACATGCCTATTGTTTATGTATGCTCATGTATGTATGATATATTTCAATAAATCATTTTTAAAATTAAAAAAAAAAGGGATCCATTGTAAACCATCACAAAAAACGCAGTCAGTGGTACTTTCCTGACTCCCCAACCTGCCTTCAGACCATCCATTTACTTGGCATTTTTTGACATTTGTCCTTTCACTATTTGATCCCTCCTTTTTACTTAGCACTGTGCTGGGAGATATGGAGGATATAATGATTAACCACTTAACAATGCTGCCCTCAAGAAGTCTGCACGCTAGTAGGAGGAAAAAGGTCATTGAATACTTAACAGTTCAGGTTACCGATATACATTATTTAATATTCACCATGAAGTAAGTATGATGCTGAAACCAAGGTTCAAGGAAGTTAGGCGATTTTTCAACAGCACACATTTATTATAAAGCTTTCATTACTCAGATTTGCCTGACTCCATATCCCATGTTCTTTCAACTTATAATATAGCTATAAATATGTATTGTACAAGGTAAAAGAATAAAAATCACATACAGGAGATGGAAAAAGGCCAGAAGAGAAATTATTCAAATCTTGTCCTTGCTCATATTTGCATATCCAATGCCTGGCATCTTACCTGAAGAACTGAAAAATGAAACATTTGTTGATTGGGTATTTTGGACAAATGTGACAGAAGAAACGTTCACAAAAGACTTTGTGAAAGTTAAATTTGAGCTTGTTTTTAAAGAATGGGCAGATATGAATTAGGACATGAGGGAAGATAAAGGATTTCATGGAGTATGAACTAAATTACAAATTCAAAGCTGACTGAATTTGATATTTGAATTATGAATCAGATAATTCTATTAGTACAGGGATAATTTAAACCTCAAAATTAAATATTAATTTCCCTGAAGTAAGTCATTTCTCTTCTATTCTAGTTTCTATATCATCTCAAACTATAATCAGAAAGGAAAAATAAGCTATCCCATAAATACATCAATATTTTTCTACATCTCTTCCTTATGCCACCTTTGTAAACTGACCCTCAGCCACATTATCAGCATTTCCCTAGCTCTGGAGAGGAGAGACACTCCATGCCCAGTTTATTCTAACTTCTATGACGTTTCCTTGGACCCTTTCAAATAAAGAACAAATAACTCAAAGAAGTCAAATTAGATACAAAATATTATAAACACAAAGACTTCCTTATATGTAGTGAAGAGAAACTTGATGCCATTTGAGCTCACGGGAATGGAAATGTAGCATCTCTACATATATCCACATTCTCTGTGCCTTGATCTCTTTCTCACTGTTACTAAAATATTCTATTGAAATAGAATAATAAGGTCCTTGCTTACTAGTCTCTACTCCTCTATTCTTAAAAGTTAATCTTCTGATCTGAAATACAGTGGTGAAAGGCTTTGTGCCATGATAGTCTATTAAAGTCTATGGGATCTAAACTTTGGATATTTTCTAGAGACTCTGAGAATGATCTAGAATGATCATAGCTATGCTGTAAGATCAGGACAATTAAAGAAGACAGTGCACATGAGGCATCCAGGTGAGAATGAAAAAATGCAGTTGGGATACTGGCATGGAGGAATAAGTCAAGCAAGTAATGAGTGAACCTATCCAATGGCTTTGCATCCCTGTCTCAGTTACTGTTAGTTCCTCTACATTCTGGAGGCCCTACAGCACAAGGATTAAGAGTTGTAAAGTCAGACTGCCTATGTTTGAATCCCATCTCCACCATTTATTATGAGAATAATTATCAGCTGATTAGAAACATGAAATGATGATTACTTCATGTTTCTAATCCTCTATTTTCTCATGAGTTAGTTCATGAGACTGCTAAGACTAAAAATTTAAAGAGAAAGTGGGAATGTATAAAGTGCTTCTTCAACTTTGAGTAATATTACCAAGATCAGTGATTCAGAAAAGAGCCTGAATTTCTCTCTCTAGCATGCCAAGAGTCAACTTTTGTTCATCTTTTTAAAAATGCATAAACTAAAATATATATGGCACAAATGTTTTCATACTTTTCCCTAACACATGACAGCCAAGACCAATCAATATCCAAACTCTGAGTTCTGGCAATACTTAGAATCCTTCTGAATATACTGTCTGGATCACCACTGTATTAGTTTCCTTTTCCTGCTGTGACAGGAAACAAATTTATACTCATAGTTCTGGAGACCAGAAAACCAAAATGTGTGATATAGGGCTAAAAATCAAACTGTTGGCAGAGCTAGTTCCTTCTGGAGACTCCAACGGAGGATTCATTTCTTGCCTATTTTAGCTTCTCGTAGCTGCTGACATGTCTTGGCTTATGGCTGCATCTCTACAAGCTCTTGCTTCTGCCATTGCATCTCCTACTTCTTCTGTAGTTAAATATCCCTCTACTTCCTTAAGGATAGTTATGATTACCTGTAGGACACATCTGGATAATTCAGGATACTTTCCTCATCCCAATATTCTTAATCACATTTACAAAGCCCCTTTTTGTCATTTAAGATGACAGTTAAGAGATTAGAAAGTGGATATCTTTGGGCGCCATTATTTATTCTTCCACAATATGATTAATAAAAGAGCAAGCACATGAGACTCAGAAGAAATTGATTGGATGGAAAAGAGTTAAATTGGGTAGGAAGAGAACAAAGAATGACTGATATTTCCTTTCGCATCTGCTAAGGCAATTCCCTGTTGTGAACACTCATCTTCATTATCTGAGCAATAAAGTAAGCTCATTTTGGAAATATGTCAGTGCAAGAGCTCAAATAATAAAATATTTAGATTCATACAGGTACTGAAATAAAATCTAGAAGAATTTCTTTGCAAGTGGGTAGGGGAGGGAAGAATGCAGAGAATGAAAGCTGGAAGTTTCCTTTTTAATCCCATTTCTTCAGTCACTTAGGAAATCAATAAAACCTTAATGAAAGAATTACAGAACATAAACAATAACATTAAATTTCAACTAGCTTAAATTTGGGGCATAACCTTTGGGTAAGACTGTTGCTTAGAACACAAGGAAAAGGAAAACATTCCCTTACTGTAATCCTCTAAGGAAATTCTTACTCCAAATTAAAAACTGAGCATTTTTAGGTGTGAAATGAAGGTATTGAATAAGTGATGGAAGGTTCTTTAATACCCTGACCTAACTAAAAAAAAAAAAGTACTGGGTGCCTTCTTGCTAATAATTTTCCAATTTAGGATTCACTACCTCTAATACTATGACTTTGCTCCACTTGACTTGAACTAAGTCAATATGGGAGAAAACTTGCCAGAAACTCACTGACTGTTCTTTGAATAGTGGGAATGAGTGGGTTGGTTACAGCTTCTCTCTATGTAGTCAATTTTGCTTCATTAAATTTTATGATGTATTTTCTGCTTAGAATGAGAGATTCAGACAATATTGCAAATCACTGATCTTAGTAATATTACTCAAAGTTGAGGAATCACTTTAAACATTCCAGAAGATTGAAAATTTTGAGTCATTATTTTGATACTGAACTTTACCAAAGTCTAGGTAGGCACTGAACTCGAGTTGAGAAGATCACCTCTCTTGTAGCAATTTGGAAATTGATCTTGGGGATTTTGATAGAGCAAGTCTTGGCACATGTATTGGCTAGCAATAGATATATTTCAGAACTGATAATCAGACATCTTTTTCTACAATGTGTATCAGTAGCAGTGAGAGGTGGGGAAAAAGGAAAAATGGTATGATACAGATGTGGACAAAAAGGTTATGTCTAAGGATAGTGGGGAACAAAATTTCTCTAAGATCCAATCTCTTTCTAATGCTGGACTGTATTCTTGTTCAGTAATACTGGTCACAGGAAAGCTGTTCAGATGCAATCACAGCTTGTTAAAACCGTTATTTAACTGGTTCTTTGGACCATATTTCTTCATTTTTGCAGGACTTTGTTGATGGGTATTTAAATGGTTTCTAAATGTTATCAAGATACTCTATTCTTGACTAGCTTGATCTTTTAGACAGGAATCCAAATTCCTATTAAGAAATGTTCATTAAAACTATTAAAAAATTTTCTAGTTTTGATGAAAAACTTCTTTGTTCAGGTTAACACATAACACTATCTTTTTCTCCTAGAATAACATGCCATCACCCCAATCTGTCCTGCCAAAGTCAGCAGGAAAACTAATACAACACAGATTCCTACCATTGTCACCTTTCTTGAACCTTTCCACCTCTTAAATATGCCTAATCTTTAAAGAGCATTAAGACTAACCCTTACAACAACCACAGGACAAATATTAATATCAGCATTTTAGAGAAGAGATAAAGGAACCTGAGATATTGTACAATAAGTCCAATGAATGCTAAGTAGCTAGTAACATGGTTAGAATGTTAACTCAAGATGGCAAGTATCACCACATTCTCCCCAATGCATAATACTTCTTTCTCTTCCTTAATGACAGGAAATCATCCTCACATCATTTTGTTACCCCTGACTATGACCACTGAAGGGAGATTTGTGTTATTTAGTACCAAGTCAGTTTAATTTTATTATTAGGACAGTTTATTCAAATTAAATTTTCTACTTTTACTTTTCCAAATCAGTTTGCAGGGCACTGGAAGATAGAGGATGAAGGGTCCACAGGGTCTCAACAAGAGATCTCAGTCTTCCCATTAGAGAGAAAAGAAACCTGATATCCTTGCAACCAGTGGTAGCCCCAAGATTTGCAACCATATCTCTGACTTTGAGGAGATCTATGGTAGGTAGCTTTATAGTAATTCTTTCAGTTTCTACAGTCCCTTCTCCTCAGGCCATGGCTGCAAAGTTTCTTTCTTCCCCTTCAAGCCAGTTATTTGCTTCAACCTGATTTCTCCTAGAGCATTGACATACATGGTCTTACACTGTCTTCCTGCCCATGCTATTTGTACATGTCCCTTTCTGGTTCTTCCAATTATTCCCTATCTCATTCCTCTTTTTTCCTCTCTCTCCTTCCATGCCATATAGTCAGCAGAATGCAATAGAAAAAAAATTGACATTTCTCTTATGTCTTCCTTTCAAAAACAATTCAAATTCTTGTTTCCATGCTAAAACAAAGAGAGGCTATTGTAGATTCTTTAATCCAAGTTGAGAACCATTTCTGACAAAACTTTGAGAGACAAGAATTTAAGAGCTACCCATTTTACTGCTTCTGACTCACCATGTGAGTATAATTTCCCTGATGCCTAATCTAAGTCTGAGGGCTTATTTCCTATTGTTCAGTCCTCAGATAATATGAAGAACTGCTGATCTCCAGTTGATCTTACAATATAGCCCTGCATTTGAGTCCTTTACTCATTTATATTCCTTTCTACATTCTTGAACTGATTTGCATATGCTATCCTTCTTGGAGAGCCATTTTGCCAATTGTTTAATAACTGTGAGGTTCTCTTAAATCTTACTCTACACTTTTAATGGTACATGAGGATACAGGTGCTCATGAGCAAAGACACCAACTCCCTTTACCCGAAGTGGTTTCTAAGACAGTTTCTCCATGTGATTTCCAGGACAGTTCTTAAATAAGAAATCCTGCATGAGCACTCTGGAGTCGGTCTCAATAAAGTATCAATAATCACTATTATTGGAAACTTATTTATATTTTATGAATGCAGAGATCTTTATTTCATTACTGCCTCTATTGAGACAGAGATCTATAAAGAATGATAAATGATAATCCTTATTATAAACTCAATTTAACCTGTCTTCTACCACTGCATCACCTTTTTTAGCATAATTTATGACCATCAGAAGAAAGAGTTAAAAAAGAAAGGTTTAATTCTGCTTAAGATGTGAACTCAGGTCAGTCATTGTTTTCTCCTTTAGTGTGAAACAGTACTGGAGAATGTGTCATTAAATGTAGACATTAAAATAATGTATTACTTTAAGAAATTAATTCTACAGGTCACCTATCCTTGGGTTATATGTCCATTCAGTGCAAGAGAGTTCTCTTTTTTGAATGAGAAATGAGGTTGTACAGGAAAGAGTCAGAGAGATGGCTGATTATGTGATGAAAAAACAAGAAGATATGAAAGAACAGGAATGAGAGACAGACCGTGTGTGTGTTTGTGTAGAGAGAGAGAGAGAACAGCTGCTATCTTGAAAACAGCAATATGTGAAATGCTGCCTATAAAGCAAATAATAAAACAGACATTATAAAGTTAAATAAATGATGTTTAGTTACTGAAAAATGCACCTCCATGCATCTTTTTCCAGCTTCCACAACACTTTATCTCCAAATAAAACAAAGTGGCAGAGACTTACTTTGGAGGTTTCATTATAAATATTAGCCTTTGCCTACTTTTAACTTTCATCCAGAGATCTCATGTGCCTTTACTCAGCTTACTGAGAACTTTGCAAGTTCCTGCTTATGGAAGTAAAAAATGCAGACTTTCTGTTTTATTCTCTTCAAATGAGAGGGGAATAAAGGATGCCCCTTATCAGCCATTCTCAAGCTTCTCTGCTGAACAGCTCCTGCCTCTCACTTCAGTTACTGTGACCAGTTTTCTGTCCTTCAAAACTATGATAATGATGATGCTCTTATTACATATGAGATAAACCTAAATAAAAAGATAAAAAAGCAAAAAAATATGTAATTAGATAACAAAGTAGGCAAGCAAAACGTGTATAGTATGTGCAGCACCATTAGATAACACTTTTCTGGAGAAGAGAGACTTTCTTTGTGATCACTATGAGGTTTGCAAAGCCAGAACTGGCATAGATCTTGCACCAAATATGGACATCAGACAGTCTATTGATTCTGACAGTCAGGTTATTCTCCTTTTGCCATTTCTCTTGTACCAGGTTAATTAGAATCACTGCTATTAAAAACATACCTTTCAGTGTTTCCTTTCTCATGATGGATAGAAATTTTTAAAATTTAAATATAGAAAGCCAGTTTCATAGAGAAATGTTAGGAAGCACAGAAGACAAATATACACAAGCAATAGAGCATGTGGAAGTTCTTCCCAGGAGTTCTCCCTATGATTCTGGTCTCTGAACATTTTTGTGAAACAGGATATAGGAAGGTTTTATAGAGAGTAAAGTCAGTGGATGGATAGGCAACTGTAGAAGACTCCCAGGGAACTCACTGAGGGTCGATTTTCCTCCCTTTTCTCTGATTTGTGCCCATGGGGAAAAAATGGTCAGCACAATATGTTAGTAAAGAAATGTAAGACACACAGTTGGTTAATTATTGAATACATTTAGTTCAAAGTAAATGAGTTAGTCTCAAGATATTTATTTTTATGATTTTCTAAATGTTAGCATTGTCACAATTGTTTGCACTATGTTTGTGCTTTATAAGTATGGATTACTCAGGCTATTTTAGTGGACTTATCAGTCAATGGAACATTTAGAGTCCTGGAAGATCCATAGGGCTTACATAGCCCAGAAAAGGAGAGAATTAGTAACATCTTAATGAGAAAAATTTAAAGTACTTGAGGATCTAAGGGAAATCTTTTGAAAGTTTAAATCCTGGATGTGTAAATCTTACCATTAATAGGTTTCTCAGCCTATATTCATGGAAGAGGCTAAGATAGAAAGGGCTGGTTTTAATGAGCACCATGAGACCATGTAAGGGAAAAGGGAGGCAGAGAATTTTCAAATATGCCCTTGATGTAGGTCTATATTTTTATACAGAGCTGTAAAAGGGCCCAGTCATTATGGCTCTCATTGTGCTCATATGGGAGCATGTCTGGCATATTAGAGAGGAACTTGGGCTTTGAAATCAGACAAACTTGACTTTGAAAGCTAGTTCAATCACTTCTAGCTTTGTAAAATTGGCAGACTTCTCTATGTTCATTTTTTATCGGAAAAACTAGGATGTTCATAAAGCCTATATTATTAGATAACTGGAACATTAAATGAGATAATGAATACAAAGCATTAAGTGCTATGCCTGGCACATCAAAAGCCTTAAATAAATTTGCTGATAGTGATAGTGATAATGCTAGATATGTCACTCTCAATATTACCTCTCCTCTTACTGAACTTTTGGGGAAACGTTAAGTTTCAAAGGAACCTTCTAAAAATAATTAGAACTTTAGAAAGATCTCTCTTAATTCCATCAAACGGTTTTCACAACAGATTGTATAGAAGTACAATATTCAAAGAACAGTCCATATTAGAATTGTTAAGAAAGCTAGTGTCAAATAGACATATTAGTGTTATTGACTAGATTTCCAGACCACTTCTCTTTGAAGCACATCATTGAAAAGGGTCAACATTTCCATTTACCTTACTTCTAGCACCTGAGAAATCTATTTAATAGGGCAGCCTGAATGGAAAAGAGAAGAATCTAGCACCGACAGACCCTAGTGTAAGAAAGAACAGCTCCTCATGGAAGACAATAAACCAGGGGTTCTTAACAAGGTTTCCATGATCTTGAATTGAAATTCAGAAAAAAAAACCATTATTCTTGTGGAAGATGTGTTGGTTTGGGTGTGATATATTTATTAAATAATACACAGTATAGTGTGGACTTAGTAAGGGCTCTATGGTTTTTAACTGACTGGCAAAGGCGTCCATGGAACAAAAAGTTTAAGAACCCCTGCAATAAACAGTTTAGTAGATTCTTGACACTGACTAAAGCAGGAGGAATGTACCATAGAAATTTCTTATATTTGACATGCCAAAAAGTTTGTATGCCCACTCATCTACCATGGAGGTGAAGGTCAACCACCACACCAGGGAGCCAAGAGTGCCTACAACTGAAAGAAGGAGAATTGCATCCAGCATCCATGTGGAATCTAAGGCCCCTCTTGATATAGATGTGGAGTGGACACAACCATTCCAAGGTCCACAGGATGGAGGAATAGAGTATGGCTTAGAGTGGACTTACTGATATTCTATTCATGAACTATTGTGATTAGTAACCGAAGAAAATGTGGCATTTGTGTGGAGAAAGTGGCCATGGTAGCTGCTGGGGTAGGGAATAGGAGGAAGAGATGTGATGTGGGGGCATTTTTGGGAGCTGGAGTTGTCCTGGGTGGTGATGCAGAGACAGTTACTGGACATTGTATGTCCTCCCATGGCCCACTGGGTGGACTGTGGGAGAGTGTGGGCTGTGATGTGGACCATTGACCATGAGGTGCAGCGGTGCTCAGAGATGTATTGACCAAATGCAATGAATGTCTCATGGTGATTGAGGAGGTTGTTGTTATCGGGGGAGGAGTGGGGTGAGAGGGGTGGGGGGTATATGGGGACCTCATATTTTTTGAATGTAACAAAAAAAAGACAAAAAATATTTTAAAAAATAAAATAATAATAATTTTTAAAAGTTTGTATGTTATCTCTAAGCAGCTGGAAAGCCAATGTTATTTTTAAATTGGAGAGAGAAAATCAAGATTAAATAAAGTGGTTGTAGAGTGAGCTGCTATGCAGTGTGTCCTGGGAATACAGGCTCAGGGACAACAAACACTTTCAGCAAATGACCCCTTTATTACTTACCATCACAGAAGGTCCAAAACTGTAGGCAAAGAGATCCCATCATAGTGGTCCTCCAGGGAGGCCTACTGTTCTGTTCAAGGACACAGAGTGCAACCCTGCTGCCCCATATAACCTTCATCCCCTGCTTCAGTCAGAGAGGGCTGGGTATTTATATGAGCTTCGAAAGCCACTGAGTGAAAGCAGCTAGGGCTGCTTGTTCCTGACTTAGGATTCAAGCTAAGGTAAGACCTTTCTATTAGCCCTAAAATTTCCCCTAGCTGCTGTGGGAGAGAAACATATTTTCTATCTAGACACAATAGAAAAAAGGGGGGGTAGGGATAGGGGAAGGCTGGGAGATGGCCACTCAGTGACTTCCCCTGCAATGGTAGAATGTATGATGGCCTAGAAAGAAAACAACCCAGGTGAGAAAGAGAATAGAACAAAGTTAAGGAGGTGTCTTTGGAAAATCTTTCAAAAGTCATTGCTGAGGTAGAAATGACTATTATTTGTGTGTAAGTTAATACAGTGTTCTCAAAAGCAGTGAAAGCTTCACCTGTTAATTATTTTAAAAGTATTTCAGATAGTCTTTGAGTTGGAAACCCCCAAACCTGCCCTTACAAAGTTGCAGTCCCATAATCTGCATCAACTCTTTTTAGTCTCCCAGAAAGAAATTCTAATGGCACAAATAGTGCCCCTATAGCCATAGAGGTTTAAAAAGTCAACAGATATTCTTGTAGCATTAATTCTGAGGGGGGCATATCCAGACTTCACAGGAACAAAATTATACCTGCTACTTTTCATGGTTGAAGGAATTGATTTTGGGTAATAAATTGCCCAATATCAATTCATGATATACACCATTTCTAGCTAAAAAAGATAGATGATTTATTTCTTTAGTATAAATTGCAAAAAAGGTAGGGTGGGGTTTTTGATGAGGTGATTTCTGTTAGGTAGACAGAAAACAAAGGTAATCTATCAAAATGCCTTAGGAATCCATCTTCTTACAGTGGCAACATAAGGGAATTCTGGCCAATTGCTGGGACTCAGTTCAGGCTAACCACCCACCCCAAATAAATCCAAGTTTGCTATCCATATGTGCTTCACATTTGAAGATATCTCTCCTAACCCATCATCAATAAAGTGTGCTTTCTGAGTAGTTGCCCCAAATTGATTACAGCCCTGTAGAAACCACACTATGCATTTCCATAGTCAACCTATTTTCTAGTAGCATTTTTGTCACATGATTTTGCAATTACTTTGATATAAATCAGTGGAGAACTGGCTAAGCCAAATAAAGGTAACATGACGAATACTGAATAATTTTATGTTTTACTTTTCAATCTGAAAGCCAAGCTAAAATCATTACACAAGTTCCTGATCAGGCCGCTTTTCAACAAGTGGTGTTCTTTCACAGAGATAATAAGGAGTAAGCTCGGCATATTCAACAATTGTTCCTTCCTCTCTTCACAATATCTCCACCATCACTCTGCCATATCTATCCTGTTAGTGCATGGGTGAACTGGGTTTTCAGAAAGCTACAGCCTGTACCTACCTCTGTTTATTATGAGACTCCTAGTACTTGGAAAACATCATGAAGATTCTGATGGCCTCAGTAGGTATCCTTTAGTCCTTGAATGTACACAGAAAGACAGCATGAAAAAGGATATTGATGAATTGATGCTGTAAGCTTCTTTTTAAGTGTGACATCCTTGTAGAAAAATGAAAAAAGTCCATGGGACTCTGGGGAGATGTCATCTATCTTTAGAGATTCCTTCCAATTACACCAAAGCACTCATTCAAACATTAAAACTAAAGGTATGCTTGGGAAAACAGGGAAATTGAGGCAAGAGACCAAGCAGGAGTTTTATGTGTATATATGGGCAGCACGCCTGTTTAAGTGGCTGTAAATTAAGAGCGAGATGGTTGCAGGATAGAGTGTCATTTGTAGTTTTTGTCTGCGCAAAGTAGATTCTCACTTTTTAGGGTGATTTGCTTTTGATTTTAATTGGTAAACAATTATTTTCCCACTCTCAAGCCTGGTTGTTATGGTGAGAAGGCATTTGTCCTCTTTAGCTATACAGATCAACACAAACCTCAGAAATATCATAATCAGACCATTACATCTTCCTGGCCAATGGAAGCATGAAGTCAGGCCAACCTGAGACAATTATACTCAATTTTATCCTTCTGTTAAAAACACTAGAAAAGAAGAAATATTTTATTGCCAGGCTCAGAAATTAGAAAGGTGAAAATCTGGGGCTGTTTAAGGGGTCATCATAATTGAGGAGCCTATTTTAGAATGAAGCTGCCCCCCCCACACACACACATATACACACACTAGCAAAAAGAAGATCAGAAAAATGGACAGAGGTCAAGCACTAATAAACCTGTCAGAGCCCCTATCAATTTTTTTTCCAAATTATTCATTTATATGATCCAATAAATAAGCATTTTTATTTATGAACATTTTGGGTTAGACTTCTGATACTGGCACCCAGAATAGTTGTGATATATGCAAATGATTAAACATCTGTCTTACTTAGATTGTCTTGAAAAGCAGATGCTGAAACAGCTAGTTTACACTAGGAAATGATCCCAAGGAATGGATGTGGGGACTGGAAAAAAACTGGATAATAGGGAAAGTCAATCTAAAATTGTGTTATCAGGTATGTCACTACTGTGGATTATTGGGGATCAACCATGCTAGAGACTTTTTCAATATTGTTCCCTCAAAAAATGGAAGAAGGAAGTAGCCACTAGCTATATACCTAAAGAGCAATGGCAGAACAGATATAGGTTAGGCATTATCTAATCTCTCTCAAAATTGGTATAAACAGGAGGAATACAGCAATTGATGATTCATAGAAATTCTGAAATTCCTCAAGGTACATGTGGGCAATTCTTTGAATAGGGTTGAGGCTTAAGGATGATTCTCCCTGGCTCTTGGCTCTGTCATCTAAGTTATTGGCTCCCAACTCTGAATCATGCTTCTTTTTCCATAAAACATAGTTCATGTTTGCAAATAAGTAGATTTCTTAGTATGCTTCCTGTATGTAGAAATCTGGAGGTCAAAAGGCTTCTTTTCATTTGTACTGTCTTTGTCTCTTTCAATGGAAGACAAAATTCTCCTAAAAACATTGTGTTTCTAATTTTAAATAGTGTGAATTTTTTTAGGGTTCACACTATTAGATAAAAGCCATGCCCACAAATCTCTTCAAGATAAGTCTTTGTCTTTATTTTTGATGTTCTTGTTGAAGATAAGGCCTGTAAACTTTAGAAGCCCTATTATTTGACTGGATGGTTACTTGAGGTACTGCCTCAGATCTTTCTGATTATATGCAGAATACAGCTTCAACTTCATATTTAGTCCATGATTTCTTGACAGTGCTCACTCTGGATTTTATCTTTGTCCAGGATAAAGATAAAATTAAGAAAAAATTTTATCATTGTTTCTCACCTAGAGAGTAGAAATTTTTAAACCTCTCTGGTCCTGGTGCCCTTCTTTTTTTAAAAATCCTTCATTTAGCTTATCTATACTCCTACATTGAACTTACTAATAGGCAACAAGAAAAAAACAACAATAAGAAAACAGCTTCCATAACTCTTTGCCTGGAAATCTTCTTAACCAGATCTGTCTCATACATTAGAAATATTCTCCACTTTCCACATTAACATAGGAGACACTGTTGTTAACTCTCTACCATTACTTTATGAGGATTTTCCTTCTTTCTGTTTTCCAGTAAGATTTTTTTTCACTTTCCTTTTAGAGCTCATCGGAAAGCTCCTCAAAATTTCTGTCACTTCTAACATTCATCAAAATCTTTTTACCTTCTACCTGTTATTCACCTCCAAATCCACTTATATACTTTTAGGTTTATATTATTCCATTTTGGTTATGTTATATTACCCTATTTCCATATACTAATACTAATTATATTAGATATTTATTGCTGTATGAAAAATTGCCCCAATTCTCAGTGTCTCAAAACAATAACAATTTTCTATGGGTCAGGTATTTAAGACTAGCTTGGCTAGGTCAGTTTAGCTCGGCATTATTTATAAGTTTGCAGCTAAGAACCTGGCCAGGACTGCAGTCATCTGAAAACATAACATGAACTGGAAGCTTTTTTTTTTTTAACAGAAAGCTCAGTCAAATGGCTGGCAAGTTGGTGCTAAGTGTTGAAAGCAAGGAGTCAAAGTTCCTGGTTGCTTTACCCTACTTGGCTGTGGTTTTTCAAATTGTGAATTTCCAGTTGTTATCTGGCATAAAAGTACCAAGGGGACTCCAAAGAATCTACTGGGTTCCAGATATACTCCTTTCTGTCTATATTGTGTAGCAGCAACCCTAATGTCACATGGTAATCAGGGTTAAATACTTTTGCCTATATGATAATCCCTTCCCTTGCTTTCTTTCAAGCCAGGAAAGACTTATGAGAAGTCCACATACCTAAGTGAAAGTTATATCTTGCATCACTCCACCTCTTCTTCTACAACTGTCCCATCCCCATTGACAGTGGGGTGCCATACTCCCTTGATGGCAGCATTTCCTACTGTCAATCCTGGCCTTCAGATGATAGCCACAGTTGAGCTTCTCAGTGTTTCTATTACTGCTACCCTTGGTGTATTTATTATTGCCTTGCTCAGTGGGAGTATTATCTGGGACTACCTGTTAGTACATTCTCTATTACTACATAACCAAGTCATTCACACTTTCCCACATCGCTGAGCCTTCTGACCTATTTTTCAATAATCTGCCAATAAAATTTTTTAATCTCCATCTAATTTATTGTGTCATTATTATCTCAAACTTCAGGGAGCATCCCATTTGTGTTTCAGAGGGATTCCAAATATCCTTCTCTAGGTATTAAAATCAAATTTAAGATGAGTGTCCATGATAAATTATCCCAGTCTAATCTTATATTCTATCCTCAATATCAACACCTTAATATCCACACCACACGCACTCCCCCACTTACTGCCAATACACATTAACCAGGTCTTAAAATAATTTGTTGCATTCGCAATTTCTTCCAAAAGCAGAGACCGATTTTTTTTTCCTTCAACATGAGTCTAGTTAACAGCATGAGGCAATGAAATAAGATGGGGAAAATCTTGATAAGACAAAGACTTAATTCAGGATATTTTTGTGACATATGCAGAATAGTATAGGATCATCTTACACATGGGAGAGGAGGCTGCTTCTGACAAATAGGATGGTTTCAGAGGAATCTGATTATAATCTTGTCCACCAAAATGACCTCAGCCAAGGTCTTCAGGTCCCATTCTTTCTCAATGAAGGCCTTGAATTAGGGGACTTACTGTGACTGCATGCAGTCTCCTTTGTATTTCTGCTACTATTTCAAATAATTTTTGGTTCTACTTGTGTCTACACTTGTCCTGAAGATCTCTTTAAAAGCTGCCAGGAAGTAACTCTAACTTTTATGGCATGCCTTGAATTAAGAGTTGGTTAACTGCCTCTGTTACTTTTTCTTTTTTTAAAGGCCTCTAAAGCCATCGAGAAAAGCCATTCAATTTGAGAATACTTAAAATTGCCATTGTACCCACAGAATTTGTATCACCACTACTGGATAAACCAAATCTTGATCCTCCACTTCGACATCATCTCAACTCACTAACAGTAACGTTTTTAATAATGGTCAAAATGTTGTAGAAGGAGCTGCTATGACCCCACATACCACCAGAATGGAGTCATTATTGCTCACCAAACTCTGATAGAGCTCTGCAGTCCTATGCAGAGGGATTTTTTTCTAGAGCTGCTACCAGAATTAAACACTTTAGTTTAGGTTTACCCCAAAAGCAGATCCTGAAAGAAAGGTTGTTCTGGTAAGAATGATACAAATAAGAAAGGAAATCAATCTAATAGAGCATTATCAAGCTTATCAACATTCTTAGCCAGTGAAGCTCAAATCCCACTAGTAACCTTCTGGAAAACTGTATAGGGAAAAAAAAGTCTCAAAATATTTGTTTGAGAAGGCAAGCCGGAGAGTATTTATCCACTGATTTCCATTGCTCAGAGGTCAGAGGTTGCCCTGTGGAGTGTTGTTTCAGAAGGGCTAAGTGGATTCCTGAATGAAACCTATTCAGCCACACCAGAAACACTTGAGGAAGAAAGCAATAGATATTTGGTGCAGATGAGGTGAGGTGTGGGCAAGATAAACCTGTGCACAATTTGATGCCATGACAAAGGCTAAATGATCCATGAGGAATTGAGGTGCTATACAACATTTATCCAATATAGCAATACCCTCCATCAATTTATAGAGCACTGAGTTTAATGCTTTTCCCTCAGGTTCTTAGTAAGTTTTAAGCATTTGCCTGAAGAGTACTTATTTGCCAATGTAACAAGAGGTCAAGGACCTCCCTCCTCCCTGCCATTGCCTTTGGTACTTAACTTCATTTTACTGAAAGTATCCGTATCCTTCACTTGATTCCTTGACTATTTCATTCAATAGTTATTTTACATCTTCCAAGGGGAAAGTCTAGGTGGAAATGGATAGATGAATCAGATGTACAACCAACTTCAAGTGGCTTAAAAACAAATGAGAAAGCAGGTATCAGAGTTCTTGCCTATTCATAGCTTTTCATATTCCTTTAAATCACATTATTCAAAACTTTAAGTACAGGCCTCCTTTCATATATTATATGCAGGAATTATTAAGGTCTCATGATCTCTGATAGTCTAGACTCAAGTTTACTTCTCCTCATGAATACTATTACTTTGATTTAATAAATGTGTCCTTAACTTTTTATTTTTCTCAACACCTGAGATTTGCCTCTTCCTGAACTTAACTGAATAATCTAGATTCAGCAAACTGTCTTCTCATCTCATACTCTCAAACCTCCAACTTATAATTACAGAATTATCTTCTCCCTTACTAAAACACTTTTAAAAACTTAACTCAATAAATGGGAGTGCCACCTCATTCCAAAAGAGAAGGCTTGCTGAGAACTTGATCCTGTAGCAACTGTTGCCTTATAGACAGAAATTTCTATTCCTAGGATTGAAAGGAAGAGTCTCTCTATGAAGATACAACCACTCACCCAAAAATTTAGGATCTGTTTCTAGGCCCAGTCAAACCTCTGTCTGGCAGAGGGCATTTTTATAGGCCCCTTAGTGACAACAAGGTCATCCTTATTGCTGGACCCAGTGTAACACCCTGGTTTTAATAAATGTCTCTTGGCATGTTGTTTGTGACATTGCCACATTCCTGTTCTTGGTAAATCAGTTCCTTCCTGATAACTCAGGATCTGAGGAACAAAGATTTTCCTCAAATCTCCCAGAACTGAAATTCTGCTACCCAAATCTTGTTTCTGTATCTTGGTTTCTATCCCAAACTACCAGCCCTACCTCCTTCCTGTGAGCCAATAAGCTGCCCAGCATAGAAGATTCAATCATTTAAAGTATTGTCAGGGCACCTAGCATGAATTAAGAATTTTTCTTGGCACTAAAGCACATACAATGGGTTCAATGAATATTATATATCATCAGTATAATTATCATCATCATTGCTCTCCTCATTCTTTCATATCATCTCTCTTCTGATTCCATCATTCATTCTTTCATTTAATGTTATTTAAATCTTTGAATACACTCAATGTGAAGGTGACAGGAACATAAAGAACACTGGGTCACATTCCCTGCATGCAATGAACTTACATCATATTCAAAGAAACAAAGATAAAAACCTTTTACATATTAGCTGACAATGAGGAATGTGGAAATGACTTCACCTGAATCACACCAGTCAGGTGAATTCTGTCTGGAGGACTCACAGCAGGTGGCATTTAAATTTTCATTATAGCATCTTAATACCATATTTTCTTAATGCCAGGCTTTGTTAATTTCCAAAACTCCCCACTGCTTTTGCTACTAGGACAGATAAGGTAAAAATTAGGTTTGTGAAAATCAATCACACACAATCATGCCCACGGAGGACAGCATTGATTTCTCATGTAACTCTTCCATTGAGCCCACATGTGGTATCAGAATCTTTTTCATTGCAGTATTCTAGTCAGCCTCTATCGGTCAATCAGAATTATTATGGTTTTAAGTATATTTGCCCAAGAATTAGGTCAGAAAGCCAAGGATATATTTTAATCAAGGACAAAGTAAAGGCTTGGGAATAATAATGAGCAAGATGGAGAAAACTGACTAGATATTCAAGAAAATAGTAAGTCTAGAATTCAAAAGATCAGGTCCATTGAGAGAGCATAAACACACAGGCAGACATTTCCTGTGCATGATTGTTCTTGACTGTTTTTTATATAGTATATTTATGAAATTTGCACAATCAACATTTATGTTTTCATCTATTTTTAACTTATTCCTATAGTACAATATTGATTCTAATACTGAGGCGATTTCCTACTATTTCCACATGATTACTATAAGAAGAGTCAGTAAGTAAACAAGCAGGCCTGGCTTACTGTCCTACCTCCATCAGTAGTGAATACACTGCCTGTTCAGTGTGGGCAACCTCAGTTCATCAGGTATTTACAGGAATCCGTTGATTGTAGAATGAAAGACAGAGAATCCATGATGGTCCATGAAACTCTCATTTGAACAGTGGAAAAACAGCTGGGGCAAGGATACTAACTCCATTCAATTGATAATGCCTTCAAAGGATTGTTTCAAATGAGTTTCTGAGATCATGTAGTGAATCGAATCTCCATCTTTTATTAACAATGGATAAGAAAATATAAAGTGTTAGTAGGCATGCCTTTTACTTGCAATTCTTCAAAAGAGGTGAGAGTGATACTGCCTCAGGGATGAAAGAGGGAAGCAATTATTCATTGGCTCTCATCTCAGATTTTTCAAGAGTAGTTTCAGGGTGTCAACTCACACTCCCAAATTATTTTTCCAGATTGAACATTCACAAGTATTGAGAATTTTCTTTCAGTAATCCTATATCCTGGCATCAGAGCTCCAGGGCAGGAAGGGAGTGGTATATAGTGCAAGGTAAAAGACAAGTTATCAGATTGTACCGGCAGAAAACTGGTCACAGTAATGGTCACCATGGCAGTGGAGGAGACATGAAATGGTAGATAAAAGGTGTCCAATACGTATATTCCTCTGCTCACTATTTATGGCATTATACTGTGTAATGTGATATGGAATATCAACTTATTTCATAAGGTTTTACTAAAATAAAGGGATGCCTCTCCTGCTATAATATTTTAGGAATTATATTCCTTAGACACATGGTCTAACCACTTTATGCAATTCTAGATTTAATCTTTGAGCAGTAAATCATGCCATTCAAGCTAAGAGTACAGCTGCTATGTAGACAAGAATGTCAGTTAAATACCATGATGGTAAAATGAGGAAATTCCAGCATTCCCATTAAAAATTATGTTAGGCTGATCCATATTTATTTTTATATTCTGCAAAAATTGGTGTTTTCTATAAGCTTTTGAGAACCCCACCAACAGTAATGAAGCAGAAAAAAATGATGGATGATAAGAAATTAAGGTGCTTCATAATGGGTTATAAAATTGTATCCCTTTGTTGCCCATGCACCATTGATAAGCTTGCAACGTTTAAGACTGCTTTAATTTATGATGAAAGTTTTATTTCTTTCAGCTACAGTGGATACAATTTCCTTATCTATCATTAGAATGGTTTAATGCCTTCATTAATCCACACATCATAAAGCAGAGAGTGATTTTTATACCTACTCCAATCACTCATTGTGCCTATTCCAGAAAAGAAAGCATTATTTTCTGCTGATTCCAATGTTAGAATGAAAGCCAGTATCTTCATGAGTCATCACAATTATAAAGGAAAGACCTAGAGATTGGGCTTCTTTTATCACTATTTCTTGGTAGCCACAATAAGGGATATTGTTAGGCTTAGGGGGAAAGTCAGAAACATAATATTGCAATGTTTGATGTGTCACAATGGAAGTCAACAATTATGACTCAGGAACAAGGAGTTGTTTTCCTCACCAAATCCTTAAAAAAACTTTGGAGATGCTTCCTTCATTGCTTGCTCCCTTTCTCAATGGTAAAATCTCTCATCTGCTAAGCAGGAGGTCCAGATTTGAGAGTAGCAGCTAAAGACAGTTCTGAAGATGTTTGAGCCATTGCTTGAAGAGAAGTCCCAACCATTACCTTTAGTCTACTGAACATCTCTTCTGAAGGCTCTCTTTCACTCCTACAGAGAAAACCTGAATATTTATTAAAGAGGTAGGAGAGAGAGATAAGAGACATTTATAGTCTTGTAATAATAAATTCTCAATTCCTCACGTTATTTGGACTCCAAAGGAACTTGGAAATATTTTGTTGATTTTCTAAAAGTGCTGTGGTATGAAGGAGACAACATTGTGTATGCAGTTAACAGCACTGAAATATATATCTGAATGTGGTTAAAAGGAGATTTGTTACATTACAATATGGTAACAGAAGTAAACTTTTTTTTTTTTAATCCATGGAACTACAATACATAAACAGTGAACCCTAAGTCAGTGTTAATAGTGCAATTGTAAAAGGGTACTTTCATCAATTTTAACAAATGTCCTATACCAATTCAAGATGTTAGTTGTGGGGTGGTATATGGGAATCCTGTATTTTATGTATAATTGTTCTGTAAATGCACAACTTCTCTAATGAAAATATAAAAGAAGAAGATGTACTGTGAAGGAAAGATTATTGATGAGCTGGTAGACTGGCCATAATGTAAAAACAGAGAATCTCAGAAGACAACTGTGCTAAGAGAATGCCTGATCATTTAATCCCATCAATGATTTTGGGAACTAGAGAAATGAGGTGGGTTCTAACACCAAGAATGCAGGATTAAGAATTTAAGAATGAGGAAAGTGGAGAAAGAAACAAAGGAGTATAAATAGCCTATAATATGAATGGGAAATATATAGCATTCCTATCTGCAACCCACATAAGAAATCACTAATCTACCCAAAATACTCTTTCCTACAGAGCACTGAGAGAACTTCAAAACCTTTTGCAACAAAAACTTCTAAGCAGATATTCTCAACGTTTCAAGGAGGAACCCTAGGTGCAATCTTTGGTCTATGATTGTATCCAGTTTTGTCTCATATCCTTTCCAATATAATGGAATGGAGGAAAAGATAAAAGTGTGTTTTTAAAAAACGTATTTTCATGAAATACATGAAATATTTCCCTGTCATTATTTTTGGAATACCTATTATTTATTTGCTCCTTTACCATGTATTATCACATACATATTATTTTACGATTTACACAATTCTGTCATACACATTACCTTACCTCTTTGGACCTGTCAATGAGCATATAAAGCTAGGCAAATATTATTAATCAAAAATAAAAATTATAGAAATCAAGATAACAAACAAATCAACCAATGAATAAAACAAGAAAACAAAACAGACATTTTTATATATTAAAGAACATGCTCATAACTAGTTATTAAAAATAAAAGGTGGTGCAGCAGTGCTCAGAGATGTATTCACCAAGTGCAATGACTGTCCCATGATGATGGAGGAGGTTGTGGTTATGGGAGGAGTGGGGTGAGGGGGGTGCGGGGATATATGGGGACCTCATATTTTTTAATGTAACATTAAAAATTAATTAATTAATTAAAAATAAAAAAATACATAAAAAATAAAAGTTCAGTTCCTCTTCCCCTCTCAGTTAACGGCGGGCTGAGTCTGCTGAGCAGGACACCTACAATGACCGCCGGCACCAGGAAAGCGCCCCCTGCCCCCTTTCTGCTCTCAGCCAGTGCGGGTGCTCGCCAGCAGGTCCGTGGTGGTGCACACTCGTTCGCAGACCCGCCAGCCCCGGTGAGGTCAACCATTTCGGCAACAAGCACACCATCAGCCTGTACCCACTTAGCAATTATACTTTTGGTACAAAACAGCCACTCTATTGGAAGGACAGTTCTGTTGCAGCCAGATTTGAGTGCATGAGGGAAGAATTTGATAAAATTGGAAAGAGGACTGCAGAAGGAGTTCTGATTGTACATGAGCACCGGCTACCCCGTGTGTTAACTGCAACAACTAAGAACAACTTTCTTCAAATTACCTGGTGGTGGACTTAACCCAAGAGAAGATGAAGTTGAAGGACTAAAACACTTAATGATAGAGATACTGGTTCAAGAGGGATCCTGTATGCCTGGGTCATTGACGACTGCATTGGTAACTGGTGGAGACCAAATTTTGAACCTCCTCAATATCCATAAATTCCTGCACATATTACAAAGCCTAAGGACCATAAGAAGTTGTTTCTGGTCAACTTCAAGAGATAGCCTTGTTTTCAGTCCCCAAAAATTACAAGCTGGTAGCTGCACCATTGTTATAATTGTATGACCATGCATCAGGTCATGGGCCCATCATTTCTAGTCTCCCTCAGCTTTTGCAAGGTTCTGTGCAGTTGAGGAGTAAAAGAAGAGGTCTCTGTGAGCACAACTATACAGTGTGGAAGAATAAACATGGTAGAAATGTTTTGTTGTTTTTTTTTATCTCATTCTCAATTCCTAAATTGCCTCTACTTTTTATTGTTTGAACAGAAAATTAATATGAAGAACTAGATAGTGCTGTAAACAAATGTGATAATGTTTTAGTTCTACTCAGATTGTTTTGTACAACATTAAACAAAGTAGACTTCTTTCTATTTGTATTTTTTTCCTTATTATTAAACTTATAAAATTCTTAAAATAAATAAATACAAGGTCAGTTGCTAAAAGAAAATGAGAGAATGAATTATTATTTCATAAATTAAAGTCTATTCTAGGAATAGCCAGCTAGGAATTCTTTGGCTACTGTTAGAGAGGGTCGCCATAGTTCTGAGGACTTACTTGGATCCTATTTGTAAATGAAACTGCCTTGTCTAATTCTGCAATTCTGTTCCCACATAAATAGTATCTCAAGATGCCAAGATTAGAGAAAAACAGAAATTATACAATAATTATTCATGGGAGAATAAATGTCTTCCTCATCCTCCAGGGCATTGGTTTTATATGCTCAAACAAGGATATTTGATTACTTTTTTGGTTATCTATATGACTGGCTATAAATGATATTAGGCAAAGGTAACAAGCAGTCCTTACTAAAACTATAGGAGCAATATTTCATTTGAGCATAACCTGTGTTGTGTATCATGGAAATGTAGAAGGTGTTTGATGGTCCACTGTGGTCCTGTGGTCAGAATTAATGGGTTGCTCTGTATCTTCACAGCCAAACACATGTACCTAGGTTTATTGTTAGAATGAAATAGCACTCTGTATTTTCCTTTTAGAAGGAAAAATGTTTCAGAAGGAAAGTTATCCTTATTTGTCATAAAGGTTTTGAGAAAGGACAAAGGGTAAGGGCTTACAGTTCTAATTTCAAGAGATTTTATGCTGCTATGATCAAGACAATGTGGTTTTGCCATACTGGGAGACATAAAATCAAAGGAACAGGCTATAGAATTCAAGGGTACATCCAAATATGTGTGATAAATTGATCTTTTACAAAGGTGCAAGGCAATTCAATGTAGAAAGAATAATTTTCTTTCAACAAATGGTGCTAGAACAACTAGATATATCCAGGACACAATATATTTGGGAAAATGGCATCAGAGTAGGTAGGTAGGGCTCAACTCTCTCACAAAAACAATGGAGAAAGGACAAAAGACCCCTTGTCATCTTTGGGGGTCAGCAGACAAGGACAGTGCTTCACAACTCCCAGGAGGGTGAGGGACAGAGAGACAAAGAACCCAAAACAACAAATGTGAGTTACTAAACCCCCGTAGTGGCCAGGAATGGCTTCTATCTTCTCTCCCAAGATATTAAGCCTGGATAAAATCTCTGGCTCCCTGCAGCCACCTGAGAGGGGGACAGATATCTTCTTTCCTGTCAGCTGTTACAATGGAAAAGGGAGGGGGAGTCACTGGGCTTTTCAGTGAATTTGGCCAGCAGAGCCTGTTTTGAATCTAGACTCTGGCTAGACCAAAACACAGGAAAGCAGAGATTTTAAAAAACACCTCCAAGAAAAGGTGAGCTGAATTCTGGCCCAATTTTTATAGCTTAAGCCGGGCTATTTTAAAGCCGTAGAATAAGTTGAACCAAATATCAAAGAAAAGCTGTGAAAACAGAAAAAAACAAAACAAAACCATGAGGCAAGAGAGAAAAATTGGCCATCTGAGTCTCTTTGGCCCAGCCAAAGAAACAAACCAAATAACCTGAAGAGATACAGGATTTAAGACATTAAAATGCTTCGTAATGGCTCGAACACCCCAATCAAAAGAAATAGACTGAGAGAATAGATAAAAAATATGAGCAATCTATATGCTGTCAAGGTGGACAAATTCATAGAAACACATGAACCACCTACCCTGACCCTAGAAGAAAGAAAAGACCTCAACAAACCAATCACAAATGAAGAGATTGAAACAGTCATTAAAAACATCCCAAAGATGAAAGCCCAGGACAAGATGGCTTCACAGGTGAATTCTAGCAATCATTCAAAGACAATTCAACACCAATCTTGATCAACACTTGAAGTTTTCCTACTTTTTAATAGTGGCCAGTCTAATAGGAGTGAAATGATATCTCACAGTTTTGATTTAAAAGTTCAGAAAGAAACTGAGAGAATATATACACCTGTGAATTTAAGGTAAAAAATAATTGAATTAGGTTACTAGATATTTTCCTCACTTTATAAGTTTTTAATGTTATCAAAGTTCTGAAAACAG
Source organism: Dasypus novemcinctus (assembly GCF_030445035.2). Lineage (NCBI taxonomy): Eukaryota > Metazoa > Chordata > Mammalia > Cingulata > Dasypodidae > Dasypus > Dasypus novemcinctus. The sequence goes on along the minus strand of NC_080678.1, from coordinate 30,128,526 downwards.
TTATTCCTTCACCTGTCATTCAAGTCTCTTGGATGAGAGATTCAACAGTGGGTTATAGGACTTCTTCAACAAGGTTTCATTGCCTTGAGTCAAGGCCTAGTATGCACTTTATCCAATAGACAAATAAGGCAAATCATAGAAGGAAACTTAATATCAAACATTTTAAACAGTCAGCAATGATAAATAGTAAGTTTCATAATTTAAATAAATGGATAATAATTTATTAAATGCACTAGTCTAAGATGAAGGAGACAAAGTGAATTCAATTTTGTTTGTAGAAATGCCAATTAACCTTTTTGTAGAGAGAGTTGGCTGATCTCAAGTTTAAGAGATTCTTTTGGGGTCTGCAAAAAAAGAACAGTAATTTTTAAAAGTTGTCTTACCATTCAGCATCATCCTCTTCCTCCTCGTCTTTCTTATGTTAAGTATACTAAATAGCAGTCTTTTGTCAGATATTTATTTTACAAATATTTTCTAATCGCATGGTGTTCACATTAATTCCTTAAGATTTCTAAGAAGTTGCACAGATTTACAAGGACTAATTGATTCTATTTTTTTTCCTTCTATAGGTATCATTTTCTGTAACCTACCAAGAAACTTAGCCTATCCACAAATCACAAAGACATTCTCCTATGTGTTGTGCCAATAACCTGAGAATTTTAGCTTTCACAGTGAGGACTGACTCACTTTGAATTAATTTGGGTATTGTGCAAGGTAGAAGTGAAGGTTTATTTTTTATATATGTATAGCCAATCATTCTAGCACCTTTCACTGAAAAAAATTTTCTTTCACCATTGGATTGCTTTGAGAGTCTTTCCTGCCTTCTTTCGGATGGACTGAATATTATTTAATATTTCACTTTATTTCTTCTGTTTTCATATTAAATATAACTTTGTTTTGTGTTTTGGTGGTTTTGTTGTTGCTCTAGGATTTACAATATACTCTTTTAACTTAGGACAATCTATCTTAAAATAAGATTATTTCACTTCACCTATAATGTAAATGTTTCACAGCAGCATATGTCCATTTCTACCCCTGCTGTCCTTTGTGATCTTGATTCCATACATGTTACAGCTTCATATATGTTACAACTATAGGTTAAGAGTTTTTTCCTCCCTGTTATTTCCCGTACACACACACACACTTATTTCCAGTACACACACATACTCTTTTAAAGCTCTTGGCTGTGAATTCAATCATCACTATAATTTCTTTATGTGTTTCTAGTGACTGTTCTTACTCTGTTTTGGGTAACATTTTCCTATATCTTTGTTCACCTAGTAATTTTCTATAAGATTTAGGAATTGTTAATGTTACATTGTTGAATATATTGATTTTGTTGTGTTCTTTAAGGAGTGTTGAACTTTATTTTGTTAGTGGTTAAATTTACTCTGGGTCAGCTTAAACCTGTCATAGATTGTCATGAATCTTTATGGTGGTACACTGAGAATAGCCTATAAAGTCAGATTATTTTGACCCTACTCAAAGCAAGTAATTTTGAGGTTCTCTATCAAACACCCGCTAACAACAATAGAAGCTGACACAGAAAAACACACAGTGAATGGACATAGAGAACAGACAACTAGGGAGGAGGGAAGGGGAGAGAAATGAAAAAAACAAACAAACCCAAATCTTAAAAAAAAATGTCTCTCCACTCTGGTTAGTAGAAAATCAAATTCTCCTTTTTATGCCCTATGTTCTTTGTTTTACAACTCCCCATTAGCAGTTCCTTAGGAGTTCTTTTGCCCGGTGATTTTTTTTTTTTTTTTTTTGCTCAACCCCATGAAGTCTCTCCTCTTGAGCATGGACAGTGTTGTTATTCAGGCAAAGACACAGCTCTTTTTCTGAGTAGATCCCTCTTTTCCTGTACTCTACCACATACACTCTACCTTCTTCTCCTTCCACACTTTGATTCCCATCTCTGCTGCTCAGTGACACCTCTATACTCCACTAAGTTTCCTCCTCCTTGCCTCCTAGGGCAAGCATTCAGTAAAACTCTTGAAGCAGAAATCCAGAATGATCTTAAGATAAGATGATCTTAAGATCATCTGGTTTTTCTTCTCAGTAATATACTGCTATAACACCTCTTATCCAGCATCCAAAAATATATTGGGTTTTTTCATATATCTTCCAGTTTTCTAAATATTCATATCTTAGGGCTAATCCAGCACTTGTTGCTTGGTTTTAAAAAATGTGGAAGTGAAAACTTTAAAACGGACAGTCTAAGGTCATGTATATTACTAGAAGGATAGCTAAAAGCTTTAACACAGGACTGTATGAGACAGTAAAACATGTAAAACATAAGTAAAACATGAATATGTATGTTACATATATAAGACTTTTTACAAAATATAAATACAAATATACTAGACAGAAGGAAAAAGAATAGCAGCTATGTATGGCAGTAGGCGCATAGAGAGAGATTGAAAGGTGATGAGTTTTGTTTGTTTTTTATTTTTTTATTTTTTTATTTTTTATTTTTTTTATTTTTTATTTTTTTTTTATTTATTTATTTTATTGACTTTGTAATAATATTACATTAAAAATATACATGTGAGGTCCCATTCAACCCCACCCCCCACCCCACCTCTCCCCCCCCCCCCCCCCCCCAGCAACACTCGTTCCCATCATCATGACACATCCATTGGATTTGGTAAGTACATCTTTGGGCACCTCTGCACCTCATAGTCAATGGTCCACATCATGGCCCACACTCTCCTCCATTTTGTTTGTTTTTTAGTATTATTATTGGAATAATGAAAATTCTCTAAGAATGAAGTGATGAATGCACAAATATGTGATTACACTGAATATGACTGATTGTATACTTTGTATGGATTTATGCTTTATTAGTGTATTAGTCAGCCAAAGGGGTGCTGATGCAAAATACCAGAAACCTGTCGGCTTTTATAAAAGGTATTTATTTGGGGTAGGAGCTTACAGTTACCAGGTCATAAAGCATAAGTTACTTCCCTCACCAAATCAATTTCCACGTGTTGGAGCAAGATGGCTGCTGACAATTGTGAGGGTTCAGACCTCCTTGGTTCCTCTGGGTTCAGCTCCTCTGGTTTCTCCACAAGGTCAGCTATAGACTATGAGGCTCTCTAGGCTTTGCCTCTCTCTACAAGGTCAGCTGTGAACTATCAGGTGAACAGGTCTTTCTCTCTCCCCAGGGTTTCTGCCATGACTAAGGAGCCATCTCTATTCTTCTGTGTTCTTCTCCTGGCTCAGGTCCTCTCTTCCCAGGGCTGGCTTCTCTTTCCTCTGTGTGCTGACTTCCTGGAGCTCCAGCTTAAGACTTCAGCATCAAACTCCACCATCAAAACTCCAGCATCAAAAACCATTGCATCAAAAGCTCCAACTCTGTCCTCTGCCTTGCCTTTTATCTGTGAGTCCCTACTCCATGGTGGGGGACTCAACACCCTAATGATGTGGCCCAATCAGAGCCCTAATCATAACTCAATTACGCCCAGTAATAGACCAGATTACAAACATAATCCAATATTTATTTTTGGAATTCATAACCATATCAAACTGCTATAATTAGTATGTATCAATAAAATTGATTTGTTGAAAATACTTGCAACATAGCCCATAACCTATTACATCCTTGGGAAAAGCATGTGAAAATATTTAATTGCTCACCTGCTGGAGCCATGTTTCTTGGATTGAAATCTTAACTCCTTGCCTTCTTCTTTACTAGCACTGTATCATGGGTATTTCACTTAAACTATCAGTGCTCCAGTTTTCTCATTTGTTTTCATTTTTACAAAAGGAGGATGATAAGAGTATGCATCCTATTTTGCTGTTTGAAGAACCACCTAGAATACATAAAAATAAAGAACAGTCACTGACATAGTAAGTGCTAGTTAAGCACTGGATATTATTATTTATCTTAATCTTTTACTTGTTTAATTCATTTCCCTCTCTAGGCTTAACCTACTGTCTAAATTAACGCCACATTAATTCTCATCATTTATCATATTTTCCCCGTATGTATTAGTCAGGGATGTTGATAAGAAATTGGTTGGTTTTTATAAAGTATATTTATTTGGGATAGGAGCTTACAGATACCAGGCCATAAAGCCTAAGTTATTTCCCTCCCCAAAGTCTATTTTCATGTGTTGGAGCAAGATGGCTGCTGTCTGTGAGGGTTCAGACTTCCTGGGTTCCTCTCTTCCTGGGGCTTGCTTCTCTTTCCTCTGTGTGCTTACTTCCTGGGGCTCCAACTTAAGGCTTCAGCATCTAATTCCAACATCAAAAACCCCTAACTCTGTCCTTTGCCATGCCTTTTATCTGTGAGTCCCCACCCTTTGGTGGGTAGGGACTCAATGTCCTACTGGCACAAGAGGTTTACATAATTACTTAATCAAGTAAACCTGTGAATCCAATATAATCCAATATGCCCAGAGGAAAAGATCAGTTTACAAACATAATCTAATATTTCTCTTTGGAATTCATCGATAATATCAAACTGCTGCACTGTAGATAATTTCCCTGTGGTCATTTCTAGTGGAACATTTTGATTCTGAATATTTGTTCTGATGTTACACAGGAGTCAAAGTCTGAAGTTACATCAGAGGAATGCCTAAAGAGATTTTCTTCCCCAGGTAAAATATGTCCCCTCCCAGCTCCAAACAGAAGTTAGGGGATTTATGTAATCAGCTTTTTCCCTTTAAAATAATATAGGCCACTAATTTGATACTTCAATTTTGTATCTTATATCCAGGAAATATATTATCTTCCCTCTTTACTAGCATACTACCAGGTCCTTCAAATAAAAGTAATAGTTTACTTCAATATGAAAATTAACATGCTTGAATTAATCTCAGCAAATTAATTTACCTACAATGCATTTTGTATGAGAATTTGTCATCTTTTGCTCTGAAAAATACACTTATTTATGATTATATTTACCCTTCTGTTCTTTAAATTTCAAATATTCGTGTAGTCTCCTTTTTCACTAGGTGGCCTCTTGGGGGCCTTTTTTCTCTAAAACAATCTGTTAGCTCATAAATCTTTTGATAATGTGCCTGGAAATGAGGCTTGGAAAATTTGCTATCATATACTATGCTCCACTACTCTAAAACTCCACAAAATTACAGTGCATTTAAATATTCCTAAAGGCAATAAAATTGGAATATTTAAAGACTGTACAAGAATTTGGGGGCACATTTTAAAAATATGCTGTTACTTTAGAAATTAAACCACTTTGGTTAGATACTAAGGAAATGGGCTTTTTCAAGCTATGTTAAAAATACATTTAGATTAAAATGCAATTATAAGGTATAAGAGTCACTGATGAAGTCTTATCTGGCTCAAAAAAAAACTTAATGGACGTAAATGTCTTCTGCACACTTAGACATGGTTTATGACATCTATATTATGCTACAGGAACAATAACAAAGTTTGCAGCTCAATGAAAACATCAAAATTGATTTGTTTCTTTTCATTAGAGCATAAATTTATTACAGTTACCATGAGTAAGTAACAGTTTAATTTTCTATTGAGATTTTTATTTAGCATTCAAAAACCTGTTTGTCTTCTCATATAAGATAACTTCCAAGTCTTTTTAAATGGTTTTATGTTCTATGAGAAAGTTTGAAGCAAATGTAATTTTTAAAACTGGACATGCTGACAATCATTCCAGTTGTGTCTTGAATAAAAACTTATAAAATTAAGGTACTAAATTATGATGATCATAATCAATACTGTTTTTATATGCAGCTTGTATGCTGTTTTAAACTCCTTGAAATATTTTTGGAACCAGATGAAAGTATACTAAGTATGAGAGGAAATAACAAATTTCCAAAACTACTTACATGTTTTCAAAGCCATGGTAGTTACTATGACAATACAGAATAATAAAAAAGATAATATAGCTGGGAAGATAAGACTAAAAAATGGAATAAAATATATTCAAGAATTTGTAATTCTTATGCCATTATTAATAAGTAAAACAGAACAAGAGAATCAAAGAACTTAAGTCAAAACACAATATAACCTATCACAAAATTTCCTGAAATAAAGGAGGCTAGCATGAAAAAAACAATTATGGATTGTTAAAGGTTTCCCCTTACAAGGTTTGCAGTGATTAACAGGTCATAAGACCCTGACTCATTTGGTTTGAATGAATATTAAGTTTGTTTTATATGAACATAATGGGAATGGAAAATGTTTAATCTGAACTTCCTATTTTAAAAAAAAGCTGAGGAAAACCTGTAACATGGTACTGTATACAACAGCAAAGCCTCACATAAAACACAAATATGGGTGATATTGCATAATAATACAAATATTCTAGCGAGAAGGAAAAAGAATAGCATCTATGTATGGCACGGGAAGCATAAAGAGATTGAGAGATAATGTTTTGTATGTTTGGGTTTTTTTATTATATTATTGGAATAATGAAAGTGCTTTTAGAATGACTAATATAATGAATGCACAAATATGTGATTATACCAAATACCATTGATTGCACACTTTGGATGGATTTATGCTTTATTAATATATAACAATAAAAATGATTGTTAAAAATAACAACACCTTGCCTGGAAATGCCAAGAGAAGACATGATTTGGGTTGCTACATGAATCCGTGCTCTCCAAATTGCAATTTTAGGACCCAAAATAAATGCCTTGATTACCTGCAAAGAGTTAAGTGATTAAGTTCAAGGATATTCTACACTGTGAGTAGAAGGAAACCCAAATTAAGACATATACAGTTGAATTTAGAATTCAAAAAGTAATCTATCACAATAGACTGGTGACAGAAATTAACAGATCTATTTATTCAATAATATTTTGAGTGAAAATTATTTTCAACCTAGAGTTATGTATCTGCCATACTTTTGACTGTGACTATAGAATAAAAAGCACTTTCAAACATATATAACCTCTTACCTCCCCTCCCCTCCCCTTTCCTCTCTTCCTCTCCCTTTCCCTTCCCTTCCCTTTTGTTCTTTTATTTCTCTTCCCTTCCCCTTCTCTTTCATACTCTCTTCCCTTCCCCTCCCTCTCTTCCTTTCTTTTGCTACCTCTCCTCCTCTCTCTTCCTTTCTCCTCTTTCTCTCTCTCTCTTTCCTTTTCTCTCTCTTCTTCTCTTTCTTTCTCTGTTTCCTACACCTCTCCTCCAGAAGCTATTCAAGAGGTATTCAAGTACATGGATACAACAAACCAAGCCAAACAAACTAGCTACCATCCAACCAACCAAACAAAAAAGATCAAATGTTAGAATCCAGGAAACAACTGTTATATGCAGCAGATATAAAGAATGCAGACTTTTTTGCAGTAGGAGGTCAGGAGTCTTGAGGAAAATAAAATTGTACTCAATGTATTCTGAAATATGGTTAAGAATTTAGAAAGAGATATATTGATTAGTGTATGAGATGTCTGGTGTAGTCCATTGGAAACTCTTCTTTGCACTCAGCAATAGATATAATATCATGCTAAGGAGAACAGTGATTACTTATTTAACTAAACATTTTAATATATGCATTGTATGTTTCCAGGTCAACTTGTTTAAAATGGGAAATTAGCTAAGCTGGAAGTACATAACCTAAAATCCCCTCCCCTGAAAAGTTCCAGTTTAGGGTTTAAAAAAAGTAAAAAGTAGTGTGCATGAGATTTGAAGAGAAAATATAAAACAATCACAACTAATAGGAGAAGGTTGTCATAGGCAGATATACTCATGTACAAATACAGAGCAGCTCAGTCTAGCTTGTCTTTGTTCTCTTTTGCTTTGCATCTGACCTATTTTCTAGACTACTGGCACTGCTAACTAAATATCCATTGGCCCTTGACCAATCTACAGACTTGAACCAGCAACAGTTTCCTACGGATCTCTCTACCAGAGTCACCATTCACAGGGCCACATTGGCGCTGGGTTGTGCTTTACTTTTCAGATTTCACTGAAAGTCAAGATTTGTTCAAATATGTCAGTGCATCAGAGGAATAATTCATGATACTTTCTTTAATACGCTGCTGTCTTTCTTCCTGACCTTTATCTTCTTAGTTCTAACACAGAGCCAATATCTAAAATAAATCCCTTAATCCCATAACACTCTGTCTCCATGACTAAATACAGAAAAATTCAGATATTGGTATCAGAAGTGATTCCAAAGGAAGAGAACATTAAGGGTAGAAATCTGTAATTGGTTTACTGATCTAAAAGGATTTAACACTATTAATGACACTGTTGCCAGGGAAAACAGAAAAGTAGCAGTGCCTGTTATGTCATAGAAAAAGAGTTACTAAAATTGTGACTTGGGGATACATGGAGTTAAGTGTTTTCAGACAGCAAGCTTTGGGTGATCAAGTTATCTGTTGCCATAGGACTATAAAATGTTTAAATGGAAATAAAAAGTATAATATACCGTGGGTGTTTTGGGTTGCTTATAAGTGTGCTGGAGTACTTCGAAGGATAAAATATTAGCTCAGGGCTTCAAGTTCCTGGCTAAATTTGAGTGTGAAACCAGGTCATGTCCATGACTACTCTTTGAGTAACCTTTATCTCCTCTAGCAACAGTGTTGAGATTTCTAAATATCTATAATATTTTCCACCTGGATTAAACTTTGAAGATTCACTCATGTTAATTTTAGTATATTTTTTGAAGGAATGAGACATTTTAAATTGGAATGAATACATAAGGAAATATCATGAGGCTGAAGACCTTGAAGCTTCATGTTCTTCCATGTCTTAATTGCTAGTAGAAGAAATTCATTCCACCCTGTCTGGGCAGATTTTTCTTCCCTTTCCTGAAGAATCTATGATGATCACCCCTGATATAGTTGCCTTGTAGGGAAATGGGAATCCTGCCCAAGATCCACCCATATAGCATCTCATTGTATCTAAGTTTATAACCAGATACAATGCCAGCAGGAGCTTGTATTCAAAATGTGACCTCTGGGGAGGAATGGTAATCACCAATATGACTGTAAGGATTTGCCAATTCATATCCTCAGTAACTATGGAATATGCATTGGAATGAATAATAAAGGTTTTGTATCAGAGTAGAAGTAGTATATTGTCAGATTAAGTCAATTGTTTCAAATGGTTGAGCAAGCCAGAGATCCTGGTTTCAGTGAGTTAGCTGGAGCAGCAGGGAGTGACTCTCAGAGTTTTCTTAGTCAAATGTCTGAAAACTAAACTCAGAGGTGTTTTACAGGGAATTAAGTTGAGATGTTAAAATTTCCTGAAACTTATGTATTAAAATACTTGAGATAAATTATTACGAAAAATCTGTTCAAATCTTTGAAGCATAACTTGTTAAGAGATGGCCAATATCTTAATCAGATTTGGAATAAGGGTGGTAAATACTATCAGTAAAATGAGCTGCCTGAAAGAAATGGAAAGGATAGAATCCCAAAATGGCAGGGGACAAACAGTAGCACTTAATTGCCAGAGGCAAGATGGGTGTGGTTATAATAATGGGTGGTGGAGATAAAGTAGTAATTAGAATGCATTGTCTATCACAGATCTTTGGCATCAGCAAATTAATCATGCTATCCCTAGGACCAAAATAGATGTTTAGCCTATAGAGCCTTATTTAATTTATAAAAATGGAAAAACCCTAGGTTCTGGTGATTTCCCCAATTCCATATTGCATAACTGGGATAGAATATTAAGCAACTGGAAGAATCCCCACACTGATGATTTGTGAAGTCAGGGCTTTTAAGGTAGAAAAAGCCAATAAAATGTCTCTAGAACTTCCTCTCCCAACCAAAATATTAAAGTTAAAGTCAAATTGCATTTCTCAAAAGATTGCAGAGATTAATTCCATCATTAATCACTGGAAGGGTGCTAGAGTGGCAATTTCCTATTAGATCTCATTTAGCTTGCCTCTGTGGCCTGTACAAAAAATGGATACAACTTGGAAAATGACAGAGGATTATCATAAATTTAACCAGACAGTAACTCCAATTACAAATGCTCTTCTATACATTATTCCTTTACCGGTATGCATTAATACATTACCTGAAGCTACTTACCCCATATTTTATTTATTTATTTTTAAAAATTTAATCTATATCTCTTCGTTAACATTACCTGGCAAAGTCTGATTTCCACTGCCAGAGCCACAAATATGCCTTCACTGTCTTATCTAAGAAGAATCTTTAACTCTCTAGCCCTCAGTCATAATCTAGTCCACAGAGACCTTGAAAAACTTCCTATCGTATGGAACAATCATCTATTCTTAGATACTGGTTATCACATATACATGCCTGAGGGTGGGGAATAAGACTCACAAAACTTCAGAGAATGCCAGCATTGGTTACAATTCTAGTTTAGAGCATCAAGGACAAGTTAGTCCATATTCCACTAAGCATTGGCATAATGACTAGTGGGCTCTCTTTTGTAGTCGATGTGTACCTCAATGGGAATGTTACTTCAATCCATTTACCAAGTAATCTGAAAATTTGCCAGGCTTGAAGTAAGCACAGAACAAGAGAAGGCTATGCTACCTAGGCTGTTTGACCCACTGGGTCCAATCATGCAAAAAACAAATCAGAGAGGAACCATTTATGGAAACTTCAGCAAATACTATGAGTAAATACTTTTGCATAGTACTAGGAATTTTAAGCAAAACCATACTTCCTATGAAAATTTTTAAAAATCCCTTTTTGTGAACAGCTTCTGCATTGCTAATGGGCTTTAGTAGAATCTGAACCCTATGAGCTTCCATGTTATCAGGTAACCTGTGTTACGTAACACGAAATTGTTTTCTGTCCTAAAAAGTCTTAAAGTTAAGCTTTCATAGGATTATTCTGTCATCAAAAGGATGTGCTAAATATGAGACCGGACTCAAGAATTCACTGAAGATAGTGTAAGCTGAATGAGTGTCTCAGATTCCTATGAATTCTACCCATAGTTAATTTCTATGACCAGTTAACTGAGGAAAAAAATCAATTTAGGTTTATGACTATTTCTACCCAACATGCTGACACCATTCAAACATGAACAACCAAAGGATTATAGCCCCATTAAGGCATGGCCCTGGACAGCAGTGAAGGGAAATCATCCCAGTGGAAAGAACTTTGGGAAACTCAAGTGGTTGTTCATTTTGACTTAATAGAGAGATGGCCAAAGGTATGGATCTACTCTAATTTATGGGCAGTGACTAATGGTTTGGCTGGATGCTCAAATATTTGGAAGGAGAAAAAATAGCGAAATTGGTGACAAATGGGTCTAGGGAGGAAATATGCCAATGCTCATAGAAGAGTAACTTCAATTAGGAAGAATCTCAATAATATCAATAATCAAATGCATAAGATGATCCATTCATTGGACATCAGCTTTGATCCCCAGCCATTCCAGTCTTGCCAAATGGGCTCAAGAACAAATTGGCAATGGAGGTAGGATTAGAGTTTTTGTCTGGGCTCAGAAACATGAGTTCCACTAATTAAGGCTGACCTGGTTATTGCCACTGGTGAGCGAGAACTTAATCTGTCAACATCAGCAATCAACACTTAGTCCACAATTACTTGGGAGGATCAATCATAGGAGTATTTCCCTCATGAACGAGACAATATTTTGTTTTCATCAGAATAGGCAGTCATTTTAGAAAGGACTTGAATACTTTAACATAATGATTCCACTAAAATCACCATTTGAAAAGTTATAGGACACTTTATTTATTGTCCTGCATTCCATTTAGCATTGCTTCTGACCAGGCAACTCATTTTACAGAAAGTGAAGTACAACAGTATATTCAGACTCATGGAATTCACAGCTCTTTCAACATTCTCCATCATTGTGAATCAACTGACTTGACAGAATGGAAGGTGAGGCAGTTTGATATTATTTATGAATTCCAAAAAAAAGATATTTAATTATGTTTGTAAACTGCTCTGTTCCTCTGGGCCTGATACCCTTTGACTGCATTAAATTCAGCTGAGATGTCTTTGATTAAATTATGTTAAGATTAGGGCTTTGATTCAACCACATCAGTAGAATATAACACTCCCTGTCCCCTTTGTGGGTTGTATAAATGGACACTCCATCAAGGAGACACACAGAGGCAGATATGTGAGAATAGAGAGAGCTCCATAGACACAGTAGAGGAGAGAACTTTATCTGGGGCCCCAGAGCGAGATGAACCATTTGTCCGATAGTTTGCAGCTGAAGAAAACAGAGTAGATGAAACTTAGGTCATGACAGCTGAGATTGGAAAACGCTAGGCCCATGGAGCCTTGAAAGGAAAGAGGAAGGCTGAACCCTTGCAGATGGCCCTGCCATCTTGCTCAACATGTGGCAGCAGCATTTGGTGAGGAAGTAACTTTGAGTTGGACTCTTTAGGGCCTGGTAACTGTAAGCTTTTACCCCAAATACCCTTTATAAAAGCCAACAGATTTCTCATACTTTGCATCAGCACCCCTTTGGCTGACTAATACAGAGGGTTAGTCTTATAAAGATTCACTTATGGCATCATAAGGATGACAGCACTTTAAGGTCTGTAATAGTATCTCCCAAAATGTGTTATATTCTCTGCATCTGTGATAACTCCATGGTACTCTTTTCAGAGCTAGAATTCATGAATCCAGGGATAAAGGAATGCAAATAGGGAATGTTATCTTCATCCTTAAAGAACCAGTAGAACAGTTTTCCATCCTAATAGAGAAGCTTAGATTCTGCTGGTTTAAAGGGGATTTTGTTTGCACTAAAGGAATATTTCTGACAGTTGAGCAAATAATGCTTCTATTTAAGTGGAAACTGAAGCTGCCACCTGGCTTTCCATCCCAATGAACCATGACTCCCTTGTTCCATTAAAAAATGTTAAAAATAAACTTCAACAACCAAATACAGGTGGAACTTCTAATGACACAGACCTTTCAGGATGGAAGGTTTGGATCAACCCACCAGCCACAGAACCATAAAAAGTAGAGGTGCTTTCTGAAGACAAAGAAGAAAGAAACCAGGCACCAGCATCAACCAATTGCAGAAATGAGCTATTTAGTAGTTACGTTATTTCTTCCTTGCTTTGACACGAATGTGTGTATATCTAAGTAATTTTTAAATGTTCTTTTTACTCTCCTATTCTTCTAACATCTAAAAATATATTGTGTGAGAATTATTCATAAAGATTAAATTTAAATCTTAGTATATAGAAAGTTCAGAACATCATAGGAAAGGTGTGAATCAACTAAATGAGGAATGGCTACAACCAGAAAAGGAGATATATGAAAAATGACAAATGGTAGTTTGTATTTCTTCTTTGGTGAAAAAATTAGAGTGTTTTCAGTTTTATAAAGAATACCTTTATCATGTTATATGGAAGCATGATTTTGCTACTTATTTTATTTAGATATTAGTATAGTTAAAAGACATTTGTGTAGATGTCTAGCTGAAAAATGATAGCCAATTCTGGATAGTACTATCTCAATTTAATTAGCAAGCTATGACTATATTTCCCCAATTTCCTATAGTTCCTGGTTAGAGTTGGTGAAAAGAGAAACTTGTAAATGATTTGGAAGGTAGGAGTAAAACATCAGCTATTACTCTAAAAGTCAAATACATCTCTGGACAGATGCAGACACAGGGGTGTCCAGCAACTAACTCATTTCCTAAAAGCTGTCTCTGCTGACTATCAGTGGCCTCCAGCTCATCAGCAGTTGTGTGACTGCAGACACACAGAAGTGGTAGTTACATAATAGTAACATTTTTTCATAGAACTCTCCCAAAATCTCTTCCTTCCTGGACCCACTTGGACAGCTGGACAGAGTTTCCCTGAGATGCAGGTGCTGGTGAACAGGAGGTGACATTTTGTTATCCCGGATCCTGATTCCTCCTTGCAAACTTACATCTCCCGAGCAACCATCAGTCTTATGCAGGCTGCATAGCAAACAACTTTAGAAGACAACATTTCACATTTATAATCAACATAGATTTACATATGCTATGTCAATATCTAGCAAAATTTCCCCTAATTCACACAAAAACTAGTCCTGGTGACTTTTAGCCTATAAATGTTTCAGGCTAAATTGCTTTTTTATTTATTCATTTCTAGAATTATAAAGGGCTTTCAGTATCACAAATCTAATTACCTCATTTTATAGATGGCAAAACCAAGGACCAAAGGTGGTAAAGGAACATTCTCAATGTCACAAAGCAAGTTAGAGCTAGAACAAGAACTCAAATCTTCTTAATACAGGTTTATGGTCTTGCCACTATATGAAGTTTCCCTGACAGAAGCCTGATTAAGAAAATTAAGATACTTGGATTCAGATAATAAGGCTGTATAATAGCAGATGACAGTATAAATGTAGACATTTTGTGGAGAGAGAACTATCCTGAGATAGCTCACAAAATGGTACTACAGCTCAGCATTTTCCTTTTTTTTCCTAGTCCCCTTTGCTTGAAGAAGTTAATAAACATCAAGTCCAAGCTATCAGTGGGAAAGGGGGAAACAATAATTGTTCTTTGTGGGACAGAAGACTGAGTTCTAAGAAGCAGGCTACAAAAGAATTTGTGAGTGTTTTATTAATATGACAAGCCTGAAGAATAGTATATTAAAAAATCTGGGACTATCCCAAAAAAAGAACAAAGAAACAAACTAGAAGATATGACCACTACGGGCAAGTTCTGAACTGTGTTCGGATTTTGTCAAAGAAAAGCCCCAGATAGTAGTTAAAGTGACAGGACAGATGTTATTCAAACTGCCATGGCAAGGGGAGAGAAGCCAGCAGCAGCTGGTCTCAATTCCATTTGCACAGAGGTAGTTAGATTTTTTTAAAGGGCACGAGAGACAAGGGACATGGGGAACTGTAAAACTACTGAGAGGGTCTGGAGATAGTCTGGAAGGGAAAAGGGGAACTGGAAAATGAATTGCTGAGAGGGTACTTGAAAAGGTCAAGGGAAACCGGGCGATGAATTTGCAGAAGGGTTCAGACAGTGGTGCAGAGTTTCTGAGAAGAGTATATTCTGAGGTTTAGACAGCATTACCACATCTTAAGAAAGAGCCTAGGATGGGAGCAGGGGTCCTTCCAGGTATATGGCCTAGCGTTAGGGAAGTCCACACTAAAATTTGGACAAGACTCTAGTGTAAAGTTTGGAAAAGTAATGGGGACAAGCTGAGTCTCTTGAAAGGATTCACAATTTGAAGAGTTTTGTACTGAAAACTACTGCTAATGGCTTGAGGTAAGTCAATTGCTACCTTAATGTAATCACTGTAAAGTCATTATTATTAAATTTCCAAAATAAATTGTATCAGAAAGAGAACATGAAAAAACTAAGTTGTATAATTTACCAATAGAAACATTGCTTAAAGAATAATTAACCAAAATACAAAAAATATTGAAGTTATTAGAAAACTGCCACTTTGCCTTATTTCATAGCAGGAAAGATGAGACCTCAGTCACTAAGGAAGTAACACCCCACCTCACCTGCATGCCCAGTGCCTGCCTTTCCTTCAGATCCTGCTTATTGTGCAATACTGAATTCTGGGTCTCTTGCTGGTAAAAAAATTTTCTTAGTTGCATGATTTATTTAACATGTACTATACTAAATGCTCCATATATATCATCTCATTTAATCCTCTTAAAAACTCGGAAAAAGGTATTATGTCCCCCCATTTTAAAGATAGGAAAATGAGACTCACAGAGGTGAAGTAACAACATATCTCTGGTCTTACAATAGGAAGAGGGAGAGTTAGGATTTGAAACTTGGTCAGCCTGACACCAAATCCTTTGCTCTTTCCACCATCTCCTGCACTAATACTGATCAATTAAATAATTTTCTGTTATTTACAAGAACTTCTCTTACTCAGCTTCTAGATTACTTAAGGTAACAGTAGATTACTTGTGGCTTTAATTTAAATGGTTGACTCTAGACTAGCACTGTCCAATAAAAACATACTGCATACTGCAT
Source organism: Dasypus novemcinctus (assembly GCF_030445035.2). Taxonomy (NCBI): domain Eukaryota; kingdom Metazoa; phylum Chordata; class Mammalia; order Cingulata; family Dasypodidae; genus Dasypus; species Dasypus novemcinctus. The sequence goes on along the minus strand of NC_080678.1, from coordinate 30,112,662 downwards.
ACATAATATTAAACTTTCTATTGGCCACATTGAGAAGAGTGAAAACAAATAGGTGAAATTAACTTTAATAATATGTATTTATTCAATGTAATATTTAAAATATTATATAAGTATTTATCAATATACAAATATTAATGAGATATTTTTATTCATATTCAATATTCAAAATAAGGAGTATATTTTACACTTACAGCATGCTCTGTTTGGACTAATCATATTTTAAATGCTCAGTAGCCACATGTGGCTATTGGCTACTGTATTGGTCAGTACGGTTCTAGGCTAACTCTCAACAGGGCTCTGAGCACACTGCTCTCTTACAGTGATGTCTTGGAGAAGGAAGCCAGGGTGGTGGGGCCAGAGATGGGTACGATGTTGGAGAAGGCTGCAACTGAGCAAAAGGAACCAGCTGAATTTGCTTGTACCTTGATTGACTGGTTAGTGTCTGTGTCACCCACAAGCATAAACTGCAGTAACCTCTGAGGATAGATAACTGTCTTCTCCCTAAAACATAATCTCATTCTGATGAGTGAGAAAGGCCTCCTTTTATAAAGCTATGTTTCCCAAAAGTTTTTAGCTGCTTAAATGCACAAAGGACTTTCCTTTCATAGATTTTCATAGAATTATTTTTAAGATTCTTAAGTTTGTTTGCTTTTTTTAAAAATTATTTTCTCTTTCTCTCTTGGTCCCAGAGAAGTCTGAAACAACAAAAAGCTAAGACACTGAAAGAAACCCTGCAGTTGCTCTTTTCTTAGGGCTCTAAGATGCCCTGTGATATTCAAATTCCAGACAGGAGAGAGACTGTAGGAACTCCAACCTTAATCAAAGACCAAGAACAGAAGCAGAGGACACATAGTGACTGGCTGGCGGAAAAGGCACTGAGGAGGAAAGGGAAGACAAGGATGTTCATTATACCAAGGACAGCAGGAGGAGATCACAGAAAAGTCAAGAACTGCATATCTCTGGTCATGTGCCCAGTAAGGGGTTTGCCTGGTCACTACAAATACTCTATTTATCCTATGTTGCAATAGAGTGGTCTCTGGAAGATAATTTAACAAGCAAGAACTAATTTTCTTTCTTAGTAATCCAGAACTTTGAGTCAATTCCCTTCAATGTATGTTGTTTTCTTTTTTTCTATATCATATGAGCACATATACCCAACTGTTTAGAAATACCCAACTGAATTAGAGAGAAAAGGAAGGAAGCAAGAGGAGATTCAATCAGGGTAAGAGATAGAAAACATAAAACCACAAAGAGTTAATTGCATTATGTTCTTGAATCCAGACCATCCAGTCAATTAGGGAGAGCAATTAAAGTGAAAGTGGCATGACTGAGGTCATTTGAATTCCTTTATATAGGAGATGTCATGAATGGGTGTATCTGTCAGCCAAAGAGATGCTGATGCAAAATAACAGAAATTGGCTAGTTTTTACAAAGGGTGTTTATTTGGGGTGGAAGAGTACAGATATCAGGCCATAAAGCATAAGTTACTTCCCTTACCAAAGTCTATTTCCATGTGTTGGAGCAAGATGGCTGCCAACATCTGCAAGGGTTCAGCCTTCCTGGGTTCCTCCCTTCCTCAGGCTTCTTTTTCCTGGGCTCAGGGTTTCTCTTTTCCTGGGACTTGCTTCTGTTTCCTCTGTGAGCTTACTTACCAGGGCTCTAGCTTAAGACTTCAGCATCAAACTCCAACATCAAAACTCCAACACTAAAAGCCCTTAACTTTGTCCTTTGGCATGCCTTTTGGGGACTCAATGCCCTACTGACACAAGAGGTTTACTTGATTAAGTAACCAAGTAAACTTCTGAATCCAATATAATCTCATATGCCCAGAGGAAAAGATCAAATTACAAACATAATCCAGTATTTCTTTTTGGAATTCAACAAAATACCAAACTGCTACACTGGGTGTCTCCATGGTTGCTGGCAATTAAATATCTCAAGACATTCTGAGTTTTTAATAACAATTTCCCTTACCTGAATGGAAGAAAACACATTAGATATTGTAGAGGAAAGACTGTGTTGATATAGGTTGGATAACAGCATCTCCACTTCCTGAGAAGTTGTGTAGGTCAGTCCTGGATCATTGATATCAGTATTCCTTTCTTTGTCCCTGAATGTTTAAAGTCTCTGCAGATAGGTACATTATTACTTCCAGCTAAAGACATTCCTGATTAATAAAACCACTAAACCTGAGGTGTTTACAACTTAATGTCTAGGGTAATGGTGCTTTCCCTTCCTTTACCCAACATCCCCCAAAAATGTGATTTTTTATTGGGAGATTGTATACTGTTTTTTTTTGTTTTTTGTTTTCCAAAAAGAGCTAGTAATTGATTAATCAAAGAGTTTTCCATTTCCCTTGGATAATGATGACAGAATTATTTTATCTTCTTGTTCTCCTAATTTTCCTGAGAAGTAGATTTTTGGTGCTTTACTGTTCACAAAGAAATACAAAAGGTGTGAATCCCATCATCTCTCTCTCTCTCTCTCTCTCTTTTTAGGTACTGGGGTCAGGGACTGAACCTGATACCTCCAGCATTAAACCACTGAGGCACATCCACTCCCACCTCATTTCTCTTAATAAACTAAAACTCCAGTCCTTCAAGGTTAGTAAGGGAGAGTGAATCTTCATATAATGGCAGTGATAAGACCAGGGTAAATTCAATGTCTGGGGGCATGATTTGGGTAAAAGTATCCAGTCATTTTTTTTTCCATACAACTATCTTTCATTACTAACTTTGAGGGTCAATGTCTGATATAAGAGTGAGATAAACACAGTAACATGAGTCTCATGCAAGGTATGGATTGATAGGCTTTACTCACCTAAGATAAAGTGTAATCATTGGTAAAATGAATCCTGAATGTTTATTTGTGTGGGTGAAATCTCTTAATCTTATATGTTGATTTATTCTTGAAATGGACTATGATGTTATAAAGGTATGCATACATATACATAATTCTCATTTTCTCTTGTTTAATTATCTATAAACATCTTCAATCAAATTCAGATAGTAAATATATACATGATTTACACAGGGTTTTGAGATACTTTAGGGATTAAATGTGCTGGAGACAGAGAGTCCCAGGATCTTGGAGAGATATATGTGCAATTTACTGGTTTTTGGGGTAGAGTTGAGGATGCCAAAATATATTTCCACGTTTATTTATAATGATAAATATACAAGAACAAGAGAAAGCCCTTTCCTTGATGCAACAGGTTTTGAGGTAAGAGCCTTCTAACTGGGAGATGAATAGTGTCTGGACTGTTTATAATAGTGGACAAGTTCCTAGAGCAGAAGTCCAGGGTGTTTTCTCTTGCAAGACTTGGAAAGTCTTATTTGTTTCTTAACCTACTCTGCCTGGGATTATCATTTATCTTTTGATATATGTGTCCTCTTTTTCCTCCTTGATTAAAAGTCCCTTCAGGATAGGGTTTCCATTTATCCCCAACTTCTATCCATCTGATTCTTTGTGTGTAATCAGTACTCTATAAAAAGCTCCTGATAATGTTATATAAATAGAATAGATTCATGTATGGTTTATGTTTCTTTAACTTATATCAACTCATCCAGCAAGAAAACTGGTGATTTGGAAATTATAAAATAAATATGAAAACATTGATTTTTAAAACATTTTTATCCAAAAATATCTTTAATTTTAAAATGAGAAATAAAACTTATATTTGCACTGTAAGCAACCTAAGCAAACAAATTGCATTCTGAGACAAGGTAATTTCATTCTTTGACCAGGCTGCTGACTAAAAAATGTAGGCTTTGATGCCTCCATTTCTGCCTAAAACATTAACAGTATTATAAAATAAGAATTAGTTTAATAATTTATAGCCAAGAGCTGAGCATTTCTTCCACTGTGTTATCAGCTAGGCAGCATTGCTGTCTTACTTTAGAATCAGCTGTAACCTTATTTTCTGTTATGTACTTTCTTTTGCTCCAAAACAAGACTAATTTTATTTCATGCAAACCACTGAGTAGTCACCACTAAAATAAGATTGATTCTGAATCTTTCTTAAGCAACCTCTTCTTTGTTTTTTTTTTTTTATTAGTGGTAATAAAATCACAGTATCTTGTAAAATACTATTCAAGATTATCTTCCATCTAAAGAGCTGTAGGCTACAAAAGACCTCTATCTATTTTTGGAACATATTATGTAAGGTTTTAAAAAAATTTATTCTAAAAAGGAACTCAAAAAGAAGGAAACATTATTCTGTCTTCCCATATAGTCTTCTTGGGGTATATATACAAATGTTTATTTCTGCTGTGGTTACTTGAGACTAATGTCAATGATGATTGGTAAAAATTAGTAATTTAGAGAAAGACTCAAATGTAAGAATTTTCCCACTCTATTCTTACCAGAATAACAAAATCTTGATAAGTCACATTTTAAAATAAAATCACAGGATATTGATATTCATATTTGCCTACACCTGATGAGATTCTGAACCTTAATAAGTATTCCCATTAAAAACAGATTAATATATTAACATAGCTGAACATGGACAATTTTTATGTACTGGGCACTTTTTTAGATGCTGTTTTTTTTCAATAATTGCACTTACTATTACAATTGTCCTTTTAAAACCAAATAAAATACATTTATTTTCAAAACCAAGGTTGTATTGCCTTTATTTAGCCTTTTATGATAAAATGTTCCAGAACTGAAAATCTAATAGTTGAGCATAATATAAGTCCTAACTTGAGTATGGAAATATAGACTTACAGAAATTATGAACCAATGCCTTATATTGAAAATGCAACATTCATAAATCTCCTTGAGAGAAGATACTCTGACTATTTGAATAAATTTCGAATAACTGCCAAATAATTTCAGTATCTTAATCTCATTTTTCCATTTTAATTAAAAAATCAGTTTAAAATCAGGCTATTTTAAATTCTATTGTAAAGGGATGAAAACCATCAGCATGCCTTATATTAAGATTTTGCTAGATACACATGTTTATTGTCTTTCTAAAGAATGTATTCTTATTTTTTTCACATACAATTATTGTTAATTTTGATACAGCTTGAAATCCAAAGCAAATCAATCAGTATTAATTAAGGGGGGAGGTGTGTTGCAGCTTATTTTATGTTTTTCAACCTAAGTCTTGAAGGTCTTTAAAGGCAAACAAGCAATAAAAGTCATCACAGAGACCAGCATTCCAGTGAAGAGGACATGGTGGTATCTGAACAAAATAATTCATTTATTGTAGTCTACTGCTTGCCTTGTTACTGAACTTTTTGTTTTTTGTAGAAAACAAATGTTTTATTTGACTAAATGAAATCAATCATAGATTTCAAAAGTTATCACTCTGAATATCATCAGCAGTGAATCTCATGTAGTAGGACACAGCTGCTAGGTGGCCAAGAGAAATGTTCCAAACTGTTCATAGCAGTGAGAGGCATGCAATAAAAGTAAAAGTTCTCTTGTGAATCAATCATATTGTTTTAGAAAGAAGTCCTAAATTGTCATATATTGCCTCAACATTTTCAAATAATAACTTATGCCATAAATGAAACCATTTGAAGAAAGATTTGTTTTTTAAATCACAAAACTTTATTGAACACAATGATAAATTCAAGTTATGCCCCTGCAGAAAACAAAATCAAAGTAAAATGAAAAAAACACTATACCAGCCAATTATTAAGAAACAGGATAATGTTTACAGGAAAAAGTTTTAAACAAATAAATAAATATAAATCAAGGGAAAGGTTAAAAAAATCAAGACCTAATGACATAGTCAAAACACACGGTAATATAATTTTCACAATTTTTTTTTTCTTAGATCACCCTGTTTTGTTGAGGAAGGTCAGGCAGAAAAACTGTGCTTCCCAGATCTTGGCATGTCTATTCTATATTACCTGTAGTCCAATTGATTACCATCTATAACCTAGGCATTGTGATGCAGGTCTCAAATGTTGGGTTGGAAAAAATGACATGTGGGTCTCTAGCTGTGCTTCTGACATGTATTGTCATTAGGCATGTTGTGGTCCCCTAACTCTGGGACTGAGAGTTTTACTGTCCTGTCTCTTCAGGTTCCCAAATTATCCTTATTTTCCTTTCTATCTTATTTGTGTTATTTTTATTCAGTTAAAGAATATAATACTACAATTTGTGCTTTACAATTTAGTAAAACATTTCTACTTTAAATAGCTCAATTATGTTTCCATATCTAAAAGGCCCACTCCCTGCCCAGTGTCTTACAGCTCTACTTGGACACCACTTTTTCATAATAATGAACTAAAACATTTTAGTAGCAAGTTAGGGAGAAAAGGAACCCTTCCTTCCCTGCCCTATGGTGCTGCGATTAATATAATGAGAAGAATTCACCTTGTGAACAGAGTAGCTAAATTAATATTGATGTAAAAGAAGCACATTTATTAGCTCACCTAAGGAGTATAGAAGGCTCCAGCAAGTGTTAATTAATCAGTAATAGCACCATTGGTCAAGAGCTTCTATCTTTCTATTTAGTAATTCATCCGTAGGCTAGTTGCCATATGGTCATGAGATGGCTGCCACTATACCATGCTATCCTACAGCCATATTCAAAGATAAGGAATAGAATATCGGGTTGTTTTTTTTTTTTTCATTTTTTTTTACTACAAGCCCCCAGTAGTCTTCCCTTCAGGTCCATTTGACATAGATTAGGTGAGTTTCTTCCCCCCTCAATTTGAGGATATGTGGAAGAGCAAGTACAGGAGCTGTAATTTCTGTGGGAATTACACCTTGCCAAAGATGAAGGAGAGGGAGTCTACCACAGCACTTAACGTAACTAATTAACAAAGAGAAAGGGAAAGCAAAAGACCTGATACCCTAGTTTTAAATGACGAATCTGTGACCTTAATCAGAGCCTTAACTCTTCCAAATCTAGCAAACAATATTGAGAGTTGTGAGCACATAAGTGAGGAGTCAAGGGAAGGGCAGAAATAGAGAGAGGTGCCAGAGTGCATGAAGCAACAGCAATCCTGGGAAAAGTGGTGTGCATAGCACAAAGCTTTTCATCCCATATTTCATCAATGTATTGATTTGCCTTTGATGACATAGAAGGGAACCCCACATTGAAAAACACCTCCAGTATATTCCAGAACTTGTAAGGCAACTTGAAAATCTGTCTATGTCTTAGAAGAGGCCACCCCAAAGAGGCTAAAAATATTGATATTTAGATTGAAAGAACCAAAATGTCCTGTAGAAATGGACAAGATTTATATGACAGACTGCTACAAACTTATTTTTTCAAAGACATAGTTCTGTTCTGTTCTATTTAACTAAATTACAAAGCAAATTGTTTTCTTTCTTCCATCTACCTAACTAAACTCAGGGAGGTACATGGGGATATTTGAGAGTGATTCTCTGTGGGAAGTTCCTTGTTGATATTTTCACATAAGAAGTCATAAAATCATAGAATATCAACCTGAAGGAAACAGCAGTAATCAAACCCAACCCTTCCATTCCTCTGAAGGTAAAAGAGACCCAGGGAAATCAGTCATAGGGATATATGGTGGTATAACTGAAGCAAGAATTTTGAGTTTCATTGCATCTTCTAGCCTAGCACTCTTCCTAATATTTTAATTCTAGAAATAGGGCTTGTCTTGCAGGTTGAATGGAAATAGAAACTGTAGAGTTCATCGCATAGCATCTGCAACACACATGGTTGGTGTTCAAAAATGCTAGAGAATACCTGTACCAGGACCTAATGCTAAGGGTTCTATTTTATGCCTGTTGTGCCAACAATGGTTGTCATAACAGAGGCTGGCTAATGGCAAGAAGTTCTCAGTACTTTATGGCACTGCTTACTGTAGAATCCAGTTCGTGTTAGATTTACTAGTGTTTAGGGCCCTTTCTTAGTTCCACAGCCATAGGATCAGACAAGTGAGCAGTGTCCCAGTGGATCAACATATCAACCAGTGCTAATGCAATTCAGTGAAAAGCAAACAGAATGCAGGAGCTCATTTTCAATAAAAAAGAAAAAAAATCAGAGAAGGGGCTGTATCAGTGCCTACCCCTAATGAAGACAAAGTTTCAAAATTCCTGAAGTTTTGAATGGAAACCTTGAATACTCCCCCAGGCATTTTGTAAGTCACATCAGCAGTGCTTCTGATGCCAACATCTTCTTGCACCACACTGGAATTAGAAGGTGAGTTAACATTCCTTCCTTCTTGATCAAAGCCTGTGTTCTTGCATTAGAGTAGGGCACTAACTGCTGTGCCTTCTCCCAGCTCAGCTCCCCCTGAGCATCAGCCTGGCCAGCAGCTCAACTAACTGCATGAGTCCAGAATCAGGCCTGGAAGTCAAGAGCACATTACTGCTGTTGGGCTAGAGCCAATAGACATTTGTCTGATGCTATCGGCATTTCTCATTAGCTGTAGAATGTCCATATCCAGGTAAATTTGGAATAGATTTCCTTCAGATTTTCAAAATTTTGAACTAGAAGCTGCCTCATCCTGTCTTTATTTTAGACTTCGGTAATGATTTAAAATAGAATAGAGCAAGACACATGCTCTTTGAACTAGAATTTTCATCCCAAGACTATATCCTAGATAAACAGTTGGACAGGTACAAAAAATGAAAGATATATACACTGAGATGTTTATTTCAATGCTGTTCATAAAAGCAAAAAAACAAAAAAAGTGGAGAGAGACAGAAAGAGAGGGAGGGATAAACACTCATGAAAAAATATGGGCGGGGGAGGGAGGAGTACATAGTAGAGCTCAACAATCTTGTTCTGAAAAGGGCCAGATAGAAAATATTTTAAGTTCCCCATATAGTCTCTGAGACAACCACTTAGCTCTGCTGCTATGTAGGAAAACAGCCATAGATAATATGTAAAAATGGGACAGAGCTGTGTTTCAAAAAACTTTGTTTCCAAAGATAGGTAATTTGACTCACAGGGTATTTTATGTATAAATCAGGTACTCTAGGTTATACATAAAATGGAAAACTCCTTAAATTCAAAAAAGCATTTATTTAGTTAGACACAGAAACTTATCCAAGATAATGATAAAAATGGCAGTTTACTTTTCTTTTGCATTTATCTTATCAGGTTCTGTGTGAGGCTGTTTACATCTTAACTCATTTAGCAAGATTACATGCCTGACTTTAGGCCATAGGCCTTATAAGTGGTGGAGTCCTGATTTGAATCACATTCTGTCCAGAAAAAGAGTTGTTAACAAATATCCTGTCCTCTGAGTCTACATAGGCCATTGGCCACTTCAATATCTGCTCCTTGGCTGAAGAAACAACTATAATCAATGCAATTGCCTAAACAGTATTTATTTTAAAGAACCAAAGTATATAATTATTCTGATGTAACCATAGTGGGGAAAGTCCTGGGCAATATGGCCATGGTAGGAAAATTCCCCTAGGATCACAAGCACAATAACATTTTGGAATTCCTGCTCAAGAGTCTGAGGGCTCGGTGATTATCTGGGCCCCATGTACCCACATGCTAACAGGGTGGGCATGTTTCAGGTTTCTGGGTACTGGCAGCAACTTAGACTTTGTTTCCAACAGTCCTGACAATATCTGGGTATCTACCTTCCCTTAGGAGACGTTATCAAGGAAATGGGCTGAGTGTGGTTGCTATTGCTTTTTGGAGAGAGAATCCTCTGCAATGTTTTCTAGAACACAGGGGATACTAGTTCTTGTTAAGGAAGGACCAGACACTTCTGAGCTTCAAGAAGTTCAATATATTTGGAGATTTATCCATAAGTCTCTATCCCTATCAAGGCCTAATTTTGGCCTAACAAACCTACCTTGTTTGAGCATTTAATTTTCCTTGCTGTCCTCAATCAGATTATAAGATGCTAATTTTGAACCCTAGCTTTCTCAACATTGCTTCTGAAGGAGGTTTGAGTTTCTTGGTATACAAATGATAGGTCACCTGGCTTTTGCATCTGGTTTTCAATCATGTGTTTCTGATGCTTAGCTGTTCATTATCTTTCTGTGGATCATTAACGGAATTTAGCAATTACCATCCAATCCTGTTATCCTTATATCTGCACCAGATTTATTGCAACCACTAGCATAATTCTTAAACCAGCCCAACACCATAGAAAGTTTCACAACTAAACAATCACCTCGTGCCAGGGCTAACTGTATTTCACTTACCAGAAGTGAAGGGTCCTCATTGCCAGTTGGAAAGTGAGTGATAGTGATCCAGCTCCAAACCCCCATCTTATTGCCTGCCTTCTCAAATCACCCCACTTTCATTACTGACTGTAGCAGTTTGAGAAATGCAGAAACAAAAGTTGAGATGATGTCAGAAGTGTGTGATACTTCTTTCTGAAAGGTAGGGAAATAGGATTGGGCAGAGGAAATAGTTGAGATGTGGAGAGTCCAGCAAAGCCTTAGCCAACCCAGGAAGGAGCTCTAGGGCAAGTATCACCTTTCAGTATTCTGATCAGCTGAAACCCAGGCTAATAACCCCCACCCTCCTCAGCTGCTGAATGTGGGTTGCCTTAGACTGGCTTAACCTTCAATGACACAACTCTTTGTAGCTGCTGTACACCCTGATATTGCTGATGGCTGCTGTTTGTCCATGGATCCCACTCCTGGAAGCTAAGAAGCAAATCTTCTTTAAAGGGAGCTTTGAGAACTTACTATGTCTACCACAAAGAGGAATGTATTTTACGGAAAATAGAGCTAAGTTCCTTTGAAAACAGAGATGAGTACCGTGCTTGAGATAATATATATTAAAGATAAGGTGACCATATTTTCCAAGTCAGTCATGATTTTGAATGTTTTATTTCTTCTTAACAGGGAGAATGCCATAGAAATATAAATTAATTTTTATCTTTACTGATTGGTTTTACTTGAGAAAGTAGATTTTCTAACTGCTTGTTGGGAAGATTAAAAATATTGGGGAACTCTAATGATCTAAGTCTACAAACTGAACTAGAATTTATAGCCAAAATTCTCCCATTGCTCCATAAGCCCATTATGATAAGAACCCCAAGAACCCCTGATGATGATGATGACTTCCCTTTATTTAGTGCCTAATCTTTTCTCTATTCCATACCAAGCAGTTTGTATATATTCTATCCAACAGTTCTCATACAGCCTTTGGAAGTGGGTACTGTTATTGCCATTTTACAAGCCATGGAACTGGTTTAGATAGGTCAAAAATCTTGCCCAGAGTAACACAGCTAGTAGAGTTAGGTGAAGCTCTCACACTGTTCACTAGTGCACCTTGCTCTAAGCATCCTGCACATTACCTGACCAGCCCACCGAAGGACAAGATGTGGAATCAATGAAAGCATTACACTAACTTGGAATAAGTGCCCAACGATAGATGGTGAGGCATCCGCTAATCCTTTGGGGATTGCACCTCAAATAATTAGAAGATTAATCACAAACATTTTTGAGTTATAGCTGTTTGATTAGAAAGCAGTACATGAGGTATAAAAGTAGGGTTCTGACAACATGCTTAGGTTAAAATTCTGGCTATGCCATTTACTAACTTCATGTTTTGAACCAATTGCTCTGTCTTATTTTTCTTATTAATAATTGGTGATACTAATCAGCTGCTTCTTATGATTAAATGTAGTATCACATACATATCACTTAACATAATATATGGCACATGGTAAGCACTAAATTAGTGTAAATATATTTACTGTTGTTGATGTTAATGATATTACTATTGTTGTTTGGTAGTCTATAACCATGCCTTATACCTACTATTAAACTGTCTGCAATTTAAAAATTTGTGACTTTTTTCAGATGTGCAAAGATGAAAAGTAATATAATGAACATGTGTATAACTATTTCTCAGCTGAATGAAACGATATTACCAGGAGAGTACAAGCACTCTGTGAACTCCTTAACAGCTCCTAATACACAGATATCCTTACCTACGCTATGTCTTGGATATTAACTGCTCTACTAGACTGGTGAGTACAGTTGTTCCATTACTTGGGGAGCATTTAATAGCTAAAAAACTTCTTTTCAGGAGTGCAAAATAATTTCATAAGAGTCTGTTGGACTTCTTAGATGCCTCTAGAGTTCAGAACAAAGTAGTCTCCTAATGTGCCAGGCACCCTCACTGACATAACTTTATTAAATTCTTACTGGGAAATCGTTTCCACTTTTCACTTTTCACTTTTAAGGATAGTTAAGGAAACTACACTTAAAAGACATTGCCCAGGTTCACATGGGTAAGTGATAGAACTGGGGTTTAAACTCAGTGTTCCTGATACAAAGTCCACAAATATTTCCCACCCATCATCATCGGTTGAAACTTTAGGCTCTGCAGAGATAATAAACTAGGTTCAAATATTGATTTTACTAAGAACTACCTGGATGACCTTGGAATGAAGAATTAATCTCTGAAAATCTTACTAAAGTGATACACATAATAGAGGTTATAATAATAATGTGTGTATTATAGGATCACTATAAAATATAATAATCAATGTCAATTACTTAGTACAGTGCCTGATACAAAGGCACTGTATAAATAATTGTTATTGTTCTTTCTCTGGAAGAAGATTTTTAAAACCTCAGAGAAAACTGTATTAAAAGTTGACACCTGGAATTTGCCAGTAGAGTCTGCCTTTGGTGGTGCATAGCAGCTATGGAGCATAGGTAGTTGTTGGAGAGCAAGGTTACCTGCAAGAACAATGAGAACAGTCAAAACCCTGAAGTCCTAACTCCCCTTCAGTTCTGACACAACAGCACAACACGTGCCCTACCTCTTCCTCCAAGGGCCGTTCTCCACTTGGACTGGAAATGACTTCTGGAGCAAGCCTTGAACATTTGGGGAAAAATCGAACGCAGTGATTATGTGAATTCATTAATTTTATCTTCCTCAGATTGAGGACTCAGTGAACATGTGAAGGCTTTCTTCGACTGTGGTGGGAGTGGAACCTTATCTGCACTAGAAATAACTTATATTGTTAATGAGAATAAATAATAAGAGCAAGTTCTCATTTATGTCCATGAATGGACACCAATTGTGCCCCAGTCAGGACAAACCCAGCTCAGTTCAGATAAGTCGCTCCAAAGCAAAATTACTCTTAATGAAGAACTTGTGAACTGTAGTTGAAAACAATATTTGTCACTTTTAGGTAGGTGAGGCAAGGGCGATTATCAGGGTTCTCAAATAGTAATGTGTTGTTTGCAAAGAGCTCTGGGAGCGAAGATCTCCAGATAAGATGGCTAAGATTCTTATTTGGTCTTCCCTGAAAAGCAAATGGGCAATAATGAATTAACACATGCAAAGCCCTTTGCCTACTGCTGAGTCTTGGTGCCCAGAAATAGTTAGAATCAAGTTAGTGACAGGATTACATGGAACTTGAAAAATTGGATATTGTCAAAACCAACTTCTGTAACTCCAACAGACCTTTTTTTTCATCAAGAACAATATTGCCCTGAACAAAAGAACTTGAAGGAAAATAATTTGAAATATTCTTTCATATAGGAAGCTCGAAAAGATTTATAAGCACATACCTGACCTTCTCTAAGAAACATTTTGATTTAATCTCTTTCATATCCTGCCTTTGCAAGAGGCTTCTCTGAAATTTTCTCAGGATGGGTTGAATATAAATCATGAATAAAATTTGCCTGGTCAACAGGCTACTGCTGGATTTTAGTGCATCAAAAAAAAAAAAAAAACAATTTAATGCCTTTATCCTGGAAGTGAGAGTAAGTCTCCTTCTCTACCCTCATGAGATTAAGGACAACATTCAAGTCTTATACTCCTGTCTTTTACACAAGCAATTCCACATACCACTCCAAACTTGTCTCTGGTGTTCCTACCCTTTCTCTTTTTCTCTCTGACTACACTAGCCATATTGTTCTTTACAAATAGCGTACTTTTACAAATAGTGTTCTTTACAAGTAGCGTTCCATACACCAACCACATTTTCATCCTCAGTTCCTATGCACAATGCATTCTTTCTTCCCACGAAACTCAGCTTCTTACTTATTGTAATACTATGCATCCCCACCACCACCTTTTCATCAAAAAGTTAACTTTTTCATCCTTCATGTTAAACTTTGGTCTTTCTGAGAAGATGTCCATGACCTTCATATAAATTAGATCCCTATAGCATCTCTTTCTTAGGAATCTCTACTTTCCCTTCATAGCAATTGCATACTTGTTCATTGTATATATTTTTGTTTACATATCTACTGTTCCTATCTCTCAATGACTGGAATTTGCATAAGGGCAGAAACCATCTATGTTTGATGCATTAATATGTCTGCTGCACCTAGCTCTGGTTCCATAGCAGAGGGATTGTTTAATTAATACATAAACAGGCCCTCTCTATGTCACATATACTTCCTTCTGAATGCCTCATTTGGTACCAATGACATATGTCTTACATCATTAGCTTCCTTCTTTCCTTGTAGATTGTAAGGGACACAAGAAAAGAAGACATCTTCCTGTTACCTTCAGTGCCTAACTCTATTTCCTGTAGAGGTGACTCAATCAATTTTTATTAGCTAAAGTACTCTTCCAGACTCAAACCTCAAGTATCTAAAAGGTCATGTTTAAAAAGAATTAAAAAGGAAGGAAAAAATTTACAGACAATAAACAAACTTCCTAAGGCTCAATTATGTGTTTGCAGATGTCATCTGTTGGAAAACAAAGAACCCATTTGTTTAATTTCTAACAAATTATGAACTTCCGTAAGTATCAGGACAAGAAGCAGCACAGGTGAGGAAAATCCTGACCTATCTGTCATTATTAAGTGGATAATATTGGTTTAATAGGGTTCTCCAGAGAAAATGAAATAGCACCAACAGGATGTGTGTGTGTGTGTGTATTGTTAGAGGTTTGCAATAATTAACAAGCTGTAGTTCAGTTTCCCCTGATATGCTCTGGGGAAAGGCTAACCCCATCCCCCATAAGCCTACATGTCTAAGAGCATGGCACTTCCCCACAGTTTAAATAAAGAAACCACGTAGAGACAGGAGTAAAGGAAAATGGAAACCTTCCCTACCTGCATATCAGAAGGAGATAAAATCCCTACAGATCAAAGAAACATCTGCTCCTGCAACATGCCAAGAAACCATAACTCCCTAACCCACTATCTTCTAGTCACTATCAGGGAAAATTTTCACCTCTAGGGCTTCCTATTGGTCCATGCACTTCACTCGGACCCTCAAACGCCTCCCATCAACTATCATTTCCCCCCCTAGGAAAGTTCTGTATAAATTCAAATCCTCCCCTTCCAGGAGTGGGCTGAAGTCTCTCTTCAGACCCCCACCAGCATGGTGGGGGAACTGAAGTCTACTTTTCAGACCCGCTCTGTTGGGAGAGCTTCCCAATAAATTATTTCTCTGCCTGTGGTCATATCAGTCTTCGTGTTCCAGTAAGCGCCTTTTTTCTCCAATATATGTACATACACAGATATTAAGATATTTATTACAGGAATGTGACCGTGGGATGACAAATATGAATTCCGTCGGTAGATTGCATGCTGCAAGTTGTGCACTTCAATAAAGTTTTCAATGAATTTCCCAGGAGAAGCTGGTTGGCAGAAGTAGAGATGGAAAATCTTTCTATCTGCTGAAATCATCACTTCTCCCTTTAAGGCCTTCAATTGATTGCATGAGGCTTTACTCAATGCTTAAGGCAATCTCCTTGGTTGATTATAGATGGAATCAGCTATCTATGTAATCAACTGACTAATGATTTAAATCACAGAAATATCCTCACAGTAACAATCTGTACAGTGTTAGCTTGACCAAACAACTAGACATTTAATAACTGTGTTCTATTAGCAATTTGATTAAGAATTTTGGCTATCATTTCCTTACCTGTAATATGGGGATAATGATAGAACAAATATGGATCTAAGGATTAATTATTATGAAAAAATATAGCTTAGAGAACCAAAGGTGACATAATCTAAGTCCTCAAAAACTGTTAGGCACATATTCCTGACTCCTTATAGAATAGGAACTTTTAAAAAAAGTCACTGATGATTTCTCTATTGTAAAGAATAGAAGAGGGAAAAGCATAGGTTAAAAGGACTCTGGGAAACAGAAGTATTTTACTTTTACTCTTGGAACCCTGAGAAAAAGCAACATGTGGTTTTCAGGCACTCTAATACAAGAGTCCCAGGACAGTTAAGGATCCAAAAGATAGAGTATGTGCAAGAAAGGGTAAATTCAAAAGCCTTTAATTCCTCAAATCCAGCACATTCCCAAGAAAGGGCTTTTTTTAGAACTGGCCCTTGGCCTCAGAGTCCTAGGAATATTGTGCCTGATAAAAGTATTTTTATATGCCTGAGGACTTGGGCCATGCCCTACATGTTGACCAGACAGTTTATGCTAACAATGTGATTTATGGTGAACACCTGTTTTTGTTCTGGTGGTCTGGATTCTAACTAGCTAAAGTCAGTCATGCTGCATGTCTATGTGACTGACCCCAATTAAAACCCTGGACTTCAAGTCTCAGGTGAGCTTTCCAGGTTGGCATCTCTTATCGAATGTTGTCACACATCCTTGATGGGAGAATTAAGTGTGTCCAGTATGATTCCACTGTGGGAGGGAGCACCTGGAAGCTTATGCTTGGTTTCTACTGGACTCCACCCCATGAGCCCTTTTCCACTGCTGATTTTAATGTTTCCCTTTACTGTGAAAAAGATACTATAACAATGAATATAACAGCTTTCAGTGATTTCCGTAATCTCCTAGTGAATCACTGAGTCTATGGGTGTTTTTAGGGAACACTGGCACAAAACAGGGAAGTCTATCAACCTGTGAATTTTGCTAACTCAATTAAAATAGCAACATTTTTTTCCCTTTAAAAAATTCCAATGCTATATAACATTAAAGAAACATTGGTGGACTATATTAAAGAATATTGTTATTATTGGAATATTCTTCTTTTTATTGCTGTTGTTCTTGTTTCATTATTCTTTTTCAGGGATGGTTGCAGATGCCACCTTTGATACTATGACTGTACATAGGATCATGAAGATATAACTCAATTATGCAGATTGCTGTGCTTGTTCTTCTGGATCCTGTATCTATGGGCCAGCTAGCAATAAGGTCATTTGATAATGAACTGTCTCATTCTCTTTTACACCATCAACAAAGTAATTTGATGCCATGTAAGATATACTTCATCCTTTTCTGTCTAAAACACTTTGCATAAATAAAATTGTTGACAGGGGGCAGATGTAGCTCAAGTGGTTGAGTGCCTGTTTACCATGTACAAGGTCCCAAGTTTGATCCTTGGTACTACTTAAAAACATACAAACAAAAAAACAAGTGAAAAAAGTAACTCTTATTGGAAAGTGAATATGTAGCTCAGTGGTTGAGCGCCTGCTTCCCATGTATCAAGTCCTGGTTTTAATCTCCAGTACCTCCTAAAAAAAATTATTGACAATATGTTGACACCATATTTTTGTTTTGACCCTTAATTCAACCTTGTGTCTTGTGTTAAGATACCTTCCCTGCTTCCTGTTCCAGCTCTTACCCAGAGTGCCTCAGCTCTGATCCTCTGTCAAGTTAAAGAATGCAGATCTCTAAATCTTCAAAATGTCATGAGACCTGTGAAGTCAAGGAAACAAGAATTTAGAAGGCCTGAGGGTTCCCTTACTTTGAGGGAGACTCCACTAGATTAGGACACCAAGGAGTGAGAGTCTCTTTCACCCCAACTTTAAATTTCTTGAATGGCCACACTTTCTGAAACTGGTGTTTCATCCTGTGTTCTTGTGAGAAAAGTAACGTATTAGTAGTAAATACTATATAATTATATAACAAAATGCCTCCAAGAGCTCAGACTTAATAAATTCATTGCAAATATGATCTGCCTTCAATACTCTCCATTCCAATTAATAGGGCACTATCCACCCTATCAGATTTGTGAACTCAGATTCATTTTTAAATCTGTCAAACACACACAAATTCCTTTGAGCAATAGCAATACAGCTCAATCACTCTAATTACTATGTTCAGTTAATCATTCAAAAAATATTTATTAAGGATCCAGGAACTATTTTATCCTTAGTTACATAGCCCTAGAAATTTAAGAAATACACAGAAACATAGTCTCTGAACTTAAGAAGTCAAATTTAGATTAGAAAGCCAACATTAAATAATAATTACAAAAGTTTATAATCATAATATGCTAATAATATCAAAGAAGAAAATTTAACATGGCGAAATGAGATAATATTACCAAGCATTTTTATTTAGAACAGGCAATAAGAAAGGACTTCTCTAAGGAAGTGACCTGGAGTATAAGATCTCAATGAAGAGTCTTGAAGATGTGTGAAAAGAGGGGATAAATATTCCAGGAAAAGAAACATCCAATGCAAAGGTTCTGAGGTCTGAAAGAGCTTGTTACAACTGAAGAAGGTTATAAAGACTGGTATTGATAAAATATAGTAAAAGGAGTGGCAGAAAATGAGAAAAATAGGCAGGCTTTAAATGGAAAATAGGCAGGAATTTAATGGTCATATTAAGAATTCTATGCTCATTCCAAAATCAAATGAGTAGATCTTGAAAAACTGTAAACATGGAACAGATATGATCTGGTAGGAGATGTTAAAATAGTCTGGGTGAGGTTTGTGGAGAATGAATTGGAGGGGTTGAGTAGAGGTGGATAGTTGAGTTCAAAATTGCACTTAGGGGATCAGTCTTAGTGTATCCTTCCACTCAAACGTTCAGAATTTAATGACTGCACAAGTTTCCCAACATCTGATTTGTTTGTATGGGTAATGGAGGGCTCCTACTCACCAAGAGACTCAGGGGAATCAAGACTGATGAAAAATTGAAGGAGGCACTGACTCTTAGGGCCATGCAATATAGGGTCAGCATTTGAACAATGCTGAGAGTGAGTATATCTTTAAATTTTAAAATTGCATACCCTGGGGCACCTTTGCTTGCTTTTTCCGCTAGTCCCAGCCCTGACGTAAAGTTTAGGAGTTGGATTCTGAAGAAAATCCACTGTCTACCAGCTTTGTGAAGAGAAGCAAGTTTCTTAACCTCTCTTGGGCTTAGATTGTTCATTTGTAAAATGAGATTCATATATCTACCTCATAGTGTGGTTCTGGAGCATTAATTTTATGAGATTACAACTGTGAAGCTCCTACCAAAAGGATATGGGATTTAAGAGGTGCCCAATGACTAGAAACATTTCTTAAAATTCCTTAAAAAATAGGTTATGTGTCTCCTCTGGTAAACAAAACAACCAAAAAAAAACAAAAAACAAAAAAAACAAAAACTCCGAAACAGGCTTTTTATAAGATCAGCTCCTTCACTTGAGACATAACTCTTTCCAACTCTTGGTCCAAAACTGCTTCTCCAGTCTCATATTTTTATATTGTAATTTCCCCCCAAGCCTCTAGAGAAGCCGAAATTCTCACACACCTCATAGCTCCTCATGCATTTTTTATAACTCCATGTCTTCCTAAACATATTGTTCTTTCTGTATATGATGTCCATTTCTATATATTCATGTAGCAAACTTCCACACATCCTGAAAATGTGATCTATTTGGTAAAGCTTCACCCAATACTCCTAGGGAGAATTAGTTTGTCATACTTATCTAAACCTCCAAAACACTTCTTCATATTTTATGGCTTACTTATTTTATATTATGCTATGTTTATTATATTTTTTATTATATTATTGTCTCGTTATTCATATGACTCTACCAGACAGTAACATTTTAAGGCAGGAGAGATTTTTTTTTAACATTTGTAGCTCCAAGGTACATCCATAGTTATTCACTCTTTCACACATATTTATTTTCTATACATGGTAGTTCCAGGCTTGACTCAAAAGATAGAAAGTAAAGGGTATGGAAGGAACCAAGATAGAATAACATGATTTCAATTCAGAAGTTATGCTTGTTGGGTCTTACCTTTACAACTTTATATCTTCATCTTTAAAATTAAGACATTAAGAAGTCCAACCTCAGAGAGTTTTTGTCAAGACACATATTTAATGGTGACCAGAGAACTGTAAAGCATTTTGGGTCATTGGTTGTAATTTTGAATAATGATTTGTGTTTCCATGGATGTTTTCATTTAATTAGGGAAGCTATAACCTACCTGTATTCAGTTAAAACATAACACTCAAAATGACAAAAACATAAGACAATTAAAGTTGGATCACAAAAATGGTACCATAAGCTCATTCTGTAATGAAACAGAATGAACAGAAAGAGTAGGGGTATACGTTGAAGAACTGCGAGTTGAAAAATAGATGGGATTCAGAATGAGAGGAAGGAGGCTGCCTGTGCTTTTCTGTGGGCCTCCAATCAGTGTATATGGTAGACACAGTCAAAGGAACTTCTGGTTCAATTCATGTGCAGTGATGAGAAGGGAAGGGCCTATTCAGGTGGGAAATGAAAAGTTACTTTTTGGAAATGAGAGTTGATTAATCTCAATATGAAATGAGTAATGCAGCTAGAGAATGGTTTGAATGAGGATATGGGGATCCCAGGATAATTGGAGAAGTGGATGCCTGGAATGGAGCCAAGATTGTCTATAGTTTCCTAATCTATAAATCAAGTCCAGTCTGTCCTCTACATGCTCTTTTGTTTAAAAGGGAATTTCTGACTCTGGAGTATTTACCCCCACAAGGTATAAGTCTGTACGTTTGCTCTCCAGTTATCCCTAAGGAATGCTCCTACTCCCATCACTTCTGAATACTGATGGACTTACTAAACAAGTTTGCAAGTCATTTGCATGCAAATTTCAAGCTAAGTTGTCATGAGTCAAGATTCCTACAAACTCAAGAAAATAAATAAAATAGGAGTCAGAGACTGTTTCCAACCCTAGGAGCTGAGAGAGATTTTTGTTAGATGTTTTAATGAAAACAAACACTTTTTCTAACTTCCTATCCATACTCATTGATTCACAAATAAGATTGCTTCCAAATCTCTCCAGTTTACTCTTTTCCAATTATAGGCATGACAGTTTTTCTGTTGCTATTTAATCGGCATGTTTTTCCAATCATTTAGAAACATGCAATCTATATACCCAAAGAAGTCATCAAAAACTCCTAGGAATTTTCTTTACCACACAATACTGCTTTCCCTGCAGAAACATTGCACTTGGCAATCAACTACCCTGAGACCTGAATAAAAAGAATAAATATGTACTTTAAAAGGCACTGTTGCCCAGAAGAAACACTGTGGAAAAAAGCAATATTTGAAAACAGTTCTGATCATATATCACAAGTTCATGGGCTTATCATCTTACCTCAGTCAAATGAAATTGATATAAAACAAGCTTTGTTTCTCAAAGAGCCAGGGAAGTTTGATATTTGGAAGAACTATTTTATCTTTTTAAAAATAGCTCAGCCCCTTCTCCAGAAGAGACTTATTTTCTTCTTTGTGTAGAACTGACTGTGATATCACACTGTTGGAGGAAGCCTGAGAATCTTAGATGATCTAAGTATCATATATATATGATATATACACACCATATATATGCTATAGGATTATATATATGCTATCATATATAAATTAAAATATTACTCTTAGACTGGTCCAGTGCTATAGAACACAAGGTCCCATTTTGAAGACTCCTCTATTGTAGCATAAACTCATTGGTTATTCCTTATTCAAATCAACTCAGGGGAAATTATTTTTATAAGTATAATGTGAATGGGACACAAAATTTTAAATCCATGGTAGAATTAATTATAATAAAGATAATATCAACACGATTGAACATTCAAAATTATTCTCATACACTTTTACGCCCTTTTATTAGTTTGTTTGGATATCATAATGACCTTTGCATATTTCTGTAGTCAGTTTTCTTCCTCAGTCTTTACATGCTAACCATACTGGATTTCTTTAAGTTTCTCATATGTACTTATTATTTTCCAACAATGAATAATTTCTGTTTCAGTTTCCTAAGAACTGTGGGAAGCAATATACTAGAAATGGGTGGACTTTTACAATGGGAATTTATTAGGTTAAAAGCTCTCAGTTCTAAGACTGTGGAAATATCCAAATCAAGTCATCATCAAAGATGCTGTCTCACTGAAGGTCAACTGCTGGCGATCCTGGACTCCTGTCACGTGACAACACACAACGGTGGCTCTGCTGGTCTGAGTCTCTGCTTTCTCCTCCAGGCTTATTTTCTTCAGTAGCTCAGCTGTGAGCCATCAGGCATGGCTGTTTCTCACCTCTCCTATAGAACTGGGTCCCTCTCTAATATACTTGCTCATGTTTTCTTTATATACCTAGAGTTTCTTTCTCCACATCATCACGTATCACCAACTATCCACTTCCATTTCTCTCTATAATAAATTAATGGTAAATTTATATGTTTTGTTCTTTTTGAAACATTTTGCTTCAAAAAAGATTAAGTGTACTTATCACAAATCTCCATAAAACTCCACCCCTTACCTACCCCAACTTGCTGCACATTTCTAAACACTTGTGCAATTTCTGTTTTCTCTGATGACTGTAAGCTTCCCAAGGTCTGGGGGAACAGTTCTATATCCCTTTTTGCTTCTGTTTCAAAATGGGCAAAGTCCAAAAGACCTTAATGTCTGTGAGAAAGAAAAAAATACATTCAAATTTTCATACTGTTAGTTATGGATTGTGAATTTGTGTATTTATGGAATTATTTTTTTATTTGTATTCAGTTTTCAGAGAAGTGACAAATGTGCAATATTTGTGCTTTGAATAAACCTTTGATTTGAAAGCTTTTCTTTAGGCTATCTGATACACTTTACAAACACAGAATGAGAAAGGTCTTAGTTCAGAACTGGTAAAAATAGTTAAAACTTGGATTCAATTTTTTAATTAGACACTAAGTACTATACAATAAGACTTGCAAACCCAATAAAATATGGATAGAGACTTGACAGCTATTTTAAAAAATACAAAATAGCTAAACACATATGAAAAAGTTCCTAACATCATTAGTCATTAGAGAAATGCACATTAAACCACAATATGTCACTATACACACATTAAAATGGCTGCTATTAGAAAGACACCATATATTAGTGAGAAAGTGGAACAGCCAGAATGTTCATACATTGTTTCTGTGTAAGATGGTACAACTTTGGACACTGTTATACTCCATTTTTAAAATATATTTTTTTAAATAATTGAGACAATAAATAATTAAGACATAAATCTATTCTGTGACCCAGAAATTCTACTTCTAGTTATTCACCCAAGAGAAAGGAAGGCATATATCCAAAAGACTAGTGCAAAACTGATCAAAACAGATTTATTTGCAAAAGCTAAAAATTGAAACCAACCCATATGCCCATTAACAGGACAATGAATAAATACATGTTGGCATATCTATTCAATGGGATATTACTCAAAAATAAAAAGAAACTAATGATGATCACTGAAGCATGTACAAACTTCAAAACATGCTTTCAAAAGGAGCCTGACACAAAGGTGAACATACTCTGTGATTCCATGAATATGGAGTTGTAGAAAAGATAAACCTAATCTACATTTAGTAATATCTGAACTCTGATATTCTCTTGGGAAATTTGGAAAAGGAAGGGGTGCAAGGGCTTTTTCTGGGATAATAGAAATAGTCTATATTTTGAGAGAGGTTTTAGATTATATGCAGTTGTCAAACTCAATTAAGATCTGTGCATTTAACTGTATGCAATTTATATTTCAATAAATAAACCATTAAAACCACTGAAACTAAATACACTCACACACATATACATTTTCATTTGATATATCTTATTTCCTAAGGACTACCTGGCTACCTTACCACCAAGGATTTCCTGGGTCCTTTACCTACACCAGGCCCAAATCCTGGTCTTCTTTTCCTTTTCTTCTTTCACCTCCCAAGAACAAATGAAAAAAAAGTCTCCCTTTTCTATGTCACCCATGTTGAATGTACTTCTCTTAAGTCCTAGATATCATATGATGACCAGATCCTTGGGTCTACCCTATGACCTAAAAATTACCATAGTGTTTTTCCCCATAAATATTTTTCACTTAAGGTGGAATTCTGGTCCATACATTAAGTTAATGTTTTCCATGTCATTACACCTGCACTGATGCAGAGAAATGATTAATATTTGACTTACCTCCTGTGATAATTCTATATTGGTTCTGCCACTTTGACTTCTTCCTGATTAAAGGGAAAGACTGTCAAATGAAAGGCATGACAGAAAACTATTTGTAATATATTTCCTTGCCATTCATCAACAGGATATCATTTTAGTTCTGGGGAAATTGCAACATCAGAATTGCAATGGTAGATACCATTTCATCTAAAGAGTCACAAGAAAAAACTGTGACAAATGGTTGTACACTGTTTTAACTGGTGACTTTTCTTCAAACACTGAGGGTCAATGGAGAATATGTGAAAAACGGCATGTACAAAGAGAATAAGACTACAGAGAGATCTCCTGAAGCCAACATTGCTGAATGAAAGTTATTCATTGAAAGACAAAATCCAGAGAATATGTCACTCAAATATTTGAACCTGAACAGAGCTCCTATGAAAGAAGTTTTAGAATCAGAATTTAGGTCAAGATCAGCCACTCAACAGCTGCATAGCCCTTGTTTAATATCTCTGAGACTATAAAAATAAGCTAATGGTTCACAAAATTATAGGTCTTAAATAAGATAATGCATTTAAAGAACGTAACACTAGACCTAGCATATAGAAAATTCTCAATAAATGGTCTTCTAAAGGAGATAATTCACACTGGAAGGAGTCATTGCAAAATTCGATTTACATAATTTGCTTATGCAAAATTATTAGATAAAATTTTTTTATGAACTTGTGCTTCAAACACAGTAATCCATATTTAAATTCATTTATCACCAAAGTTGTATTTAATCCAGTAGCAAGAAGAAATTCAAAATCTATGTTGTTTTATTCTTTGAAACATGTCAAAAGAATAGCAGGGAGACTAGAATGTTCTATTTGCAAAGGGTTATCTGAATCCAGCACCATCAAATTTCCATTTTTTTCTTGTCTAGAAAAGCTCTGCTCCTCTTCCTGGACTTTTCACCAGATAGACAATAGCAAGCATTCTGAGGGGAGAACATTTCAGTCACAAGAGGATGAAATCTCAAGAATTCTCTAAAATTAAAAGATTAGAGAAACCTAAATCCTGGTTTTGGAATTCTTGGTCAGGGATACTGTGTATTTTCAATAGTCTGCTTGTTGGCCCCTGAATCATAAAAAAAGAAATAATTTAAAAACCCATACATTTCAATAAACCACCTTCCCTAGTTTCCTTCATTCCCCTGGGAATGAAATCAACATACGTCACGTAACAATTTTTGAATCTTCCGGCAGAATATATTGTGGCCAAATTTACTTGTTATCTGGTCTCACTGCTGCTATATCATCAAAAGCCCAAATTCCATGCAACACAGTCCCCCATGTGTGTGCAGACCAATTCAACGTATGAGTGAAACACAGTGCACCTGAGGGCACACCTTATTGGAGGTGCATGCATCATGGGAAGTTCAGTCATTTTTCTGCAGGCAAACCATGTATCCAAACTGATACATGATTATTAGAAAAAGATCCACCTCCAATTCCCAAGCACTGAGAAAGTAGATAGAGTATTCATATGATGCTAAAGTTCTTCCAGGGCAAGATGATTTGCTATTTATTCCTCAAAATGAACCTTAGAAATTAGCAAAGATAACAATTTTGATGCTATACCTGTATAAAATATAGTCACATAGCATATAAAATAGACTATAAAAGTTTATTTAGCATTTGTTCTATGTCAAGTACTTTGCTAAGTGTTTTGCTGAAATTCTCTCTTTTAATCAGATAGTCCAATGAGATATATACTATTATGAGACCCATGTTTTAGATGAGGAAATTGAGGCCCAGAGGGATCATTTGATTTGCTCAAGGTCATACAATGAGCAAGTTAAACAACTGGAATTTAGACTGAGATCTATCTGAGTTCAAACTCCAAGTGCTTAACCATTCCTAAAATTTAGTTTTCCTTGGACATTTCAGATACAGAATATTGAATAAAGGAGGCTCATATGGGCAGAGAGAACTCAATAGCCATTGAAGTTCGTGAGTGGGTAAAGTAGCCATATTAGCTGTAGGGTTGAGCTATACAGTCAACCAGAACCAAGGAGTGTGTTCTTGAAATAGCACACCCACATACCTACCACCCAAACAGGGCGGCTGTTAGAATACAGAGCAAGCAAATAGTTTGAATGAAAATGGAAACCTCTCTTCTTCTGAGTGGAACTTTTAAAAAGGTAAATATAGCACTAGAGGTTGGCTCATAGTCTACCACCTCAACTTCTATGACTCTACAAGTGCTGGAGAAGTTTAAAATGGAGGCAATCAACTTTATTATCCATCTGCATCCTGAATGATAGTTCACAGTATATGCACATGGCTGGGAAATGTGCAGAATTCTAAGTGTGGCTCTATTATCAACAGACCATTTGAGCAAGAAAACTTTCCAAACCCTAATGAATTCTGTAAAAAATAAAATTATGGTTTTTGCTCTGAACATGTCTTGCTATCCAAAGCTCCCAACATACACAAACCCTACCCCTTAGTTGAACTCAGCTGGGCCAACATTTCTCCCTATTGTTTTCCATTAGGGACCAACATATTGAATGTTGGTGTGTT
The DNA here is from genome assembly GCF_030445035.2 of Dasypus novemcinctus. Lineage (NCBI taxonomy): Eukaryota > Metazoa > Chordata > Mammalia > Cingulata > Dasypodidae > Dasypus > Dasypus novemcinctus. Next base: position 30,086,098 of record NC_080678.1, on the reverse strand, counting down.
TTTTAAATTATAAAAATGTTTCCCTAATTAGATAGTGTATTTCTTTTTCAGCAATACATAGAACTGTAACAAATAATTTTCAGATTTCTGTACCCAAAGTATGATGTGTAATTGAGAAAAAAATTGAATTATATTTATGCCTCCAATCATCTACTCCTCTATTATTATTGGTATTTATAATATTAGAAACAGTAGACATTATTTATATTATTTTCTCACTAATAACAACTCTTTAGAGAAACTGATGGGCTTTATAACACAATTTTGCCAACCCCTAAACTTTCATACTTTGGCTCTTTCCAATATACTTAAGTCTCTTTCTCTCTCTATTACTAGTTTCCATTTTAACTTGCCCACACTATTGGTATTTATCTTCATTAGTATCTTACAGACACTGCTAAAATTGTATGTCATATAATAGAAGTAATAATAATCTAAGATAATATCCTGGTGGAAATTCCCAATAAGAGGGAAAAAAAAATTCACACAGTTTACACCTTCAGATTCAATCTCTATGTAAATATTTTTCAGAGGTGAAAATTGAGATAGACAATAGCCTTTGGGATGAATTAAACATAATTGTACAAAATTGCCTCTATGACTAGTTATGATTTTCTCACTGTGATTTAGCATATGGCATTGCAAAGAGGCAGCAATAACTACTTTCTGTATTTCAAGAATTTTATTTTATACTTTGCTGCTCAAAAAACTTTGGCTTTTTTTTCCATCACCGGGACAGCAAAATATTCATAACACTTCGTGGGGAATGAGGATGGAGAGCGCAACTTTTAAATGTCTTTATTGCTAATGCTTTCACTTTTTACACAAGAAATCTATGTTTCTAACATTTATAAAATGTAAATAATTTTTAAAAGGATAGAATTTATATATAGTCTTACAAGCAAATTCATCACTAATTCTGTGTTGTTTTTAATATATATTGCGGACTTTAAAAGTGAGATGACATAGTACTATTTCTTTATCATTTCAATAAATACAGATCAGAATCTTCATCATCATTAATAGCTGCATATCAATTTATTATTTAACCAGAATCACATAGGCGACACATAGATTTTTTGTTGTTGACAACAGTTTTGAGTCACATTAATTTCTGATAGTTTCCTAAAGTCCCTCACATTTCTTTGATCAGGGCATCCCACTCTCAACCAACTGCTGGCAAGAATAGGATTATGATGACAGGCCTAAAACAGCATAAAAAAGTGAAAGAGTCAGGACTGATTTTTGGATAGGCAAATATCAGTGTTACCTACTCTGCCACTAAGTAATACAAATCTGGTGAAGAGTTTAAATGTCCATGGCCCTCAGTTTTCTTATTTCCCAGTTGAGTTATACAGCCTATCTTATAAATATGGCTGCTGCAAGATTCAAAATCAACAGGTATTTATTCCACTTTTGCCAAGTGTATAGGTATGTGCTAGATCCTGGAAGAGGACTTAAGGAGCTTACACTTTTATATGGAAGGTAAGGAACAAAATATAATACAAGCTACCCTGGTAGGAAAAATAACTTACTTAGGTTAAATTGAGGGAAATATCTAATCAACCAAGAGAGGGGCTATTTATTTATTTCCTTCTTGAAGGAAGTGGCATTTTAGACATGGTGGGTAAGGCAGAGAGGGTTCACAGGTGGAAATGGTGAATGAAAGATAGTCCAGAGGATGGCAGAATATGTGTAGGATGCTAATGTCCTAACATTTCTCTGGAGAAGCACCTATCATACTCTTAGGCTATGTTACCTGAATGGAAATCAGCCCACCATCTCCCCACATTCCAGGGTATGAAGATGAACCAGACTTGTCATTACATTTCTTGTTCCCAGTTATTGGTGCAAGAATGGGGAGGTAAGACCCAATAGGAGCTTGACCAGTATTATTTAAGTGACTTAAACAGGTGCATCCTCTTTGCCACTGGATTTGAACATGACAAGATATATGCCACAAGCTGCAACAGGCAAACTGCCATCATGTGGAACTGGAGACTAAAGCCAACATAGAGATAAGAGTCAAGAGATGGGTCCTAATGACTTCATTTGAGTTCCTGGATCAAGCCCCACCTGAGGCCATAACTTTTCTGTTACTTAAGCCAGTAAATTTAATCTTCTGCTTAAGCAGGTTTAAGTTGGGTTTTGGTGGCTTCTAACAGAAAATGATTGGAACTGACAGAGCCAACAAATGCAAAAATCTAGAAAAAGAATGGATTTTGAAGGGGAAAAAATAGACTCTGAATATCAAGCATAATTATATCTATAAAACAGTCAGTCAACTGAAGCATTGTCACTTTCTTCCAATATCTACCCACACCTATATTAACAAAAATATCAACAAAAACGAGAGTTTGGAGTTGTCCTAAATGATATTGCAAGGTCAGATGCAGAACATTATATATCCAACCATAACCCACTGAATGTACTGAGGGAGAGTGTGAACTACAGGGTAAATTATTACCTACGTAGTGCAGCAGTGCTCCAGAATGTGTTCGCTGAATGCAATGAGTGTGCCACAATGATGGGGAGGTTGTTGGTGTGGGAGAAGTGGGGTGGGGGGATGGAGGGTATATGGGAAACTCTTATGTTTTTATAATGTAACCTTTTTTGTGAAGTATGTATCTTCAAAAAAATACAATTTACAAAAATGATGGGGGTGGGGTGGGGGGGTGGGTTATATGGGAACCTCTTACTTTTTTTAATGTAACATTCTATGTGATCCATTAACTTTAATAAAAATGTAAATGCAAAAAAAATAATTAAAAAAATGAAAGAGAATGAAAGATCAAGTGGATGAAATGAGTTTTACGCTGAGAACTTAATTTCCTTTGCCCCTCCCTGACTGAAGCTGTTGTCCTCACTTCACACATGGGCTAATTAACCCAAACGAATTTTATTCTGACTTCTTTCTGCAAATATTTTAGCTGTGGTATCAGACCCATGACTTTATGCCAAGGTGGGGATGGTATTTGATGATGATGATGGTAGGTAATGATAGTAATAGCTATCTTTTATTGCATACTTCTTAAATTCAGGCATTTTACTGGGAGACTTCTATATATATTTTAATTTCTTCCCTTCCTAAAACTCCTTTGTGTTAGGTAGTATGTGTTTCATTACACAGATGTGAAAATAAGTTTCACAGATGGTAAATAACATGTCCCAGCAACAAAGTTTATAAATGATAAAGTTAAAAACAAATATCCTCCAAATAACGTTTCCATTTCATATTCTTTGCTTACTCCCAGGATTATCCAAAGGGATCATTTGTGATTTCAATCTGTGTTGACCCATGTTAGGTGCTTAGTAAGTATTGATTGATTTTAACATTGAATATTGCTTGTCCTGCTTTTTCTGACATAGAGTCTAACATTTTACATGACAATATGCCCAGCTAGACTCATTAGACAGAAGTTAATATAGGAGAAAAGATAGACATTGCTCTTTACAGTTGGAAGTATTAAATAATTCATTTCTCTAAATTGGGTCGTATTTGTATTGCTCACAGCTCCATACAAAGAATCAGAAAGATAAAGTCTAGAGAGGTAAGTTAAACCAGAAATTGGACCATTGCAGGATGAGAGCCACTAATTTTACCTTGACCTTTTTAATAGATTTCTACTTCTTGACAGAAATTTAGATCTGGCTTATAACTAAGCACCCGCATTTGGTATTATGAACATGGCTGGATGGACCCCTATTCAAACCACTGGTTGCGATCATTGGTTTTCATTAGGGCAACTCTTAATGGAAAGGAAGGAAATAAACGTTTTGTGAAAGGAAATGAACTATCCTTTATTGAGAAATAGCTATGCCCAGAAATTTTCAACATTGCTTGCTGTGTAGAATCTTTCAGGAACTTAAAACATTGAAATATGTCCTGGTCTTGTGATGTAAGAGAAAAAAAATCATTGACCAGAATTAACCAACACTGACTTTACCAAAGTCACACAGCCACAGTAACAGCATTTCTAATTTTCAATTTTCAGTCCTCTTGCCCATACATTTTGATGAATATTTGAGGTCTCATTGTGTGCGGTAGAAAGGACAAAGTTCCATGAGGTTTGCAGGGACTCGCTGGCATAGAGCTGAGCACTGAACGTTGACAACAGTTATGCTATGCGTGAAGAGATGGCATTCTAGACCAGCCATGGTGTGGAGACCGTGCCGGGCACCTTGAACGTTCAGCTGAGGCTCCTGTACTTACAGTTTTGGATTAAGGGCTGCATTCTAGAGCAAGGGGCACACCCTAAAGCTAAGTTCCAAATCAAATACACATTTACCAACAAAGAATAACACCAAGTTTGACAAGACCAAGAATGTCTCAACAGTACTATAAATGCCTGATGGAATAGGAGGCAACAATATTTAAAGAAAGATAGCATACCCTAAAATTCCTAGAGTCAACATAGTTTAGAATCCCTAGAGTATGTTGTCCTTAATTTTGAACACACACCCCAAAACTCAGTGAGTTACCAGGAGGATAAACAAAAAGGAAACAACCCTACATATTTAATTTTCAATGTGTTAAAAATAAAAGATAAATAGTAAATCTTTAGTGCAGTCAGAAGAAAGGAGGCATATTACATAGAGAAGAATTACACAATCTATAGCTAACTTCTCAGGGATAATGGGGGTCAGAGGACAACAGCCTGATAGCTTTAAAGTGCTATAAGGAAAACAAATATGTGAAACAAGTATTCTATATCGAGAAAAAATAGCTATTGAAAATAAGAATAAAATAGAGACTTACAAACAGCAAAGAAAAGCTTTAAGACTTATACACACCAACAGATTTTTTAAACACAAGAAATGTTTTTAAAAATCATTAGGGTAAAAGGAAATTACATCTGAAAAAAAAGCTTGATTCTTTGGGAAGTAAAGAAGTACATCAGAAAATGAAAATACTTGGATTTTAATAAAAAATTTTCTGTTAAATTTTAAAAATTTCCCAGAAAGACCACTGCTTAGGCCAAAATAGAAATATTAAATTTGAGGTTTTATTATGTGTATAATTGTAAAATTTACAACAGTGACATAAAAGCTATGAGTAGAAATGTAATTTTATTGTTTACAGTTTCTTATATTTTATGTGAAATGCTACATTACTAACCTTGTAGAAAGAATATAACAACTTAAGGATGCTTTATATAATCCCCAAAACTATAAAAATAATACTAAGAGTAGAGTTAAAAGCATATTAAGGCATTAAAATGAAAAGCTCTGGAGCTCAGTGGTTATGTGTCTGTTTTGCATGTATGAGGTCCTGGATTCAATCCCCCACACCTCTGCCCCCCCCCCCAAAAAAAAAGAAAAGATAAATTGTATTGACAATTTTTTGTTTTAATATGATATATTTTGGTGAATGTTTTATGTACTCTTGCGAAGTTTGTGCTGTCTGGGCTGTTGGGTCAAAGAAATGACCCAAAATGTCAGTAATGAAGGAACACAAAAACATAAAGAAAAGCACTTTTGAAAAATAGAATACAAATAGTTAAACTGAATTTCTAACCCTAGCATATTGATAAATATGTTAAATGCAAACGAACCAAACACTCAATTTTATAAGGAGATATTTCAGACTAGATAAAGAAAGGAGACCCAATTATATTCTTTGAAAAATAAAAAGGCCAGGATATATATGTGTGTGTATGTGTGTGTGTATGTAAATAAAAATGAATGGAAAATATATACTATGCAGACAATAAGCATAAGAAATCTTAATTTTTATATTAAAACCAGGGAAAATAGGTCTCAAGCCAAAAATGATAAAAGGAGGATTTTTTTGTAATAAATAAAGGATTAATTCATCAGGAAGAAATCAATGCTATAAATGTTCATGTGTTTATAATAGAGCTGTAAAATATGGAGAAAAAAATTCATGGAACTAAAGAGAAGTAGATAAATGCACCAATATAGTTATATATTTTTTAACACTTTCAAGTATTGGATAGAAAAACTAAAATAGTATACTCGATTTTAATATCATCATTCAATTTGACCTGATTTACTCATACAACATGTACTTTGCAAGTGCACATACTAGGTGCACATATTCTAAACAAAATAAGTTATCAGTACATTTTCAAATATTAAAATATCACACAGTAAATTCTAGAATTACTCTAGAATTAGATTAGAAATCATTATAAGACATCTAAAAATCTCTGAATATTCAGAAATTAAGCAATAAATTTTTAAATAACTAATACTTCAAAGAATAGATCATAAGAACATTTTTTAAAATGCTTTAAAATGAATGATAAAAAATATATAATGTATCAAAATTTGTGGTATGCACATGAGTCTATATATGTAGAAAAAAACATGTAAAGCTTTAAATGCATATACTAGAAAGGAAATAAATAAAGGAAATGATTTATGTTTTCTCCTTAAGAACCTAGAAATACAAGAGAAAATTAAAACTGCAATAAGTAGAAAGAGGGGAAACAATAAGTATAAGAGTAGAATTCAATAAAATAGAATAAGAAAAACAATAAAAAATTAAGTAACCAAAAGTAGTGCTTGCCTTTTGTAAATATCAATAAAATTGATAAACTTCTAGCTAGACAATGCAATAAAAAAGAAAGACAGGATTCATCAATATTAGAAATGGTAAACAAGGACATCAACTCAGACTTATAGACATTAAAATTTTAATATCAGTTTGACAATATGGGTAATTTTAATAATTTCTTTAAAACACTCAAATTAACAAAGGTGATTCAAGAAATAGAAAATCTAAATAATCCTAAATTTATGGAAATCTTAAATTTTAGCAATCCTCCTCCCAAATAAATGCTATGAAACATTTAGGTAGGAAATATAAGCGATATACAAAATCTTTCAGAAAAATAATGGAGGGAATCATCTCTAACAATCTGATCTAACAAAGACTTACTAGAAAATAAAATTACAGAATAATAACTGTCACAAATTTAAGTGTATTGATTATATTTCTTACCTAAATGATTCATAGCATTTAAGAGTAAATCCATTTGGGTTCACCAAAGTCCAAGGAATTTCTTCCATGCAGAATGCTTTGTTTTGGGGGGAGAAAGATTTTTCTAACAATTTGATAGAGGCATTATTACACATAGGCAAAACAGAATACCCTCCTAGAAGATGATCTGTCAAATGGAATTTATGCTCAAGAGACTTAAAAATTATTCAGGAAATATTATCTAATTCCTTTTCTTTTACATAGTAGGGATATTCTTCTTTGCCCTATTTATCGTGTTCTCAACCATGTCATTTAGTTTGTCTAAGAAATGTGGACCAAAATGACAGAATGACATATTTGAGCCTGGGTTTTAATGAAATGTTTCCACCCTCTGGAAGTTTTTGATGTTGTCATTAAATGCTCGTGCCCCAGATTACCACTTTCTCATCTACTTGGACCCAATAATGACACAGAGGGTGGATACCCTGTCCTGGACACAGCCCATCTGAATTCTTCCTTAGAGGCAAATCTAGTTAAGTCTCAACCTGAAGCAAAGTTGCCCTAGACATAAAAATTGAAAATAAATTATTCTTGATATGTATGTTACTAGATTTTGTTGTTCATTTTTTTACACAAAACAGCTAAGTTATATAACATCTAGCCTACCACCCACCTGCTATGTGACTCTCTGCTATGATAACTCCATATACAACATAATTATTCCAGAAATGTTTATGACCTTTCAAGGATGGTATATTAGTCAGGGTTCTCTAGGGACACAGAATGAACAGGATATATCTGTAAATACTATGAGATTTTATAAAAATTGTTTAACACGACCATGGGGATGCACAAGTTCAAATTCTATAGCACAGGCTGCAAGCCAGGTACACAGATGAAGGTCCTCCTTGAATTCTCCAGAAGATGCTGTCTGTCTGAAGTAGATATGGGGATTCTCTCTCTGAATGCTGAAATTACTTCTCCTTTTAAGGCCTTAAACTGATTAGATAAGATCATTCGGTTGCTGACAGCAATCTCTTCAGTTTATTGTAGATGTAACTAACCATCTATGCAATCAATCCATTGCTGTTTAAAGTCCATGAAATGTCCTTATATTACAGTTAGCCCAGTGCTTGCTTGATCAAACAACTGGGCATCATTACCTAGCTGAGTTGACACATTAGCCTAATCATCACAGATGGGGAACCCTCTACTTTCATCATTGGAAATATCTGACAATTATTCGTTTATTCTTCTATTTATCAAACACTTATCAAATGCCTATTACTTGACACATAGATAAACCCTGGTAATTCAACAATTGAAGAAGTGACATATGATTCCTAAGTCAAAGAATTTAGATTCTAGTAAGGGATAAATTAAACCAACAACAAAGTATAACAATTATTTTGAAATTCCTTGCTTATAATTCCTAATCATTGCTCTGGTTTAGTATCTTAGCAGCATACACATTGTTTGATATACCATAGTACAAAATGTTTATGTATGTTCAGTTAACTATTATAACCTTTATAGTTTCTCTTGTGCAGGATAAAAACTCCTAATCAATTCTGTACTATATTCAATAAAAGATTGTGCATATACTATGTGATGGGTCTTGAGATAATAATTCAACATGGTCCTTTCCTTCATGAAGACTACAGTCTTCCATTCTTACATCAACCAAACTCATAGTTGAAAGACTTCCCATTCAAATTACCATTTAAAATACCATTTGAAATACCAACAGGAGACATAGGGCTAGATATCTGTTTATATAAAACATGTGACATAATACCTGCTCTCAAGGATCATATTATCCATTTGTAGAGGCAAGGGTAGCTTCTTATTTATTGCTTTTATCATGAATTCTCCAAAGTAGTTATGTGGAATATATCTGGTTGGTATACAATCCCTTTCCCAGAATTAAGTAATATATCTATAATGATGACTAATACTTTAAGAAAGACTCTTAATTAGCATGCAATGCAGTTTATAGCATTTAAAAATATTAAAATATTTACTATAGTCAGAATATAGACACTGACTATAAGACATGCAAAGCCTAGTCACTTAACTCACAATATCCTATTTCATGGGCTGATTTCTGAGAACTTACATTGTCCTTTTACTGTGTGAGTCCTCACAATTTTGTTGAGACTCCAATGCACCAAATTTGGAGGCAGCAAAGATAATACTGCCAGCAAAGTCTGCTATCTTTTCTGATATTGGCCACACCTCAAGTTACTGTGGCTCCCTGCTATGAGGTGCCAAAGGGCACAAGACAGTAACAACCTGCCACCTCTCCAACAAAGGTGCACACACCCAGAAACCTTCTGTAATATACACACAGGGGCAGAGAGTTTACTATTGGTTTCCATTCTTCGTTGGTTTCCATTCTTCTTCCCTTCATCACTAGTATTGTTTCTTTCTTTCTTGAACTGAGCATCTGCCTTAACCTTTATCCTACTGAATATGCTTATGGGCTCTTGATCCATTCAGTCCTCCAAGCTTTTCCTCTCTCTGTAAAAGGTAAGTCCATATTTTGATATGACTCTTTTCTCCTGAATCTATCAGTTCAGAAGTGATAGGGATTAGGGTGAAATTAACAATGACAAGGATATCAGGAATCATCTGGCAAAGAAATGTCACTATATCAGAGAGGCCTTCCCTGACCACCTAAACTAAAATAGCATACTAATCACTCTAAATCACATGACTTTGTTTTATATATTTCGTCGCTTCTTTTGCTACTTGAAATCACCATATCCATCTGGTTTCCTTATTGGTGTATTGTCTGTACTCCCTCAGCTGCGACCTGTTCTCCTACCCTTAACTAAAATGTGTACTGTAGACAAGAAGAAGTCTCATTTTCCAATGCACATCCAAAATCAGCAGGCAACCGCGATTTGTTGAGTAAGTATATTTTTGAATTTATTAAAATATGTTAAGCCAGGAAACTTTTGCAATGGCTTACAAACTATCAATCATTCTAGGAGTTCTCATTCTCAAAGTACACTTCTACCTTAAATTTCTCATTTTCCCTGAAATATCTCTGAAAATAATTAAGAGCAATCATTTACATTCAATTACTTGGTAGATTTTGCTGCTCGCGAATTAAACTTATGCTATTTTCTTTTTTAAAATGTGGAGCTTGGAAAGCTGCATTTCTCTATCATTCCATCATTCCTAATATTTATACATATATTAGATTCAAGGAGGGAGTCAGTATGAGGGGTGGGACTGGAGGGAAGGAAGAGCAAGGGGAGGATAGCCATTTTAGTCCTTGAGGAGAGAAAATTTTTGCTCAGACGCATTTACCTGCTAATCCATACTACTCAGTTGAGATAGCAAGAGTTAGGGGGATGTTCCCACTTGTTGATAACGATAGTTACAAAAAATAATAGCTAACATGTTTTGAAATGTTTCTGTGTACCTGGTTCTAGACTAAGGTTTTAAAAACTTTTTATTTTGAAATAATTTCAAACTTACAGGCGAATGAAAATATAAAGCAAAAATAATACATACAACTCTAATATATCCCCTACACAGATACCGATTTACCAAATTTTAATATTTTTAACATTTTGCCACATTTGTTATATCATTCTATCTTCTCTCTCTCTTTTTTCTGTCTCTTTCTCCTCTCTCTCAACTACCTATCTACCTATCGTCATCTCTCTATTATTTTCTAACATTTGTTAGTAGTTTGCATATATCATGCTTCTTTGCCATTTTATCCTTCTCATGTATATTTACTAACAAGGATGTTCACTCATGTAACCAAACTAAGCGCAATTATGAATTTCAAGAAATTTAACATTGACATAAAGTACAAAGTCTATACTCCATTTTTTCCAATTGTTCTAATATATCCTTTTAGGTATTTTCTCCTCCCTAATTTGATCTAGTCCAGGATGATGTATTGAATTTAATTGTAATTATCTTTTTAGTCTCTCTTTTTAAAAAATTATAGCAACATATACACAACATAAATTTTCCCATTTCACATACTCCCAAGCATACATGCGGTGGCACTAATCACATTCACAGTTTTGTACTACCATTATCACTATCCAATACCAAAATATTTCCATTACCCCCAAACAATGATGCTAATTTATCACGCATTAACTTCCCATTGCCCCTTGCCCCATTCCTTGTAACTCTACCTTTTTGCCTTTATGAGTTTGCATATTCCAGTTACTTCATACCAATGGAATCGTTTCAGACATTTCATTCATGATCTTTTCAAGGTGCATTCATATTGTAGCATGTATGGGAACTACATTCTTTTTACAACTGAGTGTTCTTGCAATGTATGCATATACCACGTTTTGTTTATCCGTCCTCTTCTGATGGGTGGACACTTGTTTCTGCTTCCACCTTTTGACTCCTGTGAATAATGTTGCTTTAAACATCACTGTACATATATTCAAGTCTGTGCATTCAATTCTTTTGTATATATACCTAGAAATGGGATTGTCACATCATATGGTAATTCTATGCTTAACTTTTTTTGAGAAATTCCTTTTTGCTTATTTTCCTTACCTAATTGCTCTTGTTAAAACTTTTAGGACAATATTGAATGGCAGTGGTGAAAGTGGTCATGTCTGTCTTGTTTTGGATCTTAGGGAGAGAACTTTCAGTCTTTTAACATTAAGTATGATATTAGTGGTATATTTTCCATATATGCCCTTATCATGTGGAGGAAAATCCTTTCAATTCCTAGTTTTTCTGGATCTTTTTATCAAGACAAGGTGTGGATTTTTCCAAATCCCTTTTCTGCATCAATTGAGAAAATTACATGTTGTTGTTTTTTTCTTTCTATCTGCTAATGTGGTGTATTACATTGATTGATTTTGTTATGTTGAACCACCCTTGCATTCCTGGGACAAATCTCACTTGACCATAGTATATAAACCTTTTAAGGTGCCATTGGATTTGGTTTGCTAAATCCATCTGGTCCTCGACTTTTCTTTGTTGGAAGATTTTTGTTTACCATTTCAAACTCCTTAATTGTTATTGGTTTGTTGATATAGTCTATGTCTTATTGAGTAAGTTTAGATAGCATGGGTGTTTCTGGGAGTTGTCAATTTCATTTAGGTTATCTAAATTTGCATATAATTTTTCATAGTATCCTCTTATAATCCATTTTATTTTTGTAAGGGCCCATAGTAATACTTCCCCTTTCATAGCTGATTTGTGTTACTCATGCCCTCTCTCTCATTTTTTTACCTATTTGTTGAGATAAAGATTGGCCAATTTTATTGATGTTTTCACTGACCCAGCTTTTGGTTTCTTTGATTCTCTGTTGTTTTTCCATTTTCTATTCCATTTATCTCTGCTTTAATCTTTATTATTCCCTATGTTGTGCTCATGTTGGGTTTAGTTTGCTCTTCTTTTTCTGGTTTCCACAGTTGTGAAGTAAAGTTACTGAATAGAAGTCTTTCTTCTGTTTTTAAATAGAGCTATACAATTTCCTTTCAGCACTGTCTTAGTGGCATCCCATGTTTTCTGATGTTGTATTTTTTTTTTCATTTTTCTAAAGATATTTCCAAATTTCTCTTGTGACCTCTTATCTGATGCATTGGTTGTTTAAGAATATGTTGTTTAATTTCCAAATATTTGTTAATTTTCTAGTTCTCCCTCCGTTACTGATTAGTAATCCATAATACTCAATTGAGATAGCAAAATTTGAGGGGATATTCCCACTTGTTGATAATGATAGTTACAAAGATAATAGCTAACATGTTTCATTTCATTATATTCAGAGAAGATTTTTTTGTGTGATTTTATTCTTTTTAAATTTATTGAGATTTGTTTTTTACTTTAGGTCTCTTTTGTCCTTTGCTCTTTTGGTTACTATTTGATTGAAAAATTATCTCTATCCTTTTACATTCAATATACTTGTTTCTTTGAATTCCAGGAGAGTCTCAGTACACAACATTATTTTAGCTCTTGTTTTTTATCCATTCTGCCAATAGCTGCCTTTTAAATACTTTACATTTAAAGTATCTACTGGTAAGGCAAGACTCACTTCCAATTTTGTTAATTAATTTTTGTAAGTCATATACATTTTTTATCCCTCAATTCTTCCATTATTGCTTTCTTTTGTGTTTGGTTGGTCTTTTTTTAATGAACTCTTTAGTGTTCCTTCTTGTTTCTTTCTGTACATGTATTTCAGATATTTTCTTCATGGTTACCATGAGTTTAAATTTTACCTTCTAAATCTATAATGATCTCATTGGATTTGATACCAAATTATCTTCAATGGCACACAAAAAATGTTTTTTTTTCCCCTCTGTCCACAACTTTTGTCTTACTCTTGTCACAAATGTTCTCATACATTGTGTGAATCACACCATAGATAAATCATTGCTTTTTATTCATTTACATTTTAGATCCCATAAAAGGTAAAAAGTGGAGTTACAAACCAAAAGTACAATAGTACTGGCATTTATATTTACCCTTGTAATTACCTTTACTGGAGATCTTTTTTTCTTCCTGTGCCTTTGATCTACTGTCCAGGTTTCTTTCTTTTCAATCTGAATGATTCCCTTAGCATTTCTTCCTGGCCTGATCTATTATGGACTCCAAGTTTCTTTCAGCATTTTAATATTAATATGTCATCCTACTGCCTTCTTGTCTCTATGGTTTCTGACTAGAAATCAATACTTGATCATATTGATGCTCCCTTGTACACGGGGCATCCCTTCTTTTTTGTGGTTTTCAGGGTTCTTTGTCTTTAGCATTTGCATGTTTTGTTACCATGTGTCTCAGTGTGGTTCTCTTTGGACTTATCATATTTAGGGTTCATTAGATTTCTTAATAGAGTATATTCCTGTCTTTCATTAAATTTGTGAAGTTTGTTGCCATTTTTTTTTAGTCTTCTTTCTTTTACTTTTTTTCTTTCTTCTTCTGAGACTCCCATAATAGATCTATTTGTAGGTTTGATGGTCTCCCACAGGTCTCATAGGGACTGTTCTCTATTTTTCATTCTTTTTCTTTAATTCTGCTTCTCAGTCTGAGTCACTTCAATTGCATTGTCTTCATGTTCACTGCTTCTTTCTTAACAGCTCAAGTCAGGTATTGGATCTCTCTAGGAAATGTTTTCTTATATTTATTGTGGTCTTCAGTTCTAGTATGTCTGTTTGGGTTTTTTTTGTTTGTTTTCATTTCTTTCTTTTTAATGAAATTATGGTTTTCCTGATTTCATTTATATTTGTCTGTTTATTCCTTTAGCTCTTTGGACATACAAAGGCCATTTTTAAGAAAGATCTTTTTCTGGTATGTCCAAAGTCTGGACTTCCTCACTGATTTTTAAAGCTTTTTTTTTTTTTCTCCTTTGCTTAGGCCATCATTTCTTGTTTCTTTGCAAATCTCATAATCTTTTTCTCCACATTGGATATTTTAATATCTTATTTCTGGACTGTAGTCACTAAGGTGTCTGTTTCCTTAATCTTGTACCCAGCTAATTTTTTTTTTTTTTTTTTTAGATTTCTTTGAATGCCAGGAAGGAAGGAAGGAAGGAAGGAAGGAAGGAAGGAAGGAAGGAAGGAAGGAAGGAAGGAAGGAAGGAAGGAAGGAAGGAAGGAAGGAAGGAAGGAAGGAAGGAAGGAAGGAAGGAAGGAAGGAAGGAAGGAAGGAAGGAAGGAAGGAAGGGAGAAAGAAAGGGAGAAAGGGAGAAAGAAAGGGAGAAAGAAAGAAAGAAGAGAAGAGAAGAGAAGAGAAGAGAAGAGAAGAGAAGAGAAGAGAAGAGAAGAGAAGAGAAGAGAAGAGAAGAGAAGAGAAGAGAAGAGAAGAGGCCTTGCCCAGTATTTGCAGATTAACCTGTATGAATGCTCTCTTTCAAGATTGGTCATACTATCAGTGGATATAAAGAAAACCCCAAGGCCAAAGTGAAGGGACCACCTGGTCTTTTCTGAGCATGCATCTTTTCTTGTGAATGCTTGCATAGCTTTAGGAATTCCCCCACTTACATTGATCCAAACGTCCTCTTTCCCCTAAGAAATAGTCTTTCCTCCCTGTCTTCAGTATTCTCTTTATGTCTTAAAGCTGGTAATTCTTTATCCCCATTGGCTGCAATTTGATTCCTTTCTTAAAGCTTATTAAATGTTTTGCATTACATCTGTGCTGAGCAAGTTCTGGGATGGTGAACCTGTGACAAGTGCACTGTTCAGTCCTTCAGGCTGCCACCAGGCAGATTGGTACAGACATGCAAGTGCCCAAATATGGCCAAAGATTACTCAGCTCCCTCTGTAATTGAAATCATGGCCCTACACTGGGAGCACATGCCAGCTCCACATCAAGTTGGGTAGGGATGAGGAAAGGTCCAACAATAATATCATAAGGTTTTCCTGCGATCTTTAACTTGTTTTTTTTTTCTTCTTGGTTTGGTGCTTGCCCTGCCAGTGCTAACTTTTAACCCTTTTCTGGAGAAAAGAAAGATAGTCCTGTCTGTTTTTGCTTATTATTTGAAACTTCTGTGGGTAGATGGAACCATCTCACCCTGTCATATTGGCAACCTAGCTCCCTGTGTCTATATTAATCTAATTATTTCATTCTAACAAATCTGAATTCAGGGCTTTTTGCTCTGTTTTATGTCAGTAGGAGACATACTTTCCCTAAAATGAAAAATGGAAAGCAAAGTCAAAACCAGAATCAAAGTAAGAGAGGAGATGGGGATCAAAAAATTGCCACAGTGAAGACATGTGCAAGTTGCAGGGAGGTATAAGAGGAGTCATGAATGCATCCAAGAAAACACTGAAAAAGATTTCACTTAACTTCACTCGGACAACTGACATGAATATTCTTATCTTTAACCAGTTCAGCTTTTGACCAAGGAAATCCCATGTTCAAATACTAAAGCTTATATATATTAATAAGCCAAAGATTGCTATACATGTGGTCAGTAATCCTGAGTACAACTTTGAATAATTCTTGGTCAATAAGTTGACAAATCAATACCATTCTTTCTACGGGACCCAAAAACCATTTTTGAAGACTATTTTCTCAAAAGCAGTAGGTTCTTAAAAATCTCCGTTCTCTTTATGCTCAGTCTACCATATCCAAATGAATAATTTTCCCAAAGGACCTCAATATTTCTTGTTAAGTGAAAATAATGTTTTAAGCATCAGTCACATTTTAAAAATATCTTCCATAAGTAAAGAGACTCTGGAAATAATTGGAAAATGAAATTAAATCATCTATTGGCTTAGTGATGAATATAAAGTAGGTAAAATATATGAAAATTGATCTTTTATTTATATTTTAATGGCTTAAAATATCCTTAAATTGCATTATTTTAGCCAACTGAATTTTCATTAATGGTGTTTCTTCAACTATGATTCCATAACACATGGAGTACATATCATGATAAGCAAACTCCTTATCTCTTTCTACATTAGGAAGATTTAATAATGTGCTAATTAAACAAGCACATTTTAAAATTTTAGAGGATGTGAGTCATGGTGCTTTTCTTAAGAAATTTGGAAAATATGACAACAAAGACAATCTCAATAGATAAAAGAAATAGGGCTTAAATCAGTAATTTTATGCATAGTTAGGAGAACATAGATTATATAAAGACAAATTGGCAGATACTGTGTTTTCCTTTTTGCTTCTGGAAGTAAAATAAAACTGCATTCATGAAGTAAAGATGAAGAAATTATTTCTTGCAAAAAAGCAAATCCTCATCTTTCTGTTAAAAAAGTTAGTTTCTTCACAATCATTTAGACATCAATTTTACTCTGCTTAACCTTGAAATTATTCCATTAAAGCTACAAAATCTAACAAAGAAATTCAAATAATTTTTTTGCAAACAAGTATTTGACATGCAAAATGGATTTTTATTTTGCTCTATGCAAGTCTTATATTTCACTATTATTAAAAAATGTCAGTAATATTTTGCCTGCTGGGAACACATATTTTCCTTCCATTTTTCAATCTTATTCAAGACCCCTTATTGAATATTTTACAAGTTACTGCAGATCTTTGTTATTGCTTTTTAAAATTACAAACTCAGAAACCTATAGTGGCATTTTGCTAAATCATTTTTGCATGTGTAGAATTGTCAAGCATTTATAGAAAAAATATGAGAGAATTATTCTTGGATGATCATAATCTTGCGTGTGACCTCCAGAATCAGAAATAATAGGGCTTCATCCAGGGAACAAGCTGTGTTCCTCCACAGCCCATGCACATACTCAGTTCATAAACATCCCTTTCAGCATGTTGCATATAGTCCACATAATACTTCATTTTCATCTCTCTCTCCTCCTGCTCTCTGCCCCCCACCCCAATGTTACTTTGAGAAACATATTGATTAGGTCATGTGCAGATAATTTATGAGTTGAAAGTCTCCTTGATTCACTTTGCCTTATCTGTTGGATTATGGTCAGTTTATAAATTTTTACTGTGTGTCTTTAGTATGGTAATGCTGCCATAAGAACAGTTACTTTTGTAGTTGGGAGAATTAAGGGAAGGCTTGAATGAAAAAAAATGGAACAAAAATTTGTGAGATGTAAGCAAATGGAAGCACACGGAAATTTTAGAATATTATTTTAAATATTTGAGTTTTTACAATAATGTCTTTGAGAAAATGGAAAAGAATTAAATAAGATATATATGCATGCAGTTATATCTATTTCTATATCTATATACCTATTCATGCATTTAAGTCTAAATCCACATTCCATATGCAGGTACATATATATATATATATCTAACTATATATTGAAAATCATGTATTCACACCAATACCTCCAATTTCAGACTAACACCACAGAGTTTATTCTAGTTTTATCTCTTTCCACAATTTTAATTTCTTTCTCTGACATCCCATTTTTCATAATATAGTTACTTATTTTGTCAATTCTAAAATACATATCAAGTCATTTCATAATGGCTAACCTATACTACAGTGGAAAACAAAGTTACTAATTAGAGTGGTTTTATTTGTCTTTAGTCTGAGTGCATATAGTTAAAATACTGTGTTCAAGAATTATTTGCCATGCCCATGTTTAAATTATTTATTTGAAATACAGTTAGATTCATGTTACTGTTCATATTCCATTTCCTTAATATATATCCTTGTTGATTTTATGTATTTATTTTTCACTTTTTCAAGCCTGTAAAATAGAAGATAGGTTTAAAAGCTAAAGGTATTTAAAAACAAAACAATAAAAGTGTACTCAGAGAAACATTACCACCCCATTCCCTTCTATTGCAGGCCTATCATTCATCCATTCCACCATATTCCCCTGCCTCTCATACTTCCCAACCAGTTTCCACGCATGTGCCTAGTTAGCCAATCTCATGAATTTTTCCTTATGTACAATTGAGTAGATATACAAATATCTATTTTCTTATTTCTCCTTATACTTTACACATAAGGTAGCGTATATATATATATTCCTTTTCATTTTTACTCCATGAATCACTGGATTGGAATAAAATAAAACTGGAATCACTCTTTATCAGTTCATAGATATGTTCACCATTATTTTTTACAAACTACATAGTACTCCACTAGTTGTATATATCATAGTTTACTAAACTACTCTCCTATGAATGAAGTTTTGATTTTTCTACTATGTACAAGTAATGCTGCAATGAGTAATTGTGTATGTGCATATGTATAAATGAATGTGCATGATATTGTTGGAGGTGTAGTTTCAGGGTAAATTTCTATAAGTGGAATTACTGGTTCAAGAGGTAAGTACATAGTCAGTTTTTTACTATACTGTTGATTTCCCCTCCATAGAGGCGTACAAATTCACAATGAATGAGAGTGCTTTTCTACCCACAGCCCCAGAATTCACTGGTATATATGGACTTATATATGATACATATACACACATACATAAATTTTTTTGGATTCCTCCATATTGTTGTATAATTAGTTTTCTTCCTTTTATCCTAAGTTGAAATATAATATGTAAATATCTCATAAATATCTATATACACTTTATGAACATTTGTGTTGTTTCCAGGTTTTGGCTATTATAGATCTCTATTAATACAATTAACATTCTCAAATTTTTGCATAGACATAATTTTTCATTTCTCTTTGGTAAATACTTAGGATTGGAATTATGGGTCAAATAGTAAGGGATTGATTAACTTTACAAGAAATTGTGTAAATGTTTTCCAAAATGGCTGTTCCAATTTACATTCCAACCATTAATGTCTGAGTGTTCCAATTGCTATATTTTCTCATCAAAACTTGGTATTATCACTATTTTTAGTCATTTATTTGTGTATGTATAAGTGATTTTAGGTCTTACAGTTACATCCATGACCTGTGGTCCATTTTGCATTGATCTGGTACTTAGTATGAGCTAGAGTTGAAGTTAATTTTTTGTGATATTTCTTCCATTCTTAATATGGATATCTATTTATTCAAGCACAATTTACTGAAAAGTCTATCATTTCCCTCTATTGCCTTAGCAATTTTTTGTAAATCAGCTGTTCATGAATGTATGGCCTTTTTAGGACTCTTCTGCTCTATTTCTATATGTTTATCCTTACACTAGAATCTCCCTGCTTTGGTTACTTTAGTACATAATAAGTTTGAAATTGGATCGTTTGAGTCCTTTAACTCTGTCCCTTTCCAAAATTAGTTAGGCTCTTCTACTTTTTCTATTTCCATATACATTTTGAATCATTGTGTTAGTGTCTATCAAGAAATCCTGTTGGGATTTTTGTTGGGAATGCATTGAATTTATAGATCAGATTGGTGCAAAATGAAATCTTAAAATTATTGAGGTTTCCTATCCATGAACATGGTACATCTCTTCATTTAGTTAGTTTTTCATTGATTTCTTTTTTTTTTTAATATTTCTTTTTATTTATTTAATTCCCCCCTCTCCCCTGGTTGTCTGTTCTCTGTGTCTATTTGTTGCATCTTGTTTCTTTGTCCACTTCTGTTGTCAGCAGCACGGGAAGTGTGGGCAGCGCCATTCCTGGGCAGGCTGCACTTTCTTTCACGCTGGGTGGCTCTCCTTATGGGTGCACTCCTTGCACGTGGGGCTCCCCTACATGGGGGACACCCCTGTGTGGCATGGCACTCCTTGCGTGCATCAGCACTGCGCATGGGCCAGCTCCACACGGGTCAAGGAGGCCTGGGGTTTGAACCGCGGACCTCCCATGTGGTAGATGGACGCCCTAACCACTGGGCCAAATTCCGTTTCCCTTCATTGATTTCTGTCATCAACTTTTAAAATTTCAGCATCAACACCTGTACAAGTTTTATTAGATTTATAATTACATAGTTCATATTTATGTTATTTTAAATTATATTTTAAAATATGCATATTTCCCAATTATTCCTTGTTAACATATAGAAATATAATTGATTTCTTACTATTGATCTATTCTGTAACCTTGTGAAACTATAACACTAATTCTAATGGTAGCTTTGGAGATTTCATAGGATTTTCTAAATACATGATCATGTCATTTGTGATAAAAGGCAGTTTTATCTTTTGCCTTCCTCAACTTAGTGCCTTTTATTTCTTTTATCTTACTGAATTGATGGTTACCTCCAATTAAATGTTGAATGGAGCAAATGTCCTTGTCTTGCTTTCAATTCTGTTAGGAACACATTCCTTTTTTCACCGTGAAATATGGATTTAACTGCAAATTTTTCATGAACGCTTTTATCAAATTCAGGACATAACCTGCTCAACCTCAACATACTTGAGAAAATCAACTGTGTCTTCCTACACTCAGAAAAATCAGACTTCAAAAACCTTTCAGTGGAAGAAGCTTCTCTTTCTAGGTTTTTAGTTCCTACCTAGTTTCATTTCCTTATGAAGCCTGTTTTCTATTGATGGATCTGTGACATATAAGTTTATCTTAGAAAAAAAGCAAAGCAAACAACAAATCACCATCACCACAAAATCTTGAACTAGAGTTAGAACCTTCTGATGCTGTCTTTCTTTCCAAGGGAACCCCTGGGCCCTTTAGAATCTGATGAGTTTCAGAGGGGAAAAGAGAAATTCCTGTCTTCTCTGTACATTATATTTCAAAATTGGTAGGAATTTCTCCTCAATTAAATGTGTGGTCAGAAAAGAAGTAAATGTACAAGGATGAAGGTGCCTGGCTTAAAACACTATAAAGATGGTGATGGAATTAACTGAGAGGGTAGGGAAACAGTTCAATGTAGAACAGGTTGATAAGAGTAGTCAGCGGGATCCTCAGCCTCACCTGTGTTAGCAATACCAATTAGAGATGTCCTTTTGAAATCAGACTTTTCCTCCTAAATAGGAGGACATGTAATTAGATGCAAGAAAAAATGAGTGTGTCTTATCAAGTGAGATGAGGAAGTATCACAGCAGAGAAAATTAGGGGGAGGAGAAAGATGAGGATAACTATGAAGGGAGAGTAGAAAATTACAATCAAGG
This sequence comes from Dasypus novemcinctus, assembly GCF_030445035.2. Classification (NCBI taxonomy): domain Eukaryota; kingdom Metazoa; phylum Chordata; class Mammalia; order Cingulata; family Dasypodidae; genus Dasypus; species Dasypus novemcinctus. Next base: position 30,064,738 of record NC_080678.1, on the reverse strand, counting down.
CATGTAGGAACTATATTTCACATGAACTTCTTGAAGAACAATTAGATCAGGAAGGCTACTCCTACAGTTCTTGGTAACTGCTCTGTTCTGTGGCAGAATGAGTTATTGATCTCTTTTAATTGGAAGCTGTTTTCTCAAGAGCCCTGCATTTCAGATCATCAGGGTTTTGGAGTGGAGTAAATTGAGTTTGCGGTGGCCTTTTTAATAACATATCGATCATGTTTTGACATTTCTGGGCCCTATGCCAAGTCATCCTCCATTTCCACCCTAATTTAACCGAAGTGCCCCAGGACAGAGCTGTCATGTAGAAACTCCAAGAGTGAGCTGATGCAGTTGCTCATAAAGTCACCCACAGCAACCAATGGATGCACCCAACTCTGGACAGGATTTGTGTCCCAGTCTGATGCTTTCCCATTGTCAGTATCTAAAGTCAATATGGAAAATCAGCCATCTTATCAAATATTACCATTTAAGTCTCCCTACAAATTTGAATTATTCTAATCTAAGTTATTTGGACAGAAGCCAGCAAAATAAAAATACCAAACACAAAGCCCATAGAGGGAAACAAATATATTCTTCTCAGTAAGCCAGCTGTTCTTTTTGCAATAGAGAATGTTAGAAGCAGGTCACATTAATTTATTTAAAATGGTGGAAAGAAAAATAAATGGTATCTAGAATCCTTGATATTTTGCCACAGCTATGAACCTTCAGTCACCTTATGGCTTTCTCAAATAGTTTAGAAGAGGTATCTAGGAAATTACACAACCACCAGAGCAGAAAACTCACCCATATTTGCCTTTTTAGCTGATTGCAAAGCTGAGGATGGAATGAGTTTTTCAGAAGTATTGCTCATGTATTCTTCAATGACAAAAAAGAAAGAAAAAGAAAGAAAGATGGAGAGAGGGAAGGAAGAAAGGAAAGATGGAAGGAAGAAAGAGGGAGAAAAGAAAGAAAACAGAAACAGATAAGAAATATAAGAGAGAAAGGGGAGGGGAGAGAAGGAGGGAAGAAAGGAGGAAGTACATAAAAGATACAAAGACAAAGCTAATTGTACCATAAATCTGATCCATTTATTTACTACCCCACTTTAATCCAAAAAAAGATAGCCATAGCCATGGAGTATGATACATTTGTGATAAGTAGGTTACAATTTTTGTTTAATTCTCCCTGAAACCAGTGCAAAAGGGGAAACTTGGGGAGTCTTAAAATTCACAGCATTTTCATGGACTAAGCTTGCAAGTTTCATTTTTTTCTGGGTCAATGATATGGGCTACAAGAAACATATTAATAATACTTTAGAGTTATCCTGATACCAACATGCTAATATGAAGGCATAATGTCAGATAAATGAGAAAGCATGGCAAAAATAAATTAAGAGATATAGTATGGTTGAGTCTGAACAACTGATTTGGGTCAAAGAGAAATCGAAGTATTGAAGGTAGCTACAACCATAGTCTCCATAGCAGCAGTTCTGATCACAGACAGCAGCATATTCATTGATAACAGTATGAAAAGGACAGATGAACTCCTATCAGTCACTACACCATCATCCATAGATGGTAATCAAAACCATTGTCCTCAAACACACAGACCAGTGACAAATACATGATTAATGTATGCCACAGCCAGAAAACCATGAATATTTCAAGTTTGGAAGCAAGAAAACTATTGAGCAAATTCAGTAGTCACACTTCCAGGAGTAAGGCCAATCATTTGCTTTTATTGAGAAGGTCTGCTTGAACTAAAGTCATTAATGTTCATGACTAAAGTAAATACATTTGTATTTCCATACTTGTGCTTTCATTTCATACATTTTTTTATTTAACATAAATAATCCACTTAGAGGGAGAAGATGTAGCTCAATAGTTGAGCTCTGGCTTCCCATATTTGTAGTCCAGGGTCCAATTCCCAACCCCAGTACCTCAAAAAATAATAATAATAATAATTGACTTGGGCGGTCTTTCCCTCTTTAACTCAGGATATCACTTAAATGAGTTATTACTCACAAAAGAAGTCAAAAACAGTCCCATGATTCAACTTTCTACATATTATTCTGCCCTGTAATTTATCAATTCATTAAATGGTCTTTTCACCCATAAATACAGCTAGGGTAGCATCTTAACAACAATATTCTGTGATCCCAAGTGAAGTAATGAACTGGCTAATCTTGCCCTAAATCAAAGTTGTTCAAGGTAATTTGCATTGTCCAATTCTAGAATGTGCAATTTCAGTGCATCTGGTGAAGAACAACTTGTATCTCTCCTTTATTATTAAAAAAATGCTCATTTAGCATTTTAGCATCCCGGGAAATTTACCCACCTGAGAACAATCTGTTACCTTTCCTTGTACAATTTCATGAACAAAGTTCTAACCTCCTCCTCCTCCTCTTTCTTCCCCCTCCTTCTCATCATCTTTGGCCGATTTAATCAACGGATTCATATTCCCTAGCATAGTCACTGTCTCCTTAGCATTTCCACTTTTTTCATGTAAAAAAGAAAAGCTAATCATGTCTGTTTAAGCCCAGCAGAGGCAATATGTAGAGGGTCACAGAGATATTTGATAAGAGAGCCTCATTCCCAAAGACCCTATAGACCTGCCCTTCCCCATGCTTTCTCCACTGGTATTATTAACTTCTATGAATGAAGTGCATCCATAGGGAGATATTGTCTAAATGTAGTGCTGACTGAATTCTGGCTTATGTGCAAGCAAGAGAAGACAATGCCAGCAGCCGTGGACTCTTCCGAGGCTTTCATCATCAACTTTGGGGACACTCTATCCCCTTCCTCACCATTTTCATGACCAAGAAGACCCCCATTTCTTTGCCTATAAATACCATATCACAAAATTTGTGGGGAACAGAAATCCCAGAAGGATGTGGTTAAACCCAAGCCTTTTCTCCTGTTTCCTGCTGGACTGCACAAAAATATGTATTGATATTTTCTGCTATTCTCATGGTATAAATGAAATTTTTATAAACACAGAGGGAAAGAAAAACAAAACTTGCACATGGAAAATTGCTCTTGCTCATTGCTCTTTCTTCTTCTCCCTTTAACCTGTCAGCTCAGCACACATCAAATCAGAGTCCAGGGTTGTACCTTGGCTTCCCTACTTTCACTGCCCTTCATGAATGTTTCAGTCTTTACACTTCTGTTTAATATACTAAGATGGATAGTATTATCTTGATAAATACCAATATGGGCTCTCCAGTAGCAGAAACGTTTGCTCTCCCTCTAATTTTTCTATAATACCTAAAGTTTATTTTCACTCCTTATATCCTTATAGTGTGCTCATTTTTCAAATATCTATCCTGCAATATAATATTCTCAAGGTAATAACATTTAGCCAGAGGAGTTATTTGATTAGTGCACAGCAGGATGTCTCAACTGCTGCAGATACTCGGTTTACTTTCTTCCAGTCTTGCAGCTTATAATTCTGGCCCCACTGCCCATTCATCAAAAGCTGAGAAAGGCTGCAGAGGAAAGGGTAAAAATTAGCACTATTAAGAAAAAGAAAAGGTTTGCCTATCATTGTGAAAGCCCTCAGAAATACCATTAAGATTTATATCTCCAAGTTACTCTTCATCTTAAATATAAACATAAATCCCAGCCCAACTGTAAATGATTCACCTACAATCTAACTCTGAACAATGAGCCGGTCTCAGCAAAATCCACTAGCAACAGCTATCCAGTAAAATGAAAGGAACCCATTTTCTGGACAACCTATGCCAAGTCCTGAGTGTTGGCAGACTCATTGAAACACACAGTTTAAAGAGATGTAACAGCAAGTGAGAGGCTACTGGATACAAGACTCCCAGGGCACAAAGACCTTAATCAAGAGACAAAGAGAGACATGATAGCAGCAGTGTTTTATTGAATGCTTACTAAATGGGATGCATGGTTCAAGTGCTGTGCAATTGTTATTTAACCCTCCTAACAATGCTGTGGAAGAGGAAACTGAAGCTGGTGAGGCTAAAAAGCATGCCTAAGGTATCATCACAAGTAAGTCCAGGATCCTAAATTCAAATGTCATTAGTATAAATTTAAACCACTAAGCAAAGTGATGCACACTGTATTCCTTTAGGTATTTCCAGTTAAAACTTTGTTGAACAGAAGAATGTGAAGGGAGAAGGAACAGAAGAAGGTGGAAGAGAGAGGACACTATTACTCATTTGAAAGGGCAAGGCACTATGCCTTATTACAGCTTCCTGTGACTTTGGAAGGATATGTGCGATGGGAGACCTGAGGCTGTTGTTTCCTTCCTCAAAATCACTTCATAAGTGCTCCATTGCATTGCACCGGGCATCACCTCAGTCTTTAAAGATATTGATTTTTCATATTGTGTTCCCCTTGAAGACAAGCCAAATAATTCATCAGCTGTACAAGCAAAGGAACTGCCATTACTCCAACCCTGGCAGGAGACCTGGCTGTGGTGGTTTTCCTGAGAGGTGTTATCTTAGTCGCCATTGTGACACTTTTTTGAGCAGCTTTCAGGCACAAGCTCTTCCTCATGTGCTGCTTTTAGAATTGAACATCTCAGGCAGATATAGCTTATAAAACTTCCAGGATCTTTCCCTTTCTACCCCTGCCCCCAGCCCAGAAGCCACGGGCTCATCTCAGGCCTCTTATTTTTTCAATATTTTCTATAACAAGGGATTTATAATGATGGGGAATATAAAGAGTTTAGGCTTTGAGAACTATCCATCCGTTAAATTAAAGTAAAACAAGAGCAATTAAAGACAATTAACCTTGCTTCCCAATGATAGGAAATTTTATTTTAAATGTTTACCATTGTGTTAAACTTTTTAATGACCTCACATTATTCTCTATATTTGGCTCAAAAGCATATGCACATTTGTAGAAGTGTACACATAAGAATGAAAAGAGAACAGTAAGAGAGTGAGAGGCCAGGAACAGAGTGGGACAGATATGAACATAGATAATGTCACATACCTGCTTATTTTCATTCCCTTCCCTCTACCACTTTCCATTTCTCTAGGGTAGTTTTGCAATGGTTTTTCTTCGTGCTTTCACTGAAATACTTTCTAATAAAACTCCTTGGACAAGGATCCTCATTGATACCCATTCTAAGGCAACAAATTCTTTATTAGATGTCTTTTATTCTTATCTCATTTCCTAACTCCTCTGATGGTATGTTTTTAGTCTTCCAAATAAACTTCTTGCATTAGAATCTCTGTGCTTCTAATAAGGGAACCCAACTAATCTAGATGTGATAAACAAATGAATTCAGATAATTAGTCTTGACTTGGTAGGCCGTTTTGTGCAATTAAACAATAGTCTTCCTTAGATATTCCTGCATTATATCCTTTTAACAAGTTACAAGGAAACTCCACCTCACTAATTCCAAATCTGGCAAGTTTGATGAGACATCCCGGTGTTTAGTGGGTGAAATTGTAAGATCACAGTCACCCTTTGCATTAGATGAGGACTATTTTATAGCAGATTTGCTTTCCTAATTAGATTTTGCTCTGGCTAATGTGAAATCAGTCTTTAGACACAGATTATCCACGTGTGACTGAAACAGTTTATATTTGATCAAAACATGTTGGGTGGTGGGGGATCTAGACTAGCAATTACATTTTGCTACTGGGAAGCGTCATGGTCCAACAGTCACATCTTGAGAACCCACTCTGTACCAAGAGCTAAACCCTTCCTGTGACTACATCTCAGAGCAGTCAGCACACACTAGAACCTCAGTCATGACACCGGGTTCACATCTCTAGATATTTCTGGAAGCAGGAGAAGCTATCTCTTTTCTTCCCTTTGGCAATGTTCCATATTCATTTTTAACTGCCTGGCTGGCCAATGTTATTCTTTTTATAATTATTACTATTATTTCATCAAATTTTTATAAGCATTTATCTAAAAACCAGAAATTGTTATAATTCCACTATCAGCAATAATAACAAACTCAGCCATTTCCTCTTTTTTTTTTGTATTGACTTTGTAATAATATTACATTAAAAAATATATATATATATGAGGTCCTATTTAACCCCACCACCCCCACCCCACCTCTCCCCCCCCAGCAACACTCATTCCCATCATCATGACACATCCATTGCACTTGGTAAGCACATCCCTGGGCACCTCTGCACCTCATGGTCAATGGTCCACATCATGGCCCATACTCTCCCCCATTCCATCCAGTGGGCCCTGTGAGGATTTACAATGTCCGGTGACTGCCCCTGAAGCACCATCCAGGGCAGCTCCATGTCCCAAAGACGCCTCCACTTCTCATCTCCTCCCGCCTTTCCCCATACCCATCAGCCACCATGTCCACTTTTCCCAATCCAATGCCACCTTTTCTATGTGGACACTGGATTGGTTGTGTCCATTGCACCTCTATGTCAAGAGGAGGCTCAGATTCCACATGGATGCTGGATGCAATCCTCCCACTTTCAGTTGTAGGCACTCTAGGCTCCATGGTGTGGTGGTTGTCCCTCTTCAACTCCATCTTAGCTGAGTGTGGTGAGTCCAATGAATCAAACTGTAGGTGCTGGAGTCTGCTGAGGCTCAGGACCTGGCCATCACACTGTCAGTCCAGAGATTCAAATCCCCCAAATATATCCCAAACCCCAACACCAACTGCACCTCCAGCACATTAGCATGAAAGTCCCATGAAGAGAGATCCCATCTGAGTCCAGATTCATCACACATAAACACCATTTCCAAAGAGGGGCCATCTGACCTGGTAGTTAACCCCATCGGCCATGACCATAACTCCCATGGGTCTCTTTAGCCCTCAAAGGAACCAATACCTGGGGGTTGTATCTGCTCTATCTGTCTCTCAGACCCCACTCAGCCATTTCCTCTTTCACCTCTCTCTGCTCCACAATCTAGTTTCCCAGAAACTGCCACTTTCAATTTGATGAACTGTTTCTTTATGTACCTATTTTAAACAGAAATTCTCTTTGATATCCTCCATTCTAATAGACAAGAACACTGTTGTGCTGGGAGACATCACCCCCTTTTTTTGTGTGTGTTACCTTAAAGACATTGAATATGGGAGAGGAAAGGAGGGATGGAGGCAGGGAAGTACATATCAAAGATGGACAGGAGAGTATCTGGAATCTGGACACCAAATTTTCCTTCCCCAAGTATTATTGGAGACCGTCTTGGGCAAATAAGAAAAGAACATGTGTTATGTGTTACCACTGTGAAATCTTCATGTGAGACCATAAAAGATGACCTGAACATAAATTTAGTAATTTGGAAATTTAAATATTTATGGTGGCCCTCCAAACTCCCCTGAGATAAAACCCAGGAAATGACAGTAAAGAGAAAAAAAAGGGATGGGTATTTACCATAGTTTCTTTAAAAAGAGTTTAATTTAAGGAAGCATAGAAGAGTATTTTCCAGAGCAGACAGGTTAGATGTACAGGTTAGAGTAGATGTATATCAACTTCAGATGATATACAAGAGTTTGTTTTACCTTATCTTTAGGTTCCCATCTTTTTCCCTCAAAATGTTGTGTGATCCATAGAACATGACAGAATCTCCTGCTATCAGAGGACAGGTGCTCTGGGGACACAGTATGTCCACCTAATGCTTCAGCACATGAACAGATCACAACTTAATTCCAGGGTGCTCAGAAAACATCCACACTTGCTAACCTGTCACACACAAAACCTTCTAGATCCTCCAAGTATCTGAAAATAGAAACAGGACTTATATTTTGTAAATGGAAAATAATCAATGACCCGTGCAAGCGTACAAAATTATGACATTTTAAATATTCACATTTTTAAAATAATACATTCAACACATACCAAAAATTGCAATGCAACTATATTATTTAAAAGATGATTTCAGGATTGTTGAGGATTGTGTCATGTCCCCCACAAAAGGTCACAAGACCCCTGGTCTTGTGAGTGTGAACCCCTTTGCAATTAGAAGCTCTGAAGATATTATTTGTTAAGGTGCACACAAATTGAACAAGGGAAGGGCCTTAATCCAATATCTTCTTATAAGCAAAGGAAACTGGATGTGGAAGAATAGCCATGGAAAGCAAATAGAAGCTGGAAGGTGACAGAACTTGAAATTAAAAGAAGGTGCCACCATGTGCATTGCCATGTGACAGAAAAACCAAGAACCAAGGATCTCTGGCAACAAGCTTCAGAATGCCACTGTCTTTGGGTAGAAATTATTGCCTTGCAAATGCCTTAATTTTGGCCTTCATTGGCATCAAAACCATGAGCCAATAAATTCTTATAGTTTAAGTCGACCTATTGTATGGAGTTTGTTTTAACAGCTGGGAAACTAAAACAAGGATTAATAAAAATATACATATACTATTTCATCAGGCAGCATAGGCAAAGTGCCTCAGTAACAGTACTCATGCTCAAAGTTAAATAATGAGCATTTCTACCAATTTGATTAAGATTGCTCTACATGGGAAGCGGACTTGGCCCAGTGGATAGGGCATCCGTCTACCACATGGGAGGTCCACGGTTCAAACCCCGGGGCTCCTTGACCGGTGTGGAGCTGGCCCATGCGCAGTGCTGAAGCATGCAAAGAGTGCAGTGCCATGCAGGGGTGTCTCCTGCGTAGGGAAACTCCATGTGCAAGGAGTGCGCCCCATAAGGAGAGCCACCCAGTGTGAACGAAAGTGCAGCCTGCCCAAGAATGACGCCACACACACAGAGAACTGACGCACAAGATGATGCAAAAAAAAGAAACACAGATTCTCATGCCGCTGACAACAACAGAAGTGGACAAAAAAGAACACAGAGCAAATGGACACAGAGAGCAGGCAATGGGGGGGTTGGGGGTGGAGGGGAGAGAAATAAAATAAATAAATAAATAAATAAATAAATCTTAAAAAAAAAAGAAAAAAGATTGCTCTACAAGTTAATGGATTATATCCTTTTTAAAAAAGATTTATTTTTTATTATTTTTATTTATTTCTCTCCCCATCCCTCCTATTGTCTGCTCTGTCCATTTGCTGTGTGTTCGTCTATGTCTGCTTTCATTCTTGTCATGTGGCACCAGAAAACCGTGTCACTTTGTTTTGTTATTGCGTCATCTTGCTATGTCAGCTCTTTGTGTGTGCAGCACCACTCCTGGGTGGGCTGTGTTTTTTTCATATGGTGGCTCTCCTTGCAGGGCACACTCCTTGGGTGTGGGGAACCCCTATATGGGGGACACCACTGTGTGGCACAGCACTCCTTGTGTGCAGCAGCACTGCACATGGACCAGCTCACCACATGGGTCAGGAGGCCCTGGTTATCGAACCCTGGACCCTCTATATGGTAGACAGATGCTCTATCAGTAGAGCCACAAGTGCTTCCCTGGATTATATTCTTACTGGAATTTAAAATAATTCATAAATAATGTGAGACTTTTAGAAGCTTCATTGAACCAGTGATTTGTCAGGAAAATACTTTCTGACTCCTTAAAAGAATTTCTGGTACAACTTCAAATTACTCCAACTTATTTTTGTATCCCCAACAGTAAAACTTTACCTCTTTATTTATCTAGGTAAATCTTCAGCTTCCAGTTTTCTCTCTTGGTACTGATGTCATATGCCAATTATAGATCACTCATATCTCATTATTAAAACAGGTCTAATAATCACGCAAAAATTGTACTTTATATTTTCAGAAGGCATAATCACAATATCTCAGTGTATTTCTATGAAACTGATACATATGAATGGAAGGTCGGTTAGCCATTTTGAATGTAACCCAAGGATTCTTATGGTTGTAATATGACATTTTAAACTTGTGATTCAGGTATAAAAGAAATGAATCATGGTCTGCAATAAGTACTGTTTATTCTAAAGCCTAGAAAATGTGAATTTAAATCCCTAGAGCAAGTTGCTTAACCCCTCAGGGACTTAGTTTCTGAAATATTTAAATAGGGTAATAATTAGGGAAATACAAATCAAAACCACAATTAGAAGGAAGATAGTTTACAGAGATAGAAATGGAATAGAGAGTGGTGAGTGGACGCTCAATCTGCGAAGAATCTATGATAAGGAGGAGGGTAGCAGTTTGGCAATGAATGGGGGAGATGGGGTTACAGTGGTATGAGTGGAGTTGATGGAGCTGCAAGGTGAGTGTGAGTGGGATTGGGGGGATGAATTGGGGCATCCTTGGTGCTGGGGGAGGGAACTGGAGAAAGAAACAGGTGAACTCAGAAGAGGATGTGGACTATGGTTGAGAATACAATTGTAGGATAGTTCTTTTGCTATCTATGGCAGGGGAGGGTCATTGGTGCAGGGCACTGGTGATGAGAGGATGTATGGAGAAGGGTGCACCTGGGTCATGTCTCTATGGAATATGAATGTGTTCATGTTGTCATAGAGTATTATCTCAGTGCATGGGACCCACAGAATAATCAACAAAATATTAAACTCCCATCCTGGGGAGTCTTGCTATGTTCTCAAATAAAGTAGCAAGAATCTCTGAAGTATATGGGCAGGGACTAATAAAAGGAAAACAGACCATTATGTCAAGTTATATTATATTAATGCTTGTACTTATGAACCTTATTCTTGTAAAATTAAAACTTAGCCTAATAATAACTATTGCCTAAGATTTATCTCCTGAAAACTTCCTTGTTACTCAAATGTGGCCTCTAAGTCAAGTTCAGCAAATAAACTCACTACCTTCCCTCTGGCATGGGATATGACTCCTGGGGATGAACCTCCCTGGCACCAAGGGATTAATACTGAACACCAGTCAATGATGCAATTGGAAAAAGACCTTGACCTAAAGGAGGAAATATTAAATGCAAAAGAGTTTTTATAGCTAAGAGATTTCACAGTGAGTTGGGAGGGCATTTCAGAGGTTACACTTATGCAGGTCTCAGACAGATCTCACTAACAAAACCAAAACAGGGGTGCTCCTGAGGGCTCTAGAGACATCCAGACACTATAGGCAAGGGACACACTCACATGAACACCATCCTATTGGTGGGCCTTACCTTGGAAAATATAATAATCTATTTCCCCAATGTAGCAGTTAGACACTGTAATTTCCCTACACATGATTCTTCTACACTTTTATTTGAACCTACAATTAGCACTATATCCATTAAATGTATGTCATAACACTTAAGTCTTCAGTCTGTTTATATGCCAGCTGAGCCCTGAATCTCAGTAGAGTTGCAGCCAACACCTATGCATCAGTCCATTGAGTCACCCAGGACAACTAACAAAATGATGATGATGAACAACCCTCATCACTAAAACATGAATATCTGTAACTGCAAGCAAAACAGTTCCTTCCATCTGCCCCATAAAATCTAACCTACTCACAGTCTGAAGCGGAGGAGGCATCACCATCCTCAAATCCTCAAGATTGAGGAATGAATAAATGTAAGAGGATAATAGTCATGGATCAAATTAGACATTATTATTATTTTAATCAAAGAACTTGTAACATTGATATAAAGATAGTGGTTACCAAAGGTTCTTTGGGGAGAGGGAGGGAAAAATAAGTGGAACACAGGGCATTTTGGGGGGCATTGGAATTTTTCTGCATTATATTGCAATGAGGGATGCAGGCCATTATATATTTTGTTAAATCCTATAAAACTGTACAAACATGTAAGCCATAATGTTAACTATAGAACTTGGTTAGTAACAGTACTTCAATATTTGCTTGGCATGTGTAATAAATGTTCCACAATGATGTAAGATCTTATTAAAAGGTGAAAATGTGGGAGGGGAAGGGGATGGAGTATATCCCCTATACTTATTTTTTAAGATTTATTTTTCATTATTTCTCCCTGCACCCCTCCCCCGTTGTCATCCATTTGCTGCATGTTCTTCTGTGTTCACATGCATTCTCAATGGCTCCAGGAATCTGCGTCTCTTTTTTGTTGTTGTTGCATCATCTTGCTGTGTCAGCTCTCCATGTGTGTGGCACCACTCCTGGGTGGGCTGCACTTTTCATGCAGGGCAGCATTCCTTGTGGGGTGCACTCCTTGTGCGTGGGGCTCCCCTATGTGGGGTCTCCCCTGTGTGGTATGGCACTCCTTGCATGTGGCAGCTCTGCATGTGGGCCAGTCCCTATACTTTTGATGTAACTGTTAGGCAATCTACAGCTTTTCTATAAAGTTTATTATTTGATTTCATACCAACTTACTTAAAAAAACCCACAATGAGATATCATTTCACAGTCACTAGAATGATGACTATTAAAAATAATAGAAAATAACAAATGTTGGAGAGGATGTGGAAAAAAATAAACACATATATCATTGGTTATAAATGAAAAAAGATGCATCTCCTGTAGAAAACAGTTTGGTGGTTCCTCAGAAAGTTGCGTATAAAATTACCATATAACATGGATGAACTTTGAAGATATCATTCTGAGTGAAATAAGCCAGACACAAAAGGACAAATTCTGATCTCATTGATTTGAAACAATTAAAATAAGCAAATTTATAGAATCAGAAACTAGAATCTAGGTTACCAGGGGCTAGGGTGGAAATGGGAAATGGACAGTTAATACTTAATTGGGGCAGAGTTTCTGTTTGGGGTAATGAAGAAGCTTTGGTAATGGACAATGGTAATGGTAGCACACCATTTTTAATTTAATTAACACTAAATTGTATATTTGAAAGTGGTTAAAATGGAAAATTTTAGGTTGTTTATATGTTAACAGAATAAAAATTTGAGAAAACAAAAAAAAACAAAAAATATCAAAGGACTGTACAACATAAAGAGTGAACCTAATGTGAACTATGGACTATAGTTAATAGTATAATTGTAATAATTTTGTTTCAACAATAGAAACAATGGTAATATAACAATGCAAAAAGGTTAATAATAGGGAAAACTGTGTGTGGGAAGTGACATACGGGGACTCTGTACTTCCTGCATAATTTTTCCACTAACCCATAAATTCTCTAATAGTATAATGAAAAAAAAGAAAAAATGGGTTTTAATAATATGTCCTTGAGGTTTGGTGCTAAAATATCATTATAAAATAATGTTCCAAGGGGAGCAGATGTAGCTCAAGTGGTTGAGCTCCTGCTTTCCATATATGAGGTCCCAGGTTCGATCTCTGGCACCTCCTAAAAAGCAAACCAACTGAGGGACAACCAGCAAGACGGCAGCAGAGTAAGGAGCTCCTAGAGTCAGCTCCTGCTACAGGGCAGTTAGCAAACACCCAGAGCTCTCTGGAGCTAGCTGAAGCACCTGTTTGGGGGCTCCAGGAGGCCAGAAGAGCATCCTGCAACATACTTGAAGGAGTGGAAGGAGGAGATGCCAGTCTGTAGAGAAGACTCGTAAGCAGAGTGCTCCATTCCATGGAGGCCTGTGCCCATCCTCCACTGAGGCACAAGCCACCTCGGGAGCTGTTCCACAGCTGGAATTGAAAGCTCCACTTTCCAAAAATGGGGGAGGAAGAGACAGTTAGGCACGTCTTCAGCTACTGGTGAGTAAATTCAGTGGGCTACAGTATAATCCTGAGAGAAGCTAAAGCTTGAGCACGTCTAAGTCAGAAAGAGGCAGGAATCCACCATCTTAACTCCGTGCCTGGCATGAGGGGAAGCAGGGCAGACTGAGGTTCCCAGTGCTGGTGGGGACTGACTTCTTTCCATCCCCATCAGATCACAGCTCCAGTCTAGGCCCCAGGTCCACCTCCACCAGGGAGGATGCTGCGGGGACCTGTGCCAGCCTATCCGGGAAGTTACCAACCAAGCCGCGGAGGCCGATGATTGTCCTACTTTGGCTGCACAAGCCGCCCCAGGAGCTGTTCTGTGGCTGGAATTGAAAGCTCCATTTCCTGGGAACAGGGGAGGAGGAGACGGCTGGCTGCCAATTTCAGCTACTGTTTGGTAGACTTGGCTGGCTAAGAGATAACCCTGGGAACAGGTCGGTGAGAACCAGCCTAAGTCAGAAAGAGGTCAGTAGCCTCCATTCTGACTCTGCCCCCAGCCAGAAGAGAAGCCAGGCTGACTGAAACTCTGTGTCATCAGAAAATTTTTTTTCACACAGATCAGCCTGCAGCCCGCCTAGGCTTCAGCCCCACCTCTGGTGGGGAGGAGGCTGAGGAGGCTCACACCAGCCTATATAGGTAATTGCAGATAACTTTAGCTGCCATAGACTGAAAATCAGAAGTCTACTCGGGCAACTGCAGTCATCTTGGACCTTCACTGCATACATTGCTGCCCATCCCTGCAGCTCCATCCCTGCCCTAGGCAGGGGAGAAAGGGATGTGAAGCTTCATCAGTCTCTCTGGGCAACTACCATCTAGCCTGCACTTGGATTATTCCACATAGCTGTGACTCTGTCCCTACCCCTGGCAAAGGAGAAAGTTGGAAGAAGCTTCATTGGTTCCTGGTGCAACGTGGGCAGCTTGAACCTCCACAGCTTACATCACCAACTACATGATTGTCTCTTACTGCACAACCAGCAAGGGAGAAAGGATGGGAAGCCCTAAACTAAAGAGAAAAACTGAACCCAGAAAAAATGCTCTAATAAGCAAGATGCCAAGACACCAACCAAAAATTACAATCCACACACCCAGAAACAGGAAGCTATGGTCCAGTTAAAGGAAAAAGATAAGCCTCCAGATGACATAAAGGAGTTAAGACAACTAATTATAGATGTTCTAACAAATCTCCTTAATGAATTCAATGAGATGGCTAAAGAGATTAAGGACATTAAGAAGACACTGGATGAGCACAAAGAAGAATATGAAAGCATACATACATAGAAACATAGCAGATCTTATGGGAATGAAAGGAGCAATCAATGAAGTTAAAAGAACACTGGAATCATATAATAGCACATTTGAGGAGGCAGAAGAAAGGATTGGTGAGCTTGAAGAAATGGCCTCTGAAAGTGAGCATGCAAAAGAACAGATGAAGAAAAGAATGGAAAAAATTGAACAAGGTCTCAGGGAACTGAATGACAGCAAATGACATATAAACAAATGTGTCATGGGTGTCCCAGAAGAAAAGAAGGGAAAAGCGACAGAAGGAATATTTGAAAAAATAATGGTAGAAAGTTTCCCAGACCTATCGAAGGATATAGATATCCCTGTCCAAGAAGCACAACGTACTCCCATCCAAAAAAATCCAAATAGACCAACTTCAAGACACATACTCATCAGAATGTCAAATGCCAAAGACAAAGACAGAATTCTGAAAGCAGCAAGAGAAAAGCAATGCATAACATATAAGGAATATCCAATAAGATTAAGTGTTGATTTCTCACCAGAAACCATCAAGGCAAGAAGACAGTGGTCTGATATATTTAAGATAATACAAGAAAAAAACTTCCAGCCTAGAATCTTATGTCCAGCAAGACTGTCTTTCAAAAATGAGGGAGAAATTAGAATATTCACAGATAAACAGAAACTGAGAGAATTTCTAACCAACAGACCAGATTTTCAGGAAATGCTAAAGGGTGTGCTAGCGACTGAAAAGAAAAGACAGGAGAGAGGGGCCTGGAAGAGAGTCTAGAAATGAAGATTATATCAATAAAAGTAACTAAAAGCATCAAAAGAGTGGTGAAAATAAAATAGGATAAGTAAGACTCAAATAATCAGGAATAAACTTAACCAATGATGTAAAGCACTTGTATTCAGAAAACTGCAACTCAATGTTAAAAAAAATTTTAAAAGCCCCAAATAACTGGAAGAACATTCCATGCACATGGATTAGAAGATTCAATATCATTAAGATGTCAATTCTACTCAAATTGATATATAGATTTAATGCAATCCTGATAAAAATTCCACCAGCATTAAAGAAAAAATTGAACATGAGATCATTATAATTTATTTGGAAAGGTAAGGAGTCCTCAATAACCAGAAATACCAAAAAAAAAGAAAAGTGAACCCTCATTTCCAGACTTTAAATCATAAGACCTATCTATAGCGGTAAAAACAGCATGGTACTGGCCTAAAGACAGACACATAGAACAATGGAACCAAATTTATGGTTCAGAAACAGACCCACACAGGTATGGTCAAGTGATTTTTGACTAGCCTGTCAAACTCACACAGTTCAGGCAGAACAATCCATTCAAAAAACGGTCCTGAAAGAATTGGACATCCATAGCTGAAAGGAGGACAGAGGACCCCTATCTCACACCTTATCAAAAAATTAACTCAAAATGGATCAAAAAACTAAAAA
This sequence comes from Dasypus novemcinctus, assembly GCF_030445035.2. Taxonomy (NCBI): domain Eukaryota; kingdom Metazoa; phylum Chordata; class Mammalia; order Cingulata; family Dasypodidae; genus Dasypus; species Dasypus novemcinctus. The sequence continues at coordinate 30,048,617 of NC_080678.1, read as the reverse complement.
TAAAAGCAAAAACCATAAAAGTTCTAGAAGAAATTATTGGAAAATATCTTCAAGACTTGGAGGTAAGTGGTGGATTCTTAAAGGAGATAAGAGGAGGTCTGAGCGGACTACTGAGGTTTAATGTATGTAGAAGTTTTAATTAGCTTTACTGTAAAACTGTGGAAATGTATGGAGTGGATGGTAACAAACAGTGAGTAACAGCCAGTTTGTAAATGGAGATGTAACTGAAAATGGTAGTCTAGGTGTGTAAATGCCAATTGACAGAATGCTAGAGAATAATCTAGGAAGTGGATAGCACAGTAAACCAAGAGGTGGATGAGAATTGTGGTTGATGGCACAGATGCAAGAGTGTCATTTGTTAGCTAGAACAAATGTATATCACTACTGCAGGGTGTTAGGAATGTGGAGAAGCATGAGAAAAATACAGCTGGAGTGACCTACGGACTGTGGTTAGTAGTAATAATATAATATTCTTGCACCTATGCGAAGGATGTACTGTGCTGATACTGAGGCAGTAAGGAAAATGTGAGCCAAATGTACACTATGGACATGGTAACAATCAGATGATATTATTTTATCTGTAGCAAATGCACACCACATTGTGGTGTGTTGATGGAGGGGTGTTTTTTGGGAATTCTGCACATGTACATGATTGTTTTATAAGTTTACAACTTCTGTCATAAGAAAATATACTTAAAAATAATAATAGGGTGGGTTGGGGGAAAAAACACAGCAAATGTAAGACAAGGACTATGATTAGTAAGATTTTGACAACATTCTTTCATAATTTGTAACATGTCTCACGACAATGCAAGGTGTTGGTGGAGGGTTGATGTATGGGACCCCCATATGATGTTATGCATGTTTGCTTTGTAAGTTCACAATTTTTACTATACACTTAGTTGTTCATGTATGTTCATATATAAAAATAGAAAGATAATAATACGATTGGATAGGGGAAAAAAACTTGGTTTAGTAGTAATATTTGGACAATGCTCTTTAATCATTAGTTAAAAAGGTTTAAAAACAATTCAAGTTATCGGTGGTAGGGTAAGATGTTTTATATGTTTGTTTGATGTTGTATATGTTTGTTTTTTAAGTTCACAACTATTATACACTTGTCGTTTATGTATGAATGATATATTTCAATAAATTATTTTTAAAAAGTGAAAAAAGCAACCAGACAAACAAGCAAAAAAACTCTCATTGGGGAGTGGATGCACCTCAGTGGTTGAGTGCCTGCTTGCCAAGGTCCCGGGTTCAATCCCTGGTACCTCCTACAAAAAAATTATAATGTGCCAATCAGTCACAAGGTATATAATCAATACATAATGAGATTCCAGTCAAATTCTGATTATTGATAATGTAGGTAATAGTGGTTGAAACACAACTACTAATAATAATAGGTATCACACTTTCAGAATTTTTTAAAATAGCAAATTAAACTATTTATAGTTTAGATGACAAGTCTTCTTTGAAATATGACAACATACAGACTCAGATCAGCAGATCTGATCACTTGCAGACAGTTTTATTCTTGGAGGAGAATAACATTTCTAATATTTATATTATAATGTAGAAAGTGTGGGGTTTCAGACCTTAGATAATAATGACAATTTCATAAGGTCATATAGAGAAGAAGAAAAGACTGTTAGAATGTGGAAGAAGCAATCATTAACTAAAAAAAGATCTAAACAGTGGAGGCTGCTAGATGCTCACCAATACCCGTTATTAAATTTTTCTTTCATGCAAAACCAGACTGTATTTCTCAGATTCCCATGGGTTAAATATGGCCATGTGCCTGAGTTTTAGCCAGTGCAAATAAGCAGAAGTTATGTGCTCCACTTTTAGGCCTGATTAATAGAAACTCTCACATGATGTGCTCTATGCTCCTGTCCCATCCACCAACTAAATGTAAATGAAAGTGAGAGCTCAGGGGCTGGCAGGACCACAAGATGGGAGCTTTGGGTCCCTGAATCTTTACAAGGAGACAAGCCACCAGCTGGCCACAAACATATTCCTTTAGACTATTCTATGAGGAAAAAAATAATGCTCTTCTATTTTAGTTGCACCATTTTCCAGTTTGAAGTCTTTTTGTTGCAGTGATTGGCCTGTACTAACTGGTACATTCTGGTGCTGTACTTGCTCATTTGGACTATCTAATAGATTGTGCAGATAGTTGAGTGAGTCTGCTCAGAAACAAGATTTTATGATAAATATTTAGCAAAATCTTAACTAAATATATTTATAATTAACCCATTTTGTGTAACAGTTGGACGAATTTTGTCCTCATCATGATCTGGATTTTTCCATGACATCCCACCCAGGTTTGCCCCCAAAATAATTAAGAGTTGCTACTCTATTAGTATTATTAAGAATTACTTAATTATATTGTTACAGCTTGTGATTGCTTGGAATGATGAAATATATTGTTATATCTTGTGGTTGCTTAGAGCAATGTTCCCCAGAAAAATATATTCTTAAACTTAATCCATTTTAAATAGGACCTTTCCATGAGGTCATTTCAGTTAAGGTGTGGCCCAGTTCAATCAGTATGGGTCTTAATCCTATCATTGGAGTCCTTTATAAGCAGAATGAAATCCAGACACACAGAGAAAGCCTTTGTAAGGAAGAAGCTAAAGGTCACTGGAACCCAGAAGAGAAGGGAGAGGCCAGGGGAAGGCTACCATGTGCATTGCCATGTGTCAGAGGAGCCCTGGACTAAGTATTGCTGGCAGCCAGCCCCAGAATTCCATCTATGGGAAGAAAGCATTGCCTTGAATAGGACCTGATCAGACTTCTTATCTCAAAACTAGGGGCCATTAAATCCCAATTGTTTAAGCCAACTTATTACATGGTATTTGCTTGAGCAGCCAAGAAAACAAAAACATATCCTGCCACATAATGTCCCCTTGATTATTCTCTATGCCTACTTAAACCATTACCATATTTCAAGGCCCAGTTCAAAATCTCCTTCTTCTGGGATATACAAAATTTTGTCTCCTATATCATTGAGAATCTAAGCTCTAAACCCTTAGCCTACAGTGCCCTTAATAGTAGTTATATCATAGCACTCAGGATTAGACAGAGAAACAGAATCACTAGAAAATATGAATTACACACACAAGCATATATATATATATATATATATATATATATACATACACACATATTATTTATGGTTGGGATTAACCTTAAGTAATGTGGTGGGAGCTAGTTAAATGGTCTTTGAAAGGTGGTTGTTTCTGTATGTAGAAATTGATATCTACAGGGCAGGTGGGCAAAACAGGAAGATGGATGTGAAGTAGGGAAACAAGGACAAACAAGAACCCATAAGGCTGAGCTGGAGCCCCTCTCCCCTCCTCCATGGACTGAAATCAATATCATCTCTCACTGTCTCTAAACTTCCAGTTTCCGTGATATGGGTGTCTTGTAGGAGAACGTGCTGCTTTCCATTGTGAAGTGAAACATAACTGGTACAGGAATTGAAAAATTGAGGGAGATCAGACAGCATTTGGAGAAGCTGTGGGTCCAGGCACCATATCAGCTAGGTGAAGAACCAGATGAAAGAAACATGAGTGAGCTGCAAAAGCACCTTATGCCCTGCTCATAAACATAAAAGATATAAACATAAAAAGATTAAAAAAAAGCTCTGCCAAAATGATAGATTCCCATGAAAAATGTTGTATTTTTAGAAACCACACAGATGGAATGATTTCTGTAGAGGAAACCTTACTGGACAAAGAGAAATACATGTCCCAGTTGGAGGTGATCAGAAAGTTATCCTGAACAATTAAATTCCATTGTAACTACACAAATATTCAAGTTCTACATTAATCACTGATTTGGTTTAACTCCTTACAACATAAAGTATAAACCAAAGAAGAAGTCAAATACATGTCTGCACAGCCAAAGCCATCAACAGCCCTACTCTTCAACTCAAACCTGACCACTGTTCTTACATTTTATCCTGTTTAAATTCTGTGCATTCCCAAAGTTTGGTTTATGCTTCCTCCCCTAATAAACCTTCCCAGGGAACATATTCCTCACTGAACTCTCTCCTGTCCACTTCCAAGGCAATGATGACTTGTTTCAGATATTACACCCTTTGATCATACATTGTATTCAATTGTACATTAATTCGATTTTAAAATCCTTGAAACTTTCATAATAATTACGATTTATAGGACTATTAATTAACAATCATCTTCCTCCTATTTTCTGAAATTTGACTGCAGTGTTGGGTGCATTCTCAGTAAACCTGATTGGGAACCAATCTAGGGAAGATGAGGTTTCGTTTTGCTTATGCAAAGCCCATTGAATAGCCCCACAGCTAGCTGACTAGATAAATGCCAGGGTAGCTAATTATTTTCTTAGACTTCATTGGCCTCCAAGGCACTGCAATGTATGTTAAGGCTTATACAAAACTGTTTGTAATATATGGGAGAAGACTTTGACCCCCATAAATTGCTGTAAATGAACATGGAGTAAAAAGAACATTATTCTATCTCTTTTATTTTGTACTTATGGAACTTCTTAGAGAAAGAGGAAGTTCAGACAACTTAGAAAAGGAGTTTATTTAATTTTTTAGAAGGCAGAGGCATTTGTATTATAATACAGATTTCCAGATGTGGAGCTTGTCAAGTCAGGCATTGAAAATCTTTAGAATAATAGCTCACTAATTTGGATTAATTAAAGTAACAATCAATTTGAATTGGTGGAAAGATGGATTTCTAGGGCATACTCAAAAGGTACAATGACTAGAATCTGATTAACAAAATGGTAAAAGAAAATGTTCCATGATGAGCACCTTGTTTAGTGAACACTTTACGAATATATGTCATTAGCATATTTATTATGAGGGTACAAAACAGTTCTCCCAAAGTGATGGAAAACAGCTTTGTCTTTGAAGTAAAATAGAGCATCCATTAAACTTGTCTACATTGTTTTTATTTAATTTAATCTCAAAAGCTTTCTTCTTTTTGCATAGTACTTAACAATTCAAAGGCATGTTCTCATTTAAAACTTGCATGATCTATCAGGAAAGTAAAGCCTTCCACAGACCAAAAATATGGGCTTAACAATATTTCATGACTTTTCTAAGATCCAAGACCAATGAGTCATGGGGTGGGAAGAGTAATCAAAATTCTTAAGCTCTGTCTAATATACCATTTAACCATTGATCTGAAATGCACCAATTTAAAAGCATGAAGGCCAGAATACATTAGATTTTACTTTAGTGACACATGCTGATATACCTATAAGAAAACTATAGGATTTAAAACAAATAAGCAAAAAACAGCCAAAAAATCACAAAACCCTCTTCCCTCCTGGAATAATTTATCAAGTTCTTAGGGACAATGTTTATGTAGGAAGTGTCCTGGCCCAGAAGGAAGGAGTATCCACCCCTGCTAATTTTGACTGAACTCAATTGTGCTGTAAACTTTATCATGGCGAAGCGGATTTGGCCCAGCGGTTAGGTCGTCCGTCTACCACATGGGAGGTCCACGGTTCAAACTGCAGGCCTCCCTGACCTGTGTGGAGCTGGCCCATGCGCAGTGCTGATGCGCACAAGGAGTGCCGTGCCATGCAGGGGTGTCCCCACGTAGGGGAACCCCAAGTGCAAGGAATGTGCCCCATAAGCAGAGCCGCACAGTGTGAAAGAAAGTGCAGCCTGCCCAAGAATGGTGCCGCCCACAGGGAAAAATGACACAACAAGATGAAGCAACAAAAACACAGATTCCTGTGCCGCTGACAACAACAGAAGCAGACAAAGAAGATGCAGCAAATAGACACAGAGAACAGACAACCGGGGTGGGGAGGAAGGGGAGATAAATAAATAAATAAATCTTTAAAACAAACAAACAAAAAACTTTATCATGGCTTTACTTGTTAACCTATTGCAATTGTAAAGTGATGCTATATACAGGTCAGATTAAAAAATGTGCATATATATGTACACACATATTTTACATATTTCCTGTATATCATCGTATTATAAAACATGTAATTGTGATACAAAAAATATATAATATTTTATTATAACTGCATGATCATTTATGCTTATGTAAAGAAATTACTGTTAAGGAAGTTAATGATATTTTCTCCCTTGTCAAATCTAATGAGAGCAGAAAATTGGTACTAAATTGATATTTTGAAGTTGCATCATGTATTCTCTATCATTTCCCTAGGTTGGTACTCCTCCCACAGAGATAGGTTTGTGGAGGAAATTGGAATTACTGTTTGCATAAACCAATATATTTAGCTGGTAGCTGTGCAGGTCCAATTAACTACTTTAACAATATAAGTGAAATGAGGTTATTGAATTATGTTCATAGGCAATTAGGGTTGATTTGGTTGAATATTCCTTCTTGAAAACTTATATAAAGTTAAGACAACATAACTAAAAAAATACTTCCTGGGATTGAGAAGAGAAGCCTTGGAGGAAATAGGTAGATTAATTCCTTTTGCAGGAAATGCAAAACATATGATTTTTATTTATATTGATGTTATACTGTTTATGTTAGTATTGTTGTTTTAGAAATACCAGGAAAATGTTGTACCTAAGCACTTTAAAGACACATTGTATTACCATTTCTGATTTTTATTTTTGCCAAAACCATGAAAAGTAATATCATTAATGGGTACAATATGGTAAAGTTGATTTCAGAGTTGGGAATCAGTTGAGACATATTCTAATGTGAGTTCTGTGGCCGGCAAGTCACAACCTGTCTAAACCAACTTTTCCTAATCTGAAAATCAGAAATAATAACCCTGTCACAAGAGGGCCAAATGCAATAATGAATACTATGAATTCATAAGATTATTAATTATAAGATAAATTATTATGTATAAAGTTATACATAAGGTTATACATTATAAAGTATAAATAATAGAGTTGGAATAATGGAGATTCTTCTGAAAATATTTTAAACTATAACAAAAGAAGTCTTGCTCTATACACTACAACTGTTTCCAGAGATGTGTTTCTAAACACAATTTTTGTTAAACCTCCTTTATTTGCACTGAAGCCTATAATCAATGCTTTCCCTATGCTGCTATAAATAACTTGTAAATGTAAATGGTAAAAGCCCATAATCTTTTGCTGGAAAGGAAACTAGTTACAGAGATTGGGTGGATCATCAGGAGAGGTATAGAAGGCTCTCTAAGGAATCCAAAGCCGTGTGACTGAAGACCAAGTCAGTGAGTGATTCTAAATACAGTGACAAAACCAAAGACCCCAATAGCCTGCTTTCAATAGTCATTGCCAGAGTCAAGTTCTGATCCAATAATGAAAATAAACAATCCTCTTAATAACACTTCTAGATAGGAAGTTTAGAGACAGACCATTCTAGAAAAATGCATTGTCTCAGTCAGATATATCCACACCTGCCTTTTCCACAGCCCCTGGAAGAGGCTGTTCAACTTACCATGTCTTGTGTCTGTGAGCTTAAGTCACTTATTCACAGCTACACAACTATTAAGTACCAAAGTAGTTTTCACACCTCAGCAGTCTGAGTCCTGAGTCTATGCTGGCAATCTCTACAAAATGCTACATTATTTACTTTTTTAATTAAACTTTTGAGGTATGTACCAATATTCTCCCCATAGTTGGGAGGACTACATACTTTATCATCCAAACTAGGACAGTGCTGTAAGTGGCACTATCAATAATTACACTGGATCAACAGGCATGAAAGAGACTGGAGTAACCAAACTAGGGAGTATATAACCTGACCCATTATTGATAAGCCCAGAGCAGGCTTAACTGACTAGCAGGAGAGCTAAGCACAGCACAGGCACAAACAAACAAGTAAAAACAGAAAGCTGATATACATCTGCATTTAAATCGCTGATAAAAGCTAGGTTAAGAAGGAGAGATAACACTCAGCTAACAAGGAGTTGAAGAAGGTCAACCACCACACCATGGAGCCTAGAGTGCCTACAACTGAAAGCAGGAGGATTGCATCCAGTATCCATGTGGAATCTAACCCCCTCTTGACATAGATGCGGAATGGACACAACCAAGCCAAGGTCCACAGGAAGGAGGAATACAGTAAGGATTAGAGTGGACTTAATGATATTCTATTCATGAACTATTGTGGTTAATAATCGAGAAAATGTGGCATTGGTGCGGAAAAAGTGGCCATGGTGGCTGCTGGGTGCGGGGAATGGGAGGAAGAGATGAGATGTGGAGGCATTTTCGGGACGAGTGTTACTGTGGGGGGAGTGGTGGGGTGGGGGTGGTGGGGGTGAATGGGGACCTCATATTTTTTTAATGTAATATTTTTTAAAAAATGAATAAATTGAGTAGAGTTTGGAAAAATTAAAAATTAAAAATTAAAAAAAAAAAAAAAGGATAAGAGAATGTTGTCATTCAGGTGAAGAAAAACTAAGGCAAAGCTATTTTCCCTTTGATTCTACAGCACAGATCATGGAAGACCTGCCTTTGCCACACCTATTTCTGTCACCACATTCCTGAAAATTGGAAAAGAATAAAGCTGACCCTAACCTTACATTTGTCATCCCTGTGCCCTCAGGTGCCTGACAACTATTTGGTCATATGAATTTCTCTAAATTGCATTCTTTGTCATAGGCCCAGGGACTTGGACTTCTAGCAGGACCAGTCACCTTGATGTGTGCAAAAATAGTGAGATGTTCCTATGGCTCTAGCCCATACCATGTGAAGTTCAGAGAGCCCCTATCCCTCTGTCATGGAAGGGCAGGGCAGTAAGCTCTTGCATCTCCAAGAGCAATATAGAAGAACTGCTTTCTCCCTCATGTGCCACCAGCTGTGTAGAATTTCCTGCAGGAAACAAGGACCTGGCTTTAAATCACAAGCTACAAATATCATGATCCATCATCCATCAGCTTCATCTAGCTCATTGAACTAGAATGTAGGCAATGATGTCAGACAACCTGGATTTGAGGCCTAACTTTGCCATGTACAAGCCGTGTGGCTTTTGAAAAGTACTTAATCTCCGTAATCCCCACTGTTCCAATATGAGTTTAGCATGGAACCTACTACTAAATATAATTTAAAACTCTTTAGAAATGAATTTAGGGAACAGAAGGGCATTTTGAGGCGCAGCATGGGGAGAAATAACCTGACCTTCTTGTCTGAGAAGAATGAGAGGAAGTCTTTGGAGGGGGTGAGTAATTTGATTAGTTTCATCTGTCTTTTTATAGCCTGTCTGTGGAAGGATCAGGATGACAATAAAACCACATACTCAGATAAGAGCTATTTTGATAAGTACAAACACAGACACACAGATACACAAACCCACAAATGGGATGCCATTATAAATATTGTCCTGAAGATCTCTCTATATTGAGCATATAGATCTACATCAAACTTGTTATCTCCTCTGTGATACTAAACTGTTAGTCTCTCTCTCTCTCTCTCCACACACACACACACACACACACACACACACACACACACATATACTCCCTGATGCTCAAGGAAATGGCAAAAGGCCATGATATGGAAGATGGTGAGCACAGAGTAAGAAGAAATAAGAAAAAGGCAGACGGTTTACAGCCTTGATTTAAAAATTAAGGAATTATTATTTCATTCCAAGTTTAAGTTCTCTGAGGTAAGCAGTTTGCCTATCAATACTAGGTTTTGCTTTTGCACCATTGCTGTCTTGAACATCCTTGTATATGCATCTTTGTGCATATTTTGCAAATATTTCTAAATAATAAATTGATAGAAGTGGGATTATCAGTTCAAAAGGTTTCTAATTTTACATATTGATAGATATTGGCAAAATATGCCCTAAAATAGACTTCACTAATTGTGATTCTCAGCAGTAGAGTATGAGAAATCCCAAGTTCCCACATGGCCAATTCTTAATATTATCATTTTTTTTAAAAAATCTGCTATTCTCTTAAGTGTCCAAAAATACAACTGAGTTGCATTTAAAGTGAGATTAATTTTTAAAGTCAGGCCACAGTGTGAAATTCCATATAACCAAAATTACCTTAGAAAGTCAGAAAATATGATATATGTTATATATTGTTTTGTACTTATGTACATATCTTTGACTTTAATTCTTATACACTGAAGTTTATTAACCACTTAGCCAGAACAAAGGGAAAAACAGAAAGAAAGTCTGCATGCAGATATCTCAGAAATCGAATCATTCTGCTTTAAGATAATTATTAAAAACCTAGGTGAAAGAGAGATGGATGGGAATTTGTAAAATGTTCCTATTTGCTCATAAGGTTCATGCCATACTGCTTTATATTGAGCCTCTCCAACCTTAATAAATGTCAATAGATTTGTTTGTTGTGACAATAAATAAAATAATACATGAAATAACCAACACAGACATGGAACTTAGAAGTGCTCAAGATCTTTAAAATTTCAAATCTAAACATTGCTCTAAGAACCACATTCCCATTGTTCTTTGAAAAGTAAGAGGTCTTTATTGCTTTCCAAGTTGGGATCTTCTATTGTGATAATGATTACTGCTAATACCCATGTATTTTGATAGTGTTCTGAAGACCTTTAAAGTGACATTGGAGAATGAATGGATAAGAGTGGAGGTTGTTGATGCTAACTCCTAAAGCTAACATCAAGTTAAACATACATGTGATATCATGCCACCATGTCTTATTATCATTTTAACTGGCAATTCCCCTGATTACTAATGAGGTCAAGAATTTTTCACATGTGCAATGTTCATTTCTACTTTGTAAATTGACTGCTCATAACCTCTTCCCTAGTTCCATTAAAGTTGTGTTTATTTGTAGTAGTTCATTATTCATTCTGGACAATGTTTTCATCATTTCCTTATTGTTTAACCTCTGTTTATGGTGATGTTGACATATGGAATGTCTTTTAGTAGATGTCCTAATACCTGCAAATCTTTCCTTTGTGTCTTTATTTGAATATAATTACTTAAGATTTACATTGGACTCTTACATCCTTCATCCTGTATCATCTATCTTAAGAGTCTTTTGAGTTTCTTATTTTATGAATGAGGAAATGAAGGTACAATGAAGTTAACTGAGTTTAAGGGTCAGATTCTAGGTAGTTGGACAGAAATCTAAATCTTCTCATTTTAAATTTTCTGTTGCCTCTCCTGATCTCTAAGCTCGTGTAATTCAAAAGACTGAATATATTTGCCTGTTGACTACAAGTTTAAAATTCTAACAATGTTTATTAGTAGTTTATTAATACCACTATGTGTCTGTTTTAGGATTATATTTCATTTGCTTCAAGTGTCAGAACTACATTCTAATTATCCTGTTATATTCATGGTTCAAGCCTAGTTTGATGTGGGTTCTCAAAGGAAGACTCCAGGACTGGATCTCTTTCACTGCCTTTCAACCTATGCATCATTTACTTTCAGGTATATTATTTTAAGATACTTTCTCATTGCTTACTATCAGAATTATAATTACCTTACTAAATTTATAGCAATCTAGTTTGAATGAACACAAACTTGGCTTCAATGGCATACATAAACTCTGTTCCTATACAGGTTCACCTCCCTCCTTTATGTTCTTGTTATCGTAAGTTTAATCTTATATAATAAATAATGTGTATTTATATATACATATATGAATAAATAAATAATGTATATTTATAATTATTCTTCCTGCAGTTGTCTTTTTAAAGTCATAGAAGAAATAAAAAATAAATTAAAAATGGCACTACAAACAAAAACACATGAATGCTGGATTTTACATTTACCTATGAACCAGCGAGATCTTTATTTCTTTGTTCAGCATCAAGTTAGTATCAAGTGTCCTTTTCTTTCATGGAAGGACTCCTTTTAGCTTTGTTTGTAGGACTGCTCTACTGGCAACAAACTCCCTTAGAATTTGTTTGAAAATGTCTTGCTTTCATTTTTGAAGGACTGTTTTGCTGGATAATTAGACAATCAGACAATTAGAACAAACACGTTAATTTGTGATAATGCCACAATGAACACTGGTGTGCAAGTATCTGTTTGAGTTCCTGCTTTCAATTCTTTTGAGTCTATTCCTAGTAGTAGGATTGTCTGTTCATATAGTAATTCTATACTAAGCTTTATGAGGAACCACCAAACTGTATTCCACAGTGGCTGCACCATTTTACATTGCCAACAGCTGTGAATGAGTATTTCTAATTCCCTGCATCCTCTCTAACAATTGTTCCTTTCTGCTGTTTTTTTTTTTTTTAACAGCAGTCTTTCTAATGGGTGTGAAATGGTATCTCATTTTGGTTTTGATTGCATTTGATATTTAGTCTTACAATCCATGAATATGGAGTACCTTTCCATTAATTTAAGTTTTCTTTAATTTATTTTAGCAATGTTTTATATTTTTTCTGTGTACAAGTTCTTTTCATCCTTGGATAGATTTATTCCTAGATATTTGATTATTTTAGTTCTTATTGTAAATGGAATTTTTTCTTGATTTATTCTTCCAGTTGCTTGTTGCCTGTGTATAGAAACACTTCTGGGGTGTTGATCTTGTACCTCACCATTTTGCTTAATTCATTTATTAACTTTAGGAGCTTTGTTGTGGATTTCTCAGGATTTTCTGTATACGAGATCATATCATCTGCAAATATGGGAAGTTTTAGTACTTCCTTTCCAATTTGGATACTTTTATTTCATTTTGTTGCCTAATTGCTCTGGCAAGAACTTCCAGTACAGCGCTGAATAACAGTGGAGAGATTGCGCATCTTTGTCTTGTTCCTAATCTTAGATGCAAAGTTTTCAGTCTTTCACTATTAAATAGGATATTAGCTGTGGGCTTTTCATATATGCCTTTTATAATGTTGAGGAAGGTTCCTTTTATTCCTAGTGTTTAAAGTGTTTTTCTGAAGAATAGGTGCTGAATTTTGTGAAATGTCTTTTCTGCATTGATTGTGATGATCATGAGGCTCTTTTCCTTCATTCTGTTAATATAATATATTACATTAATTGATTTTCATATGTTGAATCAACCTTACATATCAGGGATAAGTTCCAATTGATCATGGCTTTCTTTTCTTGTGCTATCTTTATCTGGTTTTGGTAAAGGGTGATGTTGACCTTATACAATTTTTTAGGGAGTATTCCCTTCTCTTCAATTTTGTGGAAGAGTTTGAACATAATTGGAGTTAAGTCTTCTTGGAATGTTTGGTAGAATTCCCCTGTGAAGCCAACTGGTTCTGGAATTTTCTTTATTGAGAGGTTTTAGATTATTGATTCAATCTCTGCTAGTAATTGGTTTATTGAAATCTTCTATTTCTTCTTGATTCAATGTAGGTAGTTTATGTGTTTCTAAGACTTTGTCCATTTCCTCTAGGTTACCTAATTTTTTGGCATGGAGTTTTTCATAATACCCACTTATAGTCCTTTTTATTTCAGCGAGGTCAGTATTATGTCTCCCTTTTCATTTCTGATTTTCATTGTTTGTTTCCTCTTTTATTCTTTGTCAGGCTTGCTAAAGGTTTGTTGATTTTATTGATCTTTTCAATCAACTTTTATGTTCATTGATTCTGTTGCCCTTTTATTTTCTATCTCATTTGTCTCCAATCTAATCTTTGTTATTTCCTTCCTTCTGCTCACTTTGGATTTAATTTGCTCTTCTTTCTCTAGTCTTCCAGATTTGAGATTATTTGCTCTAGATAACACAGGATTTTCTTCTGCTATTTTGCTTTTTAGCCTTTGTAATTATTATAATTTTTTTGTCCTTCAATTCCATTAAAGTCTATATTTTTATTTACTTGCTTCCTTGTGTTGTACCATATTGAGTACCTTCTCATTTCTATCTGGATTTATTTTTTATCTCTTTTCTCTGTGGTTACCATGGGGTTAAAATTTAATGTTCTAAATATATAATGATCATGTTTGGTTTGATACCAAATTATCTTCACAAGCATGAACATGTAATTTTCCTATACCCATCTTTCCCCCTACCATTTTTGTACTTGTTAGCCCTTATATCTTTGTACATTGTATGTCCAAAACCCTAGATTTATCATTACACTTTATGCATTTGTATGATAGCCCTTGTTGGAAGTAAAAAATGGAGTTATATACCAAACAACACAATGTGATAATGCTGGCATTTATAATTGACCAAACGGTTAGCTGCATGTCTTTATTTATAATGCTACTTTGAACCACTGTCTAGTGTCCTGTCCTTCCAATCTGAAGAACTTCCTTTAGTATTCCTTGTAGCTCAGGTCCAGTGGTGATGAACTCCCATAGATTTTGTTTGTCTGAGAATGTTTTACTTTCTCCCTCATTTTGAAAGAGAGTCTCACCACATATAAAATTCTTGACTGGCAGTGGTTTTCCCTCAGCACTTTAAATATTTCAACACATTTCTTTCTGGTCTCCATGGCTTCTGATGAGAAATTGGTACTCAGTCTAGCTGGGACTCCCTTGCATGTAATACATTGCTTTTCTCTTGAAGCTTTTAGAACTCGCTCCTTGTCTTTCATTTGATAATGTAATCAATATATGAAGGGGTGTATTTTTCCTCATATTTATCCTGTTTGATGTTCTCTGAGTCTCTTGGATGTGCATATTCCATAATTCACATGTTTCTATGTTTGGGAAGTTCTCTATCATTATTTCTTAACTATTTCTTCTGCCTCTTTCTCTCTTTCTTCTCCTTTTGGGAATCTCATAATGCATATATTGGTATGTTTGATGTTATCCCAGAGATGTTAGGTTATTTTCACTTTTTTTTTTTTTTTTACTTTATTTGTCTTTATTTATCTCCCACTTCACCCAGATAATTCACTTGTCTCTCTGCTCATTGTTTGCTCACCTTCTCCAGGAGGCACCAGGAACAGAACCCAGGACCTTCCACATGAGAGGCAAGTGACTAAGGATCTGAGCCACATTCACTCCCTGTGGGCTGCGGCTGCTATGTCTGCTGGCTTGGGTCTCTGCTTGTTGTGGTAGAGGCAGAGTCTAACTTGTTGTGGTGGGAGGCACTGTCTAGCTATCTGCAGTGAGAGGTGGCATCTGCTTGTTTTCTTTTAGGAGGTTAAGGAACCCAAAGCCAGGATTTCCCTTATGGGTAGGTGGGCACCCAAGTGGTTAAGCCACATCCACTTCCCCTATTTTTGTTCTGAATATTTATTTTTCTTTCTGCTCCTGAGCCTGATTCATTTTAAGTGTCCTGTGTTCAAGGTCACTGATTTTTTTCTTTTGACAGTTCCAATCTGCTCTTGTATTTTTGTTTTTCATTTAAGTTATTGTGGTATTCAATTTCAGTCATTCTGTTTTGTTCCATTTTACAATTTCTATCTCTTTCCTAATAATCTCATATTGCTTATTCATTGTTTTCCTGAAATCCTTTAGTCCTTTCTCTATTTTCCTTCATATCCTTGAACATTTTTAAGCTCATTTTTTAAGGCTTTAATATGTCCACATTCTCACCTTCTTAGTTGGTATTTTATGGACTTTTATCCTCTTCCTTTGGATGGACCATAATTTTCCCATTTCTTTGTCTTGTACTCTTTTGTTGCACACTGTACATTTTAATATTTTAAATTGTTAGCCCTAGGATTTACTCCCTGGGATGTCTCTTTATATTGGTTTTATACCAGCTGGTGATAAGACAGAGATTTTCTTGAGTTTCAGCCTTCTATCAGTAGGAGCTTCCCGAGGCCAATATACTATGCCATATCTTCCCTGTATTTTGGGCCTCTATTTTATCCTGGGCTTTTGTTTGTTAGTTGTTTTGGTGTTCTTCTATATAAAGGAGTTTTGTTTTTCCCTCTGTTTCCCAGGGGACAGCCCTCCTTCTCCTGGATATTTGAAGTCATCAGGCCTTTGTTCCAGACCGTATACCTTTATACTTGCTTTTTACTCCTTTCAATCATGTCATACTGTTTTTGCCTGGATGGTAAGTTCTGAGAGGACAGTCACCCTAGGGAGGACTTTCCCAAGTTGGTCTTTCCCAGATTAAACAGACCTAGGACCAATGGAGGGGGAGGAGACTGGATCCAAAGTGCCCTGTGCATGTCAGGAAAGATGCCAAAAGTTTCTCTGATGGCTCCCCAAAGATGAGCTTTCCTGGCATGCCCAGAAAAGGTCTTCAGCTAACGTCCCCCACAGCCCTGAGGGAGCACTGTGTTGTCTTTTTAAATCTCCAGTGTATCCCTTCCTGTCTGGGGAAGGTTGAAACAATGGCTACTGCTCCCTTTGTATGATGAGGGATTGAAACAATGACTGCCACTGCTTTCGCCTGGGGTGAGTTGAAATAATAGCTACCTTTAGAGTTGGGACTCAGAAATCTGAATTTCCTAATCAAAAGCTGTGATCAGTGATTGGGCATGCCCACCCTTGTTCTTGGGTAAGAGGATTTTTACTTTCCTTTCTGTCACCAGCAGCTAATCAGGGACTGGACCCTGGGGTGGTTGTGAGAATGCCACAGAAAAATCAACTTACAGTTCTTTGCCATAATTTATCAGCCTTTTCCTCCTGCTCTTCCCAGGAAGCTATACAGTGTCTTCTGGCCTCTAGAGTTTTAAGAGTTGTTTTAGACAAGGCCGTGCTTATTTAAATGTTGTTTTGGTGGAAAGACTGAGTCCTAAGGTCCTTCTGCCGTCTTCCCTGGAAGTTCTGACTCATTTCAAGAGCTTAATATCTTAAATAGTTTGTGAATTTTCTCTTTTATAGAGTTCCCTGTTACAGTAAAAATAGAATATTAGAGAAAACTACAAAAGCAGGAGACCTTGACTCAGTTGATATGTCCATTAAATGGAGTAGGCCACCTGTGCAGTTTAATACATCCTAAACATTAGAGAACTGCTACATCAGCCCGCACTCTTCCTTCAAAGAACTGTGCTTTGTTTTTTTCCATCACTCTTTGTCATTCCTGGGGTTCTAATGTCTCTGACTTTGGTCCTGGGCTCTCTCTAATTGCTTCCAATCCAGGAGATTTTAACCCTTTTTTACTACATGGACCCCTTTCCCACTCAGGTGAAAACCACAGACTCCTTACTAAGTCCACACTATACTGTGTATTACTTAATAAATATATTACACCTATACCGACATGTCCCCACAAGAATAATGTTTTATTGAATTTCAATTCGAGCTCACAGACTCCTTGTTAAGAACCCCTGTTCTAGTCCTTTACCTTAATGACAAGCATAAAACAGCCCTCTTCCCTTTGCGATTTCAGAATTTCAGCTCAATCTGTAGGCTACCCTGATTTCACGTTATGTCCCACACTTACCCTTTTCTCCTCATAGTTTTAATAATAGATTCCCTAGGAAAGAAATGACCCTTTAAACACTTTAAATCCAGTACTCCACAAACAGAGGAAAGCTCTTTGGGAAATTTCTTTTCTCCACTATTATATCATCTAGTTGCATGATTCCATGAAGGTCATTTTTCCTCTATGGATTACTTTGTAAAGAAACAGCAAACAAGATTTACTATCATCCAGGAAGAAATTTCAGATATCCAAAATTGAATTGGACTTTAGAGAAAATAAAATTCAGCCCCTTACATTTTACAAATGAAAAAAAATCTATTATGTTAGCAGTACCTAAAATTTTGGGTCATGGAGTCTGCTGACAACCCAATGATTATATAGACTCATAAGAAGAAAATGCATGTACCTATTAAACTTCTGGGGTTGTAGGGAATCATTAGCGCTCATATTCCCTCAGATTAAGAAACATCCATACGGTAATGCAGCCCAGGGCTCTGTATAATTGCTCTTTAACCCATTCATTTCAGTAGTTTGTGTAGAATATGTTTTAATGATATGCAATCATCCAGAAATTTTCTCTAGGGTTTTCAACCATAGAATTTAACTAATATATTTATAGAATATATTTATAGGAAAAAACTATGAAAGGGAATATACCAAAATGTAAACAAATAATCTGTTCTTAAATCCCACAATTTAGGATTATTTCCTTAGTTTCATAAAGGGTTGTGTTAAGTATTAGGTTAAAAAGGCTATTATTTTTAAACATTTTATATAAATATATTGCCAATCAAAAAAATTGTTTAACCAAACAAAACCCTAATATTTGGCATGCAAATATAGTCTTCCTACTTAAATCTCAGTAAAACTGAGAAGGAAGGATTATGTGAATCTAAATTTACAACTAGATGCATCTGATAGTGAAAGATTCTCAGGTTATTTTCCATGTTATACTGATAAAGTAAAAACTAGAGAAAGGCCCCTCCTTGCCTGGATGATGAATGATTGTGAATGGGAAATGTTATTATAAATTCACTGACTCATAAAATAAAATTATTATAATTAATAATGAAAAAAATAATGCAAATAATGAGAAGGCAGACAAAGAAAACCTTGGGCTCAGCAAAATGCCAACTCCAACCAAGAGGGGCTTAAAGTGAGGCTTCAAATATAAGTGTTTCCAGAAAAGATATTATTACTTTTCTAACCCTCTTATTAAAATCCACAATAAGGATATATACTGAGCTTTATCAAGGCTGACAGACTTAGGCTAACAACTGCAAGAAATATCTGGAGGACAAATAGATGCGTATCTATCACCATGCCAGGAAACTACTGAATCAACCCATGAATGTGTTTTCCCTTGTCCTGTTCAACAGGACATGCTGAGACCCCAGGCACGTGCAGTGATTGAGACTTTGTCTTAGCAGCTCATGAGATAAGTTTTGGGTTCATTTCTGCTGGGCCACAGCACAGGTATGAAAACACATGCATATGCCTAAAGCCCTCTAAGAGAGAAGAACTTAGTGTTTTTCTTTATTTTTTAATTACTGAAGCATTTTACCATCAGAGAAAATTTTGTCATGATCCTTTATCTGAAAAGAGTTGAAGGTAAATTGTCCAGCATTAAAAGCAAAATAGTAATCTAAAAGAAGGTAAATTCTAGGTTGGGATATTAAGGAAGAAAAGTTCTAGTTCTAGCTTTAACATCAGTTGCCTAAATGGCCTTGGGGAACTCATAGACTCAGAGTCGGAATGTAGATTATATATTGTGCTTGTGAGTCTATACTATAAGTGAGAGAAACTCACTCAAATTGATTTATGGAAAAATGGGGGAGGGAGTTGCTAATTGCTCACAAAATACAAGTAAAAACAAATATCATAAAGGAAGGTTATCATTCACAGCTGGAAACAGAGGTTGAATAGTATTAATATGACTCATTTTCTCTCCACACGCTCATATAAATCAATGTTAGTACATTAAAATGAAAATTAAAAATATTTCTTAAAAAACTGTGACCTCAAATATGTTCCAGGATCAAGTAGGTAGGAAAGATGAATGACCTTTAAAATCCCATCCATTTTTAATAGTTTGTTAATTTCCTTAAAATTTGGAATTATCCAGAATGTTAGAGTACCTGAGTTCAAATAAATGTGTTCCACTCATTAACAGTAATATTTTATTATGATTATGTCCAGTAAGTTACCTCAGTTTTCCAGCTGTAAATACTTGGAAGGCCATAAGGATACATTAGATAAGAACAGGAGGTTTGGGGGCAGAGTCCTGGGATCAGCTTCTACCAAACATGAATCAATTGTCTGAACTTGTACGATATGTTTCCTTTTGTGAGCCTCAGTTTTCTAATTTATAAAATGAGAATAGTCATAACATTGATTATATACAATCTTCTTTTATGATGATTAAAGGAGTTCATACATGCAAAATGTATGCTATAGTACTGGGCATATATACAGAACTCAAATACTATAATAGTCTTACTACTACTATTTCTGCTGCTACTATATTAGTACAATAAAAATACTATTGATCTCCCCTTACACACAAATACTGCATTTGACATTACAGAAGACTGAAAGCATAATAGCAAGAAAATATATATTGCAAACTCTGTTCCAAGAACAATGACTTCATCCTCCCTTGAATGATGGATATTACTACTATCTGCCATTAATTAGATCACAGTCCTGAGTTTTTGAAATCAAATTTCTTTGGTCCTAGACCTTTCTCAAGTTCATTTTTTATGGTTAAATGTAAATTAACTTATGCAAAAAGGAAAACATGGTACAAGAAATTTTGTTCATCTTTAAAATAACTGCATCAAACTTCAAATACCAATAGCTTTAATGTCAATAGAAAAGACAACCACAATTTACATAGTACTTTTAATTTTCCTATTTGATCTCAACTATAATCATAGAAATAACTATGGTTAATACCACTACTTCACAAATAAGAGAGTGAAGCTGTACATGAAATGTTTCCCATTTTACTTTTCACTGAGTGATGGAGTAAAAAAATGATTGAGTATCTTTTGACCACAAATGCTGCTCTTTCCACCGTACTCTCTCCTGTGTTATCCATTAGTCAGGTTAACCAAGAACTGTCATTTACACAATTCAGCTATCTCCCTCAATCTACATTTGAAGAGTTTGGTAAGTGCATGCATTGGAGTCCTGAGGATTCTCTCTTTCCTCTTGTAAGCATTTCAAGAACACAGACTGATGCCCTACCTATCAAAGAACAAAGTATTACAAAATGAAGAAGCAAGAGTTCTAGTGTTAGAGAGTGAAAGAGGACTGAAGGTCTAAGGAGCCTTGATTAAGAATGAGAAGTGAACTTGGCCCAATGGATAGGGCATCTGCCTACCACATGGGTGGTTCACGGATCAAACCCTGGGCCTCCTTGATATGTGTGGAGCTGGCCCATGCACAGTGCTGATGTGCGCAAGGAGTGCCCTGCCACGCAGGGGTGTCTCCCACAAGGAGTGTGCCCTCTAAGGAGAGCCGCCCAGCACGAAAGAAAGTGCAGCCTACCCAAGAATGGCACCACACACACACAGAGCTGACACAACAAGATGACGTAACTAAAAGAAACACAGATTCCCAGTGCCGCTGATAAGGAAGGAAGCGTTCACAGAAGAACACACAGCTAATGGACACAGAGAGCAGATAATTGGCGGCGGGGGGGGGGGGGGTGGTGGTTCAGAAATGAATAAATCTTTTTAAAAAATGGGTTGGAAAAGTAAGACCGAGTGGGTTTTCTTTTCTTTGGTGATTTCAAGGCATAGCCTTGTGAGTCCATTGAGGATCTGGAAATAGGGCCTCAATATTAATGAAAGAAATTGAGGTAGAGTATGGAAGAATAGCCATTCCTAATTTGCCAAAAGCCTACGGCTTATAATATGCAAATTAAACCTAAATGGAAAGGATTGATTTATACAGTCTTCCAAATACAGTGTGGAGTGAATTCTTATCTATAAACTAGAATAATATGGGGTCATGGATCAGCCCCCTCTCCCATGATTGTGGTTTACTGATGCTTATTGACCCTTGAATAGGATAAAATAGAGGTTAAGATCAGAGAAAAGAAGAAATAAGATTGTCTAAATTCTAATCATGCCATAATAGATATTTCCTCATAGCTAAAAACATGTTGATCTTCTCAAGAATTGGAGGATGACTTATAGCAGTAAACTCTATATTTGGAGAGGAATATTTGATTATTTTAAGAATAATCATCATTCCTAAGTGGTTACTGAAGTACTGTTAAGGTTCTGAAACTTGGAGCATGCACACTCACCCTTCATCAAATTTCTTCTTTTACATATATTTTGTTTGTGCATATATGTGGGCCTTTGAAATGTTAGCTGTATGAACTTCAAGAGTTTGGTCATCCTTTCATAATGTTAGAGAACATTTTTTCCCCCTATTTTAATGTCTATTTTGGGCATTGGATAGAACTATTTTCTTTTCATTGCCATGAATACTTTAGGGATTTGATAGTTTCTAAATACACATATTTTGTTTTTCCAGGTGGCACCTGACTGGTGTTTGAAATGAACCAGTAAAATAAAACAAACATATCTTTAAAAATCTCTAACTCTTATACCTATGCATTGTGGTGAATGTTCATCAACCTCCGAACTCCCCCTAATTTATGACTGGAGTGTCCTTGTAAGGAGGCTGGGCTGGGGATGGGGAGATTGGCTCTGTCCCCATTAGGGCAAGGAAGTGTACCATAGGTTCCTTAATTGCCACACTTTACTGGCGAGATTATCCATATGATAATACATATTTCTACAAGCCGTAGGAGGATGTTCTCTAAATAATAAGCATAGAAAGGCCACCTCTGAGCCAGCATCACCAGGCCCTTCACAATTCATAAATCTCAATTCTCTCCACTCATACCCTCAGACTCCAGGATCCTGCCATGTGAACTACTTAATATTTCCCACTGTGCCCAAATTGCTCTCACCTCTGACTTTTTCACCTCTGGCCGGAACCCTCCGTCCCTATTCCTTTGCTCTCTCATTCTTAATAATATATCCAGTCTTAGCTCCAAAGTTATTTCCTTCCAGAAGGCTAACCAGACTCTCCTAGATGTTTTCTCTGTACTTCCCCCCAGACCCTTTTCTCCATTATAAAGCCTGCTTAATTGTTGCCATCTCTAGACTAAGATCTCTTTGAAGGCAGAATATGGAGTTACTTATCTGTGCTTAGCACAGTGCTCAAGATATAGTAGACACAGCAACTTTTTGTTGAATGAATAAATTAATAAGTTTCTAGCTTCAGGGTATTGTAATTTCTGATTGCTTGTAATTTTTTGCCATGATATTAGACTATTAGATTCACCAAAAATCCAATTAACACTTAAGGCTGGATGATTATCAGTACTTACCATAAGTCAAAAGAACCCAGTGGGAATTCAGAAGGGATACAAGATTGAGCTGGCCCTGCCCTCTAAATACAGCACACCACCACATATACATGTGGGCCAAATTATTTCCTTACAAGGAGGAATTTGGTAAAATTCTCTAATTTTACTCTGTCCTGAGAAAGATGATATGTGACAAGTTCAAACTACTGTGTGCAATTGACTTTTTTCCTTAAGTATTGAGTTCTCCAGCTTCCTTGCTATTCCAGCTTCTGGGGGAATTTCTGATGATACTGTCATTGAAGTCAACATACCCATTCAGCCATTTTGGAGATGCTCAGGAACTGAAGAAACTGCTGACAGCTTGGGTTTATTAGCATAAATGCAATTGCTCTCTGGGAATGTATCTGAAGCAACTCTCAAACTCCTCACTCTGGGGAGGGGGGGCGGGGTTCTATCAAAGTTTCTATGTAGAAAGTGCCAAGTGGCTGCCCAATCCCAGCATTTTACCCACATTGCTTTCCAACCTAATGGTGAAGCTGGAAATCTTTCAGCAAACCATCCTACTGTGGGATCAACAATCACATAATTCAAGAGTTCTCTGAAACCTTGGTGGGCTAATCAATGCTGAGCAAACCACAACAGTAATCCAGGGCAGGCTGTGGGCCCTCAGTGAAAGTAAAAACGTCATTAAATGCTAGATGTTTATCTATTTTTTTTTTTTTTTTTGGTTAGTAGCAATGTTTCAATATGTGTTCATCAATTGAAACAAATGTGCCACACTAGTGAAAGATGTTGTCCATAGGGAAAAGTGTGTGTGTAGGGGGGGGTAGAGTCTATGGGAATCACCTATATTCTCAGTGTAACATGCATGTAATCTAAAGCTCCTTTAAAAATAAAGAAAAAATACTTTAAAAAAGAAACACAACAAACTTTTTAAAAGCCAGTTGTTGCAAGACATGGAAAAGAAAATCAAATCAGAATGACAAAATGACATCTATTAAAGCAAAAATTGATTTTATTTCTTTTAAAGGGAAACTTAGCATTTATTATAATACTAATGACTGCTTTAATTTATTTTAAAGAAATAACTTAAGCAAAGCACGGAGACTTCCCATGAATGTGAAGTTCATCCAACTTTAACCATGTCAGTAAAGCATGAGAGAGACTCAAGAATGTATTGTGTTCCATGAGTTCCCAGAGGGTCTATGTTGTGGCTTTGGGGAATTTCTTACCTCTATTGCAGCTGTCCATCTACCACAAACAGCAATTTAGAGACCTGCTGCCTCTGGCAATGATTTCTGATATCTTTCTGATACATAATTTCATAGTAAGGAGAAAGAACTAAAGCAACTCATTGAAAAAGAAGAAAAGACTTTATTTTACAAGTGGAAGGAGAGACCCCACTTTAGCAGCTGAAACAAACAACTGCAATGAATAGTTGACATTGGTTGAGCTTTTTCTATGTGACTGTCTTAGCATTAAATACTACATGTCTTAGTCCATTCAATCTTGAAGAGGCAAAGATTTCCTTTTTCCACTGGTAATGACAAACCCTTGCCCCTAGGGCGGCACTAGGGTGAGCTGTGG
Organism: Dasypus novemcinctus; assembly: GCF_030445035.2. Classification (NCBI taxonomy): domain Eukaryota; kingdom Metazoa; phylum Chordata; class Mammalia; order Cingulata; family Dasypodidae; genus Dasypus; species Dasypus novemcinctus. The sequence goes on along the minus strand of NC_080678.1, from coordinate 30,024,457 downwards.
GAGAGGAGCTGGTGTAACAGTGATGCGTGACACGAGGTTTCAGGGACACCTGGTTGTGCAGCTTCCTTGGGCCCAATCCTGGATGGACAACGTCCATCTTACAAAGCACTGTTTCTGGGTTTCCTTTCCATGTGTCTCAGAAGGTAGGACAGAGCCCATCTATATTTCAGTTGATATGGCCTTTCTCCAGAAATCTAGAGATCTACATTGTGACTCTTCATTTTGAGCTTGCTTTAAATGTCACAGGGCATTTTGTCCATCTGGGACACCTCCAATTATATAGGCTCTGCTTGGTCATACGGTCCAAATGGAGGGCTACTTGAATTACGGCCTAGACCTGTTTCAGAGGTTTTTGTGCTCTGGGCTTCTCTTGAAGCTACCGGCCTCTGGATCACCTGGTTCATGAGCAGGTGCAGTTTCCTCAGGAGTGAAATTTACTGCCTTGGAGGCCTGAAGAGCTCTGAGAAGTATGCTACCTTCTTTGTGTGAAGTGAGAGGTGCGATAGTTTGTCCTATGTTTTGGAGGGAATGTTCTTGCATGTCCCAAATCACTGGAATCTGAGTGAATTCACTGTTGTGGGATGCACTTTAATATTTGTAGAGTTTATTCCCACCCTTTGGAGCACATGTGTATTATTAAGGTCTCCAACATATTTTCACCTTTTACGTGTCCAGAATGATAAGTACAATGTTTTCCATATGGTAGAGCAGTGTAATGTTCTGGGGACCCCCAGATGGTCCAGGTTTCTCAGTGTTTATGATGACAGAGAGCAGGATAGTTAACGTAGTCCTGGGATAACACTATAAATTCATCCTATTGTTAATTTCACTGAACGAGAACAGTTTCTGAGTTCCCTTTCTGATAGAGAGGAAAAGGATGCATTTGCCAAGTTAATAGTCACATGTATCTTCAGTTCATGCAAAGATACTACATTTTCCACTGTAAGTTGAATTACGCCTACTACTTGATTGAACTTGTTGGATTTCACAACTAGGTTTTTAGGGGCCAGACTGGTGGAAGAAACTGAGATATAATGGGAACCATCACTGCTGAATCCTTTAAATACTTAAAAATGGCTCTAATTTTTGCTCCTCCCCCCTGCTCATTTTGACTGCATTTACTATCTTAACTAGGGGAGGGGTCAGGTTAAGAGGCTTCCACAGTGATTTCCCACTGTGATAGTTCTTCCCCATAGTATAAGGAACAATTATGGGTGTTGGGCTACATTCTACCGTTCTCTAAACATTTGGATATTCTCACTTCTCTTGCATATGGTTACCTGATTATATAGTAGTATGTCTCTTTGAGGTAGTTCTGGAGGTAGCATTACTATCTATACATGCCATGTTTTGGGACCTTTCTCCTGAAGAATTAGCCTTCCTTTTATTTAAATAGTTCAGGGTCAGAAAATGGCTTAGATCTGGAAACTGGGCAAGGAATCTTGGGGCAGTTGTCTTCAGTCCCCTAATTACTAAAACTCATTTCCTTTGGTTTGTATAGATTAATTAATATTACTTTTGACTACTGATGATCTGCCTTTACTTAGTGGTACAGAATTATATTAACCATCTTTATACCATCCTCAATTAATACTCCTCTGGCTGCAACTCCTACCTTGCTGCTTATTATGATAGTTCTGCCTGTCTTTTCCCTCACTTTAACTGCCACTGCCTCACCACTATTATTTCAGAATTCTATCATCCCCATTGCTGTCAAGTGAGTCCAGTTCCATAACAACACTTTCCAGTGCCCCTCTTACCAGCTGGTGATGCTCGTGCCCTTCTCATCCGCTCATTCCTTATTGCTTTGATGTCCTCCAAGTCCCTCTGAGGAACAGAGCCAGCTGGTGGTTTTCTGGCCTTACCTATTATATCCACTCTAGCATAAACCCTCCTCTATATCTTTTGAGCCATTCTTCACCATCTGCACCTGAAATTCTGGCATTTCTGTTTCCCTTGGTGTGAACAAGCTCATAAGATCTCTCCTAACTGCATGTTAGCACCATCTCACCTTGTCTTTTCCAGAGTGTTCAATCCTGCATCCCGGATAAGTGTCCAAATCATTAAACTATCCAGGATCCAACATTATCTTCCACCCTCTACTTCTTTCAGAACCCATGGAATACAGTCCCATAAACACTTCCCTGGTTTCTGTTGGTAAATATTGTCTAGGTTCTATGGCAACTTCAGGATATAACACCTTTTACCCTTCAGGCGGTCCAATATCTCCCTGGCCAGATTGTATTGTGGCTTAACCTAGATATCGGTCTGGCAACAAGGAGAAGAAGAATCAGATCTTGGGAGAGAGGAGGAAGATATATTTATTTCATTATTTGTAGTGGAGTTCTTCTACACAACAGCCAATTTTATTCCTGGGCTTCAAGGTACACTGCTCACTATTTTTTTTTTTTTTTCACAAGATCATGTCCTTGAAATACCAGCTCTAAGCAAATGCTGGTTGAATAAACCCAGTACCCCCTTATGTCTTTACCTTTGAGGGGTGGTATTGTGTAAGCAAAGGGGTTTGTAGGACATGAAGAGGTATTTTGTTTTTTCCCCTAACTTTTAATATTCAACTACATTATAATAACATATATGTCCTTAAGCTGCTGCATCCTATCAAATTAAGGAGTGAGAAAAACAGTTCCCTGTATACTTGACCAAAAAACAATTTAACAACACATTCAGGGAATTAGGGAATGTGTCATTTGTTTCTAGTTTCCACAGAAATAAAATCTAATTTCTTACACATGGTACTTTCTTGTTGGAGCGTGAGCAACCACTCAATTCCCATCAACCCTTCACTTTACCCAGTACCTACAGAGCAGCATGTTTCCCCATGAACTTTCATGGAGTTCATAAAACATAAGTCATAAATCTTCAGAAGCATCATAGTGAGATCCAGTAATTATTTGAAAAAATGTCAGGTTCTTACCAAGTTGAGTAAATGAAAGAGATAAAGAACAGGCAGTCTGGACAGTGGAAGCCACACCAGATCCAAATACTTAAATGTGGGCATGTTGCTTCATCTATCAAGAGAACTTAGCTGTTCAGCACACACACACACCATACATTCTCCAAGTGTCACAAATAGCTGAAATATGATTACAAATGCCTTTTATTTCTTCCCCCTTTTCCTCATTATCTGTGTCAATGATATTAGCAATCGGTAAATGGTTAATAAAAAGACCATCAATATATTCTTTCATAATTTGTAACAAATGTTTCACAACAACATAAGGCATTGGTAGTGGGGTGATGTATGGGACCCTGTATGATGTTACGCATGTTTGTTTTATAAGTTCACAACTTTTACTATGTACTTATGATTTGTGCATGCTCAGGTATGAATGATATACTTCAATAAAAATTTTTAAAATAGCAAAAAAAAAACAAAAACTGTCAAGGCAGAAGAGGAGGATAAAGTTAAGATACTAAATCCTCAGGATAATTGGTTCCTGTAAATTTGAGAATCTTCCCTGCATTTACTGATGTTAAAGGGAAAAGTGGAATGTGGGCTACACCAAAGAGCTTTAGAGTCCAAAAGATACTGGTTTAAATCCTAGCTCAACTACCTTGAACAAATGCTTTCTGAAACTCAGTTAATTTGTCTGTAAAATGGAATGCAGATTTGTTGGGACCTTTGACTGGGTCCATGGATATGAAAGTTCTATCTCAATATTTCCTGCTGCTTCAATAACAGAAAATCAATAAACAATATTTCTCTTCTACTTTCATCACCTGTTAGCTATTATGCTAGCATAGGGAATGATTTTGTATTGACTGTTCCACTCTTTTAACCAATATAACCAAAAAGATAAAGAGATGGCTAAGTGGTATTTCAGCTTCAGAATTATGCTTTCAAAGTCTACCCATGGTACATTTTGTCATATGACAAGTGCTCTCTGTAAATACACTCAGACTTTGATGATCTAGAACATGGAGACATGTGTTGAGCTACTACCATCAATAGGACAAAAGGTAAATGTGAGGAACTAGTGAAAACTAAAGAGGTCTGACTCAATTTTGGATCCCCACCAGATATTCAAGTAAAGCCAACTCTTTAGCATAGGTCACACCTGCTTAATTAACAGTAATAAGAACCTTTAGATGATCACAGAGGAATTAAGTAGATACAAACAAATTGACCTAGAAGGACTTAACGATGCTATATCAAACAGAGAGGAACAGAATGTAAACTAGTAATGTGATTGCAAGCAGAATTGCAGGTTAATGACCTTGTATTTTACAATTTAATGGGGCACACACAACACCAGACTTTGGAATTAAGTGAATTATAGGATATAAATGCATATACTGCCATTTCATAAATAAATTATTATACTAATTGCAATTAAACTGCCCTATTTTAATATGATATAGTAATTATGCTGTTAGTTGCTCAGTGCCTGGTTCTGTCCTAAACCTGCACCAAATAAAAGCAGTTAACACAGCTAAAATTGCTATGAATATATGTTCATAATTTTCTTCTCTTGTAGTAGGGGTAACTAATTAGGGCACACTAATTATATGCAAAAAGATTGTTTTTGTTGTTCTTTTGATTTTGCTCATTTATTTCTTTTGTACATACACAAGAGAAAAGTAGCACAATAAAGAGCTTAATAAACCTGAGCACCTCTTGTATTGTTAAGAAATACCATCAGTTCTTACTTGTTCCTCTTTCTGGTATGATAATTTTTGCCAAGGCTTTAAGGGAACTTTGAGGTCAACCAGTTTCACCTTTCATCTCTTACATAATACTAGAGAGATATCTCTCTGATGCCATTGCGATCTTGGCTCTGGCTTCATGTCCCCCAGGACCCAGGTTTATCTGGGCAGATGTCCTCCCTTTAGGCTCTCGGGCCCTGTATATGTACGAAGCTCTCTCTCAGCAGTGTTCTCACTACATCTAGTCATATGTCTGCTTATGTGGGTTCCTGAGGTGAGGACCATCATCCCTTTGTATTCTGATACCTGGAATATAGTAGGTGTTCTATAAATATTGTTTGGTTGGAAAACAAGAAGAAGGGAAAAAAGAAGTCAAACCTGCAGCTGTTTCCAACCACTAAAAGCTTGTGTGCATTTATTCCCTTGCCCAGCAAATGCCAGGGAAAGTTTCAAAACAGGGGTAGACCATAAGATGAGCTTTGAAAGCTTGGGAAGATTTAGATGGCTAGGGAGGAGCAGATGAGGGGAGCAGAGGGATAAAATCAACATGGAGTTGGTGGAGGGGCATGGAGTAGCAGGAGGAAAGGGCTCGGTGAGTAATAAACTCCAGTGAGTAATAAGACTGGGCAGGAAAATAGTGGAAGGCTACATCTGTGATGTTAAAAATCTACAGAAGTTTTGCCACCCAAACTGCCCAAATAGACAGTTCTGTTTACCAGGTTTCCCTAAAACTTAGCTCCACAGAATGATACCTACTTCTTCAAGAAAGCAGTATTAGCCAAAGAATGAAGGACTTCAACTGTACCTCCTGTTCCCTGGAGCATACAGTTAGGGTCACAGCTGGCCTGAAGGAAAGCTCTGTGCTAATCAGAAAAAGGCATTCCCTCCGGATGAGTGAACGGCTTGTTGAGCTGATGGTGTCTTTGTTAGATTAAAAAAAGTCCCTGGGCACATACAGCCTCAGATGTTCCACTTGTCTGGTGAACACAGGCTGGATTTCATTGCCTACTTATCTCCTTATACAGGAACATTTGGGTAGGGCCCAACTTGCCCAAAGCTGTAGACTGCAGACTTGATCAAAATGCAATCAATTTTTCTTTCTCCTAATTTTCTTATATTTATATAAGTACAAATATATATATATAGATGTATTCACCTGATGATAAGCATTCTTCTACTTTAGGGAATAGAATTAGCTATTAATGTTTAGTAAAACAATTATGTGTTATAAACTTAACTCAATAAGTCTATTTTATGGGAATAAATTCGAAGGTATTTTTTTTAAAAGAGTTATTTTTTATTTATTTCTCTCCCCTTCTGCACCCCACCCCCACCCCCACCCCGCCCCCCGCCGTTATCTGCTCTCTGTGTCCATTAGCTATGTGTTCTTCTATGACCACTTCCATCCTTATCAGCAGCACCAGGAATCTGTTTCTTTTTGTTGCGTCATCTTGTGTCAGTTCTCCATGTGTGCGGCACCATTCTTGGGCAGGCTGCACTTTCATGCTGGGCGGCTCTCCTTGTGGGGTGCACTCCTCACAGGAGAAACCCGTGTATGGCAGGGCACTCCTTGCAGCATCAGCACTGCATATGGGCCAGCTCCACCCAGGTCAAGGAGGCCTGGGGTTTGAACCACGGACCTTCCATGTGGTAGGTGGACACCCTATCCATTGGGTCAAGTCCACTTTCCTCTAAGGGATTTTACTAATAACCTTCAGAAAGTTATACACAAAAGATGTTCACTACAAAATAATTGCTATTAAATAATATTGGAAAGATATGGTAATTGTTTCTGTATTAATGTAGTAGATGATAATGCAGCCATTCAAATATTTAGATTTATGCTTGTAATTCCATTGGAAGAAATGTTTATGTTTAATATCATTACAAAAAGTATTACATTATACATTGAATATTATAGCCACCCATGTTCAGTTCAAATACATTTTAGAGAACCAAGAATAAACTGGATAGCTATATGGTGTGGGGGGTTTTTGTTGTTGTTTGTTTTATATATTTTCTTGGACTTCCAATTTTCCAGGATTTTTTACAATGGTGTATATTACTTGTATTATTTTAAAAACACCTCAATACAATTTGCTTCAACATATGCACTTATCAAACCCACACACTGTGTCTGGCATTGCGCTAGGATATAGAACTTTGCCAAACAAAAACATAACACATGATTCCTGCTTTGAAGGAGATCACAGTGTAATGAAAGAAAATTAATGAAACAATTATTAACTTAAGGGAGAAGGAACTTAGTGCTCATTACAGATAAAAGTAACTAGTTCTAGGAGATGAACAGAAATAATTATTTGACTTGCTGAAGGGAAGAGTAAATCTCCACGGAATCGGGTTGTTGTCCAATCCTCCCCTCTGCTCCATTATGTGCCCTGTGGTCTGGGCAGCCAGCAAGTTCTCTTGAGTGACTGGCAAGTGAAGCCTGTGTTCATGTCCTTGGACATAGATAAATGAAGAACCAATGGGGACAGAATGTATCTCTCTGCCTGATTAAGCAAGTAGGCCTGTCTCTTCTAGGAAATAAGCAAATACATATATGAGGAAGGAGAAAGAATTTTTAAGGAGAGTTGGTGGGTAGAGGGAGAGTTGACCAAGTTAAGGAAAGTTATGACCCAATGGTGAAAAAAAAAAAGAGGGGGGGGCATGGATAAGGATGTTAGTTAACCCTGCATCAGTGTAAAAAGAAACAAAAAACTGTCAGAATGAAATTCAACTTCACCCAGAAGATGGAGGAAGACAAAATGGAGCAATCATGGAGATTGCTCTTTCCCAATGAGTTCTGGGGTAGGAAAAATGAATGTTTATTTTTCATATGTACCAACCAGCCTCTGAAAGAGTTAATCTGATTAAATGAAGAGTTAATCGGAAATACTGTCAGTCTCTCATTATTGTTTCCTAAATTATGATTCTATTTACCTTCTAGTTCTCAGAGGAATTATATGCTTATGGAGAAAAATCTCTTGTCTTTATTTGGTCTTAAGAAGGAAGTCTAGGGAAGCGGACTTGGCCCAGTGGTTAGGGCGTCCGTCTACCACATGGGAGGTCTGCAGTTCAAACCCACGGCCTCCTTGACCCGTGTGGAGCTGGCCCACGCGCAGTGCTGATGCGTGCAAGGAGTGCCATGCCATGTAGGCGTGCCCCCCGCGTAGGGGAGCCCCACGCTCAAGGAGTGCGCCCTGTAAGGAGAGCCACCCAGCATGAAAGAAAATGCAAGCTGCCCAGGAATGGCACCGCACATGTGGAGAGCTGACCCAGCAAGATGACACAACAAAAAGAGATACAGATTCCCATGCCGCTGACAACAACAGAAGCGGACAAAGAAGAACTCACAGCAAATAGACACAGAGAACAGACAACTGGGGGGGCGGGGTAGGAGAGAAATAAATAAAATAAATCTTTAAAAAAAAAAAGAAGGAAGTCTAATGAACATATTCAATAAAGCAAGTGCATAGTCACCCTTCAGTAGGCTGAAAAGAATTTCTATAAGTTATTCTACAAAGTGAAGTCAGGAATATTCAGCAAAATTGCTGATGATACTTCTCAGAGTTCTCTATCCTGGCATAGACAACATCAAAGGTCTTGGACCTTTCATTTGAGTCCCGGCTCAAGTTGTTTGGCTAAATGTCACTCAAGAGTTAACACAAGGCTTCTCTGCAGTTCTGTCACATAGTTGTTCTAATGAAGGCCCAAGAGCAGGTGAATAACCTTTGCCACTCCTCTTTCATGATAGCGAAAGGGAGGATGTGGGTTCCAGCAAAGAAGCACGGGCCTTGAAGGCTGCCCATTTTCCCTTTTTCAGAGGTTTTACAAGGACAGTTCTCTTGGAGTCTTGTATTTATGATGTCAGTGTCTGACTGCTTTGACTCATGGAGGCACCAGGCTTTGGATGGACCAGGATGGTAAATGCTTGGATGTATATGTCATTTTGTCAGTGCAATCTCCTCAGTGTGGAGGAAATTAACTTGACCCCAAATTAAAGATGAAATCAATAGCTATTTCAGGCATTGCTGTTTTAGTTAACAAGACAATTCATTAAATCAGTGTGGTGGATGATGGAGATGTTCTCAGATCTTATCAATTATGAATGCCCTCCTTTGGAAGAAAACAAGAAGTGCCCTCAGTAGCCCAAGATAAGCCAGGAAGGCTGCAGTGTCTGCAGGTATAGCTTTTTGAGTTAACAGACAATCAGATTTGGCCTTCTTGATCCATGCTCTAATCTAATGCAATTAACAATGCATTTTGCTCAGCCTGACTGATTGAGGAAGGCAGCTGCCCAAAGGGCAGATCCTTGCCTTCAGTAACGTCCTGGAGGGATATTCATGTCATCCCAGCATCCTGGGAGAAATAAAAGTAGGCCAAGGGACATTCAGAGCCAGTCAGAATATGGGTTAAGTGGGCATCTTAGATGGATAAATATTATAACCATTATATATCAATATTTATCACCAAGTATTGCTAATATAAAACATTGATATTATGTCCATAGCTGCATTTTACAGGTCTTTCTCTCTCAAGCCTGTGATAACTATCTCTCAAACTTCATTTCACCCTTCTAAGTTGGATGTTATAATCACCTCTATATTTCTTGGGCTGTGGTGTTGAGGATACTAAGCCTCAGAATGATAAAGTGATGGCCCTAAGACAAAACAGCTATTTGTTGTCAGGTCTCAAAAGCTCCTGGTCTTACTGAACTTGGCATAGCCCACCAGTACCTATTACAATACTCCATTAACCTGTGCCAGAGGACCTGAATTCCTTTTTGAAGGGCCATCCATCTTAGGCACAGGCCAAATCAACAGCTTTTTCCTGGCAAGACATGGAGCCTAAGATCTTTTTAAAAGCCTTTATTGAAATTCATATGATTATTCATAAGGGGGAGATAAAGCAGGGTGGGAAATGACTCATTGAACTATCAATAGATTTTAAAAAAGTTTGAGATCATTTTTCAGATACAGCGTAGGACCTTAGAAAGTAAGGCAAAATGGCATAGGGAAGGGAAATTCCAGATATGATGATTTGCTGAAGCAAAGCAGGAAATGTTATTTATTTTGCTTCCTAGGGCAGGGGATAAAATTTCCTTTGGAAAAAGCCAAAAGTAGTCTTGGTGAATTAAAGGAAAATGGTATATTCTACAAGTCAGTCACTCTTCCTGCCAAGGTATAGGCATAAATTACTAACTACATAAATTACAAATTCCAAAAATCTTACAATTTGTTTAGCACTTTCTGGGAAAGTATAGGGCATGCCTTATCAGTCGCTTTTATAACTGAGGAAATTGAGGCTAAAATACAAAGCAAGTTGCCTAAAGTCAAGCAGCTGGTAATTAACAGAGCCTAGATCAGGTGTCTGCAGCTCCAGAAGCTGCTCCCCTTATAGCCCAGGGGCAAAGAGAGGGGGACTCCAGAAGGCTAAATGCTGGAGAAAGCTGTGTACTCTATCTCTTTCAGTTTAATTCACTACCAGTGTATACCTAATTTTGTGATTGGAGTAAAAGGAATTCACAGACATGTATGTGTAAAAGGTGGATTTCTAGTTAATCCTAATGACCTCTTCCCAGGCACAGGTCACTGGTAAATGGGACAGATTAGTGTTTGACATTTAAAATGTGGTACACAATCGTTCTTATTTTTCCTGTCATATAAATGGAAGAGAGTGACCTGAGAGTTTCCCAGCTTACTCTGTTCAAAGACAGCATAGCATGGGCAGGGAGAATAAAGGGTGCTCCTTTGTTTCAATTGACCAATAAGGACAAAGAGCTCTGTTTGAATCTGCATTTAATAGAAAATATGAAAGGATAGCCTTTAAAAATGGAAATGTCAGATGCCAGATTTTCTCATATTCAGTGCTTTCTGGGGGTGGTGTGGGGTGAGCAGAATACAGAGATGTCAGTGCACCAGATTGTTTTTTCTTATTAAATCATCATATACAATGAAAATTACCAGAACAAACTAGTGGTCATATAATCACATTCCCTGCTGCCAACTGTGGCAGTTACTGAAGAATAAACTTGTTATATAGATAATGGTTTCCATCCTTGCCAGTTAATCAATAAAACAACACTAAATCATTTATCTTTCGTATGCCTATCTGAAGATGAGTAGGAGGAAACAATTTAGCTATAATTTATCCTTGATCGGGATGAAGGCTGAAATCAATCATAGGTTTGGTTAGACTTCAAGAATTTCAAAGCTTGACTCATGTTTCAGCCATGTTAGTGTTATGTAAGACAACGAAGAATCATACTCATATTCTAAATGTCAAAAGCATACAATCTAGACAAGGAGGGAAATCTTAGATGTATGTAACAACTCGATGAAGATGGGTGGTTTATGAGGTAAGGCAATCTGTGTTAGACACTAAGGGTCTGTCCTTTGCCACTAAGTATATCCTGGTACATAAGTTTTTAAGCTCCAGAGTCAAAAGGGTTTGAATTCTACCATGGCCCCTTATTAACTGTGCTCCCTTTGGTAAATTACTTAACTTTATCATCTGTACAATATAGGCAATATTATTTGTTAACATATAGGACTTTTTTGAGGATAACATTAGATAATGCAGGTCATTATTAGACTGTCATTTTGGATGATGTACGTCTAAGTTTAATTCTTTCAAGATTACAACATAAATTCATAGGAGAAAATTGTAATAAATATAGATTTTCCTTAAAAATTATTTCATAGTCCATCATATAGCCAAAATAGAAAAAAAAGGTTTACAGTTGAGGAAAAAAAATAGTGCAATCTGGGGTCTTGTCAATAGGACCAATCATATCCCAATGGGCATAATGGAAAATGGTTTGCGCTTATTCTTACAATTCATATTTTAGCCTAATTCCTGACAATATATTACCTTAAGCACTGAATCAGGAGCAGATTCACATTGAAATATAATCCATTCTTGTCTTCCAAATGACTGGCTAACAACCAAGGAATAGTTGATATAGCTATATTGCATAGTGCATAATTCAAAGTGGCACTGAAATTACTTGCCTAATTTCATATACACAGAGAGTAAAGTTTGCTGACAAATTTATGTGTTTCACCCTGTTAAACACTGTTCTGCTGAAATTTTTTCACTCATTTCCCTTTGAACACAGTTAATCTCCAGGTTTGTCAGATGATCTTCCCCTGGTCTTGATGGACTTTAAATCTGTCAGGGAGAAGCCTATTGACTCTGACACCATGTTCATAGGATAGCAGTCTAAGACTCTAAGTCACAGTGGCGCTGAAGGCATTTTACACTGGAGCCCTCATAGCCACATGGTCCCCACCACCCCTATTAGAAATAGGTGAGACCTCATTTGCAATTCCTGCTCCTATATAAGGGTCCATCTTATAAAATAGTCAATTGACACCAATTCTAGGGCACTTCGGCAATGCTCAGGGACACCGTGGTCCTTTTCCCCTTACTTTTCTATGGGGGTGGAAATAAAATTACTCAAATCATGTGATTGCTCATCTCCAGAGCAAGGGGATGATCATCATGACAGCTGAAAAGACTGCCTTGAAAAATCACTGAAAATTGGTTTAAAAGCTATCATCTAAGAAACAAGGCAGATATATTGTTGTTTCAAGAGTTGGCAGCTTCCATCTGGCGGTACTGAAAGAGTTCTGAAGTGATTGAATTTAGGACTGCCTTCCTTTAACACTCAGTGTTGCATGGCTAAGACCTTGAAGGATTTGCTTTCCATTCATCTGATCCACCCAAAACAGTGTTTAGACATCAAACACCGATCAAGGCAAAAAGGATCATGCTTTGTGAGAAATACAGTGACCGAAATTTCCATGCATGGTATTTGGCACAGAACAGATGCTATGTAGAAGGGTTCCTCTCTGTCCTCTTGTAGGACACCCTGTCTCCCTCTGTAGCAGTTCAATATGGTTATGAATTCCAAAAACAGATATTGGATCATGTTTGTAATCTGGTCTGTACCTGGGCATGATTAAGTTATGATTAGGGCTTTGATTGGGCCACATCATTAGGGCATTGAGTCCCTACCCCTTGGTGGGTGGGGACTCAGATAAAAGGCACGGCAAAGGACAGAGTTGGGGGTTTGGGATGTTGGAGTTTTGATATTGGAGTTTGATGCTGAAGCCTTAAGCTAGAGTCCTGGGAAGTAAGCTCACAAAGAAGAAAGAAGCAAGCTCCAGGAAGAGAAGAACTCTAAACCTGGAAAGAAGCAAGCCCTAGAAAGAGAGGAAACCAGGAAGCCTAAACCCTGGCAGACATTGACAGTCATTTTGCACCAACATGTGGAAATAGACTTTGGTGAGGGAAGTAACTTATGCTTTATGACCTGGTATAAGTAAGCTCCTACCCCAAATAAATACACTTTATAAAAACCAACCAATTTCTGGTATTTTGCATCAGCACCCCTTTGGCTGACTAATACACCCTCCTACTCCAGCTTGTCCCTACTGATTGAAGTGAGAGCAGGGGTGCTGATTAGATGCAAAAGTGAACTGGACTTGAAGAGTCTTTTAGCGACTGACAGAAGCTTCCTTCTTCAGCCAAGTAAGTAACTTCCTACTCCTTGTAGGAAGGAAAGATCATTGTCCTGGGAAAGCAGGGGGAATCTTCACTAACTCTTTGCTAGCATTGTAGCTGTATGCCTCTAGCTGACCGTCACTGATAAGGCTGTCATTCTCTATAAGGACATATGTCCTTGGAATAGAGGGTAGTGGCACATATTTACCAGTTATTTTACATAGGCCAAGTTATATAAGCCCTCTGAACTACAGGTTTTTTGATTAGTGAAATGGAGATCAGAATATTGGCTTAGTAAGGTGGGGGTAAGTATTAAATGTTGGCACATAATAAACACGTAGTAATGTGTTAATAAATAACTGCTAATGCTTTTAATTAAAGTGCTATCAATGCAAACCCTCCTTTTCGGTTAAACATTGTTAAACAATGTTGAAGTTAAACATTTTGCTCTCTCCACAGAAACTTACTTTAATTCTAAACACCCGAGATTGTGTTAAAATACGTTATCAATTGGTTATTGTAAACCATTAAATGGCTTTCTTTGTCAAATAAGAGCCAGGTTCAGGGAACCTAGGGAGGCCACTGGCAAGGAGGCAGAGAAAGAGGTAACAAACAATAATTTGGAATGTCTGAAGACAAATTTTGCTAAACTTTGTAGAATTTTTCCCATGTCTCAAATCCCAATCTTGAAGGAAAATAATAGTCCATGTGATGAATGCTACTTTATTATCATAAATTTGTGCTAAAATAAAAATATCTCAAGCCTATAGAATGTTAATAGGAAAGAAAACTCAATATCTTAATCCAAACAAAAAAATATGACAAAAGCTAAAACCCCAGCCATCATTATCAAAGGGAAAGGATAGGAAAAAAAAAATTTTAATGGGAAAACTTGGCAATTCTCTGTGTCTTTTAGCCTTGATCACTAAGGCAATTTGAGTGTGCTGAGGTTTACCAAATAGCCTATTAAATAAAAAAAAAAAATAGAGAAACAAAATGACAAAACAGTAAAACAAACAAAACAAAGGAGGGAAAAAACATCACTGAATATGCTATTTTCCCAGTCTGGGGTTTCAAGAGATTTTAGTGCCTGGAATTGTGTGTCTTAGAATCAATTGGCTGTGTGACTCTAGGCAAGTCTCTTAAAGTTATTCAGCCTCAGCTTCCTCATCTGTGGATAAAAATAATAGTGCCAACTTTATAAGGTTGTATGAAAAGTAAATGAGACTCTGCAAGTCAATTTACTTCATCAAATATTGATTTGTAAGCACTCAGTAAGTGGTAATCAACAAGTAATATCAATATTATCATCTCTTCCATTAAGTAGGAAATTGTCATGTAAAAACTGAACTTAAAATAGAGATTGGTAAAAAAAAAAAAAAAAAAAGACAAGCATCCACATCAACCAGATCTACTCTCACTCTTCTAGAGCTAACCTGCAGCAAGAATTAGGCAAAATAACTGAGATGCTGAAATTTTTTAAAAAATTAAAATTTCTCAGAAGCATTGAAAGGCTTTGAAAATAAAAACAAGTTAAAAATAATATAAACAGAAACAAAGGCCTCCCCTGATGAGAAGCTGCCTAAGTAGAAGTCTTTGTAATGAGCCAAAGAATACTGTTTGAGGCTGTCAAGCTGCCAAAAGCAAGTATCATAAAATGTGTAGGCCTTAACACATTTCTTAGCTTACAAGCTTATGATTTTGAAGCTGTGAAAATGTCTAAATCAAGGCATCATCCACATGATGATGCTTTCTTCCTGCAGACGAGCTGCTGGTGTTCTTGGACTCCTCTGTCACATGGCTAGGCACATGGCAGTATCTGCTGATCTCTCCCATCACTTCTGGGGCTTAATGCCTTCAGTTTCTCACTTCTGTGGCTCATTATTTCCTTTATCTCTCTCTCTAGATGATAGATAGATGGATAGATAGATACTCATCTGCTCATAAAAGACTCCAGTAAGAAGATTAAGAACCTCCCTGGGCCACTCTTACCTGAATTAACCTATTCAAAAGGTTCTACTTATAATAGGTTTATACCCATAGAAATTGATAAGTTTTAAGAACATGGTTTCCAAATTACCACAAATACCCAGTAAAAATTTTAACTGTCCACTAACAGAAGATATTGATTCTAGGGTTCCTGAAATCAAAGCATCCATGTCAGCCTTTGGCACTTGTCTCCTTGTCAGAAGAGGCAAGTTCTGTAGGAACAAATCACCAAACCCTCTCAGAGCAGATAGCTGCAGTTTTTCATAAGCATTGATTTTGTTCATACAAGCAAAAACATATTTTGTTTTACAAGTAGAAGGGTACAATGACCATTGGGATTATAAAATATGTATGAATAAGCTCTTAGAAACTTTCAAATATAGAAAGCACTGTAAAAATGCTAAATATTTCTGTTACCACTAATAATAACACATCATCTTGTTGAATCTCTTCTTGAGGAATTTTATGTTCTCTACTGACATGGGACTACTAATTACATTTACTGATTAATTGGGAAATGCTGATTCCAAATTAGGGACCAAAAAAAAGCATTAAAATTAAAGGCAAAGTGGGTTATTTTTCTCAATAGTTTATAGTAGTTAGTCTCCAAATATGACCTACCAATGAACCATGTCATCCAGTATCCATGTCCTTGTGTAATTCCTTTCACTTGAAACTTGTCTAGCCTTCTGACTTGCTTTTGACAGATACTGTTTAGGAAAAGTGACACAATGTGACTTCAATGCCAGGTCAGAATATGTTTTATACCTGGTGTCTTCATTTCTTTTTTCTTTTTTTTTAGCCTCCTCCCATTTTTTTTACTATTATCTTTTTTTTTTTAAAGCTACATGGATCACACAAAATGTTACATTAAAAAATAGAAGAGGTTCCCATTTACCCCACTCCTCATAACCCCCAGTCCTCCAACATTGACAATTTGTAGCATTTTGGAGCATTGCTACACAGCATGGATTATAGTTTATGTTGTAATTTACATTCTCTCCCAGTCCATTCATATGGGTTATATAGTGTCCTGCATTTGTCCCTACAATATCATTGAGGCCAACTCCAAGTCCCAAAAATGCCCCAATATCACACTCTCTTTCCTTTCCCTGCCATCAGCAATTCCCGTGGCCACTATCTCCACATCAATGATATAATGTCTTCCATTGCTAGAGTCACAATATTTCTTTAGTAGAATACCAGTAAGTCCAATCTAATAAATATTTTATTCCTCCATCCTGAAGACCCTGGGATGGTGATGTCCACTCAACCTATAAATCGAGAGGGGGCTTAGATCCCACATGGCTGGTGGATGGAATTCACCTGCTTGCAGCTGTAGACTCCCTTGGTTCCCTGCTGTGGTTGACCATCCTTTCCCTAATAGCTGACTTGAGTAAGTTCAATGAACCGGAGAGTAGATATTACAACTCTGCTGAGGCTCAGGGCCCAGCTGGCACATAGACAGTCCAGAGATTCAAGTCTCCTGAGCATACACCAATCCCAGCATCAACCACAGGCTCAGTAAAAGTGACAGAAGAGGCGTGCATAGAGAGGTCACATCTGGGTCCAACTTCATCACACTCAGAAGCACAAATTCCAAAGTAGGGCCCAATGGCAAGGCACTGAACTCCAGAACCATCTGTCATGACCATAGGGTCTGGGTGTCTCCATAGCTTTCAGGAGCACCACTACCAGGAGTTTTATCTTCTTTGACTGTTTCTGAGATCCTGCTGAGATGTGCGTAAGTGCGACCCCTCTGGTGACCTCCTGACTAATTTTGAAGTTTCTTAGCCATATAAACTTATTTGTCTTTACCATTTCCCCCTTTTATTCAAGGTCTTTTTCTAGTTGCATCTCTAGCTGGTGCTTGGCAGTAATCCCTCGTCACCAGGGAGGCTTATCCTCAGGAGTCATGTCTCATGCTGGGGTTCTTCATTTCTTGAAATGCTTTTTTTTCATAAACTCTGGGTAAGAGGTGTGAGTGCCCTGAGATTATCTTGCTTTGAGGATGCTCAAACTTGTCATTTAGAGATATTCTGTGGAAAAAGAAAGATGCCCAACTAGCTGACAATTTTCCACCCATCCCTAATGAGGTACTAAATATGTGAGTGAACAAGCTGTCTTGATCCTCCATCCCATCAGAGTCTTCAGATAAATCCAGCTCTATTTGCAACCTGACAGCTACCACAAAGGACACCTCCAACAAGAACTGCCCTGCTGAGCCTGGTCAACCCACAGAACTGTAAGAGATAATAATACATTTTGTTTAATGCCATTAAGTTCTGGGGTAATTAACTGTATAACTACAGATAAGTGAAACCATCATCCCTAGAAGATAAGCGTGGCCATAAAAAAAACCTAAAACAATAGGAATTCAAATTCAGCAGCCCAAATAGAAAACTTTGGAAGACATTTAGTGAAACTTGAAGGCAGTGAAGAAATTGAGAAAAGGAAACCTAAGTTATGTATAATGTAAAAATGTGAGATTTAGCCTGTTGTAGTTTGGAAAACAGAAATGATCATTTTAAAACTTGCAGTAGATCTGTCTAAGGAACTTTTCAGGCAGATTGTTTTAAGTGTTAAAAGGTTTCAAGTTGCTTGTATTTAAAAAGTGGTGAGATAAAGAAGGGCATATTCAGTTTTCAAACAGAATTTAAAAGAAATAGAGATCCCAAGACACTCTTACCAGCCACCAAAAAGTTTCTCGATGTAAAAAATGCTCTCAAAGAGGAAGTCCTAATATTGGATTGATCACAAATTACTGTGACTGGAGAATTCCCCAGGCCATTCATAAAAACCTCTCCAAATAACATGAGTTAGCTCTTTCATTGCACTGGTGAAATAAGGCAGAAGTAGAAAGTATTCAATAATATCTCCATATCTACCCTTACAACTCTGTACATTTTGAAATGGCTTCCACCTTTTGGAATGGAAAGTAGTGGTTAAGAACATAGAATCCAGAGTCAGGACACTTGATTGGAATCCCAGCTCTACAACCATCTGAGTGATCTATAGAGAAATTACTTAACTATTTCCAGCCTTTTTCCTGTTCTTTAAAATGTAGGAAACACTGGAGGAGAATTTATTGTTAATAATAAATACTGCCCTTAGAAAGAAGTGAGGAAGGAAGAATCACAGAAAGGAAATCAAGAGAAAGAAGAGAAGACTTAATAAGCACTTATTTACTCAAAAGTCCTAAGACAAGACAAGTTAGAAGAAATAGTTCCCATGGTTGAAGATCTTTCCTAAAGCAGCCCTTTCTTGTTCTCTGAACTTCATTGAAAATACCATAATTAACAAAATAATAAATTGGAAAAAAAAAAAGCAGCTTTCTTCTAGGAGTCTAGATCCCAGAGATTACCAGATGAGTGATGATCTGTCTTTTTGTGGTATTTGTAGGGTGTGTGTATGTGTGTGTTTGTGTATGTGCATGTGTGTTTAAAGACTACCAATGTTCCCAGAGAGGGAGATACATTAGTGTCCATGCAACCAAGCAAAGGAATCTGAAAGCCAAATGCCTTCATCTGTGCTGGGTAATTAAAGGCATAAGTATGGCAGGACTTCTAGGGTAGGAGTGTACTTACAGAAACATAGAATAATGCAGTTTAAATGACTACCATCAGCCAGTGTGGCTGCACATTTCCTTAGATCTACAAGGGAAAAGAGTACGCCTCTAGCCAGGGCCTGCTGTTATTACTTTGTAATGACATTAGTGACTAGATCTATGGAGAGCTCTTCTTATTCTTCAGATGTTGGTTTGGCATAAAGGGATAACCACTTATTTTTAAAGACAGATTGTCTCACTCTTTGGGGTCTAGGATGTAATACAGTGGAACAAATAATAAAACTCATTCTTTCTTATAATAGGAGAATATAATAATCACAAGCTGCAGAATACATTAAAAAATTGTATAATTTAGTTTGCAGATCAGCATATTTCTGAGAATAAAGTATGGTACTATTAAGAATTTCTCTAGAACAGAAGATCTAAACTTGGACTTCACGCTACAAAAAGGGAGTTATGGCTACCATAAAGATAGGATATTACTGCTGAAGCAGGGAGTAACTGTGGTTAGAGATTTTCCTTACAGGAATCCACATAAGAAAGAAACAAGTCATGTCTTCTCCATTGATGAAATACCTTCTTGTGTAATACAAAAGCATGAATAAAAGTAAATTACTCAATATGTCACCAGCAAGGGGTAGGGATATCTGGCAAAACTCTCTCTAGCAGCCTTTCTGTACAGAAATGTGTTAACTTTCAGATGCTAGAGAAAGGAAACTAAACAGTTCCTTTTCCACAAGAGAGAAGACTTGCACAATTCCCTGACCCTTCAGATCCCTAAAGGTGGCACAGCTTAGTCTACTAACAAGATAACTTGGGTGAGAGAGAAGGTCGGTCTTTAGCTAAAACAGAGTAGATGGCTTTGGAGGGTAGACTAAAGGAATACCAAAGATACTCCCTCTGCTCCAAATGTTGCCCTCATGATCCTACTGTGAAGTCAGCAGTTTCCATTTCCAATCACTTATTCGAGGAAAGGCAGTAGCATTGCTGGAAAGAGCACTTTACTGGAAGTCAGGAGACCTATCCTAGCTCTAGCTCCAGGACTGCAAGGACAATCTCATTATCACTTAAGAGTTTGGAGCCTCAGTACTCTGACCCTCATAGAAATTTGGCGTGGAGATAAATGAGACACAATGTGTAGGGGGAAATACATGTAAACAATCAAGCAAACAAACGATTTGAAAGCAGTTAATAATACAGTAAATGTCAGCATACAAAATAGAACAAACAAGACAAGTAAGATTTCATGAAGAGAAGGATTCTGGGGTAGTGGAAGGGTAGGCCACTTCCTGTAGAGGGCATGTCTGAATGGGGTTTGGTAATGGGTACACAAGGCAGCCCAAGAATGGCATAATGGCTACCTGGAAAAGAAATGAAGAGGAAAAGCAACTTCCCCAATAATTAATGAAGCCAGCTCTGCCAGCCTCATATATACAAAGGTATAATGTGAGATATAGGAGAAGTATCACAGGTGTTTAATAATGAGGGCTTTAGATTCAAATAGCCATACATTTTAATCCAGGTTTTGCCATGAACAGGCTTTGTACCCATGGCAAGTAACCTCTCTGAACCTGTTTCTTCACCTTACAGAAGAAAATAATCCTATTTGTATGTGGTATGTTTCTCCTACAAGGCCTGTTACCAGGAATAAGTACTTAATAAATGGTAATGGCTCTTAATAGTGTATTTATTGATTATTTCCTGTCATCACAGAGTTTACAGTATGGATGGAAGGACAAGGATAACCTACATGAAATGATTAACCAAGAATTGAATACAGGAAATAATTCAAGTCCAAGATGAGTTATTCATTCCTTTAAAAAATATTTATTGGGCAGCATCTACATATCAGACTGTACGAACAGCTGGAGAGGTTGTGAGGAACTAATTATCTTGCTATATCAGGGAACTCTCACATGTGGTGCTGATGACTCAAAGGTTCCCTGATTCCTATTGTTACTGGATTTTATCTAGGTTCTTGACTATAGTGCAAGAAATGAATTTAAGACCAAGCCACGATGATTATGCCAGTAATTTATTAAGGTAAGGAGGGAAGAGAAATATGAGAAAATAATGCATCATAGGTCCCAGGTAGAGAAGAAGGAGCTGAAGAGTGATAAAGAGGGCTGATTTATAGAATCCAATTCCCCTTTATAGATTATAAATCCCCAGGTTTACTTGCATATTGATTCAGGCAGGGGCAAAGAAGGCCAGAATAGGGTATGAAGAGGCACACGGACAGGGACCGGGACAGGGCGAAGGCAAGAGAGAGCAAAAGGTCTTTGCACTTGCTTTTTAAACCATTAATTTTTCCACCCCTTTGCTAATGGCATGGGAGGAGTTCCAGCTATTTGCAGTTCTGATTAATTACCACACCCATCAATCCCCTGGGAGGACCCAAGGATAAGGTCCCTGGAGAATACCTGGGACTTCTCCTGGCTTCTGGAGCAGCCGTCTTGGGGATACTGAAGGACACATGTTAATGGTAGTGGTTTTTCTGCCAGGTTCCAGATTCATCTATTGATTCCCTATCTAGCCTGCTTCACCTATCACAGCTGAAGTCTTGCAGTGTCCCATGACAAAGACACACACACATAGACTCTCTCTCAAACACACACACATACACATATATGTGTATATATTTATCAATCTCCATCTATTATCTATCTAGCTCAAGATAAAGGTGGGATTGAAAATAATATCTATTCTCTAAAATCATTCCTCTATCAAATAAGTAGAAAAAAGTTTTTTCCGGGTGATTACAGTCTGTCATCTCTTCCTAGTTAATATAATTCATGAAACTTACAGAACTACCAGTTAATACCCAGGTTTAAAAATATCAGAGCCAAGCTCTGGTATCCATGAAGCTAATTTGCATCCAGCATGAGTGACTCGTGTGGACTGCTGCCTCGTGATTGCTGCTAGTCCTGTAGTTTTGAGTCCTCCTCCCAGAACCTTGTGGCTGATTCACAAGACCTGGCCCTCAGGGCTTGAAAGGAAGGGGAAACAGATCCACATTCTTTTTTTTTTCTGCTCGTACTGGTGTCTTCCCTGTTTTTTATTAGATCTTGTTAGGGGCTGGGGCTGAAAAATGACATGGCATTTGAAGTTTCTTCCAGCCATAACCCTTGAGTGATGGTGAGAGAATTATTTAATAGTAGTTAAATTCTTTTATTAAGACTTAACTGAGATTAAAGACCAATAACAATGAATATATACTATTTTCAGGACCCAACTATGTAACTATCTTTCCAGAGAGTGAAAAGAGATAGAGTTTAATCTTTGATATTACAAGGCAATTCTTATTATTTAAGGACACTTATTATACAGTTAAAATGTCTATTTGAATAAAAAAATATATCTGCCCTTCTTCTTTGAGATAAAAAAGTCACTCTTCAGTTCTGCAAACACCTTGAGAAAAGCTCACCAGCTGAAGCCCACCTGGAGGCCTATTTGCATGACTATCATTTCTGTCATATTTACCACCTTTTGTCTTAAACTGATCAAACCCTTTTGGTTCAGCATGACCCAACTTGAATTCTGTTAATCAGAATTCTGGACCAGACTTTAGTTGCAGTAGAGTCCTCAAGCTCTCAGCTTTTCTAGAGAAGTGAAGCAAAATCAAGTATTTAAAAGGAATGGGTTCTGGAATCAGACTGCCTGAACTGAATTCCAGGTTTAATTATGATTGGCTGCAAGGCCATGAAAGTCAGTCTTACCGTCCTCATCTGTAAAATAGGTTAATTAGTGTATGCACCTCTCAATTTCTGGGAATACATGAAATATGTCAATTTGTATAATATGGTGCAGGGCACAGACCTTGAAAAATGTTGGCCACCTAGGGAAATAAATCCCTTAAGTCATATATTTGTCCTTGGTCGTATTTAAACAACCTACCAATGTGAAGAACTAAAATTATTTTTGAAGAACTACATAAGTTTACCAGTTATCTACTTTTTCACAGCAACCCCTCCTCCAATACTTAGTGGCTTAAAAAGAGATTTATTATTTACCACAATTCTGTGGGTTGGAAATCTGGGCTGTTTTCCTGCTGACCTCTCCTGGACTCACACATGCAGTTATTGGTTGCTAAAATGGAACTGGAGAGTTCAAGTGTTTACTCTCCTATATAGCAGTTGGTGATGTCGTATTTGGGTATCTCAGTTTTCTTTCCCATCGTCCACTAGGTTGAACTGGCTTCTTTACATTAGGATGATCTTGGGGATCCAAAAGGAAGGAGTAAATCCCAAGCAGACCTCCTTAAGGTCTAGCCTTCATCAGGCACAAGCCCAGCATCGCCTTCACTACAACATTCTATTAGTCTAAACAAGTGTCAAAACCAGTCTGCTGAGACCAGCTCAGCAATAGGTTTGCACGAAGGGAAGGTGACACAGAATTGAAGAAATAAAAGGGCAGAAAGAAAGACACAAGAGAGAAATTAAAGATGGGACCAGGGGACTCAACAGCTTCTGGAACTGAGAGCCTTGACCCTAGTTTCTACATCATATTTATTAGAAATGACAAAGCAGTAGTTATCTATGGTTACTTTTAAGGCTGCCTGTTATTAAAGCTGCAGCACCTGCAATGCTAGGGAACAGACCATACAAAGTTCAAATGCTTTTCTCACACAAATAATTTTCATGCTGACCAAACAGCGTTCCATCTAGTCAAGACTGATGTTCCTAAGCCCACACTTCTTATCTGCATTATGGAAACATTTCAACTTCAAGTCAGTTTCCCACATTCAAATTCAAGCTATTTTCCCACACCAGTCCACTTTCAAAGGCACAGAGAAATGTACTCCAGTTCTTGATGTCATTTTACAAAGGGGGACTGAAATTAAGACACATGAGTCATTGGGGAGCATTGTTTTAAAGATCTATCACACACCTCATTCAGATTAGCAAACTAAGTATATACAGCTGAAGGAGCCACAGTCCCAAATTCTATGACAAACTTAATCCAGGAAAAAAGAACCTTTTATGATATTCATGCAAGTGCCTCTGATTCCCTTTATTGCAATTGAACTAAATATAATGTTAAGGGTGACCCAGTACTTTCACTGTCAAAAGGATTCAGATTGTTCAGATTCAGATTCACAAATCAGAGCCATCTTTTCCTTCTCCTTCCCTCATATTGTTCCTTCTTCTCATCGTTACTCTATGCAGGGCCCAGGGCTAAGTGCTTTAAATGTTTTATTCTTAATTAATGATATGATATTGCCCCATTTTTCTGGTAAGGAACTAAGACTTCAAGTGTTGTCCATAGGGAAAACAAAGGCTGCAGGTTCTTAATCTTTGATTATGCTGTCAATTATCAGTTTCCCCTTCTTATTTGATACCTCTTGCAAAACTGCAGCAAAGGGAAAGGTTTTGACACTGCATGAAGGAACCCATTAGTTTGGGGACTAATAGGAACTTGTTTGTCTGCTCTCTTCTACTGAGAGAATTGGACAAAAGGGGTGGTCTGTGATGGTAGGGACACCTTAGGCGTTGAACTTATCCCTGTTTACCTTTGTCGAAGTCTCACCGGAGACATGTATTGTACCTCAGGAGAAACTTTGCCAGATAGTAAAGAGCAGGAATTGGAAAAATTCTCCTAAAAGGATTAGTGATGTTAAATGGGCCCAAATATGCATGGGTATGCATGCTCCCCTTCCAAGCCTTTGAGTTGAGCTGTGAATCAAAGTCCAGTCTCAAGTAAAATTCAGGTCCTGCTTAAGATGTTCTCATTAGCATTTTTCTTCCTTTAATGTTTGACTACATTTTACATGGCCCAATTATTAGAAAAAGATATAAATATACAAAACTTAAATACTATACAGCATAAAGACTCATTGCCTCCTCTGCTTTTCATTTACTCATACCCCATCTCCCTCTTCATGAATAACCAATTTTATTAGCTTCTTAGGTATCTTTCTCTATTTTTATACAGATACAAGCAAATATGAATATAAATTCTTACTATCTCCTCTTTTGAACAAAGGCTGCACAGCATGTCCATTATTCTGTCCTTTTTCATTTAGATATATATTTTGGAGCACATTTATTATGTTCCTAAATAGCATCTTCATTTATTCAACAGATGCAGGTTATTTTCTCAAGTAGGTTAAATGGTTCCCTGTCAACTCAAAAGATCCTTGGATTCCTTTAATTCTGTGACTATTACAAGTGATATTGCCATGAACCTTCTCATATATATGGTATTACACATATATATCCAAGTAAATCTAGAACATTAATATCATAGAATGGGATTGCAAGGTCAATATGGAATTGCATTTATGATTCTAAGAAATAATTTTAATGACTGGGAATTTGAGATAAATAACAAATACTGCAAAAACGTATCCCTGAAATGTGATTGGAATGGAGTACATTAGGTTATGTATATGCTCTTAATTTTAAGGAAAATGAAATAAAATAATCTTTTCAAGGACTGTCCCTAGACTTAGGTATGGAGCTGTATATATTTTTTTGCTGGCAATTATCATCTCTTGTGACCAAATTGATATATACAGAGACTTTCCTGTCCCTGCTCAAACATTTCCAAGGCCCCTTCTTTGACTATAGATTGAAATTCAGGTCATTTACCAGTCCAATCTAATGACCATTTCTGTGACTCCTTTGTACAAATCTATGTTCTACGCTTGTCTACAATCAGATCTATGCTTCTCACGTGCTTTACCTGAGATATCCCTTTCAAAATCTAAGTTACTAAAATTATGCTCATGCCTCAAGGCCATACTCAAATGCCACTTCTTTCATGAGGTAGGCCCAGATCTCTCTTTACTCTTTACTCTCAACTCTTATATGGTCCCTTACTGCTCCAATCATCTGGTTCTCACCCTGTTAAATGGTTTTGAGTCTATATATCTTCACTTTCCTTCCAGGCCACAAAGTTTTCTGGAGCAGGAGCCATGGCTAATTTTTCTGACTCTTTTCATCCAACTAATAACCTTGCATATGATTAGTGCTCATAAATGTAGTGATTCTCGTCAAGATCCTGAAGTTCTTAGCTGTGATTTCCCTGCTCTTTACTCTCAGGACCTGCAAGAGTAGCTATTTTCATGGTGATTTCCAATGACTGTTCCTTTCATTTCTGATTGGTTCTCACTCCTTTTGATTTATTCAAACAACTCTTCATTCTCTCCAATGCAAAACAGCCCCCTTTTGCTTTCTTCCTTTCAGAAAGCAGCTCACAGAAGGACCTAGTAAGATTCTTGAATGACATTGCAACAACAGATGCAGCTCATTACATATCTTGCCATAACCTACAGAATTGTATGGAAGAGAGGGCAAACTACAATATAAACTATAATCCATGCTTAGTGGCAGTGCTCCAAAATGTGTTGCAATGAATGTACCACACTATTGAAGGATGTTGTTAATGTGGGGAGATATGGGTGGAGTGGGAAGTGGGCATATGGGAATCCCTTATATTTTTTATGTAACATTTATGTAATCTAAATATTGTTTTAAAAAATAAAATAAAATGTTCAAATTAGTTATAAAAAAAAAAAAAAAGATTCTTGTAAAGAGTATTGTTCTGCAGTGGGTTCTTTTGTGTGTATAGTTTAGATAACAGCCAGGCAGGACACTTTGTACTACAAGTCTCAGTAAACTCAATTCAAAATGTCTTAACTGAAAATGGGAAAGTAGTGACTTCCATAAAAGATAAGGAGTATAATCCAACTTCATTCATGATCTACAGGGCTCAGAAAATATCATCCGATCTCTGATGTGCTGTATCTTTCACTTCTGCTCTCCTGTGTGCTGGCTTCGCACAGGTAGTGTCTCTCCATATGACAGCTCCAGTGGCTCCTTCCCTGGGCCTTTCCTTCTTTGGTCATCAGGACGAGAAGTATACGCTTGCATGGACATGCCAGAATTGGCCAACTTAGGTGAAGGATCATTCTTGAACAATCATTGTGGCCAGAAAGTTTTGTATGCAGAAGACTCAATCATTGTGACTTAAAACAGGGGAGAGATGATTACTGAAAAGAAAATCAGCCTTCTCTTACCAGAAGTGGGGATGGATGTTGTGTAGGCCAAAATTAGACATCACTACGATTCATGAGTGTACTTTCTTCTGGGAAGAGAGTCTACAGCTTTCATCAGACTAATAATGTGTTCTAATTCCTTTAAAATGGTTAAGAGTTGATATAAACAAAAATTCCTATATAAATTCTGAAGATTAGTACAAAATGACAGGGTACTGAAATAGAAAACAAAAGTCTCAGGTTCTTTCCCTGACATCTGTTTGAGGAGTTTCAACAGCTGCTTCAATTAAATTTGCAATATTAATACCGGACTTGCCAAAAAGCCTTCTACATTTCCATCCTCAAAGTCTTCTACAGTTGGAATTAGTTACTTAATGTCTGCCTCACATAAGCTCTATGAGGGCACAGTATATATTTTTTATTCAAATGTCTTAGTCATTTCCTAGTGGCATGCAGTAAATATTCAATAAATATTTGAAAAATGGATTAAATTAGATAAGGCATAATATAAATAGGGCTTGGAACAAAAAGCAAAATAATCAGAATTTTATTGGTCTTGATTCTCTGGACTCAGATTAATGGAGAAGCAGACCATTTACTGAATAGTATACTAGAAAATCTGTATTGTAATCTCAGATCTCATAGTAACCAATGGTATAATCTTAAATAAATATTAACTTGTCTGAATCTCAATTTTTTTCTTCTGTAAAATATGGACTATAATGAGTGATCCTTAAAATTCTTTCTAGAACTAAAATAGGTGAGTTATATTTTGTTGGGCAAAAGTATGTCACTTGAAATACAATAAATTCATAGATCAAAATTCTGATTAAAGTGATTACTTTAAGTTGTAGAACATATATCTGAGGTCAGACTCTTGAAACCAACCATTTCATCCTTTCCTCCTTTTATTTTCCTTCCTTTCGTTCTTCATTCAGAGTCACTGGCACTTATTCGGTGTGTGCCAATCCTCAGAGGAACTAAAATTAAATGAGTCCTTGATATCCCTGCCTTGAATTAGTCACCCTACTTTGGTCCTTTTAATATCCATCTTTTGATATAATTACACTTTATCCATTTGTGAACTACTATTTATTTTTTGCATCAAATTCTTATGAGAAGTTATTTTCTGACCTTAAAGGTACATGATATTAATAATAGGAAGTGCAATTCCCACTATAACTCTTAAATCCTGAGAATAGAACTTGGTGGCCATATGGTAGCAAAATACAAATTGGAAAGGGTTATTGCTGCTCTGCCCACTCCTTCCCTGTTCTTTTCTTCTTGAATGATTGATTAATTTGGTTCTACTTACTTTCCCAAAAGTCTTCCTTGCTTTCAAGCATTAACCAGTGCAGTCCATGACAAATTGAATTCTGTGAACTATTACACCTGGAAATCACTCAGTTTTTATTTAACGACCCAAGGAAAAGGTGATAAATCGAATAAAGTGTTCCCTTTTAAATATTCCTTTCTATATTAAAATGAATGTTTTTTTATCCCAGCTACTTTCAATATTTTTCTAACATATCAATCAGATTCAAATACAGGATTCACTTCAATAATGCCTAATTAATTTTATGCATAACCACCACTGCTAAAAAGCAAAAGGCTTAATTTATTGTCTGTAGAAAATAAATAATTGGGATGGGACCCTTGCACTTTTCTCAAAAATATTAATTATATATGCAAAAATATTTATTTGCCCTTTATTTAATATTTTAAGTATATAACACACATAATTAAGAGATTTCTAATATTATAGATCTGAATTCCTTACCTGGGCCGGTATGGAGTAACAAGGTCTGAGTTTACCTTCTGGCTATAACAACCAGAAAAAAGAAATAAAAAAGATATATGGATTGGAAAAACAGCAGGATCATCTATGTAGACTGTGATGGAATAAAAAAAAAGTTTCTAAAACTATGAAGCAATTTTAGCAACATTGCAGGATACAAATCAATGTACAAAATAAGTTGATTTGTATCTATTAACCCAAAACAATCAGAAATTATCAAATTTAATATCACTTGTATTAGCATAAAATATAAAATATTTGGGATAAATCTGACAAAACAGATGAAAAAGCATGTAATTGAAATATACAAAACTGCTGAGAGAAAGTAAAGATATCTACATAAATGGAAATGTATACTTTGTAAATATGTCATAAGAAATTTTATTGTTATGATGTCATTTCCTGAAAATGTATCTATATATTCAACTGCTTGAGCCACCTCCAACATGGCAGGTGCTGGATTTGGTTCCCGGTGCCTCCTAAAGAAGGCAAACAACAAGCAGACAACAAACAAAACAAAGAGTGGACAATGAGCAAAAATGAGCAAGACAATGAGCAAACAATGTGTGGACAATGAGAAAAAACAAACATGTGTGAAGCAGATGTGGCTCAAGCAGCTAAATGCCTCCCTCCCACATGGAGGTTCTGGGTTTGGTTCCTGGTGCATACTAAAGAATAAAAAACAAACAGACAATGAGCAAACCATGAGCAGACAATGAGTGCAAAATATGAGCAAAAACAACGAGCAAACAGATGAAGGAACCATCTGGGGGTGGAAAATCAATAGGGTTTTGGGAGGAGATGTGGCTCAAGAAGTTGAGCACCTGCTTTCCGCATGGGAAGTCATGGATTTGGTTCCTGATGCCTCCTAGAAAAAAACAAGAACAAACAACAACCAAACAAATGAAAGAACCAACACAGGAGAGCTGATGTGGTTCAGTGTTTAATTGCCAGTTTTCCACAAGTGAAGTGTTGGGTTCAAGCCCCAACCCTGGTACCTCATAAAAAAATTTTTAAAAAGCATTTCTATACATTACTGATGTGCCATCTGAGGAGGAAATTTTAAAAAATTCCATTTCTAGTAGCAACTAAAACAATCAAATATTTAGGAATAAACTTAACCAAAGACATAAAGGACCCATATTCAGAAAACTACAAAACATTGCTAAAAGAAACAGAAGATGACTTAAATAAATGTCATTTTCCGAAAAAACTAAACATACACTTACCATATTATTATTATTGTGGCATTCAGTTCCTTGGTTTTCACTCAATGAAACAAATGTTTATGCAAAGTCTTATATAGAATATTTATGGAAACTTTATAATAATTCAAAGCAAGGAATAACCAAATGTCTACCATCAGATGAATGGATAAATAAATCATGGTATATTTTTATAGTGGGAAATATAGGATAATACTCAACAATAAACAGAAATTAACTATTGATGCATTTAATAGTATGGATAGATCTGAAAATAATTATGCTGAGGGAAAGCTGACTGACAAAAAGAGAACATACATTATGATAACTTTTATATGAAAGCCTAGACTATGCAAACTACTCTATAGTGACGGAAAGCAACTCATGGTGTCTGACAAGTGGAAGGGGGTGAGAGGAGGGGAGCTACTATGAAGGGACACATGGACATTTTGGGGAATATTGAATACGTCCACTGTCTTTTTTGCAGCAATGATTTCTTGGTGTGTACATGTAAAATGACTTATCAAATGGCATGCCTTAAATATGTGTATTTTATTGCATGTCACTTAGAATTCAGTATAACTATTATAATGAAAGTGATATAAAGAATTTTCAGAAATACGAATGCTGAAAGAATTTAGCAACAGCAGATCTCTTCTATAAGAAGTGTTATAAATAAATCTTATCTGTGTAGGCCAAATAATTTGACATTTTGAATCCTCATTGATTCTGAGATTTTGTGGCACAGAGAAAAATGACAATAAAGGAAAAGCATTCATAAAACCTGAATCTTACAGAAGCCATCATTCTTTTCAACTCTGCCTAAAAATAGATAATAAAAAATCTAGACAATCAAAGGAAAATTTGGCACCCTTTATTTGCTTAATGACTGTAGGTAATAGACTCAACTGAAAAGTAAGCTGGAATGTCAGCACACTAGCCCACAGTAAATAGAAAGAAGCTTTGTTTGGGTGTACAGATAATGACCAGACTGAAGTGTTGACCCTTGCAGATAGCTAGCATTCTACGTGTCCAAAATGTATGAAGAATTCAACCTCTGTCATAAAAATATATTTAAAAAATAATGATAGGGTGGGTTGGGGGGAAATACACCAAATGTAGGATAAGGTATTTGGTTTTGATTTAATCCTTCCACTAACTCTAAGCCATAGGCTCTATGATGAGAAAACTGAAGGAAAAAAAAAGAGAAATTAAGTAAACTGTTCAAGGTCACACAGCTAACAAGTAATAGAACTATTACTCAAAGTTGATCAACTAAATTCTAGAGCCAGAACATTTAGCCACTATATTATAGTAATGATTTACTTGGTGGAACATTTTGGCTGGGGACTGAGTAAAAACCTCCACAGCCCAAAGGGTACAGTCACATCTATAGCTATCCTTTTTGTCAAATCAGAACAAGTCTTTGCTCCTGAATTCTAAATGAGTCCTCAGGATTTTGTAAACAGCAAGTACTGTCTCTTCCAGGGACGGACTGGAAATAATGCTTCCTGACTGCAGTTCAGTCAGGTGCTCAGGAACAAACAAAACCGTCACCTATATCACAAAATTTTATTATTATTTTCTCTTCATCTGGCAGCAAAAAAGAGTCCTGGGGTGTATGGGTGTAGAAAAGAAGAAAATATCAACCATTTTGAAATCAACAGTAATTTATAAAATTATATTAAATTTAGTTTTTTGTGTCACTTTAAACTGTACCACCAACCTCTTAACTCTTGAAATCAGCATAATGGTGTTGTGTTATTATGATGAGCTGTACATTTAATCCAACATACTATTCTCAGGTACAGGAAGTTTTGTCTAATTTTATTTTGGGTTGTATTTTATTATATTTCAAACAAATCAGTGTTTTATAGATTATTTAGTGAAAACTACATATGAATTTAGCACCCCCTGCATGCAAAGAAAATTCCATTAAAGTAAATGTATTTTTGACAAATGACTTCTGCCTGCATGATTTATCAATGTACTGTGGAATGGTCATACAGCAGGATGTATCAGACCTGTTTTGTATTTCACCCTTTTATAGCAGCCTGAAAGAAGGATGGCAAAAAATATATAGTTCATTTCCATGGGAAGGTAAGAAAAAAATTGGGTTTATCAATTAAACAATTGACAGTATGTGACTCAGACAATATAGATTAATGTAAAAGCAATAAAGAAATACAAAATTACCTTGAAACTGCAATTATGGAAATTACCTATGATCATTGAAAAAAGAAAATGCATCATTAGAGTTAACTGAGCTTATTAAACCATAACACAAAATGCCTTCTTCCATGACAAACTTTGTTCTAAGAAGCCACAGGCAGCTTAGAGCCAGAGGGCACCAACATGGTATTAACCAGGGTTAAAAATATCTCCATGTAGGGATTAGAAGGGAAGGAACTTCTAGAGCTAAAAAATTTTACAATTATTTGCCTGAACAGCAAAACCAAAATACTTAGAATCACTAGGACTTGATGATAGACTAGATAGAGAGAGGAGAGGGACAGGAGTATTAAGGATTCTAGGTTTATGTTTGTATGACATGATAAATATTTATAACACCAAATTTGTAATACTGGAAACAAACCAGGTTTGGGTTGTAATGAGGATGAGTTCTCGGCCTGTTAAAATTGAGGTACTTTTTAAATCTCCAATTATGTATGCTGAGTAGGTGAGATGGTAATAGAAACCCAAAGTACCTGTGAATATGAGATCATTTGAGGGCACTTGTATGCACACAGACACACAAACATAGTCCACACACACACATGCACACATACAATCATACACTTTCAGGGATACTCACTAACAAACAAAAACACACACAAGAAAAAAAAAAAAAACAGCTGAAAAGGAAGGCAGAGTAGGACCAGCCAGTATGGTAGATGAGATATTAGAAGAGATAGAAGGCAAAGGAAGTGGGAGTTTGGGGAAGAAGAAAATGGTCAGTTATTCCAAATACAGCTGTGATGTCAGTTTGAATGAGAATTTAGATGTGCCTATTAGATTAAAAGTTAAAAAAAGTCATTGTTTGTGTGAAAGAGAGCTGTTTCGATGGAGTGAAGGAAGTAGAAGCTGTGTTCTGGTATATTTTGATGGTGGTTTAGGAGCTGGAGAGTTTGATGAAGTCATCTCTTTTGAAAGGTATAGCAGTGAAAAAAGGAGGTATGGTGGTAGACGGAGAAGAATATAAGATCAAAACATAATTTTTATTTAATTTATTTTACAGATTAAAGCATTTTTAGCATGTTTAAATAATGAGTTGCAAAAAGAGGGACAGACTGAAGATGTGTGTGAGAGAAAGGATAAACCCAACAACTTGAAGTTCTTGAGAAAAAAGCGTATGGGATCCAGAGCACAGGTAAAAAAGAAATTGTTTTACATATTTAGCATATTTTTTAAGGATTCATTCAATCATTCATTCGCTCATTTGTTTTTATGTGTTATGCATAACATACTAGAAAATTTATGTTTTTGAAGTATACAATTAATTGATTTTTACTATATTCACAAAGTTGTGAAACCATCAATACTATATAATTTCTAAATATGTTTACCACTTTAAAAATAGAGCCATTACAAGTTATTCCCAATTCTCCCTCAACCCAATTCATAGTAACCACTAATGTGTTTAAGTCTCTCTGGATTTTCTTATTTGGAATATTTCATTTAGATGAAATTGTACAATATCCAGCATCTTTCACTAAGCACGTTTTCAAAGTTCATCCATGTTGCAGTATGTGTCAGTTCTTCATTCCTTTTTATGGCAGAAAAAGTTTCCATGTATGGTATATATGTATATAGTTTAGGAGGTGCCAGGGATAGAACCTGGGACCTTGTACATGGGAAGCAGGCGTATACAAGCAAGCATTCAACCACTTGAGTTACATCCACTCCCCACCATATATTCTTATCCATTCATCACTGATGGACATTTAGATTGTTTCCACTCTATGGATATTAAGAATAATGCTGATATGAATATTTATATACAAGTGTCTGTGTGCATATTGTTTTCAGTTCTCTTGGGTTTATAACAAAGAGTGGGACAACTGAGTCACATAGAAACACTATTTTTAATCTTTCGAAGAACTGCCAAATTCTTTTCCAAAGTGACTGAACCATTTTACATTTCCATTGGCAATGCATGAGAATTCTGACCTCTCCATGTCTTTATCAACTCTTGTTACAATCCATCTTTTTATTATAGCCATCCTAGAAGGTATAAAGTGGTATCTCACTGTGGTTTTGTTTTGGATTCCCCTAATGATTGATCTTTCCATGTGATTGTTAGCCATTTTAAATCTTCCTTGGAAAAATGTCTATTCAAATATTTTGCTTATTTTTAATTAGGTTATTTTTCTTTTTATTGTTGAGTTGTGAATGTTATTTATATAATCAGGATACTGGCCCATGACAGATACAAGATTTGCTAATATTTTCTATCATTTTGGGGGGGTTGCCTTTCAC
This sequence comes from Dasypus novemcinctus, assembly GCF_030445035.2. Classification (NCBI taxonomy): domain Eukaryota; kingdom Metazoa; phylum Chordata; class Mammalia; order Cingulata; family Dasypodidae; genus Dasypus; species Dasypus novemcinctus. The sequence goes on along the minus strand of NC_080678.1, from coordinate 29,990,234 downwards.
TTTCTTAGTAATATTGTTTCAAGTATAGTTTTAATTTTTATGAAGTCCAATTTATCTATTTTTTTCTTCAGTTGCTTGTGCTCTGACTGTCATTTAAGAATTCATTACCTAATCCAAAGTCATGGAGAGTTATATCTACATTTTCATCTAAGGGTTTTATAGCTGAAGATCTTACATTTAGGTCTTTGACTCATCTTAAATTAAATTTTCTATTTGGTGTGAGGTATGGATCTAACTTCATTTTTTGCATTCAGCTACCCAGTTATCCCAGAGCATTTGGTGAAAAGACTATTATCTTAATTAATTGTCTTAGAATCCTGGTCAATTATCAGGTGACCATAAGTTTATGGGTTTATTCTATTCCATTCATTTTTATGTCTATCCTATTGTTAATACGATAGAGTTGTGAATCCTGTAGCTTTGCAGTAGATTTTGAAATCTGGAAATGAGTCCCCCAACTGTGTTCCTTCATTTTTAAGATTGTTTTGACTATTATGGTCCCTGCATTTCCAAATGAATTTTAGGTTCAGCTTGTCAATTTCAAAAGGGGCAGCTGGAATTTTGACAAAGATTTTGTGGAATCTGTAGGACAATTTGGGGAATATTGTTATCTTAATATTATTAAGTTATCCAATCCATTAACACAGGATATTTTTCTACTTATTTAGGTTTCCTTTAATGCCTTTCAATGAGGTTTTGTAGTTTTCAGTATACAAGTATTTCACTTGTTTGTTAAATTTATTCTTTTTGATATTATTACTAAAGGAATTGTTTCCTTAATTTGATTTTGGATGGTTCATTGTGAGGGTGTAGAGATAAAATTGATTTTTTAATATTTTGATGTTATATTCTGTAATCTTGCTGGACTCATTTATTAGCTTTTAGATGTTTAGGAGGGAGTATTACTTAGTATATATATTCTGTATGTAACATCATATCACCTGCAAATGGAGATAGTTTATTTCTTCCATTGCATTCTGGGTGTCTTTTATTTCTTTTTTCCTTGTCTAATTGTCATGGTTGGAATTTCCTGTACCATGTTGAATAGAAGTAACTAGAGTGGACCTTCTTATCTTGTTCCTGATTTTAGGGGGTAAGTTTTCAGTCTTTCACAATTAAATATGATGCTACCTGTAGCTTTTTAATAGATGTCCATTATCAGTTTGAAAATTCATCATGAAAGGTTTTTGGATTTCTTTCTAATGCATCTACTGAAATGGTCATGTGATAAATTTATCATACTTTATCATGTGACAAAATATGTTAATAGGATACTTAATTTTATTAGCATATTTTATCACCTGGATTAATTTTTGGATGTTAAGCCAACCCTACATTCCTGGGATAGATGTGAGTTGGTCATGGTGTATAATCCTTTTCATACATTGTTGGAATCAGTTTGCTAGTATTATGTTAAAGATTTTTAGTTCTAACTTAATAAGGGATATTGGTCTGTAAATTTCTTTATTATAGTAAATTTATCTCACTTTGGTACTGGGGTAATTTTTGCCTTACATTATTACTGGGAAGTGTTCCTTCCTCTTTAAAGTTTTTTCCAGAAGATTCTGGAAAGGACTGATGTTAATTTTTCTTGGAATGTTGGATAAAATTCACCAATGAAGTCATGTGGTCTTGGGTTTTCTTTGTTGGGAGATTTTTATTACTGATTCAAACTCCTTACTTGTTATTTGGTCTGTTGAGATCTTTTATTTCTTCTTGAGTCAGTATACATAGTTCATGTGCTTCCATTCCATTTCACTGTATAGAATACAGAGTCCTGAAATAAACCCATAAACTTATGGTCAACTGATATGTGTCCATTTCATCATTTTATCTATTGGTTGATGTGCAGTTGTTCATAGTATCCTTTTATAATCCTTTTTGTTTCTGTCTGTTTGGTAGTAACACTCCCTCCACCTTTCATTTCTGATTTTCATTATTTGCATCCTCTGTCTCTCCTCCAATTCTAAATAAAGCCTTGTTGGTTTTATTGGTCTTTTTAAGGAACAACTTTTTGGTTTCATTCATTCTTTCTATTGCTTTTGTTTGTTTTCAGCTGGAGCGTTTAATGGCAAGTCCAGTCCAACGCCGGGGGCGGCCCCCTTTGGGGACAGCGGCCACCGCGCCCGGCCCGAATGCCAAGGCCGGCCCTGTGCCATACCGCGAGGCCGCCTGCGCGGGGGTGGAAGGACGCGTCCTCGCGCTGCGCTCGGCGTGGGTTGCGGCCCGGGCCCCTCCGGCCGGGTAGGGGTGAGGGGGTTTCGGCCTCGCCTGCCGGGCGCCGGGGGTGGAAGCTGGGATCGCCGCGCGCGTCGCTGCGCCACTGCCCTGATGGTCGCGGTCAGCCCTGCTGGACGGGCGCGTGTCCCAGCACAGCGTCACGCTGCTGACGTAGTGACCCGGAGCTGGGGCGGCAGGAACAGGAAGTTCAGCAGCTGCGCAGGCGGCCACACGCACCAGCACCAGTCAGCCTTGTACGGCTCCCAGAACTTGTCCCGCAGCTCCTGGCAGCTCTCCTGCGCGGTCTGGCCCTCCAGGTAGCCGAGGCCCAGGAAGTACCAGGCTCCCAGCAGCGGCGAGGCCACCAACTGGCCCAGGAGCACCTCGACCGCCCCCTTCCTATTGCTTTTTTATTCTTCATTTCATTTATTTACACCCTAATCTTCATTATTTCATTCCTTCTGCTAATTTTGTGTTTAGTTTGCTTTTATTTTTCTAGATCCTTCCACTGTAAGATCAGGTCTCTGATTTGAGTTCTTCTGTCTTTTATAATGTAAGCATTTAAAGCCATAAATTTCCCTCTCCGCACTGCCTTTACTTCATCCTATAAATTTTGATATGCTGTGTTTTTCTCTTAATTCACCTGAAGATATTTCCCTAAGTTTCCTTTTGATTTCCTCTTCAACCCATTGCTTGTTTAAGAGTGTTTATTTAATTTCCACATATATGTGCATTTTCCAATTGTCCATATTATTAATTTTGAGCTCCAGTTCATAGTATTCAAATAAAATACATTGTAGGATTTCAATATTTTAAAATTTATTGAGACTTGTTTTGTGACTCCACGTATGGTCTATTCTGAGGAATGACTCATGTGCAATAGAGAAAATTCTGTAGTCTGCTGCTCTTGGGTTGAGTTTTCTATATGCCTGTTAGGACTAGTTGGTTTATAGTATCATTCATGTCTTCTATTTTCTTATTGATAAGTGTCAAGCTAGTTTATCTATTATTGAAAGTGGTGTGTTGAAGTTTCCTACTATTAATATAGAACCATCTATTTCTCCCTTCAGATCTGTGAATATTTGCTTAATATATTTTGGACTTCTGCCATTAGGTGCATATATATTTAAAATTGTTGTCTTTTTGTTGAATTGACTCATTTATCAGTATATAGTAGAATTTGTCAGTATTGTGGGCTTTAGTTCCTGTATTTCTCTTCTCTTTTTAAAATTTCTGTCTCTTCATTGAGATTTCCATATTGTTCATTAATCATTTTCCTGATAGCCTTTCATTTTTTTCTCTTTGTTTCTCTTTATCTCCTTGAGCATATTGAGAATCATTTTTTAAGTCTTTGCCCAGTATGTCCATAGATTGTTGTTCTTTATGCATGGTTCCTGGATTTTTGTCTTGTTCCTTTGTATGGACCGTTATTTTTTGTTTCTTTGTCTTGTAGTCTTATGTTACATGCTGTACATTTTAATATTTTAAATGTTAACTCTGGGATTTAGTCTTCCTTAACTTTGTGTCCACCTTGTAATATGACAGCGATTTCCTTGAGTGTCAGGAGCTAACAAAAACGAACCAACCAATACAAAAAAACAAACAAACAAACAAAAAAACACCATCCACAGTCTTTGCATACTAGCTCATCATTGGCTATTTCATTCAGAGTCAGCCCTCCTGTGTGGAAGATCAGCAGAGACCAAAGTGAAGTACAGGGTCTTCCCTGTCTTCTCTGAGCCTGTTTCTTGTCCCTAGCTTGTGCTAGCTCCTTGGGTGACCCTAGAAAATATAGGAATCAGAATCTCCCCTTCACTCCCTGTCAGAATGACTCCACAAATCCTCAGTGCTCAACTGTATACCTTAAAATCTGTAATCTTTTACTTCAGGCCGCTTTGACTTAATTTTGCCTTAGCAGGCTTAAACTGCTTCTGACTGCAGGACAAGTACTTGGAGGACAAGCCAAAGAGTAATTTTCTGATTCAGTCTTTCAGGCTTATTCTGCTCCCTTTGGAACAGGGTCAAGGACTCACAATGGGAGAGCAGGCTGGTTCCACACAGCACCAAAGAGAGGTTGAGGACAGGCCACCAAGATTTCCTTGAACTTGTCCTATATTTTATGGCTGCGTTTTCTTGATTTGGCTCTTTCCCAGTTTTTGTAAATGTATAGCTCTTTTCTGGAGGTTTGAATAGGATGGCTCTGCCAGTTTTTGCTAGTTGTTCAAAGATTCTGTGTGAGAATGGCACCAAGGAGCATCTTACTCCACCATTTTCATTGACTAGAAATCCATGGGATTAGTTTTAATCAGTTCCTTCATTGTAGAACAGTCCTTCAATGTAGGTGGGTGAATTTTGGAGGAGATGAATGCAGTGTGTGTAGCTTAATAGATTTGGTGGTAGAAAACTGAAGAATTTCTAACCAGGACTTTCAGTTTAATTGGCTATCAGTGTGGCTGGACCATTTGAGGCAAAAATTTTATGCTTTTGCCAGTTTTCCTGGTGGGGTGAGTTTCTCCAGCACTCAAGTGTGAGACATAGAAGGGGCAGAAAGAGGGATTCAGTCATGAGGTATGGGCCGACAGGATATAAGGACTGTAAATTTTGGAACACTTTTTTTTGTTTGTTCGTTTTTCAGCAGTCTGTGTCTTGTTCCCATAATATACTAAGTTTCCTATTAGGAAACAAAAACAAAACAAAACAAAACAAAAACCTCTTCAGGTTTTCTAATCTTGCCATCACTTTAAACTGGCTTCTGGCATACCAGTCTTTATGACAGGCCTGATGTCCCTTATCACCACCACAGACTAAGGCTTTATATTGTACAGTGAGATGATTGTGGTATTTTGCTATTAATGGTTTCTGCTTTCTATTCATGTTTTATCATGCATCAGGCCTTAAAATAAGAGTTTTATTGGCAATTTTTAAATTTTCCAAATAGAAAGAATATTTGTTTCTTTCTTACCAGTGAAAGAAATTGAATCTGATTAGATATCAAGTAATATAACCAAAGGCACTCTCCAAATGGTAGAGCAGGAATTTGGATCCTGGTCTGTGTGTCTCCAAACTCATGATTTTACACAGTTATAAGTTTCATGAGTTCTAGTAAGGTAACAAATAAAAACTTAACATATGAGTTGCTCTGACTCAGTCACTGTCAACAGCTTCAGTCCCTGAACTTAGAGGTGAGACATATCTGTCCCGCTTCAGATAGGTTTCTGAGCTATGGTTCTTGTCTCCTTGGACCCATAATTTTTTCTGAACCCCTTATTATAAAGGGTCTTTCTACCTTACTTCCAGCTATCTGGAAGTCCAGTGTGAGAAAAAAAAAAAAGTTCACTAATGTGTAAAAGCTAATTCCATAGACTCTCCTCAGTGTTCTTTCATGAAAAAAAAAAATGTTCAGGTATTATCTTTAATTAGTTTTTAAAGGCATATTCTCTTTCATCAAGTAATTCTACTTCTGGAAATTTATCAGGAAGAACAGATATGCAGAGAGACATACACATTGGTTTTCATTTCATCAATGTCCTGAAGGAACATAAAAGCAACCTTAATGCTCACCAGTAAGGATTTGTGAAATGTTCACCATGGTGTACTACTTAGCCAAGAGAAAATAATAGGTTGATCTATATGTCCTGATATGTAACAAAAATCTATGACTTAATGTGGTCAAAATAATTGTAAGAGAGCATACACATTCTCTTTCTTACACTCTTATGCATAGCATATATAACATAGCACAGCACTCCCATCTTTGCAATAGGAAAAAATAGAACAAACTTAAAATCTTGCACCTGTCAAAGAAATTAGGTTTCAGATCAAAGTGCCACCCCAAAATCTGGAAAGACAGCTGAAGCCAGAGTCACAGCTGAGTTCCACTTGTGTTGGAGCAGAAGTTACTGAAGCTATAAATTGATAGGACCACTTAACTGGTAGAATTCATTAACTGATGAACATTGAATGTGGCCTAGCATGACACTGAGAAACTCACAGAATTTGAAGGCCCAAAAATTTCATGTTTTTATAAGCAAGAACCGTACCAGTTCTTGTGGTGAAGATCTGAGAGGAGTTCCCTCATATCCCTTGCATGGTGTGTTAGTTTCCTAGCTGCAAAAACAAATACCATATAATAGGCTGGCTTAACAACAGGCCTTTACTGTCTCACAGTGTCAGAGGCTAGAAGGCTTGCTTCCTCTCTGGGTTGATGTCTTTTGGCCTGCCAGGAATCTTTGGGGTGCCTTGTTAATGCACATGGTGGCATCTTCGCCTTTCTTTTGTGCATTCTGTTGGCTTCCAGTTTGTGGTTGCACTCTGTGGCTTCTCATTCTGGGTCCAGTTGCCTTAGATTTTAAGGACTTTAGCCATATTAGATTAAGGCCCACCCTTATTCAGTTTAGGAACATCTTAACTAATAACATCTTTAAATGGGTTCATACCCACAGGAGGAGGGGTTGGGACCTGAACATGCCTTTTGTGGAGGACACAATTCAATCCCCAGCACCAGGGCAGAAGAGTAATTATTGTGGAATAAGCCTAAAATATTATAATAACAAAGGGCTACTCTCCAGGGAAAAGATTTTGCCAGAGCCTTATCCATTGGCAATGACATTTCTCTCACTCTGGTCCCCTCTAGCCTTCCTGTTTTGCCTATAGGGTGAAAAAAAAAGCTACATTAATGGAAAACCATCTGAAATTTAATCATAAGATTATCGAACACTTTGCTATCTCATAGTTTACTACCATGGCAACAGGGTTCCAGTATAATGACAGTAGAATACAGATCAAAGAGCTGTAAGACAGACTTTATCTGAGGAGGAGTACTTATGGAATCCAAAAGTTAAAATGGGTGCCAAAATTAAGGAAATTGGAGAAATTTGAAAACTCTTGCACTTACAACTACAGCATACATTAAATACAGCCAAGCTGCTACCCAAATTAACAAAAATCTTCACACTAAAGGTCTATTTGCCTCATTTGTAAGTAACCATGAATGATAACATGTCTGACTTGAAAAAATTTAATTACAAGACATGAGTAAAGGCAAGAGAAAAGAGTCTGAAGAAATAAATCAAGCATCAAAAAACTAATCTCAAATAATTTCCCTGCTGAAATTATCAGTCAGGGAAATGAAAATTAATAAATAAGAGTTGTCTTATTTATTCAAAGAATAGCAACTCCCCCAAATGGTTATTCATACTCTCACCATTCTCTGGAGAAGGTATCTGAGGTGGAATGCATTAAACCAAAGAAATAGGTCTCATGGTGAAAAGTATAGCATGTCCTTCCAAGTCCAAAGTAAGAGAGAGAATAAGCCCAATATTTACTCGTTGATCTGTAATTACAAAGAGTAGAGGAAGTAGAAAGTGAAAGGTGGGTCCTCTCACCAGAAGAGAATCTGTCTTGTTTTTTTTCCTTTGCGGCCTAGGAGACAGACTAGACTTTGTCACAGGTCAGTGATTTACTAACTTGCAAATGCTGTCGCCTATGTGATGTCTCCTAGTAGTTGTAGAGCATCTTGCTATTGTCAGCATTCCACAGAAAGCCAAGTCTTATCAGCCAGGTGCCAAATATTGAAGAAGATTAATATTTATTGCTTTTATGCACTGCATAACTCAATGTGCTCCAATCCCTTTCCTAGCACTACACTGGATCATTCAATCCTAACCATCACCCTGAGAATTATTTTGACTTTATAGATGAGGAAGTTGAGGTTTAGGGTGGTTTAGTGATTTCCCAGGGTGTTTTAAGAGATGGTTAAGTTTGACAGTTACCATTTATCTTCACCTTCTTATTTCTGAAATAAGTTGCTGGAGACATGGTGGCAAGGACCAATACATCTTGATAGGAATGTGTCAGTGGACAGGCAGAGATTTTGATAACCTATAGATTAGATCAGCTTTGTAAGAGAAGCCTTCAGGTGCTAACATAAATTTCTGGTGGACAATGAGTTAACAGTATACCACACCACTCACCCATACCTGAGAAGCTTTTAACTTGCAGTCATAAACTTTCACATTTACCTAGTAGAGACAGGGCCAATCCAAGATGTGTCCAAGGATCTCAGATATCTGGACCTGAAGACGCGGCTAAAGATTGTCCAAGTGGAAAATAGATGTCCTCTTGGTAGGAAAGCATCCACCACAGCGTCAGACAGGGTATTCAGAGTGAATAGTTCCACCATCCCCTTCTGCTCAGCATAGAGGAGGTGGTTTGGCTACTATTTCTATTTGGAGGAAGCAGGAGTATTTTTACTCATATGGTCAGTGGAGGAAGTATAAGGTATGTGACAATCTATTGGCAGTCACACCACCAAGTCGGAAAGTCTCTGACTCACACCTAGAAGGTATGAACTGAAGTAGGAACATGTGTCCTCTTAATGGCCAAACAATTAGGACATTAATTCAATTTTGTTGCTAATAAGTTTTTGTTTTTTTGGTTTTTTTAAATTGTTTGTACAATGACTGGGCTGCCAGGTAGGACATTTTACATTTTGATCATCTTACTCATTTATTTCTTCACCTTTATTAAAAAAAAATGTTCTCTTTCTTCCCTCTAATTGATATTGATGTGAATGCCCGGTGGCCATTATGTGTGTGTTACTGTATTTGCATTCTTATTTTTTAGGTCTGATTATTCTACAGCCTAATATAAAATGTGTGTACCTGTCTACATCCTCCTATACACACCTTAAGTATACGTCAAGCTTAATTTCATGTCCCCTTTGGGTTTCACTCTTCAGAAAAGAAGAAGAAGTAGGAAATAAATTGCAACACCAAAAATTTATTTTTTGATCTGAGGATGAAGAACTAGTGAAAGCTGCCCTCCTCCATAAGGAGAATCTGAGAAGGAACCGAAGGAGGCAGAAGAGGGAGAGGTGGTGTGGCAGAGAAGAGATAGCACAGACTCTCCCATCAAAAGGTCCTGAGTCGGAATCCCGTTTCTATACTTGCTGGCTGTGTAGCCTGGGAGAAATTAGTGAGTTAGCATTTGAATTTAGTAATTTGGGCTTAATAATATTTACCTGGAGTGATTCTGCAAAGAGTATATACAAAAAAATAATAAAAATAAACATAAACCCAGTTTCTGACACAGGGTAGGTACTCAAAAATAAAATCTGTAGACCAAATTTATAGAATGTAGTAAAACCCTTCAGACTCTAGTTTTGCACAGATATAATCCTGATTCCAGACCCATGGGAGACACGTCCCTATGCCTGAAACCACAGGGCAACCCAAGCATTTTTCCTTCAATACAAAAACACCTTGCAGGGCCTGGAATTTTCAATAGGATATTGAGTCACCACCCACCAAGAGGGTATAGAGAAAACTACACTACAGAAGAGAGAGTTTGGTGTTTTAATGCTGGAGCCCTGGGATGTAAAAATACAGAGAAGCAGATACATGAGGGAATACAAAAGGCTCCATTATACACAGTGGAGGCCCTGGGAAGAAAGATGAGCCATTTATAAGATAGTTTACAGCTGGCCTTGTGGAACAAGGAGAGTAGCTGAACCAGGAGATAAATGAGAGCTGATATGGAAAGAAGCTGGGACCTTAGAGCCTGAAAAGGAAGAGGAAGACTGAACCCTTACAAACAGCAGCCATCTTGCTCCAACAGGTAGCAACAGACTTTGGTGAGGGAAGTAACTTACTCTTTATGGCCTGGTCACTATAAGATTCTACCCCAAATAAATGCTGTTTATAAAAGTGAACAGATTTCTGGTATTTTGCATCAGCACTCCTTTGGCTGACTAATACAGCATGTAATCAGCAAGCAAGTAAATAAATAAATGACAAATTTTTAGGCAGTGATAAGTGCCATGAAAGATACATTTATATAAAATATAAAGTAGGACAAGGACCTGGAGGGTAATGAGGCTGGCAGTAAAGGTGGCTCTGGAGAAATCAGGAAATATTTCACCCTGCTGGATTCCCTGAGCCCTTTTCATCTGTCATCATTCATCAAGTGGTAGAACTGAAGAAAAATGGGGGACTTCCCTAGTGTTACATGTGTCTTAGTCAGACAAAGGGGTGCTGATACAACGTACCAGAAATCTCTTGACCTTTATAAAAGGTATATATTTGTGGTAGAAGCTTACAGTTACAAGAACTTAAAAAGTCCAACTTAAAGTACCATAAGAGATACTTGCTTATCCAAAGTCTATTGCCACATGTTGAAGCAAAATGGTGGGTGATGACTGTGAGAGTTCAGCCTTGCTTCTTCCTCACAAGGTTCCATGGTCATAGCGTCTTCCAATGTCAGCTGTAGGCTGGCATAAGACTCATCTCTCTCCCCAGGGCTTCTTTCTTTCTGGGCTCAGCTGCTCTACTCTCTTCTCAAGGTCAGCCATAGACTATCAGGATCATCTCTCTTCCTGAGGCCTCTGCCTTGTCTAATAAGCTGCCTCTCTTCCTCTGTGTTCTTCTTCTCTTGTGTATCTACCTCCCTTTGAAAGTCTGTATATCAGCCCACCAAGGAGGTGGGAACTCAACCCTGCATGCCCTGATGATGTAGTCAAATCAAAGCCGTAATTTTAACATAATTTAATCAAAGACATCTCAGCTGAATCTAATACAATCAAAGGGCATCATACCCAGAGGAACAGACCAGTTTACAAACATTATCAAATATCTTTTTTTTTTTTTTAGTTCATAAACAATATCTTACCTGTGACAACAGGTAAGAACTTGCAATGCATTTTTTTTACAACCATCATTCTACAGTGTGAGAATTTTTTTGCTGTTTACATAATATACATTGCCTTCTTTCTTAACAGAATAATGCCTTATAATCATTTTAAAAATTTAAAAAATGGCATGAATACAATAACGTACAAATCCTAAGTGTAAAGTTTGATGGATGATTACATAAGAAACACACCTGGGTATCCATCTCCTCTCATTATATAGATCATTACCAGCTTTCTAGAACCAATGTCCTCCCCTGCCCTCTCCTTAATGACTATGTCCTCCCCAAAGCCTTCACTTAATCCTGACATTGGATACTGTTGATTGATTTTGTCTCCTTTAAACTTTATGTAAAAGTGCGATACATTATATATTCTTTTGTATTTTACTTCCCATTTGTTCATTACTAGAATAGAAAAATACTTTTAAGTTTGTTATTGCACTTTTTCCAGTGATACTGCTAAAATCACTTACGAATTCTCAGAATTTATATGTAGATTTTATTGGATTTACTATATATAGCATATCAACAGCAAACAATGACAATTTTATTGTTATTTTCCAATATTTACAGTTTTTCCCCTTTTGCTGTGGCAAGGAACTCCAGGGGAAAAAATGGCATAATAGTCGTGATAGTGGATACCCTCATTTCAGATCTCAGAGGAAAAGTTTTAAACATTTTTGGGACTCAAAACATATTTTCCCGTAAATACTACCCATCAATTTGTTGTGAACTGCTGGTCCTCAAGTCACTAGTAAGGTGAAAGACTCCCTGTACAAATATGAAATAATGCATCATGACTCTTCCTTTTTGTAATACATTTCCCCTCATTTGTGTTATCATCTCTCTTCTCCTCATCACCATGTAATGCTTTCTGTTCTTCAAATTATCTAATTTTGAGCTATGAGAAAACTAAATGCTCAAGTTATTTATAGACCCTATATTTATAATTCAAAGAGAAAACAATTCAAATCTATGGTTTGTTACTCTAACCTACTCATTTAATAATAACTGTTACAATTATTTAATGATATATACTATTTTATGAGATAGCCATTGATATCTATAAACTTGAGCTCAATCAGGCCTGGTACTAAGGAGAACAGTTCAGTTTTCAATTTAAAAAATTACAAATGAGAACACCCAGTCCTCTTAACTGATTTACTGGATAGCATCATCAATAGCATCATTATTACCAGACCTCATACACATGCAGTTTATAACAGTGCTAAGGTATCAAATTTGTGACTAGAAGATAAAATCCATTTCTTATTACACTTCTCTCCAGGAAAAAGAAAATAGCACAACACAGGAGGGATAAATATAGTGATAAAGATAAAACATACTTTTAAAAATTAGAATAGATGTAGACTTACAGAAAAATCATACCAGGTTCTCATATACCCCTTTTCACAAACACAGTTTTCCCTATTATTAACATGCTGCATTAGAGTGACAGTTTTGTTACAATTATTGAAACAATTTTAATAAGATTATGCTATTAATTTTAGCTCACTGTAAGCATAAGGGTTCACTCTTTATATTGTACAGGTCTGTTATGTGTGTGTCTGTGTGTGTGGTAACTTATGTACGGTCTAATATTTCCCATTTTATCCCTTTTCAAATAAACAATTCAGTGGTATACATTACATTCACAAAGTTGTGCCTGCATCACCATCATCGATTGACAAACAGAAACTCTGTATCAATCAACATTAACTCCCATTTCCCTCTCCTACTCAGGCCCTGGTAAAATGTGCTTTAGTTTCTGACTCTAAATTTGCATATTTGGCTTATTTCATTTAAGTAAAATCATACAATATTTGTCCTTTTGCATTTGGATTATTTTACTCAATATGATGTCTTCAGAATTCATTCACATAGTAGCATGCATCAGAATGTCATTCCATTTTACCGCCAAATAATATTCCATTGTATGTATTTAACATATTTTGATTATCCATTGATTGTTGCTGGATAGTTGGGTTGCTTCTACATTTTGGCAATTGTAAATAATGCCACAGTAAATATTTATGTGCAAATATCTGTTAGAGTTCCTACTTTAAGTTTTTAGGGGGAATACACCTAGAAGAGGGATTTCCAGATCATATGGTATTTCAATACTTAACTTTCTGAGGACTCGCTGAACGGTTTTCTACAGTGGCTGCACCATTTTGCATCCTCACCAACAATGTATGATTGTTCCTCTTTCTCCACACCCTCTCAACACTTGCTATTTCCCTTTATTTTAAAATAATACCAATCCTAGTGGTTGTGAAGTGGTATCTCATTATGCTTTTGATTTGCATTTCCCTGATGGCTAATGACATTGAGCATCTTTTCCTCTATTTATTGGTCATTTGTATATCTTCTTCAGAGAAACGTCTATTCAAGTCTTTTTCCCAATTTTTATTGGGTTGTCTTTATGTTGTTGAGTTGAAGGAGTTCTTTATATATTCTGGGTATTAAACCCTAATCAGATATATGGTTTCCAAATATTTTCTCATATTCTGTAGGCTATCTTTTTACTTTCTTGATAAAATCCTTTGATGATCAAAAGTTTTTTATTTTGATTAAGTCCCATTTATCTATATTTATTTGGTTGATTGTGTGATTGGTATAAAGTCTAAGAAATCACACCTCAACACAGTGTCCTGAAAATCTTTCCCTATGTTTTCTTCTATGAGTTTTATAGTTTTAGTCCTTATCTTTAGGTCTTCAGTCCATTTTGAGTTACTTTTGTGTGCCATATGAAGTAGGGATCACTTTCATTCTTTTACACATGGATTTTCAGTTTTCCCAGCATCATTCATTGAAGACAATCTTTCCCTGTTGAGTGCACTGGGCACCCTTGTTAAAGTTCAGTTGGCTAAACATGTGAGGGTTACTTCTGAATTTTCAGTTTGATTCCATTGGTTTATATGTCTTTCCTTAAGCTGGAACTATGGTTCTGTTTCGTTTTGGTTTTTGCTTTTTATTTTGTTTGTTTGTTTTATGTTAGCTTGCCAATAAATTTTAAAATTAGGGTGTGAGCCCTTCAACATTGTTCTTCTTTTTCGAGACAGTTTTGACCATCTGGACCACGCACCATTCCCTATATAATTGATGATCGGCTTTTCCATTTCTGCAAATAAAGTTGTTGGAATTTTTATTGGATTGTGTTGAATCTGTACATTATTTTGAGTAGAATTAACATCTTTATAATATTCCAGTCCATGAACACACAATGTCCTTCCATTTATACAGGTCTTTTTTGCTTTCTTTCAGCAATATTTTGTAGTTTTCCATTTACAAATCCTTTATATTCTCGGTTCGATTTATTCCTAGATATTTGATTCTTTTAGTTGCTATTGCAAATGAAATTTCTTTCTTGATTTCTTCTTTGAATTGATCATTACTATTGTATAGAAACACCATTAATTTTTGTGTGTTGATCTTGTATCCCACCACTTGCTGATTTTCTTTATTAGCTCTAATAGCTTTGTTATTGAATTTTCAGGATTTTCTTTGTATAGAACATTTTGCATGAAAACAGATTTTTTGTTCTTCCTTTCCTATTTGGATGCTTTTTAAAAATTTTTATTGTCTAATTTCTCTGGCTAGAACTTCTAATACAATGGTGAATATCAGTCGTGACAGTGAGCATCCTTGTCTTGTTCCTGGTATTAGGGGGAAAACATTCAGTCTTTTGTCAGTAAGTATGATGCTGTTTTTTTTTTTTTCATTTATATCCTTTATCGTATTGAGGAAGTTTCCTTCTATTCCTAGATTTCTACATGTTTTTATCAAGAAGGGGTGCTGGGTTTTTTCAAATGCCATTTCTGTGTTAATTGAGATGTTCATGTGTTTTTTATTCATGCTACTAATATGATGTGTTGCATTATATTTTTAGGTTAAATCATCCTTGCATTCTTGGAATAAATTCAAATTTATCATGGCATATAATATCTTTTAATACGATGTTGGATTCAGGTGACTAGTATTTTGGTGAGGATTTTTGCATCTCTCTTTCATGAGGGATATTACTCTGTGATTTTATTTTCTTATATCTTTTTCTGGCTTTGATATTAGTGGTATTAGGGTGACACTGGTCTCAGAATGAGTTGGGAAGTATTATTTCCTCTTTGATATTTTGGGAAGAATTTGAACCATACTGGTATTAATTATTCTTAGAATGTTTGGTAAAAATCACCAATGAAGCTGCCCGTTCCTGGGCTTTCCTTAGTTGGGAGGCTTTTTGTTATTGTGGTTGTTGTTGTATTTTTTTGGAGGTACTGGGGATTGAATCCAGGCTCTCATCCATGCAAAGCAGGTGCTCCATCTTTGAACTACACCTACTCCCCTCTTAGGAGGTAGTTTTTTTTTTAATTTTTTAATCAATTTTTGATACATATTAATAAAGGAAACAATTCATCCAATATGTACAATATTAATAAAGGAAACAATTCATCCAATGTGTACAATTAATGGCATTTGTTAGAATCACATAGTTGTGAATTCATCATGTTAATATTGTTAAAGCATTTTCATTATTTCTATAATAATAAATTTTTTAAAACCCAGACAAACAAACAAGAAAATCCCTCACCTCTCAATCTCTCTATGCTTCCCCCACTATACATAGCTACTGTTTCTGGCTATTCTATCCAAAGTATAATCAGTGGTTTTTAGTATAATTCCAATGTTGTACATTCATCATCTTAAAAAGTTTAGAACAATTTCTCCATTTTAGAACAATTTAGAACAATTACTCCAAAAAGGTAGACTCAAAGCCACTTGGCATTCCTTCCTCAGACCTACATAACAACTAATCTCCTTTCATCTTTAGGAAATGATTTATATTTATATTTTTATATAAATGGAATCCTACAATATGTAGTACTCTGTATCTGGTCTCCTTCACTAAGTATATAATGTGAGTATTATTTTGTCTGATATTAACATCATGTAATATTAACTTAACATTTGTTCAGCTTCAAGGAAAAATGGTCTTATATATTCAGTTATACCCACATTCATATTTCACATAATCTATTTATATTTCACCTAATATATTTACTTCATAATAGGGCACTCTTGCAGTATTTTTCCTTTTGTTTCTGGCTTTCTTCACTCAACATAATGTCCTCCAGGTTCATCCAAGTTGTCATAAGTCTCACGACTTCACTTCTCTTACCACTGCATAATATTTCATTGAGTGTTTACTGCACAATTTGTTTATTCAGTTATCAGTTGATGGGCACCTGGGTTGTTTCCAATCTTTGGCTATTGTGAATAATGCTGCTATAAATATCAGTGTGCAGATATCTATTCGTGTCACTGCTCTCAGTTCTTCTGGGTATTTACCTAGCAATGATTTAGCTGGGTCCTACTTCCTTAGGAACTGCCAAACAGTCTTCCACAGTGGCCATACCATTCTACGTTCCCACCAACAGTAAATAAGCATTCCTATCTCTCAACATCCTCCCCAAACATTTACAGTTTTCCAACTTTTTAATAGCGACCAGTTCTAATAGGTGTGAAATGATATCTCATTGTAGTTTGATTTGCATTTTCCTAATCACTAGTGATGCTGAGCTTTTTTTCCTGTGTTGCTTTTGCCATTTGTATTTCTTCTTTGGACAAATGTCTTTTCAAGTCTTTGCCCATTTTTTAATCAGATACTTTGTCTTTTTATTGTTGAATTGTATGATCTCCTTTTATATCATGAATATTAAACCCTTATCAGATATATGATTGCCAACTATTAATATTTTCTCCCATTGAGTTGGCTGCCTTGAATTTTGAGGAGGTCCCATTTATCTATTTTTTTTTTTCTTTTGTGGATCATGTTTAAGAAACTACTGCCTACCACAAAACCTTGAAGATGTTTTCTTATATTTTCTTCTGGGAGTTTTATGGTTGTTGTTTTTATATTTAAGTCCTTGATCCATTTTGAGTTACCTTTTATATAAGGGTGAGATAGGGGTCCTTTTTCTTTCTCTTGGATGTAGATATCTGATTCTCCCAGCACCATTTGTGTAATAGATTATTCTGGGTCAGCTGGGTGGGCTAAATGGCCTTGTCAAAAAATCACTTGACTGTAGATGTGAGGGCCAATTCCTGATCAATTAGGCTCCATTGATTAATCTGTCAGTCATTATGCCAGTACTTCCATCTTTAGGAAATGATTTATATTTACATTTTATATAAATGGAATCCTACAATATGTAGTACTCTGTACTACAGAGTTTTTCATCATTGTAACTAAGTAACATGCTTTAATGTCAGGAAGTGAGAGTCCTCCCACTTCATTATTCTTTTTAAAGACAGTTTTTGCTGTTCAGGGTCCCTTACCCTTCCAAATAAATTTGATTATTGGCTTGGATAATTCCGATTTGATCGTGGTGTATAATTCTTTTAATATGCTTTTAGATTCTGTTCCCAAGTATTTTGCTGGGGATTTTTGTGTCTATATTCGTTGGAGATATTGCTCTGTAACTTTCTTTTTCATAGTACCTTTACATGGTTTTGGTATTAGGGTGATGTTGCCTTCATAGAATAAGTTTGACATCGTTCTTTCCAGTTCAATTTTTTGGAAGTGCTTGAACAAGATCAGTGTTAGTTTATCTTTGAATGATTGGTAGAATTCGCCTGTGAAGCCATCTGGTCCTGAGCTTTTCATCTTTGGGAGGTTTTGATGACTGTTTTAGTCTATTCACTTGTGATTAGTTTGTTGAGGTCTTCTATTTCTTCAGATGTCAGTGTGGGTGGATCATGTGTTTCCAGGAACTTGTCCAGCTCATCAACATTTTCTAGCTTTTTGGCATACAGTTGTTCATAGAATCCACTTATAATCTCTCTTATTTCTTTGGGGTCAGTCGTAATGTCCTCTTCTCATTTCTGATTTTATTTTTTTGTGTGTATTCTCTTTTTTTTCTTTGTCAGTCTAGCTAAGGGTTGGTTGATTTTATTGATCCTCTCAAAGAAAGAACTTTTGGTTTGTTGATTCTCTCTCTTGTTTTTTTGTTCTCCAATTCATTTATTTCTGCTGGGATCTTTACTATTTCTTTCCTTCAGCTTGGTTTGGGATTAGTTTGATGTTCTTCCAGTTCTTCCAGGTGTCCAGTCAGATCACCAATTTTAGCTCTTCCTTCTTTTTTAATGTAAGCATTGAGGACTATAAATTTCCCTGTCAGCACTGCCTTTGTGGTGTCCCATAAGTTTTAATATGTTGTGTTCTCATTTTCATTTGTCTCAAGATATTTGCTGAATTCTCTTGTAATTTTTTCCTTGATCCAGTGGTTGTTTAAGAGTGTGTTGTTTAATATCCACGTATTTATGTAGTTTCCCTTTTTCTGTCTTAATTGATTTCCAGCTTAATTTCATTATGATCAGATAATGTGTTTTGCATAATTTCAATCTTTTTAAATTTATCGTGACTAGTCCTGTGACCCAACATATGGTCTATCTTGGAAAATGATCCATGAGCACGTGAAAATAATGTATATCCTGTTGTTTGGGAGTGAAATGCTCTATAGATGTCTGTTAGGTCTAGTTCATTTATGGTATTGTTCAAGGTGTCTGTTTCTTTATTTATCTTCTGTCCAGATGTTTGATCCAATACTGAGAGTGTTGTATTGAAGTTTCGAACTATTATGATAGAGACATCTATTTCTTCCCTCAGCTTTGCCAGTGTGTGCCTCATGTATTTTGGGACACTGAGGTTAGGTGCATAAATATTTAGAATAGTTCTTTCTTCCTGTTGAATTGCCGCTTTTATTAATATACGATGAACTTCTACATCCTTGTAATATTTTTACCTTTAAAATCTATTTTGCATTAATTAGTATTGCTACTCCAGCTCTTTTATTTTGGTTATTATTTGCATGGAATATCTTATTCCAACTTTCACTTTTAACCTGGTTGCAACCTTACATTTGAAGTGAGCCTCTTGTATACAACATATAGATGGGGTCATATTTTTTCATCCATTCTATCAGTCTGTGTCTTTTGATTGGGGAGGTCAAGCCACTAACATTCAATGTTATAACTATAAAGGTATAACTTCATCCATTTTGATCTTTGGCTTTCAGTTGTCATATCACACTACAGTCTCTTTTTTTTTTTTTTTTTACACTCTAATATTCTTTATTTATACACTCTTCTCCAAGTCTCTCACCCTTGTTTTTCCCTTCCAGACTGCAGCACTTCCTTTAGTATCTTTGGTAATTCTGGTCTTTTGGTAAAATATTCTATCAGTTTTTCTTTGTCTGTGAAGACTATGAACTCCCCTTCATTTTTGAAGGACAGCTTTGCTGGATATAGAATTCTTGGCTGACAGTTTTTCTCTTTCAATACCTTAAATACATTATACCATTTTCTTCTTTCCTCCATAGTTTCTGTTGAGAGGTCAGCATTTAATCTAATTGACTTTCCCTTGTATGTGATAATTTGTTTTTCCCTTGCTGCTTTCAAAATCTTCTCTTTATCTCTGATATTGGTCATTCTGAATAGTAGGTATCTTGGGGTAGGTCTATTCTTGTTTATCCTGTTAGGGCACGTTGTCCTTCTTGAACATGGATAGTTAATGTCTTTCATAAGGGCAGAGATGTTTTCAGTCATTATTTCCTCAAATATTCTTTCTGCCCCTTTTCCATTTTTTTCTCTTTCTGGAATGCCAATAACACATATGTTTTTGCATTTTACATTGCCATTCAATTCTCTGAGACCCTGTTCCATTTTTTCCATTCTCTTCTTTTTTTTGTTTTCCTATATTTTCCACTTCAGATGCTCTGTCTTCAAAATCACAATTCTGTCTTGAAGCAGTTCAGACCTGCTCTTATGTGCCCCTAATGTTTTTTTAGTTTTCTTTTAGTTTTTCTCTTCCTCTTCCCCTTCCTCCCTTCCCCTCCCCCTCCCCCAACCTGCTGTTTTGCTGTCTGTGTCCATTCACTGTGTGATCTTCTGTGTCTATTTCTCTTTTTGTCTTCTCTTCTCATCTTTCTCCTCTAGGATGCACCAGGATTTGCTCCTGGCGACCTCTGATGTTGAGAGAGTTTCCCTGTCAATTGGACCACCTCAGTTCCTGGTCTCTACTTCACTTCATCTTGACTCTCCTCTTTGTCTCTCTTTTGTTGGTTCATCATCTTGTAGCATGACTCACTTATGTGAGCACTAGCTCACTACATGGGCATCCAGCTTGCTGCGCAGGCACTTGGCTTGCCATACGGGCACCTGCACAGGCACTCAGCTCACTGCATGGGCACTGGCTCACCACAAAGGCACTGGCTCATCACATGGGCACTCAGCTTACCACATGGGCACTCACATGAGCACCCAGCTCACCGTGCGGGCACTCAGCTTTTCACTTGGGCACTTGGCTCATGATACGGGCATCTGCATGGGCACTTGGCTCACTGTGTGGGCATTTGGCTCACCACATGGGCACTGACTTGCCATTCAGGCATGCTTTCTCTTCTTTTTCACCAGTAGGCCCTAGGGATTGAACCTGGGTCCTCCCATATGGTAGGTGGAGGCCTTATCACTTGAGCCACATCCACTTCCCTCTAATGTATTTTTAATCTCACCCATCATGTTTGTCATTGCCATAAAGTCTCTTACTTTGCTTTGCAGACTTTCAAATTGTTCTTTATGCTCACCCAGTGTTCTTAACATCTGTTATCTATTTAGTCATATTTTCTTTAAATTCTTTAAATTGACTCAGGAGACTTGTGTGATTATCATTAGTTGTCTTAAATCCTGAATCTCTTCAGGATATTTGGTTTGTTCCTTTGACTCAAGGAATCTTTTCCTGTTTTGTAGTATGGCTTGCAATTTTTTGATGATGTCTAGGCATCTGATATGTTGATAAATTTACTCTAATAAACAATTTCTCTCTCTTGCCTATTGCTATTATTTTTTCACAGCTCTTTGATATTTGGTTCAACTTTTCATAAGTTCTTAAAATTGCCCAACTTAAGTTACCAAAAACCATGCCAGATACTTACTAATGGGGTGCAACTTTCTCCCAAGGGTAAGGTAGAGTTCTAAAAGCAGTTTTGTTCCTGTAATTTTCAGACCGGCCAGCAGATGGTACTTATTGGTGCACATTTCCACAGAGTGTATCTCTCTTAATCCTTTGCTTTTGTCTGGCCAGAGTCGAGATTCGAAGTGCGTTTTGCTGGCTAAATTCACTGAAGCAAAGCCCTCTGGACTCTACCTCCCTTTTCCCTTGTAACAGCTGGCTGGTAGGAGGATTACTGTTACCCTTTCAGTCAGTTTCAATGTGATATTTACCCCTGCTGAATATCTCTGGGGTGGTGGAGGGGAGCCCTTCCTGGCAGCAGGGAGGTTTAGTAACTCACTGTTGTTGTTTTGGCTTTTTCATCTCTCCTCCTGGGAGTTTTGAAGCACTGTCCTGGTCTTCTGACCCCCAAAGCAGGTTCTTCTAGCAGTTTTAGGCTCTTTCTCTATTGATTTTGTGAGAGGACTGAGCCCTATCTGCTAATCCCATGCCATGTTCCAATTATAACCTTGGGATATTTTTTATTAATTGTTCAATCTTTTGAGATCTTCTATTTCTTTTTGAGTCAGTGTAGGTAATTTTTGTGCTTCTAGAAATGCCTATTTCATTTCGTTTATCTAATTTGTTGGCATGCAGTTGTTAATAGTATCCTCTTATAATCCTTTTTATTTTTGTGTGATCTGAAGATAATATTTGCTAAAAGAATTGATAGGATCCTGTCAACTAAGGGCTTCTACTTCTCCAACACTTTTATCCTATAGTTTCAGAGGAACAGAAGTCTATACAGTATCTTCAAAAAACTATCACCTCCAAGAGAGCATAGATGCTGTTCTTACTGCAGTGTCAATTTTGGAATATGGAGGGAGTAATTTAAGGTATGGGGTAAGGATGATGGGAAGAGTTTATATGGCACTTTCCCAGCTAAAGTGAGAAACATCACATTTTATCAGAGAAGGAGAGTTCCCAGAACCTATATTTTTAATGTGCAATTCTTTTGAAATAGTTTCCATGTATAAAAAGTGTGTCCTTTGATTGAATGGTAGGTGCTACTATGAAAACTCAGAACCAGAAATGTGCCTTAGGGAAGCTGGGATTGCCCAAAACCCCAGCTTTCTGCCTGAAGAACTTCTGTTTAATTTGGAAGGTTCTACCCTCCTAAAGGGATACTTCTGGGAAAAAAGAATGGAGATTCATGAGGTCTGTAGTGGTTACTTATCTCTTAGACATCTTTGTTTCCTGTAATTTTAGAGAAAGACTTTTTACTTCGTATCTATTTTGCCTGTCTTGATATTTACCACTTGCATGAAATTGGGCAAATTATTTCTCTGTGCTCAACTTCCTCATATGTGGAGTGGAATGATGACACTGACAGCATCTACTTTGTAATGTACTTCTGAAAATTAAACAAGTTAAGACATGTAAACCACTTAAAACAGGGACTGACTGATCCCAAGGGAAATAATAGGTTAAATATCCCTGTTATCAAAAGCACCATGTGCACCATCTTTGATAATCAGGCTACTATTTTTGCAATTTTCATTAAATTAGTGGAAAAAAAAGGAAGTGTTAACTTCTCAGGAATACAGCTGTAACTTGTTCTTTCCTGAGTATATCATTAGGACTGATACTATAAAATCTGAGTAAATGAAGCACTCAGATGCTTTAATCATAAATGGCTAGCCCAGACACTGGTGAATGTACCAAAGGCAACTAAATACAGGCTAGGTATAAGAGAATTCCACCATATCTGAGATAACTTGGTGTCACATTCTGCTTAATAGACTAATTCAGGGAAGAGAGAAAAGTACTTTTAAGTCTCAGGCACTGTTATAGGCACTGGAGATTTAAAACAATCAGTAATACAGGCACTCTTTCTTGAGGACACCATGTTTTAACAAGAAATACAATTTTTATTGAATAGTAGCATTTATTGGGTGCCTCTCTGATGCCAGGAACACACCTAAACTTTTAATGAATTAACTCCTTTATTCCCCATGAAAATGGTAGATTGTTCTCATTTTACTTTTGTGCTAACTGAAATATTTTGCCCATTTCAAGGGAAGCAAAACCAAGATTTGTACCAGACAGTTTAAGTTCAGAACCTCTGCTTTACATACTATCCCATACTTTATATCAGAACTGATATTACTGATAGGCTGTTAATGGAGATTCATTGAAAGATTTCATTGAGAAGGTGACATTGGAAACAAGTCTGACAATAAGTTGCAGTTACAAGGCATGATAAGGACTTTGTAAATAACAAGGAAAGAGTTCTCAGTTCTTCCATAATTAACTTGATTAGTTGCTTAATGAATATTACTTTAGCAAGCACATGTATGGTTGGTAAAAGCTTCTGATTTGGTGGTGGCTCTTGTTTTTATGGGACAGAATTCCAACTCAACCTGACTTAAGTAAAAAATAAAATGATGGGAATAATGAGTTCACAGATATAAGGACCTAAAAGCTTAAACATTGAGATAAGTACATTTTCTACATATCTCAGCTTTGCTTTCTATTACATCATCTTCTTAAGCAGATTCTTTTCACATTATGTAGAAGAGACTGAAAGCCATTCCATGCTTTTATCTCAGTAATAGAAAAGTACTGTGACAGGGACAGTGCCATATGTTTACCATACAGTGTCTTCTTGCAGGACAGTAAACTCAGGCTAATGAAAATAAATGCTGGCAAGTGAAATACAGTCAGAAGTGATATAAATCATTTCAAAGTCTAGCATTAAGAGCATCTTTCTGGATTTTCCATCTCTTTATCCCCTGCCTTGGTGGCCTTGGGAAAACTCATACTTTAGATGTTATAGCTACAAGATATATGAAGGACATTCAATCCATATTAGACTTCGTATCATTGATAAATAAATCTTGAATGTATTAAGTCACTGAGAATTTGGTACCAAAGCACAGCCTATCTGAATCTGATTAGTGCAAACACCTCCTTCACAATTATTTTAACAAGAGCCCCAGAATTTATTTGAGTCACATGGCTTTTTCTGAAATGAACTCTGTGACCAGGGCTATAGAACAATCTTTTTGGCCAGAACAAGGTTTCATTCCTCTTTTTGACCAGTCAGAAATAAACCATAGATAACATTTTAAGGTGCCATTCCCAAGAAGAACTTTGATGAGATAAAATGGTAGTCTTCTATATGTACCATGTCTATAACATACATTACAGCAGATGAATTCTTCTGTATATATAAGTGGCAACTTCTTGGGTTATATACTAACACAGTCCTTAAAATAACACATTTAAGGACACATATTCTGAGATACAATTTTGGTTTATTTGCCTCACCCAGATTCATTTGACATTTTATATCTCAGAAACCAAAAGAAATTTTAATTTCAAGTTTATCCATGTCACTTTCATGTCTAGATTATAATGCTACTAAATACAGTGGTTTTGCTAAAATATAAAAAAGCTTTATGCAAAATCCTTATTTTGTAATAATACTCTTATATGGCTTTGTTTCTATTAAATATGAATACATTTAGCTTAGGGGAAAATAAATTTATTTCCTTACAAACCGCATGTAAGTGGAAAGTTAAACTGGAGGGTCTATGATCGATATACTGTTTGGGGGAATCTCATCAATTTTAATCTCATTCTAGGGTCACATTTTATTATAGCAAATATTTCGTTCATTTAAGAAATAGTACAGAGAATGCTGGCAATCCAAGAGGACAGGAGAACACCCCCCAAATAAAGACAACATTTTCTAGATTAGTAGTTTTATAGTATAATCAAAAAGATATTTATAGGAAGACGGTTTCTTAAATTTTTAATTTCACATTTCTTAGGGCAATTCTCCTTTCACAATAGGGCACAATCTTAAAGGGAGGCTCCTATTATGGCATAGATTTATCTTATTTGCTGCTATATTTTTGTTACCCTATAAAATGTATTTAGGCACTTCATATGACTGAATTCTATAATGCAGTCAAGAGAAGTAGAGATCACAGAAAACAAAATATGATCAGTTAAATTCCCGGATTAGGAAAAATAGACAAAAATTTAGAATTGTTGGGTTCATAGAAAGCTAATTTTGAATGAGACCAGAATTATCTTGGGAAATTTCAAGAAAAAAAAGAAATAAAATGAACCAAACTGTGTGTTTTGCATTAGACTTAGGTATACACTATAAGAGAAATGTAGAACAAATCAGAGAGAGTCCAGACAACTAAAACAGGACAGAGAAGGGAGTTGATGATCAGCCTTCAAGCTCACTGAAGAAAGTAGATATGTTTAGACTATAAAAGAAAAGATTTGTGAGAAATGGGGGAATAAATATTAATGCTTTCTTCAAACCTATGAACAACTGCTATGTGATAGAGGACTTGGATCTATTCTCTATGGCCCGAAATTAGGAAAACAGCTAGAAATTGAAAGGCGATTGATGGATTAGACTTGATAAGGAAGTCAGTTGTCTAAAGGTTATGGAACTATCTCACAAGATAATGGTTTTATCAAATATGCAGGCATTCAAAATGCAAGCTGATCAAGGCTGGCAGTGAGGCTTTTGAGGAAAAAGAAGCTCCCATGATGGGTTCAATTAAATTATTATTATTACTGTTATTATTATACTACTTTGGCTCACTGGAAAATTTATGTTAGAATTGTTTTACTATGACTTTTACATGGTTTATCTCATTTCATTATCACAATATGCTAGTGTAATAGATACTATTATTTCCCCAATTTCATTTGTTCATATTGGGATGTTCATATTCATAGAAAAATTGAAAGAACAATATAATTCAAATTTGGTTAAAACCGAATTTTAACATATATGTATATCCACTGCCTCTCTCTCTGCCCCTGTCTCTCCCTAGCCACTCCCATCACAACTCTTATCTTATACATTCATCCACATACACACAATTATTACATTTAGACTATTAGGTCTCTTCAGTATTTCCCAATCCAAACCAGTCTCTTAACGTGCCTTTCTTTTTCATTATTTTAATCATTTGAAGAGTCTAGGTCAGATCAATCTATGCTTTGGATTTAATTAACTGCTTCATTGTGATTAGAATCAGCCAACACATTCTTTGTAAAAGCACTTCAGTGGTGATATAGTATATCTCCCATGGGATCAAATCAGAGACCCAAAATGTCAGGGCATTCCCCTATTGGAAGTGCCAGGCTTGACAACCTGGCCAAGATCTATCCATTATAAAGACATATTTCCCAGTTTATATTAGTAAGTAATCTACAGACTATACTTTAATATTATGTAATTATCCTGTTTCTCAACTTTTCACTTCTTAATGGCATTAATATCAATTGATGATCCTTGCTTTAATTAGTTTTTTACATTGTGGGTTTGAAAATGATGGCTTTTCTAATTCTATTTTGTCCTTCTAGATGTAGTCACTGACATTTTTCTGTAAAGGAGGGTTTTCCTTTTCCCCTTTTCTTGTCTGTCCTTTTTAAAAAATTACTATGGGTTCACAGATTGTTAAAAATTCTGTCTCATAATTACTTATCATCATTAATTTTATTTATGTTAATAATGTATTAGGTATTCTCTAAAAAAATATAATGTTTCTTTACCATGTTTTTCACTTTCTTCTGAGTTTTCACTAGCAAAGTAATTAACATTCATATTTCTACTTAGATTGAAGGAAATCTAAGCATTTTTTTTATTTTTTATTTTTTTTTAAATTATTTATTTATTTATTTATTTTTAAATTACATTTTAAAAAAATGAGGTCCCATTCAACCCCACCGCCCCCACTCCCCACTTCCCCCACTCCCCCCACAGCAACACTCTCTCCCATCATCATGACACATCCATAGCTCCTGGTAAGTTCATCTCTGAGCATCACTGCACCCCATAGTCAATGGTCCACATCATAGCCCAGACTCTCTCACGTTCCATCCAGTGGGCCCTGGGGGGATCTACAGTGTCCCGTAATTGTCCGAGAAGCACTATCCAGGACAACTCCATGTCCCGAAAACACCTCCACATCTCATCTCTTCCTCCCATTCCCCAAAACCAGCAGCCCCCATGGCTACCGTTCCCACACCCATTCCACATTTTCTCTGTGGACATTGGATTGGTTGTGTCCATTGCACACCTATGTCAACTGAGGGCTTAGATTCCACATGGGTACTGGATGCACTCCTCCCGCTTCTAGTTGTAGACACTCTAGGCTCCATGTTGTGGTGGTTGACCTTCTTCAACTCCATGTTAGCTGAGTGGAGTAAGTCCAATAAATCAAAGTGTAGGAGCTGAAGTCTGTTGAGGCTCTGGGCCTGGGTGTCATATTATCAGTCCAGAGATTCAAATCCCCTACATATATCTTAAACCGAGCACCAACTACAATTCCAATAAAGTAGCATGCAAGTCTTGTGAAAAGAGATCCCCTCTGAGTCCAATTCCATCACGCAGAAACACCAGCTCCAAAGAAGGGCCATCTGTCATGGCAGTGAACCCCTTCTGCCATGACCATAGAACCCGTGGGTCTCTTTATCCCTCAAAAGAACCAATACCTGGGGTTGTATCTACCTTATCTGTCTCTTAGACTCTGTTCAGTTGTACATAGGGATATTCCTTCTGACAACCTCCAGACTCTTTTTTAGAGACTCACAGCCTTATAATCGCATTTCTCCTTTCCATTTCCCCCTTACATTAGGTCAAACCGCTTCCCGAAGTCATGTTATTATATGTAGACAGGTATATTCTGCTGTTCCGCATTGAATCTTTAATTCAAGGTCATTTTCTAGTTGCTTCTTCAGCTGGTATGTGGTAGTGATCCCTCTGTGCCAGGGAGGCTCATCCCCGGGTGTCGTGTCCCACGCTGGGGGGAATGCTTCGCATCTACACGCTGAGTTTGGCTGTGAGAGTGGCCACATTTGAGTAACATGAATGCTGTCAGGAGGAAACCCCCAGGCACAATGCTACTCTAGACCTTGTTCTTATTGCAGGTGTATAGGCTCAAAAGTGTAGCCATTAGTATCAAGAGCCCACTGTTGGGCCCTCCTTCCTTCCTGGTTCTTGCCTTTGCACCTGGAGGATTGCCGCTGCTCTCCCAGGGCCCACAACAGTGACCCCCCGGCCAGGAGCCCAGTACCCCCCCAGCTGTTGTTTTTAATTGTTTCCACTATGAGTATATATAGACATTACCATATACCCTGGGCATATGCCCTGTATAACTCCCTGTCAACCATATATATCCTGTCAATAACATCCCATATCAGTATTCCTCCGCTGCCATTGTTGAACCACTCTGTGATCCAAAACTTCCCGTAAAGTGAATCCCAACATAATGTCAGCTTCAGAAGAGTCTTAGATCACCAAAATTCATATATACAATATACAGTATTTCCCCAGATCCACCATAAAACCTTTTCCCTTCCACAGCAATAATCTTTTAACTTATTCATATCATATTTCCTGAAACTGATGTACAGATTCCGAAACTATAGTTTTCAAACAAGGTGACATTTGTGCTTACTATGTGGTCCATACTTTAGGTTGTACAGTTTTCTAAATTTTTTAGTTATCCTATGTTTTGTCTTATGGTTTTCATTATTAGTTTGTCGTCCCCTATATGTTTTTGGTGTAATATTAGCTGTTTTATATTCATCCTCGTGTACTCTCACATAACTCCTCTTTTGCCCCCTTATTTACCTTTGTTCCATCCATTGCACATCCATTTTCCCCTCCCCTTAGGGCCCACAACGCCTGCCAATCTAATGCCCTGGGAGCCGTCCTTTCTCACGAGAGATACAGTTCTCTCTATTCGACGGTATTAGTCTTCCCCAGGATATGGGTCCACCCCACCCAATGGTAGAACCCACCTTGGCAAAATGAGCCTTCAGCTATTCCCTCCGGAGTCTGTCCCGCATCAGACCATACCCCCTGAGCGTCCTAGCCAGGTAACCCTCCTACTTATACTTTGATATGTTTTACTCAACATTTAGTTCTCAACGTACTTCTGACACTCTCCCATGTTCGTATGTTGCCCCTCCCTCCCACCTATTTCTTGAACCATATTACCCCTCTTCCCATCCCCAGCCCCACTCAAACCCAGAAAACCCCACCCGAAGGTAACCCCTTGTCCCCATTTTGTCCCTTCTTTGTGCTCATACTTACCGCCAGCTCATCACAGATTCCACCCCTGCAGACATTAACACACATCCTTCCTCCACCCCCCGATTTCCTGTAAGCCACTTTTCCAGACTCTAGCTCTCTGAGGCAGTTAACTTATTTCAAATCATTGAGGTCATATAGTATTTGTCCTTCAATGCCTGGGTTGCTTCACTCAACATAAGATTCTCAAGGTTCATCCATGTTATCATGTGCGATTGTAGTGTATTGGTTCTTACAGCTGAGTAGTATTCCATTGTGTGTATATACCACATTTTATTGATCCACTCATCTGTTGATGGACATTTGGATTGATTCCAACTTTTGGCGATAGTGAACAATGCTGCTATGAACATTGGTGTACATATATCGGTTTGTGTCCTTGTTTTCAGATTTGATGGCTATATACCCAGCAGTGGTATTGCTGGGTCATATGGCAAATCTATGGATAATTTTTTGAGAAACCGCCAAACTGTCCTCCAGAATAGTTGGATCCTTCTGCATTCCCACCAGCAATGGATGTGTGTTCCCCTTTCTTCACATCCTCTCCAGCATTTGTATTCTACTGTTTTTTTTCATGGCTGCCAATCTTATGGGAGTAAGATGGTATCTCATTGTAGTTTTGATTTGCATTTCCCTGATAGCTAGAGATTTGGAGCATTTTTTCATGTGCTTTTTAGCCATTTGTATTTCTTCTTTGGAGAAGTGTCTGTTTAAATCTTTTTCCCATTTTTTAAATGGGTTGTTTAACTTTTTGTTTTCAAGATATATGAGTTCTTTATATATGCAAGTTATAAGTCTCTTATCAGATATATGGTTGCCAAATATTTTCTCCCATTGTGTGGGTTCCCTTTTTACTTTCTTGACAAACTCCTTTGAGGTGCAGAAGGCTTTCATTTTGAGGTAGTTCCATTTATCTATTTGTTCTTTTGCTGCTCGTGCTTTTGGTGTGATATTCATGAAGCCATTTCCTATTACAAGGTCCTGTAGATGTTTCCCTACACTGCTTTCTAAGGTCTTTATGGTCTTGGCTCTTATATTTAGGTCTTTGATCCATCTTGAGTTGATCTTTGTATAAGGTGTGAGATGGTAATCCTCTTTCATTCTTCTACATATGGCTATCCAGTTCTTCAGGCACCATTTGTTGAATAGGCCATTCTCTCCCAGTTGAGAGGGTTTGGTGGCTTTATCGAATATTATATGGCTATATACATGAGGCTCTATATCTGAACTTTCAATTCGATTCCATTGGTCTGTGTGTCTCTCCTTATGCCAGTATCATGCTGTTTTCACTACTGTAGCTTTGTAGTATATTTTGAAGTCAGGAAGTGTGATTCCTCCTATTTCGTTTTTCTTTTTCAATATGTCTTTGGCTATTCGGGGCCTCTTTCTATTCAAAATAAATTTCATAGTTTTTCTAGTTCCTTAAAGAAGGCTGTGTTGATTTTTATTGGGATTGCATTGAATGTGTAGATCAGTTTTGGTAGGATAGACATCTTAATAATATTCAGTCTTCCTATCCATGAACGGGGAATATTCTTCCATTTATTTAGGTCTTCTTTGATTTCCTTGAACAATCTTGTATAGTTCTCGATGTATAAGTTTTTTACCTCTTTAGTTAAATTTATTCCTAAGTATTTGATTTTTTTATTTACTATTGTGAATGGTATTTGTTTCTTGATTTCCTCCTGATCTTGCTCATTATTGGTGTACAGAAATGCTACTGATTTTTGCGCATTGATCTTATAACCTGAGACTTTGCTAAACTCATTTATGAGTTCTAGGAGCTTTGTTGTAGATCTCTCAGGGTTTTCTATATATAGGATCATGTCATCTGCAAATAATGAAATTTTGACTTCTTCCCTTCCAATTTGAATGCCTTTTATATCTGGTTCTTTTCTCAGTGCTCGAGCAAGTACTTCCAAGACAATGTTAAATAGGAGCGGAGACAATGGGCATCCTTGTCTTGTTCCTGAGTTTAGAGGGAAGGATTTCAGGATTTCGCCATTGTAAACAATGTTGGCTTTAGGTTTTTCATATATACTCTTTATCATGTTCAGAAAGTTTCCTTGTATTCCGATCTTTTGGAGTGTTTTTATCAGGAAGGGGTGCTGTATTTTGTCAAATGCCTTTTCTGCATCTATAGATATAATCATGTGGTTTTTTTCTCTCAATCTGTTTATATGGTGTATTACATTGATTGATTTTCTTATGTTGAACCATCCTTTCATACCTGGAATAAATCCCACTTGGTCATGGTGTATAATTCGTTTAATGTGTTGTTGAATACGATTAGCAAGTATTTTGTTATGTATTTTTGTGTCTAGGTTCATTAGAGAAATTGGTCTGTAATTTTGCTTTCTTGTGGTGTCTTTGTTTGGCTTTGGTACTAGGGTAATGTTGGCATCATAGAAGGAATTAGGCAGTGTTCCTTCTGTTTCGATTTTTTGGAATAGTTTCAACAGGATTGGTATTAGTTCTTTCCGGAATGTTTTGTAGAATTCACCTGTGAAGCCATCTGGCCCTGGGCTCTTCTTAGTTGGGAGATTTTTAATGACTGATTCTATCTCTTTGCTTGTGATTGGTTTGTTAAGATCATCAATTTCTTCTTTCGTTAGTATGAGCTGCTTATGTGTTTCTAGGAATTTGTCCATTTCCTCTAAATTGTCATTTTTGATGGAATATAGTTTTTCAAAGTATCCTCTTATGATAGTCTTTACTTCTGTGGGGTCAGTGGTGATATTAAATTTCTCATTTCTTATTTTGTGTATTTGCATCTTTTCTCTTTTTTTCTTTGTTAGTCTCACTAAAGGTTTGTCAATTTTGATGATCTTCTCAAAAAACCAGCTCTTGGTCTTGTTTATTTTTTCAAGTGCTTTCTTATTTTCTATTTCATTTAGTTCTGCTCTTATCTTTGTTAATTCCTTCCTTCTTCTTCCTGTTGGGTTACTTTGTTGTTGTTTTTCTAATTCCGTCAAAAGTGCAGTTAGTTCTCCAATTTTTGCTCTTTCTTCTTGTTTGATATATGAATTTATGGCTATAAATTTCCCTCTCAGTACCTCTTTTGCTGCATCCCATAAATTTTGGTATGTTGTGTTATCATT
Organism: Dasypus novemcinctus; assembly: GCF_030445035.2. Lineage (NCBI taxonomy): Eukaryota > Metazoa > Chordata > Mammalia > Cingulata > Dasypodidae > Dasypus > Dasypus novemcinctus. Next base: position 29,958,100 of record NC_080678.1, on the reverse strand, counting down.
ATCATTTGTTTCAAGGTAGTCATTGATTTCTTTTGAGATTTCCTCTTTGACCCACTGTTTTTCTAAAAGTGTGCTGTTTAATTTCCAAATTGTCGTGTGAAGTCTGGGTCTCTGTCCCTTGCAAATTTCCAGCTTCACTCCACTGTGGTCAGAGATATTGTTTTGTATGATTTCGATCTTTCTGAATTCATTAAGCCTTTCTTTGTGGCCTAGCATATGGTCAATCTTGGAGAATGTTCCATGTGCGCTTGAGAAAAATGTATATCCTGCTGTGTTTGGGTGTAATGATCTATATATGTCTATTAGATCCAGCTCTTCTAATATACTGTTCAAATGTTTTGTTTCTTTAGTGATTCTCTTTTGAGATGTTCTGTCCAGAGTTGATAGGGGTGTATTAAAATCCCCCACTATAATTGTAGATGCATCTATTCTTTCACTTAGTTTTTCCAGCGTTTGCCTCACATATTTAGAGGCGCCCTTGTTAGGAGCATAAATATTTATGATTGTTCGATCTTCTTGACAGATTGTCACTTTCACTAAAATATAGTATCCTTCTTTGTCTCTCACAATTGTTTTGCATTTAAAGTCTATTTTGTCTGATATTAATATAGCTACTCCTGCCTATTTTTGGTTGTTGTTTGCTTGTATGATTGTTTTCCAGCCATTCACTTTCAACCTCCATGAGTCTCTGGGTCTAAGATGTGTCTCTTGTAGGCAGCATATAGATGGGTCATATTTCCTTATCCAGTGTCCCAGTCTGAATCTTTTGATAGGTGAGTTTAATCTGTTGACATTCAGTGTTATTACGTTTAGAGAGTTATTTATGGTAGCCATATTTTGGTTGGATTTGTGTTTGTTATATTTTGTTTGTATTATTTTATTTTCCCCTTCTATTTTTGTCTTTCTTGTTGCTTTTACACTCTCCTCCATCTCTGACTATCCTGTTTTTTCCTTTCTTCCTGCAGAACTCCCTTAAGAATTTCTTGAAGGGGAGGTTTCTTGTTGATATACTCTTTCAGTTTCTGTTTATCTGTGAATATTTTGAACTCTCCATCATTTTTGAATGCTAGTTTAGCTGGATAGAGTATTCTTGGTTGGAAATTTTTTTCCTTTAGTACCTTGACTATATCATACCACTGCCTTCTTGCCTCCATTGTTTCAGATGAGAAATCAGCACTTAATCTTATGGATTTTCCCTTGTATGTAATGGTTTTCTTTTCTCTTGCTGCTTTTAGAATTTTTTCTTTGTCTTGAGCATTGGATAATTTGACAAGTATATGTCTTGGGGTGGGCCTGTTGGGGTTTATGACCAGTGGAGTGTGCTGTGCTTCTTGGATATGTACATCTGTCTCTTTCAGTAGATTTGGGAAGTTTTCATTCATTATTTCCTGCAACACTTCTTCTGACCCCTTTCCCTTCTCTTCTCCTTCTGGAATGCCTATAATACGTATGTTTGAGTGTTTTGTGTTATCATTCAGGTCCCTAAGTCCTATCTGGATTTTTTTCTACCTTTTTATTGACCACTTCTACTATCTGTTTGATTTCCAATGCACTGTCTTCCACATCACTAATTCTCTGCTCTGCCTCTTCTAGTCTGCTGATATTTGCTGCAAGTGTATTTTTGATTTCTTGAATTGTGGTGTTCATTTCCATCATATCTGTTATTTTTTTGCGCAAGTCTGCAATTTCCCCTCCAAGTGTTGTCTTCATGCTGTTAACCTCTTTCATTACTTCATCAAATTTGTTGGTGATAAATGTTCTGAGATCTTTCATTACTTGTGCGAAGTCCTGCCCCCTTCCTGATTTTCAGTTTGTTGATTGGATTCAGCCATGTTTTCCTGATTACTGGTTTGGTTTGTAGATTTTTGTTGCTGCCTTGTCAACATTTTTTCTTGACGGGTTTAATCAGTTCCTTAGCTTCTTTGTCTAGTCTTGGAGATTAATTAGCTGTTGTTTTTGCGTAAATGTTATATCTTCTCTTTGTCACTTTGTTCTTCTTATTCCAATTTCTTATTGCTAGTTAAACTCACTTTAAAGGAAAGTATTAGTGCTGGGGAAAGGCAATTGTGTAAGGAAGGAAAAAGTGTGAAGTAGTATTGGTGATATATGTTAACAAAGCAACAATATGAGTTCTGGGAGGATGGAGGTTAGATCATGTAAATTGTGTAGAGTTATAGTAGTAGGAAAGTACCTATAATGAGGTGGACGACTGAATATGGGAGGAATGTGGTACGTACTAAGAGGCTATTGTTTTTGTGAGAGAGGGAAAGAGAAAAGAAAGGTAATAGTTTCAGGGACGAATACCAGATGGAAAACTAAACAAAGGTATTAGAAATTAAGAGTTAGACACTTTGTGGATCAAAGAAAGGGAGATGGAATATAGGAGAGATAGCAGATGGTGGAGGATATCAAGTTGTAGGGGAAAGGGGATAGTGTAGATAGGCTAAATCTATTCACAGAGAAATGAGGCAGTGGAGGGTGAGGAAACCCAGCAAAAGTGAGGTATTTCCTGTAGGACCTATAGTATTGTTAAGGTAAAATAGTATAAGAAGAATATTGGGGACAAGAAAGAGAGGATTAAAAAACAACAACAACAACAACAACAACAAGAAATAAAAAATAAAAAGAAAACAAAAAACAAAGAACAGAAACCCCGCCACCAGACTCGGCTGGGCTCGGCTGGGCTCGGCTGGGCTCCGGTCCCCCGCCCGCTGCCCGCCGCGGCTCGGCTGGGCTTGGCTGGGCTCGGTTGGGCTCGGGTCCCCCGCCCGCTGCCCGCCGCGCCTCGGCTGGGCTCGGCCGGGCTCGGCCCCCCCGCCCGCCGCGGCTCAGCTGGGCTCGGCCGGGCTCGGCTTCCCCGCCCACCACCCGCCGTGGCGCAGCGCGGCTCGGCTCTCCCACCCGCCGCCCGCCGCGGCACGGCTGGGCTCGGCTGGGCTCGGCTGGGCTCAGTTCCCCCGTCCGCCGCGGCGCAGCGTGGCTCGGCTCTCCCGCCCGCCGTCCGCCGTGGCGTGACTCGGATCCCCCGCCTGCTGCCCACCGCGGCCCAGCTAGGCTACCCTGGCCGCCGCCCGCCAGGGCTCAGCGCGGTGCTAGCTGCCTCGGCTCCGCCTACCCAAGGAGGGAATCCTCCACACGTATCTGGGATCTCCGTGTATATTTCACAGACGGATCCTCTCTGTTACCTTCCCTCCAAATCAATGTCCAGACACCTCCGAACCAGGAAAAATCCCGAAACAGCCCGGTCCCAAAGAGTCTCCTACGCCTCCCAGCCAATTCCCCCCAGGAGCTAGTAACCGGGAAGTTCACTCAGCCGCCATCTTGCCTCCTCCCTCATCTAAGCATTTTATATCATGTTCCTCAAATACTTCAGCCTCTGTGCATTGCTCAATTCCATAGTGACTTCCACATTTTCAGGTATTTGTTATAGCAGTATCCCACTTTCAGGTGCCAAAATCTGTTATAGTTTCATATTGATGCTATAAAAAATTACTAGAAACTTACTGGCTTAAACCAATTTCCATTTATTATCTCACAGTTCTGGAAGTTGTAATTGCAAAATTGTGGTGCTAGAATCAAGGGGTTGGCAGAACTGCTTTCTTTCTGGAGACTCTAGGGGAGGATCCACTTCCTTGCCTCTTCTATCTTCTAGAGGCTGTCTTCATTCCTTGTCTTGTAGCACACTTCCAGCAATGGCATCCCTCCAGCTTCCACTTCCATTATCACATCTCCTTCTCTGACTCTGATCCTTTTGTTTTCCTTTTATAAGGACACTGTGATTACACTGAGCCCATTTGGATAATCCTGGATAGTACCATATCTCAAGATCCTTAACTTAATCATATCTGCAAATCCTTTTTTCCTTGTAAAGGCTCAGGGATTAGGACATTTTTGTGAAGCCATTATTTTGCCTGCCGTTGTTGTTCCACTAATTATTCTAGGCTTAGTAACAATCTAAGTATCATTGATGTTTTCTGGTTCATGTAGATTTGGAACTTCAATTTCTGTCAGGAAAAATTGTCCAATTTTTGTATATATGCATTTTTATTCGTTGTATATATGCTTTCCCTGCCTTACCTTGTTTAGGTTAGTTTTTACCTGTGTTTTATTTTCCAAAGTACAGAAATTTTGATTGTTTGATTGATTGGTTAGTTTTACTTTAAAAAACATTTATTTTTTTTCTTTACCTCATTAACTTTTCCAGTTGTCTTTATTTTTCCTTTCTCTTCTTCTGTTTCCTTTCAAAATTCTTTTTTGCCATTTTAGTTGGCAGATTTAATTCATTTATATTTATTACTTTATTTTTATTGAATAGAGATATCCTGGGCTCTGAATTTTCCTCTGATCACTATTTTAATTACATTCCATAGATACAGTGTTTGCATTATAATAATTCTTTGTTAGAAATTCCTCAATTTTTAGTTTATTCTATCATCCAAGAGTTCTATAAAATAGATTATTTTAAATTCCAGGTGAAAGAGAATTTTGGAAAATAGTTTTTGTTGTTGTTACTAACTTCTAATTTTGTTGCTTTGTGATTAGAGAATGTTTTTTTGTATAAATTCTCTGTGATAGAAATTATTGTGTGTGTGTGTGCAGGTACATGTGTTACCTAAACAATTATCAATATTAAGACTTGTTAAAAGTAGCTGCTCAGCAATCATGGACTTGTTAGCCCATATATAAGTAGCATATATTGTACTAAATCTATCAACAGAAATTAATTTTACTTACATATTCCAAACATGGCCCCTGCAAAATTCAACGATTGCATCAAAACAAGATGTCCTAAGACTGTTCAAGCAAGGAATATTCTGGAGCCAAAAAACTTTTAAAAAATCTTTAAATGATGGAAATTGCTTGATTTCTTGTGGGGGAGTAGAATTCCTGAAGACTTCAAAAGAGAACACAGAAGTAAAATATTCAGCAAAGTGTTAGTTATGACTCTTGCCACTATTGTTGCTATTACTTTAATATAATGAAGTGTTTAAACATTGTAAGTAGACCCAAGGCAATTCTCTATATTTCCATAAATGCCACAGCAGAAGGAATTAACTGCTTTCAAAAACGTCACCAAAACTGATTATATAGAGACCCACTATATCTTCCAAAATATAATGTATTGTGTCATACATGTTAATAGATAGATAGTGGTAATCATTAAAACAAGATGCTTCAGTTGAGGTGCAAATAGTAATTAGAATTCCTGAAGCCTTTTGGGAGTAGTCTAATGAGATATACAAGCATGCAGAGAGCAACACTATGCAATCACCCAGCAAATTTTACCCTCAGAACTTGAATTCGAATTCCGGACAACACTTAGCCTGGTTCTTCTAGACCTCTCTTAGGAACTGTAACAGGTACCTTCTGGGAGGAGTTTTTGCATAGCAAAAGCAGGGAAGATGAATTCCATGGATTATGCAGCTTAGGCAACACTCCATGGGAGGAAGCAAGTACTATCAATATTTTTACATAATAAACAGATGTCTAGAGATATATTTTTCTCCTTTTAAGCATTTCAAACTTTACAATGAAAATGGTGACAACCAGTATTTTAAGGTTCCTTCATGAAACCATACCTCCTCCCCTTCTTAATACAAATATACCATTCATATAAAGCTTTTTCCACAGGTCCATCAAGACCACAGAAATCTTCTCTTGTTCTGCAGCTGCCCTTTCCTGAGCTCCTCAATCACCATTAATTCAATGCAGCTTGGTCAGATTCAGTCCAACAGTCAATTCTCCTCTGTACCACCTGCTGATTGTCCACTCTTTCTCACGCATTCCAACAAAGGTGTACACAGTATGCAATTAGCCCTACATTTCTAAGTCTAAAACTTGACCTTTCTCTTTGTCAAAGGGGAAGAAAATATGACAGTCTGAGCAGGCACAGTGTTCTTTGCTCCAGGTTAACCAGCAAGATCTTCATTTTTATCCTTGGGTACTTTACCCAATTGAATATATTCCTTATTTTAATGGCTAACAAAAGATAGGTCCATTTTCAGAAACTATGATGTTTTTCATTTTCAGTCTTTTACTTTTCAGTTGACTCCATTCATTCTCATTTCTCTTGCTCTTTACAACAAAAGAAACCACTGCCTTTAACTAGAGGTAGTTCGCACTAAGGGAGCAATTTATTTTGATCCTTTAGAGCCCAAATATATGAACATCATATTTATACAGTGTGGGTTGATCTAAATATACCAGCTACAGATCTATTAAAATTCTTGGGTCCCTCTTTTAGATCTTGCTAAGTCCAGCTGAAATGAAGTAAAGGTACCACTAAGGAAACTCAGGTCTTTGTATTTCGACTGTGAAATATATATTCCTAAGAAAAATTATTGCCTGACACTTTATAGATATATTTAAGAAAAAATAATTGGGTGTGAGAATTTAAGGAAAGGTCTATCCAGGAAAAACCATGCATTGATTTATTATTCCTTGAGTTACACTTATATTTTCTTTAATAACTCATTATTTGTTAAGTTTAAACTAGACTCTTTTGTCTATTGTAGTTTGTGAGCCTAATGAGAGATAACGGTTTGAAATTCAAAGGTCTATTGCAGGATCACTTAAAATACAGCCTTGCTTAAAAATCTAAATACATGTATATTTCATAGAATTGTTAAGGGCATAAATACATAAATTATGACTCATATATTTGCTAAAATTCTTTCCCATTGTGAACCTTAGCTTTTCTTTGTCTACTGCCTTTAAACAATGGTGGTCAAATGGTGGTCAAGAGACTTGTCAGTGTCCCCCGTAGCCTTCCAGGTGTTCGCAAAGTCAAAACAACTTTCATAATTTATTAAGCACTTATTTGCATTTTTAACAGTGTGCATAAATGAAAATGGAATTTTCTGGATCCTAAATAACATGTGGTATCACAACAAAATGAATATGGAAGAAGCTATGAGAATGCAGTTGTCTTCTATTACAAGAGATATTAAATATTAACAAAAATGTAAATTTTGAAAAAAGTTATTTTCAAAAGAATATATAGGCTTATTATTTTAAATTTAATTATTTTATTTTTCCATTTTCATATTTATTACATTTAAAACTGATAGGTATGTAACTCACAAAAACAAGAGCTCTTTGAGGTCCTTGGTGATATTTAAGAACGCAAGCATTTCTGAGTCCAAAAATTATGACAACCACTGCCCTAAATAATAGTCCTGCAGATTTCATTATTAAGATGTATGGAAGGCACTGCCACTGAAAAACCCTGTAACTCTGAGAAAACCACTTATGTATTGAAACCTTGGTTTCCGCATCTGTGTAATTAGGATAATGATGCTGTTGTAATGTTGATTAAATAGACTTAACACACGTAAAGTGCTTGCTGCTGTGCCTAGCACTCAAATAGATATTGATAATGTCTAGCGATCATCATTATGAAATGTGAATTTATTGAGTGGGGATTTACCCAAAAATAATACCCCAGTAGATGAAATTTTCTTCTGGAGATCCTTAACATGCCAAATACAGATAAATATAGATCCTGCCAAATTTCCCCAAGGAAGGAGACATGTAAAATTCATACTCCCTTGGGGGTTCATTTGCTAACTAATCCCTGATGGAGCATTTGTCCCAGCCTGACCTTGATAAGAATGTCAAGAAATGGGAGAACCATCCAAGCTATCTAGTGAGACTTCAGCTGAGATTGACAAATGCACGTCCAGACTAATGTGTGAATGAGCACCTGTGAGACTGAGTCACGTGTCAGCAGAGGTGTTGTTAGCAGGCAAGAAGTGGAGAGAAACATCTGGCGCACACACTCCTCTACCCACTTATAGGCACCAAATGACTTGAGTAAACAATTTTACTTCCTTTGCATCAGTTTCCCCTCGTACAATATGAGACCACTCTCCAATTATTACATGTTGTCAGCAACAGGTAAACAGACACACAACTTTTAACACTCAATTTTAGTTTAGAATAGTAATCATGAAAATGGAAAAGGCTTTGGAAACAAAAGAAAATGGAAAAGTAACATCACTAATATTCTTACCTCAGAGATAACTATGTGATTTGTGACTGTGCATGTGTGTGGCTTATAATTACATTGGTCCCTGATATAAAATTCTCTATGTGTTTGTTTTTATTTGACACAATGTCATAAATATTTCCTCTGCCATTAAGTACAATGTAAAAGGGCTTCATAAATGTTGCATAGAATAAATAATTTATTTTAGCATGACTCTATATGGGACCATTCATATTATTTCAAATATTCTGAAATTTTTATATGTATAATAGATTTTCTAGCATTTCAGTTTAAATTCCTAAATGGGGAAATAATGAATTAAAGGTTATTGATTCTTTAAAGATTATTTGATAATGGATTGTCAAAATGCTTTCTAGAAAGTTTGAGCCAATGTAAAATCATGTCAGAAGTGTAATTAAACTGTAGGTTTTTCTTCACCATTGCCAGCATTGAAGTTTATCATGTTAATCATTGCTTATCTACAAAAAAGTTTAAAAATCATTATGATGTTATTTTTACTTACTTAAAAACTAATGTAATTGACCTTCCTCCATTAATATATTTTGTGCACTATCTATAAATCACCCTTTTGCCTTTGCTCCTTAGCTTATTGGGATTTTATTGTTTTATATTTGTAACTGTCTTTAGATATTAATGATAATGGCATTTTGCATTACTTGATTTAATAATTCTTTCTGGTTTGCTGTTTGTCTTTAGTTTATGCATCCTAATGTAAATAGTTTCTATATTCATGTATTCCATTTATTAAATAATGCAATTTTCCCTTTTTATATATTTAGATATTTTTCTTAAATGAACATAAAAAGCTCACCAATATTTGCTGATATTTTTAAAGATACACTTTATTTTTTGGTTTGATTTGTATCTCTCACCCATCTGGAATTTCAGTTGGTTGTTTGCCTGAAGATGATCCACTTATTTTTTTCTTTATCATATTCTCTTTCATCTTTTGAATGGAACAGAGCCCAGATGGTGAAGACAATGATGGAGATTTTTAGAAAATTGATCAAATGTCTTCTTTCCGTTCTTCCACCAATATTGGTCAAGTATTATCTATCTGTGAGGCCCTCAGCTAGACCAAGACTAACATTCTTATAGTCTGTGCCTTAATAAATATGTATTGTAATAGGAGATGATGTAAATAACTGTACTGCAAAACAAAACAAAAAAATCACTATGGGGTAAAAGAGTGGGGAAAGAAAGAGATTTAAAGAGACAGTTAAGAGGTAGCCATTACACTGGTCATGCAGAGGGGAAGAAGACAATAGGCAGATGTAGGTGAAGTCTAAGTAGGCTTGTGTCAATGACAAAAATGTGTGGAGCGTATTTTGGGAGTTTTGAACAGACCAGTTCAACCACAATTAGAGAAATAAGTGAGAGACAGGCTCAGTAGAAAATAGGAACTCGAATATGAAATGTCTTTGTTTTCAATTCCTGGCTCAATAATTTTATTTATCAATATGAAAATGGTATGATGCAAAGTGTGATTTTTAGAAAATTAACCTGTCAGAGGAACACAGTTTTCCAGGATTGGGAAAAGTCTACAGCACAGAAACTTTTCAAAATAATTAGTATTGGGTCCTTGATGTAGGACCAGTTCAGTGGAACTGAAGGTGGATGCCAAAAACAGAATTGTGGATTGATTTAGCAAAATAAGAATGCCTTCAGCCAGTGCTTTGCAATACACATCAGGGTTCCTCAGTTCATTTTATATTTGTTTATCTAATAACACATCCAATAAGCATATGTTAAGAATGTATTCTGCATTTTTATTAACTACACAGATGGTGGAGATAAAGAAAAAACAAAAACCATAGGACCTAGTTATCAAATGGCTAGCCCTGTTTAGAAATGGTCCATAAGCCCAGTTCATATCGTTAATCCAGCTGCCATTTTACAGAGTGACCAACTGATCAAAATGGAAAACAGAAAGACAGTGCCTTCTCAGTCAGTTTTAAAGATGCATGATCTTTTAATAAAAGCCAAATTCACTCACTTGGTTTTATTGTGCCTCTGCCATATAGTAGTTTCCAGTTCATCTGAGAGGACAAATTGTCACCCCTGAAAATGCAAATAAATGATTCATTAGAATGGATTCTCATTCTATGGGAATGTGCTAGGAATTGGAGTAATCATGGGAAATTTTATTGTGCCCAAGAGAATAAAGCAGGGTTTTAAAGTATGCAGCACATGTGGATAAACAACAGGCAGGGGAAGACATTCCAAAGGAAGAAAATTATGCTTTCATAATATAGAGATATTCACTGATTCAGGTTCCATTGGTTGGTATTTATTATTGTTGATTTCTGTCACTGAGCAAAAACGGTGGGTTAAAATAGCAACCCATGAGGACCAAGGAGAAAAGCTTTCTCATGTAAATTATGCTCAATGTATTTGTCCTTGAAGAACCAATGTTTATAAAATAAAAATTTCCATTTTGCCATTTGGGCTCTAATAATTTTCCCACATCTTACAACTTCTTGCTCTAATTCTTAACATGAGATTTCTGTCATATCAGAAGCATTTTTAAAAGCTGATTTGATAAGACATCCAAGTATAAAACAAAACCTTTCCTAATGTTAAACCCACTTAGCTTTGCTTTATAGAGTAACTCAAGCCTATTATCTTTAATTAACATTTTAACCTAAAGTGCCATACTTTATAGCCTCGATAGTTTGGCAAAACTAAGGATAAACACTGTTTTAATAAATTCTTGATTTACCAGTCTAATAAACTCACTAACCAATTCCAAGAATAAGTCATTGTTAGGCTAAAACCAACAACATAATTAGCCTGGTTTATCCATGGTCTTTTAATCACAGAGCAGACACTTAACAGGGCATGACAGAGTTTAAGACTGTAACTGCCAAAACAAAGTTTCTGTTAAGTAGCAGAACTTTTTCAATGAAAGTTACACTGAGGTTCATAATATTTATAGGAAGAAAAAGAACAGAAAAAGTTGTTGCTTATGGAATGACACAGAGTTATGCTGATGTGGTTATACAAAATGGTGGGAAAATTTTGCCTATCCTGTAAATAATTCCATTAAATATGCTCACTGTTTTGCTTTTTATATGTTTATTAAAAATGATACAAACATGGACGATTTAACAGTTTTTCATTATTTAGTCTCTGTAAATTTGACTAGTTAATTTATGTTTATTTTATTTATTACATGTGCTTAGGAATGCTGAACTTAGCAGCTACCAGAAAGGATGATAGGCTGCTGCTGGGTACTGACATAGACATGCTCAGTGACAATGGCATTCTGAAAGAGACTCCACAGCACAAGCAGGAATATGTGTATGCTGGGGAAGAACACATCTTACCAGAAATGCCAGAGGAATGTCAATTACTAGTGGGAACAAAACTATCTGTACAACATGATGGAAAGATGGTGTTCATTTGCTACATGTTTGTCATAAAGGGATACCCACTTCTTTTTTTCCATCACAAACAACTAGAAAAACCAAATATACATTAAACAAAAGTCTTCACAAAGTAGTCAACTGGCAGCACAATACTGTGATTCCTGATTGAAAATCAAAAGTGAGGTGAGCCTTAGGATTGCCCAGTTCACTGTCGAGAAGTAGTTTCCAACCTGGAAAACAAGGATGGGTAACCAAAACAGAGCCAGGCAGTCTTTCTGAGTTGAGAAGAGAGATACTGGAGTTCAAGGAGGTGAAAGTGGCTAGATTATGTGGGGCAAATTACTGTAGAGGGGAAAACTGCTTGGAAAGAAAGTTCTGGACATCTGAATGTCCCTATTGAATCCTTGAATGAGTATGGAATTTGCAACTGTGTGAGAGGAAATAACCACTAGAAAGGAATAGGCAGAACTCTTTCCAGATCTCAAACAGGATTGGAAATAGTTCATATATTCACACAGCTGGAGGGATAGGGCATCATGATAAATGGACATTGCGTAAAATCATCAGAATGAATAGTGGGGAACAACATTCTTAATCTTAACAAACTTAAAAGCAATTCTTGAAGGATGAAACTAATTCAAATTAACTTGACTATATGCCACAATAAGTGGCATATATTTAGGGGAAAGCATTACAATCTGGCACTCATAGGGTTAATTTTTCAATGCCCAGCAGCCAATCAAAAATCGCTTGTCGATGTTAATATAGGCAAAAAAACAAACAAACAAAAAAACCCACACACATTATGCTAAGTGAAAGAAACCAGACACAAAGTACTACATATTATGCGATTCCATGTATTTAAATTGTAAATATAAATCAATTTATAAAGATAGAATTAGATTAGTGACTATGTAGGGCTGGCTAGGGAAGGAGAGAAGGATTTAGAGGTGACTGCTAAGGAGTATGGAGTTTTTCTTTTTTGGACTAATGAAATTGTTCTAAAATTTTTTGTGATGATGAATGCAGCACTGTGATTATACTAAAAGCAATTGATTGTACACTTTGGATAGATTATGGTATGTAAAAGTATCACAATAAAACTGCTTTAAAATTTTTTAAAAATCACTTGTCATAAAAGAATCAGGAACATATGACTAATAATTATAAGAAAAATTATTGAATAAAATGGAAACAGGAATGATAGAGATTATGGATTAAAAGATGGGGGTAGTAAATAGTTATGGTAGATATATTCCATATACAAAAAAGCAGAGAAAATCATGAACCTGAAAAACTCAGAAATAATTTTTAAAAGAAACCCAAAACGAAGTTTTTGTGTAAAAATTATACCTGATGCTAAAATACCTGATACTAAAATATATTGGATAGAAGTAAAAAATATTAAATGAAGTTTTTGACACAGAAGAAAAAAGTGAAATGTGGATCAATATAAAGAAATAAAGAATACTGGAAATACTAAATATATTGGTAAATATTAAGTATTTTCCTCATTATCTGCCCCAAGGCTGATTGAGTTATGTACCCCATAAGAAAACATGTTCTTAATCCACTCCTATGGGTGTGAACTCATTGTAAATAGGATATTTTGAAGATAATAGTGTTAGTTAAGGTATGGCCAACTGTATCAGGATGGGTTTTAATACTATTACTGGAGGTCTTACAGAAAAAAGCCATATGAAAGAGCCAGAAGCTACAAATCAAGAGAACCCAGAAGAGAAAGGAGAAGGCATTGCCATACGATGGGAAAGTCAAGGAGTCTAAGGATTCCTGACTAGCTAGAATATTACTCACTTTGGGAGAAAGTAAACCTGCTATCCTCTGAAACCATGAGCCAATAAATTCCATTTGTTTAGTCAACCCACTGTGTGGTAATTGTCCTAACATTGTAAAGAAAATTTTATTTAAAATATAATTGATGGTTTACAACCAATGAATGGATAAGCAATATGTGGTGTGTGTATATATACTATGCTGCAGTAAAAAGAAATGAAATTGGGACACATATGATAACATAGATAAATCTTGAAGACATTATATTAACTGAGGTAAGCCAGACACAAAAGAACACATATTGCATAGTCTCATTAATATCCACTAAATATCAAGAATTAGTGCATGGAGTTAAAACCTAGAGTATAAGTTATCAGGAGATAAAAGGAGCCTGAGAAGGACTACTGATGCCTAATGTATGTAGAAGTTTTAATTAACTTGACTGTAAAAGTGTGGAAATGTATAGAGTTGTTGGTAACACATTATAGTGAGTAGTAGCTAATACATAAATGGGAATGTGACTGGAAAGGATAGTCTAGGGATGTAAATGTTAACTGAAAGAAAGCTAGAGAATAATCTAGGAACTGAATAATACAGTGAAACCAGAACTGGATGAGAATTGTGGTTGACAGTACAGATGCAAGAGTGTCCTTCTGTGAGCTAGAGCAGATGTATGTCATTATTGCAGGGTGGTGGAAATATGAAGAAGCATGGGAAAAATACAGTTGGTATGACCTATTAACTGTAGTTAACAGCAGTACTGTAATATTCATGCATCTATGCCAAAGAGGTACTGTGTTGATAATGGCAGAGTGGGGATTAGTTCCCCCACCTTGTCAAAGGCATGGTTAAATGATTTATTAAAGTTAATCTGTTCTTGCTTCAGAGCAAAAATACCTCTGTCCTTGCTCATCTGCACAAGCCATCTATTTTTGCTTGTTGAAAATGGCTTCCTCTTGCCTTTTCTACCACTAGATAGGATGTGAGTCTAGAGACAAGGTTTGTTGTTCCAAGACGTTTTAAAACATCCTTGAGAAATTTAACTTTACCCACAGCCCTTGGCTGAATCAAAAAATACATAATATATAAGCAAGAGAAATAACCCAGACAGACCCCTCCCTGCATGAGTTTTGGCGTGGGAGTCTTTCATTCCCGCAGCAATTGGCATCTAATGTGGGGCAGCTGATTTTCCCCCTAGCTGAGGGGAATTTTTGCGGAGGGCTCCCGGGAACAGCCCAGTGTAACTACAATCCAGATGTTCATAGCTGCCAGTTACCACAGCTGCCCTTGGGGTAAGCGGCTCACTGGGTTCAGTCATAGGAATATGCCTGCATAGTGAGATTGGTCCAGACTACGCATCCTGCACAGACAGGCCATCAGCTGCCCTGAGAGAGGTAAGCTGACTGTAGACACTAGTATAACATGGGAAATACATTATCAAAGCAACAGGAGATCTGTCTCCGCAATTTACACAACTATTGAAAGCAGCTAATTGTAAAGTGAAAGAAGAACAAATGATTACATTACTTCTAACAGTACAGATCTTTTGTCCATACTTCCCCGACAAGGGAATCTTAGATTTTGAATTATGAGAACTCTAGACCTAGAATTATGGGTCAAATTGTAAACTTTGTGTTTCTGTTGGTGTGTTATAATTGTTTTTATGTGTGTCTGTCCAATGCCAGTGTATATTTTGGTGCCTCCAGATGGTAATATTAAACTAATGGATGGAAGTTCATAAAGAGCTCTATTCAAATGGCCAAAAAATAAATAAGTGCTTATATTAATAATAAGTATAAATGATAATAAGATCTCTACAATGATAAAAATTGTATTGATTTATGAAATTATTACAAGTTCATAAAAAATAGTTCTTGCCTAAATTGAAATGAATAGTTTATTTTTCTTCATTGGATAAAATGAAGGATGTAAAACTTAAATGAATATTAAATGAAGGCAAAAGGTTTGTGAGAATGCTACCTGAAATTTGATGTTTGTTCAAAAAAGTGTGTTTTGTCCTAAAATAAAATGGTTAGTTTTCATAAAATAAAAATGGAAATATACAGGACAAAATTTGAATGCATATAGCATGTTGTAACAACTATTGTGGTAGCGTTCAGTGAGAGAATGTATTCTGTGAAAATAAAATTTGTCTTATAAAATAATTATAGTCTATGTGGTTATGAACATAAGAAGTTTGTGAAAGCATTGTTTGAATTGAAGTGTTCAAATAACTAATTGCAATAAGTCATTATTTAACAGAAACTGAATTGATAACAATAACAAAAAGTAGCTTCTTAATAGGAAAACTTATTAGCAGCCAGCCTCCCCCATCCAACTTGTTTCTAAAAACTGTTTCTAGTATTGCATGCTACTAGGTATTTGAAATAAAAAAGTTATATGTCCATATAAGCAAATTGAATCATTTTTTTGACAAATTTGTTTAGTGTTCGTGGTAATTGCATGTTGTAAAAAGTTTGCTTGGAAACAGTTTCCAAAATTATTTTGGTAATTTATGTATGAAGGGTGTATGAAGTGTGTTTTTATTATTAAGGAGACAGAAAATGATTTTGTCATAAGATAAAATGACTAGTTATTAAGAAAGAGTAAAATTTAGGACAAAACCTGAATGAATACAGAAAGTGCAGAAGGTGTGTGGAAAAGGAATTTTTGTGGATAAATTTAAATAAGATTTGATGGGTCTATCTTTTAAGTTTTAAAAGCCTTAGTATCAAATAGTCTACTAATGCAAAGTTAAATTTTGTTCTTCCTCAAAGTTTCTTATGTCATTAGTCTACTTTAATAAAAATTTATAAAGGGTTTTTCTCATGAATAATCAAAATATAAAGAAAGTCTGTTTTATCAAAATAGCTTCTTGTACTTTAACTGTATCATGCCCTTGGCTGCTTAAGAAAAACAAGTCATCACTTTTTTTAAAAAAATTTTTTGTCTTTATTTGATTTTTTAATGTTACATTAAAAAAATATGAGGTCTTCATATACCTCCCAACCCCCTCACCCCACTCCTCCCCCCGTAACAACAACCTCCTCCATTATCATGAGACATTCATTGCACTTGGTGAATACATCTCTGAGCATCGCTGCACCTCATGGTTGATGGTCCACATCATAGCCCACACTCTCCCACAGTCCACCCAGTGGGCCATGGGAGGACATTCAATGTCTGATAACTGCCCCTGCAGCACCACCCAGGACAACTCCAACCCCCACAAAATCCCCCACATCACATCTCTTCCTCCCACTCCTTACCCCCAGCAGCCACAAAAGTCTGATCACTTTTAAGAGAACATAATGTTCAAACATGCTTTCTCAATGTCAAATCCTGAAAAGTTATCTTTTATTTCAAGCTGTTGCAAAGGATTTGTTCTTTTACCTTGAAAGAAATGAAAAAGTAAAATAGTTAAGTTCATTTAATATGTTATAAGTTAAATGAACAATATTTAAAAGTATTATAAAATTAAAAGGGATTCTTTAACCCTCTGTTAAAGTTGTATGAGTAAAAAGTTCATATGAATAGAGTATATAAATTTCCTAAAAAACTTAATAATGTTCCAACATAATATTAAAAAATATGTTGTTAATCATAATTTATTATTAAAAATAATACATATCACAAAAACAATCTCTCTGCCTGAAAATCAAAAAGCAAATGCTTTAACTCATACTCATCTAATTTATACTGAAAGCTGCTGCAAGGTAGATGCTTTAACTCATATTAGTCCAGTTCACATTGAAAGCTGCCACAGAGTGATATAAAACAGTAAGCCATTATAAATTAAAGTAACACCACTGCTGTGTGCAGCAACCCTAAATATTGTTAGTTTATTACAAAAATTGATATCCAATTATGTCACTATCACTTTATTTTAAAAATTGCTAAAGCTTTCTCTGATATATCCTAGGCAAATCAAGACAGCCTGCATTCACCCTCATGTGAAAAAGCCAACAGTAAATTTTACAGCACTTTCCCAAAACTGTGTGCATAATCCAATCATCTTCCTAGCCTAATAACAAAAATTTAGCTGTATAAAAAACCTGTGGTTTTAACCCTATTTCATTATATTAATAATATTGTGTTAACAAATAATTTTTTTTACAAAATAATCTCACACTACCTTAAAACTATTCTTACAAAACAAAAATGGGGAATAGGATGTTAGGTCTAACCTGTTCAAAGGACATCATACAAATAGCCTTATATATTTTAATTTTTTTAAATTGCAATGAGGACAGTTATCCAACCACAGAATTTGTTTTGTAATTTCACAACTTTTACTATCCACTTATTGTTTATGTATGCTCATGTAAGAATATTATACTTCAATAAAATTTTTTAAAAAGTTAAAAAAGATAATTATGGTTTAAGACAAAAATAATAACAATGCATAGTAGAATTTGAAACATATATACAATACAATACAAAGTATGATAAAACTTCCTCTACATGATATACAGGAGGCCAAAATGTAAGTGAACTGTTGTTATAAGTATCTTACACTATAAATAGGTGTATAATATTTTTGACCATAGACTTTGATAAGTTAAAATTTTATGATGTGCCCCTTGGAGTTACCACCTATACATAAATGTATATATGTGTATACTAATGGCTAAGAAATCAAATCATGGCTAATAAGCCAATTGTGGAGATAAAATTGAATTTCAGAAACCTCAATACAATAGAAAATAGTAAAAGAGAGATAAAAAGAATAAAGAATATACAAGAGACAAACAGAAAGATGTATACTGAAACCCACACATATTGATTGAAAATAAATTAAATTAGTAAATGTAAAATTTACCAATATCAGGAAGTGAGAGAGAGGATATCATTATAGAACCATCTGCCCCATAAGATCTAAGCCTCCTCTCAATCTGAAGCAGAGTGGGCATAACCATTCTCAAATCCTCAAGACTGAGGAATGAACAAACATAATGGGGGAATGTAACCATGCCCCAAAGTAGACTTATTATTATTTTAGTAACAGAAGAACTTGTATGATATAAAGATAATGGTTACCAGAGATTTGGGGGAGGGGGGCAGGTGGGAATAGGTGGAATGTAGGACGTTTTTAGGGCATTAGAATTGTCCTGCATGATATTGCAACGATGGATATAGGCCATTATATTTTATCAAATCCTATAAAATTGTACAGTGCAAAGTGTAAACCATAATATAAACTATCGACCTTGGTTAGTAGCAGTGCTTCAATATTTGTACATCATTTGTAACAAATGTGCTGCATTAATGTAAGATGTTATTAAAAGGGGAAAATGTGGGAGGGGGAAGAAGTAGGGTGTATGGGAATCGCCTATACTTTCGATGTAATCTTGTGTAATCTAAATCTTACTTAAAAATATAGTTTATTATATGAAAAAAGGGTATGAGGAAATTTTATGAACAAATTTATAACTCATAAATTTGACAAATTACATAAAATGGACATATTATTTAAAAGGCACAAACTAGTAAAGTTCTACAGAAGAAATGGAAAATTTTAGTACTATATTTATAATCCTATATATGTGTATGTATGTAATGTGTATATACACACACACATATTGAATAGAATTTTAATTTTTAGTTTAAAAAAACACCAGAAAGTTCAACTCCATGCCCAGATAGCCTATTTATGAATACCAATTCAATACAAATGCTTTCAGAAAATGAGAGTGGGGAACTTTTTAGTTCATTTCATGAGACCAGCCTCACTATGATTTCAAACCAGAAAGTCATTAAAAGAAAACCATACCTCAATGGCCCTGATAAACACAGAAACAAAAATCTTTCACAAAACAGTAGCAAATGAAATACAGAAATGTAAAAACATAATATATCATGACCCGATAGTGTTTATCATAGAAATGCAAGGTGATCTAACCTCTAAAAAAATAATCATAGTAATTTGCTTTGCAGCACAATTTTTTAAAAAGTCATGATGACCCATCTCAAATGGTGTAAATCATTTGGACAAAAATAACATTGATTCATGATAAAATGTCTCAGCAAACTAAAAATAAAAGGGTATTTCTTAAATGTGATAAAAAGGATCTATGAAATACCTATAGCTAATGTTACACTTAATGAAAAAATTAGTGTTTCCTCCTTAAGATAAAAAAACAGAAAGGAATTTCACTCTCACTACTCCTATTCAACATCATCCCAGGAGGGCCTAACATTTCTGTAATGCAAAAATTATTAATGACATGCCATGTGTTCTCCATGTCCTCTATGTGCTGAGAAAGCAAGGGTCTGGACATCATGAAGCCTCCATTGCAGCTGGACCCAGCTCATCACCCATCCACTGACACTGTGGAGAGTCCACTGGACACCAGGAGCCTGGGACAGCACCCAGACCTGAGATATCCCAGATTTTCTCAATGGGCTGAGGTTAAGTAAGAGGTTACATAATGTGTTCAAGGTCAAGGGGCTGGTTGGTGGTGGAACCAGGAGGCTACACCTGTGTTTTCTGATCTCCTATAATCTTCTGAAGAGCCATATGCTCCCTGTCAGTCACTGGTGCCTTCTCTTGGAACCTTGCCAGAGCATCTCTCTTCCTTCCTCACCACCCTACCTGCTACACCTGTGTGCTGAATTTATACTACACTAACTTGAACCATTTGTGGGCTACTTTGCAAGTGTTCTTAATCTTTAATCTTGTTGAATAAAGGAAATTTGAATTTGCTGTGCTGCATGCAATAAATTCTTGGCTTCTGGCTGGGTTGGGGCCATTTCGAGGCAGATTCAGCAGCAGCCCCACACAGATGCTTCCTGTTGTAAAAATTTGCCCAACAAATGATGAGTCCACCCAACTAAGAAGTGACAGTGCTGGATCAAAGGTGCTGCCTCCCACCCGCCCGACCCAAGGTATCTTTCCTCCTGGAGATGGCCACCTGCTCTCCATGAAAGGATTCTCAACCCCATGCCCTGGTGATAACTGCTCCCATTTGTAGAGGCTCCCAAGTGCCAGGTGCTGTGCCAAGTGCTTTACCTCTACCAGACTTGGGGAAATGGGGGATCCCAACATGCCACGGATGAGGAAATAGCAGACAAACTAGCCTGTTCTTGGTTGTCAGCCTGAATTTAAGCCCATCAGACTTCTCGTGCTGTCGGGACCAATGTGGAGGCTGAGGATCCAGGGTTGCCAGGCGGGAGGACAGACGTGCCCTGCACTCACAACCAGTGGCAGGCAACAGATGAGCACTGTTTCCAGGGTCTCACAGGGGATAAATTCAGTCCATCTGAGTTTGTATTTTGACTAGTTCCTATCAAACGTGCTCTGAGCACTTAGCTAGAGAAAGGTGGGGAGGAGGGGTGGAGGGAAGAAGAGGAGAAAGCTCAGCAGAAGCGTGAGCCTCTGCTGAACAAGTGAGTCAGTCACCAGGGGAGGCTGTGCCCAACTCAGTCCTCCATGACTTTGCACGTGCCTTTCCCACCACCACTTTCCCTCTCCCTGCCCATCGCCATTGCCGACACTCTTCCCCTTCTTGAATGCTCAAGTCAAATGTCCCCTCCTCCATGAAATCTTCCCCAGTTTCTCCCAACTGGGAATGATGCCTTCCTTCTGTTAGTTTCCAATGTGTGTTCTTCCTTCCTTGTCTTACACTTACTGGTGGCTGTGCCTTGCCTTCTTCCACTAGACCATGAGTTCCTCAAGGGCAAGCCCACACCATCTGGTAAAAGGTCATGTATGACAGTATAAGCTAAAGAAAAATCTCCTAAGTGAACAAGTAAATAAAATAAATGTCCTTATTCTTTAAAAAAAGACAATTCTGGGAAGTGAATTTGGCTCAATAGATAGAGCATCCAACTACCACATAAGAGGGCCAGGGTTCAAACCCAGGCCTCTCCTGACCCATGTGGTGAGCTGGCTGGCATGCAGTGCTGATGCACAAGGAGTGCCATGCCACGCAGTGTGACCCCCATGCAGGGGGAGCCCCATGCATAAGGAGTGCACCTCATAAGGAGAACTGCCCAGCACGACAAAAGTGCAGCCTGCCCAGGAGTGGTGCCACACACATGGAGAGCTGACGCAGCAAGATGACGCAACAAAAAGAGACACAGATTCCCAGTGCTGCTGGCAAGGATATAAGTAGACACAGAAGAACACACAGTGAATGGACATAGAGAGCAGACAATGGTGGGGAAGGGGTGGGGGGGCAGGGAAGGAGAAAGAAATTAAAAAAAAGACAATTCTAAAATTTATATGGAAAGGCAAAGGATCTAAAATAGCCAAAATAAATTTGAAAAGGAAGAAGATATTGGAGTACTAAATCTACTTATAATCTATATGATGTCTAAGATGCCTTTAAAATTTAAAGTTTTGTCTCAGCAGTGAGGCCTGTGAAGACATGGAGAAGCCAAAAGGATCTCCATGGCAGAATTGGGCTGCATAGGTTGGAGGTTTCCATTCACTAGAGGATCATGGCTCATCCTTGACTTTGTGCATTTGCATGGCCCAAGCCAAGTTCACTGTTTACCAATGCCCTTCTGGTGCCCAGTACTTTCACTCTGGCCCCAAAATGATCTTTCTCACTCCAAGGTGGGTGCCTAGGCACTGCCCCTTTCTGTTTACCTATGCTTAATTGGGCTCTTTCATACTGTCTTAATTTCCTGTTGCAATCACACATATCATGAAATGGGTTGGCTTAAACAACAGGGACTTCTTAGATCATGGTTTTGAGCCTAGGAGAAGTCCAAATTTGAAGCATCTGCAAGGCAATGGGTTTTGCTTGAAGACTGTGGCATTCTGGGGCCGGCTGACTGTGATTTTTGGGTCCTTGGTGTTTCTGTCACGTGGCAATGCATATGGCAGCATCTTCTCCTTTCCCTTCCTATTCTGTTTACTTCACCTTCCTTTCCTCCCTGTGGCTTTCTCTATGTCTGAAGTTTATTCTGCTTATAAAGGACCTCAGTAATCTGGATAAAAGTTCAACTTGACTGAGTTGACTACAATTTAACAAAAAATAACACCTTCAAAGGGTCTTATTACCAGTGGTTTCATACCCAAAGAATGGATTGAGGTTAAAAATAATTCTCCTCTGAAGTACATAATTCAACCTAATATTCACACATTTCTTTTATAGCTGACAGATTTATATCCATTCTTAAAGACACAGCTCAAGAAACTCTTTCTTTGTGAAACCATCCTAAGTCTTCTTATATCCAAGGAAGATCTGTTTAACTTCCCCCACCCCTGTATACTCATTACACTTGCTACATAGCATTTGTTTGGTTTTATTTTATTCTGTTTCTTCACTTTAAAAAAATGAATTTCTCAGGGGCAAAAGACAGGAATATTCATTGCTATCATCCTATCATTTAGCAAAATACCTGACAGCTGCCATGCATTATAAATAATTGTTATTATAATGGTTAATAACCTTCAAATATTTATGGTTTCTGTTAGTTATTTTATATGCATCATTTTTTTCAATGCCACACTTTTGAGCTGTGTTTTTTTTTTATTTTTCCTATTTTTACAGACAAGGAAACTGAGGTACAGACTAATCACATAACTGTTATTGAGCACAAACAAAGTCCTTGCCCAATGACTTTCAAATGATCAATTCCTGAGACACTGGGATTTCAAAGAAAAAAGAGTTTATTGTGAGATCCTAGCAAGAAGGTCAGATGGCCTAATGGCTTAAAAATCTGTCTGCCAAAATTTGAGGAGTTTAGCGTTTTTATGGATTGCCCCAACTAGCAAAGCATTAGACCTATCCCAAAAGGGGGAAATATTATACAAATGAGTTTCTGTGGCTACGAGATTTCAAAGTGAGTTGAGAGATCTTTCCACAGGTTATATGTCTCAGAAGCATCATATTGACTGCCACAGTAAATAGGACCTCAAATAATGGGACTCCTGAAGGCTCTAGAGACATCTGGATATTATAGACAGGCAGAGAACCCCAGGAAATTGGTACCCCATGAGGGGGCATTACCTTGGAATATATGATAGCCTATCTCCCCAATTAGACTTATAATTTCCCCATACATGTTCTTCTGCCTCTTTTATTTGAACCTAGAATTAGCACTTTACCTATTAATTATGTGTCCCAGAGACGAAAATCTTCCAGCTGTCCATACTGGTTGAGTCCTGAATCTCAGCAGAGTTGCAGCCACCACCTACTCTCTAGTTCATCGGACTCACCAAAGACAACTAATGAAAGGATGATGATGGCAATGCCCATCCCAAAAAACAGAGTATCTACAACTCTAAGCAAAACAGTTCCATCCATCTGCCCCATGGGATCCAAGCTCCATCTTAATCGGAAGCAGAGTAGGCATCACCATCCCAAAATCATCAAGATTGAGGAAATAAATAAACATAAGGGGGGGGGGGAGAATGTAACTATGGACCAAAGAAGACATTATTCTAGTAATGGAAGAACTTGTAACACTGATAAAAAGACAGTGGTCACCAGAGGTTCTGAGCAGAGGGAGAGGGAAAACAGGTACATGGAGCATTTTTGGGACATTGAAATTATTCTGTATGATATTGCAATGATAGGCACAGGCCATTATACATTTTGTCAAAACCTGTACAATTGTGCAGTGGAAAGTGTAAAGCATAATGTAAATTATAGACCATGGTTAGTAGCAATGCTTCAATATGTGTTTATCAATTGTAACGAATGTACCATACTAATGAAAGTTATTGTTAATGTGGGAATGTGTGGGAGGAGAGAGGATTGAGTATACGGGAATCTCCTATATTTTTGATGCAATATTTATGTAATCTAAAGCTTCTTTAAAAATAAAGGAAAAAAAAACAAACAAAACCAATCGCAAGCATACGTACAAGTGAGCCTCATTCAAAATAACGTTAAACAAGGGTCAGACAATGACAGAGTTTCAGTAACTTCCTGTATTACCTTTCAGCTATTCTATAATATACTGGAAAAAGTAAGGAACAGCACCTATACAGCTGTATTCAGTATTCATAATCATTTGTTAATTCTTAACTCTTGGTTATATAACTTGCCTCAGTTTACAGGGCTAGGAGGAACTGTAGATGATTCAGATTTTGTTGGCTTCAAGAACTTTATCTATTAAAACAAATTATTTTACATATAACCCCAAACCTAACAGGACTCCTGGAACATAGTTAACACTCAATAAATGCTGGTGGATTCACCAAATGAGCCCAGAGCAGGGCCCAGAGGTAGCAATTACAAATATATGTACCAGCACTAGAAATTATTTCCTGCTATAATAGAAAGATTAGCCTCAGCTTCTATATTTATTTGAGATATGGTGATGGGCAAAAAAGGGTAAATTATAATTTTTTTCCCTACCCATTTAAAGCAAGCCTCCTTACTCTCTCACTTCACAATTCTCTCTAGCTTCTATTAAGTCAGTATGACTGAGATCCAGTTGATGAGTCTCAGTGCCCTTCAGCAGTGTGAAGCCCTTGGGCAAACGGTGAGAACAATTGCAAGAGGCACCAGTCTTCACTTTGTGTCCTAGAACTGGATCTATATACCTTATTAGCAACTAACAGTTCATTTAATGTTCTCCAATTTTCCAGCTCAAATGGCCTACCTCAGGGACAATTCAGACAATTAGACAATTAGAAAGAACCACAAATGCAGCAAAATACCCTCATTCTTCAAAGGATTTGATATCATCAGGGAATTATAGCTTTATTATTAGGAAAATATTTAGGATAAAACAGCAATCTTAGTAGATTTTAAAGTCTATATTTTGCTTTATTTTTATCCTCTTACTGTATGGAAAACATAAATGCATTTCTAGTTGCCAGGTCCAAGACATTCAGGCAAGATACTTAATCTCTTCCTCTGTGCATGGCAGGTATAATAAGATGTTTATAAACATGAGAAATTAAGAAGTACCAACCTTGAATGTAACCCCCAGTTGGCCCCAGAAGGTCTTTACATTTTATGATTAGGTATATCTCATCCATGTAGGAAATACTGCCATCCTTTTTTTTTTTTTTTTTTTTAGAATGGGCACAACAGCTTAGATGCAATGGAGAAAAAAACACACCTTAAGAACTAAACAGCAGTGGACACTTAATACACTGCGCTTTGTTTATTATGCTTAATATCACTGCCATGAATCCTAGCATACTGGAATTTAGTAAAACTATATGGAAAATGCATAGATGCAATCTTTGAAATGCATTGTTTCCTTACACCTGAGAAATGGCAGGATATGCTACTTTGAGCTTATGTGGAAAGCCATAATGAGGAGTTGGCAAGAATATGTACCAATAAGTCATCATGTTGCCTCTTTACTAGCTTATATTCTTTTCTATCATTTCAAGTTCTCCATTTGTATCATTTCTTCCTATATATTTTACATCATCCCATATTTTCACGGTAATCTTAACTTTCCATTTCTGAGACAGCCAAGGCCTCACAACATGGTTATGGAAGTAGACACATGCACCTTAAACAACAGAAGGATAATTACAAGCAACTGTCAACAAAATAAAATAAGGCACTCCAAATTGAATACATAAGTATGCCAATTAATTATGCCTTTATGTTATCCTTGTAGCTTTTTCTACTATCATGACATTCTATTCAGAATGTAAAATTCTTCAAGTAGAGATGATAAAATTAACCTGCAGAGACATATGTGACTTATCTAAAGAATTGCTTCGTTGTTATTTTATTTGTGCAGTAAATGATTATTAAAATAAATCTCTGGTATTTGGAACCCAGGGCTATTCATTTCCCTGTGCTACTCACATTCAGCCCTAAAGATTCATGAGTAGTGATGGACCTAAAACGTTCACCATGCATAGTGATTCCTTAGATAGAAGGTGTTATGTTAATAGAAGATCACAATAATTAACTTGAAGCAAGGCCCTGTTTATCAACAGACATTCACTGATTCATAGATGCAAGTT
This sequence comes from Dasypus novemcinctus, assembly GCF_030445035.2. Classification (NCBI taxonomy): domain Eukaryota; kingdom Metazoa; phylum Chordata; class Mammalia; order Cingulata; family Dasypodidae; genus Dasypus; species Dasypus novemcinctus. Next base: position 29,932,020 of record NC_080678.1, on the reverse strand, counting down.
ACCATAATGGATATTCCCTATCAGTGTTTAATTACCAAGGTAGGAGCTTGGGTTTTGATGCTTTATTTTATTTTATTTTATTTATTTTATTTTATTTATCCCCACACTCCCCTCCTCCCTGGCAGCTTGCTTGCTGCCTGCTCTCTGTGTCCATTCTCTACGCATTCTTCTGTGTTTTTGCTTGTCCCCCTTTTTTGTTGCATCACCTTGCTGAGTCGGCTATCTGCGGTGCTTGCAGACCAATGGCAATCTGCAGTGCCTGGGCGGGCAGCTCTCCGCAGCATGCAGGTGAGCCTGCCTTCACAAGGAGGCCCCCAGACGTGAACCCAGGGCCTCCCATATGGTAGACAGGAGCCCAACTGATTGAGCCACAGCCACTTTCCCTTTGATGCTTTTTTAAGGGGGTAGAATGCTTTTCTAATTTAGCATTATTCATTTTTAAAGATCATTCCACAGTGCAAAAGATCATCCAATTAAGGTAAGGGGTAGAGATATGCAAACTACATTTTTAAAGGAGGCTTTGTCAGTATTTGCTACATTTTTTCTCAGCTCCAATAGTTCTCTTACCAAATAGATGGTGTCAGGTAACAATTTGCACTGTCCTCACTGGGCAGTAGAATATTTTGTATCACAGTACTTGGTGCTAGGACTATTTTGGGTACTGTCAACTCTGAGAGATAAAATCCAACTGAGAAAGCACTAAGCTGGATCTCAAGGATCTCAAGGACCTCAAGAGCTTTACTATGTTAAATAAATTTCTAGGTCCCTGGGATTTGACATGTTTACCCCCTACAGAGTGAAAGTCCATTGCCCTAGTCATATATATGTGTGTGTGTGTGTACACATATATGTATATATGTATACATATATTTATAATTTTAGAGCCTCTTTCTGATTTTGTGAAAAAAGAGAGAAAAGAAAGAAAGTATTAATACGTGAAGGAAAAACATTTATTATTGTCAAGACAAAAAACTGGAGGAGAAGAAAAGGAAGGGGGCTGGAGAGTAGGAAGAGGAGAAAATACTTAGAAGGAGCAGATGGTATTCACTAAAGCTTCAATCTACTGTGCAGGGTCTCTGCTATATAATTATCTACTCTTACTCATTCTTTTAATGAAATTTACAAGTAACACTAGATTTTAGAATTTCGTTAAGGATGGACTTTTGCTTTTTTCTACTTCTTTCATTGATGCTATTAAAGTCATCATGTATATTGAAAGGAAAGTACATTTCTACTCCGTGAATGCTGTTTTAATATTTCCTAAGCATAGTTTTAAAATATTTGATTAGAAGAATGATAAATGCCATCTGGAGAGATTTTTCTCAAAAGGGAAAAAAGATGGGTATATTTATAATTATGAAAACTGAGAATATAACTAATTCTCAAGGGAGGTAAAATTTTAGGATTTTATGTGATGAAGAGTTATTGTGAATAATTATCCCTTTACTATAAATAATAATATATAATACTTGCTAGTTCTTCAATGGAGATAGATTGAGAAGTTTATCTGATTATGCTGTTAAATTCAAAGCAGTTATAAAATGACTTTTGAAAACTAGATGCAATTGGAGCTCATTTGACCAGTCCATTTTCATCATAATGGAATTTTTAAATGAATACAGGGAGAATAAAGGACCTATTAAAATAAGTCACCTGATCCAGCCATAATCTATTGTCAATGAACACTTGTTCCCTACAGTAATGTCTGAAGGAATTGGGGGAGACTGGTTTAAAATGGCACACTTATCTCAGTTTTCCTCCCTCTCTCTTAATGATCTATTGAGAATAAAACCTGTTTTCTCTCAGAAGTAATGACCATTCAGCCTACCTATTCATTTTCCAGTAAAGAATAGAAAGAAACAAAACTGACTCATAGGTCCTAGACAGTATCAAGGGGGTAGGTGAAGACACACAAATGCATTCATATGGTGAAAGAGGCATTATTCCAGAGAGGAGCCACGAAACAAAATGCAGGTTGAGGAAACTGGAAATCTAATTGTATGGGTTGTTTGAGTCCTACCTATCAAGAAGACCACTTCTCCTTGTGCCAAAAATAGAATTGTATGCATGATTCCACCATGGTGACATGATGTCACATCATTCAGGACTGAGATTCCTGTCAGAAATTAAATTACAACTGTCCAGCTGGCCGCATGTGGCAGCATCTTTTTTTCTCTTCTGGTTCCATTGGCTTTCAGTTTTTGACTGCTCCATTTGCCTTCTCTTTCTGTGTCCAATTTCCTGTGCTTCTAAGGAATGGGTTAATGCCCAGTCTCACTCAGTTTGGGTACACCTTAACTAATAACATCTTTAAAAGTCTATTTACAAATGGCTTCACACCCACAAGACTAGGGGTTGGAACCTGAACATGACTTTAGGTAAAAGAATCCAGTCCCCAACACCATTTAATTCCAATTATAGTATAAAAGAAATCCAATTTTAAGATTGGAAAAAGAAAAAAATTAATTTTATAATCAAATTTAGTGCCTAGAACTAGGCTTTATAACACATTAAATCTAGAAACAATAACTTAAACAAGTCCCAACAAATCTTTGAATTCTACTTTCTTGATAAATGAAATTTTTGTTTCCTTCTTTGAAAAGCCTATTCCATGAAGCTGCTCTTTTACTTGCCTGAGAAGGGAATCCAAGCTCATATTCCCACCTTACCAGATATTAGTCATGCTAAGTATATCTAAATTCCAGCAGTGAATACAATGTAGGATAAAACTGCAGTTTCTTATCCCTCCCTATACCTCTTGATGAAGCCCTTTGACTATATATTACATTCTATTTGATTTTGTTGGATTCAGAAGTTGACTGCTTAAAGAGTTGATTAATGTATCCATCACACTGAACTTCCAATCTCATCTAACACCACATTAATGATTGTTGGATAACCTCTTGAAAGTTACATATAAATTGATTTTTGAATACACAATATTTTTAATGAACTCTAAAGAAGCTCATCACAACCCTTGGGGGATATAAATTCTCTCTTCCTAATTTATATAGTTAACTAATTATTTTTAATTAAGATTTTTTTTCAGTGAATCCACCTATGAGATCATTTCGTCAAGGAAACAGGATTTCATATACATACAGATTCCCATTTACATTAGTGAGAATATTGAAATATGGGTATGTTAATAAGGGAGTGAAGTCACCAAGGTGGTGGAGTGAGATGCTTCAGGGTTTCTTCACCCAAAGATTTTTTTTTTACAAATCAATTTTATTTATATACATTAATAAAACATAACTCCATCTGAAGTATATAATCAATGGTATTCAGTATAATCACATAGTGGTATATTCAACACTTCCATCATTATTAGAGCATTTTCCTTATTCCAATAGTAATAAACAAAAAAGAACAAACAAAAACCTCATTACCTCTCAATCTCTCCATTCCCCTGCTGTACATAGCTGCTATTCTGTTTCTGTTTCCCTAGTTTATTTGTATTTATATTTTATAAAAACAGTCTTATATACTATTATATCCATAATCATATTTTACATGAGGTTTCACTATATTATATAGTCCCATGTTACATTTTTCAGGTTTCCTTCTAGTAATACACATGAACTTAGACTTATCCTTTCAATGACTGTCATACCCATATAATAGCTCTACTAGTTACAAACACTATGATATGCTTTCACCAGTTCTATTCATTTCCAAAGATTTACAAACAGCTGTTTTCTAACCAATTCTGCACACATTAGCCCTCAGCTTTCCATTCTCCACCCTTGTTCTATTTTCTGATGACCTACATTCTAATTATTAACTCCATGAGTGTATTAGTCAGCCAAAGGGGTGTTGATAGAAAGTACCAGAAATCTGTTTGCATTTATAAAGGGCAATTATTTGGGGTAGAAGCTTACAGTCACCAGGCCATAAAGTGTAAGTTATTTCCCTCACCAAAATTTGTTGCCATGTATTAGAGCAAGATGGGTGCCAATCTCTGCTAGGGTTCAGCTTTCCTTTTCCTCCTAAGGCTCAGTGGCCCCAGCTCCTTCTGTTCTTACCTTTGGTTAGCATAAGGCTTGTTTTTCTCCCCAGGTCTTGTTTCTTTCCAAGTTTTCTCAGCTGTTCAGTGCTCTGGTCTATTCAGCTACAAACTATCAGGAAAATGGCTTGGCTCTCTCCCTGGGGCTCCAGTGTCCAAAATTAAACTCTCTATGATATCCTTCTCTGTATATTTATTTCCATATAAGAGTCTGTTTTATCCCCACCAAGGGTGTGGGGACTCAGTGATGCACACCCTAATGATGTGGTCAAATACAAGCCCTAATCTTAATTTAAAAAAGTAAAAGTGAAACCTCTGAATCTAATACAATCTAACACACCCAGAGCAACAGTCCAGTTTACAAACACAATCCAGTAACTCTTTTTTGGAATTCATTAACAATATCAAACTGCTACAAGGAGTTGACACAATATATTTCATAGTAGCGCAATCATACAGTGTTTGTTCTTTTATGTCTGGCTTGCATCACTCAACATAATGTCATATGCTTCACAAATTTATTTCTTCTTACTGCTGCATAATACTCCATTGTGTATATACACCACACTTTATTTATTGGTTGATGGACACCTGGGTTGTTTCCAACTTTTGGGAATCATAAATAATGCCACTATGAGCATCATTTTGCAGATGCCTGTTTGTGTCACTCCTCTCAGTTCCTTCTTAGTAATGGTATTGCCAGGTTATATAGCAAGTCTATACTCAAACTCCTTAGGAACTGCCAAATAGTCCTCTACAGTAGTTGTATCATTCTACATTCCTAACAATGAATAAGCATTCCTATCTCTCCACATCCTCTCCAACACATGTAGTTTCTAATTTTTTAATAGTGGCGATTCTAGTAGGTGTAAAATGATATCTTATTGTAGTTTTGATTTGCACTTCCATAATCACTAGTGATGTTGAACATTTTTTCATGTATTTTTTCATTATCTGTATTTCTTCTTTGGACAATTGTCTTTTCTTCACCCAAAGAATTTTTCCTCCCCTGAGATGGCTCCCTCATATATTTGCTTGTTGTGTTTGCTCATTGTCTGCTTATTGATTTTTACTCATTGTCTGCTTGCTTTTGCTCGATGTCTGCTCATTGTCTGCTCATTGTTTGTCTTCTTTAGAAGGCACCAAGAACTGAACTCAGGACCTCCCATGTGGGAGGCAGGTTCCCAACTACCTAAGCACTCCCCTCTTTACCCAAAGATTTTTAAAAGATAAGCAAAAAGTAGCAGAATCATCTTTTCAGAGGTCTAGAAAACAGTTAAATAAAGAAAAAGAAAGCAACTTATAAGTGGTCTGAAAACCCCATGATACCTTTGATGGCCATTCTCCCACTCTTCCTAGATAGCCATGGAGCAAGCTCACGATCCCAGTGCAGGTCTTTGGCCATGCTTCTGCAGGGTACATAATTGCATTATGCTCATTTTGGGGTGAATGTATGCCTGTACCAACATATCTGGTAGCTGCCTGAAGGACTAAACAAAGATTCTCCTCTCTGTCTGCCTGGTTCTAGCACTTGTTGGAATGTAGAAGAAGTCTGCAAGGCAGTTAAAATGCTGTATGAAAACAATCAAAACCAAGCTGCTTGGGGAAAATTATTAGTAGCCTTAACACATACAATAGAGCACCCAGGACTAGAAGAAAGATGATACTTCTTATGGGGAAAAAAGAGCTTTTGACGTTTCTATATACATGGAGAAATTCATAAGGCCATGAACTTCTTTAGGCACATTGTAAGGTTGGCTTAGCTGCAAAAGAGAGTACACACACAGAGCCAATCTTCAAAGCCTAGTAAAGTTGTTCATGTTCTCTCTCTTTCTCTTTCTGTCTCTGCCTCTCTCTCTTTGTTTGTCTGTCTCTCTTTCCCTTTCCTTTCCTAACTTATATACAGAACTATTTAAATTACCCAGTCTGAGGAATTAATAGTAAAAGAAATGAAGAAAAGTGAACAGAGCCTAAGAAACTTGTAGGATTACATTAAACACACCAATATATGCATTATGGAATTCAAAATGGAGAAGAAAGAGAAAGGGGGCAGAAGAAATATTTGCAGACATAATGACTGAAAACTTACCAAGTTTAATGAAAGACATTAATATGCACATCCAGGTAGCTAATGAACTCCAAGCAAGAAAAACCAGAGGCCCACACTGAAGCATATTATAATCAAACTGTTGAATGCCAAAGACAAAGAGAGAGTCCTGAAAGCTGCAGGAGAGAAGCAATGGGTCATGTACAAGGATCCTCAATAAGATTAAGTACCAATTTTTTTTTTTATCAGAATCTGTAAAGGCAAAAAGTTAGTGGAAGGACATATTTAAAGAACTAAAAGTAAAATGTGTCAACCAAGAATTCTATATCTGGCTAAACTATCCTATAAAAATGAGGAAGAAATTAAGATAGTCCCAGATAAAAGAAACTGAGTGAGTTTATTACCAATAGGCCAGTCCTACAAGATCACTAATAGATAAATCCTACCAATAAAAAGGAATTCTTCAAATTAAAAGAACACTAGACACTAGATCAAAGCCACATGAAGAAATAAAGATATCCAAAATGTGTAAATATAAATGCCAGTAGAATGTATTTTTGGTTTGTTACTCTACTTTTTACTTTTACAATTTAAAAAGCACATGCATAAGAAGTAATGATAAATCTTTAGTTTTGGACTTGGGGAAATATGTAATTTGTGACATGAATAACATAAAGAGATAGAGATGTATAGTAACATAGTTTATGTCATTGAAGTTAAATTGGTATAAAATCGAATGAGGTTCCTATAGATTTAGGATGTTAAAATTAAGACCCATGGTAACCATAAGGAAAATTATCAGACAAATATGCATAGAGTGAAATGAGAAGGAAATATATAGTGTGTGCTACAAAAGATCAATTAAATATAAAATTAAAGAGTAGTAGAAGAATTTAAGGAGAAAAAAAGCTTAAGAATTACAAAACCAAAGAGAAAAATAGCGATATAAATACTGCATTATCAATAATTGCATTAATTATAAACCAGTTAAACTCTCCAGTCAAAGTGAAGAAATTGGCAGAATGTATAAAAATGCGTGAACAAACTGTTTTCTGCTTATAAGAGACTTACCTTAAATTCAGACACAAGTAGGTTGAAAGTAAAAGGATGGAAAAATATCCCATGCAAATAGTAATCAACACAGTACAGGGGTGTTTATACTAATATCAGACAAAATAAACTTTAAATAAAAAACTGTTAAAAGGGACAAAGAAGGTCTCTCTAAATTGGTAAAATCATCGATTTATCAAGAAGGTAAACAATTACCAATAAAAATCCACCTAACTAAAGAACCCCAAAATAGATGAAGCAAATGGAATATGTAGGCAAAGGTCAATGAAGTAATATAGGACTTGAACAATACTACAGTCCTTCTAGAACTAACAGACACATATAGAGCACTTCAACCAACAAAAGCAGAATACATTCACAGGTGGATGTGATCATTCTCTACGACAGATCACATGTTAGGTCACAAAACAAAGCTCAATACATTTACGAAGATTGACATCACACAAAGTAGCTTCTTCTACCACAACGAAATGAAGATAGAAATGAATAACAGAAGAGAAACTGGGAAATTCAAAAATATGTGGAAGTTAATCAACATACTCTTAAACAACCGATGTATCAAAGAATAAATCAGAAGGGAAATAAGGGGAATAAAATAAAAATAAAACATACGAAAATTTATGTGCTACAGCAAAGGCAGTGCTCAAAGGAAATTTATAACTATAAATGCTTACATTAAAAAGAGAAGAAAGCTTTCCAGTCTGTAACCTAACCTTATACCTGGATCAATTAGATGAAGAGGAACAAAGTAAGTCCAAAGAAGGTAGCAGGAAAGAAATACTAAATATTAAAGCAGAGACAAATGAAATAGAGAACTTTAAAAAATATATAAAAATCAACTAAAACAAAAGTTATTTCTTTGAAAAGATCAAGAAAATTGCCAAACCTTTATTGAGACCAACAAAGAAAATAAGAATGCAAAGAAGAAAAATTAGAAATGAAAGGGAGGACATTACTACCAAACTTACAGAAAAAAAAAAAAGATTATAAGATGATATTATGAACAATTGTATGACAACAAATTAGTTAACCTAGATAAAACGAGCACATTCTTATAAACACATAAATTATTTACTGGCTCAGAGACAATTTCCATAAAAATTCCAACAGTCTTTTTGGGGAAATGGAAAAGCTAATCATCAAATTCATATGGAAATATTAGGAACCCGGAATAGCCAAAGCTGTCCTGAAAGAAGAACAAAGTTGGACAAACCCTTAACAATTTCAAACCTTATTACAAAGCTACCATAATGAAAACAGTGTGTTACTGACATAAGGGCAGACCTATAGACCAATGGAATAGAATTGAAATCTCATAAATAAACACTCATATATATGTTCAATTGATTTTTGACAAGGGCTCCAAGTCCACTCACTGGGTAAAGAATAGTCTCCACAACAAATGGTGATGGCTACACTGGACAGCCACGTAAGGAAGGATGAAAATGGACCCCTATCTTACACCAAATACAAAAAGCAACTCAACAATAAATATTCTGTCATAAAACAAAATGAAGATATGATATATGCTGGCACATGGATGAACATGGAAAAAAATCATGTTGAGTGAAATAATCCAAAGGCAAAAGGACAAATATTGTGTGATTTCCTTTATTTCAAATAACTATAATATGCAAAGTTAAAGATACAGGAAGTAGATTGCAGGTTACCAGGGAGGTGAGGGAAGAATGGAGAATTTATTGGTTAATACTTAACATGTACAGAGTTTTTGCTCAGGATGATGGAAATTTTGGTAATAGATGGAAGTTATGGTAACACAATATTGTGAATGTAATTAATACCACTGAATTGTAGAGTTGTAGGTAAAGTGGAAATTTTAAGATGTATGTATATTAGCACATTAAATTTTAAAAAATACAATGACAAATAATTCCATGTTCCATGCTGCTGGTGGATACGTTAGGGTGGTAGTGACAGTGGTATTGGTAGGGTAAGTATAAGTTTAAAAGATAATTGGTTAATACTTAATAGGTGCAGAGTTTTAGCTTGTTGGTAAAGCTTTGGTTACGGATGGTGACAATAGAACAACATTGTGATTGTAATTAGTAACACTGAATTAAATACTTGAAAAGTGGTTAAAATATGAAATTTTATGTTGCATGTATGTTACCACAATTTTAAAAAATGCAGAAAAGATAATTTGGAGTCATATAGGAAGGATGTTAAATACTGTTCAAGGAGTTTGGAGAAATTACCTAAGATCTTAAATATTACAACTAAGTTACATGGATGAATTTATTTTCAGATTGGACGGCCAACTCTTTAAGATCCCAAAGAGAAACTTTCATAGCCATGCTGAACTTCTACCAAATTTTAAAGTAAGCTGAATAAACACATGCAAAACAGAATTTGGTCACTCCCTTTCAATAAATAGTTTTCATAAAAATAGATTACTGGAAAATCTTCAACTGACCTCATTTTTATAATAGTCCCTTTCAGTTTACACTTCTCAAGAGTCTATGCCATGATTTACTGAAATACAAAGTTAAAATGCTAAGTAATATTTCCACTGTATTCTACTATGATGAGTCCACATCTTGAGTAAAATCTTTTCTTCTGTCATTTGATAAGTAAATTGGATTAAGAAGTTAATTGGAGGAGAGTATGGGCCATGATGTGGACCATTGTCTATGAGGTGCAGAGGTGCCCAAAGATGTACTTACCAAATCCAATGGATGTGTCATGATGATGGGAACGAGTGTTGTTGGGGGGGGAGAGGGGGGGTGGGGGGGTGGGGTTGAATGGGACCTCACATATATATTTTTAATGTAATATTATTACAAAGTCAATAAAAAAAATAAATAAATTAAAAAAAAAAAGAAGTTAATTGGAATCTATCCTGAGATTATGCCACAGTTCACAAGGAAACTATCTCTTACAATAAATAACAAATGGGATAGAAAGTATTGAGTTGCGGAAGAGAAATTCCAGTACAGACATTATAGCTCTTAATAATATCTGAAGGCTTGTTAAGTAGGAAAAGGGGTAAGCTCAATCTATCCCACCATGAATTAGATTTCACATGTAGGAATTAGAAAAAAGAAGATATGGGGTCAAGTTTAAAAACCATAATTACTAGGTTTAATCAACATTTGAATAGGCTACCTGTTGAAGTAGTGAGCTCATAGTCATTTCAAGTGTTTGAACAACGGCTTGGTAGCCATCACTCCAGTACTTCTTATATAAGGAGATAATCTCTGATCTATTCCAACCCTAAGAATCTATATATGTAGTACAATACAACAATGGTCACAATACCTTATGGCTCCTTTGATCAAGGGATGCAGTGTATTCCCCATTACAACCTAATCTTGGCTTGGGCTCATATCTTGGTTTGGTTAAAGGGATTTTAACAAGCAGAGGCTTGTCCTGTCTTTCTGCATATGGAACCCTGCATTGTGTGAATCAGGCCAGACTTTCATGCCAGATGATGAAGTGACTACAGAAATTATATGAGTCATCCAGCTGTGGATCCAACTGATTTGATGACTGGACACAAAGTCTTGATTGAATCAGGATAACAGCAACTCCCCAGTTTAAACAGAGAACAATTTTCCAACTAAATGAATGTTTATTCCTTGAAGAAACTAAGTTTCAGAGTTGTTTACTAGGCAACAATAGAAAACCAATGAAAATATACCAAGAAAGCTGCCCATACAGTGAAATATATGATAGCTGAATAAGTAGAAAAAAATAATAATCTATCTTCAGAATACAGGAGGTCATGGAGTTCTACAGTTAGGAATTTCATAGAGAAGAAACAATAAACCAGAGCTTGAAGGATGGACAAAATTTGAATAGAGGTATAAGCAGGAATCCCCAAGTATGGAATGTTATGGACAGTGTTTCTCAGGGTTCTTTGATTGCAAGAACAGAAAGCAACTTTGGCTAAAGTAAAGCTAACTATTTTTTCAAAAAAGAAATTTATTGGAAGGAAAGGGGTAGAAAATAAGAGGTGAATCTGAAGCAGTCCCTTAAAAGGTCAGGAGAGGAACAGGACAACTATGAGGACCTGACTGGTAAGGACTAACGGCTTCTTCTAAAGATCAAGACTCATGGCATGTGTGTGCCTTAATCTGTTCTTCCAAAATCTACTCGTTTAACTTTGCCCGAACTCTCGTAAGAGTTCTGACTAGCCTTAGAAGGTCACTAACTCAATACTTGGGTTAGGTAGGAGAAGGTACCTCAATGGCCAGCACTTTATGGTGGAGAGGTAGCTCCAAGGGAAATTCAAAGAGCTGCCACTACATGCTCTCCAGACAGTTTAACTGGGTCTACTACACATGGTTATCATAGGTTAACTGACTTAAAATTAATGGATAATATATGTCCAATACTATTCTACTTTCTTGAAATATTAACTCAACCCTAGGAAGAGTGTTACTAAAATCATTCAGATTTTATAGATAAGGAAAGGGTGGTTTAGTGACTTTCCCAAAGTCACAGACCTATGAAGTGTGAGGGCTCAACATGAACCCAGGTCACCTGACTCCAGAATCTACTATCATAAATCTTATTCTCTTCTCCCTCTCAAAATGCAAAAGGCTTGTTCAAGGGAAGTGAAGTAACCAGCCAGAATGGAGGAAACACAAACTGAGTGTTTTAGTCAGCCAAAAGGGGTGCTGATGCAAAACATCAGAAATCTGTTGGTTTTTATAAAGGGTATTTATTTGGGGTAGAAGCTTACAGTTACCAGGCCATAAAGCATGAGTTACTTCCATCACCAAAGTCTGCTGACACATGTTGGAACAAGATGATTACCTCTGTTCAGCCTTCCTCTTTGTCTTAAGGCTCTATGGTCCCAGATTCTTCCAATATCAGCTGTATGCTGGGATAAATCTCATCTCTCTCCCGGGGCTCACTTTTCTCCAGTTTCAGCTGTTCTACTCTCTCCCATGTGTTTACTTCCCAGGCTCTGGATCAAAACTCCCAACACCCTTCTCTGTGGTGTAGTTTCTCTGTGAGTCCCCACCTACCAAGGGGGAGGAGACTCAATGTCCTACTAACTTGGCCCAATCAAAGCCTCAATCATTATTTAATCAAGTGAAAATGATACCTCTGAATCCAGTATAATCTACTATATCCAAAGGAAAAAACCAGTTTGCAAAATTAATCCAAGTCTATTTTTGGAATTCATAAACAATATCAAACTGCTACACTGAGGAAAAGGAGTGACATAAATGCATTGAACTATTCCATCATACCACTTTAATCTGTTCATGAAAAAGATTTTCAAACCATTATTTTGTACATCAGAAGCAAATCAACTTCATTCACAAAAGCCTAGAACACAAACACAAATGCTCGTAAGTGCTCACATGCAGTACATGTAATATGTAATAGGGAATTTGGAGTCTGTTCTTTTAAAAAGTTCACAATTTTCTCCTACAAAATGAAAGGAATGCAGTGCTTACATGTTATCCAAATATTTCATTTCTCATTTATTCAAAGATTATAGCATCTTATGTTAAGCAGGTGAAATTACTAAGACAAAGTAATTTTATGTGCCTTATCATAATTTTGAATAAAATCACACACTTGGAAGATCAGTCAAGCATAACAGGTGTTAGTAGGTAATGTAAAATAAATCAAATGCCACCCTTATCTTTGTGCTTGCAAAGCTAGTCCATTTCACAATGGATTGGGTGTATCAGATATGATATGGGTAAAGAAACAGATACCTCGAAAAAGAGACACTGCACAGTGGCAGTGGTACCAATATCACAAATGATTGAAGTAACAGTTGGTATTAAGTCCATCTAAGATGTATGAGACAAGATGAAAGAAGGTTATATCAAATAAGAGATTTTTATTTGAATGGCCTCCAAAGTGGACAAATATCCAATAGTGGAGGTGATGTAAAAATTTTAGTTTTCCACTAACCATTAAACAAATCAAGGATGTATTAGCTCTAGTCTTGCTAGCAAAGAGCTTTCATTATAACTTGTGAACTGCATTTTTGATATTCTACTGCCAAAGTCTCGCTTTCAATTAAAGTTATTTTTCTCATGAACAATAGCAATAATTTGTCTCTACTTGCAAAGCATAATATTACCTCAAAACAACTTTGACTTTTAACTTAAAGACTATCCAACTTTCTGGATTAGCAATATATTTACATAATTAAAATCTATATTCAGCTTACTTTATAATGCATTAATAGCCATAAATCTCAGTAGAAATTCAGATTATCTTTAGTAAATCTCCACACATAAAATGAAACATTACTAAACTCTGTGGCAAAGCCTATTTTCAACATTATTTTCATAGCAGTGCAAATCTTTTCCTTCGCTTTCTCCTTCACACATCATGAGCAAACTCAGCAGGAGCTTATAAAAAAAGGTCTTAGAGAATTGCAAGGAGGATGGAGTTGGGATTGTTTGTGGATAGTAGCATTATGATAAAATTTCCCTCTTATTATGAGATTATAGAAGGCTTATCTGTAAAAATAATGTAGAGAAAGGTTAATGTAACTATAATGATTCCTTTGATTTCTTTGTTATTAATTATTATTATGACAAACTTCTTCAATGTGGGGAGAAATATCAGAACTTATTAATAAGGAGAAAATAGATTTCAGAGAAAATACTCAACTAGTCATATGACAAGGAGTGTATTTTCAATAAAGCTTACAAGACAACTAGTTTAAGTCAAAATTCCTATACTGGCTTTAAGACCTACTCCAAGGAACTATAGAAAAGAGGAGGTTACATTAGGACCCAGGCTCAAAAAGGCAGAGGAAGAGAAGTGCAGAAGTCCTGAAATAAATATTACCAAAAGTAGATATTCATGAAAAGAGAATAGGCTAAAATAAAGTAAAAAATAAATTAAAAAGTTGGAAAGCTAAGTTTAGGGTAGAAATAAGAGCTTTCTGACATCTGGATAAACAAATATTGAATTGTCCCTGAGGAGATTCATAAAGCCATGGAGCTAATTAATAAAAATTAGAAAAATGAAATAAAAAAGTTTAAGCTTAAAATCAACCAGAAGATTTGTGGTATCTTTACTGTAAATGAGGTAAAGAAATGAGGGAAAGGGAGAGAATTTATAATCATTTACATCATAAAGAGGTTGCACAGCAGAAATATTTAGGCATTTATTCAGCACTATTTAATCAAATATTTAGTAAAAACGATCATTATCTATATTCCAGGAACTATAGTAAGTACTGAAAATTCAAATATTAAAAAATCTAATACCAAATTCCTAATTTGGTTATTCAAGTGAAGCAAACATGTACTGGACACTAAGGAAAACAACAATTATAAATGTTGAGGGAAAATAAATACACAGAAATACAAACAAATTCAGTCAGAGCCTGGAAGAGATATGACCTTTGAAAGAAGGAAAGAAGTTTGAGTCTGACTAGGCTGAAAGTGGGACAGGACAGCAGTCTAAAGTTAAAGTTCAAATGCCCTTGAATTTGAAGAAGCAATGAACAAAATGTTTAAAAATTCAGAACAGGGGAAAAAAAACATGGAGATCCATGAAGCTCAGTGAGCCCAAACAAAATAAATATAAAGTAAACCACATCTGAGTATGGTTTATTAAATTCATTGAAAACCAAAGATAAAGAGAAAATCATAGAAATAGCTAGAAGAAAACAAAACTTATTGCATACAGGTCAAAAATAATAAAAATGATGGCGGAATTCTCATCAAAAATAGTTGAGGCTAAAAGACAACCATTTTAAAGAACTGGAGGGATGGTGTGTCAAATTAGAATTTTGATATTAACAAAAAAATTTCAATTAAAAGTGAAAAAAAATGAAAACATTTCAGTAAAAAAAATAATAATTTGCCACCTGCAATTTTATAGTACAAGACAAGCTAAAGCAAGTTTATTAGGCTACAGACATATTATACCAAAAGGGAATTTGGATTTACAGGAAGAAATAAAGTAAGTCAAAATGGTAAATACATGGTTAGATATAAATGCCATTTTTCCTCTTTTCCTAAACTTTTGGCTTTTTAAAACAAAAATGAAAAGAATACACATTGAAAGGAGAGGCAAAATGGCTGCTGAGTAAGGAACTCCAAGAATCAGCTCGTCCTACAGGTGTTAGTAGTCACCCAAAACTATGAGCTAAAGACCTGTTTTGGGGCCCAGGAGCCCAGAAGAGCATCCTACAACATTCTTGAAAGAATAGAAGGAGGAGACTGACCATCTGCAGAGAAGATTCATAAGTAGAGCATCTCATGCCAAGGAGGCCAGTTCCCAACCTTCACTGGCATTACAACCCACCTCAGGAGCTATTCCATGGCTGGAGTTGGAAGCTCCATTTCCCAAACATGGGAGAGGAAGAGATGGTGGGGCACTGACTTCAGCTACGGATTAGTCAATTCACCTGGCTAAAGTATAATCCTAAGAACAGCTGACATTTGAACCTGTCCAAGTCAGAAAGAGGCTGGTCGTCAACATTTTAACTCTGCCCCTGGCATGAGGGGAAACTGGACTGAATGAAAATCACAGTGATAGTAGAGACCAACTTCTTTCCACCCAGATAGGATTTCAGCCCTAGCCTAGATTCCAGCCCTGCCTTTGGCAAGGAGAAATCTGGGGAAACTTGCAACAGCCTCTCTGGGCAACTGCAGGTACTTTTGGTTGACACAACTGGATAGTCAAACACCTGAGGTTACATCCTCCTACCCCAATAAGATAGGAAGGGAGTTGTGTTTCCTCAGCTTCTTTGGGCAACTTCAGGTGCTTTCAGAGTGATTGAATTGGTTAAGTGCCTTCAAGTACATTCCCACCCCTCCCATAGGATAGGAGGGGGCTGGAGTTTCCACAGCCTCTATAGGATACTGCAGGCACTTTCAACCCACACAGACTGGATACTTGGACACCTGTAGCTCCCTCACCACCCCACAGGATAGGAGGAGAGCTGTGTTTCCTCAGCCTCTCTGGGCAACTGCAGGAGCCTTTAACTTGCACAGATTGGGTGCTTGGACACCTGTAGCTCCATCCCCAAGCCTCTGCCTCATAGGATAGGGAGAAGCTGAGTTTCCTCAGCCTATTAAGGCAACTGCACTTGCTTTCAGCCCATTCAGACTGGAATCTTGAATACTTCTAGCTGTATCCCCTCAACAGGATAGGAGGGGAGCTGTGTTTCCTCAGCCTCTCTGGGCAACTACAGGTGCTTTTGGTTCACACGGACTGGTTTGTTGGTTGCCTGTGGTTACATCCCCACCTCTTAAAGGTAGAAGGGGCGGTACTCCCTCAGACTCTCAGGGCAACTGCAGGCAATTTTAGACCACATGAATTAGATTGTTTGGCACCCCAGAGGGTCCATCCCTGCCCCTGGCAGGAAAGGAAAAGGATCAGCATTATGTCAGACTACCTGGGCAGCTGAAGTCAGTTTCAAACTGCATGGATTAGTTTCCTGCCCACATGTGCACATCCATCCCTGCTCCAGGCAAAGGTAAAAGGGTTGTGAAGCTGCATCAACCTCTCTGAGCAACTACAAATGGCCTTGGTCTTCATGGCTTGGATTACTGCACATGGCTTTGGAACCTTCTCTACCCCTGGCAGAGGAGAAAGTTGAGAGAAGTTTCATCAATCCCTGGGGTAATAAGCACAGGTTCAGGATCCACAGCTGACAGTATCAGCTATATCCTCCATTCCTACTGTACAACCAGCAAGGAAGAAAGGGCAAGGAAACCCTAAACTAAAGAGAACAACTGTACCCAGAATATATACATCTAATAACACCACTCTCAAGATACCAACAAAAAATTACAATCTGTACCAAGAAACAGAAAGATATGGCCCAGTCAAAGGAACAAGATAAGCTTCAAGATGACATAAAGGAGTTGAGAAAGCTAATCATAGATATTCAAACAAATCTCCTTAATAAATCCAATGAGATAACTAAAGAGATTAAGGATATTAAGAAGACAATGAGTGAGCACAAATAATTTGAAAGAATACATAGAAAAATAACAGATCTTATGGGAATGAAAAGCACAATAAATTAAATTAAATATACACTTCAGGCACTTAACAGCAGATATGGGGAGGCAGAAGAAAAGATCAGTAGGCTTGAAGACATGGTCATCTAAAGTGAACATACCAAAGAACACATGGAGAAAAGAATGGAAAAAATTGAACAGGGCCTCAGGGAACTAGACGATGGCAAGAGACATGCAAACATGTGTGTCATGCATACCCCAGAAGGAGAAGAGAAGGGAAAAGTGGCAGAAGGAATATTTGAAGAAATAATGGTAGAAAATTTCCCAACTCTATTGATGGACATAGATATATGTGTCCAAGAAGCAAAATGAACCTGCATCTGAATAAATCTGTATAGACCTAATCTGAATGTCAAATGCCAAAGACAAAGAGAATGCTGAGTCTCAGCAGCAGTGGCTGCAGCTCTATTGAAGATTATGTTTTTGGCAATAAAGGAGCAGAATGTCCATCAGACAGACATAGCTTAATGTGGTACCCATTTACCCTTCCCTCCAGGGCAGCACTTAGTAAGTGTCAGAAGAGTCACAGCCCTGTCAAAAAGTTCTGCTGAAGAAAATATAGGACATTTCAATGACAAATATCCAAAAGTGTTACTAAAGTTATGAGTTCCTTACACAGAACTGTACCTTTTTCATCTTTCATCTTTGTGAGGAGGTCAAAATACCAAGTAGTAATAGAAGCTGACTCCAACCCTTGTGGATAACTTTGAAAGGTCCAAGACTTGAGCGGAAGAAGTAAACTGCAGATGTGGTAGAAATGGCAAGAGAATTAGAAGTGGAGCTTAAAGATGTGACTGAATTGCTGCAGTCTCATGATAAAACTTTAATTGATGAGGAGATGCTTATGGATAAGCAAAGAAAAGGTTTCTTGAGATGGAATCTAATTCTGAAGAAGATGGTGTGAACATTGGTGAAATGACAACAAACACTGTTACATCAACTTAGTTGATAAAGCAGCGGAGTTTAAAAGGATTGACTCCAGTTTTGAATGAAGTTCTCCTGCAGGTAAAATGTCACCAGCATCACGTGCTACAGCAAAATCTTTCATGAAAGGAAGAGTCAATTGAGGCAACACTCTTCATTGTTGTCTTATATTAAGAAATTGCTACAGCTACCCCAACCATCAACTACCACCCTGATCAGTCAGCAGCCATCAAGAGGGAGGCAAGATTCTCCACCAGCAAAAATATTACGGCTTAGTGAAGGTTCTGACAAATGGTTAGCATTTTTTAGCAATAAAGGTGTTTTCTAATTTAAAAAAGAGAGAGAATTCTGAGACCAGAAAGAGAAAAGCAATACATCACCTATAAGGGATATCAATTAGATTAAATGCTTATTTCTCATCAGAAACCATAGAGGCAAGAAGGCAAGGGTATGATATATTCAATATACTGCAGGAGAAAAACTGCCAGCCAAGAATTTTATATCATCAAGATTATCTTTTAAAAATGAGGGTGATATTAGAATATTCAGAAAATGGAGAGAGTTTATAAGAAAAAGACCAGCTTTTCAGGAAATACTAAAGGGAGTGTTACAGCCTGAAAAGAAAAGACAGGAGAGATAGACCTGGAAGAGAGTCTAGAAATGACAACTGTATCAGTAACAGTAACTAAATGTGTCAAAAATAAAATGACATAAAATGCAAAGATCAAAATGGATGAAATAAGAACTGCCTTTATAGTAATCACATTGAATGTTAATGGATTAAACTCCCCGATCAAAAGACACAGACTGGCAGAATGGATAAGAAAATATAAGTCATCTATATGTTGTCTGAAAGAGACTCACCACAGACCCAAGGATACCAATAAATTGAAAGTGAAAGGTTAGAAAAAGATACTCCACTCATGTAGTAACCAAAAAAAAAAGCTGGGGTAGCTATACTTACATCAGATGATATAGACTTTAAAGGAACACTGTTATTAGAAATGAGGAAGGACATTACATATAAATAAAACGGATGATTCACCAGGAAGAAATAACAATCATAACTATATATGTACCTAACCTGGATGCTCCAAAATATATGAGGCAAATACTGGCAAAACTGAAGGGAGAAATAGACATCTCTACAATAATAGTTGGAGACTTCACTACACCACTCTCAGCATTGGACAGAACATCTAGGCAGAAGATCAATAAAGAAACAGAGAGCTTGAATAATATGATAAATGGATTAAACCTAATAGACATATAGAGAACATTGCACCCCAAAACAGCAGTATAAACATTCTTTTTAAGTGCTCATGGATCTTTCTCCAGGATAGACCATATGTTGGGTCACAAAGCAGATCTTAATAAATTCAACAAAATTGAAATTATACAAAGCCCCTTCTCTGAGTATAATGGAATAAAATTGAAAATCAACAACAGATGGAAAAAGGGAAAATTCAAAAATATATGGAGATCAAAAAACATACTCTTAAATAATCCATGGGTCAAAGAAGGAACTGTGAGAGAAATCAATAAATATCTTGAGACAAATGAAAATGAGACACAACATATCAGAACCTGTGAGATACAGTGAAGCCAGTGCTAAGAGAGAAATTTATAACCCTCAATGCTTACATTAAATAATTAGAAAGAACAAAAATCAATGACCTAACTACACTTGGAAGGACTAGAAAAAATATCAAAGTATTCCCAAAGCAAGAAGGAAAGAAATAACAAAACTCTAGAGCAGAAATAAATTAAGTTGAGAAAAATAAAACAATAGATAGAATTAACAAAACCAAAAGTTGGTTCTTTGAGAAGATCAACAAATTCCAAAAATCCTCACCTGAATGACAAGAAAAAAGATGAAAATAAATATGCTAAAAAAAAAAAAAATGAAACCAGGCACATTGCTATAGACCCCAAATAAATAAAAAAAATTTCATAAGAGGATACTATGAACAACTGTATGCCAACAAACTAGACAACATAGATGAAGTGGACAAAGTCCTAAGAACATATGAACAATCTACACTGACACAAAAAGAAATAGAAGATCTCAACAAACCAATGAAAGTAAAGAGATTGAAACAGTCATCAAACAACTCCCCAAAATGAAAAGCCAAGAACCAGATGATTTCACAGGTGAGTTCTACCAAGCATTCAAAGAAGATTTAATACTAAACTTATGAAAACTCTTCCAAAAAATTGAACATGAAGGAAAGCTGCCAAATTCATTCTGTGAAGCCAATATCACCCTAATACCAAAGCCAGATAAAAGATATTACAAAAAAAAAAAAAAAAAAAAAGAAAATTATGGACATATTTCCTTAATGAATATGGATACAAAACCTCAACAAAATACTTACTGATTGACTCCAACAACACACTGAAGGTACTACTCATCATATTCAAGTTGGTTTTATACCAAGCTTGAAAGGGGGGTTTAACCTAAGAAAATCAATCAGCATAATATACCACATTAATAAATCAAAGAAGAAAACTCACATGATCCTGTCATTGATACAGAAAAGGCATTTGACAAAATACAGCATCCTTTCTTTACAAAACTACTACAAAAGATAGGAATTGAAGGAAACTTTCAACATAATAAAGACCATTTATGAAAATCCCACAACAAACATTGTACTTAATGGTGAAAGATTGAAAGTTTTCCCACTGAAGTCAGGAACAAGACAAGGATGCCCACCGTCACCACTGTTGTTCAATATAATGCTAGAGATTCTAGCTAGAGCAATCAGACAAGAAAAAGAAATAAAAGCTATCCAAATTGAAAAGGAAGAAGTAAAACTTTCACTATTTGCAAATACTATATCTAGAAAGTCTCAAAAATTCTACAACAAAGTTGCTAAATAATTTCATCAGAGTGTCAGGATACAAGATCAATATGCAAAAATTAGTGATGTTTCTGTACAATTATAATGTGCAAACTGAGGAGGAAGTCAGGAAAACATTTCATTTATAATAGCAACTAAAAGTATCAGATAGTTAGGAATAAACTTAACCAATGTTGTAAAGCACTTGTATTCAGAAAACTACTAAAAGAAATCAAAGAAGACCTGAATAAATGGAAGAACATTCCATGCTTATGGATTGGATGATTAAATATCATTAAGATAGTTTACCCAAATTAATACACAGATTCAATGCAATTCCAATGAAAACTCTACCAGCATTTTTTAAAGAAATGGAAAGCACAATTTTCAAGTTTATTTGGAAGGGTAAGGGGCTCCAAATGACAGAAACATTTTAACATGGGAAAGCAAAGTTAGAGGACTCTTACTTCTCGGTAATAAATCATATTATCAAGATACATTTATAAAAACAGCATGGTACTGGCATAAAGATAGACACATAGATCAATGGAACCAAACTGATGGTCCAGAAACAGACCATCACATCTATTGTCAAGTGATTTTCACAAGGCCATCAAACCCATTCAGCTGCGGCATAACAGTCTATACAACAAATGGTGCTGGTGGAATTGTATAACCATATCCAAAAGAAAGAAAGAGGACCCCTGTCAATCCTTATGCAAAAATTAACTCAAAGTGGATCAAAGACCTAAATATAAAAGCTAAAACCATAAGCTCATAGAAGTAAATGTAGAGAAACACCTTCAAGACTGTATTAGGTCTTACACCAAAAGCACGAGTGATGAAAGAAAACATGGATAAATGTAACCTTCTCAAACTTAAACACCTTTGTGATTCAAAGTACTTCATCAAGAAGGTGAAAAGGCAACCCACTCAATGCAACCACATATCCTATAAGTGTTTGTTTTCCCTTCTATATAAAGAGATCATACAGTTCAACAATAATAGAGCAAGCAACCCAAATTAAAAATGGATGAAAGACTTAGATATTTCTCTCAAGAGGAAATGCAAATGGCCAAAAAAACCTGAAAAAATGTTCAATATCACTAGCTACTAGGGAAGTGCAAATCAAAACAACAATGAAATATCATTTCATACCACATAGAATGGTGATTATTAAAAAAAAAAAAAAAACCAGAAAACATGTACTGAAAGGATGTGGAGAAATAGGAACACTCCCTTGCTGTTGGTGGGAATATGAATTTGTGCATCCTCTGTGGAAGACATTTTGGCAGTTCCTCAGGAAGCTAAATATAGAACTGCCATATGATATATGATCCAGCAATTCATCTACCAGGAATATAACCAGAAGAACTGAAAACGGTTGCAAATAGACATTTTCACACTGATGTTCATAGCAACATTATTCACACTTGCCAAAAATGGAAGCAACCCAAGTGCCCATCAACTGATGAATGGATAAATAAAATATGGTATTTGCATACAATGGAACACTAAGCTGCTGTAAGAAGAACTGAAATTAGGACACATGTTGTATTAGACAGTCAAAGGGGTGCTGATGCAAAATACCAGAAACTGGCTGGTTTTTATAAAGGTATTTTTCTGGGGTAGGAGCTTACAGATACTAGGCCATAAAGCATAAGTTACTTCCCTCACCAAAGTCTATTTGAAGCAAGATAGCTGCTGACATCTGTGAGGGTTCTGGCTTCCTACATTCCTGGAGCTTGCTCTACTCTGTCTTCAAGTTTCCTTCCTTCCTAGGGATGGCTTCTCTTTCCTCTGCATCCTGACTTCCCAAGGATCCAGTTTAAGTCTTCAGTTTCAAACTCCAAAATCAAAGCTCCAACATTAAAAGCCTTCATATCTGTTCTTTGTCATGCCTTTTATCTGTGAGTCCCTTTGGTGGGGACTCAATGTCCTAATCATAACTCAGTCATGCCCAGGTACAGATCAGATTACAGGCATAATCCAATATTTCTTTTTGGAATTCATCAATTATACTAAACTGCTACACATGATAACATGGATGAACCTTGAAGACCTTATGCTAAATGAAATAATTCAGACACAAAAGAACAAAATATTACACGGTCTCATTAATATGAGCTAAATATAAAGAATAAATGCATGGAGTTAAAACATACAGTATAGGTGATTAGGAGACAGAATGAGGGCTGAGAAGGGATATGATGCTTAATGTATGTAGAGTTTTAATTAACTTGACTGTAAAATTGTTAAAATGGATAGGTTTGCTGGTAACACATTATAGTGAGTAGAACTAATGCAGTGGGCTTATAAAAGGGATTGTGGCTTAACAGGGTTATCTGGAGATGAAAGTGTCAATTGAAAGAAAGCTAGGAAATAATCTAGGGACTGAATAACACAGTGAACCCAGAGGTGAATGAGAATTCCGGTTAATAGTACAAATACAAGAATGTTCTTCTATGAACTAGAACAAATGTACATCACAATTGCAAGGTGGTAAAAATGTGGAGAAGCATGGGAAAATAAAACTAATGCAACATATAAACTATAGTTAACAGCAATACTGTAATATTCTTACATGAATGGCAAAGATGTACTGTATTAATAATATGGGGTATGGAAAATATACCAAATGTATGCTATGGACCACAGTTAGTAGTAATACTTTGATGATATTTCATAATATCATCTATAATAAATGTTCCACAACAATATAGTGTGTTGGTGGAGAGGTGTAGAATGTGAATTCCACACATGTACATGATTGTTTTATAAGTCCACAATTTCTCTAATAAAAATATATTTTTTAAAAAAGGTTGGTTAATGGACCTGTTTTGCATGCTGAAGACAGTAGATAAAATATTTAAATGGATGTCATTCCCACCCCAAACCAGCCTACTTAGCTTCAGGTCAATTTGCTGTTTAAAGCAACTAAAGGCCACTTTTAGGAATACAGCCTAAAGAAATAATATCACTTGTAAATAAAAAGACATGTAGAAGAAAAAAAAAAGAATGCACATTGGGATTTACAATATTTATTAAAGGGCAAAATATGACAACACTGCCCTAAAGGATGGAAGGAAAGGTTAATGTGATTAAATCTATTTTATGATTCTTCCAAAATTCATAAAGCAATATTAACTAAAGATTAACTAGATAAGTTAAGAATGCATGCTGTCACCACTAAAGCAACAACAACTTGCAACAACGTATAGATTAAATGCTAATAAAATATTTAAAATGAAATACTAAAAATCATTAAATGAAAGAATGTAGGAAAAACAGAAACTATGAAGTAAAAGAGACGGGAAAAATTGAAAACAAATGGTAACACAGTTGGTTAAAGCCAACCATATCAGTAATTATATTAAATTTAAGGGGGTGACTATGGTAATTTAAAGGGAGATATTTTATGACTGAATTGAAAAAAAAAACTATATGGTAGATATAAGAGATGCACTTTTCATATGAAGGGACAATAAGTTTTAAAGTAAAGTGAAGGAAAACCATATGCTATGCAGCACTTAAAGAGGATTATGAGAGATAATGAGTGATATTTCACAATGATGAAATGGAAAATTCATCAGGAAGACATAAAATCCTTAGTGTTTAATAACTTTAAAGAGTTTCAAAATAAATAAAGCAGAATTTGAAAGAACTAACCGGGTGAAATACAAAAATTCCTAGGCACAGTTGGAGTATAAGATATGATTGCCTTGAAAGATTCCTTGATAGTTTCTCACATACTTAAACACGCAACTACCTAAGATCCAACAATTACACAACTAGGTATCTACACAAGATAAGTAACATGTTTGTAACTAGGTTACATGATTATTGAGTGCAGATTTAATCATAATAGGAAAAACTGGATGCAATCCAAATGCCCCTCACCAACAGAATGGGTCAACAAAAAGCAGTGTGTCCTACAATTGAATATACTCATCAATAAATGAAACAAACCACTGTTGTCTGCAACAATGCATCCCAAAATTGTTATGCTAAATGAAATAAACCAGGCACAAAAGTCTATATCTTGTATAATTTGATTTAGATGAAGTTCAAGAACAGGCAAAACTAATCTATGTTTATAAAAATCAGAACAATTTTGCCTTTAGGGGAGCAAAATTGTAAATTGGCACAAGAGAACTTTCTAGGGTGATAGAAATATTCTACATGTTAATTGTGGTGGTGGCTACAGTCAAAAGTAAATGAATTACACACTAAAGATTTCTATGTTTTATTACATATAAATTATCTTCAATTTATATAGTAACACATGGTTAACCACTGTTGTTACATAATCTGCCTTAAAGTAATGATCATTCTGTCTCTGGTAACAAAATGGATATTTTCAGTTCTATATATTGAATAATAGATCCCAGTCCCCCTCCTCCTGGGGAAGTGTACATAACATTTTGAAGAATAGAAACAGTTCTATTCTCTGTTTCATTGTGATAAACCTAAATTCCAGTGACCATCACACAAAGCACCAATGAGCCTCCTTGATAGAAACTTTGGCCTCCTGGCTGATATTTAAAAATGTTTTCCATTTGAAATGCTTATTTTGTCATATTGCTTTAGCCACACAGTACTTCATATATTAAAATAAAATGTCTCGTGGGGAGGGGAGACACCTTTTACTTCAGTGATAACAGCTCACACCATGATCCTGTCTAAGTTAGGTGAAGAGTAGTCTGGATTCTGGATAGAGGCAGCCAACCATAGATAAGAGGTGGGAGAAGCAATGGAATAAAAAACTTATGAAACAGAGTCCACATGCTTCACAGCAGCCAGAGCAATTCTTCAAAGAGTAAGTTAGATTATATTGCCTCTCTTCTCAAAAACCAACAAGGTTCTTCATTTCTCTCTTTTAAAAGTCATGAGTTCATATGGCTATGAGTCTCTGAAAAAGAGTCTGGAGATTGTCAGAAGGATTGCCCTTATGCACACCTGAGCAGAGTCTCAGAGACAGATAAAATAGATACAACCCCAGGTACTGGTCCTTCTGAGGGCTAAAGAGACCCACAGGTTCTATGGTCATGGCAGATGGGTTTCACTGCCATGTCAGTCGACCCTTCTTTGGAGCTGGTGTTTCTGAGTGATGGAGCTGGACTCAGATGGGATCTCTTTTCACAAGCCTTTCATGCTACTTTACTGGAATTGTAGTTGGGCTGGGGTTTAAGATATATCTAGGGAATTTGAATCTCTGGACTGACAATATGATAGCCAAGCCCTGAGCCTCAACAGACTTCAGCTCCTACACTCTGGTTTATTGGACTTACCCCGTGCAGCTAACATGGAGTTGAAGAATGTCAACTACCACACCATGGGGCCTAGAGTGCCTACAACTGAAAGCAGGAAGATTGCATCCAGTATCCATGTGGAATCTAAGCCCCCTCCTGACATAGATGTGGAATTGACACAACCAAGCCAAGGTCCACAGGAAGGAGGAATACAGTAAGGATTAGAGTGGACTTACTGATATCCTATTCATGAACTATTGTGGTTAATAATTGAGAAAATATGGCACTGGTGTGGAAAAAGTGGCCATGGTGGCTGCTGGGTGCGGGGAATGGGAGGAAGAGATGAGATGTGGAGGCATTTTCGGGACTTGGAGTTGTCCTGGGTGGTGCTCCAGGGACAATTGCCAGACATTGTATGTCCTCCCATGGCCCACTGGATGGAACGTGGGAGAGTGTGGGCTATGGTGTGGACCACAGGCCATGGGGTGCAGCAATGGCCAGACATGTACTTACCAGATGCAATGGATATGTCATCATGTTGGGGGAGAGTGTTACTGTGGGGGGAGTGGTGGGGTGGGGGCAGTGGGGGTGAATGGGGACCTCATATTTTTTTAATGTAATATTTTTTTAAAAAATGAATAAATTGAGTAGAATTTGGAAAATAAATAAATAAATAAATAAATAAATGTCAGTACCCTTATACGACTTGGCCCACTGTAATCTCTCTGACCTCGGTTCTCTCTATTCTCCCCCTTAGTCTCTCAGTGTAGCCACAGAGATCACCTCATGTTCCAGGATATTCTTTCAGTCTAGAATACTTCCCTGAAGATAGTCTCAGGGTTCACTTTCATGCTTATTTAAAGTCGTTCTCAAATACCACCTACTTAAGACCTACCTTCATCACTTCATTTGAAAGGGTGACAACTTTCTAATCATGTACTCCCTCTTACCCTGTTATTTTTGTTGTTATTGTTTACAAAGCATTTACCATTTTCTAAAACATACCACATTTTAATTTATTTATTATGCTACTGTTTATTGTCTGTCTTCCCTCACTAGAATCTAGGGTAAAGGATAGCAGAAATTTTTGTCTTTTGTTCATCCATGTATTTCCAAGCAATTAGAACAGAGCCTGGCATATAACAGGTACTTAAATTTTGAATAAATGGATAAAAGTTCAAGGAATATTTGACAAACAGTGCTCATGAACACTTTGGTTGTATTTCATATGAAGAAGATAAGTACATATATATATATACACGTACATTTATGTACATATATGTATATACACACATATATGTACATTTTATTTAATATAAAATAAAACAGAGCAGTATATCAAACCCTCAATATTAATGCATGTAACTATGAAACTTATATTTGAAAAATTGAAACTTACGGGTTACCATAGGTTCAGAGGGGAGGGAGAGAGAAGAATAGGTAGAACACATGGCCTTTTTAGGGCATTGGGATTGTTCTGCATGATTTTGTAATATAGTATATATAATTTAATCCTGTATGAAATACATTTATATTAATCCACATATGCAATATCATTTAAACCTCAGACAACTCTATGAAAGGATTTTTCCACTTTATAGGGATTAGGAAATGGAGGCTTACTCTAATAAATTTGAGGCCCAAAATAATCCAGCTATTTATTTTGAATACCATATTCAAACCCAGATATATTCAATTTCTGAGTCCGTTCTTTTAACTGCTATGCTGCCCTCTTAAGAAAGCATCTTTCCAGTTATTATTGGAATTACTCCCTGAGCTTTTCCAGAAGCAGGCATATTTACCAACCTGGAAAATAAGAGTGTTCCATTCTGTTGTTTTCAGCAATTTATAATTCATGACCACATAATGGTTAGCAATGGCCTATTAAAAGCATAACATGTCCAGAAATGGGAAATCATTTAAACAAGCAATTGAGCTTTATCGTTATTTTTTTCTTACCTAACCCCCCTCCACCACCACTATCTCTAAAGCAAGAAGGCAAATTTTGCATTAATTGGTTTCAGAATGTATGAAAATATCTGAGCTGTCAGGAGAATTTAAGTACAGTGAACAGATTTAGGGATAGTCTCTCTTATGAAGTTTTGTCTTTTTTAACCAAATCAATTTCAGGAACGTTTTGGAGCATCATATTCAGTTTGGGTTTCAGATTTATAGGGTAAATGCAAAGATCTGGTTATATGTAGGGAGACCGTAAGTGTGTCATCCAACCAGTACATTTTGAAGAGTGGACAGGGCTTCAGGACAATAAATGTATAGTGTTACTGTGCTTGATAATCTGGGGCAATTTGTCTTCCTGATTATGATGTTAATTATCTTAAAAAATATGAAGGTTTTAGTCATGTGATAAAGTTCTTGGCCTCCTCCTGGCAAGCTAGATTATCTTGCCACTGTTATTTGCAACCCAATGATCCAGTAGAGTCCTCAAAAAGGGAGTGACTTGCTCACAATGGAAGGAAAATGGGTACTGAGCATCCAGGTCTTATTTTAAAAGGAAACTAAATATGTTTTTGCAGAGAATTCAAGCCATTCCTTTCCTCCAAAGATGTGAATAATCAGTAAGGTTATTTTCTATATTTATAAGATGGTCTGAAATTCCAGAGTGTGCAAGGTCTATAAAAATCCAAGGACAGAAATATACTTCCCCTCTTCCACCAAATTCTGGGACAACATAACCTTTATGCCCTTTCCTGCCCAAGCCAGGCACTTTGATATATTTCATATAGTACTGGCCCCTACAAACTAAGGACTTCATTTCTTTATCTCCAGTCTTACTTGTATATGCATTCCTAAAAATCTATTTCTTGTCATTATATGCACATGCCCAATTTTTATCTAAAATATCCCACATAATTCAAGCCCTATAAACCTGTGTGTCTATAAAACATGTGATCTCCTTAAGAGCAAGGACCTTCATTTTGTTCATAATTTATGTATCCCCAATATGGGTATTAAACATATGTCAATGTATATTATTAAATGGATCAATGAATTATTGGTTCAAAATTAATGGTGGAATATTGAGAGGGGCTTGAATTATAACAGCCATTTTCAACAAACTATCACGCAGCAAATGCAGATGTCCAGAAACTTTTCAGCTCCCTCCATTCAAGTATCTCCCAATTTTTTATGGGGCAGAATGAAATACATTTTTGAAATACATAAATTATAGCATGTTGCTTGAAAACTTAATCATATTGACCTACAACATCTTCTGGGACCCAGATGGGTAAACCAATATATTTTGTGACAGCCCATGAACAGCTGTCAATGATAATTTCTAATGACTTCATTTGATTCTGACACATGATGTCCTGACCCCATCATCTGGGTCCATATGTACGAATGGCAGGGAGCCCTGAAGCAAGGTGGCATGCTGTAAGCAGCCCAGAACAGGTAGGAGGAGAAGGGTGGTTGAAGTGGAGCTGCTATAATGCTGCTGCTACCAAGTCAAGGCATTGCACAGTGACAGCCTGACTGCTTCTCAAATGTGCCGTTCTTTGCTTCCATTTGTGACTATTGATGGTCAGGGACAAATAACTTAATAAAAAGGGAAACCTAGCACAAGACATGAAATGAAGGCAACTAAATTTGACCTAAAGGTCCAAATAAGATAGGCTTGATAGAAATAGAAACTTTAAGAGGACACAAAAGCATGTAAGAATAGCCTTCTTTTGTGAATACCTATGATACTGTGGGAAGCATTCTCTATAATGGCTCCCAGTGATCCCCAATTCCTATATTCACATCTTTGTGTATTCCTTTACTTTGAGTTTGTGCTGGTTGTACTGATTGTTTCTAATGCATAAAATATGGCAGAAGTAATGGGATATGAATTCTGAGATTATAAAATGACTGTGCCTTCTATCTTGTATGCTCTCTCTCTCTCTCTCTCTCTCTCTTTCTCTCTTGCTCTATCTTGAATCACATTCCCTGAGGAAAGGCAACTGCCATATTACTAGGTGGCTCTGTGGCCAGACCCCAATGCATGACCAACAGACGTGTGAGTGAACTTGGGAGGGGAGCCCCCACTGCCAAACCTTGAGATGCCAGTTGCCCCAGGTGACACCCTAATTGCCACTTCAAAGAAGCTGTGAAATAATAGATGTTTGTTTTATCAGCCTCTAAATTGGGGGTATTTCTTATCCAGGAGTAGATAATGAATATGGTATATTTACAAAGTACATCATTTATTGGATCACAAATAACCAAATATTCAAAGGTAGGAATTATTCATAAACATTCTCTGCAATGCAATAGAAGAAAACATAAATGTTAGATTAGAAAGAAAAAAAAATAGCTAATCACTTAGAAATTTCAACAATAATAATAACCAAAATTTGAAAACAGTCTTATAAATAACTATCACGACAAGATGGAAATCAAAATCATATTATAGTCTATTTGGAAAATGAGCGAGTAAGTATAAATTACAAACTAGAATGCAAATAAAGTTATACAGGAAAATTCACAACCTAAAAACTTTTCAAATCAAAACTCCCCAAAATTAGCCTCAAGGAATCAGGAAAAGAAAAACAAAATAGAGTGGCAAAAAATAAGAGGGATAAATCAATACTTGTAAATGCCAAAAGTAACTAAGTGAAAAAACCAAGGAGCAGTGGAGATGGTTATTTCATGACCTCAGTTAAAAAAAAAGAAAAAGACAACAATAAAATGGATAAACCACTAGCTACTATCATAAAAGAAAAAAAAAAAAAAAGAGAAAATAGCCTATTAGCAAAAAGAAAATATAATAAATGACAGAAATATTTTTAAAAACTAGAATATTTTATATTACTTTGTGGCTAATAAATTTGATAATCCAGATGTTGGTAAATTTTCTTAAAACTACCAAAATTTTAGTTACCCAATTTATTAAAGAAGAATAAAAAAAATCATGGTATAAACAGAAGAAGTTGTAAAGCAGAAATTATAAAAAGTTCTTGTAAGAAAAACAAACATGTAAAAGAACAAAAATAAAAAGGTTTTAGGCCCATCTGCTATTACTAGAAGTTCCTTTCAAATTGTCCAAGAAAAGATAATTTCTATCCAATTTAATTCTCCCAGAGCATATTAAATAAAGGGAGAGTTGTGAATTTGCTGCACAGATAAAACCTTGATATCAAAATTTAAAAGGATTATATAAACAAGAAGTACTAACTTCAAAAACAACTAGATAGGGAGGCAGATGTGGCTCAAGTGATTGGTCTCCTGTCTACCATACTGGAGGCCCTAGGTTTGATTCCCCGTGAAGGCAAGCTGGCCCAGCGCCACCACGGAGAGCTGACCACCCATGCCGTGGTGGAGAGCGCTATTAGACAGGAAGCGCAAACAACCAGGTGGGGAGAATAAATAAATGATATAAAATAAATAATTTTTTAAAAAAAACAACTAGATAAGCAAACATGCAAAATAAAAGATTAGCAAATGAAATACTGCAATGGTATACTAGAAGATTTATATACTTTGGCCAAGTCAAAGTGTGTTAAATTTCATGAGGGGAAGAATAGTTCAATATTAGGAATATTATTACTATAAGTTGATAATTGTAGTAGCTCAAGGAGAAAACTACGTGATAATCTCCATAAATTATGAGAAAGCTTTTGATCAAAAACAAAATAGAACTGAACAAAACAAAATGTGATCTAAAGTTAGACGGGTTGAGATTAGGAACTGAAAAACAGAAACAAAACCAAAATATTAAAATGTATTAATTCTCAAGGTTATAATGTTGAGCTAAATTTTAATTTCAAAATCTTAATTCTATAGTTGGAAAAACTTAAGTCTAAGGAGAAGAAGTGATATAAATATTTGTTATTCACAAAATGCATACAAACCTCTATCTCTTTATGGGCAACAAAGTTCCAAGAAGGAAAGGATTTTTATTTATTTCATTGAATGAATAACCCTAGCACTTAGAACAATGTCTGACACAAACTAGCCATTTATTAAGTGTGCAAATAAATCTTAAGAGCTTCTATTTTTGAGGTTAGTGTAACATGTTTTTAAATTTGAATTCAGAATCAAACATGAACCTGAATACTGATTAACACCTACTTGACCTGCAAGTCTGGAAAAATGAGGCTTTGACTGGATGAGGAAGGATCAAAGTGCTCAATGTGAGAAGTCTGTATACATATTGTCAAGTCCTTCAGGGAAGGAAGGAAGGAACAAGAGAAGGAAGAAGAAAGGGAGGCAGGGAGTCAACTAACTATAAATCCATAGCTGCAGAAACCATCATCAAGGCCTGAATGAGGCTCTTGTTGGCCTCTGAAGACTCTCATATCACCAGCATAAAGGGGCAAAGTCATTTATGAAGTAGGATTTTTAGGCCCAGAACTGATGAATAGCAACTCCATGAGCGTGTACTGCACATCATCGTTAGATCAGATTAATTATCTCCTTTCTAAATAAATCTATTCTTTTGTTGTTGTTGTTCCACTTAAGGGGCAACCTGGTTTGAAGCCCTGTAGTCTCAGTAAAGCAACTCAAATGCCAAATTAAAGAATATGCCTTGCCTCTGGAAATGCCAAAGTTCTATAGCATGAAGACAAACAGACCTAGCTACCTTTCTTAAAACACAAGTGATAACTGGTGTAAAGGTTCCTCATGTATAACTTTCATCTTTCTTAGCTTCTAATCAACAAGTGATATTCTTTCCATTTACAATGCATGAACGATACAATTAATTAGATGCATGCATTTACACACATACCTACAAATGTATACATACATAGGTATGTACATACATATGAAAACTCTCCTCCCTTTCTGAGGAATAAACTTTTCAAGCAAGAAATGAAATGGGGAGTAGCCTAGATGATCATAACACCACTTGTTCATTTGGTGGATGTTTTAGTTTGTCAAAGGGCTGTCAATACAAAGTGCCAGAAAATCTGTTGGCTTTTGTTTGTGTGGTTGTTTCTAATTTATTGTTTTTTTAAAAAAATCTGTTGGCTTTTAGAAAGAGGATTTATTTGGGGTAAAAGCTTGTAGTTCCAAGGCCATGAAAAGTCCAAAAGGGCTCATCTCTCCCTGAAGCCACAGCTGTTTGAGCCATTCTGTCACATGGCAGGATAAAAAAATGGCAGGGTTCTCTCTTCCTTTGTTTGTCTGAGTAAGTCTTTCTCTGTGTTTCTGTTTATATCAGACCCAGCAAGAGGTGGAAACTCATGCTTAGTCTCACTGACATAGTCCAATAAAAAGTCCCACAGCAATCTTAACAAGTAATCTGTTTAAAGCCCCCTCAGCTGAATTTAATGTAATTGAAGGGTATCTCACCCAGAGGATCACTTTACAAACATAATCTTTCTTTTTCTGTGATTCATAAAACAATTTCAAGCTGCCACAGTGAATCTTTGAGGGAAACTAAATTTTCTGTTCCCCAGAGAAGGTGGATCCCTCTTTACAGAGGAAGATATCCCATATGTAAGCCACCTTATTCTTTCTACAATAAGATGAAAATGTTATCATTATGCATAAATAAAACAGATGATTTCCCATTTAAGACCACTTCAAAAGCACTAAGAAAGTTTTGTTCACCCAAAAGTACTTTCCAAGATGTCAATGGCTGCATACCATATCCTTAAAATATAAATGGACCCCTACAAGAGGGCAAATACCACAGCTTTACTGAAATTTACGTTTTGGAAAAAGGATTTGGAGCCAAAATATTTCCTGAGAGTTTGCTTCAATTGTGGGAGGGTTAGGAAAGAAAGCATTGCATGAAGACAAAAATATGGGCTTTGCAATTAGGCATCCCTAATTTAAGATCTTGGTTTGACCCCTCTGTGCTGTGTTACCTTGGACCTCATCTGATCTTTCTAAGCACTGAAGATTGATAAAATATAAAACCTCTAGCAAAGTTCATAGAATACAAAAGTCAATAATTATTCAGAGAGAGCAGCAGGACTTTAAGGGAAGAATGAGGGTGAAACTGATAAAAAAAAAAAAAAAGAAAGAGAGAGATACAAATGATAAGAGATGCTGAGGATTTGCAGTACAGAGGACCAGGCAAACTGATAATAAATTTCACATATACCCTATCTTTGCCAAGGCCCTCCTCAAATGAGGCACAAGAGTCTTCAGTGAGCCTTTAAGATCCTGCTGACAC
Organism: Dasypus novemcinctus; assembly: GCF_030445035.2. NCBI lineage: Eukaryota > Metazoa > Chordata > Mammalia > Cingulata > Dasypodidae > Dasypus > Dasypus novemcinctus. The sequence goes on along the minus strand of NC_080678.1, from coordinate 29,897,748 downwards.
TGTACTCTTTGGGTGTAGGAAAGATTGTCTAATAAAATCTCAATTTATTCAGTTTCATGGAACACCAAGGTAACAACCTTCATTTCCTATTTCCTTTTACATTTTAATTGTTTGCCAATATTGGAGATTTGTTTTGGTGGACCTTGCCAGCTGTTGTTAGAGGGAACTCCCATTCAGAGACAGCAATGGACAAATGTGTTTCCATTACTAAAACAGAATCAAGTGTAAGAATCAATTTTCCTTGAAATGGAAGTTGACTTGCCATCCAAGAGTGAATCAAAATGTGCTTGGAAAACTGTCAATGGCTAAATACAGAATAAAGAGCAAACACTCTAACCTATTATCAATTCAAAGTAATTCAAGGACAAGCAGATACTCAGGAGCTACAGTAAAAAGAAAAATCCTGAGGGTTCTAAATTATTTCACAATTTTTGGACCTATTAAACAATAACTAAGTGATTAAGAGTTTGGTGTTGGAGTTGGATAGATGTGAGTTAAAATATAATGTCCACCACTGCTGAAACTCTGTAAACTTTAACAGACTCAGCTGAAAAATAAAAGGAATTGTAGCTTATCATATAGGATCATTGTGGAAATCAAATTAATAAATGTAGCTAAATAATGTACACATGGACTGACATTAAATGCTCAATAACCATTAGTTATTGTTATTCTCATTTGCATATCAGTATCAAGGACAATAAATGAATAAATATAAATTTGTTGAACCCAGGCTAGGACCAAAAAAGTAAGAACAAACAATTTGCTGGATTATTTTGATAATGTAAGCAAGGCAATTATAAAGTTTTAGAATAGGTTGAACCAAAAATCAAAGAAAAGCCATGAACCAAAACCACTAGGCAAGAGAGAAGAATAGACCATCAGAGTAAATTCATCAACATATTCAGATGCCTGAACATCAGCAAAAATTACAAGCCATACTAAGAAACAGGGATGTTGGCCCAGCCAAAGAAACAAACCAAAAAACCTAATGACAGTGACACAGGAGTTAAGACAACTACTCAATGATAATTACATAACTCCCCTAAACTAATTCAAGGAATTGAAGGAAGATAGGATGAAAGAGATAAAGGATATTAAGAAAGATACTGGATGAGCGTAAACAATTTGAAACCTACAAAGAAAAGTAATAAAGCTTATAAGAATGAAAGACATAATGGATGAGATTAAGAATACATTAGAGGCATATAATAGCAGATTTGAATTTGTTGAGGACAGAATTAGCGAATTGGAGGACAGAACATCTGAACTTGAAAAGACAGGAGAACGGAAAGAGAAAAGAATGAAAAAAAATGAAGCAAAATCTCAAGGAATTGAATGAAAACATAAAATTCAAAAACATCCATATTATAGGTATCTCAGAAGGGGAAGAGAATGAAAAAGGGGCAAAAAGTATATTTAAGAAATAATGACTGAAACTTTTCCAACCTTTATGAAGGACATAGATATCAATATCCAAGGACAACACACATAAAACAGAATCTTTCTGAATAAACCTACTCTGATACTCCTACTATTCAGAATGAAAAATACCAGAGATAGAGGATTCTGAGAGCAGCAAGAGAAAAGCAATGCATCACATACAAGGGAACATCAATAAACCTAATTGCCAATCTCTCAATGAAAACTGGAGAGATGAAAAGAAAGTGGTATAATGTATTTAAGGCACTGAAAGAAAAAACTGACTTCAAAGATTCTTTATCTGGCAAAATTGTCCTTCTAAAATGAAAGTGAGCTTAAAGTTTTCAAAAACTGAGAAAGTATGTTACCAAAAGACTTAACCTAAAAGAGGTACTAAATGAAGTGCTACAATCTGAAAGGAAAAGATAAGGATGTGAGATTTTGAAAGAGTGTAGAAATGAAGATTATTAGATTATTAGTAAGGATAACTTAAAGGATAAACAACAACAACAAAACAGAAAATAGTAAGATGTGACTACAGAAAACCAAAGGATAGAAAGGATGAACTAAATAATAGCTTTACAGTACTAACATTGAATGTTAAGGGATTGAACTCCCCAGTCAAAAGACATAGACTGAAAGAATGTGAAACAAATATGAGCCATCTATATGCTGCCTACAGGAGACTCACCTCAGATGTAAAGGCTCATCAAGTTGAAAGAGAAAGTTTGGAAAAAGATATTACACACAAATAGTAACCAAACAGTTCTGGAGTAGTGATACTAATATTGGACAAAATATATTTTAAATGCAAAACTTTTATAAGAGGTAAAGGTCATTATATATTAATAAAAGGAGCAATTCATATTATATTTATCCACCTAACCTGAGTGCCCCAAGATACATGAGGCACACACTAGTGAAACTGAAGGTAGAAACTAACATCCTTACAATAATAGTTGGAGACTCCAATACACCACTCTCAGCACTGGATAATACATCTGGACAGAGGATCAATAAGAAACAGAGAGCTTGAATAATATGATAAATGAATTATATCTAATGGACATTTATAGAGCATTATATCCTAAAACAGGAGGATATATATTCTTTTTCAAGTGTTCTTGGATCATTCTCCAGGATAGACCATATCTTGAGTTACAAGAAATGTCTTAATAACTTTAAAAAGATAGTTATTATACAAAGCACTTTCTCTGATCATAATGGAATTGATGTGGGTATCAATAATGGATAGAAAAAAGGAAATTTCACAAATATATGAAAATTAAACAACACACAATTAAACAATCAGTGAATCAAAGAAGAAATTGCAAAAGAATAAGTAAATGTCTTGAGATAAATGAAAACAAGAACACTATATATCAAAACCCATACAAAGGCAGTGCAGAAAGGGAAATTAATAGCCCTTAATGCTTACATTAAAACAGAAGAAAGAACTAAAATTGAAGACCTAACTGCACACATGAAGGAAATAGAAAAAGAACAGCCAACTAATCCCAAACCAAGCCAAAGGAAAAAAATAGTAAAGGTCAGAGCAGAAATTAATGAAATTGAGAACAAAACAACAATATAGAGAATCAACAAAAATAAAGTTGGTTTTTGGAGAAGATCACTAAATTTACAAACCCTTAGTTAGACCAACAGAAAATAAAAAGAGAGAAATAAAATCAGAAATGAGGTAGGGGACATCATTACTGACGCTGCAAAAATAAGAGAGATCTTAAGAGGGGACTATGCACAACTGAGTACTCATAAAACAGACAACATAGATAAAATGGGCAAATTCCTAGAACTGTATGAACAGCCTACACTGATGCCAGAAGAAAGAGAAGACCTCAACAAATCAATTATATGAATAAAAAGATTGAAACAGTCACCAAAAAACTTTCCAAAAAGAACAGTCCATGACAAGAGGACTGCACAGGTGAATTCTACTTTGGCAGTTTGAGATTATTTTATGAATCAAAGAAAGATTTTGGTTTTAAACTAATTTTTTCTTACAGATATGATATGCTTTAACTTCATTAAATTCCAGTGAGGCCCTTTGATTAGATTGCTTCATAAGATCACTTCAGGGCTTTTGGTTGGACTATGTCAGTGAGGTATGACTCAGGTTGAGTTTCTTTATCCTTGTTGGGTCTAATATAAACAAAAACACAGAGAAAAACAAACATGGAAAAAGGATGCCACCTTATTTCATCCTGCCATGTAAGAGAGGACTAGTGTATAGCTTAAGCATGAAGCCCCAAGAGGCTGAGCTCATGGAGGAGCTCATGAGGAGATGAGACCTACTATATGCCTGATAGCTTCCAGATGAACTTGGAAAGAATGTGGAATAGCCGAGACTGATATATAAGGTCTGGAAAGAGAAAAGCTCTATGCCTGATGGCCTCAGCTAAACTCAAACCTTGGCAGAGATCAGCAGACCTCTAACATCAACACATGGCAACTGACTTTGTTGAGAAAGCCACTTTTTTTTTAATGGTGACTTAATTTGGATGTTAAGCTTTTTAACATCCTTGGAACTGTAAGCTTTTACTCCAAATAAATCCCTTTCATAAAAGTCAAACCATTTCTTGTACACTGCATTATCAGCCCTTTGATGAACTGAAGCATCTACTAATCATTCAAAGGTGATATAATATCAATTTGCTCAAGCTCTTCAAAAAAATTGAACAGGAAAGAATGCTACCAAACTCATTCTATGAAGCCAATATCACTCTAATACTAAACACAGATAAAGATATGAAAAAAAAAAAAACCTTACAGACAAATTTCTCTAGTGAATATTGATTCAAAAAGCCTTAACAAAATGAAGAATTATATATCATGATCAAGTGGGTTTAATCTCAGGTATGCAAGTGTGGTTCATCACAAGAAAAGCAATTAGTATAGTACCCAACATTAATAAATTGAAGAAGCAAAAAAACCCCCACATGATCCTCTCAGTTGATGCCCAAAATGCATTTGACAAAATACAGCATCCTTTCTTGATAAAAGCATTCCAAAAGATAGGAGTAAAAGAAAGCCTTCTCAGCATGGTATAGTGCATAAATTAAAAACCCACAGTTAACGTTGTACTCCATAGTGAAGGACTGAAAGCTTTTCCATGGAGATTGGGATGAAAACTAGAATGCCTACTGTCACCACTGTTTTTCAGTATTGTGCTAGAGTTCTAGTTAGAGCAATTAGGCAAGAAAAAGTAATAAATGGTACCCAAATAGGAAAGGAAGAAGTATAACTGCGGCGGCTTGCTCGGTCAGTAGAGGTGGGGTTGCACTGCCCCACGTTGGGCGCCAGCTGCGGCGGCTTGCTCGGTCGGTAGAGGTGGGGTCTGGCTGTGGACGAGGGGTCGGTCCAGCTCTGGACGAGGGGTCGGTCCCGCTTGGGACGAGGGGTCGGTCCGGCAGCAGACGAGGGATCGGTCTCACAAGGGGTTGCGCGGTTCGGCTGACGGGGTCGCCCGGTGAAGCTGGGGACGAAGGGGTTGCCCGGCGAAGCCGGCGACGAAGGGGTCGCCCGGAGAAGCAGGCGACGAACTGGGGACAAGGGAGGCCAGGCTCTTGTCGGGGGCTCTCAGGACTGGAGGGCGCACGGCAGAAGAACTACCGCGGAGACAAGGTAAACACGCAAGTCCAACTTTATTGAGGGAGAGGCAACAGTTTTATAGGGGCTGGGGAAGGCTGATCGGTCGAAGCCACGCCCTGTTCTGATTGGTTGCCGGCAAAAGGTCAGTGGGCGGTACCGGACGGGGGAGGGGTGGTGGTTAGGGATTGGCTGTCGCTGTTGCTGGGGGAAGGGGCAGGGTTTAGGGATTGGTGGCTGCTGTTGCTGGGGTGGAGGGCAGACTTGAGTTTCCCGCCCACGCCTGGCTGTTGCTGCTGTCGGGGGAGGGGAAAAGGGTAGACTGGATTTCTCCGCCCACGCCTGGCTGTTGCTGCTGTCGGGGGAGGGGAAAAGGGCAGACTGGAATTTTCCGCCCTGCGCCTGAGCAGGGAGAAGGAAGAAGAAGGGTGCCGCCCCACAAGGCATCGGGTGGCGCCATCCGGGAGGAGGGGCGGCCGCGGAAGCATGGCTGCCGAGAAGGGGAGACCCGAGGGCACTCTGCGCCCATGCCGAGCTTCCTTCAGGGGTGGCAGTGGGCCCGACCAACCACCCTATTATGGGGGCAGCGGAATTAGGCCTACCGCGGCCGCTCCCCTCGCCAGGCCAGCAAACCACACTTCAGCCCGAGGGGTGACCGCATATAACTGTTACTATTTGCTGATGATATGATCCCATAGCTATAAAATCTCAAAAATCAACAAAAAAGCTACTAGAATTAATGGATGAGTTCAGCAAAGTGATGGTATCCAGGATTAACAAGTAAAATTCAGTAGCACTACTATACACTACTGATGAGCAATATGAAGTAGGAAGTCAGAAAAAAATTGCATTTATAACAGCAACTAAAAGAACCAAATATTTAGGAATATAACTCAGAATATAAAGGACCTGTAAAAAGCCCATTTTCAAATTAATTTGGAAGAGTAAGGGGCCCAAATAGACAAAACAGTCTTAAAAAAAGAAGGAAGTTGGAGGACTCTCACTTCCTGACTTTAAAGCATATTACTTAGCTACAGTGCTAAAAGACAGCATGGTACTGGTATAAAGATAGAGAGATTAACCAGTGGAAACAAATTGAGAACTCAGAAGTAGACCCTCACGTCTACAGTCAAGCGATTTTTGACAAGGCTATCAACCCACCCAGCTGGGCCAGAACAGTCTATTCAACAAATGATGCTGGGAGAATTGGCAATCTATATCCAAAAGAAAGAAAGAGGACCTCTATCTTATGCAAAAATTAACTCAAAATGAATCAAGGACCCAAATATAAAAGCTACAGGTATAAAACTCCTAGAAACATCTTCATGATCTTGTGGTAGGCAGTAGTTTCTTATACCTTCCACCCAAGCACAAGCAATGAAAGAAAAAAATAGATAAATAGGACCTCCTCAAAATTAAAACATTTTGTTCCTCAAAAGACTTTGTCAAGACTGTAAAATGGCATCTAACTTACTGGTAGAAAATACGTGGAAACCATGTATCCAATAAAGGTTTGATATCCATGTTATATAAAGAGATCATACAACTCAATGATTTAAAAAACAAGCAACCCAATTAAAAAATGGGCAAAAGGCTTTAATAGACAACTTTTCCAAAGAGGAAATACAAATGATGAAAAAGTCCATGAAAAAATGTTCACTATCACTAGGTATTAGGGAAATGCAGATCAAAACTACACTGAAACACCATTTCACACCTTATAGAATAACTATTATTTTAAAAGAACAGAAAACTAAAATTGCTGGAATGGATGTGAATGAATCAAAACACTCCTTCATTCCTGGTGGGGATGTAGAATAGTGCAGCTTCTGTGGAAGACAGTTTGGCAGTATCTCAAGAGGTAGATATAGAACTGCCATATGATCCAGCAATCCCATTACTAGGAGTATATTCAAAAGACCTGAAAGCAAGGACACAAAATTACATTTCCACACTGACATCCATAGCAGCATTATTCACAATTGCTAAAATATGTAAAGCCCACATGTCCATCAACCAATAAATGGATAAAAAAAAAAGTGGCATATACATACAGTGAAATACTATTCAGCTGTAAGAGGAAATGAAATTGGGGTACATATGACAACAAGGATTCATTGTCCCCTTGAGGACATTATGTTGAGTGAAATAAGTCAGACTCAAAAAGACAAATACTGTATTGGCTCATTAAATGAACTAAATACAATGAATTGAAACTCACAGAGGTAAACTCTAGAGTATAGTTTACTAGGAGATAGAATGTGGGAGAATGAGAGCTGATACCTCATGTATGCAGAATTTTTAATAAGGTTTATTGTAAAAGCATGGAAATGAATAGAGTTAATTGCAACACTTTATAGTGACTGCTGATTTTAAAAAAGTGATTGTGGCTGAAAGGGGTTTTCTGTGAACATAAATTTGAATTCAAAGAAAGCTAGAGAATAATCTAGGCTCTGTATAATATAGTGATTTTGATGGTGGATTAATTGTGGTTAATAGTAGAAATATGAGAATGTTCTTATCCAATGTGTTAAGAATATGGTGTTATATGGGAAAAGTACAACTAATATAACTTATGGATGAAAGTTAACACTAAATATTGTAATATTTTTTCAGCAATGGCAAAGAAGATTTTACATCAATTCTAAGGGACAACAATTGGGGGTATAAGGAGATATAGTATTTTTTCCTTTTGGAATAATGAAAATGTTCTAAAATTGAGGTGATGGCAGCACAACTCTGTGATGAAAATGAGAGCCACTGAGTATATACTTTTAATGGATTTTTAAAGTCATGGGACTGTATAACACAGTGAATGCTCTAGAGGAAGATGGACTATGGTTAACAGAATATGAAAACATTCTCTCATGAACTTTAACAAATATAAAATACTAATAAAAGGTATTAATAATTGGGTGGATTGGGGGAAAATACACCAAATGTAAGATATTGGTTAAAATTAGTAGTAATATTTTGATGAAATTCTTTCATAATCTGTAATAAATGTTTCACAACAATGCAAGGTGGGGTGATACATGGGAGTCCTGTATGATGATATGCATGTTTGTTTTGTAAATTTACAAGTTTTCTATACACTTATTGTTTATGTATGTTCATGTATGAATGATAAACTTCAATAAAAATTTTTAAATGAAAAAAATACACCTTTCTTTTTAAGTCTAGAGTTTTACCCATGTTGCCTTTATTAATGAAAGGTTAACATTCTCATATGTTTTCATTCTTAAGACTAAATTAAAGCAAAAACTTAATGCTTTACCCCCTCACATTAATTTTGAAAATGAAATGTTCTCCTAAAGTTGACACTTTATTTACAAATACACACAAAGGAAATGTTTAAAAAAACTAACATTCTAGTACCTCATTCCCCTTGCTGAATGGCCTGACAAATGCCTTTGTTTTTTGAGAAACCTGATTACTCCCTAGGTGTTCATACATTTAAACAGATAACAATGCCATTAAATCAGAGAACATCCTCAGTCAAGGGTATGAAGATAAAAGTTATCTCATGGGAAAGTCAATTATTGAGCATTGTTCCTGGCTTTATAACAGCACGCTACAACTTTCAGAAAATGACTCCAAAATTTATGTTTACCAACTACTATAAAGATAAGAAACTTCTGGGCTCCATTTACCTAGAAATATATAGAACTAATGAATGGAGAAAAAGTATTCTGACCAGGATTGTCAAAACCTACGTATGGAACTTGTTTCATTCACACACCATATGCCTGTGTCATTTTGCATAGTGGCAAAACAAGAAAGTTAAGAGTGATCTCTAATACTGAATAGAAGGAGACACTATAGAGAGAGGGAGATTGAAATAATAATTACTTACAATTCATCAATAAATAATACAATGAAAATGTGCATATGGAAAATTCACCTTCCACAGTCATCTAAGGAGACATCAAAGGAGCTGGTTAATAATCTCAATTAATATGATGACATCTCAATGAAATATATTAATTGAATCTTAACCTATATTTAAATGGGGGAAGTCTAGGTAAGTGATGGAGAGACTTCACCCTAAATTATGTAGCCAGCTAGTGTCAATGACTTTGACTGAACCCAGACTCTCGTCTCTGTTCTAGAGTTTTAATTTCCAGAAAAACCTCTTCTTTTTAATAAGACAAACCATGGGGTGATTAAAGTCACACTGATTAGGCTTCTATAGGACATAGGTAAGAAATTTGGAAAATGATGAATTCTAACCAGTGTTTGTAGCAACCAAAGAAAAATAGTGCCAAACACCAATATCAACTAGGTCTATAAAATTTCCAACATTTTATTATTTTTAAAAATGTGAAACTGCTGTCTTAGTAGTGGAGCAAAGGTATATATACTTAGAAATACATTTCTACTAACTAAAATTGTCCATCTATTTCCATCTATGAGAATTATCTTAAATAAATATTCAAATGCATTAAAATACTTACGAACAGTGTTTACCATAGTGAAAATGGGAAACAGTCTAAATGTCTATAAAGGTCATTGTCTAAATAAAATGTAGGCAATCAAACAATATGCCTCACTAAAATCAAATTCGCAGAAATATTTAACTACATCAGTTAATATTTGTACAATATTAACGGAGGAAGCAATTTTAAAAAGTCATAGAGGTAGTATGACTGCAGTTTTGCAAAGTACAGCTATATCCAAACCAAACACACATATCTGCAAAGAGAAAATATGTGTATTTTTAATTTTCTTCTAGTTTACTCTTTTCTCTCTTTTTCTGTTTTCTACATTGTATGTATGTATAATCAGAAAGCTAGCCAAGGATATTTTCTAGGCCTATTGTCAGGAAAGGAGGTAGGAAAGCTGAAATATTGCTTATCTAGTACTCCCACTCTACACTAGACTTAAAAGATACAGGGACTTCATTTCAGTGAACAAATCCAAATCCAAATGTTCAAGACACTGAGTCAGGATCAGAGGAGTTGTCTTTCTTGGTCATGTCCTCTAGTCATGGATATTAAACATTTAAAAGAATGTTTTTTCTCTGAATTCCTTGCATAGATCCACAGCATCAAATAGAATTGTTTAATGTAAAGTGGATACCCCAAACCTTTAGAATATTGTCCCCAGTGAACGCAACTTTAAGTTTATGGGAGATAAAAGAGGGCTGCCTCATCCATAAAGTTCCCTAGCCCACACACTCTCAAAACATAATTGTTGCCTAGTGGCCTCATCCTTCTCCTGCTACATGGATCTCTGTCAAATTTCTCTCTGGACTTTCCCTAAGGTGTAGGTAGATAGCCTTTGAATTTTCTCTTTTCAAATTATTATCAAGGGTAGGACATACCTGAAAAGGACACAGTATGGGAAAATGTACCGTTCAACATGAATCAGGACCTTAGATACTCTTCATTGTACACCAATCTAGGTCTTGGTTTACCCCAATCCTGCATTTTCAGGAATTCAACAACTGTATAGTCTCCTCATATTATCTGTTATTCAGTAAGATTTTGATTTACTATTCAATCCATGTCATTTCTGCTAGCTAATCTTGATAACTTTCTCTTAGTATAATAAATTCTTTTTGGGTTTCTTTAGATTGAGTGAAGAAAGCCAGACACATTCTGTGTGATTGTGCTCTTATGAACTAAATACATTGTGTAAACTCATGGAGTTAATAACCAGAATATATGTCACCAGAAAATAGAATAAGGTTAGAGCATTTTCATTATTCCACAAATAATAATAAAAAATAAAAAACAAAAACAGGCAAACAAAAAAATCTATCCCTGGTTATTAACTCCATGAGTTTACACAATGTATTTAGTTCATAAGAGCACAATCACACAGAATGTGTCTGGCTTTCTTCACTCAATCTAAAGTCTTCCAGATACATCCACGTTGTCATATGCTTTGTAACTTCGTTTCTTCTGACTGCTGCATAATATTCCATCAGTGTATACACCACAGTTTGTTTACCCATTCATCAGCTGATGGACACATGGGTTGTTTCCATATTTTGGCAATTGTGAATAATGCTGCTAAGATCATTGGTGTGCAGATGTCTTCTGTGTCTACACCTAATTATGATATTGATGGGTCACATGGCAAATTTATGTTCAACTCCTTAGGAACTGCCAAACAGTCCTCCACAATGGCTATACTACTCTACATTTCCACCAAGAGTGAATAAGTGTTCTTATTTCTCCACATCCTCTCTAAAACTTGTTAATCTTTATTTAATCTTTTATCCACATCAAAGTAATTCATTATTGTATCAGTTAGGGTTCTCTAGAGAAACAGAACCAACAGGCTAAGTGATCATTACAAGGAATTGGCTTATGTAATTGCTTTGGTTGCATTTTTGCCTTATATTAACATCTTGTAACATTAGCATACATTTGTTCTGTTTCAAAGAAAAACAGTCTTATATATGCAATATACTCATACTCATATTTCACATGAGGTTTTGCTATGCTATACAGTCCCATGTTACATTTTTTAGCATTCCTTCTAGTAATAAACAGGTCATGAGACTTTCCCTTTCAATCACTACCATAGCCATATATTAGCACAGCTAGTTACGAACACTATGATGTGCTCTCACCATTTCCATTCATTTCCAAAGATTTATGAACAACTTTTTTGCCAATTCTGCAACCAAAGCAATCTAGGACAGTAGTGTGTAGGAATACATTAATAATTTTCCATTAAGGGTTAAAAAAAAGGAAATATACTAAATGAAAGAAACAAGACAAAAAGTCTAAATATTGTTTGACTCCATCTATACAAGATAAAAATAGAAAAAATTTAGAGAAATAGAAACAGAATAGCAGCTACATATGGCAGAGGAAGGATAGAGATATTGAGATGTGTTTATTAAGGTATAGATTTTTTTGTTTGCCTGTTTTTGTTTTTTATTTTTTATTATTATTTGTGGAATAATGAAAATGCTCTAATATTGATTGATGAATGCACAATTCTGTGATTGTACCAAATACCACTGAATGTACACTTTGGATGGAGTTTTTAATTTTAACTGGATCAGAGAAATATAATCTCTAACTTATTCCTAAAGCTCCAACAACCCAAGAAACAATGAAAACAATCAATTCCCCATTACAATTAATCAAGAGTACATCTCCTAATGCCTAAGAAATGTTGGATGTGTGATCCATAATACCTGAAGGTGATATAAAGAATATATTTGTTTTCACTTCATGAATAACTTCCAAAAAAAGCCCATTTCCATAATCTGCTGAGTTTCCTTGTCGAATTACATTCTAAAATACCCTAACAACATCTGCAAAAGTAATTATAGAAGCCATCTGGAACAAGAGCAGAAAGAAACAACTGGCTGTATATTAAACAGCATTTCAGAGGCACAATGATATTAACAAACCTACTGGCATTAAGAGAGGGAGGAAAGAGATTTATCTAAAAGAAATTGTGATTTCTTATTACCATGTATGGTGGAGTCATTTGAGAATCCATTGTTAAAATAGGTTGATCATCATATCTTTTGCTTTATTGAGTCACATATCTGGGGCCCTCAGTCCTTTCTTCAAGGGAGGAAGTTCAATCTAAATGATAAGTGGGACTGTGCTGGTTTGTGACTCACTCAGTTTCCTTGGGGCAAATTGCTCAGAACTTCAAGATATTGGAACCATGGGTAATCATAGATAATTTTTCCATCAATTGGTCATAAATGATTACAGTTTTATTGGTGAAAGGCAATGAAATGTTGACAAACTAAACCTTATCATCCACTTGTTGATGGGAAAATAAACACAAAACTTCATAATTCAAAATTTGCACTCATCAATCCCAAGCATGTTCCAGCAATCTCCACCATTTTGCTATCATTAAGGAATCAGTAGAGTTTTATGTCACGCATAAGAGTTCTGAAGTCAGACTCCATTTGGATCTTAACTCCATAAAGGTCTCAACTTGATTTGGATCTTCACTCCATTAGTTGATGTCTAATCAACGTTACTCATCTTTCAAGGTCTCGATTTTCTGACATGGAAAGTACAGTTTATTATAGTAAAAATTTCATAACTTGTAATAAAAATTAAATGACACAACTGATGCAAAGCACATTGAAGTAGTCAATAATGAGTTCTTGTCAATACTTGTTCTTTATTTCATGATTTTATACAATGATGAACCATGGAACAAATTTATCTATTTTCCTTCCTTCATTATCTTTGTTCTAAAATTTTGTAATAAGATATAGAAATACTACAGAAATTGAAAAATAATTAATGACAATTAAAAAATAGAACCATGCCCCAAAACTAAATACAAAAACAAAACAAAATAAAATACCTCTTTACTTTCCTTGGTTTAATGGGATAATCCCAGTTAAGGAGGCTTGCTTTCTAGATTAGGCTCTCACCACTTACTCTCTCTCTAGCCTTGAGCAAGCTCATAAGCTTAGTTTCTTTACCTGTAAAATGGGGGTGAGGGTATGCCTCACTAGAAACTCATGAGTATTAAATTATAAAAGCTGTTGAAAAGGGCTTTTTGTTGTTGCTGCTGTTGTCTATTAACTTTTAGCCTTAGATAAAGGTATCCCATTCCTGAGAATTTATTCCTATAAAATAATTCAAAAGATGATAGAAGCCACATATTTAAAGACACTTCCTGTGAATTTTAAAAACAAATAAATACTAGCAAATTCAATATTCCAAGCTATTTTAAGCAATTTGCGTTAAACACAATTTAATACCATGTTACTGCAAAAAATATAATAAAGACCATATATTCTCTAACAGGAAAGTTGATGATTTAGTGGAAATAAATCACAAAACTGCATTCTATTCTAAACCTAACAATGTAAAATATGTGAATATATGGCCAAAGACTGAGAAATAGCATGAACTCATACCACAGAAATAGGATTTGTTAAGGTCATGGGATTTTTATGTCAAAACCATAACAAATAAAAATAAACTTTTAAAGTCTGAAAGTAGTAAAATGCTATATATAATGAGTAAAAAAAATTAGCTATATTAACTTCAATCAGTAGAAGGAACTTTGTCCATGCAGTCATCAATTTTGATGTGACTCTTCATAGTTTTCTTCTCTATCAATATCTTATTTGATTAATTCACAAAGGATTTTTTTCTGAGCACAGTGAGAGAACAACATGAGTGCATACTTCTTCTTATTGGAAATAAATTTGATCTGAGGTAGTGACAGCCCTGTTCTGTCAGGTCAAAACACAATCAAGGCTGCATTTCATCTCATTGCACGACTGGGGTCACCTCTACCCTGGTAGGGAGAATAGTAGATGAGAGGTTTCATACCAAGGCAGATATTGCCCCTAATTCTCATTTGCATTGTGTGTGTTTGGCTTGATTTACTATCTTTAAAGACTTTGGGGTCTTAGTCTTCATTAACATGTGGTATGGTACTGCTTCCAAACCTAGTTTTGTTTTCCTGATTTCTGTACAGCTTCATTTGACCTTGTATAATTATATATATCTGTGCAACTTCCTGGATCCCCAAAGCCCACCTGCACCTAAAACACACAGCACGCAGTAACTAATGATGATTTAGGAGAAGACCTAAATTTTGTTCAACTCTTGGTTCAATTGCCCATGATTTATAGTAAGGAAATTACAAACCAGTGAAGGATTGAATCATGAAATGTTTAATGAAAAGTGAAGAGCACTTTGAATGCCCTATGGAAACTGCAGCTAGACCTGTGGCTATTAACAAGTCTTTACTAAGAGAAAAAGAGTCACATTGTCAAGATGCTGGAATTAGCACCAAGAGTAACACCTACTGGCTTTAAGTGCCTTTTTTTTTTTTACAATCTCAGTCTGTCAAATAAAGAGCTATACAAAACAAATCTGGAAATTACCAGTCTGCTTTGATTCCTGCCTGCCTCCCACCTCCATGTGATCAGTAGTGAGGAATGATACAGCATGTTTAATTCAGATGGAATGCCAGCCCCTCTGTCTTATTTCCTTCCTTGACTGATCTCTTTTTTTAAATATACTTTTTAATTAAAAAAAAAAAACTTAGATTACATAAGTGTTACATTAAAAATTATAGGGGATTCTCATATGCTCTGCTCCCTACCCCTCCCACATTTTCCCATGTTAACAACATCTGTCATTAGTGCGGTACATTTGTTACAATTGAACACATTTTGGAGCATTGCCACTAAATGTGGATTATAGTTTACATTGTAGTTTACACTCTCCCACACAATATTGTGAGATATATAATGGCCTTTATCTGCCATTGCAATGTCATTCGGAACAATATCCAAGTCCTAAAAATGCCCCATATTATACTTGTATTTCCCTCTCCCTCCTCTCAGAACCTTCAGTGGTCACTGCCTCCACAACAGTGATAAAGGTTCTTCCATTGCTAGAATCACAATAAGTCTATAGTAGAATATCAGTAAGTCTACTTCAGTTCATTCATTCCCCAATCCTGAGGATTCTTGGATGGTGATGCCCATTCCACCTCTAATTGAGAGAAGGCTTAGATCCCATGGGGCAGATGGATAGGACTATCTTGTTTGCAGTTGCAGACTTTCTCTATTCCTTAGGATGTGCATTGTCCACCACCATCTCCTTGTTGGTTGTCCTGGGTGAGCCCAATGAACTGGAGAGTAGGTGGTTTAACTCTGTTGAAATTTAGGGCCCAGCTAGGACATGGACAAACCAAAGATTTAAGTCTCTTGGTTATATACCTATCAACTCTATTACTAACTATAGGTTCAAATAGAAGGGGCAGAAGAGCCATGTGTAAGGAAACCACAACTGAGTCCAACTCTGTCACACTGGGGACCATAAATTCCCATGTAGTACCTACTGGCAGGGCACCAAACTCCTGAACTGTTTGCCCTGCCTATTGTGTCTGGATGTCTCCAGAGTCTTCAGAAACCCCACTACATGAGGCAGTATTTACTTTGGCAGTTAATGGGATCCTTCTAAAACATGCATAAACATAACCTCTGGAATGACCTCCTGACTCACTTCGAAGTCTCCTAGCCATTTAAACTCATTTGTCTTTACCCTTTCCCCCTTTTGGTTGAGGTCTTTTTCCAGTTGCATTGCTAGTTGGTGCTTGGTAGTAATTCCTTGGTGCCAGGGAAGCTCATCCCCGGAAGTCATGTCCCACACTGGGGGGAAGTTAGTTCATTTATATGCTGAGATAAGCTTAGAAAGAGGCCACATTTGACCAACAAGGAGGCTCTCAGGAGGTAACTTTTAGGCACCCTATAATACTAAGCTAAGTTTCAGTTTCAAAAGAAAAGGTTCATAAGTACAGTCATCAATACTAAGGACCCATCAATAGTCCATCTCCTTCACTAGGCACTGTCCCTGTACTTGCAGGATTTTCACTGTTCCATTAGAGGATATTGCAGAGATCCCCAGGATAGGAATTTGATATTCTTTCGGTTGTTGTGTGACTCTCTACCCATTGTGACAACGGCCCATGAACACTTGAACACATTTTTATGCCTTATAGGTATGCCCCAGGTGAACCTCCTCCCATGCATCCCTTATCACTGACAGCCCACATCAAGGATTACCTGCTTCCACCATTGTAACCATTCTGTGATCCAAAACTTCTTCAAAAATGAAGCCAAAAAATAACCAAATACAAGTAATAAGAATATGAAATAATAATGACAGTTTTCAAAATAACAAATAAAATACAAAACTAAAATGTTTTGAATAATAAAAATAATTCAAAAATATAAAATTAAATAAAAATTTTTTGACATTATCTTTCATCAATGTGAGATATGTTGTGTATGTACAGTGACATTGTCTTCCATTTATTCCCCCAGCATCTTATTTTTTTCATTTTGTCTTCAAAGAAGCTTTAGGTTACAGAAAAGAGATGTATGGAATATAGGGGATTCCCATATACCTAACATCCTCCCCCTTGTTCCCTATTAATAACATTTTACATGTATATTAAACATTTATTACAGTTTATGTACAAATATTGAAACATTGCTAATAACCATAGTCAATGATTTACATTATGGTCTATACATTTTGGACCACACAGTTTTATAAAGTTTGATGAAATTCAACGTGGCCTGCATTCATCATTGCAAGGTCATGTAGAACACTTCCATCACAACCAAAATACCCCATGTTCCATCTAGTTTATTTCTTCCTCTCCCTCCCCTCAGGACCCATAGCAACCACAAAGCTTCACTCTTTGAAGTGTAAGATTCATAGTTACTTGCAACAACACCACAGCTGGACCCTATCTGTGGGCTCAGAACTGTATACCTGGTGAGATATCTGAGCTGGAAGGAGAAAAGACTTTAGCAATACATCCTTCCAAATTTCATTCTTCTCCAAATCTAGTATAACCTGCTTAAGTGCTAGCCTTCTTCCTTTTGAGCTGATCATAAACATAGGGCCTAGTGCTGACCCTTGGACCCCTCCTCCTACAAGCTTCACTACTTTAACTATAACTGGTAATAAATGTACTCTGGCTTCCTACCTTGTCTCCAGCAACCAGTCTGCCCACAAGTCTTCTGCACCCAAGCCCATAAAATATGTCACCTCTTCCACTACCCAACTTGTCCCACTAACTCTCTGTTTCACAGATAGGGCTTTTTCACTGGTTCATTTAGAAATATCACCCAAGCATTGTCTTCAACATGTGTACACATTTTTTTTCTTTATTTTTTTTCTCTTACTCCCAAATCAAATGGGATGGTGTGGCAGTTTGAGATTATTTATGAATTCCAAAAAGAGAAAGATTATGTTTGTAAATGAATCTATTCTTGTTGTAATACCTTTGATTATATTGGATTCAGTTGAGGAGTGCTTGATTAAATTACCTGCTAAAATTAGGGCTTTGATTCAGCCACTTCAATAAGGTGTGACTTGGTTGAGTCCCTGCCCTTTTGGTGGGCCGATATAAACAGACACTCACTGAAGAAGACATTGAAGCAGAGAGAACTCTGTGATGTTTGACCTGGGGCCCTGGAAAGAGATGAGCCATTCACCTGATAGTTTGCAGCTGAAGAGAACAGAGCAGCTGAGCAGCTGAGAAGGCATGGAAAGAAATGAGCCCTACACCAGCGACTGATACAGGAAGCCCTGAGAGACTAGGCAGATATCGCCTGCCATCTTGCTTCAATACATGGCAACTCATTTTGGTGAAAAAATAACCTTGAGTTGGACTCTTTTAGGCCTTGTAACTGTAAGCTTTTACTCCAAATAAATACCCTTTATAAAAGCCAACAGATTTCTGGTACTTTGCACTAGCACCCCTTTGGCTGATTAATACAGACGACTTGGCACAAACTATTCTCTGAAAGAATCTCTAAACCAATGGATTACACAGGCTGATTGTGGTCTAGTTGCAGATGAAAAAATGCACTAAGAATTTTATCTAAAGCTTTGATTAATTTTACCATAATGCATTTTTTCTTGTGTTTAGTTATACTAGACAAAACTGAAGATAAATTTGATTAATTTTTTTGACAATAAATTTTTTTAGGTACTTTGTTGCTATTCATTCAGTACTATATTAAGTACTATAGGGGATATAGAAGAAAAGCAAGCCATAGTCTTGCTCTCAAATATATTATACTCAAGTGAGGTCACAAGGCAACCCTCATGGAAGAGCAGAACATAGTATGTGGTAGAATTTAATTATTCTGATTACCACCTTTGGGCCCCTAGCCAACTAGGCATGTCACATTAGTGAACATCCTATCTCAAAACAGCCTGGCAATGTAGTAATTATTGTCTCAGTTTTACAGAGTTAGCAACTGAGATCCAGAGATCTCAGCCCAAGGACATGCAACTAACAAAATGCCTCCAAAGCCGGTGCTCCTTCCATTAAATTGGTGCATTGATTCTTCACTGTGTATTAACATTACATGGGGATATTTCAATAATACAAGTACTGAGCTCCACTTCCAGAGATTCTGATTTAGATGAAGACTGAACATTGGTAAATTTTTAAAAGGCCTCTGGTGATTATGATTGGCAGTCAACCATGAAGAATCACTGCACTATATCATATAATGATTATAGAGCCTGAATTCTAAAAAGTATATAGTTTCAGAAGAAAGCGTTTTCAGAAAGTGGCAATTTACAGCAGGTGAGCTGGAATAAAATAATTTGCCTCTAAAACAGACATCCCCTACTATAAAAAACCTAACTTTTATAAGAACTACTTCAAAGTGAAAAAAATTTGTTACATTCTTCCTCATTGAACTGTATTTTATAAAAGAAAGACACATGTAAATGTAACAGAAATACATGTCTGAAACATATCAGTTTACTATGTTTTCACATATAATGTCTTACTTGAGCAAAGCAACTTGAAGAGTGAAGGGAAACAGGCCAGGTATTTCATTCACTAATGGGAAAACTGAGGACCACAGTGGTAACATATCTTTTGAAAGATCACACAACTAGTTAGTGGTCCGTCCCTAATACTCATTTCATTATACAACTCTGACTGGTTTGCTTCAAACCATTGTAACTTTGAGTCACCAAGTCACTTCAGCAAATTGATGTGTTTGATCAATAATTCAAGGAGCTATTTATTGAACAGGTCAAAATGTGGAGATGTATGTAAATTAATCACTTCTCTAAGAAGCACTATAAAAACTCACAAAATAGATGCAGGCCAGACTATATTATCTTAAACAGTCCTGCAAACAAGTTATTTAGATTAGGACACACATCCATTAGTTTGTGTGTGTGTGTGTGTGCGTGGAATGCAGATAAACATATTTCTTCCCAAGCTATTTGCTCTGAGCATTAATATGTATTTTTTTTCAAATTGCCATGTCCTGAAACTCTTTAAGTTCTTACCAAGTGAAGGCATCAGGAAAGACCATTTAAGCAAAGGAAAAGCATAAAATTACCTTATTGCTTTCAGCAAAAGTAAACTTTGTAGATTATGTTTATAACGTCATTTCAAGATTTAAAAAAATAAAGAGAGGCAACTATACAGATATTTTCAGAGCAGAGAGAGGAACTGAAATAAGTGTCTGTCAGTGCCATCAATGAACTGCAAATGTTTGCTGGTGAGCTAGGATCTATGGTTGTAATTCCAGAATAAAATTAACTTCTATAATGGAGAAAACACTGCTATTTTCAGTCACCTTTTTAGAACCACTAGCTCCTTTGTAACTAATTGATCATGATAATCAACTCCATTCTTTGCAAAGTAGCAAGGAGAATCCAAAAATTATTCTTCTTGGCTCATTATTAATCATTTAATATTTCTAGAAAATCTGGAAAACAGAAATTCTGGTCTTATAACACTCAGAGCTTCTGAAAGTGGTAATGTTGGTAATTGGGAAGTGAAGAAGAAAAAGGATCCCCATTCTGAAGTCAGATCAAGCATCAACATGTCCTTAGGGACAATCTTTCCATGTGAACTCTCATCCTCAAAAGGTGGGTTTGAGCTTCTTTATATGACAATTTCAGGACAGCAATAGAGTGCAAGATCTCTTGATGCCTTACCACTTTTCCCAAATTTTATTGGTCAAAACAAGCCACAATTCTACCTCTTAATAGAAGGCTTTGTGAAGTCATCTTGAAAAGGGGAGTACGCAAGGGAATGCCTTACTTACCATTGCAAACAATATATCACACATTCCATTGATAACAGTATTTGATTTAGCCCTAACATGAAAAAAGTGCCCCATTCTTTCCTTACTGCTGTGTGTTCTCCATTCCTAAAACCTCTTGCCTGCTTAGAGATGGCATACCTGCTAATTTGAAAAGAATTGCTTGAACCAGCATCTGAAATTATCTCAAAATCTTTGAAAAATGTCCTTAATCCATTGAACAAGATCTTACCAGGATAAAATCAACCATCTGAATACAGCATGGAGACTGCACAAGTTCTCAGCAGCATAATGGAAATAATAGGGTGAATCATAAGGTCATTTTTCATTAGTCAGGGTTTAATTATGGATATAGAGCCATGATGACTATAATGGGAATAAGAGATGTATAATAGAAAAATAGACGTTATATAATTGTAGGAAGAGCTGGAAGAGTGAAAGAAGGGAGGATTCAGTGAATCAGGAAAAGAAAAACTAGCCTGTCAGCCTGAGGCATTAATGTGGTTTGATAAATTGGAACCTGCAGGGAAAACTCAGAAGTTGAGCATGTCTAGGAGGAGGAATGGGACATTGGTGGGACTCATGGGGATGTGTACGGAAAGTTGCTGCTTCTATGTGGCTCATGCTTTTGTGACTCTTCAGCCATCCATTGGGTGATAAATCTGGGCCACTGCTGGTCAGCAAGAACAGCAGCTGGGAAGACAGGAGGAATATGGACAAAAGGAAAAGAAGGAGAAGGTGATATCTGTGCTGTAGCTCAGCATCAGCTGGTCACTAGTTCTGACTGTAATGATCACTTGGGAGTAGTCACCTGCTTTTCTTTTGCCTTTCAAATCTCATATAACTTCTCCTATTTTGCCCAACTCTAATACAGAACTATAAAGAGAAAGGGACTCAGAGAAATGACATGGTCAGCATTAATCAAGATGTCATAGAATAATCCTGCATGCATTTTTTTTTCTAAGTCATATTTCTATAATGCTATTTTTTAGAATAAGTATGTATTGGATTTGTAACCACAAAAAAAGGGATCAAAATTAAAAGACAAGTGTCTCTTCCAGAACAACTGCAAATCATTTTACATGTTGTGTGTGTTTGTGCTTTAAAAAAGAAATTCTGTATTCATATTTCTTAACATTGTCTCAGGGTTTCTGTATTTTTCTCCTTTTTCTACTACATATGAACAATTTTTTTTCTCTTCATTTAGCAGCTATTTGGTTCCCTACCCTTAACTACTTATAAACCATTGTCACTCATCTAGCTCTACTCTGATACCCAATACTCCTCCCTGTATCTGACCAAATGATTCTAGATCTCAGTTGTCCATTAGTGTAGCCAATAGTCACATGTGAATGCTTATTTCTAAACCCAAATTATTCAAATTAATAAGATTAGAAATTCAGTTCTTCCTTCACACTAGCCATATTTCAAGTGATCAAGTTGTTTGTGCTATGGCTTCCATATTGGACAGCACAAATGAAGAACATTTCCATTATTCCAGAATCCTGTTGGATGGTGCTGCAAATTACAGGTTGACTTTTCTCTCCTATTCTCATCCAGAAATCTTAGCTAACAAGACTATCTCTCTTCTCTCAAAATATTTAAAGATCAGATCCCAAATTGGAAACTTTGAAACAGAGACATAAATGTCAGAAAATAAGAGACTACCAAGCCTAGTGCAGTTATCATTCACCAATTGATTAAAGAGCTTCCCATAGTCCTTCAGTATGCAAAATTGAGCAGGGAGACATTCCAGTTTACTTGCCTTCTAAGCCTTTATTGTTTGTGGTTTCTATTCTATCCAGCTATCATCCATTCTCCAAATGTTGTCACCTTCTATGATATATGAGATGCTGTGTAACAAGCAGCCCTTACCTCAACATAAGGAACAGAGATCAGAAAATGATATAGAAACTGGGAAACAAATCTATACTCTTCTCTGGAACAGTAAACAATTTTATTTAACTGAACATGGGCAAAATGTGACTGATTACATACACTAAGCCACTTCTCAGATGTACTTTCAAAGAGGCAATCTCCAATTGCTATTGGGAAACTAATTTTAATTTTTATAGTTGCCTGTTTCCCTGCCTTAGAAGAAATCATTCAGCTTTTGCTTCAAAACTCTTTCTATCATTTCTACAGCACACACTGAGTCTAGGTAAATTTAAGTTTAGCTAAAGGAAAAAATGCAAATAAATCAGCAAAACTGATTTTCTTCTTTTTTCTTTCCTTCCTACCCTCATTTTACTGGTACTCAAAGCCTGTTATTTTCTTCCACCACTGGCCAAGTCATTACCATCTCCAATAACCTTGGGTAATGAGAATATGGCAGCCTGAATATAAACAATCCAGAGTGGCAGGGATAGTAGAAACCTGAGGAATGCATGCCCATCTACAGGAGAAGCCACTAATTAGCTCTGGCTGATTGTTGAAGAAATTCAAGTCCAATGTTACTAGAGCTGTCCTTTTTTACAAAAGGAGCTTGAAATCCCATTATCTGAAATCTCCTGTTTTGTATAAATCTTGGAAAATAATTTTTTTTTAATTAATGTATTTTTGAGCCAAATATATTTTTAAATTCAAATTAGATCTAAAAGTTATGTCTCTGATTTCAGTGAGCCATATACTCATTGAAAATAAGAATATGAATTCTATTTCATTTTCTTTTCACTATTTCCTTCACCACAGTGTGGGCACATATTAGTCTTGATGGAGAAAAAACATTATTGTGGCTCTTAATGAGTAGTTTCAACTGTGGCTGATTTTGTCCCTCCTCTGACTAAAAGATATTTACCAATATCTGGAGACATTTTGTTTGTCACAACCTCTGGGGGATTGCTATTAGCATCTAATGAGTAGCGAGAGACCAGGCATGCTGTCATCCTACAATGGACAGGGCATCCACCCCCACAAAAAAGAATTATTCAGCCCAAAATGTCAATAGTGCCAAGGTTGAGAAACCCTGACCTAGAACTTGTCTTTGTATGTAGGATCAATTAGCACTAGTCTACTCTTCCAACTGTGATCTCAGCACTAGAGGGAAGATATATTTCCTCACTCTACTAGCACATGTCCTTCTCCACACCATCATCACACAAATTTAGCATCAGCTTGCCTCGGCTCAGCCTGCCAAGATCCCGGAAACCCTTGCTTACACAGAAATGGTAACTGATGTAGAACTAGAGGACAGAAAATTAGAAAGAAAATTAGTCTGAAAAGTACAAATATTGGAGAAGATGAGGGTGATTAAGGTTTTCTCATATACACTGGCAAAATATAAGTTAGGGCAGCTAGGGAGGACAACAACCCAGCAGGGATAATTTAGATTTTAAATATGCAGGCTTTATTATTAAGAAGTCCACTTCTTGCTATACTATCTAGAACATGCATTAGCAAACTGGTTTTGAGCCAAATCAGCCCAATATCTGCTTTTGAATATAAAGTTGTATTAGAACACAGTTGCACCCATGCATTTTTGTCTTGTATGTGGCTGCTTTTGTACAACAGCAGTGCTGAGTAATTGCAACAGAGAACATAATGGTTTACAAAGTCTCAAATATTTACCAAATGTCCCTTTAGAGAAATTTGCTGACCCCACACAAGGGGTCTGTGAGCTTGAATTGAAATTAAAAAAAACAAAACAAAACACGTTGTTTTTGTGGGCACATGTTTGTGCAGGTGTGATATCTTTATTAAATAACACACAGTATAGTGTGGACTTTGTATGGGGTCCCTGGTTTTAACCTGACTGGCAAAAGGGTCCATGGAACAAAAAAGGTTAAGAGTCCATGATGTAGAGCAATGACTGAAAATCTGCTTCCCTGACAAGCATCACCAGTATCACCTGGAAAATTGTTAGGTAAATTTTAGAACCAACACCATACCTAACAAATCAGAAATGCTGTGAGTGAAATCTAGTAAAGGTTTTTCTAAACACTCCAGGTAATTTTGATGCCTTAAAAAGTTTGAGAACCACTGATTTAGAGAAGTATCTTCTAGGATTTAGTGCATATCAGAACCACTTGGGGAAATTATTAAAAATACAAATGCTTGGCTAAGCGCAGAAATTCTGGGCTCATCTGCGCCCAATGAACCCTTAGATACACAGTGGTGTTTCCTTGGTTTTCTCAATAGGAAATCAGAAAACTGATCTGCCTATAGGTTGAAGACTAAAGCCCATATCTACATACATGGAGGTTTTCAAAAACATGTGATGTGGACAATAGGCCTTTGTGGGGCTTGTCTCCTAGTATTTATATATGAAACTCCAAGTACAAGACTTCTCTGAGTCTCTTTTCCCCACAGTGATCTGGAAACATTTACATCAGAGACAGGTATCTATAAGGAAGCAGATAGAATTTCAAAGTAATGAATTTCTTTATCTTGGATCATCTTCAGGCTAAAAAGGCATATTAAAATGCACACACATAGGAGAAAAACACCTTCTACAAAATACTTGGTGTTTTCATCTTATTATATCCTTGTCACCTAAATGAAAAGGGTAACTAAGAGGCTTTAATTTTATTATTTATTCCTATTAATGCATACATATTAAGATTGTTCTGCCTTTTTTTCCTAGGAATTTTCTTTGATCTGAAGTCTACTTTATCTGGTATCAATATAGCCACTGTTTGGTTCTTAATTAAGATTTGCATGCTATATATTTTTATATCCTTTTACTTTCAACTTACCTTTGCTGTTACTATGTTTGAAACATTTTTGTTATAGAAAACTTTTCTTTTTTCTTTTTTCCTTTCTGAAGTTTCAGACTTTCTTCTGTCTCATTTTTTTTCTGTTGGTAGAAAGTTCTTTAGTCATTCTTTAAAGAACTTTCTGCTAACAACAAATTCTCTGGGTCTTCCTTCATCTGAGAATTTCTTTCTTTCCCTTTCTTCTTCTTCTTTTAAAATATATTTTTATTAGAGAGGTTTGAACTTATGAAAAAATCATACATGTGTGGAATTCCCACAAAAGTACCTATCACCAACACACCACATCATTGAGATACATTTGTTATGGAATATGAGATAATATTATCAGACTATTACTAATAACTATGGTGCATAGTGTACATTTAGCATATTTTTCCATACTCCCCATTATTAACACAGTACATCTTTGGCATTGATGCAAGAATATTATAGTATTGCTGTTAACTATAGTCCATAGGTTACATCAATTATACTTTCCCGTGCTTTTCTGCATTCCCATCAGCCTGCAATAGTGATGAACATTCATTCTATTTCGCAGGACATTCTTGCATTTGCACTAGTAACCACAACTCTCATCCACCTTTGGGTTCATTTTTGGTATTCAGTCCCTAGATTATTCTCTAGCTTTCTTTCAATTGACAATTTACTTCCCTAGACTACCCTTTTCAGCTACAATCCCATTTATAAATCAGCTGTGTTAGTTCTACTCACTATAATGTTTTACTATCAACTGTCTCAATTTCTACACTTTTACAGTCAAGTTCATGAAAGCTTCTACATACATTAAGCATTAGCACACCTTCTCAGCCCACCTCTTATCTCCTAATAACCTATATTCTAGGTTTTAACTTCATGCATTTATTCTTCATATTTAGTGCTTATAATTGAGACCACACAATATTTGTCCTTTTATATCTGGCTTATTTCACTAAACATAATGTCTTCAAGATTCATCCATGTTATCATATGTGTCACAATTTCATTTCTTCTAACAGCAGCATATTAGTACATCATATTTATATACAACATTTTGCTTATCCATTCATTGGTTGATGTACACTTGGGTTGTTTCCATTTTGGGCAATTGTGAATAATGACACTATGTACATTGGTGTGCAGGTGTCTGTTTGCATTACATTCTTAGTTCTTCTGGATAAATTCCT
Organism: Dasypus novemcinctus; assembly: GCF_030445035.2. Lineage (NCBI taxonomy): Eukaryota > Metazoa > Chordata > Mammalia > Cingulata > Dasypodidae > Dasypus > Dasypus novemcinctus. The sequence continues at coordinate 29,871,262 of NC_080678.1, read as the reverse complement.
AGTAGAGGAATTGCTGAATAATATGGCAGTTCTTATTTAGCTTCCTAAGGAACCACCAAACTGTGATCCACAGTAGCTGCATCATTTTACATTCCCACCAAAAATGAGGGAGAGTTCATATTAATCCATATCCTCTCTAGCACTTATTGTTTTATGATTTTTAAATAATGCCATTCTTTGTGGTATGAGATGATAATCTTTGTAGTTTTGGTTTGTATTTCCCTAACAGCTAGTGATATTGAACATTTTTTTCATGTACTTTTTGGCCATTTCTATTTCCTCTTGTGAAAAATGTCTATTTAGGTCTTTTGCCCATTTTTTAATTGGATGTCTAGTTTTTTTATTGTTGAGTTGTATGATCTCTTTATTTTGAATGGAGTCCAAGCCCTTATCAGATATGTGGTTTCCAAATATTATCTCCCATTCAGTCGGCTGAGTTTTTACCTTTTTGCGAAGTCCTTTGAATCACAAAAGTGTTTAAATTTGAGGATGTCCCATTTATCCATGTTTTCTTTCACTTCTCATGCTTTCAATGTAAGGTTTAAGAATCAACCACCTACTAACAAATTTTGAAAATATTTCCATACATTTTCTTCTAGGAGCTTTATGGCTATAGATTTTGTAGAGAGGCCTTTGATCCATTTGAGTTAATTTTTGTTTAAGGTATGAGATAGGGGTCCTCTTTCTTTATTTTGGATATGGATATCCACTTCTCCCAGCACAAGTTATTGATTAGACTGTTAGCCAAAAATGAATGGGTATGACAGTCTTGTAAAAAATCATTTGACCATACATGTGAGAGTCTGTTTCTGAGCCATCAATTTCATTCCATTGGTCTATGTGTCTATCTTTATACCAGTACCATGTTGTTTTTATCACTGTAGCTAGGTAATATGATTTAAAATACAGAAATGAGAGTTATCCAAATTTGCTCCTCTTTTTCAAGATGTTTCTGGCTATTCAGGGTCCTTACTCTTCCAAGTAAATTTGATAATTGTGTTTTGAATTTGTTTTAAAAATACTAGTGGGATTTTTATCAGTATTGCATTGAATCTGTATATCAATTTGTGTAGAATTGAAACTTAACAATATTTAGTTTTCCAAACCATGAGCACAGAATGTTATTCTATTTATTTAGGTCTTCTTTGTTTTCTTTTAGCAATGCATTGTAGTTTTCTGAATACAAGTGCTTTACATCCTTGGTTAAGTTTATTCTTAAATATTTGATTCTTTTAGTCACTATTGTAAGTGGAATTTTTTCTTGACTTCCTCCTCAGATTGTGCATTACTAGTGTATAGAAACACTACTAATTTTTGCATACTTATCTTGTGTCCTGCCATTCTGCTGAATTCATTTATTAGCTCTAGCAACATTGTTGTATATATTTCAGGACATTCTAGGTATGGGATCATAGGTCTATTCAGATTTTGATCTTGTTGAATTTATTGAGATCTGCTTTGTGAACCAGCATTGGTCTATCCTTGAGAAAGATCCATGGGCACTTGAGAAGAATGTATACCCTGCTGCTTTGGGATGCAATGTTTTATATATGTCTATTAGGTTTTGTCTATTTATCATACTATTCAAATTCTCTGTTTTCTTATTTATCCTCAGTTCAGAAGCTCTGTCCAATGCTGCACGTGGTGTATTGAAGTACTGAAGTCTCAAAATATTATTTTTCATCTATGTCTCCCTTAAGTTTTGCCAATGTTTGCTTCATATATCTTGGGGCATCCTGGTTAGGTGCATGTATATTTATGATTGTTTCTTCCTGGTGAATTGTCTGCTTGAATTAATACATAATGTTCTTTCTTGTCTCTAATAACAGTTTGGTTTTAAAAGTCTGTTTCGTCTGATACAAACATAGCTATTCTGGCAAATTTTTTTGTTATTGCATGCATGGAAAATCTATTTCCAGACTTTCATTATCAACCTATTAGTATCATTAAATCTAAAGTGAGTCTCTGGTAGAAAACATATAGCATTCTCATATTTTATCAATTCCTCCAGTCTTTGTCTTTTGACTGGGGAGTTGAATCCATTAATATTCAGTGTTATTACTATAAAGGCACTTCTTATTTTACTCATTTTGACCTTCTGTTTTTTTCTATCTTATTTTATTTTCAACACTCATTTTACACTTTTAGTTACTTTTATTGATGTAATCTTCATATCTAGGCTTTTTTCCAAGCCTCACTATCCTATCATTACTTTTCAGACTGTTGCACTCCTTTTAATATTTTCTGCAAAGCTGGTCTCTTGGTTATAAACTCTTTCAGTTTTTCTGTTTAATTGTTAATATTCTAAACTTGCCCTCATTTTTGAAAGACAATCTTGCTGGATATAAGATTCTTGGCTGGCAGTTTTTCTCTTGTAATATCTCAAATATATCATACCACTGCTTTATTGCTGATGAGAAATCAGCACTTAATCTTATTGGATATCCCTTGTATGTGATGCATCACTTTTCTTGTTTCTCTAAAAATTCTCTCTTTGTCTTTGGCATTTGACATTCTGATTAGTACGTGTCTTGGAATGGGTCTATTTGGATTTACTTGGGACTATGTTGTGCTTCTTGGATATAGATTTCTATATCCTTCAATAAGAATGAGAAATTTTCTAACAGTATTTCTTCAAATATTCCTTCTGCCCCTTTTCCCTTTTCTTCTCCTTCTGGAATATCCATGGCATGTATATTTGCACATCTCTTGCTATATTTAGTTCTCTGTGGCCCTGTTCAATTTTTTCCACTCTCTTCTGTATCTCTTCTTTTATATGTTCACTTTTGGAGACCATGTCTTCAAGCTCACAGATCCTTTCTACTGCCTCCTGAAATCTGCTGTTATATGCCTGCAGTGTATATTACATTTCATTTGCTGTGCTTTCTATTCCCATAGGATCTATTTTTCTAGGTATGTTTTCAAATTCTTTTTTGTTCTCACCCAATGTCTTCTTAATATCTTTAATCTCTTTAGCTATCTCATTGAATTTATTAAGGAAATTTCTTTGAACATCTGATTAGTTGTCTCAACTGTTTTATGTCATCTTGAGGCTTATCTTGTTCCTCTAACTGGGCCATATCTTCCCATTTCTTGGTATGGATTGTAAGTTTTTGTTGGTGTCTTTGCATCTGGCTTACTAGATATATTTATTCTGGGCACAGTTTCTCTCTTTACTTTAGGGCTTTCTTGCCCTCTCTCCCTTGCTGGTTGTGTAGTAGGAGCCAAAGATGTAGTTGGTACTGTAAGCTGTGGAGGCTGGAGCTGCCTGCATTGCCCCAGGAGTGATGAAGCTTCTCCCATGTTTCTCCTCTTCCATGGGTAAGGACAGAGCTGCAGGTCAAAACCATCTGTAGTTACCTGGAGACTGATGATGCTTCATACCCCCTTCCTTTCTTGCCTGGGGCAGGGATGGAGCTGGAGGTATTGGCAACAAATTAAGACATGTGGGTCCAAAATGACCACAGTTGCCCAGGTAGACTGATATAGCACCAGCCCCCCTTCTCCCCTGCCAAGGGAAGGGATGGACCTTCTGGAGTGCCCAATAATCTAATCTGTGTGGGTCAAATGCTTCTGCAGTTGCCCTGACAGGTTAAGGAAGTACTATCCCTTCTGTCCTTCTGAAGGTATAGATGAGATCCACATACACTCAGCAGTTTAGCCCATGTAGGCCAAAAGTTCCTGCCCTTGCCTGCAGTGGCTGAGGAAACACCAGTCCCATCCTATTCTCTTGGGGAGTGGGAATGGATCCACAGGTGCCTAACAGATCAATCTCTGAAGGTCAAAAGTACCTTTTATTGTCTGGAAAAGCTGAGGAAACAGTTCTCCTCCTATCCTAATTGGGGGTGGGGATGGAGCTACAAATGTCTGACTATTCAGTCTGTGTGGGCCAAAAGTACCTGATGTTACCCAGAGAGACTGGGGAAATACAGCTTCCCTCTTGTCTTCTTGGGTTGGGTTTGGAGCCACAGGCACCCAACAGTTGAGTTTGTGAAGGGCCAAATGCCTGCAGTTGCCCAGATGGGTGGAGGAAACATCAGCCCCTCCAATCCTATTGGGGAGAGGGTTGGGTGAAGATGAAATTTAAGGTGCTCAACAACCAGTTCATGCAGGCCAAAAGTGCCTGTAGTAGCCTGGAGAGGCTAAGGAAACACAGCTTCCTCCTACTCTATTAGAATCCAGGGGGCTAAAGCTACAGGTGTCCAAGTATCCAGTCTTGTGGGTCAAAAGTACCTGTAGTTGCCCAGAGAGGCTAAAGAAACACCAGCCCTCTTCAATACTATGGTGGTGGAGAGGTGAAGATGGAACTGAAGGTACTCAACAAACCAGGTTGTGCAGTCCAAAAGTGCCTGCCATTGCCCAGAGAAGTTGAGGAAATGCAGCTCCTCTCCTAGCCTATTGAGGGGCAGGGATGAAACCCAAGTGTCTGATTGTTCAGTCTGTGCTGGCCAAAAGCACCTACAGTTACCCGGAAAGGCTGGTGCAGGTCCCCCCAGCTTCCTCCCTGCCAGAGGTAGGGCTGGAAATGAGGTTATGACTGCAATCCAATCTGGGTGGAAATAAGCCAGTCCCTAATATCACTGTGATTTTCAATCAGACTCACTTCCCCTCATGCCAGGGTCAGAGTTAAAATGGTGGCTACTGACTTCTTTCTAACTTAGACAGGTTCAAACTTTAGCTGTTCTTAGGATTATATATTAGCCAGCCAAATTTACTAACCAGTAGCTGAAGTTGATGGCCAACCATCTCTTCCTCCCATGTTTTTTGAGAAATGTAATTTCTAACTCCAGCCAAAGAATAGCTCCCAATGCAGCTCATGCCACCAATGGAGGATGGGCACCATTCTCTGCTGCCTGAAATGCTCTACTCACCCAACTTCACTGCAGATGATCAGTATCCTCCTTCCATTGTTGCAGGATGCTCTTCTGGTCTCCTGAGCCCCCCAAACAGTCATTTTAGATAGCTCTGGGTGGTTACTATCTCTCCTATAGGACAAGCTGACTCTTGAAGCTCCTTTTTCAGCTGCCAACTATTTCTCTTTATTCTTAAAGATGTTTTCACTGGATATAAAGTTTGCTGTTGATACTTCTTTATTCTCAGCACTTGAAAAATATTTTGCTACTTCCTTTTTGTCGTCCATCATTTGAGATGAAAATTTCATTTTCATTCTATTTTTTTCCTCAATAGTTATTTTTCTCTGAAATCTTTCAGGTTGTTTTCTTTATCTTTAGTTTTCAGAAGTTTAAATACGATGTACTTTGTCTTGCCATTCTTTTTTTTTTAATGCAGTTGAGATTCACTCAGCTTCTTAAAGTTATTGGCTAAAACTTCCACTAGGTCTGGGAAATTTTCATCCATTATTTCTTTGAATATTTTCTAGCCTCATATTCTTTCCCCTCTCCTGAGACTCCGATGATATAAAAGTTAGATATCTATTATTGTTCCACAGGATCCTGAGACAGTTAATTTTTTTCCTATTTGTTTTCTCTCTAATGTTCCTTTTGAATAATTTCTACCAATTTGTATGAGTTTAGTGGTTCTTTCCTCTGTCATCTTCAATCTATTACTGAGTCCATCTAGAAATGTTTTTCAACATCGGTTAAAAACATCTAACATTTAATATCTGCTATGTTAGAAATGTGAATTATCTGAGCCAATATAGTGTAAGAAGCCCAGGCCATGTGGAGAACCCCTGTAGAATGAAACAAAGAGAAAGAAATCAAAGAACACTTTGATTTCAATGGCATGAGAGACTTCAAGGAGATCCACCAGTCTATACACAGAACTGTAAAGGATAATAATAAGCTATTGTTTTAAGCATGTAAGGTGAATGGTTTATTACACAACAAATGATAACCACAAGAGAGCTTTTTTAAAATCCTTCCAATTGTTTCTAATTAGTACCTGTTCTACCTTCCTCTTTTGATGATACTCATTTATAGTTGATATAAACAATATCTTTTCAATCTGTTGCCCACGTTCTTTTCTTCATACAAAACTGCTACTCAGTGCCAAATAAATCAGTGCAGTCAATAGACTGCACATATGAAGCTCAACTTTCAATTTACTACTTTGCTTATTTATCCATCTTCATTAAGGCTCTCAGGGCATCAATAAGGATAAAAGGTAACCACATACATTATTTATCATTTTATCAAGTTCAGCAAATACCATGTGAGGGACAAACAGCCTGTAATGAAAATAGAAACCATCACAGATTTTTTTTTAATTCATGAATTCACAGATGCAACAATTACTTATTAAAAGGCAATTTACTAACCAGTCTGTCTCTTCATGGTTCTAGAGATTTAAAGATTAATAAGACATGGTCCACCCTGCCCTGGCTGGTCTAGTGATGAGGCTGCAAGGAAGGACTGAATGAAGTACTCACATGAAGCACTTAAGGTTAAACATGGAATAAGAAGGGAAGTATTTGGCATTAATTGAGGGCTTAATATATATAGTAGGACATTTAAAAATCTGTAACCACCCTGTGAGTTTGGTACTATCTCTACACTTTCTTCAGCCGTAGTGCTTAAGTTCATAAACATTAAGTAAATTGCCCAAAGATGTACTGTTAATTAGTGGTGGAGCCAATATTCAAAATAGGCAATTCTAATTGCAGAGTTAGTTAGTGCTCTACAACTCAGTATAAACCCAAAATAAACTATTTACTCATAATGTTGTGGAAGTGATAGGTCGGCATTAACTTTCATTGGAAGTTCAAACAGGGACTTCTATGCTTACATATATTGAGGAGCTACAGGGTACACAAATACACCATAACATTCATATATAGACACACACATAGTATAACCCCAAGCTTCAGCCAAATTATAGTATTTTTCTGTAGAAATATACCTGTTTTGGCAGCAACTTCTGGACCTTCAGTTCAACAGGAAACAAACTATTTTCCCTATTATGTCTGCAGTAGAACATGGGAGAAGAGAACAATAATGAAAAAAAACTGTTTATGTCCTTGTCTGATTTAAAAAACAGAATAGTGCAGCCCTTAAAAGGCCTTTTGGAGTCTCAAAAACAATCTAAATCATGCAGAAATTAAATGACCCCTCATATATTCCTGAAGCCACTACCTGCTACGGCTTGCTCAGTCGGTAGAGGTGGGGTCTGGCTGCGGACGAGGGGTCAGTCCAGCTTGGGACGAGGGGTCGGTCCCGCTTGGGACGAGGGGTCGGTCCCGCTTGGGACGAGGGGTCGGTCTCACAGGGGTTGCGCGGTTCGGCTGATGGGGTCGCCCGGCGAAGCCAGCGACGAGGGGGTCGCCCGGAGAAGCAGGCGATGAACTGGGGACAAGGGAGGCCAGCCCTTTTCGGGGGCTCTCAGGACTGGAGGGCGCATGGCAGAAGAACTACCGCGGAGACAAGGTAAACACGCAAGTCCAACTTTATTGAGGGAGAGGCAACAGTTTTATAGGGGCTGGGGAAGGCTGATTGGTCGAAGCCACGCCCTGTTCTGATTGGTTGCCGGAGAAAGGTCAGTGGGAGGTACTGGAAGGGGGAGGGGTGGTGGTTAGGGATTGGCTGTCGCTGTTGCTGGGGGAAGTGGCAGGGTTTAGTGATTGGTGGCTGCTGTTGCTGGGGTAGAGGGCAGACTTGAGTTTCCCGCCTTGCGCCTGGCTGTTGCTGCTGTGGGGGGGGGGGGAAGGGCAGACTGGAATTTTCCGCCCTGCGCCTGCGCAGGGAGAAAGAGGAAGAAGAGTGTTGTCTCATAAGGCATCGTGTGGCGCTATCCAGGAGGAGGGGCGGCCGTGGAAGCATGGCTGCCAAGAAGGGGAGACCTGAGGGCACTCTGCGCCCATGCCGAGCTCCCTTCAGGGGTGGCGGTGAGTCCGACCAGCCACCCTATTATGGGGGCAGCGGCTTGGCCTGCCGCGGCCGCTCCCCCGCCAGGCCAGCAAACCACACTTCAGCCCGAGGGGTGACCGCAACTACCATGTCTTATGCAGCCCACTCCATAAATGCACAGTTATGAACTCTGATAATTGCTATGAATATATAGGTTTTTTAAAAATCACAGCTGTGAAGTGTACAGCAGGAGGGTCTCACCCAGTCTAAGAAATCAAAGAAATCTTTCCTAAGGAAGTTATATTTAAGTTGAAATTTGAAAGATGTAACTAAGTAAATGGGTGAAGTAAAACCATTTCCAACAGAGGGATTAGAAATTCAAACACCCTTTGGTGGCAGGGACATTGATTACTTGAGGAACTAAATCAAAAATTATAAAAGACACAGAGGCTAGAATGGGTAGCAAGTGAACCTGGAGTCATTGGCAGAGCCAGACTACAAAGAGCTTTGCAGTCTTTTTATTTTTATAGACAGAGATTTGAGCCTTAAATAGCTTATTCATGTCACTCAATTTCACACAAGTCAATTATTGAAACTCAGATGGCCTCATACCAGGTGGCCTCAACCAAATACAAAGTAAAATTCAAGGGAAGTTACATAAATTTATTAGCCATTTACAATATACTTAAACTATAAACCAGGCTTCAATTGTTAAATGACAATAGCTTAAAACTTGCTGCAAAATCTAACAAATATTAAATATTGTATTTTAAATTTAATTTGTAATGCAATTTGTATATTACACTAATCTACAATAAAATACTTTTACTAGAATAACATTTCTTTATCAGATAATACATAACATCTAAAATATAAGCAATTTTAAGGGGTTCAGGAGTTTCCAACACAATCCATGTATTGTATTAGAGGCTAAGTATCTCTATCTGTTGTATCAAAACAAAAAACAAACAAACAAAAAAACAACCTCCAAAATATTCTGGCTTAAAACAATAAAAATGCATTTATACCTCATGCATACCCAATAGCCATCTTTTTCATTTTTGGACATCCTTCCAATAATCTAATCAGAGATTCAGATTTCTTCCATCTTCAGGCTCTACCCTCCTTTAGAATCTTCTGCTGGATCCTCCACATTTGGTGAACAAAGAAACTTGGCCAATGGAGAAAATGAAGGCCTGGAAGTAACCTACAATGCTTCTGCCCATTTGCCTTTCACCATAGCGTAGTCACATGGCCACCTCCAAAAGTAAGGAGGCTAAGGAATATAGACTAGTTATGTGCCCAGGTAATAGAGGAAATTGATGTTCATGAACCATAGCAGACTGACTTGATTCTGAAAGGTGTTTACAAATCAAAAGCTCTGGGTAACATTCACCTAGACTAAAACAGCTATTGGGTTCCTACATCTCATTTTATTATTTTTTTCCATGACACTTTTCCTCACAGAGATATGGAAATGTTTAAATTTTTTTTTAAAGATTTATTTATTTATTTAATTCCTCCCCTCCCCCAGTTGTCTGTTCTCTGTGTCTATTTGCTGCGTCTTGTTTCTTTTGTCCACTTCTGTTGCCATCAGCAGCACGGGAAGTGTGGGCGCGCCATTCCTGCGCAGGCTGCACTTTCTTTCGGTGCTGGGCGGCTCTCCTTACGGGGTGCACTCCTTGCACATGGGGCTCCCCTACGGGGGCACCCCTGCGTGGCAGGGCACTCCTTGCACGCATCAGCTCTGCGCATGGGCCAGCTCCACATGGGTCAAGGAGGCCCAGGGTTTGAACCGTGGACCTCCCATGTGGTAGACGGATGCCCTAACCACTGGGCCAAGTCCGTTTCCCAGAAATGTTTAAATTTAATCCCTGCCTCAACCCTCATTTGGTTACTGGTTATGTATTCTCCAAAGCTGTCACTGAATTTAAAGTCCAAATTACAACAAAGTCGACAGTGAAGAAAATGACATTTCAGAATTTGTCCTTCATTATTCTATTCTCAAAGCTGATTTCTCCTGTAATATCAGTAGAGTTTCTGCTTTGCTTAAAATCCTTACATCAAAGTTGTTTTGCCTAATCTTCTGGGCATGTAATGCTAAGTCACTTATATGTTCCAAATCCAGGATTCAGAACCATTGGTGATGTGGGCATAGATGATGACAACGATGAGAGTCAAGAATCATGACCATAATCCTGTGATAATTATCATACATTTCTTCCAAATTGTTTGAAATCCTACTAACACAATTTTCCTCTTCCATACATCATTTTACATTTTATAGGAATTAACTGCATCATTTTCTCCTGTTAAAATTTATTTCCTAAATATCCTCTATTGTGAAGTACCTTTGGAGTCTCTTTCCTCAAGACAGCCACTGAGAAGACTTGAAAATGAATAGCATGATCCAGAGCTTTAAATTCACATGAATGACAGCCAGGAGCAGTCAGCACCACACAGTCACAGCACCCACAAAATAACAAATGCACTTGTTCCTCCAAATAGAAACACACCAAGCAGGGATTGAACTATATATTTTTTTCAAGATTGATTTGAGGTTTCAATTGCATTAACAATAATAAGAATGAATGAAATTAAATTGATAGAAAGTAGGGGGTGGTTAGATCTGACAACAGAAAAAGGCTATTCACCTATAGCATATAAAGTTCTCTTCCAGACCTAACTCTTCAATTCTCTGAGTCAGTCAGGGAAAGGACACACAGATGTACAATATTGAGTAAGCACTTACTATTTACATGATGTTCTACAAACAAGTCTCTAAGAATGAAAGAGAAGACATCATCAACACTATCGTTTCCATCAGAACAAGCATTTACTGTGTCATTACAGTGTGCCAGGCAATGTACTAAATCCTTACATGTGTTAATTCATTTACTACTCATCATAACTCTACAACTCTATAAGGTACTGGGTTAATTAGGAATGGGAAAACCTGCATTCACTGTAGCTTCAGATAAAGAAAGTAGGGGGTTGTTAGCAAATAATAGCAGATCAAGGTACTGGCAACACAACATTCAATCTAGTATACTTTCTATTTCACTGTCTCTGTCTTTTTCTGCTTTTCTTTTTATCTGACCTCAATCACTCCTTTCAAGGGCATCCCTCCCCTTGCGGCAGTTACAGTTACACGAGGTAAGTATCCTTCCTTTTTCCAGCTAAGATGTGGTCCAGGAAGAACAATAATTAACTTGCTTTGGGTCACATGTGCAATAGTTAGGGAAGGAATTTTCTAGTTGGCCAAATCTTAAGTCTAGGGAGTAAGTTCCTTTACATCAGAATCATTCGAAGTGGTAATAAAAATGAAAAAAAAAAAAAAAAAAAACCCACAAAATCGTATGGCTACTTCAGCTAGGTTTTATTATTTTATCATTTTATACTTGAAAATTTTGAAAAACTTAAAATATGAATAAGTTAAATCCTTTTCTTTAATATCATCCATGCATAAGTGGCAGGACAAATTTGATACAGATATGATTGATTTAAAAACACATATTCTAAATTTTGGTGCCACGCTGCATTTCAAAAACCTGCCTTGGATATGTTCACTGAGAGGCTTACCAATGTGGGATATGTACATGTTTGTGTCTGTGTATATGTGTATATGCTACACTGATCACTTTAATTTTGGGAGTGTGCAAAATATAAGATGGACTATAAAATACATTTTTTTTCAGGGATAGAAACCTTAAATGGACCTGAAGAAGGGTCAGAACTTGATAACCAGAAAGAAGAGGGGAAATGCTACTTTAAGAAATCATTATTAAGTTTAATTAAAACCTTTCAAAAGTTTTTTTTTAAATCTTTCCATCTAGTTTAAATGATACAAAACTTAGAGTTAAAGAGAAGTGAGTTCAAGTCTGAGCTCAGAACAAGTCATTTCCATTTTGTGGATCTCTTTTTCCTGAAGTAAATCTCTCTTTTTTTAAAATTTATTATTTTTAAATTTTTTTTTTTACTTTTTACATTTTTATAATACTTTAAATTACGTAAACGTTACATAAAAAATATAGAGGATTCCCATGTGCCCTACTCCCTACCCTTCCCATACTTTCCTACATTAACAACATCCTTCATTAGTGTATACATTTGTTACACCTGATGAACACACATTGCAGCATTGCCAATAATCATGGATGATAGTTTACTTTATACTTTATACTCTGTCCTGCACAATTTTGTAAGTTATGACAAAATATATAATGACCTATATCCATCATTGCAATGTCACTCAGGACAATTCCAATGTCCCGAAAATGCTCCCATATTACATTTGTTTTTCCCTCTCTCACCTCTCCGAACCTCCAGTGGCCACTGACTCCACATCAATGATAAAAGGTCTTCCATTGCTAGAATAACAATAAGAATAATAGAGGTCTGCTCTAGTCCATCGTTCATTCCTCAATCTTGAGGATTCTGGGAATCATGATGCCCACTTCACCTCTAATTGAGAGGGGGCTTAGATCCCATGGGGCAGATAGATGGGACTGTCTTGCAGTTGCAGACTTTCTCTTTTCCTTGGATGGTGTTGCCCATCATCAATCCTTGTTAGTTGTCCTGGGTGAGTCCAATAAACTGAACAGTAGGTGTTGCAACTCTGTTGAGATTCAGAGTGCAAGTGGCACATGGACAGTCCAAATATTTGTTTCTTGTACATACATTATCAAGTCTAGTACTAACTATAGGTTCAAACAGAAGGGGCAGAAGAGCCATGTGTAGGGAAACCACTAATGAGTCCAACTCTGTCACACTGGGGAGTGCAAATTTCACTGTAGGGCTAACTTGCAGGGTGCCAAATTTCTGAGCTGTCTGCCCTGCCTTTAGTATATGGATGTCTTTAGAGCCCCCAGGACCTATTTGAGACAATATTTACTGTGGCAGTCAATGAGATCCTGCTGAGATGTGCATAAGCATAACCTCTGGCATGACTTCCCGACTCACTTTGGAATCTCTTAGCCATAACAACTCATTTGCATTTATATTTTCCCCCTTTTGGTCAAGGTCTTTTTCCAGGTGCATTGCTAGCTGGCACTTGGTAATAATCTCTCTGTGCCAGAGGGGCTTATTCCTAAGAGTCACAACTCTCCAGGGGGAAGGTAGTAAATTTATATTCTGAATTTGGCTTGGAGAGAGGCCACATTTGAGCAGCAAGGAGGTTCTCGAGAGGTAACTCTTGGACAAAAGTATAATACTAGGCTAGGTTTCAATTTCAGAAGAAAAGTTTCATTAGTACAATCACCAATATCAGGGCCTATCACAATGGATCATCCTCCTTCACTAGGCACTTCCCCTGTACTCAGGGATTTATTACATCTCTCATTAGAGAATGTGGCAGAGCTCACTAGGATGGGAATTCAATATTCTTTTGGCTATTGTATGGATCTCCACCCATTATGACAAGGTCTCATGAACACTTGAACACATTCATATGCCTTAGGGGCATGCCCCAGATGAACCCCCTCCCATGAAATCCCCCATCACCAACACTCCATACCAATGTTCCTCCCTGGCCACAGTTGTGACCTTTCTGTTATCCAAAATCTTTCCAAAGGTGAAGTCAAAAAAATATCCAAATAAACATAATAAGAAAATGAAATAATAATGCTAGTTGAAAAAATAACTTAAAGTACATAAAGATTTTTAAAAATTTAAAGTTAAAAATGTTTAAATAAAAACTTTTCTAGACAATATGTATTTCATTATGGTAAGATCTGTCTTGTATTAACAGTGAGATTTCAACCAATGTATATGAGGTGCAGAGGTGCCCAAAGATGTACTTACCAAATCCAATGGATGTGTCATGATGATGGGAACGAGTGTTGTTGGGGGGGGGGAGAGGGGGGGTGGGGGGGTGGGGTTGAATGGGACCTCACATATATATTTTTAATGTAATATTATTACAAAGTCAATAAAAAATAAAAAAATTAAAAAAAAAAAAACAGTGAGATTTCTAATGTATATTCCCCTAATGTCTTTTCTTAATTTAAAGTTTATTATATAACCTTGGATAAAATAACTAGCTACTGCATAATATATATATACATATATTTGTCTTTATTTATTTTTTTTATATTACATTCAAAAAATATGAGGTCCCCATATACCCCTCACATCCCCACTCCTCCCCCCATAGCAACAATCTCCTCCATCATCATGAGACATTCATTGCATTTGGTGAATACATCTCTGAGCACCACTGCACCTCATGGTCAATGGTCCATATCATAGCCCACACTCCCCCACGTTCCATCCAATGGACCATGGGAGGACATAAAATGTCCGGTATCTGTCCCTACAGCATCACCCAGGACAACTCCAAGTCCAGAAAATGCCTCCACTTCTCATCTCTTCCTCCCGTTCCCCAACCCCAGCAGCCACCATGGCCACTTTCTCCACACCAATGCCACATTTTCTTCGATTACTAATCACAATGGTTCATGAATAGAATATCTGTAAGTCCACTCTAATCCATGTACTATTCCTCCATCCTGTGGACCTTGGAATGATTGTGTCCACTCCACATCTATATCAAGAGGGGGCTTAAATTCCACATGGATGCTGGACTCAATCTTCCTGCTTTCAGTTGTAGGCACTCTTGGCTCCATGGTGTGGTGGTTAACCTTCTTCAACTCCATGTTAGGTGAGTGGGTTAAGACCAATAAACCAGAGTGTAGGAGCTGAAGTCTGTTGAGGCTCAGGGCCTGGCTATCATATGGTCAGTCCAGAGATTCAGATCCCCTGGGTATTTATTAAACCCCAGCACCAACTACAGTTCTGGTAAAAGTAACAGGAGGGGCTTGTGAATAAAGATCACATCTGAGTCCAGCTCCATCACACAGAAACACAATCTCCAAAGAAGGGCCAACTGACATGGCACCAAACTCCATCTGCCATGAACATAGAACCTGTGTGTCTCTGTAGCCCTCAGAAGAACCAATACCTGGGGTTGTATCTACTTTATCTGTCTCTGGGACTCTGCTGAGGTGTGCATAAGGGCAACCCCTCTGATAACTTCCTGGCTCTTTTTTGGAGACTCATAGCCATATAAACTAATTTGTCCTTTCCATTTCCCCCTTGATTCAGGTCAAAAAGCATTTTTAACTCCTGGTATTATATGCAGACTGAGATATTCTGCTGGTCTGAGTTGACCCTTTTATTCAAAGTCATTTTCTAGTTACATCATCAGCTGGTGCTTGGTAGTAATCCCTCGGCACCAGGGAGGCTTATCCCTGGGAGTCATGTCCCACGCTGGGGGAAAGGCAATGAATTTACATGCTGAGTTTGGCTTCGAGACTGGCCACATTTGAGCAACATGGAAGCTCTCAGTAGGTAACCCTTAGGCACCCTGCAGCTCTAGGCCTTGTTCTTATTTCAGGTGCACAGGCTCACAAGCATAGTCATTAGTATCAAAGGCTCATTGTTGGACCTTCCTTCTTTTTTGGTCTTTGCCGTTGCACTTGGGGGATTGTTGCTGTTCCTTTAGGGACTGTGATAGAGCTCCCTTGGCTAGGAACTCAGCACTCCCTCAGTTGTTTTTAATTGTATCCACTATGAAAATATCCAAACAGGGAAACGGACTTTGGCCCAGTGGTTAGGGCGTCCGTCTACCACATGGGAGGTCTGAGGTTCAAACCCCAGGCCTCCTTGACCCGTGTGGAGCTGGCCCATATGCAGTGCTGATGCGCGCAAGGAGTGCCACGCCACCCAGGGGTGTCCCCCGCGTAGGGGAGCCCCACGCGCAAGGAGTGCGCCCCATAAGGAAGTCTGTGGTATTGCAGACTCAAGGTGTGTGAGTCTCTTGAGCGTGGGCCACCAGGGTTTAGGGGACACAGACCTGGGAACCACACATCTGATTAACAGGGGGCCTGGGAGCACCACAGCACAACACAGCCTTCAGGGATCCCTGCAGCTGTGCGCTAGCCCTAGGGGGAGGGGTCCCACCCACAAACTCTGACCTCCGTGTCAGAAACCCAAAATTCCATCTCTCACAAGAATCTCTTCTGTCACTGTCTCACCAAATCGACATCCAGACACCTCCTGCCCTGCAAGTCCCTGAAACAGCCTGCTGGGGGCACCACTGCACTACAAAGTGTTCAGGGGCTGCCGTGGACAGGCTCCAGCCCTAGATGGAAGGGTTTCTCCTAGAACTTCTGACCTCAGTGTCAGAAACCGAAAGTTCCACCTCTTGCAAGAATCTCTGCTGTCACTGTCTCACAAAATTGACATCCAGACACCTCCTGCCCTGCAAGCTCCCGAAACAGCACACTCAGGGTTTGGGAACACCCCACACAACAAAATTCCCAGGGATCACTGCAGCCTGGCCGCCAGCCCTAGGGGGAGGGGCTCCAGCCAGAACCTCTGACCTTCGAATCAGAAACCCAAAATTCCACCTCTTGCAAGAATCTCCTCTGTCACTGTCTCACCAAATCGACTTCCAGATACCTCCCACCCTGCAAGCCCCTTAAACAGCCTGCTTAGGTATTGGGAAATCCCCAGCACAGCAAAGCCTCCAGGAATCGCTGCCGCCGGCCTGCCAGCCCCAGGGGAGAGGGTCCCGCGCACAACCCCAGCTTCCGTGAAAGAGACCCAAAATTCTACCTCTTACAAGAATCTCCTCTGTCACTGTCCCACCAAATCGATGTACAGAGACCTCCTGCCCTGCAAACACCTGAAACAGCCCAGTCCAGCAGGACTCCAACCCTACTCAGCCACTTCTTTGCAGGAGAGATTATAAGGTGCACTCACTCAGACACCATCTTGCCCCACCTCCATCCCTAATGTCTTCTTTTCTTTTTTCATTTTTATCTTCAAAGAAGCTTTAGGTTACAGAAAAGTCATATGAAGTAATAGGGAATTCACATATACCCAATCCCTTCCTCCCTTTCCCCTTTCCCCCATTAATAACATTTTACATACAGATGGTACATTTGTTACAATCGATATAATAATGACCATGGTCAATGGTTTACAATATGATCTACAATTTGGACCATACAATTTTATAAATTTTCACAAAATTTAAAGTGGCCTGGGGAAGCAGACTTGGCCCAATGGAGAGCGTGTCCACCTACCACATGGGAGGTCTGCAGTTCAAACCCTGGGCCTCTTTGACCTATGTGGAGCTGGCCCATGCACAGTGCTGATGCGCGCAAGGAGTGCTGTGCCACGCAGGGGTGTCCCCCATGCAGGGGAGCCCCACATGCAAGGAGTGCCTCCCATAAGGAGAGCCGCTCAAAGCGAAAGAAAGTGCAACCTGCCCAAGAATGGCTCCACACACACAGAGACCTGACACAAGATTACACAACAAAAAGAAACACAGATTCCCCGTGCCACTGATAAGGATAGAAGCGGTCACAGAAGGACACACAACAAATGGACATGGAGAGCAGACTACTGGGGGAGGGGGAAAGGGAAAGAAATAAATAAAAAAATAGATCTTAAAATGAATAAATAAATAAATAAATAAATAAATTGAAGTGGCCTGTATCCATTATTATGAGATCATGTGGAACAATTCTAATGTCCTAAAAATGCCCTATATTACATCTCTTCTATTCTTCCCTTCCTTTCTCCTCAGGACCTATGGTAATCACTTTTTTTTAATTAATTAATTTATTTCTCTCTCCTTCCCCCCCCCCCCCCGGTTGTCTATTCTCCGTATTTGCTGCATCTTCTTTGTCTGCTTCTTTTGTTGTCAGTGGCATGGGAATCTGTGTTTCTTTTTGTTGCATCATCTTGCTGCGTCAGCTTTCCGTGTGTGTGGCACCATTCCTGGGCAGGCTGCACTTTCTTTCGTGCTGGGTGGCTCTCTGTATGGGGTGTACTCCTTGCACATGGGGCCCCCTTATGTGGGGGACACCCCTGCATGGCAGGGCACTCCTTGCGTGCATCAGCATTGTGCATGGGCCAGCTGCACACGTGTCAAGGAGGGCCGGGTTTTGAACCATGGACCTCCCATGTGGTAGACGGACACCTTAACCACTGGGCCAAGTCCACTGTCTGGTGATCACTTTTTAAAGCCTAAGATTCATATTATTTGCAATAATATTGAGGGCTTGACATATTGGTCTGTTTTCCTTTATTAAGCATTGCCTATGTTCTTGGGAGACTCTCACCCCTCTATTCGAGAACATAGCACAGTTCCCCAAGATGGGAGTTTAATATTTTCTTGTTCATTGTGTGGGTCTCTACCCACTGATATAACACACTAAGACAAGATGAACACTTACATATACCATAGAAGCTTGCCCCAGGTGCCCCCTGTCCTGTATGCATACCCCTCATCCAAAACCCTACATCAGTAATCTTCTCCTGCCATATTTGCCAAAAGAACATTCCCAATTTTGTAGTTTTAATCACAGACCTGCAAGTGACCAGAGTTCACCTGTTCCTTCCTGTGGCCCTCTCCCCAGTTACATGGATAGTCCAAACCACTCCCCCACCCTACCCCCTTCACAGCCAGCAGTGCCGAACCCAACAGCATCACTGCACTACTGTCACAGGTATCCACTGCAAAATTACACCCTGCTGCCTTATCATATATTTTGCCTATATGGGCATTGGCTCACAACCCTCTACTCCTTTTCTGTCTCCTTTAAACTGATCTTTCAGACTCTAGCTGTGTAAGTCTACTCAATTTGCTTAATTCATATCAGTGTGGTCATGTAATATTTATCCTTTAGTACCTGACTTGCTTCACTCTAAAGGTCTTCAAGATTCATCTTTGTTATCCCATGTGTTAATACTGCTTTCCTTCTTAGAGCTGAGTTATATATATATATTTATATATATTTTATATATATTTTATATATATATAATATATAAGAGTATATATATATATGCCACAGTTTGCTTATCCATTCATTTGTTGATGGTCATTTGGGTTGTTTCCAACTTTTGATAATAGTGAATAATGCCACTGTGAACTTTGGTGTGCATGTGTCTGTTCATGTCCTTGCTTTCAATTCTTCTGGGTATATACCGAGGAGTGGGATTGCTGGATCATATGACATTTCTATAGTAAGCTTCCTGAGGAACCTCCAAACTGTCCTCCACAATGACTGCAGCATTCTACATTCCCACCAGCAGTGAGGGTTCCCTTTCCTCCACATCCTTTCCAAAACTTGCAGTCCTCTGTTTTTTTCATAGCCACTGGTCTAATCGGTATAAGATGATATTTCTTTGTAGTCTTTATTTGCATTTCTCTAATAGCTAAGGATGTTGAGCATCTTTAAATGCTTTTTAGTCATTTGTAGTTCTTATTTGGAGAAATGTCTTCAAATCACTTGACCGTTTTTAAAATGGATTTTTTATTTTTGAGAAGTAGGATTTCTTTATATATCCTGGATATTAGGTCCCTATTGGATAGATGATTACCAAGTATTTTCTCCCACTATGTAGGCTGCCTTTTTACTTTTTTGACAAACTCCTTTGAGGTGCAAAAGTTTTTAACTTTGAGGAGGTCCCATTTATCTATTTTTTCCTTCATTGCTTAAGCTATGCATGTAAAATTCATGGAACCATGCTTTCCTACATTATCTTCCAAATCTTTATGGTCTTGGCTCTTATATTTATATCTTTGATCCATCTTGATTTAATTTTTGTATAAGATATGAGATGGTGATCCTTTCTTTCTTTTGGATATGATATCCAGTTCTCCAAGCACCATTTGTTGAAGAGGCCATTCTCTACAAGTTGAGAGGGCTTCATGGCCTTGTCAAATATCAGTTGACCAAATATGTGAGGATCTATATCAGAATTCTCAGTTCTGTTTCATTGGTCACTATTTAAATCCTTGTGCCAATATCATGCATTTTTGACCACTGCAGCTTTATAGTTTGATTTTTTTTTTTTTAAAGAGAAACTAAGGTTACATAAATGTAATACAAAACTTATAGGGGATTCCCATATGCCCCACTCCCTAGCCTTCTCACATTTTCCCACATAAACAACATCCTTCTTTAGTGTGGTACATTTGTCAAAATTGATGAACATATCTTGGAGCATTGCCACTAAGTAATGATTATAGTTTACATTGTAGTTTATATTCTCTCCTGCACATTTTTTGCAAGCTATTACATGATATACAATGACTTGTATTTGTCATTGAAATGTCATTCAGGATAATTCCCAAGTCCCTAAAATGCCCTCAAATTACACCTATTTTTTTCATTTCCCTCCTCTCTGAACCCCCAGTGGCCACTGCCTCCACATCCATAATAAAATATGTAGTATGTTTTAAAGTCAGATTTCAGTTTTCTTTTTCTTTATGTCTTCAGCTATTCAGAGCCCCTTGATCTTTACAATAAATTTCATCGTGAGCTTTTCCAATTCAGTAAAAAATGCTGTGGTAATTTTTATTGGGATTGTGTTAAATCTGTAAATCAATTTGGATAGACATCTTAATGATTTTAATTTTCCCATCCATGAACAGGAAATATTCTTCCATTTATTTAGGTCTTCTTTGATTTCCTTTTAACAGTGTAGTGTAGTTCTCTGCATATAAATCCTTTACATTTTTAGTTAAATTAAATTTATTCCCAGGTATTTGGTTCTTTTCATTGTTATTGTAAATGGATTTTTTTTTTCTTTATTTCCTCCTCAGATTGCTCATTACTGGTGTACAGAAAGGTTACTGATTTTTTCACATTAATCTTATAAACTGTCACTTTACTGAACTCATTTTTAAGCTCTAGAAGCTTTGTTTTAGATTTCTCTATGTATAGGATCATGTCATCTGCAAATAGTGAAATTTTTACTTCTTCCTTTTCATTTTGGATGCCTTTTATATCTCTTTCTTGTCTAAGTGCTCAAGCAAGTACTTCTAACACAATGTTAAACAATAGCAGTAACAGGAGTCATCCTTGTCTTGTTCCAGATCTTAGAGGGAACGCTTTTAGGATTTTGCCTTGAATATTATGTTAGCTGTGGGTTTTTCATATATACCCTTTATCATGTTGAGGAAGTTGCCTTCTATTCCTATCTTTCGCAGCATTTTTATCAGTAAAGAATGCTGTCTTTTGTCAAATTCTTTTTCTGCATATAAGCGGTGATCATGTGATTTTTTGCATGTGTGTTTATGTGATGTATAACACAGATTGATTTTCTTATGTTGAACCACCTGTGCATACCAGGGATGAAACCCACTTGGACATAGTGTACAAGTCATTTGATGTGTTCTTAAATACAACTAGCCAACACTTTGTTGAAGATTTTAGCATCTAGGTTAATTAGAGATATTGGTCTATAGTTTTCCTTTCTTGTGGCATCTTTGTGTGACTTTAGTATTAGGGTAAATTTGGCATCATAGAATGAGTTAGGTGATATTCCCTCCACTTCTATTTTTTTTTGGAAGAGGTTAAGTAGGATTGGTGTTAGTTCTTTCTGGAATGTTTGGTAGAATTCACCCTTGAAACCTTCTGGTCTTGGATGGGCTCTTCTTAGTTGGGAGGTTTTTGATGACTAATTAAATCCTGTTACATGTGATTGATCAATGAGTACATAAATTTCTTCTTTCATCAATGTAGACTGCCTGTGGGTTTCTAGGAATTTGCCCATTTCCTCTAAGTTATCCATCTTGTTGGCATACAATTTTTCAAGGTTTCTTCTTATGATACTCTTTATTTCTGTGGGGTCAGTGATGATATGCCCTTCCTCATTTCTTATTTTACGTATTTGCATCTTCTTTTTTTCTTTGTTAGACTAGCTAAGGGTTTTTCAATTTTATTAATCTTCTCATAGAACCAGCTTTTGATTTTATTTTTTCTAGTGCTTTCTTATTTTCAATTTCATTTAGCTTTGCTTTAATCTTTGTTATTTCCTTTTTTCTTTTTCCTTTGGGATTAGTTTGCTATTCTTTTTCTTATTCCTCAAGGTGTGCATTAGGTCTTTGATTTTAGCTCTTTCTTCTTTTTTAATATAAGCATTTACGGTTATGAATTTCCCTCTCAGAACAGCTTTTTTCTGTATCCCATAGGTTTTGGTACATTGTTTTCATTTTCATCAATTTCAAGATAGTTACTGATTTCTTCTGCAATTTTCTCCTTGACCCACTGATTGTCTAAGAGTGTGTTGTTTAACTTCTGTGTCTTTGTGTATAATCTGGTTCTCTTACTGATTTCCAGGTTCATCCCATTATGGTCAGAAAAATTACTTTGTATAATTTCAATCTTTGTGAATTCATTGAGAGTTGTTCTGTGGTCTAGCATATGGTCTATCCTGGAGAATGATCCATGTGTGCTTGAGAAGAATGTATATCCCACTGCATTTAGGTGTGATGTTCTGTATATGTCTATTATGTCCAGATCCTCTAATGTATTATTCAAGATCTCTGTTTCTTTATTGATCCTCTGTCATGATGCTCTGTCTAATGGTAATAATGGTCTATTAAAGTCCCCTACTATAACTGTAGAGGCATCTGTTTTTCCACTTAGCTTTTCTAGTGTTTGCCTCATGTATTTTGAGGTGCCCTGGTTAGAATAAATGTTTATGATTATTCATTCCTCTTGATAGAGTACCTCTTTCATTAATATGTAATGTCCTTCTTTGTCTCTTACAATAATTTTGCATTTATAATATATTTTTTCTGATATTAGTATAGCTACTTCTGCCATTTTCAGTTATTGCTTGCATGTAAAATTGTTTTCCAACCATGATAATCTCTGTACCCCTTTATAATCTTTCTTTCTGTGCAGTCCCTCTGTTAACCCCTCCACATTTTTCTCTTAATTTTGGGATGCTGAGAGACAACTGTTTCTTAACCAGTTTCCTGTATACCAGTTTCCTGTACACCAGTTTCCTCAACAATACAAATGGGAAAACCAAACCTTTCTCTATATGATTTTTGTAAATATTAATGAGATAATACTGTTGCCTTTTCTCTGCTTAGGTCTACTTCTATCACTATAGATTACTTTTTGGGAAGACCAGGGGCATGTGCTTTTAGTTTTAAAGAGTAACTTTTCTATCTGGAACTAGTTTATCCTCATACAATGCACTAAGAATAGATTTTTGAAAAGTGGCGGTTAGGGAGCTGGAGTCTGGGCAAAAAGAATGGAGACCAATCAACTAGTCAGCTCAGAAATTAGAAAAATCAATCCAAGTATTGCTAATAATAATGCTTCTAGAAAAGTAGCTCCCAGGTGCCAGATTCTCCTCAGATGATAGTTAAACTTGAGATTTAAACTTTGAGACTCCTCAATCTCAACCCCAGCACATTTAATCAGAACCAGTGAATGTTTGTTCAAAAGTTTCTTTGCTGACAAAATCTCATAAGGACCACTAGCTTAATATGTGTTTATGATTGTGATTGTTTTGAAGTGGAATAGAAATGAGAAACAAATCTGTTTCTAGGTTCAATGAGTTTTTAGTTTTTAAAGAGTAACTGGTAACCATCAACCACTCCCACACATCCCATAAGCCCCTTATCCAGATGGGATACGGGGAGGGAAAAACAGAACCAGTTCTAGCTTTCTCCCAGTATGGGACAGTAGTACAAATGCATGTGTTCTTTAAACAATGTCAAATAAACTGGGTATATATTTTAAATACATGCATTAGCAAAGCAACTACAACCATGTGTTCTCCTAAAAAAGGAGCCTTAGACTGAAGCACACAGAATCACAGGTATGAGAAAACTCACAAATAAGAAGCCATTCCTACAAATAACCTCCAGGATATCATGAGTTCTGCCAAGCAGGTACAATATGAAAACTTTCAGATGGTGGATAACATCATCTTCTTCTTAAGTCCAAGTCAATAGCAAGATGAAGTACCTTATTAATAATTCCCATTTTGATATCTTCCTTAACATTTCTGAGAGGTGTTTCTCTTTCACTCCTGAAGCTCATACTGACCAGTGCTGCATTATTGATTCTTAGTTTTCCATTTAATAATAATCCAATAAATAAACAATCCCATAAATACGTTCCAAACACCTCTGAGCCACGGGTCAAACCTTTTTGTGAAAAAAAGAGAGAAAAAGCTTCTTATTTTCTGATGACTATAGTCTGGAAAGAAGCAGCAGGGGACCTAGAGGGTTGCTAAAAAGATCAGCTGAGCTATTTTCACATTTATATTATATGTATCTCCACAGAAGTTTTCAAACACACATTCATACTTCAACTAGTGTGAAGATAATGAATCACATAGAAAAATTTGTGACTTGACTATCTGATTCCTAGTTTCTATGAAATCAAATTTGTTTAACCTTGGAAATTATTTCTTATCAGGCTATTGTCTTTATTTTTGTTAGGAAAGAGTTAATGATCTAAAAATTTAGTTTTTTTCTTTACATTTTAATAGGAAGGTAAAAAGTGGTGTTGGATTCTCCAGCTGGGTTTGCCTTGATACTTGCTTCTTCCTCTATTCCTCTGCCTCCATGTCTGCCTCTCCATCTCTCTGCTCCCAGGGATTCTTATTCCCCTATCAACTCTCCCCACACTGGGTTATAATGTGGTTCATATGTGAAAGAACATTTTATTATTTTGGGGACTTATTTCATGATCTTTCTCAAACTTAGTCTCATTTGTCTACAGCCATATTTTAAATCATCATCAGTATAATATTTATCAAAACAATGTATTCATATGGCAAAATATGCATATTTGTGTGGGGACTTCATAATAATAAGCCATGATTTTTCACACCACTGCTTCCACTCGCAGTCTCACCTTTAGCTGTAACCACCATTATTTTTTTTAGAAGGTACAAGGGATTGAACCCAGGACCTTGTACATGGGAAACAGGAGCTCAACCACTGAGATTCGTCTGCTCCCCACCACTATTAATGTTTTGATAATAGGGTTTTGATAGTTAACTCACAATTCTTTACAATTGGCTCCTATTTCTCTATCTTGATTTGTTCACTCATACATTCTCTTTATTTTCTTTTTTTTCCTCATCTCTCTTTCTTGTCTTTCAAACTTTTTTCTGTATTGATCTTGGTTCCTTTTTTAGGATCAATGACCTTCAAAAAGAGCCTTGCCCTGAGGTCAAAAGTCATTTAATAATCTCAGGGATGGTAGACAACAGAAATGCCGCATCCCATATGTCACTGCTTTGATTCATTTATTTCATTTTAGGATAAGATATGGAAAATCATTCATAATCCCTGTCATGACTAGCAAATTTAGGCAAAATTAAATGGTCTTTTAGCTGTCCTGAGATTTGCTTTGAAAATAATATTTTCCTTTTTCCCTACTCTCTGCCTATATCTTAACAGCATTAACACATATAATCAAATCTGAAATTTTACAACTGTCAAAATAAACGTGGTACAACATAAATCCCATTGTTTTATGGTGTTTAATTTGGGCTGATTTTCAAACCAATTATCCAAAATTATCCAAAAATATATTACGTTGCCCTCTTAGGACAATGGATGAAGCTTTATTATGAATCCATACCCAAATTTCATCTGGTTGTTTGGAGATGTTAGGGGGAAAGAGAGGTTTATTAAAAGGAAAAAAGTAAATGACTGCTTAGGTTGTGGAAGATAAAGCCTCAGAAGAGAAGGTAGAGAAGAATATGTATTAATTATCAATACAAAAAAAAAAAAAGCCAACAGAATATACTTTTTAACAGAAGTGAGATAGAAGGAAACTATTTTTAATGTGAATGCAAACAAAGCCTTTCACTAAGTACAGCATTTAAAGAATCCTACCCAGAGGATCAGTTTGCAAAGGAAGCATATTTGAAAAAGAAAGGAGGAGGAGGAAGAGGAGGAAGAAGAGGGAGACTATGATGACAGAGAGGAGGTTGTGGAGGTGACAGAAGCAGAGAATGATGACTTATGGAATGTCTAGGAATTAGAGGTAAATTAGTTGGATTTAAAATTTGCCTGTTTAAAGAAACACATGAAAAAAATGTTCAACATCACTAGCAATTAGGGAAATGTAAATCGAAACTACAATGAGATATCATTTCACACATATTAGACTGGCCACTATTAAAAAGTTGGAAAAACTATAAATGTTGGAGATGATAAGGAGAGATAGGAATGCTTATTCACTTTTGTTGGGAACATAGAATGGTACAGCCACTGTGAAGGACTGTTTGGCAGTTCCTAAGGCAGCTGAATATAGACTTGCCATCTGACCCAGCAATACCATTATTAGGTATATGACCAGAAGAACTGAGAGCAGAGACACAAACAGACATCTGCACACTGATGTTCATAGCAGAATTATTCATGATTGCCAAAAATTGGAAACAATCCAGGTGTCCATCATCTGATGAATAGATAAACAAATTGTGGTGTACACACACGATGGAATATCATGCAGCTATAAGAAGAAATGAAATTATGAGGCACATATGAAAGAATCTGCAGGACAGTATGTTGAATGAAGCAAGCCAGACACAAAAGGACAAATATTGTATGATTGCACTATTATGAACTAAATATATTGTGTAAATTCATGGAGATAATAATTACAACATAGGTCACCAGAAAATAGAAGGATGGTAAAGAATGGAGAGCTGAGGGTTAATCTATAAAGAACTGGTAAAAAGGTTGTGAGTAAATCTTTGGAACTGAACAGAAACGGTGACAGCATGCTATGGTGTTTGTAACTAGCAGAATTATTATGTGGATATGACGGTGGTTAAAAGGGAAAGTGTAAGATCATTTATATTACTAGAAGAAAAGCTAAAAACTATAACATGGGACTGTGTAAGAAAGTAAAATCTCATGTAAAACTCAAATATGGATGATATTGCATATATAAGACTGCTTATACAAAAAATAAATACAAGTATACTAAAAAGAAAGGAAAAGAATAGTAGCCATGTAAAGCAGGGGAAGCACAGAGAGATTGAGAGGTGCTAAGTTTTATTTATTATTATTATTGGAATAATGAAAGTGTCCTCAAAATGACTGAAGTGATGAATGCACAAATATGTGATTATACCAAATACCATTGGTTGTATGCTTTGCGTAGATTTATGCTTTATTAATAAGTATCAATAAAATTGTTAAAAATCTGCCCATTCATAAAAATGTTATTTTATATGATCTTTCCCCACTTTGATTACTGGAAAGCTCTCAATGGACAACTACATGCTTTATGCACAGGAGGCACATAATAATATGAAATAGTAATATTTTAATATCTTTTTTGTATTTTTAGTTTTTCAAAACATTTTAATATTTGCTACCCAATATGGTTCTCAAAAGAACTTTATGAAAAAGGTAGATTAAGAGATTTACATAGACTTCTGGGAAAATGGTGCCAAAGTAGGTATGCAGAGCCCACCTCTCACAAAAAGCAGTGGTGAAAGGGCAAGGACATATCTGAGAGAGCTGATTTGTATATATATAGAGAGAGAATGGGAACATGCTCTGCATCATCCAGGAGAGAACTGGAAATACAAAGAAGCCAAAGGAAAACCCTGAGTTGCTCAGCCTTGTGGCTTGAAATGGCACGTATACCCCACCCTCAGGGCAAGCAGCCTTGGTAGAGCCCCTGGCTTACTGCTGCCAACAGAGTGGGAGGGAGCATTCCCTGGGAGGAAGAGGGGTCTGGCACAGGGTGGAGATTGGTTTATTTACAGTGAGTCTGGCTATCTGAGCCCCATTTGAATCTCAGAAGGGAATCAAAAATGAAGAGGAGAGGGAAAGAGAGATCTGTTCAGGCAGGCTGTCACTCCCAGCCTCCTTGGGAGAGAGAGGAACCAGATTAGAAAAGGGGCAGAGACAGGCACCTAATCATCAGGGCTCTGGCAAAATGTTAAAAGTCTAACCTGCCTGAGGGAAAGGGGGCAGATAGAGCCAGATACTGTTTCTAAAGCCCATCCTACCTATGGAGCCAGTTTAGCTCAGTGAATGAATTCTCACCTTGCATATGTGAGGTCCCGGGATGAGGTCCCTGGTTTGATTCCCCAGTTTCTTTAGAGAAGTGATCTACTTGGTTATCAGGCACCCAGCTGATACGTTATGACAGGGAATGTATTGAAATTTTTTTGTTTGTTTTAGATTTTCTTAGATCTGTTATTTTTCTCTCTCTCTTTTTTTTTTTTTTCCTTATCTTACTTGCTAAAACCCAGTACATCATCTGGAGAGGGCAGACTGCAGAGTGATTGCATTAGTCAGCCAAAGGAGTGCTGATGCAAAATACCAGAATTTAGTTGGTTTTTATAAAGGGTATTTATTTGGGGTAGGTGCTTACAGTCACAAGGTCCTAAAAAGTCCAACTCAAAGTACCATAAGAGGTACTTTCTCACCCAGTGACTGTTTCCACGTATCAATGCAAGATGACTACCAATGTCTGTGAGGGTTCAGTCTTCCTTCTCCTCCCATGGCTCTGTGGTCCTCCCAGCTTCTTTCAATTTCAACCACAGGCTGGCACAAGTCTTGTCTTTCTCCCAGGGCTCATTTCTCTCTGGGCTCAGATGCTTTGCTTCCTCCACAAGACCAGCTATGAACTGTCAGGCAAAAGGCTTGTCTCTCTTTCTGGTGCCTCTGCTGTGTCTAATGAGCCTTCTCTGTATATTTACTTACCAGGCTCCAGGATCAAAACTCCAACCAACTCCTCTGCCTTGTCATTTTCTCTGTGAGTCCCGACCCAGTAGGACTCAGTGTCCTACTGACATGGCCCAATCAAAGCCTTAATCATAATTTAATCAAGTGAGAGTGAAACTTCTGAATCTAATCCAATATAATATGCCCAGAGAAACAGACAAGTTTACAAACATAATCCAATATCTATTTTTGTAATTCGCAAACAATATCAAACTGCTATGGTGATTGATCGATGAAAACTGGCAGTATGAGAAGCTCCTTAGGGGCCTAAGAAGGAGGGTTGCTTTACCTTGATTGTTTTTTTGTTTTGTTTTTTAGTTGTTGCTGTTTTCTTTCTTGTTTGGTATGTTTCCCTTTCTTAGTTTCCTTTTTTTCTTTTACCTATTTTTTCTACCTACTATAGTTTTCATTTCTTCATTTTCTATCATGTTTTCTGTTGTTTCTCTTCCATTCCACCTCTTTTTGCTTGGCCTGCAAATTTTTTTTTTATTTCTCTCTCTCTCTTGTTTTTCTTTTTAATTTTTTTTCTTTTCCTCTCCTCATTATTCCAGCCTTTTAACTCATTTTTATATTTTCTCTATTTGTTTCTTGTTTCATTTTTTCTACTCCACTTCTTTATTTAGTCCTTTGTACTTATGATCTTTTACTCATGTTAATTATTTATTCTCCTATGTCTTATACAGTTCTTCTTTTATCTTTTTAAACTATTATTACTATTATTCTTTTTCTCTTCCGATCCCTTTCCTTTTCTCTGATCCTAATTTTTTCCCCAAGGGAATTCAGATAATAGTAAACTAATAGAATAAGAAAAATGAAATGTCAAAGAGAAACTTTACCACACACACAAAAACAACAACAAAATAAAATCCTAGAGAAGAAAGAGAAGCTAAACAGATGCAGAGACACCAATGACTAATAACAAACCATACAAGAAATAGGAAGACATGGCCCAGTCTAATGAACAAACTAAAAGAAAAGGAGGGAATGCAGAATGTGGAACATCTAAGTAGAGATGTCTAAACAAATATCATGAATCAATTCAATGAAGTGAAGGAAGAGATTAAGGATATTAAGAAGACACTTGGAGAACATATTCAAGTTGTAAACATATATGAAAAAGTAACAGACATGATGGTAATGAATGGTACAATGCAAGAAATCAAAAATACACTGGAAACACATAACAGCAGATTATAACAGGCACAGGAAGAATCAGTGATATGGAAGACAGTATTTCTGAAATTAAAAGGATAGAAGAACAGATAGATAAAAAGATAGAAAAAGTCCAGCAGGGACTTAGGGATTTGAATGATGACATATAAGGGAAAATGGGCAGAAGGAGTGTTAGAGGAAATAATGGCTGAAAATTTCCCACCTCCTTTGAGGGACATAGATGTACATGTCCAGGAAGTGCAGCACACCCCAAACAGCATAAATCCTAACAGGTCTACCCCAAAGACATATACTTATCAAATTGTCCAATGCTCAAGACAAAGAGAAAATACTGAAAGCAACAAGAGAAAAGATATCCATTTCATACAATGGAAACTTGATAAGATTACATGCTGATTTCTCATCTGAAACCATAGAGGCAAGAAGGCAGTGCTATGACATAGTTAAGGTGCTAAAAGAAATATATATGTATATATTATATATATATATTATGATATACTATAATAAAATATTAATATGACCTAATATTTACAAATATCATATAATGAAAGGTTTGGCTTTTCAACTGTATTGTTGAGGAAACTAGTATACAGGAAACTGGTTAAGAAACTGGTCTGTCAGCATAAAACAATAAAGAGAAAAATGTAGAGGGGCTAACAGTGGGACTATGCAGACAGTAAGATTATATAGGGGTACAGAGGTTTTCATGAATTAGAGGATTTTAATTTTCAAATTGAGGGAATCCAGTCATAGATAACAATGGATCATTAGTTCTTTAAAGGTGAGTGTCTGTCAAAAAATTGACTGTGCTACATAGTTTGGTTTTGTAAATAAAATGAGCAAAGCTTGGTTGTGGTTTATGAAATCACAAGTAAAGCTCAACTAAAGAGTAAAACTCTAACATATGAGGATCCATTCTCATTATTTACTGAAAGCGAGGTCATGACTAGATGAAGTTAGTGTGCATACGTGTGTGCGTGGGAGAGAGAGAGAGAGAGAGATTGAGAATAAGAGAGAGAGACAAATGTAAGGGAAGAGGTTTATCATATCTTCAAGCAGAGAAAATACTGAATTGGAGCTTATCAAAAGCTGTCATCAGACATACAACCTCAATATTTAAACCCACTGTCTATAAACCTTTTTTTGAGAGGAGATAGGTATATAATGAATTTTTTTAGTAATATGAAATAGTTCCTTATCCTAATTTCCAAGCCTTGGAACACATCCTTACTTTATCTCTAGAAATCAATTTCCAATTTCACCCTGTGAGATCAGCTTACTCTCTTACCATGAGGTTTTCCAGAACCTCAACCATAATATAGGGGACATTTTAAGCCACCAAGATGAACAGAAAAATATTGTAATTTTCAAGATTAATCTAGATATAATTTTAGCCAATACCTGATTTCTGAGCAGCTATGTTTAATCTGTATGGCTCTGATGCTTTCTAATGGCCTTAAGTAATATTTTGGAAGCAGCATTGTTGTATTTTATAAAATCAGGCTATTGATTGTCTAAGGACAATTTAAGATCAAGTTTGAAAGGCAGAGGATCTTTGCAGCAGTATAAAATGAGGTTCTTATCTCTTGATACTGGAGAACAGAAAAAGAGAGTATCTGTTTCTAAGAGTGGAAAGAAATTACCAGAAGACATGGCAAACTTTAAAGTTGGTTATTCCCCATTCCTGTAGACCTATTGTGCCAAGTCACTAGCTGATAAGAAAAGGAGTTGCAAATCTGAGAGGGGAGAGGGTAGTGGATACTTATCATCAGAAAGAGATAGGGTTCCTGTTACACAGTGGAGGCAAGGAAAAATAATTGAGGTGTCTATATTAGTCAGGTTCTCAAAGGGAAACAGAACTGACAGGAGATATCTGTAAATAGCATGCAATTTTATAAAGTCATCTCATATGACTGTGAGAATGTACATGTCTAAATTCTGTAGGGTGGGCTGCAGGCTTGGGATTCAGATGAAGGTCCTTGATGAGTTCTCCAGGAGATACTGGCTGTCTGAAGTAGAAATGGGAATTCTCTCTCTGAATGCTTGTATCACTTCTCCTTTTAAGGCCGTCAACTGATTGCATGAGACATGACTCATTGCCGGTAACTGTCCCTTCAATTGATTATAGATGTAATCAACCATCTATGTAATCAACTCACTGATGATTAAAGTCCATGAAATGTCATTGTATTACAATTGGACCAGATCTTGCTTGACCAAACAACTGGGCACCATTACCTGACTGAGTGAGCTTTCCAATACACAGTGGGTGAGGCACCAAAACCTTCATCTTTCCTAGGCAGCCTGCATGTGCAAGCCCTGCCTGAATCACAGTCCAGCTCAGACCACTCTTCAACCTTCCTTCAGTCCCTCTAACTTGTCATTTTCCTTTGAATTTGGGACCTATGCACATGCTGCCAAGTTTCCATGGTGTTCTCCCTCTAATCCAACCTATGTAAACACTAAGTCGCTGTCCTCTCATCTATAGGAAAGGACTAATCCACTTCTGATCAAGGCTGTTTAATGATGCAATAAAATACCAGACATATGTTAGAGTTTAAAATTTTATCCCAGGATTTAAAGTTTCATTGTTTAATGTTTGCCTTGTTGATTTCTCAGACTCTTAGTGTTAAAAAAAACCTTTAAAGGGTTTATTTACATGAGTTCAGAAATTCATAATGCATCTTTCTGCAGAGCATTCTCACTGAAATTGCTAATTACTGCCAGGTCAATAACATCCCCTAGAATTTTGTGTCTTTGTCAAAAGTAAATGTTGGTCTGCTATAATTTTCAAACCACTACTTTGTTCTACAACCTGTGTAATGAGCAGATAAAAACAATTAATGGAATTTACACACTTTCAGAGGACCTGACATGAGGAAAAAGGAAGATTCCAAATAAACGAGCAAGTGAAAGAACATTAATTAGCATCTAATTAGTAATAGCAGGGTTCAGTGCTCAATAATTTCAAAAGAAATTGAATCTTTGGCAGATGTATCAGTTAGAAGCAGAGTCAAATTCTCCTTGAGGTTAGATTAATGTTATGCTGATAAACTTTCAAGAAAGAGTCTCATTGAAGAAACAAGGTTTTATTTTAAAGGAATATCAATAGCACACATAACCAACTTGCTCCAGCAAGTTGCAAGGATATTTAAAGGACTATGGAATGTAGAAGTGCAGTGAGATTCTGGAGATTGGGGGAAAAAATTAAACCAGCAACAACGATATTATTTATATTAAGTCTAAAATTATTAGAAAACTCCATTAAGGCATTATCTGTGCTAAAAACAAGAACATTTAATTTTGAAAATTAGAAACCCTGAATATATGACAGCTAAATTTAAAAAGAAATGATCTTTAAGAAATTGAATAAACAGTTAAACCTAACATTCAGTGGAGTATCAAATTCCCCTTGGGAGAGCTCCTATAATTCTCAGTTTGGCAGGATATGAATTATTCCTCCAAGCAAGCATCTGCTTTTAGCAGGAGAGAAGCATCAAAACAGATGGCAATGACAAAGACAGAGGAATCTGAGCCAACAGTTCTGAGCACAGTCATGGTGTCTGCAATGTATGACCAAGGGCCTAGACTTTGTGCTCAGGAAGATCTAGGTCAAATCCTTCTGTTGCCCCTGGCTGGCTGTGCAGTTTAGGCCAATGCTGGGGACTGAATCCTGCCCCTCCAAGAGACCTGGTCAACTTTAGTCTGCATGCCTCTGGGCATGAAAACATTTGTAAAGAGATCCTTTTTTTAAAGTGTGGCTAAACTGAATCAGGGTGTGTCTTAATCCATATGACCAGAGGCTTTATAAGGAGAGGGAATTCAGATACATCAGAAAAAGCCATGAGAAGAGCCAGGAGTCAGAAGAAGCCACAGACGAGAGAGCTCCCTGTGTGGCAGACAATCACCAGAGGGCTACCGACCCCAGGGGGAAAGCATGGCCTTGCTGACATCTTCATTTTGGATTTCTAGCCTCAAAACCATGAGGAGATAAATGCTTATTGTTTAAGCCCAACGCATTATATTTGTCAAGGCAGCTCTGACAAACTAAGAGAGCCATTTAGCTGGTATTTCTAAGTCCTTTTTCCTCAATTGTTAAATGGAGGCTCTAAGATATGTTGACAGGGTTGTTGTGAGGATATGTAATGTTAAGTACATAAAATGGAGAGACAGGATTCAAATGTAAGCAGTTACCCAGGACCTACACACTTACCCTTTCCCTGGATTTACATGTTCCTACTACACATTAAGTATTTCTGATACTCAGCAACTCCTTAAGGCAGACAGCTATGGTTACTTAGAAATACTGTTCCATATTTTTGGGTATTTGCCCAGATTTGGTCAAGGTGATGCGTGATTGGACTTGGCCGTAGAATATCACACTCAGAGACTAAAAATATTCCAGTAGAGAATTAGGTGACACTGGAGGTGTAGATGGGGAGTTAATGCAGGGGAGCAGGAGTGGAGAAAAAGAAGTAAGAGGCTGAACAAGGAATCTATTTGCTGGACACTCCCAAATAGTCAATATGCTTTAATAAACTTGTGCTATATTTTAAAAATTGAGGTATAAATATCACATTCTATGCAGAGATATTAAGAGTTCATTTTAATTAGTCATGTCAGCTGTATACACTCTGGTCACCATCCTTGTAAACAAGGCATAGAATGTTTGTGCCCCCTCAGGAATTTCCTTCATGTCCCTTTCCTGTCAAATCCTCCATCCCCATGTCTAAAAGATGTTAGAATTTAAAATGTACACATCCATGGGGAGTCCTCACTCCAGACAGTGGCTGTGATGGAGGCTACTAGCCCCTCCCAGGAGAAAGTGTTTTACTAGTCCACTGCTACTTCAACACGAAATGCTAAAAAATTCATATTTAAAACAGACTTGGAGCTAAAGCTAAACACACACACATTCATGCATAATCTATTTGAATACACTATAGGAGATCAGTAGTTATAAATATCCTGTGATAATACTTTAGTAAAGTAACACGTTGTTCATTTAAAAGTGCATATATGGTTTTCCGATCCGCCATCTGTGGTGGAACCACCACCAAGATGCAGATTTTCGTAAAAACCCTGATGTGAAAGACCATCACTCTTGAGGTTGAACCTTCGGATACAATAGAAAATGTGAAAGCCAAGATCCAGGATAAGGAAGGAATTCCTCCTGATCATCAGAGACTGATCTTTGCTGGCAAGCAACTGGAAGATGGACGTACTTTGTCTGACTACAACATTCAAAAGGAGTCCACTCTTCATCTTGTGTTGAGACTTTGTGGTGGTGCTAAGAAAAGGAAGACGAAGTCTTACACTACTCCCAAGAAGAATAAGTACAAGAGAAAGAAGGTTAAGCTGGCTGTCCTGAAATATTATAAGGGGGATGAGAATGGCAAAATTAGTCACCTTCGTAGGGAGTGCCCTTCAGACGAATGTGGTGCTGGAGTTTTTATGGCCAGCCACTTCGACAGACATTACTGTGGCAAGTGTTGTCTGACTTACTGCTTCAACAAACCAGAACACAAGTAATTGTGTGTGGATTAATAAAAAACATGAACTAAGAAAAAAAAAAGTGCATATATGTCTAACTCCCAAGAGGTTAGATATTGACATGTCTGGTTTTTCATCCCTCCTTCATTCACTTCTAACACCATTGATTAAAGCTCCTCTTTTGTGTGGTAGCATGAGGTTTTTAAAATCTCTCTCTGCCACAAGAAGGCCAAACAAGGAGAGGGCTGGGTCAGGTTAAGTGACCTGAAGTGCATCCACCACATGACTGGAGCCTGAGAAGAGGCCAGGTGGGAGTTCACTCTGTCTGGAGTGGGGGGAGAGTCAGCATTAGACTCAGTGAGGTGAAGGTGGAACTGAACCTTGAAAGAGTAAGCCTTTGCTGGGCCACCTGCAGAGGAAATGGAGGTTCAGGCAGTGGGAACCATAGAGACAATAAGATGGAAAACCCTGAGAAATTCACTCTCTACTCCTTACTATCCTCAGTATCAAACAGGAAACTGCATCACAGTGGCCTAGAGTTCCTTCTAGTTCTCTGGACAGATTCACACATGCACACACATACTGCAAAATTATGCAAGTGGATTCTACTTCTCTGAGATCAAGTTCTTCATCTGTATTTAGAATTCCAACTACTCCCTCGCCCTTAGCCACAGCATACTATCCCCCTTCTCTACTTAATTTTTCTCCAAAGAACTCACCATGCTCCAATACATTTGCCAATTTATTTTATTAGCTCTCTCCCACAGAATCATAGATTCCCAGAGGGCAGGGATTTTGTCTTTAGAGTGGTACTGTGTTCCTAGCACCTACAGCTGTGTTTGGCACAAGGCAGACACTCAATAACTATTTGTTGAATGAATAATGAATAAACCTGCAGAGTACATCATATGCTTTCAATGAATAAGCACATGTAAATCCTGTGCAACTGTGAGGTCACCTGTATGGGTGAATACTTAATTTTAAAAAATTATGATAGACATATATGGGTAGCATTCTGTTATTGCAGAGGTGAACTATTAGGCTGAAAAGCTAGATACGGGATCAGATCAGAGGGGTCACATCAAAGAGTTTATACTGCAGCTAGGCACCAGCAGAGAGCATTTTATCAGGGTGTGACCTAAGCAGATTCCATACCACGTGGAATCACTCTAGCAGCAGTGTGGAGGATAGTTTGGCAAAGCGAATTATAAAAGCAAGGTAAATTATTTAAAACCTTCTGAGCCTCACTTTCCTCGCCTGTAAATGGGGATAATAACAACTGCCTAACATACCTCACAAAGTTGAAAATGATGGTAAACTGATGTAATATCTACTAAAGGATGCTGATAGGAGGTTCTCTGAAAATTAAGTGTCAATATGTTGGATGCAAGATGATATCTGGATGTATATATTTGCTTAGAATAGAGCTCATGAGCAAGAAACTGACACAGAGGAAAATATTTAGTAGTAAATCAACCTTATCTTCTCATTTCTAGTTGCCTGCTGGACCTACCAGTGCAACACAATGGTGGAGAAGAATTTTATGAAATGGCTAAATTGGAATTTTCCACATACCAGTTTAAAGAGAAAAACTGGAAAGAAAAAGTCTACCTTGACATTCACTGGCTGACAAAGTACACAGGTCATCCCATCACTTTGTAGAACTGTGCAAACAGATGACTAAATGATTTGCAAAGATCACTGGAAAAAGGGAACTCACCACAAGATATCCTCTGAAAATGCCCTTCTGGCCCCTGGCCATTGCCTTAGATTGCTGTCATTCCTTCTTAAGTTCTTAACAAGCTATGGTGCCTTTCATATTTCAGAGAAGTGTAGGTTCCTGAAGTTACAGCCTGAGGTAACACAGAGAGATGAGTAATTTTAATCTCCATCTTTATTTAATTAAACAAATGGAAAACTGCCCCCTTCCAAATATATTATCCCATGCCAATTAAGTCATTAAGAGAGGTTCTTTGCTGAATTCTCCAGTAAGGGGAATAATTTTCTGACGGTTCACTTTTGGATGGAGTGCTGATTAGCCTTTCATCCAAATTTAAACCTTGCAAAACTGAGCAGTTTAAAATGCGAATCTGGAAAGCAAGACTATATAAGTACAGATCTGCTTTGTCTCCTCTGGTAGCCACTAGCCACATGTGCCTGCACAGGACTTGAAATGTGACTACTTCAGATTGAAATGGGCAATAAGTGGAAAATAACATGCTGGAATTTAAAACTTAGTACAAAAACAAGGATGTAAATTGTCTCATAGATCCCTGCTGTGGCAGTTTGAGATTATTTTGTGATTCCCAAAAAGAGAAAGATGTTCGTAAACAAATCTATTCCTCTGAGTGTGATATACTTTGATTACGTTAAATTCAGTGGAGTGTTTTTTTAATTAGATTAGCTGTTAAGATTAGAGCCTTTGATTTGACTACGTCATTGGGCATGACTCAGGTGAGTCCCCATCCCCTCGTTGGGTCTAATATAAATGGACACTTACTGAGACAGAAGAGAGAGCTCTGTCATTTTTGATCCTACTATGTGACAGAAAGGAGAAAGCTCAAACAATTAAAGCCCATGGGAGAAAGGAAACATTTCGCCTGATAGCGTACACCCGATCTTAGAAAGAGCGCTAAGACTGACATAGGAAGCCGTGAGAGACAAGCCTGATGCCAGCCTGCAGCTGAAATTGGAAAGAAGTAGAGCTGCTGAGCCTGAGAGGAAGCCCAGAAGGAAAGGCTGAAACCTCACAGAGATCACTTGCCATCTTGCTTCAACATGT
The DNA here is from genome assembly GCF_030445035.2 of Dasypus novemcinctus. Lineage (NCBI taxonomy): Eukaryota > Metazoa > Chordata > Mammalia > Cingulata > Dasypodidae > Dasypus > Dasypus novemcinctus. Next base: position 29,833,467 of record NC_080678.1, on the reverse strand, counting down.
GGCAGCTGACATTGGTGATAAAATACCTCTTATGGTACCTTGAGTTGGACTTTAAGGACTTGGAACTGTGAGCCTACCCCAAATAATACCAAAAGTCAATAGATTCCAGGTACTTTGCATCAGCAGTCCTTTGGCAGACTAATACAGCTGATATCTTCATTATTTTTACAAAACTAAGATCACGCCATGCATATAATTAGGTACTCAGACCGTTTCCACTTAACATTATAACCTGGGCACTTTTATGTGACATTAAATTGCCTTTGAAACTTTCATTTTAATGGCTGTGTAATGGTCCAGTGCATAGATACAGAATCATTTATATAGCTATTATGTTATTGGACATTTATGTTATTTCCTCACATTTACTATTACAGAAAATACCACTATAGCTAGATATATTGAGGCTTTCCTCTATTTCCTTTTGTAAAAACTGAACTAGTACTACTCTGAAGATTAAATGAGATATTTTATGTTGCAGAGTACATGGTATGTGGTAGAAAATTTCATGTAGTTCCCTCTGGATAACAGCTTCCTTAAGGTGATGTCTGCGGAAGACTCTGCAATTTCTACTGGTAACGTGCCTAAATACCTCAATGTCCCTCCAGGCTTTTTTGTGATCTACTGGATTCAACAGACCCAATTTTGATCTACTCAATTCAATGACACAATTCAAATTTTGAGCTCGTCCTTCTTGGTCCTTAGCCAATTTACTTTCCCTAAGCCTTTGACTTTTGAGCCCAATCATCCCTGTGTGTGTATGTGTGTGAAATACTGTTGTCAGTGCTTCTTTTGTGCCAGATGTGGGGATAAATGCTTTTCATGCAATAATGGGAATAACAGAAGTTATCTTATATTCTAATAGCCACTATTTGAGGTGCTGATTGTTTTTATCTCCATTTTACAGACAAGAAAACTGAGCAAGATTTCAAGATATGAAGTAACTTGGTCAAGGTTACACACATCCCCATTGGCAAAACTGAGACTTAAACCTAGGTCTCTTTGACTCTAAAGCTTACCTACATTGTGCATTCTTCTCTACTGCCTACCTTGGATAGACTTCCTCCTTTAAATACTAGGAAACTGTACCTTCTTGTGCTTCCTTCTACCTCCTTTACTGCTCCATTTTTTTTTACCACCCTCAAACTGTGGATGTTTTCAGTGACCCTACTCTCTCACCATGATTTCATCTACCCCATCAATTCTAAATGGTACCTTTCTCCATATCTCTCTCCTGAGCTCCAGAGCCTCATATGTAATATAGTGTTGATCATCTCCATAAAGAGTTTCAATTCACACTGAGAGTTCCCCAGTCTAGACCCATCTCCCTCCCCAAGTCTACCTGTTCTCCCAGGTTTCCTCCCCAAGTCTACCTGTGCTCCCAGGCTCCAGTTAGTCAGCTCTATCTTCCTTCCCAAAAAGGCTCAGTTCTAAAGCACCTTTACCTCTACTTCTCCTTAACCCCACAGCAATCTATGCCCAAATTCTGTTAATTGTACTTTCCAGGTATATCTTATATCTGCTCTTGTTTTGATGTTCCATTATGACTGGCCTAATAAACTAGTTGTCCCTAAAATGGATAATTGCAATAATTTTCTCATAAATCTAGGTTGATTCTGAGATCAGAAATTTACAAATATTACCATAGGGCTTGTCACATACTTAGTGCTTATGATAGCTTGGATTTTATGAATTCCCATTCCTGTGGGTGTGGGGCACTTTGATTGCATTAAATTTGGTTAAAGGATCTTTGATTAGATTGCTTTTGGGCCTTTGTTTGTACTGTGTCAATGAGGCATGACCCAGGATGGGTATTCATCCTCTTGCTGGTTTGTGTATAAACTGAGAACACACACAGAGGAAAAAAAGACACAGAAAAAGGGAGCTCTGTCATTTGACCCTGCCATGTGTGAAAGAGAAGACTCCAGGTTTGCCTACAGCTGCAGAAAGATAGAGAAGCCCTGAGAGACTCACGGAGAGAAACCAAGAGAGAAATGCCTGATCAACCACAGGTGACCCCAAGGAGAAAGTTGAGAGAGACCAGAAGACCTGCCATCTTGCCTCACCATGTGGCAGGATTCTAGGGTCTGTTAGCAGCCAACCTTAGGTGAAAAAGCATCTCTGATGGTGCTTTGATTTGAACATTTTCACAGCCTCGGAACTATAAGTTTTACCTTAATAAATTTCCCATTATAAAAGTCAACCTATTTCTGGTATTTTGCATGGGCAGCCTTAACAAAGTAAAACATGCTGATTACAAATTAGTTAATAATGATGATGAAACAATAATGATAATTATAGTTTTTAAAAATGTAGTCATTTATTCTAAGAAATAAGTTTTTTTTTTTTCCTTTATTTCAGGATCTCCTAAAAACAATTCCTCTTTTTATTCGGCACAAGCACATTCTTAGGTTTTTTCTCTACTACTTCCACCTCTGGTTCCGTTATTTGTCACATCATCTTAGGCCTGTGGCTTCTTTCAAGATTTTGCACTATTGAGGGAACTGACACAGGAATTGATAATTGTTCCTTCAAAGAAGGAAACAAGAAGGGAGAAGGATTTCAAACACAGATAAATAAAAAATACAAATGCGGTACAGAGTGAAACAGGTCGTAACAGCTATAAACAAAATGCTGTGTACACAGGCTGCATGAGGCAGCCAGTTTTGTTTGTATGAGGGTAGATGAGGCAGGAGTGTGAAGTGCCACTCAGAAATGAAAAGAGGGTTTGTGAGTAGGTTCCCTTCAGGCAAGGCCATGTTTTCTAGTTATGAAGTAAATGGCATTTGGAGTAATAAGAAGAAGGTTAAGGGAGAAGCTGAAGATAACAGCAGTAGAAATTGTCCACAAATTAAAAGCAAACCTTGGAGAAAGGTATGACCCTGTATACTGCAAAGTACTCTAAAGTGGCATTAATACTTATTCCTATGTGTTTTCTGGGACATGCCAGCTAGAGAAATAAAATGGCAACACTGAGTCTGTATGGAGTAAAGGGGCTTTGCAAGAATATAATATAGACAGTGGCTGATGTTTGGCTCTGCTGGAACTGTGAAAGACTTGGGGAGTTGCTATGTATACAACCTTGCCAAGACTCTGAGAAGTCCCTTTAACATAAATGGGATTGGCACCTATGTTGTGCACCTTTATAATATGTGAAGGACTAAAAATACTACTTTTTTGTCAGTCTAGACAACCCTCTCCTTCTCCTGGGACATAGATGCCTCCTCAACTCTGGCCAACCAGTTGCATGTGGGACTGCCATTCACCCAGGTTGGCTAGTCACTCAAGCCTGAAAGTCAGTCATGCTTCCATACCCACCCCATCCACTCCCATTGACATGGACAAAACAGTCCTTCCCTGGTGTTTTTGACATTTGTCACTTAAGGTGGATGGGGAAAGTTATCTCTTAGGTCAGAAACCCTTAAGACAGAAGTACAGAACTATGGGGGGAAGTAACCTTAGAAAGAAGGGAAATATACAAAGCGAGAAGGGAGTAAGAGTAGAGAAGAGGGAAGAGAAACGGGAGAGAACATGTGATGACTTACTGTTAGTGCCCCTGAATCCAGATTTTCCTGAAGTCAGCCCTATCACTGACCTTTCTGTGCTTTTTTTAAATTTGACCCTTATATTTGCTTTCCCTTACTGCAGCTAGGATTCTGTCATGTGTAAACAGGAGAATTATTAAAACAGATCTCCCTGTACTAACACTAAAAGAGTTAGAGGCTAGATAGGGTTTGGTTGAGGAAATCAGTTAAGGCTTCATGGGGGAGATAGCCTTTAAAGCAAGGTGAAACTCCCACAGGTGGAGATGAAAGGGGACATATTCCTGGCAGAGGAAGTAGCATTGGGCAAGGCTGAGGGATGCTTCTTACAGTGACACAGAAATAAAATAGATTCAGGCTAAGGAGGTCAATTTAACCAGAGCAAGGAAGAGAAGACTGAAACATCCCTCTGTTAGATGTTTGTGTGGGTGACACTTTCTTACCTCTCCCATCTCAACTCAAATGTCACCTCTTCAAAAGATACTTCCCTTAGCACCCCAGCTAATGTTCCCAGTTACTTTTCACATATATGTTTCATTGAATTTTGTATGTATGTAGTATATGTAGCACTTATGCCAAGTGCAATTATCTAACTTGTTGGTTCATTGATTAGCTGACTACCTCCCCCACGGGTCAGCAAGATCTGCAGGAGCTGGCATCTTCTGCACCTCTGATTGCCACTGCCTGGTAAGGAGCCTGCACAGAGAGGGCTCTCAGGAAATATGTATGAGGGTGAGTGGGTGAGTGGAAATAGAAAGAGAAGCGGGAGTCAGAAGTGGGGAGCTTCAGAATCCAGAATTTATTCAGAAGACAATATAAACCTGGGGATAAGTGGTCAGAGCTATGTTTTTAGGCAGCTGGTTTGTTTGGTTCCAGAAGTCAGACAGGCTGTGAGTGCCAACTGGCACACAGAGAATTTGAGTCCACAGCAAACACCCAAGCAAAAGGTAATGTTTATCACTCGAGTGAATCATCTCAGAGACTATAAGTCTTCGTAATCACAACAAAGAGAAGAATGACAGAGGCATTGCTTTTTCCCCCTTTCCTCCATTGCTCAGAGCCAGATCTTCTGCAAAGACTCTCATCTTCCTTCCAATGTTTCCACAGCCAGATTTTTCATATGAATCTACAATGGCTATTAGCTTTGTGACTCTAATCTTAATTGTTTCTAATAATTAAGTAATTTCTAAACATTATTTGCTTCCTCAATGAAATCATAATCCTTGTTACAGGAAAACATACTGTTTCTGCCACAGAGCCTATCACAGAAACAAAACCATTAAAGTGGTAAATAAGACAGGATTGATTGTTGATTGATAATGGATTTTATAATCACCTATGAGCATACGATTTTCTCCATAGCCATATCCGGAGAAGAGTTTCTTAGAGGATTCAAAATAACCAGCATGTCTGTCTGCCTGTTTATATCTGGTATTACAACCAAACTCACACCCACAGAAATGGCAATGCATGGGCACATGCTCCAAGCCAAACAGCTGGTACCCAGTTCTCCTCCAAATTTTTAAAATAACTCTGGCTTGCATGCTGAAAGAGCAGCTGAATGCTCCTCAGAGAAGTAAGCATAGTGGTAGAGAGAAGTAGAGTCAAGATTCAAGCCCAAGGCCTTCTCAGACAAAAAGCTACCTTGCGTTCAGGCATACACAGTTGCAGTTTAATTTCCAGTCCCAGGTCTTCAGTCTCAGCATCAAGCCTTTCCTTCCCCACCTTGTGCAGCTCACACACATCCCACAGAATGATCCAGAAGCCCAGCTCACTGGTGAAGTCAGCCCTAGTATTGGTATCAGAATATTGGGTTCCTCCTGAGGAGATTTAGTTAAGGGTGTTTTCTGCTCTGACAGCATCAATCTCCATCTCAGGCGATGTCAGACATTGGTTCAGATCACAGTCTCCAAGGCCAGTTCCTATGAACTGCATCTCAGACATTCTACCTACACCAAAAACACATTATCTCTAGCCTTAGTAGTGACAACTCTAAACAAGATATCATAAAAGTGCTTATCTAACTGGGCTTTTCTGAAGACGCAATGAGATCACAGCTACCAAGCCCTATACAAACGGTTGGTGTAGCTAAATGATTTGGAGGTATAAACTCACTTGGTAAGTATAAGGGGCCATGCAGAAACTGTTTATGAATTAACATTGTGACAGGCTAATTTTATTCTGCCACCCAATCTCTGCCAGCACTCCAAACCAGTGACATGTTTATTGCATTCCTAAGGCTGCAAAAGCACATGTGGGGAAAATTCTCAATAGAATCTCCTTTCCCATTGAAATGTCATTTGGTTTCCTCTTTTGAGGGAAATTCTAATCTAAACTTCTACAATATACATCTTGGAGAAAGGCCCCAGCATTTGTCACTGAACTGAGTAAAGCCACATCCTCAGAGAACCATGGGATAAAGGTTCTCCAATGCCATGTACAAAGGGAACATTTTTTTAGTGTGTCTCTGTTTCTATCTGCTTATTTCGGGGTCTTTGGGTGTGGCCCTGTGGTTTCTCCAAGTCTCTGGGTCTAGACAAGACCTTCTGTGCATCTCTGCTGCTTTGAATATCTGTGTTTGTCAGGGTCTGTGCCTGTAGTTCCTGTGCAGCCTTGTGCATGCATCTGTGTGTGCCTGTGTCCAATGTCCATGGACCTCTGTGAGTCTGTGTGTGTGTGTGTATGTGTATAATTCTCTAGGTAAGTTTTGTGTGTTTGTGTTCCCTCTTTTCTCTTCTGTGTGAGTGTGTATGTCAAAGTGACTATGTCTGGAATACATCTAAGTGTTTGATATTTGTCTGACAAAGAACAGGATCAAGAAGCTTCCATTTGGCCAAGTAATGCTCCTAAATTACTCTGTGCTGCAGTAAAGCCCCTTGGAAAATAAAGACCAAAGATTCTTTATCCTTACTGCAAAAAAAAGTCACCTGGGAGCTTTAAAAAACTACTATACCCCATATCTCATGCTAGAATATTCTGAAATACTAGAAAATGTTATGAAGTAGGATCCAGGCATCCACATTTTGTAAAAAGCTTTCTGGATGATTCTAATGTGCATCCAGGGTTGCAGACCACTATGCCAGCTAAATGGCCAGACCTATGCCATTTTCCCTGGAAATAGGCAACTTGCTTTACTTGTCTGTGACTGTAATTTTTATCATGATACATTAGGGGGATTATTAATTCATTTATCAGGTGTAACAGAGAGCTGACCCTTCCCTTTCCTGATGAAGGGGAAAATAGTATATGTGATTGATGTCTGTAAATTAAAAGCCCCCAGATTAACCTATGGAAACAATGGAGGAGAAAGTCCCATCCCAGCCTACCCTCTTTCATTTCAGCTGACATCTATCTTCTCTTTATTCATGGACCTTTCTAATTAATAACCTGTAGCCATGCTTTAATGTCCATATAAACACTTAACATCCACTGCATGTGTTTGACAAAATGAAAGAGCATATACGAGTATAATAAAGCAAGTACTTCATAAAAATTTAAATACATGTTTTGGACTATTCTTTACAGGGGAATAAAAAAGATATGGAACAGGAAATGAGATAAAATTGCTAACCTTGGAAGGTGAGGAACTTTTTATACGAGTGAGATAGAATCCAAAAGATTAGAAGAAAGAAATCCTAGACACTTACACAGAAATCCAGTCCACAAGGCAGCTTTGTGAAAACTGTCTTTCAGCCCCACCTGCCCCACTGGCTGAGTACTTTTCTGCAGTGAGTCCCTTGAAAGACTTACTGGAAGGGATGATAGATGGAGCAAGCTGTCTGGATGTCCATGTGATTTTTTCCCAATAACAACTAAACTCACACCCTGGAAGAATACTCAGGAATACTGATGATTTAGACTGTCATCCATGTTTATTAGACAAGAGAAAAACTAGATTTTTAAATAATCCTCAGTATCCACAACTGTACTATATATTAGGAACATAGTTGGCACTCAATAATTATATGTTGATGGAATAAATATATTATTTCTCAATGACCAGTGGGATCTGAATTGGCAACTTTTCTACCCCAGTGGAAAAAAAAGTCAAAGAATCATTTGGATAACTTTATCTCCAAATTTATCATCAAGGGGCCATTCCCAGGAACGAAGAATTCATGAAAGGCAACAAGAAGATAGAGGTAGGGAAAACAGTATTTTTAACAATATCAATTACTGATGTTTAATCCACTAGGAAGAAAAAAACAAACAAACCCAGAGACATACCGTTGTTAATCTTCTGGACATTTCCATTAAGTAGTTGGTGTCATTTCAGTACTCCTAAATATGGCTTCTGAACTGATTTGGATGGTATCTTGGCTTTTTATTGTGTTAAATTGTTTAAGCTGACATATATTTCCCAGCATTTCTATCTCTGCATGTTCATGGTTAAGCTTACCACAAGAAATATCTGTGCAAGAGCTTTGGAAGTAGAAGTGAAGCAGTCACTATGCACACTTTTGAAAGGTAGAGGTAGGTCAGGCCCTATTGCAGCTGATGCACAATTCTGCACACCTGCTGACTCATCATGTTTCTGTGGGCAGCAGCCATGCCCCTAGCTCCAGGCCCATGGAATCTCTTCCTTCAGCTTTTCTAAATCCTGAGCCAGAGACTGGGGTGGTTCTTTGACAAGAGTACCAGCTTCTCCTTTAGAAGGCCGAGGAGTCTCAAATCAAGTCATTGACAAGACCTGATTTTTCTCCTGGGGTTGGTAGCATTCTGGCGATGACAGTCTTCCATCACATGGTGAGGTCCTTGGTTTCCTCCTTGTGTTAGCTCTTCTGGTTTCCACTGACTTCCAGCTTCTGGATTCTCTGGCTACCTCTGAATTTCCCCGTAATAAAGCCTCCCATCATATAGACCAAGGTCCAACCGCATTCAATTTGGCCACACTTAAATAGCATCTTAGAAGATCCTATTCACAGACTCTATACCTTAAATGATAATCCATCTTAAAACAATGCTGGGAACAAACGAGTCCTGGGTACAAATGAGTTCACACCCACAGAAACGCAGGGTAGGAGTAAGAACATGTCTTTTTTGGGATATGTAACTCAATCTCAGTGTGATGAAACCTGAGGTAAATGGAGACATGCTATTAATAAGTACCCATCTCCTTGGATTAATTTAAATCTCTTCATGAAAGCTACAGAAACAAAACAAAAGAAAGCATAATCACATTTAAGGACATAAAACAAATAAAATAGTGAAAAACAATCACAAACTTTTATGTTTTAGACAACATGTGTACCTGTCTTATTTTGCCAAAGGGCTGCCAATAAAAAGAAATGGGTTGGCTTTTGTAATTGGGATTTTAGTTAGGTAAAAGCTTACAGTCGTAAGGCTGTGAATACCAAATCAAAGCACCATCAGAGATACTTTCTCACCAAAGTCAGCTACTGGTCATCCTGGTGTTCTGCCACGTGATGAAGATGGTGGCTGATCTCTGCTGAGGTCCTTGCCTTCTACTTCAGAACCTACCATCTCTTGGAGCTCAGCTGTGGGCAGACATAGGGCTTGTCACCATCCAGTGACAAGGCTCCTTTCTCAGCCTTGGCTGATTCACTTTCCTCCCAAATTCACCAGTGGACTATCAGGCACATGGCTCATCTCTTCAGCCTTGAGCTGGTCTGTAGCCCCAGCCTCTTGGGGGCTTTGTGCTTAAGCTTTGCTGCTAGTGATAATAGAATCCTCCATCACATGGCAGGTTCAAAAATGTCAGTTTTCTTTTTCTGTGTCTCTCTCTGTGCATCTCTGTTTATATAAAGCCAGTAAGAGGGTGGAAACCCAACCTGCGTCATGCCTTGCTGACACAGTCCAATCAAAAGGGTTCCACACCCACAGGAATGGATTAGTTAAAAAGCAATAATTTTCTTTTTGGGATTCATAAAATAACTTCAAACTGTCTCAGTACTTTTAAATTGTGTCATCATTGAACTTAGCACTTTCAGGCACAGCATATTTCTGAGTAGTCTTTTCCTCAAGAAGAATTACTGAATTCTCAGGATTGGGAAGGACACAAAGGCAATTTATTACAATTTCCTCTATTGAATCCCTTTCCTACTCTATCCCCACAATCTGTCAAGCCTAAATTGTAAGACATCTAGGAATGTTAAAATTGCCACATTATTAAGCATCTCATTTCTTAGACGTCTCTTTTAGAAGTTCTTGTCTCGTGAACAGAAAATCAGTTCTCAACTCAAAACAAATATATGAAAATCCCATTCCTCTGCCTTTTCAGAGAAATACAAACTAGATCAGTTAATGCCTTTTTTTCATTTAGCATATTAGGAAATATATATGATAATGGTAATGTTATATGCAAAAATGATGTATTGAAACTGAAGCTCTCATACTATGCTGGTGTCATAAAAATTAGAAACAACCATTCATTAAAAAAATTGGACAGCAGGTAAAGTGATCCGTTTTTATTTCATTCTTGTGAAAGGTATAAGGTCTTTATACCTTATAAAGGTATAAATGAATCTAAGGTCTAGATTCATTTATTTTTTGTATGTAGATGTCCAGTTGTTCCAATACCCTTGTAAAGACTATCCTTTTCCATTAAATTGTCTTTGAACCTTTGTCAAATATCCACTGAATCTACATGTTCAACTTTTTAGGGTTCTCTATCTGTTCCATGATTTTTCTATTCCTTCACCAATGCACACTGTCTTGATTATTGTATCATTATAGTACATCTTGAAGTCAAGTACTGTTAGTATTATGGCTTTTCCTTCTTCAGTATTGTGTTGATTATTCTGGGTCTTTTGCCTTTCCATATAAACTTTAAAATCAGTTTGCCAATCTCCACAAAATAACTGGCTGGGATTTTGATTGGGATTGTGTTGAGAAGAGCTGACATCTTCATAATATTAAATCTTCCTATCCCTGAACATAGATTATCTATCAGTTTATTAAGATCTTTCAGAGTTTTATAGTTTCCTTCATATAGTTCTTGGATATATTTTGTTAGATTTATATTTAAGTTTATTGGTGTTAATGTAAATGGTGCTATGTTTTTTTTTAAATTTTAAATCCCAACTGTTTCTTGCTGGTATATAGGAAGGCAACTGACTTTTGTGTATTAACTTTGTATCTTGCAACCTCACTATAATCCCTTATTAGTTCAAGGATATTTTTTGATACTTTGGGATTCCTAATGCCACTTTAAGTGCATTTTCCACTGTTGTTATTTGCTGGCTTAGGAAAATAGAGATTAAAATCAAGGCAGATCCATCAGACATACAACAGGCTGATAAATGCCCAATACAGAAATGTCAATTCCTCCGGGATTTCCAAAATAAATTCCAAGAGATTTCTTCAAACTCCAATGATCCTGAAGGAGATAAACTTTTGACTATCTTAGAACAGAAATAGTTACATGTGCATCAGTACCAGAATCCTTCACCAGAACTGGAAAGCTTCTCCCAAATGAAAAAGGCCTCTATCTCAGGGTTTAACCATATGTTATTATAGATTCTAAGAGGAAGCAGATTGATGGATTTGCGTTTTAGAGCTCAGAACTCAAGTATCAACATTTTCATTTAAATAATGTCCTCTAGAAATTTCTATGTCCCAGTGATCTGTCAGAAATGCTTTCCTCTTCTCCCTTACTTGCCAACAGGGATCTCCCATTGGGCCATGAGAGTCCACTGGAGAGCACACACTTGACTGAAACCCCTGGAGCATGGTAGAGAACTGGTGTACATTTAACGACAGGGAATACTGAAATTAGAATCCAATTACACTGCCAAAGTGCCAACATCCCCGCTCAATGTCCTTATCCCAAAGCATTTACACCAGCCATATATAACCTCCATAGTTCATTTATTTTTCTCTGCTCACTGAAGTAGTTCCCCCTCAACATCCAGCTCTTACACAAAACCTTTCCAGGCATATCTACCCCTTGGATAACAGATGTTAAGGGCTTATTCAAAGGCATTAACCTATTAAGTGGAAGATTTGGGATCTGAACACACATCTGTCTGATACCAAAGTTCATCTACATGTACAAGTTCCCATGCTAATAAGAAGTGGAATTGGGATTTTAACCTAGTCAGTCTAAGAGGAGCATATGCACCCCTAAGCTCCCACCCCTGTGTCTTCTGGAGAACATGCTTAAGTTGTTGGTCAGACTCCTGATAGTGAAATCATACCCTCACATGTAGCCTCACCTTTCTCAGAATTGAAAAAGTGACATTTGTAGTGGGAGGGGCATTTGAGAGGACAAAGGAAGAACCCCTACAATTGACATACCAGGAGGTAACATCCTCATCATGGCAGTTTCAAACTTATATTCCAGAAAAGTTTCAGGTTAGGAGATACTACAAAAATAGATTCAAGTCCCAGTTAAACTAATGAGCCAAAGATTTTAGTAGATGGTTTCTGCTCCTTCCATCTTCTTTTTGTTCCTTTTCCTGAGTATTTGTTGGAGACAGCTGGTGAAGTTCAGGTTAAGAAGAGAAGACAGCTGAGTCTGGTGGTGTCCTTATGGAGTTTAGAATCAAATGACAAAGGAAGCCAATAACAACAGTAGCATGGAAGGGATTGGAGTCAAGGAGGGTGGCTGAGGAAGAAGTGACTCATCAGGATTTGAGTCTGCATGAAACAAGCATTTGAGGAAGTTTGCACTCAGGCAGGATTCAGTGTGTGGCAAGAACATACCTAAATAAGATAGATGTCCTGGAGAGGGGGTACTAAGTGAATTAATTACACAGAGGAGAACCATAAGAAAATATATTGAGGTTAATGAGGGTCAAGTTTCTCCCTCAGAGAAAGGAGTGAGAAATAAAGAAAAGGTGAGCCTGGAACAACTATGAGGTACATTATTGGGCCAAAATAATTTCTTGACTTAGATGGTTTTACTATGGATATAAAGGAAAATGCCCTTTGACTTTGTGAATGTACATTAAGGTATTCAGGGTAGTGAAGCATTATATAGATTCTTGATTTTTATAAAATACAGATATTTTCTAAAAACATATAGAAATTAAGTGTATATAATATGCATGCATACTATTTCCAGCTAGGTCCACTGAAAGACCAGTAGCAATGGGCAGGCTAGCACTGAGATCTTTATTTACAAATATCATTTGCCATTAAAAGGACCTAGAAGTCTTTGGAGAAAAGGCTGACTTCATGACTAGAGCAGTGAAGGAACAAAATGAAACCAGAATGTCTTTTGTGCTACTCGACAAAAACGTACTCACACAATAATGGGAAAAAGTCACACAGATTCAGCTTGACCAAGGATCCCACTGGTAAATTCGGCTAGTTTAACCAAAAAAATAAACTATGATACTAACCATCAATTAAAATATGAGTCCATTAAATAAAATAGGATCCCATTAATCCATATCAACTTAAATAAATACAAGATTAAATAAGTGGAGAGAAAAGAGAACTCTTAATTACAGCAGAACGCCAAATATAAGTGTAGGAGGAATGATGAATTAGAAATATAACCATTTGGGAACCTCCATAGGAACAATTGATTCAGGTAAGAAAACAATCAATTAATATCAAAACTAATGGGAAAAATGTAATGAGAATCAAGATGGTTACATAGCTTCAAAGAATGTCCCAATAAAATATTTACTAATTTAAAAGGCAAAATACAAATATTTTACAGAGCAGTAGTCTGGTAGACAAAACCTTAACAATTTACACCAGTAATAATAGAACAAATAATGGAAGAAATTCATGTGGAATGGCACCAGATATGATTCAATGAGAAAAACACAGCATCAGTTCTATGATATCTTGGACAAAAATCCACATTATGTATCCAATCCTGAAATATGAAATTGAGCATTGAAGCTCTTTGTCAAAATATTGTACCTGTAATATTAAAAATTAATTAATTAAAAGTTAAATTCATGAAAGGACAGGAAGATTGAGGAAGTCTTCCAAAGAGATTAAAGAGACATGAAGGCTAAATGAACTGTATTATCCTGGTTTCTACCATTTTACAAAAAGGCTTTTATTTGTAAAATTGGCAAAATTTTAAAGTGATTTGTGGTTTAGATGTTAGTGTTGTACCAATAATAATTTCTTGACTTGGATGGTTTTACTGTGAATATAAAAGAAAATGCCCTTTGATTTTGTGAATGTACATTAAGGTATTCAAGTAGTGAAGCATTATATCTATGACTGACTCTTAAATGGTTTAAAACTATTGTACAAATATGCATATTTATATATGAAAGATTTAGGGAACAATTAAAATGTGGTAAGTGTCAACAATTGTAGAATCTAGGTACAACATATAGGGATTTTTTTTTTTGGTCTGGTTTTATTCTTGCAAATTTTTGTAACCTTGAATTCCTTAAAAGTAAAACATGTAAGTCGCTAAAAGTGCTACCATATTGATAATGGACATCTTGTTTCCATGGAGATTCTCCATGAAACACAAGTATCTGTAGGTTGGATTAAATTAATTTGACTGTGGGAAATCTATCTACACTCCAAGGCATTTTCTCTTGTCTAAAGACTTCCAGTTCCCTGCTGCAGCTGACCCAGGTCTGGGAAACTGAAACAGGAAATACAACTGGAACTAAAAATCTAAAACACGAAACTAAGTAATCAAAGATCTTGAAGGAAGCCCAAGAAAACGTGGAGTCTAGTGACAAAGAGTAGAGAGGATCTGGGATGTCTGGAGGGAATTCTACCACTGCTTTCAAAAGGAAGAGGCCTAATATATTGCCAAATTCTATTAGTAGGAAAATGAAATAGTAATGATAGGGTTAAAGATTAGAAACAGAATACATACTAATTTAGAAAAACTAAAATAAAGTAAAAATTAAATTGGGGCATTAAAAAATGAAAAATATCATAAAACTTTGTTTTTGACATTTTGCCTTTTATCACTGTAATAAGTGTTGCCCTGTTTGTACAGTGGCAAGGCAATCCCTTTCATTATTCCTCGGTGTCTACATGCTTTCTTAATTTTTAATTTTGTCTTCAAAAAAGTTTTAGATCACAGTAAAGTCATATATACAATATAAGGGACTCCCATATATTCAACATCAAACCCTTTTCCCCCTTTCCCAGCAATGATCTTTTTACATGTTCATGTTATATTTGCTACAGCTGATGTACAGATATTGAAACATAGCTACTAACCTTGGTTCCATTTTGGTTTACATTATGGTTTATATTTTAGATTGTAAACTTTTCTAAAATTTTAGTTAAATTATGGTTTACATTTTTGACTATACACTTTTATAAATTTTTGGTGAAGTTTAACATGTTCTATATCCATCATTGCACAATTTTATGGAACACTTCCATTGCCCCCAGTTACCTGAGCTTCCATCTAATCTATTCCTCTCTTCCCCTCCCCTCAGGGCCCACAGTGACAACCAAGTTTCATTGCTTGACAGAACAGATTTCATAGATACTTGCAACAATACTGAGGGCTTGACACACTAGATTGTCCTCCCCCATTGGGAGCTACCATCACTCTCGAAAGACACCCTTCCCTCTGTTTCAGAATATCAGGCCTCCCCAGGATGGAGGACATGTTCCCACTCATTGTATGGGTCCCCACCCAATGATACAACACACTATGACAAGATGAGTATTCACACACTCCCTAGAAACCTGCCCCTTTGCCAGATGCACCCCATTAAATACCTTAAAAAAGTAACCTTTCCTTATATTTTCCAAAGAGTTTTCTCAACATTATAGTTTCAACCACATCCCCGATAATCCCCCATGTTCACCTGCTTCCCCCAACTCTCCCCCCAATTCCTTGGACCATATGACCTATCCTCTAAACCCTGGACCCCCTCAAATATTGCGAAGCTCAACCCAATAGTATTCCTGTGCCTCAGTCTTATCCCTTCCCTGCACAACTACTTACCTGTGCTTTATTATAGATTTTGCCCATGTAGGCATCAGCTCACAGCCTTCCTCTCCCTCCCCCGCCCCCCAATTTTCTATAAGCCTATCATCCAATCTCTAGCTCTCTGAGACAACTTGATTTGTTATTTCATATCAGAGAGGTCATTAGGCTTCATTTTTGAAGTTTTGGATCACAGAAGGGTTCAGCTATGGCAGGGGAGGGGCACTGCTGTGGGGTGTTATTGATGGGGGAAGCATGGTCGGGAGGGAGTTCTCCAGGGCATGTATATAGACTATATAAAAATCTTCAGATATTCGTTGGGTATTGTCATAGTGGGTAGAGTTACAAACGACAACTGAGGGAGTACTGAGTCCCTAGCCAGAGGAGTTCTGTTGCATTCCCCAATGGAACAGCAACAATCCCCCAAGTGCAAGGGCAAAGACTAGTGAAGAAGGATGATCCAATGATGGGCCCCTCATACTGATGAATATGCTTATAAGCCTGTGTGCCTGAAATTTCAACTACGGCTAGAGCTGCAGGGTGTCTAAGAGCTACCTCCTGAGAGCCTCCGAGTTGCCACTCTCTAAGCCAAACTCAGCATCTAAAGGCATTATCTTCCCCCCATCATGGGACATGACTCCCGATAATGAGCCTCCCTGGTCCTGAGGGATTACTACCAATCACCAGCTGGTTTTGCTACTAGAAAAAGATCATGAATAAAGGGGGAAATGGTAAAGACAAATGAGTTTATATGGCTAAGAGACTTCAAAATGAGTCAGGAGGTCATCAGAGGGGTCACACTTATGCACTTCTAAGCAGGATCCCAAAGACAGCCAAAGTAGAAACAACCCTATGTACTGGTGCTCCTGAGGGCTATGGAGACATACAGGTTCTACAATCATGGCAGGTGGCTCTGGAATTCAGTGCCTTGTCAGTGGGCCCTACTTTGGAATTTGTGCTCTTGAGTGTGATGGAGTTGGACTTAGATGTAACCTTTCTACACATGCCTCTTCTGTCACTTCTACTGAACCTGTGGTTGGTGCTGGGGTTGATGTGTACTCATGAGACTTGAATCTCTGGACTGACCATGTGCCAACTGGAACCTGTGCCTCAGAAGAGTTGCAATACCTAATCTCCAATTCATTGGCCTTATCAAGGTCAGCTGACAGGAGGGGAAGATGGTCAACCACCACACCAGGGAAACGAGAGTGCCTACAACTGCAAGCAGGAGAATCACATCCATCAGCCATGTGGGATCCAAGTCCCCTCTTAATTTAGAGGTGGAGTGGACATCACCATCCCAGGGTCCATGGGATGTAGGAACAAAATATGGATTAGAGTGGACTTACTGGTATTCTACTATAGAACTATTGTGACTCTAGCAATGGAAGAAATTATATCATTGATGTGGAGACACTGGCCACAGTAGGTGCTGATGGCAGGGAGAGGGAAGAAGAGAAGTGATGTGGGGGCATTTTTGGGACTTAGGAAGGTCCTAAATAATATTGCAGGGACAGAGGTTGAACATTATATATCCTGCCATAACCCACTGAATGGAGAGGGGAGAGTGTAAACTAAAATGTAAACTATAATCCATGCAGTACAGCAGTGCTCCAAAATGTATTACCAAATGCAATGAATGTGCCACAATGATGAAAGAAGTTGTTGATGTGGGAGGAGTGGGGGGGGGGGGGGAGGTGGGATATATGGAAAGAACCTCTTATGTTTCTTAATGTAACAGTTTTTGTAATCTATGTATCTTTAAAAATAAAGACAATAAAAGAATAGAGAAAGAAAAGAGCAAGAGGTCCAGTCTTAGAGACCAGGGTGACACCTTTTTCTTTCTTCTTTCTTCATTCTTATTTATTTACTAATGCCTAGCACTAAGCTATGCTCTAGGCAGAATATAAAAAGAAGAGACGTTATTGTTTCCCTCAAGGACATTTTTATTTCATTGAAGACAAGAAAAATAATAATTTGAAATAAAACATTACCTATAGTAAATTAAGAAAATGAAGGGTGATGTCAATGTTTTGTTTACATGGTGCTTTGTTCTATAGAGTGTTAACCTGAAAACAATCTGATGCCACTTTATCCCACAACACAACTGTGGATTATGTGGGATAGGCACTGTTATGCCTAATTAATAACTGAGGAAATTTCATTCATTTCTCTAACCTCCAGTGATAAAGACTATGGATACCAAAGACAGGTAAGGAAAGAATAACTTTGTAAGCATTTGTTTAGACTGAGCTTTATGGGGGTCACAACTTGGAGAGTCCATATCTATTAAACCATTCAGCTAGACTATGTGCTCCACAAGAACAAAAACCATATTTGTATCCTGAGAATCGTATGAAGGCTGTTGCATAGAAAGTGGTCAATATGCAAACAATGAAAAAGTGAATGAGTAAAGAAGTTGTTCATAGATAACTGCAAATTTCAGTTTTGATGACTGAGGTCCAAAGGGCACTGTGACCAGAATGTTCAAGAGCCTCTGACTCCCTGGAGAGCTTTATGTCACTCAGTGAGTCCTGGGATTGAAGCAAATATATTCTTTCTATGAATAGGTAATTATCTAATACTTGCTGTGGTCCTGGCGTGGATGTTTGATTTTCTTGACCTGTTTCAGGAAGCATTACAAGAATCTCCCTACCACCAATAATTTGAGTAATTAAATTTGATCAGAGTTATCAAAGCTGATCAATCACATTCTTATAGTCTATCAGGTTCCCTGTATCAGTGAGTGATAGACACACTGAACTTCCCTCCCTTTCCATCTACACACAAGGGTCTTAAAATAGGATCAAAACTCAGGCGGGAGGCAGAGGTGGGGTCTTAGTACTTTCTCAGAGTTAGAGTCAGAGAAATAAGACGTAGTAGAGTTGAAAGCATTCTCACCTTGCCTTACCCCTTTCTTCACTCACACAGATGAATAAACTGAAGACCAAGAGGGTAAAAAGTTTCCTAAGACCACATGACTAATAATGACACCTGCTTCCTGATCTTATAATCTCCTAGCCTTGGATTCACCTTCTTCTTTCCTTGAAACTCTAGTGACAAAGCAGAGGATGATAGAAAAATTGAACACTCCTTCCCCAAGTCAACATTTCAACAGAGACACATGCCTCCCCATAAAAGACTTCAGTCAGTACAAAATATAAAAACGCTTGCTGATGCATGAAGAAGCTACAAGCATTCTTGCCCACTGAGGCATAACAGACTCTGAGCCAATTACACACTAAATAGAGAGAATATGTGATCCTTTAAAAATTAATTGTCAACTTTAATTTTACCATCTACTCCTAAATACAGAGAGTAAATGATGATGATCAATTTCTTGGTAAAATGAGGATTAAATCATTCATTCTAACAGTCATAATCAAAGCCTGGAAAATGCCCTTTAAGGTAACCAAGAGAGAAACACATTGAGGGACGGCTGTAGATGGGCTATGCATGGTGTGTAAGACTACAAACTTATTATTTGCAGGAAATATTTAATAGTGGCTGAGGGTGTTGAAGTTGGGTTCTCTTGTAAGCAGGTGCTGAAACGGAAATGGATTTGAAGACTATTTTTAGGGATCAAAACCTGTGAAAGGGATGGTTAGAAAGCAGAATTGGGCAGAGGGTCCCTTTGTAAGGAGAGAGACAGTGGACAGGGATGTGCTGGGACTTGACCACCATCACTCACTGAATTGGTAGCAAACCTGGGATTGACTCCAGACCTCTTGACTCCCAGTCAGTACTTTTTAACTGGAGCATAATAAAGTCAGCCAGGGCCAGTGCCACACCCATTTCAGTCCAGAGGTCCATCTTTGATGGCAGCATCAAGGTATTCTTTGTGACATCACAAATTTGCTTGGTGACATCAATTTCAAATCTATCATATCTTTCACATACTATCTGTGCAGTGACCAATTGCTTCATTCAACTAACATGTATTGAGAAACTACATATATGCAAGTTATACAATTTTTTATTTCTTTTTCATTTATCCCTCTTATCCAAGAGTATGACCACACTACTAGTATTTTCCTTGGGAAGCCCTATTTTCTCACCTTTGCAGGAAATCAAACACACCTTTTAACACAGCTTCACAAGTAGTTACATAATATTTTTCCACAGACACATTTTATTTATAGGGTCCTATTAGCCTCCCCTTATTGGGAAGAGGGAATTCAGAGTAGTCAGGGGGCAACATGGAAAGGAGCATGGAAAGAAAGGGAATAAAAGGGGATGGGCAGAGACATCCAGAATCAGTATCTTCAAACAGTTCCAGGAAGGCAGGACTCAACTATGTTCACCCCATCTCCTTAGTCCCTAATCAGGGCCTGACAGATATACCTTTTGCATGATGAGATAAGTTACAAGGAATCAGGAACTATCAGAGATTGGGGGAAAATCAGCCAACTAACCTATTTTTCAGCAATTTTAAGCATTGTATCTACAATTACTTAGTTTTTCTTGAAAATGATCTATGTCATGAATTTAAAAATTTAAAACTGGGGATAGGAACACAAGGGCCCACATAGGCTGCCTGGGCTGCATGCTTTAGGGGAGAATGAGAACTGGAAAAATAATCCCAGTCATATTTTTACCATTGGGAATGTCTTTTCAGATAAATCCCCATTTCCAGGGACTGACTTTTCCCAGGGGCCAAAAAGCTGAATAAAAATTACATTCCTTTGTGGTTACCCTGCATAAAATTCATCATAATATCTTCCTGTATTTTATTTTTGTTTTGATTCTTAAGCACAGATAGGATTTTTTTTTTTGGTGTTTTATTTAAATTGAAGTATATCATTCATACATGAACACACATAAACAATAAGTGTATAGTAAAGATTGTGAACTTACAAAATAAACATACATAACATCACACAGGGGTCTCATACATCACCCCTCCACCAACTTTTTGCATTGGTGTGAAATATTTGTTACGAACTATGCAAGAGCATTGTCAAAATATTTCTACCAACTGTAGTCCTTACCTTATATTTGCTGTATTTTTCCCCAAAACCATACTATTTTTAAAAAATGTATTTTTGTTACAGATATTGTGAACTTGCAAAACAATCACACAGGTGTGTAGATTTCCCACAACCTGATGGAATATTTGTTACAGATTATGAGATAATATCATCAGATTATTACCACCAATCATGGTCCATAGCATATATTTGGCACACTTTTTCCATACACCTCAATTATCAACACAGTATAGCTTGGCATTAATACGAGAATATTATAGTATTGCTGTTAACCACAGTCTATAGGTCACACCAATTGTAGTTTTCCCATGTTTCTCCATATTCCCATCACCCTGCAGTAGTGATGTACATCTGCTCTAGCTCACAGAAGGACTCTCTTGCATTTGTACCCTTAACAACAATCCTCAATCACCGCTGTGTTCACTGTGTTATGCAGTCCCTAGATTATTCTTTAGCTTTCTTTCTAATGACATTTACTTCCCCAGACAAACTTTTTCAGTCACAATCACATTTATAAACCACTTGTTGCTCACTATAATGTGTTACTATCAACTCTATTCGTGTCCACACTTTTACAGTCAAGTTAATTAAAACTTCTACATACATTAAGCATCCATAGTTCTTTTTAACCCTCTTCTTATCTCCTTGTAACCTATACTCTAGGTTTTAATTCCATATGTTTACTATTTGTATTTAGTTCATATTAATGAGACCATGCAATATTTGTCCTTTTTTGTCTGGCTTACTTCACTTAATATAATGTCTTCAAGACTCTTTCATGTTATCACATATGTCCCAATTTCATTTATTCTTATTGCAGCATAGTATTCCATCATATGCATAAACCACATTTTGTTTATCCATTCATTGGTGGATAGACACTTGGGTTGTTTCAATCTTTTGGCAATTGTGAACAATGCTGCTATGAATATTGGTGTGCAGGTGTCTGTCCGTGTCATAGTTTTTAGTTCTTCTGGGTATATTCCTAGAAGAGGAATTGCTGGATCATACGGAAGTTCTATATTTAGCTTCCTGAGGAACCACCAAATTGTCTTCCACAGAGACTGAACCATTTTAAACTCCAACCAAGAGTGAAGGAGTGTTCCTATTTCTTCACATCCTCTCCAGCACTTACTGTTTTCTGCTTTTTAAATAATGGCCATTCTATGTGGTATTAGATGATATCTCATTGTTTTATTTGCATTTCCTCAATAGCTAGTGATATGGAACACTTTTTTCATGTGCTTTTTGGCCATTTGTATTTCCTCTTTGGAGAAATGCCTATTTAAATCTTTTTCCCATTTTTTAATTGGATTGCTTGCTCTTTTATTGTTGAGTTGTATGATCTCCTTATATAGAATGGAAATAAAATCCTTATCGGATAAGTGGTTTCCAAATACTTTCTCCCATCAACTGGGCTGCCTTTTCACCTTCTCGATGAAATCCTTTAAATCACAGAAATATTTAAGTTGGAGGAGGTCTCATTTATCCATGTTTTCTTTTGTTGCTCATACTTTTGGTGTAAGTTTTAAGAATCCACCACCTACCACCAGGTCTTGAAGATGTTTCCCTACATTTTCTTCTAGTAGCTTTATTGTACTTCCTTTTATTTTTAGGTCTTTGATCCATTTTGAGTTAATTTTTGTTTATGGTGTGAGGTAGGGGTCCTCTTTCTTTTGGCTATGTATACCCTGTTCTCCCAACACCATTCATTGAATAAACTGTTCTGCCCCAACTGAGAGAGCTTAACAGGCTTGTCAGAAATCACTTGGCCATAGATGTGAGAGTGTTTCTGAACCATCAATTCAGTTCCATTGGTCTATGTGTCTATCTTTATGCCAAAACCATGCTGTTTTTACCACTGGGGCTAGGTAATATGATTAATTTTTTTTCAGCATTTTTTTCTTTAGTTTATTTTTTTTCTTCTTTATTTTCTTTTAAATGTTACATTAAAGAAATATGAGGTTCCTATATATCCCCCACCCCCTCACCCCTCTCCTCCCACATCAACACCTCTTCCATCATTGTGGCACACTCACTGCACCTGGTGAATACATTTTGGAGCACTGCTGCACCACATGGACAGTGGTATATATTGTAGTCTACACTCTCCCCCAGTCCACCCAGTGGGCCATGGCAGGACATACAATGTCCAGCATCTGTCCCTGCAGCACCACCCAGGATGTCTCCAAATCCTGAAAATGCTCCCACATCATATCTCTTCTTCCCTCTTCCTACCATCAGCAGCTACCATGGCCACTTTATCTGCATGAATACTACAATTTCTTCCATTACTAATCACAATAGTTTCACAGCAGAATATCACTAACTCCACTGTAATCCATACTCTATTCCTCCATCCTGTGGACCCTGGGATGTTTATGTCCAGTCCCCCTCCACATCAAGAGGGAGCTTAGATTCCACATGGATGGATGATTCCACATGGATTGCAGTTGCAGTTACTCTTGGCTCCCTGGTGTGGTGGTTGACCTTCTTCACCTCCCTGTTAGCTGGCTTGGGTAAGTCCAATAAACCAGAGAGTAGGAGTTGCAAGTCTGCTGAGGCTCAGGGCCTGGCTGTCACATGGACAGTCCAGAGACTCAGGTCTCCTGAGTATACACCAACCCCAGTGCCAACCACAGGTCCAGTAAAAGTAACAGAAGAGGCATGTGTAGAAAGATCACATCTGAGTCCAACTCCATCACACTCAGGAACACAAACTGCAAAGTAGGACCAACTGACATGGCACTGAACTCCAAAGTCATCTGCCATGACCATAGAACCTGTGGGTCTCTGGGGTCTCTGTAGCCCTCAGGAGAACAAGTATCTGGGTTTCCAAATACTTTGGCTGATACCCTGCTGAGGCATGTGAAAGTGTTACGCCTCTGATGACCTCCCGACTCTTTTTGGGAGACTCATAGCCATATAAACTCATTTGTCCTTTCCATTTCCCCCTTTTATCCAAAGTCAAAAAGCAAACACCTGATATTAATGTAGGCTGAGATATTCTGCTGGTCTGAGTTTACCCTTTTATTCAGGGTCTTTTTTTCTAGCTACATCATCAACTGATGCTTGGTATTAATCCCTCAGCACCAGGGAGGCTCATTCCTGGGAGTCAAGTCCCACACTGGGGGGGGGGGGGGAAGGTAATGCATTTACATGCTGAGTTTGGCTTAGGCATTTGAGCAAGATGGAGGCTCTCAGGAGGTAACTCTTTAGGTAACCTGCAGCTCTAGGCCTAGTTCATATTTCAGGCAAACAGGCTCATAATTGTAGCCATCAGTATCAAGGGCTCATTGTTAGACCATCTGTCTTTATTAGTCTTTGCCATTGCACTTGGGGATTGTTGGAGTTCCATTGGGGAATGTAATAGAGCTCCCCTGGCTAGAAACTCAGCACTCCCTCAGCTGTTGTTTTTAACTGAAACCACTATGAAAATATCCAAACATTTTTATGTACCCTGTATACATGCCCTCGAGAACTCCCTACCAACCATGCGCCCCCTATCAATAACACCCCACCCCAGTGTTCCTCCCTGCTGTTGTTAAACTTCTCCATAGTCCAAAACTTCTTTAAAAATGAAGCCTAATATATTGCCAGGTTCCATCAATAGTAAAATGAAATACAGTGATGGGTTTAAAGGTTAGATATAAAATACATACTAATTTAGAAAAATTAAGTAAAGAAAAATAAATTGGGGTATCAAAAACAGAAAAAAATGAAAAAGCTTTGTTTTTGACATTTTGCCTTTCATCACTGCTATAGGTGTTGCCTGTGTGTACAGTGGCAAGGCAATTTCCTCCATTTCTTCCTCAGTGTTACATCCTTTCTTTTTTTCCCTCTAATTGTTAAGTTTGTCTTCACATAAGTTTTAGATCACAGTAATTCACATATACAATATATGGTATTCTCACATATCCAATATCAAACCCTTTGTCCCTTCCCAAACAATGACCTTTTTACATGTTCATATTATATTTGCTGCAGCTGATGTACAGATATTGAAACAATAGTTTTCAAACATGGTTCCATTTGGGTTTACATTATGGTTTATATTTTAGACTGTACAATTTTCTAAATTTTTAGTTATCTTGTGTTTTACATTATGGTTTACATTTTAGCCTATAGAGTTTTACACATTTTTGGTGTAATTTAACATGTCCTCTATCCATCATTGCATGATCTTGTGGAACATTGCCCCACACAGTTACACTAAGTCCATCTATTCAAGACTTCTTTCCCCCTCCCCTCAAGGCCCACTGTGACAATCAATCTTCATTACTTGAAGGAATATATTCAGAGATACTTGCAACAATGTTGAGGGCTTGACATACTCGACTGCCCTAACCCATTGGGAGCCACCAATTATCTCCAGAGATACAATTCCCTCTGTTTGAGAACATCAGTCCTCCCCAGGATATGCATATACCGTCACTCTCATTGTATGGGTCTCCACCCAATGATATACTCCACTATGAAAAAATGAGCATGCACACACTCCCTAGAAGCTTGCCTTGTGTCAGATGTCCCTCCTTAAGCATCTTAAACAGGTAACCTTCCATATTATATTTTCTAAAGAGTCTTCTCTGCATTATAATTTCAACCACATACATGACAATCTCCTATGTTCCAATGTTCCCCCCATTCTCCTCCCAATTTCTTGGTCCATTTGACCCATCCTCCCATCCCTAGTCCCCCTCAAGCCCACATAGCCCCACCTAAAGGTATCCCTATGGCCCCATTTTATCCCTTCCCTGTACAAAAACTTACTTCCAGCTTATCATAGATTTCACCTATGTAGGTGTCAGCTCACAACCTTCCTCTACCCCCAAATTCCTTTAAGCCTATCATCCAGTCTCAAGTTCTCTGAGACAGCTTGGTTTACTTATTTCATATCAAAGAGGTCATGTAGTATTTGCCCTTCAATACCTGGGTTGCTTCATTCAACATAAGGTTCTCAAGATTCATCCATGTTATCACGTGTGTTTGTAGTATATTTGTTCTTAAAGCTGAGTAGTATTCCATTGTATGTATATACCACATTTTATTTATCCATTAATCTGTTGATGGACATTTGGATTGATTCCAATTTTTGGCAATATTGAATAGTGCTGTTATGAACATTGGTGTTCATATATCATTTTTTGTCCTTGTTTTCATTTCTACTGGGTATATACCCAGCAGTGGAATTGCTGGGTCATATGGCAAATCTATAGCTAGTTTTTTGAGAAACCACCAAACTGTCCTCCAGAATGGCTGGATCCTTTTGCATTCCCACCAACAGTGGATGAGTGTTCCCATTCCTCCACATCCCCTGCAGCACTTGTAGTCATCTGATTTTTTGATAGCTTCCAGTCTTATGGGAGTAAGATGGTATCTCATTATTGTTTTGATTTGCATTTCCCTAATAGCTAGTGATTTTGAGCATTTTTTCATTTGTATTTTAGCCACTTGTATATCTTCTTTGGAGAAGTGTCTGCTCAAATCTTTTTCCCATTTTTTAAATGGCCCTTTTGTCCTTTTATTTTTGAGATACCGGCGTTCTTTATATATGCAGAATATAAGTCTCCTATCAGACATAGGGCTACCAAATATTTTCTCCCATTGTGTAGGCTCTCTTTTCACTTTCTTGACAAACTCCTGTGAGGTGCAGAAGGCTTTAATTTTGAGGAAGTCTCATTTATCAATTTGTTCTTTTGCTGCTCATGCTTTGGATGTGAAGTTCATGAAGCCATTTTCTATTACAAGGTCCTGTAGATGCTTCCCTACACTGCTTTCTAAGGTCTTTATGGTCTTGGCTCTTATATTTAGGTCTTTGATCCATCTTGAGTTGATTTTTGTATAAGGTGTGAGTTGGTAATCTTCTTTCACTCTTTAATATATGGGTATCCAGTTCTCCATTTGTTGCAGAGGCCATTCTCTCCCAGTTAAGAGGGGTTGGTGGCCTTGTCAAATGCCACATAGCTGTATATATGAGGATCTATAGCAGAACTCTCAATTTGGTTCCATTGGTCAGTGTGTCTATCCTTGTGCCAATACCATGCTGTTTTCACTACTGTACCTTTGTAGTATGTTTTGAGGTCAGGTAGTGTTATTTCTCCAATTTCATTTTTCCTTTTCAATATGTCTTTGGCTATATGGGGTCTCTTTCCATTCTAAATAAATTTCATAAATTCTCTTGTTCATTAAAGAATGCTGTGTTGATTTTTATTGGTATTGCATTGAATCTGTAGATCAGTTTTGGTAGGATAGACATCTTAATAATATTCAGTCTTCCTATCCATGAACACAGAATATTCTTCCATTTATTTGGTCTTTGATTTCCTTGAATAGTGTTGTGTAGTTTTCTGTATATAAGTCTTTTACATCTTTAGTTAAATTTATTCCTAGGTATTTGATTTTTTATTTACTACTGTAAATGGTATTTGTTTCTTGATTTCCTCCTGAGATTGCTCATTATTGGTATACAGAAATGCTACTGATTTTTGGGCATTGATCTTGTAACCTGTGATTTACTGAACTCATTTGTAAGTTCTAGAAGCTATGTGGTAGACTTCTCTGGGATTTCAATGTATAGGATCATATCATCTGCAAATATTTAAATTTGACTTCTTCCTTTCCAATCTTGATGCCTTTTATTTCTGTTTCTTGCCTCAGTACTTGAGCAAGTACTTCTAAGAGTATGTTAAATAGAAGGGGTGATAGTGGGCATCCATGTCTTGTTCCTGATCTTAGAGGAAAAGCTTTTAGGATTTCACCATTGTAAATGATGTTAGCTGTGGGTTTTTCATATATACTCTTTATCATGTTCAGAAAGTTTCCTTCTATCCTGAACTTTTGCAGTGTTTTTGTCAAATGCTTTTTCTGCATCTATAGATGTGATCATGCAATTTTTTCCTTCAATCTGTTTATATGGGTATTACATTAATTGGTTTTCTTATGTTGAACCATCCTTGCATATCAGGAATGAATCCCACTTGATCATGGTGTATAATTCATTTAATGTGTTGTTGAATATGGTTAGCAAGGTTTTGTTGAGGATTTTTGCATCTAGCTACATTAGAGAGATTGTTCTGTAATTTTCCTTTCTTGTGGTATCTTTGTTTGGCTTTGGTATTAGGGTAATGTTGGCATCATAGAATGAATTAGGCAAAGATCTATCTCTTTACTTGTGATTGGTTGGTTTAGATCATTAATTTTTTTCTTTTCAATGTAGGCTGCTTATGTGTTTCTAGGAATTTGTCCATTTCCTCTAAATTGTCCTTCTTGTTGGAATATAGTTTTTCAAAATATCTCCTTATGATAGTCTTATTTCTGTGGGGTCAGTGGTGATATTTCCTTTCTCATTTATTATTTTGTGCATTTGCATCTTCTCTCTTTTTTTCTTTCTTAGTCTAGCTAAGGGTATGTCAATTTATTGATATTCTCAAAGCTCTTAGTTTTGTTTATTTTTTCAAGTGCTTTCTTATTTTCTATTTCATTTAGTTCTGCTCTTGTCTTTGTTATTTCTTTCTTTCTTCTTCCTTTGGGTTTAGTTTTTTTGTTTTTTTACTAATTCCTCCAAGTGTGCAGTTAGTTCATCAATTTTAGCTCTTCAGTCTCTTTTCATGTATGAATTTATGGCTATAATTTTTCCTCTCAGTACTGCTTTTGTCACATCCCATAAGTTTGGATATATTGTGTTATCATTTTCATTAATTTCAAGGTAGTTATTAATTTCTTTTGAGATTTCCTCCTTGACCCACTGTGCGGTCACCCCTCGGGCTGAAGTGTGGTTTGCTGGCCTGGCGGGGGAGCAGCCGCGGCAGGCCAAGCCGCTGCCCCCATAATAGGGTGGCTGGTCGGACTCACTGCCACCCCTGAAGGAAGCTCGGCATGGGCGCAGAGTGCCCTCGGGTCTCCCCTTCTCGGCAGCCATGCTTCCGCGGCCGCCCTCCTCCCGGATAGCGCCACACGATGCCTTATAGGGCCGCACCCTTCTTCTTCCTTCTCCCTGCGCAGGCGCAGGGCAGAAAATTCCAGTCTGCCCTTTTCCCCTCCCCCGACAGCAGCAACAGCCAGGCGTGGGCGGAGAAATCCAGTCTGCCCTTTTCCCCTCCCCCGACAGCAGCAACAGCCAGGTGTGGGCGGAAAAATCCAGTCTGCCCTTTTCCCTTCCCCCGACAGCAGCAACAGCCAGGCGTGGGTGGGAAACTCAAGTCTGCCCTCCACCCCAGCAACAGCAGCCACCAATCCCTAAACCCTGCCCCTTCCCCCAGCAACAGCGACAGCCAATCCCTAACCACCACCCCTCCCCCGTCCAGTACTGCCCACTGACCTTTCGCCGGCAACCAATCAGAACAGGGCGTGGCTTCGACCAATCAGCCTTCTCCAGCCCCTATAAAACTGTTGCCTCTCCCTCAATAAAGTGGACTTGCGTGTTTACCTTGTCTCCGCGATAGTTCTTCTGCCGTGCGCCCTCCAGTCCTGAGAGCCCCCGACAAGGGCCTGGCCTCCCTTGTCCCCAGTTCGTCGTCTGCTTCTCCAGGCGACCCCTTCGTCGCCTGCTTCGCCGGGCGACCCCTTTG
The DNA here is from genome assembly GCF_030445035.2 of Dasypus novemcinctus. Classification (NCBI taxonomy): domain Eukaryota; kingdom Metazoa; phylum Chordata; class Mammalia; order Cingulata; family Dasypodidae; genus Dasypus; species Dasypus novemcinctus. Next base: position 29,804,516 of record NC_080678.1, on the reverse strand, counting down.
TCGCCGGCTTCGCCGGGCGACCCCGTCAGCCGAACCGCGCAACCCCTGTGAGACCGATCCCTCGTCTGCTGCCGGACCGACCCCTCGTCCCAAGTGGGACCGACCCCTCGTCCCAAGCGGGACCGACCTCTCGTCCAGAGCTGGACCGACCCCTCATCCGCAGCCAGACCCCACCTCTACCGACCAAGCAAGCTGCCGCACCACTGTTTTTCTAAGAGTGTGTTGTTTAAATTCCAAATCTTGGTGCCAAATCTGGGTCTCTGGGCCTTGCAGATTTCCAGTTTTATTTCACTGTTGTCAGAGAAATTATTTTGTATGATTTCAAGCTTTCTGGATTCATTGAGAATTTTTCTGTGGCCTAGAATGTGATCTATCTTGGAGAATGATCCATGTGCACTTGAGAGGAATGTATATCCTGCTGTATTTGGGTGTAATTTTCTGTATATGTCCATTAGGTCCAGCTCCTCTAATATATTGTTCAAAATCTTTGTTTCTTTACTGATTCTCTTTTGAGATGTTCTGTCTAAAGTTGATAGTGGTGTATTAAAGTCCCCCACTATAATTGTAGAGGCCTCAATTCCTTCACTTAGTTTTCCAGTGTTTGCCTCATGTATTTGGAGGCACCCTTGTTAGAATCATAAATGTTTATGATTGTTCATTCTTCTTGAACGATTATCCGTTTCACTAATATGTAGTGTTCGTCTTTGTCTCTCACAATTGTTTTGCATTTAAAGTCTATTTTGTCTGATATTAATATAGCTACTTCTGCCCTTTTTTGGTTATTGTTTACTTGTAAGATTGTTTTCCAGTCATTCACTTTCAACCCCATTGAATTCCTGGGTCTAAGATGTATTTTGTGTAGACAGCATATAGACAGGTCATATTTCCTTTTCCAATCTTCCAATCTGAGTCTCTCGACAGGTGAGTTTAATCCAGTGACAGTGTATTACTTTCAAGGAATTACTTATATTAGCCATATTTTCTTTGGATTTGTGTTTGTCATATTTTGTTTGTTTTTTTCTCTTTTTGTGTTTTTATTGCTCTTTCACTCTCCTCCAACTCTATCTCTCTTGTTTTTTTCTTTCCTCCTGCAGAACTCCCTTTAGTATTTCTCAAAGTGCAGGATTCTTGTTGGAATACTCTTAGTTTCTGTTTATCTGTGAATATTTTGAACTCTCCATCATTTTTCAATGCTAACTTTGCTGGATAGAGTATTCTTGGTTGGAAATTCTTTTCTTTTAGTACCTTGACTATGTCATACCACTGCCTTCTTACCTCCATGGTTTCAGGTGAGAAATCTGCACTTATTCTTATGGAGCCTCCTTTGTATGTGATGGTTCTCTTTTCTCTTGCTGCCTTTAGTATTTTTTCTTTGTCTTCAGCATTGGATAATTTGACAAGTATATGTCTTGGTTAGTCCTGTTGGGATTTTTGCTGTTTGGGGGTGCGTTGTGCTTCCTGGATATGTACATCCATCTCGTTCAATAGGTTTGGAAAGTTTTCAGCCATTATTTCCTCCAACACCCCTTCAGTCCCCTTTCCCTTCTCTTCTCCTTCTGGCATGCCTATAATGTGTATGTTTGTGTGTTTTGCATTGTCATTTTGGTCCCTAAGTCCTTGCTGCATTTTTTCTATCTTTTTATTGATCAGTTCTATTATCTGTTTTATTTCAGATGTACTGTCTTCCACATCACTAATAATTTCCTCTGCCTCTTCGAGTCTGCTGTTATTTGATGAGAGTGTATTTTTGATTTCTTGAATTGTGTTGCTCATCACCATCATATCCGTTATCTTTTTGTGTATGATTGCAATTCCTTCTGTGTTCTCTGCAAGTGTTTTCTTCATATTTTACATCTCTTCCTTCACTTCATCAGATTGGTTCTTAATATATGTTTTGAGAGCTTTAATTACTTGTTAGATGTTCTGGTCCTCTTCCTGGTTTTTAGTTTGTTCATTGGATTGGGGCATGTTTTCCTGATTATTGGTTTGGTTTGTATTTTTTTTGTTGTTGCTGTCTGGTCATCATTTTATCTTGATGGGTTTAGTCAGTTGCTTAGCTTCTTTGTCTAGTTTGGGGCTTAATTAGTTGTTGTTTTGGCATGCATGTTAAGTCTTCTCTTTGTCACTTTGTTCTTCTTATTCTATTTCCTTGTTGTTGGCTCTGTTCATTTGAAGGAAAATATTATGGCCAGGGAAAGCAAAAGAAGTAAGAAAAGAAAATGAATAATAATAGTATTGATAGTAAATATTAATAGAGGAATCATGTGAGATCTTGGAGAATGGATAATAGGCTCATGTAAGGTATGCAGATTTATAACAGTAAGAAAAGTAGAGCATATATAATGAGACAATAATCTGAATATAGGGAGGAATATAGTGTGAATTAAAAGGCCAGTGTTTTCAGGAGAGAGGGAAAGAGAAAAGACAATAATATAAAGAGTGACTAAAAGACAGAAAATAGAACAAAGGTTTTAGAAATAAAAAGTCAGAAAAATAGAGGAGTAAACAAAGAGAAGTGTAATATAAGAGAAACAATAAATGATGGATGATAGAAAGATGTAGAGGGAAGAGGATAGTGTTGGTGGCTAAAATCAATACACACAGAAAAGAGGAAATGGAGGATGAGGAAATACAGCAAATGTGAAGTGTTCCCTGCAGCACCTAATATAAAAAATAAATAAAAAAGAAGAAAAAGAAAGGAGGGAAGGGGGAAGCAAGCAAGAAAAAGAAAGGAAAAAGGGCCTTGGGGGGGATAAAGAGAAGGATAAACAAGAAGATAAAACAACAAAATACCAGAAAAAGTTTCATGCAAGGAATCCTCTTTGCAGTTAAATAAAATGCTTAGGAATCTGACATTCCCCCTTTCTCCCTTCCTCACTTCCTTCTCACCCAGGACAGCAGAAAACCTGCCTGGGAGGTCCAGTAAGAGATTCAAGTGGGTCCTTGTTGAACCAGCTCTGCACAGAAAACAATGACTCTTAATTTCCAGAAAGATAGCACCCACACCTCACCAGGAACTCCAAGTATGCTACTGGAAGCTTGGAAAACACCTCCTACAGTCCCTCTCCTTTCTGACTCCACCTTCTCCCAGACCAAGTTTCCTATCCCAGGGTATTTAGGTTAATTGAACTTTCTCAGCAGATTCTCTACTTCTTTCTTCCCAGGCTCTCCCTAAGCCAGCTGATATGTTCCTCCAAGGGCAAAACAAAACAAAGAGGGGGGTCCAGAAAATTGAACCCACACTCACCTGGCCCCTCTGCTGCACCTCCCACCTAATTTCTCCCATTCATGGAGTCAGTCCAAATCCAGAGGGCTAGGGCAATCCCAGACCCCTGGGAGCACTGGATTCAGGAAAGGAAAGTCTGGGACACTGCGGAATCAGTGTATGTAGGTCTGTGGAACACAGGCTATGGGGGCTTAGGGGACATGGACATGGGGACCACACATCTGGGGATCATGGGGCTCTGGAATGCCACCACACAACTGACAGTTCTCAGGGAACACTGTGTTCACCAGCCCTAGGGAGAAGGGTCCCACCTTCCTTGACCTCTGTGCATGTAACTAGCAATTCTACCTTTAGCAAGCACTACTTCTGTCACAGTGTCTGCAAATTAATGTCCATATACCTCCTGCCTTGCAAGCCCCTGAAACAGCCCACTCCAGCAAAACTCCAACCCCATTTGGCTGCTTTTTTGCAGGAGAGACTGTGAGGTGTGCTCGCTTAGATGTCATCTTGCCCCACCTCTGGTAATATGATTTAAAGTCTGGAAGCGAGAGTCCTCCAACTTCACTTTTCCTTTTTAAGAAGTTTCTGGCTATTCAGGCCCTCTTCCTCTTCCAGATAAATTTGATAATTGTGTTTTCCATTTGCTTAAAAAAATGCTGGTGGAATTTTTATTGGGATTGCAGTGAATCCATATATAAATTTGGGTAGAATTGACATCTTAATGATTTTTAGTCTGCCAATCCATGAGCATGAAATATTCTTCCAATTATTTATTTATTTTAGAAAAGTACAAATCAAATACAAGTACTTTGCATCCTTCGCTAAGTTTATTCTTAAATATTTGATTCTTTTAGCTGCTATTGTAAGTGGAATTTTTTTCCTGACTTCCTCCTCAGTTAGTGCATTATTAGTGTATAGAAATACCACTGATTTTTGTGTTTTGGTCTTGTGTCCTGACATTCTATTGAAATCATTTATTTGCTCTAGCAGCTTTGTTGTAGATTTTTTGGGAATTTCTAGATATACAATCATACCATCTGTGAATAGATATAACTATGTAATTATGTAATTGATAACATTGATTATAATAATTTGTAATTCACCCCAGTTATAAATTACTACAGAAATCTTTCAATCTTTTATTTATTTAGTGACTAAATGCATCCAAAATTTCCAGAAGATAATCCAATAAATTGACCCAGCATTCCTGGGAGTACTCACTATTCTTATTATGAGGAGACTTAGTTTCAGAATATGGTGATGATAATCATGATGATGATGATGACAGTAATAACAAAATCAATAACAGGAAGTTCCAGGAAGATGGTATCAGAGTAGGCAGATAGGGATCAACTCTCTCACATAAATGATGGAGATAGGGGCAAAAGTGGTCTGAGGGACCTGCTTTGGGGGACAGAAGACCAGGACAGTACTACACAATTCCCAGGAGGGTAAGGAACAGAGAAACAAAGAACTTGAAACAACAAACCTGAGTTACCAAACCCCAATTGTGGTTGGGAAGGGTTTCCCTCCCCCATCCCCAAGATATGAAGCTGGGATAAAACCCCTGGCTGACTGCTGCCAACTGAGAAGGGAACAGATATCTTCCTCTCTGTCAACTATTACTAGGGGAAAAGGAGGAGAAGTCAGGTGTCTTCTCTTCAGTGAAGTCTAACAGCAGGGTATGCTTTGAATCTTGGCTCTGGCCAGACGAAAATACAGTAAAGCAGAGATTAAATGAAACACCTTGGTGGAAAGGTGTGTTGACATGTGCCATCTACTGACTGGTCTGGAAAATGCATGTTAAAAAACTGTTTTTAGTCTCTTTAATCCAAACTCATGGGAGAAAATATGCACCTTGTTAGTGCATCCCTGGCCTGATTTTGATCAATCAAGATGGGCAATTTTAAAGACTTAGAATAAACTGATCCAAATATCAATGAAAAGCTGTAGAAAAAAACAACAACAATAGGTAAGAGAGAGAAATAGGCTATCAGAGCAAATCCACCAACATATTCAGATGCCTAGACATCAGCAAAAAGTTACAAGCCATACTAGGAAACAGGAAGAGATGGCCCAGCCAAAGGAACAAAGCAAATATCCTGAAGAGATGCAAGATTTAAGACAATTAATTAATGATAATCACACAATTCTCCTAAATTAATTCAAAGAATGGAAAGGAAATATGATTAAAGAGATAAAGTTTGTTAAGAACACACTGGGTGAGCATAAAGAACAATTTGAAAGCCTACCAAGAAATGTAACAGACGTTATGGGATTGAAAGTCACAATGGATAAGATTAAAAATACATTAGAGGCACATAAGAACAGATTTTAATTGCTTGAAGACAGAATTAGTGATTTCAAAGACAGAACAAGTGACCTGGAAAAACAGAAGAGAAAGAATACGATGGAAAAAGTGGAACAGTTTCAGAGAATTGAATGACGATGTGAAATGCACGAACATTCGCATTACTGGTGTCCCAGAAGAAGAAGAGAATGTAAAAGGGGCATAAGAAACAGTTGAGGAAATAATGACCAAAAACTTCCCAACTTTTATGAAAACCATAAATACCAATATCCAAGAAGGACAACATACCCCAAATAGAATAAATCTGAATAGACATACCCTGAGACACCTAGTATACAGAATGACAAATATCAAAGACAAAGAGAGGATTCTGAAAGCAGGTAGAGAAAAACAAAGCCTCACATACAAGGGAACCTTGATAAATTTAAGCACTGACATCTCATCAGAAACCATAGAGGAGATACTAAAGAGAATGCTGCAGCCTGAAAGGAAAAATTTAGGGCAAGAGACTTGGAGAAGAGTGAAGAAATGAAGATAATAGTACAAAATAACCACAGAAAACCAAAGGACAAAATGATGAAATAAGTAATGCCTTTACAATAACAAGAGTGAATGTTAGTGCTTGAATTCCCCCCCAAAAAAGATACAGAATGATAGAACAGATGAAAAAAAATTGGGGCCATCGATACGCTATCTACAAAAGACTTACTTCAGATGTGAAGACACAACCACGTTAAAAGTGAAAGGTTGGAAAAAGATATTCCATACACAGAGTAACAGAAAAAGAGCTGAGTAGTGATAGTAATATTTGGCAAAATATATTTTAAATGCAAAACTATTATAATGAATGAATAAGGTCATTATATAATAATAAAAGGGGTAATGTACCAAGAAGAAATAACTATAGTCTATATTTATGTACCTAACATGAGTGCCCCAAGATATATGAGGCACATGCACTAGCAAAACTGAAGGGAGAAATGGATATACCTACAGTAGTACTTGGAGACTTTAATGCACCATTCTCAGCATTGAAAAGTACATCTGGACAGAGAATAAGAAAAAGAGAGTTTGAATAATATGATAAATGAACTAGACCTAACAGACATTTACAGAGCATTACATCCTAAAACATCAGATTATACATTCTTTTCAAATTCTCATGGATACTTCTCCAGGATAGACCATATGTTGGGTCACAAGACATGACTTAATAAATTTTAAAAGATTGAAATTATACAAAACACTTTCTCTGATCATATTGGAATGAAGTAGAAATCTATAATGGATGGAAAAAGAGAAAATCCATAAATATGTGGAGATTAAACAACACAGTCTTAAATAATCAGTGGGTCAAAGAAGAAATTGCAAGAGAATTCAGCAAATATCTTGAGATGAATGAAAATGAAAACATAATATATCTAACCCTATGACCCTATGGGACACTATAAAGGCAGCACTTAGAGGGAAATTTATAGCTCTCAGTGCTTACATTAAAAAAGAAGAAAGAGTTAAAATTGAAGACCTAACTGCAGACTTGAAGGAACTAGAAAAAGAACAGCAAACTAATACCAAACTAAGCTGAAGGAAAGAAATAGTAAAGATCAGAGAAGAAATAAATGAAATCAAGAACCAAAAACAATAGAGAGAATCAACAAAACTAAAAGTTGGTTCTTTGAGAACATCAACATAATCAACAAATTATGAACTAGATTGAAAAAGAGAAAAAGAGAAGGTGCAAAAAAATCAGAAATGAGAGGGGGGACATTACCACTGATCTCACAGAAATAAGAGCGGTCGTAAGAGGATACTATGAAGAACTTAATATTAAAAAGAAAAAAAAACTAAACAATGTAGATGAGATGGACGAATTCCTAGAAACATGCAAACCACCTACACTAACCCAAGAAAAAATAGAAGACCTCAACAAACCAATCACAAGTGAAAAGAATAAAACAGTCATCAAAAATAAACCAAAGCTGTCCATGTGCCAGCTGGGCCCTGAATCTCAATGGAATTGCAACACCTACTCTCCAGTTCATTGGACTGACCCAGGACAACTAACAAGGAGGAGATGATGGACAACTAACACACCAAGGAACCGAGAGTGCCTATAACTGCAAGCAAGAGTCCCATCAATTGGCCACATGGGATCAAAGCCCTCCCTCAATTAAAGGGGGGTGGGGTATCACTATGTCAGAATCCTCAGGATTGGGGAATGAACTATGGATTAAAGTAGACTTACTAGTATTCTACTATAGACTTATTATGATTCTAGCAATGGAAGAACTATCATTGGTGTGGAGGCAGTAGCCACTGGAGGTTCTGAGGGTAGAGAGAGGGAGTGAAAGAGGTATAATGCAGGGGCATTTTCAGGACATGAAAATCATCCTGAATGACATTACAATGACAGATACAGGCCATTATATATCTTGTCATAGCCCACAGAATTGAGTGAGAGAGAGTGTAAACTGCAATATAAACTATAAATTCATGCTTAGTGGCAATGCTCCAAAATGTGTCTATCAATGCAATGAATATACCACACTAATGAAAGATGTTGCTAATGTGGGAAAATGTGGGAGGCGTAGGGAGTATGGCATATGGGATTGCCTATATGCGGTATGTAACATTTATGTAAACTACATATCTTTTTAAAAAATGAGATTGCCTATATATGCTATGTAACATTTATGTAAACTACATATCTTTTAAAAAATAAAAAAATTAAAAGACAAAAAATAATTTTTAAAGCATATATTCTGGGGGGGGGGGGGGGGGGGACACCCAAAGATGAAAAGCCCAGGACCAGATGGCTTCACAGGTGAATTTTACCAATCATTCACAAAAATGATCTAATACTAATCTTGCTCAAGCTCTTCTAAAAATTTGAACAAGAAGGTATGCTACCAAACTGATACTATGAAGCCAACATCACCCTTATACCAAAACCAGACTGATACTATAAGAAAAAAGAGAATATTACAGACCATTATCCCAAATGAATATAGATGCAAAAATCCTCAACAAAATACTTGCAAACCAAATCCAAAAGCACATGAAAAGAATTATACATCACAATCAAGTGTATTTTATCCCAGGTATGCAAGGGTGGTTCAACACAAGAAAATCAATTAGTATAATAAACCACATTGATAAATTGAAGAAGAAAAATGATATGATCCTCTCAATTGATGCAGAAATGCAGTTGACAAAATACAACATCCTTTCTCTATAAAAACACTGGAAAAGACAAGGAATAGAAGGAAGCTTTTTCAATATGGTAATGCTCATATATGAAAAACATCATTGTACTCAATGGTGAAAGACTGAAAGCTTTACTGCTGGGATCAGGAACAAGATAAGGATGCCCACTTTCACCACTGTTATTCAATATTGTGTTAGAATTTCTAGCTAGAGCAATTAGGCTATATAAAGAAATAAAATGCACTCAAATAGGAAAGGAAGAACTAAAACATGCATAAATAAATAGACTTATTTATTTAGGAATAAACTTAACCAATGACATAAAAGGACCTCTACTCAGAAAATTATAAAACATTGTTAAAAGAAACTAAAGAAGACCTAAATAAATGGAAGGACATTCTGTGCTCATGGTTTGGAAGACTAAATATTGTTAAAATGTCAATTCTACCCAAACTGATTTACAGATTCAACGCAATCCCTCTAAATATTCCAATAGCATTTTTTTGCAGAAATAGAAAAGCAAATTACTAAATTTATTTGGAAGGATAAGCAGCCCCAAAGTGCCAAAAATGTCTTTAAAAAGAACAAAGTTGAAAGACTCTCACTTCCTGACTTTATAGCATATTACTTAGCTACAGTGGTAAAAACAGCATATACTGGCATAGACACACAGATTGACCAATAGAACCAAATTGAGAGCTCAGAAATAGGCCCTCACATCTATATTCAAGTGATTTTTTACCAGGCTTCCAAGCCCTCCTAGCTGGACCAGAACAGTCTATTTAACAAATGGTTCTGGCAAGCAGATGTGGCTCAAGTGTTTGGGCTCCCCTCTACCATATGGGAGTCCCAGGATTTGACTCCTGGGGCCTCCTGGTGAAGGCAAGTTGGGCCGTGCAGTGAGCTGGCCTGAGTGGAGTGCTGGCCCGCACAGAGTGCTGGCCCATGCAGAAAGCTGGAGCAGCAAGAGACACAGAAAAGAGACAATAAGTGATGCAGCAGACAAGTGAACTGAGGTGGTACAAGAGATTGACCACCTCTCTCCCACTCTGGAAGGTCCCAGGATTGGTTCCCAGTGTCTCCTAAAGAGAAGAGAAGCAGACACCAGAAGAACACACAGCAAATGAACACAGAGAGCAGACAGGGGCAGCAAACAATGAGGGGGGGAATAAATAAATAAATCTTTATTTTAAAAAATGAAAAAAAAAATGGTTCTGAGAGAACTGGATAGCTACATCCAACAGAAAATAAGAGGACTCCTATCACATCTCATACAAAAACTAACACAAATGTATTAAAGACCTAAATATATAAGCAACAACCATAAAATTCCTAGAAGAAAATATAGGAAAATATTTAAAAGATCTTGTGGCACACAGTCATTAGTTAAACCTTACACCCGAAGCAGGAGCAGCAAAAGAAAAAATAGACAAATGAGTTTCCTCAGAAGTCTGAACTTTTGCACCACAAAGGACTTTGTCAAAAGGCAGTTGACTCAATGGGAGAAAATATTTGGTCATCACATGTCCAATAAAGGGTTAATATCCCTGATATACAAAGAGATCATACAACTCAACAATAAAAAGACTAATGGCCCAATTTAAAAATGGGCAAAAGACTTGAATAGACAATTGTCAAAAAAAAAATAAAAATAAAAATGGCAAAGAAACACATGAAAAAAAAAAGTTCAATACCAATGATGATTAGGGAAATGTAAAACAAAACTACCATGAGAAATCATTTCACACTTATTAGACTGGTCACTATTAAAAAGTTGAAAAACTAAATATTGGAGAGGATGTGGAGAGATAGGAATGCTTATTCACTGTTGGTAGGAATGTAGAATGGTACAACCACTGTGGAGCACTGTTTGGCAGTCCCTAAGGAAGTTGAAGATAGACTTGCCATATGACCTGACAATACCATTACTAGGTTTATACCCAGAAGAACTGAGAGCAGTGACATGGACATGAATAGACATCTCTACCCAGATGTCCATCAACTGATGAATGGATTAAAAAAAATGTGGTGTATATACACAATGGAATATTATACAGTAGTAGGAAGAAATGAAGTCATGAATCATATGACATCATTGATGAACCTGAAGACATTGTGTTGAGTTAAGTAAGCCAGACACAAAAGGACAAAATCTATATGATTGTGCTATTATGAACTAAATGTATTATAAAAATTCATGGAGTTAATAATTAATATAGTTCACCAGAAAACAGAATGAGTATAGAGAATGGAAAGCTGAGGGTTAATCTGTGCAGAATTGGTAAAAAAAAAGTTTGTTTATAAATCTTTGGAAATGAATAGAAATGTTGAAAGTATATCATAGTGTTTGTAACTAGCAGAGTTATTATATGGGTATAACAGTGGTTGAAAGGTAAGTTTAAGGTCATGTACATATTATTAGAAGGAAAGCTAAAAAATGTAACATGGGACTGTATAAAATAGTAAAATTTCATATAAAATATGAATATGGGTTATTGCATATATAAGACTGTTTTTACAAAATAGAAATAGAAATAAACTAGAGAGACAGCTACAGGTTAGGAGCTATTTTTGGTAGGGGATGTGTAGAGAGATTGAGAGGTGATGAGTTTTGTTAGTTTATTATTATCATTACTGGAATAATGAAAATGCTCTAAAAGTGACGAATGTGATGAATGTACAATTATGTGATTATACTGAATACCATTGACTTACCCTTTGAATGAATGTATGCCTTATTAATATGTATCAATAAAATTATTTGTTAAAAAAAAAAGTGTTCCCACATAGATTATATTCATAAGATGTTTTCAGTTACCTCCAATGTTAATGTACCTATTACTTTAAAGGGAGAAGACTGAAGGTCCTCACACCCTCACACAGTGATCCCATACACAGAATTCCCTCTTATGTGAGTTAAATTCTTTCTCCGGTTAAAGAGTTTCCCGATTCATTACATTTATAAGATTGCTCTTCACTGAAATATTGGCCACAGTCATTAATTTTTTTTGCTGGTACCAAAGTCTTTATTGCCCCAGAACCCTGGCCCAGCCTTGCTGTGGGGCCACACATTCATCAGATTGAAATGTCTCTTTCCATTGTGAATTTGCTCAAGTTGTCTAAGGTTAGAGCACAAATTTAAGGCTTTCTCAAATAGATAACATTGATTTGGTTTCTTCCCACTGTGAATTCCCTTAGGTTGCTTGAAGTGTGAATGATAATTGAAGGCTCTTCCACACTGATTACAGCAGAAATGTGTTCCTCTATGCATCTCAAAAAAAAAAAAAAGAAAGAAAGAAAAGAAAAAATAACATCAACAGCAACAAAGTAGTATAGAATCAGAGCCAAGGAATAAGGGCCTTGCTCCAGAAGCAAGAGATGAACTGTTTCCTCTTACGGTGCACCACTCTGTTCTAGGCACCATGTCAATTACCTTAGAAACTTACTTTTCAGCTCATTCTTCCACCCCTTAAGGTAGATACTATCACCATTTGCTTTGGTACAGAAGGAAAAATTATTCACAGAGTGGTAAGTAACTTTCCTGAGGTCATACAGTTAATAAGTGAGAGAGGTGGGATTTAAACTTGCATCATTCTGTCACTGAAAGGTATATTCTACATACATATTCTCCACTGTGTCAAATATGACAAAAGGGTTGTGAGAATGAGGACTGAACAAGGGCCTCTGTCATTGGTGACTAAACAGTAGGTGATACTATAGGTTATTATCCATACCAGGCACTTGTGAAACTGAAACCAAGTGCTCTTAATTATAATGCCCAAGTGACAGATGGTAAAGGAGATACATAGTCATACTACAAAGAGGGAGCTAGTCGTCTTCTAAAGAATGGTGTTGGTAGCACAATGAGGTAGAAAGCATAGAGCCGTGGATTACAGAGAGAAAAAGAAATGAACAGGAGAAAATAAGAGTGCCTGAGCTTCTATAAAAAATGTGCAAGAGAACAGAGGAACGATACTGAGAAGAAAGAAACCTAAGAGAATACCAGGTCCTGCTTGATCATGAGCTCAGGAACAGCAGGGACCATGCCCATTGCAGTCATTGTTCTATTCCTAACATCTTGCACAGAGCCTGGCATCTAAAAGATACGCAATAACTTATATTTTAGTAAAAGGACTTGGAAAGGAACTGCTTTTATTGGACAGTCAAATGCTAAGAATAACTGTAGAAAGTGAGGGAAGGGAGACCCAGTAAAGGGTAAGAGTTATAAGGTAATAATGAAAGAGGGAATCATGAGTAAACTATGAGGGGTTGGTGGTAGATGGCTTAAACTTACAAGAGGGAGAGGTGTTTGTTTTTGAAAGAAGAAGTAGGAGCAACAATTTCTTCTCTTAATGAAATAATTCAATAATGACTGGATTATATACAGGTGGGAAATAGCTGTAGTAAGAGGGAGAGAGGGAGAGATATTAACCATATAAATTCTCTGAAAGAGATACAGAGGAAGTCTTTCCAGGAGGCCAAATAGCATCTGCGATTGCAAAAATAACTTTTGTGATAGGTTGTGATTCTCTCTTGTATGTAGCATCTGGCCATGATTACTGGATGGAGAAATCTTAAAAGAAAAATCACATGCACTCTTTTCTTGCCCTGAAGGAGCAACCAGTGAAACAGAACTCAGAGGGTATGATTGTCTGATGAAGGAATGAAATCTATAATGGCTCTTTTATCAAGATCTATTCAAAGAGACGGTCTCATGTATTCAGAAATTTATTCCCTAGAAAAGAAAAAAGAAGCTATGATTGGACAATTTGATCTTTTAAACAAGGTTAGTTTGAGACTTTTTTATATATATATATATATATGCATGTGAAATGATGTAACTTAGCTCCTTTGAATGGGCAGTTTCCCTTGTGCAACAGAAATGTGATTATATGTGTATATAACTCTTTGAATCCTATATATTATATAAAGAAAGTATACATAGAGATCACTCTGCAATTGATAGAGTTTTGCTTGTGTTTTGTTAGGATACAATTTTTGGCTATGCAGAATTGAATACAGTTTTACTTTCCTAGACTGCTTCAAGAAAATACTGTCAAATAGTTGTTTAAACAATGGGAATTTATTCACTTACAGTTAGAGGCCATGAAAAGAACCAAATCAAGCATCATCAAGGAGATGCTTTCTTCATGAAAACTAGCTGCCAGCAATCCTTGGCTCCTCTGCCACATGGCAAGGCACATTAACTGATCTCTCCCTTCTCTTCCCAGTTGTATTGATTTCAGCTTCTTGCTTCCATGGCATTCTTGTTCTCATTCTCTCTTTTTCTCTTTCTCTGTTTCTCTCTCTTTCACTACGTATTCATTCCATTTATAAAGGACTCCAGTAAAAGGATTAAGATCAATTCTGATTAAGGTGGATCATACCTTAACTGACATAGCCTCATCAAAAGATCCATAGGAAGAGACTAGATTTAAGGACATATATTTCTTAGGTACATATATATACCTTCAATCCACAATACTCCCTCCTCTGTACCCCACAAAGACATGTCCCATCCATAGGCAAAATATATTCATTCCATCACAATATCCTAAAAGCCTTAGGAAATTTCAGAAACAATGCTTAATATAAAGTCTTTTCAAAATCATTTACAGGTGTGATCAGTCCTGGGGCATAATTCCTGTGAAATCTAGAGAACAAGTTATTGTTTCCAATATACAAAGGAAGGACAAGCATAAGATAAATATTTGCATTCTAGAAGGGAAAAACTGGAAGGAAAACAGGAGTCACAGTTCCCAGACAATTCCAAAACCCTACAGGGCATACTCTGTTAGATTTCAAGCTCTGAGAGTCATCTATGGAACAGTGTTTTGTACTTGAGGCCTGATGAGACAGCAGCCCCATCTTCAAGTGCTTGCACAGCAGCCGTGTACTCCTCAAACTCTAGAGATAAGGCTCTCCTGCTTCAAGATGGCAACCAGCTCTCCTGGTATGCCAGGGTGCAGGTTCTACCCTTGTCAAGTATTGGGCTGGTGGCCAGAATCTTCACAATCTCTGGGGCAAGGCCCCAACCTCTGAGAATACTGGGGTGGCAGCACGCTTCCTAAACAAGGGAGAGGAAGGCCTGCCCTGTCTAAGTGCTGGGGCATACTCAACCTTTTCTCACACTCTCTGGGCCTCAGAAGATGACTTCAGTCAAGACCTTAGCTTCCAGTATTCTGCCCTTGAAGTAATTTTTCCTTCAATTTTCCCCTTTTCTGTCTCATTTAGTTTAAGCTGGCAGTGATTCTGTTCATACAGATTTTACAAAAACCTTGTTCATTTCTCATGTAGTATAAGGAATCCAGAACATCAAACAGTAAGACTTTCCACAGATCCTTCCTGAATAACTGCATTTCCAATCCTGACTTCCCCTGAAGTGGTTGACGGGTTCCATGGTCAGTTAAATCTTCATATGGAGCACTATTCTCTGGGGACTCACTTTCTGGAGCTCAGAATTTTCCAAACCATCAATTGCAGGTTTCTTTGTGCCCAGGAGTTCAGTTCTCAGCTTATTACTTTCCTCTCACATTTTACTATAAGCTATGAATAGAACCCACACTGAACTTTCCACATTTAGCTTGGAAATCTCCTAAGCTAAATATCCAAGTTCATTTCTCTCAAATTCTGCCTTTGCTCCAACATCAGAAGTCAATTTTGCCAAGTTCTCCACCATTTTAAAACAAAGATCACTTTTCCTCCAGTTTCCAATAACACATTTGCCATTTTCTTCTAAGGCCTCATCAGAAGTACCTTTAGCATTCATATTTTTACCAACAGTCTCTTAAAAATAATCTAGGTACTTTCTATCAGGTACCACACAATTCTTCCAATCTCTATCCATTATCCATTTCCAAAGCTGTTTCTAATTTTTGGTATTTGCAATAGCTTCACCCCATTCTCCTAGTATCAAAATCTCTTTTAGTTTCTTAGGCTGCTCTAAGCAAATACCATGACATGATTTGGCTTAAACAATGGAAATTTATTTATTTATGATTACAACCCAGGAAAACGTCTAAATCAAGACATCATTAAGGTGATACTTTCTTCCCAAAGACTGATTGCCAGCAATCCTTGGCTCCTTTGTTACATGGGAAGGCACTTGGTTGCATCTACTGGACTCTTTCCCTTTCTTCTGACTTTCACTGACATCAGCATCTTGCTTCTGTGTCTCTCTCTCTCTCTCTGTTTGTCGTTCTTTGTGTGTTTGTGTGTGTGTGGAGTATCCATTCCCTTTTTTTTTTTAATTTCTTTTTTTGTTTTTTTTTCCCCCTGAGATTTTTTTTAAGATTTATTTATTTATTTATTTCTCTCCCCTTCCCTACATCCTGGTTGTCTGTTCTCTGTGTCTATTTGTTGCGTCTTCTTCTTTGTCTGCTTCTTTGTCAGCGGCATGGGAATCTGTGTTTCTTTTTTTGTTGCATCATCTTGTTGTGTCAGCTCTCCATGTGGGTGGTGCCATTCCTAGGCAGGCTGCACTTTCTTTTGTGCTGGGCGGCTCTCCTTATGGGGCGCACTCCTTGTGCGTGGGGCTCCCCTACGCAGGGATACCCCTGCGTGGCACAGCACTCCTTGCACACATCAGCACTGCACGTGGGCCAGCTCCACACGGGTCAAGGAGGCCCGGGATTTGAGCCACGGGCCTCCCATGTAGTAGATGGATGCCCTAACCACTGGGCCAAGTCCACTTCCTATTCATTCCCTTTAAAAAGAATTCAACTAATAGGATCAAGGCCCATATTAAATGAGGTAGGCCACACCTTAACTGAAGCAGTCTTATCAAAAGGTCCTACTTAAAACAGGTCCACACCCATGGGAGTGCATTAGATTTAAGAACATGTTTTTTCTGGGGTACATGCACCTTCAAACCACAACAACCTCTAAACCCATTCCTGTTTGTACTTCCTCTTATTTGGGAGAATTCCCCAATGGATAAGTTCTTAACAAAAGCAGAATTTCCAGCCCCTGCCTCCTACTGTATTCTTCCTTAGATGGGAGTAAAAGCAGTTGCCACAAAGAGAACTGCCTACTTCTTCTCCTGGCAGGGAGCTAGTCACTCAAGATAGGACAGCTGGATCCTTCTCCCAGGCCTTGAATCTTCAACAGGAGATGCTAAGATGCAGAGAATGTCTGAATAAACAATTCAGCTCAGTGACAGAAAACAGGTACAAACTAAGTGACTGCCCTACTTCCATGGCCATGAATATTTTTCTAGTAAATAAGCCCCCTAATATCTTCCCTCAAAGAAAGAGTAGGTTTCTTTACAAGCAAATAAGAAACATACTGGCAAAATTCTGAGACTTGTATCATGTGATCACAAATCTATCCCAATGAATTTCAGTTTTCAACTATGAGACCACATTTCTTTCCTATCTTTCCCCACTCTACTACTTGTACCAGTGGGTACTCAACAAAGCAGTTTGCTAGCAATGTTTCATACAGTCAAGAAATCAATATAGAAGACAAAACCTCATAAACTAAGGTTCTAATGAAAGCATGAAGTTTTCTGAAGAGAGAGCAAATGAAAGCATCTTAAAATATGCCAAAAGAGACATAGCTTCAAATAATATAGAAATGTTGCATATTGAATTTCAAGAATATAAATAACTATGTGGCAGCTCTGCCTCACGAGATATGTCTTAGAAAGTTATTTTTATAACTGCAAAGAATTATATTTTAATTAATTAACCTTATCTTCACAAGACAACAGGGAACATTTCTTCCAATTAGCATAAGGTCTGATACCACATTCCAGAAGGTGGGAGAAGATAGCAGAGTGCAAACCTCCTGTTCACTTTACATCCATGTATTATTTCATCCACTAGTATCCGAAGATTTTACCCTAGGATTCCACCTTTAGGGCCTCCTACTAACAGACACTTGGAACAATGCGTCATTTTAATAAGGGTGTTCCATGTCCCCAAGCACAAGACTAAAGAGTCTGTTGAGTTCTATAAGAAAATTTTGCTCATTACAGTTTCCTTCATAACACTACTACTAATGGTGCAACCACCCAACTCTACAAGCCTTCCCATCAAATCCAGACAATTGGGGATTTGTCTGGGTCTGCAAATGGCAGCTGGTCACCCAAAGATGGTCTTTCCTGGGAGGGGCAGCAGAACCCAAAGAAGAAGAGTACCATATCCAGGTTCAAATGGTTGTGGTCATATCCTAGCTCTCATATCTGCTCACTGTGTGACCTCACTGTGTTAACCAATCATAGTACCTGGAACTGGCAAGTCAATTTCTCTGAGTTCCAGTTTCTTTATATTAAAAAGTGAGCTATTAATGGCTTCCACTTCATAAGGTTGTATGGAGATCTAAGTGGAATGATAAATATGTAGCATGGTATGGTGGGGATTGCATATAGGAAGTGCTCAATAAATGTTGATTATTATTCTGCTATACACACACAATTTATAGAAACCTAGATGCCAGTTTTTACAGGGATCACCATGGACCCAGATGGCCATAATTATCAGCAATCAATGCTATTTTATTTGTTACATGAAGATGATGCAGGTGTCAGTGTCCTTATGAGATACTTTTTGAAACAGTTTCCCAGGGATGGCAATGGGTAATAACAGTACTAACTCATCCACACTCTTCCTTGCCTAGTTCAATAGTGATCAGTGCTATAGAACAAATTGTCTTTCACAACTCCCCATGGAGAGAAGAGGAGACCATAGCAGAGAGTGAACTGGCAAGACTAAGTATCTGAAATAAAACATTCTCATTAGAGTGGACAGCAACACAAAAATGTGGTAACAGAATAGCGGTGTTAGAAAGTGGGGTGAGAATGATGGTCCAGATTGGGAGTCACCGTCATGAAGTATGGCCAAAAGGGTGATGTCTCACCAGGTGGGATGGGCATGGGCTTGTGTTATCTGAGAGTGAGAAAAATGGAAATTCAGGAAGACAACTGGCATCAAAGTTTGGCAGCTGCGGCTGGCCTCAGGTGTAGAACTTTAGGAAGGGAGACCATAAGGGAAAAAGAGCTAACACTTGCTAAGCATCTATTATGTACAAAGCACTTCTCATAATTTATTGATTTTACTTTCATAATATTACTACTAGGCAATATTTAAACCACTCAAACTCCTTTTAAGAAATGAAGCTACTGAAGTTGAGAAAAGCCAAAAAACTTGCGGAAATGAACACAGCTGATAAATGAGAGATCCATAGATTTGGAGAAAGTCTATATGATTCCAAGGCCCATGATCCCTTCACCAGGGGATGCCCTATCAGTTCAGTAATCATTTGGAGCCCTCCAAATTCCCTTTATCTAGGGAGGGCTTGATTCTGAAGTCTGATGTGATGCTGTGCCTTTGGGTGGTGGTGTACAAGGGGAACAGGTTCTAGATTACAGCAATTGGGGAGTAGGAAAAGAAGTCCAGACACCAAGCTCAAAAAGTTGTTGACTGACTGTGGAACAAAGCAATTTTTTTACCCACTTGGGGGCTGAATGCAGGACTTTGTATCTAACTCATGTTGAGCTTCAACACACTTACCCAATTAAAGTACCCAGGACTGTAAACTTTTAACAATATTTGGAGAGGGCAAATATTTCAGGAGTCAGTTGACATAACATACTCTTGGAAGAGCATCAGAGAGCCTTTATTTAAAGAAGGAAGGAAGGGGGAAAGGGAAGGAAGGAAGGGGGGTAGAAAGGGAGGGAGGGAGGGAGGGAGAGAAAGAAAGGAAGGTATTTTAGGGAGGTATTTGCAGCATGTATAAAATGAAAGGTAACTCTTAGCCTTTTCCTCCTCCATGCAGAAATGTGTCTGTATCAGGCTTACATGACTTAAGAATTTCAAAAACTCAGGGAAAGAACTAGGAAAGCAAAGCAGAGTCTGGAAGCAACTGGTAAAAGAGGTGAGGGTGTTTCATTAAGATGAAAACCCAGGTAGCAAGATGATAGGATTCTTCTAGCCTGATGAGAAGTATGCAAAGTCTAGAGGTAGATTGTTCCCTTAACAAAATGGACTTGCAAGGCAGCCCAGGGCAGTCTGAGCCATGTATAAAGGATGTGATTATGGGACAGAGCACTGGAACCCAAACAGAGAGACCCTAGCGAAGGTTTAGTAGAAGCCAATTGCTTGTACCACTTAAAACTAGTTATAGTTATATTTAGACAGGTCTCTACCAGAGCGCAAGTCCTGTGAGAGGAGGAACCTGCACATTGAACTTCCTATTTCCCCCACACCAAGCAGATGGCATCTCTCAGAGTTGGCATAGCCATATATCCTTAAATTAATGTTTACTTCCAGTAAGCCTAAGCTCTGGCCTGAGAACAATGACTGTATGATCCCTACTACCCCAGCAACTGAGTGGAATTCATGTGTCTGGATTCACTATCAATGATGAAGGAAGGAACAAATGAGTCTTTCCCAGGTCTAACTTATTTTCTGTCCAGTGGTTGACAGTTTGTAAGTCAACTCACTTTATTGGAAGATTCATCTTCTAGATTCTTCCCAAGGAAAAATCATTGCCACCTGCTCACAGGGTATACAGATGAAGTCTAAAGAAGCAGGCTGTACTCAGCAGTGTGGGGGTTTGCTAGAAATTATCCTGCCTGACTCCTTTGTAATGTCCTTTGTCATTTACAGAGGACACTGATAACTGTGTTAACTCTAGGGTCTGCTCTTGAAGTTTTTCTAGGTATCTCCCTGGCCTCATCCCTTTATTGAAAAATCTCTTGGACAGAAACATGTACTCTGGTAGAGACCTGTCTAAGTATAACTGTAAGTAGTTTTAAGTGGTTATACAAGAGTACACGTTTCATACTTCTCCGAACTCCCAGGGATAAAGTAAGAGAGATATAGGGTTCTGGAGAGAAAACTAACCGTAATTAAGAAATTTGAAACATAGTGCTGACATTCTAACTACTAATTTTTGAACTCCCCAGTTTCTGTCTCAATCATTCCACCTGTAGAATGGTCATGCAAGCCCCCATTCTACCAACCTTAGGATTGCAACAAGGATGCAAGATGATTATTAAAGTGCTTCAGAAAGCACTTTATAATTTGACACTAATTCCATGTTAGATATTTTTCAGAGCATTTTATATATGTTACTTCACAGGTGAGCAATATTCTTCCTACTTTACAGATAGGGAGCTTGAGGTAACGAGATGTTAACTACTTTCCAAAGGTTACACAGTGCGTAATGCCAGGTCCAAATCTGAAAATCCTGGGAGTGGGTTCAGAGACCAAGGTTTTTACCTTTGTGTTCTCCAGCAATTGCATTACTCTCTGTTGTTACTAATAAGCAAGGCCAGAGAACTTCTGGCTTCTCATCTCCATCACCACTCAACCATTCACCTCTGCCCACCATCCACAACCCCACATGCCCTACCAGGCTCTCTTAGTGGCACTGCCTTTACTGTCCTTCCTTTCTACAGGGTTGGATAAGGACAACACTCAGACTACTGTGTGCCTGCTGCACACACAGCATCACGACTTCCTAGACTAGGGAATCTGCACAGGACTAGAGGAACCTGCACCATGTGGAAGGCCATGGACTCTTTCTTGTATCCACAGACTTGGGTTAGAAGGAGCTTATGGGAAGAAGAGGCCGAGGAAAAGAGGCACAAACACAGGAGTAGGACTTAGGGAAGGGAAAGAGCACGAGACTGGTGTGGATTAGATTACATGATCAACTTCCCCCTTCAAAGTTCTTGCCATGGAATTTCTCACTATGTATGGCCTGCAAAGGTTAAAATATGTATTCTCTAACCCTTTACAGAAAAAATTTGCCCACCTCTGTGTACAAGAGCTTGGTCCTTTAAAGTGTGTGTGTGTGTGCGCACATTAACTTTTATTTTTTATTTTTATTTTTTTATTATTTATATATATATTTTTTATTCATTTTTAAAAAAATATTACGTTCAAAAAATATGAAGTCCCATTCAACCCCACCGCCCCCACCCCCCACTCCCCCTACAGCAACACTCTTTTCCATCATCATGACACATCCATTGCACTTGGTAAGTACATCTCCAGGCATCGCTGCACCTTATGGTCAATGGTCCACATCATAGCCCACACTCTCCCACGTTCCATCCAGTGGGCCCTGGGGGGATCTACAATTACTTTTGAAGGGCATTTGTAACCAAGACTGGGATTCAAGCTCAGGGATGCTGTTCTTTTTTCACAAATCAAATTTTAACTATGGAGCAACCACACAATTTTTCCTATATTTCTTGTAAGCTTCCAGTAAAATAAGTAGTGCCTAGGATTAAACTCATTTTCCCCAACTCTTTTCAGGACTTTATGAGATTAAGAATCTGAGCAAGATGTGAACTTGCCTCTGGGGAACTTCAGGAAACCCTGAAGGAACATAAAATACAAAATATAGTGAGTGACTATAATGGCAGTATTAAAACTCTTCCTGGCTGACCCAGGATCTATATGGGATGCTAAATTAAACACTAACCTAGTTCAGCATCAGGGGCCTCTGGAGGCCATTTTTCATCCTTTCAAATGGCACCTGCATCTGTGAAAGGAAGTTCAAATATGGAAGCTTTTGTCTTTCTGATGCCTGGCATAAGCAAGAGGGTCCTCCCAACTAGCCCAACCTGCCCTACCCAAACAGGTCACCGCTAATGCTCAGCACTTCATTTTACTTAATCCTTACAGAATTCCTCTGAGAGAGCTGCTGGTCTTATCTATAGTTTACAAATTAAGGAATTAGATTTCAGAGAATTTAGGCAATTTGCCCAAGATCATCACATGCTAATAATTGTTGGGGCTCATGTTCAGTTCTGTATAATTTAATCACTATTTTATATATATGTTAGGAATTTTTTTAACCTAGTTTATCAATAAATATTTCTTGATTATCTCCTTTATTTCTGACCCTGGGAGATACCTTGCCTTGGCTCCCAAGGAGCTACTATTCTGGTTGGGGAGACTTGAAAAAATTACCTGATCATAAAATGGAATGGTTGATTAAGATTCAAAAGGAAAGTAAGTGCTAAGGAAATTTAGAGCAAGGAGCCTCAACTGGAGCAATCAAGAAAGACATTAATTACATGAGACTTTAATCAGGCTCAAGTGGAAGAATTTGGAATGAAAAGTAGGAATAGATGGTTTCCTGTTGCAGGACAGTCTAGGGAATTTTAGAACTGGAAAGGCTCTAAAATTGGGAAGAGTCTTGGATTCAAAGCTAGGAGACTAGGAATCAGCATGATATTGGACTATGTCTTCATTCCTGATCTCAGTTTTATCTCCATCATGAAGAGGTTGCCTGGATGATACATACACTCCATTCCAACTCTAAAAAGTACTGCTGGTTAGAGACCAGTACTGCAGTCAAAACACAGGACATTCTGGCCTGAAAGTGCATTCCTGTGCTCTAAGACAAGATACATTATGGCAGTAAATCCTTCAAAGATAAAAATTAGTGATGAGAACGACTATGTATTAGAGATCACCACTGATCACTTTAGTTGTTACTGTGCTTATTTCTTGATAATTATCCACTCATTTGAAGAACATTCACTCAGCATCATGTGTAACAGAACTTGAGGAGGGGAAGATACTCATGTGCCTCCTCAAGAAGCTTGGAATCTAAGAGGTCATAAGCAGAAGCCTGTGGACCAAACTGAGGTCAGGGTTTATATTATTAAACTACCCAGTTTTTAAAAAATATTGATCAGTTGCTAATATTAAAAACTAAGAAATTTCTCATTTAAACAATCAAACAAACATCCTGTCCCTTTCATTGGAGAAGCAATACCGAAGGGTTGGGAAGATTCTCTCATTAACACATATTTCATGGATGGGAGGTTTTAGCACAGGAAGAAATAGCTCCCCATAAGTCAGTAATTGAGATGTTGACAGAATGTATCCCTATATATGAACCCCTTTGTAAAAACTCACTTCACTGGACACAAAGTTTCACAAAAAATAAAGAAAGCAAATCAAATAATAAAAGCTCTAGCCCTCCCTTGAGGTGAGTCTCTAACTCAAGCCTAATGCCTACTTTTTCCATCAAACAAATTATGCCTTTTTTACAAAAGTGAGAAAGACTATTTTTCTGAGCCTTATTTTTCTCACCCAGTCTCTCCTCTGTGCTTTTGCAAAGTTCAGTCTTTGTGGGGTCATGTTGCTTATTTTATTTTTCTTGAACTTAAATCCCAAGCCAAGTCAGGTCCAAGCAGGAAGCACTGGGCATGTGGAAACTTTTGTATATTGAACTTGGCCAATTAAATCAAACTTTGTTCTGAAAGCTGCCTTGGGAAATGACAGGCTTAACAGCCTAGTGAGCAAACATTGGAATTGTCGTCACACTTGAGTTACAGTCTATAATTCAAAGTTTTCCTTTCCTGAGAAATGAAATCATAGAAGAGACAACTGCTGAGTCCCAAAGAAGAGGTTCCTAGAATTGTAGAGGGGTGACAGATGAATAACATCATTGCTGTGTCTCTAATCATTCAAAGAGAAACCTATGAGTCCACTCTTATGGAACATATTAGAAATATAAATCTAAGGCATCTAACAATTGATCTCTATTGAATCAAAATATATACTGCAAGTTTGAAGCATCACTTACCTTCTTCCCTGCTCTGGTTACAAATACAACTGATTACTGCTCTGAACCTTCCTTCTACCTACACAACAATTTGGAATCAGGTATCCTAGGAAAGAGGAAAGAAAAATAATCTTGGCTAAATTATTTTTAAGTACTTATGTTAGATTAGACTCATAGTATTAAGATAATTAACTTTGCTTCCATTACACTATTTTAGTTCTGGATGATAAATACATGTGACCTGCAGTACATAAATATGCTATTTTCCTTTTGTTTCTAGACATATTGGACGCTCTAAGATTTTTCTAGTATTCTTCAGATTAGAAATTAGACCTGTTCATTTATATATTGAAATATGTTACCTGAAAGGGAAAGATTTAAGGAAAACATATTAAGCATAGTAGCTGAAAATCTAACATACTGTTTAAAAATTAGTTTATCCCATGCTGGTCATTTGACTTGCTGATCCTCCAGTTGGAGCAAGTTAATAGGCATGGACAACCACACTTGGGTGAATGACTATAGGTAAATCTTGGCTTATTCATGTTTTAAAGTAATTCAAGTTAAACACATAGTTTCAGATTTAATGAGAAGAAATAAGTTTATGTAATGTAATTGTATATAATCATTAAAAAAATTGTATAGATCGATATGTACTGATGTGGAAAAGTGGCTAAGAAATACTAACAAGTGAAAAATCAGGTTGCACAAATATATATATATATTATGTTCCAATTTGTATAATCATATAGATATGTGTAGGGAACCGAACTTAGCCCAATGGATAGGGCATCTGCCTACCACATGGGAGGTCCGTGGTTCAAACCCCGGGCCTCCTTGACCCGTGTGAAGCTGGCCCATGTGCAGTGTTGATGTGTGCAAGGAGTGCCGTGCCACGCAGGGGTGTCCCCTGCATAGGGGAGCCCCACGTGCAAGGAGTGCGCCCCATAAGGAGAACCGTCCAGTGTGAAAGAAAGTGCTGCCTGCCCAAGAATGGCACCACACACACAGAGAGCTGACACAACAAGATGATGCAATGAAGAGAAACACAGATTCCCAGTGCCACTGATAAGGATAGAAGCAGTCACAGAAGAACACACAGCAAATGGACAGAGAGCAGACAACTGGGTGGGTGGGGGGCAGGGGAAGGGGAGAGAAATAAATAAAAAATAAATCTTAAAAAAATAGATATGTGTAATTTAAATATATATATTAAATATATATGCATATATTAAATATATATGTGTATATGTATATGTATATATGTGTGTATATATATGTACATCCAATACGTTTCATGATAAATAGAAAAAAATAATCAGGAAGGATACATATCAGATATATGATAGTTCTTCAGAAGTTTGTACATTATAATTTGTCCATGGTTTATCAAGCATATCATGTTCTACTCTTAAAAATTTATTTCTAAAATTATCACATTTTAAAATTTACATTTTTTGGTGGGCAGTACTTTGAATTTTTACACATGAATAACTTCAGCTAACCATCACCACAAAAAAATATATGGTTAACTATAGTCACCAAGAATTACTTTTTTATAATGAAAAAAAAAGAAGTTAGAATAAATCGAACCATAGTGCAGGGATTTTGGAGAGCTCACCAAGTGGGCCTTCTTCCCAAAAAACCCGCTAGTACTGAAACTTCCTCAGGAGGCCCCAACAGTTGCAGGTACTCTAGAACTCCCATCCCCAGCCCTGGAAACAGCTTGTCTGACAAACAGAGAGAGAGTTCTGTGGAAAAGAGACAACAGGGAGGACACACTCCTTTGACATTTTTATTAACCAATGATATATTCTCACGACAATAAAGATTTCTTGAGTATTGCACTGGCACCTGGAATTTGATCATGTGAGAGGACCAATTGCTTTGCCATCATTGGCTTCTGCAGAGGGGACCTTCCCTAACTGACTTCTCAGCTCCATGACATGCCTGCCTCTGGTGCAGCAATTTACTTTCAGGTCATTCTCAACAATGAATGTACACTTTGGATGGATGGTACAGGGCAGGGGAGCATATGACACTGTGAACCCCATGGCAAATGATTGACTATGGTTAACAGTACAAATATGAGAATGTTCCCTTATGAACTACAACAACTATACAACACTAATACAAGGTATTAATAATAAGATGGTTTGTGAAAAATATATGCCAAATATAAGCTATAGACTCTGGATATCAGTAATATTATAATGACGCTTTTTAGTCATTTGTAACAAATGTGTTACAATAATGTAAGGTGTTGGAGGTGGGGTGGTGTATGGAAATCCTATATAGTATGCAACATCTCAAATTAAAAAAATATTAAGTCAGTTTTTGGGGTTAATTTTAAGGTCTGGAAACAACAACAACAACAACAACAGCAATAAAAGGGTAGGCATTAAGAAAGGAAGAGTAGGGGATCAGGTGTAGCTAAAGTAGCTGAGCGCCTGCTTCCCATATACGAGGTCCCAAGTTTGATCCCCGGTAACTCCTAATGTAACATTTTATGTAATGTATGTATCTTTTTAAAATATTTAAATAAAAAAATAAATAAATAGATATATTTTTTATTTATCCCCCCCCTTTAAGGCTTGCTTGTTGTTTGCTCTGTGTCCATTCACTGCACACTCTTCTGTGTTTTTACTTGTGTCCCTTTTTTTGTTGTGTCACCTTGTTGAGTCGGCTCTCTGCGGCACTTGCAGGCCAGTTGGCACTCCGCAGTGCTTGCAGGTCAGCAGCTCTCTGGGGCAGGCAGGCGAGCCTGCCTTCACAAGCAGGCCCCTGGATGCGAACCCAGGGCCTCCCATATGGTAGAAGGGAGCCCAAATGATTGAGCCATAGCCGCTTCCCTAAAAAATAAATATATTTTTTAAAAAATGAAAAAAACAATTCTCATTGGGGAATGGAAGTAGCTCTGTAGTTGAGCACCTGCTTCCCATGTACAAGGTCCTAGGTCCAATCCCTGACACATCTAAAAAAAAAAAACGTAGGATCCATAGAAGAAGTCTAGAGTCTCAGGAGAGGTGCTAACTGTTGGGCCATTGATTCTGCAGATGGACAAAGCACAGACCCAGCACTCATCATGGCACTTTTGCTGAAAGGCCATCTCAGGCAACACACTGTGAAAAGCATCCTGGTTGAGACTACAAGCATCAAGAAGCTAAGATGCCAGGGAGATACCTGACCTTGCTCAGCCACCATCAGTGAGCTGGATAAACTAGAAGAGCCCCCAGCTGAGAGGACCCATGTCACAGTTATGTAAGAAAAGGTAAATGGGAGAGCTCCCCATTATACCTCATCTGCAGGGGCTTTTTTTTTTTTGTCTTTATTTTTTTAATATTACATTAAAAAAATATGAGGTCCCCATATACCCCCCCACACACAAATATCTATCTTAAGAGGTGCACAGATACTGACATAAAGCAAGTGGCTTTCTCACATGATCAGAGATTTCTTTTTCTAATAGTAACTAGCGGTTTACTGGACTCTGCTCCTGTAGCTCTTGCAAGTCATTTGATTTTGCTAGAATTTCTGACCACCTGCTTTATTCTGCAATTTGGAATTAGTGTCCATAAGGCCCCTGTCTGTGTAATTTGGGTGCCAGCTTTTCTGGCCTGTGCTATGTGTGTGTTCTGCAATCATGCCCCTGGCTGACTCTCATCTAGTCATGAGCACCTGCCTGATCCCTCAAGCCTGCCTCCAGTCCTTGTGTCCAGGCCTCACCTGTCACTCTGGACACTTGGACACACACATCCCAATGTAAAAGCAGTCAAGGTTTGGCTTCTGGTCCTAGGCTTTGGGAAGGTCTTTACTTCCGCCATGTGATCATTACCAGTACTGTCTCTTCTTGGCTGTGGGAGAATTGGCATATAATGTAGGACTCTGCTTTTCAGTTCCTTATGTTTAATGAAAAACAGTAAGACATTCTCTTTGGTACAGTGCCAGGGGCCCAAATGTCCATTTGGCTTTTTCTAAAAATCACGTGATACTCTTTTTTCTATACATGCCTCAGTGGAGCTATCTATAGGCACCTGTTTGACTGCACTTCACCACTGACCACACCTACTTGCAAAGTTTAAGAACCCTGTAATATATGGGGAGAAGAACCTTCACTAGATCATGGCCCATCAAAGGGAAGAAAAGACACTCTAACCCTCATGGGACCTATTACTCTAAATTGGTTTAGCTGAACCTCTGAATTTAAAACATGAGAATGGTATGGAGAACTGAGAATTCCCCCCCCCACACCCAAAACACACCTACCACCTCATGTCTTTTCTTTAAGCTCTTGCTCTGTAAGAGGATTAATCTCTATCATTGTGGTCTGTATTGGAACCAAAGTTAGGGATACAAACATCAGAATTTTCAGATTTTTAAAATATATGAAAGTATAAGGGAGAAACAGGTTTAATGGCTCTTTACCACAGTTAACCACCACAAACTCATGTTTACCAGATATGGCCTCTTTTTAGGCCTAATACACAGGGGACAGGTTATGATTAGAAACCAACAGAGTGTAGATGTCTATCTTTTATATAGGACACACAAGGTGTGTAATTAACACAGCTAATTTCATTATTCATAGATGCTGCTCCTATGTCATGAGAAAAGCATGAGAAATGTGTATGTAGAGGATTGCTGCAACAGGAACAATAGGACAAATGTCTACCTGCACTGGAGAGAATGCACAGGTAGAGCACAGGTGTGCCTGGGTTTAGGGTGATCTTGGTTACTGGTTGCTGAGAGCTATTCCAAGATTAAATCTTCAGAAATTTTTTTTTCTTAGAAATTTAACCAAGTGCCCAGCCTACTTACCAAAGATCCCCAGATACAAGATCAGCTGCTTGCTGGATGAGTTCCCTAGTCATGATGTGCTCAGTCAGAAGTGCTAGATTCATTCATTTAAGATGTTAACAAGAGCATGGGCTCCTACATCAATCAGGGCTGAACTAGATGACCTCTAAATGACCTCCTAAGCTCCTAAATCTAAGATTCCATGCAATAACACTCATAAGACACTCCTAACAACACTATCAACTATAGGATGGGCATGACTACTTCCATCATAGGAGGAAACTGAGGCTCAAGTGACTTGAAGTCAATCACAGGGTTAGTGGTAAAACCAAGGCTAGTCCCAGTTGGCCTTGTCAGCTGCCAGCTCAATGACCACCTATTAGTCTTAGAGTAAAGGACTTCATGTTCCAAGCCAGGAGGTCCATAAAATAAATCCCAACAAAGATTAAGGGAGGAGGCATTAGCTCAGTATGGAAGGGCAGACAGGGAGCACTGGCAGAAAATTCCATTGGGCCCTCAGCTTCTATGTCAGATTTCTTCTTTCCAAAAGAATATCTTCAGGTTCTCTCCACACAATAGATCCTCAGGGAGAAGACATTGCTGAAGCCACATCCCGATACTAAGGTCTCAGCCCCTGGATGGTTGTCTCAGTTCAATAAACTTGCCTTGGTCTGGCTGAGCCTGAGAGATTTGAAGTTGACCCAGAGAGGGAAAAGATTTGCTCTTTCACTCCAAATTATAAAAGTATGCATTCCATGAACTAGAAAAGAAGCCCAGTGCAGGAAAAACTGCCTGCCTTTAGTTCCAGTTGGGAAAAAGACTACAAACACATGGCTATGTGGACCTTGAAGACATGTGTGCAACATTTATGCACAACCCCCCCCCCCCAAAGGAAAAAGGCAGGGCCACATTAGCAGACCAGGGGATAGTGGCTGCTGCTGCCTCCTTTTTCTCTTCCTCTTCCTCTCTTCCTCTCTTCCTCTCTTCCTTTCTTCTTCTTCTTCCCCTCACTCTTCTTCCTTTTTCTTCTTCTCCTGTCCCTCCTCATCTCCTCCTCCTCATTCTCCTCACCTTTACTACCTCTTACTCCTTTCTTTTTTTTCCTTCATAGCAATTCATCCTCTGCATATAATTATTTATAAAACGTTATCAGAGAAACTATACACTGGTCATGAGACAGATTTCCCTAAATCTTCTAAAAGGGAACCTAGTAAAAAGAGAGTTGTCCTAGATGTGACCTCGTAGTATGTTACAGCATACCAAATATTTTCCCTTGGCTAATCTAATTTGAGCCACAACAACAAAAAGTATATCCACTAATATTTTGTTATGATTGAGTTCCCTATGTGCCATACACTCTGCTAAGTGTTTTAGTGAGTCATGTCTTCTTCACAAGAACCCTATAAAGTAGGTAGGATTATTATGTTCAAGTTATAGAAAAGGAAACAGAGACACACTTAGCTTGTATCCCTTGTTATAAAAGGTTACATAGCATAGAGCAGGGCTAAGAATCAAACTCAATCTCACTCAGAGTTCAACCATATTACACTAAAGGTTTTAGCTTTATTCTCTGAACAAGGAATAGATACATAAAAAAGTGTTATCTGATTTGTTAAAATTATACCACAATAAGGAGCAGAGTCAGGATGAATCTCTAATCTCCTGTGTCTGGTCCAACATTCCTTCAATACCAGGAAGAGACAAAATGTTGAAGCTCTTCTAAAGTTCTACATACATCAGTCCAAGACAGGTTGAAATTACCTATTTGGTAAGCATTAGAGCTCCTTGCTTAGGGACACTGCCTGAAAGTACTCCTTTGAGAAAAAAACTACACAGTGATTGAATTTATAATCACTGTGTGTGTATTCAGTGTGGGCTACATGTCCATGCCAGTTGCTCTTATCTCTTCTTGTACCCTCACAAACACACAAGAAAGTGGGTACTATTCTCACCATTTTTACAGATGGCAAGAGAGAAGCCCAGAGATATTAAGTGACTCAAGTTTGCAGAGCTGGTAAACAACAGAGACAGGGTCTTAGGCCAGATCTCCTGACTCTTGCTTGAAGACTAGCCCTTTCAAACTGTACATCAGAATCTGAGCAACATATGCCATCAAGAGGATCTGACTGAAGACCGCTCAGAAGGTAGAGTCTATAATTAGGACAATGGGTTTGAAAGAAGAGTAGAGAAGATTTTAGAATCTGATTTAGATTCTACACAGAAATAACCCAACACCTTATCCCTCATCCTTCATCATGGAATTGAAGTTCTAGAATAGACAAAATTAATGCTGTTTAAACTCGGATCTTAACCACCATGACCTTAACAGAATGCTTTTATAATTTCTGTAAATGTCTTACCCTTTAATAATTAATTACCAAGGCCACATAAACTGAATAAGCCTGACTCCACAGTAATGAGCTACTTTACTTCCTTTCATAGATTTTTACCGATTTCTACAAACTCATTTTACAATATTAATCCTCTGCCTAAGAAAGCCGAGTGACAACCAAGTTTTGCCCCTACCTTGCCTTCTGTAGGCTGTAGGTGCAGAGGGACCCCAAAATGCACAGTTTGGATCACAGTGGTTCTGCCAACCCTTTCCAAAAAGGGAAAAGTGTTTTTAAGTTAAAATAAGACTGTTTAAAAACATGAAATGAACTGTAAGCTTCAAGGGGTAGCCAAGTGTTGTAGAAATGAACTCAGTAAGCTCTGATATACATACTCTTTGGCTTCAATTGGTAATTATTTTCATGGAAGAAGTTATCCCTAAAACCATCAGATAGCACCTTTAGCTTCAAGACAGAGTGAAATAAAAAAACTCCTTTTTTCTCCAAAATAAACAGGAACTATATAACCTAACTACCGATTTTGTGTAGGAGAGGATTTACTGGGCAGAGACCCCATGGACACGATTTCGTCCTTGCTCAGGAGCCTGTACCCATACTCCCTGTAACAGAAAGGCCAATTTCTGGTATTTTGATATAATTCAGTTATGAAAAAAAGTGTATTCAATTTCCTAATTGACTCTTAAATTTTTATTTGTACACAATTACTATTACTAGGAGTCCATCCATTAATTTAGTGACTAAGTTGAAGTTTTCACATAATCAGTGAAACTCGGTTCTTAACTAGGTTCTGTATTAGTCACAGTCCTAATTTCAGTGGGGAGTGGGGCATTAAAAGGCATTGCTCTGGGCCATCTGTCAAAGCATCCACAATCAGTCACGTGCTCCCTCTTCCCTTCTGAGCTATACACCTGTCCTGCACCCTCTCACAGACTTTCATAGATCCATCCCCACTGCTAGGTTCTCCTCCAAGATCTTGCCATGAAGGACGACTGTGAAAAAGCAAGATGTAAGAGAAAATAAAGGTCAGTCATCTAGTCTTGCTCTTTCATTTAGTTAGTCAAAGTTGAGCAAATGAATCCTTCATATCACAAGGACCCAGGACAGCTGTAGAAGTGGAGAACAGACTGGAAGTTGAGAGACTGAAGTAGAAGAGTGTGAAATGGTTCCTGTGACACTGCTTTATTTAACATGTAACAACTGCCTGCTAGGGAATAAACATTTATGTTAGTCTCTCATGGGAATGGAGACACATCTGTGGAATTCAACACAGTGATAGGGATTTACAGCAGCCCAGTTCATTTTCTCATATTGAGTGACTTCATCTATGTGGTTCATCTCATCTAGGAACAGGACCTCAGAGAATAGCCTAGCTAATGTGATTAAACTTAATTAATTCAACTATTCTTACTCTTTTACTGTCCAAAAATTCAGCCAACTTATCTCCCCAGATGAGCTTAAGGGCAAGAATGCAAACTTATATTTCTTTTGATCTTCATCAATATATGCCTCAATCACATCATTTGCTCAAAACACAATTGTAGGAACAACTTTAAAAGCAAAACAAAACAAAATTGAACTAGATGTCCATGGGAACTAGGAACAAAGAAGTCTGAATTGCAAGGCAGTGCCACTTGTCTCTCTGGAAGTCTCAGGTTCCAGTCAAAGCCTTCAGTTCTTTCTTTCATTCCTAACTCCATTAGATGTATTCAGTTGTTTTTCCAGGTCACTAGATAGGAAATTTGGGAATTATTTGTCCACTTGCACAAATAATAGATAGATAAATAATAGCTAGATATAGAATGATAATATGGTGCAAAGGAAGTGAGTTGCAGATATTTTCATGCAAGAATACAATTTCCAAATGTTAAAAAGTACTATCACATACTCTACTTTCCTCACGTTATTTCAAAGACAATATCACTGTGCACATATGGTAGCATCTTAAGAAGATAAATGGGTTGAGAGACTTCACAGTCTTGTCCTGGGACCCAGGGAAGGTTCCCTTTTGTTTCCAAGACACTCTCCTCTACCCCAGTACATGGCACAACAAGCACAAAAGCTAAATATAACATACATCCAGGCAAGTGCCCAGACTGAAATTTACTTCCTCTAAACTTGGATTCTAAGAGTAAATAAGTAAATAAGTAAATAAAAAAATCTAAAATTAAATAAGCAAACTCATTGAATAAAAACCTAGGATATAGGCTACCAGGGGATGGGGTAAGTGTAGGGAATGGGAAATTAGTCCTTAAATCCCACAGGGTTTCTATTTGGGATGATGGGAATGTTTTAATAATGGATGGTAGCAATGGTAGCACAACATATTGTGAATGTAATTAACAGCACGAAAAAATATATTTGAATGTGGTTAAAAGGAGAAATTTTAGGTTGCATATATGTTACTAGAATACATTTTTTAAAAAATTTCATGAAATTTTACAGCAAGTGAACCAATTATAAAACTGTACTTTCATCAGTTGTAACAAATGTACCACGCTGCAATGTGTTAACAATAGGGTGGTACATGGGAACCCTATATTTTATGCCTGATTTTTCATAAACCCACAAATTCTCTACTAGAGAAAAAATACATATTCTATCAAAGAAGAAATGTAATTTCTTCCTTTCTCCCTCCTTGGTTTAAGATTTCTTAATTAAGTGTGACTTTCTTAGGAAATATCTGGCTAGGAAATGCACGGTCTGAGTAAAACCAGGGAAAGAAACCTAGTGCATTTTGAAAATACACAGTGATCTTCTACTGCTTTGCAGAAGCTTTGGATATCAATTATATACCTACTGATAGTGATGACTGGAATTAAAGCAGACACAATAATCATGGGATTTTGGTTTACTTCAGTTGGCTGGAATTCAATCTAAATGAGGCCAGGGACACATTTTGTTTCTTATATCATTTTAAAAAATAACTCACCTATATTCAAAGAGTAGTACTGATGAAAGAGAACTATATTATCACATTTTTATTGCCCCACCCAATGTTTCAAAGACCCCCCACTCCATGACTAAGAATACTAATGATGGTTAAAAAAAATAAACTGCTTGAACACAGCACAGAGAGAGAGACTTTAAAGCATTCTGTCTCTGACAATACACATCACAGTTGGGTAAGTGTAATGTTAACAATACCCGCAGAATGCAAGTCAAATGCACTGGGTTTGGGTGGAGGAGAATTGAGCCCCATGCTAATCTAATTACATCTCTTACTAACTGGGCAAATGGACCAGTGTCCCTCTTTTTGTGTTGTTCAAGGATGTTCAGGTTTAGAAGTCCCTCAGCACATGTAAAGTTCTTTTAGAAATAATCCCCTCCTCTGGGATGCTAACTACAAGCCTGGCTGCTCTTGTTATCTCCAGCCATGTAATGGACTTTCCCACACATCATGTGGTAGATGTTCTTTAATATGATGGTAATGGGGACTTCAAGCCTCACTGGACCAGCATACATGAAAGGCTGCCATTTTCAAGATTGCCAAATTGAAGGCATTAAGATTAGACAGCTATTAATACATGCCATGACCTCAGAAAAGAAGAGGGAAAACCCATTTAGCTACTTGCTGAATATAATTAGGGTGTTATCTCTACATAGTAGTACCTCAGTATAGGTTCTTGAAAGACAGATGCTTGAGGTTTTTGAAGTAAGCAACAATGAAATGAAGCAACAAAAACTGGATAGAGCTGAGGTGGGGCTAGAAAATTTTGTTAATTTACAAACTCAACAGACACTTGATTAATCCAAAAGATACTTGATTAATCTAAAAGACATCAAGAAAGGAGAAAATTTAAATTGTTGGGCCAAATTAAAAAATAAACATAAGATAGTAGATATAAATCTGTTTATATGTATGTATATTACACTAACTGTAATTGACTATATTTATTAAAATAATGGAACTATCAAAGTAGATATGCATTTAGAGGTGGTTTGAAGCATGTTATTAAATCTAATCCATTCCCATGGGTGTGAACCCATGATATGTAGGGCCTTTTGATGAGGATACTTCAGTTAAGGTATGATCCAACTCCTTCAGGATGGGTTTTAATCTTAATGGAGTCCTTTATAAACAGAATGGAGAGAGAGAAAGAGAGAGAGAACGAGTGAGTAAGGGAGCAGAGAATGAGCACAAGAGCGCCATGGAAGGAAGAAGCTGAAAGCAGTGAAACCCAGAAGAGAAAGGAGAGACCAACAGACACAACTGTGTGCCTTGCCATGTAGCAGAGGGGCCAAGGAGAGTTGACAGCTGTTTTTAAGGAAGAAAGCATCACCGTGATGATGCCTTGATTTGGACATTTTCACAGCCTCAAACTATAAATTTTCACAGCCTCAAAATGTGTTTAAGCCAACACATTTCATGGTATCTGCTTTAAGTAGTCTAAGAAACGAAAACATATTTTGGTGCTGGGAAAGTGTAGTGCTATTATTACAAATACCAAAAATGTGGAAATGACTTTGGACTTGGGTCATGGGAGGGGGCTGGATGAGTTGTGCAGTGCTTGATAGAAAAGGTATAGATTGCTCTGGAAAAGACTGTAGAAGTATGAATGCTAAAGGTACTTCCAATGAAGTCTTAGAAGAAAATGACAAATGTGTTATTGGAAACTGGAAAAGAACTTGTTTTAAATTGGCAGAGAACTTGGCAAAATTAAGTTCTGATGTCAGAGGGAAGGCAAAATTTTAGAGCAATGAGCTTGGATATTTAACTGAGATTTCCAAGTTAAGTATGGAAAGTACAACCTGGTTTCTCCTTTCAACCTATAGTAAAATGTGAGAGGAAAGGGATAAGCTGAGAATTGAACTCCTGGGCACAAAGAAACCAGAAATTAATGGTTTGGAAAATACTGAGTTTCTGAAAAACAAGTTCAGAAAATAGTTCACCAAAGGGGTGCCAATGCAAAGTACCAGAAAAGTGTTAGCATTTATAAAGTTTATTTATTTTGGGGAAAAGCTTACAGTCCCAAGGCCATGAAAAGTCCAACTCAAAGTACCATAAGAGAAGTTTTCTCTTCGAAGTCAGCTGCCACTTGTTGAAGCAAGATGGCAGGCAATCTCTGCTAGGTTTCAACCTTCCCCTCTAGGTTTCTGCTTCTTCTTGAGACTCTGTCAGTGCACCTTCTTCCCAATCTCAGCTGTAGGCTGGCATAGGGCTTGTCTCTCAGGGCTTCATATATCAGAGATGTGATGTGGAGGCATTTTCGGGGGTTGGAGTTGTCCTGGGTGGTGCTGCAGGGACACTGTATGTCGTATGTCGTACACTGTATGTCCTCCCATGGCCCACTGGGTGGACTGTGGGAGAGTGTGGGCTATGGGGTGGACCATTGACCATGAGGTACAGTGGTGCTCAGAGATGTATTCACCAAATGCAATGAATGTCTCATGATGATGGACAGGTTGTTGTTATGGGAGGAGGAGTGGAGTGAGGGGGGTGGGGGGTATATGGGGACCTCATATTTTTTGAATGTAACATTAAAAACACAAATAAAGACAAAAAATTTTTAAAAAGAACATATAAAAAATAAGTTTTACTAATGAAATTAAAATAAAATGTTAAATCAAAGTACATCATCATATCACCCAAAATTGTCTCATATACCATGGCATTACATTTACTACACTTGGAAAACATTAAGATTCGTGATTTCTAAAGGACTTCCTGGATCTAAATTCTCAGACATTGACATTTCAATATAAATCCAGCCCAATGAACTCAACAAGGCAGAATGACTGCTCTGAGCTGAAAGACATTCTTGGGAATCTGGCTAAGACAACACTGTGTCCAAAGGCTTTAAAGAGAGAACCAGATGGTGCAAGAGTTGATAAGCAGCTTGAAGCTCTCTCAGCTGGTATATCTTGAGAAGATACCAAATTTTTGTATGGCCTTCCTCATTGCATGACTAGACTTGTCACTTCTTCCTCAGGAAGAGATCAGTACATCAGGCTTTAGGCTCATTCAGTAAGGATGTGCACAAACTATCTTGTTTGTATATGGCTATCAGATGAAAGCAATCGATATCTGATATTATATAATTGCACTATCCAATATGGTAACCACTAGACACATAGAATATTTATATTTTATTTAAATTAAAATTAAATGAAACCTAATAATCAGTTCTTCTGTTGTACTACCCGCATTGCAAATGATCAATAACTACATGTTAATAAGCTAATCTATTTGAAAAGCAAAGGAATATTTCCATTGTTGTGGTAAATTCTATTGGACAAAACTGCTCTATAATCTGTATTGATAAGACTTTGCAGAGGGACCATGGATTGGCAGAGAATGCAATCATTTGGAAGGAAGAGTCAAAATTACATATATGCTCACACATGCACATAAACATACATACAACCTTTGTAATCTGAGGTCTCTGTCTTTGTGATAATCTAGTAAATATGGAGGGAAATCAAGCCCCATTTTCTTCCTTTCCACTGCCTTCTCTAAGTCCTGCTCATTTGCTCTTGTTTTCATTCTCCATCCAATTCTCCAAGCCAGGAAGCTGGGTGTTGACCTTTTAGACTCCTCTCATTCACACTTTTCCTCCCACTTTTACCAATACTACTTAGTAATATCTTCTAAAACTTAATCAATCATCTTCACTTTAGTCTCTATACATGCCCAATATGGCCATCATTAACTCATTCCTGAATTAAATATCCAAGTGAACTTTCTGACTCCAATTCTGTCTCTACCCAATGGGGAAAGCTCTTATTTGTCACACCTGGAAGTACCATGCTTAAGTTTTAACCGATTGCATTCTAATAAAATTGTCATCAGCAGAAAAGACCAAAAGGAAAATATGAGATCTCTAACTTGTTGTGGCAATAATGTCAGCCACACTCAGGTAAAAAACCCAAGAGTGATAAACATATAGGTTACTTGGGAAATGTTAATTAAAAGCTTGCTTGCCTGCAACTTTTCAGTCCTTCCTACTTCACCTGAAACCATGCTAACAAGTCTGAGAGTAACACTGGACAGACCAGGAACTCCACCTATAAGTGTGAAAAATGGAAGAAACAAACAACCACAATGAAATATAAAATATTCATTGAGCATTTGGATTATTAAAATTACCTTTTGCTTCCCATTACCAACTTTTTTGACTTTGGAACACCTGGGCCACTAGGATGGAAGCCACCATCTCATGTGAACACCAAATTCCCTCAACTTTACAGATAAGGAATTTCAGGCAAGCTCAGTTCTCATCATTATACTAAGAAGCCTGAAAATGATTTGATTTAGTGATTTCTGTCAGGAAAAAAAATTGTCATATGTACTTTGCTAAGGATGTCTGCATAGTGAATTAGATCTTTTGTTTCCCACCAAGGATGTTTGAACCAATGAATTTTGAAAATTCCCATTTACTGAACCCAGCGACTCAGAGTTGCTGCTTCACCAGGCAACACCACAGCAGCAAGACCAGTCTTCAGTAGAAAGATAGTGCATGGTCCACAGCCTTTCATGGAAGGTATTTACTCATCCAGAGTTGCATTGCCCTTGAGGTGTCCTACAATGAGGTACACGGGATACTGAAAAATTTAAGCACCTCCTACAGTCTCAGCTTCCCCACATTTTATGTACAATATGCATTTAATGCCAACCAGGAACAAGCTCATGTGCCACTAAGTTGCTATTGCATATTGAGTACCACTGACAGAATTTTAAAGTGGATATTAACAAAAAGATCTAACAGTTTATTATTGTTCACTATATCCCAGGTGATTTGATGCTAAATGCTTTATTTGGATGTTCCATTTAATGCCCCCTACCATCCTAGATGCAGATATAGTATTGCCCCATTTTACAGAGCAGAGACTTGAGGCTTAGCAATAAGGAGGAACTTGTACAGGTTACATTGTTAGTAAGAGTCAGGATTTGAACCCAGGCTGTCTGATTCCTAAGCCTGCACTTTTATAAACTATCTCATAATGTAGATCAGCCTAAACAGGTATTTTTGTCAAATCTATCCATTGTAGTGAGAAATGAATTTAGTAATCTGATAATAAGAAATATTCCTTTCCTTTTAGATACTATCAGAGGGAGGTATTCATGAAATGAAAATGTGGAACACTGAACCAGTGTTCATTTTTTTCCATCATTGCAAGTTAAAAAGGGCGAGTAATTCTGATTATATATGATCTCAAATTTCTACCAAGCTAGAAGGTGACAGCATCAAGCTGCTTGTCAGGCATGACTCAGAGATTCACTCTTTCTCCCTGAGCAGGTTCAAGCAATCATTTCTATTTCTCTCAAATTACTCTAATGAATAATGCCATAATCATATTCATAATGGAAATGAAAAGCTCTGTGAAGATGAAAATGTTGAGAGATAGTCAATGATTTAGCTTATACAACCACTCTCTCTTATTTGAATGTTAAACTAGTTGACTGATGGAAACACTATACAGAAAACCAATAACATAATAAAAGTGGTTACCAACCAACCTGGCATGATGCACTCCACTGTGTGCATTCATTGGGCTACTTGACCAAAAATTATGGAAACACTTGTGTTGCCTTTCCTTAAAAGCAGAAATATATTGAATAATTGTAGAGAAAACACGTCACTGCTTCAATAATCAAATTCTATTATAAATTAATGAATTAATTGTACTTAAAAATTTATACTTATATCTACACATGTGTATATATATATATTTATATTTACATATATACACATAATAGAAAAAATAGTTCAAGATTGAGCTCCAGACTGTTACACACACACACACATACAATTTTTTTTTGAATTTCTGATCCTATATAACATAAATGAGGACAGATTGATACATTTACTCCCAGATATCTCTAAGCAACGAAGCAGTTGCTGAACCAAGGCCTAGAAATTTATCCTCGTGGCATTGCTAGAAGATAAAACGCAAATGATCTTGCTACTTTGCAGAAATATGTATATATTTCACACATATATATATTTTTCACACATACATATATTTTTCACACATATATATTTTTTCACACATATCCCTTACAATATGCCAGATACACTTTTATTTAAATCCCTGAATGCATTGATAAACAATGTCAGATTCAGGTTCTTGTCCTCATGCAACATGAATTATTATTTTATATAATTTTAGATAGGTATCAGAGTGTGCTTATTCCAAATCAATAAATATATTTCTAGATATTGCTGCATATAATTCCATGATATCCATGGACAACTTCATGGGTTGTTTTCAAATGTGCATAGTGTGTTTTCCCTTGAGTTTAAATGAATGTCACGCTGAACTTTAAATTTCAGAAATTCCTATGAAAATGTACATACAGGAACAATGGTGAAGTACAACTGCATGTGTGAAATATACCATTTTATCACTTCTGCATTAAGGTATAGCTCTATATAGCAGTCTTCTTAGTATCTCTAGTACACCGAGTGCACTTGACTTGGATGTAGCAGATGCTCAATATCTGGGGACTAAAAAATGGATTTATTCAGACCTGGATGGCACTTCAGGTAAGTTTCTAGCCTATCCATATTCATATTAGAGAGAATGAAGCTGAGGCCAAGAAACACTGATGTGATATGATTACGTGACTAATATGTACATAGAGCCAGAACTAGAACTTAAGGCTCCTGTACGTCAGTAAGAGTCTCTTTATTCTAATAAAAATAAAAAGTATCAACTATGTTCCAAAACTATATACACATATCTCATACTTTCTTAAAATTTTAAGAAGGCAGCTTGGCACTATAATTTATTTCAAATGATGAAATAAATTGAGTGACTTGCTGAACATGACATACGTAGCAAGCAGGAAATGTGAGATTCAAAACTAGGTCTGTCTGCTACCACATCTTATGCTTTATCCACTATGAACCCTGCTTTCATTGAAACAGTCCATTTTAAGTATTAATATTGTAAGAACTCTAATCAGAAAAGACAAAATAAAGCATATGAGATTGTTAATGAAGTTAAATTTCCTATCTTTTTAGATTAAAAATTCAGATGAAAAGATTTTATCAAAATACATCAGCAAGTCAAGTGTTCATATCCAATTTCCCAACAGAATCAGATTTCCTTGTTAATTCAGAGGATGGCTCAAACATGGAAGAATAGCAGATCTGTTGAATGAGCTATGCTGTGTTGAATAATCTGGATGATTATGGGTTACTCATGATCAATGAAACATCAGATGCAGATTCCATGACTCACTAAAAGTGGAGAGGTGTATGGATGAGAAAACATCTAAATCACTTCTTTCCATCTACAGGATGATTTCCATATGGCAAGTTTCCAAACCACAGACGTGCCCTGCTCCCACCATCCACTGAAATCTACCCAGGACTGAATTACTTAAAATACAAATTTACCACATCCTGCATTAAAACCTTAAAGTTGAGACATTCTCTAAACCTTGGTTACAGACTGGTTGGAGTTGCTGTCACTGTTTTACTCTCTACTTCCTATAGCACATTAGTTGAGTCCATGAGCCCTTCTGAGCCTCCGCTCTTTCTTCCATGTAAAAGACTTATAATGCCTATGCCATAGGATGGCTGAAAATTTAAAATGGATTACATACATGGAACAGCTAAAAAATAAAAATAAGGAAATTAAAACAAAACAACTTGGCCCAGGTTGGGCTCTCAGTTTAATTGGTTGGATTGAATTGATACATAGAAACTCAAGGGGGTACTAGAAAGACTGAGTCACTTATAGTTTATCATAAATATAGCACTTTGCATATAATAACATAAACAGGAGTCAGGGAAAAGATTAGAGATGACTCCCTATGGGTTCTATTTCTTATAAA
The DNA here is from genome assembly GCF_030445035.2 of Dasypus novemcinctus. NCBI lineage: Eukaryota > Metazoa > Chordata > Mammalia > Cingulata > Dasypodidae > Dasypus > Dasypus novemcinctus. Next base: position 29,762,298 of record NC_080678.1, on the reverse strand, counting down.
TGCAATGCTAGTGAGAACCATTTAAATTAACTACAGCATAAAAGAAGGCATAATAAGAGATACTAATCATTGTCATCTGCCTAACAAGGATTTTGAAAGGATTAATGAGCTATGGATGGTATACTACTTAAGAACTCCTAGGAAGTAAGGATATACTATATATACACACACATAGCAACTAGCACATTATGTATTACTGCATAAAATTAAATCAGGGTGCACACCATTGTGGCTGAGTGGGGCAGGAGCAATACAGTTTTGCTCATGAGTGTGTTCCAGGCCAAAAAATTCCACACATGTTCTCTTACCTCTAGCACTAGTCCCCATTAGGTCAAATAAGGACATAATGGAGGAGAGTCACAATGCACATCTGCATAATTTGACAACTGTAGTATGTCCACCTGTGAAGGGTAGGGTGGAAAAGGGAAAGAGGCAAGACTGCCAACCAGAATTCCTGAGAAAACTCATGGGCAGCTATTTAGTCCACTGGGTTGCCAAAAGCAGTATACCAGAAATGGGTTGGCTTTTACAAGGGGGATTTATTAGTTGTGAAAAAAGAATTTTTGCGTTATTTATTTGATTAAATCAGTGTTGAAAAACACTATAAAATCATAGCCCATGTAATGAGTGCTGAATGACAGGGAAAATCCTGGGGATATTCTCATAGTATGTACATCAATAAATGCATTATCATGATTTGCCTTAGTGTAATCTATATCTGTGTACCACAGGATTTCATAATGTGCAGATAATTATTTTTAAATGTCCATGACTTTCATTTATTGAAAATACAGAAATAAGTACAACCAACTAATGTGTACCTCTCTGGGAAGGTTTCTGGCAATTAAATTACATGTGAACACATTGTGAAAGTTACTAGGCTGTATAATCATTGCATAGGCCAAACAATAAAAATCTCAATTTCATAATTGAATTTCCAATTTTTATTTTATTTTCTTTCTAGACATCCGTGGTTTCCATGGTTTCTTGCCTGCTTTATAACAGTTTGGAGATCTTTTTGCATTTTTTAAATGGTCATGCGCTATTTTGATCCAAGCTTTCTCCTTATTCTTTGGGCAAGATAGTTTTCACGTTCAGCTAAAACTAGGACAGATCCCTCAGATTCTAGACATGCAGTCTTTTCTGAAAATTCTAAGACCTCCTTAGCTATAGTCAAGACCACTGACTTTCACCTTTAACTAACTGCTCTGTTTCTAGCAGAAGCCTATCCTCAAACCCCAGTGCCAGCCTCCTGTAATCCAGCAATCCCTTTCCTCTCTCCAAAAATGGAAGGCCAAGTCTTTATTTGGGGTCTTCACTAGAGGCATCAGGCAATGGGCGAGTGCAGGTTGCTGTCACTGAGATATAGCTGATCTTCCTAGAACTGGTCATGGCTCATTCACGGGATGGAAAGTTGCAGCTCTTGGAGTGCACGCATGCAGTCTTTTAGAAGATGCTGGAGTGCGCTATCCTGAAACATGCACTCCCAGGTCCCCACCCACCCAAACAAGGAATAGCCTAAAAGCACCTATTGGAGATTACCTTAATTTTAAACCATTTCACCAGGACATCCCAGACACTTTATAACTTGCCCCCTCTCCCACTTTGACCTGGTATTCAGCTCCACACATTGTCACCAAAATCAGGGAATAGGGATTTGTTTGGAGTCTAGTCATGGAGCACATACGCTACATGAAGCTAGATCTCCCAGAAGAAGATGGTGAAAGTTTGCAGACCTCTCAAGTTCAGAAACTTGACTGGTCCCTTTCTCTAACAGATTACCCAGTCAGCTTTAGATCTTTTCCTTTGCCCCCTGCCCCGTCAAATCTTACAACCCTTTCTGCTGTGCTGGCCAGACCAGGGGACAGTGGCTTGTATGTGAGGTCGCCTCAGCTCCTGAAGCAGACAGCCTCGTCCACGTCTCTTGCTGGAGCCCAGGATCCTGCTGCCCAACCTCAAAAGGCCTCTCGGGGTGCTGCTGTTCAAGCCCTCGCCCACCCACCCTTCCCTGCTCTGCCCGTTTTAGCCCACCCTGGCTGGGGCAGGTAACACCAGAGAACAACTTTGTGCTCAGCAGGTAGCAGGGGTGTGGCAGGAGCACTGCCTTGCCACTCCCTGGTGAGGGGAGCCCTCTGTGCTCAGATCCCAGGGCAGGACCAGTCCGGGTACGGCAGGGGACACCCAGGTGCCATGGGTGCAGAGGACTAAGTGCCCGGCGCTAGTGAGAAGTGCGCTCGGGCTGGCTGGGGGGCGGGGGCAGTCGCCTCTGCCTACTTTTACCATCGTGAGAGCGGAGAGGAGAGGAGAGGGCTCCGAGTCGAGGTGGCGGTGCAGGGTTTTCCTGTGACCAGCTGTGGGGGGCAGCTGTCCAGGACCCCAATTCCATCCAAACTGGGCCGCGGCAGAGGCTGGCAGAGGCAGCGCTGGACAGGTGGTGGTCATAGGGTGCCGAGCACAGGTTTGGACACTAGAGCAGTGGCCACCCGGGGCCGGAGGATGGAAGCCGGCAGACTGGAGCGGTGACGGGAAAAAGGGCCGTGCGGGAAACGCACCGCCCACCGCAGCTGCGGGAACCCAACCCGCCTCCAACGCCCACTTTCTGCTGCCTCCAGAGACCCGGTGCCCTCTGGACCCTGCCTGGAGCCCACACGCACCTCTCAGGGCTCCCAGAGCCGTCACAGTGCCTGGGAGGGGGAGGACAGATGCTCTGTCATCTTAGTCTCAGTTATTGGACACCTTGACTTGATTCTCAGAACCCAAGCTCGGGTGGTGTTCTCACCTGGGGGAGACTCTAGAGAGGCAGCAGCAAAAAAACTGAATGAACGATCACATGCTCAGGTACACACACACACACACACACACACACACCAAGGGAGTAGGAGATGAAAGAGCAAGAGCGCTTCCTTCCCTTCAGGTACATACAGTCTACAGGGGTGGGAGGTTGTCATAGAAATCAAAACGTGACAAAAATACTGAATATAAGATTTGGGGGATGCATAGAAGAAGAAAAAAGTCACAGTCACTTGAGAGACAATAACCGGGAAAATCTCAATGGGGTAGGTATTGATGGAAAGATTTTAAAAAATTAACATAAAAAATGGGTTAGTTTCAGTTCCAAGAGATGAAGATAGAAAACTAATGCATTGTATTTGGATTCAAAAGCAAAGTGTATCTGGAAAAAAAAAATTAGATCCCTTCCTCAGTTTAGTTGGGCATGTATAAAATAAGAGTAATAGACTTCTGGACTTATTAGAATGCTTTGGGTACTTAGGGTGTACCTATAAATAGTAGTTAAAACATTAACCTTGTAATTCATGCAATGATGATTAATATTGTCATATCTGATTCTTATATATAAAGCTCCTGCCTACATCACATAGTCTTATAACACAAAGTATGAGTTCAGTGCACAAGTGATGTGTCAGTGCCATCAAAACACTCCTGAGAGGAAGCAGACTTTTATTTCTTTAAAAAGGAATATTATTGCCTATAATCAATAAATTGCATATTCCAAGTATTTTCAGGAATGAGAATGACTCTGGGTTAAGGATCCTAATTGGGATCTATACAGCGTGGAACTGATAAGCCCAGATTGCAATGGAACCGACCACCAGGAGAACTCCTGAAATTTGCACTCTCCCTGAATATGTGAACTAACCACCACAATAGACACCAAATTCTCAAATGTCTAGTCACTTAATGAAATCATTGTCTCCCTCATTTGATTCCCATTATTTGTACAGCAAAGGTAATATGTCTAAGGATCTGAGGGCCAATACATAAGGTCGGGCAGCAGAGTATCTACTGGGAGCTCATATGCAGTGGTCATTTCTTTAAGATAAGATGTGTCAATTTAGCTGTGATTGGCATAAAGTGATCAACAAAATAGAATTTGTCATTACCATCTACTCACTTTTCCCTCCTTTTACCATTGATCATACAGCCATTTTTTTTTCTTTTTAACAGAGGAGCAGCAAACTATAACCTGGGTCCAATCTGGCCAGCTGTTGCATATAAAGCTTTATTGGAACATAGCCATATTCATTGATGTATCTATTTTCTATGAATGTTTTCATACTACAATGACAGAGTTAAGTAGTTATGACAAAGATTGTATGGCTACAAAGCCTACAATATTTACTATCCTGGTATTTTACTGAAAAAGTTAACCAACCATGGCTGTATGCCATGGTATTCAATAATTATCTGTTGATTTTGCTTGATGATTTTACTAAGAGCTGTCACTAATACGATATCATAAATGCCCTGGTAAGAGAAAATATTTTTTTTCCTTTTTGCCTCATCAACATTCTATTTCTAATTCCTAATACAAAATGTAGAATACAATTAGGAATTTTCATAATTCATAGTAATTCAATTTAATAACTATGGATATTGTGAGAAAGAGAAAGAGAGGAAAAAATGAATATTTGTGGAATTATAGAATAAAAAGAATTAGCAGAGGCAATCTGATTTAATGAGCAAATGAATAAAGCATAAAAGTAATTAAAAACAGTTTCAGTAATCGATAAAAGAAAGGTACCCGATATGTCCCAATTTAAGCTGTCTATGACCATACACTTATTTCCCAGAAACAAAAAATTTATCAGTATAGCTAGCCCTTTCACTGAGACACAAGACAGTAGAAGAGTTGCTTAGAACTTTGTGAATTTCACCTTAGAAAATATTTTATTCATTTAGCAAATAGTGTCTTAGAAATATCTTTTGTGGGGTAGCCATATTCTGTGAGGAACAGCAAGGAATATTCGTTATTTGAAGCTAAATGATACAGCCAGAAGACAGAATGTGTTTGAATGGCTATTGGAAAGTGTTACAGCCTAGACTTATCTCTCCCTTCTAAAAGGGGTATAGAAATCAACACGTTTCAGAATAAATATAAAAATCTCCAGTAAAGGACTATTGTTAAAGAATTATTTGTTTGTACTGATATGATCACTTGAAAGCATCAATTTGAATCTTTGTATCCGTAATTTACTAAACTGTATTATTATGTCATCTGTCTTAGATATTGTATCATTGCAAATATTTTAAAGCTTAACAATTTTACAATGATTACACATATATGATTTTGTATACAGCTAAGTAACTTTTGGAAGCACTAAATAAATATGTGTACTTTCAGTCCATAGCTAAGTCTATCTGGCATACAATAGTATCATGACTAAGTATTTCCCCTGACATTTGAATTGCCTAAATCCCTGGCTCCCCGATTACCATAAAAATGCAGATAAACATTCGCAACTAAAGCAAAAAAAGAAATAGTTTTTGTTTTAGCTAATAATAAAAGACTATTTTGTTTTTAAATAGGATAATACATTGTGAAAGACTTAGATCAAACAAATAAATAAATAAAATTCAACAAATAATGGTAGTTCGCACTCTCTCTAATAGGCTCTTTAGCTCCCCACCGTACCTCTTTCATCAGAATGTCATTTGGGATCTCCTGGCCTTATGGTGATCTAGATAAGATTGCAGTATGTAGTATATGAAAGTGGTTGTTGACCATTAGACTGGAGAGTTTAGAGAAGGCTGGACGATTGAGAATCCTGAAAGCCAAGATAAAGATTTTGTTCTTTATTCTGTGGTCCAAAGAGAAATTACTCAGACACACTGTAACACAAAGACTTTTCTTATCTCCTGACACCACAGTTAAAATGAGTACTTCTCTATTCCTGGAAGGAGCTTTAAGGGAGATAAAATCCAGGTTGTTTCAAAGCCCTCTTAACAGCATCTCTCAGTCTGTAAGAACCAATTTAAGTGTATTTCCCCAAAGTAAGCAGAATCAATAACTGCAAAAGAGTGGGGAGTCACATTCATATTTTGGGCTGTGTGACAAGCACCATATTCTATGTAAACATGAAGATGTATGAGGGATGGACTTACTTTCCCCAGTGGTTGACTATTCATTCCATCCTTGACAGATGGCAGAAAAGTACCTTAAAAGAAAGAACCCATCATCCCAACCCAGGGTTCTCTCCTCTTACTCACTGTATGCACCTAACTTCATTGTGTCTGTTTCCTTCTATTTATAAAAAGATTTCATTGGGTTTGTGGGAGGAATTGAAGGAGATCACCAGTGCATCCCTCTTAGACACTTAGTCCCACTCCCCACACATAATAAATTCTCAATTCTTATTATAAATACACAGTTGATAGTTACTATCTCACTATTACTAGTCTCCATTGACACTCTAGGAAATGCTACCAAAAGTATCCTGCAAAAAGCACAAAGTCTGTAAAGGGAGAGAGGATGGAGTCAAGGGTTAACGATGACTTCCTTAGGCCAGAGTTATCCTCATTCGCACAAGTGACCACTGGCTGCTTATGACAAGAGAATGCTTCAAGTATTCTGATGCCACCGAGGGACTGTGTCTTCCAGGCAGGGATATTTGTACTCATTCCCCACACACTTTACGGAATGCATCTGGTATGTGGCAATTATCATCTTCCTGTCACTGTTAAAATTAATAAATAAATAATCAGCATGGATAAAAATGCCAGGTCACATTCACTGAAACATGGCCACCTAACAGCCTAAACACCCAACAGTTTTTCACTTCAGCTACTCAGAGGAGTTGAGGACTTTGCTGGCATGTGGCCCTCATTGGGCTATGCTATGACATTGTGAGGTACTCTAAGGACATAAGCCTGAGTCACTCATCAGTTTCTAAAGACCATCATAGAACATCACATGCACCCCAGCCAGGCAAATGAGGTCTTGATAGATGAGGTCAGTGAACTGTCACAGCTCAAATCCTAAACAGGGAAACTATTATTAGAATAGCATATATGGGGGAAACGGACTTGGCCCAGTGGTTAGGGCAACCGTCTACCACATGGGAGGTTCGCGGTTCAAACCCCGGGCCTCCTTGACCCGTGTGGAGCTGGCCCATGCGCAGTGCTGATGCGCGCAAGGAGTGCCGTGCCACGCAGGGGTGTCCCCCGCGTAGGGGAGCCCCACGCGCAAGGAGTGCACCCCGTAAGGAGAGCCGCCCAGCGTGAAAGAAAGTGCAGCCTGCCCAGGAATGGCGCCGCCCACACTTCCTGTGCCACTGACGACAACAGAAGCGGACAGAGAAACAAGACAACAAGACGCAGCAAAATAGACACAGAGAACAGACAACAGAAGGGGGGGGGTTATTAAATAAATAAATTTTAAAAATCTTTAAAAAAAAAAGAATAGCATATATGGTACAAAAATATAGACATCCAAATATATGATAACTGGAAAACTATCAGTTTTTATTTCATGCTTACATAGAAGTATTGGGAAGCTAAATAGGTAAACAGTCTGAACCTCCTCCATACAATCATTCAAGATCCAAAGATGATAGAAACTCCACCATCTTCAAAATGTAGCTTTCAACATTTGCTTCATGGTTGTCTGGATTCCTATCAGTCACAGGGTGAGAAGAATATTATGTATTTGCTTCAGAGGCTATTTTAGGGTCTGTGCCCGAAAGTCTTTGACTTTACTTTGCTCACATCCCACTGGCGAGAACTCTGTCAGGTGACATATCGAACTGAAAGGGAGGCCTTAAAATGTAGTACTGTGCTCAAGAAGATAAGCAGAATGTAGTTGATCATAGCAGTTCCTGATAAAGTAACTAAGCAAAGAACTGTCTCCTCCTTTTTCCATATTGGGAGGCAGAGGTTAGAGCTGAGACTTGTATTTAAACTAATCACCAAAGTGTGACTGAAGACAATTCTCTTAGCTTTTCTGGGCCTCAGTTTTCTCACCTGTAAAATGGTGATGATTACATGCCTGAGCATCAGGGTTTTTATGAAATTAAATGGATACAGTGCTTACTGCTAAATAACTCTCGAGACTAAGATTCTCAAAACTAAACATAACAGTGTATATGAATAATAGACTCTCAATAAATAACACATATTAGAGGAGGAAAGAGGCTTTCACATGGGTAAAGAGTCCATGTCAAAGTCTTATTTCAGCCTTGGAGAAAATCATATCTTCTTTACTAATCATCTACTCAAAGATTCATATTAATTTACTCTCTCCATGAGATGGATAAATGCATATATCAGTTAGAATGGATCCTTAGACGTAATTCAGTTCAAATACTCTTTATCTTCCCTGTTCTACAGTACCAAGCAAGAATCCCCCCACTGAAGAATCCTTTTTGATGGATATTCATCTTCCACCCAAAACTCAGAAGAAACTGACCTTTGCAAATACTAAGCCAGAATATATTATAACTGGAATGAATATGTTACATAGCCATATTTAGGGTTTTCCTGTATTACGAACAGAAGGAAAAGTAGACTGCTTCTCACCAACAGGGCCTATTATGCTATTCTGCCTCTTCAAATTCTGCCCACTGTTCAGGTTCCAGCCTCACCTACTCCATGAAGTCTCATTGATTCCTGATTGCACAAAAGATTTATTATCTGAATGACTTACTTTCTCTTTATGATACTAAAATTAACAATTTATACCATTTTGTTTCTACTTTTGAGCCTGTTTTGGAATAATGTAGCCTGTTTCTACCTTTGAGCCGGTTTTGGAACATTTTGAAGTGTCACATACAGTTATGGCTTTTTTCCCTAAAATATAGATGTAATCACTTTATTTCTTTGCATAAGAATCTTTGCTGGTTCACTGTGTGAAATTGTTCATTGCAACTCCAATTGTCCACTCTTGCTTTATTGCATAGTTTTACTCTTACACAGTGTTTCACAATCGAATACTATACGTTCCATCCTTCCTTGAACATGAGAATGGTAATGTGACTGTATCCTTATCAATGAATATGAGTAGAATTTATTTGTAGCAATTCCTGAGCTTTCAATTACAAGGACTGGGCATATATCCTCCTAGTACTTTCTTGAAGTTCTCTGGGAAATTACAAGAACTGGAAAAGCCCCCTTGGATCTACATGATGAACCAACAAATTAAGGATGACAGAATCATCCTGCTAATGCTGAATTACTTACCCTCTATTTATTATGCATGAGAGAATAAAGGCCTACCTTTTAAGCCACCCATATATTGGCATCTGTTATAATAGCTTAGACTGAACGTTAGACTAATATTTTTCTTATTCCATACAGAAAAGGCTGCAACATCCTCTACATGTTATTCAAAACCTTTGGTGCTTTCTCCTTATCTTCTGACACCAAACCCCCATTCATTTCCATCCTTAAACTTCAGTGTAACCTATGTATCAAAACATTCACCTCTTCTTGATATGACCCTGTATCATAATGTTATTATACCTTTGTTCATACTCTTCCTACTCCTAGAATGCCGTGCTTTTGCTTCTCTCTTCCATCTCTGTCCTTTCAAGAAAAATATCAAAGGCACATTTTCCAAGAAGCTCACCATATCATCACAATAGAATTAGTTCATATTATTTTGACTATTGGCTCTCTACTAATACCTATTATGTGTCATTTTCATTGAGATATACAGTTGCCTTATATACTGGTTTATGGAAGTCCGGAATCTAATGGATCTATGATCCAATTCTGTGGTATTCAGAGACATACACTAAAATGGGCCTAAATCAAGGACGGTTAAATGATCTTGTGTCATGTCTGGAAACTTGGCCCTCTTTCAATTATAAAAACATGGAGGCAGATAATACTTTATTTTAATCTTGAATCTTCCTCCATGTTTACCACAGTATTCTTCCCATAACTTACTGAATTGGATTGGTTTGCATTGATGGTATGAGGTAGAGATGAAGAACCATGCAATTAATTATTTTTTCTGTTGTAGAAACAAATGTAATAGTCAAAAAAAAAAAGACAATGATAAAATATTTATGTTTCAAGATGGTTGTGAGACTGAAAAAAAATTCCTCTAAATTTACTTTGTTCAGTGTTTTCACAAGGATATACTCGATAAACACTAGTTTCTCTTCCTGTCTGTGGCAGAATTGAAGTGAAAATGTGGAGAAGTTTCAAATTGTCATTGTTTGGTCTCAGCTAGTAATATCTAGTTGCCTTCTTCAACTGGCAAGGCAGTGAAGGGTGAGTTGTAAACCTCATATTTAAAGTTTAGGGTGACATGATTTTTATCCGTGGCAATAATAGCAAATTCAAAGTTCCTCTAAATGACTATGTAATTATAATAAATATATTCTGCCAGATAGGAAGTTCACCTTATTAAATTTGGGTCAATTCCAAGAAAAGCAGAAAGCTTTGCAAGTAAAGAAACTATCATGTACAACAAGACCTCTATTTTCTGTAGTATAAGAAAAATTAGGTGTGGTGATTCCTAAAGTCTTTGCAGTTCTAATACTCTGTCATTCTATGGCTCCAGTAAAGGACCCAAAAGACATCCAAACATAGGGCTTTATGGACATTTCCTTGGACATTAGCCATCTACTAATCAGTATTTTTTCCCTTCCTTTTCTTAATATTTACAGATTCCAATCTTTGAAAATAATGCCACCAGTTTAAAATGGACATTACAGTTTTATATCTTTGCATTTTATTTGTTGTCCTCCACGGTGTATTTTGTGGGGAAAATAGAGACATCCAAAAACAGACTGGTTGTAGTGGGCAAGGACCACCACGGGGTTGGGAGGGTAAGAGAAAGGCAGAAGAGACCCCATCAGGAATGGATCCTGCAGGGTCCACCATGGGTTAGAAGTTTTGACTAGACATCATCTAATATTCCCATTCAAGGATTTTGTACCCGAAGAGTTCCCTTAATTTTTCTAAGATCTTTTATCATTAAAAGATATGCAAGCCCCAAAATGATTTTTTGTGTGTACAATAATATCATATGAAAAAATATAGCCTTGGGATTATTTATAGCCTTAAAATTAAACAGAGAATGGAAAATTATAGACCAAATAAAATAGCTGTTCTAATAGTATTCTTAATATAAGCTTGACTCAATCTTGAACTTTGGGACAGGTTTTTACTACTTTTAAATTTTGGTCTCAGATTCAAATTCTCCCTTGAGGAACTCAAAAGCACAGTATTCTAGTTTTACTGAATGTTTCCTTGAAATTGAGTTATTCTCCTTTTTGAAAAAGAATACATTATAATCAGGTAAAAGTATCAGTTTGTTACTCAGCCTTATTGGAGGAACACACCCACTCCAATCCTGAATTCCAGAAGCAGTTTTGGTTCCCAGCAATACTTAAGACCCAACTCAAAAATTATCTCCTTTACGAAACATTTCCTGGTGCTCCAGGAAAGAAATTAGGATCTCACTATAAAACATCACTCTTATTCTCATAGCTAATTGCCACCAACAGATTACAAATTTCCTGCAGGAAGGATTATAATAAATTATTTCTGTTTACACTACATGCTGAGCAGGGACCTGCACTTGTTACATGTTCAAAAAATATTTATTTTAAGAATTGGTTCCAAAAATTCTCTCAGCAGAGCCATCTTTAGGTAATTAGGAATTCCAGATATTCTACCCAGACTGAAACAATGTTTCACCAGGTTGATATCACTCTGTTAGTTTTCCAGAATAACTCAGCTGTCATAACTTTCATTTAAACCACATCATTTTCGCTGGTCTTTCACATTTAGAAAGGCATGCTGGCCTCTTCTTCACCTTCTCCTATCTAGTATCTTACACCAAAAATCAGTCCTAGACTCTCAGAATTTTCCTTTTCACTAGTTCTGAAGCCTGAATATTTATGACAAGTACCATCTTGGTCATAAGTATTTTGATTAAGTTTTTCTAGGACCCATGTATCACTTTTTCTTAACATGTAGCAAGTGATTGTAATGTTAAGCTGGGTTTGAGAATCACTAATTTAGTGATTTCTTACCTGCATACCTTGTGTTACACAGGTAAGAAAACTCGTTAACTATTACAAGTGAAGAACTCAGAGCTACAGGTGCCAAGTGATTCCATCTGTAAAATCTAGCTAGTAGAGCAAGTGTCCTGGTTCATATTGCTTTTTATTGCAAATTTAAGTTTTATGTTGTAAAATTTCAAATATACAAAAGTAGAGAGAATAATATGATGAACCTCCATGTAAGCATCACCCAACTTCAACAGTTATCAATGTAAGAACAATCACAGGTCAGGTCTATACCTAATTTTTCTGGGGTGATTTTTTTAAACAAATCCAAATCACCTGTAAATATATCTGCATATATTGCTAAAAGATTGGGACTCCTTTTTAAAAACATGATCATTATACAATTATTACACATTTTTTAAAAAGCAACAATATTGAATCTATTTTTTGAGAAGCTGTGAGTTTACAAAATCATTGATTTTTAACCAATGCAAGCATTCTTTCTCCTCTTATCACTAAGTCATGACAGCCAATCAATGTTTTCTGTAGCCCACACTACATACACATTCACCACCTCTCCAGAAAACAAACACAGTTCTTCAGAACTCACAAATGTGATGTTCATTAAAGGCATCACTCTCATTTGGTGTGAGGAACAGCATTTGTTTTCATGACAGAATTTAACTCCATTTCACAACAGAGATGCGCTTGCTAGTCCAAACTCTAAGCAAACTGGCCATAATCCCAGAGTAACCACATCGAAAATCTGTCCTAAATTTCTCCTTCTCAGAGTTGTTGCTAGGATTAAATAACATAATACATGTAGAGCATTAAGCATAATGGTCTTGATACAGGTTTTTCTTTTTGTTGTTTTTGTTTAACTGGCAGTAAGAATCACTATTATCTTAAATTACATTTTCTTTTTTTTTTTCTTTATCTATGATAATGGTGACGACAGATCAGTGCTGTTTCTACTCTAAATAATAGTCAATTAGATGTTCAGCATCCAAATGGGAAAGAAACCTACTTTTATCTAAAGACTTTAAGGGATTACACATTTAGAGTTTCATTTACTTTTCACATTAAATCAATGCAGTATCCTTTATTTTCTCTAGTTTACAGATGGGCGCACTGCACCTGAGAAAGGTTAGTTTATCATACAACTCATGTGTCAGTCTAGGTTTCCTCAATGTTATGTGCTTTGTTTACTCCAGACTTTTGTTTTGTTGTGATATTTTGCAAGATGGGTCAGATTAAATGCTTAGGAATCCAACTGTTATAACCCTGATGTTTTAGGTCAACATGACAACTTTCAACAATCACAGTGTCCACCAACAGGGACATTTCTGAGTTTCCAGATACATAAGTAATGGAATTTATATCATAAGACTCTGTTTAAAGCCAGGTTGGCCTCGTGGTCTCTTTCCCTTGATTGTGCTTCTCACACTACCTACAATGCTTTCTTTCTTCTGGCTGAGTATTCCTGTCCTTAAGGCCCAACGCAAGCTCCACTTCTCTGAAGTGGTCTGCATCGGCCTTTTTAGATTGTTCCTCTGGAATTCCATTTTCAGTCATGGTCTGAACTATGCGATTTAGCATATGTCTTTTCTCCAGTCTCCTTTACTTGAAAGTAACAGTTAACATTAAAAATAAACTAAGCAAGGGAGGAGAATGTTTTAGAAGGACACACGTGTATCTTCTGAAACCACAGCTGGATCTTGGATGGTCTTAATGCTAGATCTGGAAGACTTCATGAAACATGGCTGCTAACTACTCTCACATACTTTTTTCTCTTGGGACTCACCTCTACAGAAACAATCCATACAGAACTGCTTTCAGCTGCCCCAAATTTAGCAGGGCAGTGAGTGACAGTCTACCACTGGATAAATAAACATTGAACAAATCTTAATTTATCTGACTCATTGAGGTAATTATCCCTTGAAAACATCACATCAACATACACACATAGATACTTTTTATTGTTTCATGCTTCTGTTTTTCTAAAATATTCTGCTACAGAAACAGAGCACAAGGTCAATTTTTCTTTATATAAAGAGGCCCCTCTGGCCAAAATAGGAGGAAAGGTAGAGAGACAGAGAATGAGAGAGAGAGATTGAGAAAGAAAGCAGATAGAAACTTGAGAGAAATGTTTGTGCTTTGTCCCAGTTCACAAGCTTTTATTGAATTCTTATTATAAGGGGAGGTGCTATGCAGAACGTTTTGTGGAATGATGAGAGATAAACAACATACTCTCCCTTCCAGGATTTCACAACTTAATGGTGAAAAGATACATGAACTCAGATACATGGAGAAGTGCCATAAGGCCTCTGGAGACAAGAGAATCTTGCTACCCAGGGAAATGGGGTGACTTTTTGTCATTGAGAAATATGGAATTTTTTTTTTAGTTAAGCCAGTAAAAATAATTTATTGGAAAATGGGGGAAAATAACGGAGCTTACTGAGAAGTGGGAGAAAAGGACAGAAATACACACCAAGATTTGATGAGGGTGCCTCCAGGCAGAGAGAGCCAGATATGGCTTGTGTGGCTACCTTATAAGCTATTAATAATTCCTCCACTTGCTAATGTTTTGGGGAGGGGCCCCAGTTGTTTGTGGTTCTGATTAATTACCCCACCCTTCAGTTCCCCAGGGGGCCCAAGTTGAGGCCCCTTGAGGATGTATGGGGCTTCCCCTTGATGCTGAATGAGATATCATTCCAAATAGGGTTCTTATGGGATCCTTACGGAAGTCTCCTTGGTGGTGGTCTTTCCCTCAGAGGATTTTCAGGTGGGGTTTCAAGGCCACGTGTTTCACATCATGTTGTCTGTCGGCCATGTTGAGGCTTGTCTTCTTGTTTCCCTGTACTAACCTGCCTCAACTCCCCACTCAGAGAGGTCACGCCCTTATTCTTAAGTTGGTGCTGAGGGGCAATGGTCATTCTTCTGTAGTTACTTCCTGCTGGTTACGGCAGTAGTCCCTGTGTGATAAGGTGTAAACTTCTCTGGCTATCCTATTGAGGTTGAGGAAAGACCGACACCATAGTTGGAACTGAATGAAATCCCCACATGACTAATAAGGTGTTGATTCTGTAAGAAATAAAATTAATTAGAATTTTGAAGATACATGGTCCTACTAAAAGGATAAAGAAGATGGTGGTAGGTGGGCCCAAAAAGGAGGCCAGCCATGACATACTGGAACACTAGAGTGAGAGAGGCCAGATGACTTGAGAGGCTGCATCCTCCTGAAGTTGATGGAAAACAGCATTCTTCCTTGAGTTCTTTTATGCTGTTTGTTGACTCAAGAGAGAGATTGTGGTAGACCTGCTGGGTTTGGGTATAAACTGCCAACCTCAGTTCCCACAGCAGTGGTTATGCTTAGGACAGCTAGGAGAGTATGCAGAGGCACTGCCCTAGACATAAACTCACAAAGACAGTTAATATCATCCTGAAATCCAAACTACTTTTTTCCCCAAAGCAAGCCTGGTAAAGGGCTCAAGTGCTAATGTTATACACTCATCATATACCATGTTAACACTTTCATTTAATGCTTATTTGTGGTTTTATTATATGCTCATTTGTAGTAGCTGATATTATGTTTTATTAGTGTTCTGAAAACACCTCACATCTCAAATGTGCCTGCAGAATAATGAAGTTGAATTATTGAGTTTTTAAAAATATATACCAGACTTTATGCATTTATCTTATGAAATGTGTCATCTGTAAAATGGAAATGTAACACTTCGTATTATGTATTAGTGCTTGCATATTATGTAAAGTTCTTAAGTTTACATCTAGTGAAAAAAAAGCCTTTCCATCAATCATAGTTCTAAATGCTAATGTCTTTATAGAATTGTCCATTCTTGTCTAAAGGGCATCTAGATATATTCGAAGAAATTGCAATAATAATCCATGGTACTTTCATTATTCTCATTACTTTACTTTATGCTTTCGCATGCCAGCCTCCAAATTATCCCATCCTCACCATGAAACCTTACCATCAACCATCTTCTAACTTCTTTGAGTACAACTTGCTTTACTTTTCAAATTTTTGGCTTTCCTTTTCAAAATGTAATATGTCCAGTTTTGTGCCTGCAAGACTGGTCATGCCTGCTGGGTTGAATGAACTATTTCTCTGCAATTAATTCCAAAGTTGTAATCCCTTCCTCTATGTGCAACTCAGAATGTGACATCTCTTTTTTGCCTGTTCCAATACTGCCAAACCCCTTGCCCACAATGTGCTTGGCAGATTCACAACTGAGAAATATCTGGGTATAGAAATCCTAAGCCTCGTTAATGAGAATGGCATGGCTAAAGCATCACTATTAAGAGCTGTATAAGCTGATAATGGTCAGAGGAAAAAGGGGCTGAGTGAGGGGTCACTTAGGAGAAAAGGAAATACCATTTTGGATTTTGTTTTCAGCGTAGTAAATAAGTCAGCATATTTCAGCCAACATTGGAAAACTGGAAACAGTGAATGAGACAGAACAGATTACCAAGAAGTTATGCCCCAGGTTTTTCCTGTAATATTGTCTGAAGAAATTTAAGTATTAAAATTTTCCAACATATTTTATTAACCTCAAACTTCACCAGTCATCATAGCTGATGTCCTATTTCTTATGGTAGCTAAAATAAAGTTGCTCCTCATTTCTCTTATTGGCAACACTATCATTCTCAATTTCTACAGATTATTTTTATTTGTTTAAATGTCCTTAATTTTAGATTGGCTGCTACAGATGAGAGCAAGCTACTGGAGGACAAGTCATCAGAGCAGTTAAAGTAACAGATAATGTTTAAATACCTTGAGCAAGTGAGGAGAAAACAAAGTCTTTGGCTCTATCCTGCCTTGAAATTCTTTAATTGGGAAACTTAGAAGAGTTTCAGGACCACAAATGGTCTTGATTTTGCTGAGTTAGAGTTGGAGCATTGAGGTAGAAAAGTGGGGACAGACCCATGAACAGTGCCCTAGGATAACATCAAGTAGCCTGCTGGTGAGGTAGTCTTATCATAAAGGAGCAAGGTGACCTATCAATACTAGTGGTCACTCACTCAAGTCATCATGCCTCAAATCTGCACCACTGAGAGATTTTTTGGGGACGGCATTATGGTTCCCTTCTTATTTCAGAAGCCTGAGACACCTCAAGGAGGTGACTTCGAAGATTCAGAACTTTACATATCTCTTCAACCAATGGGATTCCCAAAATACAGTGATGGCAGCATGTCAAAAACAACTGAGCTCTGCCATTTGCACTTGCATTCTCAGCCAAAATTATTTGCCCAGTTGACTTCTGGTTAAATGACCTAGCAGCCAAATTCAGTATTGAGGTTCTTCCCCCTCCATTTCTAAGTTTTTCCTTAACTGTTGGTGTCCACTTTACACAACCTCTTGTGGTCCGCTTTCTCTCTTTGTAGGCTCAAATTCTGATGTTCTTTGGGCCAAAACTGTCTCTCTCCAGCTATTGCCAAACAGAATGTCTATCCATAAGAGTGCTTTCTCAGTTGTTTATATCTCCATGTAAATCAGTTAAATAAGCTTAAGGATTAGAGAAAAACATCTGATTAAATTGATTCATCTGGAAGTGTGAATGACAGATGGGTTTTGTAATTATATTTAATAATCTATTATTTAAATGAGTACTTAGTAATCCAATGTGAAGCCCTCCAGGAACATAGATGTACCTTTTTCATGGTTTTATATACCTCAGTGCTTGTCAAATGCCCTAACTAGAGTGGAGAGTTTTTTGTTTTTTTTTTAATTACATCTAAATGAATTTTAAATGAATTTCAAGTTCTTGAACTGGAACCAGACTCTACATTTCTGGGAAGTTTAATTGTGGTTTCTACTCCCAACTCCACCAAATTCTTAGAGAATATATTTTTGGGAAAGCTACTAAACATTTGTAAGTTACAATATCTCCATCTATAATAAAGCAATAATATTGATGAACATTTTGTCTATAAGGGACCAGAATTGATTTTTAATCCCTCTTGATTACATTGCAGTCTAATCCTCAACTGGTCTATGAACTAGGGTTTCTTTGATTCCAGATTGCAGGCAGATAAAAAAATAAACAAGATTTCCCAATAATTTAATCCCAATGATGATTTCATTTAGCTTGATTAACAGGGAGGGGATATCTTTGCCAAGATTAACTAGATTGGAGTTTCTAAATACACATCTGAAGATAATGCAAAATCAGTAGTTTCACTCTTATATCAAGAATGTATGGAAACTGGAAAAGTCCTCTGCTTCCTACAGAGATTGTTAGATTTAGTCAAAGAACATGCCATTGGTCTAGACTTTCTTGAGACTTAAATTGCTATAGCCAAGACTACCTCAGTACCATAACCAAGGTTTATAAAGAAATTCAGTAGCTCTAGTTTGCAAACTTGTCAATCTAGTATTAGGTAGTATTTCTTTGCTGGGTCAAATGGTTGATTCAGTAATCAGTTACTACAGTAGGCTTTCCATTTTGTAAATGTCCGATGAGGCTTGAGTGAAAAGACAACAGCTGGAGAATTCTCTGTTTTCTCTAGAAAGGCAGAGAGTGAGAAACTAGGAAGAGAGAGGGTAAGTCCAAGTGTGCTGCTGTGATGTCATAGAATCAATGAGCGTTGTCTCTCATTTGATCATTGGCAGGATGTGTACAATTATTATAAGCAATCTTTCACTAGGTTAGCTGAATCTAATAACAATGGGTAAGACAGAAACCTGATATCATACCTGTAGTGCCAAGGGAAGAACTCGGGGAGCCCCAACTGTACCTGCCATCAGTCTCTACCCCTCCAAAATCACCTGCACCAAATCTATTATCTAAGGAAAAATAATGTAGATTGAAAACAAGTTTTCCAGACCCCATTTCCAACCAGATCGCCTCTTTTTCTGTAAAGAAAATCAGTGATGCTCACTGTTTCCAACTGCAATTATAAAAATGATCAGAGTATCCAAAATATCCATTAATAAGTGACTGTACCCACTTGCCAGCCTCAGAAATGTGATAAAAGTTCTGAGCTGATGAGGTAACTATTGCTCAAAGTTTATTCATTCATAAATTGATAGACATTCAAATGGGACTCATCAAAGATAGTAGTTTGATTATAAATCGACTTTTCCTTATTATTTCATCCCTGGCTTATTTTGCATATGATCAGATTACAGCAACTTTTTCCTTTTAAATTTGGAGATGAGGGCAGATATTGTCAAACAAAAGCAAATTTTAGAGGGCAGTCTAGCATGGCTTCTAGTGAGTCATAAAGTTCATTAAACTTAAATGCTCAACACAATAGTTAAAACCCATCATAATTGGTATACTTTAGTTTCAATTGTATCTGATTATTATTGTGATGTTAATTCCACAATGTCAGCTATTGAAATTTTCCAGTGAAGAGGCATTTCTCTCCCAAAGAAATCGGGCTCCAAATCAAGAATATCAAAGATGATTTGTTCTGAGCCTCTATTTGAGGAAGGGGCAATTGTTTGGTGCCACTTTATTTAAAGAGCTCAAAGCAGTGTGACAGGTATTTGCAACTAGACAGAAGGAATGCTATGGAAAGAAAACTGAACATGAACCCAGGGTCTACCACAGAACAGCTGCGTCATCTTGGACAAGACACATTCCCTCTATAAAAAATACTGCTGAAAATGACTGAGTGTTGTCATACATCTGCACAATCCACACATAAGATTTTAATTTAATTATCCGCCCACATGCCTGAATGTCCGAAGTTTAACTTTATTGAATATAAAAAGCATGTTAGCTCCAATTTACATATGAAATGTACAGTAGTACACTGTACATAGTAGATACTCAATAAATAAGTAAAAGAAGTGCAATGGTTTCTTTGCCTCCATCCCACGGAATTATTATCTAAGTCTCTAATGAAATGATATGTATGAAAGATTTATGTCAACTCTAAGATACTGTACAAAAGTCATAAGTTATAATCTCCCAAGTAGACAAAAAATCTAAGTGAAAATCCACATGGTTGTTTATTAAATTTATGTGAATGAATCTATGTGCTGCTTATTAAAAATCTATGTCCTGAGGAGTCATAATTCAGCTAGCTGACCATGAAGATCATCTTATCCTCAGCTGAATAAGGAAGAGTGTGACCATATGTGTTTTTATAAGTAAGATATAGGGTTTGGAAAGATTAGGCAGGTGAGTAAAATGCTTTAAATCAAAATATACTTTAAAAAATAAATTTGCATTATTTATTCACTACAAGCCTAATTTTTATGTAACTGAAATCCAGACTTCCCTCCTATCTTGAAAAAGTTCAGCCCTGCCTTTCCCTGGAGGCTTCAGGTGCGCTGCTCTGTCCTCGCTCACCACATCTATCAAGGGAAAGCAGTTCTGTTGTTTTCTGGCCTTTTCTCTACTCTTATAAAATATATGAACAAAGACAAAGGGTTACATCTCACTGGTTCCTTCATAATAGCCCAAGAGAACATAAGATATCAGGAAAAGCAAAGAAAATGGGTTAGGTTAGGAGGAGGGGCAGGAGAGGAAGCCCTGCTTCTGAAGCCCCAGCACCAGATACCCTACAACTCTTATTAACATCCCAATCCCAATCCCAATCCCAATCCCAACTGCCCTTGGGGAAATCTTAATCTCCACCATGGTCCACCTGAATACACAGGTAAAGACAAGCAAAGGAGATGCTATCAAGAAGGAAAAAAAGGGAGTCGGACTTGGCCTAGTGGTCAGGGCGTCTGTCTGGCACATGGCAGGTCTCCGGTTCAAAACCTGGGCCTTCTTGACCCATGTGGAGCTGGCCCATGCGCAGTGCTGATGTGCACAAAGGAGTGCCCTGCCACGCAGGGGTGTCCCCGGCATAGGGGAGCCCCATGGGCAAGGAGTACGCCCCGTAAGGAGAGCCGCCCAGCGTGAAAGAAAGTGCAGTCTGCCCAGGAATGGCGCCGCACACATGGAGAGCTGACATCAACAAGATGATGCAACAAAAAGAAACACAGATTCCCGTGCCGCTGACAACAACAGAAGCAGATAAAGAGGACAACACAGCAAATAGACACAGAGAACAGACAACCGGGGTAGGGGGGAAAGGGAGAGAAATAAATAAATAAATCCTTTTTTAAAAAAAAGAAGGAAAAAAAAGGATGAAATTCTCAATACACAAACAGATAACAGAACCAGTCTTAGCACTGCTCTCCTAAGGATTGCCCAAGGATTATCACAAAATAGATTAACCAACTACTTAGAAAAATGTCTCCTTTCTAGAGGTTGGTTTCTGTCATTTTTTTGTAGATATATTTTGTAAGAATACAGATGTAAACAGAAAGACAACTCTTTTCTTTTGTGGGTAAAAGCTTCCTGAGGGAAGAGATGATGACTGGATTATTTAGCTGGCACAGCTAAGAATAGAATTTGGCACATAGTAGGCAATTAATAAATATTTTTTCATAAAAATGAGCAAGCGAATGAATATTAATAAAAGCACATTTAGAAAGAAGAAACACTACACTTGCTTGTGGGGGTAGGATATTGTGTTGCAGGAACATGGGGACAGAGAAAGGGATGAAATCTGGTGCTTAAAGCAGGATGTCAGAAGAGGTTTCTCCTTATTCTGGTGGTATATGGAATACATTCCTGAAACTCAAGCATTGAAAAAAACTTAAAGTTTATTCCTCAAACTTTTCCATTCTATAAGAGTACAACCTATACTTCTCTGTCCTGTATCACTCTTCAGTATTCACTCTTTTTCTCCTCTAATGAATATTAATATATCCTAAAATCTCACTGAGGAACATGAATCTAAACAGTAGATATAAATGATGACATATATCACCTCTCGGATCTCACTAGTAGTTCCTGATCCTTTCTCTAAAACACTAGTTCAGAGAGCTTTTAATGGTCTTTTTTAATAGCAGGCAATTCTAAGGTCAAAAAGGCTTGGAAAACCATGGGTTAAAGAAACCTGGACATTCTTTCCTTTCTTGTAAACATTTTTCAGGGGATTAAGTAAATGTCCTTGGTCCAGGGCAGCAGGAGAGAACGAGAATCTATTTTGAAGCATTTCTCCACCTTACTGAACAGGATTTTTTCTTTTTTGGTGTATCAAACTTATATAGTTTTATGAATGTTATAAAACTACACCTGCATTTATATACAGTGTAAGGTATAATTTAAGTGTTCCATATTCATGGAAATGAATTATCTTACTGTCTCAATGGAAAGTATATCAGGACATTTTCTGATGAAAAACAAACAAAAACTATTTAAGTCCAGAAGGTAATGTACCAGCTCCTGTAATTGTAAAGTCCAGGATTAATACTGGGGTAATATTTGTGTGGTTTGAACACCATCACCAAGATGCACTTCCTACCATGACTGAGCTCATTCCTGCTCTAATTCATGTGCTGACTGTATTTTCATACAGGCTTGTTTCTCATGACCAAAAAAAGAAAACTGAATCTCCCAATCTTATATCATTTTGGCTTCACCCCAGGCATCTGGTAAATGTCCAGGCTCTCATTGACTTGCATTAAATTAAATTCTTGTCCTTGGAACAATCACTATTTCCAGGTATACTGATGAAGTTATATCAGTTGATCTCCACCCTGGCTATACATTAGAATCATTTAGGAATCTTTAAAAAATGTTCATTGTTGGGACTTACAAGTAGGTAAGGATATATGGGATATATGGGAGAAGGACTTAGACATCCATTTAAACTTTTCAGATGATTCTAGTTTATATCCAGCATGAAGAACTATAGGCTTAGACTGTAGAAGACCTATCCTGTGAATAAGGTCAGCTCTTTCTATTCAAAGTCCATAGGCTAATAGCAGGAAAGGGATGATCCCACAGAAGAAATTCAAGCTAATATTTTACCATAATAAAAATCAATTAATGCTGAATATAAAAATGATATTTTTCCACTGTTTAAGGTGACCAAATTTGGTCCTTTCTTTCCGTTTGGTATACTTGCATATTCTACTTACATGGACATTTGGAAAGGGTAAGATCTTTCATGGGTTTCTATGGACAAATTGTTTAGAGGGTCAAATAGAGAGGAGAGTCTGAATGCAGGAAATAATTTGGTGGTTACTTCTTACTTGCTGTCAGGAACTTACAGTTTCTATATGAATAATAGATAACGAAGAAAGGTCTTTACTCCAGGTGCTCTTTGACAACTTGGTTTCTTTTATAGATATCTCTGTGAATTAATATCACCTTCATGTTCTCTTGAAATAAATACATTTTTAATGTCAAGTTACATTTTTTTTTAAGCAAAATGCATCCCCAACTTCATGAATTAGTATATTAACTCCATGTCTCATGGGCTGCCCTCGTTCACAAGCGGAAAAGTAAGTCAGAGCAAAGTAAAACACCAAGAAAAAAACAAAACAAAACACGCTGAGCCTTTAAATAACACCGGGAGACTTGGCTGCATCTATTAGAAAGGAGGAACTGTAGCTGACAACCGTACTCCAGTTACTGAAGATATCTTTGGCTTTTGAAAGAAGTGTTTGCTCTATCTTAACTTATATTTAACTTTGCCAGCATCTTGACTAGCTTTGATGGCTACTGGAGTTCAAGAATTTCTTGGTGGAGCTCAAGAACTTCTCTGTACTTGCTCTCAGGTCAACAGGGTGATTAGGAACTTTCCAAATCCACACAAT
Organism: Dasypus novemcinctus; assembly: GCF_030445035.2. NCBI lineage: Eukaryota > Metazoa > Chordata > Mammalia > Cingulata > Dasypodidae > Dasypus > Dasypus novemcinctus. The sequence goes on along the minus strand of NC_080678.1, from coordinate 29,738,892 downwards.
CACTTTTTCTTTTCTTCTTTTCTCCTGTCTGACTCTTCCTTGACCTCTTTATCAAAGGATGTTTACAGGGGAAATAAAACCTTACCAGAGGGACCCTTCACACAATTCATTTATATCATGTGAAAATCTATAGACCCAAGACAAAATAGATAGCCAAACATTTAAAATATTAGAATCACAAGCTATTTGGAGGTGAAGTCATGGTAGAGATTATTTGGATCAACTGAATATACTGATGGAATAAGTGAAAAACAAGAGAGGAAGGCAATGGCTCAAAGTTATAAAAGCTACATTTGTGAGGGAGAGATTATTGTCTCCTTTTATGATGTGAACCTGAGGTTCACAGTGGTAAAGCCACTTAAGGCCACTCAGCTATCCCACAACAGAGCTTAGATTTGACCCCTGACTTTCTGTCATTCAAGCTTGTGTTCTCCCATTGCACTGTGGTGCTTGAGATTTACTGATCTGATTTTATACACTTAAGTCAATTAGTGCATGTAACAACAAAACCATTAAAGACAATTTCTGTAGCAGCACTAGCAAGGAACATAGCTCATTCTGAAGAGGTGTATATTATGAGATACTAAGTGCTTCCCCTGGCAAAACTTCTGCTAGAAACAATTAAGATGACTGAAATTTCTATAATAATACAACTGCAAAATCATCTCAAGGTCTCCTAAAAATCTGATTTAATGGCTTCCTTCTAAAGATGAAGAAATTGTCTTCCAGAATAGTAGGCAGTGCCCTGCTCAAGGCCACACAATAAGAGGAAATGAGCTCAAGGTCATTTCGTTCCAAGTCCTGGCCTCTTGCAGCTCCTCCAGTTTTCCTCTAATTACCAGCAGGTCCAGAATGTAGAGACAAGGAGAGCACCCGTTGATCCAGAGGACAACAGGCAGCTGCGGGCAGCATTTCTGGCTTTCCCTCCCCACATGAGAAAAATAAAACAAGGATGTAACAGATGCCAGCAACAAGACAGCCAGAACCCTGAGTATGGAGAAATCAGTTGAACCCCAGAAACAGAGAGTTAGCATTAGATGAATAGCTTATAGATTTCTCTTTCATCTTAGTCAGGAAGCATATCAGAAAACAGCGAAGCATGCCAGGAAGGGTTAAAAAAGGAAATATAGTCAGTGAAAGAAACTAGAGAAGAGATATTACATATTGTTTGACTCCATCAACACAAAACATAAATACGAATAAATTAGAAAGAAAGAAACAGAATAGCAGCCATGTACATCAGAGGAAGGCTAGAGAGATTGACAGGTGATAGGGGTAGAGGGGGGTTTTGGGGTCTGTTTTTTGTTATTATCATTTGTGAAGTAATGAAAATGCTCTAATAATGATTGAAGGGATGAATACACAACTATGTGGTTATACCAAATACCATTGATTGCCCATATTGGTTGGATTGTATGCTTTATGAACATGTATCAATAAAATTGATTTTTTTAAAAACACAGAAAAATGAAAGCAGGATCTGACAACACATGAGAAAGCAGTAGCCTTGATAAGAAGGTACACTTTTGTGGTAAATATCTCACATTCTTAGAGCCCTGTGTAAGACTTTCTCATTTAGGAGAGTTGACTTATGGAGGCACTCTGTTACAAACTGCAAAGCACCAATGCTTCCTGATGCCCTGCCTACATTTCTTTTTATTATGAGAAGAATACAGAGGCTCAGTTATCTCCTTTCTGGGAGAAGATTGAAGCTACGACTGTGACCCCCATTGGTGTTAAATGTGCGGGGAGGATTCAGAAGAGATGGCAGGTCTATGCAAGCCATCTGAGACAAGTGACCTCACCCTGCCCAAACAGTGAGGGTTGCTTTTGGTTGTAGCAGTTTGATATTATTGATGAATTCCAAAAAGAAATATTGGATTATGTCTGTAAACTGGACTTTTCCTCTGAGCATATTAGAGTGTATTGGATTCAGAAGTTTTACTTTTACTTGATTAAATAATGATTAAGACTTCGATTGAGCCATGCCAGTAGGACTTTATAACCCCATCTCCTTGGTGTGTGGGGACTCACAGAGAAACCACACTGTAGAGAAGGAAGGTTAGAGTTTTGATGCTGGAGTTTTAAGCTGGAGCCTGGGAAGCGAACACATGGAAAAAACACAGAGGAATAGAGACAGCTCCTTAGACTTGGCAGAAGCCCAGGGGGGAGAGACAGAGCCATTTGCCTGACAGTCTACAGTTGACCTTGTGGAGAGAGCACAGCAACTGAGCCCAGAGAGAAATGATCCCTGGGAAGAGAGGAACCCAGGAAGCCTGAACTCTTGGCAGATGTCAGCAGCCATCACACCCTAACACGTGGCAATAGACTTTGGTGAAGGAAGCAAGTTATGCTTGATGGTGTGGTAACTGTAAGCTTCTACCTCAAATTAATACCGTTTCTAAAAGCCAACAGATTTCTGGTATTTTGCATCAACAGCCCTTTGGCTAATACATGCATCAGGTATCAATCTCCAATGCAAACACCTGAATCCATGAAAAGAGGGTGGGTTTCTCTCAGCATACACTAGGCTATGGAAGGACTGAGGTCTTGGCTGGCCCCTGAGGCCAGTGCATTTTTACACTGCTTGGCCCACATCTTTGCCCAGTTGAGGAACTGCATATTGCAGGGTAGAAAAGAGACCCTATCAAATCTTCTTTTATAGAAAGTATGAATACCATAAGTACACAAATAGGCAAGATGGTGGCTGCGTGAGCTTGCCTGGTAGTGTCTCTGCAGGGGGCGGCTAGGCAGCGTTGAAGGCTCTTTAGGACCGCGCTGTTTCGGGGATTTTTGCTGGTTGGAAGGTGTCTGGACGTCAATTCAGTGGGAAGGTAACAGAGGATACGTCTATAATATATAAACGGAGATCCCAGCTGGGCGCGGGAAGTTCCCTCCTTGGGCGGGCGGAGCCGCGGTAGCGGGTGCTCTTGCAGCTCCGGAGCCGCGGCGGCCAGGGTTTTTGTTTTTTTTTCCTTTTTCTGGAGGCTTTGCGGTGCTGAGAAATTCGCGGATACTGTGCTGGCTGGTGGGGGATTGTTTGGACAAGAGTCCTTGGCGGATTGATTTGGGGAGACAGACGGTGTTTTCTTGTGAAGCGGGGGACGTTTTAGTCGCCGGACAGGGGGAGAAGCGCTTCCGCCTGGAGCCCCATCCCCACAGGTCCCGCTGCCGATCTGCAACGGAATTGGATTTTGAGCAATAAGGGGACACAATTGGGAGACTGTTGTAGGGTGCAGTGAGGGAGGAGGACACGTCTGGAAGCTGATTGGGGAATATTTTGCGAAGTTTGGGATTTCGGATCTTAGAGTCTGTTTTCCGCGTTTCCAGCTGAAGCCCACCCCACCCGGTGGGGCTTGGGATCTGGGTCATTGAACTGGCCGTGGTGTAGAGGCGCCCTCAAGTGGCCGTTGCGTGGGAGCACAGGGAGCGGGTTGTCCAAAGGCTGATACCCTGAGGAGTAGGTGAATTTCAGGGATTAGACATTCAATATAGAATTCGCGGATCTGGCTTCCCCCACGGGGCTGGCACCCAGCTACGGGGATCCCTGAGGGCTGTGTTGCACTGCGGGGCTCCTAAGCTTTCCGTGGACCAGATTTGAGGTTCCCAGGTCTGGGTCCCCTGGACTCTGGCGGTCCACACCCCAGACTCACACCTCTTGAGTCTTCAGTGTCTCAGACTTTCCACCCCTGAATCCATCACGCTCTGGGGTCTACCTGGGATCCTTGAGTGCTTTGGACCTTAACGTTTGTGTTTTATCTATATTGGTTTATATTGTTTTGTTTTTATTTTCACTTTATCTTATTTTTTACTCTTTTTGACGCCCTGATTGCTAATATTGCATTATCCCCTAGTCTTTTCTCCTAGCGTGTCCCCCAAAGTCCCTTTTTTTTATATACAGTTATTTAGGGGTTTTTTTGGTTGTTGTTTTAGATAGTGTTGCAATTGTGACACGTGTATACCTGTATCACTCTTCCCCCTATCTGTTCCCCACCGTTTGCTTATCCTCTTTTTCTTTCTTCCTTTCTTCTTGTCTTTCTTTTTTTCTTTATTATAATTAGTTTTTTTTTTCGGTTTTCTCTTTCCCTCTTGTCCCTCATTTTCCACTTATTTTATTTTAATTCAAGTACACAATAGGTGCTACAGGGAACACCTCACATTTGCTGGGTTTTCCCATCCTCCACTGCCTCATTTCTGTGTGAACTGATTTAGGTTACCTACACTATTCCCCTTCCCCTGCATCTTGATATCCACTATCATCTACTGTCTCTACTATATTCCAACCCCCACCTCCCATTCTTTGATCCACAAAGTGTCTAACTCTTAATTTCTAATACCTTTGTTCTGTTTTCTGTCTGTTATCCACTCTTGAAACTATTACCTTTCTTTTCTTTTTCCCTCTCTCATGAAAACAATAGCTTTGTAGTTCATACCATATTCCGCCCATATTCAGTCATCTACTTCATAAAAGGTACTCTACCTACAGCTATAACTCTGTACAATCTACATGAATCTAACCTCCATCCTCCCAGATCTCATATTCTTGCTTTGTTAACATACATTACTAATACTACTTTACACTTTTCCCTTGCTGACACAATTGCCTTTCCCCAACACTAATACTCTCTTCTAAAGTGAACTTAACCAACAACAAGTAACTTGAATAAGAAGAAAAAAGTGACAAAGAGAAGATATAACACCTATGCAAAAGTAACAACTAATTAACCTCCAAAAGCAGACAAAGAAGCTAAGGAACTGATTAAATTCGTCAAAATAAAGAGATGACCAGAAAGCAACAAAAATCTACAAACCAAACCAATAATCAGGAAAACATGACTGAATCCAATCAACAAACCAATAATCACGAAGGGGAGCAAAACTTGGCACAAGCAATGAAAGAACTCAGAACATTTATCACCGACAAATTTGATGCAGTAATGAAAGAGGTTAACAACATGAAGACATCACTTGGAGGGGAAATTGCAGACATACGCAAAAACATAACAGATATGATGGGAATGAACACCACAGTTCAAGAAATCAAAAATACACTTGCAGCAAATATCAGCAGACTAGAAGAGACAGAGCAGAGAATTAGTGATGTGGAAGCTGATAAGAAACTTATAACTTGCATATATAAAGAACTCCTATATCTTGAAAATAAAAAGATAAACAACCCATTTAAAAAATGGGAAAAAGACTTAAACAGACACTTCTCCGAAGAAGAAATACAAATGGCAAGAAAGCACATGAAAAAATGTTCCAAATCTCTAGCTATCAGGGAAATGCAAATCAAAACTACAATGAGATACCATCTTACTCCCATAAGATTGGCAGCTATGAAAAAAACAGAAGAATACAAGTGCTGGAGAGGATGTGAAGGAAGGGGAACACTCATCCACTGCTGGTGGGAATGCGGAAGGATCCAACCATTCTGGAGGACAGTATGGCTGTTTCTCAAAAAACTAGCCATAGATTTGCCATATGACCCAGCAATACCACTGCTGGGTATATACCCAGCAGAACTGAAAACAAGGACACAAACCGATATATGTACACCAATGTTCATAGCAGCATTGTTCACTATTGCCAAAAGTTGGAATCAACCCAAATGCCCATCAACAGATGAGTGGATCAATAAAATGTGGTATATACACACAATGGAATACTACTCGGCTGTAAGAACAAACACACTACAAACACATGTGATAACATGGATGAATCTTGAGAACCTTATGTTGAGTGAAGCAACCCAGACATTGAAGGACAAATACTTCATGACCTCAATGATATGAAATAAACAAGCTGCCATAGATAGCAAGAGACTGAACGATAGGCTTACAGGAAATCGGAGGGTGGAGGAAGGATATGAGCCGATGTCTGCAGGGGGGGAATTTAAGACGAGATGGTGGTAAGTATGAACACAAAGAAGAGATAAAATGGGGGCAAGGGGTTGCCTTTGGTTGGGGCTTTACGGGTTTGAGGGTGGCTGGGGAGGGATGGTTGGGTAACGTTGCCCAAAAGTGGGGGGAGGGAGGGGGAGCATACGAACACAGGAGAGGGTCAGGAGGTGGTGGAGAGTAAAATGCCGAGAAAATCATATCAAAATATAATAAAGAGGGTTACCTGTTTAGAATGCTCGGAGGGGAGGGTCTGACGCAGGACGGGCTCCTGGGGAATGCCTAAATGCTCATTCTGCCAGAGTGGGTGACACCATGGGGTAAAATCCCAAGTAGTGAGAGTGGGGGTGGACCCACATCCTGGGGAGGACTAATGCCACCAAATAGAGGGAACTGTATCCCTCGAGAGAAAGGGTGGCTCCCAGGGCATTGGGGCAGTTGAGCAAGTTAGGCCCTGAACACTATTCCATCTATTTCTGGAAGTGGCTCCTCAGGAAACGAAGGTTGGCTGTCACTGTGGGCACCAAGGTGGAAGGGAAAATGGACGTTAAATGTGTGGAACCAAAGTAAAAGGGGGGCAAGAGAGGAGTTTTTTGAGAGTACACAAGGATGGATATAAAACATGTAATATTACACCATAACATATAGGAGATGACAGACTGATAATGTAAACCATAATGTAAAACATAGGATAACTAAAAATGTAAAGAACTGTGTATCCTAAAGTATGCACCATAATGTAAGCACAGATATTACCTTGTTAGAAAGCTAATATCTCAGACTCTGTACATCACCTTAAGTAAATATGATGTGAAAAGGGTGTAAGAGTATCGCTGTGGAAGGAAAAAGGTTTTGTGGTGGATGTATGGGAGTGCTGTATATTATATATATGCATTGCTGTGGTCTAGGACTCCTGTGAAGAAATGCTGAATAATTAGGGGGGGGGGGGGGGAAAAAAGAAAAAAAAGGATAGGATGTGGAATTTTTTCAAGTCAACATTCTTTATCTAAGTTCTTTATCTAACTTTATCCAAGTTCTTTATCCATCCTTTAAACCCATCGCTATATACCATTCCCTAGTAAGGGACCATGACATTATATTGGGCTTCAAATTTCGGGGAGTTCTGGACCACAGAGTGGTTCAACAATGGCAATGCAGGGATACTGGTATGGGATACCAATGACAGGTGATATATGGCTGACAGGGAGCTGTACAGAACATATGTCCAGGGGGCATGGTAATGATTGGATATACTCATAGTGGCAACAATTAAAAACCACAGCAGGGGGGGTACTGGGTTCCTGGCCAGTGGTGCTCTGCCGCGGTCCCTAGGGGAGCAGCGACAGTCTCCCAGGTACAGCGGCGGGGACCTGGAGGGAGTGAGGGTTCAACAGTGAGCCCCTGATGCTAATGACTATGCTTGTGAGCTGATAAACCTAAAATAAGAACAAGGCCTAGAGCAACATTGCGCCTGGGAATTTCCTCCTGTCAGCCTTCATGTTACTCAAATGTGGCCAGTCTCGAAGCCAAACTCAGCATGTAAATGCAATGCCTTCCCTCCAGCGTGGGACATGACACCCGGGGACGAGCCTCCCTGGCAACGAGGGACCACTATCAAATAACAACTGATGATGCAACTGGAAAAGGACCTTATATGGAAGGTTCAATGCGGATCAGCAGAATATCCATGTCTACATAAAATAACATGACTTTAAAATGCTGTTTGACCTAAAGTAAGGGGGAAATGGAAAGGAGAAATGAGTTTATATGGCTACGAGTTTCTAAAAAGAGTCTGGAGGCTGGCAGAAGGATTGCCCTCATGCACAACTGAGCAGAGTCAGAGAGACAGATAAAGCAGATATAACCCCCAGATATTGGTTCCTTTGAAGGCTAAAGAGACCCATGAGAGTTATGGCCATGGCCGATGGGGTTAACTACCAGGGCAGATGGCCCCTCTTTGGAAATGGTGTTTATGTGTGATGAATCTGGACTCAGATGGGATCTCCCTTCATAAGACTTTCATGCTAATGTGCTGGAGGTGCAGTTAACGTTGGGATTTAAGATATATTTAGAGGATTTGAATCTCTGGACTGACAATGTGATAGCTAGGTCCTGAGCCTCAACAGACTCCAGCACCTACAATCTGATTTATTGGACTTACCACACTCAGCTAAGATGGAGTTGAAGAAGGACAATCACCACACCATGGAGCCTAGAGTGATTACAACTGAAAATGGGAGGATTGCATCCAGCATCCATGTGGAATTTGAGCCTCCTCTTGACATAGAGGTGCAATGGACACAACCAATCCAATGTCCACATAGAAGAGGTGGTATTGGATTGAGAAAAGTGGACCTGGTGGACGATGGGTATGGGGAAAGGCAGGAAGAGATGAGAGGTGGAGGTGTCTTTGGGACATGGAGCTGCCCTGGATGGTGCTTCAGAGGCAATCACCAGACATTGTAAATCCTCACAGGGCCCACTGGATGGAATGGAGGAGAGTATGGGCCATGATGTGGACCATTGACTATGAGGTGCGGAGGTGCCCAAAGATGTACTTACCAAATCCAATGGATGTGTCATGATGATGGGAACGAGTGTTGTTGGGGGGGGAGAGGGGGGGTGGGGTAGCGGGGTTGAATGGGACCTCACATATATATTTTTGATGTAATATTATTACAAAGTCAATAAAAAAAAAAAAAAAGAAAAAAAAAGAAAAAAAAATAAGTACACAAATATGCCAACTGAACATAAGGATTTCTCCAAGTTTTTCAATGATGATATCAAAACAAAGTTTTATTTTAAACAATTTTAACATACAAACTATTAAACTTGTGGGTGGGGACCAAATAATCTAATGGCTACTACCTACACTATTTAATGTAATGTATTTAATTAGACATAGACACACATTTAAATCACATATTGTACAAAGTAATTTTTAGAATATTTTTTTGTAATACTTGGGTGATTCAAGAAAAATAATTGTTTTTAAATAGGCACATGAGAATAAGAAATTCCTTATTCTTATATCAATTAAACACCTTTCTTTAGCTAATCCATTTAATGCCCCCATTCTTCTTGCACAGAATCCATCTGCTCATCTCTGCTGAGGGGTTTTCTTTTTTCTGTTCATCCTGGACAATTCCATTCTCTTCATCTCTATGAAAAATATAACTTATTCAAGTTTCAGATCAAGTCTCTCCTCCAAGAAGCTTTCTCTGATTCCTCCTGGCTCCACTGATACCTCAAGTCTGAATAAATCCTTAAATACCCCCAGGTACACACAGTTATTTTTCTTTAATTTGTATGTGCTTTGTTTTCTTTCTCAAAGTAGATGGCAAATTTCTGGTATGTGACAGTTTGAAGGTTTTGTGGACCCCAGAAAATCCTATTCTTAAAGCTATTGCATTCCTGTGGGTGTAAACATATTGTAGATGGAGCCTTTTGCTTAGATTCAGTTAAGGGACCTTCCCTTTGATTAGATCATTTCAACAAGAACATGACCCAGGGTGGGTCTTAATCCTCTTACTGGAGTCCTTTATAAAGAGAAGAATAAAAAGCCACAGAGACAGACAGAAGCCTCTGGAAGCTGAAATCAATGAGAGAGAGAAAAGTCACAGATGGAGCAACCCAAAGCTGAAGACAATGAGGCCCAGAGAAGAGGGGAGAGATGAGTGGACCCCACCATGTGCCTGATCACCCACAGCTGCAGCTCAGGAAGAAAAGATCTCCTGATGCCTTGCTTTGTACACTTTAATAGCTTCAGAACTATAAGCTTTTAATCTAATAAATCCCCACTGTAAAAGCCAACCCATTTCAGGTGTATTGTTTGGCAGCACTTAGCAATCTAAAACATTGTATAAAAGAAAGAGAAATTTTACTTTTAATTTTTCAATTGTCTCTAGTTTAAAACCTAGAACTTCAGTGAGTATATGATGGAATTTCAGGAAATATCAGTAAGTTGAATGAAAGAAACAGCTTCTATCTTCTTAGGAAGACTTCTAAGACTGTCAGCCTAATTCATAATTTCTGGCATATCCATTTACCACTTATATTATTTGGTATGTCAATTTACACCTCAATATTATTTGTCTGTTGACTTAAAATATCCCCCATCTAAAATTTACCAGTATTTTATTTGGGAAATGAGTCAGGCATTTTTATATTTAAAAATATCTATAAATACAAAAAATATAAATACATAATTTTTCATATGTATAAACACCAACTGAAATCTTCTTGTATGTCACCACTGACCCACTCTCCATGTTGGGGAAAGCACCATCCCATCCCCAGTCCATGCTGTGTTCTAAAGCTCTGACATCATGCTCTCAATATAGGAATACTGTAACATGGTGCATGATGGTATTCAACTACATGGATTACTCAAAACTATGCCACTCACCACAAAACTGGCTTTGTATACAGACTCATTCTCTCTGCCTCACCCCTGTGGACTGATGACTCTGATGAGATGTTTACCTGTTTTAATTTTCCTCTCCTCAACTTGACCATGAGCTCCATCCATTTTATTTTATTTCTAGGCCTTGTCCTTAGAGGTGGTGGAAATGGGAGGGAATCAAACACACAAGACACACACACACAAAACACCAACTATACAAGCCAGCTTTGCCTTGTTGCCATGGATGGTGTTTTATATTATATTTAAGTGTGTGAGAGTCATTTTCAGAAAGGTACCTAACTCCTTCAATTATCAGATTGGTCATATTAAAAAAAAAAAAAAAAAAGATGATATCAGTACCTGCCTGATTGAGTGGATATGAGAAAGAAATGAACAAATGGGCTAATGTTTATATTATTATAGTCCAGATATAGGAAATAATAAAAGAATATCCAAAATCAATAAAATTGGTATTACTACTACTAATATTCATTACTCAATTTATTATTTCAATTATTACTCTTAGAACTGGAGCAGAGTGATTAAACTAACCCTCAACACTCCTCCTCTCAAGATCACCACGTTCAAAACAATGAGAAAAAGTCTTTGGAATTTTTCTTCTGAGCTGAACTTTTGAAACAGAGACCTGCAGTTCAGAAAGTGGGGGTGATAAGACAGACAGAAAGTGGGGCTGATAAGATAGACAACCAATACATGACTGAGCAGATATCACAAAGTAGCCTAGGAGCACAGAAGCTACCCACAAATGAAAAGCTTGGCAGGTAGCAAAGACTGAATTGGGCCTTTCAGAATAGCGCATGGAGTAAACACAGAGCACCTCAGCCTTGAAGGGCTACTGAGACAGGAACGAATGAAGTTTTTATTTGTTTTTTTTAAAGATTTATTTATTTATTTATTTCTCTCCCCTCCCCCCACCTCCACCCTGGTTGTCTCTTCTCTGTGTCTATTTGCTGTGTCTTCTTTGTCCGCTTCTGTTGTTGTCAGCGGCACGGGAATCTGTGTTTCTTTTTGTTGTGTCATCTTGTTGTGTCAGCTCTCCGTGTGTACAGTGCAATTCCTGAGAAGGCTGCACCCTCTTTTGTGCTGGGCAGCTCTCCCTACGGTGCGCGCTCCCTGTGCATGGGGCTCCCCTATGCAGGGGACACCCCTGCGTGGCACGGCACTCCTTGCATGCATCAGCACTGCACATGGGCCAGCTCCACATGGGTCAGCTGCACATGGGTCAAGGAGGCCCGGCGTTTGAACTGTGGATCTCCCATGTCGTAAACGGACTCCCAAAACACTGGGCCAAGTCCGGCTCCAATGAAGATCTTTTTAAAAGCATCTGATTTTCTCCTGTGCTGTATTCACACAATTCAGAATATTAACTCACTTATTTGTATGTTACACCTTGGTATCCTCATTGTCAGGATTTTGTGGTGTTTAATGATAACCTTACTTGTGTCGTCTTGTTGGTTCTTCCTCCTAAATCTAATAAAGAGTTGTTTCAACCCTGCATTTTGCTTTTGCAGAGCACATGTATATCCTAGAGTGCCCTGGACCAGAAGGAGAAGTAGATGAAGCTGGTAAAAACTGGGATTACAGGACACTGAAAAATGAGTAGGCAAAATGGACAAGATCCTGAGTGATCAGATGAAGGGTTAATTACTTCAACCTAGAGGGGGAAAGTTCAAAGAAATTTGCATAGTGATTTCCCTATAACTGAAACAAATTAATGTTTGGAAAGTAAACAGACAAAGTTGTGTGCATCAGTCTATTCTTACTGGCTTGTCACATAGAGAGGCAGAGTGCAGTAAAAGTAGGAAGGAGAGTGAGTCCTTAGCATACAGCTCATCATCAGGATGTTACTAGTGTCTGAACTGCTAAAAAAAGGGGGGTAGGGCAGTTAGAGAGGCAGGGTAGTAGAATGAAAAGAGTGTAGTGCTTTGTAATCAACAGATCTAGATTTTCATCCCAGCTCCTCCCACTTGCTGTGTGTGACAGAGGTCGATTTATATCCCTTTTCTGAGGTACAGTGTCTTTGTAAAATATAGTTAATAATACCCAAATTGAAAATTAAAGGATAAGATATTTGAAAAAGTGTTGCATAAAGTATAATTTTAAATACCTAGTATGTATGGGTTTTTTTAAATCATACTGCATATGCTGTTTCTGTTAAAATTTTGGAGAACTTTATCTTTCTGCTGATGTCAGTAAAGACAGCCTTTATAACTTTCTGTGAAATCTACAGTACTACCTCCAATGTAGCAATGTTTTTGTTTTGCAATTTTTAGGTTAGGCACCTTTTTTTTTTTTTTTGGTACTACTCTGCAAGTCTACTGCTCTGCAAACAAGGAACCACATTAGAAAACTGCCATGTACATAATGAAAAATCAAGTTGTTTTACGGAAGTGGAAGCTTTGCTTTTTGGCCAAAAAAAAGCAATACTTAGAAACTTCAGGATGTGATCTATAAGCACGCAACTTTGCCATGAAATGTTAGCAAGACTTACAGACTAACTTCCTTGTTCCTAGAGGATTTTCCTTTCGATCTCAGAATACGGAGCAAACCAAGAAAAAAGCCCAGATCCCACCATACTCAATTCAGATCTTCATCCATGGGACCAAGCAGGGAATTTTTTGCATTGGAAGAATGGCTTCCTTAATATCCCCTTCCCTTCATTTTAGTACCTTCCAATGAATCTTGCCACGGAAGACCACTGAATCTTGCTGACTATAGATAAAGCTGATTTCTGTAGGACTTAAAAAAATTTAGCCTAGAGAAAAACTTGAAATGGGGAGGAAGAAAAGTTTTTTGTTGTTTTTGTTTTATAGTCAGTTTCTTCATCCTCATTTAGCTGAAGCCGGGGAATTTCTGACAGTCCATCCTGGATAACTTTGCCCAGTTAAGTTTGAAATAACTCAGGCAATCAATGTCATACAATTTCTCCTAGGAACTCATTTTTCTATAAGAGGAAACTGACTGTTTCGAAGTTCTTCTTGTTACAGTATTTCCTTGTTTCGTTTCTGTATATAAATTTTTCTTTGCTTGATTTTACCACATAAAAGAATCAATGAAAAAAAAGAGGAAGGGGGAAAAAAAGAAATTTAGTGGGAGGTAGAAGTCTCCTTATCTGGGAGAAAAGTTTAGGTGTACGCAGGGCAGAATATCCTTTAAAAATAAATAAATAAAGGAAAGAAAGAAGAAATAGGACTATAGGAGAAAAAAGTCACCATGATTATGAATAAGAATAGATCTGAGAAGGCAGCAGTAGTCCTGAATCAATAGCAAATTTCTTTTCTTATTCTGGACTCTCTCTAAATTGAAATGTGCCTCGGAGCATTGATTTCAGTAATCTCTCTAGATTTCTTCAATTCTCAGGTTGTTGACTTCAATTTGCTATTTAATCCATTTAAAAATTCATTGCTATCCATGTTAACATGTTTAACTCAAGTTTGAACAAAAGTCAGGTGGGAGGGCAGTTTTAGTGGGTGAGAGAGAAAAGCAGTTTGATGCTCCTCCGCCTTTTAACACAGCTGTTGCTTTCCCCAGAACCCCACCTCCTCAGAGCAGTGGATTTCAGAAACTAACTGAAGGGGTTAGTGATGGTCAGTTTCATGTCAACTTGGCTAGTTGGTCAAACACTGCCTAGCTGTTCCTTGGAGATATGTCATAGATGGGATTAGCATCTATAATCAGTGAGATTACTCTCAGCAGTGTGGATGGGCTTCATCCAATCAGTAGAAGGAATTCAAAGCAACCACTAAGGATTTCAAGACTCAGCAGTCGTTCTGCTTCCAGACTACACCTTCTGCTCCTGCCTGGCCTTGCCTACAGACTTGGACTAAAGATTTCAACACCACTGCTCCCGGAATTTCTATCCTCCTATTCACCTTTCTATCCTCCTATTCACCATATGGAATTCTGACTTGCCAGTCCCTGCAACTATGTGAGCCAATTCCTTATGATCAATTAGTAAATCTCTTTGCCGTTGTATGTGTGTATGTGTGTAAGTACATGTTGGTTCTCTCTTTCTCTGGAAATCCTTGAATAATACAAGGTCAGATAGTCACGAGCCAGAAGGGAACTAGATTTTTCCACCCTGCATGCCAAAGTGGCCAAGAGCAGAGATTCTGGAAGACTATAATTTGTAGGGCCCTTTGGGAAATGGATTCCAAGAGAGGAGAGATGCCAATGCATCACTTCCTTCATGTCACCCAAGAGTGGCTATAATTGATTCGCTCTCAAACTTGATTTTGTACATATATTGCCACACTTACTTGACCAATAAGCAAGATCTTGTCCTGTCATGCACTGTTTAGCACCCTTCAAGGACTTACGTCACTCTTAGGATAATATACAAAATCCTTAACATGATCCAGCAGAACAAACATGGTCTGGCCTTTGTGTGTCCCTCCAGCCTCCCCTCTGGCCAGCCTTTCCTGCATTCTGCCCATGCTGGCCACCACCTCTATTCTCATATGTATCTATGTGTGTGCATGTGTTCTGCATGTTTCAAGAGCCTTCGTATATTTTAATCCTTGCCCGTTACTACTCTGTTTTAACCCTTGCAGTTTAATCTTTATGGTTCACTACCCTGCCCTCTTCTAGTTAGTTCCCTAATTAACCCTTATTCACTTTCTGGATTCTTTTAAATTGTTTCATTTTCCAGGAAGCTTTCCATTGATCATCATCCCCATACAAGGGGAGTTACCTTGTCATAAGCACCCCACAGTCCCTGCCCTTCACTTTCATAGTATGCATAATTAAACATATATTCACACAAGGATATATGTATTCCCAACTAGAATGTAAACCACAAGAGAACAGGAACCTTGTCTGTTTTCTGCCCTGTTGTGCTAGAACCGTGCTTGGCACATAGAGCTATATTCCACTTTTTTGTTGGATAAATGACTGTGAATGTTGCTAGAAATAGTCCCACCATAATCAGGCATGAGACATTTGGAACAGCTAAATGGAAATTGCTCAAAGGCAGAGATGTGGGGTACCTTTTCTAAACTGTTAGAATGATTATCCCCAACATGCTTCAATAAGAATTTTTTTAAAAAATGTTTCCAAGTGAAACCTAATTTATTGCACTTTCAAATCAACAGTCTCACAAGTAACTTCTAATGTGTTGAGTTTTGTTTAACCACCCACTTAGAAATGCTCACCCCTCCATGCACATAACACATTCCTATCTAATAATCTAATAATTACTCTTTTCCAGGGCATTCTATCCATATTGCCCTTATGCTTTCCCTGAGTTGTGTGTATGTAAACAAAAATGGGTACATACATATATATGTATGCATGTATAACTTTATCTGGAAATGCACATATACCTATTCAAAGTATAAACCCACTGAGCAGAGACATGAATCATTGTTTAAATTTCTTTCACATGGACCAGTGTACTGTTTAATACTGTTAACAGTAATACTTAAGAATTCAACAATGCGAGGTGGTGGTCATTGTGGTGGGGTGATGTATGGGAGCCCTGTATGATGCTATGCGTGTTTGTTTTGTAAGTTCATAACTTTTACTATATACTTACTATTTATGTATGTGCATATATGTATGAAATAGCTCAATACAATTTTATTTAAAAATTAAAAAAAAAACATTATTAAGCAACTGAAAAAAAATGCAACCATAGCAAATTAAGAAGTTCTCAAATTATATTTTCCCTTACATAGTAGGTTTTTAACTGTGGTATTTAAATTCAAGTTTACTTTTGGATTAGAAGAATGAAGAGATTTCTTGGTATTGCATAGGTAGGCAGAAGTCATCGATCATTCTGAGGCTGTATCATCCAAAGATGTGTTAAATGGAGCTGGTGAATAGAGAACATAGTTCTTGTAGATGTCACTGTACCAGGTGAACAATGTGACTGCTTTTGAGAGAAAGGAGACTGTTCCTGAGGCACTGTTAGGGGAGTGGAGTATAACTATTAGGGGGAATGAAAATGAATGAATTGCAATAATGTACTGAAAGGAAGATATAGGGGCTTGGAAAAGACGTGAGCAGGACTAAAATTGTCATTATTGTATTAAGTTGGTGATGAGTTTCCCACAGAGACTTAGGTTAGACAGGTAAAGATACAAGGAAGTAGAATCAGGAAGAGAAGCTTATGTTTACAACATTTTCTAAATACTCTGAGTTGGAACATGAATATTGGCAATAGATGAAACCACAGTGGCCTAAAGTGAACTACCCAGTTCAAGACCCAATAGGCACAAGAGGAAGTGACTAGAAATGGAGAGAGGGCTCAGACTGGGTCTATGTAGGCAGGGTGAATTGAATTATACCTTGCTTCCTAAATAATATTCTCTTTCATTCCCCTACCCCCAGACCACCCCCTCCCTGCCCCAGCAAACCCTTGTGATCTCTTCTCTCTTGTGTGGACCCACTCTGTCAGTTTCACTCACAAGGCACTTAAGGCCTTGTTGTTTTGAGTAACTACAGAGGATGAAACAATGTCTCTCTCAGAGCGCTATGACTGAGACATAGATTTTCTCAGATGCTTGGAGTATAGGCATTGCCTTGGCAATAATATTCTCTCAGTGATGCAACTAATGACTGAAGGAAGTAGGGCTACAACAGCCCAGCCCTTGCCTCCGGTCAGGATAAGTCTGAAGGGTCATCCCTGTTTCAAACTCCTCCATGGGATCACCTAAAGATGCTGTTACAACTGTATTGCAGTTTAATTTTGTCTGCTACCTAATCCTGCTTCACTTGTCCTCTCAAAGTTGTTTCTCATGACAGCACTCTCTGATCAACGTCGTACTCACAAATATCTGCCTTAGAGTCTTTTTCCTGGGGAACCAACCTGCAACAATTGGTTCAGGAGGTGATCCTAGGAATCAAATTCTAAACTTAGATTTTGGAACTGAATCTCCTGATGGTCTTTGGCAAAAAGATTCCATCCAGGCATTCAACAAAGTGGTGGTGGTGGTGGTGAAACTGGTAAAACTTTCAACAATGGTGAAATGGGATGGAATACAGATGAATGAGAATGTACCGATGTAACTCAGGCCTTTACAAGATTTGAGGAAAATAGAAATTTTAAGGACAATGGAATAGGATGGTTTAAGAGCAATTGATGTGCTGGAAAAATAAAGACATTGGAAGACAAAGCATGATTAATTATCACTTAAATGCTATTTGAAAAAAGGAGACATTCTAATTGTGAGTTTATGCAAAGAGATTCTCATCTTCTCTACCAAGAAGGAAGGTAAAGCTAAATGGAACTTTGAGACTGGGCATGAAAACATCTGGGTTGATGGCCCTTACAAATCATGAATCTCTAACTTATCCTAAACCTTCTGGCTTGTAGAATAAATCATTTATTCTTTTAAAGGCTAGCCCTCTTTTTACCCCCTTGCTAGAAAACAGTGCAGATTCATCTGCCTTACAAAGCAATACTCATCACATTTTTGGTATCTACCTCAAAACAGTGTAGTGGCCACCAGTCCAAAAACCTGGGTTAAGACACAGTATAACACATTGGGGAAAATCTGGACATCAATAACTGAATCACAGCATAGAGGCCTGGGGTACTGGGACAAAAGCATAATATCCTCAATGGAGGACTACTTATCTTTTGAAAAGCATTTCCTTGCTTACTACTGGGGTCTGTTAGAGACATACAGTTGGTGATGGAAGATCATTGGTAATCAAGTGATTGTGTGGTCAAAACTACCAATCACTTGACTATGTCACATCTGCCAAATTATGATGTAGGGCAGACTCAGCAGCAACCTATAGTAAGATGGAAGTGGTATATCTAATACTATGCAGAATCAGGGCCTGAGGTCCCATTGAGTTATAGGAGCAGACCACTATGCCATCTCCACCTGTTGCGCCAGTGCATGTCCCTCAGCTCAAAGCTAAAGATTCATACAAAGTCACTTACAAACAACTTACAAAAGATATAAAAGACTGAGTTTTGTTTATTCCAGCCTCAGTAAAATTCCTACAGTTCCATGAATAGACCATAGTATACCATTATTCCATGCTTGCCATGGTTTGAATCTTTTGTGGACCCCAGAAAATTATGTTCTTGGACTAATCACCTTCCTGTGGGTGTAAAATCTATTGTAGATGAGGCCTTTTGATTTGAGTCCTTTTGGTTAGATTACTCCAGTGAGGCATGACCCCAGGTGGGTCTTAATCCTCTTCCTGGAGTCCTTTATAAATGAAGAAATAAAAAGCTGCAGAGACAGAGACAGAGAGATACCCAGAAGCCTAGAGAGAAGGCTACAGGAGCCAGAAGCTGAAATCAGCACAGCATAGAAGCTGAGAGGAATCCACTTTAGCCAGAAGCTGAAAGTAAGGAGGCCTGGAGGAGAGGGGAGAGAATGAGTAGACGCCGGCACATGCCTGATCACCCATAGCTGCACCTAGGGGAGAAAGCATCTCCTGATGAGGCCTTGATTTGGACATCTTCATAGCATCAGAACTGTAAGCCTGTAAGTTAATAAATCCTCATTGGAAAAAACTAATCCATTTATGGTATACTGTTTGAAGCCTTCAGCAAACTAAAACAATGCTATTCCCATAAAAAAAATAAAACTCATATCAGCTGCAGTGAGCGAGCCTTCTTACCTTCTTTCTCTAACAACTCTAAGGCCCTTAATTCTACCCAGTGTTCTGAGAAAGGACATAAAGACATAAAGAGAATATTAGATGGCAGAGTCCTCAACTTTTTAGAGGGTATTTTTCTTATTTTAAAATTAGAGAGAATTAGAAGTTCAGAGGTTAGCATTCTTTGGGTAGGTCGTAGAGGATTAATGTCATGCTAGTATCATAAAGCAAGGTACTATCATTGGAACCTACTCTTTGGGGAAGAGGGTTAGGTAGAAAAATTAGATATACAAGTATAAAAAAAGCAGAAGAATAAACAGATTATCAGTCAAGATTAACGAGATATTTTAAATGAGAAGAAAAGCAGAATATACTTACTAAATTACTGGTCTTTTCACCTAGCGGCCAGCAAAAACTAAACCAGCAGTTATTTTTGTCTGTTTAATTGGTCAATTTCTTTTTCAAAGATAAAGTTGATAAAAAGAGCTGCCAACATATGTAAAACCACTGCAGGCACCAAGAGATTAAAATGGAATTTAAAATCATCAATCTTAAATGAGGAGATGAGGCAAGAACAAATAACATCCTGAGTGCCTAGTGAGAGGCTGTGATTATTAATGCCAGGAGAAGAATATTTTCCCAACTTTTCAACCTGTCAAAAACAGTGGCTGTAATTTCAAAATACGTGCCTATTGTAAACCACTTGATTCCTGGATTTTGACAATCTGAAACCCAATCCCCATCCCACCTCATCCCTTCATTTGCCCACACTCACCTTTATCTAAGGGACTTACATAATAAATATCAATTTACCAAATGATTCAAAATTATCAAATGATATAAAATTACTAAATACTCACTAACTTATGAAATAATAATTTATACTCTGGTAAACTCTTAGTTTAAAGAGCAATCTGCATCCCTGGCCCTTCCTAGAATATTCACACACTTATTTTCCTCATGTGTTTGCACATTTCTTTTATAATAATTTAAAATCCTGTCTGGGCTGTTTCCTACTTTCTCCAGGCATTTGGGAGATCTGTGATAAAATAACTAGGCATTCTGTTTCTTGACTTGCCCCAGAAAATTTAGAATAATTAGGGGAGCAGATGCAGCTCCAGCAGTTGAGCATCTGCCTCCCACATGGAGGTCCGAGGCTTGGGTTCTGTGTCTCCTCAAAGAAAACAATTCATGGGAGCCAACATGACTCAGTGGTTGAGCGCAAGCTTCCCACATATGAGGTCCCAGGTTCATTCCCCAGGTCCTGGTACTTAAAAAAAAAAAAAGTGAATGTAATTTTTTAAAAAATCTCTTGAACATAAATTACCTTGTGATCCCTTTTGCATTGCTCTATTAATGATACATATACATGTATCTTGTAACATTTATACATGTCTTGTAACATTTAACTTTTTAATATACATTTGTATTGTCTTCCCAGCAAGATGAGTCTTAAAATAACTACTAAGAGTCTGTGAAAACCAGGTATTTGCAGAAGCACAGAGCTGAGAAGAACTTGGTCAGTGTCCTTAAAGAGGTTTCTAGTAAAGGGATCTCATGGCACAACAATTTTAATTCCCTATAACAACTTAACTTAAATTTTACCCAATTACTTTCAGAGGTAAATTTAAGGCTACATGTATAAATAGGTGCATAAATTGTATCGTTGTCATCTTTATTTCTCCAAAATTAAAACAGTACTGTAGTACCTAGCATAGGGTAATATATCAGCAAGATGTATTTGTCTGTTTTGCTTTTTTGAACCTTAACAGGGCCAACTCAGTATCAATACAGAATTCAGTAGGATACACAAGTCTCAAGCCATAGCCTCATGAAAGTAGTGTTCTATTATTAAATAAGAATAATACAAAGCATTGTAAGGAGTCCTAATAATTGTTGCCAGCTGACTGTTTCCTGGCCTATGTTGCTTAATCTAGTGCCATTTTCCTACAGGCTTCCTGGGCCAGCCATGGAAGTTGGCTGTTCCAATCTTCCTTTATGAAAGGATTTTCCATTCAGCTGTAATCCATGCAAACAGATAAAAGTAACATCAAAGTAACATCTGAGTTATGGGTATCTTCCTTTCCTCTATTTTTTCTGATCATTTGCTACAATTTAAATTAGAACAGAAAAAGTCCTGTAGTTACATAATTCAGAAAGACATCACAAAGCCAGCTAACAATGCTGGTTTTTTTTTGTGACCATAATACAGAGAATCCAATATAAAAGTACATAAAAAAAAAAAGATGTCATTACTTCTCAAAATATCTTGGCATGAGTGTATGACTAGCCTGAAACGGAGGGCCCTGCAAATTGAAGCAGAGAATGCACCTCCCCAAAGATGTGTTATTTTACTCAACCTAAAGCAGCCATGCCCTTCTGTTTCTGTCTCTTGACTCCATGACTCCCATACCCAACCCTGGCCCTGGCATTTATTGGCAGCAACACTACTGCTACCCAGCACCACCCTGGCTAAGGCAGTTCTGAACCCTCATCTAGCAGGCTCCTGCTGGCAAACTCTGTAGCCTCAATTTTGATGACTCTTCCTACTACAAATATCACCTTATCTGAGCTTCAGTAAAACTCCCACAGTTCCATGAATAAACCATATGATTCCTTTCCTCCATGCTATTGAAAGAGAAGTCAAAATATTCTTTAAAAACAGAGATCGTATTTAGCTTTTGTATATGTAGTTACTTTCTTCCTATTCTTAGCTTTGATGACATCTTGCACATATCTCTAAACTTTTTGATGGCTCCCCGATTTACAAAGTATAAAGTCCATACTCCGTTCTATGACTTGCGATGTCCTAAATTTTCTACTCTTGCCTTCTTTTGAAGAGTTGTATCAGTATATTCACTTGGGCTCATTAGGCTCCAACCACACTATAACGGTTTCTCAACACACCTAATCACTGGGCTTCAGTTCATTCCATTCTATTAACCTAGCACCAGGACTGACTTATCCAATAGGTGCAGTCTGTACAGTGCCTAGGATCCACAATATTTTAGGAACACAAGAATTTCATCTTAAAATCAGAAGAAAAAAAATGAACATTTACATCAGTCAAAGAAAATGGTTTAACACATATTAGTATATCTGTCTTTATAATAATACAGTCATAAAATATCTTCCTCCCTCCCTCTTTTCCTTTCCTTTTCCCCTTCCCTACCCTTCCTTCCATTAATTTATAGGCAGATGAAGGAGAGGGCCCACAAAGGCAAAATTATCTAGGGATCACAAAAGACGTCATGTGGCCCTGCTCAGACCAACCTTCTCCTCTTCTTCAAATACATAATTTCTACTCATTTCTTCCATGTTCATTTCATGATGCTTAGGGCAACCAAGCAGGAATGGTGAAGCATGTATGTTCTGGAGACAGAACTCCTGGGTTCATATATGTTCTCCACTTCCTACTAGAGCTTTGACCTTGAGAAATTTTCTTTACCTCTCTCTAGGTTTTGTTTTCTCAACTGTTCAAATGAGGATATGAGATAATCCATGTAAGAGGTATACTGTGGTCCTGGGAATATATCAAGTACTCAGTAAATGTAAAATGTTGCTATTGTTATTTCCCAGAAACACCTTCCCTACCCCTGTCTTTACACAATGTTACCAGAACAGCCACACACTTGTATATTATAGCAACATTTTCAATGTATATATTAATGGTTATGACTATAATATCTAATGCCCAAGCCCTGGACCAAGTTTGTTGTTGGCACTTAGGCAGTCGTTATGGTCTGCCTAGCATAAGTCCCCTGATCCCATATTTTTTTATTGAGGCATAATGTACCTATAATACAATGAACTAATTTTAAGTATACAGCCCAATAAATTTTGATAAATGCATGTACATATACATGCACATCTGTGGGTATGGGTATATGTTTGCACATATATTAATCTATATGAATATATGTACGTATTTATATATGAACATGTACATGTGTATGTTCATCATAAAAGATGGCACATAGGATGTTTTAATCACCCAAGGAAGTCCCTTAATATTCTTTTGCAATTAATCCCTGTTCTCTAAAAGGTTACTGTTCTTTTGAATTCTACCACCATAGATAAAATTTTCCTATTTTTGAATTTCATATAAATGTAATCACTTATTTTTTGTGTCTAGCTACTTTCATACAACATAATATATTTGTGGGATTCATCTTTGCTGCTGATTTTATCAGCAACTCATTATACTTTTATTACTGATTAACATTCTACTATATGAATACACCCAAAATTGTTTATCCATTCAAAATGCACTTTCACTGGGTGATGTGAGTACAGTCCACAGGAATGATAGCCTGACTCAAAGTTTCAGAGTTAGCACTAAGCATCAGACTTTGATAGGTGTGTACAAGAGAGGAATGGTGTACTGCAAAGAGGGAGCACCATTAGCATCACAAAAGCCTGGAATTAGAAACACATATCATGGTATGTATGAATTCAACACTCCTCTGAGAGGGTGTCTTTTTGAGACTCCCGATGAAATAATGACCTCTGGTAGGAAGAGGTAATTTAGAACTCAGCCTAGAGAGAACTTGTAAAGTAATACCTTTGGGCAGAATCAGGGAGGAATATTTCCCAGTTGCTCATTTTAGACCCAGTCCTTCTCTCTGGAGGCCAGGAAACTGGCTAATAAGACCTGTGGGCCAGATAAGCTGATACCGCAAAGCTGCCTCTGTGTGGTCAGAACAATCAGAGGGAGCGCAGGCCAGAATGTCACAGAAGGATGCCTGTCAAGCTGTCATGATGCCCAGGATGCATTTCTGAGAGCACCCAAACAATTTAAAAATAAGAATGACATTAGATTTGGGCCGGAGTAGTAGACTACTGAGCAACTACAAAAAGGTATGATTCCATATTTCAACTTCTTGTAGCTTCCCTTTTGTTTCCTTTTTAAGATACTGTTCATTTTTGCTTTTAATATTCATCCTACCTTTCCTATCTGACATGAATTTTTCTTCAGTCTCCTTCTAACTCTTTTTTCCTTGTTCTGCCAAACAGAGCCTGATAGGCAAAGGCTCCCGTGTGTCCCACAGACTCCTGGGCACCCGTCTACGGGGTGCAGTGATGTTCAGAGATGTACTTACTGGGTGCAAAGGATGTCTCACAATGATGGGAGAGAGTGTTGCTGTGGGGGGAGTGGGGGGTGGGGGCGGTGGGGTTGATTGGGACCTCGTGTTTTTTGAATGTAATTCGTAAAAATAAATAATTTTAATTAAAAAAAAAAAAGAAAAATAAAATGTCCCAACTTTGCAGATGAATACAAGGCCTCAGGAACAGGACTCACTAACCATCCTTACTTCCTTCTCTAAGCAATACCCCATGAAATATAAACCTCTTCTCCTCTCACATTGCACACAGAGTACTCACACAGTCTCCTACTTTCCTGAACCCCCGATTTTAAAGGCCTGCCTCTGAGTCATCAATAGAACTCCAAGTGCCATTGACCTAGACCCTTTATTTTACCATGAGGGGATGGCAGGAGGCCAACGACCCACTTTAATAGGAAGAATGCATTTTCTAGTGACTAATCGCTACCATAAATTTGGGAATCACATTTCTGCTGAGGCTAATGATTTATTGAGATACTTTCCAAGTAGTAAATCCCCTCTGTTCCTGTTCTCTGGGCAGTAATGGCAATGCTTAGGTTTTGGAAGAATGTAAGTCTACCATTTACAGAGATGACACCTTAATAACAAGCAGTTAGGCTTGCTAAAGCTATTGCAGGAGACCTTAGAAAGGGTAAACTACCTCCATTTCAAAGCCATTGCTTGCTCAGCTCTAATGGAGCAGGGTCTCCTAGATGAAAGGAATGAAGTCTAGTGACAGAGCAATGCCTCCTTAAAGTACCTTGGCCAGTTATTCATTTTTTGCCTTCCAGTTCCAAACTCATCCTTCCTTGCCCTGCTTTATGAGAGCAGAACTGAATTCTGCAGACTACATTTTAGACAGAGTACTTGCTTACTCTTCAACCAGCTTCCTCAAAAGTTTTAACATTTTATATAACCAAAGTACAATTACTAAAACCAAGAGTTTAACATTCACACAATGCTATTAAGTCATTTACAAACCTTACTTACATTTCTTGCAGAGGTAAAGACTGAAAGAATTGGGGCAATGCTGAGTGTCACTTTTTCTCCACATTTCCCCAGTGGTATCCAACTCCTTTTATAAGTAGATGAGAAAGATCACATTATAAGATTAACACCTCCAGCTTCTATGATTATATTTATTTTTCACAGCAGCAATCACCATTTCGTTACTCCTATGTATGCAGATTAACATCTGTTTTTGCATAGTAATAAGCATTTATTCTGATCATTAACAATTCTTAAGCCATTCATCATAATATTTTAATATATTTGTTCCCAAAGGACCCAGAGGTATTACGACATACTCTGGAATGACATGGCTATTTTTGTGTTAATAGAATTTCATTACTAAGCTTAAAAATAAACTATTATCTAAGATTGTATATTGTGTTAAAGATTAACTAAATTAGGAAAAGAGAATTGTCTTGACTGTAGGAGGTTGCTTTTCCTTGTTGCATGGTTACTGAACTTTTAACTGGGAAGATTTTTTAAAATTTCAAATGGCAAAAGATTTAGCTATTCAACACTTAGTGCATAACAGATGGTCCTCAAAGATTGTTCTGGTAGGAGAGTGTCTCTCTTCTTTTGTGAAATTATGTATGTAAGTCTAACTGACACTTCTTTAGCATGAAACACATACATATTTCCTCTAACACTTTAACATTTATATTTGTCTGACTTAGCAAAAATAATTATTTTACATGACAATATACAGACTGATCATCGTAATCCCCCACAGAAAAACAATAAACTATATCTCAGTGTTTACAAGCAAACTCATAATATTTAGTGGTTATCTTTGCTTTATTAGGGAAACATTCATTAGCAAGGCCTAGAATCCTATGTAATTGGCATAGTCAATTCCCAATTCAATACATCACACAGGAGTGATGGGAACAGATGTTGGAACTGAGAAAGCATTCTCTGATTTTTTAACATGTCAATATATATTTTTTAATTTTTCAAATTTATTTTTAAATTAAATACAATTTTAAATTGTATTTGCATAAGTTATATTTATTAATCAGTTTAAACATTTTTCTTATTTTCAATTTCTCATCTGTGAGCACTGACACAAGATGATCCATAAGTTGGCAGATGGCAGATACACAGCTCTACAGAATGTCAGATTTGTGGATTTCTTTGAAACCAGCTGTTTGAGAATCTCCTTCATCCTATTGGTTACAAAATTTTTCCAGAGTTGTTCAGATCATGCAGTTAATTGAAGATAAGGTGGAAACTAGAATTTCTAGAGTCTACTAGTTATATTCATTTGCAAATCTTTATTGATAAAGGAAAAGGATAAATGATCATTTATTTGTATTTCAAAAAATACTAGGAATCCACTAGGTAATTTATAAGATAAACATACCCTTGACCTCACATTGTTTATAATTTAAAGTGTAAAGCAACACAATTTACCCTAACTGTGATGGGAATCTATGGCATAGATTTAACAAGAATTTGATAAGATCAATCTGTTAGGATTGCTTTAGCTGCAGTGTGGAGAATGAACTGGAAGAACAAGAGTGGAGTCAGGAGACAAGAGGGAGGTGATAGCATAAACATGTATAACATAAGTTTGGTCTCACTGGGAAAGAGATTGTGAGAGAAAGAATTACGTATAGGTAGTTTATTGGAGAACTTGGGTGAGGGAAGCAGTCTTCGACAGAGGGAGAAGTTGTATGGTAATGCTGTTTCAATAAAGGTCCCAACCAGTTCTACAAGGAGCTCTGAAGTTGGAAATGGTCTATCTGAGAAATTTTAAACTGTGATGAGGGTGTAGGGTGTTTGTACTTGACTTTGATCAGCCATACAATATGGACCATACATGGGAAAGGAATTTGCACTTGGTGAGGAAGCATCCCTCAGCTGAGAGCAAGTGTGGGGAAGAGATTCATAGGTGTACTAACATCAGTCAACACTTCTGAAAACTACAGGAATGAGTGCCTATGTTCTGAAGAAGGGACCTAGATCATGCACCAACCTATGGTAGGAGGCTGGTGAGAGGTTAGGGAGATATTTAGAGGGTTGAACTATGGGGTTATCTTGGAAAATGAAAGAGAGGGTTATCAAGGATGTTTTTAACATTTTCTGACAAATTTGTTGATGGTGTTGTGGGAGAAGATGATGATTTCAGTTGTGATGTCATACCTATAAAGGGGGATAATTGAATATGTAGATCAGAAGACAAGTCTGGATTAGAGACATGGAATCTGGAATCATTGGAATATAAACAGCCACAGAAGCCATCGGAATATATACAGTTCAAGGGATGATGTACAGAGAAAACACAGCAAAAGAACAAAACAGATGATTAGTTAGAATCCTAGAAAATCAATAATAAAGAAATTCCTTTATAGAAGTGTAGGGAGTAGGTATAGAGTTAAAAGAATAACTAAGGAGGTGTTTCAAGAAAGAAAAAGTGTTCACTTTTAGTAAATGTTGTCCAGAGATTGAGGAGGATAAGGATTTTAAAAAGCCTTTTGGAGTTTAAAAATAGGGGGACCTATTTTAAATAAGGGATCATATTTTAAATCTTTGTGACCATGGGATGAAGTAATGAGACAAGAAAAAGTATTAGAAAATGAAATGGGGACTGCAAGTACATGTCATTTTCTTAAAAATTTTCTTAATGAAAGGAAGTGAGAAACATGGCAGGCTCTTGAAGAGGATATAAGACTCAAAGAGGCTTATTGTTTAAAAATTTACTGTTGTTGATAAGAAATTTTTGAAGCTATAGGAAAGATTGAGATATAATCAAGGAAACAAGGTCTTTAAATAGGAGGCTAGGGTAGGATGCAATACACCATAAAATGATTAGACATAGGAAGAGAAGAAACATATTTTTCATTTTAAAGAAGCAAAAATTGAGATGATTCATGCTATTGGAGGCCAGTCTATAGGTGGTAAGTTAGTTGAAGTCACAGAATCTATGGTTGAGAGAGATGCTAGGTGAGGCTGATAGGAACTCAAAAGGGAAGGCTGAAAATTTTAATAAACACTAAAAGAATGCAGTCCTTCTGCTTTTCTATCATGCCAGTGGCCAGTGTCTTTATTTTCTCCAAAAACCTTCTCTCTCTGTCAAAGATGCTCAGTTTTAACCTACTAGACTGGGAAAACCACCCAAATGATCACCAATGGCTCAAAAAGTCTGGAGAACAATACCTTTTCTAAGTTCCCACTGGATTCCAAGTACAATAAAATGATGGGGTAATAGTGGTCAAAGAACTGTGCTCATTGATTATTACTCCTCAGTCCCTTTTTGGCATATTCTCTTGTGTGCAAGTTAACATGTCCTACATACCCTATATTTCAGTAACATTAGCATTAAGCCCCCATGTTCTATTAGGGTGTTTTGAAAAGCAAATTAAATAAATCATTATGAATGACACTCCTCCACTTGATTTTGTACACATTAGTAATCTAAAGAAAATGTCCAATGCTCTTCTTCCTATTTATATAAACTTTGATAAGTCACTTAGACTTCTGAGTCTCAGGTTCCTTATCTATAAAATTAGTTCAATAATGCCTTTTATATAGGACTATTTCTAGAATTAAATTTAATTGTATATGAAAAGTACCAGTAGTACAATTTTGATTACAATAAAGTCGATTCAAACTATCATAACAGAAAGGGAGACATCATGAGATTATAGTACTGTCTCAGGTAATTCAAGGATGGGAAAACTGCTAAATATCAGGAACAAAAAGAACCAAGGATGCACCATTTACACTTCCTTATGGGGAAAATGTCATATCTTTATGTTTACCTTTGCTTCTCAGAAGTCTTCATCTCAGGTCTGCTTATATAGCATGAGGGGAAACAGAAGAAAAGTAAACAAAAAGAAATCAGTACCCAATGATTTGTCAGATCAAAATGGCATATCAGGGACTATCTTTCATGTGATTGTCTTTAACCCAATATGAAAGCACAGAGGAATTGTGGAAGACAGAGATAATGGCCCAGAAGTTCTCTTTCTCACATGGTAAAGAAATATGCCCATTTTTTCTGAAACAATTACCAATCCAACCCCACTTATGTCTCTTATCATGTCAACTGCCCTCCTCTGTGCAGAAGCGTAAATTCTATCTTTAGCTTTAGAATCTCCCAGGCTTCATTAAGTTGAGGTCACAGTTGTATGCCCTCACTCTACATGCCTTCCAGTCCTACTATAGGAAAAGAATCTTTGTCCTTCCCTGATACTAGTGACTTTTTGCTTCTAGCATTGTCCAAACCTTCTTTCTTCATCTCCAAAATCTTGAAAATGTATACCTCTCCTCTTACTGTCCTTATCTGTTGTCACACCAGAATTTTCTGCTCTGTTGTTTCTCTCACCACAAACTAGGCTTTGTACTAGAATACAGAATGGCAAGGAAGGTTCTAGGAATGGGGACTTGATTCACATTTTAGTCATGACACCCTCCTAGGAGATAGAGAGAGGTAAAAGGTAGAGACTTGAGACTAGTGGTTCTCCTCCCTGGGAGCCATCTACAGGGCATCCACACTGGGCTAAGTCTCTTTGAGTTTGAGGGCAGATGACTCTTCAGACACTTTCCCAGCAGATGTTGCTCCTGCTCCTCACATTCGTGACTCTTCAGACACTTTCCCAGCAGTTCAACCACTCTCTCCCTTGGGTTAAAATGGTAAGAGACGATGGACATACACACATCCATTAATCGCACTCTAAGATACACCTAAATTGCACTGCCTCAGCCAAACTATTTATTAACAACAAAAGCTGCAACCTCCAAATGCTCTGGATGATGTTGCACTAGCTGAATGTTACTTAAAATCATGCTTCGGAAAAAATAAAAATAATCTTGTTAATAATTCATGCCTTCCTGGCTTTTAAAACTTTCTTTTTATTGCATTTTGGCAGGGCACACTAAGCATAAATTGAATACAATGAGATGCCATGCACAGAGTATTAATTACCACAATATTAAGAGATCCTGCAGCTCTTTCTTTAGAGCCGAGCAATGGCAAATTGTGAAGAAAGAGAACTCTAAAACTGCTGGCTAATTTGCCTCTGATCTGAACATGAGTTATGTAAATGATTCAATGTATGATTCTTTTGGATTTTACATTTTATTTCAGTCATGTAAATGGGAGCAAGTGTCCTGAATGAGTCAAAAACTGGACCTGGCGTCCTTGTGCAGCGGGTTAGATGAAGAGAGGAGAGAAGCTAAATCCCTGAGTACAAGATGTGGGAGTTGAAGATAAGAATTCTTTCAGGGGCCAAAGAAAGTGGGGAGAGTATTAAGGCTGAAAAACCCACTTTTCTCAAAAACAAACAACAACTCAACAAAAAAACAAAGGACATTAAAAAGCCTAAGAGCCACGGAGCTGGAAAACTTCCGCCAGTTAAATGTAACCCCACCTGTAGTGAGGTAGAAGACTCCAGGAGACCCAAAGCAGGAATACATCAGGAAGGGGATGCAGGATTGATGGCCTCACATGAGAGCAACCAGCCACCCAGCCAAGCTTAATACATTAGTTGAGACTCCCAAGAGCAAGACACCGCAGTTCCTCCCACTTGACAAAAGGATAAAGTGCTTTTTCCACTGCCCTTACCCAGGCAACAAGGCAAAAGGCAGGAAGATTGCCAGAAAAGACCCATGTCATTGTCAGTCTTCACAGAGTCCAGGCCCAGGGGAAAGCAGAGTTGTCCCTGGGTCCCCTCACCACTGTCTGTAAGCACTTTCTTTAGGGATATATGTCTCACTGTCAACCAAAAAGTTCTCCAGGCCTTCCCACACAAAAAAAATATAATTGAAGATTTCTGTCCAGTTTCAGAAACTCTACTAGCTCTTCTACTAGCACATCTTCTGAAGAGAAAGACCCTGCTTCTCACAACGGAGGACATTTTTTCTTCCCAAATACATTTGATTATTCTAATAGGGGAATAGTGTCCTCGGACTATGCCATTGGCTGAGGTACATTTTTTTGAGCATCCAGAAGCTTGGGATTAGAGAAAAGAAAGGGTCAGAGGAAGTTTTAACTGAGGGTCTGCTTTAACTTCTCAAGCAATTCTCTCATGGAGGATTTGGGAAGGACAATTATAGCTTTTCACACCCACAGGCAAGGGCTGACTGTTTTCATTCATGTAACAAATTAAGAGGCAATCAGTCCCTGAGATCCTCATTTAAAAATATATGAAAATAATCGTACACCTACTTAAATGTTTTTCCAAATAATAATCTTATATGGCTTAAAATTATACTGATAGAAAACAACTGCTGCAGCTTTTAAACTAATGATACAATCCCATGGATAATTTCCTCTAAATAGCCCAGAGATGTGAATGAATAAATCACACATCATCGCAAAAAGCAATTCCCCTCAATGATTTCTAACTGTTGGAATCTTACTGCTTCATAGATCAGGTAAATCTTTCCATTGAAACAAGCCTCTGAAACTGGCTCTGGAGTAAAACCTAAACCCTGAAGCAAAGACAGCTGTGAATATTTAGCTCATTCCACTTTCTGTGACTTCTTGAGTTTCAAATATTTCTATTCTGCACTTAGTTTAGTTTTGCTAGGTAGCTATCACAAACACTACATACTGTTTTGGCTTAAGCAATAGGAATTTATTGGCTCATGGTTTTAGAAGAGAGAAGGTTTGCATGGCTTTCCTATCACATAGTGATATTCTCTCTTTTCTCTTCTGAGTTCTGTTGACTCTGGCTTCCAGCTCCACCCCATGGAGTTCTCTCTCTCTGAATTGCTTCTGCTTATAAAGGATTTGAGCAATCTCGATTAAGGGCCAACCTCGTTTAGTTGGGCAACACCATAACTAAGACAACATCTTCCCGAGATCCTCTTTGTAATGGGTTCAGACCCAGAGGCGTGTGGATCAAGACCAAGAACATGTCTAAACTGGGGTACATAATTCGACTTACCATATGCACATAGAAACTTACTTTTTAAGTGACATAAGTGGCTTTCAACTATTCCTCTTAATGTGGATTGGCTTTTCCTGGCAGGTTGCCATGATGCAAATATCTTCACCATCCTCCTACCCCAGTGGTTAAGCGCTCTTCTACTGAACTCACTAACCAATAGACCTGTAGATGTTTAATGGAAAAATCAAGATTTCCCAACAATTGTTAGGAAGTTGTAATAAAAAGTAAAAACATGTATAGACAGACAGCTTTGCAGTTTTTATTGTTTCTGAAATATTTAAGAAAAAATATCCTTTTACTCTAGCATTTTATTTGTTTTTCTTATCACTGAGATTTTTTTCCCCACCGAAGTTGGGACAAAACAATCAGGCAATTCTGTTCTCCTTTGTTTACAAAGTTGTACCCTTTGTTTAATTTTGTTGTAGTCTGAGAAATGACAAATGGTCTTCTAGGAAAAATTTTATTATTATAAAATGAATTTTACAAAATTAATCACCTAGTATATCGGGGAAACAGATTTTAAAGCAGGTCTTTCTAATGTTCTTTCCGTTAGATTGTGGCTTCAAAGACACATTTGGACTTAAGATGATTTCACCATCTGTATTATATCTGTAGGCCAAGAAGATATTTATTATGCTTCAGGATCAATCCTTTCTTCTAACACAGTGTTGTTCAAACTAATTATTGGATGCGAACAGAATGGCTTTGGTCAATAGTGGTTTATGACAAGTAGACCAGCTGAATTAGGGGGAGTTAGGCATATAGTAGAAATTTTCTATAATAGTAGAACCAGAACAAGGAAATGATAAGTTGTTTGTTTCAGAATTGTGCCCTATCTTACAAGAATAAAGAGAAGTTTAAATGAGAATATATTGTACTCATTGACAATAAATTGACATTGCAATGGATAATCTTGCAAGATGAGAAGTCATATGCTATATGAAGAAAGAGAACCTGGTTCCTGTCCCAGATCTGCCACAAACAAATCATGAGACCTTGCTGTTTAATCAAGATGGGCCTCAATTTCATTTCCTTGTCTGAAAAGCTGAGAACTTTTGCTTAATAAGTTTGTCTCCTTTAAAATGCTGGGACCCAATTAAATAAAATTTGAGACATATGCACATATTTTAAAGCATTTGTATGCATACAGATCAAAGTCTAAGTAATGTTAAACTACTGTTTTGCTTTCTTTTTTGTTTTATTCTAGATGTCAAATAGAAATTTAAAGCAAAAACCATATCTTTATTGTCATAAACAACTTCTGAGCTTTCTGTATGCTGTGTAATGAGGGACATCTTTAAAAGTATGAAACAAATGATAGATACATATATCACTTCTCATTTTGTTTCATTGTCTAGTACACTTCTGTTATTTCCACTATGTGGAATATGAAATATTGTAACATGTTACTCACACCTCTTTGGGTAAAATTATATTCAGTGAGCTCCCCCAGCTTCCTTCCCTGCTCAGTGTCTGATATCAAGCCCTGATCAGATGTGTCACCTTTGATAAATCATTGAACCTCTCTTCACCTTAATTTTCCCTTCAGTAAAAGTATACATTTGGATGAGACCTGTATTTCCCAAAATATAATTATTTTCTTGCAAAAAAGCAGCATGACCAAAAGGATTTTGTGGATAAAAATGTTTAGGAAATACTGCCAACTCCATCTGCTCTAAGAGTTGGGCCATAATATTCCAAAGACTCTGAGAATCTCATGAAACAGAAACCTCCTTCATTCTAATTAACCCAGTATATCCCAGAGATGTCTATTCATAAAACTCCATATTTCTGAGTAAAAGCAATTAATAAAGCTCTTCAGAGATATTGGTCTTTGTGGTCATCTAGGGAAACTTCAAACTAGATGTATGCTAAGTCTCTTAAGATTTTATATGGATTAAATTATGATGAAGTTTCACTGTAGAAATTAAGAATTTAAAATCAAAATTCTAAATCCCCATTAGTAAATTGGTAATAGACTAGTCTAAGAGAAAAAGTGAGAGAAGAAGGGGGCAAAAATGAGGGAGGGAGATGGAGGGGAGGGAGGGGATGAGGGGAGTGATAGGGGAGATGGGGGGAGATGACAGTACTGGGAGATGAGAGGGGAGATGGGGGAGAAGGGGCAGATGAGAGCTGATAGTGGGGGGATGAAAGCAGGGGGGTGATGAGAGTGGGAGGTGATAAGGGATGGGGTGGGAATGGGGTCAATGAGGGGGGCAATGAGGGGGCGGTGAGGGGGAATGAGAGTGGGGGGAGAAGAGGGGGATGAAAGAGGAGGGGGAAGCGGAGGGATGAGAGAGTAGAGGAAGGAGAAGAGGGGGATGAGAGCTAAGAGCGGAGGGGGGAGATGAGGGAGTAGATGAGGGGGGATAAGAATAGAGGGGGGATAAGAGAAAAGGGGATGTGATGGGAGATGAGAGAAGGGCAGAGAGGGAGATGAGAGAGGGGCAGAGAAGGAGAAGAGCGGGGAGAGAAGCAGATGAGAGGCGGAGATGAGAGGGAGAGAGGGGGAGTGAGAGAGAGAAAAAAAGGCCATTTCACAGTTTTGGTCTAAGTAGCAAGGAAGAAAGAACATGGGATAGGAACATCAAACTGGAAATCTCTCTAAAGTCTATGGCTCAAACTCAGGCTTGGAATTGGCCTGTGGTGACATTAGGAAAAATGGAATAACTTGGTGATTTAATTTATTCTCTGAAAAATATAATCAATAGAAACATACAAAATAAAAAAGCAGATACAATACAGAATAAAAAATCACCCTTTGGCAGCACTTCACTCATTCTCTGAAATGTTTGAAATAATACAGGTTTGAATGGGAGTACACACCAACTTAATGAATTTCACCACATGCTGGAAAGAAAAACAAGGAATCTAATAAGGAGGTTTATGTTGGTTGTGTTAATTTTGCTTTACTCCCTAGATCTCCCTCACTGTTAGCTATGTTCCTGACAGTCAGGCTCTGTATGTGCTACTGCCTAACACTATTTTAGACATATTTAATTCCATTATTAAATAATGTTTGAATAATTTAGTTATTGAGTGTCTAAACTGATTTGTTGATTTCATCCTGCCAACTGAACTTATAATTAAATTATCTGGTTTCTTTCTCAAGCCCTAGTTGAGACCCTTGCCCGAAGGAAAAACTCTACAAATAGAGACTGAATGAATGAACATATAGGCAAAATGAAAGAATAAAGTTGAAATTGATCTGTTTTCACACATTTTTTAACTTTCTTTTGAAATATCCCTCTTCACATCCCCCCTTCCTACATAGTGGCTACCTGGGCACTCTCCCCATTCACATTTGCTTCCCCCAACCAGAGTAACTGCCATACTGACCTTGACAAATGGACTGGCCATGTGCCAGTTGGGCCCTGAGCCTCAGCAGTGTTGCAACACCTACTCTTCCATTTGTTGGTCTTACCCAGGTCAGCTAACAGGGAGGTGAAGATGGTTAGCCACTACACCAGGGAACCAAGAGTGCCTACAACTCCAAGCAGGAGAATCACATCCATCAACCATGTAAGATCTAAGCCCTCTTTTGATTGAGAGGTGGAGTGGACATCACCATCCCAGGGTCCACAGAACAGATGAATAAAATGTGGATTAGAGTAGACTTACTAGTATTCAACTATAGAAGTATTGTGACTCTAGCAATTGAAGAAATTGTATCTTGATGTAGAGACAGTGGCCATGGTAGTTGTTGAGGGCAGGGAGAGGAAAGGTGAGATGTGATGTGGGGGCATTTTTGGAACTTGGAATTGTCCTAAATGATATTGCAGGGACAGATGCTGGACATTATATATTCTGCCATAACCCACTGAAGGACTGGGGAAGAGTGTAAACTACAATGTAAACTACTATCCATGCAGTGCAGCAGCGTTCCAAAATGTGTTCACCAAATGCAATTAATGTGCCACAATGATGAAAGAGGTTGTTGATGTGGGAGGAGCGGGGTAGGGTGGGGATTGGGGTATTTGGGAACCTCTTATTTTTTTTTTTTTTTTAAAGATTTATTTATTTATTTAATTTCCCCCCCCTCCCCCGGTTGTCTGTTCCTGGTGTCCATTCGCTGCGTCTTGTTTCTTTGTCCACTTCTGTTGTCGTCAGCGGCACGGGAAGTGTGGGCGGTGCCATTCCTCGGCAGGCTGCTCCCTCTTTTCACGCTGGGCGGCTCTCCCCATGGGTGCACTCCTTGTGCGTGGGGCTCCCCTACGCAGGGGACACCCTTGCGTGGCACGGCACTCCCTGCGCGCATCAGCGCTGCGCACGGCCAGCTCCACACGGGTCAAGGAGGCCCGGGGTTTGAACCGCGGACCTCCCATGTGGTAGACGGACGCACTAACCACTGGGCCAAAGTCCGTTTCCCCCTCTTATTTTTTTAATGTAACATTTTTTGTGATCTATGTATCTTTTTTTTTAAAAAGGCAATTAAATTAAAACATTTCAAAAAAATAGTGAACTTGATGTTTATCATTCCAAATCATCTCTATCTGTCCAACTCACATATAGATCCCTATGTAATATACAACATTGCTCTTGCATGTTTTTAAACTTCACAAAATATTCCATTCAAGTCTCTGCAACTTGCTTTTAAACCCATACGTAAGTTTGTGAAATAAATTCATGTCGAATCATGGTTTTTTTTTTGGGGGGGGGCGTTAACCTGGGACCTCGTACATAGGAAGCAGGCACTCAATCACTGAGCTACACCTGCTCCCTTGATTCATGGCATTTTAGTTCATTCATTTCCACTTATTTTCAGTATTCCTTTTTATAAATATACCATAAAAATGTGTTTCTCCTTTATAATGGTGATAGAAATTTAGGTTATTTCCAGTTTTCAGTATTACTGTAATGCTGCTATGAAAAACTTTTTACAAGTCTCTGAGTATACAACACAAACAGGTTGCTCTTGGGCATATATTTAGAAGTAAAATTGCTGTGTCATAGTCTGTGCATATTTTCAATTTTATTAAGGTTTTACAAACAGCTCTCCCAAATGGTTGTACAATTTATAGTCTTATGGATTCTCATTTTATAAAACTGTAGTTTTCCAACCTACCTCTTAGCCCTTTGGGCACTAACTACTACAAGAAGCTATTGCTTGCTGCCAAGCTTGCACAAGGTGCTGTATCTCAAAGACCCTAAGAAACTGTGTTCAAGATCAGGACTTGGGACTACCATTGTTTGATGGATTCCTTTTTCTCTACTGTTGTTTCATTATTTAATGCTACTGAGGTTAAGTATCCAAAATATATACTTTTTCCTCCTTACCCCTCAAATTTTAAGAGTTCTTTCATTTTAAATACAGCTTCCACCATATTTGAAAGTTGTCTTTAATGGAAAATAAAGGGCTGCATTTTTCTAAATGTAATCTGTTTTAACAGGATGGCTTGTGATGTGTTTCATATGTTCTCGTTTCACTGTGTCTTGACAAGCTTAATATCCTGTTCCATTGTGCTGTGAAATAATAGCACCACAGGGCAATAATTTGGCTGCTGAGATTCTAAGATCTGAGTAACTGTAAGTTTCAGTTTAATGCCCCATAACTGAAATTTATTAAATATGTAATGCACAGGAACACAGCTTGATAAAACAAACTGGGCTTTGAAGTGTCCAGGCCACACTTCAAAGAAAAGTTCATGTTAGGTGAATATTTAAGTAAGTATTTACTGCCAAGAATATTCCATTCTGATTTGGTACTGAGATTGCTACTAGTATTTCCTACAAAATATCATATATACATATAATGGACTACTATTCAGCTGTAAGAAGAAAGGAAGTCTGGACTCATATAACAAGGATAAACCTTGAGGGCATTATGTTGAATGAATTAAACCAAACACAGAAGGACAAATAATTTATGATCTCACAAATATGAACTAAATTCAATGAGTAAAATCATGGAGTTAAATTCTAGAGTGTAGGTTCCTAGGACATGGAATGAAGGTTGAGAAGGGGAGCTGATGCTTAATGAATGTAGAATTTTTAATAAGCTTGATTGTAAATGTGTGGATATGGATAGAGTTGACAGTAACACTGCTAACTCTGCTGATTTATAAATGTGATTATGCCTAAAAGGGATAGTCTAGGACCATAAACGTCAATTGAAAGAAAGCTAGAGGATGATCTAGTTGAAGTCTGTGGTGGATGAGGATTGTTGTTAATAGTACAAATACAAGAATGTTCTTCTATGAACAAAAACAAACGCATGTCACTATTGCAAAGTGTTAAGAATATGGTGACAAATGGAAAATAAACAACCAATGTAATGTATGGACTGTAATTAACGGTAATATTGTATTTTTGCATCAATGGCAAAGAAGATACTATATCAATGCTAAGGGTCAACAATATGAGGTATAAGGGGATATGGGACTTTTCTTTTACAAGTAATGAAAATGTTCTAAAATTGACTGAGGTGATAAAAACCAAATTCTGTAGGAAACTGAAAGCCACTGAGTGTATACTTTGGATAGACTGTACAGGGTATGGGAACTTAAAGGACAGTGAACCTCAGGGGGGGTAATGAACTGCAGCTAAAAGTACATATATAAGAAAATTCTCTCGTGAACTATAGCAACCACATAATACTAATACATGGTGTTAACAACCTGGTGGTTTATGGGAAAAATAAACTAAATGGAAGCTATAGACTATAGTTAGCAGTAACATTTTGATGATGTTCTTTCATCATTTGTAACAAATATTCCAAAAAAACGCAAGGTGTTAGTGGTGCGGTGATGTATGGGAATCCTGTATGGTTTGCATAATTGCTTTGTAAAACTCACAACTTTTCTAATTAAAAAATAATACTAAAATGCTACAAGGCTATTTTCTTTAACTGAAATGTGTTGACAGATAAATTCTTGAATGGGAACATGAGGCAATACATGGACGTGCTCCACAATAAAACAACTATAACTGGTGAAAATTATTTTAAGAAATAAACATTTAAAGTATCTGGAAATCATCCTAAGGACATAGAACTAATGAAGATCATTTATTCTTGAAAATCTACTGAATCTCACTAAGAGCAAGAGCCATGATACTCTGTACCTCCAGCTCAGTTGAAGGTACAGCTCCACTCCAAGAGAATATGGCCAAGAAGACACAGCTCTCCCTCACCCAGCTCCCAGTCCAGGGCTACTGCTTCTCAACAGGAGAGGTAGACAGCTAGCATTTCTAATTACCCCCAGCACCATGTTGCAGAGGCTAAGTTTCCAGTAAGTACAGTAGGGATGTAGGGGAATCTCTTACACCCAGATACCACTTGTAAGGCTGAGGCACTACCCAATTTCAGCAAGTCTGGAATAATGATCACCCTGACCCAAGATTGATCAGAAGGCAGATATTCACACTGGGAGAGAAAAGCCAAGGAGACCAGAAGCTAGTTCCTCTACCCAATGCTTTGCTCAAAAGAAGGAGTGTCATTGTGAGAAGTGGGTTAGTCTCTACACCCTCAAATCCAGAGTAGTGGCTCAGAGATTTTACAAAGGGGTAGAGTCACATGATAACAATAGATATCTCCAAAGTTCTGAAGGAAACTGACTATAATTGGAATGGAGTGTGGGTAAGTTCAAGTCTATGTGTGCTTTTGAAAACAACAGATATTTTCATTGTAAGCAATTAAGAGTGGCCAGTACCTTCCTGAGAGGAACAAACTAAAAAACAGTCCAGCTAGTTTATGAGAGAGAACCAGGGAAAGAGTCAGCTAAGATAAGTCTTACTGGGACCAGAATAAAATCTGAAAGACTGGCCTCAAAAAAGCACCTCTGTGAATGGACCTGCTTTTAATTGGATCAAGTAGGCAGTAATTTATTACTCATATCATTAGATCATTGTAAAATATAATAGAGCAATCAGGCAGCAACTTTTGGGGCCTGAAAGCTGGGTTTGATACCAACAGAGGCAGGCTGATAAACAGAGAGATCACAGAAACAGTCAATGAGAGATCAGCTAAAATCATTCTCATTTCAGGTTGACTATATACATTTCCAAGGCAATGTCATCTGAGCATTGACATCAGAGTCTTCACATCTCAGGGTAAATAGACCATCGTTAAAATAAGGTAGCCATATCATGAAACAAACAAACAATCAAACAACAAAAAACCTGCAGCCAACCACTGTGGAGGAGGAGAGACTTAATATCCAGAGTTGCTATAATATATTTTCTATAAAGTTCCCAAGGGTGGAAGAAGAAACATATAAAAAAATAAAGAAATAGGAAAGAGGACCCACTCACAGGAAACAAAACAAAACAAAAAGACAAGAAAAATGAAAGAAAACTTCAAAGCAGATTCCATGTATGTGTGTGTACATATATTAAAATTAAAAACATTTGTGCTTCAAAGGATATCATCAAGAAATGACAACCCACATAGTGGGAGAAAACATTTGCAAATCAAGTATCTGATAGGGGAATTTTATCTGGAATATATAAAGAATTCTTATAACTTGTTAATAATACTTTAAAAAAGGGCAGAGGAGCTCCAAGGAAGATATGAAAATGTCCAATACATGGAAATATACCCAATGCCTATTTCCAACAGAGAAATGCAAATTAAAGCCACAATGAGATATCACTTCACAATATCTCAATCTAAATGATAGATGAAAGCAAGTGTTGGAAATGATGTGGGAAAACTGGAACCCTTGTACATTGCTATTGAGAATGCTACAGTCTCTTTGGAAAACAATTTAGGAGTTTTTTCAAAGTTTAAATATTGAATCACAATACTGACCCAGTTTTACACTCCTAGATATATACACAAGATAAGTGAATACACAGCTCCACACCAACATTTTTACAGAAGCATTTATAGCTGCATTATTAGTAATAGCCAAAAAGTGAAAACAATCCAAATGTCCATTAACTTATGAATGGATAAAAAAAAAATGTCAGGGGAAGCGGACTTGGCCCAGTGGTTAGGACATCCGTCTACTACATGGGAGGTCCTCAGTTCAAGCCCCGGGCTTCCTTGACCCTTGTGGAGCTGGCCCATGCGCAGCGCTGATGCACGCAAGGAGTGCACCCCGTAAAGAGAGCTGCCCAGTGCAAAAAGAAAGCTCAGCCTGCCCAGGAATGGTGCTGCACACAAGGAAAGCTGGCACAACAAGATGATGCAACAACAACAAAAAAGAAACACAGATTCCTGTGCCGCTGACAACAACAGAAGAGGACAAAGAACATGCAGCAAACAGACACAGAGAACAGACAACTGCGGCGGGCGGGGCGGGGAGGGTGGAGAAATAAATAAATCTTAAAAAAAAAAAGATCCATAAATTGGAATATTCAGCAGAAATAAAAATGAAATGAAATATAATGGTACATGTTACATGATAATGAACATTAAAATATTATACGAAATAACAGGAACCAGTCACAAAATACCATACATAGTTTGACTTAAGGTCAATGAATTATCCATAATAGGCAAATACATAGACTAATATAAGTTCATGGTTGCTTGGTTCTGGTGGAGCTGGGAAGAAATGAGTAGTGACTGCTAATGGATATGGTGTTTCATTTTGGGATGACGAAAATGTTCTAAAACTGATTGTGGTGATATACCAAAAGTGATCAGATTATATATAGTAAATGTTTAAACTAAATGGTAGGCAAATATCTCAAAAAAAGCTGTTATATATTAAGAATGAAAGATGAAAATGGAAGACCTAATTAATTTTTTAAAATCTTTAATAATACTAGTAAATTCTTCCTGTAGACATTTTTGCTGAAAATAGTTGCTTTCAATTCTACATTGATCACAATAAGGCATTGATGTAAAGAAAGTCCCATTAAAATTTATTTTCACCTTTATCCAGAAACAAAAATTTAATCTACTGTGGAGAGGTTAATGCAATAATATATACAATTTTACTCTGTTTGTCAACTCCATGCAATTGTGTTTTGGTCATTATAAATTGTTTTACTACCCTTAATGCCCACACATGGAGATAAACCAAGATTAGGGGCAAAAAATCTATTTATAATATATTTCATTATCTAATCTCAATTCCTTGAAGACTCACTACCAGAACCCAATAAGACTAACTACAAAAGGTTCTGTGAATGCAGCAGATATTTCATAAAGGTAAAGCGGTCAATTTTTTTAAAACAAAGACTCACAAATGCTCTGTACCTAATAATAGACCATTAAAATATAAGAAGGAAAGACTGACACAATAGCAAGGAAAAATAGACAAATGTACAATTATCATTGGAGATTAACACCCCTGCCTCAAAAATTGTTTATATGGAACACCTAAAGTAAGCAAATTTCATAGAGACAGGTAATAGATTACAGATTACATGGGCCCAG
Organism: Dasypus novemcinctus; assembly: GCF_030445035.2. Taxonomy (NCBI): domain Eukaryota; kingdom Metazoa; phylum Chordata; class Mammalia; order Cingulata; family Dasypodidae; genus Dasypus; species Dasypus novemcinctus. Next base: position 29,696,653 of record NC_080678.1, on the reverse strand, counting down.
GGTCGGGATGGGAGGTGTGCTAGAGAAGGAGGAATCATTGCTTAATTGGGTACAGAGTTTCTAGTTGAGGTGATGAAAAAGTTTGGTGACAATATCATGAATGTAATTAATACCGCTGAATTGTATACTTGAAAGTGGTTAAAATGAGAACTGAATTGTTTCACAACAAGAGGTTTTAAAAAATTGTTAGAATAAGTAGTTAAAAGATTGGTAACGATACAGAAGACTTGAAAAATACTATCAACTGATTTGGCCTAATTGACATTTACAGGATGCTCGCTCAACAAGTAAAATACATATTCTTTCCAAGTGCACACAGGACATTTAGCAAGGTAGCCATGTTCTAGGACATAAAAGAAGAAGATATCATTTACCAATATCAAGCAAAAGATATGCAAGATCACTCTAGACCCTGAATATATTAAAAATACAAAAAAAAGTTATAAAAAACAATGTCAGTATATTTTATCTAGATAAATTCTTGAAAAATAATATCAAAACTCTGTAAAAATAGATAAGACAAATAGTCCTATATGCATTAAAGAAGTAGAATTTATAGTTAAGATCCTTGACACAAAGAAAACTCTATATCCAAATGATTTTGCAGGCTAATTCTAATAAAATAATTAAGTAATTTAAAAAATACACAAGAAAGTAATATGTCACCACTAAATGGGTTTTAGTTCACAAACAGAAGGATAGTTTAACATTCAAAAATCAATCATTGAAATTCACAATAAAAGATAAAAATGACATGATTTCAATTGATGCATAAAATATATGTGACAAAGTCCAATTTTATTCCCAATAAAACCTTTCAAAAAACTCAGAATAGAAGGGTATTTCCTCAACCAGATTGAGAACATCTACAATAAATCTACAGTTAACAGCACAATTATGTTGAAAGACTGAAGATTTTTCTTCTGAGATAGAACAAGTCAAAGATGCCTACTCTCACTACTTTGAACAAACCATAGATGCATACAACAACATGGATGAATCTCAAAATAATTCTGCCGAGTGAAGGAAGCCCAAGCAGAAACAGCACACACTGGGAGATTTCATATATATGAAATGCCAGTGAATGTAAACTAATATGTTGTGACATAACATATTAGTGGCTGCCTGGGAAGGAAGGCGAGGGCTCAGGGAGGGTCAAGAGAGCTGAATTACAAATGAGCACAAATCAGGAGTGATGAATGTGTTCATTATCTTGATGGGGATGACAGTTTCACAGGTTTATACATATGTCAAAATTATTAAACTGTATAAATATGTGGCATATATTTTGTGACAATGATACATCAAGAAAGCTGTCAATAGTATATCATAAGTAACTAGGACTATTGGTAAAAGGAAATTTTCTCATTAAAAATAAAAATTACAATGCCCTCCTAAATATTTCCAGTTTACTTTTCACTCTGGCTTCTGAATCTTGATAGGTATCACTTAATTAGGCCATCTCCCTGTTCTTTCTAATGCCATACTTTGGGACTAACATTTATATCTGCTTGCTTTAATTTTGGGTAAACTATCTGGTTATGGTATCTCATGAATTAATCAAATTAGCCATTTTACTATTACAGTTTCTAAATTATTAACTAATGTCACTAAATGAAATTTGATGGCAAGAGCAATATATGCATGAAATATTAAGTGAATTTTATGAATAAGCCCAAAAATCTGACAGAGTATAATAATTATGTTATCAAAAATAAAGATTACTTCCTTCAGGTCCATTTATATTCCCTAAATGTGATTTCACAGAGTACAATCAAGATGATAAGAATTATTTCTCCTCTAACCACAAAACGGCAGCTAGTTTTATAGAAAACATCTAAGGTGCCCATTTCATGAAACTATACAAAATTCCTTGACATTGCTCTTTAGGCAATTTAAGTGTACAATTATGGAATAGTTTAGGTGTGAAGGGTGGCAGGATACTACTGATTTTTGATGGCTCTGGAGTGATGATCAGCTGTTTTCAAGTATGTATATATATTTGTGAGATATATTATATATATTAGTGGGACAATAAAAAGTGCTGTCCTTCCAAAATAGTCTCTTCTTTAAGAAGAGGTTGAAGGAAATGGTGTCCTGAAAATGTGGAACTAGACCATTTCAAAGCAAATTTCTGGGGTATGTATTCTCATGAATACAGAACATGCATTATTCCACGACGATAGCTGTTTGAATGTCTGAGTGTGACCTCCCCTTATAACCAGAGGCATTTCACACATAAATCATTAGAGACACATGATGATTTAGTGCTTAGGACCAGAGCTTAGAATCAGTACGGACTTTCTTCCTTAGTTCTGCTATTACGTGTTGCTATGGGGCAGTCTGGCTGGTCTGCATTTTCTCTACTTCCCCAAATGTTCATTTCTCTTCAGTATTACTCATTGAATGGAATTTTGAGAGCACTTATGAGGTGCTTGTCTTATGCTAGATCCTGGTGGCAATAAACAGAAAAGATAAGATCCATCCCAATCCTTGGGGTGCTTAGACTAACAATGAAAGATGAAAACTTGTGTTAATGAAGAAAAGAAAGCAAAATGCATATTTATACAATTAGATACTAGCGTGAATATAACTACAGTTGTTAGTGTGTGGTTCAGTAAAGTACAAGGATAGCATTTTGCATTATTAGCTTTCCTGGATCTGAATTCTGGCATTACCATTAACTAGCAATATGGCCTCAGGCCAGTTAGGCTCCCTCTGTCAAATTAGGATTTTACTCATAGGCTATTGTGAAGATTAAATGCAATAATCTATGAAAAGAATTCAGCACCGTGCCTAAGTACCTAGTTGATAGATATCTAAGACCTACTCAAAAACAGGGCTGTTCTTACATAGCAGGGGTGTGGGGGACAGTCAAGAGAGGATGTCTCTCTATATGAAATAAGGTTTGCCCATAGGAGCTGGAAGCCAGATTCTAATCACAGTCAAGGAGGAAAGTTGATGTCCTCACCATGGTAATAATGTTGAGACTTCCATTGAATAGGAGGAAAAATGAATGAAAAATTTAAAGATGCATAAATTCTTGAATAATTTGGAGGTAAAGCACAAACCTGTCAGAATAGGAAAGCAGAATTAAGACCATGAAACACATTAAAACATGGCAGGACAAAGTTAATGTGGAGATGGCTCCATGCCATAGGATTAAACTGTCAGGTTAAAGAGCTTTACAGAATTAAATAAGAATAAGACATTATTTTGGTTTGGGAACCAAACCTTTGGGAAATAAAGGCCAAATTGTGTGTACTTGTTTAGAAAATATTGAGAGTAATGTTGTCAGATCTAGGATTTCCATTTTAAGAAAGAGAAACTAGAGTGTATACACAAAATTCCAGTGAAAGTTATAAGAACTTGGCCATATTAGAAACAATTGAAAAACCTAGATATCATACTTAAATAAAAATGTGATCAGATCTTTACTGTGGAAAATGAGGCTATAACCCATATAACAGCATAAAATAGATGCTTATTATTATTAGAATTATAAAAGAAGAGTAATAGTGATGCTAGTATTAGAGTAATTAATGGATATATAGCACAAACTATGTGCTGAACCCTCTCTATATGCTTTCCATATTTTAACTGATTTAATACAAGCATGTTGTAAGTTATAAAATGTTGTAAACTACAGGGGCCTATTGCTCTTCAGCATGGGTATACGTCAATACTACAAAAGTTGTGCTATTGATTATATTTGATAGAGGTCAGAGGGAAGATGTCCAAAGAGGTGTGGAGACACTGACCCAAAGATCTGTTCAGGATCTTTATTTCTTTATTTTTAAACCAAGAGCTAGAGATATAAATTTTCATTTGAACCTCCTGATTTGTAAATATTGCCCCCTTCCCCTTTTCATTAAGCAAGCTATCTCTGTGCAGGACATACACATTTTACCTGTGAACCAGATTAGTCCCCTGACCATCACTTGGCAACCACTGATTTATAGAATTCAAGATTTGTGACTGGATGTCTAGATTGCATGCACATCCTCACACTCTGTGGTAATCATGTTAGCAACAGAAGGAGAAAAACACCCTCTAATCAAGAGGAAAATCTCAGTTATTAATAGAAGCAATTGATCACATAATCATGATTTCAAAAAGATCTGTTGCTGAGTAAGTGCTCTCTATTTCAGGAACAATTTAGAAAAGTATACCACTATAAAAACTGTTGAGAGATTTTAGGAATTGAGGATTAGAAAAATACCTTTGTAATACATATAGTTGACATTTCCTTCTAAATATAGACCTTGAACTACTCATGTAAAGTTGTATACCAATGAACGGGAAAGAATTTCGCTCATGTTAATTGTCAGCTGTAGCTGAGAAAATGTCTCCTTCTTTAGAGTGAATTCTCCAGTTTGCACAGTCCCTACTACTCACCATTACTTCTCAACCCAAGAGACAGTTGTCCTTTTATATTGAATTTCACTTAAATACTGAGGAGTTTTAAAAGCAAAGGAAAATATTTATCAAACCTATGTCTCTAGCAGAAGTAGGAAGATCAAGACTAAGAGACTAGACTAAGAGAATATGCTTAGCCATGAATGGATGAATGAATAAATGAATAAAGAAGAGGCCATGCTTTTCTGTAGAAGTAAAGACTATGCTTATGTGTTTAGTTATGCAAACCAAGTGTGAATATGTGTGTATGTGTGTGTGTATTTGGGTGAGTGGGTGGAAATCCTGTTTCTTTAACTTATGTGTCAGTAATGATCCAAGAGAAAGAAAAAATATCATGTCTTTTATATATACTAGCTTTTTACTTAGGCATACATAGTGGCTTGAAGCTAAATAGCCCAGATAAACATGTTCTTAAACTTAATCCATTCATATAGGTGTGAACCTATGGTAAATAGGACGTTTTGATGAGGTTACTTTAGTAAAGTTGTGACCTGACTCAGTCGAGGTGGGTTTTAATCCTATTGCTGGAGTCCTTTATAGGAAGAATAAAATTCAGACACAGAAAGGCTCGCTGGGAGTAGCCAGAAGCTGGAAGTGAAGAGAACCAAGAATATAGGAGAGGCCACCGTGTGCATTGCCATGTGACAGAAAAACCAAGGACCAAAGAACACCAAGAGCCACTGGGAGAAAGCATTACCTTAATGATTCCTTTGATTTTGACTTCTAGCTTCAAAACCATGAGCCAAAAAAATTCCCATTTTCCAAGCCAACACATTTCAAGGTAGCTGCTTTGGCAACCAGGAAGCTAAAACAGTATAAAATAATTGAAATGGTGGAAAGAGAACTTTAAGGTATCTTGAAGATACTGACAATACTGCAGAAAGCAGCTACCAAACTGATGGATGGGAAACGGGAAGAGACTGGAATTATTTAAACCTTGAAACTTGGAAAAGGGGCTTCACAGAGATGAAACACAGATCCGTATAAAGGAGTTGCTTCTTGGCAGATGCTGGTATCTCTGAGCTTAGAAGAAGAGGCCCATCAAGCTGGCACTCAGAATTCTGAAGAAGTGGTACCAGAAGGTGGGTGCTGGAGTCTCTCTGGGGCACAATGAGGCTGGGTCTGTGATTGTTGGGGAAACTGTAAGCTAGACTGGAGTCAATTGCCAGTGGTGTGATTAAGTGCTATTTTGAGGGTGAAAAAATGTCACTACGGTATTGCTGAGAGGCATAGGAAGCTGAAAAGAGCAAAAAGCAAAATGGTAACAGGAAGCAAAGAGAAAGAACAAGTCTCTTTTTCTTCTTGCAGTTTTCTAGTCTGCCATCAGTGTGTCTTAATTGTACAATTATCAGGGAGCAGCTGGCAAAGCAGAAAAGCAATGTAATTCCCAGTTCCAACACCACAGAATAGGAGTATAAGGGTGGGTATGAAGTTCCAGGTGATGGCATAATAACCAGCATCATTGTCTAACTAGTCATTGAGAGATTAGTGTATTTTTGTCTAGTGTGTTTGGTTTGTATGTATATGGCATTTACTAATTTGATTTACACATAGCAGATATGAACACATCCACTTTCCATGAGGAATGGTATTTGTATATCCAAGGTTATATGGATCATGGAGTCAGGACTAGAACATAGAAACATTGCTCTAGTAACCACAACATAAAAACCCAACAGCCAAATGTACTCCCACAGCTAGTTGATCTCATGAAAGCTGCTGAATGTTTCGAATGCTTATTGTTCCAAATCAAAGATGAGAGCAACTTGTTTGCTGAGTTTTACTAAATTCATAAAAAGAAAGAAATAGAAATATCTCCAGCTGAAGTGATGGGATTTCTAAGGATAATTGATTGTAATGTTCTTTGAAACCCTTCTTTGAAACCCCAGGTATATACCTTTCAAAACCCTAGAGTAAACAGCTCAGTTTAGCACCTTAAAAGAAAATCTCTAGGACTCTGTAGCTTCCCCAGAGTCCCCCAGAACACTGGCCCCTCTAAGTGCCTGGACTCCAAGCTTTTTAAAATAGCAGTTTTCTAACCTTGCCACTCTCTTATGAAGTGAATTTCTGTGACTGAGGGGGGAAAAAATTATCCCTTCCTCAAGGTACTTTGTTGCCATTACCCCCCACCCCGTAGCAGTTTGATATGGTTATGAATTCCAAAAATAGATACAGGATTATGTTTGTAATCTTATCTGTACCTGGGCATGATTAAGTTATGATTAGGGCTTTGATTGGGCCACATCATTAGGGTGTTGAGTCCCCACCCCTTGGTGGGTGGGTGCTCACAGATAAAAGGCATGGCAAAGGACAGAGTAGAGGGTTTTTTGATGTTGGAGTTTGATGATGAAGCCTTAAGCTGGAGTCCCAGGAAGTAAGCTCACAGAGGAAAGAGAAGCCAGCGTCAGGAAGAAGCAAGCCCTGGGAAGAAAGGAACTTTGAACCCAGAGAGATGCAAGACACTGGAAAGGAGGAACCCAGGAAGCCTGAACCCTCACAACCACCGGCAGCCATCTTGCTCCAACACATGGAAATAGACTTCGGTGAGGGGAGTAACTTATACTTTATGGCCTGGTACCTGTAAGCTCCTACTCCAAATAAATACCCTTTATAAAAATCCAACCCATTTCTGGTATTTTACATCAACACCCCTTTGGCTGACTAATACACCCCCCCTAAAAATTAAAATAACTATGTGTAGCCTAATAGCTGCACATATTTATGGTGATAACAAGGTAAAGTACAAACCATAGAATTTTGCATTGTGCAATGTACAACTCAAACAATTCTAAGTGGTACCCTCTTTCCTCAGTTCTGTAGGTAATTGATAAGTTTTATGGAGAGAAATGAGCGTCTTTTGATTAAGCCTAGCATGTGTTTATTTTGTTTTAATTGCTGGAATTAACAGTAGCTTTAATCTTCTAATGGGCCCCAGAGAATTCTCCAACTCTCTCTGCCAAAAAACCAAACACACACAAAAAGTCTTTTTCTAGGAGCGTCTACAGAGAATTAAGCTTGTGGTCCATGGAAGAGGTTTGAAGAAATGCTTCTTTAAGGAAATAATACTCCTGACCCCACCACCAATACCCTGTATCTAACTTGTATTCATGCTTGGAAAGAAAACAAAACAAAACTTTCATCTCTCCTTTTTTCCTCCTGTTTTATAGATCCCCTTTTCCAGGTTCTATTGCTTTTAGCACACAGCTCTAATTCTCTCATAAAGACCACAAGAGATTAGAAATAGAAAATGGGTCAAAATCTAAGAGTTCTCCGAGTTGTTTCACAGGACACTTACCTTTTGTGAAAAGCCCCAGTTTTTTGGGCTTAGTGGCCTTGTCACATATCAGTTGACCATATAGGTAAGACTCTATCAGAACTCTGTTATATTCCATTGATTACTATGTCTACCCTTGTGCCAATACCATGAAATTTTGACCATTGATGTTTTGTAGTATGTTTTCAAGTCAGGTAGTATTATTACTCCAACTTCATTTTACTTTTTCAATATGCTTTGGGTATTTGAGGTCCCTAGCACGTCTGAATAAATTTCATAGTTAGCTTTTCAAAAAAAAATTGCACAGACCCTCTTAGCTCTTCAAATTCTCTTTTATTGCTATAATTCCAGTACATTTTCTTCTCCCACTATAAAAGTGACTTGCCTTCTGTAACATTAACATAGAGAGGGAGTCTGTTAAAAATGACATTTACTTCTCTTGATTGTGTGTCCTTCCTCAACTTTGGCACCCCTCCACTGCAGACAGAGATTGGGGGTGGTGCTGGGCCTTGCTTTCTGGATTGCAAAGATGGCCACAGGAAGCAGGACATAGAATTGGTCAAGATACCAATATCTCTTCATTTCAAACTGCCTTCTTTTCACAAAATAATAGAGCTAGAAAGGTGACTTCCTACCCCCTCTCTGGTCTATTTATTCACTGGAGAGGCTCCTTTAGGAAGTTAGAGAGTGCTGACCTGCACATGGCTTCAGTCAAGGGTCTCCAAACCTTATTAATCATCAAATACACCTGGTGGTCTCCAACTCTGATTAATCATCAAATACACCTGGAAATCTTTTACAGCCATAGCCTCTGAAGTACAACCCACACCTTTGATATCTGAATCGTGGAGTGTATGCAGGTCTAATCTAAAAGATTAGTCTAAGACCACAAAGTTTTGAGAACTCTGGAGAAGACTATACATTTTGAGGATCATGGGGACATAACCCCATTTGCCCCAAACTTGACTGTGTTTTGTATCGAAGATGGACCTTGCTAGCTGAAGGAGTCAAGGATTTGGTTACTATGGTTTGTCCTTGATACGTGACCTATGGTAAGGCACATCTGTTATGAAAAGCATACGAAAAGTTATAAAAGCTAGTTTCCAAGGATCTGTCTTCTAGGTTCCTGTCAAAGCTTAATTAATTACTAGCAAGAAAGAGCTTTAACCTTCCAAATCAAAAGATGCTGAGAAAGTGTAATTTGTTTTTATTTCTCTTTTAAATTAAAAATATGAACAAAACAAAACAAAAAAGCAAAAGAGAACTTACCTGGGCCTATGGGTCCAGAACACCAATGCTTCAGAGTGAGTATGAAATACTCATTTAGGGTGGGGGGAGGGAATGCCACACATTCTGAAAGTATATTTTATCCTAAACAAAATAGTCTACCTTATTTCTCTCTTTTTCTTTCACACTCCCTTTAAGGTTGAGCTATCTTGCCTGCTGCTTAAGAAATAAAAGGACAAGTTGCAAATATACTATGGATAAGAAATATAACATTTAGTTCTGCTCTGAGGAAAGCTACCAGCTGGCCATTTATGGTTAGAAGGGAACTGCAATGGAAAATGAAATTCTACTGAGGCTCCTTAAGTATCTGCACGTTGGCAAGGAGCAAGGTTTTATAACGGAAGAAAGGAGTTTTCAGATTCTGCAGGTGATAAAAAGTTCAAAAGGATGCATTTTAAATAGATGAACAAATTAATGGCTGAAATCTGACTTCTAGTTACTTTAAGTGTCTTATGATTTTTGTCCCTTTCACTGTAGGTATAACAAAATCTAAACTGTGCTTAACATTCTATATTAAGAAACAAAAAACATACCAGATATTAAACTGACATGAGTAGATTCTACACTTAGTTATTGCTACTTCTTTCCTAAATTAAAAGTTCTCTTTCAAACAAATAGTAATTTAAAAAGTAAAACAGATACTCACTAAGATCATGAGGCAAGAACAGTTTCCCCCCATAGAATCTCACCAGTAAACATCATCAGCAGTCATTATTGTTAACAATGAGTAAACAACATTACTTCATACCTGCTTTGGGCAAGAGATCCCAGAACCAATCTAGCTCTGGAAAGCAGTATGGAGTGGTAGTTAGGCATATGCTGCTCCATTTAACCTGGGCTCCTGGTACCCAGAGTTGCCACTGCTGCCACTTTCTCTGTTACCCTCATAGCTTTAAAGGCCTCTAATTTGTCTTGTTGGTTGATGATAGGTTTATTGAAAGATTCAGCTAGAAAGCCTCACTGCTTTGAGGGAAGAGAAGCACTTACTATGTGGGCTTTCCATTTGTAAGGTCCATATCATGATGCAGCAGAAAGAGCCTGCTAGAACGACCTGGAGAACAGCTCAGCAACTAACCTGCCATGTTCCCTCAGGCATACAGTTTGACTGCTTTGGGCCTCAGTTTCTTCATCACTAAACAGGAAAATGGCCTGTCTTCCCCGTTTGCCAGGATAAAATTTAAGTGATGTATATGGAATAGATTTAATAGCTCTAAAGCAATAAAATGCTAAACATCATTATAGAACATCAGCTTTGGTATAATGGTTTTGAATTTGAATTTAAGTCCCAGCAATGCCACTTACTACAATTTGATATTATGCAAATAATTTATAGTCCCTGCACCTCAGTCTTCTAATCTGATATATAAGGATATAAAATCTGCTTTTCACAGTGGCACAGCAAATATGAGGGAATTGCTTAAAACTGAACTCTTCTCAAATCATTTTAATATATGCCATAATTGATTACTATAAGCAAGTAATATACATTACAGCAATTTTTAAATTATTTTAAAATGCACAAAAATAATTGCTAGGGTATGGTATGACTTGCCAAAGGGACTCAAGGTAAGTAAGTGTCTTTGTGAGACTAATTAATCACTCCTGTACAAAGCATGAAACCCTCCTATCTAAGGGAAGGTGTGAAGGCTGGAGTAAAACCTATAGCCTGAGATGGAAAATCTCCCTTTAGTGATGAAAGGCTTAACAAGACTTAAAACACAGACACTTGTAATGGCACCATCCTGGCCCTGCATGGGCTAGGCCAACCCCCTGTGTTCCTCTTGCCAGAGCTCCTAAATCTGCCTCATCTTCCTGACCCTTTCATCCTTGGAAGTAGAGCAGCTACTGTAGCTTCTTCCTGTGAGGGGCTGAGGTAACCAAATTCTTAGAGCAAACTCTGTTGCCCTTTCCTTTGACTTTAGCTGGACTTGTTCAGCAATGTGGTCTGGAACTTTAGAGGCTTGTTCAGCAGTGTGGTCTGGAATATCCACCTTGCAGAAAATGAAGCAAAGGTGACTTTTCACATACCTGCAGGCACCAGGACCTCCACACTCCAGAAAAATGACAAGGAGAGTTGTGCTGTTCTGAAAGGGAAGTAAAGGCCTAAGATAAAGCAAACAGAGTCCACTTAGGGAGACAATGGATTACAGGATTTAGCATGGACTTGGGGTCTGCTCTACATTGTCTAGCTTTGTATCTTTAGTATATTATATAATAATACGTCTATTATATAATAATATTATATAATAGTCTCCATTCCCTTACCTGTTCAAGGAAGAAAACAATGCCAATATCTCTGGGTTTCAAGAATTAAATGATGTAATGGGTAAAGAGATTAATGCAGTGTTTAACTCTTGGAAAGTGTTCAAATAAATTGTCTTCACTATTATGTCTTTCCTTTTGCAGCCCAAAGACACACACAGGGACTTTAAGGCAAGCTTCTGCCGTCTTGTGTCAATCTGAAGAGTTTTCTTTAGTGTTGCTCATTGGCAAGAGATTTTGCTAGAAACTTGGAGACTACAAAGATGTTTACAAAATGGCCTTTTCTCTAAGTAGCTTCCAAGCTAGCTGGTAAGATAGAGCATGTGCAGAAATTGAGATCTAATAGAACTAGGTACATATGGGCACCTAATGGGTGGCCCGGGTGGTAAGTACTCTAGGAATTGAGAGGACTTGTGGGGTAGAATTGCCTGGAGAATTTCTTGCAGAAAGTCATTCTTTTGTTTAGTAGGCTAGTCATTCAGTCAAGTAGCTACTATTATTGAATGCCCAAGATGTTCCATGAACTGAATTCAGGGTTATGTTTGAGTTGGGTTTTGAAGGACTACTAGGCAACTAATATACATTTGTCTTCATATCTTTGGTTGCAAAAAGTGATGACTAGTGCTCATATGTCTCTATCCCTTGCCATTCATACTACCTCTGCCCACATATTTCTATTACCAAGTTATGAAGAAAGCTCAAGCTCAACATCCCACAACCTGAGCATATTGTCTTTTCTCTGAAATATGGACCCTGACTATAGTTTTGCTTTCAATTGTCATCACTGGCCATCTGATGATGATAAATTATAGATGATAAAATCAGTCCTGCAGAGCAGATGTAGCGCAAGTGACTGAGCACCTGCTTCACATGTATGAGGTACAGGTTTGAGCCCTGGTAAATCCTAAAAACAAACAAACAAAAAACCAACTCTCATTGGGGAGCAGATGTAGATCAGTGGTTGAGTACCTGCTTCCCATGTATGAGGTCCTGGGTTCAATCTCTGGCACCTCCTCAAAAAAAAAAAAAAAAAAAAAAAAATCAGTCCTAACATTTTTTTTCAACCTGGATTCTGCAAACAATTGGTCAGAAAATAGGTATATCAAAACTCTAAGACAGGGAAACAGATGTGGCTTAACCAATTGGGTTCCTGTCTACCATATAGGAGGTCCAGGGTTCGATGCCCAGGGCCTCCTGGTGAGGGCAAGCTGGCCCACGCCAAGTGCCGGCCCATGCAGGAATGCGGCCCTGCACAGGAGAGCCATTCTGCGTGGGAATGCTGCCTCACACGTGAGTGCCAGCCAATGTGGACAGCTGGCACAGCAGGATGATGCAACAAGAGACACAGAGAGAAAATAAGAAGACATAGCAGGGGAGCTGGGGTGATGCAAGAAAGTAATTGCCTCTCTCTCACTCTGGAGAGTCCCCATATCAGTTCCCGGAGCCACTTAATGAGAATACAAGCAGACACAGAAGAATATGCAACAAATGGACACAGAGCAGACAATGAGGGGAAGGCAGGGAAATAAATTAAAAATAAACAAAAAAACAAACTCTAAGACAAGAGAGATATCTTCTAAATTTTTCTCTTCTCTCCACCCCCTCAATAATTTCCTTAACTCAGGTGTTAGTCATTCAGGGAGACAGTAGAAAGGAATGGCTCATGCTTCAGAGATGAAGTCAGAGAGACTAAGTTTGAATGCTGGCAATATTATTTGCTAGCTATATGGCCTTAAATAATTACCTAATGTCTTGCTGCTTTGGTGTCCTTCTTTGCAAAATGGTTTGGTAATTATCACTAATTTAAGAATTTTTGGTGACATTTACATGGTTGTAAACTATGAAAAACACTTTTAACAGCATATGCCTCATGATTGCTATCCCCATTTTGAATTCTTCCCCTGATTTCCCTGAACCATGTAGCCTTCAGAACTGTTTTACTAAAAGGCAAATCTGATCATATCACTCAAAGTTTGAAGATCCCCCTGCTGAGAGAGACCCAAATCTCAGATCCTCGATCTTTCAAGATCTGGACCCAACCTATCCTCCTCCAAACATCTCCCAAACATCTCTAACTAATGTTTAAGCCAAAATAAACAACGAACTTTTCCCTCTTCTTATAATTCATCAGGTACTTCCCTATCATTTAAGAGAGGTCTTTCCTGATTCTTTCTCCTTTTCTTCCCAGCATTTTCCATATACTTCTGTCATGGCCACAAATAGTATGCATCTTAGCACTGTGGCTTGTGGATATTAAGTATACAATAATATTAATTGTGTGAGTGGACAAAGGAATAAATGAATGACTGGTTGATTTTATTTAATAATTGTATATCATCTAGAGGAATCCCACAATATTGAAAGTTTTTGCATCATTATAGACTTCATTAAAAAACAGTCTCAATTAAGTTTATTTTCATTCTCAGTGGAAAAAACTCATTTAAAACTAATATGTAACTTCTTTATACATTTGTACTTCCTTGTATCATTTGTTTTCTGAAGAACAGAAATGCGTTTAAGGGCATCTCTCCTGGGGCATGAATAAGTTGGTTTAGATAACATGACAAAGTCTTGTTATGAATAGTGTAAACCCATAGCCTGGCTTTCCCAGGAGAGTCCAAATTTATTCCTGTTATTCTGGATTAATTATTAAAGGATCCTTCTTTCCCTTTCAGAAATATTCTTGTTTGGTTGGTAAATTATAACATTATCCTAATTAAATAGAATCTTTCTGTTTAAGGTTACAGGAAAAATGAAAGGATTGCAGAACAAGGACATTAAAAAGTAACCATCCAATATCTACAGACAACATCCTAAGGATAGTCATTTACATCACAGACACGATGCACCTTACCTTTCAAAAATATTTTTGGGTATTCTCTGTGAACCATGCTCTTTGTTTTAAATTCCTTTGCATAATGGCCTCCTTATTTCCTGCCCCATGCATATTTTCTTCCTTCTTCCTCTCTCATCTTGAACTATTTCCACAACCTGCAGATGCAGTTTCTGCATGATTTAAAGAGCTCAGAATAAAGAGTTCAGAACAATTTTTCAGGATTTAATTGATAGAAAATCAAATTACATTGACTTTGGTATGAATAATTTCCCTTCAAAGATGTCCATTTCCTATCCTTCCTTAACCTAATATGTTACTTTACATAGTAAAAGGGACTTTGAAAGTGTTCTTAAATTAAGGGTCTTGAGATGGGGAGATTATTCTGAATTACTTGGGTAAACCTAATGTAATCACAAGTGTCTTTAAGAGAAGGAATAGGAGAATCAGAGTCAGAGGGAGAAGATAAAAGGATGGAAGCAGAGGTCAGGAAGGAGAAACAGTGCTACACTGTTGACTTTGAAGATGTATGTAGAGGCCATAAACCAAAGAATGTAGGTATCCTCTAGATGTGGGAAGAGACAAGGAAAGGTTTTTCACTGTCATGGTTATGTGTCAACTTGGCTAGGCTATAGTACCTAGTTATTTAACCAAACACCAATCTAGGTGTCGCTGTTAAAGATATTTTGTAGATGTGCTTAACATCTACAATCTGGCAACTTTATAATGTGTATAGGCTTCATGCAATTGGTTGAAAATTTTAAAAGCAAAAACTGAGGTTTCCTAAAGAAGAAATAAAAATTCTTATGAATCCTGGATCCTAAACTCACCACTTAATGTTTGAATATTGAGGGAGGTGAGGGAGATGAAACCAACCTACTAGAACCACACAAACTAAGGGAGTTGTTTCCTAGGAATATTGGGGTATTCTTTTCAGAAGAATGGAATGTGGCAAAACTGAGCAAATACACACAACTCACTACAATCAACCTTGTGTTTGAATAGTAGGATAACTATTATGGGTAAAACTCCTCTATTGCTACCAAAAGTAATTTTCTTATCAGAATTAAATATATTTCTTTCTAACTCGACCTTCTGAGGCAGGTGTTCCTGGATGGGTAGTTTGTTTGTTTTTTGTTTTGTTTTGTTTTGATTTAGAGACTCTCCTTCCAGTGGTAGCTCTAGGTCTCAGGACATTTCCATATTAGCTATACTATCCACAATATCTGAAGAGTCCTCTCCTATCAGTCACAGATGGTAACAAATGATGGAGGATCAGCCATGGGAAGGGGTTTTATGTATGGAGGCTGAAGTTGGTATTTATTTTTTTCATCTACATTCCATTGGCCAGAACTCAGTCACAGGACTGTACTTAAAAGCACATGAGTTGCAAGAATGTTATTTAAGTGTCATAAAAGAAAGATTGTTTTTGAATGACTATCCTTTCATTGCCATAGACCTCATTCCATTGTACCTGGCTTCTTTCTAGTTCCTGGGATCAAACTCTATACTTTGGCCTACTAACCAGTCCATTATTTATATTGGACAGAGAACATCAAAACAGAATGTGGGGAAGCGGACTTGGCCCAGTGGATGGGGCGTCCGTCTACCACATGGGAGTTCCGCAGTTCAAACCAGTGGATGAGGCCTCCTTGACCTGTGTGGAGCTGGTCCACATGCAGTGCTGATGTGTGCAAGGAGTGCCGTGCCACGCACAAGGAATGTGCCCTGTAAGGAGAGCCACCCAACGCGAAAGAAAGTGCAGCCTGCCCAGGAATGGCGCTGCACACACCGAGAGCTGACGCAGCAGGATGATGCAATAAAGAGAAACACAGATTCCCATGCCACTGACGACAATAGAAGCAGACAAGAGCAAGAACGCACAGCAAATTGACACAGAGTACAGACAACGGGGGTGGAGGGGAAGGGGAGAGAAATAAATTTTTAAAATAGATAAATAAATAAATCTTAAAAAAAAAAACCAGAATGTGATAGTTTTAGAAAGAGCAGGAGCTCTCCATTTTCCAAGCTGTTGCCATTACTGCTTCAGAGTCCAGCTGTTAGACCCACTTTTTGCTGACTGCTTGCCTAGACTCCTAATACCTGACTCACCTGATGGTCCTGTTTCAAGGCAGGGTGAGAGTCTTTCCTACCTGCCAAATTTTATCCTAACACTACCCACAAATTTACAACAATAGCTCTCAATCTGGAGTTCTATTTGCATACTTATTTTTATTGTAGTAATTATTATACCTTTACATTCCTACTTTCAGCAATGCTTATGTCAACATTTCCTGCCCTGTTTGAGTTACCAGCCTGTCAACTCCTTAACAATACCCCTCATTTATCACTCAGCTGTAAACATTTTCTCCATGCAATATTTGACCTTCATGATCTGAACTATGAGTGCTTTCATTTTTACTCACTGTCCTGATAAAACTCATGCCATTCAAAGGATGGGTGAGCAGAAGAGGAACTGTAAAGATGAAAGTGGGTGAAAGGAATTGAGAGAGCAAGAGGGTGAAGGTGGGAAGCTGTTCACAATACCACCCACAGAGCTTCTCCAAAAAAGGTGGAGAAATGGAAGGGGGAGCACATGACTAAGAATAACAGGAAGTTGGAGCATAAGAACAGGCAAAATGACAATGTTGTGGAACATCACACTTCTGAAGATCACTGGGAAATTTGTCATTTGCCAGCAAGTCTGAAGAGAATCATGAGTTTTGGCGATGCTTGGAGTTCTCCAAAAGAGATTTGTTCCTCTGCTCTTCCCAGCAGTAAATTGCAATCTTTCCAGAGCCTTTCCAGTAAAATTGCATGGGGACAAACCCTAGAAAGGCCCAAGTGGGTTTTAATAACTAGCAAGCTCTAACAAATTATGTCTTTTGTAATGAACATTTACATAACAATAACTCACTGTGAGCATGTGCTCTGCACTGTTATTATATAATATTCCCATCACTGTACAGCCACACATTTGTTCATGTCTAGCTCCCTGCCCTTAGATAATGAATAAAATCTGGGTCTTTCTTCTTCTACCTGAACAGGCCTCACAATTTCGTACTACAGAAAGCAGAACTGCCAAGAAAAAAGAAAAGAAAGAAAGAAATAGGAGAGAGACCATAAAAGGGAGCCTAATAAGAAGAGTATGCATCTTTCATTGATTTATCATCAAGTTTTAATTGAACAACTTGTATTTCCAGAATGTATGCTTTACCATGATACCAAGTAGCAACCTTAATAAGGTTCACATTTTGTGAAATACTTCAGGAATAGGTACAGATTCAGAGTCAGAGACTTTTCTAGAAGGAAAGGTCTTTGCTGACTGCAGAACTCTGAGGAAGATTTCTGAGAAAGGAAAGCTGAGCTGCGTTTGAAAGGTTGGACAGAGATTTTGAAACAAGAGACAAGGGCTGAAGGTGTATTAAGGTGGGGAGTAGGTAAAACTACAAGAGAACAGAGGTCTGAATCATACACCCTGCTGCACAGGAGCATGCATTGATTATGAAGACAGGAAATGCTGAGGAGAATGAGGAGAAATAGAGAAGAACAGAGAAGACTGAAAAATGAAGAAAATCCTAACTAGATAAAGAATGAGGAGGAAAAGCCAGGGAAAAGGAAAAGAGTGAAAGAGAGGGAAAAAAAGGCCAACATGCTCTCAGATGTTCACTAGCTTCTGTGATTGAATCAACTATGGTGGCCTCAGAAAGTCTGGTGCAATGGAAGAGTTGTGCCTTCTCTGATGGCTGTACTTCTCCATTGGCTTACTAGGCAGGTGGCAGACAGAGAATCTCAGGCTAACCTGATCACGGCATCTTCAATCACAGTTCTGAGGTCAATAAAAGGCATTCTGTAGGCCCCAACATTACCAAGAGAAATGAGGGGGATGTGTAAATTCATTCAATTATGGGGGAGACAGTTCCTACATCATATTAAGTTTTCTTTTAAATATTCTTTTTTTTCCATTTTTTATTGGAAAACTGATTCTAAAATATAGACCATGATAATGCCATTTCCACCAGCCCAAACAAATAAAAGTAAGAGATTGTTTTGTTTTTGGCTTGCATAATGGTTACTAATTCATTTAATAATGTGGTCTCAATTACCAATGTTTATATGGGAAAGACAAAACAAAATGAAAGGAGTATCTATCATACATTTCCATCATAATACCCAAATACTTTAACACAGCCTCTATGGTGGCTTTGCCCTGTGTCGATTTAACTAAACAGGAAGCACATTTCCCATAATTCCCTTTCCTGTAAGTTCTGGGTTATATTTTTCATAAGAAAAGTTTGTGTAATATTTTGAAGGGAAATGTGAAGAAGCAGTGATATTTATACTTGCATTGTCAGTGTAGGGTTAGATGCAGTTGTAGTTCATATACATTGTAGGTGTAGAGGAAAAAGACTGGCAAAAGACACAATGCAATTTGGGATGATAGTCATATGAGTGAAAGATGTGCTATAAGAGTTAATTTATTAATTGATATACTTTTTCATTTACTCAATGAAAGAAACTCTGCTAGGTGCTGGTGGAGAAGAGTATAAAGGTGTCCTTTACACAGCCCTTGGCCTCAAAGAGCTTATAGTCAAATAGGAGGGGAAAACTCTGTCATTGGGACAAAATGATATGAAGTAAAAAGCCTTATGAGATATATACACCATGAAGTGTAAGATTGTTCATTGGTTCCATCCAACAATTTATTCGTATTGAGGATCCACCATATATCCATTGCTTTAACAGCACAAAAGGCTGCCAATCTTGCTTTCAAGGTGTAGAGGCAAATGAGGTGATGAAGCCAACCTTCATTCTAAGCAAACCTTCCTGAAGAGGCAACATTTGAATTAAGAAGATATTTTGCCAGGCAAAAGGGGTGGGAAGAGCACTCTAAGTAGAAGGAATGGCTGAGATCAGGTGTAGAAGAGGGCAACATATGGTACAATCTGAATGCAGAAGACTAGGGATGCAGTGGGAAGAAAAGAAGATTGGGGGTAAGAACCTCGGGAGCCTAAAGGTCCCAGCCTTTGTCTTTACAGACTGACTTCAGTCCAGGTCAGTCTATGCGTGTGATAACGATTGAATAGGCTTAGATCCCTTGATGTGGTTTGATTGAGGTTACAACTCAGAGCAAAGCCTTCACTCTCACACACACAGACAGGAGAAGGGAAGCAACTAACACTTGACTTCTGTGCCCTAAAGCTGGACTATTTTCTCCAAGGACAGGAGATTTTTCTCTGGGGAGACAGGTTTTCAGGATTTCATATTGACTCCATGTGACCAGGCCACATTTGACAGGTGAACAGTTTCTGCAATAAGCACAAGACTTTGCTATTGGCAGGAGAGAGACAAGAGGGAGGTTCAGAGGATGAGGAAAAAATGTGCTGCTATAGCTCCTTCTAAAAGAACATAGTCTGTTTTCCCTCCATTTGCCAGCTTGCAATGGGTAGATGACCCTAGTGGGAAGGTGCCCATGAGAATGTTTACGTTTCTCCAGAGAATCACATTTTCTAAGAGCCAGTTATTAATTAGGCTACATGGTTCTCAGTGGTAAAAAGGAGGAAAAAAAAAAAACAAAAACTAAACTAAAATCCTAACTTTCACATATGAATTCTTAATATTAATAACTAATTTCAGAAAAATTCAATTCAGGAAAACAAATGTTGTCATAAAGAGACAAAATTCAGAAAGATATTTTTCTGCTTTAAGTTGGCTTTTCTGAGTACTTACTATGAATTTGTTGGGAGAAAAATCTGAACGTAAAGGCCAAGTGAAAATGAACATAAAAACAATTCATAATCTCTCCACCTAAAACCTTGCCCTGTAGACATTTTGGTGTATATGATTCCTCCAATTTTCCCCATCTATATACATATTTTCTTATAAAAAATGCCTTGTACTGTACAGTAATATTTTGTAACTTGCTTATTTAACAGATTAAAATCGACACATATCCACATAATAGTAGTACTTCTACAACACAGATGCATAAGCTTATTTAAGTAAATAAGTTTAAATATGAAGTGTCATATGCTTGAATTCATAGTTTAACCCTTTGAAAACTGTGGCAGGCTGAATGGGAAAAGTGCCTTACTCATTTATTCAAATATGAGTAAGTCAACAGCTATCAAGATGCCTTTCCTCAGGTCTAACAACCCTATTTTAATGATACAGTCTCTGATGATCAGTGGCTGTTATCATTTTCAGGCAAAGACAGCCTAAGACAAATGCACTGACAAATGAACAAAGAGAAATAAAGCCCAAGTAGCCTCAAACAGCACAGTGCTGGGGAAGGGGAGGGGATAAGAAACAAACCCTTGCCTTGCCCCATTATCACCACTGAATTCAATTGCTCTCTTCCAGCATGTTCCCTCTGTCTCAAGCCATCAAGAACAGGAAGGAAGGGCAGCTAGCTCTAAAAGTCTGAATACTAGGGAAATGATCTGAGAGAATCTTTCTGGGACTATATATTAAATTTATACTAGAATAGCCTGTAATTAAAAATAATACTTGGAATTTTGGGACTTCGCTTACAAATGCAACCCTACTGGGCCACAGACTTTAATGTCATTTGGGTGTTGCTTTACATGAGAATAGTAGCTGCGTTTCTGCAAAGTTGGGGGTGATTTAGATTTTTCAAACTGAATTACATTTAAAATGTACTAAGGTAACTCAATATTTGAAGGAAGCCTGCAGTGAATTCCGTGGAAACTCAAAGAATCCTTCGGTCCTGTGAATAATGGTTCTCAAAATCTTATTGAATTGATTGTGCAAGTTCAGATTTTCATATTGGAGGAGGGAAGTCTATGGTTTTCTCTCAGATCAATTTTGCTCATTAATATTCATGAGACTCTTTGTTTAAATAGTGATGTTTCATTTTGTGGCCACCATGTTTCATCCTGAAATGTGATTATTTTCAGTTGTCATCTCTATTGATATCATGATAAATATTTCATATAGGAAAACTATTATTGTAGATTATTTATGGGTAAAGATGGAGAGAAATGGAGCCAATTAGCACACTATTTATATCTCATGGCCTGAGAGCGATCAATAGAAATAACACATCAATAGAAATAACCTGTTCCTAGCTACAAGGATGGGAAGATGCTCATACCAAGGAAATATATCTGAGACAAGAGTGGTAGACTAAGAATTAACTAAACAAGTAAGTTTTTAGGCTCATTCACTTTTATATTATTTGCTTCTGGTGGAACAAAAGGTTAGACCAAAAAAAAAAAGACCAGAAAGAACAAAAGGATGACAAAAGAAGACACTTCTTTTGGAAAATTGTTATTCACAGATTATTAACAAATAATGGGATCCATATTTATGTGTAGAGCAAACCTTAAAACAGAAAAAAAATTTAGGTTTTCCTTTATTATTATTTTGGAATTTTGCTGCCATAAATATCAGATTTCTACCCATATTAGGTCACATTCTTCACAAGGCCACTTTGAAAAAATATATAGTAAACTTAATAGCATGAGACATTTAACAATGTCTGATATATTATGTTATCACATTCCAATCATGCAACTACCGAGGTGTCTCAAAAAATATGCCCAAAATACTGTGTTCCATATTCATCCTTGTAGGAGGAGTAAAGCAATTTATGAAAATTTTATATGTGGGATAATAAATGCCTTACTATAAAAACATTGAATAATTTTTTCCCCTACAACAGCTATTCAAGAAGATAAGCTTCTACCTAGAAGTTATTTATAGGTGTGCCCCATGTCACATGTCACACCTTCCCTCCTGCATGGTTTCCTCATCAGCTGGCAAAGGAGGATGATGCCTCATAGCAAAAGGCTTTCTTCTTTATATTCATGGCCACAGACTGTCATCAGGCTGGCTCTTCAAATATCTAAGATGACTGTGAGAC
Source organism: Dasypus novemcinctus (assembly GCF_030445035.2). Taxonomy (NCBI): domain Eukaryota; kingdom Metazoa; phylum Chordata; class Mammalia; order Cingulata; family Dasypodidae; genus Dasypus; species Dasypus novemcinctus. Next base: position 29,674,690 of record NC_080678.1, on the reverse strand, counting down.
TTCCTTGACCCTGAAGCCTATGTGAAATTCCTTAATAGCTCCCCTTTTACATATTCCAGTGGAAGTGGGAAAGAAGGGGGAGTCCCATTGCCCTAGGTAATACTTTTGCATGCACAAACACCTATTTGATGATCCTTGAATTAAAAATCAATGAGATATCCAGGTGAGAAATGGAAAATTTCTCTACTCTTTAGTTCATGGATATAAAAATTGGATGACTTGCTGTATGTGGGTTCTAGTACACCATTTAATTATATGTGAGGAATGCTTTTAAGAATGAAAAAGTTGGGAAGCAGACTTGGCCCAGTGGTTAGGGCTTCCGTCTACCATATGGGAGGTCCACAGTTCAAATCCCAGGCTTCCTTGACCCATGTGGAGCTGGCCCATGCTCAGTGCTGATGCACGCAAGGAGCACTGTACCATGCAGGGGTGTCCCCCATGCAGGGGAGCCCCGCACACAAGGAGTGTGCCCATAAGGAGAGCCGCCCAGCTCGAAAAATAAGTGCAGCCTGCCCAGGAATGGCGCCACACACACGGAGAGCTGACACGACAAGATGATGCAACAAAAAGAAACACAGATTCCCATGCTGCTGACAACAACAGAAATGGACAAAGAAGAACACCCAGCAAAAAAAACACAGAGAACAGACAACTGGGGGGCGGGGGGAGAAGAGGAGAGAAAAAAAACTAAAAAAAAAAAAAAGAAAAAGTTGTTATAAGGTAATCTTGGTAAGTTTCTATTACCTCACAGTTTTATTTCTAAAAGTGGATGGATTTCTGGTTCTGCCAAAATGTAACATCATTCCTTCCAGGTGCTCCCTCTCATAACTAAAAATCTCTGGACATAACATAACATCATGCACAGCAAAACTGAGAAAAGATAGAAATAAGAAGGCACACTCCCTAGGAATCTCAGGATTTGAGGAATGGCAAAGTGGTGTAGTCCTTAGTTTTCGTTTCACCTCTTTATATCTTAACTGGGGCTCTGCAGAAATCTCCTACCCAGAACTGCCAAAAGGCACGAACAACAAAATCTCCAAGAAAAGCCTGCTTTGTTCCCTCAAGCCAGTGAACAGGTAAAAAGGGGACCCAGCAAGAGAAGCCCTTATAATACCTGCCTACTTAGCCAAAGAGCTGTGGAAAAGCTTACCTGCAGGGCCACACAGGAATTGACCTTCTATCCCACCCACCTGCTCCAGGGAAATAGATGGTGCTGCAATTTCCCATCATTGGTAGGAACTAGATATGAGCTGATCTTCCATTCACTAACTGGTATAAATGATGCTCTAACTCCGCCATGAGTGTCATGTCCAAGCAAGAAGCTATTCTTTCATCCCTTTTGACACTGATACTGGAAGGTCTAGCTATCGCACTAAGGCAAGAAAGGATATACAAGTATACAGTTTAGAGAAAAATTTTAAAAATTTGTCTCTATTGCCAATGACATGTTTGTCTATGTAAAAAAAAAGTTCCCAAGAAATACGCAAAAAAAGAACAAAGAAGTTAAAAACTACAACGATTGAGTCTAGCAATGTAACAGAATATAATATCACACAGAAATCAATGGCATTTCTATACACTAAAAATAAACCTGTGGAAATTAAATTTAAAAACACTATTTACAATAACTCCAAAAGTGGAATAAATAGACATAAACTTAACAAAACATGTACAGAATTGTTCATCAGAAGAAATAAATCAAATAATACAAAAGTAAATGAGAATCACAGCATATTCATGGACAGGAGGATTCAACATACAATAGATGTCAATTCTCCCCCCAGAATAGTTTAATGAAATTCCTATGAAAATCCCAGCAATTTTAAATAGACATAGATAAGCTTATTCTAAAGTTTATATGGAAAGTCACAGGCTTGTGGCTAGCTAATTTAATCTTGGAAAAGAAAATAAAGTGGGAAGAATCACTCTACCCAATAGTAATGACTAGTATGTAGCTATAGTAATCAAGAACGTACTGGTGGATTTAGAGACACATAGATCAATGGAACAGAATAGAGAACACAGAAATGACCCATGTAAATGTGGAAACTGGTTTTTTAAAAAGTGCAAAAGAAATCCAGTAGATGAAGGAGAGTCATTTCAACAAATGGTGTTGAAGCAAAATGATGCTGAATAATCAATCCATAGGCCAGAAAACGAACCGACTTAAAGCTCATACCTTATACAAAAGTAATTCAAGCTGGATCACAGACTTAAATGTATTCTATAACACTTTTAGAAAACAACATAGAAGAAAATCTACTTGAATTCCCTCCAAGGAGAACAGTATGGAAAGGTGGGGGTGGGGATGGCTGGAAAAAACTAGATAAACACTACTTCAACCATGTGATCAAAATTCGCATATGATGTGATGAAAATGGCAGCTTATCTCTGTGGTCTTCCTCATAAAAACTCATCATTCTATCCAAACATGAAGAAAACATTAACAAATCCCAATTAAGGAATTTTCTACAAAACTCCTGATCGGTGTGCCTCAAGCTAGTCAAGTTTATGAAAAAACAAGGAAATTCTGAGAATGTGCCACAACCAAGAAGAGCCTAAGGAGACAACTGCTAAATGTAATGGCATATCCTGGATGGAATCCTGGAACTGAAAAATAGTATCACATAAAACAAAGGAGATCCGGATAACGTACAAACTTTAATGAATACTGATGTATCTATACTGGTTCATTAATTATAACAAATACAAAATTCCAAAAGGAGATGTTAATAACAGGAGAAAATCAGTGGCAATAGTCTGATCATGTTCTTTCATAATATGTAACAAATGTTTCATAACAATGTAAGGTTTTGGTGGACAGGTGATGAATGGGAATTCTGCATGTTATTCATGACCGTTTTATAAGCTCATAACTTCTCTAATTAAGTAGAAAAAAATTTTTTAAATGCATTGCATAGATTATGGGAACTATCTTCGAAGTTTTTCTATAAATTTAAAACCATTCCTTAAAAAAAGTTTAAGTGAAAAAAAAATTTAAACTTTTGCTCTGCAAAAAGCCCTTTGAAGAGGATAACAGGCCATGTTACAAGTTGAAAAAAGATATTTGTAAATCACATAATTAACAAAGGACTATTATCTAAAATATATAAAGAACTTTCAAAACAACATTAAAAAAACAATCCAACTATAATAAGGCAGAATACATGAACACACATTTCACCAAAGAAGATGTTTCAATACAGGTGGCAAATGAATGGATGAAAAGACGTTCTATAATATTAGCCATCAGGGAAATGCAGATTAAAACCAAAATGGGATCTCACCATATACATATAAAATATAATGAAAGTGTAAACACCAAATACTGGCCAGGATGTAGAGAAAATGGTTTACTCATACATAACTGATGGAAATGTAAAGTGGTCCAACCATACTAGAAAACAGTTGGGCAGTTTCTTATAAAACTAAACATAAAAGTACCATGCAACCTAGTAAATTCACTCTGGGACACATAGTACTGAAAAATGAAAAATGTGTGTTCACGCAAAAATATGTACACAAATGTTCATAGCATCATTATTCAAATTTAATATCCAAAAGCTAGAAACAACCTAGATCCCTTCTAAGAGGAATAGTTAAACCACTTCATAGAACACTAGCCAGCAAGAAAAAGGACATACTAATGATACAGGAAATAATTTGGATGAATCTCAAGGAAATCAGACTGACTGAAATAGAAAAGCCTCTCTTGAAGGTTACATTTTGTTTAATTTCAGGTATACAATATTAGGGAACTAATAAAATGTCAGAAATAGAGAACAGATCAGTTGTTGTCAGGGTGAGGAAAGGGGGGCGGGGCAGGGGGAGGCAGAGGGTGCAGTGGGAAGGAAGTTGGTTGTGGTTATAAAAAGAGCAAAATGAAGGATTTTTTTTTTGGTGATGGAGTTGTTCTATATTGAAACTGCATCAGTGTCAATATTCTGGTTTCGATGGTGTACTATGCTTTGGCAAGACATTAGTGCCTCTTTGGAAAACAGGGTATGCAGGATCCCTCTGCATTATTTTTCACAACTGCTGAGAATCTACAGTGATCTCAAAATAAGTTTTAATTGGAAAATTGTGTGTATGGTGGCCCTGAAATATCTCTTAATTCTTATAAATTCATGGATGAACTCAATGCAAATCATACTTAACATTTAATTGTGCTGATTACTGTACTCCAATATAAATTAAATTTACGGACTCACCAACTTTTCTTTCTGTCTCCTTCCCTAAATATTACACTCATATAAGTTTCAGAATCGACTTCTTCCTCATTCTATTTTAATCAGTCCCTACCATATCCTTGACATAAGGCCAGGCACAAATCCTCCTTCTAAAGAAGGTTTCACCGTTCCATTTTTCCCTGCTCCATTGTAATTGCCCCTAATTGTTCTACTAATATCTTTCTTCTCTTTCACTTTAGACTATATTTATTAACAGAAAGCTATTCAACCTTTCTAGAGAGCTTACACATTTGGGGCCATAAAAAGGATATCAGTATAACCAAAGACCTGGGTAAAGAGAGAAGTACTATAGCATGTTGTAGTGGCTGTCTGACTTCTAACACTTCTCTATCTGCAGGACTCAAAACCTCAGAGTAAGCAGAACTGTACATTACAATTGTCTCTTTGTTTTCTGCAGAAAAGGAATCATCTTTAGCATGACATTAAACCTAATGATATTATTTAGAGTATTTTTACATAAAAATAAATATACTCTACTAAATAATAATTGTCTCTTTCCTCTGCTATTGACAATGCTGGTAATATATTACATATTTTGCCCGCCTGTACTATTGTTATCTTCAAGCATAGATTTGGTGAGTTAGAAACAATGACAGCTAGATGTTGATTTGCTGTTAATGGAGAAAGTGCCAAGGCTGGACTGACCTTTATTTATCCAGGGGCCAATTTAATTCAGAAAAATTCAGTTGCACTGAAATTAAAAAACAGCAACAACATAAAAAGATGTGGTTTTCTTATTTCCATTTTCCTATTCTAGGGGAAGAAATAAAGAAGTGAATAGAGCTGTCTGTTCATCACAAAGGGCCTTTCTGCCTTAGTTTGATGTGGAGGCACAGGAAATTGAAATTTACTACACTGCAGGCACTGCCCCCTCCTCGGAAACAGGTCACCCTGACTGGATCTGTGTTATTGGTTGGTTTTACATGTTCATCACATTTCCACCCAGCCAGCTCATTTTGGGAAATCTCTACATTGCTTTGAAAGCAGAGTTGCATTATACAGGGGCAGGCAGCCTAGGGCATTAATCAGATAAATATTCTATTTTGAAAATAATTTTTTTTCTCAGGTTTTCTTTTGCTCCCTCACACTTGCCCCTTGTCTCTGCTCTGTAAATTAATTTTATTCATATTCACAGCAGCCAGCTGAAATCTCAAGACTGGCTGGGAACCAGGCAATCTCAAATGAGTGTGACAGACCTGTCACAGGTTATTCTTTCCCTGGGGCATACTTCATCTGGTCTCTAGGAGCACCCTATGCTTTTAGGATCAATAAAAGATAGTGTAGGAAAGTGGACATGGCTCAATTGATAGAGCATCTGTCTACCATATGGAAGGTCTAGTGTTCAATCCTCAGGGCCCCCTGACCTGTGTGGTAAGCTGACCCACACGCAGTGCTGCAGCATGCAAGGAGTACCCTGCCACTCAGGGGTGCCCCTGCATAGGGGTGCCCCATATGCAAGGATTGCACCCATAAGGAGAGTCACTCTGTGTGGAAAAAAAAAGGCACAGCCTGCTCAGGAGTGGTGCTGCACACACGGAGAACTGATGCAGCAAAATGACTCAACAAAAAAGAGACGCATTTTCCCAGTGCCGCCATTAATGCAAGCAGACGCAGAAGAACACACAGCGAATGGACACAGAGAGCAGACAACTAGGAGGGAGGGGGGGAAGGGGAGGGAAATAAATAAAGAAAATAAATCCTAAAAAAAAAAAGATAACATATGCCATACATGTTGTGATCATGAGCCTTTGAAGTCAAAATTGTTGAAAACAAAAGTTTTCTGAGATAACAACTCAGAGCCTCATTTTACTCATCTGTAAATTTTCACATGTTCCAGAGGTATGGGACAAAGGTAACATAATATAATTAATCCAAAGAAATAGTCAGTGATGGAAATGCAATATGTGCTCAATGCAATATTCTAAGAGACTATTAGGGCTAGCAAAGGCTTTAATAACAATGTGGCCCAAAGAGTCTACAAAAAAATGGATATGGCAGAATCAACAGAATCACCTGGGATTGCTTGCCAAAAAATACATGCACGTTTTCAGGTTCAACCAAGTCCCCAGATCTTAGTGAATAAGATACCTGTGTTTATTATATTATTCTCATGGGCACTCAGACTTGGAGGGGACTCCGGTGGACTCAGAAAAATCTAAGGATCTTCTCTACCTTCTCATAATCTGTCCCTTCTTTTCTATGTATAATGCTAAAATCCATCTTTGAACATCTGCACAACGCATTCCTTTAACCATCATTTAATTTCTCTAACTAAAGGGACCTCACCACCTCTTAGAGCAGGCTTGTCCGTAATAAGCAGCTTTGATAATGCTGTGCCCAGTACATTCCACCCACTGATAAAATTGTACACTTGAGGTCATAAAGAATTAATTTAACCTCTCTGAAATGCAACCTTTTATTTCATCCAAATATTCTTGCCAAATACATCCTCACAGATAGTCTCAGTTGCCTGTTTCCTTCCCATTCTCTTACAAATAATTGGAATTTTCCTTTTTCCTGTCTTAATCACTCCTTTCCTTGACAAGTGAAGACCAAAGTTAATTGGGGGTGGGATCAAGGAAGAGGAGGATCAAATTTTTACTTGTCTGAGTTGCTATAAAAGGATCCTCACTTTTTTCTATATATTTTTCCATCTCCTCACCAAAATGTAAATTGTGTAAGACAAAAAACAAGGCTTGTAACATGAAAATATAAGATTTTAAAGTTAAGCAGTATCTTAGTTTGCCAGAGTCACTGCGATTGGTTCAGTGTTTGTGGAGGCTACAAATCTCAAACCAAAGCATCATTAAGGCCATACTTTCTCTTCAGGTCTGCGGCATTCTGGAGATCCAGTAACTTGCATCTCTGCTTGTTTCACATGACCATGTTCTTATTCTCTCCTCCTGTGCCTTCTCTGACTTCTAGCTTCTTTGCATTCAGGCTTGTACCAAGTACCTTGGGGCTTCTATTATTACTATGCCCAAATTTCCTCTTAAATTTCAGCATTAAAATAGATTCTCTTGTCTTTAAATTACAGATATTTAAAAACAAATTTTGTAGGTGCCATAGGGCTATATAAGTTAAAGTTTTATTGTTATGATTTTCAAAAGTAGAAAAGCCGTGTATGGAAGAATTAAACTTATTAGGTTTAACTAGATTTAAATTTCTGATAAAAATTCTTTTTTCCAGGTGCATATCTCTCTGAGAAATAAAAAGTTTGAAGTAAAAAAGTTATACTTTAGTAGGATAAAGAGAAAAAAAGGAGAGGTATTTTCTTGGTGGTGATGGGTAGAATAATTAAACTACTTTTTTCTTTATTTTTGACCTGTTGGCTTTGAGATGTCTGTGGTCATTCTGCTGGAGATGAGAGGTAAACAGGAAGATATTCTGGTTTTGAATTTTGGAGAAAAATCTGGATTAAAGACAGAGTTTGGTTAAAATCCAAAGTTCAGTCTTTTTTAGTAGCCTCTGTAACTGTTTATTTTATAAATAGTATTCTTTATGGCTTCCATTCCCATTTATCTTTAAGTAATTTCTGAAGTTTAACCTTTTCAAAGTGCATTGTTCAGTACAGATGAAAATTGCCATTACCTTTTTCTTTTTTAAATTTTTTATTAAAAAATGACAACATTGTATACCACTTTAGTTCATTCATATAATCTGGTAAAGAATCATAAGCAGACATTTTTAATTAATAAGCATTTCATAGAAGTTTTGGGACATAAGTATGAGTTCTGAAGAGAAGCAAATGCATTAATATGTTTGCCTTCAACTTGTAGACATTTGTATTTAGTTGTTAAAAATGCCAAGAATATGAATACAATTGCCCAGGACGGGGTGGGGGTTGTAAAGCCAGGGGAAAATGCCAACAGAAATCCTATGAGGTCATCTCCATAGGGCAAAAATAGTCACAGAGTAGTAGTATATTTTCTCTTAGTTACATAGCCAATAAATGATAAATCAAAAAAAAAAAAAAAAAAGAACCAAGTCCTTTGGACTTAATCCAATGCTCTTTTCTCTAAGCCAATCTCCCTCTTTCTGTGTTTCACAAATATTAGTTGAGTACTCACCTGGTACCCAGCATGCATAAGGCCCCATGGAGAAAGTAAATAAGAAAAAGATAGGAACCCCTGAAGAGAGGGCAGTCACAGAGAGATTGTCCTTTAGAACACATCTAAAATCCCTCTCCTTATCTCTACTCCCATTCTCCCTTTATGTTGATCTTCACTGTGCCACCTGTCAACTCAGAGTCTTCATATCATTTGCAGTCCCGGCTTTGTTGCCATTTATTTATTTATTTATTTTCTCCTCCCGCCCCCTTGTGGCTTGCTTGCTGTCTGCTGTTTGTGTCCATTTGCTGTGTGTTCTGTGTCTGCTTGTCTCCCTTAGTTGCATCATCTTGCCGCATCATGTCTCCGTGGGCATGGACTGTTAGTTCTCTGCAGGTGCAGGCCAGCTTGCCTTCACAAGGAGGCCCTGGGACAAGAACCCAGGGCCTCCCATATGGTAGACGGGAGCCCAATCAATTGAGCCACAGCTGCTTCCCTGTTCCCTTCCTTTTAATTAATCACCAGCACACTAGGTCTAAATTACCTTCTAAAGATGTTACCCCTATTGGCGATGACTCCACTTCAATTAAGGGTGAAAATCTGACAGCCTGAGCCCCAGATCAAAGCCTTCTTAGTTCTCAAGAATCATGCTACCACTCTTACGTTCCTCATCTTCCCAGGATGAAGCCTCTGATGCCACCGAACTTATCCCTCCCAATCCAGCATTCAAGACACGACATCAGTAGAGATAATTTCCAGGACTGGAGGCTCTTATCTCAGTTTTCTAATCAGTTAAGTCACACTTATATAATAGATTTTCCTTAAATACCATATCTTCTGAGAAACATTCCCTTAGAGCAGGGGTTCTTAGCAAGACGTCCGTGAGCTTAAATTGAAATTCAGAAAAAAATATTATTTTTGTGGGGATGTGTTGGTGCAGGTATGACATATTTATTAAATAATACACATTAGAGTGTGGACTTAGTAAGGGGTCTGTGGTTTACACCTGATTGGCAAAGGGGTCCATGGAACAAAAAATGTTAAGAACCCCTGCCTTAGAGTAACAATCTATACTCATTTCTGTACACCTGTTTTCTACAATTCATTTAACACAGAACATATTGTTAGGTATCTTTTCAGATGCACATTATTATCAGGCCCTAGTGAATAAGAATGTCTTCAAGGCTAAGACCACTGCTTTAAACATCTTTGTTTAATTGTTTGTCTGAAGAGATTAGAGAAAATTGATTTGAACAAGGAGAGATTGGAATAGAACGTAAGCTCCATAAGGAATTAAAACAATAACCATTTATTAATGACCTGGCTGGAAAAATCATAGGTAGAGTCTCAAGTTTGGGCACTAGAGGCTTGAGTTTTTAATATAGGAATTGCTTGAAATCTCCTGGAACCTCAGTTTCATATTACCCATAAAATACAAATAAGACCACTTGTCCCAATTTCTAGGAGAAACTGAGCAAGTAAAATAATTAAAACTAAACTACATTTTACCTTCTTAAATGACATCCTGTCCAGAAACCTGTTACAAAGTTTATTCTCTTCAGCTATTCAGCTGAAGGGGGATGGGGATGGGGAGGATTGCTTCCGGAAGCCTCTAATCTTGGCAAACACTCATTACATTAAAAGGCTTCCTGAGACCCTGGAGAATTCTCCCAGGAAGCCAATTAGCTTAGGCCCACCCCTGACTCTGTCTGTTCCCTACTAACTGTAAGGCTACTTCCCTAATTCCATTTTATTTGTATAACCTATAATTAGTTACTGTACCATATAATTTCCATGACCACAGGAAGAATTTAATTGTAGCGTCAGGGGCATCTGCTCTCAATTCTAGCAATATTGGATATTGAGTGTTTAGGGCACCTCAGGACAGAACCCAGTTCTCTGGGACATGTCCCCAATTTGAAGATCAACACAAGACTTCCTATTTGCATGGCAGATCAAATACTCTCCATTGTGGCTGTACGATCCAGCTGAGAATAGCATAAACTATGGAAAGAAGTGTTACTGTCACGTTAAGTATTGGTCTTGGTTCTGAAAGGATTACGACCCTGGCCCTCCTAGCACCAAAAACGAAAGAAGACCGTCTAGACTCTCACTTTGGATTATGAAGACGGATAGAACTAAACTTTGGCAAAACAGCAAAGTTTGGTTTAAGTTGCCATTTCAGTCTCAGCACCCATCTCACACATACAAGTGTGCACACAGGCACACAGGGAGACACAAACAAACACAGAGCGATGCGCTCTCCTCGTCCCCACCTGCTCTCAGCTCTTTCATAATTTGAAGATGTCCATGACTGTGACTCCTCCCAAAAGTACATTCTTTACTATTCTTTCTTTCACTTTTTATTGAATCCTCAGACTAGTTGCTTCACAAACAGCTGGGAGTTATGAAATATATTATACTAATATATATATATATATGTATGTATGTATATATATATATATATATATATATATATATATAGTCACTCCACAAAAGGATGCTACCATCATGAAATATACAGGTTAGTAGAGGAAGTTAAAAGCAATGGTTTTGGCTCAGTTTTATACAACAGAGGAGGGAGTTTAACGTGCCTTATTTCATTCAACATCTACTGTGATATGAGTATTATTATTCTAGTTTTAAAAATAAAGAAACAGATTTGGAGAGGTTTAATAAATGTTTAAAGTTCACAGACTTATCATAATAAATCTCCAGTTTGAACCAAGGGCTGGCTGTCTTCAAAATCCATGTGATTTTACAACAACATTTATCAAAATAACTGCAATACAAGGGAAAAAGTAAATAACTTATTTAAGGGCAGAGAGATCAGAGTAAAAATTATCCAAATGCTGTCTTTGAAACTGTATTCCTCTTCCTAATACAGGACTTATAATAAAATTGAGAATTAATAGGTTTTTGTTGAGTAAAGATTACAGTGGTCATAGCAGGAGGATGGAGGTTGGTTCAAGGAAGACTTTGTGAAAGAATGTAATTTGATCATGGCCTTCAGTGATTCAAAGGTTTAGGCATACACAAATCAGAAACTAAATAATGAGAAATGATTTCTTGGAAGGTAAAGAAAAGTAATGGGATGTTGGAGGAATAGTGAAAAAAGAGCATCTAAGGAATGCGTAGTTAAATGGAAAGACACAGAAAAGTTGTGATGGTGGGGGGAAGCCTTGGAATGTAGAGATGGAACTCTGACAGTGTAGAGGTAGCTAACTGAAATCATGCATTCCTGGAGCCATAGGCTAGACTGGCCCGAAGGATTTCCTACCAGAATTCCCAAAATCTTAGAGATTCTTTCACCTAGGGAGATTTCTTCATGTGCACAAAACCACGTGTGGAACAAATGAAGCATAATGGCAGGTCAGGCAGGGGTAGGAAGAACATATTCATAGCTCTTTGGAAGACTTCACCTCAAAGAATTTAAAGGAGTGTAAAGATACAGAATAGAAGAGGGAGGGATATTTTATGCATACCCGCAAAATTATATAGGTCAGAATATATGTCTCTCTGCACCTACTAAAAATTTGGGCTCATCTGGCTTGCAATCGATTCTCTTTGCTTCTACCCACTTTATAATTTTATCTTATTATTTTTCCTTATATTGGTATATTATTCAAAGATTCCACCTTTCCTTCATCAGAATTAAAGCACTTTTTAGCTGTACTACTTATTTGTAGTTAACATCACATCTCACACTTGCAATTAAGGGATGTGGATTTGAAAAGCAATGTAAGTAAAATATGTGAGGCCTTTCAATCTGAATCATATGCCTGCCTTGCTTGCAATCCATGGCTCTAACATTTCTTAATTTCCTTTTGTCTCCAAAATCTCACATTTCTTTCATACCACAACATCTATGCCCAGTCTTTTTTCCTTTTCAATGGCACATTTGATCTGTATTCTTTTTCCAGCTAAGTCCCTCAGACCTTCTCTCCTGGAAGGCTTCTAAAATTCCTGAACTAAGTGTGCTCCTAGAGCAACTGTGTGTATACATGTGCATGCTACACCTTTTGTTTCTCTTCAGACTCCTACAATGAAAGGCCTCCACGTGGTACTCCTGGCTGATCATCTCTGATAAGATATTCTTGAAAATTTTCATTAGTTAAGCTTGGGATATATGTCTAATCCTAGACGAAAAACTGGAATCCAACTCTTCTTAAACATTAGGATAGAGAGGACACTGTGTGTGTGCATGTGGGGCGGGGGGGGAGGTTATAAGAAGACATTTATTTTCTGTTACCATGGCAAGAGGCAAGCCAAAGAATTAGAGGATACAAAGGATACAAAGAATTCGAGGATACAAGAAAAATTGATGGTCAGCGACCTTGCAATAATCAGACAACTCCTCTACTCCTCTACTTTACCCTAAGTGCACAATATTCAACAAAAATAAATGGGGCCTTTCTCATACACAGAGCAGTAGTTTTTGTTGTTGTTGTTTGGTTTTTGTTTTGTTATTGTTATTTTAATAAAAAAGGGGGATCTTTCCTGAGGTGGTTGGTTTAGAGCTCAAATTAAATCCTGTACTTCTTTTTGAGGGGGTGGGCATTACCAAGCAGAGAACTAGTCTTTATTGAACAAAGATGGTGAGACATTGAGCCAGATACTTTGTGGGCTTCATCTTATTGAGTGATTACTACAATGCTGAATTGCCTCTATCTCATTTCTCAGATGAAGAAACAGTCTCAGCAATACTATGTAAACTGTCTATATATCACCTAGCTGGTTGTATGTGGCCCCAGGATTTGAAGCTGTAGGTGTCCAAAGCCCGTTCTCCATTCACTATAGCATGGTGCTTGTTTTCCTTGTCTTCTATTTGATTTATAGTTACAGTTATACCTACTTACTTTTAGTGCTTTCCATATTTTGCCTTGGCTTTATCTTCTTTTCTGCACTTCTTAGTTGACATCTAGTCCCTAGAAATACAAAAAATGATTACATTTTTGCCAAAAGAGGTTTCTCCCCAAAATTCTCATCAATCTGTTCTGATGAAGCAACAGAATAGTTACAGGAATTAGGGAGCCTCATTCCTGCTTTTCCAAAGAGGACACATGTGAGAAACAGGAGAAGCAGCCAGCCATAACCCTATGAATAACAGTGTCTGAATTTGAAGGATTATGCATTTGGTCTGCTGCCCCTTTTTGTGAATTACTGACTGTCTACATGTGAATTTCCTATGAAATGGACTGAGAACATAACATGATTTGATGTCAATGATCATAATCAGAAAATGTGTTTTAAAGTTCTAATGAAAATGAACCAACTTGAATTAGATTATCTAGACACAATTTTTAAGCATAAGACATGGCTGATGGAATAAGGTCTTCCTCTTTACCTCTGCTAATATTTTAACTTCCATTGCTGCTTTCTGGTCTTTATATAAACCATAAACATCTGAAAAGAAATAAGATATAAAATGAGTTACAAACACAAATGAGATTTATAAAATATGAATGTGCATTGAAGTGTTTGATGTTATCTGAGAATAAAGAAAAATAAATATAGCACACCATTACCTCCAGATCTCCTCTATGTTAACCATTAGTGCAATTTTACTGAATCATTTCTATCATCAGGAATGAACATTGATGTCCAATACCTTTGCCCACCTATTTCTCTGTTCTAACAATGGTCGTTCTCTAAATGCAGTCATGAAATGCAACTAAGACTACAACCATTTCTTGTTTTGCATAAATTCGGTTTTAACTATTTGCTATTGACCCTACTGGTCATTGGAAATATTAACAGTTACTCATAGGATCATTACGGAAATTAAATGATACAAGTGAGTGGAAGGTAGCTAGCCAAAATTTGGGGTCATATTGGTACTGAAGCTGGTATGAAGAAGCCATTTCTGAGCAAGAGACTATACCTCTTTGCTTATCTTGCAACTGTATTTCCATTGATGTTATTACCTAACAGCAAAGGACATAACCGTGTCTGCAACCAGGAACAATTTCTTCACTTCTCTTTGCCTGTTTCCTCCTCAGTATGAGTTGGAATTAAAGCACCTAGCTCATAATGCTGGTAATAAAATCACCTAGTTTGTAAGGCTCTCCTGAATTTGAAGAACGAGTATGCATATTAAGAACTTAGAAGAGTGTCTGATATGTAGTAAATGCCTAAAACTTTATGAGCACTGTCACCAAGAATGAGCATTTGCAAAGGTACCCGAACAGATTCCTTCAGGAATGTCATGAATAAACTATCATCCATGTGCTTTAATGCCAGTATGATTAGAAGTTTCAGATTCCCAGCACCAGGATTAATGATACAAGCTAATTGGTTTTACAATCCTGTTTTACTCTAGATGTACTCTTAAAGAGGAGGAGTTGGGAAGTGTATGGCACACAGCGTCACTCTTCTGCATCATGGCCACGGCAGTCTTCACTATTCAGGCCTAGCTTTCCTTCTGGGCCCAGGGCAGGCCTCAGCATTCTGCTCAACACATAAATGGATGAGAGTGCCCCTTTTAATGCCACTTTCATGGAAACTCATTCTGATGCCATTGTTCTGAATCACAACTTAAAGAAGGAGTTGAATCGGAGACAGGAGGAGTGAAGGTGGCCGTGAAGAGAAACAAAAATGACTGACATTCCCTTCAGCACCTTCTGAGTCCTTTCTTTATCATGAGTACTAATATATTCAGATTCATGAAATACCTCTCTCAAAGCGAACAAAAAAAATTATTTGTGCAAGCAGGGAAAAGAAAAGGAATTATGAAGAGAATGCCAGCTCCTAATTCCCTTTAGCATGTGGCTAAAAGTGCCCTTCCCTAAGCTCTTGCTCTTTAAAGTCTACTGCTCACTCAGTTATCTGCTGTAACAGTCCTTAACTTGGTGTCATCTTCCTAGCCACTCCCTCAGATTCTTAGTCCAAAGCATCCCAGCCTGCAGCCCTTCTTGCCATCTACACATGTTTTAACAGTGTCAGTAGCTCCCTTCAAACCTGTTCCACATTTCTGAAGATACTTGAGGCCAGAAACAAGATGTTCTTCCTCTCTCTCCCCCACTCCTAACCTGAGTCATTTCCATAGGAGTTCTCAAACAAGAAACCCACACGGGCATTGTGGGGTTAATCCCAGCATAGTTACAATAAAGACCTTTTACTAGAAAGCTTTATTATGGTTTTATGAGTCCTGAAGCCCTTATTTTATTCCTGCCTACTCAGAGCACAAGATATGTCAGGAATGACATAAGATTGTCCTCATTATAAACCCAAATTTACCTCCCTTCCACCCATTACATAACCTTTATGAGATTAAGATATGACCATCAGAAACCGCAGTTACACAGAAAAAGTTATTTTCATTTAGATGCAAAGTCAAGCAAATCATTGCCTTCTTTCCGTTTGTGTCGGGGGTGAAGCATAGACAGTGTGTCCCTTAGTGGATACACGACAAATATTATAAGATTCCCTTAAGTAAGTGATTTTCAGGCATCTATGGGTCAGTCATTTGCCAGTTCATGTTTAGAATACTTTTGCTCTCTCTCTCTCTGAAATAGAAAATGAGAACTCAAGTAAGAGAGAGATACAGACTGATGGACTGACCAAAGAAGGACCAGAAGAGATGAGGGATATTGACAAGAGGGGCAGCATGTATTCTGAAACAGCAGTTTGTGAAATGACTTATAAATTAAGTCATATTGTTTCTAGCCTAAGTTAAAAAATGATGCTTGGTTATTAAAAAATGCATTTTTCCCGATATCTACCAAACTTAATATTTTAGAATAAAACAAAGTGAAACAATACTGGTTTGGGCATTAAATAATAAAAGATTGGCTTTCTCTTGCTCTATCTATTACCTGGAGATCTCAAAACTTGCTCCACTAGGTTAGGCATTTGCAGGGTCTTGGAAATGAAAACAAAATATTTTCCTGAAAGGGTAAAAAATGTCCTCTAAAAATTGAGAAAATAAGGGGCATTCTTCCTCAATAATTTCCTCAGCCTCGCTGCTGCGGAGGTCCTGCCCTTCAATCATTTTTTGTCCTTTCCATTCTTCTGTTCTATATGAGACATATTTTGGTTACCAGTGACAAAACAAAAGTCTAACTGAAATTACCTTAAACTTTAAATAAAATAAATTTAAAGGAGGCATCTAGAGGCAGAAATTTTAAAACATCATTCAACTTCTCTGTCTGCCTCTGACTCTTGCTCTGCTGGGGATTTCAAAAGCAAGATCATCCTCACGATCTTCAGCCCTGAATGGCTTTTGGGATTTATTATTCCACTTAAGAAATATCCTTCTTAATCTCCAGAAATGACTACATTTTCCTGCAATCTCTGCTTTCGTTTCAATCCCATCCTCCTAACATTGATAAATGATACCTACCACTAACAGGAAAATTTACCCTGTGGTCAAGGGTTTACCTCACATTAAAGCCCTTTCTTATGCTGTTGCTTTGCCTATAAACCTGTCTATACCCTACTAGGTACCTCCAGCCCCACTTAACCTCTCATGTGAGTCTACATCACCCAGCTTCATACTCATTGATCGACTATCTCATGTCACTTACCAACACTTCATGTGAGTTCTCCTTTGTTTCTCAACAAGTCTATATTTGAACCCACACACTGCTGACATCACCCACACAGTCTTCGCAGGTGGTACATACTGCACACAGTAATAAATTGACACATAAGGATGGGAAGCATTTTTTCAGTGTCTAGTCTAGCTGGTTGGAGGACTAATGAAAGCCACATCTACAAGGGCTTATCTAGAGTAGGTCTGCAATTTAAACATGCACATGCACACACATACACAGATTTCCTCAGGACAGAGCTTGTATCTGTTCAGTCTTTCTTTTCTTTTTTTTTCTTTATCACTCTAAGGCTTCTAATGCCTGAGGTGGCCATAGCAGGGGCTCAAAGAGGTACATATGACCACTGTCCAAGTCACACACTGAGTTTCTGTTTATTTTGCCATTTTCCTTGAGATTACATGTTAGGTAAGATGACTGCCAACATAAATATACCCTTTCGGCATTGAATTTCCTTTCTTAAACTGAGTGGAGATGAAAAGGTTTTATTTGTTTATTTAGACTGTATAACTCAAGTCCACAGAGCAGCACCTGGAAGCATATTAAATAAGCATATGCAAGATGTAGAGCACATGCAAATTTTTGCTAGCAGACATCCCTCTGAAATCTGTACTTCAGCAAAAAGTAGGGGTTTGAGGAGAGGAAATGGTGTGACAGGGAGTCTAGGATGCTCAGAAAACTGTCTGAGAGACAATTTTCCTTTCTGCTTGAGTGGTACTAGGGATATATGGCAACTCCACATTTTGGTCAAGAAATGCAATCAAGGAACAAGACTGACATTTTCCATTGTCAAATTTTTAGTAAGAGGAAAAGGAAAGCTAATTTGTCTTCTTGCACTGTTAATTTTCAAGCTAAACATATTAGCAGAGGGGCTATCCTGAGCTTGCACTTTTTATTTATAGATTACAGAAGATCAGTATTTTAATGCTTTTATGAGTAATTTACTTTAAAGTCCTGAAAAAAAACTTGGAATTCAGTGTAACAAAAATACAAACTTTTCTAGAATAGAATAAAATTGAGAAGACAACCAATAGCTTCTTTTAAAGCAAAGATATAAAACATTAAAGGGAATCATTCTGAAGGCGAAATCATTGAAATGGAATTCTTACCACTGACAGGTATCTGAGGCTGTTCTCAGTAGACATGGGTTGTAATAAACACTGAAGGCATAAATTAGGGAGTATTTGGGTGGAGTGCCTGAGAATGAAAATCCATATCTCCTGCAAAGTGATTTTGTAAAAGTCATTCAAAAGCTTCCAGTAATTCATCGCTCCTATTGGACCCAAAGGGAGCAAATGTGGAAGAGCAATATAATTTATGGACTTTGAATGGAGACAAACTTAAGTTTGAGAAACTTGAGTCTAGCACTTTCTAAATGATCTTGGGAAAGCTCTTTTTAAGCTTCAGTTTTTTCATCTCTAAATTTGAGATAATAGCATCTCTCATATGGGATTAATAGAGGATTAATTAGATTAAATAAAAATAAATGTAGAGCATTTGTCACAGCCTGTGGCACACGGTAAGTCCTCAGTGAAGGGTGGTGGTAAAGACAGTGTCAGATATCACAGCTGTATGGTGGCCTCTGCCCATAAGAAATCTTTTTAGGGAAATACACATTTCACAAATAGTCTTTAAGATCTAGGAATAATTAAGGAGAACTAAAATGCTCAGGAATCCACATTTCATGAAAGTTCATTTAAAGGTATATAGTAGTTACATACCACTATTAAAACTGAAAGAATTTAAACCTAGCATCTTCATTTTACAACTGTTGAAACCGAGGGTCACAGAATGGATCAGTAGCTGAGTCTAGACTAGCATCCATGATTCTAGTTCCCCAGTCCAGTGCTTTGAATTGCATCTTACTAAAAGTCTCCACATCTACCTTAATTCCTTAACTCTGTCACAAAATATCCATGAGAACCACGACAGAGGTGACAGAAAAAGAAGTGAGAACATAGACCAGCCTAGTAGAGAAACAGCAATAAGGAGTCCTGTATTATGGACCATCTCCTAGTATGATGGAAGCATTACGCTGTAAACATTCTTCTGAATTTCTACAGCCATAATTTTCTTTTAAGTTTAGCTTAGTGTATCTCTGAACCATGACAGATCCCCTACTGAATATTTTCTACAGCAATAGTGATATGAAAATTTTAGAATGTTTCATCCTCCCTTCTCTCAAATTCATACCATGGGACAACTCTTCTTTACAGAAGACTAGCATCTAATATAGAGAGAAGAAATGATAAAATAGGGAAAAATCACTTTATGAAAACCCACCAATGTAATAATTGCTTTGGAAAAGGATCATAGATTATTGTTTAAAACACAAAGTGAAAGTAGTTGGGGAATAGAATAGTTACAGGATCTTTGGGACTACTAATTAATGACAAAGCATGAAAAGCACCTTTACATTGCATAAATCCAGGGGACTTTCTGAACTGAATGACCAGTGTGGCATCACTAATCATAGGTGTGTGGCTGTGTCTCTTGCTGGGAAGCATTGGGGAGCAGAGAGTATCACTCCTATAGTATAATCTTGCCAAGATTTTTGCCTGGATCTAAAAATGGGTAAACAATCAGACAACCAAGATTGAAGACTGTTCTACAAGATATTACAAGATATTTGACCTTTACTTTTAAAAATTCCTTTGTTGTGAATGAAAAAAGAAAAGTGATGAATCTCTTCTGGATTAAACAGATTAAAAAGGAATAATAACTGAATGCAAAATGGCTAGTTCACCTTCCCAGAGCACAGGTTTGAAAGTCTCTGTCTCTGGGGAATGATGAAAAAAAACACATGCCACATACATTTGCAGGGCTGAGAGGAGATTCAGATACATTCTATTTTATCAAGGAGATCTGGGATGGGAAAGCAATGATTACCTCAGATACTCTGTTCTCTGCTCTTAAGCCACAAAGACCACTTTCTCGAAAACACACTGGGCATGTCCCTGCCTCAGATCTCTTACATTTCCTCTTCCCTCTGAGTAAATGTTCTCCCAGAGGTGGGCAGAGCTCCCTCCCTCATGCCCTCCTTCAATTCTTTGCTCAAAGAGCCTTCTCTGATCATCCTCTTAAATCCAAAACCTACCCTTATCCCCTTTCACCTTCTCCTTCTTGATTTTTCTTAAAAGCATTTGTTCACTAACATACTATATATTTTACTTATTCATATTGCTTAATTTTGTCTCTTTATCACCAGGAAGTAAACATCGTGATAAGAGAAATTCTATTTTTCTTACCAGTGTTGAGTGCCTGCTATATATAGGCCTTGGCTTGTGAGTCACATTCCTTGGCCGCATATATGTTTCAGTTTCATGCCCTGCAAAGGCCTTTTTGCAGCCCAGAAGGGGCTTCTAAAAGTGCAAATGTGACCAAAACAAATCCTTAGGATTGTGATGACCACAGAAATTGGCATAATTCTCCCAAGGGGGCCATATCCAGGCTTCACAGCAAAGGTTGTACTTTTGTTTTCCCTAAATGAAGGATGAAGATACTGACTTTAGATGTAAAAATTGGCAAAAATTGAAAAACAGCCCACATCATTAAAAGTTCTTTAACATAGAATAATTTTTTTTTCTAGAGCTATTTATATGGGAGAGATGTGGTCCTCTTTATAGGATATCCACCCATGCACATTTCCTCTTCTAGCTGCTGTATATGCCTTATATTTGAAAATTATTATACTGACCCATCATCAATAAACTTGCATTCTGAGAACCCTTCCCACAGGGGAGATCCCTTCACATTGAGTCAAGTATACTGGTTTCCTCTATCCCCATCATGACAAAGTCACCCCACCTGAAAAATTACCAGTGAGTATTTAATCTGCAGCCCAAAGCAAGGGAACAGTGTAAAATTAACTAGGTCACATGGAAATTTAACACATCATTGTAGACACCACTGAACCAGGCATTAATCTCTAATAGTATATCTGAGACACAGTTTTGCCTTTGCTGTGCTGTGAGTCAGTGCAGTGCCTGGTCCAGTCAAGGGTTTGGAGAGGAATACCCCTGTGCAGCTGATGAGTTGCAGGGTGGAGCCCCTATGTGTTCTTTCCCTAAGACTCAAGGGAGAAGAACTGAAGAAGTTCCAGAGTAGTTCAATTTCTAAGACTCAACATCTACCACTCAGATAAAATGTAATGGACTATTCTATACATAATAAAAATAAAATAATATTAAGAAGAAGAGACCCAGCACTTTCACCCTAGGTATATAACCAAGAATAATGGAAACATCGGTCCACTAAAAAGCTTACACAGCAATGTTCATAGGAGCATTGTTCTTTTTTTTTTTAATGTTACATTAAAAAAAAATGAGGTCCCCATATACCCCCATGCCCCCTTCACCCCACTCCTCCCATAACAACTTCCTCCATCAGCATGGGACATTCATTGCACTTGGCGAATACATCTCTGAACACTGCTGCCCCACATGGTCAATGGTCCCAGCATTGTTCTTAATAGACCCAAAGTGGAAACATCCCAAATGTCCATCAACTGATGAATAAATAAAATGTGATATGTCCATACAATAGAATATTATTTGGCAATAAAAAGGAATGAAGTACTGATACAGGCTAAAATATGGATGGACCTTAAAAACATTATGCTAAGTGAAAGAAGCCAGATATTAAAGGCCTCATATTGTATGAGTTCATTTATATAAAATGTCCAGAAGAGGCCAGTCTATAAAAACAGAAAGTAGATTGATGGTTGCCAGGGACTAGGGGGTGAGGGTGATTAGAAGTGATGGGTACTGGGTTTCTTTTCGGGGGTGATGAAAATGTTCTCGACATTGATAGCGGTGATGGTTGCACAACTTTGTGAATCTAGTTAAAACCAAAGAAACGTACACTTTAAAAGGGTCAAGTTTATAGTGTATAAATAATAGTTAAAGAAAAAATAATTTGGGTGGGAAGAGAAGAGTGGATGGGGAAATAGATGAAACAAACTGACCATAAATTGATTGTTGCTGAAGCTGGGTGATGAACATACAGGGGTTTGTTATACTTTTCTGCCTATTTTTGTATATGTTAAAAATTCTTCTTAATAAAAAGAAAAATAAAAGTTTACAAAAATACAATATTAGCTAGTCAATTATAAACTATCACAAATAATGATATATATATATATTTAATTTCAGAAACAAAATGAATAATTTATTCTTAAGAGAACTTAAAACTATTAAATTATTTTTTAAAACTTTTAAAAAAGTTACAGCCATATGTACTCATGATGAGTGTATATATATAATTATTTTATCATTTAATATGGAATGTGGTTTTACTTTGAGTAATACTGACATGTTTTAGAGGAAGCCTTCGAAATAAATACGAAGCAACATGAAACACATGCTATCACCTATGAAAAGAAACCTGAATCTAACTGAGATTTAAGCTTTAACATCCAGTTTACAGGAACTTTCAGGTTAAAAGAAAGGAACAAAGTAAAAGACATAATGAAATAATTAGACAAATCCAGGACACGGGATAGCCTCCAAAATGTCTGGCCAGGTCTCATCAATAAATCAACACCAGGAAAAACAATGAAACAAAACAAAAACCAAATGGGAGAAGGATAACTCCTAAAGAAGTAAGATATCTAAGTTATGCCAATCAACAGCTGCTAGCATAAAAAAAAAAAAACGATACAACCAGATATATTATGTCCCCTGATTAAAGTCCACACAATCACCTATGAAGTATTCTTAGCATGAAAATAAATTGACTAAAATCAAACCTTTAGCTCTAACAGTTTACCAGAAATATAATAACAGAAAATATATTAAATGATATCTTGGAGATATAATCTGCAAAACTCGTAACGTGGAAATTTCAATAGGACAAAAAAATCCATTTTCATCAACATTATATTAGATGGAAAAGAAAAAGCAAAGGAGAATTTACAGATTAACAGAGTTTTAAGAGACATATCAACCAAATACAAAGTTGGGACCTTATTTGCCTCTTGAATAGAACAAGCCAACTATTTTATTTAAGTTTGGAAATTTGATTCAACATTGGATGACATTCAAGAATCACTGCTAACTTTTTTTTTTAGGTATTATTAGATATGTTAAAAACAAAAGTTCTTACCTTTTTAGAGTGGCATACTAAAATATAAATAGATGAAATGCTGTAATGTCTATGATTTGCTTCATAATAATCTCAGGGTGGAAAGTGTAGTTTTTCCTGGGAGAATGGGTGAGGATACACAAGGGTGGCCATGAGTTAATGCTTGGTGTGGCAGGATGCTGGATACTTGGAGTTCATTGGAGTATTCTTCCCCTTCTTTTGTGTATATCTGAAATTTTCCCTAATTAAAAATTAATAGACTATACTGGACATATTCAAAATCCCTCTCTGCTCTCTTGCCTCAGTAAATCCAGCATCACCCCACCCCTCCATTCCTGTTAGCTCCGTGATAAAGTGTGCAGTCAGAATGTCACCGCCTGCCTCTCTGTTTATTACAAATGCCCCTAGTACTTGACACAGCGTATCAGCAGGGTTGTGATGCCCTCAGTGGGTCTCCCTCAGCATCTAATACACACTCATACACAACGGCAAGCAGTGTTGAAAGATGGATGAAGACTTGGCATGCCAGAAGTAATGAGCCTGGGGGAAATGGAAAAAAAAGCCCACAGAGAACACCCAGGGGAGATATCTGTGAACCTTAAAAAACCCTTCAAACACATCTAGCTCTGAGGCAAACATCAAAACTAATGGAATGTTTGTAGAGATGTGTATTGCTGGGGAAAGCAGCAAATGAGGTGTGAAACCAAGCAGGAGGGCTCTGCATGGGGTTTCCAGGAAAAGGCTGGGAAAAGAAGAGCACAAATTCAAAATCTTCCTTTCTGGAAAAGGTTCTGAAAAGTAAAGCAGAGTGTTAGAGTATCAACTGTGCAACTGTTCTTGTCTGCCTAGCATTCACCTGGTCATACCTCCCCAGTTTTCCTTTGTTAACAACTGATGTCCCAGTCTCAAATCCTGTTGTTGAGCTAGAGAGGTGTTAGCCCCTCTTCAGTCGAGGGATTAATGTGAGATTCAGAAACAGTCAATCAGAGCATCACATCTGATTGGTTGAAGGGTGTACATGTAGCCTAGGTCAAGAAAACAGAGTCAAAGAGACTTAATTCACAGAACTTTATTAGAATCATTGGGGGGATAAAAGGTGTCTCTTGCTGTTTTAATCACGATATTATTTAAAACTTTGAATCCATTTTTTTTAGATGACTCAGTAAATTTACTCTTTACTTAAACTAGTTTGCATTAAATTTCTGTCATTTGTAACTAAATGAATTCAAACTACTAAGAAGTATTTATGGTATTTCTTTCCCATCAGAGGCTGAACACTGGGAGAATGCTTTTCCCACCAGGTTCTTAAGTGGGCAGCATTTCTCTAAAGAATACAACGTTTTCCATCTGGTATGAGGTCAGGGGAAAAAAGAAAGAAAAAACAAACCTCTCTCAACTACCTGAAAGTATTTACTTCATTTGCCAGGATACCTGCAGCCTACATCCTTATCATCTTTTCCCAGAATCTGTAAATGTCTCTGACCCCCATCAGCCTCCTCTCTGGATTAGATTTATTGTTCCCAAATTCTATGCCTTGACTTAATGAATTGAATATTTGATCTTTGACTAATTCTCAATAACTGAGGTTTGCGTATTCCTCTAAAATAAACTTGATAACCTGCAGAATGGAAGCTGACCTCTGCTAAATTCAAGATCCTTAATCTCCAATTTCTTTACTCACAGAATGCACTGCTGCCTTTCTAGAATACAGATAAGAACCTTGCTCAGGTGGAACAAGTGACTCACCCTTCCCAACAGAGAAGACCAAGTAAGAACTTCACATTAACAGCAATGTAAGCCAGACAGATTCTTGTTTATATTTCTGGAGGTTCTTCCTCTGGAAGATGGTTCAATTGCCATAAACAAAATTTTAATTTAACAGAATTTTTAAAAGACTTTAAATAAAGTATGTTTCCTATAATAGGTATACCAAGCATTCAAGCTGAAAGTTATTTTACTCGTGCTTCAGAAAGGCACATTCCAAGCGAAAGGCAATAAGACTTGATGTGAACATTTTTATATACCCTATATACCTTCCCTGGAGAACTCCCTTCCAACCATGTGCCTCCCATCAATAACCCTCTACACTAGTATTCCTCCCCTACCATAGCTGAACCTCTCTGTGGTTCAAAATTTCTTAAAAAATGAAGCTTAATATATTGCCAAATTCAATTAATAGGAAAATGAACTAGAAATGACAAGTTTAAAGTTTAGAAATAGAATATATACATACGTATATTCATTGGGTTTTCATAGTAGTTACAGGTACATATGACAACTGAGGGAGTGCTGAGTTCTTAGCCAGGGGAGCTCTGTCACATTCCCCAATGGAACAGCAGCAATCCCCCAAGAGCAAGGGCAAAGACCATTGAAGAAGGATGGCCCAATCAGGAGCCCTTGATACTGATGACTATGCTTATAAGTCTGTGTGCCTGAAATTTGTACTAGGCCTAGAGCTGCAGGATGCCTAAGAGTTATCTCCTGAGAAACCCCATGTTGCTTAAATGTGGCCACTCTCTAAGCCAAACTCAGCATGTAAATGCATTGCCTTCCCCCCAGCATGAGACATGACTCCTGGGGGTGAGCCGCCCTGGCACCGAGAAATTATTACAATCACTAACTGGTGATGCAACTAGAAAAAGACCTTGAATAAAAAGGGGAAATGGTAAAGACAAATGAGTTTATATGGCTAAGAGTCTTCAAAAAGAGTCGGGAGGGCATCAGAGGGGTTGTGCTTATGCACACCTAAGCAGGATCCCAGAGACAGCCAGAGTAGATACAGCACCAGGTACTGGTACTCCTGAGGGCTAGAGAGACACAGAGGTTCTACAGTCATGGCAGTTGGTTCTGGAGTTCAGTGTCTTGTCAGTGGCCCTACTTTGGATTTTATGTTCCTGAGTGAGATGGAGTGGACTCAGATGTCACCTTTCTACACATGCCTCTTCTGACACCTTTACTGAAACTGTGGTTGGTTCTGGGGTTAGTGTATAACCAGGAGACTTGAATCTGTGGACTGGCCATGTGCCGGCTGGGCCCTGAGTCTCAACAGAGTTGCAACTCCTACTCTCCAATGCATTGGACTTACCCAGGTCAGCTAACAAGGAGGTGAAGATGGTCAATCACTACACCAAGGAACTGGGAGTGCCTACAACTCTAAGCAGGATAATTGCATCCATTAACCATGTGGGTCTAAGCCCCCTCTCAATATAGAGGTGTAGTGGACATCACCATCCCAGGGTCCACAGGATGGAAGACTAAAATATGGAATAGACTGGACTTACTGGTATTCTACTATAGAACTATTGTGACTAGTAATGGAAAAAACTGTAGCATTGATGTGGAGAGAGTGGCCACAGTAGTTGCTGAGGGCAGGGAGAGGGTAAAAGATAATGCAGGGACAGATTCTGGACATTATATAACCTGACATAACCCACTGAATGGATTGGGGGAGAGTGTCAACTACAATGTAAACTGTAATCCACGTGGTATATCAGTGCTCCAAAATGCATTCTCCAAATGCAATGAATGTGCTACAGTGATGAAAGAGGTTGTTGATGTGGGAGGAGTGGGGTGAGAAGAGAGGGGTATGTAGGAACCTTTTATATTTTTTAATGTAACATTTTTTTGTGATCTATGTATCTTCAAAAAATTACAATTAAAAAGGCTCAAAAAACAAACTAAAACAAAGCAAAAAGACTTGATGTGTTCCCAGCTCACATATTTTACATGGTTCCTCATGGGGAAGAAAAGCTGGAAAGACTGGCTTCATGCTGGTAAATTAAACTACCCTTACTGGTATTCTTTAAATGCTAGGGTCTAGGGGGCATGCAGCTCTTTCCCACAGATTTAATATAGATCATTCTCATGACCCAATCAAACCTCTGCCTGATTATGCAAGGTTTATGAGCCTTTCGAAATTTCTCTAGACTTTCTGGTTATAATACTGCCTTTTTGCTTGTTTCCTGTGACCAACACATTGCTGCATTCTCTGGTCCCTGTAACTGAGTTCTTGCTTGACAATATAGGTTGTCATTCTGCCATGGACTGAAGTCCCACTCCTAAACTCTAGTTCCTTTGGAGTTTTTTCTATCAACTCCGCTCCTGATCTGCTTATAGCAAATAACTGCCCAGTAAAGCACAGTGGATAATAGCAGAATCTCTGGAGTCAGAAAGAGCTGCATTCAAATTCTGACTCTTCAACTTTTTGCTATAGAACCACAGATAATGGTTTTACCTCTACTAGTCTCATTTGTAAAATAAGAAAATAATGTTAATTTTGAAAGAATTAAATACAATATTTGTGAAATGTTTGTCACAGGCTCTGATACATTTGTTCATTCTTTAATTTATTCAAAATGTTTATTGAACACATTATTTTTCAGAAACTAGTCTGCATACTAGAGCACATAGTACATGTTCAATAAACAGACTAATCATCAATATAGTCGTCATCATCATCATCACAACAACAACACCATCAACATATCTGCCCATTCATTGCTTGATAAAGTCTTCTATTTGGCATTATTTGAAACCACCATTCCAGCCTTTGCACATAAAGGAGAATGAGGCAGTCCCCACACTTAAGGAACTCATGATCTGGGGGAAGAGACAAAAAAATATTGGAGATAAGGAAAGGTAAAACAGCTCCCCCCCCCCTTTTTGTCTCCATAAAATAAAATAAAAATACTGCGCAAGGAACATAGTCAGCAAATAGCTTACAACCTTTCAGTTCCTTCAGAAAGGCTCTACCTCAACTACGGAATCACTTTAAATGAAGACACAACCACTTCATGGCTGCCCACATCATATGACTGAGCAAGGCAGATGAATAAAGGCCAAGACAGTTGACCAAATATGGGCCAAATCTGATGGGCACTATTCACTGAGAATAGTGTCTGAAAAAGAGGCACTGAACCTCAGTTTATACCTCCTCCTAATCCTGCTTTCTACCCTTTCCTTCCACAGGTGTTGAACCCTAATAAATATCTTGCACCCTTAAACACCTGAACTTCATCTCATCTGCTTCTGGAAAACACAATCTGCAATAGTTGCTACCTTCAATAATTACGAATTTGATTTATTTCCAGAAAAAATAACAGGCAATAAAATGTTTTTTTATGATGGATTAATCACTACACTAGCAATAAAGACACCATCACTTGTGGAAGGTGGAGCTCAGAGAGCTACTGGGACAAAGTAGAGGTATAATTGTTAAAACTTTTATCAGTGAATTGATGTGCTGAACTAACTTACTTTTACTGAAGGAAGGGATTGTACCAGTGGTTCAATGCGTCAGGCACTTGAGGTGTATCTCCATACATCTCATAGAATGAGTTTGGATGACAATTGCTAACACTTCTGATGGTCTACAGAAAGACAATGAACAGATAAGGTAAAGTAATCTGCAATGGGAAGCCAGAGAGCCTTTATGGTTGCATTCAAAGAAGCTCTCATGCCCTGTAATGAAGTGAGCAAAGAAAGAAGTGGACCAAGACTGGAGTCTAATAAAGAGGCTAAACTTCAATGACAGTTAAAAACCTAACCAAGGTAAGTCAGGTATTCCATATTCATGACCTTGGTTAGGAAAACCTGAGACTCTGATACATAGTATGGGGACATATTGATAGATTACTCCCCAAAGTTTGATTCCCCAGACTCCTCTGAATATATTAAGCCTGAAGAAATGGCCCCATTCATCCCTTTTAAAAGATAGCATCCCTCTAATCTGGAATACAACACAGAGTTGTTTCTCCTGCAAGACAATCTAAGTCTCACTCAGGAAACACTTCCACACTCCTCCCACGTCCCCTGCCAACCTTGGCCACTAGGCCTAAAACATGGCAAGGATCATGGCCAGGGTCAAGGGTCAAAATGAGGTGCAGGATCAGCCTGATCCTATTCTGACCAATGCCCCAATGTGCTGGTACTCCAGGCCAGCATCCCCTTACTTACAGGTACTCCTGGGACACCCACTGTGTCTGGGTAACCAGATTGCTCAAGAGGATCCTGTAGAGATATATAGACAGCATGAACTTAAGTCACGGCATTATCCAGTTGGGGATATGTACAACCTGGTAATTGAATGGCAGAGGAGTATACTGCATCTGATTCTTTAGTAGGCTTGATCAAAGAGGCTGAAATGTAAATGTAGTTCAAGAAGAGTTTACTGAATTTGGAATGCTGTCCCTAGATTCAGAACTTCATACTCTGGCAAGGCCTCCAGGAGATCATGCAACATTTCTGATACGATGGTTTCTAGAATGATAGAAAAAAGTGACATCCCAGGCTGAGTAAAGGTGAAATATTGCAATTTCAGTGGCAATAAGAGGAGGCAGGGATTAAAAGGTTCAGGGAAGTGGGTATGCTGATATGGATAAACTATGACTGAAAGACCTATCAGATAATTATGTTCTATAGTAAAACTCTGAGTGCACACTATTTACCAAGAACATAAGAAATGTGATGGCAAAAGGGGCCCTAGCATCATTGAAATGTACAGGGAGGCTCTCCTCTTTAGACCAAGACTGACAATAATAGAGGCTATTACAGCAGTTGACTCTCTGATGGCAATGGGGATAATAAAACCCTAAAACAATAGAAGTCAGGTAGTGGCATTTAACCACCAGAATGCAGAATGCCACCATTACCATCCTGAGCAGCAAAATTGGATTGGAAGCCAATGGAAACTGACCCATAGAGAGTTATGGAAATGGTTAATTGAACATGGCATTCCTAGGGCAAAATAAAATGGTAGATGACAAGGAAACTATTCAACTTTTACCAGAAGATGAAGTCAAGGATTATGAGATTGGTCACACCAGTAAAGAATCAGAATTCCTTATCCAGTTTTCAGACCTGGAACTCTTTGACTCAAGAGGTGGCCAGACCTCCAAGAGGAAGAATCCTGCAATACTATAGTAGGTAATGATTCCCCCAGTCCTTCCACAAAGAAACCCTCAGGTATTTATTCTAGTGACTAACCATAAGTATGCAGGAATACTCAGATATTCCAGGGTATTAGGTTTGATTGACATTGTTACCCTGTACCTAAATCATTACCATACCTATCATCCCTTAGGAAAGAAATGAAGTCCTTGCCAAGGTCTGGTTTAGAGTGGGCCACTGGTTCTACTGAATTACCCGGTGGTCATCTTCCTGAACTCATGCATATAGGTGCCTTCCTCTGTCTATAATGTACTTCAATTTACCAAGTCCTACTTCTGAAAGACATCCACTAGATCTCTGAGTTCAAGTCAAACACTCCAAATGTTTAGGAAAGGAATAAGACAATAGTTTAGAATCAAGAAGCAGACTCGAATTAGAGACTTAGAGGTCCACTTTGGCCCAAGGACAGGTTGAGGAGATTATAATATCAATTAGCTAGATGAAAAAAAGAAAAGAAAAAGAAAGTAGCAAAAAAAAATAGAGAGAGAAAAGACAAAAATTTAAAAAATAGAAAAAACAAAGAAAACCCAATCAAACAAAAAATTCAAGGTGTTCAACACATGCATATACCCAGAACTCAATATGTAAGACTTATTGTAGGTCATGGCCAATTTTGTTCTCAAGAAATGTTTTTGCTTGTTTGTATGTTTTTTTCTATTACTCAGAGCGACAATCATCATAAACAGTAAATTTGTTGTCTTAATGGGATATTGCCATATTATATAAGAATTTTTATTATATATATATTTCAGTCAAAATCCAAGGTTTTCACTGTTCTCAGCTGACTATGAAAACCCAATAATTATTATAACATTTTCTGAGGCAAAAAATTAAGTCCAAAATGGGACATGACTGGTGTATGAGAGAGAAAATAAACTTAATCTAGACTTCTAACCAGTATCCAAATTGCAACAAGTATAAATCACTTTATTGTAAATGTGTACAACCTTAGTTCTTCATGTGTTTTTAGAAAGCAAGTTATTCCAAAATGAGAGTCAGAGATACAAAATGAGCTGTGATCATTCTTGGAGTAAAGACAGAGGACTATTGGCAAACAGGCTGACTCATATCCATCTGTAATATTTCCTTATGACCTCGTTTTGAGACAGATTCTGAGGCCATGCCTTGCCCCAGTGCCAAGGATTAATTAATGTTAGATAAAGAATGGATAGTATCAATATAGGTGTCTTGCAATCATTGTCACAGGCAAAGGGTAGGAGGAATATTATATTTTATTGGGTACAAAAATAAGAAGAATATAAAGCAAAGACTTTTATTTAGGTCATTTATTTGGGAATGGGATATTAGAGGAGGAATGTACAAGGGAAAGAAGAGAGAAGGAGGGAAAGCTAATACAAAGAGACATCCTTGAGTTTGCTATTGCTATGGGATACTTATGCTTGATGCCAAGGAACTATCTGAAGGGTCTAATGAAATACATTTTGGAACTTTTCAACTGAAAGAATAAAAGGAAAAGATTTTACTACATTTTTCTCATGTTTTGTGATGGTTAGACTAATGTATCAACTCAGCCAGGTAATTGTGACCAGTTATTGTAACACAAGGACATTTACGGACTTTAGTCATTAGTGAATTTACTGCATAGATGGCTGATTAAATCTACAATCAACCAGGAGATTGCCAATAGCAATGAGTGACGTTTCATCCAGTCAGTTGAATGCCTTAAAAGGGGAAGTGATTTCAGCATTCAGAGAGAATTTCCCAGCTTATCTCTGAACTGCCAATGTCTCCCAGGTTCTCATAAAAGACCTTCATTGGACTTTCATTGGAGCCCCTGGTTTGCAACCTGCCTGTGAAATATGGACTTGTGCATCTGACAGTTAAGTGAGATCATTTTATAAAATCTCATACTATTTATAGATATCTCTTCTTGATTCTGTTTCCCTAGCGAACGCTGACTAATACAGCTTGGTTACTAGGAGTGGTTCTTAAGGAACAGAATCTTAAACATGGGATGTCTGAAGTGACTCTGGGAGTTTTGCAATTGGATTTAAGGATACTAATGACTTTAATTGGATTTAAGGATACTAATGACTCCCTTTCCAATAATGAAGAGGCCTATAGCAGTCCATAGAATGAGTTGGCAATGGACACATGCAAAATATCATCGCTGGATCCCCCTTACTTTCATGCTTATAAGAGGCAAGAATCTGGGTGAAAGAGTTTTCAACACCTTAACAGGGTTCTGTGGCGTGAGATGGTACAATGATGTTGGCTGGCTCCTCCTAGATATTCCGGATACAGTTACAAAAGAAAGAGATGAGCTAAAGTCTTCCAAATTTGCAACTTAAATGCTGTGTGAATGATGTGCAAGTTTCTATGTGTGCTCTGAAAGGAAATCTTGTTTTCTGCAGCCACAGACTTGAGATATCTGAAAACCAGACTTGGACTTTCATTGTACAAGTAACACAGTTACAAAGGAAACCAAAATCTCAACCTTTCAGGGTTAAAGTGAAGGCATTGATTGGAAAGGAGTAGAACCCTGAGGATCTGGATGGAGACATATGGGATGATAATATCAGTGGGGACAATGGAACCCAAAATTCTACTGAGACTTTGTCAGATGAACCAGAGATGGTCTGCCCTGTGAGACCACACCTTGTCAACCTTGTATCACCCAGCCTCCAGCCTGCCCTGGCAGTCTGGACCTCCTTCTTGTCCTGAGGTCAGTACCAGCCAAACTGAAGCCTGCAATGCCCAGCCTCTGGCCTGCCCCAGGGAGTCTGGACCTCCTCCCAGCCCTGAGGCAGGTACCAGTCAAACACAAGCATACATAGCCCAACCTCCACCTTGCCCTGAAGAATCTGCCTTCCAACTCCTGCCTGAAGAGATTAAACTTTTTATCAGATGACAATGCAAAGGAATGCCCTGAGGTTAGTAGTTTATAAGGCATTTGTAATCCTTCTCCTTACCCACTCCCACCACTGCTCTTCTCCAGACCTACTTCTAGACTAAAATCACAGTAAGCCCCCAAAGGTAAAATACAAAGTGTGACCCATAAGAAAGCATGATATATTCTAAAAGAACTGCATGAATTTTCCAATTTACATAGACAGAAATCAAGGGAATGTGTGTGGAAATGGATACTAAGGGTATAGGATAATGGTGGAAGGGATATAAAGTTGGATCAGGTTAAATTTATTGATATGAGCCCACTAAGCAGAAATTCTGGATTCTTCACTGTAGCTTTAGGGGTTAGAAAGGGCTCTATTTGTTTGTTTGGGTGGCTGACTAAAACGTGGACCAAAAGATGGCCTAGCCTATTGAGGTTGAGATGCCCGATTTACCCTGGAATATAGTAGAAGAGGGAATTCAACAGCTTAAAGAGACCATTTAAGACCTGCCCACCCACCCCAGAAATGTCCAGAGGAGATACCTTTAGCCAGGACTGTGAGGAATAAATTTGAAAGACTAACTCCATCTTCCCTGGTTGCTCTTGTCTGTAGGGAGGGCTGTAATGGAATTAGAATCCTTAAACATTATGGAGATGATAGATCTCAGGCCAGTGAAAGTCAGGTATCAGCAGTTAAACACCAAAGACAAGGTGGGCATGGCTACCGCAATGAAAGGCAGACTCAAACAACAATCAAAAGAGTCTGAGTCACAAAGAGTTATGGCACTGGCTAATAGATCATGGGGTACCTAGAAGTGAAATAGATAGGCAGTCTACTATATTCCTTCTGGATCTGTATAAGCAGAAGAGTTCTAGGTTGAGTGAACAAAATCCTAACTTGAATTACAGACACAGAGAATCACAGCCCCTTGAACAATTCCCAAACTAGAGATAGTTTACAGAACCAGAACCCCTTAAATGAGGAGAAGGTCAGGTTCCCTTGGAGAAGGATCCTGTTGAACTGCCAAACATTTTTACTGTTAATCTTCCTGTCTGCTTTCCCCAAGGAGGACTATGGCCTTTTACCAGAGTAATTGTGCATTGGAGGAAAGGAAATGATCAGACATTTCAGGGATTATTAGACACTGGCTCAGAACTGACATTAATTTCAAGAGATCCAATATGTGACTGTGGTCCACCAGTCAGAGTAGGGGTTTATGGAGATGAGGTGGGATGGAGTTTTACCTCAGTTCCATCTTACAGTGGATTAAGTGGATCCCTGGATCCATTCTGTGGTTATTTCCCCAGTTCTAGAATGCATAATTGGAATAGACATACTCAGTAACTGGGAGAATTCCTACATTGGATCCCTGACTTGTAGAGTAAGGGCTATTACAGTAAGACAGACCAAGTGGAAGCCACAAGAATTGCCCCTGCTAAGCAAAATAGTACATCAAAAGCAAAACTTGTTTCCTGGAGGGGTTGCAGAAATTAGTGCCACCATCAAGGATCTGAGAAGGAAGTAGGGGTGATGATTCCTACCACATCCCCATTCAACTCTCTGACTTAGCCTGTGCAGAAAAGAGATGGATCTTGGAGGATGACAATAGATTATCATAAACTTAGCCAGGTGGTGACTCCAATTGCTGCTGCTGCCCTAGATGTGGTATCATTGTTTGAGCAAATCAACATATCCCCTGGTACTTGGTATGCAGCTGTTGATTTGGCAAATGCTTTTTTCTCAATTGGCATTAGAAAGGACTACCAGAAACAGTCTGTTTCAGGTGGCAAGGAGAGCAATATACCTTCACTATCCTGCCTCAGGGGTATATCAACTCTCCAGCCCTACATTATAATTTTGTCTGCAGGGAACTTGATCATCTCTTCCTCCTACAAGACATTACACTGGTCCATTGTTTTGATGATATCAAGTTAATAAGACCTTGCAGGCAAAAAGTAGCAGAGACTCTAGACTTATTGGTAAGGCACTTGATTGAGAGACGATGGAAGATAAATCCAACGAAAATACAGAGGCCTTAGACCTCAGTGAAAATTCTAGGTGTCCAGTGGTGTGGGACATGTGGAGATATGCCTTCTAAAGTGAAGGATTAGCTGTTGAATCTGGTCCCTCCTACAACCAAAAAAAAAAGGCACAATGCTTAGTTGGTCTCTATGGATTTTGGAGACAACACATTCTTCATTTACTCTGTGACCAAAAAAGATGCTAGTTTTGATTGGGGACTGGAACAAGAGGAGGCTCTGCAACAGGTCCAGGCTGCTGTGCAAGCTGCACTACAACTTGGGCCATATGATCCAGCAGATTCAATGGTGCAAGAAGATTCAGTGGGAAATAGAGATGCTGTCTGGAGCCTTTGGAAAGCCCCTATGGGGAATCACAATGTAGACCCTGAGGATTTTGGAGCAAAGCCCTGCTATCCTCTGCAGATAACTACTCTCCTTTTGAGAAACAGCTTTTGACCTGCTACTGGGCCTTTGTAGAGACTGAACATTTAATCATGGCCCATCAAATTACCATGATTGCTGAGTTACCTATCATGAGCTGGGTATTGTCTCACTCACCAAAGCATAAATTTGGGTGTGAACAGCATAATACAGTGGAAGTGGTATATACAAGGTAGGGCTCAAGCAGATCCTGAAATCACAAGTAAGTTACATGAGGAAGTAGCCCAAATGACCATGGTCACCACCCCTGCCACATTACTTTCTCTTTCCCAGCCCACAATTTTAGTATTGGGAAGTTTCTTACAATCACTTGACTGAGGAATAGAAAACTTGGACTTGGTTTACAGATGGTTCTGCATAATGCGCAGGTACCACCCAAAAGTGGACAGCTGCTGTGCTGCAGTCCCTTCCTGAGATATCCCTGAAGGACAGTGGAGAGGGCAAATTCTCCCAATGGTCAGAACTTTGAGCAATCCATCTGGCTGTTCATTTTGCTTGGAAGAGGAAATATGCAGAGGTGCATCTGTACACTATTTCATGAGCTGTTGCCAATGGTTTGGCTGGATGGCCAGGGAATTGGAAGAAACATGATTGGAAAATTGGTGACAAAGAGGTCTGGGGAAGAGCTATGTGAATAGCCTTGTGTGAATGGGCAAAAATCATGAAAATTTTGTGTCCCATGCAAATGCTCACTAGAGGGTGACTTCAGCAGAGAAAGATTTTAATAATCAAGTGTATAAGATGACTATTCTGTGGCTAATGCTCAGTCTCTTTCCCCAGTCACTCCTGTCATTGCCCAAGGGGCTCATGAATGCAGTGACCATGGAGGTTGCAATGGAGATTATGCATGGGCTCAGCAACATGGACTTCCCCTTACCAAGGCTGACTTGACTAAAGCCACTGCTGAGTGCCCAATATGCCAGCAGCAGAGACTCACACTCAGCCCTTGCTAAAATGCCATTCCCCAAAGTGGTCAGCCTGCCACCTGGTGAAAGGTTAATTATATTGGACCACTTCCATCACAGAAAAGAGCAGCAATTTTTTTTTAAACTGGAGTAGACACATACTCTGGATATGGGTTTACGTTCCTTGAATGCAATGCTTCTTCCAAAACTACCACCTGTGGACTTATCAAATGTCTTATTCACTGCCACACAGAATTGCTTCTGATCAAGGAACCCATTTCACAGTAAATGATGTGCAGGAATGGCCACATGTCCATGGAATTCACTGGTCTTACCATGTTTCCCATCATCCTGAAGCAGATGGATTGACACAATGGTGGAATTACCTTTTGAAGACTCAATTATGGCACAAACAAGGTGGCAGGACTTTGCAGGTTTGGGGCAATGTTCTCTAGGAGGCTATGTATGCTCTAAATCAGCATCCACTCTATGGTGCTGTTTTTCCCATAGCCAGGATTCATGAGTCCAGGAATTAAAGGGAGGAAATGGAGTGGCACCACTCACTGTTATCCCTGGCGAGCCACTAGGAAAATTTTTGCTTTTGTCCCTGCAACCTTAAGCTCTGCTGGTCTCCAGGTCTTAGTCCCAAAAGGAGGAGTGTTGTCACCAGGGAACAGAATGATTCCATTGAACTGGAAGTTAAGACTGCCCCCTGGCTATTTCCAGCTCCTCTTACCTCTGAATCAACAGGCAAAGATGGGAATTACTGTACTGGCTGGGGTGAATGATCCTGACTATCAATGGGAAATAGGACTGCCTCTATATAATAGGGGTAAGAATTTGCCTGTCATACAGGAGATCCTCTAGGGTGTCTCTTAGTACTGCCATGCCCTGTGATTAAAGTTAATGGAAAATTGCAACAACACAATTCTAACAGGATTAACAATGGCTCAGAATCTTCAGGAATGAAAGTTTGGATCACCCTACCAGGCAAAGAACCATGGCCAGCTGAGGTGATTGCCAAGGGTAACAGGAACATGCAATAGGTAGTGGAAGAAGGTAGTGATAAATATGAACTTTGGCCATGTGACCAGTTACAGAAATGAGCACTGTGATAGTCTTGAATCTTTCTTCCTTGTTTTGTTGTGAGTATGATTGTATAAGTACATAAAGTGAGTATCTTTGTTTTCTTCCCTAACCCTTTCCCTTATCATATGACAAACTATATTAGTTTCATGTCATAATATTTGAGGACATCAAGTTTAAGACTGAATATTAACTAAGGACTTGCACCCTATTCTGTAGGGAATTAATGCATTTCCAGTTATATGCAGGACAGTTGAATATTCTTAGGCGGAAATGTATATATGCATGTCTGCTATTGTTTTTACTTAGAAACTAAATATCGTTTAAGGTTGCCAAGTTGACAAGGGGTGGACTTTGATAGTTAGGCTAATGTGTCAACTCAGCCAGGTAACTGTGCCCAGTTGTTTGGTCAAGCAAGCACTGGACTAATTATAATACAAGGACATTTATAGACTTAAGTCATCAGTGAGTTTACTGCATAGATGGCTGATTATATCTACAATTAACCAGGGAGATTGCCATCTGCAGTGAGTGACATTTATCCAATCAGTTGAATGCCTTAAAAAGGGAAGTGATTTCAGCATTCAGAGAGAATTTCCCAGCTTGTCTTAGCACAGCCAGTGTCTCCCAGGAACTCTTAAGGACCTTCATTGGACTTTCATTGGAGCCCCTGGTTTGCAACCTGCCTGCAGAATCGGGACTTGTGTCTCAGTCAAGTGAGAGAATTTTATAAAATCTCATACTATTTACAGATATGTCCTATTGATTTTGTTTCCCTAGAGAACACTCCTAATATACCCCTCATAGATCAAAGCTGATACAGTTGTTTAGGGGTGCTGGAGATAAAGCTCTGTCAGTTCTCACCTGCATGAAGCAAGTCCAAGATTATGAGAAACATCATTGCAGCAGTTACTAGTAAAAGACATGGAGAGAGGAGGATGTAAAATTATGAAAAATAGGTATCTGATACCAACATTATTTCACCCACTCTTTTAGAATCTTAATCTCTATTATAACCTATCCTGACTCTTTCTTTGAAACTCCATCAAATCTCACCATTTAAGGGAGTATACGTTACTACTGTAACTTTTCAGGAACTATATTCCTTGGACCTGCAGTCTAACAATTTAGTTTAAATCCAAATTTAATATTATGTCATAGTAAACCATGCCATTCAAGCTGAGGACACAGTACTATGACTACACAGGCAACAATGTCAATGAAATAATATTTATAATGCAGCATGTTAATAAATTAAGAAAAAAATTACTCCTTATGAGTATTACTAGCCTGATATTCTTATTTTCTTTTTAGAAATATAATGTAGTGATTCCCACAATATTTTTTTGGAGCACACCAATAGTAATAAAGCAGAAGCATAATAAATGTTGAGATATTAAAGTACTCAATAATGGGTTATAAATTTAAACCTCTTTTCTCTTCATACATTTATGATGAACTTTTGAAGTTTTAGAAATTTTTAATTTACAATAGAATAGTTTTATCTTATATATTTTTAGAATGGTTTGATACTTTCATTATTCCATGCATCATAAAGCAGAAAATGATTTTTATATATACTCCTATCTGTCTTTGTGCTTGTTCCATAAAGATAAACAGCTGTTTTCTGCTGATTTCAAAGATAGCCGTAAGGCCAATATCTCCAGGAGCCACTACAGCTGAAGCACAGGATTTACAGATAGAGTCTCATGATGAAGGATATTGTAACAGTTAGTGGAATGTTTACAGATACATAATAGTCCCTTTTCCTTTCAGAGGGAAAGGGAAGCCTGATATCAGGAGTCAGCAATGCTTTGACTAGTGCATATTGGCTTCCTCAGCAAGCCCGTGGGGAGCCTGTTGAAATGATTGATTCACCTCTTGCCCATTGACTCCCAGGCACAATCATTTGCCAAGCTGTCAGGCCATGTTTGAAATCAGTAGATCAA
This sequence comes from Dasypus novemcinctus, assembly GCF_030445035.2. Taxonomy (NCBI): domain Eukaryota; kingdom Metazoa; phylum Chordata; class Mammalia; order Cingulata; family Dasypodidae; genus Dasypus; species Dasypus novemcinctus. The sequence goes on along the minus strand of NC_080678.1, from coordinate 29,635,550 downwards.
CATTCACCAGGGGAAATATTAGGCCCTAATAGACAAAACCCAGTATACTCATTCTGTCTCCTAAAATGAACACTTGGATACATATTCAAAATGTGCCAAAGAAGGGAAGTGGCATATAAAATATAATATTAATAAATTTGCCAATTCCTAATGTAATGGAATCCCATGGAACTTCCTCATCTGAGGTCGTTTTGTGAGAGTGCTGCAATCTAAAGAAAATAGTGTACCACAGAGTAAAGGACTCTTAAAAGTTAGAAGACTGGTCAAAATTTAAAGCACTGAGGCCCAGAAGATAAAAACATATTGTGTATGAAAAGCTGGAAAACATGTGACTTCCATGAACTAACACTTTTGGTAATGGATGGCCCCCAATGTTTTAAGAAATGGTGTGAGTTCCAACACCAAGGACATGATAAAGAGAAAAGAAGAGAGGAATTCAAAGGGAGTTAGGTTTTTATGACATGGATGGAAAATACAGGGCACAAAATTCATCATTCCCATCACCCACACATGGCAAACATCACCAACTATAAAACTCTCTCCTTCTGAATATTGAGAAAGCCACAAAGGGAAGTGGATGTGGCTCAAGCATTTGGGCTCCCATCTACCACACAGGAGGTCCAGGGTTTGATGTCCAGGGCCTCCTTGTGAAGGCAAGCTGACCTGTGTGGCAAGCTGGCCCACATGGAGTGCTGGCCTGTGTGGAGTATGTGCAGGAGTGCTGGCCCACATAGGAGTGCTGCCCCATGCAGGAGTGCTGGCCCACGCAGAGAGCTGGTGCAGCAAGATGACACAACAGAAAGAGACACAGGAGAAATAAAAAGAGAGGCAGCAGACCAGGAAGCTGAGGTGGCATAAGACAATGATCCTCTCTTTCCCACTCTGGAAGGCATCAGGATTGGTTCCCAGAGCCACCTAATGAGAACACAAGCAGACACAGTAGAACACACAGCAAATGGCCATAGAGAGCAGACAATGGAGGGGAGGGGGGGGGCAAATAAATAAATAGATCTTTAAAAAAAAAAAAAGAAAGCCACAAAATTGTTATCAAGGAAACTCTTCAGGTGAGTACAATTTTCAAGAACAATCTTACCTGTCATCTCTGAGGATCAATGACCAAAATCAGTATTACCTCAAACACCTTAAAAACAATATACCTTCATCCACTGGAGAATTGTAAACGGCCAGAAACATGGTTATTGCATGAACTACGGAGCTAGAATTTTTCCTTCTACTTGTAGAATACCTATTGTCTAAATCCCATTTCTTACTCTGTGATATACTAACTTGACAGTTTATTTTTTCATGTACTAAGATTATCTTTGATGAATACTGTAGCAGCTTGGTATTGTTTATGAATTCCAAAAATAGATAATGGATTATGTCTGTAAACTGGTCTGTTCTTCTTGGAATTTTAGACCATATTATTCATATTTGAACCATATTATTCAAAACCATATTATTCAAAGGTTTCACTTTTACTTGATTAAATTATGATTAAGGATTTGATTGGGCCATGTCCATAGGATGTTGAGTCCCTCCCCACCAAGGGATAGCAAGAGAAAACAAATGACAAGGCAGAGAAGTTAGTTGGAGTTTTTTGATGCTGGAGCCCCAAGAAGTAAATGCACAGGAGAAAAAAACAGGAATAAAGACAGCTCTGTCAACACGGCACAGGCCCCAGAGAGCATGATGATCTACAGCTGGTCTATGGAGAGAGCAGAGCAGCTGAGTGCAGAGAGAAGATGAGACTTATCCCAGTCTACTGATATTGGAAGAAGCTGAGACTAGGGAGCCTTAAGAGGAAGAGGAAGGCTGAACCCTTGCATAGATTGGCAGCTATATTAGTCAGGCAAAAGGGTCCTAATGCAAAGTACCAAAAATTGGTTGGTTTTTATAAAGGGTATTTATTTGGGGTAGAAGCTTACAGTCATAAGGCCCTAAATAGTCCAATTCAAAGTACCTTAAGTGGCACTTTCTCACCCAGAGTCTGTTGCCACCTGTTGACACAAGATGGCAGGCAATGTCAGCAAGCGTTCAGTCTTACTCTTCCTCCCAAGGCTCTGTGGTTTCAGCTTCTTCCAATCTCAGCCACAGGTTGGGACGAGTCTTATCTCTCTCGGGGCTCATTTCTCTCTGGGATCAGCAGCTCTGCTCTCAACACAAGGCCAGCTCTAAACTATCAGGCAAACAGCTCATCTCTCTACCCAGGCCTCTGCTGTGTCTAATGGAGCCTTCTCTCTTTCCTCACATATTTTCTTCTTTGTGTGCTTACTTCCTGGGCTCCAGGATCAAAACTCTAACTTTCCCCTCTGCCATGTCATTTTCTCTGTGAGTCCCCGCACACCAAGGGGCTGGGGACTCCACATCTTACTGATGTGGCCCAAAGCCTTAGTCATTACTTAGTCAAGTGAAAGTGAAACCTCTGAATCCAATTCAATCTAATATGTCCAGAGGTACAGAACTGTTCACAAACATAATCCAATATCTATTTTGGAGTTCATAAACAATATTAAACTGCTACAGCAGCCATCTTGCTCCAATACATGGCAGTAGACTTTGGTGAGGGAAGTAACTGATGCTTTATGGCCTGGTAACTGTAGGCTTCTACCGCATATAAACGCCCTTCATAAAAGCCAACAGATTTCTGATATTTAATATCAGCACCCCTTTTGCTGACTAATACAAATACTGTATTTTATGGTTTCTAAAAATACTTTCCTGGGAAGCAGCTGCGGCTCAATCAATTGGGCTCCCATCTACCATATGGGAGGACCTAGGTTCGTGTCCCGGGACCTCCTTTTGAAGGCAAACTGGCCCAAACCTGTGGAGAGCTGGCACAGCAAGATGACGCAACAAAGGGAGACAAGCAGACACAGAAAGAATGCATAGCAAATGGACACAGAGAGTAGACAGCAAACAAGCTGCAAGGGGGGGATACATTTTTTTTTAAACTTTCCCATGATTACCATTTATGATATTTATTACAATTCTATAAGGTATCGTTTTGAAGGTATAATTATTCCCATTCTAAGAAGTAAAATTAGGGAATCAGAGAACAACCTCAATTTCTTATTTTTAGCATCTATGATGAAAAGTTAGAACTCCAACCAGAGTAGTTGGTTCTCATTAATTTTACATATTAGGAAATCTACATTAGATTAATGATTTAAAGGTTAGCTAATGAAAGGAAGTCTAAAGACTATGAGAATAAATCATTTATAAGTCTCTTCCAAAAATAGCACCTAAAGATTTTGTGGCTAATCTAGAAAGAGTCATCCTAACTTTTCTGAAGGTTTCAAACTATCAGTTCTGCCTTCAGCATTAACAATATCTCAAAACTCCAAGAGCAGAGCAAACTGAAAATGACATAATGATAGCCCATTGAGAGAGAGAGGAATAGTTCTTGATTCTCCAGGCCCTTTTTTTTAAAAAACTAAAACAATATTTGATTTTTTAAGCTGTCTTAAGTGAAATGGCTACAAATGCTGGTGGACAGCAAGGAATTATCAGGCTTCACTAAATCTGCAGGAACAATTTTGCATCATTAATATGTTGCATTGGCAGTGACACAATAAACAAAAGATTTCAGAAAGCACCTGTATTCAAAGTTACTTAGTTTCCCTCTAGTCTTGGAAACAGTTTCATCCAGAAACTGTGAGCCCAGATTCTATGATAGAACAAAATAGCTAAAATTATTGTCCTTAAAGGAAGAAAAATATTCCAGAAGGAAAAATAAATAAAGCATCATTAAATCAATGGAGGAGTGACCAAGGTGTATTGTGCAATGGTCTTTCTATGGTGAATTACTTAGATCCTCTTGTCTTGTCACAATGGAAGCAGAGGTATGATGATATAGACCCATGCCTAGAATAATTTCCTAAGACTTCATTTAAATATGACACCTGTTGTATGTCTTCCATTGCACTTGGGAGTTTTCTTGTATTATCTCATGAAATCTTTACAACATTTGTGACATTGGGACTCAGGAGAAGTGTTTGGGACATCACAATATTTTGACTTTTTATATATTTATTATGTAATGATCTTACGTTTCCAAAATACAAAATATTTGTGGAATCATTGTAGTATTTTAACAAGAATCCTAGATTCAGAATGAAGAGACTGTGGGAATTAGTTAGGAATACCTGAAGTGGTTCTAAAGATGAAGAATGGTGCTAAGAAAATAAACTTCACTACACTTAAGGCAAAAAGAGTGACAAGAGTAGGTTCATTGGGCATTTTCTGGCTGTATCATTCTCAAATGTTACAGAGTAATTAAAGATAAGTAGTTCTTTCACTTGACACTCAAGGTCCAATGTCAATTTAATTAGAAGTCCAGTGCTGAATTACAGGACTTTATTCAACAACTTGTTATTTTCATGGGTGAAGGCACAGATGGCATATTTAACAATAAATAGATGGTACACAGCTGAGAGGGAGAGCAAATATCAACACTCGCAATCACGCAGATGACATCCAGTTAACGGGGACAGTGAATAGCAACACTTAAAAATAAACAAGAAGTTTACCATTGGTAAATAGAAAGTTTTGGAATTTAAAGTAAAAAATAAAAACTAATTCATAAGTCCAAGCTAGAGGAGCGACAGCTTCAGAGCAATTCATTTTATGGAAATTCATGAAAGGTTAATTGACCTCTGGCTTCTAATGAGATTATAGTCCAACCAGAAAATTAGCAAGAAAATTAGTAATAATTTTAGATTTTGACATCTTCTGTTTCATCACACTTAGTTACCATTAATTATTATAATATGACTTCTCTGTAGTTGGCCCAATGCTGGGTCCTTTACATAACTTTTTTTATCCTCACAGCAATGTTATGAGATGAATACTGTTGCCCCCATTTTGCAGCAGGATTCAAATACAGGTTTGCCTGATGCCATATTACATGCCCATAATGGCGTACCAGAATGTCACCCAAGTTCATCAAGGAACCACGTTCTGGCCGTCTCCAACAACCTTAGGGAAGATATTGGAAAACTGGTTCGTGTACAGAACATATTCAAAGACTCTTAATAAAATCAAGTAATCCCTTAAGGAAAAGAATGATGTGCAGAGAGTATAATGAGTGATTATATTTATTAGACACAGAGTCTATCATAAGGATGTAATAAATTGATATTGCTCTGGGAATCTGAAAAAGGTACAATGATACTGAGAGGAGAATTTTGTCTCAGTACAAAGAAAAAGTAATAATTTCAAAAGTCTTAAAATAGACTGGATAGTTTTCTAAAACAGTAAACTTCCATTAGGAATGCTTGAGGCAACTTAATAGGACACATCTTAAAATTGTCATAGGGCATCAAGAGCAATAACCAATTCCATTGGTATTCACTCAACTCACAAAAATAAATTCTAGGAAATGAACTTCAGCAGTATACAGCATCAAACAACAATCATCTTCAGCTGAGTCATTTATCACTGACTACTTGATCACCACCAACTTCTTCTTTGTAGCTCCCTTTACACATTTTTATTTAGCTCATTCTTAAATAAATGTTGTAAATAGAGTCTAGTTAAAATAATGATGTAGCTTTTATACTTCAATATTGCCTTTCCTTACTGTATATATATTGCCACCCTAAAAATAAAGAAAAGGCATCTTTAATCATTTTTCCTTTTTTGTGGGACTTTATTGAAAGTTTCTAGAATGAAATTTGCACAAGTGACAATTACAAAATATCAACTTCACCACCTGAGGCTGAATCCAGAACCAATTTACCACCATTTATCACTGTCTACTGGATAAATCACTTACCTACCTTAACAGAACCTAATATTATTATTTTCACAGCAGCTTTTTCTCCCCACCACTAACATTCCCATCTATGGCAAAGTTAACACTGTTTTATGAATCCTTTGTCACAATTTATGCCATTAATAGCTTTCTAATTTCCATAAGAATTCTTGGATTTTCCCTGAAATTCAACTTTTTACTCCACTTACCCGTCCACACACTCACTAAGGATCAGTCAGTGAATTCTGTTGGTGGTATGACGAGTCTCCTGAATTTTGGTGCTTCATGCTTAGTTACTGTCACTTTCCTAAATAAGGCTCCTGTGTTCTCTTTCACTCTCATAACAATCTTTCCTCTGGTCTCCCAACTTCAACCCACTCTGTCCTCTAGTCCATCTAATTAGTCCAGCAGCTACCTCTCCAGATGTATTTTCCTAAACAAAGGACCCCTCAGGCATGCAGGTTTAGTAAAAACATTGTACTTTGGCATACAATGCTGATTATCATCTTTCATCCATTACCACTGAAGCCTTATTTTCTGCCCTTCCTCTCCATGTCCTCTATGTTCCTGCCCGAAGGGGTGGCCAACTGGGCAGCTGTCCAGGGCACCAATCTGAAAACTATTGTTCAAATATAAAATGAAGGAGAATTTTGTCCTCATTAGATCCCTTTCCAGGGAAAATACTGTCTTGATTGGGAAGAGTATTTTGGTAGGCTACTTGGGGCCTGGAGTTTGACTTATAAAAGCAAGTCTGAATTACAACAGATGGCCTCCCAATGAGGGTGTGACCAGTTGAGTGAAGGGCCTTTATTCTTCTGAGAGAGAATTTTGGCTTAGATATGAACTGCTCAGGAAAATAAAATAAATAATAAAGATGCAAGAGTTCCCCAGGAGTCACTTATTTGATCATTACTCCTATTGGTGATAGACCAGTCCTTTATAAATATTTATAAACACAGATAGATAGATAAAAAAGCCAACAAAAACAGCGCCATCTTACAAGAGCTCTTAGTTACGAGCCCGCTCAGACACCTACCAACTTCCTGGCTAGGTACAGCCCTGCTCCTGTTTGCTCTGAGGTCTCCCTGTGCCCCTGAATGCATAGGACTTTACAGTTCTGTGCCTTTGCCATGAATGCTCATTAACACCTTTGCTCATACTTATGCCATTGCTAAGACTGTCCTTCATATCCAACTAAATTGTTGTTGTCTAGCAATACATACCATTTTGGTATATGGGAATATTTGTTATATCCAATGAAATGAATCTGTAATATATCAAGGTTATAAATGCACAGTTCAGAGTTTTCAATTACAGGTCCACATCTCCTGACTAACAAGGGTAATTGGTAAAGACTGTTCTATGAAACTTTGACTCTTCTAAGGAAATCCCAAAAGGTTGGCATTCATAGTCAATCATAGTCAAGAAGCACATAGTTCCTAAATGGCATAGCAATAGTTCAATACCTTAGAATTCTCTGAGACACTCTCAGACATGGAAAGAAAATGGCAAACATATGTAAAAGGAAAGACTAAAAGCAGCAACATCAGCAGAGAAAGATAAAATTAAAAATGACACTAAGGCATATCTTTAGATTAGATAGTCCTCTCTTGATTTGGATTATAATGGGGCATCCACTCCAAAGCTTTAAACTATATGTCCCAATCTACAAACAAGGCTTATTTGGCACCATACCCTGGTGATGATTTCTTCTCTATGTACAAAGAATTTGTCCAAGGATCAAATCAGCATTAAGAAAGCAAGTCAGAGACAGAGAAAGAAAATCTTCTGATGACATTGTTTGTAGTTATGCCTCTAACATGAACCCAAAACATCTTTTTCAGTTTAATCAAATCTTACCTAGTTTCTTGTCACTTGTAACCTAAAGATTCTTGACTAATGCAGAACTGGAAATACTGTATTTCCAGCATTTTCTAGAGGTGTGCTTACTCTGCCTTGTTTATATGAAATCTTCCTACCTTTTCTTCAAGTCCCTAATTAAGGACCATATCCTCTAGGAAGTCTTCTCCCAACCCAGCAGATAGTGATGGCATTTACCTCTCAGAGCCCTGAGCGTAAGTGGTCTGAACCTCTCAGATGCACTCACTTTGAGTTTCAGAGTGTGGAAGCCATCCATTTTTATATAATCCAAACACCAGCCAGAGCTACCCTTCCCCACCTCCCACCCCAATCATTCCATTCCTTAAAGAGCTAGACACAGCACTTGCCAATCCTTACACCATCCCTGCCCCATGATCCTCACAAGTCAGGGGGCTTGATTCCTCCATCTCAAGGGCTACATATGGCATTCAGGCTTATCACCTTTTGTGAGACCTTATTATTATTTTTTTAATGAATGTTGCCTGGATGTCAAAGATTTGAGAACTAATAGGTCTAAGATTTGTGTATTATAGAGAGAGTAGGGAGAAAGTAAAGTCAGACTAAGGGTTTACTCCATCTTGCTGCACTCCCCACTTTTCATTTTCTTTCTCCAACATGCATATTTATCTGTCTCTACCCTACCTCCTAGCAGCAAAACAGACTGTTATTTTCCCACTCTTCATGTTTTAGTGTCAGGTATAGCTGCTAAATCAATATCTTGCTTACTCTAAAAGGAGCTGCAATATATTCAACTGCCTGTACTTCAGTAATATTTCTGTATATATTGTTTTTCTAACTAGACTATAAGACTTTTTAGAAACCACACAGTAAAGTATAAAAGGGCCTAGATTTATAAATAATTATTTTGCAATTGAATCCTGGATCTACTATTATCCACCTATGCAATTTCCAACAATTTATTTACTCTTGCAAACACTTGGAGTCTTCATCTACTGGGATAATAAGATTTAACTCAAAGATGTAAAAATGTGTATTATATACCCTATACATAATAGGACCTCAATCTGTGTTAGTTTCCTAGTTTATCTGCTATGTGTTTTCAGCACTTACATTGTTTGACACAGCAGAGTTTCTCAATAAATATCTCTTACATAATGATCATGGAGGCCTGGGATCATAGCACAGCACTACACTCCAGTTGTTAATTGTTCTCCATACCCTCTATACCCTGTGACTGTGATTGACCCCTGCAGGAAATGCCATCATTTTTAGCCCATTAATAGTTCCTCTTTCCCGGCATGAAGCATACTGAACTGTTACTTTCAACTTAAGGAATTTCTGGTCTTTGCTAAAAGCTCTGGTTCATAAATCAGAATATCAAAATTAAAAACGAAATCTTTTGTGAGGAGCAATTGTAAAGACTAACTCAGAGACATCTTCCTCATGAAGAAAAAAAAGGGATATTCTTTATAAATATTAAAAATAAATACTCAGAGATCTAAGATGGCAGAGTAGGGAATGGCAGGCTGCACTCTTCCTCTAGAAAAAGTGGGAAGTTAGGCAGGCTTGCCAGGCATAAGGGAAACTGGGGTGTCACAGGGGCAAGAGGAGAAGGCAGCTGGAGGTGGTGGACATCTGGACATCAGGGAAAAGGGGAGCCACCAAGCCAGTCCTGGGGAAGAGGGGTGCTGCTGAGGTGTGATCCCAGCCTGCTTAGGGTAGTGAGGAGTAATGGGTCATGGTCACAGGGAGGGCTAGGGAATGTAGCCAGAGTTTTTTTACTCTTTTTTAAAATATATATTTCCTTTTCCCACTAATTTTTTTTTTTAAATTTTTTAAATTTTCATCTGGGTACTGGTAGAGAGACCAGACGTGGTGTGATTGATTGGTGGTTGCAAGCACCTAGAGAGGTGTAGACTGGAATAGACTAGTAGGTCGAAGGTGGCCTGAGAGGGAGACCTGTTTCTCTCTCTCTCCCCCTCTTTCCCTCTTTCTCGTCAATCCAGATACCTGCAGAGTAGTGTACTGTGGGGTGACTGATTGGCCTATATAGGCAGCCTGAGAGGAAGAGCTCAGCTGGTTCAGGTGGTCTGAGAGGGAGACCCAGATATTTGTTTTATTAGTTTGTTTTTTTTTCTCCTCTTCTTTATATTCTTTCCTTCTTCTGTTTTTCTTCTCTTCTTTCTTCTCTTCCAATTTCTCTTGTCTTTTTTCTCCTTTTTCCCTCTTGTTTTATCTTTTATGATTATTATTTTACCCTATTTTTCTTTTTCTTTCTAGTTTTACTTTCTTTTTTTACTTTCTTTCTTTTTTTTTCCTCTTCTTTTTTCCCTTTCTTTCTCCCTTTCCCTGTTTTGTCTTTCTTTTCTTCTTATTCTTCTGGTATTTTATTTTTTCCTGTTTCTTTTTTTTCACCTTTTAAAATTGTATTACTGTTTACTATTTTCCCCTCTTGATGTATATATTTTGTCTCTTTTTTATTCTTTTTCCTTCCTTCTTTTTTATTTTTTCTTTATTCTTTTCACTTCTTTCTTTCCTTTTTGTGGATTTAATGTTTTTTTCAGTTGAGCATGGACAACTACAAAGATATAGGATAAGTGGAACCAAATGTTAAAGAAGACTCTAAACACAAATCCAAACAAAAATACAAGCCTAAACTAGAAAGATAAACTAACCAACTGAAGAAGCCCATCAAGATAAACAAATGCCTAGACCTCAGCAAAAATTACAAGCCATATCAAGAAACAGAAAGTCATGGCCCAGTCTAATGAACAAAAAAAAGCAGGAAGAAATGCACAATGTGGAACAGCTAGTCATGATGTCCAAACAAATATCCTTAATCAATTCAGTGAAATGAAAAAAGATGTTAAGGATATCAAGAAAATAGTGAGGGAACATACAGAAGAAAAGATAAGCATACCTAAAAATATAACAGACCTTAGGGTGATGAAAGCACAATGCAAGAAATTGAAAGCAAATACACTCAAAGCACATAACAGCAGATTTGAGGCGGCGAACTTGGCCCAGTGGTTAGGGCGTCCGTCTACCACATAAGAGGTCCATGGTTCAAACCCTGGGCCTCCTGACCTGTGTGGAGCTGGCCCATGCGCAGTGCTGATGCGCACAAGGAGTGCCCTGCCACGCAGGGGTGTTCCCCCATGTAAGGGAACCCCATGCGCAAGGAGTGTGCCCCGTAAGGAGAGCCGCCCAGTGCAAAAGAAAGTGCAGCCTGCCCAAGAATGGTGCCGCACACACGGAGAGCTGACACACAAGATGACACAGCAAAAAGAAACACAGATTCCCAGGTGCCGCTGACAAAAACAGAAGCAGATAAAGAAGACGCAGCAAATAGATACAGAGAACAGACAACCAGGGTGTAGGAGAAGGGGGAGAGAAATAAATGAATAAATAAATACTTTTTTAAAAAACAGCAGATTGAATAGACAGAGAAAATAATTAGTGATGTTGAAGATAGGACATCCAAAATTGCACAGATAGTAGAACAGATAGACAAGAGATGGAAAAAAATCAGCAGGGACTCAGGGAATTTAATGACAACACAAAATGCACAAACATACACATTATGTTGTGACCAGTTCATTTGACTTGCGCCCACAGCAACTAACAAAATGATGATGATGGATAACCCCCATCCTAAAAAACAAAGAATGTCTATAACTGCAAGCAAAACAGTTCCTTCCATCTGCCCCATAAGATCTAAGCCCTCTCTCAATCTGAAGCGGAGCAGGCATCACCATCCCAAAATCATCAAGATTAAAGAATGAACAAACTTAAGGGGGGAATGCAAATGTGGACTAAAGTAGACATTATTACTGTAGTGACAGAAGAACTTGTAACATTGATATAAAGATAGGGGTTACCAGAGGTTCTGAGGGAGGGGGAAGCGAAGAATAGGTGGGGCATAGGGTATTTTTAGGTTATTGGAATTGTTCTCCATGATATTGCAATGACAGATACAAGCCATTTTACATTTTGTTCAAAACCTATAAAATTGTACAGTGCAAAGTTAAACTATAATGTAAACTATAGTCCTTGGTTAGTAGCAATGTTTCAATATGTGTTCATTAATTGTAACCAATGTACCACACTATTGTAAGCTATTAATAAGGAAAAATGTCGGAGGGGGTGGGGGTGAGATATATGGGAATTCTCTATACTTTTGATGTAACTTTTCTGTAATCTAAAAATTCTTTAAGAATAAAGTTTATTACATTTAAAAAACTCATTAGAAGGACACCCTCAAGAATCAATACCTCATCACCCAATGAAATTCTTCTTAATTTCAAAGGTATTATAATAATTAGTCCCGGTGTCCATAGAGACAGACAACCAGTTTTTAATTCTTACTGTGCCATTGGGCATACCAAATTAAATCTTGCTCCAAAACTCAAGTCTTCCACATTTTTGTCATTATGTCTTTCTAATGGAAAGAGTAAGGCAATTCAATTTGTCCTTAGGAAAATATGCCTCTATAAATGTGATATTTCATTTTTATATCTCATATAATTATTCCCCTCTCTCTGAAATGGCACACTCCCCATATCCTTTGAAATGAAGTTATTGGAAGGGAGGATTTGCCAAGAATATGAAAATTAAGCAATTGTCATTTAATCTCAGCAGATCATTAATCTAACGACACAATGTGTGAAATTAAATGCCGAGTCTCCTCACCCCCCATACCCCTTCCTCACTTATAAATGATGAAGTGTAGCTCCCAGCTCATCATCAGGTACCTTTTTGAAGGCTTCTGCTCTTGGAAACTGCCTGTTATGTCATGGATTCTTCTGATATCATGACTGTAAATGGGGTTTGGGAAATTTTAATCTTACCACATACCCCACTACTCTAGAATTTCATAAAATTACAGTGCAAGGAAATAACTTTTTAAATGCAAGTAGAATATTTAAATACTCTGACTAAAAACATTTTAAATGTTTAAAATAGGTTATTGATTTATAGAAATTTAACCACTTTAGTTAGTGAGAAGAATTTTTAAAGCTATAATTAAAAGTGCCCTCAATCACATATTTTAACAGATTGTGTATCTTCTCAATGAATCCTAAGAGTTGAAAATTTGTTATCATATATATATTTTGCAACTATTTTCTCCCAGACTGTGACTTACCTTTTCATTTTCATAAGAGCATATTTGTAAAAACCAAAGTTTTTAATTGTGATAAAGTCTTGTCTTTTTTTTAATGATTTGTACTTCTTGTGTCCCATCTAAGAGTTCCTGACCTAACACAATTCACAAATATTTTCTCCTATATTATTTTCTAAAAGTTTAGTCATTTCATTTTTTATGCTTAGGTCTATAATTCATTTCAAGCTAAAGTTGGCAGAGTATTTAAACAGACACTTCACCAAAGAATAAATTCAAATAGACAATATGCGTATAAAATGCACAATACCATTAGTCATTAAGGGACTCAAATGAAAATCATTACAATGAGATTCCGCTATAGCCCCACTAAAACTGCTAAAATTCAGAAGACTGACAAATATCAAGTGGTGGTGGATATGCAGAGCTACTGAAACTCTCATATATTGTTGACAGGAATGATTTTGGAATCATTTTGGAAAATGATTTTGCAGTTTCTTAGTTTGCCAAGCAGCTGTAGCAAAAACCACACAAGATGTTGGCTTAAAAAATGGAAATTTATTGGCTCAGAGAAGTCCACAATTGAGGCATCAGCCAGGCAGCGCTTTCCAAGTCTGTACCATGCTGGTGCTGACTGCTGGAGATACTTGCGGTTTCCCGGCTTGTATCCTTACCTTCAGTCACAGGGTGATGTTCTTTCCTTTCTCTTCTGTGTTCCATCAACTTCCGGCTTCTGGCTCTTCCCCTTGGCTTTCTCACTCTGTGTGATTTTCTTCTCCTTATAAAGCTTCAGGTAATTGAATAAAGGTCCATCCTCATTCAGTTGCATCACACCTTAACTAAAAATACCTTTAAGAGATCCAATTTACTATGGGTTCACACACACAGGAATGTGAATTAAGATTAAGTACATGTCTAAACTGAGGTACATAATTCAATCTTCCACATGCGATTTCTTCTAAAGTCCAACATAATCTTATTATAAGACTTAGGAATTCTACTTGCACTTCTTGGTAAATACATGTGGAAAAAAATCTATGTTTGCACAGAAACTTGTATATGAGTGGCCATAATAGATTTATTTATAATAGTCCAAAACTGGAAAGGACCCAAATGGACCTCAAGGAGAGAAAGGCTAACCAGAATGTGATAAAGTATACAGTGGCATAAAAACTGCCGGTATATTCAAATGACATAGATGAATCTCAGAAGCATCATACTAAGTGATAAAAAAAAAAAACGACACAAAAGACTACATATAGTCTAATTCCATTTATATGAACTTCTAAAAAGGTGAAAGTATACTGACAGAAAAGAAAGTGGAGTAATTTCCAGAGGCAAGAGATGGAGGGAAAAATAGACTGCATATGGGCTGGGGGAACTCCTTGCAGTGATGGAAATACTCTACCTTTATCGTGGCAATAGTTACATGATTGTATATATTTGTTAAAATGCACTGAAGTGTGCCCTTAAAGTTGGTGAATTCTATTGTATGTGAATTAACTTCAAAAAGGCTGATTTTAAAACACAGAAAATGAAAATATCTTTAAATGAAAAAACAGTCACTTATCAAGTCTTATCTGCCCTCCTAACCCCAAAAATGAATTAAATGCCTTCTCTGTACATAGACATATATTTTGATCATTTTATTTTGCTGGAGAAACCATATCAAAGCTTTTAACTAGATATAAACCCTTAAAATTTTAACATCCCCCTTTTTATTGCAGCATAAATTGATTAAAGTCACCATATGCAAATATGAGTTTAGTTATCTAATTTGCCTTTTTAAAAGTATTTAAAATCCATCTACTTTCTCCCTCTGTAAGAGGTTGAAGCAAGGGCAATTATTTTTTTTTAATGAAATGGCTAAAGGTAAATTCAAGTAAAAATGCTCTGAAAACAATATTTTTGTTAAATTAAAATATTTGAGTATTGTGGTCTTTATTAACATATCACTGTCAATATTATCTATGCTTTTTAAACTATCTGAAATTCTTTCTAAATAAGGTGAAAAAAATGAGAAGGGATATAAGAGGTTTCCAAAATATGTAAAATGGTCTCAAAACATGTAAAATGCTCTATGGGGCTACAAAAACAAGCATTTCATTATGCTGCTTTGAAGATAAAACTAACAAAAATAAAATTAGTGACATTATGTCCACAAGAGCTTGTAGTTTCTGAGTTGCCTTTAATAAGAAAACAAGAACTTAAATATCAAAATACTGCATGACTCAGCATACACCCTATAATATTCATATAAAAGTACTTACCAAATCCAATGGATGTGTCATGATGATGGGAACGAGTGTTGCTGGGGGGGGGAGAGGTGGGGTGGGGGGGTGGGGTTGAATGGGACCTCACATATATATTTTTAATGTAATATTATTACAAAGTCAATAAAAAAATAAAATAAAAAATAAAAAAAAAAGAAAACAGAAAAAAAAAAAAGTGCTTAGAGTGAACAAGCTATTAAGAACTCAAAGGGTTCTTAAACTTACGGTGCTGCCAAAAATCTTATAGTGTTGATTCTAACTGTCATGTGTAAACTGATGATCAAGTGTGAAGAACTTCTATAGTAAGTCAGGAAAGAAGAGAAAGAAAGGATTAGATAAAGGCTAGAATATCAGAACAATATATGCAGAGTCATAATAATATAAATATTGGCTAGTTAGTTAAATAATTTTTTATTTACTCCATTGGGAAAATAGGTTAAAGGGAACTGGTAGCGAGGCTATATCCCTATCCACCATAACAAGATATCAACAAATAATGTATAAGTGGATAAACCAAGAAAGTCAGAAATAATATTATAAATATTTAAGAATGACAAGAAAATTATCTATCAATAAATAAACACAGGTTTCTTCTGAACAGCCTAACTAAAGAATTCAACATGGTAGACAGGAGCTATTCCATTTTTTAGCTGTATTTTAGTATTTTATTTTTAGCTTTATATTTAAGTATTTTATTTATTTTTTTTTTCTTTAGTGAAAAAGTGACAGACATATGAAGTTGATGATCTTGGAAATCTACGTTAAAAAATTACACTACTACCTCTCTAGTACTAGATAAAATGATATTGCAGTTTCCTTTGTTTTGTCCCATTGTATTAAAAGTCATAAAATTGACAATTTGTTAACTAACATAAAGAATAGCACTATTGGGAGGACTCAATTGCCTGTAGTGCCATGACAGGCCAATAGGGAATATATTTCAGGCATTCTTGGTAGAAGAATATATTAGAGAAAGTAAGTTTGACAGAATTTGTCTACTGGGATTTCAACTGTTTTTGAATGCTTGTCTTATACTCCCTGGTCTGTATGGATCTCACGTGGGACATTGATTTCAGGGTCCCTTTTCAAGGAGACTGAGATACACCATAGTGTATTTGGAGCAGAGTGATGGAAATGTCTCTAGATCACCCATTTGTCCAATGGTTAAAAGAATCAAGACTGCTTCACCAATAGAAGAAAGATCTGTTGAAATCTGTTGGGTAGGTGCTACTATCTGCAGGTCTATCCCAATGGGAAAATGTTTTACCTAATTGCATTTGTCCCAAGGGGTTAGAACTGGGACACAGAGGTGGAAGTTACAGAAAGGGTAATCTAAGTCCTATAGAAAAAAGAGATTTTCTGTGATTAAAATGGTATGAAGATAAATGTATGTGATGTCTGGGTCTTGAGTTCTTCAAAAAGAGCCACAAAATTCTAAGTTCTTGTCCAGTACAATTATAGAATTGTTTTAGACTGTAAGTGCTTAAAATATTCTTGCATTTTAATTAATGATATTCTGTTGGAGATGTAAGGTACTTTTAACATCATCCATTCAAACTGCTCCATTTTACAGATAGTGAAACTAAAGTTTAGAGTTGGTAAAAAGACAGGAGCAGGGTCATGTGGGTGAATGGAGATAGAGCAAGAAATTAGGTCTCCTTGAATACAGTCCTATATCTTTTCTCCTTCTTATTGCTCAAAAACAGGGATCTGAACCCCCACCTCACTCCCCACCCAAAAAAGGAAATAAAGACATCTAGATGCATATAGCAAAATGATATAATGGAATGGCATACATGGAGATTAAAAGTTTATGGCAAGAGACTTCAAAGAACTATGGTTCTGTAATTTCTACTACCTTCCTGACTTTCTTTAAATGGAAAAGCTAATAAGTAATGAATCTAGACCAGCAGTTGGCAAACATTTTCTATAATGGAACAGAAAATAATAAATATTTTATACTTTGATGGCCACATATGCTCCTCAGTCTCTCCTCTTTCTCCTCCTCCTCTTCCTTCTCCTTCTTCCATTTAAAACCCCTTTAAAAACATGAAAAAATAATTGTTTGATATGGAATGTTTGTATAAACATAAATAATATAAAAAGTAAAAAATCATTTTTAGCTCTCAGGCCATACAAAAAGAGGCCATTGGCCTAGAACTGCCGGTACCTAAGAGTTACCTCCTGAGAGCCTCCATGTTGCTCAAATGTGGCCACTCTCTAAGGCAAACTCAGCATGTAAATGCATTACCTTCCCCCCAGCATGGGACATGACTCCTGGGAATAAGCCTCCCTGGCACTGAGGAATTACTACCAAGCACCAGCTGGTGATGCAACTAGAAAAAGACCTTGAATAAAAGAGGGAAATGATTAAGACAAATGAGTTTCTATGGCTAAGAGACTTCAAAATGAGTCAGGGGGACATCAGAGGGGTCACACGCACATCTCAGGAGGATCCCAGAGACAGCCAAAGTAGATACAACCCCAGATACTGGTGCTTCTGAGGGCTATGGCGACACTCAGGTCCTATGGTCATGGCAGATGGCTCTGGAGTTCAGTGCCTTGCCAGTGGGCCCTACTTTGGAATTTGTGCTTCTGAATGTGATGGAGTTGGAATCAGATGTGAACCCTCTACACATGTCTCTTCTGGCACTTTTACTGAACACATGGTTGGTGCTGGGGTTGGTGTATGCTCAGGAGACTTTAATCTCTGGACTGGCCATGTCCAGCTGGGTGCTGAGCCTCAGCAGAGTTGCAACACCTACTCTCCAGTTCGTTGGACTTATCAAGGTCCGCTAACAGGGAGGTGATGATGATCAACCACCACACCAGGGAACAAAGAGAGTCTACAACTGCAAGCAGGAGAATCCCATCCATCAGCTCTATATTGAGCTCCCTCTCAGTATAGAGGTGGAGTGCATATTGCCATCCCAGGGTCCTCAGGATGGAGGAATAAAATATGGATTAGAGTGGATTTACTGGTATTCTACTATAGAATTATTGTGATTCTAACAATGGATAAAATTGTATTATTGATGTGGAGACAGTGGCCACAGGAATTGTTGAGAGCAGGGAGAAGAAAGAAGAGGTGTGATAAGGGGGCATTTTCGGAACTTGGAATTGTCCTGAATGATATTGCAGGGACAGATGCAGGGCATTATATATCCTGCCATAACTCACTGAATGGACTTGGGGATAGTGTAAACTACAATGTAAACTAAAATCCATGCAGTGCAGCAGTGCTCCAAAATGTATTTGCCCAATGCAATGAACGTGCCACAATGATGAAAGAAGTTGATGATATGGGAGGAGTGGGGGTGGGTAGGGAGTGGGGTATATGGGAACCTCTTATATTTTTTAATGTATCATTTTGTGTGATCTATGTATCTTTTAAAAAAAGACAATCAAAAAAGAATTTAAAAAAATTAAAAAGAGAGAGGTCATTGGCCAGATCGGGCCCATGGACAGCAGGTTGATGACCTCTGAGTAGGTTATTGGTGTGGAAGAGCAGGGTTATGAATGTCCTTTGAGGGGCAAAGGCTGTGGACCATAAAGTGAGCTCCATAGAACAATAATAGGTGATGTTTATTGAAGAAGGTCAACCACCACACCATGGAGCCAAGAGTGCCTACAACTGAAAGCAGAAGGATTGCATCCAGCATCCATGTGGAATCTAAGTCCCCTCATGTTACAGATGTGGAGTGGACACAACCATTCCAAGGTCCACAGGATGGAGGAATAGAGTATGGATTAAAGGGGACTTACTGATAATCTATTCATGAACGATTGCAATTAGTAATCGAAGAAAATGTGGCATTGGTGTGGAGAAAGTGGCCATGGTGGCTGCTGGGGGTAGGGAGTGGGAGGAAGAGATGAGATGTGGAGTTTTCAGGACTTGGAGTTGTCCTGGGTAATGCTGTAGAGGCAGTTACCAGACATTGTATGTCCTCCCATGGCCCACTGGGTGGACTGTGGTAGAGTGTGGACTATGATGTGGACCATTGACCATAAGGTGCAGCAGTGCTCAGAGATGTATTTACCAAATGCAATGAATGTCTCATGATGATGGAGGAGGTTGTTGTTATGGGGAGAGGAGTGGGGTGAGGGGGATGGGGGGTATATGGGGACCTCATATTTTTTTAATGTAATAATAAAAAAATAAATAAAGACCAAAAAAAAAGAGAAACAATTTAAGGATATCTAGGCTATTAAAAAGTCCTTTCAAGTCTGTTAGGAAAAAAAGAAAAATAATAGCCAGAGAAGAGACATGGGCAACCATAGGCCTGCCATGGACTATTTGTGAGCATTGAGACTTGAGTTACATGCAGAATAATTTTGTAAATGGCTTGATATGATATCAATTAATGCCATAATACAGCAATTATAAAGTAATTATAATCAACTCTAAGAATGAACTTCATGGGCAAAAAGGAGATGAAGAAAATAAGATGCATAATTCAGTCATGAAAATGCTGTTTACTGAATAATTAATCAAAACCTAAAAATGATGAGCTTCTTAGAAAATCTACGCACTGTCACCTTTCATGACAGGAAGAAAGATTAGACTATAGTGTGCAGCCATTAAGTGGGTGATTTTTCTCCTCATTTCAAAGTTAAAAACAAGTAAACAGAGAAATTAAAATCACACCAGTCCTTCTGATACAGTTTTTTTTCAATGACCCTGAATCTTGAGCTTACTGTGGGCACAGTTCTGAGACAGACAGATGGGTGAAGGGATGAAAGGATGGATGGATCAATGGATGGATGGATGGATGAATGACAGAGATAGATGATAAATAAATGATGCATTTGTGCCACATACTCCACTAGGCACTTCATAAACATTAAATAATTTAATCCCCACAAATAAAATTATATAATATTCCCATTCCAGAGATAGAAAATGGAGGCTCACAGAGAAGAAGTAACTGCCCAAAGGCCCATAGCAGAAAGTGGTAGAGTCAGGATTTGAACCTATTATCCTGATGCCAAAGCATTTGCTCTTTCACCACCTCCCACTGCTTCCCTTATAGCTACCTTCCACCTCTGCTATTTATAAGAGCTTTTCGGGTTCTACATTCTCTGAGTCAAACATAGCTACTTCCCATATCTTTAAGTAACAGGTTGGCTCCAATGCAAAGTCATAAACAGGTCCCCCTAAAACACTGGTTCCTGATATAGTAAACCTTGGTGAAGGGAGATTCCATGGAGGTGGGGGTGGCAGTGGTGATGTGATGTTGGGAAAGCTTGTGGCTGGCAAAACGAATAGCTGATTTTGTGTCTTTATTCACTGACTCAGCTTTTATATATATATATATTTTATTTTTTTAATGTTACATTAAAAAAAATGAGGTCCCCATATACCCCCCATCCCCCTCACCCCATTCCTCCCCCCCATAACAACAACCTCCTCCATCATCATGAGACATTCATTGCATTTGGTGAATACATCTCTGAGCACCGCTGCACCTCATGGTTAATGGTCTACATCATAGCCCACACTCTCCCACAGTCCACCCAGTGGGCCATGGGAGGACATACAATGTCTGGTAACTGTCCCTGCAGCACCACCCAGGACAACTCCAAGTCCCAAAAATGCCCCCACGTCACATCTCTTCCTCCCACTCCCTACCCCCAGCAGCCCCCATGGCCACTTTCTCCATACCAATGCCAGATTCAGCTTTAATGTCATCCACAATCAGTCAAGTAGGAGGCTGAATTAATTCCTGGCACTGCACCACAGTGAGAAGCTTGCCTGCTAACTATAAACATCCCCTAGCTTCAATGTCAAGAAAGATCTGTTTCAGGAATAAAATCTAATGAGCAAGAGTGAATTTCTCTGCTTGCATGATCCAGCCCTTTGATTCAACCTCAATTCACTGAACAGGATAGATCATATGTACATAAGTGTTTCCTAATTTCATGGACTTGTGTAACATCACCAGAACCTTAGGGACATACACCTGGAAATTATCAATAAAAGCAAAGAGCAGAAAGCCCATCCGCTAAATAGATAAAACATAAAATTGCTAACAGTTAGTTGCAATTATTTCTCTCGAATGGCCAGAGCTGATCTTTGAATTTGTAATCACAAAAACAGCCAGCTTGAGAAAAAAAGATATTTTGACAAGAGTAAGGTCTTTTGTATTCTTTTACTTGGAAGATGTCATAAGAGAAGCACAGAAAAGATCAAAGTAGGTATCATTTTGCAGAGGAGTTGAATTTAATAATAAAAATCTGCCTAATTTGGTTGTTTGTTTGGAAGGATGACAGGGAAGAAACAGAAAAATTGTGCCTGAAAGCATCACTGAGCAGCTATATCATCCCAAACCCACGATGTTCAAGATAATTGATAGTCCCTTGCCATTAGAAATTATTTCTCTCTATATATACCTATATCTATATCTATATCTATATCAATATCTATATCATGTGTATGTATGTGTCTGCATTTCTTTCTTTAGGAATTTTGAAAGTAATTTCTTTTATAAGAAATTTCCATCTCCCCCAAATACTGTAAGGGAAATTAATCTTCTACTTGCTCTCCCTATTTTCTCCTGGATTGACATGCTCATGAATGTTGTACTATACCTTCCTATTAATACATACACACAATAAAATGATAGAATCCTATCATCTCCCTCAGTATAATCAACTACTAATCTTTAAAGGCAAGAAAATGAAGAAGCATCCTCATAGAGTGGGACTCAAGGATTACAAAGATTTCCCAAAGATAATGTGGAACTAGTGGAGCAGGAATCTAACTAAATGTTCAATCCTCTCTGTACATTACTTATCTTTGTTTTAGTTAGGAAAACATGTGGGCCCCTTGTACTCTCGTTAAGCAAGCTTTGGATGGACTATTGCATTGACTCATATTAATATTAAACAAAATTGGCATTTTAATCCCTTTGGTTCATTTTGTGTGGTTCAAATATTTTTGATATCTTATTACTTATTTTTGAGAGTTGCTAGTATCTTATATAGGGAAGCACATGCATGCATAATTCTCATTTTTTTATTGTTTAATTGGTCCTTCAAGGGTCCTTCTAATATATTCTCATTCTTAATCACATTCAGAAGTCAAAGAAATATGCTAATCTCATTTGGATTATAATCCAAATTTGCATTTACGTATACTGCAGAGAGAAGAGCCAAAGATCTCTGGAATAAATATTGAATTCTTAGAATGTGCCAAAAATAAAGTTTGAAATATAATTATAGTATAAAATAGCAATCTGCAAGTACAAGAGGCAGTATTGTTAATATGATAAAAAATAATTTGGGTGAGAGCCCTTGATTCGGAAACTGAGAAGGACCCACATCCTGTCAGAGTGGACAAGCTTCAATTCCAGAGGGGAGATCAGTGATTTCTGCTAGACCTGGTGGATGATGTCACCTCTCCTTTGGCTCTCAGTGCTCACTGAATGGCACTTCCATGTATTTGTGTGTGTGTGTATGCAATTTTGCCAACATTGTTTATTAGCTCTAACAGTATTTTTTGCAAATTCTAGAAAACTTCTTACATAAAAATCATGTGTTTACTGCATGTATCCCTCTTTCTTGGCTAGTTTACAAGTTACTCAAAGACAACTTTCTTTGTACTCCAATTTCTAGTCTATATGAGGCCTTATATGTCATTGATACTCAACAAAGAAATACTTTTAAAGTTTGTACAGATAGAATAGACTGTAGCTTCTGCAACTTATTTTGACTTACCTAGAAAAAAAATTTAATTGATGATTTGGGAAATACACAAAATAGAGTTTTAAAATATATATTTTATATAAAAATATATATTTTATATAAAAGTTTTATATAAAATAAAGTTTTAAAATATATATTTTATATAAAAATATTCAAGCTTGAAATGAGAAGTAAAACCTATTTGCACTCCAGGCAACTTAAATTACATTCAGTTGCTGACTAGAGAAGTCAGATTATAATGTTCCCTTTCTGCCACAAATATGGACAATTTTGTAAAAAGGAAGCAGATTAATAATATAACAAAACTGAGCTGAACATTTTCTTCTGATATTTGCCAGCTAGGTAGCTTTGCTATCATACTTCAGAATCAAAAACTTATTTATTAGTATATAGTTATTGTTGTTCCAAAACAAGATTAATTTTTTTCCCTAAGTCACTGAGAAGTTGATTCTAAAATAAGGTTGCTACTGAATCTCTCTCAAACAGCCCCTCCTTTGATTTTGATTTTTATCAGTGGCAATAAAACCACAATGTCTTGGTAAAATTCAATTTAAGATGTTTCTCCACACAGAGTGCTATATAAACATAAAATCTTAGTGACTTCTGGAGGAAAAGAGAAAAATTTTGTATACAATAGCTTTTAATTTTTTTCAAATAAGTATTATAAAAGGAAGTTAAGAAGAGAAAAGAATTATACTCCTCATATAATTCCTTGAGGAAACAGAAAATAACAACTGTTCTTGAGGAATTTTTGTGGTTATTTTTGCTCACAAACAACCTAAATTAGAACATGTATTAGGATAATTCCAGCATTGTTTGCCAAATTGAATAACTGAAGCATACAATTTATTTTTCTATTCTTCATACCTACCGAATGAAACACGCTTAAAAAACACATTTTTAAATAAAATCTCATGAAGTGGATATTTTTCCCAATACTCAATGGACTTTTAATCTTAGTAAATATTCCGCTTATCACACAAAAAAAAACATAATGTACTGTGATAATCATCCATTCAATCTTTCATTAACCATTTATTAAGTACCTACTATGTGCTAAGGAGCATTATAAGTTCCATTAATTCTGTAATTATATCTACTTTTACTAGTGTCCTTTTCAATCCAATTATAGTTTTCCCTATCCCCAAGCAAAGGGATGGTACTTTTAATTGATCCTATAAAAATAAAAAAATAAAATTGCGCTGTTTTAGATGATTCTGTTGGGCATAGAATATTTGAAGCATTACTCTATTTTAAATTAAAAAATATGACCCTAATATTGCACAGTGTATGTGTAATGTTTTTGCTCATAGTTTCTAACTAATTGGCTATTATTTAACCAAATATGAGTAGGATCAACATTCTGTGTTCTTCCTTCTTAGGTTTATATAATTTGTTCCTGAATACATCTCCATTCAGTTACTGAACATTTATCTAACATTACAATTATGCTTTATAATATCAAGCCCACCTAACCTGAGTTAAAATAGTCTTTTGTGAGAGTCAAATGGCACATTCCAGGATTTGACTGGAGAAGGATATTGAAACTTTGATGTCTGTTCTCATTAATGCCTCTACTAAGACTGGGTCTCTCCCTTGTCTGCTCCATTACCTCTAGTTTTAGCATTGCTTAATTCTGCCCCTTATGGTATGGTTCCATACATGTGTGCACCCTTGTGTGTGTACGCATGTGAGTGTATGCTGGGCAGCACAAGGTAATTGGGACTATTGGTGTGAAATAAGACACATTTGTGTATAATCTTGGTGCTATCACTTTTAGACTTTGATCTTCAGCAAGTTACTGAACTTTTCTAGTCTTACTTTTTACAGCAGTAAAATGAGGTAATATGAGTTACTTATTAAGGTTGTCATAAAAACATTTGATAGGTGTCACATAATGGTACTTCAATTTTTAAAAAGTAGTTTTTTAGAAAGAAATGTTATCTTAACTAGGCTCTAGTATTGATCTGTTGGAAAGGGGAAGGGGCATTTCTTTAACCACAGTAAATTCCTAATAAATATTCCTTGAATTGAATGCCTTGGATCACATTTTTGGAGATTCAATATCTTTAGTAACCCCTTAGGAATCAATATTCATGGATTACCTTATCACTAATAACTCTATAAAATATGCCACTATAAAAAACACAACTTTTCTGTAATTTATTTGTATACACATTTATCGCACAAATCTTCAAAATTATTCATGGGAGGAAGCAGTGAAACAATTCGAATAATTTGAGCATCTAGATTTTATTTCCTGTTAGATCATTAATAGAAAGGTAAGAATATCTCAATTTGAAAAAGAGTACATTTTTTAACAACCCAGATTTGCAATAAAATAAATGTCTCATGTTTTATTTCAAAATTTGTACAAAGATACACAATTCTCCTTATACCTTTAAAACATTTTTATTCTTAAAATTGTATGTATAGTGTGAAGTGAGATTAAAGTATAAAGGTGGCGGACTTGGCCCAATGGTTAGGACGTGCGGGTCCACGGTTCAAACCCTGGACCTACTTAACCCTTGTGGAGCTGGCCCATGTGCAATGCTGATGGCGCGCAAGGGGTGCCATGCTGCACAGGGGTGTCCCCCACATAAGGGAGCCCCAGGCGCAAGGAGTGTGCCCCGTAAGGAGAGCTGCCCAGTGCAAAAGAAAGTGCAGCCTGCTTGGGAATGGTGCTGCACACAGGGAGAGCTGACGCAACAAGATGACGCAACAAAGAGAAACACAGATTCCCATGCCGCTGACAGCAACAGAAGCAAACAAAGAAGACTCAGCAAATAGACACAGAGAACAGACAACAGGTGGGGGGGAAGGGGAGAGAAATAAATAAATCTTTAAAAAAAAAGATTAAGGTATAAAGAAAATTAGTCTGTTTATTATACATAAAATAAAAAAAATTGAAACAAAATGTTTGTTTTTTCTAATGGATAAAGAAGATAATTGGGCAATATGGATTGCCACTTAAAACAACAATCCAGCCAATAATATTGAGTGTCGTCTCCAGAAAACAATTCTGTGACAAAATTCTACTGCTATGGATTTCATTAGGTCATTTCTAAGAAAAATAATAATAATTTATTTACTAAGGAAAATTGTCTATTGCTCTAAAGATATCACGAATTGTAAGTTGTAGTTGCTCGAGGGGATTACAGAAAGTATATAACAGAAATATAAGGCTGAGAAGCAAGTTCTGGAAAAATATACTATCCCATTAAACAATAGCTAATATTATGAAACTATAGATGCTATACCATTTATGCATTCATATATTTCCCAATGACACCTGGGACCATGCATGTAATTATTTGGATGAAGGTATCTTGTGATCACAGTGTTAATTGAAGCATCAGGATAATCAAGTTGCAGTGTTTAGGACTCTGAAATGAGGGAAAACAACAACCATACTCCAGATCAATATTGAGAATTACAATTAAATTTTTCAAAAGATGAACAAAAAGTTGAATAAATCAAAATTATATCCACAGTTTAAATATATAGTTAATACCATTCAAATAATGTTCCCTATATCTTTAGGTTTTCATGAAGATTACCAGAGGAAACAAGTGTTTCTTCCTGGGCTTATTTGTGTCTCTATTACCCATACCATATCTGGAGTACAATCCTGTATGGATTTCATGCCTGACTCATTGGCAAGGTGAAAACAGAACATGATTATTTAGTTTTGATCCTTTAAACATTGTTTTGTGATGGTATGCTTTTGTCTTCTAACTCTAGAGCACTGAAATTTCCTATCCATCCTCTCCCACTGCTCCAGATGTTCTCCATTCTGTCTGTCTTAATTCATATTTATATTTTACTGTGATTTTAGACAGTACAGAAAAACTAAACCCCTAATTGTCTTGATTATGAACTAAAATGTGTAAGTTAGGCCAAGGGGGTAAAAACTCTGCAAAGAATATTTTGGACTTCAGTGTCATACCTGGAACAACTTAGTTCAAATTAGAAAAAAAACTACAAATAAAGTAATTTTTTGCACGTTGTTAATTGTGCATTGTTATTCACATAACAAGATGCAGAAAGTTCCAGGATTGGTAAAACAAACAGCTCAGTTACATCACCAATGACCCAGTTACCTTCCATCTCTCTACTTAGCCTCTTCAGTAAATTGATCATCACAGTCAGACTTGGTCCCTTGTGCCCATAAAAAAATATACAATTGTGACACTACTCTAGCTATCATGTTCTCATGCAACTATGTCCACAGACAGTAAGGAAAATATCTCCTCATGCCTATTTTTATCAGAAACCCTTTGTAGTCTTCTCCCTGAGTCCCACTGGCCTGGACTGAGTTACATGCTTATAGCCTTAACCTCAAAAAAGGCTAAGAAAACAACAATATTTTCTGGCATTTTTAACTATTCCATGGAATGATCTCTGTTAAAAAAGGAGGGTTTATAAACTAGCAGTATCTGCCATAGTTAATAAAAACAGAAAAAATCCTCAGATTAAGAAACTGCCTCTGATTAAATAGTATATTTGTTTTGTCTTAAACCTTGTGATTCCAGCAATACATTGGGAGGATAATGTACATATGTTTGAAGTGGAAAAGAAGAGCAGGAGGTTTTTGGACATCTCCAGCCTACTTCCAGAATGAACAGTCTGAACATGGCTTTCAAAAAAAAAGCCAAAAGAAAAAGAAAAAGGAAACTCTCCATTTACTGTTATAACCCTTTTTAGCCCCTTTTAATTCTAGGACTCTCAGTTCCCCATGACAAACTTCATTGTTTATATGGGACATATTAACTCCAAAGATGCCTTTCTCAGAAGTCCCTTGAGCCCTAACACACTGTGTGACCCTTGGCCATGAGTCTAGGGTGCTAGACTGTACTAGACTTAATAGTGCTTTAGATTGCTCTTCCATGTCCAGCAGCCTCAGATCAGACAAATATCCAGAATCCCAGAGAATGTTTATATTGACTCAAAGAAATGCAAAAGATCCTAAGGCCAAGAGAATGAGAAAACAAAGGTTTTTACTAGGTGGTGGTTCATTCTAAAAGACAAGAAAATATCAGAGGACGTTGTAATAATTTTGACTCTGAAGAATCTAGAGATATTAAATACCTGCCTCTTTCATGGAGATGCAGGTACAGGTATTTTAGTACAAGAATACTAGAGAATTCTTGTAGCTTTATTTAATAAATTCTATTAGTTATTCTTTTCCCACTTTCTCCTTTTCATCCATTTAAATCTATGCTTAACATACATTTTAACCTGATTATACACTTCATGCTGGGGGAGTGGAACACTACCCAGTGTGATTTTTCCCCAAGTTCTACCCTGGCTTTGGGACAGAATGGTCAGGAATGGTGCTGGATAGGGAAACTTGTGTGGCCAGTGTCAGGCTTTGCAGCACAAAGGAAAGCACTGCTACCACGTTTGAACTAATATGCAGGCAGCCACATCAATCAGCATTCTCTGCCATCCTCCAGAAGATCCATACCCTGGTCAATTTGAAGTATTAGCCAACTTCTTCCATAGTTTAAATTTTTTAAACTAAAGCAGGTCAGAGAATCTTTTCTTCCTAAACTTAAGTAATTTTTTTTGTTTCGTTTTGTTTTGTTTTTTTTCCTTAGGCACCAGGGGCCAGGGATTGAACACTGGACCTCATATGTGGGAAGTTGTCACTCAAACACTGAGACACATTGCCTCCTCTAGTTGATTTTTTTGTTTGTTTGGCTTGTTGTTCGTTTTTGATTTTTCAGGAGGCACTGGGAACTGAACCCAGGACCTCCCATGTGGGAGGTAGGAGTAAAACTGCTTGAGCCACATCATCTCCTGGTAATGCTTTTTGGAAGATGGTGAAAAAAAATGAATCCTCTTTAAGCAAAAAGTTCAAGTTCTAAGAATAATTCTACACAAACAGACACAAATACATATGTGCATAAATATTTATATTGCAATATTTTCCATATTAACATAGCAATGCAAGCTAAACATGAATATGAAAAATAAATATCTCCATACAATGGAATATATTGCCTGTACAAAAATGATAACACAAGAATGCAGATTAAGATTAAGAATTTTTGAGGGGGTACATCATTCAATCTACCACAATAGATCTATTTAGTTTTACACAGAAATATATTCATGATAACTTCTTGGAGTAATAACATGAGCATATATTATGGTGGACTATAAAGTATGTAACACTATCTTTATTTTACACATAAAAATATTCATATGTAGTAAGGATTATGACTTGCTCATGATCATAGAGCTTAAATTCAGTGGAACCAGTTTGAACCCAGGTCTGCTCAACTCCACATATGAGCTATCAATTACAGTTTTACACCACAGATGATAAAAGAGTCCCTGGATCTTCAGACTACTCTTCTTTGATGTAAAAACAACTACAACAGCTTCAATAAGTCAAGAATTGCTGATCAAAGTTGGTTTTTAAAGAATCACAATTTTAAGCCACCAAAGAATGATTCAAAGTTGGGAAATGATGATGGGACAATATGGCCCTATCATGAAAATTGCCTAAAGGCTGCTAAGAGAAAGACACTACAGAAATACTGCTCTAGAAAGATAAGAAAGGGAACAATGCCCTTGGTTGATGATACAGGTACTAAACACACAATGGAGGAATTTAGGGGAAAAAAGTATATGAGAAAGAGAGAGAGTGGAATATTCCGCTCACTGATTACAGAGACTGATGTCTCCCTGCAATTAAAAACAGTGTAGATATGGCCACTGCACATAATTGGATTTTTCAAGAGAGTTCCCATTTTATTTAAACAAAGAAATCCTTTGTCAAATCAAATGATCTATTTTTTGCTTGGGAACCATAATCACATAATTAGGCCTTTTATTAGGAAGATTAAACAAATATGGGTATATTCTATTGTTTGTAAATTATCCAGCATCTATAGCTAATGTCAATGCTTCATATGTACCCTATATAGGAAATCCAAGAATCTCCTGTTGATAATTGTAATAATGTTGATGATAATGATACTAACAATAACCACCATAACAATTTCTATGGATTGAAAGCTTTCTTTCTCATTGCAGGACTCTGGGCTAAGCTGTTTGCAGACATTTTGTCAGGAAGTTTTCATGTCATTTTAGACAATGCATAGATTCACTTTTTAAAGCAGAAACTTTGGAGAAGTTAAATAACTTGCACAAATAAATACAAGGATTAGGTTCATCAAAGAATCTCTCCTTAGTTTGTTTGACTCCAGATTCCCTGTTCATCACGCTTCTAAGAGAACAAGACGTGAATTTTATAAATTTATAAATATACACAGGAACAAAAGTCAGAGGAAAGAAAGCAAACCTATGCTTGCCCTTCCAGGGTGGGACCTATATTTTCCCCTTTATATGAACTCAAATAAAATAGTATTTAAACTTAAAACTTGAAGAATGACAATCCTTCACAAGGAGCAACTCTTCCCTCATTATGTGTGTTTGAAAAAGTGAGACCTTCAAATCAATTAAGCCAGCTGGTCCACCACAAATTAAATACCTATATAGGAAATACTGCCCCATGTATTGGAGCTGCATAGGTGAAATAAAAATAAGTTCCACTCTCTCGTGAACATTCTGTGTCCTGCAGGATGTGGTATACTTCATACCAGGAGGGAATTAAAAGACAGTGAGACACAAGACCTGTTTTCTGTGACTTATATTTCAGAGGAAGACAAAATAATCACACATGAAACAGAGAATGGACTTGGGATAATATACAAAGTATTGACTTTAAATACAACATTCAGCACTCAGAATTCAAGATGAATAGAGTACCTCTGGGAGGAATCCAGAAAGAGGAAGCAAGCAAATATATATTAACTATAATGATGTTCATTTTGAGAACTACTTTAATTTACTATTCTAATTATACTTTTATTTAATGAGTTCTTTCAGATACAGAAAAATATACTGTATACTTGCCTACAAGCTTTGTATCATCAATTCAGCTGAAGCCCTCTATGACACTTTCCTTGCTACTTGATGTGATTTTTACAGATCTCTGGGTCTGACCACCTACTCAATGTGCTAGAAATGGATACTTTTTATAATGCCATAAACTGGATTACCTACGTACCTGTATGATATGAATAAACAAACCTTCTGTTGCTGCAATATAGCCTCATATAGGTAAAAAGTCAGCCTGTTTTCTGGCCTTTGTTAATAATTCTAAAGTTCAGAGTTGCTGTGTCTCTGTTACAACCCTGACATTTTTCAGGGATGTGATAAAAGCTTAGACTCTGTGATTATCCCTGAATGGGTTTTAAATACTTGTTTTAACATATATTACCTGTGTGACTCTGGGCAAATTACTTGAACTCTTTAGGTCTTGATTTCTGAATTGCAAAATAGAACTTTGATAACTATGTTAAGAGCTTTCTAAATATTAATATTTAATATTATATATAAAATCATTTGTTAATGATTTAGTGCCTGTCACATACATAATGATATTTTCTGTTCTTTCTTTTGGGAAGATGATCTGAGAGCCTAAAAGCAAACTATACTTTTAAATTTTCTGGGTAAATATCCTGGGAGGTAAAGTAAGTGGATACTGGTTATGGGTAAATGTCAGATGGTGCTGGCTACCTGCGTGGAACTGGGTTGACAGAATTATAACTGTGTCTGCCCTGCAGCCTTGCTTTATGAAATTAAAGAATAAAGGACCAATATTCCTGTCCTGGCTACACCTTTGCACAAAAGTCCTTCTTTCTCCACAGGGCCTATCCTTACAGATACAAAACCTGAGATTCCTATTTGGGTTTGCCTGCAGGGAGGCCTCCTCATCAATAATAAATTAGCACATGTAAAGTCCTTTGAGGATGTGTCAGTCCAAGTGCTCAGAAATAGCAAGTTGGAATGAATTCACTGATATTTTTGTGTGGCTCCTGAAACACTGGATATTGTGAAAGTCAATTTCCACAAGTCCCAGAATTTCTTTTGGTCAAGCAGAGTATTGAAGTGAACAAGAGTATTTGAAGGGTAATGGTTTGAAATTTTCTCTCATGTAGGAAGTATAGAAAAATTTATAAGCACCTACCTGACCTCCACAGATATATCCTGATTTGATCTTTTATATTCTGCTTTAGCAAGAGACTTATTTGACGTTTTCAACCAAATGGGTGAAAGTTACATGTTTCCTGATGAAATTTTCAGGGATCACCAGCCACTGCTGAACTCAGAGCTCTGGGCTCTCTCTCTTCCTGGGGCAGTGATGCCTGCACTTCCTGGGGCAGGGGGAGGGTTGGCCCCTAATGTTAGCAGCAAGGCTCAAGTTTCATCTCCTCCTCAAGCTCTTGCCTACTTCCCAAACTAGACTGGCCTCCCTGGCTGTCTTTCTATGTTTATACTAGTTATACTGGTATTTTATGTTTTCTTACATCTAGAAAGGACCAAGTTCATTTGCCTTTCGGAATCTTTGGTTAAACACTTTTCCTGGAAAGCTTTTGCACTACTTTACTCCATGTTATCTACAGTCCCTTCTCCACTTGATGCTTTTCCTCATTGTTTAGGTTTTTACTAGTTTATTCCATTTTTACATAGTTTTAAATTGTTTTGTCAGTTCCTATTTTTTTAAAAAGCCTACCGGAGTTTTTATTAAGATTGCAATGAATATGTACTTTAATATGAATGAAATTGATATCTTAGTACTGAGTTTTCACATCAAAGAACATGATAAAATGTTAACTCTAAATATTTCTAATTCTTTGACGTTATTTGAAGTGTTTCTTGCTTGTATATAGAAATAAAATTGATTTTTTTATAGTAGTCTTGTAGAGTTGTGGTTTTTTTTTGTTTAATTTTCCCCCTTGCCAATCAATAGACCTTTCATTCTATTTTCTTGCATTAACACAGTAGGACAACAAGTAAAATTGTTGAATAGAAGTGATGAGAAAAGACATCTTTGCCTTATTTCTGATCTTAGTGACAGTATTTTGTCCTTAGTCATTAAATACAATATAGTCTTTTCTGAAAAAATCTGCAACAAAGTTATTAGACCTATTAAACAAATTCAACATAATAGCAGGGTACACAATCATCCACATGCAAAAATCGGTACTGTTTCTATGTACTTGTAATGACCATCTGAAGAGAAAATCAAGAAAAAAAAATCCATTTATAACAGCAAGTAAAAGAATCAGTTATCTAGGAATAAACCTAACCAAGGTTGTAAAGGTTACAAAACATTGCTAAGAAATATAAAGAACACCTAAATAAATGGAAGTATATTTTACGTCTACAGAATAGAAGACTAAATATTGATAAAATATCTATTCTGTCCAAAAAGAATTTACAAATTTAACACAATCAAAATTCTAAAAACTTTCTTTGCAAAAATGGAAAAGCCAATCATCAAATTTCTGTAGAAGGGTAAGGGGCCACAAATATTCAAAACCATCTTGAAACAGAACAACCATGTTGGAGGATTCATACTTTCTGATTTAAAATACACTTTGAATGAATTGTATGCTTTATTAACACGTATCAGTAAAATTAATTGTTTAAAAATTTATAACAAAGTTACAATAATCAAAACAACAGTTTTCTTTAAAAAATACAAATGAATTTGTAGCTATGAATTAGTAGTTGTTTTCATCTTTAGACATGATGATTTTTTATGGATTTCCTAACTTTACCTTAAATAATTGTTCAATAACCAGGGTTTATTGCCAAAGATGTGCCAAAGAGTGGAGCCATTAGTATGTTTTGCTTTGTTTTTAACAGGTACGAAAGGAATAATATGTGTGAATTGAGGTATCAGGGGAGTCTGCATGGAGGAGATATGACTAGAAGAAAAGGTAAGATTCAAATACAGAGAGAGAAAACTATCTATGTATTCATGGGGCTCCAAGTTCTGCAACACAATGTAAATTTCCAATGCACCCAATATACAGTCTCAAAAGGTGTGTGCTTGTCCAATTTGTATGAAATGTCAGTAAGAGAAAGACAGCTACAGGTGTGAAATGACAGAACATTCCACTTCATAACATGATAATTGACGAATGTCGTTATACAGTCTAAAATATGGCCAGAGAATGGTGGAGGACAAAAGAGCTAATGGTTACAAAAATGGAGAGCTGGAGTGTACCCTAAATCAGCCCCTGACTCTTAACTCTTCACAACAACATGCCTCCCCTTCCACTTTTGGCAAATTCTTACACTTTATGTTGATTCCACAGGCTATAGTGATGTCCACAAGAAAAATAGCAAAATAAAACCCAAGTGGAAATAATGCTGATAATTTATGACAAATTTATGTGTTAATTGTCTTA
This sequence comes from Dasypus novemcinctus, assembly GCF_030445035.2. Classification (NCBI taxonomy): domain Eukaryota; kingdom Metazoa; phylum Chordata; class Mammalia; order Cingulata; family Dasypodidae; genus Dasypus; species Dasypus novemcinctus. The sequence goes on along the minus strand of NC_080678.1, from coordinate 29,601,566 downwards.
ATTTAGTCCAACAAAATAGAATTTAACAAACCTTGTTGCCCAGAGAGCCAGGGATGCTAGATATGAATTTTTGGAAACAACTAATTTTTTATTTTAAGACAAGGCCAACTGGTCTACCCTTTTCTGCACACAGCTGAATAGAAAGGTCTACCTAGTGCTAGAGCCATATAGTTGTCTAGAATTAGTAAAATATTGTATCAGAATGATGTACAGCTAAAGAAAATCTCACTGAGAAGGCTCCCAGGCTACTCTATCATAGCTTCAAACTACTCATTCTCTCCCTCTTTAAACCAACTCACTTATATGAAAATAAAATCATTTTTATTTACAGGACTTTTTTGAATAGACTCAATATTTTAAGTCCATCATAGGAATACTATTAGTGAGCATTGACAACTTCAAAGGTTCTCTACTTGCCTTGAATTACTTACTTCTCAGACTTGACTTATAACAGTATAGGAATAAATATAGTGCTACCATGATTTGTTGAAAATCCAAGTCAGGAAGGCAGGTTATGAAGCTGGAGAGCTTTTTAAGCAGAATACCTGGGTTTGAATTTCAGCTCTGTCACTAACTGGTCCTGAGGCCTTTGGGAAATTCACCTCTCTCTTTCATTTTGCTGAACTCTAAAGAGAACATAGTAGTATAATCTGCAGGCAGCCTTTCATTCAGTCAATTTATTGGGTGTTTACCACATGCACAGTTATGCATTGGCTAATTTAATTCTTGCTGCAATCAGCTCACAATAGGTTGACTCAAAGGGAAGGCAACGCAGAACTTTACAAAATAAAGGACAGAGATAAAGATGGGACCAGCGGGCTCACAGCTTCTGGAACTGAGAGCCTCGACCCTAGTTTCCACATCGCATTTATTGGGAAATTATTGAGCAGCTGTTTGCTATTAGAACCACAACATCATCTAAATAGAGAACAACTGCAACATCTAACAACTTCAACATCTACAATAGAACAGGTGTAACATTTACAAAAAGAAACAGGTAAGCCAGTTACCCACAAAAAATTCCCACAACAGCCCCATGGTTTGATGCTATCTGTTTTACAGAAAAGAGAAACTGAGGTTCATAGAGCTTAAACAATTTGCCTAAAATCACGTAGTTTAAAAAATGGTGTAAGTCCTTTCTCATCAGGTATTATCTAAGAAACCACCTCCATTAGAGGTGACTACACTTTATTATATTAGTATAGTACTCTGTATTATTACAAATGCATAGTAGTAATAAAGCACTTACTATGTTCTATCAGTTAGTGTTCTCCAGAAAAACAGAACTTAACAGGACATGTGTGTTTATTATAAGGAATTGGTTTATGTGTTTGTGGGGACAGGAAACTGAATTTATAGAGCAGACAGAAGGCTAGAAATTCTGGTAAGAATGACTGAATTCTTGAGTCAGAATTCCTTAGTGTAGGTACTCAGTAAGGAGTGGAGGGTGTGGTCCTGAGGCATAATTCCTTCTGATCCCTGAAACCCACATTTCTTGCAATTAAGTCCTTCAGTTGATTGGATGAGGCTCACTCACATTTTGGAGTGCAGTCTTCTTTACTAAAAGTCAACTGATTGCAGAAGCCCATCCCATCTAGGAAACACCTTCACTGTAACAACTAGGCCAGTGCTTCACCAAGCAACCTGACATCATAGTCCAACCAAGATGCCATATAAAATTAATCATCACATTATGCACCTAGCACTTCGTAAAATTCTTTGCAGTAATTATCTCAGCTAATCTCACAATCCTATAAGACAGATTTGATTATGGTGTCAAACTCTGCATGAAGAAACTGAGGCATGAAAGTTTAGGTAAGATGCCCAAAGTCACATACCTATCCTATGGAAGAGCCAGGATTTGAATTTATATCTCTGAATCCAGTTCAAGTCCTTAATAGTTTATAAAATTTAGTTTATCCAGAACTTTTCAAGGACAAAGTCATAGAAAAAAGGAAACCTATGTAGATGGTCAATCAATGATACAATAACCAAAGAAAATAATAAATAACCAGAATGTCCATACAGTTATAAGTTGGAATAATGTAGTCAAATAACCAAGGTGTATGTTTTCCAAATTGCACTGCTCTCTCTATAAATCCCTGTCGATGTAGGACAATAGTAGATCAAATAAGTCCCTACCACAGTACTAGAGAAATTGCAGGTATACAATAAGCATATGCTACATGATTATTCATTCAATGTCTATTCCACCTTTCCCCTCCCATTAGTAAGCTGCAGTGGGTATTTCCTTTCAGTCTGTGTGGCACTGCTAGATATGGAAAGAGGTAGTAACTTTATTATCTGTCTGACCCAGAGGGTAGTTTGCAATATTCATTTGTTGCCTGGAAACACACACACACACACACACCACTTATAAATATGTCTGTATTAGTAGGAGGACTGTGTGAGATGGAAATTTTCTCAACAATTATGATTCCCTGCCCAAAATGCCCAAACTGTCATCTTTCATTATGACCGCCTTTTGGGATCTTTTGCTTCTACCACACAGAGGCCCTGCTCTTTGGTTGGGTAAGCATTCTCCTCCATTGGTGTACCATTTGGAGTATTTGTGTCATGAGTCTCTGAGTGTTCTGCTACAATAATTCTCCATCACAGTCCTAATGAAAGGATATAATGTATTTATTTATTACAATAATAAACACAGCTGTAAAATGGACCATAAAAAATAGATGACATGAAAATTTCTGTAACCAATATGTCAGTTGTAATTGAGAAATAAATGATCCATCTGCTTCCCATCATTGATTCCACTATTTTTGTCAGTATTTAGAATATTCATAACAAAGTCAGCATTATTTGTACTAATTATTCCCCAACAAAAGTGCCATATTGAAACTGATCAACTTTGTAATATAATTTCAGCCAACACGCTGTTGCTCTTTCCAATACAATCAAATCTAATGGGTATAATGAACTGTCATCCTCATTTCCATTGTTTTCTTTTTTAACTTATACTATTAAGTTTTATCTTATTGGTGATAGATATGTTTTCCATAATAAGTGGAACAATAATCCATTATCATGGTTGTGATTTAAAAGGAGAATAGATAGATGAGATATAGATAGATAGATTATAGATAGATAGATGATAGAAAGATGTGTTTCATGTGGATTAAATCATTAATTTAACATTTCTGTAGATCAAATTCAGTGAAGAGTGTTTAAATAGTCAAAAAAGTCATTAGAATGAATTAACTATAATAGTATCATATTTCTTCTCAACATTGTTACGTATCCCTCAATAAAATAGCATACATCAGTTCAGGGAAAGTAGCAAAGATTCATTTCAATTTTTTCGAACTGTCTTGTTAACGCTCTCCTGTTGCTGAAACCAATTTTTTTGCCTTAAGCAACCAGTCCTTAAGGAAAAACTGCAATATTTTGGAGGAAGAATACCAATGAAAAACTGCATTTTTAAATGTATCTTCTTCTACATGTTTCACTCATTAATTACATAAGTAATTCATGTTCACTATAATAATAATAGAAAATATAAATAAGGAAAAAGATAGAAGTCACAGCGAGGGGTAGCTATAACTACCCCTAGCAATCTGTCATATGTCTGTTCCAGTCACTTATTGCTTTAAAATAAACTACCCTAAACCTGTTCACTGAGAACAACGACAACATGAATTTTGTTCACAAATCAGCCATTTGGGTGGGGCTTGGTGGTTCATCTCCTCTTTGCTCCACTAGCATCAGCTGGAGTGGTTTGAATGCTGGGGGCTGGATCATCTGAAGACTCACTCTGGACTGACAATATGATAGCCAGGCCCTGAGCCTCAACAGACTTCAGCTCCTACACTCTGATTTATTGGACTTACCCCACTCAGCTAACATGGAGTTGAAGAAGGTCAACCACCACACCATGGAGCCTAGAGTGCCTACAACTGAAAGCAGGAGGAGTGCATCCAGTATCCGTGTGGAATCTAAGCCCCCACTTGACATAGATGTGCAAAGGACACAACCAATCCAATGTCCACAGAGAAAATGTGGCATTGGTGTGGGAAGGGTGGCCATGGTGGCTGCTGGATGCGGGGAATGGGAGGAAGAGATGAGATGGGGAGGCGTTTTCGGGACTTGGAGTTGTCCTGGGTGGTGCTTCACGCACAACTATGGGACATTGTAGATCCCCCCAGGGCCCACTGGATGGAACGTGGGAGAGTGTGGGCTATGATGTGAACCATTGACTATGGGGTGCAGCGATGCCCAGAGATGTACTTACTAGGTGCAATGGATGTGTCATAATGACGTGAGAGAGTGTTGCTGTGGGGGGAGTGGGGGGTGGGGGCGGTGGGGTTGAATGGGACCTCATGTTTTTTAATGTAATATTTTTTAAAAATGAATTAAATAAAAAATTTAAAAAAAAAAGGCTCACTTGTTCCCAGGTCTGATAGTTAACACTGCCTGATATCAGATGGGCTGTGGCTAGAAACAGCACATAAGTACTTTCTAGGCAGCTTTTTGGTTTTTTGCATCATAGTAGATATGTTCCAAGGAAAAGTATATCAGTAAGATCAGGCAGAATCTATACTGTCATTTTTTATTAAACCTTTTATCTTTGGAAATAATTTTAGACCTAGAGAACAGTTGCAAAGTTAATACTCTATATATACCCTTCCCCCAGCTTCCCCCAGTATTAATATCTTATATAATCATGGTACAATGATCATAATTGAGAAATTAACATTGACACAATAATGGTAACTAAATATCCAACTTTACTCAGAGTATACCAGTTTTTCAACCAATGTAATTTTCCCTGTTCCAGGATCCAATCCAGGGTTCCATATCAACTTGATTTGTCATATCTACTAAGATTAAGGACCTTTGATAGTTTCTTGGTTTTTCTTTGATTTTTATGATGTCGACATGTTTGAAGAGAACGGTGTATTTTAGAATGTCCCTCCAAGTGGGTCTAAGTTTTTTTCATGATGATACTGAGTTGCTATATTTTTGGTTAAGGATCACACAGAGCTGATGTGCTCCTCTAAGTGCATCTGTCCTGGTTTGAGTCTTTTGTGAATTGCAGAAAACTATGTTCCTAAGCTAACCCATTCCTGTGCAGGTGAACTTATTGTATGTGGGACCTTTGGGTTAGATTCAGGCTAGGGGTCTTTTCATTAGATCACTTTTCATCACTTTTCATCACTTTTCATTAGATTGCTTTGGTTAAGGCCCTTGGTTAGATTGCAGGACCCCAGGTGGGTCGCCATCCTTTTTATGGAGTCATATAAATGTAACTCAGAGAAAAAGAACTGCCATTTTACCCTGCTATGTAAGAGAGGACCCCAGGATCTCCAGTAGCTGCAGAAAGACAGAGAAACACCAAGAGGCTGAGAGAGGCAGGAGGCTACAATCAGCGGAGCAACTGAAGCTGAAGCAACAAGGCTCCAAAGAGGCTAGACCTGCGGATCAGCTCGAAGCTGAAAGAGACAGGCCTGGAGCAGAGACAAGCAGGCCACTGTTATGCCTTGTCATGTGCTTAATCACCCACAGCTGAGCTCCAAGAGAAAGCATCTTAGATGTTGGTTCCAAGTGCCTGAATGCCCTCAGCTGCAATTTGGTGAGACAGCATCGCTGATAATGCCTTGACTTGGACATTTTCACAGCCTCGGAACTTTAAGCTTTTACCCTAATACATTCCTATTATAAAAGCCAACCCATTTCTGGTCTATTACATTGGCAGCTTTCAGCAAACTAAAATTGACACTTTTGGAGGGCTTCATAATGTTGATGTCTTTTTTATTGGTGATGTTAATATTGATCACTTGGTTAAGGTGGTGTCTGCCAGATTTCTCCACTGTAATGTTGCTCTTTTTCTCTTTGCAATTAACATATATTTTAGGAAACATACTTTGAAGCTATGCAAATATACTATTTCTCCTTAATCTTTAGCTCAGCAAATTTAACATTCATTGGGACTCTTGCCTGCAGCAATTATTACTGTGGTGTGCTATGTTGCCTCTTAGGACTTAACCTTGGAAGTTATAGTGTCAATTTAGTCATAGTCACAGCTCCACTTAGATTTGGGGGGAGGGAGAATGGGTTATAATGCCACAGACTGTGAAATGGGATGTATGGATATATTGGGTTGACCATCTTTGAGCATATACTCTGCTATAACTTTCCACATTCAGTTTCTTTTTTCATGAAAGCAAAATGTTATTGTATAATCTTGTGACTTGTGTTCTCAGTTAATGAAACAGAATGAGCATATTTCCATGTCAGTGGCTATAGACTGCCATCATGGTTTTTAATAGCTGAACAGCTACAGGCCTATATTGTTGGTTAATTAGGTGACTTTGATATTCCTAGGGTTTTTTGAGAGTGTTTCCAAAACCTAGGGGGAGGATACATACAGAATTGTACATAGAGTTTTCTCATTTTTCCTCCACATATTAGCTACTGACTCAGTGGCAGACATTCTTACATTAACTCTTAGAAGTCATTGTTTTCTCAGAAAGAAAAAGAGTCATACATTTGTGAGTGAGGGATTAATTTCCTTTTCCAAATCTGAGTTTCTTCTCTTTTCTCTCCAGTCTCTTTTCTTCTTATGCTTGCACATCCAAACTCACTTCTAGGGCAGAGTCTTCTGTAATTCACACAATAATAGAAGCACCTGTTCCCTTTATCACTATTTTCCTTTCAATGTAGATAACTGTGTGAAGTTCTTTTGTGATTCTCCTGTTCCCTCTTGTTATGTCAGCTATGGAAGAGTAAATAAACAAACAAAAAACATTTAACAAGAGAACTTCCACTTACCTCCCTGATATAATAAGAAAAATCCACATTCCTGCAGGGTTCAATGTAATTTTAAACTTTTTCCCCCTTTATCTTTAAGCATTCATTTACAAAACAAAACAAAAAGGAATTATAAAGCACTTTTATTTAGACAATTTCTGTGTCTAGTCATCTTCAGTGAAGAGGGTTGTAGAGCCCACACACTCTCTGCTTGCCCCAACTACTCCGGGTGAAGTGATCTTTAGGATTTCTGTGAGAATCCCCTGAGGGTTTGTGAGCCCACAGCTCCAACTACTTGATTAATCCATCATTTCACATCCGGCCAACTTTTTGGACTATGCCATTTAACTTTTGCTATGTTTGAAAACAAACAAACAAATAAAAACCTCACAAATTAAAGGCTTAAAATGATAAACATTTATTTGGCTCATGATTTTGTGATTTGAGGGGTCAGATATTTGGGCTGACTCTTCTGAGTGGTTAGTTTGATTAGGCCAGAATTGACTGACCTTGGCTGGGTTCCTGAGGTGTCTATGATCAGCTGTGGGGTTGGCTGGGAGTTACCTAATGGAGGATGGCTCAATTGAGTTTGCGCATCTCTATGCCACATGCCTTCTCCACCTCCAGCAAGCTAGCCTAGGCTTGTTCATGTGGTAGATGTACAGAGATTCTAAGAGAATGACGGATATGGAACAATTCTTCTTAAAGCCTAGGCTTGGAACTTGTATAGAGTTGTTCTGCTACACTGGCCAAAGTCAGTTGCAAGACTATCCTAGATTAAAGGGTGAAAATACAGACTGTACTACTTGGGAAGATCTTAAAAGAATTGCAGCTACTTTTGCATTTGCCACATGGACTGACCTTGCTCTTCCTTCATGAAATGAACTCAAATTTAAAAAGTCAGGGACAGCATGAGTCATTCCTTCTGTTAAAATCTCTATCAACTGAGAGCCTCATAGCTAGAAATGGTAACACAACTTTCCTTATATCTGTGCCCCAAATTTACAATTCATTTTCCTTAAATCTGGTGGCTATCCTCAGTAACTAAAAACTGAAGTTTATCTTGTTTCTGAAAGTTTAACTTGGGTCTAGCATCTTCCCTTGCCTCTCCCAGCAGATCTCAGACCACTGTATCCTGTGACTCAAAATACATGTTGTCCTGCTTAGCTCACGAAGAAGTTCAATGTAATCTCAGTCCCCTGCCCAATTTCTCATTCCCTGACATACCAAAATCCAGAAATGAGGTTTTACTAACCTGTCTTGCTGCATTTTCTTTTCTTCTATAGTTTCTTCATTCAATAAATGGAGGCAGAATAAAATTGAGGTTCCAGAATTACATTAATTCTAGAGAAAATAAAAAGGTTAAAAGCCTCTGTTTTTAATAAGAACCACATGGTAATATTTGCCTACCTATCTTTCTATCATCTAGCCATCTTTACATATATAAAAAATGTTTGCACATATCTCAAGAAATGATAAAAATAAAATAATTATGAATACCCAGAAAATAGGACAGCCTTCAACTGATTTACAAAGAGAGTAGGAATGTATGTCATTTTTCTGAGAATGTTGGTTTCCAAACATACATCTCTATTTCTGATCTTCTTCCAACATGCCTGCACTTTTGGTGAGTGTCTCTATCTGGGTGACTTCCGGCATCTAGAACTCACCAGATCCAAAACCAAACTCATCACCTTCATTCCTAAACACATTCCTTATGCCCTATCCCAGTTTTATATAACAGCTTCAATATCTACCTAGTTATCTGAAACAACAGAATTGTGCTTGGCTTCCTTTTTTGCCAAGTCACTCAGACCTATCAACAGTGCAAATAAGATGATTCTGCATCCTAAGCCCCTGGCATTCATGACTGCAGGTCTTCATTACCTCTTCCTGTGTCGTGCAGGAGTTGCCTAATGTCTGCCTACAAGTCTCTTCTTACAAAAAGAAGCAGAGGTTTTGGAGACATAGAAACCTGGGTCCTAATGCACAGTCTCTTCTCATATTTATTTACTATTTGGGAGACTTTATCTTAGTTTCCCTGAGTCTCACTTTTTTTCCTCAGCAAATGAGTATAACCAAACCACATAGCGGATTCTCCGTGAGTCTATGACATTCTGTACTCTATGGTGAATCTAATCTTCAGAAACCATAGCTCTTAACCTATTACTCCTCTGTCTTTCTGTCCTGGTCTTCAAGTCTAATATCCTGTCCTACCAAGCTTCTCAGTGAACTCTACATTATTGATGAGTCTCCTGAAGAACCCCATCCATCCACATTTCCCTGACCCTGCTCTTAAATTTACACCATCTTATGCTATGACCTGACCTGGAATTCTTTGATTCTCTACAGCAGGATGGTTAGGAACTCTGGCTCCAGAGTCAGACTGCAAGGCTTAAAATCCTGGTTCTGTCAGTCTTACAAGCTATGTATACCTGGGCAAGTTGCTTATCCCACCCCATGCCTTTTGTAAAATGGGAATAATAATAGTACCTACATCATAAAATGACTATGAAGGTTAAAGGAATCATTAAGCATTCAGAATAGTACCTGACCACAAAGTAATCAGTAAGTATCATCTATTATTACAGAGTTCCAACTCATTAACAAAGAACTGCTCAACTGTATCATTCAGGAAAAATTTTCTAGTGCCCTCAGCTGGATATGAACCACCTTCCTTCTCCTCTATGCAGCTCTTGTCACTTAGTTTTTATAATATATTATAAATAAATGCATACATTACTTTACTGGACCATCTACTTTTTAAGAAGAGAGATAACTCATCCTTCATTCAGTATACAATTAAACAACTAGTAAGAGTTCAATAAATACATAAAAAAGTAATTTGCTTAACCCCTTCCCAATAAGAGCACACCAAAAGATAGGACACATTTAATTCATGTCATTTAAAATGTTTTTTACTAATTTTCATAAATGCTGTAGAAAACCTCAGATTCATATTATTTCCAGGAAATACAACACAGTATAAGTACACTGTAGAAATTAAACACTTTCAATCTAATTGACCCATCTCTATTAGAGGTCAGAATTAATTTTACTTTTGAGTATCATTTATAACACATAGAAAATAAACTACAACAGATAAGAATTTAAGACCTAAAGACTGGAATTGCCAATTCTGTATCATGTTTTATATAAGAAATGTATGAAAGTACTAAGGAACCCAAACTCTCACACACACACAAAAGTGTTATATTCATCCAAACATATCTCTCTCCCAAGTCCTTTACCTTCTTTCAGATTTAAAAATTCACCACTATGTTAAGATGGTAAATTGGAAGGAATTGCATGGAACAGTTTCTGCTCTGTGATTGAAGATATGGCCCTAATTTATTCATGCAAAAACTAAGAAGTCTAAGTAAAAGTCACTGCCAATTTTAGAGATGAGACCCACCAGTAATTCAAAGCAATAACTAGGGTAATGTTTTCTGAATAAAAATGAATTTGGTGATACCATTTTAAACTCTTTCCCACATTCCCTTTTCCCTTTTCAAACCTGAACAGCTTTCCTGTTCCATGCTAAAAGCCTTATTTTTCATAAGTGAATTGATCTCTTGTAAAAGCCCTGAGCTGGAGTCAAAACAACCATATTCAATGACAGACTCTGTGGGTACCAGGAAGGATGCTTTTGGTTTCAAGGACAGAAACTCTATCACACTGGTTTAAATGGCAAATAAAAATACATTTATTGTCTTGCATAAGAAGAACTGCAGAGGTGGTAATGCCTGAGTTATTAAGTCAACAGCTTAGTGACATCATCACAGTCCAGATTTCTCCTGTTTGTTGTCCATCAATCTTTCACTTCCATGGTCACACAGTATCTGCTGAAGTTCCATCTGTTATGGCCTAATAAACAACATTGTGCTAAACATGAGGCTGCCTCTAATCATTTAAGATAAAAAGAAACTGTGTCTCTTTTTCCCAGAGCCCCCCAGCAGACCTCTCCTCACATTTCATGCTGATCATTTGCAAGTAAACAGTGTTCCTATACTCTGCTACTAACCAGCTGTACTACTTCCTGCAGGGGTTCGAAAACAACTAGGATTTAGATGTAGTCCTTAAGGTTCTTAAGTGACTGGAAAACAGACATCATTGGATTTCAACCAGAGAAGATATAATATCCAGAGCTGCTGGAAAGCAACCTCATGGAATCTGAGAATAAAACTCATGTGAAATCAGCATCAGGAGGTGGACAGAGAGATGCTGGGTGCTGAGGATGTAATTTGAGTCTTAGATCAATCCCTTCTTAAAGCTTCTGGACTTTTTGGTAGTTGGGCCAGTAAAAAGACCTCTAATTTAATGGTTCACATTGATACAATGAACAAATGCATGAATCTGGGGAAACACTGAGTGTTCAGGAACAAATGGGTAAAATTCTCTTCGAGGAGAAAGAAGTAAAACACTCTGCAAAAGAAGACATTTGTAGTGTTGTCAAGAATGAGCATATTCAGGGATTGATATTTTCCTCCATAGTCAGCTCACATCATATATTTATTTCCATGAAAATTGATTTAAAAGGAAATAGAAAGTGAGGCCAAGTTGATGAAATGCCATTTACCCCAACTACTTGATTTCCTGTACTCCCCTAAAGTTGCTTCCTCCCACTGTGTTACACGTGAGATAATTGACACAGATGGTTTTCATTAAGTGCAACATTTCCTACATGCATAGCTTAGGTTGTATCAGAGAGCTAGCTATAAACCAGGGTGAAGATGAGATGTGATGATTCTGATGATGATGATAGTGATGATGATGATAATTAAGATGTCAACAATGGTAACATCTTTAGTTTGTTGAGTGTTTTCTATATTCCAGGCACTATGCTAAGAATATCATATACATAATTTCTTTATACCATCAAATCCACCCTGTTAAGGGTTGCTAATTTTATGAAACTTTAAGGTTCTTGTTCATGGGACTATAGCTTTTAAGTTACAGAACTAAACCAAACAAAAATCTTTCTGACTCTAATCTATGGCCTCTTATCTCATATGCTGTAACTACTCAAGGTCTTGTCTTGGGGGTAATCTATAGATCATAGTGTGCTCAGCCCATGGTAGGTACATAATAAATATATCATGACTATGACAATGGAAAGCTATCTACTCTCCTCTTATTGGTAGAGAGAGTAACACATGGTTACTTGCAGTGAGTCTAAAGGGGCCAGCTGAAATATCCAGGTCAGTCTAGATCAGGGTTTCTCAACATCAACATTAAGCACTATAGAAATTTGGGGCCAGATAATTTCGTGTTGTGGGGGACTGTCCTGTGCATTGGAAAATGTTTAGCAGTATCCTTGGCCTTTATGTATGCCAGTAGCAATACCCTTCTCACCCAGGTAGGACAACCAAAAATGTCTCCAGATATTGTCAAATGTCCCCTGGATGACGAAATCATAGATTGAGAATCACTGGTCTAGATACTTGCAAAATAAGTGACTAATAAGACAGAGAAACCAAACTTTGCTCTTTGTGGTTGGAATTATTAAATGTTATTTTTCTGTTAAAAGACACATAAGTCCTATTGATTAGAAAGGAAAGACAAAGGCTAGACAGCATAAGCTTCTCTGGGAACTGGACTAAGTCAGCATTAGAATTTTGCCATTCTAGATCAGAATTGTGAACAAAATCTGCTTCTCAAGGAAAGTTTGGAGCCAGACCATAATTAAGAGCCAGCAGGTAAATTTAGGATTAAGAGCTTGGGAGACCACTGCTCTGGCTTCTAGTTCTCATCACTGCATTAACCTAGGGAACTATATACTAGAGAGAAAGCCAGGGCAGCTTCAAGGAGGAAAATTAATTAGCATTTTTGGAAAACAAGGGATGGTCTAGGTATATAAATAAGTTGCCTTACTTAGTGTAACACACTTGTAAACTGGAGAGCATACAGTAAGTTCTTGAGATGTTATTGTTCCCATTTTAGCAAATAAAGAAACTGAGCTATAGTGAAGTTAATAACTTCCCCCAAATTGTCAAACTAGTAAATGGAGGAACAGAGGTTAGAATTCTCCAGTGTCTGAATTCAAATCCATTATGTCACACATCTCAAAATACATGAAAGCAAAGGTGCTGGGACAGAGTGCTCCAATGGTTAGCAATTGAAATGTTTTCATCCACAGATAAAATAAGGATAATGGAACTATTTCGTACCTGGGAAAAGGCAGGATCCTCTGCTACACTGTTGTGGTCAGTGTTGCAGCAAACACACTCTGACCAGGATTTGAACTGAGAGGGCTGCTGAAGAGAGCCTCTGCTGGCAAACTAAGGAAGTACATGTTTGGAAATTTTAAAAAGTAACGATTTTCCTACCCTTTGGCCTCCTTCCCCAAGGGCCTTGGAGGCAGGTCTGCAACCCATTACTGGGTTCATGGCCCAGATTTGAGCAACTAATCAGGGGCAATCCTAAATTTGAACCAATAATCAAAGAATGGCAGTAACCACTAAATCCTATGCAAAAGAGAGAAACTGAGCAACAGAGTAAACTCATCATCATAATCAGAGGCCCAACCATCAACAAAAAATTACAAGCCATACTCAGAACATAGAAGAAATGTCCCAAGAAAAGGAATATACTAATTCCCCAGATGAAACACAGGATTGGAGAAAACTAATGAATGAAGTTCATACAAATCTCCTAAATCAAATCAACGAGTTGAAAGACAATGTGGCAAAAGAAATAAAGGACATCAAGAAGACAATGGGGGAATTGTGGGAAGATGGCTTCAGATTAGGCAGATAATACTGAGATCTCTCACCAAAAAAAAAAAAAAAAATGAAGAAGAGTGAAAAGCTGCCTGAGGGGCCTGCTTTGAGGGTCAGCAGACCAGGACAGCGCTTCTCAATTCCCAGGAGGGTGAGAGACAGAGAGAGGAGGAAGCCGAATAAGAAATGGTGAGTTACTAAGCCTTCCAGCTGCCAGGAAGGGCTTCCCTCCTCACCCCCAAGATACTTATGAGGGGTAAAATCCCTGGCTCATTTCAGGTATCTGAAAAGGGAGCAGATGTCTTCCTCCCTGTCAGCTAATAAAGGGAAAAGTGAGGGGAAGTCAGAGGGCTTTTCTTCAGTGAATTCTGCCAGACTTTGAATTTTGGCATTGAATCTCAACTCTGGCCAGACTAAAACAAGGGAAAACAGAGAGAGATATAGCACTGTGGAAAGGTGCACCAATGAGCACCATCCGCTGGCCAAACTGGCAATTACATGGACAAAAACTGATTTTAGAATTCTCTTTACCCCACCCCAGGGGAAAAAGTCTGCCCCCATTAGTGAGTCCTGGCATGACTTTGATAGCTTAAGCTAAGCAGTTTTAAAGACTTAGGATAAGTTGAGTCAAATATCAAACAAGAGCTATGAAAAAAATAACAATAGCCAAGAGAGAGAAATCGGCCATCAAACTAAATTCACCAACATATCAGATACCTAGACATCAGCAAAAAAATTACAAGCCACATTAGGACATAGGAAGAGGTGGCCCAGCCAAAGGACCAAACCAAATATCCTGAAGAGACTTGATTTAAAATAATTAGCCAATGTTAATCATACAATTCTCCTAAATCACTTCAAAGAATTTAAAGGAAATATGACTAAAGAAATAAAGAATATTTAGAAGACACCACCATAAAGAACAATATGAAAGTCTATAAAGAAAATTAACAGATATTATGGGAATGAAAGACACAATGGACGAGATTAAAAATAGAGGAACATAAGAGCATATTTGAACTGCTTGAAGACAGAATTAATTATTTCATAGACAGAACATCTGAACTAGGAAAATCAAGGAAACAGAAAGAGAATAGAATAGAAAAAGTGGAACTGGGTCTCAGGGAATTGAATGACAATGTGGAATGCAAAATCATATGCTTTATTGGTGTCCCAGAAAGAGAAGAAAATGGAAAAGGGGCAGAAAGAATATTTGAGGAAATAATGACTGAAACCTTCCCTACCCTTGTGAAAGACATAAATATCAATAGCCAAGAAAGATGATGCACCCCAAACAGAATAAACATGAATAGACCTGCTCTGAAACACCCAGTATGCAGAATGACAAATATCAGAGATAAAGAGATTTTGAAAGCAGCAAAAGCAAAACATCACATAAAAGGAGAACTTGATAAGATTAAGTGCCAACCTCTCATCAGAAAAAATGTAGGAGAGAAGAACATAACATGATGCATTTAAGGTACTGACAGAGAAAAACTTCCAGCCAAGCATTCTGTAACCAGCAAAGCTGTACTTCAGAAGTGAAGGGGAGTTCAAAGTCTTCACAGACAAACAAAAACTGATAGAATATGTTACCTAAAGACCAGCCTAAAAGGAAAAAAATAAGGGTGAGAAACTTGGAGAAGAGTGTAGAAATAAAGATCATTAGAAAGGGTGAAAAAGATAGACTATAGTATGATATGACAACAAAAAGTCAAAGGTCAAAATGGATGAAGTAAGTAATGCCTTTGCAGGCATAATATTGAATGTTAATGGCTTGAACTTCCCAATCAAAAGAGGCAGACTTGCGACAGTTTGCTCGTTCGGTAGAGGTGGGGTCTGGCTGCGGACGAGGGGTCGGTCCAACTTGGGACGAGGGGTCGGTCCCACTTGGGACAAGGGGTCGGTCCGGCAGCAGACGAGGGGTCGGTCTCACAGGGGTTGCACAGTTCGGCTGATGGGGTCGCCCAGTGAAGCCGGCGACGAGGGGGTCGCCCGGAGAAGCAGGCGACGAACTGGGGACAAGGGAGGCCAGGCCCTTGTCGGGGGCTCTCAGGACTGGAGGGCACATGGCAGAAGAACTACCGCGGAGACAAGGTAAACACGCAAGTCCAACTTTATTGAGGGAGAGGCAACAGTTTTATAGGGGCTGGGGAAGGCTGATTGGTCGAAGCCACACCCTGTTCTGATTGGTTGCCGGAGAAAGGTCAGTGGGAGGTACTGGATGGGGGAGGGGTGGTGATTAGGGATTGGCTGTTGCTGTTGCTGGGGGAAGTGGCAGGGTTTAGGGATTGGTGGCTGCTGTTGCTGGGGTGGAGGGCAGACTCGAGTTTCCCGCCCACGCCTGGCTGTTGCTGCTGTCGGGGGGGGGGGGGGGGGGGCGGGAAGGGCAGACTGGAATTTTCCGCCCTGCGCCTGCGCAGGGAGAAAGAAGAAGGCATCATGTGGCACTATCTGGGAGGAGGGGCGGCCACGGAAGCATGGCTGCCGAGAAGGAGAGACCCGAGGGCACTCTGCGCCCATGCCGAGCTTCCTTCAGGGGTGGCGGTGGGCCCGACCAACCACCCTATTACAGGGGCAGCGGTTTGGAATAGGCCTACCGCGGCCGCCGCCCCCCGCCAGGTCAGCAAACCACACTTCAGCCCGAGGGGCGACCGCACAGACTGATAGAAGGGATTAAAAAATATGATCCATTTACATGTTTTCTATAAGAGAGTCACCTCAGATATAAGGACACAACCAGGTTAAAAGAGAAATTTTGGTAAAAGATATTTCACACAAATCATAACAAAAAAAAAACAAACAAAACTGAAGTAGCACTACTAATTTTGGACAAAATAAATTTTAAATGCAAAACTCTTATAAGAGCTGAAGAGGGTCACTATATATTAATGAAAAGGATAATTCAACAAGAAGAAATAGCTATTCTAAATATTTGTGCACCAAGATCAGTGTCCCAAGATTGATGAGGCATACACTGGCAAAGCTGGAGGGAGAAATAGATGTCTCTACAATAGTTGGAGACTTCAATACACACTTTCAGTATTGGATAAAACATCTGGACAGAAGCTAAATAAAGAAAGAGTGTGAATAATATGATTAATGAACTAAACCTAACAGACATATATAGAGCAATGTACCCTGAAACAGCAGGATATACAGTCTTTTCAAGTGCTCATGGACCTGTCTCCAAAGTAGACCATATGTTGGGTCACAAGACAAGTTTCAATAAATGTAAAAAGATTGAAATTATACAAAACACTTTCTCTCATTATAATGGAATGAAGCTAGAAATAAATAATGTAATGGACAGTAAAGGTAAAATTCATAAATATATGGAGATTAATCAAAACACTCAAGTATTCAGTAGATAAAGAAGAAATTACAAGAAAATTCAAAAAATTTATTGAGATGAATGAAAATAAGAACAAAACATATCAAATCCTATGGGATACCACAAAGGCAGTGCTGAAGAGGGAAAGTTATAGCCATCGATGCTTACATTAAATAAAAAGAAAGAACTAAAATTGAAGATTTAACTACAGTCTTGGAAGAACAAGAAAAAAAAAACAGCAAAATTAATTCCAAACCAACCTGAAAGAAAGAAATAATTAAGATCAAAGGAGAAATAAATGGAATAGAGAAAAATAAATAGAGAGAATCAATAAAACCAAAACTTGGCTCTTTGAGAAGCTCAACAAAATTAACAAACCCTTTTGTCAAAAGGGTTTGAAAGAAAAAAAAATAGAGTGAGAATACACAAATGAATAAAATCAGAAATAAGAGGGAGGACATAACCACTGACCCCACAGAAATAAGACAGCTCATAAGAGGATACTATGAAAAACTGTGTGCCAAAAACTAGAAAATGTAGATGAGATGGAAAATTCCTGTAAACACATGAACTTACCTATAATGACTTTAGAAGAAACAGAAGACCTCAACAAACCAATCATGAGTGAAGAGATTGAAACAGTCATCAAAAACCTCCCAAAGATGAAAAGCCCAGGACCAGATGGCTTCACAGGTGAATTCAATCAAAGATTCAAAGATCAACTAAAACCTGTCTTGCTCAAGCTCTTCCAAAAAATTAAACAGGAAAATGTACCAAACTCATTCTATGATGCCAACATCACCCTAATGCTAAAACTAGATAAAGAGGTTATGAAAAAAAGAAAATTATGGACCAATATCTCTAATGACTACAGATGCAAAAATCCTCAACAAAATATTTATAAAAATTATTTTTATTAAAAATAAATTAATGTAATAAACCACATTGATAAATTGAAGAAAAATCATGTGATCCTCTTGATTGATGCTGCAAAGGCATTTGACAAAATACAGCACCCTTTCTTGGTTTAAAAAAAAGATAAAATAGAAGGAAGCTTTTCAGTATGTAAAGCGCATACACGAAAAATCTACAGCTAGCATTCTACTCAATGGTGAACAACTGAAAGCTTTCCCGCTGAGATCAGGAACAAGACAAAGGATGCCCATTGCCACCATTATTATTCAATATTGTCCTAGAAGTTCTAGCTAGATCAATTAGGCTAGGCAAAGAAATAAAAGGCACCCAAATAGGAAAGGAAGAAGTAAAACTTTCATTATTCATTGATGACATGATCCTATATCTAGAAAATCCTGAAAATTTCACAACAAAGCTACTAGAATCAATGGAAAAGTTGAGCAAAGCAGTGGGATAAAAGGTTAATACCCAAATATCAATAACATTTCTATGCACTCCTGATGTACACAATCTGAAGAGGAAATCAGAAAAAAAAATTCCATTTATAATAGCCACTAAAACAATCAAATATTTAGGAATAAACTCAACTAAGGGCATCCAGGACCTATATTCAGAAAACTACAAAACATTGCTAAATGAAACTGAAGAAGACGTAAATAAATGGAAGGACATTCCATGTTCATGATTTGGAAGACTAAATATCATTAAGATGTCAATTCTACCCAAACTGATTTACAGATTCAACACAATCCCAACAAAAATCCCAACAGCCTTTTTGGCAAAAATAGAAAAGCCAGTAATCAAATTTATTTGGAAGGGTAAGGGTCCCCAAATAGCCAAAAATGTCTTAGAAAATAACAAAGTTGGAGGACTATCACACTTTCTGACTTTAAAGCATATTACTTAACTACAGCAGTAAAAACAACATGGCACTGGCATAAGGACAGACTGACCAGTGGAACCAAACTGAGAACTCAGAAATTGTCCCTTACATTGACAGTGAAGTTATTTTTGACAAGGCTATTAAGCCCACCCAGCTGGGCCAGGAGAGTCTATTTAACAAATGGTGTTAAGAGAACAGGCTAGCCATATCCAAAAGAAAGAAAGAAGACCCCTATCTCACACCTTTTACAAAAATTACCTCAAAATGGATCAAGGACTTAAATATAAAAAGTACAACCATAAAATTCCTAGAAGAAAATGTAGGAAAACATCTTCAAGATCTTGTGGTAGATGGTAATTTCTTAAACCTTACACCAAAAGCAAAAGGAAAAAATAGATAAGTAATACCTCCTAAAAATTCAACACTTTTGCACTTCAAAGGACTTTGTTAAAAGGGTGAAAAGGCAGCTGATTCAATGGGAGAAAATATTTGGCAATCACGTATCTAATAAGGGTTTAATATCAATCTTATATAAGGAGATCATACAACTGAACAATAAAAAGACAAAGTATCCAATTAGAAAATGGGCAAAAGACTTGAAAAGTTAAGTGTCCAAAGAAAAATACAAGTGGTGAAGAAACACATGAAAAAATGTTTAATATCACTAGAGAGTAGGGAAATACAAATCAAAATTACAATGAGATGTCATTTCCCACCTATTATACTGGACACTATTAAAAGTCAAAAAACTGTAAATGTTGGAGAGTATTTGGAGAGATAGGAACACTTATTCACTGTTGGTGAGAATGTATTCACTGTGGGGATTGTTTGACAGTTCCTAAGGAAGTTGAATATAAACTTGCCTTGGGACCAAGCAATACCATTGCTAGGTATATATGCAGAAGAACTGAAAGTAGTAATGTGAATAGATAACTGCACAATGATGCAGCATTATTCACAATTGTCAAAAGCTGGAAACAACCCAGGTGTCCATCAACTGATGAATGGATAAACAAGTTGTGCAATATGCACACGATGGAATATTATGCAGTGGGAGAAGAAATGAAGTCAGAAACATATAACAACATGGATGAACCTGGAGGACTTTATGCTGGGTGAAGCAAGCCTGACACAAAAGGAATAATACTGTATGGTTTTCCTATTATGAACTAAATAATTATGTGAAATATAAATATATGATGTGAAATATGAATATAGGTAGAATTGCACAATGAGATGGTTTTTCTTTGAAGCTGAACAAATGTAAGTTAATACTACAAAATGTTAATATCAGACAAAAATAAAAAACAAAACAAAACATACTAAGTGAAGGAGCCCAGACACAGATTACTACATATTATTTGATTCCATTTATGTGAAATGTAAATATAAATCAATTTATGAAGATGAAATGAGAATACTTGTTATGTAGATCTGAGGAAGGAATACTAAGGGATGTGGAGTCTTTCTTTTTGGAGTAATGAAATTGTTCTAAAATTTTCGAGATGATGAATGTACAACATTGTGATTATACTAAAAACCATTGATTATACACTTTGGATCAAATAGCCAGAAACACCAACTATATAGAGTGGAGAAGCATAGAGAGATTGAAAAGTGAGGAATTTTCTTGTTTGTTTGTTTTTATTGTTGTTTATTATTATTATTGAAATAATGAATATGCTCTAATAATGATTAAAGTGATGAATGCACAACTATGTAGTCATAACAAATACCACTGATTGTACCCTTGGGATGAATTGAATGCTTTATGAACATGTATCAATAAAATTGATTTAAAAAAAAAATAAGACACTGGGTGAGCAAAAAGAATTTGAAACCCTGAAGAGAAAAATAACAGAGCTTATGGGAAAGACACAAGAGGTGAAATAAAAAACACATTAAAGGGGAGCTGACATGGCTTAATGCTGGCTTCCCATGTACAAGGTCTGGCTTCCCACATATGAGGTCTGAAGTTCAATCCCCAGCCTTGGTACCTCAGGAAAAAAAAAAAAAAATAGAACACCAACACATTAGAAGCATACAACAGCAGACTCAAAATGATAGAAGGAAGAATACGTGTTGCAAAAGACATAACAGCTGAAATTGAAGAGAAAAGAACAGAGAGAGAAAAGAATGGGGGGAAAAATCTAGCAGGGGCTCAGAGAGTTGAATGAGAACAAGAAATGCAACAGCATATGTGTCATGGGAGTTCCAGGAGAAGAGAAGGGAAAAGGGGCAGAAAGAGTATTTGAGGAAATATTGGGTGAAAATTTCCCAACTCTCACAGAAGAAATGAATTTACATGTCCAAGAAGCACAGCATACTCCAATCATAATAAATCTGAATAGACCTACTCCAAGACACATACTACTCAGAATACCAAATTCTAAAGATAAAGGGAAAAATTCTTAGAGGAGCAAGGGAGAAGCAAACCATCACACACCATGGACACTCAATCAGCCAAAGGGTGCTGATGCAAAATACCAGAAATTGGTTTTTATAAAGGGTATTTATTTGGTTAGGAGCTTACAGATACCAGGCCATAAAGCATAAGTTACTTCCTCACCAAAGTCTATTTTCACATGTTGGAGCAAGATGGCTGCCAACATCTGCAAGGGTTCAGGCTTCCTGGGTTCCTTCCTTCCAGGGTCTTGCTTCTCTCTGGGTTCAGGGTTCCTCTTTTTCTGGGGCTTCAGCTTAAGGCTTCAGCATCAAACTCCAACATCAGAACTCCAACATTGAAAACCCTCCAACTCTGTCCTTTGCCATGCCTTTTATCTGTGAGTCCCCACCCACCAAATGTCTTACTGGCACAAGAAGTTTTCATAATTAATCAAATAAACCTATGAATCCGATATAATCTAATATGCCCAGAGGAAAAGATCAGTTTACAAACATAATGCAATATTTCTTTTTGGAATTTATCAATAATATCAAACTGCTACACCCAGTAGGACCTACTGCGGATTTCTCATCAGAAACCTTGGAGGTGAGAAGACAGTGAAATGATACAATTAGGATACTGAAAGATAAAAAATGCCAGCTGAGGATTCTTTAATCAGTAAGACTGTACTTCACCTATGAAGGTGAGAGTAAAACATTCACAACTAAATAGAAACTAAGAAAGTTTGTAAACAAAGAACCCACTTTTGCAGGAAGAATTAAAGGGAACTTAATAGCTTGAAAGAAAAATACAGGAGGGAGAGGCTTGAGAAGTTTAGAAGGTAAGGGTAGCAGAAAGGATAACCAAAAGAGTGAAAATGACAAGAGAGACTCCTGGTGGCCTTCTGGCCCCTACCCAACCTCCTTGCCAGTGTGGTATGGAACCAGACTGTGCTCCCATTGTGGGTCCCTGGCCCTGTTCTAGAAGGAGTGCAGTGGTTCATACCAGGGTGCTAGTATGTTGGTGCCAACTTATTGGGTGGCAGCCTGAAAGACTGAAATAGGAAACCCATTTTCTAGCCTTACCAAAACTTGCCCTGTAGGCAGAAGCAGCTTGCAGACAGCTAAAGCCATGTAAGAAACAAACAAGTCAAAACATTCGGAGCTGTCCCTATTACTAAATGTTTAATAGGACATGACATATGGAATACATATTCCATTCTTTACTCAGTCTAATATTTACTCAGCATCTACTATGTGATGGGAAATGTGCTAGGAACTTTCAGAATGTTATCTCATTAAGTCTTCCTGACAACCCTGTGAAACAGCTCTAGTTATACACTTTATACAAAGCATCTCTGGTTCAAAGAACTTAGCTGATTGTCCAAAGATTGAACTTGTAGATGCTGGTTTCAAACCAGCCTCCTCAATTCTCCCCAGCCACACCATAACCAAACTTAACTGTCCCTACTTTGTAGTTAGGAGAAGGAATATCCACAAAGTGACACATAAAATAATAAAGCTATTTTGAAAAAAGTTAACTAAATCAATCCAAATGCCATGAAATATCATGTGTTGGAAAAACCCTGGACAAGCTAATAAAAATAATAACCTCTTTTTGTGACCCTCCTGTTAGCCAAGGGTAGGCTAAGTGCTTTTTACAAATTAGCATGTCATTTCAGCCATACAATGGCCTTAAGAAGAAGGTATTATTATTGTCATCCTCAGTTTCAGATAAGAAAATTGAGGTTAACAGATTGCAAATACTCAAGTCATATAGTTTATCATTTAGGTCACACTGCCTGAAAAAAAAAAATGAGCCTGTTCTTGATTATTGTAAATGCTTATATTGTACTGAGGGTTGCCAGTGGAGAAACCACCATCAAAAATTGGGAAGGACACAGTTTCAGAATACAGATCATCCCTGAAATTAGCTTTATGAAAAACAAATTTGTAGTACTTATTTGTGAAAGCTTTGCCAATGACCTGAGCCAGTACACAGACCTGTATTCAGGAACACTAAACCTAATATATTAGAAAATCTCATTCAAAAATTCTAGACCAAGAGCATAGCTATGCATGTTGTTTTCAGGATGCTGGTCACCACTTATTTTCAAATGGCCTCAAAACCATAACTGGATTTTAATCTTCTAAAACACTACGCTTTTTTTCAAAATTATTTTTTCCTACACTAGAATGTTAACATTGCATTCCTTGGATCAAGAAACTACTACCCCTTGAATCTGGAGGGGAAGTCAGACATTTTGGAAATGACCCTTAGGTAAGAAATGTCTCTTTAACAAGGAGTCAAATTATGGGCATCAAGGGTCTCAAAATCCCTGAAAATCAATTACAATCTTTTAAAATCAAATGGGCATATTTTTCTGGCTCTAGAATACAAACAGCTTGAAGATTACTATTTTAGTTTCAGTCATAAACTTACTGGATGACCCTGGGAAAATCACGTGGTTATTTTCTCAAATGGAAATAACATAATACCTGTGTGGCAGTATGAAATTATTTATGAATTCCAAAGAGAGAAATAGATTATGTCTGTAAACTGGTCTTTGGTATGATACCTTTTGATTGATTTAAATTCAAAGATTTTAAGTTTACTTAAATCAATTCATGGCCTTTGATTTGATCATGTCAGTAGGGCATGGCTCAGGGTTGAGATCCCGCCCCCTCGGGCTATATAAATGAACATTCAATGAAGAAGGCACAAGAAGAAAGAGAGCTCCATAGACACAGGAGAGAAGAGAACTTGGTCATTTTGGTCCTGCCATGTGACAGAAAGGAGAAGACTCAAACAGCTAAAGCCCCAGAGAGAGTTGAGCCATTTGCCTGATGGTTTGAAGCTGAAGAGGCTAAAGTCCTGAGCAGCTGAGAAGGCCCAGAAAGAAACAGTCCTTGAGCCTACAGCTGACATGGGAAGAAGCTGGGCCCACAGATCCTTAAGAGGAAGAGGAAGACTGAACCCTTGCAGAGAATGGCATCCATTTTGCTTCAATGCGTGGCAAATGACTTTGATGAAAAAATGACCTCTTATGGTACCTTGAGTTGGACTATTTAGGGACTTGTAACTGTAAACTTTTACCTCAAATAAATAAATAAATATCCTTTATAAAAGTGAACAGATTTATGGTACTTGGCATCAGCATACCTTTTGGCTGACTAATACAGAATTTGGTACCAGGAGAGTGGGGTGGAGCTTTGGTGAATACCAAAATGCTGGAATGGGTTTATAAAAGGTTAAGGGGTATTCTTTGGAGAAATTGTCAGATGCTTAATGGAAAAGGCCTAGACTGCATTGAAGAGACTGTTGGTAGGATTATGGAGCCTAAAGTTATCGCTGATAAGACCTTAGAAGGAAATTATGAAAATATTATTGGAAACTGGAGAGAAGCCAATCTAAGTTTTAAAGTCACAGAGAACTTATCAAGATTGACTCCTGATGTTGTATGGAAGGCAGAATTTGAAAATGACAAGGTTGGGCATTTGGCTGAAGAGCTTTCCAAAGTAAATTTGGAGAATGTGGCTTGGTTTCCTCTTGTAGCTTATAGTAAAACACTAGATATGAGAGATAAGGTGAGATACACCTTTAAAGAGATGATGATTATATGACATTAAGTGCTATGTAGACCTAAGAGTTACTATTTCTCCTTGTTTCATTTCCCAAAAGAGAGAGTGTATAAAAAAATTTTTAATATACTTTTTTAATTTTTAAAAAGAAACTTAGATTACATAAATGTTACACAAAAAATATAGGTGATTCCCATATACCTCACTCCCTAGCCTTCCCACATTTTCCCACATTAGCAACATCCTTCATTAGTGTGGTAAATTTGTCACAATTGATGAACACAACTTGGGGCATTATCACTAAGAGATGATTATAGTTTACACTGTAGTTTATGCGCTCTCCTATACATTTTTGCAAATTATCACATAATATACAATGGCCTGTAACTGTCATTGAAATGTCATTCAGGATAATTCCCAAGTCCCCAAAAATGCCCCCAAATTGCACCTATTTTTCCCTCTGTCTCCCCTCAGAACCTCCTGTTGCCATTTGCCTCTACATCCATGATAAAATTTCTTCCATTGCTAGGATCACAACAAGTCTACAGTAGAACAACTGTAAGTCTACTCTAGCCCATTGTCCATTCTCCAATCCTGATGATTCTGTGATTGTGATGCCCACTCCATCTTTAATTGAGAGGGGGCTTAGGTCCCATGGGGTAGATAGGATCTCTTCTTCGCAGTTGCAGACTCTCTCTGTTCCTTGAGATGGTCATTGTTTTTCATCTTCTCCTTGTTAGCTGTCCTGGGTGAGTCAATGAACTGGAGAGTAAGAATTGCAAGTTGGTTGAGATTCAGGGCCCAACTGGAACATGGAAGACCCAGTGATTTAAATCTCTTGGACATACAACTATCAATTCTAGTATTAACTTTACATTCAAATACAGGGGCAGTAGAGTCATGTGTAGAGAAAACACAACTGAGTATAACTCTATCACACTGGGGAGCATAAATTCCAAAGTAGGGCCCACTGGCAGGGCACCAAACTTCTGAGCTATCTGCCCTGCCTATAATGTCTGGATGTCTCCAGAACCCCCAGGAGCTCTGCTATTTGATGTAATATTTACTTTGTCAGTCTATGAGTTCCTGCTGAAACATACATAAGGATAATCTCTGAAATGACCTCCCAACTCACTTTGGAGTCTCTTAGTCATGTAAACTCTTTTGTCTTTACTCTTTCACCCTTTTGGTCAAGGTCTTTTTCCAGTTGCATTGATAGTTGGTGCTTGGTAGTAATCTCTCAGTGGCAGAGAGACTTATTCCCAGGAGTCATGTCCCATGCTGGGGGGAAGGTAATGCATTTAATGCTGAGTTTTGGCTTAGAGAATGGCCACATTTGAGCAAAAAGGAGGTTCTCAGGAGATGACACTTAGGCACCCTATAATACTATGCTAAGTTTCAATTTCAGAAATAAAGATCCATGAGCACAGTCATCACAATCAAGGGCCCATCAATGGTCCATCCTCCTTCACTAGTCTCTGCCACTGTATGCAGAGGATCTTTGCTGTCTCATTAGAGAATGTGGCAGAGATTCCCAAGGATGAGAATTCTATATTTATTTGGTTATTGTGTGGATTTCCACCCATGCTGATAATGCCCCATGAACACTTGAGCACATTCATATGCCTTATAAGTATGCCCCAGGTGAACCTCCTCCCATGCATTCCCCTCTCTGACACCCTGCACCAATGGCCCTCCTCTTTCACAGTTGTAACCCTATTAACCCTATGGTGATCCAAAACTTCTTCAAAATTGAAGCCAACAAATTAACTGATTTCAATTAATAGGAAAATGATATAAAAATGTTGGTTTTAAAAATAAAATACAAAATTCTTTTAAGTTTGAAATGAAAAACTATATATATATAAAATTTAAAATTTTCACATTGTCTTTCATCACTATAAGATCTCTTGTCTTGCATATACAATGATATATGTTTCCATTTATTCACCCAGAGTCTAATTTTTTTCATTTTGTTTAAAGAAGATTTATGCTACAGAAAAGTCACAGATAGAATAGAGGTGATTCCCATATACCCAACATCCTCTACCTTTTCCCCTTTTCTTTTCCCCCTATTAATAACATTTTACATGTGGAGGCACATTTTTTATAATTGATGAACAAATATTGAAACATTGCTCCTAACCTTGGCCAATGATTTACACTGTGGTTTACAGTTTGGAGCATACACTTTTATAGATTTTGATGAAGTTTGATGTGGTCTGTACTCATCCTTGCAAGATCATGTAAAACAATTCCATCACCCCAAAATTGTCCTATGTTCCATCTCTTCTATTCCTCCCTCCCTTTCTCCTTGGGAACCACAGTAACCACCAAGATTAACACATTGAAGGACCAGATTCATAGTAACTTGCAACAATATTGAGGGCTTGACATACTGGCCTGTCCTCCCCTATTAGGCAGTGCCTATGCTCTCAAGAGACCACCACCCCTCTATCTGAGATCATAGCAGGACTCCCCATGATGGGAGTATAACACCTTCCCACTCATTATATGAGTATCCATTCCCAGATGCAACACACTGTGACAATATGAATGCTACACACTCCCTAGAAGCCTGCCCCAGATACAACCTATCCTGTGGGCCCCCTACATCCAACATTTTAAATCAGTAACCATCCCCTGCCATATTTACCAAAAGAACATTCCCAACATTGTAGTTTCAATCACATACCCACAAATCCCTACAGTTCATATGCTCCCTTCCCCAATTCCCCCCTCCCAATTCCATGGACACTTTAAACCCCCCTACCCCGCCTACAGACCAGCACTGCTTAGCTCAATAGCATCACTGCACCACTGTTATGCCCATCCACTGCACAACTACACCATTCCACCTTATAGATTTTGCCCATATGGGGCAAAATTGACTCAAGACTTTCTCTCTTTCTGTCTCCTGTAAACCCATCTTCCAGATGCTATCTCAGTAAGCCAGCTTGATTTGCTTAATTCATAACAGTGAGGTCATGTAATATTTGTCCTTCAGCACCAGGCTGCTTCACTCAATATAAGGTCTTCAAGATTCATTCATGTTATCCCATGAGTTAATATTGCATTCTTCTTACATCTGAGTAACATTCCATTGTATGTATGTACCACAATTTGTTTATCCATTCATCTGCTGATGGACATTTGGGTTGTTTACAACTTTTAGCAATAATGAATAATGCCGCTATGAACATTGGTGTGCATATATCTATTCGTGTCAGTTCTTCTGTGTATATACCCAGCAGTGGGATTGCTGGATCATATGGAAGTTCTATAGTTAGCTTCCTGAGGAAAATCCAAACTGTCCTTCACAAGGACAGCACCATTCTACATTCTACACATCCACCTCTGGTGGATAAAGGCTCCTTTTCTTCCAAATCCTCACTAACACTTTAGTCCTCTGATTTTTTAATAGCCACCAGTCTAATGTGTGTAAGATGATATCTTATTTGATTAGCATTTCCCTAATAACTATTGATGTTAAGCATCTTTTGAATATGGATATCCAGTTCTCCAAGCACCATTTGTTGAAGAGGCCATTCTCTCCCAGATGAATGGGCTTTTTAGCTTTGCTGAATCTCAGGTGACTGCTTATGTGGGGATCTATATCAGCGCTCTCAATTCAGTTCCATTGGTAAGTATGTCTATACTGGTGCCAATACCATGCAGTTTTGACCACTGTAGCCTTGTGGTCTGTTTTAAAGTCAGGTAGTGTGATTCCTCTTATTTCATTTTCCTTTTTCAGTATATCTTTAGGTCTTCAGGGCCACTTGCCCTTTCAAATAAATTTCATAGTTGGCTTTTACAATTCAGTAAAAAAATGCTGTGGTATTTTTTATTGGGTGTATGTTAAATCTGTAAATTGGTTTGGGTAGGACAGACATTTTAATGATGTTTAGTCTTCCTATCCATGAACAGGGAATATTCTTCCATTTATTTAAGTCTTCTTTGATTTCTTTTAACAATTTTGTGTAGTTATCTGCATATAAGTCATTTATATCTTTGGTTAAATTTATTCATAGGTATTTGATCCTTTTAGTTGCTATTGTAAATGGGATTTTTTTCTTGATTTCCTCCTCAGATTGCTCATTATTGGTGTACAGAAATGCTACTGATTTTTTCACATTGATCTTATAACCTGCACTTTATGGTACTCATTAATAAGCTCTACATACTGTTGTAGATTTCTCAGGGCTTTCTATGTATAGGATCATGTCATCTGCAATTAGTGAAATTTGTACATCTTCCTTTCCAATTTGGATAATTTTAATATTTTTTCTTGCCTAAGTGCTCAAGCAAGTACTTATAACACTAAATAAGAGCAGTGAAAGTGGGCATCTTGTCTTGTTTCTGATCTTAGATGGAAACTTTTCAGGATTTCACCATTGAATATTATGTTAGCTGTGGGTTTTTTATATATACCCTTTATTGTGTTGGGAAGTTTCCTTCTATTCCTAGCTTTTGAAGTGTTCTTATTAGAAAATAGTGCTGTATTTTATCAAATGCCTTTCTGCATCTATAGAGATGATCATGTGATTTTTTTTCCTTAGATCAGTTTATGTGGAGTATTACATTGATTTTCTTATGTTGAACCATCCTTACATACTCGGGATGAAATCCACCTAGTAATGGTGCATAATTCATTCGATGTATTGTTGTATATGATTAGCAAGTATTTTGATGAGGATTTTAGCATCTAGAGATATTGGTCTATAGTTTTCCATTCTCATGGCATCTTTGTGTGGCTTTGGTATTAGGGTGATGCTGGCATCATAGAATGAGTTAGGCAATGTGCCCTCTACTTCTTTTTTCTGGAAGAGTTTAAGCAGGAAAGGTGTTAGTTCTTTATGGAATGTTTGGTAGAATTCACCCATAAAGCTGTCTGGTCCTGGGTTCTTATTAGTTGGGAAGTTTTTGATAACTAATTCTATCTTGTTACTTTTGATTGGTCTCTTGAGTTCATCAATTTTTTCTTTCATCAGTGTAGGGTGGTTTTGTGTCTCTAGTAATTTTTTTTATTTCCTCTAAGTTGCCTTTCTTGTTGGCATACAATTTTTCAAAATATCCTCTTTTAATACTCTATTTCTGTGGGGTCAGTGGACACATCTCCTTCTGCATTTCTTATTTTATGTATGTACACCTCTCTATTTTTCTTTGCTAGTCTAGCTAAGGGTTTGTCAATTTTATTGATCTTGAAGAACCAGCTTTTGGTTTTGTTTTGTTTTTTCTAGTGTTTTCTTATTTTCAATTTCACTTAGCTCTGCTCTAATCTTTGTTATTTCCTTCTTTCTACTTCCTTTGGGGTTAGTTCATTGTTCTTTTTCTAATTCCTCTAGGTGTGCAGTTAAGTCTTTAATTTGAGTTCTTTCTTCTTTTTTGATATATGTGTTTATGGCTATGAATTTCTCTCTCAGTACAGCTTCTGCTGTATCATAGGTTTTGATATGTTGTGTGTTCATTTTCATTCATTTCAAAGTAGTTACTGACTTCTTTTTTAATTTCCTCCTTGACCCACTGGTTGTCTAAAAGTGTGTTGTTTAACTTCCATATCTTTGTGCCTAATGTGATTCTCTGGCCTTTACTGATTTCCAGCTTCATTCCGTTGTGGTCAGAGAAAATTACTTTGTATAATGCCAATCTTCCTGAATTCTTTGAGACTTCTTCTGTGGCCTAGCATGTGGTCTATCCTGGAGAATGATCCATCTGCACTTGAGAATAATGTGTATCCCTCTGTATTTGAGTGTAATGGTCTGCATATGTCTATTAGGTCCAGAGCCTCTAATGTATTATTCAAGGTTTCCGTTTCATTATTGATTCTCTGTTGAGGTGTTCTGTCTAGTGGTGATAAACATGTGTTAAAGTCTCCCACTATAATTGTAGAGTCATCTACTTCTCCACTTAAGTTTTTCCAGTGTTTGTCTCATGTATTTTGAGGCACCCTGGTTAAGTGCATAAATGTTTATAATTGTTCTTACTTCTTCACTGTCCTTTTTATTAATATATAGTGTTATTCTTTGTCTCTTACAATAGTTTTGCAGTTAAAGTCTATTTTGTCCAAAATTAATATAGCTACTCCTGCCCTTTTTTGGTTATTGTTTGCTTGTAAATTTTTCTCCCAACCAGTAACTTTCAACCTCCTTACATCCCTGGGTCTAAGGTGGGTTTCTTGTAGACAGCATACAGATGAGTCATATTTCCTTATCCATTCTGCCAGTCTGTGTCTCTTGACTGTTGAGTTAATCCATTAACATTCAATGTTATTATTGTCAATGAATTACTTACATTAGCCACATTTTCTTTAGGTTTATGTATGTCATATATTATTTTTATTTTTCTCATTTTAGTTATTATTACACACTCCTCCAACTCTCTCTCTTCTGCTTTTTCCCTTTCATCCTTCAGAACTCCTTTTAGTAATTCTTGAAGGGCTGGTTTCTTATTGACAAAATCCTAATTTCTGTTTAAATGTGAATATTTTGAACTCTCCCTTATTTTCAAAAGTCAGCTTTGCTGGATACAGAATTCTTGGATGGCAGTTTTTTCTTTTAGCATCTTAACTATGTCATACCACTGCCTTCTTGTCTCCATGGTTTCAGATGAGAAATCAGTGCTTAATCTTATCGAGCTTCCCTTGTATGTGGTGGATCTCTTTTCTCTTGCTGTTTCCAGTATTCTCTCTTTGTCTTTAGCATTGCACAATTTGACTAGTATATGACTTGGAGTAGGCTTGTTAGGATTTATACTGTTTGGGATGCACTGAGCTTCTGTTGGAAACTGAGGCACAGTGGCCTCACAAGGAGAGATGTGCTGTCTCCATGACTACGCTTGTACTCTAAGGAATGTGGTAATTAAGAGTTACCGGCAAATGGGATGAAGCTTTTAAAGGCTGAAAGAAAAGATGAGCACATATCTTTTGTAGAGAATAGAACACTTAGATTTTGTACCTTGAGATAAGATTTTTTAAAATTCCTTAGACTACGGGTAATGCTGATAGTTAACTGCATGTTGCTGCTTGTTGTCATGTAGACTGGGGTATATAGAGAGCCCCTTGTAAATAATAAAGTTGTCTGATGAGTCTCTACTCGCAGACCCCCTGATCCCAGCTTGCTCGTTCTTTCTTTCTTTCTCTTTATTTCACTCCCCTTTTTCTCTTTCTTTCATTCCTGACACCCTTCGGGTCCAAATCTCCAACAAGCTTCCTGGACATGTATGTCCATCTTCCTCAATAGGGTTGGGAAATTTTCAGCCATTATTTCCTCTAACATACCTCCTGTCCACTTTTTCTCTTCTCCCTTGATATGCCTATAATGTGTATGTTTGTGTATTTCATGTTGTCATTCAAATCTCTAAGTCCCTGCTAGATTTTTTAATCTTTTTATCTATTTATTCTACTAGCTGTTTAAATTCAGATATGCTGTCTTCCATTGCTGATTCTTTCCTCTGCCTGTTCAAATCTGCTGTTATGTACTTCCAGTGTATTTTACTTTCTTGGATTGTGCTATTCATCACCATCATATCTGTTATCTTTTTATGTATGTTTACAATTTCTTCAGTATTTTCTACTAGTTTCTTCTTATTCTTAATCTCTTCCTTCACTTCCTTAAATTGATTCATGATATTTGTTTGGACATCTTTGACAAGTTGTTCCATGTTCTGCATCTCCTCCTGGTTTTTAGTTTGCTGAACTGAGCCATGTTTCCCTGTTTCTTAGTATGGCTTGTAATTTTTTGTTGGTGTCTAGGCATCTGTTTTTCTTGATGGGTTTATTCAGTTGATTAGCTTCTTTTCCTACTCTAGGGTTTTATTTTGTTGTAGTTTTTTTGTGTGTGGTAAGGTTTCACTTTGATACTTTTTTGCTCTCGTTCTATTTCCTTGCTGTTGTCTATGATCCCTTGAAAAAATGAATTAGGATGAGAGAAAAGGAAAGAGATAGGAAGAGAAAAAGAATATTAGTAATAATAATAGTGAAAGGTAGGAAAGGAACTGTACAAGACCTAAGAAAATGAGTAATTAACCAGAGTAAGAAGTACAGAGTAATAAGATTTAAAAAGTGAGACAGAAACAATAAAACAAGAAACAAAAGAGAAAAAAAAATGAAATGAATTAAAAGACTGGAATGATGGGAAGAGAGGAAAAGAATAAAGAAAGGGAATTAGAAAAAGGTTAAAAAAAAAGAAAGAAGAGAAAAAAGGAGAGGGGGGATGTACAAACATGAAAAATTAAAGACCAAACAAAAAGAGGTGGAGTGAAAGAACAATGGAAAGCAGAAGATAGAAAGATGGAGGAGAGAAAATAAATAGTGTAGGTCGAAAAAAATCAGTAAATGAAAAAAACAAACGGAAAAAAAGGAAGGGAAAGCGCAACAAACAAGAAACAATACAGAAGCAACTAAATTTTTAAAAGGCAAAAGAAAGAACAAGAACAAATCAATAAATAAACACGGAAAATACCCTTCCCTCTTACCTATGGATCTTCTCAGGCTGCTGATGTTCATTAATCAATCACCCTGCCACTTGCCCTCTCCAGGTTTTGAACGAGGTTTCAGTGAGTAAAATCAGGAAAATTTTTAAAAGGAACCTTTGGGAAAAAAAAGGGGATCCAAGAAAAACTAATATAAAGAGATTCTCTATATGTTCCCTGTCATAAAGTTTCATTTGGAAAACTGATAGTCTCGTGGACCACTTCTTGAAGAAAAACTGGGAATTGAACCAGGGACCCGAATATGTAAGGCAGGAATTCTTCCACTGAGTTAACCTTTCCCTCAGGCAAGTTAGATTCCTTACACTTTGCCAGAGTCCTGCTGGTTAGGTACCTGTCGGTGCCTCCTCTCTAATCAAATTCCTCTGGGTGGCTGGGCATGACAGCCTGCCTGAGGAGATCCCTCTCCCCTCTCCCCATTGAATCAGGGTCCCTTCTGATATTCAAGGAGGACTCAGCTGGCCAAACTCACCATGAAGAAATCACTCTTCACCTGCCCAGACTCCTCGTCCTCCCAGGGAATCAGCCCTCACACCCCTGGAGCAGGGAGTCAGTGGCTCCACCTAGGCCATTTGCCTTGAGGGCAGGGTATATGTGTTGCTTCCAGCCACAGAAGCAAGCAATTCACCGTTTTTCTTTCCCTTCTTTATCTTTCCAGTACCTTTCTAGATGGCTCAGAGCACCTTCCCCTTCGATTTTTATACAAAGCAGCTGGTGGGAAGGAAGACATCTGCTCTCCTCTTAGTTGAATGAATTCACCAGTTTTACCCTCACTTAATTATCTCCAGGGCTGGGGCAGGGTCGGGAGGTTTAATAACTCAGTCTTTGCTGTTTTGGCTTCTTCAACTCTCTGTCCCTCACTCTCCTGGGTGTTATGAAGCAGTGTACCCCAAAGCAGATCCCAAAGCAGTCTTTGGCTCTTCCTCCATCATTTTAGTGAGAGCTGAGCCTTACCTGCCTAACCCAATGGCCAAGTTCCTAAAATATTTTTCACTGTTTCATGGTGTTATTTTGCAGAAACTCCATTTTGCTTATACTATTTAGAGATTCAGCTTTGATGCTTTAAATAGTTCTCTCTGCAGATCTTTTAGTATTTTCTACTCATTGCTTTCTGTACATTATGTTTTAGTTTGTTCCCCAAAGCCAATGAAACTTAGGTTAAGAAGAAATGAAAAGAGTTAATATTGCATTCCTTCGCATTGTTGTCTGGAGAGAAATTGAAGTGAAACCTGTAATTGTCCAGGTGACACACAATCATTTCCAGGCAGATTAAGGAACTTCAGTAGGGACTATTCTTAAATCAGTTCAGCTCTTCTAAGGCGACAGGGAGTGTTATGTACTTGCTCTAAAAATGCCTTCCAATTTCAAAATAGTTCCACCCAAGAAAAAATTCAACTAGTGTTACTTTGTCACATAAATAAGAAGCTCTCCTGGAAGGATGGCAGGCACCAAGGACACAGTTGTTATTGCTCTCTCCTGGCTTTGCTGATTTGTCCACAGTGACAGCACATACACACACATCAAAGCAACACTTAGTTTCCAGATAGTATTTAAGAGTAAGGGTTAAGGAACATTTAATAACATGATTTCTGTTGACTATTGCCCTTCTTCCATAGCGAATTCCTTGAAGAAGCCTCATAATCTAGCATCATTTAAGAAGAAACTTTAAAAAGACAATTTATTTTTAAATAAATAAAATTTAAAAATAGAGTACATTAAGATGTTTTAAAGAGCATTAAAAAGTGTTTTAAGTGTCTTTAAAAAAAAGAAGAAAAAAAAAGATGAAACTTTTATTAAGTTTCCCTCCCAAATGAGGCTTCCCACTTTTGGCCTGAGAAGTCTGCATCTTCTTAAATACAAGAAAGAGCAGTACAGTCAAAACGAAGGTGATTTAGAGAAAATAAAGGAGAGGGCCTTTGGTTTGTCCAAACATAACAATAGATTTTTCTTGTTTGTTTTTTGTCCTCCCCCCACCCTATGGCCACAAAAATTGCACACCATTCTCCCTCCTCATCATTGACCAAGGAATTGTGACTTCTTCCTGGAGATATGCCTTGAGAGTAGGGGAGGAAGACTTCTCTAAAAACTGAATAAAGAGGTACATCCCTATGTGATTTGGAGCTGTATATACCCCAGAAAAACATGTTCTTAAACTTAATCTGTTCCTATGGGATTTGACTCATTGTAAGTAGGGCTTTCTGATGAAGTTACTTCAGTTAAAGTTAAAATGTGGCCCACCTCAATCAGAATGGATCTTAATCCAGTTACTGGAGTCCTTTATAAGCAGAATGAAATTCACACAGAGAAAGTCACAGGAAGCGAGAAGCTGGGATTCAATGGAACTCAGAAGAGAACAGAGGTCATGTACATTGCCATGAGACAGAGGAGCCAAGGACCATGGAACATCAGCAACCAGCCCTAGAAAACTAAAATAACCACACACAGAAAAAAATGAAAGTTCTTATTCAATGAAGTCATAGAAGAGACAGGTGAGAGAAGGCAGATAGAAATTGCATGTTATATAGTCCAATCCCTAATTGCTGCTTTAGTCCTCACTATAATACTCTAACTGTGTAATCACTTGGGGAATGCTAGAACACCTACTATGACACAGAGTTCACAACTTTCATCTGACTGGATAGCTCTAATCATTATTCATTTAGGCATTTATGTAAACATTTATTAAAAGGTACATTTAAGCAGACATTCTGCTGGACAACAAACCAAACCAGACACATTTTTTTTTTAAGATTTATTATTATTTTTTTATTTCTTTTCCCTCAACCCCCCCACCACCACCCCAGTTGTCTGCTCTCTGTGTCCATTCACTGTGTGTTCTTCTGTGACTGCATCTATCCTTATCAGCGGCACCAGGAATCTGTGTTTCTTTTTGTTGCATCATCTTGTTGTGTCAGCTCTCCGTGTGTGCAGCGCCACTCCTGGGCAGGCTGCACTTTCTTTTGTGCTGGGTGGCTCTCCTTACAGGGCGCACTCCTTGCACGTGGGGCTCCCCTACACAGGAGACACCCCTGCGTGGCATGGCACTCCTTGCACACATCAGCACTGCACATGGCCAGCTCCACACGGGTCAAGGAGGCCCAGGGTTTGAACCACAGACCTCCCATGTGGTAGGAGGATGCCCTATCCATTGGGCCAAGTCCATTTCCTCCAGACACACATTGATTTACATTCAGAAAGCCTACAGAAAGGCAGGACAGGCCACTAAACCCGCAATTACAATAGAATTCATCCTTGTTTTAAACTGAATTATCTTTGCCTGTAACTCTCACTCACTATTCCTGAATTAAGCTCTTGAGGTAATTGGTCTGACAATCACCCAAAGGCCAAATCATTCAGCTGTCATGATTCCTTCAGGCTTCCCTTTGGCAGGCTAAAAATTCCCATTTCAATGCAAGCTGCATTCATTCATCCATGCATTCATTTGTTCAGCAGGAATGCTTTAATCATTTATTATGTGCCAGGCCCTGGAGATAGGCAAAAAAAAAAAATTGCAGATATTATCCTTATCTCATGACGCAGATGAAAGTGTTCCCTTACAAATAACTTACTTTCCATGACTACTTGAATTAGTAGTACATAAAGTACAGTCATAGGGCTTGTCTTCATAGAGTTTATGGTCATGTTGTAAAGTTTAGTTCCTGTATCTTTGATTATATCACGAATCCCCATGGAAATTAATTTTATGGCAATATTTATGACTGGCATATTTCTTGATATGATCACCACCAAGGGTATCTAAAATATGCGATCACTGTTATAATAGGTTTAACAAACATATAACTCTGAAGAACAAATACAAAGATTTTATATTAATTTCAGAAGATATGTGTATACTTTGAGAATTCTTCTTTTGATGTATCAGTCAGCAATGCATATTCACTAAAGCCACAAAAATTGATCTTTTATCCCTTCTGCGGGGGAGCTTATTTTTTGAGAATTGGAGGTCTCCTAATTTCCCAGAAACTCCAAAAGAGCTACTAAAGAGTGCAGGGCAACAGAATAAATAACTCCTGAGAAGTTCTTCTTCTCTTTGGTATGGCTGTATCACATGTTAATGTGGCTTCAATATTTTTACTTCTTTCTTTGGAAAAGCCAAATGACATACTAGGTAATTTACTGTCTCCCCGCCACCAAGGGAATCCAGCTTCCAGTAGTCTCTTCAATATACCCAGAGTTGGCAGGGAATTTTTTGCTAGTGATTGCCATGTCTACCTCTCCTCCCTTTGGTTATTTTACCCTTTTTATGGCCAGGGACACTGCCTTTCTCCATTCAGTCCTGCTAAACTTTCCCAAGATTTTCCCTCTCTCACTTGTAGTTTTGTGACTTTCTTATAATTATTCTCTCATGATGACGTTTTGATATGGTTTATAAATAAATCATTAAATTTCCAGTCATTTCATTAACATGTTATAAGCAAAAAAGACATAATTTGAAGGTGGGGCAAGATGGCATCTGAGTGATGCCCTCTCCTGCGAAGAGGCAGCCGAGTAGGGTTGGAGTCTTGCTGGAGTGGACTGCCTTGAGGGCTTGCAGGGCAGAGGGTGTGTGGACATCGATTTGGAGAGAGAGTGGCAGAGGTGGTGCTTGCTAAAGGTAGAATTGCGGCTTACAAGTACAGAGGTTGGAAGCTGTGGACTGGCGGGATCCTTCCCCCTGGGGGTGGCAGCCGGGGTATTTCCTGAGATCTGTCAGTTGTGGGGTGGCATTCCTGGGCCCCGTGGTCCCTGGATGAGTGGTCCCCAGGTCCGTGTCCCCTGAGTCCCCATAGCCCGTGTTCCATGGACCTACATGCCCTGGGTCTGCAGAGTCCCGGACTTCCCTTTCCCAAGTACAGTGCTCCCAGAGGTCCAGGATTGCTTAGCCCTCTGGTTTTGGACTGACTCCATGGGTGGGAGGGATTCGGTGGGGGGTGAGGTAGGGGGGCCTGGCTAGTGTGGGTTCGATTTTCTGGTGTTCCCCCCACACACTTTTTTTCTTTCTTTCTTTTTTTTTTTTTTTTTGCGTTTGGAGGAGAATACCGGCTAACTTGGGGAGAGTCTGGGAAGAGAGGAGTGGCGAATCTGCTGAGAAAGCCTGATTCACCTAAATACCCTGGGATAGGAAACTTGGCCTGGGAGAAGGTGGAGTCAGAAAGTCAACTAGACCTCTCATAGCATACCTAAAGGATGGAGACTGTCGGAGTGCTTTCCAAGCCTCCAATAGCATACTTGGGGTTCCTGGTGAGGTGTGAGTGCTCTCTCTCTGGAAATTAAGAGTAATTGTTTTCTGTGTGGAGCTGATTCAACAAAGACCCAATTGAATCTCCTATTGGACCTCTCAGCTTTCCGGCTGCCTGGGAGAGAGGTAAGTGAGGAAGGGAGGAAAGGGAGGACATCAGATCCCTAAGCATTTTATTTAACTACAAACAGGATTCCTTGCTTGAAACTTTGCCTAGTATTTGGTTGGCTTTTCCTTGTCTTTCCTTTGTCTTTATCTCCCCAAGGCCCTTTTTTCTTTCTTTCTCTTTTTCTTTTTCCTGCTTACTTCCCCACTCCCTTTTGTCCTTTTTTTTTTTCTCTTTCTTTCTCTGCTTTCTTATTCTTCTAACATTGGGTGCTGCAGGGAGCGCTCCATGTTTGCTGTATTTCCTTATCCTCCATTTGCTCTTTCCTGTGTGTATTGATTTTGGCCACCAACACTATTCCTTTTCCTCTACATCTTTCTATCCTCCATCATTGACTGTTTCTCTTACATTACACCTCTCTTTGTTTGCCCACCTATTTTTTTTTACTTTTTATCACTACTACCTTTGTTCTGTTTTCTGCCTTATATTCACTCTTTATATTATTGTCCTCTCTTTTCTCTTTCCCTCTCTCCTGAACACACAGGCCTTTTAATTCACACTATATTCCTCCCCATATTCAGATTTTTACATACTCTACTTTTCTTACTATTATAACTCTATATACCTTACATAAGTCTAATATCCATTCTCCAATATCTCGCATGGTTCCTCTGTTAATATTTACTATCAATACTACCATTATTCATTTTCTTTTCTTACTCCTTTTGCTTTCCCTGGCCCTAATATTTTCCTTCAAGTGAACTTAGCTAACAACAAGGCAATAGAATAAGAAGAACAAAGTGACAAGGACTTAACATGCATGCAAAAACAACAACTAATTAAAATCCAAACTAGACAAAGAAGCTAAGCTACTGACTAAACCTGTCAAGATAAAATGATGACCAGACAGCAACAAAAAACTACAAACCAAACCAATAATCAGGAAAACATGCCCCAATCCAATGAACAAACTAAAAACCAAGAAGAGAAGCAGAACATTGAACAAGTAATTAAATTTCTCAAAACATATATTAGGGACCAATTTGATGAGGTGAAGGAAGAGATTAAGAATATGAAGAAAACAATTGGAGAGAATACAGAAGAAATTGCCATCATACACAAAAATATAATGGATATGATGGTGATGAACAGCACAATTCAAGAAATCAAAAATACACTCTTGGCAAATAACAGCAAACTTGAAGAGGCAGAGGAAAGATTTAAGTGATGCGGAAGACAGTACATCTGAAATCAAACAGATAGTAGAAGTGGTGGATAAAAAGATAGAAAAAACCCAGCAGGGGCTTAGGGACCTGAATGACAATGCAAAATGTGCAAACATACATATTATAGGCATGCCAGAAGGAAAAGAGAAGAGAAAGGGAACAGAAGGGGTATTGGAGGAACTAATGGCTGAAAACTTCCCAAACCTATTGAGCGAGATGATGTCCATGTCCAGGAAGCACAACACACCCCAAACGGCATAAATCCCAACAGGCCTGCCCCAAGACATATACTTGTCAAGTTATCCAATGCTCAAGACAAAGAGAAAATACTAAAAGCAGCAAGAGAAAAGAGAACCATCACATACAAAGGAGGCTCCATAAGATTAAGTGATGATTTCTCACTTGAAATTATGGAGGCAAGAAGACAGTGGTATGACATAGTCAAGGTACTAAAAGAAAAAAATTTCCAACTGAGAATACTCTATTCAGCAAAGTCATCATTTTTGAGCAAAGTCAAAAATGATGGAGAGTTCAAAATATTCACAGATAAACAGAAACTAAGAGAGTATGCCAACAAGAATCCTGCCCTTCAAGAAATACTAAAGGGAGTTCTGCAGGAAGAAAGAAAAAACAAGGGAGACAGAGTTGGAGGAGATGTAAGAGCAACTAAAAAGACAAAAACAGAAAAAGAAAATCAAATCGAATATGACAAACACAAATCCAAAGAAAACATGGTTAATATAAGTAATTCCTTGAAAGTAATAACACTGAATGTCAATGGATTAAACTCACCTGTCAAAAGACTCATACTGGAAGACTGGATAAGGAAATATGGCCCATCTATATGCTCTCTGCAAGAAACACATCTTAGACCCAGGGATTCAAAGAGGTTGAAAGTGAATGACTGGAAAACAATCTTACAAGCAAACAATAACCAAAAAAGGGCAGGCATAACTATATTAATATCAGACAAAATAGACTTTAAATGCAAAACAATTGTGAGAGACAAAGATGGACACTACATATTAGTGAAAGGGATAATCTTTCAAGAAGAAAGAACAATCATAAACATTTATGATCCTAACAAGGATGCCTCCAAATACATGAGGCAAACACTGGAAAAACTAAGTGAAGGAATAGAGGCCTCTACAATTACAGTGGGGGACTTTAATACACCACTATCAACTTTGAACAGAACATCTCAAAAGAGAATCAATAAAGAAACAAAGACTTTGAACAATATATTAGAGGAGTTAGGCCTAATCAACATATACAGAACATCACACCCAAATACAGCAGGATATACATTCTTCTCAGATGCACATGGATCATTATCCAAGATAGACCACATGCTAGGCCACAGAAAAAGTCTCAGTGAATTTAGAAAGATAGAAATCAAACAAAATAATTTCTCTGACCACAGTGGAATGAAGCAGGAAATCTGCAAGGGCCAGAGATCCAGATTTGGCACCAAGATTTGGAAGTTAAACAACACACTCTTAGAAAAACAGTGTGTCAAGGAGGAAATCTCAAAAGAAATTAATAACTACCTTGAAACTAATGAAAATGATAACACAACATATCCAAACTTATGGGATGCAGCAAAAGCAGTACTGAGAGGGAAATTCATAGCCATAAATTCATACATCAAAAAGAAGAAAGAGCTAAAGTTGAAGAACTAAATGCACACTGGGAGGAATTAGTTAAAAACAACGAATTATCCCCAAAGGAAGAAGAAAGAAAGAAATAACAAAGATCAGAGCAGAACTAAATGAAATAGAAAATAAGAAAGCACTTGAAAAAATAAAACCAAGAGCTGGTTCTTTGAGAAAATCAATAAAATTGACAAACCCTTAGCTAGACTAACAAAGAAAAAAAGAGAGAAGATGCAAATACACAAAATAAGAAATGAGAAAGGAAATATCACCACTGATCCCACAGAAATAAAGACTATCATAAGAGGATACTTTGAAAAACTATATTCCAACAAAAACAACAATTTAGAGGAAATGGACAAATTCCTAGAAACACACAAGCAGCCTACATTGACAAAAGAAGAAGTTGATGATCTCAACAAGCCAATCACAAGTAAAGAGATAGGATCAGTCATTAAAAACCTCCCAACTAAAAAGAGCCATGGGCCAGACAACTTCACAGGTGAATTCTACAAAACTTTCCAGAAAGAACTAACACCAGTCTTGCTTAAACTCTTCCAAAAAATTGAAAGAGAAGGAACATTGCCTAACTCATTCTATGATGCCAACATTACTCTAGTACCAAAGCCAAACAAAGGCACCACAAGAAAGGAAAATTACAGACCAATCTCTCTAATGAAACTTGATGCAAAAATCCTCAACAAAATACTTGCTAAACATGATAAAGAGTATATATGAAAAACCCACAGCTAACATCATTTACAATGGTGAAATCCTAAAATCTTTCCCTCTAAGATCAGGAACAAGACAAGGATGCCCACTATCACCCCTCCTATTTAACATAGCCTTAGAAGTACTTGCTCAAGCACTGAGGCAAGAACCAGACATAAAAGGCATCCAAATTGGAAAGGATGAAGTCAAAATTTCACTATGTGCAGATGATATGATCCTATATACAGAAAACCCTGAGAAGTCTACAATAAAGCTTCTAGAACTTATAAATGAGTTCAGTAAAGTCGCAGGTTACAAGATAAATGCACAAAAATCAGTAGCATTTCTGTACACCAATAATGAGCAATCTGAGGAGGAAATCAGGAATCAAACACCATTCACAATAGTAAATAAAAAAATCAAATACCTATGAATAAATTTAACTAAAGAGGTAAAAGACTTATACACAGAAAGCTACATAACACTGTTTAAGGAAATCAAAGAAGACCTAAATAAATGGAAGAATATTCCCTGTTTATGGATAGGAAGACTAAATATTATCAAGATGTCTATCCTACCAAAACTGATCTACACATTCAATGCAATCCCAATAAAACTCAATACATCATTCTTTAATGAACTAGAGAAACTAACTATGAAATTTATTTGGAAAGGAAAGAGGCCCCGAATATCCAAAGACATATTGAAAAACGAAAATGAAATTGGAGGAATCACACTACCTGACTTCAAAACATACTACAAAGCTACAGTAGTGAAAACAGTATGGTATTGGCACAGGATAGACACACTGACTAATGGAACCAAATTGAGAGTTCTGATATAGATCCTCATATATACAGTCATATGGTATTTGACAAGGCCACCAAACCCTCTCAACTGGGAGAGAATGGCCTCTTCGACAAATGGTGCCTGGAGAATTGGATATCCATATGTAAAAGAATGAAAGAGGATTACCAACTTACACCTTATACAAACATCAAGTCAAGATGGATCAAAGACCTAAATATAAGCGCCAAGACCATAAAGACCTTGTCAAGCAAAGTAGGGAAGCATCTACAGGACCTTGTAATAGGAAACTGCTTCATGAACTTCACACCAAAAGCACGAGCAGCAAAAGAACAAATAGATAAATGGGATTTCCTCAAAATTAAAGCCTTCCGCACCTCAAAGGAGTTTGTCAGGAAAGCAAAAAAAGAGCCTACACAATGGGAGAAAATATTTGGTAACCATAAATCTGATAGGAGCCTTATATCTTGCATATATAAAGTACTCCTATATCTTGAAAATAAAAAGACAAACAGCCCATTTAAAAATGGGAAAAAGATTTGAACAGACACTTCTCCAAAGATGATATACAAATGGCTAAAAAACACATGAAAAATGCTCAAAATCCCTAACTAGTAGGGAAATGCAAATCAAAACAACAATGAGATACCATCTTACTCTCATAAGACTGGCAGTTATCAAAAAAACCAGAAGACTACAATTGTTGGAGAGGATGTGGAGGAATGGGAACACTCATCCACTGCTGATGGGAATGCAGAAGGATCCAGCCATTCTGGAGGACAGTTTGGCAGTTTCTCAAAAAACTAGCTATAGATTTGCTATATGACCCAGCAATTCCACTGCTAGGTATATACCCAGAAGATTTGAAAACAAGGACACAAACTGATATATGCACACCAATGTTCATGGCTGCACTATTCACTATTGCCAAAAGTTGGAATCAACCCAAATGCCCATCAATAGATGAATGGATAAATAAAATGTGGTATATACATACAATGGAATACTACTCAGCTATAAGAACAAATACAGTGCAAACACGTGATAACATGGATGAAGGACAAATCACATGTGATAACAAGCATTGAAGGACAAATACTACATGACCTCTCTGATATGAAATAAGTAAATCAAGCTGTCTCAGAGAGCTAGAGACTGGATGATAAACTTTAAGGTAGTTGGGGGGTAGAGGAAGGTTGTGAGCTGACAGCTACTTGGATGAAATCTACGATAAGCAGAAGGTAAGTATTTGTACAGGGAAGGTATAAAATGGGGGCTTAGGGATAACTTAGGGTGGGGCTGCACGGGCTTTAGAGCCCTGGGGATGGGAGAATGGGTCAGATTGCCCAAGAAATTGGGGAGAGGGTGAGGGGAACATTTGATCATGGGAGATTATCAGGTATGTGGTTGAAATTGTGGTGAAGAGAAAACTCTTTAGAGAATGTAATATGGAACGTTGCCTGTTTGGGATGCTTAAGTTGGGGGGGGGGGACATCTGACACAGGGCAAGTTTCTGGGGAGTGTGTAAGTGCTCATTTTGTCATAGTGGATTATATCATTGGGTGGAGACTCATAAAATGAGAGTGAAGGTATACCCACATCCTGGGAAGGAATGATGTTCTCAAATAGAGGGAATTGTAACTCTTGAGGGAATCAGTGGCTCCCAATGGGTTAGGGCAGTCAAGTATGTCAAGCCCTCAACATTTTTGCAAGTATCTCTGAATATCGTCCCTCAAGTTATGAAGATCGATTGTCATGGTGGACCCTGAGTGGAGGGGGAAAGAGGTGTTGAATACATGGAATCAGGGTAACTGTGGGGCAATGGAAGTATTCCACAAGATCATGCCATGATGTATATAGGTCATGTTAAATTACACCAAAAATGTATAAAAGTCTATAGGCTAAAATGTAAACCAT
Organism: Dasypus novemcinctus; assembly: GCF_030445035.2. NCBI lineage: Eukaryota > Metazoa > Chordata > Mammalia > Cingulata > Dasypodidae > Dasypus > Dasypus novemcinctus. Next base: position 29,556,829 of record NC_080678.1, on the reverse strand, counting down.
AATGTAAAACATAAGATAACTAAAAATTTAGAAAATTATATAGTCTAAAAATAAACCATAATGTAAACCTAAATGGAACCATGTTTGAAAGCTATCACTTCAATATCTGGACATTAGCTGCAGCAAATATAATATGAACATGTAAAAAGATCACTATTGGGGAAGGGACAAAGAGTTTGATGTTGGATATGTGGGAGTACCATATATTGTATATGTGAATTACTGTGACCTAAAACTTATGTCAAGAGAAACTTAATAATCAGGGGGGCGGGGTGGAGAAAGAAAGGAGGTAGACACTGAGGAAGAAATGGAAGAAATTGCCTTGTCACTGTACATACAGGACAACACCTGTTGCAGTGATGAAAGGCAAAATGTCAAAAACAAAGCTTTTTCATTTTTCCATCTCTTTGATACCCCAATTTATTTTTCCTGTATTTAATTTTTCTAAATTTCTATGTATTCTATATCTAACCTTTAAACCCATCACTATTTTCCTTTTTCTATTAAGGGAACCTGGCAATATATTGGGCTTCCTTTTTGAAGAAGTTTTGGACTACAGAGCAGTTCAACTATGGCGGGGGAGGAGCACTTGTGTGGGATGTCATTGGTGGGATGCACATGGTTAGGAGGGAGTTCTCCAGGGCATGTATAGAGGGTACATAGAAAGGTGTGTATATTTTCATTATGGTTTCATTTGGAAATGACAGATGAGAGAGTGCTGAATTCCTGACCAGGGGAGCTCTATCACATTCCCCAGTGGAACAACAACAATCCCCCCAAGTACAATGGCACAGACCAATAAAGAAGGATGGTCCAACGATGAGCCCTTGACACTGATGGCTCTGATCATAAGCCTGTGTGCCTGAAATATGAACTAGGCCTATAGTTGTGTGGTGCCTAAGAGTTACCTCCTGAGAGCCTCCCTTTTGCTCAAATATGGCCACTCTCTAAGTCAAACTCAGCATATAGATGCATTACCTTCCCTGCAGTGTGGGACATGACTCCTGGGTATGGAACCCTGGACCTCCTATATGGTAGGCAGAAGCTCTATCCATTGAGCTATATGCTCTTCCCATCCCCTACAATTTTAATACATGAGAAACAGTTAAAAACTTGAGATAGGTTTTGCCAAAATTTATAGTTCCCTTCACTCAAAATATTTTTAAGTAGATAAATAATTATACCTGATTCAAGGTATTTTATCTTCTGAAAGGCCAGAAAACACACTGAGTTAGTTTAGTTTATCATATTAGCCTATACCTTCCCTTGAAGGAGCAAGGCACATTCCTACTACTTGGTGGTTTTAGTGGCGGTGCTGCTGCTGACAGGCTTTTCTGTGCTCAATAGATATATATTATTACACTACAGTCTTTGAACACAGCTTATACGCTCTCTCATAAATAAGGAAATTTACATGGGAAGATGAATTTAGCCAGAATAACATAGCAATGGAGAGAAGAGCCAGGGTTGAAACCCCAGCTAGAGTGGGGACACGGTACTATAAAAATGGCACAGTGGAGGCTCATGAGTAAAGGAGGCTGGTAGGAAAGAGCACAAAAGAGATGAAGAATGATTCCACCAAACTTTGCAGAAAGGAAAGAATACCTGCGCCCCGATTTAAAATGGATTTACTCATGGGTCAGTCAACTTATATAAATGAGGTCTTGTTCCATATCCCAGGGCCCACTATCCATGAGTATCCAACTGCATAAATCTTTGTCAATGTTACAATAAGGCATTTCAACACTGTGCTTCTAAGAAATCAGATTTAATCATAACGTCAACTAATCCATTCATTCATGCACTTGTTTACTCTTTCAAATATCTGAATTCTTAATAAAGATCAGACATTTGGGCCACAGAAATAAATATAGCATCATATTCTGTCCCTGCCCTGGAAGATATCTCATCTCAGCAGGGACAGTAGTTAGTTGGGACAGTAGTCAGCAGGGACAGTAGAGAGTTGTTGCAGACAAACACAGAGACCTGAATCAAACTTACATCATAGCCCACATGTCCCCAAATAGAATTCATTTAAACATCTCTTCTGCACAGGAAAGGCCAGTCCAACAAAACCCACATCTTTGAAAATATTTGTCTGTAAATAAAAGCTCTTAGAAAACTCAGTTTTCTCTTCCACACATTGTTACTGCCAATTGAGTCATTTAGCCATAAAACCCAAGATAGTTTCTTGCTAAGTTGATGATGTTTTAAGCATCAGTTAGTCTCCACAGTCATTTCTCAGCCAAGAAAGAATTATGGCATTACTATAAAAACTGAAAATCTGTGGAATACATTTGATTTTGTTCCTTAAAATAAATTTGCCAATCATTAAAAAGTACTTTTTAACTTACTAAGTGAGGGTGAGGGAAACTACCATAAAAAAAAAAAAACAATGACTTTTTTTTAATAGAAAGATTTCTGTGGTGTTGTTGTTTTTTAAATATACTTACAGCCTTTCAAGTACAATTGAGGTTCACATAATTTTGTGTTACTTCAACTCTAAGTCTGAACCTATGAAATCTGTTTTCACTAGACAACATAGCCCTGACCTCTACTCTTTCTTAAGGAAAAGAGTGAACAATAATGGGTGAATAAACCAAATAAGCCATCTAGTATTAAACTTCAGGGGATGTTTTCACAGTATTTCTCCTGAGAGAAGTCCAGAAGTATGACAATTAAATAAACCTTACCCTTTTGGACACAAAAAAGCATAAGCCCATATATTCATGCACAGTCAGGAGAATATGTATTATATAAATGTAGGCTGACCGATACTTTGCTTTTCTTTTTGTCTCATTTTATGAAGCAAGACAAAGAATAAAATATGATTAGAGTAGACTTACTGATATTCTACTAGAATTGTTGTGACTCTAACAATGGAAGAAATTATATCACTGATGTGGAGACAGCGGCCATTGGAGGTGCCGAAGGCAGGGAGAGGGAAAAGGAGGTGTGATATTGGGGCATTCTGGGGACTTCGAGTTGTCCTCAATGATAATGCGAGATACATGCAGGACATTATATATCTTGCCATAATCCACTGAATGGACTGGTGGAGAGTGTAAGCTACAATGTGAATTATAATCCATGCCGTGTAGCAATACTCCAAAACGTACTTATCAAATGAAATGAATATACCACACTAATGAAAGAAGTTGTTGATGTGGGAGGAGTGGGAGGTGTGGGAAGTGGGGTATATGGGAACCTCTTATATTTTTTAATGTATCATTTTGTGTGACATATGTATCTTTAATAAAAAAGATATCAAATGTCTCATGATGGACAAGATTGTTGCTTTGGGGGGAGGAGTGGGGTGAGGTGGGTGGGGGGTATATGGGGACCTCATAGTTTTGGAATGTAATATTAAAAAAATAAAGACCAAAAAAAAAAAAATGAAAAAAGACACAAAGAGGAGAAGTTGCTTCTTGCATTCAGATTTCTCACCTTCCAAAGTCTTGTTAAAAAGTCAGCTATCTGTTTCATGTCTCCTCTCAACCATTTAATCATTATATTTTTCGAAACTTTTAAGTTACTCCCTAAGAAACAGAAAACAACAAAAAAACCAAAGCAAATTAAATGAAGACTATACGTTAACATGCAAATATGTTTTAGTTTAGTTTTGCCTCACTTAACTCTTATGTTTCATTATTATTAAAAAATGTCAAGTAACAGTTTGCCTGCTAGGAGCATAAATTTTACTCCTGTTTTTCAATCATATTTAAAACCCCTTACTGCATAACTTATGTGTTGCAGCAGCCCTTGATTGTTGTTTTATAAAATTACAAACTATGAACCCCATGGTGGTCTTTTGCTAAATGGCTTTGCATATATTGGCTTTTCAACATTTACAGGGGAAAAAGTATTCAATGTGAAAGGCTTTTTAGATAATTATTCCCTTGTGTGTAACTTTCAGAAGCAAAAATAATAAGGCTTCATTAAAAGAGTGAGTGAGTCCTCCCCCTACTCAGTTGGTGAGATTTTCTTTAATATGGGGGCAGCGTAGACTTCAAACTATTTAAGTCAAATACTCTCTCCTTTATTCCTTACCATAATTGCTCCTTTTTCACTCTTTATTGAGCAATCCACTGATAAGGGGCTATTTGGAAAGAGCTTACTATCTGAAAGTTAGTGTCCTAAAATCTCCTCCTTTCTCCTTTGCTTTACCCCTGGAGTTGGTTTTGTTGTTTTAATAAATTGATCATGTTTATGCAATGTGCTATGGCAGCTAGAGAAATAATTCCCTTTGCAATAGGATATATTTGAGGAATACTCATGGGAGAAATGGAACAACATATTGGGAAAAATAAGAGTTGGGGGCCTTGACATTTTACAAATGGATTTTTAAATAGTTGTGCTTTGTTCAGTAACTTTTCAGAATAATAGATTACAATCATTTTCTGGTAATGATGATCAGGGCCGTTGTGGGGATTTAATAGGGTAATATATGCTTAGAACAGGGTCTGGCCCATGGCAAGTGATCAATAGGGGTTAGATATTCTCTTCTATGAGAATCACCATAAACTTACCAAAGGGAAATGGAATATTATTTGAGTTACCCTGATTGTAGCAGAATCAGAAAAAAAGATAATTTTGATCCTAGAACCAAAGTTATGATCAATCACAAATAACGGGAGATACTTCACACTCGCTATAATGGCTATAATCAAAATACAATAAAACTGTTGGCAAGTATGTGGAGAAACTGAAGCCCATGTACACTGTTAGTAGGATTGTAAAATAGTGCAATGCAATATAAAAAAAATTGGCATTTCCTCAAAATATTGACCCAGCAACTGCATTCTTAGGTTTATATCCAAAACAAGTGAAAACAAATGTCCAACAAAAACAAGTATGTGAATATTCATAGCAGTATTATTCATAATAGGCCAAACTGGAAATAGCCCAATGCCGGTCAACTAAAGAATGGATAAACAAAATGTGATATCTATGCAATTATATATAATTCTGCCATAAAAAGGAATGAAGTATTGATACATTTTATAACCTGAGTGAACTGTGAAAACACTGTCCTAAGTGAAAGACACCTGATATTGTATTATTCCACTGATATGAAATGCCCATAATAGAAAAATTCAGTGACAGAAAAGAGCTGTGGGGTTGGGTGGAAAGTGATTGCTAATTACTCTGGGGTTTCAGTTTGGGGTGATGAAATGTTCTAAAATTAGATAGTGGTGATAGTTGTACCATTCTTCGAATATACTAAAAATCACTGAATTGAACACTTTAAAAGGGATAATTTTATGGTATGTGAATTATATCTCAATAAAGCTATTATTAAAAATTCCTAAAATGTTAATAGAACCAATAATGGGAACCCAAGATATTGTATGACATCATGCACATATGAACCTCAAAAGTATTTCCTCATACACTGTCTGGTGCATCTGAGATCATCTTGCTCCAAAGTCTGCCACAGAGAAGGTATGGCCAACACACCACATGGTTTCTCCAAATAAATACTGACTGGACCTCCAGCAAAGGAATGACAATGGGGAAACAGAGGTATCCTGATGTGTATCAGAGTGGTCTATATGCTTTGCTTCTTGGAACCACTTTCTGGGTCTATGACCTAGCTGGAGAAAGTAGCTAATTCTGAGGAAGGAAGGGAGGGAAAGTGGGAAGAAAGGACGAAGAAAAAGAAAGGCAGGGGAAAGCGAGGCAGCACAGGCAGGCAGGTAACTGTTGTATGCATTTATGCAGTGGCAACAGCCACCTTCTTCATTTTTCCTTCTAGCTTTAGCCCTCAGTGCAAGAGAAATGGAGGAGGAATTTTTTCTTTCATTCTCACCTATTATTACTTCCATTGCCATCTCCCTCCTGGTGTCACCTCTTAAATTCCAGAGCGTATTTCTTTTATGCTATCTGAAATATAACACTATGGACATTCAGGCCTGCCTCCTCGGACAGTGCCTTTCCTATCACCCTGTCACAGTTTATTTACTCCATGTCTTTTTTTATAAACCTTTTCTTTTTACTGGAGAAGGTGCAGGTTTACAGGAAAATCATGCATATAATACAGCATTCCCATATACCCCCTATTATTTACACCTTGCATTACTGTGGAACATCTGTTGCTATTGAGGAAAAAACTTTTTTATAATTGTACTATTAACTAGTTATTATTCTGGAGACAATCCCTCAGCTAAGATAGGCTTACTGCAAAGCATGGAGATTTTATCTCTGTGCATTCAATTTAATGCTACAAGGACCCAAACACTAATAAAAACAGTAAGGAGAACAAACATCTATTCTACATTTATCACATGCCAGATAAGGCTCTAAGGGATTCCTCTTTATTACTCATTTAATTCTCAAAAAAGACAGATGAGCTGGGCACTATTTTAATCTCCATTTCATAGATGAGAAAGCTGAGGCTTACGGATGTGAAAGACCAAGATCACACAACGGTAGAGCCAAGATTGGAACTCATATGTTCTGATTCTAGAATCTGAGCTTTAAACCACTAAACTACCTGTTCCCTCTCCTGACCACAACTTATCATGAGAGGGCAACTTTGAAAAACTGTTAATGCCAGGAATATTCTCTTGATCAATTATAGAAAACCTTCTGGAGGATCCAGGTACATGTTAATTTTTTAAAAGACTCCCTAGGTTACAATAATGAGCAACTGGGATTGAGAACTATTGCTCTAAACTGAATTATTTAAAGGAGAAAATTGAGTCATTTATGATTATTTCCATTCTTCTGTCTAAATAAAAACAAAGTCTCAGTTTGGAGCAATTAAGTTGACCTAAATTTTAATGGCATTCTTTCTTTTCATTGTATTTATTTTTATAGTCATCTTCTCTGTACACCCAGGGATTATATATTTGTGTGTGTGCATGTGTTTATTCCAGATGGAACATGGATAAGGTAAATATTGTAAAGGTAATGTCTAATTGAGAGAACTAAACTAAGCTGTTTTATTCTTTACTGTAGTGGAAAAAGAACAACAACATCAATGCCTTGAACCCACTCATGGATGTGCCTCCAATTCTCAACAAGCTCCTTTGCACATCTGGGCATCAGATTTTAATACTAAGTATCTCTAAAATGAAACCACTCTAGCTCCCTCTCCAGTAAAGCCTCCTGTTCAGCTGGTTCAACACCATTTGAGATATAGAGTAAGTGCCCAATTAATAGACAACTGAAGAAATAGGAAAGAGAGAGACAAAGAAAAGGAAGGTGGGAAGCCTGGAAAGAAGGAAAGAAGGAAGGGGGCGAGGGTAAAGAGGGAAGAGAGAAGGATAATGGTAAATACTTTCTGAAAAAGTTGCCTTTCACAGAAAAAAAAAAATCTGTTTTTCCCAAGGACAGTATAATAGTCCATCAAAATGTATATTTATGTATAATTTCAGGGACCAAGGATTGGTAAGTGAGGAAATAATTGGAGAAGAGCTTCCTAATAGCCCTTACATGGAACTGGAGTTAAGGACTTGCCTTGTCCAGGAATAATCATTTCCCTGCTTTCTCCCCCTCCGAGCACATTCTCTATTTCTGATTTCATTGTTGACCTGCATTAGAGTGGCCCTGGTGGCTATCATGATCCTGATAATCCAGGACTCACCTCTCTCCCTTTTAGTAGCCAATACTTTGATGTAGCAAGGATCTGGGTCACTAGAAACAGAAAACGTGTCTGGGGTGAGTGAGCTGAAGTCTCCAGCAGACCTGCAGCCAAGTCCTACTTCCTAACCCCAGCAAGGCTCCAGGATCATAGACAGGATTACTGGAGACCTGTGCTATTCTCTTCCCAGGCCCCAGAAGATATATTACAGCAGGAGAGGTTCCCTGAGGGTATGTTTAGTGGGCTCACAGGTGGCCCAAATGGCCTTGTGGAAGCAGAGAGATAGAAGGTTGGAGGCTGTTGTAACCCCACACAAAGACTAAAAAGGGTGGGAAACTGCGGTCACCCCTCGGGCTGAAGTGTGGTTTGCTGGCCTGGTGAGGGGAGCGGCCGCGGTAGGCCTAATTCCGCTGCCCCCATAATAGGGTGGTTGGTTGGGCCCACCGCCACCCCTGAGGGAAGCTCGGCATGGGCGCAGAGTGCCCTCGGGTCTCCCCTTCTCGGCAGCCATGCTTCCGCGGCCGCCCCACCTCCCGGATGGCGCCACACGATGCCTGTGGGGCGGCACCCTTCTTCTTCTTTCTCCCTGCGCAGGCGCAGGGCGGAAAATTCCAGTCTGCCCTTTTCCCCTCCCCTGACAGCAGCAACAGCCAGGCGTGGGTGGAAAAATCTAGTCTGCCCTTTTCCCTCCCCCGGACAGCAGCAACAGCCAGGCGTGGGCGGGAAACTCCAGTCTGCCCTCTACCCCAGCAACAGCAGCCACCAATCACTAAACCCTGCCACTTCCCCCAGCAACAGCAACAGCCAATCCCTAATCACCACCCCTCCCCCATCCAGTACCACCCACTGACCTTTCTCCGGCAACCAATCAGAACAGGGTGTGGCTTCGACCAATCAGCCTTTCCCGGCCCCTATAAAACTGTTGCCTCTCCCTCAATAAAGTGGACTTGCGTGTTTACCTTGTCTCCGCGGTAGTTTTTCTGCCGTGCGCCCTCCAGTCCTGAGAGCCCCCGACAAGGGCCTGGCCTCCCTTGTCCCCAGTTCGTCACCTGCTTCTCCGGGTGACCCCTTTGTCTCCGGCTTCGCCGGACGACCCCGTCAGCCGAACCGCACAACCCCTGTGAGACCGACGAGGAAGCCGCCACAGCTGGTGCCCAACGTGGGGCAGTGCAACCCCACCACAGCCTCACTCCATAACCTGGCGCCCCCCCCCTCCTCTCTTCTCACCGTGGGGCTTCTCTCGTGAAACATTGCTGCTACCTGAGCCTTGGCTACCTCATATGATCCACGGCGGTCTGGGAGAATTGCTGGATGGCTTTCTCCTTCCATGTCGGGGGCTTATACCGACCCGCTATGATTAAGAGGAGCCTTGGATTTCTCGGGAGCACGCGCTTGCAAGTCTGAAGTAACCCTCCCACAGCCCTACGCCCTCCTCTCTTCTCACCCCTATCTTTTCGCTCTGCATTGCTGCTCCTGAACCTTGGTGACCTCATACGATCCACGGCGGTCTGGGAGAATCGCTGGATGGCTTTCTCCTTTCATGTCGGGGGCTTATACCGACCCGCTATGATTAAGAGGTGCCAATAAAAAACTCAGGAGGGCGTGCCTGAGCACCTCCACCCCTGCCTTCACCTCTGCCTCCTCCCCTCCGTGCTTGCTCCCCTTTGCCTTGCTCCACTGCTCGTCGTTCCACCCTCCCCTCGTCGGGGCCTTCTCTTGGCCCGCGACCACCGTCGGAGCCCCACCGGCTCCGACCCCTCATCTCACCGCGCACCTCGGCTCCCATCGCCACGCTCTCAAGGTAAGGGCCCCTTTTCTTATCGGCTCCAAAAGGCCATTAGCAATGGGTAACATCCTATCTGCTAAGCAAGCCCCACAAGTTCGGGCCCTCGCCGGTCTCCTAGACACTCACCGGTGTAAGATCTCTTTGAAACAGCTCCAAGTATATTGGGACCTTCTTCTCCCCTTTAATCCGTGGCTTACCACGTGTCAGCTTTGGGACCCGGACACCTGTACTCGCCTTATAGATAGGGTCACTTTTGCTGTGGAGCAGGAAGGTAAAAGATTCCCTCCTGGCTTATTACAGGCAACATGAAGTCCAGAAGAAATCTTGAAGGGTATAATCTATGCTATATAAAAAAGGATTTAAAAGCAGCTATACCAAGAAAGTAAGAATTATGAGTCAACTGTAAATAAATTATATATTTCTGTTAATGTGTTGTAATTGTTCTGTGTTTGTCTGTCTGTTCGTTCAATGTCAACATATATTGTGATACCTCCGGATGGTAAATATAAATTACTAGAAATCTTTAAAAGAGCTCTATTCAAATGGCCAAAAATTAAATAAGCACTTATATTAATACTTAAGTTTATTATATTAATACATAAGTTTAAATGTTAATAAGATATCTACAATTTTTAAAAAAAATTGTAAGTCTTAATTAACAAAATTAACTGTACGTCTTCATAAAAAGTTGTTCTTGCCTAGATTAAAATGAATAACTTATTTTTCTTCACAGGATAATATAAAGAATGTAAAACTTATATGAATATTAAAAAGGTTAAAAGTTTGTAAAAATGCTAACGGAAATGTAATAAGTTTTGCAAAAAGATGTATTTTGTCTCCGCGGTAGTTCTTCTGCCGTGCGCCCTCCAGTCCTGAGAGCCCCCGACAAGGGCCTGGCCTCCCTTGTCCCCAGTTCGTCGCCTGCTTCTCCGGGCGACCCCTTCGTCGCCGGCTTCGCCGGGCGACCCCGTCAGCCGAACCGCGCAACCCCTGTGAGACCGACCCCTCGTCTGCTGCCAGACCGACCCCTCGTCCCAAGCGGGACCGATCCCTCGTCCCAAGCGGGACCGACCCCTCGTCCTGAGCTGGACTGACCCCTTGTTCGCAGCCAGACCCCACCTCTACCGACCGAGCAAACCGTCGCAGGAAACCTCTCAACAGCAGGGGAGCAGTGGCGAGTTGTGAAATTAAATGAATGTATAATCGACAGCAACCAATCGATAGAAAGAGGAAGACAGGAAAGAAGGTCTCCGGCTTGAATGGTCAAGGAAATAATGATGGCACTTTCTGAGATGATGGATCAGAAAGAAGAAGATCTTTAAAGACACTTGCTGTGGGACACATTGAGTCAGAGAATCCTGCAGGACTTTCTGCTGTTGGCCAGCCAGAGCAAAGAGAAATAATGAGTGGTGACAGCTTTTTAAATCAGTTGTTTTCTTTGACATAGCAATGATACATAATTTAAAGCAGGGATGTGGAAGGAGCAACTGGCCTGTTGTACGAAGTGAGGCTGTTTCACAGCACAGCCAGTAAGTTGAAGGGAGGAGAAAGGTAGCTGGAAAATAAAGGAATGCGGCTTTGCATGAATTTCATGCTGGCCAGGAAGGCCCTTGAAACAGTTTTTGGCTAGGTACAGTGGTCTCCTGCAACAAAATGAGTCATTGACCTCTAGTAAATTAGAAGCTGGGTTTCTCTGGGCCAGTGAATTTCAGATTAAAATTTGTATGGTAGAATTTAATAAGTCTTTTTAAGTGCCACGTGGGTTAGTCTGATGATTTGGGGCCCCATGCCAAACTACCTTCCATCTCCAGTCTGCCCTAAATCACACTCTCAGAACAGAGCTCAGCTTTAAAGCCACTTCCAGAGAGGGCCGGGCAATCTCCCCTAAAGTATATGGAATACCTTAAAGGTAGCCTGATGTTTACATGTCAACTTGTCAACTGAGAGTTATATCTAATTGAACATAGGTGGAAAGGCATAGCAATCATCAGGTCTGTGTTACAAGAATGGAAAAGATATGGGGGCAGTTGAGATTGAATAAGAGCTTTAGACCACTTAGAAATTCAAAAGTTGAGTAAACTATAATGGCAGGCACTAAAGCAGCAGCTCTGACCACAGATTGAAGGACAAACAAATGAGAATAGTAAGCAAAGAACAATTGAACATCTACTAGATTTTGTAGTTACAGTTGCGCACACAAAGAAAAGTTCCATCAGCATCAGCATTCTAAAACACCAAGCCTGTGACAAATGCATCACTAATGTTTGTCACAGCCAGACACTGATGACTAAAGTCTGGAACAGAGGAAAATAATGAGCAAATACAAGGTCAAACATTTAATATCAGTGAGATAGTCTGCTTAATTAAAGTCATAATTGACCATTATTAATTTAAAAGGGGTTTTGTGTTTACACAGTTCTATATTAATTTCATACATTTTAATGTTTCACAGCAGGTACCCAATTAGTTTCTACTTATATTGTTAACTCAAAAATATTATATAATTAAATTAACTTTCGTAATACAGTCTAACCAGTTTCCTAATTTGTCAACTTATTTAATATTCTTCTCTCACTCAATTTATCAGTATACTGTATTTTCCTCCCTTCTATATACATATTAACTTGGGTTTCATATTTATTTACAACACATTTTGAAAGGCCTGGCTAATGATGAACTGGGTATTTATCCTTAACTTAAAATTTATGGAACATTACTCAAATTGCCAAATCCTAAATGAAATGTAAAGTATAACTGGTGGACATCAGCTCATGGTGCTTCTATATCTTTATTAAGAGAACAGTCGGGTAGCATTTTACTTTTCTAAACAACAAATATGCACAAGTATAATTATTATTTATTGCCTTTCATCATTATATAAATCTATAAGCAAATCATTCAAGAGTATTGTTGACTGGCTTTCCTTTGAAATTTTATAAGTAAATTCATTATCTCCTATAATATTGTTGCCTTCTCTGTCCTCTTTCTTAAAATATATATATTTCTTTTAAGGATAGGAGAAGGCCAAATATCCTTAGCTTAATGTTAGTAGAAGGCAGAAGGCAGAGGGTCATTACACTCTTGATAAACAAAGAAGCTCAATTTTCAATACTGTTTTGACTTGTACAAGACTCTCCTTAGTAGCATTCTATGTACATCTTTTGAAACTAAACTATCTAATCTCCTTTCATTACCATCATGACAATAAAGTCTAAGAATATTGCAGAGTAACCTGGCTATCACACAAGCATAAAAAATCAATATCATCCAGCATTGAATCTGTGTTTTGGGTTAACTTCAGCTGTCAACCACAAGCCCTTTCAATTCCCTCAATCACTGAGGTCCACCACAAAACTAAGAGGATCTTTCCATCAGAATAATGGATATAATAACCTAGAACTTATTACAAACTCAGATTCCACTCTACTTCATGAATTTTTCAGTATTTACACTTCTGTTTAACATAACAAGATTGATAGCACAATCTTGGAATAGATACCATTCTGTGCTCCCCAGCAACATTTATTCCTCTCACTAATTTTCCATAATACCTAAATTTTATTTTGACTTTTCTTATTCTTATATTGCACTCATTTTTCAAATATTCATATCCTAATATTGTATTTTCCTGGTGACAGCGTTTTCCCGGAAAAGTAATTTGATGATTACATATTGTGGTTTCTCAACAGTTGCAGCCCACTTGACTCAGTTCTGTCCAGCTTTGCCCTCTATCATTCAAGTGCCCTCTGCCTGTTTGCAATGATCTAATAAATGCACTGTCAAAGTGTGCCCAAGGTTGGGACTATAAGACAGAGAGAAAAAAGAGAGAGAAATTGTTCTACCTGACTAATTGAAAGGCCTGCAGGCCACTTTTAAGTTTATCATATCCTCCAGATACAGAGCTTTTCAGAAACCACCAGCCTTCACTGAGAAGGCACAATCCAGTGTAGTTTTGGGTGCTTACTTTTAGTGCCAAATCACACATAATATTAGGTTCCATATTGGTAGAGAGTATAAGAAAGCCAATCTTAAAAACTACCTTTGAATTCGTCAGAAGGCAAATCAAGTTACATTCCCAAGGCCTTTTTTTTGTCCCCCCAGATGTTTTGAAGTGTTCTAATTATCATGAATTGTCCAACATTTGTCTCTCAAATTGGTCCATATTAATCTATCTGCAGCAAATGTCCATAGAGGGAAAGATGATAGGGACAAAGGAAAAAACAATAAGAGACTGAGACAGAGAGACAGGCAAAAGAACAGAAGCTTGCCGAAGACACAAAGATTTTGCAAACAGATACCTTATTCTCCTTTATTTTTTTCTTTCTTCTTTTTCTAGATTGGTTCTTTGGAGAATGTAAGAATTATGGAGACAATGGGATTTGAATCTCAACCTGTCACAGGTTAGTTGTGTGTCTTTAGGCAATTTATTTAAATTCTCTAGTTTCCTGTTCCTCATTATAAAAAGGACATACAAAACACTTTTTCACAGGCTTATTGTGAAAATAAATGTAAAATGCTGAATATATTACCTGGCATATCCAATAAAAAACTCCTGGCATATCCAATAAAAAACTCCAATAAAAAGCCCCACTTCCACTCAACAAATGGACAATGGCATATTTTCCAAATGTAACTCTTCACAGATGCCTTTGTGTAGTGATGGTGGTGGTAGTGAAGCAGCTGATTATCATTTCTTAAGCACTGGGTACTAGAATACTTCAAAATGAATATATTTCCATTTCCAGTCCTTGTCCACTTCTAATCTCTGTTTGACCCATCTTCTCTGTGGCTTCTAAGTCACAGTTCTGGTTTGTTGTCTTCATGAGAGTATCATGCTCTGTCAGAGATGATTTATGGGGGGTGAAAGTGCACCTTCTACAGAGTTAGTTGTCTTCCTTGAATTAAAATAATGAATGATATGGAGATGGACTGTCGAATGGCTTATCACTTTCATGATCTGAACAACACACAACAATCTCCCACTGTTGGCTAACACCACTCCTGCTCTCCTCCAAAATAATAATATGTCCAGATTATTTTTCTAAATGGGCCATCTCACTTTGTCCTCATTTGTGTTCCTAAAAATCATCATGCTATGCAAAATAAAACCACTAAATAAAAACTATAGGATTTGTGAGGAGAGAAAATAATGTTAGGGGCATAGCACTTAAAGACCTCATCAGCAAAATACCATACACATGAAAAAGGTAGCACTGTTTTCCATATATTAAACCATAAGTAAATATATAATGCTCTAATAAATATAGCACTTTACCTTAAAAAGTCCTGAAGTTAGCTTTTGAAGGTAGACATTTGAAGGGTCACAGCCTGGTGGTGTAAAGTGGTGAAAGGAGGGTTACCTGAAATCAGACTTAAAGTTATAACAACATATATGGATGGATATGGCTCATAGCACAGGTGGTGAACCCAGGAAACTGGTAGATGTTTGAGGTATATGAGTGTGTATGTTTTGTATATTCCTATGTGGCTCTGTTCAGCTGGGTAGAGTTTTCTGAGTTCATCTAGTGTTTTCAATAGACAAAGGTGTTCATAAGCAAACACAAAAATTGTGTTATATTCAAATTGTTTCTTAATATATCAATCATATTAAAACCAAACTTGCATGTTCAAAACAAGCATTGCAGAACTGACTATATATTGTGTTCTCAGAATATACACACACACTGTATTTTGGATGTAGGAAGGGGCTGACAAAACATTCCCAAGTAATTCTAATGGTTTTATGCAACTGAACACTACCCTTTTTAAGAAAACCAGTCTTATTTTTCTCAAGTCATAGATAGGATTATTGATTTACTGACTCCAGATTTGATTAAGATTATTTGGTGGGAATCACACAGAGATTAGGGACCAGCTAAATCATAGCATTGTCTATTTGTAGTTTGGAGTTTCCTTATCTAAAGCAAATTTACTTTCCAAATTAGATTTTATTTCAGATTATGTGAAATTTATTCCATTCCCAGATGACACTTGTGTGACAGAAAGGGGGTAAAAGTTTGATGAAAAATACATTAGGGAGTGAGGCGGAACTAGTTTGATCATTATATTTCCTATTAAGTAGTCAAGGTCAGGTTAGCAGCCATGAACTGTTTCATGTAGCCAGAAGCACACCAGGATTCAAGAGTAAAATCTCAAAGTGATCAGCATTCCCTGAGACCACAGGCTTGACCCAGATGTTTTCATCTGAAAATCTCTCTCCCAGAATTATTATAGGAATGTCAGGCTCTTCCTTGAACAGTTACCTTTTTCCTTATTTATCATTTTTGTAATGTTTGTGAATTTTATTATTTTCTAAGTGATGGTAATTTATGCAAATAGCAAAGTACTCAAAGGTTTATCAGCAGCAACAATGACAATGACAAAATCAAAACAAGATGACAGAAGTCTGAATCACTCCAACCCCTTCCCCCCAAACCAATTCTTCATATCATCCTTCTTTCTAATCCCTCAACGGAGATTTGTTAAAAGAAGCCCATACCTAGGTAAAGGTGAGTCTGTCACTAAAGAGAGGGTAAAAGAGGAACAAAAGTGTCTAATGCAGAGTATCTGAAAAAAGCAGCACTGTATCATCTCACCCATAAAATGTACTTGATACACTACAGGATCATTAACTAGATTAAATGAGATAACTATACAATGCGCTTTACACTTCTTAGCACATGGTAACTTCCTTAATAGATGTACCTGTAAATATGAACTAACACATATTTCAACTTTTTTTTTTTTCCCTTTGGAAAGCCTAAAGCCTTTCCTGATACCCCAGGACAAATTCAGACATGTTCACTCTTTTCACTATGTTTCCATAGCACCCTTTATATACCCTTATCATGGTATTATTGAACTGGATAGTAATCATTGAATACCGGTCTGTTTCTTCCATAGACTCAAAGATGCTTGAATGCTGAGAATATATCTCATACATCTCTGTAGACTTAGAGTGCAGCACAGTTCCTGGTGAGAGTAGGAAGGTGATTCAGTGTGTTAAACACATAAATTAACAATTAAATAATATTAAAATTAAGTGGATAAGCCTTGCCTTCTATAGGGGATCAGAGAGGACACAGAGCATCAGGTAAGGCTTCTTGGAGGAGGAGGCACAGTTTGAAGCAGGATTAGAGAATTCATAGTACAGTGGTAGGTGGACAAGAATGCAGGGATAATTTAAGAGACTCTCTTAAAATACTAGAAGAGTCCAGTCACAATTATTGTGGTGGGGGATAGAATCAGGCATTGAAAAGACCACAGATTAAATTTAAACCATTTTTAGGACAAAAGTTATGAAAATTGGTTTAAGGAGTGAATTTAGTCAAAAAGCACATAATATTTAGGAACACATGTATTACTTCTTGAGAAATTTATTTTTGCACTTTGCAGAGCCCAATGGGCAGCCCTAATGAGGAAGCATAACACCATGCTACATCAGTTAAGGCAGACCAATTACCATAATAAATAAATCCCAAAATGTATAATTGCTGAAGATAGAAGAATAGGGCTTGCCTAGATAAAAGTTAAACCCAAAGGGAATAGCATGGGCAGGATTCAGGAAAATGAACAAACTGCCAAGATTACAGAAGAGGAGAGTGGGTGAGTTTTGACAGTGGAAAGTTGAGATGAGAGCAAAAAGAAGGGATTGGGCAGGTCAGAGTAACAGAGGTTAGAACCAGATTTTTGAAGGACCTTGAATGCCATGCTGAAAAACGTGGATGGTTATTTTTTTGTTGTTTGTTTTTGTTAACGGGTGGGAAGGGATATCACGGAAATAGCTAATATTTTTTAAGCATTTACAAAATGAATAGCTTCATTTAAATGATTTTGCTTATAGTATTCCCTTTGTCAGCATAATGTCCCCTTGAGAGGGATATTTTATTATTACCCTATTTCACAAATGGGGAAAAAGAAGTATAGGAAGATTAAAAAACAGCTTAACAAGGTCATACTGCAAGAAGTGACAGATCCAGGATTTAAACCCAGACAGTCTGACTACAGAGCCCAAGTTCTTAACAGCTGCCTATCTATTGCCCTTCACACCTGTGGTGGAGAAATAAATAAATACCTGGGGAGGCAGATGTGGCTCAGATGATTGGGCTCCCATCTACCATATGAGAGGCCCTGGGTTCGATTCCCAAGGCCTCCTGATGAAGGTAAGCTGGCCCACACCGCCGTGGAGAGCTGACAGTGCGTGCCATGAGTGCAAACAACAAGGGGGCTGGGGACAGGGAGTGGGGGCAGTGGGGGAAGAGTAAATAAATTAAAGTACATAAATAAATCTTTAAAAATAAATACCTGGCTGCAGAACTCAGAAACAATATAAACGTCCAGAAGCTTTAAAGTCAACGTAGATAATTAAGATAAGAGAAAATGAAGAGCCTACCAAGGGCTCAGGGTATAGGAAAAAACACATTAGTACTTGTGTGTTAAATTGTACTTTCTACTTGCCCAATTCATAAATACAAGTTGGTTGATTAATATATTTCATAAATCTCAAGCTGCCAAACCCCCAGTTAGAGTACTTTGTAGATCTTTAAATCTGAGTAGACCTGGAAAAATCTGAGTCTGTAGAAAGAGTATGTCTCATGTAAACTCACTGACTAAATATATAACGTGTCTTACCTACTAGATACCACCCTCTTAAATAAAATGCAATCCTCGCTGATGTGACTTCCTCAATTATAATTTTTCTACTTATTGAAGTGTTTGCAAAACTATAGCAATTTTTTATGCTGAAGATCTTCTTCACCTACCTGGCATCTTCCCAAGCCTCAGTGAAAATCATCTATTTGGAGTAATGTTCTAGCTTCTGTGACTGAGAGTTAAATTGCCTTGTCTGTTGTTTTCTAATGCTCTTCTGGCCTTGGGGAAGGCACCTTCCTCAGAGAGCATACGTAGTCCTTGGAGCTAGACCAGCCCTCTCCAAGCATAGCTTTTCCTACTAATATCATTATGTTTGCATTATGACTTTACTCACAGGAAAAAAAAAAAAAAAGCATACATATCCATTTCCAGCTTACCAGGAGATATTATATGGCATCCAAACATAATACAATAGTAAAAATAATTATTATTTGGGAACTTATGATTTCCTCTTCATAAGATAAAAATCACCAGACCAAGGCTAACAAGCCACTTGTTCCTCCTAGCACACATTTCACCACTCCCCATTCCCCTTCCCATTTGTAGATTATTACAGAGATCATCAGAAAGGGGGAAACAAGACATCCATTGGCTGATTAATAAGCTCAACAGGAGTGATCTATTTTCATGGTTAATATCATGAGCCTTTAGGTACTCAAAAACAGAGAGAAGGCATTTGAGAAATAGAGAAGAATTAAACAAAAGTGGTATTTAGCACCAAGGCATCCAGGTTTTCTGTGAGGAAGGTGATTGGAGTTAAAATTCAGTCCACACTCCTTTCACCCAATCCTGTGTCCACAAGTACTTAAGCTGGCAAGAGAGTGACTTTTAAACAATTGAAACAAAGATACTTAAAAACTAGTACAGGCCCTTGGACCAATAGATTAAATTCCAAACTCAATTGCTAAATTGCTGAATTATAAATTAATATACTCACACAGGTGTATGTGAATGTGCACACATATGTGTCTGTGCATGTGGAAATCTATATTAAACATAAAGGATAATTTTATAGATATATACTAAAGGGTCATCTAAAACAGCCTCAGAAAAAGCAGTAGTTAGAATAGCTCCATCATTCCTTCTTGTGTCTACTTCTCTCATTCATTCATCTCTCCCACCAGAGACTAGCACAGGTACAAAACATAAACATGACAAGCACTCCCAAGTTTTAAAGCCTACAGCTGCCTTCCAGAGAGAGAAACATCTCATGTTCTTTTTCCATACTCTGTCTCAAAACCTCAGGGAAGAGAGTCATGAGCTAAATTTGGATTTTGTCCTTTAGTAGACACTGTTGGCACCTGCTCAGATCCTTTCAACAGAAAAGGAACACCTATCCCACAATTCCTGAGAATGTTGACTGCTAATGTCTCACAGCATTCCCCTAATCCTAAGAATTGTCCTCAACAAAACTCTTGTCTGTGAGGTAATGCTTTGTCAACAAGGAGGCCTACAGACAAATACTGACTGACGTGGATGAACAAAAGTTGACTTCATCAACCTCCAGACTGTTGCAACAGTGCAGCAAAATTTATGCCCGAGTTTCTTATGAGTTCAGGTTATAGTTTTGTAGGATGTGAGGAGGATTGTACAAACAGATCATTTTCTTCACTAAATTCCAAGCTTCTTCAGTATTTCTATAATAATTATTAGTAGTAATCACATTTATAATTAACAATTATCTTTCTCCCATCCCTTAATCACATAGCACAATGTTGTAAAAGCATTTCACACAAAGGAACATTGAATAACCCCATAGCAAGCACAATGGCTGAGTAGCAAGTGTATTGACTTTTATGAGAGGCACATGGGGTCCCAGGTGCTGAATGATATGCTAAGGAATTATATCGAGGTTAAAGATGGAAAAATGTAGTATTTGTAATTTTAAGGACAGTGCTTTGTCACCATAAAGTACTGTACTATCATAAAGTTTAGATTACAAACACGATAATCCCATCCCTCCTCTTCCATAGTTAAAGAATTTTATACAAGAAAATGAAGTTCAGATGATTTGGAGAGAGAATTTTTTTAAAGGACGAAGGAAGATCTTGCTTCAACACAGATTTACATTGCTGAGAGTTGTTGACTTAGGCATTGAAAACGATTAGCATAGAAATTCATTAAGTGAAGTCATGAACATGTTTAATTTCTGAAAAGTAAAAATTTTAAGATATTTTTAAAAGGTACAGCAACTTCAATCTGCATTACAAAAGCCTACCAGAAAAGAGTCCCTAGAAGGAGCCTTCTTTAGTTAACTAATTGTGAAGACTTGTCATTACCATATTTATTGTTAGGATAAAAACAATATTTCCAGTGTGACTAAAAAGATCTTGATTGTTTAAGTAATATAAATTATCAGCTTTATACTTGTCTAAATCATCATTTCTGGCATTTAATCTTGACAATACTTTCTCACATTTGTGTAGGACTTGAAAATTTAAATGCAAATTCTCAAAGGTCTTCCAGAGCAACCAAGTTGGAGTGGTCCTCTTCATTCACCCAGCTAAAAATCCAGGACACCAGGCAAGCATAGGAAGACTCTATGAGGTGGAAAGGAAATGGACTGCCTAGGAAACTTGGAACTTGAGGAACAACAGGGTAGTGAGTCCCTTAGCTTCCTTACTTTCTCCCATATATCCTCAACAGGGAGCCACAAAAGCCTCCAAACCCAGAACCACCAGCAGGCGCAGAAAAAGAAAGAAGAAAAACAGAAGAAAAGAACTCTAAGAAAATCTTGTTTCCTCAATCAACAGACCAAAATATGGGTGGCCTAAGGGGAAAACTATTTTTGACAATATCCAGCTGTAGCAGTTTGATATTGTTTATGGATTTCAAAAATAGATATTGGATTGTTTGCAAACTAGTCTGTTCCTCTGGGCATATTAGATTGCATTGAAATCAGAGGTTTTACTTTTACTTGATTAAATAATGATTAAGGCTTTGATTGGGTCATGTTAGTTGGACATTGAGTGCCGACCCCATTGGTGGGTGGGGACTCACAGAGAAACTGCACTGCAGAGAAGGGAGGTTGGAGTTTTGGATGCCGGAACTCTGGGAAGTAAACACACAGAGAAGCTGATACATGAGGAAAGAGAGAAGACT
This sequence comes from Dasypus novemcinctus, assembly GCF_030445035.2. Lineage (NCBI taxonomy): Eukaryota > Metazoa > Chordata > Mammalia > Cingulata > Dasypodidae > Dasypus > Dasypus novemcinctus. The sequence goes on along the minus strand of NC_080678.1, from coordinate 29,535,701 downwards.
CCATTAGACATGGCAGAGGCCCAGGGAAGAGAGACAAGCCATTCACCTGATAGTCTACAGCTGACCTTGTGGAGAGAGCAGAGCCACTAAGCCTGGAGAGAAATGAGAAACAGGAGAGAGACTAGAGTTATCCCAGCCTACAGCTGATATTGGAAGAAGCTGGGACTTGAAGCCTTAAGAGGAAGAGAAAGGCTGCACTCTTGCAGACATCAGCAGCCATCTTGCTCCAACATGTGGCAACAGACTGGTGAGGTAAGTAACTTATACGTATTGGCCTGGTAACTGTAAGCATCTATCCCAAATAAATACCATTCATAAAAGCCAACAGATTTCTGGTACTTTGCATCAGCATCCCATTGGTTGACTAATACACCAACCTATTCCTGTCAACCACCAGGAGAACAACCATACACACACAGCACTTCCAGAGTTTTGATGGGTCCAAGTGAGGGCCTGCTCTTCTACTCACCTCCACATCAGTTCTCCCTGGATGAAGGCAGTGGTGCTCTGAATCCTCTCTCTGGTGGTATCTGTGGTACTGGTTGGGAGCTGACCTTCAAACCCCCACTCATGGGAAGCAGGCAATGTTTTAATTCCCATGCTGTAGTAGTGTCACTGGAGTAGAGTGGGGAACTTATCTTCCATTCCTTTCCTATTAGAAACAGGAAACACTCTGGCTCTCCAACCAGGGTAGTATAGTTGGCATTCAAGTGGGTGGAGGTAGGGCTAGTTGACACTTCATTTGCCCCTCTCCCCTCATCCAGCACCAGTGAGGTTCAATGGGGAGCCCAATTTCAGTCCCCAAGTTGAAGCAAAAAAAGTGCTGAGTCAGTCCTCTCTTCCCCTTCTCCCGGGTGTCAGCTGGACCTAGTGTGGGACTGATCTTGGTGCCTTACTTTTGCCACTGAGGTGTCACAAAATTGCCAATTATCTTGAAACAAATGAATAAATAGGAAATCTCAGCAAAGAAATAGAAATTATAAAATCAAATGGAAATTTTTGAACTGAAAAATACAATAACCAAAATAAGAAAAAAATTAATTGGTGGATGGGTGAAACAGTAGAGTGACAATGATAGAGGGTAAAATTAGTGAACTTGAGGCCAGATTGATAGAATTCTCTCAATCTGATCAATAGAAAAAATAGACTGAAAAAGAATTAACAGAGTCGAAGTGACCGGTAGGACAGTAAAATAAGTTACCATATTCATATCTCTGGACTCTCAGCACAAGAGGAGTGTGAGTGTGGGACTGAAGACATATTAGAAGAAATAACAGTTGAAAACTTCCAAATATGGTGAAAGATATAAACCCACAAGAAGCTGAATGAATCCTAAATAGAATAAATCCAAATATTATAATTAAACTTCTGAAAACTAAAGACAAGGACAAAATCTTGAAAGTGGTCAGAGAAAAACAAGACATTACTTACAGGAAGAATCAGTCCAATGACAGTGAATTTCTCATCTGAAACCAAGGAGACCAGAAGAAAGTAACAAATTATTTTTCAGGTACTGAAAGAAAAGAACAATCAATGGAGGTTCTATATCCCATAAAAATATCCTTCTGAAATGAAGGGAAAGTAAAGAAATTCTCAAAGAATGTGTTGCTAGCAAAATTACCCTTAACAGAAAAAGGCATGGAACTTCAAAAAGGAAAGAAGTTCTGAAAGGATAAATGTAGGGGTAAATGAAATAGTGTCACCTACTTCTCATGAGAGTCTGAGATCATATGGAATGGTTGAAGCTAAAATTATAAAATCATCTGATGTGGTGTGCAATATTGGAAGAGAGAATACATAGACTTGTTTATATTTCAACCTGGGGAGAGTAAAGGGGCCCAAATGAAAGTAAAGTTTCTACACTTTTTTCAAAGTAGTATAAGTATATTCTTATTTAAACCTTGTATGGCCTTATTACTGAAGTAAAGCAGAAATTATTAACCACTTCCCTATGTGAATAAAGTGAAACTTAAAGATGTTTTATGACTTGCACAAGGTCACAAAGCCAGTGAGTAGTAGAATGAGAGCAGAATTCAATACACTCTAGTTTATTCACGTGTAGAACTGGCTACTTTTCTGAATTGCCAGCAATTCTACATCAGTGGGATCTGAATAATAAAGGGCTCATTCTAGATTTTTTGCTGTTTTGTTTTGTTTTATAAAAATAATCAGCTTTCTGGGAAAGGTAGAAATATTTTGAAACAAGATTTTGATAATGCTTATACAACTTTAAATTTACTAAAACTCACCAAACCTTACAATTAAAATAAGTGAATTTTATGGTATATAAATTACAACTTAGTTTTGCTGTTTAAAGAGAGAATTACTCTGACATGCCAATAAAATAAAAATTGCAAGGGCCAAAACAAATCTTTTCTGTATTAATTGCTGTAGTTCATAGAGATAGCTAGAAATAGGGGAAGCCTAACTCTATTGATTTTTGCTGGGCTTGTCTGCGCTGCCAATTTTTAAAAAATTTATTGACCTGTTTCAATTGGAAAGGAAATGAACATACACTCATATTTTCATTTAAAAACATAATAGTGGATTTTTTTGCCATCTATCTAGAAAGAGCAGAAAATTGGATCCAAATCGATTTTTTGAAATTTTGCCCCAGAATCCTTCCTTTCCCATCATTGTGTCTGCATTATTCTTGCAGAGGATTGTTTATGAAGGAAATTATATTCACCATTTGCATAAATCAATAATTTTAGGGGGTGACAGTCCAGGTCCAATGAACTCCTTTAATAATAAGGGTAGAAAGAGATTATTGCATTGTGTTTGTAGCTCATTAGAATTCTTATGTTGAACACTACCTTTAGTTACTTTATTTAATGTCAATAAAACAGTACCAAAACATATTTCATGAAGTGTAATGGGAGGCCTAGACATCCATGACTTCCTGGTTATCAGGAGGTTCATTCAAGAGATGTTTTGACTTCACATCTATAGCTCCTCACTCCTGCTTTTCACAGTTTTGTCTCCACTTGGCACTATTCACCAAAAATTTACAGACCCAAGCACACACACAGAAAACATTAAACCTGATGCATGTTGTCATCTACATAATGCCAAAATCTAGACACAAGTATTAAATATGCAATTAGGGCTGTTAAAGTAAGAAAACAAACAACATGTGCAAGTTTAGGAGCTGCTCTTTCTGATTCTAGGCCCTTAATCACCTGGTGCCTGGCAGCTGATATGGGAGGAGAGCTACATCCTGTTGCTGTGTAGGCCTTGTGCTTCTAAGGGACTGGGACTCAACCCTTCTGGAAGACAAGTCACCTCTACCCTGGGGAGAATGGTAAAATATTTCTCTGGCTTTGGGCTACATCTTTGGATGTTCAAGAAGTTTCTGGTCATCTCTGACATGGAAGAGCAGAGTAGAGAGCTCTTTGCATCTTTAAGGATCATGAAACTATGTGGCCCTCTCTCTCTCATGTACCTCTGGCTAGTGTGGAATTTGGGGCAGGAAAATAATTCTGTTTCTTAGCTCTAGGATTACAAACTTTAGTGTCTACCAATATTTTCAACCCATTTAGTAATTACAAGCATGGACTTCTGAGTAAGACAGACTTGGGTATAAATGCTGACTTTGTCACCTATAGCTGTGTGACCACAGATAAGTTATTTAAACTCTTTCATTCTCAACTTAAGTGGAAACATTGACTACTTACTTTACAGCTCTATTGAGAGGAATAAATGAAGTAACTTACATGTAAACTGTAATAGACATCCATCTATACATCTCTGTGCACATGTATAAAAATGTCTGCAAGAAAAATTGCTGAAAGTTGCACATTTTAAAAGTTGATGGATTCCAAGTGATGAAGCAGGGGATAAAGCCCTAATTTCTGGATCCTAATTCTTCTACTGTCTCAATTTATGTTAAATACTCACTTTCATATCATGACCCATAGTAGGGGCAGAATAAATATTTGTCTGAGGACTAATTCTAACCAATGGCACATCCTGATGTGTGGTTATATTAGCCAAGGGAACTTTTTGTTGCAAGTAACATAAATGTCAATTTTAAAAGTCTGTGCTAATAAAAGAATTGATTAGGTTATTATATTAAAAATCCAAGGATGTATCTGGCAGCAGGCACAGTTTGATGTAGAGACTCAGATTTTATTACAAGCAGTAGCTTGCTCTGTCTCTGTCTCTCTGTATCTATCAATCATCTATCTATCTATAGATAGATCTATCTATCATCCATCTATCTACAATCATTATCTATCTCCCTACCTCTTTCTCTGGGACCTAATTTGCCCTATCATTTCCTGTTGTAGACAGGCTCTCTCCACATAGTGGAGATTATGATTGCTGGAAACCCCAAACCTGCACCTCTACAGTTCACAAGGCAAATGCCTTCCCCACTAACTCTAGCAGAAAGGTCTTGAGCCATGTGATCATCACAGAAGCAATCACTGTCTCTGAGGATGGGTGGACAGGAGATGCCTCTATAGTAGATCCAAGATGGGTTGCAGTCCAGTCTCATCCCAAAGTGGGGTGTCCAGGCCACTCAATTAGAGCTCCACCAAAATAATATGACTTAAGGGAGCAGGTATCCCAAAGAAAGGAGAAAAAAGTGAGTGGGAAAACTAGTTAGGCAGTAAATAGGTGGTTCTAGAAGTCACCTTGCCTTGAGCAGTGGACAAGTCTTCCACAACCTAGTTGTTCTGTTCAGTTGAAAAGTAACCCACATTCTACCCACACATGAGCTGCCACACATAGTGGAAAATACTTTTATGAATAAAAAGCCTCCATTATTTTCATCCATTTAAAGCCTGTGCCCTATAGAATTAATATGATGCATCAGATTAAATTCACTCTAATGCTCTGGTTGATAAAAAGTGGTGTTTTCACTGTTCTCCAGCACTAGGATTGTAATGAGATTCAACTCTATGCCAACAGAAAGAGAGAAACAAAAAAGGCTCTTCCTGAAGGAGACACAGGCCTGTGGGGGGTTATCATTTGGTTGGCCTGCAGTGTAATTCGCTGCTGCAGATGCTCATTGAGCAGCATCCTGAAGAGGTGGCCACTAGCAGGACCACTTTTAGAGAGGCAGGACTGAGGCTGTAGAAGTAGTCATCCATTCGTTTTGCCACCTGGACATCTGACTGCTCCCAGGGATTGATTCCAAGCTTCTTCTTTTAGAGCTAAGCTCATCCATGACAAGGATTCAGAGATATGGGCAGAGGGTCATAGACCTAGAAAATGCCAGTGGTGAGAAGGGCCTTATATGGAACTATGTCACTTTATGAAGAAGGAAATTGAGACCCAAGGCAAATACATATCTGCTGAAGTTAGCCTTACACAAACAAAAATATATCTTCATTTCATTTTCCTTTTACATCTTCTGTTGGAGATGTACTTGTTACGAAATTCAATTCATTTTAATTTTTTCCTAAACCCCGGGGGAATAAATCCTTACAAGGAAATCGCTCCTTTCTCATTGGAACATATTAATGTTTACTTTAATGTCCTTTTATGCTTTTTTAAATTTCTTAAACTGTTGAGGTAAAATTACTTTTATATACTTTGTTCAGGACAAAATTCTGAGAAGAGCAAAAGCAGCCAGGTGCCTGGTATAGAGTAGCCTACTCTCACTCAAGTTTATATTGCAAGGGAGTAGGCGAATGAGAATCTACTGTCGTCCAGATACTATGTAAAGATCTGTCAAATATTCTCCATCTTACACAATTCTATGAATAAGGCATCCTTAGGACCATTTCACAGATGAAGCAACTGTCATCCATACAGTGTAAGGAAATAGTTCAAAATAACTTAGCAAGTAAATAATGAAGCAGAGATTTAAACCCAAGTGTGCCTACTGCCATTTCAAGCTCTCAACTCCTAGATTTCACCTTCAAGGCACTACTTTAGGAACCCTGCCTACTGCAATGCTGGTTTTTTGGATCAGAAGTAGGTATAATCTAGTGTCTCATAAATGAAAACAGTTGGATTTCTCCCACAATATAAACAAATAGGGACTAAAAACATGCCACTCTCTCCAATATTGCATATTTTGAACAACTTTTTACATAAATTTCATTAATAGTCTTTGAGGAAAATAGGACAGAATTTTTTAAAATTTCTCTCCCCTTCCCCACTCTCCCTACATGGGGGATGCCCCTGCGTGGCACAGCACTCCTTGCGTGCATCAACACTGCACATGAGCCAGCTCATCACATAGGTCAGGAGGTCCTGGGTTTGAACCTTGGACATCCCATGTGGTAGGCAGATGCCCTATCCGTTGAGCCAACTCTGCTTCCCAGAACAGATTTTAATATCCTAATTTTGCAAATGGGAAAGCAGCAAGCCCAAGATGACAGAGGGGCCAGCCTAGAAACCAGACACTCTGCTTCCAAATCTAGAGCTCTACTCACCACATTATGGTACTCAGAGATGTGAAAAGAGGAAACTCCATTATTGAGGCATTAGTAATTTTTTATTTCCTGAGGAAATTAAATTTTCTTCTCCACTCAGCATAAGTGGATGTGAGGTCAAACGTTTAATCAGACCCCAGTCCCAGGAGCAGTTGACACATCTAGAAACTTAGCCTTTTCTCCCTTTTGCTCTCAATCCCTGCTGCTCCAAAAAACCACAGCAGGACCATTTCATTGGAAAATCTCCCCCACAGGTAAAGAGTTAACTTTGGCAGAAGTTCTGGTGGCCTCACATGGGGAGCTGGCTCTCACACTTGGCTGCCTCTAGCTGCTCTATAGGCATAAGTGGATAAGGGAGAGCTTCCCATTGTGCCTCATTCGAGCATTGATCTGCTTCCTGTCTGCAAGCCTAAACTCTAGGCACTCTCTGGGCCTATCCTAGGACATGAATTCATCCTTTAAATAAATAACCTAACCTTTGAAAAGTTTTACCAAGTTCTGCCACATCCATCATCTAATTAAATTCTGAACCCAAACCAATGAGTGCATTTCTTCATATGAGGAAACTGTGGCTAATCATGGAGATACTGAGATGATAGATGTGCGTTTCTTGAACCATGCCCTTTTTCCAACATCATCCCTTTACTTAATGACCTTAGACTACCTATCTAAAACTTGGTGGTGGGAATTTCCCCAATCAAACATGCAGAGACCTTGCCTCTCAGTATGGCAGGCATCCAATCAGCAAGCAGCTCTTACTTTCTATATGCCATCCCTTGCATGATGGAAACACCTCACAGAGGAGCAGAGACCAGACCACTCAGACATATGCCGGCTTTCTCTTCTGGGGAGAGGAGGTGCCAGGCTTTGATCCGATGCTCAGTGAACTCAATGTGCACTCCTTTCTAGAATTGCATTTTCATCTTCTTCTCCATATCTTCAGTGACTTCATCACAACCCCCAAACTGCCCTTCTTTATGTTCTTAAAAAGTTTCTCTTTAGTTCATCCAATTTATTCCAAAACTCTTTCAAAGATTTTTAATTTGTTTCTTTAGAGAGAGAAGCTGGGACATGAGAAACAATGTAGTAGGGTGATAGCAGAGAAGATTTGGATTTGTTGCTTTGCTCAATATATGCAACTGGCTCTCGCATGTAACTTAACAGGGCCTATTTGTAACACTAACTTTTCCAAGGAACTTCCTTGCCCATTTATCTGCCTTTGACCCACTAGTCTTTCATCATTTCTATTACTTTGCAGTCTCTAACTCCATTCCTTAGCTCACTATAATTGCTTCTAGACCTTTACTTCATTAAAAAGCCAAACTCCTCTCTAGCTTGGTGAATACTTTGCCCATCTCAACTCTGCACTGGTGACCCTCTTTTGTCTGTGTGTTGTCATCCTTACTATTCCATCCCAATAGTTTTATATAAAATATTCTTTTAGTAAGACCTGATGCGACAACACCCTAATATCTAGCTTCCAAACAAGGGAGGGACAAGCCATACAATTCTTGAAGTTTCTGTCTCCCAGTGGATCATATTTTCATCTATACAATGAGAAGTTTTAACTAGATTATCAAAAGAAAGGAAGAAAGAAAGAAAGGAGGGAGGGAGGGAGGGAGGGAAGAAATTAGAAAGGAAGGAGGAAGGAAAAAAAAGGATTGTTTTCATAAATACAAGATGAATGATCAGAATTTTAGAAGTGGAATATACTATAGGGAAAATAAAACCCATTGTCTTCAATTTTACCAATGGAAAAACTATTATGTCAATAGAACTTAAATGTTATATGCCAAGGACACCAATTGAGAATCAGAAGAATAAAGTTACAAAAAATCACTAGGATAAAGTTTGTATATATAATTGTACATGCACACATATAATTTTTTTAAGACGTCAACCTAACGTCAGGTTGAGAACCTTACAATTTAGATTGTAGATCAAGATTCAATGCAAATGGTGTTTGTGCCACACACTTGGTACTTAATTTAAGAAAATCATGCTTAAATGTTATATAATTATCTTGAATTTTCTCTAATTTTTTCATGTATATTAAACTAGTCTATTTCACTATGGTCTTTAATGACTGTAATTGCAATAAATATGTAGGAAAAAAAGACTGGAAAAGAATTGTGAGCATCTAAGTCAAATTAAATTAATAATCAAGTGATGGTGTAGTTCTCATTTTGCTTTAAATTCATTCATTACCACAAAGTTAAAACATTTTATATAAACTCATTTGCCAATCATTAAAATGATCATTTATCAAACCGAGTATTCTAATTTTTACTGTGGATAATATGATCCCAATACTCAGGAGATTAGATGATGCAAGCTCAGCTTCTTATCCTGAGATACTCAAATTGAAGGAATATCTGGTTAACTTTTATATTAAATTGATAAAGTGCAACCTAGAGAAAAAAAGAGATGCCTCTCTGCTTGGGTGATAAATGACTGTGCATCTAAAATGTTATTACAATTTCACTGAATCATGAAACATAGCTAATACAATTAATCATGAAAACATACCAAATCTGCTGAAGAGAGGTAAAGAAAAAAAAATTGGGCTCAGCAATATTACAAAAGTAATAAAAGGGTGTTTAAAATGTTGCTTCAAACTTAAGTGTTTTAGGTCACTTCATATTCTTATTTAATCTAGCCTTATACTCCACAATAAGAATATACAATTTAATTCATCAGGGTAGAAAGACTTAGGCCAACAATTGCAGAAAGCATCTAGAAGACAAATAAATGAGAATAGATGAACACATCAGAAAACTTTCAAATAGACTCATGGATTTATTTTTCAATAACAAGAGCCAGAAGATGCTGAATCTTCAGGCACCATCAGTGAAGAAGTTGTCCAAATAATTAATGAGACAAAGTCTAAGTCTTGGTATAATTCTTGGTACTGCAGAATTCAGTTATAAAAATCTACAGATGCCTTAGGTCTCATTGCAGTAATGAGCTCAGTGTAATCATCATACAGGGAAAACTTCAAGATGTTTGATATGAACAAGAATGAGTAAGAATTTAATTAACCCAGAGCCCAATTGCAACTAGATAATTCAAATTCGGAAAGATTTATGTCAATCCAAGGCTGGGATGTTAAGGAAAACGTGCTCTTAGTCTGAGTTGAAACATCCATTTTATTGGATGGTTTGGGGAAAAATCATGGATTCAAAATGTGTTATATTTATCAGAATTTTAAATAACAAAAACTCAACCCACAATAGCTTATTAAACAAGTGAAACAAATGGCAAAAAGAGAATTTATTTAATGGCCAACAAAGTTGGGAAGTCCAAGGAAAGGCCGGAGATAGATCTTCAGTCACACCTTAATTCAGACACTGAAATAATATCATGAGAGCTACATTTCCCTTTTCATTGCTGAGATGGATGACTTACCTTGTCCAAAACAGAAAAAAACTTAAATCTTTTGTAGAAGCCAGTAGAAGATAGTGTTTGATTAGATAATATTTATAGTTCTTTCTCATGAAAGGTTATCTAAGAATAAAGCCAGGGAGTGGATGTGGCTCAAGTGGTTGAGCTCTGGCTTCCCACATGAGAGGTCTGGAGTTCAATCTCCTACCACAGTACCTCAAAAAAAAAAGAATAAAGCCTACTATTAGCACAATGATCCCTTTGCCTAATACTCCTGAAAGTCTAATGCTCAGTAATTATTTGCCCAACAGCAATCAGTAAGCTCTTCAGCTGACCACAAGGCCAATGAAACCTAAGGACATTATCAAGTGGGTAGTATAAACAAAACAAAAGTTACCCACCATAAGAATTCAGAATGTGATAAAATGTTGACCTGACTATGGCCCTCTAAAGATAAGGTAGCCTATATGTATATGTATTGAGACCAATTTACTTACTCACTAGGAATAAATCAGCAAAATTTTCTGTTGGTCCCAGAGAAAGGGGATCTATATCAAGTGTAGCCAGCAAGAAGAACATTTATTTTCCCCAAGCAGGCTGATAGTCATTTGGGGTCCTAAGGAGATTTTAGATATCACTGACACTGAAGTCAAAGAATGTATTCAAACTCATTGAATGCAGACTTCTGGAAATTGTAGTTGGATGCACAGCTACACATGCTCAGGGACTAAAGGAGTTGTTGAGGGAATGTGTTTCTAAATATAAATATAATAGCTCCCTATAAATGTAGCTGAAGCATTTCAGTCCCTTTACTTGATGTGTTTTGCCAATCAGCAGGGACAGTGGAGAAAAGTATTATATAGTAGAGTATTAGAAGTGAATTCCTGAATTCAAAATGTATTCCTTACCTTCAGTTGGATATCTGTGTAGAACAAGGAACTACTAGATCATAAAACATAAAAAAAACAGACCAAGCATGTCTTTCCCACCATTACTTGCCTGAGATAGATTACAGTCCCTGATACATCATTGGTGCCCAAAAATGACCCTCCGATGCACATCGTGACACTCCATGGAAGAGATTTTTCCTTGCAAAGGGGTCTTATGGAGACAGCAGTTCACTCTGTTGCCTGCTTCCCTCTTCTTCAGACTCTTGGCAGCCAAACTTAAACAAATTGCTGCTTAATGCACCATTTTACTAATCTCTCTATCTTGGTGATAAATCTGGGCATCTCTTATCAAACTACACTACTCTTGGGTTGAAATTTACATTGCTCTGGAGTTCCTGGAAACTCTGCTCAACAAATTGATGCTGAGAAAGCACAACAGGAATGCATGACAGGCTGAGAGCTCCCAAAAGTAAGTGAAAGCTTCAGCATAAGTCAATTAATACAGGAAGAGGAAAACATAAAACCATAGACCAAAGCAACTAGTTCATTTATGCAAAAATGAATTTTCATTATTTGGAAAATAAACTGTTATGCTAATTTGTAAAGAAATAAGGAGCACAAGGAAACTTCAGTATGAATGCCAACAACACTATAACATGGAGTTATGGGGGTAAAGCATAAATTCTTCCTCAAATGATTTTATTTAATCTCTAAGTTTATTTCTTCCTTTATGGAACATGTATAGTAATTGCTTAGAGCTGTTGCAATGATTAATTTAGAAATTGTATGTAGAGTTCCTGATACATAGTTTCTCCAAAATGATGCCTTTCTTTTGTTACTAAAGAGGAAGAAGTGTTAACTTTTAATAATCAATGGGTTTAGAAACAGTGCATTAAATTAAGTTAAAAGTTATATTTTTTGCAGGGTATTTCAGACCAGAGCAAATTCTATAATAAGATACAGAGCAATTCTCCAAGATGGGGATGTACTGTACAACATTCTCCAAACGCATCTCCTTACAGAGCCCCATTTTCTAAAGCAGTCAGTGGGCTTTTGTACTTTGTGTTCCAATTTGGAAACCATTGATTGAGCCCCAAACTCTCAATGAGAAGAAAAGGAACTGAGCAGGACCTAGATTAGGGTACAAAATTTAAGGAGGCACCCATCCTCATGGCCAACCTTCATTTCCATGACAGTGAAAGTAAGGGTCCCTCAAATTCTAGGCACCTCATATGCCTCGACCTAATCCTGGTCCTGGAACCAAGACATTGAAAAATAAAGTGCTTGTCCACTAGTTAATATTAGACTTGAACACAGGCACCCTGATTCAAAAAATAAAAAAAAAAAAGTTTCCCCACTGTATAACCTTTATAGATAACTTGCTTCCAAATGAACCAGTCCCAGAGTTTTTCTGCCAGGTCCCTATCTCCTGGATTACCTTTGGCTTGAGGTATGGGATTTTACTGAAAAACTATCAAATATTGATCTGCTTAATTTATGATAATGTTTAGCAAAACAAACAAAACTGCTGACAGTATTTATGGACATGACCTAAAGAGACTCATTGTGGGTAAGATGGGAAACTGAAATTGTGTACACATTCATCTTTAAATCCTATATTGAGCCTCTGGAAACAGGACTCAATATTTAACACATTGTCATAAACTTTTCTACTGTGGGCCAGGCTTCTAAATTGGAAGTGAAGACTGCAACCAGCGTCACCTGCAACATACCACATTCCATTTCTTTTGCAGACTTCCTCATCTCCACAAACTGATGATTTTATACTTCCCCCAATAACATTGAGTTTAGGAAAAATAGCTTTTAATATTTATTTACTTAAGGAACACAGTAGGAAATTAATGGGGAAAGTTTGTGGACATGCTATTGGGAAGAGGTTTTTGGAAAGGCCAACAACAAAAAGTCTTCATATTTACAAAGAAGAGTCCAACTGTCACTACAGTGTCCTCGGAGGACTAGCATCATGGGAGTGGGGATTGGGGTTACTGCTTGACTCCTGGGTGGTTCTCTACAGGGGAGACAAAACAAAACACCTGAAACCACAAAATCAGTCTTAAGGATACCTGGAACAAATGCTACAAATTAAATTCATGAAAATGGATTTGCTGAGTCAAAGGCAAAACCCTCAAGCCTTGAATATTTAATGTTTAAATTAATGAAACTTTTTTTTACATTTGGGCATCTGATTCTCCACTTTACTCTAGCCTTGACATTAGATTAAAAAGTACCTCTATAGTCAAAAAGCTAAGTAAAGAGCATCTGGATGTGAGGGGGGGGAAAAAGTGTGAAACATATCATTAAAAAAAGGCACAGGAATACAAAATACACAGATGTTAGTTTCTAACAAAGATGGTTACCAGTGCCCTGTGTAAGATGGCTGGTCTGGACTGGGGGTCATATGCTCTGTGCTCATGAAATAAAGGTTTAATCTGTTAGAAGGAACCTACCTGGAAAGTCCCAGAATTGCCTATAACACTGAGCTAAATTGCCTTGATCACCCCATGCTAAGTGTTATCTTGGCTTCAGAAGCAGATGGGGTGTTTTGCTTGCAGAGTCTATCCGTTATGCATTTTGTTTATGTGCCAATTACTATCTGTAAAGTCCCAAGAACTCTAATGATCCAGAATATGAAAACATGTATTGAGCTGCCAGAATCACTAATGACCAAAGGCAAATAAGAGGAAAATGAGAGTGCTAAAGTGGTCTGACCCAATTTTGGATCCCAGCCAGATGTTCAAGGAGTGCCAACTGCTTTCAGCATAGGTCACACCTGCTTAATTTGCAGTAAGGAGATAATTTGGAAGATCACAGGGAAATTAAAAAGTTATAGATAAGTGATCTAACAATTCTGTTTCAACCAGAAAGGGAACAGGTTGCAATTTAATAATATGATCACAAATGGAATTGAAGGTTAATGACCTTGTACTTTACAATTTAATGGGGCACACACAGTACCAGGCTAAAAGTAAATGTATTGACAGCTACAAATGCGTACACTAGAATTTTATGAATAAATTATTATAGCAACAATTGCAATTAAATTGCTTTGTTTTAATATAGCCAGTAATTATTAAGTCATGTGTGGTTTGCTGCCTGCTTCTTTTTTGAACTGGCCGACCAAATAAAACTATTTTACTCAGTCAAAATAATTCTGACTGTACCCTCAACCTTTTTTTTTTTTTTGCCTTTTAAACTTTTAAATTGAAGTTTATCATTCATACATAAAATTCAATAAATGGTAAGTGTATATTAAAATTATGAACTTATGAAACAAAAATGCATCTCATTGTACAGGACTCTCATACATTACCCCATCACCCACACCTTTCATTGTTGAAAAACACTTGTTGAAAATTATGAAAGAGCATCATCAAAACTTTACTACTAAAATAGTCAATATCTTACATTTGATGTATTTCTCCCAAAATCAGTCTGGGTTTTTATTGTGTTTTTTTAATTTAATTTTTTATTTTTTAAAAGATACTTAGATTACACAAAATGTTACACAAAAAATTATAAGGGATTCCTACATGCCCCATTCCCCACACCCCCACACTTCCCCACATTAACAATTTCTTTCATTAGTGTGGTACATTCATTGCAATTGATGAAAACATTTGGAATATTAGCATTAAGCATGGATTATAGTTTGCACTGTAGTTTATACTCTCTCCCACTCAATTCTGTAGGTTATGGCAGGACATATATAGTGGTCTGTATCTGTCATTACAAGATCCTTCAGGCCAATTCCCAGTCCTGAAAATGTCCCATATTATACCACTTTTTCCCTCTCTCTGCCTTCATTACCTCCAATGGCCACTGTCTCTACATCAATGATATAATTTCTTCTATTGCTGGAATACCAGTAAATCTATAGTAGAATACCAGTACGTCCACTTTAGTCCATATTTTATTCCTCAATCCTGAGGATTCTGGGATGGTGATGCCTACTCCACCTCTAATTGAGAAGGGGCCACCATCCCATAAGGCTGATTATGGGACTCTCTTGCTTGCAGTTGTACCCTCAAACTTTTGAGCAAGGTGGAGGTATGTAGGAATCCCAAATATATAAATGAGGGTTTGTTTTTTCTCTCTTTCCCCTATTTTGATGAGTGTTTACAAAGGAAAATAACACAGCAATGAATTGGGTAAGCATAAACCCCTCTTGCATTGCATCACAGCAAACACCATTAATTCTGACTCAATCCTTTCCTGAAAGGGGCTTTGTTTTCCCCTAAAGATCAGAGTAACTCTTGGGTCATCCTATTTAACCACCCATCTAGATTTTAGTACTGGATAGAAAACAACCTCCTTGGAGGTGCCAAAGCAATTGCCATCTCTACTTGTGTGTCAGCCTGCCCTGGATTCCTTTGGGAAGGCTGCCCCTTCTGTGCTCCCATGGCCCCTCGGTTTAGCTATGTCACAGCACTATTCTCCTCGTATTCCAACCATCAATCCGTGGATCTATTAATATTGTTTCTTGAGGGCAGGGCTGTGACCATCTGTGTATCTACAGGTCCTGAAATATACTAAGTGCTCAAAAATATTGATTTGTTAAAGGAAAAAAAAAAGACAAAAGCTAACTCATAGCTCATTAATACCACTGAGAGCCCATTCCTATGAATGAATTAGAGCAATACATACTTATTTTAGTGTCTACCAAATTCAAAGATTTCTGAGAATACAACAGGTAAGATATAATTCCTGCCCTCAAATGAAGTGTAGTCCATTTGTTAGAAGTACATCCTCATTCAAGTAAAATCACTATTTACTAGCTACTGCTGTGAATACAATATTAACTCTCCAAGTCTCATCATGATGATGTGAGATAGGTAGTATTATCCCTATTTCACATATAATGCATCTGAGGTACAAAGATTAGGGAACTTTCCCAAGGCCTCCTACTAGTAAGTGACATTGTCAGGTTTCTGTCTTGGACCAGCTGGTTGCAAAGCTTACCCACTTAATTACCATACAGTATATGTGTTAAAAACGACTGTAAATTTAGAGGAGGTAAAAGGTCATTGATGGTTCTGCACTAGGGATACTAGAGAAAGTAGCAGAGCAGAGATCAATAGTGAACTGTGTCTCAAGGGGTGGGAGGGGTCATATGGGGAAAGAGTTGATGAGACTGTAGAGTGAGGAAGGTCATAGAGACAAATGTGGGCATCGCGTGGCCAGAACAAAGGACTCAAATGGACCACAGTGAAATAAAAGGCTAGAGTTAAATTGTGAGGACTTCACTGCCCATGCTAAAAAGTCTTCAGATGTTCTTGGCACTCAGTCTTTGTAACCGGAAACCTTTATGTCCTTGGCCCATCTACAAACTAGACTCCACAGATTGATGCCTGCTCTTTCAAGATTTATGTTTTCAGAGGAACAGAGGGTTCAGATCGCAGCCTTCTTGGCCTGAAGAAACCAATCAGTGGCTTCTATGCTAATCAAAGCTGCCCTCTACAGGTGGAACTTAGTTTGGAGAGGAAAGGGTGTCTTTATATGAATTATCAAAATGATCCCTTCTTGGAAGACACAGTTTTTTTCCATGCCTTGGCCAGATGGGCACTGGAGAATTTGCCTTCACTTGCACCTTTGACCATGCATATTTGGGCAGTGCATTAAAGCGTGACCATGCACAATAGCCCCTATTTCAACCCAAAATATTCATTTGGCCATATTTGTGATGATATATGTGGCTTAATACAATTAGCAAATGTTATTTATATATGCATGTGGTCAAAGACAAGTATCAATACTCATGTCTAGCTTTTTGAAAAGAATGTTGCTATAAAAAGTTGATAAGTAACAAAGAATTCTTTAAAATGCCTTAAAATATTGATATCCTTGAACCAATGACTCTGGAACTGAGAATCAATCTTAAGAGAATTATTTCTTTGTGCTCCCTCCTCTCATAACAGTGAGAGTAATAAAAATGTAAACAGCAACTTATTTATGACAGAATAAAATTAATTTTTCAATAAAAGGGAAAGTGACAGTTTCTAGGAGCTGGACAGAAGGAACAAATACCTGACTGGAAAACAGGAAGAAGAGGAGCTTCCCAGAGGTAGCATTTCTTTATCAAGGGCCTAAGAGAGACTCTTCGTACAGGGGTAGTCTCATGAATGGCAGAGAAGATAAAGCTCTAACCACTTTCTCTGAAATGAAGAAGTTAAGGGATTTCTGCTTCAAAGTAAGAATTAGAGGAGAGAGAAAGCACCCCTCTGCTTTAAGGGGGAAAATGTTTATTTTTGCTGTAAAACAAACAACCAAAGCCTCTTGGTGAATGAAGATTGAGAAAGGATGTAGCAGAGATAGCATAGGAAAGCATAAATTAGCTCCCTATAGGAAAAGAGAAAAAGAAGTCACTTTGCTTTATGTAACTAGAGAGCAAAAGTACAGAAGACATTAAAGGTCTTGAAATCCTGTGTTTATATGAGTCTGATCCTAGATTTCCTGGATAAATGTTCATTAAAGCAAAAATGGTTTGCTTTTCCCAAGCTTATCAGCACTCTAGTAAATTCTAAAAAGCAGGTAGATGAACTTTGTACCTCCCTATTAATGTCCAACTACACACATTAATAGTCTACAGAGGATAAACACATGTGGGTTTCATGAAGGGGCCACAGGCTTTGGAAGCTGCTTCCTTATCCCTTTGCAGAGGTTTCCCTAGGAGTCTTTTCTAGGTTTGCTAGTGCATTATAGGTCAAAGCACAGCTACTTTGACTGACTGAGGCACCAAACTTTGAATGAACTTGGATAGGAAATACTTGGGAATTTATATTATTTTTGTCAGGACCCTCCTCCATGACTATTTTGGCCCACATTGGAAGTTGGGAAACAAAAGCCATTTCAGACACTACCATTTTAATGAATGAACAAGATATTTTGTTAAATTAGGATAGTGATTGGTGGGCATTGTCTTATTCTCCTAGACTGCCCAAAGCAAATACCATGAAATGGGTTGGGTTAAATAATAGGAATGTATTTGTTCATGGTTTTGAGGGTGGGAAAATGTCTGAATCAAGGCATCATCAAGATGATGCTATCTACCCAAAGACAGTCTGCCAGTAACCCTGAGCTCCTCTGTCACATGGCAAGACACATGGTGGCATCCACTCTTCTCTCCCTACCCTTCCAGGTTTCACTGATTTCAGCTGCTTGCTTCCAGGGTTTTCTCTCTCTGTCTGAATTTAATTATCTTATAATAGGATTAAGACCCATTCCGATTGATGTGGGTCACAACTGATCTGAAGTATCTTCATCAAAAGGTCCTACTTACAATGGGTTTACATCATTGGATTAAATTTAAGAACAAATTTTTGTGGAGTACATACAACTTCAAACCACCACAGACATGTTCTTGGATCTTATCAATTATGAATTATCTTTCTCTTAAATAAAACAACATAGGCCCTCTCGTCAGAATTCAGGCAGGTGGTGTCTCTACAGGAACAGGTTTCCTGAGTTAGCCCATGATCAGATTTGCACTTGCTGATCTAGGTTCCAGCCTAATATAATCAACAATCCCCTGTTGTCAGACTGAATTATTAAAGAAGCCACTGGGGAAATTTCAAACATAAGATGAATTTTTTGGCTTCTACAAAATGGTCAGAAAGATAGGGGTTACATGGGAGTCCTGGATAGACAAAAACTTTCAAACATTTCTGCTCAGTATCGACCAATTACAGCTAATGATAACAACAAAGCTATTAAAAACTAAAATTTGGGTGCCTTCCTACATATCAGGCAGTGTGCTAGGTCCTACATCCTATTTAATTCTCTTAACAACCTTGACAGGTGGTTATTATTTTCATTCCACATTTCTGGATAAGGAAGCTGAGGCTCAGAATGGTAAAGCAATTTGCCTACATAGCAGGTAATATAAGGTGCCGGAAATTAAACCCAGGTTTATCTGAATCTGAAACCCATGGCTCTCACCACCTGCTCACTAATATACCAAATTGAGTCGACACGTGATGAGGAAACATCTGCCAAATGAGGCAGTGTTTGAGGATATCTAAATTCATTTGTGCAAGAACTTTCCCATGTTTCTGCATGGACCAAAGATTACTTTGTTTTTTTTTGTTTTTTTTTGTTTTTTTTTTGAGTGTTTTCTTTTTTTTTTTTTAATATTTATTTATTATTTTTTTTAATTACATTAAAAAATATATATATGAGGTCCCATTCAACCCCACCGCCCCCGCCCCCCACTCCCCCCACAGCAACACTCTCTCCCATCATCGTGATACATCCATTGCACCTGGTAAGTTCATCTCTGAGCATCACTGCACCCCATAGTCAATGGTCCACATCATAGCCCAGACTCTCTCACGTTCCATCCAGTGGGCCCTGGGGGGATCTACAGTGTCCCGTAATTGTCCGTGAAGCACTATCCAGGACAACTCTACGTCCCGAAAATGCCTCCACATCTCATCTCTTCCTCCCGTTCCCCACACCCAGCAGCCCCCATGGCTACCGTTCCCACACCCATTCCACATTTTCTCTGTGGACATTGGATTGGTTGTGTCCATTGCACACCTATGTCAAGTGAGGGCTTAGATTCCACATGGGTACTGGATGCACTCTTCCCGCTTCTAGTTGTAGACACTCTAGGCTCCATGTTGTGGTGGTTGACCTTCTTCAACTCCATGTTAGCTGAGTGGAGTAAGTCCAATAAGTCAAAGTGTAGGAGCTGAAGTCTGTTGAGGCTTTGGGCCTGGGTGTCATATTATCAGTCCAGAGATTCAAATCCCCTACATATATCTTAAACCCAGCACCAACTACAATTCCAATAAAGTAGCATGCAAGTCTTGTGAAAAGAGATCCCCTCTGAGTCCATTTCCATCACGCAGAAACACCAGCTCCAAAGAAGGGCCATCTGTCATGGCAGTGAACCCCTTCTGCCATGACCATAGAACCCGTGGGTCTCTTTATCCCCCATCAAAGATTACTTTGATTTAGCTTTGATGACCTTTCTTTAAATTAAATATTTTCTGTTTGGAGAGGATAAGAGAAGAGTGGATTGACTCAATCATCAACACAGTTAAAACCATTCTTAAAAGGATGGCAATAGTGTGGACACCAAAGAAGGTAGAGGACAGCCAAATGTTGTGATTTTTCAGAATTCTAACAGGCACTCTATTCCCTTCCTCTTACTGTTTGGTTCAATTTTTTTATTGTTTTTTTAATGAATTATGAGGAAGATGACTGTGGCTATTGGGAACCTGAACATGTTTTGGGTCTATCAGTGCCCCCTTGCTTAGTGATGCCAGTGTTGCTGGAAACTATATGAGATGGATTTTAGGTACTTACCTACTCACCTAACTGGGGCTCCCCCAACCTACAGCTCCTGCAGAGAGCCTGATTTATCCTGTAACTCTACTCTACCCATGCCTACCATGTTAATTAATCCAGGGTTAGATACCTGAGAAAGTGTGACCTGTCCATGGACTGACTATTCCTTGGTTTAGAGAAATGAATAAAGGGAGTGAGACCCTTAGGTTGTGAATTTGAACCAGAAAACGTACATGGCAATTTTAGATGATGGAATATCAAAGTCCTGTGATTTTGAGTTTAGGGCTGCCATTTTCAGCTATATGCATAGTTATAAAGGAATAGAATTCAGGAAGAGGTGGATGAGGATAAATAGAGCAAAAGGAGCATATGTGCAGAGGTTCTACCCTGATGAGACAAGTAGCCACATTGCAAAACTGTCCTTCTAGATATTTGCTTATTGATCTTGCTAGTATGGTTAGTGTTCAGCTTTTCTCAGATACTCCTGCAAACTCTCTGTAGCCATAAAATGACCCATTCCCTCCACCCCTTTTATTTAAGCTTGTGTGTCTTCTTTACCTTAGAAATAGTCCTAAATAAAAGAAAAATCCTAAGCTCATTTTGAAGTGAAATAGCTGGAGAAGCCAGCTAAACATCAGCTTTCTTTTCCTAAAGTTCCACTTCACAGTTGCTGATGCTATGCAAAAATAAAAATTTTTTTAAAAACATAAGGAAAATAATGCACAATATGTGAGACAATCAAGAAGAAGCCATTTTTAATCTAGTCCAGCTTAGGGAAGACACAGAACCTTTTCTAAGTCATCTCAGATGCAGTAGAGACCCCATGTCTCAGGGGAAATAAGCAGCAGTTGTGTAACCCAGGACACAAGGTTTGAAATCTGGCTCCTTCACTTAATGTGTTCTTGTGGGCAAGCTAGTTCATTTCTCTGAGCTCCAGTTTCTGCATCTATGAAATGGGATAGTAACATCCAACTAGCATGGGTTTGGAGTAGACTAAACATATTAGATTTATGTACTTCCTAGTACAATTACTGCCATTATTTCTCATAATACATTTGCATGAAGTTGAAATGGGCAGTGCTTTTCTCTTGTTAGTCAACTTGGCACATGAGTATAGGCTGGATTTCAGGCCCTGTTCACCACTCAGCTCTGTACTCTTCAATAGGATACAACCTAAGCAATCGTGGGTGGTGAACCTGCATATGAGTTACTTAGCAAGTGGTAGTCATTGTGAGTAATTTATATTTGAGTTTACTTATTTCAGGAAAACAGCATAGATTCATTTAAGGAAGCAGAAACCAGCATTGTTTACCCTTAGAGAAGGTTACATAACTGGTAGAATAGCTGGCATTTTTAAATAATGAAAAAATGTTTTGAACTAGTTAGAAAAATCAAGGAAGTTTAGTGAGCTGTCAAAAGAACCAAGTCCATTTCATTGTTTATAATGGAAAATGGTTTGCGGTTACCTCTGATGGATTAGTTTTTTAAACTGATACCTGGACAAATGCTCCTTAGCCTCCAAATCAGCAGCAGATTGACATGGAAAGAAAACACATCCCTGACTTCCAAATGATCGGCCACCAACCAAGAAACAGCTGATACATATGTAGTTCAGAGTGAATAATGCAAAATGCCATTAAATAGGAAAAAAACTGCTTGTCTAATTTTATGAATATGGAGTATAAGTTTTGCTTAGAAATATATGGGTTATAACAGTCCAAACTCCTGCTGAAATGCTCAGTTTCCTCTGAAGACCAAAAAATTTGTTAATCTTAAGGTCCTTCAGATCTTTCCCCAGGGCTCGATGGCTTTAAATTGTCAGAGAGGAATGTATTCAATCTGACAATCTGACTTGATACTACAGATGGCTGCAGTCTGAGGCCCTGGTTTGTTACAGCTCTAAGTGTGACAAGGACCTAAAAGCAGTATTTTCTGCAGAGAACAGAAAGCCTGATATAATTAATAATCCAAATTAGAAATAGAGAAAGGGAAGCATCATTTTTAGTTCCTGCTCCCTTTGATAGGTCTAACCTATAAAATTGAGGAGTGACTCAAACCCCAGAACATGATGAAAACTGCTTAGTTGTACAATGTTCTTTTTACACTTTTCAGCAAGACCAGAAATCAAAGAGCTCAGAACCTTAGGATCCTCAACTTCAAAGCAAGAGAACATGTAAATTGAATGCTTTGAGTAAACAATGAGAATTGATTTAAAATATCATCCAAGACACAAAGCAGAGGAAATACTTGTATTTCCAGGGTTGGCAGAACCCAAATCTGTTTAAAAGTTTCAACATTATCAAGTTCAAGAAGAGCTTCAATTTAATATTGACAGCCATGAATAAGACGCAAATTTTAATGTTCCACTAAATTGTTATTAAAATATATTATTTTCATTTTTCTTATTCATTTTCTCCCTCTACCTCAACTATTTAAAAAGTGCCTAGGCATATAAATGTGTTTAAATGTTCATGGAGCATTGTCACAGTGGGTGGGAATTCACACAATAAGTATGGAATATCAAATTCCTATCCTGGGGAGCTCTGCCATACTCTCTAATGGAGCTCCAAAAATCCCCCAAGTACAGGGGCAATGAGTAATGAAGGAGGATGGTCCATTGAAAGGCCCTTGATATTGATGACTGTGCTTATGAATCTTTATTC
Source organism: Dasypus novemcinctus (assembly GCF_030445035.2). Lineage (NCBI taxonomy): Eukaryota > Metazoa > Chordata > Mammalia > Cingulata > Dasypodidae > Dasypus > Dasypus novemcinctus. Next base: position 29,513,060 of record NC_080678.1, on the reverse strand, counting down.
TTGAAATGGAAACTGAGCCTAGTATTATAAGGTGCCTAAGAGTTGCCTCCTGGGAGCCTCCTTGTTGCTCAAATGTGGTCTCTCTCTAAGCCAAACTCAGCCTATAAATACATTACCTTCCCCCCAGTGCATCCCCACTGGGGATAAGCCTCCCTGGCACCAAGGGATTATTACCAAGGACCAACTGGCAATGCAAATGGAAAAAGGCCTTGACCAAAAGGGGAAAAACGTAAAGATGAATGAGTTTATATGGCTAAGAGACTTCAAAGTGAGTCAGGCCATTCCAGAGGTTACATTTATGCATGTCTCAGCAGGATCTCATTGACTGCCCCAAATAGCCAAATAGCGGGGCTCCTGAGGGCTCTGGAGACATCCAGACACTATAGGCAGGGCAGATAGCTCAGGTGTTTGGTGCCTTTCCAGTGGGCCCTACTTTGGAATGTATGCTCCCTAGAGTGACAGAGTTGGATTCAGTAGTGGTTTCCCTACACATGACTTTTCTGTTTTTCTATCTGAATCTATAATTAGTACTAGAGTTGGTAGGTGTACGTCCAAGAGACTTAAATCTTTGGGCTATCCATGTGTCAGCTGAACCTCGAATCTCAATGGAGTTGCAACACCTACTCTACAGTTCATTGGTCTCACTCAGGAAAACTACTACCAAGGACTTGATAATGGACAACTACTATATCAAGGAACCGAAAGTCTACAACTGCAAGCAAGAGAGTTCCATCCACTGGTCCTAAAGGATCGCAGCCCCTTCTCAATTAGAGGTGGAGTGGACATCACCATCCCAGAATTCTCAGAATTGGGAAATGAATTATGGACTAAAGTAGACTTACTGGTATTCTACTATAGCCTCATTGTGATTTTAGCAATGAAAGAAATTATATTATTGATGTAGAGGCAGTGGCCACTGGAGGTTCTGTGGGCAAGGAGAGGGAACAACAGGCATAATGCAGGGGCATTTTGGAACTTAGGAATTGTCCTGAATAACATTGCAATGACAGATACAGGCCATTATATATCTTGCCATAACCTACAGAATTGGGTGGGAGAGAATATAAACTACAATATAAACTTTAATCTGTGCCTAGTGGTCATGCTCCAAAATATGTTCATCAATTGCAATGAATGTACCACCCTAACAAAGGATGTTCTTAATGTGGGAAAATATGGCAGGTGTGGGGAGCAGGGCATATGGGAACCCCTTATATTTTTTCTGTAACATTTATGTAACCTAAGTATCTTTAAAAATATAAATAGGTGTAATATGGAGGCATTTTCAGGACATTGGAATTGGCCTGAATGATGTTGCAGTAACAGATACAGGCCATTATATACATTGTCATAACTTAAAAAATGTGTGTGAGAGAGAGCTTAAACTGTAATGTAAACTATAATCCACGCTTAGTGGCAATGCTCCAATATGTGTTCATCAATTGTAACAAATGTACCACATGAAGAAGGATATTGTTAATGTGGGAAAATGTGGGTAGGGAGTGGGGCATATGGGAATCCCCTCCACTTTTTATGTAACATTTACATAATCTAAGTAGCTTTTTAAAAATAAATAATAAATAATAAATAAAAAGTAAGTACCTAGGCAAGAAACCCCAAGTAAGGAAAATAGGAGTAAGCTTCCTGTTAGATACATCCAGAAGAGTCTAGAAAATCACCTGGCACAAAGTTCTCTGCAAAATGAATGAAGCTCCCTTCCTCCTCATGTAGGGCATCTTGGTGCTCTTCCTGAGAGGTGCCTACTGAGTGTGGCAGAAGGGAGGAGATTGATTCTTCCCAAAGAAGAACAAGGTCTGAGTATTCTCAGAATCTGATAGAAACCTGAACTTTCAGTGAGAGTGAAATCCAGGGGTCACTATCATCCCTGTGCACATTCAACACTCATACATCCCCACCTCAAAAGGGAGGGAAATGTTATCTCCCAGGAAGAGAGGGGAGACTCTCAGCTAATACTCTCGTCAGGACTAGGCTCCAGCTAACAATCTCAGGACCTCTACCAGGTAAAGGACTGTGGTTACCTGGAATCTATAGAGCTAAAGAGACCTGACTTTGAACCAGAATGGACAATGTATGAACTCTCTCTGACCCAAAGTTTATTATTAAAATGGGGTGAAAATGCCTACTAAGTAAGGCCAAGTTAAGGAAAAAACAACATAATATGGGAAGATATTCGTGTAATACCTGGCACTAAGTAAGTACATATTAAATGGGAAATACCTTATGTTAGCAACATCTCCATGTGAATCTGTATTCTGTACACTCGGTCTCTTTCCTGCATAGGAGAAGGTTTCTGGGGAATCTGGGGATAACATTGATGAAGGAACAGAAGAAAAGGTACATTAAAAATGAGGTAGAAATTTCTAGACACAAACTGCTAAATTTTTTAGAATTCTACAAGTCACCGAAAATGTAATACACCTCAAGAAGGAAAAAGTTTGCCATGCTGAGTCCCTCTAATGTGTATTGAGAAAAAATACTGCAAAGCCCATTGCAATGCTATTAGGTATGGGGTAGCAGGACCTATAACATAAGATAAAGAAAACTCCAAATTCCAAACTGAAGGAAATTTATAAAAGTTCTGGCCATCGTTCTTGGCAGGGGAAAAAATTAGAGGAAGGAAGACAAATAAATGGGAAGAGGAAAAATAAGCATCCAGTCCTAAGGGCAATCCTTGGATTTTACCTCTGAGCAGTAAGGCAATCTGAGTGCACTGAGGTTTTGTAAAGAGCCCATGTATGTTTCTGTTTTCAGATTCTTGCACACAAAAGATCATGCTAGAGAATCTGTTTTCAGATTCCTGCTAGACTCAAAAGACCATGACAACACAAATGTGGCTAAACTTCTGTGCTTTGGAATCATATTCTCTATGATTCCAAACAGATGTAACACTGGCTAGCACTGTGCACTGGGAAGTCACTAAGCCTCTCTAAGTCCTGGCTTCTTAATCTTTAAAACAGATACATAATAGAGGCCTCCTCATAGGATTGTGGTGAGAGTTTTAATAACACTGTGAAAATTTAATTATTAAATCCTAAATCATAGAGTTAGTATTAAATTAAATTTTTAACATCAATAGTAATAATTATGATAATAATAATGATTTCTTCAATTGGACCTAACTAGAGTTATCATAAACGGCCATATATTGGAAAGTACAGCAAAAGTGCCTTTTCAAACCTATATCCTTTAATTACCTCAGCTAAACCTCAGCCAAGAGGCAAGAGTCAAATTAATGGAATTTTGTGACCAAGAAAAGAAAAAAAAGACTAAGCCTAATAAAAGTCAAAGCTAGGTTTTGAAAATAAAGGTGGAAAAAATATTTACAGCCAGAAACAGATATTTCATATCCTCCTCTCTTTTTAGGAGCATATCCAAATAGAATCCCCCTCAGTGATCCAAAGATAAGCAGAAATCCTTTCTACTCACAAAAATAAGTTGAGAGACAACCTGCAAGTTGACAGCAGAGTAAGGAGCTCCTAGAGTCAGCTCCTGCTACAGGGCAGTTAGTAATCACCCAGAGTTATTTAAAGCACCTGTTTGGGGGCTCCAGGCAACCAGGAGAGCATCCTGCAACATCCTTGAAAGAATGGAAGGAGGAAACTGCCTATCCAGAGAGAAGATTTGTGAGTAGAGCACTCCACACCCCAGAGGTCAGTGCCCTCCCAAGGCACAAGCCACCTGGGGAGCTATTCAGTGACTGGAGTTGGAAGCTCCATTTCCCCAAAACAGGGAAAGAAAAGAGAGTTGGCCACTGATTTCAGCTACTGATTATTTATGCCACATAGCATAGATTGCTGCCATCATCTGCAGCTCCATCTCTGCCCAAAGCAGGGGAGAAAGGGGCGTGAAGCTTCATCAGTCTCTCTGGGCAACTACAGCCTAGGCCTGCACATGGATTATTCCACACAGCTGTGGTTCTGTCCCAAACCCTGGCAAAGGAAAAGTTGGGAGACACTTCATCAGTCCCTGGGGCAATGTGGGCAGCTTGAGCCTCCACAGTATATAGCAACAAATATATCCTTGGCTGCTACTACACAACCAGCAAGGAAGAAAGGGCAAGACACCCTAAATTAAAGAGGAAAACTTTAGTTTAGTTTAAAACCCAGAATAAACACTCTAGTAAATCAGATGCCAAGACACCGACAAAAATTATAATCCACACCAAAAAACAGGAAGATATGGCCCAGTTAAAGGAACAAAATAAGCCTCCATATGACATAAAGGTGCTGGGACAACTAATCATAGATGTTCAAACAAACCTTCTTAATAAACTCAGTGAGATGGCTAAAGAAATTAAGGATATTAAGAAAACATTGGATAAGCACAAAGAATTGAAAGCATACCTAGAAAAATAACAGATCTCATGGGATGAAAGTTGCAATAAATGAAATTAAAAGTACCCTGGAATCATATCATAGATTTGAGGAGGCAGAAGAAAGGATTGGTAAGCTTGAAAACGTGGCCTCTGAAAGTGAACATACAAAAGAACAAATGAAGAAAAGAATGGAAAAAATTGAACAAGGTCTCAGGGAATTAAATGACAGCAAATGATGTGCAAACATACTTTTCTGGGTGTCCCAGTAGGAGAAGAGAAGGGAAAAGGGCCAGAAGGAATATTTGAAGAAATAATGGTAGAAAATTTCCCAACCCTATTGAAGGACATTGACATCCATGTCCAAGAACCACAATGTACTCCCATCTGAAAAAAATGCTAATAGACCAACTCTGAGACACATACTAATCAGAATGTCAAATGCCAAAAACAAAAAGAGAATTCTGAGAGCAACGAGAGAAAAGCAATGCATAATGTATAAGAAATAACCAATAAGATTAAGTGCTGATTTCTCACCAGAAACCATGGAGGCAAGAAGATAGTGGTATGATACATTTAAGACATTGCAAGAGAAAAACTGCCAGCCAAGAATCTTATATCTGGCAAGAATGTCTTTCAAAAATGAGGGTGATTTTAGAATATTCACAGATAAACAGAAACTAAGAGAGTTTGTAACCAAGAGATTGGCTTTGTAGGAAATACTAAAGGGTATCATACAACCTGAAAAGGAAAGACAGGAGAGAGAGGCCTGGAAGAGAGTTTAGAAATGAAGATTATATCAATAAAAGTAATGAAAAGTGTCAGAAGAGTGGTGAAACTTAAATATGACAGATAAAACTCAAATATTCAGGAATAAACTTAACCAACGATATAAAGCACTTGTATTCAGAAAACTTTAACTTGTTGTTAAAAAAAACTTAAAAAGTCCTAAATAATTGGAAGGACATTCCATGCTCACAGATTGGAAGACTATGTATCATTAGGATGTCAATTATACTCAAATTGATACAATATTCAATGCAATCCTGATGAAATTTCTACCAGCATTTTTTAAATAAATGGAAAACATGATTATCAAATTCATTTTGAAGGGTAAGGGGTCTTGTCCAGCATAGCCAGAAACATCTTAATAAGGAAAAGCAAGTTGGAGGACTATCATTTCCACACTTTTACAGTAAAGCTAATTAAAACTTCTGCATATGTTAAACATCAGTAGTCCATCTCAGTCCTCCTCTTATCTCCTTTAAGAATCCACCACCTACCACCAGGGCTTGAAGATATTTTCCTACATTTTCTTCTAGAAGCTTTATGGGTCCATACTTCTATATTTAGGTTTTTGATTCATTTTGAGTTAGCTTTTGTGTAAAGTGTGAAATAGGGGCCATCTTTCCTTCTTTTGGCTATGGATATCAAATTCTCTAAGCACCATTTGTTGATGGGCTGTTCTGCCCAAGCTAGGTGGGTTTGATAGGCTAGTCAAAAATCACTTGATCATACACATGAGTGTTTGTTTCTGAACCACAAATGCAGTTTCATTGGTCTCTATATCTGTCTCTATGCCAGTACCATGCTGTAACCACTGTAGCTAGGTAATATGACTTGTTTATGTATATTCATGTTTAAATGATACAAAAATAATAATAATAGTGTGGGTTGGGGGAAAATGCTTTGGCTAGGAATAATATTTTGAGGATGCTCTTTAATCATTAGTTAAAAATGTTTAACAAATATGCAAGTTATTGGTGGTAGGGTGAGGTATGAGAGCCCTGTATGGTGTTATGTATGTTTGTTTTATAAGTTTGCAACTGTTACTATACACTTATTGTTCAGATATATCATATATGAGTGATGTATACTCAATAAATTTTTTAAAAATACCAAAAAAAGAAAAAAAGAAATTGAGTCTAGAGTATCTAAAATCAAACAGTTCATCTACACTTTTGGTGGTGGGTGAGGCTTGGATTTAGGATCCTCGGCAGGAGAGGCAAATGCTGTACAAATAAACAATGCATCAGACCATGCAGTTAGGGAGTTTGCAGGCTTTCACAAGCATTAGATTTGCTTAATATTACAACATTTAAATACAGCAAATACAGGTAAGCATGACAAATGGCAAAATACAAAATGTCCAACAAGATGGCCATGCATGTATGAATGAATAATCAGTGCACACTCTGCAAATGAAGCACTGTATGAATGCTGAACATGTCACCATTTACCTAAATGTGTCATCTCAAAAGCTACTCTTCTATGTTTTCTGAGCTATCAGTTTGTTAGTCCCATGTGGACAGTTAATGGGGTAATTCTGATTACAAATTAGGCTCCTGAAAAAAATATATAGGAATTTAGCAGGGTTTTTGTCTTGTTTTGGTGTGTTTAGATTTTATTTTCTCTACTGTTGTAATGTTGTTTTGCTAAAGAACCTCTTTTCCTCCTAACCTCTACCTTGAATCCAGAATTCACCCTGGGGGGAAAATAGTTACAGTTCATTGAAGGTTTTCAGTTGCCAGATTGCAGAATAATCTGGTTCCATTCATATACCCTTTATAAGGTATTCATATTCCAATCAGCCTAACCCTGCTGAGTCAGCTCTTCCTGTACACTAGTGAAATAGGATATAGAGAAGAGTGCCAAATGTGCCTGCAGGATCATTCTTTTTTAAACTTCCCAAGTAAGAAGCAGTCTAGCACAGTGGTTAAGTTTTTCAGAGATAGAAAAACTGGTTTGTGTCTCAGCTTGAAGAGGTGAGGAAACTTGGGTAAGTTAATTAACACCTTTGAACCTAGTTTTCCCCATATGCAAATTATTAATAATTGCAGTCCTTTCCTTAGAATCATTGGAAGAAGTATTATTGATAATATTAAATGACTATTATTATTAAAAATAATAAAGAAAAGAAAAGAAAAAAAAAGAAACTTCTAAAGGCACCTCTTTTCTCCAATGATCAGAGAAGGCAGGCTGGAGAATGTCTTCCCTGAGCACAGAAACTTTCTTATCCAGACCCTGACCTTTTTCTCTGAACTACATTGACAATCCAGGGACAAGAAGGATGTGAACCTGAAAGGAGTAGCAGTCACATCTAGGAGTGACCCTAAAGCAAAAGCAGACCTCTTGGTTTTTGGTGGTAGTGGCATGTGTATGTGTGAGCATGCATCTTAAAAGAGAGGGAGATGCTGGGTCTCAATCATATGTGTGTCCTGGCAGAGAACATCAGCAGCTGAACAGCTTAGTCCTTGCTGTGTACTTACAAGCATAATTCCAGGGGGAGGTCACAGCAAAGGACCCTAAAGCAGTTAAATGACATCATTAAACACTGACTGCATATCCTCATGTGTGGCTCCAGGCTGCAACAGCTGTGATTTCTTCTTAACATCAATAGGCAGCTGCTTTTAGCAGCAGCTCCTCTCCCCATTATAGACCCTGAGTATTGTCAGAGTGGGATGCCCACAGTTTATCCCAAAAGAGGTTCTCTGGCCCCAAGTTCAGAGTGGCCATCAACCTAATTCAGGGAATCTGTTCCCAGCTTTGCTGCTGTGGTTTAAGTACAATAAGTACATAATTTACCATATAAACAAAGATATTTTTGAGAGTGGAAGGAAGTATTTTTAATAATTATTCTGGTACCACAGGCATGAACTAGAACTGTGCCAGGTAAACTGCAATGTATGGTCACCTATATAGGTAGAAGATACTGGGAAGTGAACATGGTTAGAGTTCCACCCCATGGGGACCCACACAAGAAGGAGGTGTGACCTCTCCACTGGTTAACAGGCTCCCATTAAAAACTGTTCTCACACTCACTCTCTCCCTTGCTCTCCTATGATTTTCTGTTTTTAATCTTTTTGTGTAAAATTCACATCAGAGAGTATAAACCACAAAAACCTAATGTATGACATAACAAATAACAAAGATGAACATCCTTATAACCATCAAATAGGTCAAGAACTATAGCACTGCCACACACCCCAGATGCTGTGCCCTGTTCCAGTTACAGCCTCCTTCCTCTTCCCCCACAAGACCCCATTATCATAAACGTTAGGATAGTCATTCCCTTGAGGTTTTTAACAGTTTTTAGCACTATAGTCCCGTCATTTAAAAAATATATGATCCACATAAGTCTTGTTTTATCTGTAGGTGCCTTTCAATTTTCCTTTCAATTTTTTGAAACTTTCCTTTCAATTTTTTAATTGAACACCCTCAGATCCTGAGAGTCATTCTCAGTTTGGAATTTGCTGATTGCTTCATATTACAGTGCAGTGCAGCACATTCCCCTCTCTTCTCATTTACTCACCAGTTGACCCCAGTTCAAATCCTTTGGCAAGATTATAGATGGTGTTTGGCTCTGTTTTCACAATCTTAGCAATTAGCTAAATGCTTATAACTACGAATTAATTGGAGTTGGCAAAATGGTGATAGTTTAATTCTATCCTTTATTTTTTGTTGTTTATTCATTGGAATACTATTGTAGATAAATACCTATTATTAGGTTATTAAATGCTACAAACCATATGGATAATATAGAATTAAGTTCTTGATTCTTACTGTTTTTATGAACTAATTTTCAAGTTAATGAACAGGCTTTCTATTCTCTTCCAGATCTCTCTCTTTAAATCTATATATCGCTATATCTACACTGCATATAATATATATTATGTATATATAAGATATTTTTATATAAGTATGTTCTCATCATTTTACATATTTGATGGGTTTAAATACATTACAGTTATCATTGTTGAAATTCAAATTATACTGTCTTTGACCAATGAGAGGCTTGTCAATTTGGCTCTGAGTCCTTTTGACACGATCTTATCCCATATTTAACAGTTCCCTTGAAATCAGGTGTGCCAAGATTCTACGGGATTATCTTTTGCATCCCTTTCCTAGACAGGTAGTGAACTATTTCTCCCAGAAGTCTTAGTTTCTTTTAGTAAGAAATGCTATTTCAAGATCAAAAATCTATTTACTAGGAATGCATATAGTACTGAGTTTGTTTCTAGGCATTTTTAGTGGATGGAACAAGGAAATGAAACTAGGAAATTGGTCAGGCCTTGAAGCAGACTTGGCACAATGGATAGGGCACCCACCTACTACATGGGAGGTCCACGGTTCAAACCCTGGGCCTCCTTGACCCGTGTGGTGCTGGCCCAAGCGCAGTGCTGATACTGCTGATAGTGGAGCCCCACGTGCAAGGAGTGCGCCCTATAAAGAGAGCTGCCCAGTGCGAAAGAAAGTGCAGCCTGCCCAAGAATGGTGCCGCATACACGAGAGCTGAACAGCAAGATGACGCAACAAAAAGAAAACAGATTCCCAGTACCACTCATAAGGATAGAAGCGGTCACAGAAGAACACACAGAGAATGGACACAGAGAGCAGACAATTGGGGGTGTGTGGGGGGGGGGAAGGGGAGAGAAATAAATAAAATAAATCTTTAAAAAAAATAAATTAAAAAAAAAAAAAGAAATGGTGAGTAAACTCCCCTTTGCCTTTTTTCCCATCTTAGGGGAAAGTATTTATTTATTTTTGACTTAAAAAAAAAAGATACATAAATAACACAAAATGTTACAATAAAAAATAAAAGAGGTTCCCATATACCACACTCCCCATGCCCACCACTCCTCCCACATTGATGACTTCTTTCATTAGTGTGGTACATTCACTGCATTTGATGAGTACATTTTGGAGCACTGCTATACCACATGGATAATAGTTTATGCTGTAGTTTACACTTTCTCCCAGTCCATTCAGTGGGTTATGGCAGAACATATAATGTCCTTCATCTGTCCCTGCAATATTGTTCAGGACAATTCCAAGTCCTGAAAATGCCCCAATATCACACTTCTTTTTCCCTCTCCCTGCTGTCAGCAACTCCTGCAGCTGCTGACTCCATACCAATGATATAATTTCTTCCATTGCTAGAGTCACAATAATTCTATAGAATACCAGTAAGTCCACTCTAATCCATATTTTATTCCTCCATCCTCAGGACCCTGGGATGGCGATGTCCACTCCACTTCTAAATTGAGAGGGCTTTTAGACCCCACATGGCTGATGGATGGAATTCTCCTGCTTGCAGTTGTAGAAACTCTTGGTTTCCTGGTGTGGTAGTTGACCATCATCACCTTCCTATTAGCTGACCTGAGTAAGTAAGTCCAATGAACCGGAGAGTAGGTTTTGCAAATCTGCTGAGCTCAGGGCCCAGCTGGACATAGACAGTCCAGAGATTCAAGTCTCCTGAGCATACACCAACTCCACACCAACCACAGCTTCAGTAGAAGTGACGGAAAAGGCATGCTAGAGAGGTGACATCTGAGTCCAACTCCCTCACATTCAGGAGCACAAATTCCAAAGTAGGGCCCACTGGCAAGGCACTGAACTCCAGAGCCATCTGTCATGACTGCAGGGCCTGGGTGTCTCTGTAGCCCTCAAGAGCACCACTACCTTGGGTTGTATCTACTTTGGCTTTCTCTGCCTGCTGAGGTATACATAAGCTCAGCCCTTCTGATGATCTCCCAACTCCTTTTGAAGTCTCTAAGCCATATAAACTCATTTGTCTTTACCACTTTCCCCTTTTATTCAAGGTCTTTTTTCTAGTTGCACCACCAGCTGGTGTTTGGAGGTAATCCCTCAGCACCAGGGAGGCTCATCCCTGGGAGTCATGTCCCATGCAGGGGGGAAGGTCATTATGCATTTACATGCTGAGTTTGACTTAGAGAGTGGCCACATTTGAGTAACATGGAGGTTCTCAGGAGGTAACTCTTAGGCGCCCTGCAGCTCTAGCTGAGTTGAAATTTCAAGCACACAGGCTCAGAAGCATAGTCATCAGTATCAAGAGCCCATCATTGGACCATCCTTCTCCCCTGGTCTTTGTCCTTGTACTTGGGGAATTAGTTTTGCTCCATTGGGGAATGTGACAGAGTTTCCCAAAATGGGAACTCAGCACTTCCTCAGTTGTCATGTGATACTCTACCCTCTATGTCAATACCCAACAAACACCCGAATATATCTATATAACCTATGTCCATACCCTGGAGAACTCCCTCCCACCATGCATTGCCCACCAATGACACCCCACATCAATGCTCCTCCCCTGCCATAGTTGAATCCCTCTGTGATCCAAAATTTCTTCAAAATTGAAGTTTGATATATTGCCAAATTCAATTAATAGGAAAATGAAATAGTAATAGGTTTAAAGATTAGAAAAAGAATACATAATAATTTAGAAAAGCTAAAATAAAATGAAAAATAAATTGGGGCATTAAAAATGAAAAATACCATAAAAAGTTCTTTTTGACATTTTGTCTTTCATCACTATAGTAGATGTTGCCCTATATGTACAGTGGAAGGCAATCTCTTCCATTTCTTCCTCAGTGTCTATAACCTCTTCTTCTTCTTCTTCTTCTTATTATTATTATTATTATTATGTCTTCAAAAAAGTTTTAGGCCACAGTAAAGTCACATATATCATATAGAGAACTCCCATATACCCAACATCAAATCCTTTTCCCCCTTCTCCCAACAATGATCTTTTTACATGTGAATGCTATATTTGCTGCAACTGATGTACAGATATTGAAACATAGCTACCAACCATGGTTCCATTATGGTTTACACTATGGTTTACTTTTTAGACTGCACACTTTTATAAATTTTTGCTTATGTCATGATTTACATTATGGTTTATATTATAGACTATACACTTTCATAAATTTTGGTTATATTTAAAATGGCCTATATCCATCATTGCAGGATCATGCAAAACAGGAAGTATTTATTTTGTTTGTTCATTTATCTTTTAAGAGTATTAGTAACAGCTTGGTTTTTAGATGCTTTTTATTAAACTGAGAAAGTTTCTTTCTATTCCTACTTTAATGTGAATTTTTATACTTAATGTGCTTGATTTCTACAAATTGCCTTTTTGCATTTATAGAGAAGACATTTTTCTACTTTTTATTATGGTTATTTGTATTTCTTTGATAAATCTTATTTGGTTATGATTTATTACATTTTTAAAAATAATGCTGGACTAAGTTTGCTAATGTTGCTGATTGAACCCAATCTTGTGTTAGGATAACTTGAGTTAAAGAGAAGTTTGGTTTTAGCTAAACTAGACAGGAGGCCTAGATTGTAAGACAGAAAGAAAACACTGATACTCACTTTGCCCCAATATCTCCATCTTCCTAAACTGCAATCTTTAGTTTAAATATTGTTACTTTTTTTTTAAGGCAAGTCACCAATTAAACTGCCAACATGATATTGGAAGGGATGATGTAGTGCCATTGAAAGAAAGCTTAGTTATCTGACAGAACACTTAGATGAAAATCCATGGCCCGTAGTATTCTTCCTTTCTCAAAGTGCTGGAGTGAAAATTCTATGAAAGACTGTAATATATATGAACTGTCTCAAGCTAGTAGAGCCTTATAGTAATGTAAGGTATTTTTAAAATAGATATTTATTAAATGGAGTGAACGACAGTTCCCGCTGTGCTTTGGATGGTATCAATTTAAGATTCCTGTTGTCATATAATCAATAAAGGTGTCTCATTCCACTCTCACATGGGTCCCAGTTTACATTTGGTATTATATCATTTTTCTACCATTAAGCCATCTTCCATATTTAGAACTTTGACTCAAATTAAACAGGAGAATAATAGAACAAATGATATACACAAGCTCTGGGATGGGTCTTATTTTTGTCACCTTGACCAAGATGATATTATGTTTCCCTATTCTTCAGTTCTAATACCTCAAATTTTAAAAATTAGTAGAACATACCTGATAGAGTTATTGTGAGAATTAATTAGGACAATCCATAATAAAAAAGATCTTAGGAGAGCATCTGGCTTATTTTAGCCAATCAATGAAATTAGTGAACAAAATAGAAAAAAAATAGACACATGTTACATTTCCAATAAAAGAAAATGTCTGCAGGATGCAACACTTCCTGAGATAGGCAGGCCTGCATAGGGTATGGGAATGGGGAGTATATGCAGCCTTCTAAAAGACTCCTAATGATCCCCACCTTCTGTAATTCACATCTGTATCAGTTAGGGTTCAACAAGAGAAACAGAACAAGTAGGAAATACATACTAAGATATTAATTGCAAGGAATTTGTTTATGCAATAATTAGGATATCGAGGTAATTCTGAATTCCATAGGGCAGGCTGACATTAAAGGAAACCTGGATCTCTTGAGTATAGGCTGAAGTTGCTGCATACAGGCAGAATTTCTGCCATTGGGGAAGCCTCAGTTTTACTCTTAACTTTCAACTGATTGACTCCTTCCCAACCAGATGATCTAGAATAATCTCCCTTACTCAGAGTCAACCAATTATGGACTGTAATCACTCTTTCACATAATACTTTCTCAGCAACACTTTGATCAGTGTTTGGTTAAATAACTGAAGACTAGAGACTAGCTGAGTGTGAGTGCAATCTCATCACTTGCTTCTAATGAATAGAATACAGTAAAAAATGGGGGGACTTTGGTTTAGAAAAGATGGTGTGTTTCATTTTGCTAGCACTGGTTCTCTTACTAGAACACTGTAAGTCACCATGTTGTGAAATGCTCTATGGAGAGACCCATATGACTTCTGTCGAACAGCTCACTGGAAATGGAATCCTGCCAAGAACTATGTATGTGAGCAAGGAAATCATTCCTTTCCAGTTAAGGATTGATGTAACTACGGTCTTGTGAGAGACCCAGAGCCAGAGACCCAGCTAAGTCATGCCTAGATTCCCAACCAATCAAAAAACTATAAGGTGATTAATGTTTTAAGTCACTAATACTTTGAGAAATTTGTTATGCAGCAATAGATAACTAATGCAGAGAGCTAGGCCCCATACTAACAGATGGGGATACAGAAGTAATAGCCACAGTCCCTGTCTTCAAGACACTTACATTTCAGGGGTGCAGGTGCCCCTGCAGAAGCCCAAGGTCCAGGGCTCCCTTTTTCAGTGCTGATGTCCTTTTTCAGTGCTGATGTCCCACACTTTGTCAGAAGGCAAAAGGTCTGGATAGGAGGAGGGGGTCTCTTCTCAACAGAAGCATTCATTTTCCAAACAGGCTGGACTAAATATTTCTACATGCACTCACTGCCTATTTGCCATCCTTTCCTAGTTAATATTCATAGAAACTTGTAGGAATCCCTGTTAATACCCAGATTTGAAATCTCTGAGCCCAATGCTATAGCCATGGGGCTTGATTTGCATTCATGAATATGCAGGATCACGAACCCTTTTCTTGGGATTTCTCCCTATGACGGGTGTCAGTGCTGCATGTATGACTATGCATTTTCTCTTACTGAACTGAAAAGTCCAACTCAGGAAATAAAGACATATTCAGAGAGCAGAGGATTGCAGTCCCCTTCCATTTTCTTTCTACAACACATTTCACACTGGCCTCACCCTTCCTTGAACTGTTTTCAGTTATGTCTAAATTCTGGGAGAGACGAGGTTACTTTTACCACTTTCTCCAGCCCTGAGGTTTACCACTAACAGTGGTCTTTCCCTTCTCTTTCAGGTTTCCTTGCTTCCACCTTCTTGTTTTACATGGCTTTTTCTCTCTGACTAAATTTCATTCCTTATAAAGGACTCTAGTAAGAAGATTAAGACCCACCCTGAATGAAGTAGCTCTTATCTTAAGATCCTACTCACCAAAAGAACCTATTCATAATAGGTCCAAACCCACAGGAATGGATTAACCTTATGAACACACTTTTCTGGGGTACATATTGTTTCAAACCATGACTATCTTCATCTTCTTGAATTCCACCAATCAGGCCCAAGGGTCTTTCAAGTGTAAAGGGTAGCTCCTTGGAGAAAGAAGTAAGACTCAGGCCCAGACTGGAATTGGTTTTGGCTGACATCCATCACCAGAGAAATGAAGCAGAATCTCCTCCCAGGTCCCAGATCTCAGAGGGCAAAGACCTGGGTCATTGGAACTACAGGCTGAGAAGGTCAGTTGGCATTAGTTGGCCATAATATCTATACTTTTGGCATGCTTAGAACTACATTTAGAATCAATAGGAATTTACTATAAAAATCTCACAGGACCTAAAAAAAAACACAATGTATTATTGTAGTTATGAGCAGAATCACTGCTATCAGACAAAATGAGAGAATAGCCTTG
The DNA here is from genome assembly GCF_030445035.2 of Dasypus novemcinctus. Lineage (NCBI taxonomy): Eukaryota > Metazoa > Chordata > Mammalia > Cingulata > Dasypodidae > Dasypus > Dasypus novemcinctus. The sequence continues at coordinate 29,497,576 of NC_080678.1, read as the reverse complement.
ATCCAAAAAAGCATCTGGAAATAGCCTATATCTGTCACTGCAATATCATGCAGGACAAATCCAACATCCCAAAAATGCCCCCATATTATACCTATTCTTCCCTCTTCCATCCCTCAGAACCTTTAGTGACTACTGCCTTCACATCAGTGATAAAAGTTCTTCCATTGCCAGAATAATAATAGGTCTATAGTCGAATAATAATAAGTCTATTTTAGTCCATTGTTTATTCCTCAATCTTGAGGATTTTAGGATGGTGATGCCCACTCTGGTTCTAATTGAGAGAGGCAGATGGGTGTAGCCATCTTTCTTGTAGTTGCAGACACTCTCTGTTCCTTGGCATGAGTATTATCAATCATCATCTTAGTTGTCCTGGATGGGAAAAAGAATTAGCATACACAAAGGACCCACTGTTTACAAATGCTGTCTTAAATTTAATCAACTGCCCCATGAGCTGTTATTATCCCCATTTCACAGATGAAAAACCTGAAGCTCAGAAGATTAAGTGACAGATGCCATTAATTTGCAGATGCAGAGTTCAAAGCCAGTTCTGCTTGATTCCCATTTCTGGGTTTTTTCCATCCCATCCAGTGGCACAAGAGATGTGCATCCTGGCCTTGCTCTGTTCCTAACTGGCCATTGGAGTGACTATGGGCAGGGTATTCTTTGTCTCTGGGTCCTCAGAAAATCTCTGAGGTCTCTTCAAGCAATGAGGTCCTCACATTCTGCCCAAATAGGCAGTATAGCACATACCCAACAAAGGGGTAGAAATTAGACCTGCCTGCTTGGAAGGTTTCAGTTTCCCTTAAGAGAGCCTTTAATTCTAGAAAAAAATGATAGGGAGACTTACAAAAGTCTTCCCCCAAATTGGTTGGCTTAGATTTGACTGTAGACCTCCAAGACCAGGATGTGTTCTGTTGCAAGTATGTGTGGGGAGGGGGAGGAGAGAGAGGGATGCTCTCTAGATACCATCTAACTGTCTAAGCTTTGAAGCTCTGTCCTGTGGCAAACACAAGAAGCATCACCCCTAATTCACTCAGACAAGCAATTCTAAATTGTTGGGTCTTTAATTTCAACTTTAAAATGGGTAAAGGACTTACACACTGATTTGAGTCTCATGGAAAACAAAGGATAAATCAGACATAAAAATGTTTTGAGAGGATAACATGATCTAGAACATGTAAGGTACAAGACTACAACTAGAAGGGAAAATATTTCCAATATAAGAAAAGAACAATTATGTCATTTATTTTGATAATTTATGCTGTCCACATTAATATTCTCTCTGAGTAACTTTTTGTGGTGCATACACACTCACAGACATATACACACAACAGAGAAAATAATCTATGATAAGTATATCTGTATTTAAAGAAATTTCTCAAGGTTTGGCCCAAAACACCTGACAAGAAAAACCTGGCAAACTTATTTTAAAAATAAAAATCCCTGGACTTTACTTGAATTAGAATTGAAATCTTGGGGTATGGAATTAATAGAAAACTTTTAAAATGAATGCCCCAAGTGATTCTTTGTTCCCAGAACACAAAGTAAGCAATGCTGTAGCATCTCCTACTATAGATACTGAAATCCTTAGGATGAAGTAAAGGATAAATTTACATAGATGATTTTTCTACTTAATCTGAGCCCTTGGGAAAGCTCTGAGACCTAACATATGAGGAATAGAAGATGCTGGCTTTGTGGTGTATTATAGGTTTATTTCAGGGCACAGAAATAATAATACCAGTAGGCATTCTTGTATTTTCCTGCCACTTGGGGTGGGAAGGTGTGGTGGAAAATAGGGAATTAATCCAGAGCTTTTATGGGTTCTAGTTCCTCTACTTCTCATTAAGTATAAAGCTATTGCATCATCTGAAATTGACAGCCCAAAATGGATCTTTAAAAAGTAAATGAAATAACAATAAAGCCTCACGTTATCTCAAATCTCCTCTATTACCTCCTTATCAGACTGTAACAAATAAACTGCCCCCATCCAACTTCTGCACAGCCAGCATTGAAGAGAATAATCTGAATGCACTTGACATTAAAAGTTGCTAACCTAACTTTTTAAGCTTAACGTAAGGTAGGAATGGGAGGGGTAATGCTCCCATGTGTATCAGGAGTAGGAGTGAAACTATGTAAATCAGGGACTCCTAACATTTCACCCCATAAAAGCTTCCTCATTATTCCAGGTCTGCAGAACCAGGACTCTTCAAGCAGGCAAGAGCCAACCATGTGGTATATATACAGTATTACTGGAGTCCCCCAGAATATCAGCCTTTCACTAGAAGCAATAGGGAAACACAGTGGTTAAGAGTATGGGCTCTGTAATCATACTAGCTGGTACTGATTCCCAGATCGACCATTACTAGATGGGTAATCATGGGCAAATGAGTCTCAATTTCCTCCTCTGTAAAATAGAGAATATAGTAGTAAATGCTTAATAGAGTCTACAAATTTTAATATAACTTGGATGATTTTGATTGGAAAAGTACTGGGCAGCCCTTATTAAAGTGTTTAGTTCAGTTGCAATAATGGGTGATGGGGGAAGTGTCCTATTTTCCGTGGAATCATGATAGTGTCCTTCTTTGTCCAGGATTAGTGACCTTAAAATAAGGGCTTAGACCAAAAAATGACTGCTCACTCATTTAAAAACACATACCATCTCATCCCAATCTGAATAAATATTTTTTCCACTTTTAAACATGTGTCCAATAAAATATAGTCACACGGATATGACAAGTTCTTATAATGTGATCCATACCTAAATGCATAAACCAAGGCTTACATTTTCCTATTTAACTTGCACATATAAAACCTGTAATCTAGGCCAAGAACTATATGAAGGAGAGCTAATCCAGGAAAAGGGATGATGCCTTCTTGACATTAACTCATTTAATTTATATTTACAACCTCTGTGAATTAGACATCATTACCATTTTTGTAAGTGAGGAAATGAGGTTTAGAAAGATAAATTTCCCAAAGCCATTCTGCTAGTTCATGTCAAATTGGGATTTCAGCACATATTTATCTAATCCAAACTCCCATATTCTTTAAACTCAATGACCATCATGATATATATTTCTTCATAAACATAAGTACACATACATACACACTTCCTAAGTGAGACAGTGAGAGTAATAAAAGGTAAATAGATATCAAGTTGTCTACATAGGGTGGACTAAGAGGTGATCTATTAATTATTAATATTAGTGCTAAACGATGATTACTTCCCCTATTCATTGTCACTAGAGCATGATGTAGGGAAAATTATTTGATGTTTCATGCAGGTGCCCACTAAGCCCTGCTAGGTACTGCATGGCATTGACTTCTCTTCTTCCTGAATCAGGAGGGCTGGGCATAGGAAAGAGCTATTGTGATCATGACACTTTATTAAGTAAACACATCCCATTTCACTGCTGTCAAATCCTCACTGGAGGTATAAAGTTTGCTGCAGGAGAACAATCAGGTTTCCCTGATAGTGAGGAGCAGAAAATAAACAAGATTCTCCTATAGGGATTTGAAAGGTTTAATGTCTATAAGCAGAGGGATGTGGGTATGGATATATTGTCCTCAGCTTCTTCCTTCTGAGATTTCGTGTTGATCTGTGGATCAGAGCCTGACCTCATAAACACTTCAAGTCCTTGCTTGATGTGTCCTACTCACTAGAACTTTTACATATAATATTTGACAAATCAGTACATTCTGATTGTTAAAAAAAATAGATAGAGCAAAATGTCTGGCTGCCATATCTTCTTTTATCTACCCAGTTTGTTTTTCTCCTGTAGTTCAATCACTGCTACTATTTTCTATGAACTATTTTGGAATTTCTTTATATAAACATAAACATATATGAATACAAGTAGTCATTTTCCACTTCATAAAAGACGACATGCTACACAATAGCCTGTACTTTATTCTTCCATTTAATGATACACCTTGGAGATTTTTTTTCAGTACATAAAGAATTTTGCTAGTTTTTATTATTATATATTATTATTCCCGTTAATACTATTACTATTACTTTTAATAGGGGTGCAATATTACATTTGTATGAACACTAATTTACTTAGCCAGATCCTATTAATGAACATATGGGTTATTTTCAGTCTTTTGGTGTTGCCAACAACACTGCAGTAAATAGTCTTGTATACACAGCATTTGGCCAGGGAAATACTTTATGTCAGATTGCTGAATAAAGAATAGAGTGTACGTGATTTTGAAAAATATTTATAAAATTTTAAAATATATAAATAGTCGAACTTTGAAAAACAATGCCTCCATATGAGGTCATCATATAGAGAAGGCCACAGAGAGAGAAGCTCCTAGAAGAGCAAGAAATCAGAAGTCAGGAGAACCCAGAGAAGAAAGGAGAAGACATTACCATGTGCTTTAACATGTGAAGAAAAGTTGAGGACCAAGGATCACTGATAGCCAGCCCCAGAACATCAGACTTCTGCAGGAAGCAATGTCTTGCAGATGTCTCATTTTTTGGATTTTTCCTAGCTTCAAGCCATGAGCAAATAAATTCCCAGTATTTAAACAACCCCATTGTATGGAATTTATTTTAGCAGCTGGGAAACTAAAATAGTTGCTGGTATTGGAAAATGGGGTGCTGCTATGACAAATATCTAAAAGGGCTTTAGAATTGAGTAATGGATTGAGGATGAAAGAAATGTAGGTACTTGATAGAAAAAGTTTAGATTGCTTTGAAGAGACAGTCAGTAAAAATATGGACATGAAAGATGCTTAGGATGAGGCCTAAAGAGTGTGGCTAAACATGGATCCAGTTAGCCATTTAAAAGTAGAAGTGAGAACTGGAAATACAGTTATCCAGGAAGAACCTGTAGAAAGTTCTATTGTCTAATGGTAGGCATTTGTTTGAACAAAGCCAACAAGCCTTTTGCAAAATTTGTATGAGCAGAACCACTTCCTGTGGTTCCAACTCATTGACTGCATTTGATTTTCCTCTGCTTGTAATGACCCCAGTCATATGGATTAAGGCCTACTCTGATTCAGTTTGGCTTCATCTAAAGGCTCTATGATGATCCCTTTTATAAATAAATCCATACTCACAAGACTGGGATTAGAATTTGAATATGTCTTCTGGGGAACATGATTCAATCTACCATAACTCTCTTTGAAATATTGGCCTAACATTTAACTGCATAAGTGAAGAGTAAAAACTTGTGAGGCCTGGCAGAAAACAGCTACTGGGACTGTGAGTCAGTAGAGGTGTTGGGAAATGCTGGTGTTCTGAGTAGATCAATCTCACTGCCCACTCCAGTCTGTCATTTAGAATCCAAAAATGTTAAGAGAAGTGCCACTTAGCCCCAACATAACAAAGCCTAAGATACAGCTTTGACAGGATCAAGCTGCTCTGTAAGTAACTTAAACAACTGCAAGAAAGAAAAAAACAAAACAAAACAATACTTTTTAAAGGAAAACAGCAAACAGAATCTCAACAATGTAGCATCCACAATTTCAAACATAAAATAAAAATATGAAAAATAAGAAAAAGCAAAAAAGTGTGACACATTGCCATGAGAAGTAACAGTCAAGAGAAATATACCCAGGGATGATATAGATGTTGGAATTAACAGATAAGAAATTTAAGACAGGTATCATTAATAAGTTCAAGTGTTTAAAGGAAAATAGGCTATTAATGAACTGCACATTAAACATATCTAATAACTCTTACAATGATAAGCCACTAACTGAAGATTATAATATGTGAAACAATAAATTCATTCTATTTGATATTAAGTATTGCATTCCATAAACATCAATTAGTTCAAGGTATTTGGCAATGTTAATCATAGCATCCATGTATTTATTTCCCCGTGTTTCCAGCTATTCTATAAATAATTGAGGGATAGTTTAACATATCAATTTATGATTCTATCTGAGCCTCCTCTTGACATAGAGGTGCAATGGACACAACCAATCCAATGTCCACATAGAAGAGGTGGCATTGGATTGGGAAAAGTGGACATGGTGGCTGATGGGTATGGGGAAAGGCAGGAAGAGATGAGAGGTGGAGGCATCTTTGGGATATGGAGTTGCCCTGGATGGTGCTTCAGAGGCAATCACCGGACATTGTAAATCCTCACAGGGCCCACTGGATGGAATGGAGGAGACTATGGGCCATGATGTGGACCATTGACTATGAGGTGCAGAGGTGCCCAAAGATGTACTTACCAAATCCAATGGATGTGTCATGATGATGGGAATGAGTGTTGCTGGGGGGGGGGGGGGAGAGGAGGGGTGGGGGGGTGGGGTTGAATGGGACTTCACATATATATTTTTAATGTAATATTATTACAAAGTCAATAAATAAAAAAAATAAAAAATAAAAATAAATAAAGCCTATAGTATCCCTTAAAAAAAAATTTATGATTCTAAATATTTACTTATCCTTTAAATATGTCAGTCATTGCCTTATGTAATTGAATCTCTGCTATTACACACATACACATTTGACTTTCTACCTGGTGAAGCCATGCTTTTATCATTAAATATTCTTTTTAATCTGATAGTGCTCTTTAATTTGAAACCTATTTTGTTTTTAATATATATTGTTCAGTTATTTTGTTTACAATTTGCATGCTATAACTTTCTATCCATTGGCCATTAGCATATCTCTACCTTTATATTTAATGTATATCACGCGTAGACAGTACAAAGTTGTCTCTTAACTTCCATCATTCTAATTATGTTTGCTATTCAACTAGAGTTTTTATACCATTACTAATAATGGTATAAATGTTTGAATGTATGACTACTGTTTCCATTTACTATGCATTTCTCTTTATACTGTTGGAGATTTGGGCCTGAAGAGTATCAAGAATGAAAGAAAGAGAAAAAGGAGAGTGAAAGAAAGAAAAAGAAAGAAAGAACAAGAGAGAGCTGGGATCAGGGGGTCTGTGAGTAGAGACTCATCAGACAACTTTATTGCTCACAAGCGGCTCTATATATACCCCAGTCCACGTGGGTAGAAGCAGCAACATGCAGTTAACCATCAAAATTACTCAGTCTAAGGAATTCAGAAAATCTTATCTCAAGGTACAAAGTTTAAGGGTTCTATTTAGTACACAAGTGTTTTCTGCTCATCTTTTCTTTCAGCCTTTCACAGCTTTATCCTGTTTGCCAGAACTCTTAACTACCGCATTCCTTAGGTTGCAAGGGTAGCCATGGAAACAGCAAATCTCTCTTTGAGAGAGCACTGTGCTTCAGTTTCCAACATTTCCCCATTTGTTTTAGTCAAGGTGACCTGCCTGTCTTAGGTTGCCCTCCTCTGAGTCATACCCATCATTGACTACTGGGAAGTTATTGAAGTGCTTTTGCTAGCACCAGATTATTCACATGTCCCATGGCTGTTACGCTTTGCTTCGAAAGCACTGTCTGGCACAGGTGAGAATCATGAGCAACAGAAAAAAATATGATTAGCCCTATTCCTAAAGCTGACAGGAAATGCTGTGATTTCCACCAATTAATTGTGTTAAATTTTAACAAATTTAAATTATGCAATTGATCTCCAATATATAACACAGCTGATTCCAAATCATTAACTCGATTATTTAACTGCTCATCTATATGCTCTTGACTATGCCACAAATCTCTAGCATTTTTATGCCAATTATGTACATATAATTGTGTTTGTACTTTCATGTAAAGCTACTGCAGCAGTAGCAGCAGCTGTAATTATTCCAATCAGTCCCAAAATGCTTACAATAAGCAGTCCAATAAAGTGTTTAGTCTGTTTCAAGAATTCTTATGTAGCAATAATTGACTTTCAGGAGACGACTGCCAAATCCACGTCATTCTCACCAGTATCCAGATGCCTTTTCTTCTTCTGGGCATCACTATCCCTATTGTTCTTCATTGATGTTTGCCTTTTCAGTGGAGCCACTTTGACTCTTCTCAGGTTTCAGTGGTAGGGCCCTAGATCTTCACAAAGGCATCTGCATCAACAGTCCTAAAAGGGATGTTAGAGGAGTGGGCAGGGACATGACAGTCACCTGTTACTACTAGCAGGTATCCTGGATGTTTTGTCATAATCTGAGGGTGATTTATAACAGTCCATCATTTCTGTCTTGCTTTTAGTATTTGCAATCCACCCCTGGATAGAGATGGCAGTCTTTAGAGTGACCAGACACTATTGGGTTAAGTCTTTCTCTTTTAGCAGGGCCTTCCATGCTGCACACAATTGCTTTTTTATATTTTGCTTTTGGCCTTTTTTTTCAGAATTGTGATTAAAACCCAAGGGGTACTTGTTTAGAATCTTGCTTTTGCCACAAACTCCACCCAAAGCCAATATTGGTGGCTTGCTACATCCAATTCATAGGCTAAGTTAATGTCCACAATTTACCTTCCTTTTATTATTATTTAAAGCAGCTTGCTGGAGGTTTTCCTACTTCTATGAAGGACTTTTCCCAATTAATACATACAATGGTTTTAATATTTGAGCTAAGTGAGGGATGAAAGATTTTCAGTATTCCACCAGTATTACAAACTAAAAACATTGTGCTTTATCAATTACAGCAGAGGTTATAGTTTTGTTTTACCCAACTGAACAACATTGAAGAATTTGTTAGAGCAGCAGGGACCCCACAGCCCAGCCTGTCCCAACTGTCTGCCCACCCCAGGCTCTCAAGATAAGATACCATTGTTTCTGCTGTTTATTTTAATTTTGAAAAAAGGATTACTGGTCAACGTAATGTCATCAGTAGGGTTTTAGCCACAGATTTCTTCTACACAGACAGATTATTATCACCATGCCAGGACAGATGGTTGGGCTATGCACACAGCCTTGGGGAAGCACTGCAAAAGTCTATTGTTGACTTTCCTACAGGTAGGAGAATACAGGCTTAGCATGTTTTAAAACAAAGTGATAGTGACATAGTTGGATACTATTTTGCAAGAAACTAGCAGTATTTGGGACTGCTGCATACTACAGTGTTGTTACTTTAATTTATGATAAGAGGTTGTTTCTTTTTATAATAAATTAAATCATAATTAACTACATTGTACTTCTGTGTAATATTATGCTGAAATATTGGTAAATTTATACACTCTTAAGTATTAATATGAACCTTTTACTCATACAACTTTAATTAACAGAGGGTTAAAAAATCCTGTTAATTTTATAACACTTTTACACACCTTTCACTTATAACATATTAGATGAACATTCAAGTATTACTTTAAATTTTCTTTCATGGTAAAAGAACAAATCTCTTGTAATTAGTTTGAAATAAAAAGCTACTTTTCAGGATTTGATTTTTAGAAAGCAGGTTTGAACATTATGTTCCTTTCAAAGAAATAAGACCTTTTCTTTGTCAAACACTGAGGAAATGATGAGGTTAAAGCACAAGAAGCTATTTTGATAACAGACTTTCTTTGTATACTGATTATTCAGGATAGAAATTTTTCATAGACATTTACCAAAACAGACTAACAACTTGAAAGACTTTGAGAAAGAACAAAATGTTTAACTTTGCATTAGTATACTACTTGATACTAAAGCTTTTAAAATTTTTTAGATAGACCTATCAAATTTTATTTAACTTTAACCTATAAAAATTCCTTTTTCATGAACCTTTTACACTTTCTGTATTTATTCAGGTTTAGTCCCGCATTTTACCTTTTCTTAGTAACCAATTATTTTATTTTAGGACAAAATTATTTTCTGTTTTCTTAATAATAAAAACACATTCCATACATCTCACATACATAAGTTACTGAAACAATTTTGGAAACTATTTTCAGGCAAACTTCTTCTAACATATAATTACCATCAACACTAAACAAACTTTTTAAAATAATGAACTTTTCTTCCCTTTAAATACTTAGTAGCATGCAATACTAGAAACAGTCTTTTAGAAGCAAGTTGGCAAGGGAGGCTGGATGCTGACAAATTTTCCTGTTATAAAATTACCTTTTATTATTATTATTATCAATTCAGTTTTTGCTTAATAATGATTTTTTGGAATTAGACACTTAAATACCTTAATTTAAACAATGCCCATTAAACTTCTTATAATTATTTATAAGCATGTAGACTATATTATTTTTAAGACAAAATTTTACCTTCACAGAACACATTCCCTTACCCATAGTTACAATACCCTCTATAACTTACCACATGCATTCAAGTTCCGTTCTGCATATGTTCTTTCTGATTTTATGAAGACCAGCTGTCTTATTTTAGGACAAAATACACTTTTTAAAACAAATTTATTTATCAACTTTTAGTTAGCACTTCTACAAAATTTTACCTTTCAAAATATTTATTCAAGTTTTATGTCCTTTATTTCATGAAGAAAAATAAACTACTCATTTCAATTTAGGCAAGAACCATTTTTTTATGAAGAGACATAGTAATTTCATTAATTAAGACTTACAATTTTTATCACTGTAGAGATTCCATTAACATTTAAACTGAAGCATTAATATAAGTGCTTATTTAATTTTTGGCCATTTGAATAGAGTTCTTTTAGAAATTTTTATTTATTAATTTATATTACTTTTTTAAAAGATTTGTTTATTTATTTATTTCTCTTCCCTCCCCCCCCCCACCCCAGTTGTCTGTTCTCTGTATCTATTTGCTGCGTCTTCTTTGTCTGCTTCTGTTGTTGTTAGGGATATGGGAATCTGTCCAGAGGTATCAAAATATACACTGACATTGAACAAAGAGCCAAACACAAAACAATTATAGCACATTAACAGAAACGTACAGTTTACAATTGACTCGTAATTCTTACTTTCTTACTTTTTTGGTATAGCTGTTTTTAAGTTCTCCATCATATCACATCTTAGATCTTACTGCTTTTAAGATTTTTTCTGGAATCCATGTTGTCTGTAACATGCAAGCTTGTGCTTGGAAACACTTTTATTAGTTATCAGCAATCAGTTAAGATAACTTGAGCAGCGTAAATGTAATTAAGCTCTTATTTAGCAGTTTAGACAGACTGTTAACACACATTTTTGGATTACTACTCCGTAAGACTATACTGAGATTTGAAGTTCAGGAGTAAACTATTGATTTAAAACCGAAAATTCCTTTTAACACCTTGATAAAAATTTTGTACTAGTTTTATTATCTTGGTTAAATAGGCCCAATCAGAATTAGGGAAACAAAACAGAACACCAGTGTTGCCATGTTTTTCTCCTTTTCCAGCAGTTTAATTCTATTAACTCCCACCAGCCCACAGCTACATTATTATGTAGACAGCAGGGACAGAGTTCCTGCCAGAATAATTTCCTTATCTTAGTTAACACTTTAACAGAGACTTTTCTTACAAGCCTGATTTCACTAACAAGGACTTTATTTAGTATTTTTGCCTGTTTTAAATCTTTCAGTAGTTTAAAAGGTATTGGTTCATGATGGAACTCAGCACCTCCCTGAGGATTATTAGCATCTGATGGGGTTGGTTGTGATATCTTTTTAACATAGGGTAAAGCATCTGCCATATCTGAAAAAAATTCCAGGTGCTGAGGTTGGGGCAGCTATAGGCGGCTCACCAGGTGCAGTAGGTTGAACTGGATATAAGCTAGGATAAGCGCCTGGATGATGATATATAGAGATTGGATATTTCATTAGAGCAGACAGTTATTTTCTTATCTATAAAAGGATTAGTACTAGGATTAGGCATAAAGCCAGGAGACTCTCCTCTGCTTTTTGGTTCAGAATGTAGTTCTTTCAAATGGCCCTCCACTTTCTGTTTGTCTATGGGTTTTGAAAACATATTAATTTCTTCTTAGTCATCTTCCTCTGATTGTAAAGGATCTAAGGTGGCAGCAATTTGCTGGCACAGAGCTCACACAAATAAAAGGAATGGATTCCCCTCTTTGAAATGCTGTCCTTAAAGCTTTCATTACTCGCTTCTACTGTTTCAAAATTAAGATATTATGCCCCTGAGGCTGGAGCAAGCAACAATGCTTTTGTATTAAAGCAAACAATTCTAGTAATTGATAGCTTTTTACAGGCACCCCATTAACTTTCAAGAAAGTTTTTAACACTTGCAAATATTCTTCCACAAGTCCGGTTTGATTATCCATTACCCTGATGACTTCGGGGAAATGTTACTTACCAAAAAGAAGACTAGAGTCACACTGCTTTGGACGTCATTCACGACCCTCGTAGGAGTCCTTTCCTGGGGGAGGGGAAGGAAAGGAAGAGAGAGCAAGCTGGGATTAGGGGACCTGCAAGTAGAGACTCATCAGACAACTTTATTGCTCACAAGGGGCTCTATATATATACCCCAGTCCATGTGGTAGAAGCAGCAGCATGCAGTTAACCATCAACATTACTCATAGTCTAAGGAATTTAAAAAATCCTATCTCAAGGTACAAAGTTTAAGGGTTCTATTTACTACACAAATGTTATCTGCTCATCTTTTCTTTCAGCCTTTCACAGCTTTATTCTCTTTGGCGGAAACTCTTAATTACCGCATTCCTTAGGTTGCAAGCGTAGCCATGGAAACTGCAAATCTCTCCTTGAGAGATCACTGTGCTTCAGTTTCCAACACACACCTCTGTTTTTTCTTATCTGTTTCACTCTCTTACCTTTTGCTTTATTTGAATAATTGTTAAAATTTAATTTAATTTGTTTTTATCCATGCCCATTTGCACTATTTTAGAAAATAATTTCTCTAGAGCATACAATATTTTAAAAGATTCTTCACGATTTTCTTACAGTTAATATTATACCCCTTCAACTAAAATGTATAAACATTGTAACCATATAGGTCATTTCCCATCCCTTCTTCTACAATTTCATACATACTACATCTATGAACTCAAGCTGTCTTGTAAGCAACTTAAATCTCAGACCAGTTATTTTATCCTTAACTGGACTATCTGTAGTGTACTATACATTTGTACCTTTCAGGAGCAGAAATTTAAGCACAGTTTATAAATATAGCTTTGTTCTTCCTCTTCTTCCTCTGACTCTCCACCTCTAAGAATTTTCCCCCACTTTCCAGTGGCTATGAGCTAAGGTTATCCCCCAAAACATATGCATATGTGTGTGCATGTGTATCTGTGTGTGTGTATGTACACATTGTCCAGAATTTACAATTGTTTTCAAGAAGGTTAGTCCAATAAGAGCTTACTCCATCACACCAAAAGGGAAAGTCCCTCCATTTCTTTCATCTTTATTTACATATTGGCAAATCTAAAATTATAAACTATAGACAAATTGACAAACTGTAAATTGTACCCCCTTTGTTCAACTGGCTGTGAGAGAGTTGGCAACTATAAATGAAATGGCTCTGGTAATGCATACCCCATTTCCACAGGAAGGACAATTCATCTGTGGCAAGTGAAAAATATGACTATGAATATTCAGTTGCTAAATTTAAATGTCAATTATGAATATAAAGAATCAGAGCATCCAAAGGCATTTGCGATCAATGCTTACCCCTGCATTCATGGGTAAGGAAGCTCACTTATAAATTTCAGCCTGTGGTGTAGCAAAGGAGGAAGATGTGCGTGTTCTGGATAGGATGTCAAAAGTATTCCATGCACCTTCTACCTTCTCTTCCTGTCCATCATAATTAATATTCCAATTCAAAATTGATTAGAATTTTATTTAGATCACATATTCATAATAGTTTTAGTAAATTGAATTACCATTATAGATTTTTAAAATGTATTCACGACTACATATTTTCCAGGATTTTCCGCAAGGAATAAGTTAGGCAAATATCCCAGGTATCCAGTCGTGCACTCCATGACTTTTATTGAAAACCTTGTTATTGCCTTTCCCTCCAATCCCCCAGCATGTTCATGAGTTAATACTGACGGTGGAGGTCACCTCAACAGCCTCCCTCTGACAACACTGCCTATCAAGGTGGAAGAAATACCATGGTCTTTGGCATAATATTGCCTAGCTAGCAATATGACATATAAAATCAAATTAAGCGCATAACAAACTTACCAGCTTTGGGTACTTTGCAGGTACTTCAGTATGCCAAGGTTAGATGAGTCTTGTTTGTTCAAGGTACTGAGGAGGGACCTGGTCAATTTTCATTGTCAAACACACACATGCACACATACTCACACACTCACATACATGACAAGAAACCTCTTTAATATAGGGCCAATGCCTTCCTTATATCATTTCAGAAGAGATAATGACAGATTTCTGAGCAAGCACATGTACAGTTCCTTGATTTTCCTTTCCATATTCTAAATTTTGTCACTGAACTGATTTTCACAAAACAGAGTCTTAATTATGTTACTTCCCTTCCCTAACCAAACATGGTTAATGTCTACCTCCAAAACCTTCAACCAAGTCTCTTTATGATTTGGCCCTGTGCTACCTCTCTAGGTTAATCTTTCCTTCTTCTCCTATCCTTCATAATAACAAAACTTAGAAAAGATATAAATGTCCATTAGTAGGGTTAGATAAATTATTACACAATGATACAACAGAATCCCATGCAGAGTTTTGATTTTTTAATGAGGAATTGTTCCATATGGAATTATCTCTAAAATACATTGTTAACTGACATACAGTAACTATGTATTTCTCTGAAAGTGGGTGAAATTGATATCTGCTAAAGAATACAAAAACAAACAAACAAACAACATTGATTTCCTCTAGGGAAGAAAACTGGATAACTGGAATTTGAGGTAAGAAGTGAGAGGTAGAATTTTCACTTCCTATCTTTTGCACCTATTAATCTTGAACAATGTAAATGCATTATCTATTCAGATATAATATGATTCAATGTAATTTTAAAATTGAGTTTAATATGGATCACTGATTCCTTATATTACCATATTTGAACAACACTTCTCTCAGTAGGTCCTGAAAGGAAGATTCAAATGTTTGAAATGCAAGGGCAGAAGATGCCTGTGAAATTGTCAGCCAACTTAACCAGGAGGGAAACAAAGGGAAAGAAAGACAATATGAGTACATGTGTCCACATCACAGTGGGGATTTCTTTCCTACAGTTGGAAGGCATCAGGAAGTCACTCTATGGACACATCTCCTTTTATTTCAGTAAGAAATAATGAAGTTACTCCAGTTTGCTGGACTTACACAGGTCAGCTAACAGGGAGGTAAAGATGGTCAACCACCACACCAGAGAACCAAGAGTGCCTACAACTCTAAGCAGGAGAAGTGCATTCATCAGTCATGTGGGATCTAAGCCCCTCTCAATGTAGAGGTGGAGTGGACATCACCAACTCAGGGTCCATAGTATGGAGGAATAAAATATGGATTAGAGTGAAGTTACTGGTATTCTACTGTAGAACTATTGTGACTAGTAATGGAAGAAACTGTAGCATTGATGTGGAGAAAGTGGCCATGGTAGTTGCCGAAGGCAGAGAGACAGAAGAAGAAATGAGATGTGGGGGCATTTTCGGGATTTGGAGTTGTCCTAAATGATATTTCAGGGACAGATGCTGGACATTATATATCCTGCCATAACCCACTGAATGTACTGGGGAAGAGTGTAAACTACAATGTAAACTATTATCCATGTGGTGCAGCAGTGCTCCAAAATATTCACCAAATGCAATGAATGTGCCACAATAAGGAAAGAGGTTGTTGATGTGGGAGGAGTGGGTGAGGTAGGGTGTGGGCCATGTGGGAACCTCTTAAATTTTTTAGTGTAACATCTTTTTGTGATCTATGTATCTTTTTTTTAAAAAGACAATTTAATAAGAAAGAAAAAAAAGAAAATACAAATAAAAAAAGAAATAATGAAGTTAAAGGCAATGTTAAAAATTAATTTAAACCATATATTTTAAAGAGAATGAATCTTTTTTTCTCCTTAAAGATGCTTTCACTATTTTAGAACAGCCAGCAAAAAAGTTCCTGACAAAGTATATATATCTATATAAAGAGAGAGAGAGTCAGTGTCAATGCCTTTTCAAGAATAGATTTTTAAAGAATTTTTTTCTTAGTGTCTCGATCTTTGTTAATACAAGTTAACAGAAATGGAGGTATGTGCCCCAAAAAAAAAAAAAATGAAATGGTGTCTGTGAAGCCAAAAAAATTGAAACAAATAACGTACTTAACTGAATCATGCCATCAGATTGACAAATTTCAGATCTGTCATAAACTTTAAGGGTGGTCTCCTGATTTCACTTTAGCTAGGAGATTTTCTTAAACACTTTAATTTTCATTTCTAGGAAAATTAATTTCTCACATGTATTGAATACTAGAAGTGACAAAGGATTATATGAAGATCACATTACTTATTTCAATGATTAGAATATGATTTCAAATATCCTGTACTTTAACTATCCTGAAATTGAAGACAGTCATTTGAGAGTAATAATTTTATCTCCACCAAAAAATTCTAAAGAAAAGTGTCATGCAGCTATTTTGCCTCATAAACAATCACAGCCACTTCACCATAGAGATGTATTTGAATTTAAATACTTGCCCTAGAAATTGCCAATTATCATGCAAGGAAGACAGTGAGTCACTTGAATATTCAAACCAAATAACAAAAGTCATAAAGCTTAAAATAAAAAGAGGAAAATTTTGAGAACTCACCACAAAGTGGTCTTTGTTCTTCACATAGATTATTTTATGAATCATCCTATTCATGAAATTATTATTTTATACCTAATGAAGGCTTTATTTTGGCTAGTCTTAAATCTCTGAAAATCCTTGACCTCTTCAAATGGTCTTCAGTGAACACCCTGAAAAAGCTTCTGAGGACAACAAACCCCAGTCAATTTCTAGGAATAACAGAAAGTCTTCATTCTCTTTCCACGTTGGAAAAGACAAAAGTTATCAGTATTCCCCATAGAAGATCTGCTCTACAAATACCTGTTTGCCCTCTGGAAGAGTCCACACTTCAGATCAGCAATACGGAACATCTCTGATGAGAGCAACTCTAGGATCTGGGAGGAGAAGAGAAAATGATGACAATGTTTTATTTTCTGAATGCATTTGGGACAACAGGCAGGTCTCAGTGGCTATTGTCTGCTGTTACTCATCCTTATGAACAGCTGGCTTAAGCATTCATGGCACTGCAGTGATGCCTAAGAGTCAGATACAGGTAAGGAAGCCTACATCTAGTGACCTCAACATTGTATTACAATTGTACCTATTCCCCTTGACTGTGCTTGCTCATTTTCTTAGTTACTTGTTTTCACATCTAGAGCTTGACCCATTGTTTTTTCATAATCCTTTGGGGCTTCTTCCTCTTTTGTTTAATTCATAGTCTTTAATGGCCTGAATGTCTTATATCTTGAATTTCTCACATTCTCATGGGATACATTCCATACTCTTTCAAAACAAGTAAGAAAATCAGTGAGTAGAAGAGATTGACTAGAAATGACAGACTGAGCCTTGGTGTGTTACCCATCTCCCAAAATCTCATGGTACTTCCAGGAAGCAAAGCAGTAACAATGTTCTAGAAACTAATAAGTTACATTTGTAGATCAGAAATAAAGAATATCTGAAATACAGCAACAGAAGAAATCAGAAAAGCAACCAGGGAAACCAAAAAAGAAGACTGCTCTGAATGTGATCAAATGACCAAGAATCACATTGTGATGGTTAATTTCATGTGTCAACTTGACTATGTTATGATGGTCAGTTGTTTGGTCAAGTAAACACTGGGATTTGCATGAATTTATTGCATCTAAGGCTGATGGCATCTACAACCAACAAAGCAGATTTCCCACCGCAATGAGAGGAGTCTCCTCAACCACTCAGTTGAAGGTCATAAGGACTACAACTGAGTCAGTTCCTACCTCTATTTAAGCCAGCCAGCTTCACCTTGGGATTTCAACCTAACCTTCATTGAAGCTTCCAACTTTTGGCCTATCTTAAGGAATTTGGACTTGCCAACCCCCAATGACATGAACCAATTTCTATAATAAATCTCTTAATAGTTACATATATGTCTGAGCATGTGTATGTGTGTTCCGTCTGGAGAACCCTAACATATAACAATGGCTAAGTACATTGAGAATTACGAACAAAAATCAGAACTTCATGAGAAGAAAACAAAATAATTCATATAGAAGTAGACTAATGAGAACAAATGGCCAAAGATGTTAAAATAAAGAAAATCAATAATCTCAGAAGAAAAGAGGGATATTGATTGTATCCAATTAAATGAAACAAAAGATCATAAATCTTCTATTTCTGAATGTTACAAGAAAGAATTGAGAATTGAGGGAATTGGTTGATCAAACCCCTAAAAATTGAATCTATAAGGTAAAATCCAAGGTAAGAATGACAGTATTCAAAATTCACATTGATGTTGATGGTAAGACTACAAATTGGTCAAATTTTCAAAATCTCTAATGTACAATTTGGAAACTGAGGTATCAAAGGATTATTTCCTGGTCCAATTTCACTCAGCTGGGAGGTGAGTGGACAAATATATAATAAGGCAGAGCAGTGCAACTCTAGAACCTGATCATCTAACCACTGTGAATATGAATGCCCATATCTACTCCTTGGGGTGCCATTTGCTGGGGATAGAACTAAGCCAGCCCATATCCCCCAGTGCAGCACTGTTACTATTCTTATCTATTTTTGCAAATCTGAACACACCTGGGTTCTTGAATATTAACCCTGTAATTCTTGAGTCAGAGGAAACGGATTTTCCTTTGAATACTGAAGCATTGTAGAGACAGGTGACAAGAAGTGTTGCTTCAGGTATTGGAGTACAGTCACAAACTCAGGTCAAAACCAGACTCTATCTCCATCATATGAGATTATTATTGTTTTCTATTCAGCAGCAGCAAGAAAGACCATGAGAGGAGTTGTTAGCAGTAGGGGAGAATGCCAAACATTGTAAAATCAATAGTTATAACAAAATATTTACTAAACTCTGTTTATTACATCCATTTTAAAACACACCTGGCAACATTTGACTACTGAATTCAGCATTTATGATATTTCACTGAGCTATAATCTCATTTCCTCCAATGTAACATTCCCAGAAAAAGGGGCTTTAATTTTACCATGGGTGTCTTCTTTTTTTGCATTTCGAACAACCAGGGTTCGATAAATTATTTGGTAAGAATTGGTTAACCACCTAAGCACCCCTGCCCACAGAACAACTTTGATTTAAGTAAAAGTATTTTTTGATAAATTAGTTCTGCCTGCATGATTTATCACCTAAACATGGAACTGCCCTACAATTGCATGATACTAGGCCTGGTTTGCATTTGGACTTTGTATTGCAGGCTGAGGGAATAAAGGTAAAAGTTATAAATTATTTCCAATTAGAGGTTAGGAAAGAGTTAGGTTGGTGTAATCTGATAGTATATGGCTCAAATAACAGAAAATAAAGTAAAGCAATAAAGATACATAAACTTTACTTGGATCTGCATTTATGTAAGTTATCTGTGTCTGCTGAATCAAAGGAAAAATAGCATTAGAGTTAACTGAGCTTAAACTCTCAACCAAACTGTAGCTTCTCAATTCATAAACCTAGTTCAAAGGGGCCACAGTTTGCTTGGATCAGTCAGCTTAGCATTAAGCAGAGGTAAATATAAGGTTTTGGTGAACAGGCAGAAAATGGTATAGCTGAAAGCATACTGAGCGTACCTCCAAATCAGCTTCCAGGAAGCCTTAAATTTATGTTTATAAATACGAGTATATAAGCCTTAGATTACTCTATCAGCTCATGGGTCTCTATGGCACATGAAATCTTAGGTTTAAATATATCAGTTCAGACTGTGACATAATTGTTAGCCTGGTCAAGGAAGGACAGCCAAAGGCTTTTTAATGCAGCCTACCAGGATCAATTTGGAAACCCAAATACATAATGCAAACTCCAGGATACATACTCATTTATTCATTCCATTAAATATGCTTTGAAAATACTCTTTGTGCCTGATACTATGCTAGTCACTTGGATTATAGTTTTAAGTAATAACAGGACTCTTTCAAGTGCAGGTTGAATTTCAGTTTAATTCAGGGAAACTATTATTAAAGTCATAATGGTAATAGTAATAATGAATTAATAGATATTGTGCTTCCAAAAATAGAGACAATTGGAAATTATGTCTCTCCTGTTAGAAGTACATAAAAACATCCAGAACATATTTCTTGCCAAGAAAAGTCATCGTGAAAATGAACAAGCCTCTATATCTAATACCATTTTACGAAAAATAAAAGGAAAGAGAGCAACATGTTGAACAACACCATGGTGATGCATTCAGCAAAATTCAGACTGTAGGAGACTTTATAGGGCAAATGATCTAAGTTTCTTCCAAAAACTGACAACTCACAGTAAGGGTAATCAAAACATTTACAGTGCAAACCCTGTGCCCCATGGTTTGGGATATTTTTTAAGCCTTATTTGTGAGTTCCTTTGTAAGTATCTGCAGGTCATAAAGAGTGTGTCAAATGAATCTCCTTGGAGGAGCATGTCTGCAATATAAACCTACACCTGTGCTCCTGGAGAAAGATGGCTGCAGTCAAGACCCTCCATGTAAAGATATGTGATGGCAAGTCTAGCAAGTCTGGGAACCACGTATTGTGTCCCTCCAGAGGTGAAGGCAAACTACAGCTGAAAGGCTGTTGAAATAGGCACTGAATAACATATTAGTCAAACTTATAATAGCAAAATATTTACTTGATAGGATAGAGTCAGCAATTTCAATAATATTGGGGATTGGGTTGAGGGTCTTACTAGAAGAGCCCTCAGTACAAAGGTTGATATAATCCACCATGAAGTACCATTTTGCCTGTTCTTAACCTGAAATGAGGTTTGAGAACAGGCAAAATGAGGCGTCAAGTGGAGAAGCAGTAGGGATCATAACCCCTTTACTAATGAGGCTTATATAATAAATTTTAATCCTTGAAGAACCTGTTTTAATTTACATTGTGTCATATTAACTATTTTACCTTGGGGGGTCTCTGGGGTTCCTTTTTGTCAAGCCAATTTGTAATTGTCGGAGGCTTAGTGTAAGTTTATTTTATTATTCATCAGGTCATAGCATCCATACCCAAGATGGGATATTTTTGGGCAATGGATGCTATGATTACAGGAAATTTAGGAAAGTGATAGTTAAGGTGAGACATATCTATTTACTTTCTATTTTATATTTGGTTACTCCCCTGAGATTCTAGGGGATACCATGTTTAAATTTAGTGGGATCCCTAGAATAACTGCAGTTTGATCCACAGAATTTATTAAGCCCAAGATGGCTTGCCAGTTGGTGTATTTCAGCAGATGCTGAAGCTAATTCAGAACATTTGCTGTCCAGAGCAATAACCAATCAACATCCTTTTAGATTTTGGTTGCATAAATTGTTTCAGTAAATTTTGATTTTCAAGTGTGTCAAGCTGTGACCTTTGTTTCAGTTTTGTTTTTTTGTTTCCTTTCCCTATGTCCAGGTTCTTTCTTTCCTTTCTTTCTTCCTCCCCACCCCCCACCTTTTTGTTGGTCACTGGATATACTTCATGGGGTCCTCATACCCTGCTCATGTTTATAAATTTCTTCCTTCATATAACCTCACATCAGTATTGTAAAGGTTATGGGCCTCCCCTAAGGCAATGGTTACTTAATAGGGTTTAAGGACCTCGGGCTTCAGGTTGGGGTTGAATTATTTCCTTCTCTGTGCTCAGGGACTGGGGTACCATGGTGTTTTCTGTTTTCTGTTTTACTGGGCTTTAATAACCTTGAGGCTAAGGCTCTTTGTTGAAATAAAACAGGCCTACAAAGTTAGAAACCTGAGGATTGATATCTTTGTCTGCTTTAGCCCAGCATTTTCCCATCATTCGGGCTTCCCCCAACCTTTTTTTTTTTCTTTCTGTTTTCAGTTTCTAGCAATATAAATTTGAGGATATCAGTTTCTATCACAAACTGATCATTCATAGTGCGAATCTTCTGGGAAAAGTGAATGTCTACTAAGCTACTAAGCTAGGCAGTTGTCCTTTTCCTCAAGGGAACATTAGTCAATCTCCCCAGGATTGGGGACCACATCCAGTAAGGCCATTTTTCCATGTCCTGGTTGGGTTATCAAGCCCTAGTGATCACAAAATAAGCCCTTTGGTATACTGGTAAACAGCATTGCTGCAAAGCACTGGCTAGGGATTTTGTATTAGGAGAACAATTAACTACCAAATCCTCCTTGGCCTCCTCCCCCACTGTAATAGTGTGCCAAAGGGGTGCCGATGCAAGTATGAGAAATCTGTTGGCTTTTATGAAGATATTTATTTGGGGTATTTATCTGGGGTAAAAGCTTACAGTCCCAAGGCCATGAAAAGTACAGTTCAAGGTACCACAAGAGGAACTTTCTCACCAACATCAGCTGCCACATGTTGAAGCAAGATAGTGTGGGTGATCTCTGCCTGGTTTCACTCCTCTCTGGGCTTTCTCTTCCTCTGAGGAGGAATAGTGGTCAATAGCAGCAAGAGAAGCAGCAGCACAAGGGCTGAATAAGCCATTTTGAACAAGAGCTGTTCTTAACGCTTCCCTTGCTGAATCCGGGTCTCTATCTTTCTGCAACTGGGACTTGGAGCTGCCCTGGATGGTGCTTCAGGGGTAATCACCGGACATTATAAATCCTCACAGGGCCCACTGGATGGAATGGGGGAGAGTATGGGCCATGATGTGGACCATTGACCATGAGGTGCAGAGGTGCCCAGAGACGTACTTACCAAATGCAATGGATGTGTCATGATGATGGGAATGAGTGTTGCTGAGGGGGGAGTGGTGGGGTAGGGGTGGTGGGGTTGAAGGGGTCCTCATATATTTTTTTGTAATGGAATATTTTTACAAAATCAATTTTAAAAAATTAAAAAAAAAAAGAGTTATGTCCAGGAGATCGCTCTTATGTATCAATTTCTAATCACCAGGCTAGATGCAGTACACTGTGATCTTTATCTTCAAAAGCTCTAGCCAGACCTCCAGCAAGTAGGACTAAAATGCTGGCTGGTTCCGAATCTGGGTTATCATTGTCCCCAACTTCTATCAGCCAGTCGCCCCCCCTTCACTCCCTGCACAGACTTGTCAATGGTCTCACTACCTCAGACTATTTGGAAGGAGTCCCAGAGACTACCTGCTAGACACAGTCTGAACAGACTGCACATTATAGAAAATAGTCAAGTAATAGTTGCTCTGGCCTTGGGGGTCAAAAGTCAGAAAAGGGGGGTTCCCACTTTAGGGTGGGAAGAGATGGCAAGAGACAGAATGTGGGGCAAGTTAGAGGGTAAACTGGCCAGCAATAGGCAGTTCCATCCCAGACAGTCCTTGCTACTCTAAGGGAGCAATTAATTAGCAACAAAGCAGTGAATTAAAGCTGCCCAAGTGTCCCCATCATGATTGGGCTATCCTGATGCCAATTGCTATGTCCACCTCCTTTTTATCCCACTGGTAAGAGAAGGACTTCTTCCCTAGTGATCTTGGGATGGGTGAACACATGAAACCCAACACAGGACAGCTAAGAATGACAGAAGTTTACAGTCACATACACTCACAGGAGAGGGGAGGAGGGCACCATACTCCACACAGGGCCATAGGGGAGTGGCACTCAAGAGGATAGTGAACAAGCAGAGGCCACGGGAGGCAGATTTTATATTAAAAGAGGGGAGGTTCACACTAATGTCTGCAGGAGGATGGGATTGGTTTGTTTGAATCATTTTGCAAGCTGGCAGGGAACTGAAACTCATTAGGTTGAAGATTGGTTGGAGAGCAACAGGCTCGGCTAAATAGGAAAACTAGCCAGGTAGAAGCCTCTCTCACTGGGTGGCAGGCATACCTGACAAGAGCAGGGAAAATTTGGGGTAGGTTTTGGGGGTACTATGAGGCTCAAAGATGCCAAAGCAGCACATTTAAATTTTTGGCCTTGAAATATAGAGGAAGCATTACCCCTGGGGAAGATAAAATTTGGAGCCTCCACAGTTCTCCTACACACAATGACTGGATTCCAATGAAAATAGTGCTTGAAAAGAAGGGAACAAAATACACACATAAAAAGACACACAGATGGCTTACATAGGTGGACTTAGCATATAAGGAATCTAAGATAACCATGACTAATATGTAGAAGAAAATAGAGGATAGTTGGACCAAATGGGTAAAATATTGAAAATTTCAATAGAGAACTGTTCTCCATAATCTAAAGAAGAATTAAATGGGTATTTTAGAACTGAACAAACAAAATATTGAAAAAATAAAACTCAATGAATAAATTGAATAGGAAAGACCAAGAGAAGATAGGATCAGTAAATGTGAATTTAGAACAACAGAAACTTTCCCAACTGAAGCACATAAAGAAAAATTGTGTATAAAAGATAGAGTGGAAAAAACATGTGGAACAAATTAAGGTACAGGGTACACTACTAATGAAAATATACTCAAAGAATATTATAAACAGCTTTGTGCCAATAAAATTGACACTATATAAAATGGTCAAATCATTGAGAAACACAACTTGTCAAAATTGACAAATGAAGAAATTTTTTAAATGGCATAGCCTTATGCCTATCAAAGAAATTAAATACATAACTAAAAAACTTTAAACAAAACAACAACAAAAATTTCTGGATCAGATGGATGACAGAGGAAATTTTACCTAAATTTAAAGAAGAAATAATACCATTTGTTCCACTTACTCTTTCCAGAAGAGGGAATAAAAGAACTAGTCCCAACTGATTTTATGAGGTCAGCATATTACTCATTACCATATCTAATGATGTCATGATAATGATAATATATAAGTGGTATCTCTGATAATTATAGAAGCAAAAATGCTGAATTAAACAGTATAAATCAATAATAGCATATAATACTTCAATATGATTAAGGGGTTTTTATTACAAGTATTCAAGTTTGTTTTCTCATTAGAAAACTGTCAGTTTAATCAACTGCATTGACAAAATAAAGGGTAAATATATAATCATCACAATAAATACAGAAAAATAATTTGATGAAATTCAGCACCTACTTTTATAAAAATGCTCAGCATACTTAAAGGAAAATTTCTTCATGTGATAAAAGTAACTACAGAATCTACTTTAAGTATTACAGCCAATGGTGAAATATTGAAAATGTCCTTTGAGATTGAAAGCAGAATTAGGAAATAAAAGATGCAGAGATTTAAAAGTAAGTCGGTTATGTACCCTACTATGTGTCTTGAACCTAGCACCATGTCTGGCACATAGAAGATTTGCAATAATTAATTAATGTTCAAATATTACTTGTCTGGGCCTTGGAGATGATATTTAAGGAGAAAATATGGGTAATATTTTTCCCCATTAAAACACCAAATAGATTATTATAAGCTGTTTAATTGCTTATTTTACATATCAAATAAAACCCAAAGAATTACATTAAAGAATGATGAACCCAGGAGAAGAGGGGTGAAGTAACTCTAAAATGTATACCTTTCATATCCTATGATGAATGTAGCTGCAAATAAACTTTAAAAAAAAAAACAGTTTAAAAGCCCAATAGCAGGGATGAAGAACAAAATTATATGAGAAAATAGTTTTCCCAAGGTGGCAGGAACCAATTTTCTAGCAACCAGAATGGAGATGCAGAATTATCTCCATCATAAGGGCTATTAAACTATTCCAGCATAATATTGCTAACAAAAGACATGTATCAGGAATAGGAGACAGCTTCTCCTAAAATTTATTTCACTAAGTTGCTGACCTGACTAACACTCCTCACATATAATATAGTAGAGAACAGATCACAGATTACAGTGATGGTTGCCCAGAGCTCATGAGAGAAAATAACTTTCCGTGGCTGAAAATTACTCTAGCCTTCCTTGGGAAACTTCATCCAACTCTAATTTCATTTTTAGTATGACATTCATGATCTAAAACGTATTTATAAGAGCCACCTGGCATTTACATACCTTTGATTTTGGGAATTTTTTTATTGCTAAATTTTAATTTGTTTTTCACAATAATTTTTAGAGATCCCTCCCTCTGTTTATTTTTTTCCTTCAGGAAATTTTGAAAAGGAGTGCTCAGGTACTGCAGACAGGGAACTAAGCATTGAACAGAGCCTGGCAGGTCACCTGGGATGACTATTTCAGACTACAAACTCTCGCCCTCTACAGTGGTCAGGAATAGATCCAGAAATGACTGCCATGACCTCCCTTCTGCTCTCTCTTCTTTTACTCTTGTTGACTACAATCTATTTTCTACTCAATAGCCAGGGTTAAATTTTTAAATCAAATCTCAGCTTAAATTGCTGCAATGAGTATCTTCTTGCCACAAAGAACAAAACTGTGAGTTCATGCTATGTTCGACACACTCTTCATGAACTGACTGCTTATCTGGCCAGGGTGACTTCTAAACATTTGGAAAGAGTGAGCTCCCTATATGCCTAGATAGTCATGGGCTAAGAGACTTTCTTGGGAAATTGACCAGCAGGCCACCAAAGCAGACTTTCCCATGAGCACTGCCCTCCATCTCTATGTTCCTCTGGCCCAAATCCAGAATAAATTTTCATTTTCGTGTGTTTTGGTTTGGTTTGTTTTTCTCCCTGTAGCTAGAATTATCTCTGGCACCAAAGGCTCTGAGATTAAAGTGGAACTTATTTCACATCTGAGAGTTCTGGGAGGAGTTTAGTTTTTACTCTGGGATGCTGGTATTAGATGCATATTTTAACTTCTTTGATCTCAGTATCAAAAATTATACAAAATAGGCCAAATTTTAAATCAAGCAGGCTCACAGAGGCATAATAGGAAACAAAGTCTATCTCTTTATGGATACAAGCAATCAATTTAGTGTGGAGGGAAAAGCCCTCACTGCTGACTCCAGCTCTGCCTCCCCTCTCAAGAAGGAGGATAGCCCTTTGCAGTATTGAAGTTAGGAACATAAACTCTATTCAACATAGTGTTATGGTTACTGTGAAAAAGCTTACTCACTGTTTACACAATGTCCATATTCTCCTTCTTCCTTAATAAGAGTATATCAAATTTTAAAACATTTTTATCAAAGTATAACATATATAAATAAAATTCAGAAATAATAGGATAAAAAATAGCAAACAAATTAGTGCACCCACCACCCAGGTCACTAAATAAACATTTCCAACAGAATAGAAGTCCCCTTTGTTCTACTCTACCTATCAGTGCCCACTTCTTCCTCTATTAATGGCATTCTCTTTTTTAGTACCATTCATCGGTCCTGATTTTAAGCTTTATTCAACTAGATTCATACATTATATGTTTCTTTTTGTTTGGTGTCTTTTTGCACAATAGTATATTTATACAATTCATATATAATGTTGCATGAACCAGAACTCTTCATTTTTATTGCAGTAGAGTGTTCCACCACAATTCCTAGTGGCTTAAAGAGCATTCCTTTCTTAGCTCAGAATACCATGTGTTATCTGGCAGGTTCATCTATTATTGCTGAGCTTAATTCTTTCCATTGGGGTCTCTGATAATTTTGGGGTCAACTGGCATGTAGGCTGGAAGCCAAAAGGTCTAACATGGCATCCTTATCATGTCTGGAGGTGGCCTGTATGTAGAATGGTGAGTTTAGGTTTCCTTTCTTGAAGTCTCTTATCCTCCAGCAGAATGGCTCTGACTTTATAAAGTTATGGCCTTAGGGTTCCCAGTGCACCCCAAAAGGTAGATAATTGTGATAGTTCTTTCCAAGTGTCTATTGTATCACATTGGCAATGCCCATTAGCCAAAGCAACCATATCGTCAGTCTATTAAACATACTTATTTTCTTAAGTGCAGTACACAAGGTATTCTAACCCTCGTGAATAAGATCAATTATAATGACTATTTATTTAGCTAT
This sequence comes from Dasypus novemcinctus, assembly GCF_030445035.2. Lineage (NCBI taxonomy): Eukaryota > Metazoa > Chordata > Mammalia > Cingulata > Dasypodidae > Dasypus > Dasypus novemcinctus. The sequence continues at coordinate 29,469,861 of NC_080678.1, read as the reverse complement.
TTGTTAATATGTAAAGCTTGAGCTCTTCCAATTCTGATATCAGAAAGACCAACTTATTTCTTTAAATAAAGAACAAAATTTACAATGCAGATACATAAGAGATGCACATCACTTCTCATCATATTTATTGTATGTCACAATTATTGTAAGATTTAACATTAGGTGTGTAATTTATAATCATACCAAGGTCTTAAGCTTGCCATTAGAAGATAAAACCAATGACCCAAAATACTTTTCCCCAGGAGTAAGCAAATAAAAGGAAAAGAAGAGTGATAATTTATATGATTTCTAAGGTATTTGATGGGATTTCCATTTCTAGGAAAATAGAATAGATGAATTTCCCCCTATTCCTTCTGACAAGTACAACTAGCAATTCTGGATATTATGTAAAAAACAAAAATTAGAAGACATTTAAAGGTGAAGAGAAGAAAGACAACTAGCTAGTGAACTTGGGTTTCCTTGTTACCTTATATAACCCAGACAGGCAAGCCAGCAAATGTCATTGAGCAAAGAAAAGAAAAAATTCACCCAAAAACCTTTATCTCTCTAGCCAAAGAACCAGGAGAAAAACATTCTATACACACAGAAAACTTTAAGAAATAACTATTCTACTGAAAGCAAATACTGAAGGAAAAAAAAAAAAAAAGACTATGACCCTAACTTAACCCACACCATCAAAAGCTGTGCAGGGATCCTAGACTTTGATCTTTACCAAGTTGTAGCAAGGCACCCCAGATGCCCTACAGAATAATGGCAGAGATGGTGAAATAGAGAGCTCTGATTTCATCATTGCCAGATGGAATGGAGACCCTATCTTCACCGCTAGGCCTGGTAGATAGAGATTGAATGAAGAGCCTGGAATTCTACCCCTACCCAGAAGTGACAGTCACTTCTTCTGATCCCCACTGGGGTGATGTCAATGGAAACTGAGTGAAGAGTCAGGACTTTCAACACTGCCCAACAGTAATAAGTACACCCTCCCCAACCATGGTGTCAGTGGAGATCACATGTAGAATAGTAACAAGGCACTCTCTCTCTCCCAACCAGAGAGGAAACAGCAAAGCCCTATAAAGGAGCTGGAACTTCCACCTTTGCCCAGAAGTAATGAGTTTACTTCCCCTACTCAGGTGTCAACAGAGACACAAAATGGGGAACCCAGACTTTCCTTTTATCTGGCATGATAAGGCAGTATCCCTCCTCTTACTAGAGTAGTTCCACAGGAAACAAGCTAAACAAAATGCTTTAACAAGATCTAAGGTCTCTTAATATAATGCACAAAACAGTCAGCCTTCAATTAAAAAAAAAAAAAAATCACTGGTCACACAAAGACCCAGGAAGATAACAAACAAAATGAAGGGAGACAATCAATCTTTATCAACACTGAAATGACAAAGATTTTAGAATTATCTGACAAAGTTTTTAAATCAGTCTTGATTAAAATTCTTCTACAAGCAATCACAAACACATTAAAAGAAAATTAAAAACAGAAAGCCTCAGAAAATAAACAGAAACTCTCAGCAGAGAAATAGAAGATATGAAGCAGAATCAAATGAAAATTTTAGAAATGAGAATATAATAAATCACATATAAAGCTTAGTGAATGGGCTCAATAGGGCAAGGGAGGAGGCAGAGGAAAGAATCAGTGAAGTGGAAGATAGAAAAGTAGAAATTACCCAGTCTGTGCAACAGAGAGAAAATAGACTTGAAAAAATTGCACAGAGCCTCAGGGGACTCTGGAACTATATAAAAAAATGATCTAATATTTGTATCATCAGAATCATGGAGGAGAGGAGGAAAAGAGTTGGGCAAAAAAGAGCTCAAAGAAATAATGGCTGTAAACTTCCCAAATTTGGCCCAGGACAAAAACCTATAGATTCAAGAACCTGAGCAAACCACTAACAGGATGAATCCATAGAACTCTGCACCACAACACATCTCAGACAAACTTCTGAAAGGGAAAAACAACTTAAATGCAGCGTATCTCTCATCAAAAGACTGAAGGAGAGAAAATATGGCACATCAGTTTTCAAGTGCTAAAAGAAAAGAACTATCAACCTAGAATTCTATATCCAGTGAAAATATGCTCCAATAATTAAAAGGAAATCAAAAGGCATTCCTTATATGCAGGGATGTAAATGAATTTGTCATAAGCCAATGTACCATAAAAGGATGGCTAAAAGAAGTTATCTAAGCAAAAAGGTAACAGTAAAGAGGGAATATTACAATATCAGAAAAAACATATTAAGAAAAAATCTGGGTGAATACAAGAGACTCTATTGCTCTTGAGTTACTAAATTATGTCTGATGGTTGAAGGAAAAATTATAACATATGATGTGTTAAATTCATTTTAGATCTTAAATTTACATCAACATGTGGTGTATTATTTTTTAATTCCTTTTTTGAAAATTTTCATAAGTAGTTGCATATATTTGTATTTTAAAATATTCAAAATCTCCATCTTTGAAACATTATTTTCTCTTTTATATGTGTCATAATATGCTTTTGTTAAAAGAAATGTAATCTGACATTAGTGTTAATCAGAAAAAGGAATGGAAGATGGAAAATTTTATGAAGAAAAAAACAGAATTGCACAGCAAAAATGGATCCTACAAACATGAGACAATGATTATGAGAATAAGTTAGAGAACAGTCTGTGGACTAGGTGAGTTTTCACATATGGAGGAAATAAAGGAAATTAGAGCAAGAAAGAGAATAAGAGAAATATATCTGTGAAGCCAACATCTCTAGATAACATGTCGGTGGCTACTAGCATGAAGGCCTAAGTTTAAAATGTAGGCTTTATCTTCCTGAATTGTATTCTAACCTCCACCCCTTAGAACAGGACAGAAATGAAGTAGGAGCAGGGAGGTAACATCAGGCCAGGAGATATGCTGGTCTCACATTTTACCTTCTTAATAACTGCACTAGCAATAATAAAGCCCAGCTCTGTCCTAGTTTGTTACTTGGGTCACCACAGGCAAGTTACTTCCACCTCCCTGAAGTTTCTTCATTTGTCAAATAGATATGTTAATAGCATGCAACTCACAAGTTTATTGTGAGGATTAAATTAGATAATTTATGTAAAACCATATAAAAGTATGCATTTTCTAGATTAACTGTTCGACCAAAATCAATCATTTCTCTTACTATTGTTGTTGTTATCATCATTTCCTTAGCTAGAATGTTTTTTAAAATTCAATTACTGATAGGTCTATAATTTTTTTTCTTCCTCTCCCCTCCCCCATCCTGCTGTTTTTGCTGTCCGTGTCCATTTGCTGTGTGATCTTCTGTATCTATTTCTCTTTTTGTCTTCTTTCTTGTCTTTCTCCTCTAGGATTTCCTGGGATTCGATCCTGGGGATCTCTGATGTGGAGAGAGTTTCCCTGTCAATTGCGCCACCTCAGTTCCTTGTCTCTGCTGTGCTTCATCTTGACCTTCCTCTTTGTCTCTCTTTTGTTGCGTCATCATCTTGCTGTGTGACTCATTTGTGCAGGTGCTGGCTCACTGTGTGGGCACTTGGCTTGCTGCACAGGCATTCAGCTTGCCACATGGGCACTGGCTCACCATATGGGCATTCACATAGGCACTCAGTTTGCCACACAAGCACTTGGCTCACCACAAGGGCACTTGTGTGGGCACTCCGCTCACCACATGGGCACTTGGCTTGCCACTCAGGCACCAATATGGACACTCGGATGACCACACGGGCACTCGGCTCACCGCACATGCACTCAACTCACCATGTGGATACTGGCTCATCATGCAGGCATGTCTTCTCTTCTTTTTCACTAGGAGCCCCCAGTTTTTAAAGCCAGGTCCTACGATATGGTAGGTGGAGACCTTATCACTTGAGCCACATCTGCTTTCTAGGTCTATAATGCTTGAAGCTTCTTTACACCTAAGGTTCAGGCTATTACACTTTCTTAAAATGCTCAAATTCTTGACTAGATTTATCACTTCTGGGAAAGTACTTACTCCTTCCTCTAAGTTCCTCAATTTATCATTCCTTTGTTTTTCCTGACCTTGACTTTGGAGATTGTCATTTCATTGTTGAGCAAAAATGTGCCCAAAGAGAAGTTTAACTCTTAAAAGAATCAATTCCACCAATGAAATTAATAAATTGTCAGCTCCCTGGAGTGCCTGCCAAAAGTGGTAGTAACAAGGACTCATGGAAGCAACACTCACTTTTTAAAAATCTCTAGTTAACTGAGTGAATGAAGGAGGTATTGAGATCAAGCAAATAAAGAATGAATTTTAAGAAGTCACAGAGTTTTTATGACTAAGAGATTTCAAAGTGTGTAGGGAGGTCATTCCAGAGGTTATACTTATGCATGTCTCAGCAGGATCTCATTGACAGTCACAGTAAACATTGACTCAAACAGTGGGGCTCCTGAAAGCTCTAGAGATATCCAGACACTATAAGCAGGGCAGACAAGCTCAGGATTTTGGCACCCTGTCAGTGGGCCTTACTTTGGAATTTATGCTTCCCAGAGTAGGTGTTGCATCTCGGTTGAGATTCAGGGCTCAACTGGCACAAGGATGGACCAAAAATTTAAGTCTCTGGGACATATATTTAACAAGTATAGTATTAATTATAGGTTCAAATTAAAGGGGCAGAAGAGCCATATGTAGGGAAACTACTGCCCCTTTAATTTGAACCTATAATTAATACTATACTTGTTAAATATATGTCCCAGAGACTTAAATTTTTGGTCCATCCTTGTGCCAGTTGAGCCCTGAATCTCAACCGAGATGCAACACCTACTCTTCAGTTCACTGGACTCACTTAGGAAAACTAACAAAATGATGATGGACAATGCCCATCCCGGAACAGAGAGTGTCTGCAACTGCAAGCAAGACAGTCCTGTCCATCTAAGCCCCTTCTCAATTAGAAACTGAGTGGTCATCACCATCCCCAAATCCTCAAGATTGGGGAATGAACAATGGAGTAAAGTAGACATTATTATTCTATTATAGACTTATTATTCTAGCAATGGAAAAAATTTTTCATTGATATAAAGGAAGTGGTCACTAGAGGGGAAGGAGAGGGAAGAATAGGTGTTATATTGGGGCATTTTCAGGATATTGGAATTGTCCTTCATGGCATTGCAATGATGGATACAGGCCATTATATATTTTGTCACAACCTACAAAATTGTGCAGGACAGAGTGTAAACTATAATGTAGACAATGGTCCACAGTTAGTAGTAATGCTTCAATATGTGTTAATCAATCATAACAAATGTACCACACTAATTATATCATTAATGTGGGAAAGTGTGGGAGGGAAAGGGGTAGGGCATATGGGAAACCCTGTATTTTCTCTTCCCCCTCTCCCTCCCCCAGCCATGCTGGGGTTTTTTTGTTTGTTTGTTAGTTTGTTTGTTTGTTTTTGCTGTCTATGTCCATTCACTGCGTGATCTTCTGTATCTATTTCTTTTTGTCTTCTCTTTTTGTTTTTCTCCTCTAGGATTCATTGGAATTCGATCCTGGGGACCTCTGATATGGAGAGAGTTTCCTGTCACCTGTACCATCTCAGTTCCTGGTTTCTGTTGCACTGCACCTTGATTCTCCCCTTCATTTCTCTTTTGTTGCATCATCATCTTGCTGCATGACTCATTTCCATGGGCACTGGCTCACCACATGGGCACTTGGCTCGTGGTGGGGTCACTTGACTCACCACACAGGCACAGGCTTACTGAATGGGCACTTGCATGGGCACTTGACTTGCTGCGTGGGCACTTGCACTGTGCTAGGCTCGCCGCATGGGTACTGGCTCACTGTGTGGGTGCACTTTTTACCAGGATGCACTAGGGATCAAACCTGGGTTCTCCCATATGGTAGGCAGAAGCCCAATCACTTGAGCCACATCTGCTTCCCTTATGCAATATTTATGCTATCTAAAGCTTCCTTAAAATTAAAAAAAAAAAAAGATAATAAAAGAACATAAGAAAAAATATGGGTAAAATACAAAAAAAAGTCACAGAGCTTCAAGGAATGAGTTCATGTGCCTTGACTACGCAAATTTGTGTCTGCTCTGTGTGAGGTGAGGTAAGAATTGCAGGTAAACTCTTGGAGCATTTCAAGGGAAGACTTTCCCCAAACACTTTTAGCAGACAATAGCCTTTGTTTTCCAGAGAGAGCTTAGCTCTTTAAGGAATTCTACTCCCATAAGAGCCCCTAACTTTACAGGATTCTCATTAATTCCATCTGTCTAGAACAGGGTTTCTTAACCTTTTTTTGTTCCACAGACCCCTTTGCCAGTCAGGTGAAAACCATGGATACCTTACTAAGTTCACACTATACTGTGTATTATTTAATAAATATATCACACCCACACCAACATGTCCCCACAAGAACAATGTTTTTTTGAATTTCAATTCAAGTTCATAGACCCCTGATTAGGAAGCTCTGGTCTGGAACAATATCAGTTCTTTGTATTGGCATGGCTGCTCTTTTGACCACTTTATCTACTTCATTAGGGCAGGACAAAATAGACCCCCAACTCCACACAACAACTTTTTACAATCTGACTCCAGATGTCAAGGTAGGCACTTCCAGTGAGGAACCTAAGTGACTCAGAAAAGAAAAGCAAGTCCTTTGACATTTTTCCCCTTTTCACAAGATACCTATTGATGTAATTCTGTGAGAATGAATGGGAAGCAAACTGAAGTCATCTGAACCTCAGAGAAAGCACATTTCAGGTTAGAGTAAACATCAGTTTGATTTATTTCCCAAGTCAGTTTGATCTGGTTCTCTCCATCATATTTCAATTTAAGTGATAATTTAATATAGAATTGAAATTTTTTTATTAAACTGCACTTCCTGGAAACACCCTATTTGGACATGAAGTAGCTTTCAGGTGATATTTTTGTTTTTTATTTTCTCACTTTCCTTCTCCTTATTGAAGATCCATTCTTGGCACACAAGAACCTGGGTAGCAATCACACTTCCCCAGATACTTGAGCCTTGAAAGAGAGATGTCAGTAGAACTTGGAGCCAATCAAAGATATCAAATGTGGCAGAACAATAAGAATAAAGTTGTTAAACTTTTAGCTTGTGGGTTGCTGGTATCATATGAAAAAGGCAAGCAGGATGCATCAATAGTTAACCAATGTCCAGTTCAATACCATATTTCAGAAGATGGATTCTGTATACCAGAACTGGAAAAGCAGCAAAGATGAAATGGATAGAAACATTTATAGACAAAATACACTATTAAATCACTGTAAAAATTATTGTCTCCTACACTATGTTTAGGACATTAGTATATCCAGATCTCTGTTTTTAAAGAGTATAAAAACTAGATAAAAAGATTTTTAAAATGCAGATTTGAAAAAAAAGATCAATTTAAGCTGTGTGAAACAATCTGGATTCAGAAGAGGGTTCAATAAGACACGAAAGGCTGAAGTATTTGGAGGAGGGTTACCTGTTAAAACTCTAGGAATACGGATAGGTAAAGTCATCTTATCTAAAGTTTATGCATGTGTAGATAGTGCATTTTCATGAAAGCTAGATACTAGAATAGTAAACAGTTACACTAAATACAACCCCAACTCCCAGTCATCAATATGCCTTCATTCTAATTCTGAAGGGGCCTCTGAAATGGGTGTCATTTGTCAACTGCTAAGTAGGGAGGATGAGCATGTGCTATGCTCAGTGCTAGATCTGTGTTGAGTGCAAAGGTCCCTAGAAACCCTCAACTATCCAACAAGGAAAGACCTATGCTTCCAATCTTCTGCATATTTGCCTATGCTAACACCTCACCTGGAATACTCTCCCCATTTCCCTCTGCCTGTCTAAAGCCTTCTCATTTTGAGCGTCCACCTCAAATTCTACTTCCTCCAGAAAACCTTCTTAGATGTTAGCATTCTTTATTGTTCATTCACATTTCCTGGGTTCACCTTGCCTCCCCCAACTAAGTCTTACCTGTTTGGAGAGAAGGAGCAATGTGTGGCAAAGGCAATACTAACTGTTTATCAGATCCTACAATTTACCTCCTTAACACAAATGAAGACTACATACCTGCCCCTTTTTAACTAAATGGGGCAATATCGGACTAATTTTGATCAGTGGAATGAGGGTGGAAGTCATACATACTTTTTTCAAGCTTGGCTTGTACAATTTCTTCCATGTTTTATTGTCCTGTTTATTCCTCTTCTACTGTGACCTTGGAAGCCCATGGAAAGGATGGCAGCAACTCTGAATGAAAGAATCCTGGATCCCTGTGTCATCAAATGGAGATATAATTCCAAGAAGAAACATCCAATCAGCAACTCCTACACTGGACTTTGAAAGAAGAAAAGACTCGTATCATGTATACCTACTGAAATTTGTTTGTTGTTGTACTTTTTATGAAAGCTAGCAATAATTACTCTATTTAGAAATTATAAGGCCAAATTATATCATGTAGGACTTACACTTGTACTTTGGGGTTCAGAGGAAGAGAAATTACAAAGGGAACCTGAAAGATCATTACAAAAAAACTTCATGAAAGATATAGAACTTGAAATGGCATAAAATATAAGTCATATGGCCATATTGGAAGAAGAATGGACATCTCAGAATAGATTCAGATGATTAAAACTAACCTGGTGATGAAAGTGAATGACATGGTATAAATATATGATTGATGAAAGTAGGTATTTTAGGCTACAGAATGGAAGATTAGTGGCAAATCAAGAAAAGGAAATATGGGCTCTATATAAACCAATATGGCAGAGGGTTTAGACTTATCCTTTGTTACTCCAAATACTAGAGCTATGCCAATGATCAGGAGTCATGGGAAGATATATTTGATTTAATATCAATTTTACTTTCAGTTATCAAAATTATCTAGGACAAAGAATCAGATTACTCCAGGAGATCATGAGTTTTTTTTTTTTATTTGGAAGCATTCAAACATAAGCTCAGCATTGATAATTCAGAGAGCTGGGGGTTGGACTAAATGCTAGTACAACTATCATATTAGAATTCTCTATGTAATATCTGTGAGAAAAGAAGAAAAACTCTACCACCACTTTTATCCTCAATACTCAGTTCCTTCAATCAGCCTTGCCCTTTTATACAGACTCCAAGAAATTGTAACAGCCATCCATGGAGACAGGACACCCCCTTGGGATGCATGACTGCAGGAGACAAAGAAAAATTATCTCAAGAGTCTGATTGCTAGTCCCATCCCCAGCAATCCCTGGGAGAAGGTCAGCACAATACTATTTTCTATTCTTTGGCATTATATTCTCCCCATTTTAATTCTTTCAAATTCCACAATGGTGATGATGAGTCTAGTAGTAGAATACACGTACACTTTTATAATGCCTTCTCTGTTGGGGACTCAAGCCATTTGTGACTGATACTGGAAATTCATTCTCTTTTTCTGCACCTTTTCATTGCTCAGGCACTCTAAACCCACCCACTCAATGCAAAATGCCCAGAATTAAACCCAATAACCTATTCCCTTTCAAAAATACCTATATTGCACAATTATCTCTCCATCAAGTCTCAAAGTCTGACCTTTCTCTTTATAACAGAAGAAGAAAATGCCATAATCTGAGAGCGCACAGGTTATCTTGCCCCTCTCTAATGAGCAAGGTCTCATTTCTATTCTTGAGTCCTTTTCTGACTTGAACTTTTTATTGTCTCTGGTTAGAAAGGATAGATCCATTTTCAAAAGCTATGATGTTGCTTTCTTTTAGATTTTTCTCTTTTCAGCTGGTTTTATTCATTTTCATTTCTCTTGTTATTTACAACAAAAGAAACCTCTGACTCTTATTGGAGATGCTTCACTATGACAGAGTGATTCATTTTGCTTCTTTGGAGATTAATTTTGTGACTGTCATATTTACACAGTATAGGTTCATCCGAATAGACAGCTCTCTTAAAAGTTCCCTGTTTCTTCTAAGTTTCACATATCAAAGTTACAATGAACTAAGGGTAATAGTAGGAAAGTTTAAATCTTTTCACTTTGACCATAAAATACATCTCTGAGAAAAGAGACAGCCTAATATACTAGAAATCTCCTTGAATAAAATGAATTGAAATAAAGTTAATAGGAAGAGCAAGCAGGAGAACAATGAATCTGTTGATAATTCATGAGATATATTTTCATTTACATTGCTTACTCTCCCTGATCTTAGTTTGTTAGTTTTAACCAGATTCTTTTGTCTTTGTTGAAATGAGGGAGACTAGTGAAAGATAATGGATTTGAACTCCAGGATTTGGAACATTTTCATGATATAAAAAAAGACAAAGGAGGAAAAATACAAGGTGATGTATTTTTTGGCTACAAATTTTAGTTATATTTCACAGTATAATCATGAACAGATTCCTGATAAATATATTAATAGTTTATTTTTTTCTCCTGTAAATGTCAGCCTCTTTGTCTCTTCCTTTAAGAGAGTATAGTGATATCTTAGGAGAGTGTAGGGGAATCTCTGTCACCTACTAGCTCTGTGACTTTGGGAAACCACCTAGTGTTTCTAAACCGCAATTTCCACATCTGCAAATTTAAGATAATGATACAGTTATCATAAAATTAAATTATACATGCAAGGTGTGTTTTCAATTTAAAACTCAAAATTTGTCTTCAATAGGCAGGTAATGTTGCTCAAGGGAGTGATGTGGTCAGACCCTTCCTTTAGAGAAATTGATCTGTTTACAGGATAGAAGTTCAAATAAGGAAGAAAATGAGAGGTGGTGAGATCATTTAGGAGGGTTATGTAAAGATGGAAGTTCAGATATAAATGTGAAAGAAAATGATGAAAGTAAAATTTCCCTGTTCTAACATGCCTGTCTTAGATTCAATGCTGACAATTAGAAACATAAATGCAAACGTATGCTCTCTTCATCAATTTATACCATAATCTTAAAGGATCTGAAAGTCTATGATTTCTTTTGTTCTCATCTTCAGTCTAGCAAAAACATACTCATCCTCAGGTCACCACATCCAAAAGGTACTGATTAGATTGTAAATCTCTTCCTTTGGGTCTCTCAGGTATATAAGATATTAGTAAAAATGAAAACTTAAGGAGCACTACATTTACTGAAGCCCGCTCTCCCATTGCATCTTAGCTTCATAGGAACTTTACTTTTAATATTGTTTTAAAACTTATAATACAAAGACATATTACCTTATGTTTTTATATTAAAAGAGAAATACAGGTGTTTCTGCCACCCTACAGAAGGAGAATGGATTCCCCCATCAAAATTCAGTTGAGCTGATAAGACTGCCGATGCCACATATACACAAGAGGGTATAAAAAGGTTTATTTATACATAATGATGCTTTTGGTGGGAGATAAGGACAGGTTCCCAGGCAGGACTGAAATTGATATGATACATAAGTAAGGGGAGATTCATTTGCCTGTTATTGTAGTTAGAGGATGAGGCTGGTTATGAAGAACCCCTCTGAAGGGCTGGTCTTGCATGGTTTGAGCTCACCACCAGCAATGAAGAATGGAGCACCCAGATTTTCTTATTACTGCGCCAAATGTAGGACAGAAGGGGAGTGGTGGGCATTTAAAGCTGCCAAGTGATATATAAAAAATGGAGTCAGGCACTTTATTAAAATTCACCCCTGATGTTTGACTAGTGATTAAAATAGGCAATGCTTCATTTTCTTGAATGTGAGCCTGTTTAAGTTACCCATTATGGTTCTTTTGAGGCCTGCAGCAGAAGACTGATAAGAGAGGTAGAAGCTCCACTGACTGCTGTGGTGAAGAATATTGTGAAATCTGATATGTGACTTGAGTCTTCTGGTCATTATCAATAATTATCTGGTTAAACCATGAAATGCCAATAAGGATAAAGAATAACTTGATGAAGTCTTGAATTGTGGTTTTAATATATCCAGAGACATGTGTGATCTTAATTTCTATACCATTTGTAAGATGAGAAATTCACAACCAAAAGTCACAATGTAAAAGTGGTTATCCTGAACCTAACTTTAGTCACAGATTATGCATGACTTAATCTAAGGCACACAAGTTCAGGCCAAGACACATGATCTACAGATACAAAAAGGACTCCAACCCCATACTCCTGTCCCTAAATGTCAATTATCAAAATTTTCAGCTTAGGTCAGTTAAATCTATTATGAGTCTCAGTAAGACATAAATGCAGCACAAAGCAGCTCAAAGCAGGACAACACAAAATATAAGCTTGCCAGTAGGCAACAACATAACTCAAAGAGCATAACAGCCATCAAGCTTCAGCTCAAAGTACAAGTGTTTGGCAGAATATAGCAAGAGAAGAAAGATCTTGATGGTGATGGTGGATCATCTAGATGTTCTTTCTACAGCACCAATGTTTAAGGATACTCTACAAAGGCAGGATAAAACCCCACTCAAAATTTGGTTTGAATGTTAAGAGTTAATGATGATACACCTGCACCAAAGGATAAAATGGTTTACTAACCATATAATGCAGTTTTCTGGGGAGAACAGTTCATGCTCCCAAGCAGGTCTGTAAATGGCTAAAGAGAGCAGGAAAGGGAGATGGACCTGGCTGTTACTGTGGCTAGTGGCTGAGGATTACCTCATGGTGTCAGGACTTACATAGTTTGAATGTTCTACCCGTGCCAAAAGATGGAGAGCTCAGGCATTCTTATTAGATTGCCTCAATATGGAGCAGAGGGGAAAAGTGGGGGATGAGGGGTATTGAAAGTTGTCAGCAGTTACACAGCAAACATGGAGTCAGACTGTGCATTAAAATGGCAGGAAAGGATGGCGGACTTGGCCCAGTGGTTAGGGCATCTGTCTACGACATGGGAGGTCTGCGGTTCAAACGCCGGGCCTCCTTGACCCGTGTGCAGCTGGCCCACATGCAGTGCTGATGTGCGCAAGGAGTGCCCTGCCCAGGGCGAAAGAAAGTGCAGCCTGCCCAGGAATGGTGCCGCACACACAGAGAGGTGACACAGCAAGATGATGCAACAAAAAGAAACACAGATTACCATGCTGTTTACAACAACAGAAGCGGACAAAAAAGAAGACGCAGCAAATAGACACAGAGAACAGACAATGGGGGGTGGGGGGAGGGTAGGGAAGAGAAATAAATAAATAAATAAATCTTTGAAAAAAAAGATTTTAAAAAATGGCAGGATATCCACTTCTATTCAATAAAAAGACCCTGTTTGGAACCAAGTAAGAGCTAGCAATGTATGTACTGAATCACATTTATTTTACTTAATTGCACTGCTGTGGATTGTAGAATCCAGTTAAATCAAGGGATGTGTAAGGCAAATGGATGCAGTCTTTGAAAGTTGCATTGACTAAAGTAGATTATGCTCTTTTGTGTATCAACAGTCAACAATTTGTATTTGCGTGGGAGGGAGTGTAACAGTAAGCCACCATATATTTTCACTTTCTCTAAATTTTATTCCCTTCTATCACTCAGACTCTTCCCTGTTATTTATAGTGGGGGTGCTATACATACATATATATATACACACATGTAAATATACACACATATACTTCTTTCTAATTATCTCAATTGTCAAAACTATTTTCATGTGATCATTTTCTTAAAGTTCTAGTTAGCAAAGGAGCAAGTTTTTCACCTGTATGATATTGTGATTACTCTGAATAAATTCAAATGCTAAAGAACACAGAGCTATCCTTTAATAGAGTTACAGTCTTCTTGTGGAGCTTAACATATAGGTTAAAAAAAAAAAAGGACATTTACAAAGCAAGCAAAAGAAACTCCTGGCAAGTTCTGAAGAAGTCATTAGAGGAGAAACATATGACATGCCATTGAGAGGAACTCTATGACCCAGCTCAACTGGAGAAAAAGTATTAAAAACAACAACAACAACAACATTTAAAATCTCTGGATGTGATTCTAAGGACATATAGCAAGTAAAGATACCTATATTCAAGAAAATCCAATAAAGCTTGGTAAGAATGGTGAGAGTCTGTATATTTGAATTAAGACCACACTTCCTCACTGCTTAGCAAGATGAACACTCCACTTCACATTAGTGCAACCAAGTTTACAGGGCTCTTGCTACCCTAGCTCTCAGTCAGAAGACTATATGGAGGTATATTCGAAGGAGTAGGAGATCAACATTATTCATCCTGTCCTGAGTTACCTATTGTTGAGACTATGTTCTGGGCAGGTGCAGTCTAGAGGTAGGATCTCTCTCCTTCTGCCCAGCCCTCAATCATGGGACAAAGGGTCTACATTTTGTATAGTGCCACTGAGAATACTAGTACCCTGATCTCCTTATCTTGCTGGTAAGGCAGTAGTTTCCTGTTGAGAAAGATAAGCCAAGAATACTTGAGGCTACTGCCCTCACCACTGAATGCTCAGCTCCTCAAGTGGGGCCGTAACTCAGAAGTATGCTCTATTTCGCATCCCCAGCTCCAGAGGCCAGGATCAGAGATTTTTGACTGTATGGTAAAACAGGCTATATAATTCATAGCTCCTAATACCTTTTCAAAGGAAATGACCTTATATATAATACATATGTGTGAAGAAGTTCAAGTCCAAGGGTGCTCTCAAACACAGTGGAATTTTTTATGAAAAGCAATTGGATGAAGATTTATAGATTCTGTCCCTTCTGTCCAGTACCTTCTCCTTCCCCATTTCCAGCAACTCATCATACATGTGTCAACTTAGATCACCCTTCTTCTAAGAAGTCTTCCATCTGTCAAATGCTAGTTAGATGGCTCTCCTATGCAATCCCAAAGCATCCTACTCCCTCCATCATATCTTCTACAGTGCACTATTTATATTTCTGAATCTTCCACAAAACTGTAAGTCTTGGGGGACTAAGGGTAGAAGTTTCTGGCCATACATGGGCCAAAGCCTTAAGAAGAGTGGAGAAGGGAGCACTGGAAACAAAGTAGGAAAATGCCAAAGAGGGGTAAAGACAAAAGCAACTGAACTATTCCATTTGGCTGCGTTTCCCCATCTGGATTCTGCCCTTCTGTTACTAACCCCTGTTGTATCTGGGAGAGTGTTTCTGAATTTTGATGTGTATCTCATTCACCTGAAAGTGATTCATTTGCAGATGAAAATCTGGTTACTACACTATGAGAAATACTGTTCTATGTTTTGATTTAATAAGATAACTATTTCCTTTCTAATGTTAAAATTTATTAAATCTTCTTAAAGGCTCTGAGGAAAGCCTACAACTGAAAACATTAAATTTGAATCCCTAGGTCATGAAAGTAACTGAGGGGAATCTAAGAGTGATAGAAACCTCTCAGGATTCAAAACATCACAGATGCCATGGATTGGAATTTGTTAGGGGAAATTAGACCTTATCGAGAGTATCAAAACATGAATATATCAAAATACTCATCAGTATGTAATAAACTTTAGTATATAGTAAACTTTCCTTTTAATTTTCCTTTTTATTCCAGTTAGAGGCTACTTGAATCAAAGCAAAAGAACGAACAGAAAACAGAATGAAAACAATAAGCAGAAATTCAGAGAAATGTGGAACCTATTAAATGCACCAATATATGCATAATGGGGGTCCAAGAAGGAGAGCAGAGAGAGAAGTAGAAAAAAATACTCAAAGAAATAATGGTTGAAAACTTTCTGAATTTAATGAAAAACAATAATTTACATATCCAAGAAGTTCAACAAACACAGGTAGAATAAAAGCAAAGAGATCAACAGACATATCATAGTGGACATACTGAAAGTTAAACTTCATGGGAAAATCTTGAAAGCCACAAGAGAAAAACAACTCATCACTCAGAAGGGAAACTTATAATTAAATGAAGAACAAGATGATGGAGGCTAGAAGGCATTGGCATAATATATTAGAAGTTTAAAAAATTATTTCAACTCAACTATTGACTCAACAATCCTATAACCAGCAAAGCTATTTTTCAAAAAAAAAAAAAAAGGTGAAATGAAGATATTCTAGATTTTAAAAAACAAGGAAACAGAATTTGTTGCTAGAAGACTAGCAGACCTGCCATGCAATAAATAGTAAATGAGGTCATTCAGGCTGAAGATAAGCAGTCTGAGAGGATATTTCAAGTCCTTTCTTCTCTTAACTAATTTTAAAAATATTATGAAATATGTTTATAATATATTGTTGGACATATAAAATATATAAATGTGACAGATATATTTGCCAATAAAAGATAAAATGTGGGGAGAGGAGCAAAGTTGTACTGGGCTAAAGAAATGACCCCAGATAGTAACTTGAAGCCACAAAATTAAAAGAAGAGATTCAGAGATAATAAATAAGGTTAATATATTGGAAGTCATAAATACATAGTTCTTTCTTCTCTCAGATTCTTCAAAAATACAATTTTATAAAGTAATAATTACAACAATGCACTTTTGGGTTTGTAATATTTACTGATAGAATATGTATAATGATATTACTACCCAAAAGGACCATAAGGAAATAGAACTATACAGCACCTACATTTTTCTCTCTCAGTGGAACAAATTTTCTATAAATCTGAAGCTGATCCTCATAAACAAAGTATACAAGGGTGAGTCTTAGAAATAACTCAAAGAGAATACAGTAGCAAAAAGATTTTAAAAATTAAGCTTCTACATTAAAAAGTATTTATTTAATGTAAAAGAAAGAATTAAAGGAGGACTAGAGGAAGCAAAAAGACCAAGACACGTGAAAAACAAAAAAGAAAAATGGCAGACTAAAAGCAAATATTAAAAACATTAAATATGAATGGATTAAACAGTCAATCACAATGCAGAGATGGTCAGAATGGATGCTTTTTAAAAATTCCAGTTCTATGCTGTCTACAGGAATGTATTAGTTTCCTAGAGTAGTGTTGCTGAAGCAAATTATCACAAATTCAGTGGCTTAACACAACATGAATTTATTATCTCATATATCTTTAGGCCAGAAATCCAAAATCAAGTAGAGCCATTCTCCCTCCAAAGTCTCTAGGGGTGAATTCTCCCTTGTACATTGTAGCTTCTAATGGCTTCTGGTGTTCTTGTCAACCTAAATCCAACTTCTCCAACCTCATTTTTCACATGGGCTTATTCTCCATGCATCTCTGTCCAAATCTTCTTCTTTCTCTTATAATCATTGGATTTAGGGCCCATTCTTAATCCAGGATTATTTCACCTCAAGATTCTTAACTAATTACATCTACAAAGAACCTATTTCCAAAAAAGGCCATATTCTGAGGTTCCAGATGGACATAAATTTTTGGCAGATAACGTTCAACTGATTGCAAGGAGAATTTAGACTTAAAGATACAAATATATTGAGTGTGAAAGGATGAAAAATATAAATATTAGATACAATAAACTTTTAAAAGTTACTAGAGCTAAGGAAGGACATTTTATAATTATAAAAGACCCCATCTATCACAAATACATAGTTATAATATACATCTATGCATCTAATAAAAGAGCATCAAAATACATGAGGAAACATTGACAAAGACTAAGATTAAACAGACAGGTAGCAGACTTGGCCCAGTGGTTAGGGTGTCCATCTACCACATGGGAGGTCCACAGTTCAACCCCGGGCTTCCTTGACCTGTGTGGAGCTGGCCCCTGAGCAGTGCTGATGCACACAAGGAGTGCCCTGCCACACAGGGGTGTCCCCCATGTAGGGGGTTTCCCCCGCATAGGGGAGCCCCACACACAAGGAGTGCACCCTGTGGGGAGAGCTGCCCAGCACAAAAGAAAGTTCAGCCTACCCAGGAATGGTGCTGTACACATGGAGAGCTGACACAACAAGATGAAGCAACAAAAAGAAACACAGATTCCCATGCCGCTGACAACAACAGAAGCGGACAAAGAAGATGCAGCAAATAGACACAGAGAACAGACAACTGGGATGGTGGAGGGAAGGGGAGAGAAATAAATAAATAAATAAATCTTCAAAAAAAAAGATTAAACAGACAATTCAACAATAATAGTTGGAGATATCATACCCCACTTTCTGTGATAGATAGAACAACTAGGGAGAAGATGACAAAAAACTAGAAGATCTGAGCAACACTATAAATACATTAGGCCGGCAGACATCTCTACTATGCTCCTCCCAACAATGGCAAACTATATATTTCTCTCAAGTACACTTGGAACGTTCTTCAGAATAGACCATCTGCTGAATGATAATACAAACTTTAAAATTTTAAATGATAGAAATAATGCAAAGACTGTTCTTAACCTCAATGGAATAAAATTAGAAACCAATAAGAGAATTTTGGAAATCTCACAAATATGTGGAAATTTAAAAACATACTCTTAAATGATCAATGGATCAAAGAAAAATAACAAAATGGAAATTAAAAAATATTTTGAGATGAATTAAAATGGAAATAGACATAAGAATCCTTATGGGATACAGCTAAACCAGTGCAGAGAGGGAGCTATAAAGCTGTACATGTCTATACTAAGAAAAGATAATCTCAATACAATATCCTAACCTTTAACCTTAAGGACCTGGAAAACATGAGCAAATGAAACCTAAATCAAGCAAAAAGAAGGAAATCTTAATATGAGAGCAGATATTAATGAAACGGGGAATAGAATAATAAGTAAAATCAAAGAAACTAAACCAAAATTGATAAACCTGAATCTAGATTGACCAAGAAAAACAGAGAAAACTCAAATTATTAGGGTCAAAAATGAAAAATAGAACATTACTACTCACCCTTGGGAAATATAAAAGATTATAAAAGAATACTATAAATAATTATCTGCCAATAAATTAGATAACTTGAATAAAATGGACAACCTAGAAAAACACAAACTACCAAAACTGATTCTAAAAGAAATGTACCTATAACAAGTGAAGGTACAGAATCAGCAATAAAAAATCAATCCACAAAGTAAAACCTAAGCCCAGATGGCTACCTTGGTGAATTCTACCAAAATTAAAAGAATAATGAATTGCTGTTTCTGCACAAACCCTCCGAAATACAGAAGAGGAGGGAAAACTTTTCAATTCTTTCTATGAGATGTGTATCACTGCCATATTAAAGCCAGACAATAACACCACAAAAAGAGAAAACCTAAGATAAGTATCTTCAATAAATACGAATACAAAAATCTTATCCAAAATACATTCAAAATCAGGAGACCTCTCAGACTTCTAGGAAGATGGTGTCAGAGTAGGTACGCAGGGCTCGACTACTCACAAAAACAAGAGGAAGAGCAAAAAGCTGCCTGAGGGAGCTGCTTTGAGGATCTGCACACCAGAAGAGGGCTGTGCAGCCTCCAGGAGAGAGAGAGGTAAAGAATCTAAAACAAAAAACCCGGAGTTGCTAACACCCACAGTAGGGAAGAACACCCATTCCCCACCCTCAAGGTGAACAGCCTTGATAAAATCCATGGCTCACTGCAGCCAACTAAGAGAAACATATGTCTTTCTCCCTGGAAAGAAGGAGGGTGTGGAGGAGGGTGGAGAGTAGTTTCTCTTCAGTGAACTAAACCAGCAGAGCCTGCTTTGAATCTCAGCTCTGGCCAGACCAGAATTACAAAGAAGTGGAGGTTCAAAGAGATGCCTCTATGGCAAGATTCACCTATGAGTGTCATCTGCTGGCTTGCCAGAAAACAGTAAGGAGAAAAATTGCTTTTAAGAGTCTCTCATCCCTGTCCACTTGGAGAGAATCTGTGCCCCATTAGTAAGTCCTTTGCCCTATATTGCTAACTTAAGCTGGGCAATTTTGAAGACTTAAAAAAAGTTGAACCAAAAATCAAAGAAGAGCTATGAAAATAAACACCATGCAAGAGGGAGAAATTCACCATCAGAGAAAATGCACCAACATATTCAGATGCCTAGACATCAGCCAAAAATTAAAAAGAAACAGGAAGAGATGGCCCAGTCAAAGAAACAAACTAAAAATTCTGGTAAGACACAGGAGTCAAAGCAACTAATCAATGATAATTACAAAGACCTCCTAAAACAATTCAAGGAGTTGAAGGAAAATATGACTAAAAAAATAAAGAATATTAAGAAGGCTCTAGGTGTGCATAAAAAACTGTTTGAAAGCATGCAATGAAAAGTAACATAGCTTATGGGAAATTAAAAATACATCTGAGGCACATAACAGCACATTTGAATTGGCTCAGAACAGAATTAGTGAGTTGGAGGAACAAGCAACTGAACTTGAAAAGACAAAAGAACAGAAAGAGGAAACAATGGAAAGAACAGAATAGGGAATTGAATGACAACACAAAATACACATATACCTTATCAGTATCCTAGAAGGAGAAGAAAAACGGAAAAGGTCTAGAAAGAAGATTTGAGGAAATAATGACTGAATATTTTCCTACCCTTATTCAAAACATAAATTTCAATATTCAGGAAAGAACAATGCACCCAAAACAGAATAAATCTAAATAGACCTATGTATATGCCATGTATATGCTGTCTACAAGAGACTCGCCACAGACGAAAGGACACAATCAGGTTTGAAAGGATAGAAAAAGATATTCCACACAAATAAATAGTAGTCAAAAATGATCTGGAGTAACAATACTGACATTGGACAATTAGACTTCAAAGGCAAAACTTTTATAAGAGATGAAGGAAGTTGTTATATATTAATAATAGGGGCAATTCACCAAGAATAAATAACAATGATAAATATTTATTCATCTAACCTGGTTGCACCAGGATACATGAGGCATGCATTGACAAAACTGAAGGAAGAAATAGGCTTCTCTATAATAATAGTTGGAGAATTCAATATACCACTCTCAGCATTGGATAGAACATCTAACAGACATTTATAGAGTATTACCCCCAAAACAGCAGGCTATACATTCTTTTCAAGTGCTCATGGATCCTTCTCCAGGATGGACCATATGTTGGGTCTCAAAATATGTCTTAATAAATTTAAAAAGATTTAAATTATACAAAACACCTATTCTGATAATAATGCAATGAAGCTGGAAAACAGTAACAGATAGAAAAAGGAAAAATTAATAAAAATATATAGATATTAAACAGTACACTCTTGAATAAACAGTGGGTCAAGAGAAATCAGTAAATATCTTGAGACAAATGAAAATGAGAACACAACATATCAAAATTATGGGATACAGCAAAGGCAGTGCTGAGAGAGAAAAGTATAGGCCTTGATGCTTACATTTAAAAAGAAGAGTGAGCAAAAATTGAAGACCTAACTGCACACCTAGAGGAATTAGAAAAAGAACAGCAAACAAATCCCAAACCATGCTGAAAAAAAGAAATAACATAGATCAGAGTAGAAATAGATTACATTTAGAACAACAACAACAACAAAACAATAGAATCAACAAAATCAAAAGTTGATTCTTTGAGAAGGTCAACAAAATCGACAAACCCCTAGCTAGACTGACAATGAAAACAAGGAGAAGACACAAATAAAATCAGAAATGAGTGGGGGGAGATTACCACTGACAGAACAGAAATAAGAGAAATCATAAGAAGATGCTATGAACAAATGTATGCCAAAAAGCTAGACAGTGTAGACAAAATGGAAAATATTCCTAGGAATATATGAGCAATGTACACTGGCCCTAGAGGAAATAGATCTCAAAAAAAAAAAAAAAAGAAACAATCACAAGTAAAGAGATTGAAACAGCCATCACAAACCTCACAAATATGAAAAGGACAAGATGGCTTCACAGGTCATTCAAAGATTATCTAATACCAATGTTGCTCAACCACTTCCAAAAATTGCTACCAAACCCATTCTATGAAGCCAACCTCACCCCAATACCAACACTAGATAAAGATACTATTAAAAAAGAAAATTATAAACCAATATCTCTAATGAATATAGATGCAAATTAAATTCAAAAGCACTTTAAAAGAATTATACATCACCATCAACTGGGTTTTATCCCAGCTATGCAAGGGTGGGTCAACACAAGAAAATCAATCAATGTAATAAACCGCATTGGTAAACTGAACAAGAAAAATCACATGATCCTCTTGATTGATGCAGAAAAAGCATTTGATGAAATACAATATCCTTTCTTGATAAAAACACTCCAAAAGACAGGAATAGAAGGAAGCTTTCTCAACATGGAAAGGGTACATATGAAAAACCCACAGGTAGCATTGTACTCAATGGTGAAAGACAAAGCTTTCTGCTGAAATCAGGAATAAGACACATTTACCCACTGTCATCAGTGTTATTCAATATTGTGCTAGAGTTCTAGTTGGAGCAAGTAGTCAACAACAACCAAAAAGGCACCCAAATAGGAAAGGAAGTAAAAGTTTTGCTGTTTGTTGCTGATATGATCGTATATTTAGAAAACCCTAAAAAATTCACACGGAAATTACTAAAACTAACAGACAAGTTCAGCAAGCTTGTGTCAGGATACAAGCTTAATATGCAAATATCAATAGTATTTCTATACACTACTGATGAACAATCTGAAGAAGAAGTCAGAAAAAAATTCCATTTATAATAGTGACTAAAAGAATGAAATATTTAGAAATAAATTTAACCAAGGACATAAAGAACCTGTAGTCAAAAAATGACTAATTATTGGTATTATTAAAGAAACCAAAGAAGACCTAAATAAATGGTAGGACCTTCATGGATTGGAAGACTAAATGTCATTAAGATGTCAATTCTACCCAAACTGATTTACATATTCAATGCAAACCCAATAAAAAATCCCAAAAGCCTTTTTTGCAGAAATGGAAAAGTCAATCATCAAATTTATTTGGAGGTATAAGGGACCTTGAATAGCTAAAAATGTCCTTAAAAAAGAATGAAGTTGGAGGACCCTCACTTCTAGTCTTTAAGGCATGTTTCTTAGCTATAGTGATAAAAACAGCATGGGACTGGCATAATGATAGACATACTGACCAATGAAACTGAATCAAGAACTCTTAAATAGATCCTCACATTTATAGTCAAGTGATTTTTGATAAGGCTATCAACCCACCCAGCTGGGCCAGAACAGTCTATTCAACAAACAGTGCTGGGAGAACTGGATATTCATATCCAAATGAAAGAAAAAGGACCTCCACCTCACTCCTTGTTAAAAAAATTAACTCAAAATAGATCAAGAACCTAAATATAAAACCTACAACCATAAAACTCCTTTTAAAAAATGTAGGGAAACATCTTCAATATCTTGTGATAGGCAGTAATTTCTTAAACCTTACCCCCAAAGCACAAACAATGAAAGAAAATATAGATAAATGAGATCTCAAAATTAAACTTTTATTCTTCAAAAGACTTTGCCAAGAAAGTAAAAATGCAGTCTAGGGTAAGCAGATGTAGCTCAAGCAGTTGGGCTCTTGTCTCCCACATGGGAGGTTACAGATTCAGTTCCCTGTGCTTCCTAAAGAAGACAAGCAGACACAATAAGCTGACGCAATGAGTAGACACAACAAGCAGGGAGCAGATGTGGCTCAAGCAGTTGGGCACCTACCTCCCACATGGGAGGTCCTGGGTTCAGTGCCTGGTGGATCCTAAAGAAAATGAGTGGACACAGCAAGCAGACATAACAAGTGAACAAAACGAGCAGACACAGTGAGCACAATGAGCAAGACAGACAAGGGAGCCATCTGGGGGGTGGAGGCAGTCTACTCAATGGGAGAAAATATTTGGAAACCACATATTCAGTAAGGGTTTGATACCCATGTTATATAATGAGCTCACACAACTCAGCAAACACAAACAAGCAACCTAAGTATAAATGGACAAAAGATTTGAATAGACATTTTTCCAAAGAGGAAATACAAATGGCCAAAAAAGCACATGAAAAAATACTCAACATCATGAGCTTTTAGGGAAATGCAGATCAAAACTATACTGAGATAGCATTTCATACCTTACAGAATAACAATTATTAAAAAATCAGAAAACTGCAAGTGCTGAAAAGGATGTGGAGAAAGAGGAACATCCCTTTTCTGTTTGGGGGAATGCAGAATGTACAGCCTCTGTGGAAGACAGTTTGGCAATACCTTAAGAAGCTGAATATCGAACTGCTGTATGATCCAGTAATCCCTTCTTTACTAGGAATATATTCAGAAGAACTGAAAACAAGGACTCAGACTGACATCTGTACACCAATATTCATAACAGCATTATTCTCAATTACCAAACTATGGAACCAGCCCAAGTATCCATCAACCAATGAATGGATAAACAAAATTTGGTATATGCATTCAATGAAATACTATTCAGCTGTAAGAAGAAATGAAGTTGGGATGCATATAACAACATAGATGAAACTTGCGGACATTATGTTGAGTGAAATAAGCCAGGCACAAAAGGACAAATATTGTATGGTCTTACAAATATAATCTAAATACAATGAGTAAACTCATGGAGGTAAACTCTAGAGCATAAGTTACTAGGAGATAGAATTTGGGTTGAGAATGGGAGCTGATGCTTAATGTATGTAGATTTTTAAAAAGGTTTATTGTGAAAATGTAAAAATGAATAGAGTTGATGGTAACACATTATAGTGATTTTAACTAAAACTACTGATTTATAAACGTGATTGTGACTAAGAAGTGTAGTCTAGATGGAAATGTCAATTGAAAGGAAGCTAGAGAATAATCTATGGAATGTATAAAAATGATTTCAGTGGTGGATGAAGATTATAATTAATAATATAAAAATAAGAATGTTCTTCTTTTACAAAGTGTAAAGAGTATGGTGATACATGTGAAAATTACAACTACTGTAGTTTATGGATATAATAGTAATAGTGTAATATTTTTTCAGCAATAGCAAAGAATATATTATATTAATTCTAAGGGGTGAAAAATAGGGGGTGTTTTAGTTTGCCAAAAGAGTGCCGATGTAAAGTACCAGCAATCTGTTGGCTTTTATAAAGGGTATTTATTTGGGATAAAAGTTTACCATTCCAAGGCCATGAAAAGTCCAACTCAAGGGGTGCTTTCTCACCCAAATCAGCTGCTACATCTTAAAACAAGAGAGTAGGTGATCTCTACCTGGTCTCTGCCTTCCCCTCCAGGCTGCACAATCTCCCAGAGCTCAGCTGTAGGCAACTGACATAGGGCTTGCCTCTTACCAGGCTTCTCCTCTAATGCTCAGTTGCTCCACTTCCTTACCCATTTCAGCTGTAAATTATCAGGCATTCAGCTCTGCTCTCACTGGGGCCTCAGCTCTTTAAGCCTCTCCTTTTTTTCACACTGAAGGATCAAAAATTGGTAGAGCTCTCTTTTCCATTGTGTCACTGTTGTTTTTTTCCAGACCCAGAAAGAGGGCGCAGACTGAAACTGAGCCATGCCTCACTGAGGTAGTCCAGTTGAAGAAGGTCTCACACCTACAGGAGTGCACCAGCCTACAAACCTAACCTTGCTCTTTTTGGGATTCATAAAATAGTTTTAAACTGCTACAGGGGGATAAGGGGGTATGGGATTTTTACTTTTGAAAACATTCTAAAATTGACTGAGGTGATGACAGTATAACTCTGTGATGAAAATGAGAGCCACTGAGTATATATTTTGAATGGATTGTACAAAGAATGGGGCTGTATAACACAGGAAATCTAGGGGTGGAAGAAGGACTGTGATTAACAGAACAAATATGAGAACATTCTCTCATGAACTATAACAAATACATAATAATACTAATATAGGCTGTTAATCACTGGGTAGGTTGGGTGAAAATACACCAAACCTAAGATATGGGCTATATAGTTAGTGCAGAGTTTGTCACGAATGTTTCACAACAATGCAAGGTGTTGGCAGTGGGGTGGTGCATGGAAGACCTATATGATGATAAGCATGTTTGTTCTGTAAGTTCACAGTTTCTACTATACCCTTAGTGTTTATGTATGTGCATGTGTTTGTATGATATACTTCAATAAAATTTTATAAAAAATATCAAACCAAAATGAATAAAAGACCTAAATTTTAGAATGTAAGAGCTAAAAATATAAAACTCTTAAAAGATATCCTGGAAGTAAATCTTCATGACCTCAGATTTGGCAAAAGATTCCTAGATATGACACCAAAAGAATAAGCAGCATAATAAGAAATAGATAAATTGAACTCCATCAAAATTTAAAATGTTGGTGCTTTAGAGGACACAATGAAAAAAGTGAAAAGACAATGCAGAAAGAGATAAATATATGCAAACAATATACCTGATTAGAAACTTAGATCAAGAATATATGAAGAACTCTTACTACTCAATCATAGAAAAGACAAATTATCCAATTAAAAATGGGAAAATGTATCTAAATAGACATTTCTCCAAGAAAGACATGGAAATGGCCAGTGATTAGATGAAAGGATGCTTAGCATCATTAATTATCAGGAAAATTCAAATCAAGACCTCAATGAGATGTCTTTCACATCCACTATGGTGATTAAAATTTAAAAAGTCAGGTAAAAACAAGTGTTAGTGAAGATGTGGAGAAACTGGAACTCTCATATACTGCCAATGGGAATGTTAAATAGTGTAGCCACTTTAGAAAACAGCCTGGCATTTCTTCAAATAATTAAACACAGTTAGCATATCACCCAGGAATTCTACTTCTACCTAAGAAAAATGAAACTTATGTCCATACAAAAACTTGTACACAAATGTTTATGGAAACATTATTCATAATAATGAAAATGTGGAAAACAATACAAATGTCCATTAACTTTTCATGGATAAATGTGGTATGTCCATGTAATTGTATATTATTCCATCATAAAGAGAATGAATTACTGATACATGCTGCAACATGGATGAATCTTGAAACAGTATGCAAAGTGAAAAGTCAGTCATAAAAGACCACATATTATACAATTTCATTTTATTATGAAATGTCTAGAATAGGCAAATTCATAGTGATTGAAGGTAGATTAGTGTTTGTTAGGGTTGTAGCAGGATGGGACATGGCAGATGATAGATAAGAGTTTCTTTTTTAACTGGTGAAATGTTTAAAACTCACTGAGATGATGGTTACACATTTCTTCGAATAAGCTAAAAACAATTCACTTGCACATTTTAAATAGTAAATTGTATGCTATGCAAATTATATCAATTTAGCTGCTAAAATTAATCATTATAAATTAAATATGTAAGGAAGCTACTTAATTCCCTCTATGCTCTATTTGAAACTTTGTTTTATTTTTTTATTATTTTACTTAGAGTTGTAAAGATTTTCAAAGATAGTTACTAAAAATAACTTGAATCAGACACACGTGTATCTTTTCTCAATAATGATGATTTCACTGCTTCTTCTTTATTTGTGCACCAACTGATCATTCAAACCAAGTTCTTGGGTAAAATGAAAATCCCAGCATTTATCATCTCGGGCTGCATCTCACTTAACAGGTGTAGCTATTCATGATAAATTATGGGTCTTAAGTTTTTGCCATATATAACTTGGGATATAATATGGTTTGTTAATGTGAGTGCACAGTAATTAACCAGGAGCCAATCCCTGGGTATCAAGAAATATCACAGACTCATAAGCAGAAGTAATGAAGGGACTGTTACCATAATGGATTGTGGGTATTAGGGTTTAATTACCAGGACAGGAGCCTGGACCTTGATGATTTTTTAATTAAGAGTAGGATGCTTTTATAATTAAGAATTATTTATCAAAAAAAAACCCATTAGCAAGCACTGTTCTAATGTAATAAATGTGCTCACAGAAGGACAGTGGTAGGGATATTTCAAGACTTAGAGCTATTTGTGATGCTACCATGGTTAACTAAGAGACAGAAATTAGTCTTGTAGCAGTTTGATATTATTGATGAATTCCAAAAAGAAATATTGGATTATGTTTGTAAACTGATCTTTTCCTCTGGACATATTAGATTATATTGGATTCAGAGGTTTACTTGATTAAGTGATCAGGTAAACCTCTTAAGCCAGTAGGGTGTTGAGTTCCCACCCCTTGGTGGGTGGGAACTGACAGATAAAAGACATGGCATAGGACAGAGTTGGAGGGATTTTTATGTTGAAGTTTGGATGTTGGAGTTTGATGCTGAAGCCTTAAGCTGGAGCTCCAGGAAGTATACACACAGAGGAAAGAGAAGCAAGCCCCAGGAAGGGAGGAACCCAGGAAGCCTGAACCCTCACAGATGTTGGCAGCCATCTTGCTCCAACATGTGAAAATAGACTTTGGTGCGAGAAGTAACTTATGCTTTATGACCTGGTATCCATAAGCTCCTACCCCAAATAAATACCCTTTACAAAAACCAACCAATTTCTGGTATTTTGCATCAGCACCCCTTTGGCTGTCTACTTCCCTGAGAACCACAGAAAACTCATTAAGTAAACTAACAAATTTCTGGGTCCCTGGGTTTTGACATGGTTACCTAGACCATCAAATAATATTACAACTCTAAAATTAGTAGCCTTTTAGACCAAACAGGACTCCTGAAGTAGTCAAGTAAGTACCTGGGAAGTACAAGGTAAGTATACTGCTCTGTAAAAACAATGAGAACATGGGCAAAAATATAAAAGATCATTTCTTTTCAGAACTCTGTAAATTAGACAAATGCATGCAAGAAAATCTAAGGAGCAATTATTCAAGAAACAAAACAGAATAAATGTAAGAACAATGAATTTTGTGCTATTTCAAATTACCTAATTCACATTCACCCTCTTATGTCTGTGGTAATCTTAAAAATTAAAAAGTAACTGAAGGGGATATATCAGATTAGGAGATTTTCAAAGAATCCCATCACCCAAGTACTGTCACTAACTGCCTTGTCTGACAACTCGCAGAGCAAAACCCCATTCACAGGGCTTGTCATTATTTGACCTGACTCACACAGTAGTAACAACTCTCTATATAGGGCATTTGTCAGAAAAAAATCAGTGGTAATTGTTTAACACCATAACTGCTTAAGGTGATGAGACAAGTTGTGGCAGGCAAGAATTTTCTCTGAAAAATTAAAATTAAGACCTGGGAAATGAGGTGTCCATAGTTCTTTGAAAGACTCTGATACATACTTGGGAATTTCAAATGCCAAATATTAATATATGCAATGGTCTATGCATAAGCTTGGGAAAGACTTGAGGTCCAAACCTCTCACCTCTAGCTAACTTTAAGTTCTGCACAGGCAAGAAGTGAAGCCTAAGACAGAGTTGTAAACTGCTAGGATATTGAAGGCATATCTTAAAACAACAAGAGCCCTTTGGCAAAAGAGGGGAGACTTACTTAAAAACATTTAAGGAAAGCCATGTCCAATCATTAGCTGACCACTAAAATTGGAAGAGGGATTCAGAAGAAAATGCCAGAGTGATGTGATGTGAGAAGGACTCCACCTGTCTTTACTGACTTTGAAAAAGGAGGATGGTAGCCATGAACAAGGAATGTGAGCAGCCTCCATGAGCCAGGAAAAACAAATAAATGGGTTCTCCCTTAGACACACCAGAAAGGAGAGCAAATCTGCAAAACCTTGATTTTAACCCAGTCAGACTCTAATCTACATATCTCCATATCTGCAAGATGCTTCTTTTACTGAGTTTGTGGTAATTTGGTACAGTTGCAATACAAAACTAATACAATAATCAGCTAGATCTAACAGACATCTATACAATACTTCAATAACAACAACAGAATACACATTCTTCTCAAATGCACATGGAATATTCTAAAGAACAGACCATACATAAGGCCATAAAGTCCAGTGAATTTAAAAGCTTTGAAATCAAACCAAGTATGTTATCTGAATGCAATGGTGTCAAATTACAAATCAATAACAAAAATAAATTCATAAAATCATACACATGTATTAAATATCACATTTCTGAGTTATCATATGACAAAAAGAAGCCACAGAGAAAGTTGCAAATAATTTGAAATTCATGAAAATGAAAACAACATAACAAAACTTATGTGATACCAATAAAGCAGCATTTACAGAGAAATATATAACTATAAACACCCCTATTGTAAAAGAAGCTCTCAGATAGGTTAGTCTTCTAACTAAAGGAACTAGGAAAAGGAGAACAAATAAACCAATAACTGTAGAAGGAATGCAATAATAAAGAATAAATTTGAAGCAAATGAAATAAGAATAAAAGCAATAATTAAACTTTAAAAAATACAATAAAGATCATTTTTGAGACTGACTTACCAAGAGATAAAGATAGAAGTCTCGACTTACTAAAAGTATGGATTAAATATAGGACATCAATGCTTACCTTACAAAAATGAAGATTAAAGTGGAATAGTATAAGCAATTATAGCCAACAAATTAGATACCCTGGATGAGGTGGACAGATTGAAAAAAGACAAACTATCAAATCTGGATCAAGAAAAAACACAAACCATGAATAAACCTAGGATAAGTAAAGAGGTGTTCATAATTTAAACAACAGCAATATGTCAGTTGGAGGACTCAAATATCTCAATTTCAGAAATTACTGCAACATACATTAATGAAGACAGTGTGGTGGTATTGGCATAAGTATAGACATATAGATCAATGGAAGATAATGCATTTATTTTCAATTGATATTTGACAATGGTGCAAGAAAATCTAATGGGGAAAAGTCATGATTTCATTAAATATTGCTGGGACAATTGTATAGCCATATGCAGAAGAGTGAAGTTAGACCCCTTACTCACATCATACACAAACAATAAGTCAAAAAGGGTCATAGACCTAAATGTAAAAGGTAAAACAAAACTCTGAGGAAAAAATAGGTGTAAATCTTAGTGACAATTAGCTAGGCAATATCTTCTAAGAGAGCACAAGTGGCAAAAGCAACAATAGATACATTTGATATAATCAAAATTAAAAAGTTTTGTGCTTCAAAGGATATAAAGAAAATAAAAAATCAACCCACAGAATAGGATAAAATATTTATAATCATATATTTGATAAGGGTATTACATACAGAATAAATAAAAAATTCTTCCAACTCAAATGTAAATAGACAGATAATTTGAGTGAAAAAGGGTAAAAGATTTTAACAGACATTTCTCCAAAGAAGTTGTACAAATGATCAGTAAGCATGTGAAAAGGTGTTCATCATCACTAGTCTTTAGGGAAACACAACTCAAAACCATATGATACCACTTCATCCCAGTAGGATGACTAAAACAAAAAAAATGAACAATAAAAACTGTTTGGGAAAGTGGATGTGGCTCAACAAATTGGGTGTCCACCTACCACATGGGAGGTCCCGGATTCATGTCCTCATGCCTCCTAATGAAGATTGGCAGACACCTCACCCACAGCAACAAGCTAAATGCCACACCCACCACAACAAGCAAATGAAACAAGTCAGCAGATGCTGCAGCCCACAGGGAGTGAATGTGGCTCAGAACCTTGGGCACTTGCCTCCCATAAGGTCCCATGGGTTCAGTTCCTGGTGCCTCCTAGAGAAGGTGAGCAAACAACAAGTAGCCAGATTGGGGTGAAGGAGGTGATAAATTTTTTAAAAAGGTAAATAAGTAAATCTTTAAAAAAAAACTCTTGGCAAGGATTTAAAGAAATAAAAAATATCGTACTTTATGAGTATGACTGTAAATGGTACCATCACTTTGGAAAATAGTTTGCCAGTACCTCAAATGTTAAACATAGTTACAATATGACTAACAATTCTACTTATAGGTAGAAAAAATGAAAACATGCAGTCTTATAAATACCTGTACACAAATTTTCATAGCAGCCTCACTCATAATAAAAGCAAAAACAAAAACAAGAGGAAATAACCTGATGAATGGACAAACAAAATGTGGTGTATCCCTAAAATGGAACCATTATTCAGTCATAAATAGGAATGGGGTTCTGATACATGTTGCATACAATATGGATGAAACTTGAAAATACATGAAACACCTAGTGACAAAGGACCACATATTTTGATTCTGTATTTTAGAAATGTCCATAATAGATAAATGCAGAGAGACAGAGTGATTATCAGGGATTGGAGAAAGGGATAGTGGGAAATGACTTTAATAGTTAAGAGGTTTCTTTGGAGTGTGAGGATAATGTTCTGCAACTAGATAGTGGTGATAGTTGTACAACTCTGTGAATATACAAAAACCACTGAAAATGCATTTTAAAACAGTGAGATTTACAGAATAAGAGTTATATTTAAATAAAACTGCTAATTTTTTTAAAGTTTAGCTAAGTATACAGTGGCCTTTACTCATTGATTTTTTTTTTCAGGAGGTACTAGGGAATGAACCCAGGACCTCTCATATATGGGAAACAGGTGCTCAAACTACTGAGCTATACCCATTACCCTGCTTGTTGATTTTTTAACCCCTCTGATGTTATAGAAATAACTTATAAGTAATAACTCAGAGAAAAATTTGCAGAAGTTATTGCCACGACAAAAGGAAGAGATTTTTTTCATGGGAATCCGAAGTCGAGACACTGATGTCTCATTGAAAAATAATTTCAGGTGCCTTTGAGTCATAAGCCCTTCATTTTCTACCTTTTTCACAAATTTACATGCAGAACTAGATTTCAGAATTTCATTAGTGGGGATGTCTATTCTTTATGCTGAGTGCATCAACTAGCTGCTATTGATGTTTCTCACATACATAAAAAGGAAATCCATTATTCCCTTATTAAACTGCTCCAACATTTTCTAAGCATATAATTTCACATTTGACCTCAAACCATAAATAACTGCTTGTTGATGAGATTTTTTTCCTCAGCATGAGAGAGAAAAACTTATTTTTAATTATGGAAACCTGAAGACTAAAACTTATACTCCCAAGATAGGCAGGATTGCGTGGTTTCATGGGATAAGGGGAAATACGTACAAAATAGCCCCTTTCTTTTAATAATTGCAAATTCTATAAGCTAATTAGATGGAGGAAATTATCTCAAGATATTTTTAAATGACAAGATTAAACACAATTATGAAATGACTTCTAAAGTCTGGATGTAATGGGAGCGCACCTGCCAAGCCTATTTCCATCATAAAAGGATGCTAAAAGTGAATGCAGAAGAAAAAAGATCCATTACAGAAAGGTCAGCTGATCCAGCCCTAGTGACAATACCGTATTGTTACCTCTAGCACTGTCTACAGGCCTTTCTCCAGTCTCATTTGAAATAGGCACAGGTTTTACTTACTTTCCCCATTATTTTTAGCTTGAAAACCTATTTCCCAATAGCAGTAATAACTAATCATCCAACACATTCATCTTCCTTTGAAGATGGAAATAAGAGGTTATATATATATATACACACACACACACACACACACTGAACAAAGAGGGAAATTGACCCACAGTTTCTAGGTGATAACAAGAGGTTACTGAGGTTACCTGAGGTTGTATAACTCTTTCTGGAACCTCAACTTTTGTAGAGTAACCATTATTACAAAGGAATGAATTAAAGAAAGTAGAGAATAAGGAAACTGGGTAATGTGTTGTTTGAGCAATTTCAATAGTGCTAAAGATATCCTTGAATTATAGGGAACTGCATCTCTCCTCTAATTTTCAGTTGTAGAAAAACATGAAAAAGACCACTTTCCTTGAGCAGAAAATGGGCTTATATGTGTCATATTTTAAACCACTTCTTCAAGAGGTAATGTTATTCAATAATAGAAATCACTAGAATAAAACATATCAAAATACCCCAGCTTTCCTCATTACATCATGGGGAAAATGAAAATTCAGAAAATACTACAGAAAAATATCAGGTTGTAATGCATTGTCTTCTAGTAACTATCCACAAATATCAGCTATGGTGAAATCCTCTTTTGTGATTATGATTTTGTTATCATTTGAAAGTTGCTTCTGCTACTTCCTGAACCTGCCCCTTGGTTCCATGGACTCCTTTGGATTTCATGTGACCACCTTCTCTCACCCAAGTGAGCACCACAATCTGTGCAAGGTGACAGAGCCTTCTAATCACAGCACTACAGCAGACACAAGAGAAAGCATGAGGATAAGGAGGAAATATGGCCATGGGCATGGGCATTAAAAATTAGAGTTTTTCTTCCTGAGTATTTTAAATGACATCTTGCACCAGCAGGACTTCTTATTTTAAGTAGCTGTATTCTAATATTCTGATTATAAACCACCTGGATATATCAATTTGTTTATGAATTAGTATTATAGTCCAAGGGAGAAAGTTATTGGAAATACGTGGTATTTTAGTTTGCCGAAGGGCTGCCAATGCAAAGTACCAGAAATAGGTTGACTTTTATAAAGGTGAATTATTTGGGATAAAAGCTTACAGTTCCATTAAACAAATATTTCTAGGGAGAAAAAAAGAAAATCAGGAGATTTTTAAGGACTTTTAAGGAAAGGAAAAAGAGGATCAATATCTAGCACAAAAACTAGTAAGGGCCAGCATACCAGATAATTATCTCTCCAAGGAGATTAAATTCCTTGATAAAAGGGATTATATCACCAAGCCAAACACAGTGCTTAACACATAAGAAGCACTCAATAAAGCTTAATCAAATACATAATATTCTAAATATTAAATCAATCACACACACATTTGTATATAATTCAGCAAAGATTGATTCTTCTCATCTATGAGATTAAGTCAGGGAAGCGGATTTGGTTCAACTGATAGACTGATGGAGCATCCGCCTACCATATGCGAGGTCCAGGGCTCAAATCCATGGCCTCCTTGCCCATGTGGTGAGCTGGCCCATACGCAGTGCTGATGAGTGCAAGGAGTACCCTGTCACGCAGGGATGTCCCCCGCATAGGGGAGTCCCACAAGTAAGGATGTGCACCCTGTAAGGAGAGCTACCCTGCGCGAAAAAAAGCGCAGCCTGCCCAGGAATAACACTGCACACACAGAGAGCTGATGCAGCAAGATGACGCAACAAAAAGAGACACAGATTCCTGGTGTCGCTGACAAGAATGCAAGTGGACACAGAAGAACACACAGCGACTGGACACAGAAAGCAGACAACTGGGGGGGGAGGGGAGAGAAATAAATTAAAAAAAATAAATCTTAAAAAAATTAAATTAAATTAAGTCATAGATAATAAAACATAGTGAAGATCTTTATTAGCCACTGTCTTCATTTCCTTCTGCTTACAGTTACTGGGGAAATAATATCAGTACCCTAACACTCATTGAACTCAGGTCAGAAAATGTTTTTAAGTGTGGGAGATTGAGAAGTAAAAAGCTTTAAATCAAAGGAGAAGGGTAAATGAGACTGGATGGGGTTTGGATCTGTATGATAGAAAAGTCAGGCAAGTTCCTATTGTGCCTACATATAAAGAGCTCTAACTTAGCCCTCGGGTATTAAAATGTCTTTTGAAATACAACAAGATGAATGAAAAAAGTCTTCCTCTCAAAGAAAGACTGCATATAGTTGGAAGAACCACTCAGATAAATGTGGGAGGACTTGAGACTCCCGGGAGGCATGCTCAAGCAGCAGCAG
Source organism: Dasypus novemcinctus (assembly GCF_030445035.2). Classification (NCBI taxonomy): domain Eukaryota; kingdom Metazoa; phylum Chordata; class Mammalia; order Cingulata; family Dasypodidae; genus Dasypus; species Dasypus novemcinctus. The sequence continues at coordinate 29,434,627 of NC_080678.1, read as the reverse complement.
ATGTTCCTTAACAGCGTTCTGGGGGAGTTATATGGGAATGGAGGTAGAAGTAGCATCTGAAGACAGGCCAAGGACAGGGACAGGACAGCTGTGTGGATATTGTAAGCACAGACAAGACAGTGACTTTAGGGCACTGTCTTTGACAGGCATCAATGGTAACTGTTTTGGAGTCATTCTGCCCGAGATTCAGATTCCTAGGGAAGATTTAGGAGACCTTAGATGATCACTTTTATAAATACCTTGGCTAGGGAAGGACAGGGTGCTGGACTACCAGTCTAAGACACACACATTGGAAGAGAGGAGGCTCAAAAGGGACTTTTTTAAAAGAGCAAAATGTTGTTAGAAATACTTGGAGGAAGGGATGCTGTGTAGATGAAAATATCAGCTATCCATTACACATTACTGGAGCAGTATAAAACCTGCAAATACTTACATAATAATAGCTATATATATAAAACACATTGTGCCAGGTCTTTAAGACTTACCAATAGTAACTAATTTAACCTTCAAAACAAACTTAATTCTCCCTTCTTTACAAATGAAGACATTTACGTACTGAGAGCTTAAGAGCCTATCTAAAGCTACACAGCTACATGGTGGTAGAAGTGAGATTTGAGCCCAGGTCACCCGGCTCCACAGTCTACACACTTAATCTGTACTCTGTACTGCTTCTCAAAAGTGTGCTCCCCAGGAAACAGACCAATCAGACTTGAGCCACAAGAAATAGTGAAAAGAGAAAAAGAAGGAAAAAAAAAGGAAAAATGTAAAGGCATTAAACTATTTTATACCACTTTGCTGCATTTTTACACAAAGTTAAATTCTTAATGATTCAGCACATGTAATTGAGGTTTGGAGACTGAGTTTTTCAAAAGTCCACAATTCTTTGTCAAAATTCAGAAACTTCAGTGCTCAAACGCTATAAAAGATTCCCTTTGTTATTTATTCTAAGATTAGAACTTCTTCTTGGAAGCAAGTGAGACCTCTAACGCCATGCCATTTCAGGTCCCTCATCATAATATTGAATAGAGTCGCATAATTGGAAGCTTAGCCAAGCATAACACACTTAAACAGGTGATGGGACAATCAGGCGCCACCTTTATCTCCGTGCTAGCTAAACCCAGGCCATTTCATACTGAAAAGGATTTATACTCTCAGAAGAGACAAAGGAAAAGAAGCCTCTGAAAAGAGAGCGTTCACAATGGAAAGGATACTGATACCCTTCCAGTACTGCAGGGATGACCAGGGCTCAATCCACGCAGGGAATATACTGCACAAAACAAGCAGAAAATGCCAAATAAGGGACTTCTATTGGGCTGGTTTTCAAAACAGGCAAATACACAATGTCAGAACTGATGAAAAAATTTATTTGCACCTAACCATTAAACAGCAAACATAAAATAATCTATTAACTTCAATTTGCTACCTGAAATTTTATTATAATTTGGAACCTGTGTTTTGAAAATTCTACCCAGTGGGGGCTCTGAATGAAATTAATTGCTGTGGTGATACAGGACCTCACTGATACCTGGATGCCAAAGCTTACTATTAATTCCAAATGGCTTTGTTCTTTGCTTCAAGACTGTTCACTATCATGGGCTTTTATGATCGTTATATTTATGTACTTTATTCAGTTTTTACTATTATGATGTTTAAATAAATGGGCAGAAACTATAGCGGAGACTTAGAAGATCCACATTTAGATGAGATATTAGGAATTCATTTGTGGGGAGACACCTTCTCAAAGTTATTGCCACATAGCATAAAGCTGTTCATGCACAACCACCCACAGGCACCTAGAATAAAAATAAATAAGGCCTGTAGTTTAGTTAATAGTATTGTACCAATGTCAGTGTCTTAGTTTTGATAAACATATCTAGATTATGAAAGATGTTATCAAAGGGGGAAGCTAGGTTAAAGGTATAAGGGAACTCCACATTATCTTTGCAAACTTCTTTAGGTCCAAAAAATTTCAAAATAAAAATTTAAAACACTTGGAATGCCAGGAATAAGGAAATTGTCATAAAAAAGGATGGGGGGCATGTAAAAATTACAGGACTCAACCTGAAAGAGCTTCAAATAGCCTAAAGGAGAACACTTTAAGCACCAAAATAACTGCTGCAGTAATAAGTTATAAGCCAAAGTATAAAATAAAAGCATATAAATTAATGATTCAATAATTAAATGGGAGAGAAGAGACATAAATCCCATAGAGAAGAATTCGAAATAATTTATATAAATACTCCTCTCTCTAGTGGGTAGAGCTTAATCCCTCATCCCCAACACACACACACACAAACACACCATGACAAAACATCAGACAAATACAGATTAAGGGGCATTCTACAAAATATTTGACCAGCACTCCTGAAAACTGTCAAGGTCATCAAAAAACAAGGAAAGTCAGAGCAAAAGACAAAGTGAAGAGGAACCTAAGAAAACTTCAAAATAAAATGTTATGTATTATCTTGGGCAACACCATAGAAGAGGAAAAGAAAATAAGGAAAAACTATAGAGTTCAAATGAAAGTGGCTCCTTAGCTGTGACAAACACACACCATAACAATAGGGCAAACATGGGAAATCTCTGTACTATCTTTGCACATTTTTAGAAAATCTTAAACTATTATCAATTTTAAAGATTATTTTTACAATATTTAAAAGCAAAAAAAATATCATTGAATGTTTGGGCAGATTCTCCTTAAGAGCTTGTATGTTGGAATCATGCTGCCTCACGCTGTGACTCTGGGATGAAAGTAGCCATAGGTATCTTCCTGTTCTAAAACAGCTTTCATTTAGTTTCCTTTGCATCCTGGTCTCTGATGTGTTTTTAAAAATCTATGCTTTTGATGCTTATCCTGCATGTTCTTGTTGTTAAATCTCGTGTAACTTTGTACATCCTAAAAGGATCAGAGCTTCTCTTATAATCTTGACTGCTGTTTTCATCACTAGAAGTGTTCACAGGTTGAGATAACCAATTGTTTCGAATGCCTTAGATGGGCATCTGTCTAAATGCAAAGCTGAAATAGATAACCTCCCCAGATCCTTCTTTCTCTTTTGTAATAAGGGGAAGGCAATTAAATAGGAACAGAACACTGGACTCTTTAGAGATAAAAGAGTTTGGATATTTTATCTCCCTGGAGTCAATATGGTACTTTCTGGCATCCAACCCTCACAGCCTGCCTCCCTTGTTCTTCCTCTTTTCTTTCTATTTCTCATTTAGTGATGAGAAGCTGGTATTCATAAAATAGGAAGAATTATAATTATGGAATGCATATTTGAGCCATTATATATTCAGCACACCCCTGCATATGGTGAAAAAGACCTACACATCAAAAACTTTGGAGTCAAACAAATACGTTGCTTAATGTTTTTCAGCCTCCAGTATCTTCATTTGCAAAATGGGAGTAATAACATCATCATACAGTTTTGAGTATTAAAAGAAATCATGTATGAAAAGTCCTGGCAAGGTATCTAGGGTAGAATGAATCAATGAATGAATTTCAATGGCAAAAATTTAATTCAGTTACTACATTTCAAGCCATGTGCTAAGTGATTTACCAACACTATCTCTTCTATGTAACAATCTAAGATTGTTCCCAATATTCAGTAAGGAAACCAAGACTCTCAGAGGCAACTTGCCTAAATGTCACAGAGGGAGAAAACAAAAGAACTGGTATTTGCATTCAAGATTTACTGACTCCAGGGGTAGATTGGTAACCCCGAGTCTATATTGTGCTCTATATACTATCATCTATGTCTCTTTGATGCAAGGTGAACTTACTGTGGCATGAATTCTGCTCCAAATAATATTGTATCATTAGAGAAAAATTCTAATATACCATGACTAAGTTTTCTACTCTTCTACAAACTCACTCAACAATTCTTTCCTGCTCTTTTGCTCCCCCTATAGATGAGCAGGGAGCTCATTGTCTCTGGTTTTCCACTGTCATCCTTTCTAAGTTTTTCCATTGTCATACTTTCTAAGCCATCAAGTGTTAACTTCTTCAAACAAAAATCACTCCCCTCTGTTTTTTTCATCATTTTGTTTCCTCTGTCTTCTAATCACTTCCCTTCCCATCAACTGACAAGTTCCATCTACGTCAATGCCTGGCAAGAAGGCCTTGTTCTAATGAGAGTTTCACCAGCACCTCTATTTCTACTCCAGAGGAAAGAGCTATTGATTTATGAATTCATAACATACAATGATCCCAAATCTGAAACAGAGTTTTTAAAAACCATGTTTGTTCCTACTGAGGTTAAAGCAGCAATCACAGATGTATGGTTGCATGAAATACAAACAAAGGCAATGAAAGAGGAAGCCTGAAGCATATTTCAGGATGTGAAAAGAGAACATACAGAATGGAGTGCAGTTAAAACATAGCAACACTGTACTGCTTGTCTTCAAACATATTTGAATAAAAATTGTTTGGACAAAATAAAACCCTCATAAAGGTTGTAAATAGTATCCAAGTAAGCTGTCTCAGCTCTACTGAGTTTTAAAACGTAAATATCGGATTATGGGAAGATGATAGTGGACTAACAGGCAGAGCTGAATGCTCTCATAAAAACAACAGAAAAAGAGCCAAAAGCTGTCTGAGGGACCTGCTTTGGGGTCAGCAGACCAGGACAGTACTACACAACTCCCAGGAGGATGAAGGACAGAGAGAGGTAGAAGCTGAACAACAAACATGAGTACCATGTCCCTATGGTGGCTGGGAAGGGCTTCCCTCTCCCACCCCCAAAGTTTTAAGCTGGGGTAAAACACCTGGCTCACTGCAACTGACTGAGAGGAGAACAGAACTCTTCTTCCTGTCAGCTGTATCAAGGGAAAAGGGAGGTTGGGTGTGTTTCTTTGATGAATTCAGCCAGGAGAGCCTGCTTTGATTCTCTGTTCTGGAGATTCAACACAGGAACCAGGAAAGCCTAGACTGAAACACCTCCATGGAAAGGTGTGCTGACTAGTGCCATCTGCTGGCTGACCTGAAAACTTCATGGACAAAAAACTACACTCTCTATACTCAGCCCTTGGGAGAAAATCTGTGCTCCACTTGTGAATCCCTGACCTGATTTTGAAAACTCAAGGTGGATAGTTTTGAAGGCTGAGAATAAGCTGGGCCAGACATCAGGGCAGACTTGTGAAAGAAAAAAGAAAAAACAATGGGCAGGTGTGGAGCCAAAATGGCATCAGAGTAAGGAACTCCTGGAGTCAGCTCCTGAAACAGGGCAGTTGGTGGTCACCCAGAGCTACCTAAAGCATCTTTTGGAGGACCCAGGAGACCAGAGGAGTATCCTGCAACATCCTTGATGGTGTGGAAGGAGAAGACTATCCATCTGCACAGAGGAATCATGAGTAGAGCACTCCACACCACGGAGGTCAGTGCCTGTGACATGTAAGCCGCCTTGGGAGTTGTTCTGTGGTTGGGGTTGGAAGTTCCATCTCCCCCAATGAAAACGGGAGGAAAACACGGTGTGGCACCGACTTCAGCTACTGATTAGTGAATTCGGTAGGCTGAAGTATATAGGAACAACTAAACCTTGAGCCTGTACAGGTCAGAGGGAAGCCACTGGCCGCCATTCTGACTCCACCCCAGGCAGGAGGGGAAGTGGTGCTGACTGAAAATCAGTGCTTGTAAGGCCCAGCTTCCTTCCATCCAGGGTGGATTGCAGGTCTAGCCTAAACCCCAGGCCCCCTTCCGGCAGGGACAAAGCTGTGGGGACCTGCACCACCTCTCTGAGAAGCTGTAAGCCACACTGCAGAGGCTGGTGCCCATCCTACACTAGGGGTGCAAACCGCCTCAGGAGCTATTCTGTGGCTGGAGCTGGAAGCTCCATTTCCTGCATATAGTGGAGGAAGAGACAGATGTCCAGTGAACTCAGCTACTGATTAGTGGACTCAGCTGGCTAAAGTATAATCCTAGAGCCAACTAGGGTCTGAGCCTGTCCAAGTGGGAAAGAGTCAGGTAGCTGCCATCTTGACTCTGCCCCCAGCATGAGCGGGAGCTTGGCTGACTGAAATCCAGTGAAGTTAGAAACAGGCTTTTTTCTACCAAGATCAGACTGCAACCTTAACCTAGGCTCCAGCCCCACCTCCAGCAGAGAGGTAGCTGGTGGGACCTGCACTAGGTTCTTTAAGCAACTGCAAGTGCTCTCTACTGGCAGAAGCTGAATAGTCAGACACCTGGGGCTGCATCCCCACACCCCAAGAGAATAGGAGAGGAGCTAGGTATTCTCAGCCTCTCTGGGCAATGCAGGAGATTTCAGTCCACACAGATTTGTTGAGTGTCTTTGAGCCCATCTCTACCTCTGTCCCCTCCCCCCCCACACAGGATAGGAGGGGGCTGGTGTTGCCTCAACCTCTCAGGGCAACAATTTTGGGCTGTACAAGTCTGACTGTTGGGCACCTGTGGCTCCTTTTCCATCCACAATAGACAAGAGAATGGACTGTGTTTGCCCAACCTCTTTGGGTAACTGCAGATACTTTTGGCCCATACAGCCTGGTCTGGTGAGTACTTGTGTATGTACCCTCAGCTCCCAATAGGAAAGAAGGGAGCTGATCTTTCCATAGCCTTTTTAGGCAACAGCAGACATACTGCCTGCATGGACTGGACTACTGGATGCCTATGAATCTACCTCTAACCACAATAGGATAGGAGGGTTTTAGTATCTCCACAGCCTCTCTGGACAACAAGGAGAAAGGTGGGAGAAACTTCATCAATTCCTGGGGCAATGTGGGCAGTTTTAGCCTCCATTGCTTACAGCACCAGCTACATTCTTGGCTCCTACTACACAACCAGCAAGGGAGAAAAGATTAAGAAATCCCTAAACTAAAGGGAGAAACTGCATGCAGAATAAATACATCTAGCAAGCCAGATGCAGAAACACCAACAAAAAATTACAATCCATACCAAGAAACAGGAAGAGATGACCCAGTTAAAGGAACAAGATAAATCTGCAGATGACATAAAGGAGTTGAGAAAACTAATTTAAGATGTTCAAACAAATCTCCTTAATAAATTCAATGTGATGGCTAAAGAGATTAAGGATATTAAGACGATCGAATGAGCACAAAAAAGAATTTGAAAGCATACATATGAAAATAGCAGACCTTATGGGAATGAAAGGTACAATAAATGAAATTAAAAATACACTGGAGGCATATAACAGCAGATTTGAGGAAGCAGAAGAAAGGATCAGTGAGCTCGAAGACATGGCCTCCGAAAGGGAACAAACAAAAGAACAGATGAAGAAAAGAATGGAAAAAATTGAACAGGATCTCAGGGAACTAAATGATATCAATAGACATGAAAACATGCATATCATGGGTGTCCCAGAAGGAGACGAGAAGGAAAAGGGGGTGGAAAGAATATTTGAAGAAATAATGGTAGAAAATTTCCCAACCCTAGTGAAGGACATAGATATCCATGTCCAAGAAGCACAGAATACTCCCATCCAAATAAATCCAAATAGACCAACTCCGAGACACATACTAATCAGAATGTCAAATATCAGAGACAAAGAGAATTCTGAGAGCAGCAAGAGAGAAGCAATGCATAACATATAAGGGATACCCAATAAGATTAAGTGCTGATTTCTCATCAGAAACTATGGAGGCAAGAGGGCAGTGGTATGATATATTTAAGATACTGCAGTAGAAAAACTGCCAGCCAAGGATTTTACACCCAGCAAGATTATCTTTTAAAAATGAGGGTGAGATCAGGATATTTACAGAAAAACAGAAACTGAGAAAGTTTATAACAAAAAGACCAACTTTGCAAGAAATACTAAAGGGAATGCTACAACCTGAAAAGAAAAGGCAGGAGAAAGAGGACTGGAAGAGAGTCTAGAAATAACAACTGTATCAGTAACAGTAACTAAAAGTGTCAAATATAAACTGACAGACAAAACACAAAGATCAAAATGGATGAAATAAGGACTGCCTTTACAGTAATAATATTGAATGTTAATGGATTAAACTCCCCAACCAAAAGACACAGACTGGCAAAACGGATAAGAAAATATAAGCCATCTATATGTTGTCTGCAAGAGACCCATCTTAGACCCAAGGATACCAGTAAATTGAAAGTGAAAGGTTAGAAAAAGATATTCCATGCATGCAGTAACCAAAAAAAGCTGGGGTAGCTATACTTATATCAGATGACACAGAGTTTAAAAGCAAAACTGTTATTAGAGACAAGGAAGGACATTACATATTAATAAAAGGGATGATTCACCAGGAAGAAATAACAACAATAAATATATATACACCTAACCAGGATGCCCCAACATACATGAAGCAAACACTGGCAAAACTGAAGGAAGAAATAGACATCTCTACAATGATAGTTGGAGACTTCAATACACCACTCTCAGCATTGGATAGAACATTTGGACAGAAGATTAATAAAGAAACAGAGAGCTTGAATAATATGATAAATGGACTAAGCCTAATAGACATATTCAGAACACTGCACCCCAAAACAGCAGGATATACATTCTTTTCAAGTGCTCATGGATCTTTCTCCAGGATAGACCATATATTGGAACATAAAGCAGATCTCAATAAATTCAACTAAATTGAATTTATACAAAGCACTTTCTCTCATCATAATGGAGTAATGTTGGAAATCAACAAGTAGCAAATAAAGGGAAAATTCACATATATATGGAGATTAAACAACACACTCTTACATAATCAGTGGGTCAAAGAAGAAATTTCAAGAGAAATCAATAAATATCTTGAGGTGAATGACAATGAGAATACAACATATCAGAACCTATGGGGTGCTGCAAAGGCAGTATTGAGAGAAAAATTTATAGCCCTTAATGCTTACATTAAAAAAGAAGAGCTAAAATCAATGACCTGAATACACAGCTGGAGGAATTATAAAAAGAAGAGCAAACTAATCCTAAAGCAAGTAGAAGGAATGAAATAAAAAAGATCAGAGCAGAAATATATGAAATTGAGAACAAAAAAAAAAAGAGAAAATTAACAAAACCAAAAGTTTATTCTTCGAAAAGATTAACAAAATCAACAAACCATTAGCTTGACTGACTAAAAAAAAAAGAGAGAAGATGCAAATAAATGAAAAAGGGAATCTTACTACTGACCCCACAGAAATAAGAGAGATCATAAGAGGATACTATGAACAACTTTATGTTAAAAAAATAGACAATGTAGATGAAATGGAAAACTTCCTATGAATGTACAACCTATACTGACACTAGAAGAAAGAGAAGACCTCAACAAACCAACCACAAGTAAAAAGTAAAGAGATTGAAACAGTCACCAAACAGCTCCCCAAAATGAAAAGTCCAGGGCCAGATGGTTTCACAGGTCACTTCTACCAAGCATTCAAAGAAGATTTAATGCCAATCTTACTCAAGCTCTTACAAAAAATTCAACAAGAAGAAACACTACCAAACACATTCTATGAAGCCAATATCACCCTAGTACCAAAACCAGATAAAGATATTACAAAAAAAAGAAAATTACAGACCCATTTCTCTGATGAAAACAGATGCAAAAATCCTAAATAAAATACTTGCTAATTGAATCCAAGAACAGATTAAAAGAATTATCCATCACGATCAAGTGGGTTTTATGCCAGACATGCAAGGCTGGTTCAACACAAGAAAATCAATCAACATAACACACCACATTAATAAATCAAAGAAGAAAAATCACATGATCTTATCAATTGATGCAGAAAAGGCATTTGACAAAATACAGCATTCTTCCTTGATAAAAAACTACAAAAAAATAGGAATTGAAGGAAATTTTCTCAACATGATAAAGTCCATATATGAAAAATCCACAGCTAACATTGTACTCAATGGTGAAAAACTAAAAGCTTTCACAATGAGATCAGGGACAAGACATGGATGCCCACTGTCACCACTGTTGCTCAATATAGTGCTAGAGGTTCTAGCTAGAGCAATCAGACAAGAAAAAGAAATAAAAGGCATCCAAATAGGAAAGGAAGAATTAAAACTTTCACTATTTGCAGATGATGATTGTATAGCTAGAAAATCCTGAGAAATCTACAACAAAGCTGCTAGAACTAATAAATGATTTCAGTAGAGTGTCAGGATACAAGATCAATATGCAAAAATCAGTGGTGTTTCTATACACTAATAATGCACAATCTGAGGAGGAAGTCAGGAAAAAAATTCCATTTACAATAGCAACTAAAAGAATCAAATATTTAGGAATAAACTTGACCAAGGATGCAAAGTACTTGTATTCAGAAAATTATAATGCATTGCTGAAAGGAATAATTGGAAGAACATTCCATGCACATGGATTGGAAGACTAAATATCATTAAGATATCAATTCTACCCAAATTGATATACAGATTCAATACAATCCCAATAAAAATTCCACCAGCATTTTTTAAGTAAATGGGAAACTTAATTATCAAATTTATCTGGAAGGGAAAGAGGCCCCAAATAGCCAGAAACATCTGAAAAAGGAAAAGTGAAGTTGGAGGACTCTCACTTCCAGACTTTAAATCATATTACCTAGCTACAGTGGTAAAAACAGCATGGTATTGGCATGAAGATAGACACATAGACCAATGGAGCCAAAATGATGGTTCAGAAACAGACCCTCACATCTACAGCAAGTCATTTTTGACAAGCCTGTCAAACTCTCCCAGTTGGAGCAGAACAGTTTATTCAACAAATGGTTGGGAGAACAGGATATCTATAGCCAAAGAAAGAAAGAATACCCCTACCTCATACCTTATACAAAAATTAACTCAAAATGGATCAAAGACCTAAATATAAAAGGAAGTGCAATAAAGCTCCTAGAAGAAAATGTAGGGAAACTTCTTCAAGACTTGGTGGTAGGTGGTGGATTCTTAAACCTTATACCAAAAGCACAAGCAACAAAAGAAAACGTGGATAAATGGGACCTCCTCAGACTTATACATTTCTGTGATTCAAAGGATTTTATCAAGGTGAAAAGGCAGCCCAGTCAATGGGAGAAAATATTTGGAAACCACTTATCTGGTAAAGGTTTGATTTCCATTCTATGTAAGGAGATCATACAACTCAACAATAAAAGAGCAAGCAATCCAATTTAAAAATGGGCAAAAGTTTTAAATAAGCATTTCTCCAAAGAGGAAATACAAATGGCCAAAAAAACACATGAAAAAATGTTCCATATCACTAGCTATTAAGGAAATGCAAATTAAAACAACAATGAGATATCATCTAGCACCACATAGAATGGCCATTATTAAAAAAAAAACAGACAACAAAAGGTACTGGAGAGGATGTGGAGAAACAGGAACATTCCTTCACTGTTTGGTGGTAGTGTAAAATGGTGCAGCCTCTGTGAAAGACAGTTTGGTGGTTCCTCAGGAAGCTAAATATAGAACTTCCATATGATCCAGCAATTCCTCTACTAGGAATATATCTAGAAGAACTAAAAACTATGACACAAACAGATAACTGCACACCAATGTTCATAGTGGCATTGTTCACAATTGCCAAAAGATGGAAACAACCCAAGTGTCCATCCACCAATGAATTTATAAACAAAATGTGGTATATACAGAAGATGGAATACTATGCTGCAATAAGAAGAAATGAAATTGGGACATAAGTGATAACATGGATGAGTCTTGAAGACATCATACTAAGCAAAGTAAGCCAGACACAGAAGGACAAATATTGCATGGTCTCATTAATATGAACTAAATACAAATAATAAACACATGGAATTAGAACCTAGCATATAGGTTATAAGGAGATAAGAGGAGGGTTGAGAAGAAATATGGATGCTTAATGTATGTAGAAGTTTTAATGAACTTGACTGTAAAAGTGTGGAGATGGAAATAGTTGATAGTAACACATTATAGTGAATAACAACTGGTTTATAAATGGGATTGTTACTGAAAAAGGAAGTCTGGGGAAGTAAATGTCAATAGAAAGAAAGCTAAAGAATAATCTAGGGACTGAATAACATAGTGAACCCAGAGGCAGTTGAGACTGTGGTTAAGGGTACAAATGCAAGAGAGTCCTGTGAGCTAGAGCAGATGTACATCACTATTACAGGTGATAGGAATATGGAGAAACATGGGAAAACTACAATTGTTGTGACCTATAGACTGTGGTTAACAGCAATAGTATAATATTCTTGCATTAATGCCAAGCTATACTGTGTTGATAATGCAGGTGTATGGGAAAAGTGTGCCAAATGTATGCTATGGACCATGATTGGTGGTAATAATCTGACGATATTATCTCATAATCTGTAACAAACGTCCACCAGGGTGTGGAGTTGTATGGGATATCTACACATCTGTATGATTGTTTTGCAAGTTCACAGTATCTGTAACATAAATACATTAAAAAAATTGTATGGGTTGGGGGAAAAGTACACTAAATGTAAGGTAAGGAATATAGTTGGTAGTATAATTTGTAACAAATGTTTCACACCAATGCAAAGAGTTGGTGGAGGGGTGATGTATGAGACCCCTGTGAAATGTTGTGTATGTTTATTTTGTAAGTTCACAATCTTTAATATACACTTATCGTTTATGTGTGTTCATGTATGAATGATATACTTCAATTTAAAAAAAAGAAAAAAATGGACAGAAGAGAGAAATTGGCTATTGGAGTGAATGTGCCACAGTGTTCAGATGCCTGGATGTCAGCAAAGGCTTGCAGGCCTTGCTGGGGAAGCAGGAAGAGATAGCCCAGCCAAAAGAACAGGCCAAGTGTTCTGAAGAGATATAGGATTTAATAAAATTTAATACAATTGATCAGTGATGGTCACACAACTCTCCTAAATCACTTCAAAGAATTAAAGAAAATATGACTAAAGAAATAAAGGAAATTAAAAGGACACTGGGAAAGCATAAAGAACAATTTAAAAGCCTGAAAAGAAAAGTAACAGACCTTATGGGAATGGAGACATGATGGATGAGATTTTTAAAATATTAATACATTAGAGGCACATAAGAGCAGATATGATTTGCTTGAAGACAGAATTAGTGATTTCAAAACAGTACATCTGAACTGGAAAAAACAGGAGAACAGAAAGAGAAGAGAATGGAAAAAACAGAGACTCAGAAACTGGATGGCAATGTAAAACACAAGAACATATTCATTATTGGTGTCCCAGAAGGAAAAGAAAATGGGAAAGGGCCAGAAAGAATATCTGAGGAAATAATGACCAAAAATTTCCCAACCATTGTGAAGGACATAAATATCAGTAACCAAGAAGTACAACACACTCCAAACAGAATAAATCTCAATAGACCTAACCCAAGACACCTACTATTCAGAATGACAAATATCAGAGGTAAAGAGAGGATTCCAAAAGCAGCAAGAAAAAAGCAAAGCATCATATACGAGGAAAACTCAATAAGATTAAGTGCCAACCTCACATCAGAAATCATGGAGTAGAGAAGAAAGTGGATGATGTGTGTATGGTGCTGAAAGAGAAAAACTGCCAGCCAAGAATTCTGTATTCAGCAAAGCTGTCCTTCAAAAATGAGGGTGAGTTCAAAGTCTTCACAGACAAACAAAAAATTGATAAAATATGTTACCAAAAGACCAGATTTGCAAGAGATACTAAAGGGGGTGCTACAGCCTGAAAGGAAAAAAAAAACAGGGGTGAGAGATTTGGAGAAGAGGAAGGGTAACCTAAAGGATAAGAAGACAGACAAAAGAAAAATATTACAACAGAGAACTGAAGGACAAAATGGATGAAGCAATCCAAAGTTTTCAAGCAACCCTTCACATCTATCCAATGAACCCTGAAATATGGAAAGAAGATTTTCTTGGGCAAGAACACTCCAGCAGAAAATGGTACAGAGGACTAAAAGGAGTGAATAATCTGCAGACATAACAGATTTCTCACCAAAGTCAATTCCTGACTATGACTTTGAAAGTGATGAGATTGTTGCTGTTCATGCAGCTATTGCTGAGAAACAGAAGATAGCTTCACCAAATAAAAAAATGGATTTTAGAGACTAACTGAGAAGGAAGATGGTGCTCCAACACCAGATGGCTCTGTTTGTTATCAAAGCCCGATGAAGAAAATGTATAGTATGAATTATTTGAATCTGTCTTTTTTGATTATCATTTAAAGTTTTAGACATAGGGACATTTATTCTGCAGAAACAGGGTAAAACTCATGTTTTTAAGATGAGTTTTTCAAATGAAACATATAAATCTATATGATTAGCATTAATGAATAGTGTTTGTAGTATGTTTTGAAAAGTTATAGTTTATATCTAGGATTAGAATTCTGAGAAAAATGGTTTTGATGTATAAGTTTAATTTAAGCCACATATATGGACAGATACATTTTAAAGACATAACTTGAAAAGCAAATTTTTAAATAGCAAATAATTTCCATCAGTGTTACCAAAATGTTGACCTCATTACCTTTTGTTTTATGATAAAGGAAATAAGTGATTGCTTTCTTTCCTAGAAGTATACTGTTTTTACCATTCACTCTATTTTCCTTGCTTCTGTAGAGTAAGTTTGTCTCAAGGCTTACAGGTTTTTAATATTCATTTTTATTCAAAGTTGTGGTTTTATTATATGTGGACTCTTTGAAAGTTCAGCCAAAAATACATTCAAATGTGAACATTCTGAAGTTTCTCTTAATTCTGATTTGTGCTTAAGTTTTTGGCTTTAAAGAAGTTATAACAATGGTAGTTGCCTCTTTCAGTATTGGTTAGATGTGTGAAGTACTGATAAATGTCACAACGATGGTTTTATTTTTTAGATTATTGCTATAGGAAGGTTAGTCCTTATCATGTGAGTCATTTTTTAAATGTACATTTTTTAATGAGTGGTTTTTACAGATACATCATAATTAATTGTACTGTTACATTTTTAAAAATTAGGAGATGATATGGGAAAGGGAGGGAACTACATGGGAATCCCTCATACTTTCTTTTTTTTAAAGATTTATTTATTTCTCGTCCTCCTCCCCCCACCATTGTTTCTGGGCTCGCTGTCTGCTTTCTGTATCCATTCACTGTGTGTTTTTCTGTGTCTGCTTGTCTTCTCTTTAGGCAGCACCAGGAACCAATCCTGGGACCTGCCAGAGCAGAAGAGAGGCATTCAATCTCTTGTACCACCTCAGCTCGCTGATCTGCTGCATCTCTTATTGTCTCTCCTCTGTGTCTCTTTTTGTTGCGTCATCTTGCTGCACCAGCACTCCTGCATGGGCCAGCACTCCATGTGGGCTAGCTCTCCACTCAGGCCAGCTCACTGCACAGGCCAGCTTACCTTCACCAGGAGGCCCTGAGAATTGAACCCTCGGCCTCCTATATGGTAGAAAGGAGCCCAATCATTTGAGCCACACCCACCAACTTTTCTGTAATCTAAAACCTCTTTAAAAATAAAAAGTTTGTTATATTAAAAAAAAAACACTACAATGAGGTACCACTTCACAGCCACTAGGATAACTATTATTTAAAAACGAGAAGAAAAAAAAAAGTAAATATCAAATGAACAAGAAAGCATAGAAGAAGCCTTTACACAGTATGAAGTCATGTTTCTTTCAATGGATCCTATACATTCTTTGAAATTACAAATGGCATAGAATAAATTGACTCTTTTATGGATGGGTTGAACATGAGATAATATATTTCAAAAAGGAAAATAAAAGAAGAGGAAGAATAGAGACAGCTGCAGTCAAATCTGAAGATTTATTCTTACTTTAGTAAGCTCTTATAAGGTATCAGACACTGGCTATATATGCATCATTTCAGTTAATCCTCACAACAACCTTATGACAAGACGTATTAAGCATATTGTACTGATGAAGAAATTCAGGCACAGACTCTGAAATAACAGAACTAAGCTACCCAAATATTTATTGCTATAGCCAGGATTCACCCAGGATTTGAATAATTCTAAGTCCTTCCTTTGATCTTTTCTACTGCCCTCACAAAATTTTTAAAAAGCAAAGCTATGGATTCACTGCTTCCTTCTTGGAATCACTGCCCTGAATTCCCCCAATTCAGCTAGAGAGAGTGAATGCTCCCTCCCTCCAGTGAGGGGTAGTTACACTTTACAGCTGTGAAGGAATGATCAGTTGTTTATATTCAGCCATTTCACTTTTTGGGTCACATGACATTTGTCTACGGCTTGATAGGGTTTCTGGTCCAGAGATAGGAATCCATTTACATGAGAAATTAAATGTTCTTTTTATTTTATTTCTGCCTAATTTCTCAGCACCCAGTCCTTTGTTAAAAAACAGTGAGGTAAATATCACATTGGGAACTTCAGCATTCATGAAAATATATGAGCTGGCAGAAGAGGTTGGCTATAGCAAGCAGGCAGAGAATTATTCAGTTATGATGCAGTCTCCCTCTCTAGCCAAATACCTACCTGGAATGAGCTGAAGCACCCTGTTTATTTTGGGCTTTTGGAATTGTGGGAGAGAGTATAAAGAATGCCGTTTGGTTATTTTTAGGTTGCCCATTTAACTTATGTCTAAATACATAATCCCACAATTGTGGGAGAGAGTGAGAAGAGTGCAAATGATCAGGTGGCCAGGTCAACACTATATTCAACTTCTGGCCACCTTATTACATGGTGAAGGCTGAAGGTATTAAGCATTTATCATTTATTCCTAGTCTTTACCATGATATGTATTAAAAGCCTCATAAAACTCATGCCATTTATCCTGATATGCCCACATATTAGAATTTATCCTGAAGAAATATTATAAATACAACAAATATTTATGAAAATGGAATACTTGTAATAGATTTTTTAAAAGATTTATTTATTTATTCCCCCCCCCCCCCGAGTTATCTGTTCTCTGTGTCTATTCACTGCATCTTCTTCTTTGTCTGCTTCTGTTGTTGTCAGTGGCATGGGAATCTGTGTTTCTTTTTGTTGCATCATCTTGTTGTGTCAGCTCTCCGTGTGGGCAGCGCCATTCTCAGGCAGGCTGCACTTTCTTTCGCGCTGGGCGGCTCTCCTTATGGGGTGCACTCCTTGCGCGTGGGGCTCCCCTTCGTGGGATACACTCCTGTGTGGCAGGGCACTCCTTGCATGCATCAGCACTGGCACATGGGCCAGCTCCACAAGGGTCAAGGAGGCCCAGGGTTTGAACCGCAGACCTCCCATGTGGTAGATGAACTCCCTAACCACTGGGCCAAGTTTGCTTCCCACTTGCAATAGATTAAAAAAAAAACAAAAAACCTGGGCAAAGAGGCTATTGACTAAATAAGCTACAGTATACAGAAAGGATTGCAGCTTTAAAAATCAAGATCTACAATAATATTTAATAACATAAAAATATGCATTGGATATTAAGGGAGAGACCAGGTTATTAAAAAGCGGACATGGTAGAACACTAATTTTATCAAATACAACTCTATATAAAGCATACTTTTGCCTATGCATAGAAAAAACAATGTAAGGGTTTACAGAAAAAAAAACAATTATCGGTGATTTGCTTCAATAAGGTATACACACACATACATAATTTTTTCTTTTTATTGTTTTCTGAATTTTCTATACTTTTTACAATAAATCAATGATTCTGATTATAATCAGAAAAATAGGTAAGAATATATTTCAAACGCTATTTTCACGAGTGAGGAGAATTTTTGCTCTCCAAAATCTCTTCTGGCCTAAATTACAATACAGGGTATTGCTTCCTACGAGTATTCAAATTCAAGATGTAGTGTTCTTACACAAAAATTAGCTATCTCTTCTAATGATAGGTCTTCATATTAAAAAGGCTGCTCCCTCACAGATTTTCTTCCATATAACAATGTCATCAAACTGAAATATTGAAATGGGAGGTATTTCTGAAACAGGAAATTTATGTACTACAGTCAGTTCTTCAACACTCTAGAAGCCCCATAGCCTATGTGCTTAGTTCAACTCTTTCAACCATAATCATAATCCAAACATTTCTTGTACCTTTCATTTTCATGATACTGTAATCAGGGACAGGTGGTCCATTAGAGGTACAGAGGAGGACACATGCCATATTCAGTATGAATTGGTCCCTTGGTTCTACAGGATTGGACTCCAACTGGGCTCTTGTGATTCTAAGAATGCAATTTTTTTTTTGCAGTCATTTTATGTTTTCCTATAAGAGTTTAATAATTTATGCAGTTTTCTGAAATACAATAATTCAATTTATTTTCTTATTAACTAACCATGGTATTGCTTCCTCCTCAGTAAAATAATTTTTATTACTGACTAAAACATTCCACTTAACAACTTTGTTTGAGGCAGAACAGATTTCATAATCACTCTCTCTATATATAAATGTTGCATTCTTTTTCTGTTACATAAAACAGAACAGCTAAGCATGCTGAAATATGCATCCCTGGCAGCCATCCCTCAAATGGAACTTTAAATAAGTTCCCATCCCTCTTATAAGTGTGAGAACTACTTCTTGGCTATTAACAGAACTTTTGAGAGGAGTTATGGCTTGACGCATCTTAAAGAATTTTAAATTTAATGAAACTTAAAATGGTCAGCTTGATAAGAAATCTGGACATGCTCTATGGCGATCCATAAAAAGGTCAATGTACTTTTTGCCCCATCTTTAGAAACTTTCTATCAAACGCAAGAAGTGCATCCTTCAGGAAAGCTGCATAGGAGATTTTACATGGGATGGGTAGCTGGATTTCATGACTTCTAACAACCATCCCAAATTCTAAAATTGTGAATATTCCAGTGAAAAACTTCTTCTACATCTTTTATTGGAACTAAAGTATGTTGGAGCCAAATAAAAAAGAATCCATACAAAACAAACTTTTCATATTCCCGCTGAATTTGGTGTTGGAAATGGTCCTTGCAGAAAGTTGAATGTCTATATTCTGCATCTATTTCAGTTTATGGATAGAAATAAGTTTTCAATTCTCTGTGATAAATGCCTATGAGCATAGTTTCTGGGCCAAGCAGTAAGTGTACGTTTAGTTTTATATGAAACTACCAAACTATTTTCCACAGAAGTCGTAAAATTTTTTAAACACATAAGAAATGCATGAGAGAGAGCTATCTCTCACTCTGCATTTCCCTAATTGTTAATGATGTGGCTATCTTTACATCAGCTTTATGCCATCAATATCTCCTCTTTGGTGAAATGTCTGTTCATCATGTCTTTGGCCACGTCTCCTTGGAATTTTTGTTTTTGTTGTATACTGAGAATTATTTATATTTTAGATTTAATTATTATTATATATTATATTATTTATTTTAGATTTAATTCTTATTGATATATGTGGGCTGATCCTTTCCATACATGCATCTTGTCTTGTGCATGCACATGCAATCCTAACTATTGTCCCATTTACATGGTTCTGAATGTCCATTCTACCCTTGGAAACAGTTACCTAATGGTCCCAGGAACTGCATGTATGTCCTACAACCAGCAATCCCTTGTCCCAGGCATCCATTTGACAACTCTGCTACAGCACTCTACAGGAGTGCTCTGAGCTGCCTTCTACACACATGGCAGGTTCTGGGATGGAAGGTCCCTCAGACCACCACTCATTTGTAAATTTTTGTTGATTCTAGGCATCTGATTCTGATGCTGAATTAACTCTGATGTTAAGTTTCTCTCTCCTGCCTAGGGATTTACTGTCAAATAGCTGTGTGCTACCACTGTTCTTGGACTCTTGGTTCAACTCATTCTAGATATTTAGAATTGTTCTTGTTTAACTGCTCCGATCAGTGCTAAGGACCCAGTAAAGGGATGCAAGCCAGTTTCCAAGGGCCTTGGAGAGAGGGCAGTAAAGGCATCTACTTGCCTCTTTTATTTATTTTTTTCCCCTTTTCATGTACTTTTCTTGTCTGGCCAGCAGATAATGCTCTTTAGTAGAACTCTCAGCTCAGACCCCAGGTCTGCATTCAGTGTATTCCAGGTGCAGCTGGGTGGATGGTACTGAAGCAATGTCCTCAGGGCTTCACAAACTTTCTCACAAACTGTTTGCCACATTCAGCTGGCCCCACCTCCCTCCCTCTGGGCTTTGGGGAAGGTGTTTGAGAAGGCAAAATATTTTTAGCTCCCTGTGGGCTCTCAGGGCAAACAAAGCAGCAACCCCATCCCATGTGAAGTGTGCCACCCTTTCAATGCAGCAGACCAAGTTTGCTGGTCAAAACCTGCAGGCTTTGTTCCTCCCTCTCCTCTTCCTCAGGGAAGAGGACCCCTGCTACCCCCTCAGTCTGCAGCCACTGCAGTCTACAGCCAACATTCCACAGACTGCTATTTGCTCTGAAGATGTGGGTATGGGCACCTGCTGCTGCTTTTGCAGCTTTACTCGTGGATTTTTCAGCCAGCTGAGACTCTTTTCCTTTGCCTTTCTCAATTCTGGGATGTGTCATGCCTTCCCTTTGTGTCCTGAGCCCCAGAGGAGCCCTCTAGACAGTCTCCACCTGTCCTCTAGGTATTTTTTTCTGGGAGAGAAGTGATCCCTCTGCCACTCTAATCCTCCATCTTCCTGGAACTCTTGAGAACCTACCACTTTTAAGTAGCTTTTTTCATGTTCTTGGACTTGCCTTTTTCCTATAGTCCTTTAACTGTTTTCTGGAGCTCTGAGAAAGATGTATTTGCCACTTCCTGCCAGTTGTTCAAAGCTTCTGTTGGGGAAACAGAACCTTAAAACATCTCATTCTGCCACCTTAACCAAGGAAGGTCAACTATTGACATTTTCACTGTCTCTGGTTTAGCCTTTTCTAGAATCTCAGATAATTAAAATCATGCAATATGTAGCCTTTTCAGACTGGCTTATTTTATTTAGAAATAGGCACATAAATGATCCTAATGGATTTGAAGTAGTGTACATGGTTAATTTTCATTGCTTGATATCTTATTCCTATTTTTTCTCTTTTGAAATGTTTTTATTGTGGTAAAATATACATAACATAAAATTAACCATATTGACATTTAGTGCATTCACAATGTTGTGCCACATTACTCATTATCTTGTTCACCACATATTTATGGTTTTAGCTTTATATATTTAATTTGTTTATCCTTTCTGCCATTCTCTGCCTTTTAACTGCAGCGTTTAATCCATTTACATTTAAAGGAATTACTGATAAGGCCGGATTTATTTCTCCCATTTGCTTTTCCCATTTCTTATATCTTTTTTATGTTCCTCATTTCCTCCATTGCTTATTTCTTTGGTGTTTGGTGTTTATTTATTTATTTATTTTTTGAGTATACTGTTTTGATTCTCTCCTCATTTCTTTTCTGTCATTTTTAAAGTTATTTTTAGTGGCTACCCTGGAAATTAAAATTATTATTGTAAAATTATAACAATGTAGTCTTAACTGATATCAACTTGATTTCAATAGCATGCAAAATTCTGTTCCTATACAGTTCTGCCACCTCTTCATGCTGTTCTTTTCACACATTGCATCTTTATACATTGTAAGCCCATTAACATAGTTTCGTAATTATTGTCTGATACATTTGTCTTTTAAATCGTAAAGTGAACAAAAAGATGAGTTACAAAACCAAAACACAATAATACTGGCTTTTATATCTACCTTTGTAGTTACTTTTACTGGTGTTCATATGGCTTCAAATTACTATCCAATTCTCTTTCATTTCAGGGACTTGCTTGGAATTTCTTATAGGGAATATTTACTCACAAAAAAATGTCCCTTAGCTTATGTTTATTTGAGAATGTCTTAATATCACCTTCATTTCTGAAGGATAATTTTGCCAGGTATAGACTTCTTGTTTCATAGTTTGTTTCTTTCAGCACTTTAAATAACCCTCTGCCTTCTGTTCTCCATGGTTTCTGATGGGAAATTGACTCTATTAATCATACTGAGAATCCATTGTATGTGACAATTCACTTACCTTTTGCTGCTTTCAAGATTTTCTCTTTGTCTTTAATAGTTTGACTTTAGTGTGTCTCAATGTCAATCTCTTTGCATTTACCCTTCTTGAAATTTATTGACCTTTTTGAATAATTAGATTCATGTCTTTTGTCAAATATGGCAAATTTTGGGAGGTTATTCCACCAAATATTCTTTTTTTCTTTCTCTCTCTCCTCTCCTTCTGGGATACCAATAGTGTGCATTCTGATATGCTTGATTGTGTACACATATCACTCATTTTCACCAATCTTCTTTTTTCCACTCCTTAGACTGTAACATTTCGATTGACTTATCTTCAAGTTTGTTGATTCTTTCTTCTCCTTGACTATATCTGTTGTTGAAAATCTCTAGTAATTTTTTTCATTTCAGCTATTTTATTTTTAAGCTCCTAAACTTCTATTTTGTTCGTTTTTCTTATTTGTGTCTCTTTATTGATATCATCTATTTGCTCAGACATAATTCTCATGGTTTCCTTTAGTCGTTACCTAAAAATCATTCACACATTCCTTCTCTGCATTTTTCTCTGCTACATCAGCAGGGAACTTAAATACTCACCTGCCCAGATTCCCTTGTAGTTCCAAATGATTACGTGATTCAATTTTTGCTAAGGTATTTTATGTGGATGGCCTGGCATGAGGCTGCTTAGAAAATGTTTCAGATAGGCTTTGCTTGTAGGTTCTTTGACCTTTTGCCAAATTCTTCCTATCTGGAACATAGATATCATGCTTCAAGGAGTAGCATCCACATTGCAACCTTAAAAATAAAACCACAACTAAGGTTATTAGAAGAATTATAGAAATAATTTGGGTCTCTGGGGACATAGTTGAGCTGCCATTTTAATCAGTCTGGCCCACCCTGAGACTTGCATAAGTTAAATAAGTCTCTTATTTGTTTAAGGCACTTGGGTTATTTTTTGAGTTTTCTGTTTTCTGCAGTCAAATGCATTTCTGACTGATGTTAAGGTCAAGTGATAATAGGAACAAATATGAAGTGCTTGGTCCATAAAGGATATTCAGTGAGTGAGAACTATTTGTTTGTTACTATCACCAAGATTGGCTAATGGGGAAAAGGTAACCCCAAAGCCAAGTCCCCAATTTCTAGAGAGAATGGTCAGCACAGCCAAGCATTTTCCCTTCACTATTTGCTTCTCAAGGGTGATTTCTCCATTTATTTATATACAGAGAAAGTCTTGATTTTTAGTGCTTATATAAAACTTCCTTGAGTAAGCCCAGCTTCTGAATATAAAATGCAAATCTACTGGTATACTGCAAATGCATTCCACAATCCAAGTTTCATAAGTTATCCATAATACTATTCATTGAAAATTTATATTTTTGAACAAATTAATAATCAGAACTAAATATTTACCACACTTCCTATGAAAATATCTCATCTTCCTAACATGTTATTTCAAACCTTTTTACTAAAATTTTACTCATAAGTGCATCACCCTAATAATAGAGACAGTCATTAGTCATGCCATTGCCATTGAATATGCACTGAATGTTCTAAAAAATATTCCTACCAGAAATGTCTGTGAGGTCATGAACAGCACATGGTAGAAATTCTTGAGGGTTCAACATGAGCCAGAACTTTAAATTTATGTGAATGGCTCCCAAAGTACTCTGTATAATTCAGTTACACCACCCACCATATAACAAATGTTTTCATTTCTCTAAAAAGAAAAAATCCAAGCAGGGACTGAAGTACTTCCTTGCCAGTTGGAGCCTGAGTCAATATTTCAATCTAAAGTGTCCATGGTAAGAATGAATGAAAATGGAAGTAATTGGAGATAGATTTGACAAAATTATATATATATATATATATATATATATATACTCAAGTGATTCAAAGTTCTTTTCCAATTCTAACTCATTTTCCTTCATTATCTACAAAGGAGAGGAAATAAGTCATTCAAATATCATTGAATAGACAACTCCTACATACATGGTGTTGTCCTGAAAGCTTTGCAGAAATTAAAATAAAGAGTAAAGCATTGTTAACAGTATTATCAACACTTTTACAGTATACTCTCAGCTAATATCAATTGTGTGCTTATCATGTGCCAGGCATTAAAATAAATACTTTACGTGTATTACATCATTGAGGCTTACCACAACCTTACAACATAGTGTAGTCATCAGGATTCTTCTAAAGGCAATTGAAAGAAACCCAACTCTAGACATATTAAATGAGATAAAAATAAGAAAAATGACAATAAGGATCTTTTAGCATCTCAAGGTACTGGAAAATGTTGGTGAATCTGGATTGGGTATTAATCTAGAACCTCCCCAGTCTATCCTCCCCCACACCCCATTTTTTGGGTTTTAGACTCATTCTTTTATTCTAAGAAGAGGCATCCTTCATGTGACAGGGAAGATGAGTACCTGTTGCAACTAAGGAGAATCATTCCTACTTCTCCAGCAAGGAAGTCCCAAGAAAGCATCCTTCTTGGGTCACATATCCTTTAGTTATTTGCCATAGCCAGAAAATGAAGGACCCTTATTGGCCAAGCCAGGTTACATGAACAATCCTAAAGTACAAAACCATGATTGACATGGTTGACAACCCCATGAGTATTGAATAATGAAGAGAACATACAAAAAAAATCAACTGAAAAACAGATATAAGTATTACTTTAGAGATGAGGACTCTAAAGCTTAGAAGTTTAGTAAATTACTGAAATTTATTCACATAAATTAGAACAATGGGATTTATTCTATGCCTGATTAAATTGCATACCCTAGCTCTAATCACCTAAGTTACAGTGCCTTCCCTGTTCCTTATTTGGTGGTGTTTACAACCTACAGGGAAGATGATGACAACGATGATGATGGAGTTAAGGACTATGATGATGATGATTAAACACAAAACTAAATAATACATACAGGATAATGTAGAAATAGGTAAGGGTGTTCTGGAATCTTTTTGTCAATTATTGGAGTGCACAGAACAGGAGATTCTATAATGGGTAAGAGAAATTATAAACAAGTTGTGAGAGAAAGGAAATTTTAAGTGAATTTAATGAAGAATAAAGGATTGACTAATAGGACATGAGAAAGTGGTACTATGTTTTCCCAGTTTCAGCCAGAATTTTATTTCTCATAAAAGTGTTATAGAGGTTAGAGAAGTGGATCTAGTCTAGGCTCAGCTTCTGATTTATTTGTGACTTTGGATAAGCTCTTTAGTCTGTGATCCCCAATTTACTCATCTACAAAATATGAATGCTAATAAATGCCTCACCATTACATGGAGACCTTATGAGTTTCAAATTGGTAAGAAAACACCACAGTGCTTGGGGGAAAAAAAGAAAAACATTATCCAAATAAAAGATAATATTGTTTTCCATATTATATGCTTCCTACTGATTAAAAACTTATAGTCTTTATAAAATCAGAGAAAATTAATTCTCTATCACAAGAGAAATTTTTAAACAGCTAACTAGGGAAGCAAATTTTAAACTAACAATTTGTCCTTCATTTTATCTCAAACTAACTTTTAAAAAAATTGACAAGGCTGTTTTTGCTAACCATTCTTCTGTAACAGAATTCTTGTGAATGAAATTCTGCGTCAGATATTTTTAAATCATATCTAGGTGAAATATACATCTCTTTATGTTTTGTATGTTTCAGTAAACAGGGGCATCTTATTTTTTCTCACTCCTCACTGGCCATTGATTGCCCCTGAATCTTTTCTTCTGTAATCTAAGAAGTCCTTTCCATTTCTCTTCATTTTTTTTTTCTCTAAAAAGCTCCAGTCATACAGGGATCTTTTTCCTATTTAATTCCAGGTGAGAATGAGACATTGATTTATACTAAATATTTATCCACAGGACAGAGGGGAAAAAGTGAAATGTCACATTTTCTGAATAATTGGTTTGCAAAACAAATTCAGAAGACAAAAGGAAAAAGTAACAAAATTCATGTTTTACATCATTTATTCTGACAGTTGCAGGATTTTGAGTATGGTTGTGCACATTAATACTGAAAAATAAAGGTGGTAAAAGGAAAAACTTTTCATATCCAAAGACTCAATGAAGGTGAAAGATCATCAAACTGTTTCTGAACAGAGTAGCAAATTCCTTGCATGATTTTGGGATGTGAACTGTCAAGCAGAGAATTCTAAATGGTTTTCCATATCTTGTCCCACAATAAAAAATAAAATAAAATAAAATAAACGACACCCACTGAAAGCATTCCTTAAGGAGCCCAGAGTTACTGAGAGCAGGAGACTACTCTCTGGCCTCAGAGTACCCTCTTCATGGACAGGATCCCTGGTCATAGGAAAGAGGAAAATGGCCCTATTTTCTGCCATCTCAGTGTCTTTCTTTATGTTCAGTGTAGCAGAATAAAAGGATTTAGAAACTAGAAATATGAAATATGAAAATACAAAGTATAAAGAGTGGATGATTAAAGTGAATCAATCAAGACAGAAGGATAGGAGTATTACTGAAATATTATGAGGTAACATCAAAAAATTAGTAAAAGAAAAATGATTAAAATTGGCTACATCCTGGGTAAGAGTACAGATGGGTCTCAGGGTATGGGGAGAGGAAAGCATTGCTTTTCATCATGGACTTTACTGCTGGATTTGGTTTTAATGTGCATGCATTACTTTAGTGATAATGATGATGATAACAACACTGATGCCCTTGATAAACATATATATGGCTACAGACCAAGAGGATAAAGTCGTCCTGGAATGTCAGGGAAGTATATTAAGCACTGTAACCATCTTTCAAAATTATTCATCTATTAAAAAGTATCACAGGGAAGCAGATGTGGCTCAACTGATAGAGCATCTGCCTACCATATGGAGGGTCCAGGGATCGATACCCAGGGTCTCTTGACCTATGTGGTAAGCTGGCCCACACACAGTGCTGCCATGTTCAAGAAGTGCTGTCCACACAGGGGAGCCCCATGCACAAAGAGTGCACCCCACAAGGAGAGCCACCCCATGTGAAAAAATGCAGCCCACCCAGGTGTGGCACCGCACACACAGAGAGCTGATGCAGCAAGATGACGCAACAAAAAGAGACACAGTTCCCCCGTGCCACCGAGAATGCAAATGGACACAGAAGAACACACAGCGAATGGACACAAGAGAGAAGATGCGGGGAAGGGGAGAGAAATAAATAAAATAAATCTTTTTAAAAAAAGTAACTCAAGAATTCACTGCATTAGGTAGGTCAGGTTTATCATCCTGTCAGTCAGATAAATAAATGGTGGCACTCTCTCAAAGTTGCACGGCAAGTTGGAGACATAGTAATTGGGAGAGAAGCCAGGTCTCCTGAGTCACACTCTAGTGCCCTCTGCTGCTCACTGTACTGAAAGGGATGCTCCCAAGACACCAGTCACTAGAGCAAAAGAGGTTTAGGACAAAGGGAAGGTGAGAAAACTGCCTTACCAAGAGAAATATCAGTCTAATAGGTGTCAGAGCAGAATAATAAACAATAATAAACAAGAGAGCAATTGATCCATACAGATTAAGAGAAACTGCAAATAAGTGGGATTTTATTGAATTTATACCATTTTAATGAAGACAAATATGTGTTTCCATAAATCACAGTTGACAAGAGAAAGAAAAATAAACAAAACAAAGATAAAACATAAACATGGAGATGAGTAAACCATAGTCTGACAGAGTCTGTTCTAGATTTAGAAGTAAAAAAAGACAAGGAGTAAATTCCTTCCTCTAATATAGGATTGTTGTAAATATGTAATCAGCTTCTCACTGCAGGAGAGAAGAGGGCTCCTTTCAATCTTTTTGGATTGTTCTGACTGTGATAGATACTGAAAGACATGCCCAGCAATATGAGGGCATCACAGGTTGACTTAACGCAGAGGATTCGGTAGAGATTTATTCTAGTAGAGTCAAGTGGCAACAGGGTGGATGAAAACCCTGAACGAGGACAGCACAGAGCTCAACGAAGCACAAGAGAATCCCAGGCAAGGTTAGAGAGTATGGGGAGAGTGGAAGGGTAGGGCACCATGAGGTAGGCAAGAGCCAACTCCTACAGGACCTTAGAGATTGTGTCAATGAATCTTACCCCTGGATGCCCCCATTACTCACTCCCTCACTTCATTCTAACCTTTGCTCAAAAGTCACCTGCACAGAGATGCCTTCCCTGACCACTATATCTAAAGTAGCATGCCCACTCCACCATTCCCTAGCCTTTTATCCTTTTGTTATTCTTTCTATCCATCACATTTATATCTGCATATCTTTTTCTATTGACTTCCCCACTAGAATGTATGCTCCAGAAAGATGGGGTCTGTTTCTGTTTTGTCTACTGCTATATCTCCAATACCTAGAATAATGGCATATAATAAGTGCTCATAAATATCTGGGAGATGACTAAATAAATGAACTCGCTTCCCTTTACTAGCTGGGTGAATAGGGCAATACATTCAGCATATGTACATTCATATTTCTCACTGGGCTGTTGGGAGATGAAAGGAAATATATATATAAAGCACTTTGTCCAGGCCTGATACATGGTAAATATTCAGGAAGCACTGTATTTTAGAATTAGAGAAACAGGAAAAAGAGAGAGAGAAATTGTCAACCAAACTATGCCCCTACAGTATTTTCCTTAGACAATACCCATTGCTTTAGACCTTTCCCCAAAACATCTCTTAGTTCTTTGGCTTTGCTTGTAAGAAGAAAGAAAGGGAAGGAGGGAAGGAAGGAGGGAGGGAGGGAGGAAGGAAGGAGAGTTGAGGGAAGAAAAAACATTTTTTGAGAAAAAACACCAGTATTTAGATTATTTTATAGAACCAGGAATCAGATAGGTCAGTCATAAATTTTAATATTCCACAGTAGAACATCAGGTGCCATGCAGGAAGGATGTGAGTGTATGTATGTATGTGTGTGTATGCATGAGTGTAAATCTGTATCTGTAAAAGCACATGTTGAGTAAATGTGAAAATGAGTCTTGTTTCTCTGCCTTTCCTGCAGCCTCTGCTCAACACTAGAATCATCAGCAAATGAGAAACTATTTCTCCTTTCAGTTTTGCAAAATGTCACTCCCAGCTATGAGGAGTTTGGAAAGGATCTATGGATGCATTTGTTGCATAATTCTTATCCAAAGGAGAAAAAAATCAATAATGCAACACTGATTGATGGGGCTCAAGTAGTGTAAAAGAAACACATCTTGCAGGTGTTCAAACATATATATAACTGTGAATAGTTATTATGGTGCTTCAGACCTGGCTATTTACTTGGAAGTAGCAAAGGTATGTATTATCCACATATAGAAGTTTCATTTTTCACCTGATTTGTGGAGCTGGCAACATTTTGGAGGATGCTGAACTTCCTGATGTCCTTGGATCTGAGAGCTGAAGGCCTGAGGCTTCTAGAACACATTTTGGTTTTATTATTTATCAAGTTTATTTGTTTGTAAGTAATGTCTTATTTGCCAGAAAGATTTGAAGTAGTTTAAATCGTACTTGCTTTAGTACCAGGGCTGTTTTATAATATCCCAGGTCTTTGGGGGAAGCTAGAGACAATTCTGTTCATCCACCCACATACCACATATACCTGTCAGTATAGGGTAGTGAGGGACAGAATGGGGATGACAATTATCAATCACTATTTCACAAGTAAACACTAATAACAAGTAGAAGCTGAGTTACTGCATTTTTTTATCCCCTACAAAACTACCACAATGTTGAGCACAAGCTAGATCAGTGGTTCAAAAATCCTGTTTCCTCTGGATAAACCTGGGAGCTTGTTAACAACAGAAGTTCCCAGGCCTAGCCCTTGAGGATCTGAATAGTAGGTCTAGGGAAAAAACCAGGAATATCAATGTGAAACTTAAGGTGTGTCTTCTGATGGGCTGGAATCCACATTCTGAGACGTACTGAAATGATTAACACTCTGAATGATTTGTTAATATCATGCACATAACTTTTTAATAGAGGACTATTTTTTTTTTTCTATTGAGTACATGCTTCCATACCTCACCCTTCCTAAATTTACTCTTAGTCTAGTCTGTGATGTTAAATTGCTCCCACCTGGACCTTTCCAAGTACTAGTTATGACAAACAAAGCAGACATGGTCAGAGATACAGGACAATTATCATTGCACTTAATCACCAGAGGATTTATGTGAAGATTGGTATTACAGTCCTTCTTTTAACTGAAGAAACTAATGTTCAGAAAGTTTAAGTGATTGGCCAAAAAGATGTGGTAAGGAAGGCAAGAAGGGTAAAATGGCATGGATCAGTTATTGTGATTTGGTCATGTTTCAGGTTGAGTGGAACCAAATATAGATAGTAATAGATCATTATTCCTTGATGGATCAATGCTTGCCAATGAGCTGAATGTGAGAAATAGCATACCTTTGAAAAAAAATAAATGAAAATGGTAGTTTCTGTTACCTAATCACAAATGAAAGGAAATAAAAAGTGAATCTAAAATAGGAGAGTCTGGTTTCATATCTATTTACAATCAGGCCTTGTCTGAAAGAATCTTGCCTAAAGATGTGTGTGTGTGTGTGTGAGAGAGAGAGAGAGAGAGAGAGAGAGGGAGGGAGGGAGGCAGGGAGGGGGGGGGGAGGGAGAGAGAGAGAGAGAGAGAGAGAGAGAGAGAGAGAGAGAGAGACTTCTAGGCAAAGGAGATTATCTTTTCCAAGTAAATAACAGCTGAAGCACGAGACATGCAGCATCAATAATTAAAACTTCCATTTTTAACCTCTCTTTTGAGAAGTGGCAGATTGATTAGAAGTTTCACAAGTCAAATGAATGGCTTCACATAGTTCTAATTTTCAATCCCCAGTTCCTCTCCAACACATTGCTCCCTGCCATCTTGAAACAAGTTTGCAATTTCACCTGGTGGAATCTGCATCAGAATAAGTAATACATGTTCTTAGGTGGAGAAACATGGGGACCCTGAGACATAAAATATAAGTGACATTAAGCCTGAACATAATATATCACTTCATAAATTTCAATTTCCATCTACATGTAAATTTAGCCAAGATAATTAAAATAATGATTTATGGGTATTTATATTTATACAGTTTGTCTATGAAGATTCTTATATTTAGAATTGTATATTCATTTTAGGAAACCTTGTAATTGGCTGTACATGGAGCTACAGAACAGATATCCATCTCTTATTTAAAGAAAATTATGACTACTGCTTCTTTAAGCTCAAAAGAAGAGTGCCTAAGCATAAAGACACCGATGTTAAAAAGGTATTTTGCAATATTAAAGTAGGTTTTCCAAATGAGCATTTTTAAAATGACTACATATTTGACCAATATAAATTATAAAACCAACAATAATTGAAATATTGGAATTTATTCAGAACAAGGTTCTATCCTAAGCCTCAAACAAATGATGATCTTATTCTTTCCATCCTCAGGGTCTAGCACAATACCCACCCATAGTGCATGATCTACAATGCATGTATATGATGATACATACATTTCATCATGCTTCTTCTAAGAATATAGACTTAGAGGGGATAAAAGCCTCATGTTAAAGTGTCAAGGACAGCAAAAGCTTCTGGAACAAGTATACACCAACATTTCCCTGATTTAACAAACTAGAAGTTTATTTGCCCAGGTGGTATTGCAAATGAGTGGGTGTATTAGTCAGGGCTCTCTAAGGAAGCAGAATCAACAAGAGATATCTGTCAACAGTATGCAGTTTTATTAGAGTCTCTCATGTGACAATGGGGATGTACAAGTCCAGGTTCCGCAGGCAGGTGGCAACCAGGGGCTCCAGTGAAAGTCCAATGAAGGTTTTTGGCGAGTTCTGGGAGATTTTGGTTGTCCAAAGACTAGCTGGGAAATTCTCACTCAATGCTGGAATCACTTCACTTTTTAAGGCATTCAACTGATTGGATAAAACGTCACTCATTGCCAGTGGCAATCTCCCTGATTGATGTAACTGTAGTCAGCTATCTATGATCTACCACTGCAATAAAGTCAATGGTGGCTACAGTCCATAAATGCCCTTGTATTACCATTAGCCCAGTGCTTGCTTGACCAAACAACTGGTCACAATTACCTGGCTGAGTTGACACATTAGCCTAACTATCAAAGTGGGCATTCTTTCTGAACATGATTATTCAAGAACCCACATTCCTTCCATCCTTGGTCCCAATACCTTCTAGGGCCTCTTTGTCCTCTGTGGTCAGATAGGAAAGAAACTGTGGCAAGCACACAGCCATCCCTTCAAAGTTTTGACCCAGAAATTATAAGCATTACTTCCACTCACATTTTAATGGCAAGAATGAGTCAGATAGCCACACCTAGAAACAAGGGGCATGGGAAATGTGTTTGGTGCCTGGATACCTCATTCCTAGCAAAAATTCTCTACTGTGAAAGGGAGAAGACAAATTTTGTTGGCCCATCTAGACATATAAAACACAAAGAAAATCCCAAGAAGTTATTGAATTTAAGGAACTTGTTTACAAGTTAGGCTCTGGGTCAGCATCATTAGTACCTAAGGAGTTTATTTTTAAAATGCATATTCCGGGAAACGGACTTGGCCCAGTGGTTAGGGCGTCTGTCTACCACATGGGAGGTCCACGGTTCAAGCCCAGGGCCTCCTTGACTCCTTGACAAGCAGTGCTGATGCGCGCAAGGAGTGCCCTGCCACGCAGGGGTGTCCCCCGCGTAGGGGAGCCCCACGCGCAAGGAGTGCACCCCGTAAGGAGAGCCGCCCAG
The DNA here is from genome assembly GCF_030445035.2 of Dasypus novemcinctus. NCBI lineage: Eukaryota > Metazoa > Chordata > Mammalia > Cingulata > Dasypodidae > Dasypus > Dasypus novemcinctus. The sequence goes on along the minus strand of NC_080678.1, from coordinate 29,402,097 downwards.
CGCGAAAGAAAGTGCAGCCTGCCCAGGAACAGCGACGCACACACTTCCCGTGCCACTGACGACAACAGAAGCGGACAAAGAAACAAGACGCAGCAAATAGACACCGAGAACAGACAACCGGGGGATGGTGGGGATGGGGGAATTAAAGAAATAAATAAATCTTTAAAAATAAAATAAAATAAAATAAAATGCATATTCCTACGACTTTTGATGATGATTTAGTAAGTGCTTCGTAGGTCTCTGGAATGGTGATTTTAAAGCTCCTTCAGGGCAGCGGACTTGGCCCAGTGGTTAGGGTGTCCGTCTACCATATGGGAGGTCTGCGGTTCAAACCCCGGGCCTCCTTGACCCGGGTACAGCTGGCCCATGCACATTGCTGATGCGCGCAGGGAGTGCCCTGCCACGCAGGGTGTCCCCTATGTAGGGGAGCCCCACGCACAAGAATCGCACCCCATAAGGAGAGCCACCAGCGTGAAAGACAGTGCAGCCTACCCAGGAATGGTGCCGCCCACACAGAGAACTGACACAAGATGACGCGACAAAAAGAAACACAGATTCCCATGCCACTGACAACAACAGAAGTGGACAAAGAAGATGCAGCAAATAGACACAGAAAACAGACAACCGGGGTGGGGGAGAAGGGGAGATAAATAAATAAATAAATAAATAAATAAATAAATAAATAAATCTTAAAAAAAAAAAAGAGTTCCTTCAGATCACCCTGATGTTGCTTGCCCAGAGCCACATAATTCAAATCCATCTTCTACCTCTAGGCAGGAGCACAGCCAGACTTCCTCCTAAACAGATATCTCTCTTGTAACTCTATGGTTCTCAAACTTTGTGCATATTTAAGTCCTAGCCTGGGTTTACTGAGGATTGAATCATGTCCCCCACAAAAGACATGTTCAAGTCTTAATCTACCTTCCTGTGGGGTGTAAACTTATTTGTAAATAGGACCTTGGAAAACGTTCTTATTAGTTAAGTTGTGCACTTATTTGTGAACAGGATATTCGATGGCAGACAAGGGCAAATTGAATTAGGGTGGTCCTTAGTCCATATGGCTGAAGTCCTCAAAAGGAAAGGAAATCTAGACAGAGATACAGTTGAGTGAACAGGAGAAGAAGCCGGAAGAAGCCATGCGACAGAGGCATAGATGCAGGCCATGGAACCCCACGGATTGCCACAAGGCAGTACCAATTTGCTATGGACTCCTGGTGAAAGCAAGACTGGCCAAGAGCTGGATGTTGGACTTCTAGCCTCCAAAAATTTTGACAATAAATTCCATTGTGTGGTATTCGTATTAGCATCCCTGGCAAACTAAGACAGGGCTCCAGGAAATTATTTTTTCTTAAGATTTATTTTTTATTTATTTCTTCCAGCCCCATCATTGTTTACATTTGCTGTGTCCTTTATTGTGTGCTGGTCTTCTTTTTTTTAAGAGGCACTGGGAACTGAACGTGGGACCTCCCATATGGGAGGGTGGTGCCTAATCACTGGAGCCACCTCTACTCCCTGCTTTGTTGTATCTCTCATTATGTTTTTCCTCCACGTGTCTCTTGTTGTGTCACCTTGCTGGTCAGCCCATGGTGTCAGCTTGCTGTCTTGCTCATCTTCTTTAGAAGGTACCAGGAACTGAACTGGAGCCCCCATGTGGTAGGCAGGAGCTGAATTGCTTGAGCCACATCTACTTCCCAGGAATATTCATTTTGACAAACTCTTCAGATAATAACTTTAGCTAACATTTGTTGTGCAGGTGTTAAACACTGTTCTAGGAGCAAATGAATGAATTGCCTTCTTTTCCTGGCATAGAAACATTAAAAGTTAGCTATTAATAATACAGTTTTACAGATGAGGCAACTGAGGCAGAGAAAGGTTAAATTAATTATCAAAAGTTACACTAGAAGATGGTATAGATGGGATTTAAACCAAGGCAGTCTGTCTCCAAAACCCACATTTTCTCCACTGCATTATACCCAGGTGATTCTGAAATACAATAAGATGTACAAAACATCAAATTAAGGATAGATATGTGGAGGCTTCTGTTTGAGATTGCACAGGGTTCTTGTTGAAAATCAATGCATTTAAATAATGGGTACTTTTACTTCCTCTTTCTTAAACCTCCTTCCAAACAACTCCTCTGAACTCCAGGTCTATACATCTACCTATTCTGTATGTCTCAAAGACACAAATATCAGCATGTTATTTAAAAAAACAACAACAACAACAACAACAACTGAAAGCACAACACTGACAATCATTCCCTGAAATTTAGTCCTTTCCCAGTCTCAACAAATGCTGAAAATGCCTCTCAGTATTTCACGCCTGTTACCTAGGAATCATGTTCAACACATTCAACGTCCACATTCCACACCACCTCCATTCAACCATTAATTAGCCCCATCAGTTTACCTGTACAATCTCCCCCCAAACCATAGACTCTACTTCCAGCTCCCAAACTCTGTCGTCATATCTCTTTGGCTACTTCAATAGCTTCTGAGCCGGCTCTTTCTCTTGCTCCCTCCAATCTATTTTTCTCACTGTGGCAAGGGCACTCTTTCCAGGACACAAGGGTTGAAAACCCAAATCCTTAGAATTTCATGGAAATCCCTCCATGTTCCAGCCCTGCCTGTCCCCCAGCCTTAACTCTCCCATGCTTTCCCCCCTCCAGCCATCTCCCTCTGGAGTTCCCGTCGTCATACTAGCTGGCTCCTCTGCCAGCAGTTCTCCCCTCAAGCCACCTTGGATGATTATTAACCACTCTAAACTCTATTCTCTCACCTATAAAATGGGAATAAAATGCTACCCGTTGGGAATGATAAAAAGATAAAACAAAGTAATTGGCACATAGAAGGTTATCAACAATTTTTCCCAAAAATTTCAGCTTTTAAAATGTTATCCAATCTTTATGTTTAAAAAAGATGTATCAATTCTCTTGTTCTTCTAATTGTGATTTCATAGAATCTCAAGGTTGAAAAGAACCTTTAAAAGAATTTATCTCAATTTAGAATTTTATTAAATTCATAATGCATCTTTATCTGAAGTAATCTTATAGTTTTAAAATACTGTCAAGTTAATAATACCGCCAGGATATTGCATCATTGTCCAAAAAATGGTGTTAAGCAGCTATAATTTTCAACAATACTACTTTGTTTTAAAATCATTCATGAAATGTACACTTCTTCATAGTTCCTGGCATGAAAAAAGGAAGACTCCAAATAAATGAACAAATACAAGAATGTTAACTAGCATCTAATTTGTAAGAACAGAGTACAGTATTCAATAATTTGAAAGTGAATTAAGCCTTCATGTTGGTGTAAAAACTTAAAAGCACAACCAAGTTCTCATTGAGGTATGATTAGCTTTAATTTTTAAATATATATATTATTAAGAAAACTGGCTTGTTCTATAAACAAAGGCATATTATATAAGGAAGATCCATTTCAGAACATATCCAATTTGTACCACAAGAAGGAATGACATTTGAAGGACATTATAGACCTGTGAAAAGTTGAAATGTGATGAGATTCTAGAGATAATTAAATAACCACAGTAACAACAATCAGGTTATTTATGTTCAGTTTAACATAACAAAAAATAAAAAAGAAGAACAAAGTGAAAAAAAACACAATAACAAAAACAAAAAAGCAAAAACAAAAAGACAAAGTATATGTTAAGTTTAAATTGTTTTTGTAAAATTGCATTAAATGTTAGTTACTTTTATAAAAATCCAAAGAAATGAGTTTATATTAATTATTGGAAAGATTTGGTGATGTGAGGTTTGGGTTGTTTTTTAAAGTCATCTTTAAGAAATAGAAACTCCGTAAACTCAATATTCAGCAGTGTATTGAAATCCCTTTTAGGAGTCTTTGTAATTCACAATTGTGCTTACTAGAACTTGTTTTAGGTGATCAATATTATAATTTTAGTGAGAAGGAGGAATGCACACAGATGATAGACACCAAGAATTGAGCATCAGTCATCATTTGTACAGTATGATGGCTAAGAGGCTGGGTTCAATCCCATCACTGATCTTTGCTGGCTGTGCAAATGTGGCCAATGACATCATCTTTCTAAGCCTCAGTTTCCTCATCTGGAAACTGGGGATAATATTACCTTCTCAGAGGTTTTTGTGAGGCCCTGACAACATAATTATGTAAAATGGCAGAGCCAGAATTCCAACCCAAGCAGTCTGACCCCAAAACCCCAAATCTTAAAAGGGCAATGCTATGCCCATCTTTCTACTCTGCCTACATGATTCTGATGCACACAGTGTGCCTGGAACATGGTATGTACACAGCATAAGGAGCTATCGCAATCCAGAATAATAGTTTCTTTTTAAATTTGTGGATATTTAACTGAAATTAATCAAGAAGATAAAACCAGGCATTGGGCTAACATGTCACTTTCAAAGACTGAAAATTCCCCAGCAGGGAATCAGGGGAGGATGTGGGGAAGGAAGAAAAGGAATGGTGTGAACACCAGCATGACAGCTTTTTCCCAGAGCCACTTGCAGAGATAATATGATGCACTACAAACTTGGGCTGTAGTTTTGGCTTTTGATTGCTTCATTCATCACAAACAAATGTCACTTTCTCAAACTAGCACTTGTCCAGGGAATCAAGGCAGTTTAACCAAGACAGGACTGATCTCTGCTCTGTGATGAAGGCTGAGTTCCAATTTACCCAGTCCTGAGGCGGGGTCTGTGGTTTACATATCAATCTTCTGTGTTACAAATAAAGTGTAGGTTAAAAAAACAAAAACAAAACAGAAAGAATGAAAAACCCACATATTTTAAATACCCTAGAGGTGATTACGATTTCTTATAAATTCTCAGACAAAGCATGTTCTTTTTTTTAAAAAAAATCAACAATTTATTAGAAAGTACATAATGGGTTTTTGTCCACTTTGTTTACTGTCATATCCCTACTCTCTAATAGTTGGACACACCCTAAATACCTGAAGAAGGAATGAGTGAATATATCCAAAAGACAGTGATTATAATAGTAAACCCCCTCTTTATTCATTTAAACTAATGGAAAACTGCCCCCTAGCCAAATCTATTAGCACCTAACAATAAAGTTGTTAACAGAGGTTCAATAGCTAAATACTTTTTCAAGGAAAACAACCTGCTGACATTTCACTTCTGGTTTGAGTACTGATTAACTTTTCAATTAAATTTTGACCTAGCAAAGCTGAGCAGTTTAAAACATCCAAAAAGGAAGAGAGTTGGGTAACCATTCTAAAGGCCACAGGATGGAGGAATAGAGTATGGATGGATTAGAGTGGACTTACTGATATTCTATTCATGAACTATTGTGATTAATAATTGAAGAAAATGTGGCATTGGTGTGGAGAAAGTGGCCATGGTAGCTGCTGGGGGTAGGGAGTGGGAGGAAGAGAAGAGATGTGGGGGCATTTTCGGGACTTGGAGTTGTCCTGGGTGGTGCTGCAGGGACAGTTACCGGACATTGTATGTCCTCCCATGGCCCACTGGGTGGACTGTGGGAGAGTGTGGGCTATGATGAGGACCACTGACCATGAGGTACAGTGGTGCTCAGAGATATATTCACCAAATGCAATGAATGTTTCATGATGATGGAGAAGGTTGTTGTTATGGAGGGAGGAGTGGGGTGAGGGGGGTGGGGGGTATATGGGGACCTCATATTTTTTTAATGTAACATTAAAAAAATAAAGACAAATGTATATATATATATATATATATATATATATAAAGAATACTAGAAGCATGCACAGGAAAAGGTGAATTCTGGTTCAGTTCTGAGGTGGATGTATCAGGCTGCTGAGGGTTGTGGCAAGGCCAGACAAACAAGAAAAGACAGCAACTTGGGAAAGCAATGCTGGCAAGAGGAGGCTGATGGACATTGCAGTGACTGACAACAACTACAAACAAAAAAACCCTGAGTGGGGAAGCAACTGAGGCTTAATCAGTTGGGCTCCCATCTACCATATAGGAGGCCCTGGGTTCGAGTCTCGGGGCCTCCTTGTGAAGGCAGGCTCGCCTGCATACTGCGGAGCGCTGCCTGACCCGCAAGCGCCGTGGAGCGGAGCCTGGCCCACAGATGCCGCAGAGAGCAGACTCAGCAAGCTAAGCCAACAAAAAAGGGAGACAAGCAAAAAAAAAAAACACAGAAGAGCACACAGTGAATGAACACAGAGAGCAGAGAGCAAGCAAGGCACAAGGGGGAAGGGGAAATAAAATAAATAAATACAGACACAGAAGAACACACAGTGAATGGACACAGAGAGCAGATAGCGTGCAAAAAGTCATGAGGTAGGGGGGATATTAAAAAAAAAACAAACCCTGGGTGCAGGGAGGTCAGTTAGACATACCATTCAAAAATATGTATTGAGTCCAAAAGGTAAAATCTAAAATCGAAAGGACAGTGAGCCCTGTGCTCACCAAAGACCCATGGATGCGGAACAAGAACATTCACAGCCACATTCCACTCCAGGCTTTCTGTAGGTCCTGCTTAGTGAATATGTGTGGACAAGAGAGAGCAGATTTAAATATTTAAAATCAGAAAGGGAAGGAAACATAGAGAGAGAAAGTGCTGTTAGCTAAGGCACGTGTAATCCCAGTTCGTCTCATAGGAAGACAGTACAGCATCGAAGGAAATATAAGGGGTTGTGAAGTAACACCTGGACTGAAATCACAACTAAAAACCTCACTTATTCCTATATGAACTTGTGAAAGTTACTTAATATCTATGAGCCTCATATTTTAATATAATTTCCATTCTGAATGATAATACAAAGCACTTTGTAGAGGATTTGGAAATACATGAAGTCAATACAAACACATTTTAAATGGCTTATAACGTCACACCTAGACATGACTATTCATTTTCACATATTCCCTTCTAGTTTTTATTCTACACACATCGTATTAATATCCTCCACCCCAAAAGGGATGATCCTTATTTATTTCATATCATATTATATGACAGATATATTTACATATCATTAAAGACTCTTCAAACCACAATTTCTAGTGACTTTATAATGACCTGTTATACTTATGTACCATCATGTATTTAATGATTCTCATACTGTAAAACAATTATGTTGTTTCCTAGGTTTTACTTTTATGCATTATATCAGAGTGGTTAACTTCAAATAGCTTCCATTTCTTCACGTGAAAAACAAGCCACAACCACTCTTGGAGGATTGTGATGATTTTACTTGTTCCAAAATTCGTTCACATTTTTCCCATTAAGAGGTGGAAACTCATGTAAACTCTCCTGATCTCAGTTCTTTCATGTATAAAACTAAGCTCACCAGATAATTCCAATGTTTAGTCCAAGTTAAATCCAATGTTTAGCTCAACAAAGATAACCAAGTTTCCCAGACCAGTGGCTTTTCAAATGTTTTAAAAAGTGTTTATTTATATTTAGAAATATTTGGTGCTATGCTATTTTCTATAATTGATTACATTAAATCTAACCTGGCCTTGTACTCTTTTAAAATATATAATTTCTTTAAATCTAATTTCTATTTATTTTATAATTTTAAAATAAAGGATTTTTTAACAGCTAAAAAAAGCCATTGATTATGTTGCTGCTCCCCTCCGGCGAGGTAAGGATGAACAGGGCTTTGGAAACACACAGCCAGAAAACACACAGTAACCGCCCTGGAGACGCAGGCTCGTGGCTCAGGTCTGGTTTATTGAAAAAGTGCAGTGGTATATATGGGTGAGTGAGGGGAGATTGAATGATGTGTAAGAACTAGATTGCTTATGTTAACTTGATAAGGCTGATTGGCTCCAGCGGTCTTGTTACTGAGGGAAGGGACAGTTTAGGCGGGCTCAGTTGTTGTTTACTTGAGCACTTCAGCGCCATTGAGGAGTGAGTCTTTTGTTTCACCCACAGATTATATACTTGGATAAATCATATGGTATGTGCATATATCTCAATAAAACCGTTTAACAAACATATAAGTTAATTGTGCAAGAATAGCCAGAAATAGCAGCTACGTACCGCAGGAGAAACAGAGAGATTGAGAGGCAGGAATTTTCTTGTTTGCTTGTCTGTTTTTTGTTTATTATTATTATTGAGATAATGAAAATGTTTTAATAATGATTGAAGTGATGAATGCACAACTTTGTGATTATACCAAATACCACTGATTGTACACTTTGGTTGAATTGTATGCTTTATTAATATGTATCAATAAAATTGATGTGTTACAAAAATGAAGAAAAAAAAGAGGTGGAGCCTATGCCCCTTCTCCTTAAGTTGGATGAAACTTTGTGATTGTCTTGATCAACAGGATGTGTTGGAAGTTATGTCAATAACTTCTAAGGCTGGTTAGGTATCAAGAAGCTGCTCCCAGTTTCTCTAGTGATGTCTGCTCTTGGAGTCTTCAGCTGCCATGTAAGGAGTCAAGCTACCCCAAGGCTGTCTTGTAGAAAGACCACATGGACAAAAAAAAAGGAGGGAGGGACAGAAAAAGAGAAAGAGAGACCAAAGGAAACTCAACTATTCTAGCTCCTCACTGTTTGAGTTCCAGCTCAAGTGCCAAACATATGAGTGAAAAGCCTTGGGGAGCAACCAACCTCCACTACCACCTGTCTCCAATCCCAGTGAGTCCTGCCCATCCAACACAGTACATCCTCAGATTCATGGACAAATTAATGATTATGAATGTTTTAATGCATCTTTTTGTAGTGATTTGGTTCTTAAATAAAAAATGTTTTGTAACTAGAAGCTGGGTAGGAATGCACAAAACCTAAAATATCTAGTAGTGATACCCAAAGCACAAGTAACAAAAGAAAAATAAATAGAATCTCATCAAAATTAAAAACTTTTTGCATAAAAAGGAATTTATCATTAAAGTGAAAAGACAACCTATACAATGGGAGAAAATATTTGGGAACCATATATCCAATAAGGGTTTAATATCCAAAATAGATAAAGAAATCCTACAACTAAACAATAAAATGACAAATAACCCAATTAAAAAATGGTCAAAAGTCTTGAATAAACATTTCTCCATAGAGGATATAAAAATGAAAAGATGCACAACATCATTAGCTATTACGGAAATGCAAATCAAAACTATAATGAGATACCACTTCACTTTCACTAGAATGGCTACTATTAAAATAAAAAACAAAACAGAAAATTGCAAATGTTGGAAAGGATGTGGAGAAATAGGAACACTCATTCATTGTTGGTTGGAATGTAAAATGGTACAGGCACAGGAAACCAGTTTGACAGTTCCTGAGAAAGCTAAGTATAGAAGGACCATATGACCCAGCAATTCCTCTGTTAGGTATATACCCAAAAGAATTGAAAACAGGAACTCAAACGGATATGTGCATACTGGTGTAATGGAGACTTCTCACTTTCCTCAAGCATCTGCTTCTCTGTGTATTTACTTCCCAGGGCTCCGGCATTGAATTCCAACCTCCCTTCTCTGCCGTTTAGTTTTCTCTGTGAGTCCTACTGACTTGGCCCAATCAAAACCTTAATCATAATTTAATCAAGTAAAATCTCTGCTACTTAAGATTTATTTTTTCATTTGTTTCTCTTCCCTTCCCCCTTCCCCCTGCCCCAGTTGTCTGTTCTCTGTGTCCATTTGCTGAGTGTTCTTTTTGTCTGCTTCTGTTGTTGTCAGCAACATGGGAATCTGTGTCTCTTTTTGTTGCATCATCTTGTTGTGTCAGCTCTCCGTGTGGGCAGTGCCTTTCCTAGGCAGGCTGCACTTTCTTTTGCACTGGGTGTCTCTCCTTATGGGGTGCACTCCTTGCGTGTGGGGCTCCCCTACAGGGGACACCCCTGTGTGGCACGGCACTTCTTGCGCAGATCAGCACTGCGCGTGGGCCAGCTCCACATGGGTCAAGGAGGCCCGGGGTTTGAACCGCGGACCTTTCATGTGGTAGACGGATGCCCTAACCACTGGGCCAAGTTCGCTTCCCAAATCTCTGAATTTAATACAATCTAATATGCCCAAAGGAACAGACCAAGTCACAAACATAATCCAATATCTATTTTTTTAATTCATAAATAATACTAAATTGCTACAGTGATATATGGGGAAAAATACACCCTAATATAAACTGGCCATTAACAGTACAATCACAATATTCTTTCATCAATTGTAACATAGGTAGTATGGAGGTATATGGGAACAGTTTTTACATGATTTTTCTGTAAGCTTACAACTTCTCTAATCAAAAAAAAAAAATTAAATCTAGTAGTAAGCATGGGATTGGGTGATAGGCAGAATTGAAAGGGGCCTTGAGGGAAGCAGATGTGCCTCAAGCAATTGAGCTCCCACCTACCATATAGGTCCCTGGTTTGGTTCCTGGTGCCTCCTAAAGAAGACAGCATGCTGGTGTGATGGGTAGGTGCAGAAAGTTGACACCAGATGATGCAACAAATAGAAAAACATAATAAGAGACACAACAAAGCAGGGAGCAGAGGTTCCCAGTGCCTCCTAAAGAAGATGAATAAGACATCAAGCTGATGCAACAAGCAGGTATTGCAATGACACAAGAGACATAAGAAAAAAAACATGAGAGACACAACAAAACAGGGAATGGAGGTGGCTCAAGTAATTGCGTGCCTCCCTCCCACATCAGAGGTCCCAGGTTCAGTTCCTGGTGTCTCCTAAAGAAACAAGAAAAACAAATAGACACAGGAAGTGCAAACAACGAAGGAGTGGGGAGAAATAAATAAATAAAATACATCTTTTTTAACAGTCTTGAAAAGACTGTTAATGAAAGGCAGATGCCCCTACCAGAAGCTGGCAAGGAGGGTGTAGCAGTTTGATATTATTTATGAATTCTAAAAATTCCAAAATAAAAAGGAAGGATTATGTTTGTAAGCCAGTCTTTTCCTCTGGATATGAACCTCTGCCACTTTGATTACATTAGATTCAGCTGAGATGCCTTTGATTAAATTATGTTAAGATTAGGTCTTTGATTTGGCCATGTCAATAGGGTATGACTCTGGTTGAGCAGCTGAGCCTGGAAAGAAACCTTCTATATCAGCCTACAGCTGTGAAGAAGCTGGGCCCATGGAACCTTAAGACTAGAGGAAGAAGTAAGAAGAAACCAGGCAGAGAGTATCTGCCATCTTGCTCCAACATGTGAACAGACTTTGGTAAGAAAACAGCCTTGAGTTGGATTCTTTTGGCCTTGTAATACTCTTTATAAATACTCTTTATAACAGCCAACAGATTTCTGGTACTTTCCCTCAGAACCCCTTTCCTTTGGCAGACTAATACAGAGGGATTAAAGTAAACTGATATAAGAAGACTATTAAGTAATGGCAAAAAGATAAGCAAAGCACTGTTGCCTGCTTTGATGAGGAAAATAGAAAATCACAATGACACTGTTATTTAGCTAATGGGATTTCAAGGTGGAATGTTGAAAGTGACAATTCATTTCTTTTAACTACCTAAGATACGTATCAAGAGAGATGGGTTAAATAAGGTAAGTTTCATTTTAAAATAAAAATTTAGAGTAAATACAAAGGAGTCAGGGATTGCTGGGTCCCAAAACGATACTGTTTCTCCTACCTAGGCACTTAAAGAGATGAGTCTTAAGGTTAGAGAGGGCATCAGATCAAAATTCAGATCCAGATTGGGACTATAAAATCTTTTCCTAGGACTTCAAAAAGATCTAAAGCACCTCCTCATCGATCTCTCACACAACAAAGGCATTCAAAGGATCATGGTGGAGCCCTCTCAGATATACTCAGATAAATAAGAGGGCTCTAGAGAAACTCAGTAATTAGAGAAGTTGTTGCACTGCAGATTTACAGGCGGCCCAACTAGAGAAGTGCTTACATAATAAGACATAAAGGAGAGGAGTGTGAGGCTAACCTCCAGCCATTGGAGTCTTTCTAACACAAGCACCATATATGTTAGAGAAGAGGCCTTTAAAGAGAGCCCTGGAACCTAAAGAGAAACCCTGAGCCAACTGAGCCCAGGCAACTCACATTGTGAGCAAAAAAAGACCGTTACTGTTTTAAGTCCACATGATGGATTGTTTGTTATGCAAGAAACAAATTAAATGTATAGTGTCTCTTAATGCAGAGGACACAGAAGCATATGGTATCCATTTCAAGAAGTCAGTTCTTCTGACCACTTCTTTTATGAAAGCATCAGTAATTTGAAAGCCAGAAAGGGGCTCAAATTTTAGGTGGTATATAAGTTATTAGAATAAAAATTTAAACGAAACAAAATATAGGAGTATACAACACAGTGAGCCTTAATGGAAACCATAGACTATAGTTAACAATACAGTTATAATAATATTATTTAATTTTCATCAATTATAACAAAAGTACCACACTAACACAAGATGTTAATAATGGGGTGGGCAGTATATGGGAACTCTCTATTATCTACATTATTTTTCTATAAACTTACAACTTCTCTAATTTAAAAAAAAAACTTAAATTGATCCAGCTTTTTCCAGATATCAACAGAAACAAAATGTGACCATGCCTCTCAAGGTTCCTTCTGCAGTAGAACGTACAACATCTCATGGTAAGAATTTAAAGTCTCCCTAGACTTTATCTGGAATTTATTTTGTTTTCATTTTATCTGACTTGATTTTTTTATCCAAATTCCACTCAACTCAACATGAATTTATTGAGCTCCTGCTGCCACACTCAGGATCGTGTTAGATAGCTGGATGGTGAGAGAGATGATAAAGTCTCCATTCTCAAGTAATTTTCAGAAATTAAACTGCCAGTGCATCAGCTACCTCTCTTCAGTCCTTGGTCTACAACCATTAACAACTTTGACAGTCCCCTTTTCTCTTTCCGTGCTTGTGTGTGTATGTCTTTGGATGTTTAACTACATTAAGAAACAGAAAGTGGAAACATTTATTAAGTTTTCTGATTACCAGATACTATGTTAAAGAGTTTTCATGCATTAGCTCATTTTAATTCTTTCAAAATCCACTTGAGTTAGGTACTAAATTTTCTCCATATAAAGAGGATAATGAGTGAGTCCCCAAGATATTAAATAAATGCCCAAGATCATTCAAATCCTAAAAGTAGATCTGTGAGCCGAACTCAGCACCGAAGTCTGCATCTGTGATGAGAAAGATATTCAATCTCTCTGAGCCTCAGTATGCTCACTTGTACAGTAGAAATAATGAGTTACAGGGAAGTAGATGTGGCTCAAGTGATAGAGTTTCCGCCTACCATATGGGAGGACCTGGGTTCGATCCCTAGGGCCTCCTCATGAAAAAGATAGAGAGAAAGTGTGCCTGCATGGTAAGCCAGTGCCCTGTGCAAGTGAGTCACACAGCAAGATGATGACACATCAAAAAGAGAGACAAGGGGAGAGTCAAGCTGAAGCACAGCAGAAACCAGAAACTGAGGTGGCACAATTGACAGGGAACCTCTCTCCCCATCAGAGGTCTCCAGGATTGAATCCCACTGAATCCTACAGGAGAGAAAATGAGAAGAGAAGACAACACAGCAAAAACAGCAGGGCAGGAAAAGGGAAAGGGGGGAAAATAAATAAATAAATATTTTAAAAAATAATAACAATAAGATCTTCACTAGGTTTCTACCATGTCTGTCAGTTTAGAAAAGGCAGGCAGATCTGAGTTCAAACCTCAGACCTACTACTTACCACCCTATCAAACTTCAGCAAAATTGTTAGCCTCCTTAGATTTCCATATCTTCATTAGTAAGACAAATAGAGCAATATTACCTATTTAATTGCTACTGCAATGGTTTAATTAGGAAATGGAAGAGCAGTTGGCATAGGGTCTGGCCCCTGGTATATTTTAATAAATTGTAATCATGGTGGTAATGTTGAGGTATTGTTGAGGATATTCCTCCTCTGGTCCAACTATTCCATTTTCTGTGCATTTATTCCTGGATTATTTATTCATAGTTCAATTAAAATTTATCAAGGGTTTGCTATGTTCCAGGAGCTAAGAACCAAACATCGCCAGATGCCCCTTCCTTTGCCAAAGGAGCAAGTGAAGCTGAATCTCTGAGCTAGGGACAGCCAGGGGAGGGGAGCTAGGGAAGAGAGCAAATGCCCTGGGCTAGCACCTCATCAGGAATCCTGACCCCATGCCTGCGTCACCTTCCCAGCCACCAAGGTGCGTCATTCCATCCCCCCGAGAGGCTGCTTCTTACTTCAGCCACTTAAGTCAGCACAAAGCGCCCTCCTTCACCGAGAACACCTTCTCCACACCAGTTCACAGACTCGTCTTTCCCATACTTCACAAAAGCAAATCCCATGGCAGCTAAAGAGAAAAGAAGGCAACGTCAGGAGAGAGAGAGTGCTTCTTTCCTTGATGAGTGTATGGACTCTCCAATCACTGTAGCAGTCATTCCTCCTAGAAACTTCTGTCTTCTTTCCTCCCATAAAACAATAAGGCAGAAAAGTGATTTTTTTTCTGGGCCATCATTCAGCAGTTTGGGGAATGCAGGTTGAGGTGGGCATGGACTAGGACCTGATGAGAAATAAGGAAAAGGGAGGGGGTTCTAATTTCTCTAACCTGAAGGGCTGAAATAGCCCAGGAGAGGACCACAGTTTCACCTGCCAAAAGTCCATCCTGGTCACCACTGATTTCTCCTATTTGATCGGTAGGGAAGAACAGATTAGTAAAATATCTCTTAGCAAGGTGTACTTTGTAAAGATGCTCTGATGAATGAAATGTCAGCATACTTACTGAAAATTTCTTGGCTGTTTCTGCTAAAAATATTTTTAAGATTCATGACTTTGGGCCCAGATACTTAATCCTAGGAGCCTCTGTTTTCTCTTTGTTAAGTGGAAATGTTAATCATGCTGCTTGTGAAAATAGAATGAAGCCAGACTTGTATAAATCTTGGTATAGGAGATAACAGACAATAATTGATTAATACACATTAGTAAATAATAATAATAATAATAATTTTCAACAATTGAAAAAACAAGCAAAATGGGCAGGGTGTGGACATAATCTCTGTAGGAGACGCTAAGCCTCTGCCTTCCAGATATATATCATGTATTGGGTATGGGGATGTGAAACTAGAAAAAACTACAAAGTAACAATGTAAAACCTAACAAACCAAGCAGTCTATGGTAAAATTTTGGCAAGGTGTCAAATTTTAAGAACCCTCAGAGACAACCATAAATAAATAAAATTGAATGTTTTTATCTTCTCTGAGGCCTCTTTTTCTCTATCAAATGGATATCACATTCATAACATGCAGCAAACCTTAAATTCTCTCATACTCAGCTTCCTTCACTCATTCATGGCAGAATGCCTTCAAAATCTGCCTCTCCTTTGTTCCACTCCAAAATCTCTCTCTCTCTCTCTCTCTCTCTCTCTCTCTATATATATATATATATATATATATATATATATATATATACCTTTTTCTAACTCAACCTTAACCCCAAACAGACTCTTATGTTATCCCCACACCCCTGCCATGTCTGGCTTAGTTATTTGTCCTTCACATCAACTTAAGCCTGTGGCTTCTTTTGATTTTCCTTAGCCTCTTCACTTGGATTCTACATCATAAGGAAAGACTCAGAGGTTGACACAGAGTTGCTCGTCCATAAAAGTCAGCAGGAAAGGGGAAAGATTACAAACATTTATGAATTAATATTTTCTTTAACCCTGTCACAACTAACAGACTGCTAGGTATAATACATACCAAAAGAGATACGGAAAAGTGCTTTGTGCTGTGGCAGTGTTGAGGCAACCAGTGTTGGTTTGGTTTGGGAATGGGGTGAAAGGTATAAGGTTAAACATTTGTATCAGTCAAAAGAAAATAGAGAGGATGAAGGGGGCTTCCCTAAAGATGACAAAGTTTTGTAATTTCAAAGCACACTACATTTACACAGATTAAAGTAAGCTAATGGAGAGGTTGAACGTAAGGACAAAAATCTGTTGAGAGTGAGACTCAGATTGGAAGATACAGTACTGCCTCTAGAGTGGTCTTAATTCTCATTCCCAGATACACAATGCATCATCAGAATGAATGAGTTTCACAGTATATAATATGTAAAATGGATGGTGTCAGAACTTTGTAGGAACTTTAGAAGATTTCATAGTGTGTTTTGATTTGATATGACATATTCTAGTTCTGAAGACTTGAGAAATGCTCCTTCAGCTATGTGAACACAAGTCAGGAGACAGAAACCACACCTGCTATTTCAGCAGAGAGAATTTAATATACAAGTTGTTAACTAGGTAGCAGAATGTGTTGAAAGAAAAATGACCTGTAGGTATAATGGAGGTAGTGAATGCAAAAAGCACTTTCACCTCTAGGAATGAGGGAACAGAGGGAAGAGGTTAAGATTTTTAAAACCTAGACATGCCCTCTTGAGAGAGGAACATTATAGGGCAAGGATCCAGACCTCTGGGGAAGGGCTGCTAGCTACTCTGTTCATACCACTGAGTTAAGAGAAGGGGTCCTATGAACCTGGGATGCAGGTTTTGAAGCTGCACCTGTGTTGGGAAAACTGCACACTGGATTCAGCTGCTGCTATAGGAAGGAACTGTCGTTGCTGGGGTAAGGAGGCATTTCTGGGATGATGCTTTTAGGAACTATAAGCAGACAGAGAGCACCTCCCCCTTTGGCAGATCCCAACACAGAGCCATTCCAAGGACCAATTCTATTCCTGCCTACCCTGTGGTTACCTAAACTTAATAAATTTCTCCGTTGTGTGCTTATGCTTATTCTAACTAAGCTTCTGTCACAACTAATCAGGAAAGTCCTGACAAAAATGTAGAGCATCCCAGTAAAAACACTGAAGTGTTGATATTTGACTGAGGCAGGGAGAGGGCAGATCAACTAAGCCTTCATGGAGAGGTGGCATTAAAGAGGCATGGAGGTCCCACAGGTGGAGATGGCAGGGGACAGCTCCAGGCAGAGCGAATGGCATGGGCAAAAATGTAGGAAGAAAAGGGTATATACAGGACAAGTGGATCAGTTGGCCCAGAGCATAGAAGAGAAGGAAGCATCCCTCCCATCAGTGGTTACATAGCTGATGCCTTCTCATCTCTCTGAACTAAGCTCCACTGTCACCTCCTCAAAGGTTCTTAACCGCAGACACTCACAGTCACACACTTGTTTTATTGAATTCATGCACTTATGCCATTTGTGATTACCTTGTTTGTGGTTTCATCGTTAGCAGTCTGTCTTCCCCATGGGATAAGAGCACCCTGAGGAAAGTGTTTAGCCATCTTGTTCTGCTCCAAAGCCCAAAACCTGCAACGAAGCCTGCACACACAGGCCCTCACAAACATGTGTGCCCTGAGCAGCTGACACTAAGACTAGCCAGAGAAGCTGGAGCCAGATGCTGGAGGGTGCAGAACATGGGCTTTGTTCAAAAGACAAGAAAGAACCGGGTGTGAATTGACTGAGCTGTACAGTTAGGAGATTCCTCTGGCATGAAGGAGGCAGGGGCTGTGGGCAGGGACAGAGGGTGGAGAGAGTGGTTTAGGAGGCCACTGAAAATATCCAAACAGAAGGTAAGGTTTGAAAAAGCAAGGGGTAATGTTTACTTGATTGAGGGAATGATATGTGAATTTAATTCTGCACCCCCCACACCCCCCCATGATACTTCACAGCAAATGACGAGTGAAAAATGCTTTGTGACTCTTTCCTTAATCTCTCAAAGGGGACTATTATGTAAAGACTCTCAGGTTTTTCAGATAATGCTTTGTAACCACACAGAAATCATGTTTTCCACATAAATTAAAAAAACAGCTATTTTGCCCTAAGTAATGGCTTTGAAAAGAGTGGCAGTGGCTGCTTGATCAGATAATGAAAGGAGAGTGAGTCTCTAAGCTCCAAAACAGAGCCTGTATTTCAGAGAGCTGCACCCCAGAGATTCCTAAATCTTCAGATCAGGCCAGCCTTTCCTTTCCACTATCTATTCCTAGTCCAAAATGGCCCCTCCCTGATAGATTTTATCCATTCAGACATTTATTGCTTGGTTTTTGTGTTTTGTATGTTTTCATACTTGGTAAACATGGTATCACAATCTAACTTTATTTTTCCTCTTAACCTTAGGTTTTGATAAAGTTGCAAAATGTTATATTAGCTCATTAATTTTCACCACTGTATAGTTTTTCCCTTGAATTATAACCTAAAATTATTTATCCACTGTTCTGCTGAGGAACCTTAATTTTGATTATTTTGGGTTTTATATGCAATATACTACAGAGTAAATTTTTCTCCTAGTGCAAATATGAAGTAATTTCTCTGGTGTCTGTCTATCTAGCTAGCTAGCTTTCTATCTATAGGAAATTGCTTATTTAAAGGTATATAATGAAATTTAGCTTTAAGAAATGTTACCAAATTGCAACCAAAAGGATTTTACCAATTCATACTCCCATAGGCAGTCTGAAAGACTTTCCATTTTTTCACAGTCTAGCCAACTGCTTGAGATTGTGCAAACATGATAAGAGAATTATATTTCATTATTTTAATTTATATATCCCTGATCATTTGAGAGGTGAACGTGCTCTCATGTCTTCATTGGCCATTTCAGTTTTCTCTTTTCTGAATGGCATTTTCGTGTGTTGCACCCATTTGTCTACTTGCCTTTTTCAGATTGAACTGTAGGAATTTTTTTGTAAATTATTGATACAATCATCAGTTTTCATCATTGTAAATAACTACTCCAAACCATCTGGAATTTAATTCATATTCACTTTTCTCTACCTCTTCTCTGGAATCCTGCACCTAAGTACCCTGCATCCACCCGTCCCCTTATCTAAACCCTGATTTCCTACCTGATAGCTCAGCTTCCACTTCCTTTGTGAGACTTCCCCTGACCTTTGTACTCCCCACTGATTGACCTCTCCCTTGACACCTAAGACAGCTGTCATTGAGTTTGGGTTTAATTATTGTTTAATCAGAGGATGTAAACTCTGGGCCCATTTGGACAGTAACCCAAATGGTTCCAGAGTTGCTTACCATTTGTGTATATAAACTTTTGAAGTCTATGTGCCTAAGTTGATGTCTACATGAGTAAATCTTGTTATGTGTATCTATGTGTCTTTGCGTATGTGTTGTGTATCTCTGTATGCCTGTAACTATGTGAATACATGTGTCTGTACTACATGTCTCTGTACCTCTGTTGTGAAGGTATGCATCTGGTATGGGTGTCAGGGTACATCCTGGAAAATGGCTATATTTCTGAACATATCTCTGGGGCTGTATAAGTATATCTCTGAGCATGTTTGCATGTCTATGTCCGTGATATGCATGAGGGTATCTATGTCAGTAAAACTATCTTTGAACCAAATGTATGTGTCTCAATATTTGAGTAACAAAGGAAGGGATTAAGAAACTTCCATTTGTTCAAGAAATGCTTCTAACTTCTTCTGTCTATTATTAAAGAGATCCATCACAAACAAGGTCAGTGGTACAGAGTGAACTGGGAACATTTTGAAAAAAAAATGCTGATGATCAGACTTAGTCTGCCAGAGCTGTTATCACAAATACCACAAACTGGTTTTGACTTTACAATAGGAATTTATTGGCTCATGATTTCAGAAACCAGAAGTCCAAAATTAAAGCATCAGCAAGACCAAGTTTTCTGCCAGGGTCTATAGAATTCTGGTGCAAGCTTGCCAGCAATTCTGAGGGTTCCTTAACTTTTATCTTTCTGCTTCCCATCACATGGCTATGTCCTCTCCTTTCTTGCTTCAGTGACTTCCAGGTTCTCTTCATAAAGCCTCCAGTAATCCAGATAAAAACCCTCCCATACTCAGTTGGACCACATCTTAACTAAAAGTAACATCTTCAAGAGGTCCTATTTATAACAGGTTCATACCCACAGGGCAGTGTGTTAAGATTAAGAGCATGTGTTTGTTGAACGATATAATTGAAACTACCACACTAGATCCTTTAAAAGTTCTTATTCCTGGGACTTTTAATCCACATGGAATTTTTAATTATTATAATTTTTATGGGGTGAAACCCAGACATCAGTAATTTTTAAATGCCCCCAAGTGATTCTAATATGCAATCTAGTTTAAGAATCACTGCACCAGCCAAAAGGCCAGGTTCCAGAAATTTTTCATGAAAAGCCTGCATGTGCTTCAACTGTATATGACTTTATTTTATAATACCATATGGTGTATTTTTTTAAAAGACTATTTTAATAATGTATTTCAAGTAGAAAAGGACTGACACTCCCTTTTCTGCTGGGGAGAGCCTGTGACACCACAGTCTCCAGATATACCTGCAAATTCAACCAAGGAGAAATTCCCCACTCAGCCCACCTTCTCTTTCAGGGAGCACTTGTTTGCTTTATATACACCTCTGTGTAATTAAGTTGAAGTGCTTCTTAAATTTACATATAAACTTTTCTCATCCACTGCAGGCATTTGGCAAACCAAAAGAGGATTTATTAGTATAATAAAACAAGGACTACATAAAAATTTACATGCATGTTTTAGAGCATTCTGACAATGTAATTAAAAGAGGAAGGACAGCAAAGGGAACAAAACTGATGACCTTGGAGGACAAGGATCTTAAGAGAAGAGAGAGATAGGAGCCAAAAGATGAGAAGAAAAGAAATAAAACTGCAGATGCTTAACCCCTGGGCGGCATCTGCTCCTTCCCCCGCCTCCACCTCTCACACTTAGGGTGCTCTATGAATTACTAAGCATTTGGACTCTGCCAAGCATAAGCACGAAATCAGGTCAGATAGACTCTTGTCTAGAAAAGTGGGAAACCGGTTCCTATACTTTCTTCACCACAGAGCTTACTACTACACTGAGCTCTGAGAAACACACTAAGGTACTTGTAGGATAATGGAAACTATGACTCTTTAATGACCCATCTGACCTGAATCTGCAACTCAGAGGCTCTCTCCCAAACCAAGGAAGCACGGAGTCAAAGGCAAGCTTTGTAGAATTAGTAGAGTTATCAGGGGAACATTTCTTGGTACAAAAGAGTAATGGAAAAGCATGAGGAGAATGAAGGTAGAGGATATAAGTGTATGTTTATCAGCCCATTTACTGAAATTCATTCCAAGGGAACAGAAAAATAAAATATCTCAATCTCTCAATCTCTGTCTCTGTCTCTGTCTCTCTGTCTCTCTCTTTCTCTTTCTCTCTCTTTCATACACACACACACACACACACTAAGCTGTCATCCAACCAGACAAACTACCCACTTCCAAAATGTGTTTAATATCATGGCATGACTCTGCCTTGCTTGGGGATTTTTTAGGACAGCAAGTCTCTCATTTAATGTTGAATCAACTGGTTTTCTGTGGAACCAGAACAAGAACTCAGGACTACTTTTCCCTCATCTCTTACTGTTTTTAGAATATCATGCTGCTTTATCTCCCTCTAGAATTGCTTGACAAAAAGCCTACTTGACAATGTAAAGACAAACTTGTTCACCAGACCGTTAGTTGGGCCACTGAGCCCAAAGAAATTCTGCTACCCTGGTCTACAACAAATTTATCAATAAAGAGATCAAAATATTTTTTCTTACCACTATGGGAAACAAGGATTCTTCCTTCTCTCATCTCTCAACTCCACAATGTGTAATAGGAGGAAATTGTTTACATGTTTTATTATATAAATCCAGTCACTTTGCAGTATTTCTTTGACTTCTAACTTATAGTGATAGACCCCAGTCATGGGGGCAGGGAGGGGTAGTAATCAGCGTAGGTGCCCATATTCCGATAAAATCAAATCTATGCCTAACCTTTAAGAAGAAAATGAAACAAACATACATAAATAAATAAGTTTACTATGAATAAACCCAAAGTTTAGGAAGTTCATACAATAATTAGTCCTTTAAATCAGGTCACCATTGAAAATTAATAACACAAACTGTTAAACTGATTTTTCTATGGTGTGTTCAACAGCTTTTTATTTGACCCACAGTCATATTTCTTGCACTACATAAGTCCCTCCCCTATGTGACTTTCCACTTGTGGCTACCTACAATCAAAAAAAGAATAGGTTACTGGTGTTCTGTTGGGGAAGTATTGTGATTTGTAAGGGAAGAAATTGTAGTAGTGATATGGAGAGGGTGGCCACGGTGGCTGCTGATGGCAGGGAGACGGAAGAAGAGATATGATGTGGGAGCATTTTCAGGATTTGGAGTTGTCCTGGCTGGTACTGCAGGGATGGATGCTGGATGTTGTGTGGCCTGTCATGGCCCACTGGGTGGACTGGGGGAGAGTGTGGACTACAATGTGGACCACTGTCCATGTGCTGCAGTGGTTCTCCAGAATGTATTCGCCAGGTGCAGTGAATGTGCCACAATAATGGAAGAGTTTGTTGATGTGGGAGGGGTGGCATGGGTGGAGGGTATATGGGGATCTCATATTTTTTGAGTGTAACATCTAAAAGAAAATAAAGAAAAAAGAAAGGGATAGGCTGCGACTTACTCTGAAAATTAGCTTTGAAAAGAAACAGTGAAGATTTCAAGACGTGGAGATGAAAGAAACCCAGTGCCAGGATTTACCTTGGAAATGATTTATAAGGTGCTAATAAGAAAATTACTACTTATAGTAGTAATTCAAATGGGTAATGTTTGAATGTTTTGACTAATTACACACAGAACTGGACAATTGTTCTAAAGAAATGGACCAAATAGTGTCAATGCTCTCTATCATTTAGCCACTTCTTATGATATCTTGAAGGAAGAACAATTTCAAAAATTGCCAAATATAAATAGGAACGTTGGGTTTTCTGTTAAGGATATTTTAGTAGCAACATTTTAATGGCTAAGACATTGGAAAGCATCTAGACTCAACCCCAAAGAAAGAAAGACATGCACTTTCTGGATTGTATGTGTATGTCTGTGTCTGTAAGAGATTTAGAATTTGTATCAATCAATGAGAAACTTATCCTCATGTTGAAGAATTTTCCTATTTGAATACCAGTTGGTTCATGTGGAAGAAACTTTTAGAAATTAAAATAAAAATGTTTACTCTGATTTGAGCAAAGATAGATCTCCAAATTTGATTAGTCTACTGAACAAGAATGTTGCAAAGAAAATAATTTATACACTATCATTGACAAATTTGCAGAAATCAAAGCTTGAAAAAAACTAGTTTTTTTCTTCAGGATTAAGATCCATAAGTAGATACAATTTGAGTTATTTTTCAAAAATAATCTAATATAATTGGAAAGTATTAATTCATTGTTCTTTCCCTTTATATAACATAAATATTTTATTTAATTTTACTCTCATGTTATAAGCATACATATATCTATATATATATGAAATTCAATAAAAGAAATAATTCCATCTGCACTTCTTTTATTAGTAGTTTTATTGCTCATTTCATTTATTTTTTATTAAAGATTTATTATTTTATGTATTTCTCTCCCTTCCCTCATTGTCTGCTCTCTTGTGTCCATTTGCTGTGTGTTCTGTGGCCACTTGCATTCTTGGCAGCACCAGGAATCTGTGTCTATTTTCTGTTGTGTCATATTGCTGCGTCAGCTCTCCATGTGTGCAGTGCCAGTCCTGGGTGGGCTATACTTTTTTCCCCCCACACAGAGCAGCTCTCCTTGCAGGGCACACTCCTTGCACATGGGGCTTCCCTACACAAGGACATGCCTGTGTGGCATGACACTCCTTGCATGTGGCAGCACTGTGTGTGGGCCAGCTCACCACATGGGCCAGGAGACCCTGGGTTTGAACCCTGGGCCTCCTATATGGTAGAGACACTCTATCAGTTGAGCCACATCTGCTTCCCTAATTTAATTATCATTATTAAAATAACTGTGTCATATAGAAGAAGAAATTATTAAAAAATGGTTCCACTCTCATGTCAAAAATATACATTATTGAGTAGATAGTATATTATTGGGTAGTAGGCAAATGAGAAGATGAAATTTTTCCATGGCTGCTTCTCTTAGCCCAGTTTCTTAAACTCCCAATCTGCAGACATAGTCTCTCTAAGTTCCTTCATGGTGTACTGAATGGCAAAGGGCTACCTTTAACAAGGCTGAGGACTGGGTATCTGAGTGTTTGCTAATTTTAGTAGGGGTTATCAGGATAATCACTATGCTTAATAATTCCATAAATTAAGATTCTAAATAGTTTACATTTGCTTCCCAGAGTATCTCAATTTTGCATCCCCTGGGTCCTGAATTACACATCATCATTATGCAGTTATTCTCTTAAACCCTGGGGTACCTGAAGCCTAGCTCCTTAAAATCTTCTTACCAGCAAAGCTGCTCAGCTATTAGGAAACATAACAGCATAGCAGAAAGGAGAATACAGGACAGACCTCAGTCAAGTCTTTGGATTTGTTCTCCAAAGGCCCTGGGCAAGCATATTCTTTGCTGCTAAAATACACTTGAAGTGCATGAGGGATGCCCACAACTTAATCCAGCAGTATTTACATTTGTAAAGAGAATATTGGCTCTAGTTTATTAGCTATATGAATAGTATAGACCATCATGTATTATTATTATTTTTTGCCCATTTTTTTATTACAGGGCAGAATAAAACCCTACCTCAAACATCTTGAGGAATATAGAGGATATTCTTAGAAAAACCCTTCCTTTCTCCTCCTATTTGACCAGTCCACAAGAATAAAAGAAAAGGCAATCAAAAAAAAAAAAAGGGAAATTCAGACACTTTTGAAAATACTCAAAGAAACTTGTTCATTTGAGGTTCTTTCAATCTGAGGAATATAATAAGATGGAGAAATAAGTTATGGTGCATTCACACACATGAATAACAGAAGAAATATAATATGCATTAGAAAGTTTTGAGTGTTTTCAGCTGCAAGTTACAGGAAACCTGATGAACAGCTGCTTAATCCACAAGAACAGTCATGGTTCATGTAACAGTTCCTCTGGAGAAGGATGGTCCCAGGGTTAGAGCAGTGTCTCAATGACATAATCAAGAGCTCAGTCTTCTTGTTGGCTTTCCCTAGGCTTGTCAAGTGGCAAAAACATTGAAGGCAAGAAAAAGGGGAAAGAGATGACATCTAAGAACTCTCCATTCAAATAAGTCTTCTATTAAATGCACAGTATAACCCAAGTACTCTCTTAATAGACATCTCCTCCTTTTTCCTCTTTGTTCAGAGTTGTGTCACTTGGGTCATGCTACTGGTAAAGGGGTTTGGAAAGTAAATAACTGGCAAAAGATAACAGAATTTTAAGCATCTTCCATAAAAATAATTCAAAGTATATTAGCAAGGAAAATGGGGAAAGGGGCAATGAATGATTATTGCATAGACAACTACCTTTGATTCATTTCAAGATTATCTCTTACAGAGTCATTGAGAAAAAATTTGATGCCATTTTCAAACTGTGAGGATCAGGTGCTCAACTTACTCAAGAATTTGAAAACAAGAGAAAAAGCCATCTAAGGAAGCTATTTCCAGTGGTTTCCATACAACAATGGGCCTGCAAGGTGGCCTGGAAACAAACAAGCAAACATAGTAATTTTAAATTCACATATCTTCTTAAAGATTTTAGTAAGCCTTCAGAAAAGTATAACAACAACAATTTTTAATCCAGTGTTTCTCAAATGTATTTATTTATAATTTATTTACAGAATCTATTATTAACATCTTTGGAACCCACTCTAGTGTACATTCCTCTTCTCCCCATTAGATTGTACTGTAGACAAGTTTCTGAATAGATATTTGGTATTTTCCTAGGAGAAATTATCTAATATTATTGATATTTTCACTCACAATTCAAAGTGATACCCATCAAAATTGTTTGAGATTATTATCTTTTCTTTCTCTCTGAACAGGCAAGGTATAAATCAGGAATGAGTAAGCAATCATACAGCTCTCACTTAACAAGAACCTGACAGAGCATATGAATTTAACCACAGAAAGACAAAACATAAAATCTAGAATTATAACATGGAATAAATCCATATTGTTTGAAGGAACATAAATACCATTTCCTAAGACTTAGAAGGATTACAAAAAAAAAAGTTAAAACAGCCAACTGGCCTGTTTATTTCAGGGAATGTTTTTGTGTGACTTCACTCTTGCCCCCAATACCAGTTGTACAAACAGTTTAAGAAAAGGAAGAGAGAAGTCATGGGGATACAGAAGCTCTGAAATTGTGTCCTTTCCCATCTCCTTACACCCTTCCCTACCCTACCTCTCACCTTTTCTGATCACGGATTTGTCAGTCCCTAGGTAACTCAAAATCTATAAACTGTAGATGGGTTCTTAAACTCTCCACAGGCTCAGTAATATCAATTCCAGTCTTCATGACCTGCCGACTGATGGGCAACACAAAATACATTCTCATCTGAATATTCAAACTATATTTTCCAAAGGAGATTTCTCACTACTATCATCTGCTGGCTCAAGGGAGCGAAAAACCAAAATAAAAGCAGACCAGCTGGGCAGACCATCTCAAGGAGGAAATGAGCTGGGCTCAGAAATGATCACTAAAGGAAATTTTAAGGTGGTGTTTTCAACACAATCAATGCAAAAATCCTCACACAATCCAATGTCTCTGTAAGGAACACAATTTTAGGCATTCTTTAAAAAGGAACAATTTGATACAGACTCCGGACCCAGGATTCTTCATCATGACTTGTGATAGTTTAAAGCTTTTTGTGGATCCCAGAAAAGACCATGCTTTGGAGCTAATCCATTCCTATGGATGTGGAACCCTTTAACGGGATTGAACTCAGCTGACTGGATTGCTTTCGTAAGGCATGACCCAGGGTGGGTCTTCATCCGTTTGCTGGAGTTATTTATAAATGGACAACTAAATGCATAGAGACACACTGAAAAAAAAGTGGCAGAAGCAAAGAAACCCTGAGAGCCTGAGAGAAAGGTCCCGGAGGCCAGAGGCTGGAATCAGCAGAGCACAGAGGCACGGAAAGAGGTTCCTGAGAGGCTGAAAGAGACGAGGCCTGAAGGAGAGGGGAGAGATGAGCCATATGCCTGATTGCCCACAGCTGAGCTCAGGGAGGAAGTAAGCTTGGAGAAGGCAGACAAGCAGATGCCTCCATGTGCCTTGCCATATAGAAGGAGTCCAGGATCACCAGCAGCCGACCTTTAGTGAGACAGCATCTTTGTCACTGCCTTGATTTGGACACCTCCAGGGTCTCAGAACTGTAGGATTTTAACCTAATAAATATCTATTATAAAAGCTAACACTCTTCTGGTACACTGTTCCCAGCAGCCTTTAGCAAACTAAAGCATGACCCATAAATGTTTTCCTGCAAATGTATTATAAACCCAGGCCATTTGGCTGTAAATGGAATCTCTGTAGGAACAATACACACATGTGTATTTCCACTCATAATGTTCAAGCCCTAAAAACACAACTGTGTAATTTCAGTGACTTTTCTTTCTTATGGTGTTTAAAAATTTGCCTCACTTTTAAGTTACACGTGCACATTTTATCCTCTGTATATGACCATATCCTCTTTGAAAATGCATTGGGAATTGTTCATTTTCTTAGGCAATACCATTTCTAGAGCAGAACGTAACAGGTAAAATTAATGTAATATATTCTGGCTCAATCAGAGTAAGCTTCTTAAATCCAGTAACATTGTGCTCATGATCAATCTAAACAATCTTAAACTACAAAAAAGTAATATAGTTTATTACTTAAATATAAACCATAGTAACAGACAGACTTAAATTTGGATTCTAGTTTAGGTACTTACTCACTAGGGACTTTACTCTATTAAAATATAGTAATTTAAATTTCATCATTTTATCCTAAGAAAAAAATGAAGCAAGAGCCAATAATATAACTAAAATTTCTCATTGCAGCTTTACTTAAAATAATAAATAAATCTGCCTGCCCAAGAGTAGAATATTCACTTTGATATAACAAATTAATGAAGCACTAAAAATCTCATAAAGTATGATGTATTGATCTCATAAAATGACCATGAAATTTTGATAATTGAAAATAAAAGCTAAAAAACAGTACTACACTTCAATAACATTTTTTGTTAAGGGATGCATTGATTGATAAGTTAGGTACCATCAAAAGGAAAGTAGCTCATGAGCACGTGGATTTTTATAGTTGAACCTGACTCCCTGGGCCCTGGGCATCCTCTCTCTATTTACATGGAAGAGGGGCCTCTGCTGGCCAATGTCCTAATGCTCATGTAGCAGTGGCTGTAGTGAGAGAAGTAAGAGAGACAGCTAAACCAAAAGTGAGAGCAGGCATTAAATCAATCAAAGGTCCGGAAGAAAACACAAACATATATGGATATTTGTCCACAAGCCTCTCCTGTTATTTTTACCAGAACTGTAGTTGGTGCTGGCATTTAATGTATACCCAGGGGACCTGAATCTCTGGACTGACCATGTGAGAGGCAGGCCCTAAGCCTCAACAGACTTACACTCTGATTTATTGGACTTACCCCACTCATCTAACATTGAGGTAAAGAAGGTCAACCACCACAAAAGGGAGCCAAGAGTGCCTACAACTGAAAGCAGTAGAATTGCATCCAGTATCCATGTGGAATCTAAGCCCCCTCTTGATATAGATGTGGAGTGGACACAAACATTCTAAGGTCCACAGGATGGAGGAAGAAAGTATGGATTAGAGTGGAGTTACTGATATTCTATTCATGAACTATTGTGATTAGTAGTAATCGAAGAAAATGTAGCATTGGTGTGGAGAAAGTGGCCAGGTGGACTGTGGGAGAGTGTGGGCTCTGGTGTGAACCATTGACCATGAGGTGCATTGGTGCTCAGAGATGTATTCACCAAGTGCAATGAATGTCTCATGATGATGGAGGAGGTTGTTGTTATGGGGGGAGGAGTGGGGTGAGAGGGGCAATATGGGGACCTCATATTTTTTTAATGTAACATTAAAAAAACAAATGAAGACAAAAAAAAACAACAACAAACATATATGGAGCCCAGTGAAAAATAACTGAGAGACAAACGGGAGGGCAGGAGCTGTGAGAGGGACCCGGGGCAGCCTCCACCAGCAGGGAGAGCCCCGCCCAGGCAGGACCTGGGCAGGGCAGCCTCTCCTCTTCCTCCTGGCAGTGTTTCCAATCTCTTATCATGTGCCCAGCCTTCCTTATTTGCTGGGAGAACACAAAAGGAGAACGAGGAACAGGCATTGCCTTTCAGGGGGTTTTAAAATCTTGCGTCAGGGGAGTGTGAGGAATGGGGGGTGTATGGGGGGTGATCTTCATTTGAAACGAAGAACAGTAAATATATTAAATACAAATAGGAAGGATCACAGCATTACTTTCCATATGCAGCAGACTTTTTTAACTTATTGAAATATATCACCCATACATAAACATACATAAACATAGTTGTGAACTTATAAAACAAACATATATAACATCAAACAAACATATATAACATCTCACCCTACCACCAATAACTTGCATTGTTTTTACAATAACTTGCATTGTTTTTAAACTTTTTAAATTAATGATTAAAGAACATTGTCAAAATATTACTACTAAACAAAGTAGTTTTCCCCTATGCAATCTGATTGTTATTATCTTTATACCATTTATATATGAACATAAGTAAACAATTAAGTATATAGTAAAAGTTGTGAACTTATAAAGCAAACGTGCATAATGTCACGCAGGGGTCCCATACATCAACCCTCCACCAACACCTTGCATTGCCATGCGATGTTTGTTACAAACTATGAAAGAGCAATGTCAAAATCTTACTACTAATCATAGTTCTTATCTTACACTTGGTGTGTTTTGCCTGCAACCCACCCTCTTATTATTTTTTAAATACATTTTTTATGACAGAAGTGATAAACTTATAAAACAATCATGCACACGTGCAGAATTCCCAAACAACCCCTCCATCAACACACCACAAGGTGGTGTGTCATTTGCTGCAGATACTTTTTGACCTGTAAAGTGCAAACCTAGACTTTATTAAATGGAATTTTCCCCACATTAATTTGGTGGGTTAAGTGGACTCAGTATTATTCTGCCTCTTTTATAGGTAAGTAATGTCACTTGCTGTGTTACCCACAGTGATAAAAGCAATGGGAACCTCTCATTGCAAACAGAAACACCTTCACGTGGGCTAGCCTGGAGAGGCATTATGAGGGTCACAAAATTTGGAGAACCCAGCTAGGTTGCACCATCCAGCTAGACTGTAAATCCCATGAAGGCAAGGCTATAACTGTCATGTGCATTACTGTATCATCAGCACTGAAACAATAAATCTTCAGTGAATACTGAACAAAGGAATACATGAAGGAAGGAATACATGAATTACGTGTAGCTGGCTGTGAATGTCAGCCTGGAGGCCTGGGCTCCACCAGTCTTGGGTCTATGCTGCATTCCCTGACCAGGATGTCAAAGACCAGCAAACATGCCTCTGGGGGACTTTATGTCGTGCAGTTTGGTCTTCCCCCATGTTGTGGAAGGAGAGGTGAGGGGGCATTCATTTTTCCATCAGCATATATTTATCCAACACTCACTGTGGGGTAGGTGCTGGTCTGAAAGCTTGATTTTCCCCATCTGGCTCAGGCCCATCCCATGGTTCCCTGGACCATCTCAAGAGTCTTATTGCCACTGATAACTCCTTTTTCTACCCATTCCTCCAGGCCAAAAGCTGAAGACTGAACAAGGTCATGCAATCAGAAGCTTGCATTGTATTGGTGATTTGACACTTAAATTGTCCTTTTCATCCACACACAGGAGGCTTGAACTAGGATGGAAGCTCAGTAGGAGGCAAAGATGTAGTCTTAGCTCTTTCCCCACCAAGGTCAGAATAAGAGTGACAGGAAAATGAAGAGTTGGAAGCAATCTCACAGATACAAACCTCTCCTTTTTTAAGCAAGAGGAAACTGAGACCTGAGCAAGTAAGAGGCTTGCTTAAGACCAAATCGGTGTCCTAACGATATGGTCAACTTCTCCTCCCCTAAAGAAGGCCTGAAGAGTACAGTGACAGAGCAAGGAGGAACTGAGCCTTCTAAAGGCAGCCCTCTAGCACAGCCACATGCCTCCCAAAAAGAGTATGCTTCCATGTTAAAGTGAAAATACATACTGAGGCAGTGGGAGAAGTTGCTTCCAGCCTTGCCTCCAAGGCATAATGGACCTCTGTCATCTTCCTAGGAGCAGGAGAAACATTAAATACAGCCTACATATGAGCTTTAAAACATTTCCTTGTCAGCTATTATTTTACCATTTTCTAAACACAGCTTAACCCCATTCAACACTAACAGCTTCAATCAAAGTGTATGAAATGGCCAATCCAGTCAACAGGAAAGATGGCCTCAGGAGGGAAGGCAGGAGAGTATGAGTGCTACACAGGCCACAAATGGCAATTCTCCCTTGATGAGGCCACAGGATGTTTCCATGATGACTGGGGATAAGGCAGAGCTAGGCCTGTGACATTAGGGACCAGAAAGAAAGTGAAGAAGGGAACAAAGCAGGAGGAAAGGAAATGTGCCTCTGACCATAGGAGGGTTCTGAAGGTAGTGAGTAGTCATTTCCATTCAATATCAAGTCTTGCTCTTTATTCCAGAGTCCAGCAATAAAATATCATCACTTTAGGATTACATACAGCTTTCAGAGTTTCTCCCCAAAGGATTTCCACAGCTGTGATCTCATATAATTCTTTACTTTCCTTTGAAAAGACAGCATGCAGAGAAAATGTGACTCGCCCACGGCTACTCACAGAGTTAGTGGCAAAACTAGAGTTTCACCTAGATCTCCTGCCTCCCAGGCTTGTGCTTTCCCACTAAGCAAAATGTGGCCTACAACCTATGTTTTTAAAGTTTTATTAACACACAGCCCTACCCAGTGTATAGCTGCTTCGGAGCTGCAACAGAAGAATCGAATAGCTGTGACAGTGACCACAAGGCTCATAAAACCTAAAATATTTACTAGCTTGCCCTAGTCAGAAAGCATTTCTTAATCCCCACCCTCAAGCATTAGCAATGTGCAATCTCCACCCTCTCCCTTCCAGGACCCTTACAAGACACTTTCAGTCAAAAGGGTCATCTCCCATAATGGCTCAAGAGGTGGTTTGAGGAAAAACGATTTGCTCTGTTACATCAGTTTAAAAATCTTTCATGACCCCAAACATTCTTTGTGTAGTGACCCATTTGGGAACTTGTCCGTGAATTTCTACAGGCTCAGCGCATGAATCTAATGCTCACTATATCCAGGGGACAGTTTGTACTACTTGCATTCCATTTCTTCAGTAAAGAGTTCTGGATATAAAAATAGGCCTTTATTTATATAAATAAATATATGTATATATGATTTGTGATTTCACGTAGGTGAAACTAGTACCCAATCCCCCTGTCCCCCTAGCATCTATCTTCCCAGTCTGGAGTCTTAGCTCAATCATCCTTTCTTTGACTGTGCAATTTCACTCACAGGCAATTTCATTTTACCTTCTTTGCAGAGAGTTAGATTTTCTCTAAGAACTGCACAAGGTGACACATCATGCCATTTTCCCATAGATTCGAGTACCAAGGATCCCAACTGCCCTTTCTCATGTGGAGACCAGAAAGTGGAAGGAGGGCACTGAGGAAAGCCAGAGGTGGAAGTAGAAAGGAGACCAGGAAAACCAGAGAGAGAAGCAGGGGGTATGGGCTTGTCTGTATTATATCCCAGCTGTGAGCTTTCATCTATTTTACCACCAGACCTCCAGCTCCATGATAAAAGACACCAAAGTATTTTGCTCACCAACCCTCCTTCATTCTAGCATAGTGTCTGGCACATAGCAGGTGCTCAATAAATAAATGTTGAAGAAATGAATAAAGAAGAATCAGGCTTTGCCAAAAACTGGGAAGGGAAAATTTAGCCTCAAACACAAATTTTGCCAACAATTACAAACACTGTACCTGCAGAATTGTCTTTTCCTTGCAAAGAGAATTTAAAAATGAGGGACAGGACTAGAAGAGTCCCAGTTACAGAGTGGATACACTAGTATCCAATATGTTATTTTATATTACATTATATACAATAGCAATATTTTATTTTGTAAATAAAATAAAAATATTCTTAAAAATTAAATATTACCATTGCATATAAATAGTAAAATAAACATACCAATCTTAGCACTAGATTTTTTTTCTGGAATTAGGGCTAGAGGAGTAAGTAAGTACTTTTTAGTTTATACATTTGAGTATACTCTTTTTGAAATTTTAAACTTAATAAAAACTTGTTTTATTTCCATTTCCTTTCTTTCTCTCTTTAGCCCCCTCTCCCCATTTCCCTTGGGTCTTTCTCTTTCATCTCTTTCTTTTTCTCTTCGATAATTCCAAGGCTTATATACTAACACATCACTTGTGAAGACACATTAACCCAAGGCGAAAGGGAGAGGTTGGGTTTCCCTCATTCCCCCAAGGCTACATCAGTTGAAAGCTCTCAGAGGGGGCATTTTATTTTATTTTTTTTAAAGAAAGACTGTCAGTTTTTTTTTTCTTTTTTCTTTTTTTAATTTTTGCATTATATATTATTTGTCTTTATTTTTTTTAATATTACATTTAAAAAATATTAGGTCCCCATATATCCCCCACCCCCTTCACCCCACTCCTCCCCCCATAGCAACAATCTCCTCCATCATCATGAGACATTCATTGCATTTGGTGAATACATCTCTGAGCACCAATGCACCTCATGGTCAATGGTCCACATCATAGCCCACACTCTCCCACATTCCATCCTGTGAGCATGGGAGGACATACAATGTCTGGTAACTGTCCCTGCAGCATCACCCAGGACAACTCCAAGTCCCAAAAATGCCTCCACATCTTATCTCTTCCTCCCATTCCCCACACTCAGCAGCCACCATGGCCACTTTCTCCACACCAAAGCCACATTTTCTTCGATTACTAATCACAATAGTTCATGAATAGAATATCAGTAAGTCCACTCTAATCCATATTCCATTCCTCCATCCTGTGGACCTTAGATTGTTTGTGTCCACTCCACATCTATATCAAGAGGGGGCTTAGATTCCACATGGAAGCTGGATGCAATCCTCCTGCTTTCAGTTGTAGGCACTCTTGGCTCCATGGTGTGGTGGTTGACCTTCTTCAACTCCATGTTAGCTGAATGGGGTAAGTCCAACAAACCAGAGTGTAGGAGCTGAAGTCTGTTGAGGCTCAGGGCCTGGCTATCATATTGGTCAGTCCAGAGATTCAGATCCCTTGGGTATATATTAAACCCTAGCACCAACTACAGTTCTGGTAAAAGTAACAGGAGAGGCTTGTGGACAAAGATCACATCTGAGTCCTACTCCATCACACAGAAACACAAACTCCAAAGTAGGGCCAACTGACATGGCACTGAACTCCATCTACCATGACCATAGAACCTGTGGGTCTCTGTAGCCCTCAGAAGAACCAATACCTGGGGTTGTATCTACTTTATCTGTCTCTGGGACTTTGCTGAGGTGTGCATAAGGGCAACCCCTCTGATAACCTCCCAGCTCTTTTTGGAGACTCATAGCCATATAAACTCATTTGTCCTTTCCATCTCCCCCTTGATTCAAGTCAAAAAGCACTTTTAACTCCTGGTATTATGTGTAGACTGAGATATTCTGCTGGTCCGAGTTAACCCTTTAATTCAAGGTCATTTTCTAGTTACATCATCAGCTGGTACTTGGTAGTAATCCCTCAGTGCCAGGGAGGCTCATCCCCAGGAGTCATGTCCCATGCTGGGGGGAAGGCAAGGCATTTACATGCTGAGTTTGGCTTCAAGACTGGCCACATTTGAGCAATATGGAGGCTCTCAGGAGGTAACTCTTAGGTGCCCTGCAGCTCTGGGCCTTTTTCTTATTTCAAGTGTACAGGCTCACAAGCATAGTCATTAGTATGAAGGGCTCATTATTGGACCTTCACTCTTTTTTAGTCATTGCCGTTGCACTTGGGGATTGTTGCTGTTCCTTTAGGAACTGTGATAGAGCCCCCCTGGCTAGGAACTCAGCACTCCCTCACAGTTGTTGTTTTTAATTGTAACCACTATGAAAATATCCAAACATTTTATGTACCCTGGATATATGCCCTGGAGAACTCCCTGCCAACCATGTGTCCCCTGTCAATAACATCCCACACCAGTATTCCTCCCCTGCCATTGTTGAACCTCTCTGTGATCCAAAACTTCCTGAAAAGTGAAGCCCAATATATTGCCAGGTTCCCTTAATAGTAAAATGGAATATAGCGATGAGTTTAAAGGTTAGATATAGAATACATATTAATTTGGGAAAATTACGGTAAAAATAAATTGGGGTATCAAAAAATTCAAAAGTTTTGTTTTTGATGTTTTGCCTTCCATCACTGCAATAAGTGTTGCCCTGTATGCAAATTGGCAAGGCAACTACTTCCGTCTTTTCCTCAGTGTCCATGCCCTATCTTTTTCTTTTCTTTTTTCTAATTATTAAACTTATCTTCACAAGAGTTTTAGATCACAGTAATTCATATATACAATATACAGTACTCCCACATATCCAACATAAAACCTTTTCCCCTTCACAGCAATAATCTTTTTACATATTCATACTATATTTACTGATATACAGCTATTGAGACAATAGCTTTCAAACAAGGTAACATTTGTGTTTACATTGTGGTTTATATTTTAGACTATACACTTTTCTAAAGTTATCTTATGTTTTACATTTACATTTTAGCCTATCAGCCCCTATATATTTTTGGTGTAATTTTACATATCTTATATCCTTTCTTGCATACCCTTTGAAATACTTCTATTGCCCACACAGTTACATTGGTTCTATCTATTCAATACCTCTTTCCCCCTCCCCTTAGGGCCACAGTGACATTCAGTCTTCATTGCTTGAAGGACCATGTTCAGAGATACTTGTAACAGTGTTGAGGACTTCACATGCTCAACTGCTCTAATGCACTGGGAGCCACTATTTCTCTTGAGAGATACAATTCCCTCTATTTGAGGGCATCCATCCTCCCCAGGATGTGGGTATACCTTCACTCTCATTATATGGGTCTCTATCCAATGATATAACCCACTATGGCAAAATGAGCATTCACATATTCCCGA
Source organism: Dasypus novemcinctus (assembly GCF_030445035.2). Taxonomy (NCBI): domain Eukaryota; kingdom Metazoa; phylum Chordata; class Mammalia; order Cingulata; family Dasypodidae; genus Dasypus; species Dasypus novemcinctus. Next base: position 29,366,158 of record NC_080678.1, on the reverse strand, counting down.
GGAGCCTGTCCTGTGTCAGATTATCCCCTTTAAGCATCTTAAACATGTAACTTTCCTTATTATATTTTTGAAAAGGTTTTCTCAGCATTATACTCTTAACCAAATACCTGACAGTCTCCTATGTTCATATGTTGCCCCACCCTCCCCCCAATTTCTTGGGCAATATTACCCATCCTCCCATCCCTAGTGCCCGTCAAGCCCACAAAGCCCCACCCAAAGGTAACCCTATGCCCCCATTTTATTCCTTCCTTGTACAAATACTTACCTCCAGCTTATCATAGATTTCACCCATGTAGGTGTCAGCTTACATCTTTCCTCTACCCCCGATTTCCTGTAAGCCTATTATCCAGTCTCTAGCTCTCTGAGGCAGCTTGGTTTACTTATTTCATATCATTGAGGTCATGTAGTATTTGTCCTTCAATGCCTGGGCTGCTTCACTCAACATAAGGTTCTCAAGATTCATCCATGTTATCACGTGTGTTTGTAGTATATTTGTTCTTAAAGCTGAGTAGTATTACATTGTATGTATATACCACATTTTATTTATCCATTCATCTGGTGATGGGCATTTGGGTTGATTCCAACTTTTGGCAATAGTGAACAATGCTGCTATGAACACTGCATTTTACTTTTTGACACTATTCTTAATATTGGTGTGAACAATGCCTCCCATAATTATGGAGGTAAGAAGAGAAAAGGAGAGAGGGGTCCCACTGTGCATTTCCTTAGGAACAGCCCCTCTCACAGCTCAGGAAAAAGTCCCCAATAAAAGAACCATGTTTACATTTCCAATTGCCCCTATGGAATTCAGCTTCACATGGGAATACAGTGACATTCACTTTTCCATGTCACTGTGTTGCAGATAGAATTCTATAACCTGGTTACTTAGCAGAAGAAAGGGTAGAAATGGACCCAAGAGAAGACAATTGGAATAGTACCTCAAGGTTTGTCACACTACTTGGAGAGGGGGAAAAAATGAGATTAGCTAGAAAATAAAAGAATGAAAAAAAAATCAGTTTTTTTCAAACTAAAAAAAAATAAAATGATTAAAAGAAACAATTGAACATGATTGGGGGATACTGGTACACTAAGTCATTGCTGTGGTAAATGTTAATCAACCAAATCTTTTAGAACAGCACATTAGAATATGTAATGATAAAATTGATGACTGTAACAGGGGGATGACTGATCCAAGGCAGGGTCCAGCAGATGGGATTATTTTCAACTTTCTAACAACAGGCATTCCACCCAGCTGGCCCTTGATCATGTTTTCCTAAACACCCAGACTAAAAAAGAATTAGAGTCTTTACAGGAAGCAGAGAGACTGACCAGCGAGAAATGACCTGATTCCAGTCAATGTTGGTCCATGTTCAGGCATTCAGATTCCTTAGGTTTCTTCTCTCTATGCCCTTAGGGATATTCAGCTTTCACTTTAACTAAGCTGTGAACCCTAGGCCACAAAGTATCTTTTGGTTGTTTGGAATCAAAAGGTGATAAGGAGCCTATAAAGGAAGCTTTGCAGGCTTTGAAATTAGACCTGGACTCTGTTGGTCTGGGAGTTGGAGCCCTGGAATCTGCATTTTATCAAAGTCCCTAGATAACTGTGACTCAGTTTAGTGATATAATAATCATAGGTCAAGACTATCTCTCAAGCCCCTTCCTGATCTAATGATTTGATACCTATTTTTCATGATCATCTGCAGTTTCTAACAGTCCATTGAGCATAGCTTTTTATTATTCACATTTCAGCTAAAATATCCCTTCCTTAGAAACTATTTCCTCAACCACCTAACCTAAAATATCCCCCCCATGGTCATCCCCTCCCACATCACCCTATCTTATTATTATCTTTACATGATTCCTCATAGTCTAAAGGTATGTTTCATTTATTTGTATCTTTCTCCAGTTGATATATAAGCAAGAGCCTGGTATATCTATTGTGAATATTGATTGAAAAAAATGAATGAATATGTTAAATATCTTTTATACATTGATTACTAAATACAAAGACTTATCACTCAGAGAGGCACTGTGACTTGCCCAAAACTATTTATTGTTTTAATAGCCACAAGAATAATAAGCTTGAACATATTCTCTTTGTTCCTAAAGTTCATGCTTTTTCCACTGCTCTAAAAACTGGCATTTATATTTGCTTCACCCACTTCCATCCCCTGGCTTGCACCACATGATAACATCTCTGTGCTTAGTACCTACACCACCTTCTAAGTTTCTTCCTTTTTAGATTCTACTCCCACATAATACTGAACTTGGAGAAAGGAATTGAGTCTTCTATTATTTCTACCACTATCAGTACAGTGCTTGGCACTCTGGGTGTGACCCAAAAGTACTGGATGAGCACAGGTGCTCTTCTGATGCTGGGCAACACTGCACAGCATTTTACCACATGTAGAATGTTTCATGTGCAACCTCTTCCAAGATTCCTGCAATAGGCCTGGACATTTGAAGAAACCGAGGCTCAGAAAGCCCTTCCCAAGACTGGGTCATAGAGTTTGAGCTGGAACTTGGGTTTACTTTTCCTTTTCTTCATTGATTTTACAACCTCCAAGCCTTTCGTTAAAAAGTTTCTACTTCGTGAGCTGCAACTCAACCATCTAGACCCAAAACAAGTGTTAATCATCTCTGTAACAACCACCCCCCCCCCACCCAGAGAAAATTTATAGCAGGCTTATTCACAATTAACAAAAACTGGAAGCAACCAAGATGTCCTTGAACAGGTTAATGAATAAACATATTGTAGTGCATCCATACTACAATAATCTAAAGACAGAATAAACTATGAAAACAATAGATTCTGATTGGTAATTTTGTTTATCACAGGGACATAGGTTAGCAATTCTGAAACATCTTACCTATATACTAGGATGAAACCAATATGTAAATAAATGGTAGATAATGAGAGCCAGTTTTATACTATCTGAGAAAGAAGTTACATAAGCAAGGAAGGAATGTTTGAAAGAACCCTCTGAGCTGGATGACAGTCAGTGGTATCAGTACAAACCCATGTCTGTATGTGTGTGGTATGCACACAAGATACATACATAAAAATATACTTGTGTATGTGTATATGAGGTACTATACATACATTTATTTTCTCTCTCTGCCTGCAGAGAGGATCTGGAAGCAATAACTCACAGTGGCATCAAGTACATGAAGTGCCCAGATCTTGATATATAATAGAGTCTGAGCTGGAATTACAGAAAAATGGTAATATTACAGTGATACCTTAACCACCTTAGACAAATGACCAAGATTAACATCACTCATGGTAAGTCTTGATGATCATGTATCCATGATGTGATGAGAAGGGCACTTCAACACTGTGATACTCTTTCCAAATTTCCACAGCCCTGATCCATCATAACTCCTCACTCCTTAAGTGTGGGTTGTATATAAATACTTCCTTCTAAAGAATACAATGTAGAATAGGAAACAAAAAAATTAACTTTACAGTGAAGAAACCTGTCAAACACTGCTTCTGCCAGGTGATCAAGATTAACATTAACAGTGATAAATAGTAACTTTGATATGATGTGACAAAATGGCAATTTATCTCTAAGAAGAAATGTCTACTTAATGTAATGTGATATCCAGGATGAGATTCTGGAACAGAAAAAGAAAGTGCAATTTGTAAAAAACTAAGGAAATCTTGGGGAGCGGACTTGGCCCAGTGTCCGTCTACCACGAGAGGTCCATGGTTCAAACCCCGGGCCTCCTTGACCCATGTGGAGCTGGCCCATGCACAGTGCTGATGCACTTAAGGAGTGCCCTGCCACACAGGGGTGTCCCCCATGTAGGGGACCCCCACGTGCAAGGAGTGCGCCCTATAAGGAAAGCCGCCCAGCATGAAACAAAGTGTAGCCTGCCTAAGAATGGTGCCACACACACAGACAGCTGACACAACAAGATGATGCAACAAAAAGAAACACAGATTTCCGTGCCACTGACAACAACAGAAGTGGACAAAGAAGAAGACACAGCAAATAGACACAGAGAACAGACAACCGGGGTGGGGGGAAAGGGGATAAAAATAAATAAATAACTCTTTTTAAAAAAACCTAAGGAAATCTGAATACCCTTCAATTAATAATAATGTATCTATATTGGTTCATCAATTGTAAAAAATGTACCATATCAATGTAAGATGTTAATATTAATAACAGGGAAAACTAGATGTGGCATATATGGGGACCCTCTCTATCTGCTCAATTTTTCTGTAAATCTAAAATAAAAAATTATTTTTAAAAATCCATAACCATACTTTGAGAAAATATCAGCTAAATCTCAGTTGAGGGACATGCTACAAAACAGCTAACCAGTATGCTTCAAAAGTGCCAAGGTCATGAAAATGAGGAAAAACTGACAAAACTGTCACAGGTTGGAGAAGACTGAGGAGACATGACATCTAATGGCAATGTGAGATCCTGGATTGGATCCTAAAGGAGAAAAACGACATTAATTGTAAAAGCAGGCGAAATCTGAATAAGATATGCAGTTCAGTTAATGGTCAGACTAGTAACTAAATGTTTTCGCTAAGGAAATGACAGCAACCAAGATTCACAAAAAACGTAGAAAAATATTTTACATTATATTTCCTAGGAACAAAATAAGCTCTTCCTTCCCAACAAGTGCATACATATTGAAAAAAGTCACATCTGTGGGGAGGGGGGTGGGTAGAGGTGGGTGCACTATTATTGAATATTAGGCCTTGGTGAAAAGAGATTGCCCTAGTAAACATACTTTGGATGTTCAAATATTTTTTTAAAATACCACCCACTATTATTTACTATTTATCCCAGGAATCTCAGTATATCAATCTCCTTCTCCTCAGTCTTTTTAAGATCTTTCTTTTAAGAGAGGAACAAAGATAGAGGTCATAGGGGTAAAGGATGTTTTCTGACTTGGATAGCATTAAAAGGCATAACTAATTAAAGTCTAAAGGTCTTTGAATCTTGGTTCAACAAGCCCTATGTGTTTCAAGGATTTAAATCTTCTGCTTAAATGCAAAGCTTTGATTAATTACTTAAAGTGCAAGAAAGTTATTAAATTAGTATAAGAAGATTCAAGTTCAAACTGGAGGATTAATTTTAGTAGTTATGATATGAAAGATACAATGATTATGTTAGGGAATGATGGAAAAAAATTCTCAAACCTAAATGGAAAGATTTTTTAAATTTAATTATTTGATTAAACTATTCCTGGGAACCATATAAAACTATAGCCTCTGACATAAAGTCTGAATTGTTGGGCAAACCCAGTGTATGATCTCATATTAAATTCTGCTATCATGATTTGCCTTAATATAATAAATCTATTTACTTATCAAGGGAATGAAAGTGAGCAGACTATTGTTTTAAAATGTGCACAACTTCTGTTAAAAAGCTGAAGATGAGTACAACTAGCTAATAAGTGACAGGCACTTCTCTGAGATCTATTGAAAGGATAGTGAAAGATACCAGGTTGATAATCTGTGCATTTTCCAGGAACTAGATAGGAACTAAATATGTCTGCTTAATTAAAGGTTTTCTGGAAATTTGGAGGTTTTGAAGACGATCCGGATGAGAGATGGTCCTTTCAACAAGTAGTAGTATTGCCAAGGAATGTGGGTGAAAGCTTTAGTTAGAGCATTTCCCAGATCCAGAAGAGCTCATCCACTGGCATTCTCCCTTTGATCCTCCCCTGACTTTTTAACCCTTTCCACCCTCCCTGTCTTTGCCCCCAGACCCATCACCATTTCTCTACTCACTCTGCATTTTTACCAGCCAGTAGACCATGGCTTGTTTCTGTGATGTTGTTTTGATGGAACAAACCTGCTCCCGGTCAGCCTCAGCTTCTGCATCGGGAAGCTAGCGGCTCTGTCAGGGCCTTGCTCTGTGCACAGGGCACTCCCCCAGGGATCCTGCTCTCCCCTCGCCCCCCAAATACAGGGCTCCCTGGGCGAGGTAGGGGCTGGATGCAGCCCTGCCTCACGGCCCCTAGTCGGTAGCCCACCTCACCCCTGAAGAGTTCGACCCAGAGCAGCTCTAAGCCCCAGTGTGGCAAGGATAACAAGAGTTGCCGCCTACTCCCCCGCGCAGAGGAGCTGGCGCCCAGAGGAACTGACAGGAGCGCCCACAGCCAGGCTGCAGAGGGTGCGGAGGTCCAGCAACTTGCCCGGCTTTTCCTAACGTGGAGCAGAGAGAGGTCCCAGAATTGAGCGACACCGCAGGGATCTCCGCTGGGTTACTGTGGCAGGAAGGCCCTTAGATCCTCTCCTTCATCTAAGCTGGTGATCAGTGAGGACAGTTCTGGGGCAAGAGGCGACTGCTTGCAGGGACGAGCCACCACCACGCGGAGCTGGAGCAGGACAGAAGTCGCAGAAGGGAAGGCAGAGGGGTGCGGGCTAGCGGGCCAGGGAGCTGCGGGGATTCCCTGCACCGCGTCTTTCCAATCTGCGCTGTGGGGACCCGGTCTGGCCGCCGATTGCAGGCGAAGCAGCTCGCCCGCCGCCCCTCCTCTTGGTTTGCCTGCGCTGCGACCCGGTTCTCCATCTCACCCCACCTCTTCTCCCTTTGCTGCCCGCATCAGGAGCCCACATATTGCCCTGCCTGCAAGGCTTCAGGAACTTTCCCAATGTCATCGATGTGGGTGGGTGGGAAGTGGAGATCGGAGGAGGGGTCTCTCTTTTCCTTCTTGATCTTTGTGAATTGACTTCTTGATCTCACCGAGAGCACTTACTGTCTGGGTGTCTGGCCTGTGGGAGATTCAGAAACAAAAGAGAGCAGCAGGGTGGGTGTGTGTGCTTATGTGTTGGGTGAGTTTCTATGAGATCCTGGGTGTGGGGGTGGGAGTGTGTGCAGGCCTGTGCTTCCTCTTAAGTGATTTTTCGTTTTTCTTTAGTCACTATAATCTGTTCCTTTCCTGAAAGCCTAAAGCACTCATTCTGCCTAAGCCCAACCTCTCAGGCACTCTCCCATTTATGAGTGCTTTCTTACAGATCATGCTCTCTTTTGTGAGTGAACATCAAGGCTTCCCCCAAAGACTACAAACTTTATGAAACAAAAAGACAGAAACTATGAGCTTTAAGCAACTTTTGTGGGTTTTTTTTTTTGTTTTTTTTTTTTGTCATTCACCATGATATATTTTCAGTACAGGGTCTAATACCCAGTAAGAGATAACCCAGTCATTAATTAAATATTTTTCCAAGTCTGTTATATATAATTATGTGCTAAATGTGTTAAACAAATACAGGGGAGGAAATGTAGTTCCATATGTAGTAGCTCTCCTCACCTTCCCCACCAGCAAAGATTCTAGCAATACCTGCCTTGGAATGTCTTGAGATAAGCCCTGCCAACTGGTCAGCAAACCTCAATTCTAGTTCTAATTTGTTGTTGTACCCTGGGTAAGTTACCACCTCTGGAAGTTTATCATAAAGGAGTTGATTACAGGACCTTTCTGAATGTAACATTCTGTGTGCTCACACTCTCTGTTCTGCTAGCTCCTCTGCTGTTCAGTTAGAGATGTATGGCATATGTTATGTTAATGGGCTTAGAAAATTACAAAGATCCAAATGTGTCTGTGTGTCTGTATGTGATTGCTTGTAGTGAACTGAAAGACCTTCTAATTCCTTTGCAATTCTCACAATCCTAGTACATTTCCATTTATTCAATGAAAGAATGATGCAAAAATACAAATAGCAATTACAATAAAATAATACTCATTCCAGTTTCTAATATAATTTTGCTTTTCATAATGTGTGTGTGATAATCTCAATGTCTGCATCTACAAAAGGAACACCTTGAAGATAGCAGAATAGTTGTTCTTCTTCAAACATTAAAACATTTTAGGTGGTGTCTAAGAGAAATTTGTTTGTTTTCTTTTAAAAAGGCAACAATAATTTCTCCCACCCCACCCACTTTTTCTATCATATAATTTTGACACTGGAAGAAGAAAGGTTGACATTCCATTCCCTTGAATGTGGGCAGGCTTGTGGTGATGGCAGAAATGAAGTCAAATTTAGGTGATAAAAGATAGAATGTGTTCTGCCTGGTTCGCTTACAACACTTGCTTTAGAACCCAGTCACCTGACTAGCTAAGGTCGCTGGCCAGATGGAGAGGAAACAGTGATCCTATCCTCTTCCCTTCATCATGATTCACAAAAGGCTCTTTGTGGAAGCCCAGAACAGCCATTTCCCTCTCCTTTCTGAATGGTTTTCAGAGATTTGCAGGCTCATTTGCTTCAGAATTTCTCTGCATGTTGTGCTTTCACAGTCTGAAAAAGTGAGTGGGAAATCTCTTAGGATCAGAAGGCCATTTGTGTGTGATGGTAGCACAACATTATAAATGCAATTAAAAGCACTGAAATATATATCTGCATATGATTAAAAAGGGAAAGGTTAGATTGTATATATGGTGACAGAATAAAAATTTTTCTAAACTTCATGGAACTGCACTACACAAACAGTGAACCCTAAGTTAATGCATGGATCTTATTTAAAGGTATAATTATAAAAATTTGCTATCATCAGTTGTAACAAATATTCCATACCAATGCAAGGCTTTGGTGTTGGGGTGGTATATGGGAATTCTATATTTTATGCATGACTATTCTCTAAACCTTATTTCTATAATAAGGTAGGAAAATGAAATAAAAAAGAAAGCCATATCAAAAGTCAAAATCCAAATAGATTTGCACCCAAATATAAGACTGAAAACAAAAATTAAAATCCAAATATAGGACAAGAAGGAAAAGAAGAAATCAAAGGCTGACAAAGCTGATTTGGAATGAACATGTTTATCTAAGTGTACTTAGATAATTTACTGACTTGCATAAACCAAAATTGTTTTTCTAAAATGAAACATTTCTTGCAGAAATTTGAGGTTAATACAGCTGATTTTTCCCCCCATAAAGGTCAGTCCTCCCAGCTTCCAATTATACTGACAAAAAAAATCTCTTAAAGAGAAAGTGTTTGAGATAAATTTTATGTCATCTGAGATCAGAAAAGCATATTAGTTATCCATTTGAAGAAAGGTAAATTAAACTGGCTTCAGATTTTAAATATATCATGACATTTTATTTTATACATCTCTACACTCTATTGACCTCTGTCAATAAGCAAAAGTGAAAATATCATAAATTCTCCAAATCAACATCCTTTGCTAATCATGTAGCAAGGGAACTAGTTCAATTCTAGGTCTTTTTAATCTGTTGGACCACTAAGTTTCCTTAATAGATTTCATTGGTGAAATTGTAACAGAATAGAAGTGACATTGTGGAAAATGGTGAAGTAGGTAGTCCCAAGGGTCTATCCCGCCATAGAAACACTGAAATAATGAAAAAAAAATGTGAAAATCAACATTGAAAGACCTCTGGAAAATAATCAAAGATTTATATGAAACAAGTGAATGCTAAATCAAGAAAAAGACAACTTAAAACTTGTAGGAAAGGGAGGGTGGGGCAAGATGGTGGTGGAGTAAGGAGCTCCAAGAGTCAGCTTGTCCTACAGGGCAGTAATCACTCAGAGCTAGTTAAAACACAGGAGACCATAAGAGCATCCTGTAACATCCTTGAAAGAGTGGAGGGAGGAGACTGCCTATCAGCAGTGAAGACTCATGAGTAGACTCTCCTTGCCGTAGACACTGGTGTCCATTCTTTGTTTGCTGTACAAGCCATTTGGGGAGCTATTCCATGGCTGAGGTTGAAAGCTCCATTTTTCAAAAATGGGGCAGGAAGAAATAGTCAGGCACCAAGTTCAGCTACTGATTAGTAAATTAGGCTGGCTAAAGTATAATCCTAAGAATAGCTAAAGTTTGAACATGTCCAAGTAAGAAAGAGGCCAGTAGCTGCCATTTTAACTCAGTCCCCACATGAGGGGAAGCAGAGTTGATTGAAAATCACAGAGATGGTAGGGACTGGCTTCTTTCCACCCATATCAGATTGCAGGTCTAGCCTAGGCTCCAGTCCCACCTCCAGCAGAAAGAAAGCTGGAGGACCCTGCACCAGCCCCTTCAGACAACTGCAGGTGCTTTTGGTCAGCACAGACTGGATAATTGGACACCTGGGGCTCCATCTTCATCTCCAATAGACTAGGAGGGAATTAGAGGGGACCTAGATCCCATGGGGCAGAGGCAGAGTGGGCATCACCATCCCCAAACCTTAAGATTGGGGAATGAACAATGGAGTAAAGTAGACTTCTACTGTCAATTTATTGTTATTCTAGCAATGGAAGAACTTTTTTCATTGATGTGGAAGCAGTGGCCACCTGAGGGGATGGAGAAGGAAAAATAGGTGTAATATGAGGGCATTTTTGGGACATCGGAATTGTCCTGCATGATGTTGCAATGACAGATAAAGACCACTGTGTATTTTTTGGTCATAACTTACAAAATTGTGTGGGACAGAGTGTAAACTATAATGCAAGCTATAATCCATGGTCAGTGGTAATGTTTCAATATGTATTCATCAATTGTAACAAATGTACCACACTAATGAAGGATATTGTTTATATGGGAAAGTGAGGGAGGTTTAGGGAGTGGGGCATATGGGAATTCCCTATATTTCTTATATACCATTTATGTAATCTAAAGTACCTTTTAGAAAAGAATAGGAGAGGAGTTGTGTTTTCTCAGCCTCTCTAGGCAACTGCAGGTGCTTTTGGCACACACAGACTGAATAGTTGGATACCTGTGTCTCCTTCCCTGCTCTGCAATAGGATAGGAGGGCGATGGTACTTCCTCAGACTCTCAAAGCAACTGCAGGCACTTTTGACCTGCACAGACTGGACTCTTGGGTGCTTGTGGCTCCACCTCCACCCCTTAAAGAGCAGAAGGGACACGATTGTCTCAGACTTTCAGGACAACTGCAGGTGCTTTCACACCACACAGATTAGATTGTTTGGCACTCCGGAGGAGCCAACCCCACCCCTGGCAGGGGAGGAGGGAAGCTGGCATCCAGTCTATTTGGGCAAATGTGGTCAATTTTTACAAACATGGCTTATTTTGCTGCCCACACCTGCAACTCCATTCCTACTTCATGCAGGGGAGGAAGGGATGTGATGTCCCTCCAGGCAATTACAGATAGTCTTGGCCTGCACAGTTTGAATTCTAACATATGACTGTGGTCCCATCCCTACCCCTGGCAGGAGAAAGGTGGGAGAAACTTCATGAGTTCCTATGGCAATGCAGGCAGCATCAGCCTCCACAGGATGCAATATCAACTACATCCTCACTCCTACTACAAAACTGGTAAAGGAGAAAGGGCAAGAAAGCGCTAAACTAAAGAGAGAAACTACACTCAGAATAGATACATCTAGTAAGCCAGATGCCAAGACACCAACAAAAAATTATAATCCATACTAAGAAACAGGAAGATGTGGCCCAGTCAAAGGAAGAAGATAAGCCTACAGATAACATAAAGGAGTTGAGACAACTAATCACGATGTTCAAACAAATCTCCTTAATAAAGTCAATGATATGGCTAAAGAGATTAAAAATATTAAGAAGACCCTGGGTGAGCATAAAGAAGAATTTGAAAGCATACATAGGAAAACAGCAGATCTTATAGGAATGAAAGGTACAATAAATGAAATTAAAAATACACTGGAAGCATATAATAGCAGATTTGAGGATTCAGAAGAAAGGATCATTGAGTTTGAAGACATGGCCTCTAAAAGTGAACAAACAAAAGAATAGATAATGAAAAAATGGAAAATATTGAACAGGGTCTCAGGGAACTAAACGATGGCATAATATGTGCAAACATACATGTCATGGGTGTCCCAGAAGGAGAAGAGAAGGGAAAAGGGGAAGAAGGAATATTTGAAGGAACAATGGTTAAAAGTTTCTCAACCATGTTAAAGGACACAGATATCTGTATCCAAGAAACACAACATACTCTCAACCAAAAAAAAAAAATCTGAATAGACCAACTCTGAGACACTTACTAATCAGAATGTCAAATGCCAAAGGCAAAGGAAATTCTGAGAGCAAGAGGAAAGCAATGCATAACATATAAGGGATACCCAAAAGATTAAGTGTCAATTTCTCATTGGAAACCATGGAAGCAAGAAGGCAGTGGTGTGGTATATTTAAGACACTGCAAGAGAAAAACTGCCAGCCAAGAATGTTATGGCTGGTAAGATTGCCTTTCAAAATGAGATGAGTTTAGAATATTCACACATAAACAGAAATGAAAAAGTTTGTAAAAAAAAGACCAGTTCTGCAGGAAACACTAAAGGGAATGCTACAGGCTGAAAAGAAAAGACAGGAGAGAGAGGCTTGGAAAAGTGTCTAGAAATAAAAAGTATATCTGTAAAAGTAACTAAAAGTGTAAAAAGAGTGGCAAAAATAAAATATGAGAAGCAAAACCCAAAAGTCAAAGTGGGTGAAGTAAGAATTGCCTTTACAGTAATAACATTGAATATTAAATGGTTTAAACTCCCCAGTCAAAAGATACAGATTGGTGGAATGGATAGGAAAATATGAGCCACTTACATGCTGTCTAAAAGAGACTCAGCTTAGACCCAAGGTTACCAATAGATTGAAAATGAAAGGCTGTGAAAGATATTCCATGCATGTAGTAACCAAAAAAAGCTGGAGTTGCCATATTTATATTGGCTAAAACAAGCTTTAAAAACAAAATTCTTCTTAGATACAAGGAAGGACATTATATATTAATAATAAGGCAATTCACCAGAAAGAAATAACAATCATAAATGTATATGCACCTAATCAGGAGAGCCCAATTTACATGAGACAAACACTGGCAAAACTGAAGGGAGATACAGATGTCCCTACAATAATAGCTGGTGAATTCAACACACCAGTCTTATCATTGGAGAGAACATCTGGGCAGAGGATCAATAAAGCAGTAGAGAGCTTGAATAATATGATAAATGAGCTAACCCTAATGAACATATACAGAACATTGTACCCCAAAACAGCATGATATACATTCTTTTCAAGTGCCCGTGGATCTTTCTCCAGGAGAGACAATATGTTGGGTCATGAAGCAGATCTTAATAAATTCAAGAAGATCAATATTATACAAAGCACACTCTCTAATCATAATATAATAAAGTTGGAAATCAACAACAACTGGAAAAATCCATGAATATATGAGATTAAATAACACATTCTTGAATAATCAGTGGTTTAAAGAACAAATTGCATGAGAAATCAATAAATATTAATAGCGCAAGACAAAGGAAAACAAGAATATAACATATCAGAACTTATAGGATGGAGCAAAAGCAGTACTGAGAAGGAAATTTATATCCCTCAATGCATACATTCAAAAAGATGAAAGAGCTAAAATCAATCACCTAATTACACATTGGAAGAACTAGTAAAATAGCAGCAAATGATTCCCAAAGCCCAGAGAAGGAATTAAATCAGAGTAGAAATAAATGAAATTGAGAACAAAAACAATAGAGAGAATTAACAAACCCAAAGTTGTTTCTTCAAGATGATTGTACAAAAATCCACAAGCACTTAGCTAGACTGACAGAGAGAAAAAAAGGAGAAGATGCAAATAATGAAATAAAAAATGAAAATGGGGACATTACTGTTGAGCCCAGAGAAAAAGAATACTATAAACAACTGTACACCAACAAACTAGACAATGTAGGTGAAATGGAAAAAATTCCTAGGAATACACAAACAACCTACACTGACCCTAGAAGAAATAGAAATCCTCAACAACCAATCACAAGAAATTGAAATTTTCATTAAACAACTCCCCTAAATGAAAAGCCCTGGAACAGATGGTTTCATAGTTGAATTCTATCAAGGAATCAAAGAAGATTTAACACCAATCTTACTCAAACTCTTCCAGAAATTGAACAAGAAGAAACACTAACAAACTCATTCTATGAAGCCAATATCACCCTAATACCAAACCAGATAAGGATATTATGAAAAAGCTAAATTCCAGAGCCATTTCACTAATGAATACAGATGCAAAAAATCCTCAACAAAATAATTGCTAATCAAATCCAACAGCACATTAAAAGAATTATTCATCATGATCAAGTGGGTTTTATCCCAGGCATGCAATGATGGTTCATCGTAAAAAAATCAATCAATGTAAAACACCACATTAATATTAATAAATGAAAGAAAATTCACATGATCCTATTGATTGATGCAGAAAAGGCATTTGACAAAATACAACATCTTTTCTTGATAAAAATACTACAAAAGATAGGAATTTAAGGAAACTTTCTCAACATGATAAAGGCTATATATGAAAAATGCACAGCTACCATTGTACTTAATGGTGAAAGACTGAAAGCTTTCCCACTGAGATCAGGGACAAGACAAGGATGCCCACTGTCACCACTGTTGTTCAATATAGTGGTAGAAGTTCTTGCTAGCACGATCAGGCAAGAAAAAGAAATAAAATGCATCCAAATTGGAAAGGAAGAAATAAAACTTTCACTATTGGCAGATGATATGATCCTATATATAGAAAGTCCTGAAAAATCTACAATAAAGCTGCTAGAGCTAATAAATGACTTTAGTAGAGTGACAGGACAGAAGATCAATATGCAAAAATCAGTGATGTTTCTATACAATTGTAATGCACAATTTGAGGAGTAAGTCAGGAAAATTTCCATTTACAATAGCAACTGAAAGAATCAAATATTTAGGAATAAACTAAACCAAGGATATAAAGCACTTGTATTCAGAAAAGTAAAATGCACTGCCAAAAGAAATTTTAAAAAGATCTAAATAATTGGAAGAACATTCTATGCTCATGGACTGGAAGACTAAATATTACTAAGATATCAATTCTATCCAAATTTATACAGATTCAATGCAATCCCAATAAAAGTTCCACCAGCAGTTTTAAGCTAATGGAAAACACAATTGTCATTTATTTGGAAGAGTAAGGGGTTCCAATTAGCCAGAAACATCTTGAAAAGGAAGAGTGAAGTTGAAGGACTCTCACTTCTGGACTTTAAATCATATTACCAAGCTACACTGGTGAAAACAGCATGGTAGTAGCATAAAGATAGTCTTAAAAGTACCCTGAAAAAGAATCTGACTTTTAACATCTTTGAGGCCCAGAGAGCATAACTAAAACATCATACCACTGAATTAAAAGATGTCATTTCTATACTCACACTATCACAATCCTGTAGGTGTCAGGAAGTGTCCAACTGGAGTAGGATGAGCACTGGAAAGCAAAAGATAAAGGATAAGAGAAGAAGCCGATCATGACCCCTTTACAATCACATGGCCACTTTAAAGCAGGTTTTCACTGGGGAAAGAGAGGTTTTAATGTTAACTAATATTCAGAGTTTTGATTAATATCTTGTACTGGACTTTCTGATTTCTGAAATGTGACTGAACTAAAGTGGTTGTAGATATTCTATTGCCGAGAAGTGAATAGGAAAGGCATTGGCCTGAGGAGTTTTCATTCAAGGGCAGAGGAGGATAAACCCAACTCAATACATTTTAAAGGATTGATGAAATACAAAAATAAAGTTGTGTTTTGATAATGTAAGGAGTTGTGGTTACTAGTGCTTACAGGTGTAACATACTAGTTATACACACTGAAGCTGAAGAAATTTGCCTTGATTCTAAGCAGCCTAGGCAGATAGAAATGAGCCAGATCTATGATTAGTTGTCTCAACTCCTTTATGTTACCTGCAGGCTTACCTTCTTCCTTTGACTGGGCCACATCTTCCTGTTTCTTAGTATGGATTGTAATTTTTTGTTGGTGTCTTGGCATCTGGCTTGCTAGGTGTATCTATTCTGAGTGAAGTTTCTCTCTTTAGTTTAGAGCTTTCTTGCCCTTTCTCCTTTACTGGTTTTGTAGCAGGAGTGAGGATATAGTTGATATTGTAAGCTGTGGAGGCTGATGATGCCTGTACTGCCATATTGCTAAGAAGCAATTCTATAGACCTTGTTTATATACAACTGTGTAATTATAGGCTGGAGATTACTTTTAATAATGAAATGGTAATCCAAAATAATTAGTGAGTGAATGATTAACTTAATCCTAGTTCTTACAATTTACTTGCAGTATGACCTTTGTGAATTTCCTAACTTCTCTACGCTTTAATTGGCTTGTCCAAAATTAGCTGTTCTACATTCCTACAAGTTGCTGTAGTTGCCCAGAGAGACTGATGAAGCTTCACATCTCTTTCTCCCCTACCTGGGGCAGAGATGAAGCTGCTGCAGGTGTGGGCAGCAATCTATGCAGTGCAGGAGGTCCTAAGATGACTGCTGTTGCCCTGGTAACTTCCAATTTTCAGTCTATGCCAGCCAAAGTTCCCTGCAGTTACCTGTATAGGCTGGTGCAGGGCTCCTCAGTCTTCTTCCTGCCAGAGGCAGGGCTGAAGCCCAGGCGGTGTGCAGACTGATATGCGTGAAAGAAACTGCCAACCCAGCTTCCCCTCAGGCTGGTAGCTACTGGCCTCTTTCTGACTTGGGCTGGTTCTCACTCCAGCTTTTCCCAAGGTTATCTCTTAGCCAGCCAAGTCTCCCTATCAGTAGCTGAAATTGGTAGCCAACTGTCTCCTCTTCCCCTGTTTCTGGGAAATGGAGATTCCAATTCCCATCACAGAATGGCTCCTGAGGTGGCTTGTGCTGCCAGAGTAGGACAATCACCATTCTCTGCAGCTTGGCGGGTAATTTCCCAGAGAGGCTGGGACAGGTCCCCGCAGCTTCCTCCCTGCTGGAGGTGGGGCTGGGGCCTAGGCTAGACCTGCAATATGATGTGGATGGGAAGAAGCCAGTCCCCCAGCACTGGGATTTTCAGTCCGCCCCACTTCCCCTCGAGCCAGGTATGGATTTAAGATGGCAGCTCCCAGCCTCTTTCTGACCTGGACAGAATCAAACCTTAGCAGTTCTCAGGATCATACGGTAGCCTACTGAATTTCCTCATTAGTAGCTGAAATTAGTGCGCAACCGTCTCTTTCTCCCCCATTTTGGGGAAGTGGAGCTTTCAATTCCAGCCATGGAATAGTTCCCGAGGCGGCTTGTGCCTCTAGTGGAGGATGAGCACCGGCCTCAGTGGTGTGGAGTGCTCTACTTATGATCCTCTCTGAAGAAGGGCAGTCTCCTCCTTCTGCACCCCCAAGGACATTGCAAGATGCTCTTCTGGCCTCCTGGAGCCCCCAAACAGGTGCTTCAGCTAGCTCCAGAGAGCTCTGGGTGTTTGCTAACTGCCCTGCAGCAGGAGCTGACTCAAGGAACTCCGTACTCCGCTGCCATCTTGCTGGTTCTCTCAAGAAGATATTTTTTAAGAATAAAATCGAATAATTCAGTATTCAGATTGTATGTGGGATAAACATAATGATATTACAGGTACAAAATTTCCTTCTGTGACTTATTGAATAAGTAATATTTCAGATTTTTCTTTCACATATGATTTCCTCTTAGAAACTGACCAATTTGCAAGTTCAGTATCCCTACTGTGCCTCAACAAACTCAATTATATTTTTTATCTGACTCCTTTTAGTTTTCTTTTTAATAAAAGAGCCTTATTAAGATTGGAAATTTGCCTATTAGTTCTCCAGAATTTTGACAGTTCTGGATTTCCTATCTCTCTTTTCGGTGAATAAGAATCACTTTGAACTTAATAAGCTATAAAATATTTCTCTCTCCCAATTTCTTCCCCTGTAGCTTCCATGTTAAAGCATAAAACAAGATTATGAGACGTATTTGTGTGTGTGTGTATGTGTGTGTGTGTGTGTGTGTGTGTGGCTTAGGTCATCTCTCTCCAAAATCTGTGGTACTTATTACTATTCCCTATGTAGTACAGATTTTGGGGGAGTAGCTGTGTTATTTGCTAATTGGTCTGTATTTTTAATTAGCTTGGGGCGGTGGTATTTTAGCATATTTATATTGCCTGCTGCTACTAGAATAATTGTTTGTTTGGTACTCTCAGAAGTGATCTATCACTGGACCTCTATTTATTTCAGGGGCATCTTGGAAGATATTAAGGGACCAGCCTCCTGCCTACCCCTAGCACATTTCCCCAAATTAGTTTCTTTTCAAATATTTCCAATGTTATTTGTGAATAACACAGTTATTAAGACAGTAATAAAATTTTTAAAAATCCGAGAGGAAACAAAATCATGATGAGACAGGAAGAAAGGACTGTCAAGATGAGGCTCCTTTCTATGAGCGGGACTTGTTCTGCTCCCTACCTGGTTCAAGCCCAGACGCGCTGCCGTGACCAAAGAACTGGCTCTGCTATGTGAACCGATGACGGTTATGTGTCATGTCCTGACCCTCTGAAAACCAATGTGAGAAAAGAAAACATAGCAACTATAAATCTGCTTTCTGCATCTGGAAAATAGGGCTCATGATAGTGCCTATATCACAGGATTTTTTTGAAAATAAATTGTGATAATGTGTGTATTGTACAATGCCCTGTGTATGCTTTGCATGACTCAGAGTACGAGTTCAATTGGCTATGGCTACAATATTTTCAGAGAAATAAAATCTACTCAGTCTCTTTCTGGCATGGGCCATAGAAACACCATTCCTTGGGGTTCTCAGAAAATTAAGTGTAACAATGGAGCTGTAGCAGAAAATGTTTGTATGAGTAAGCTTCCTACACATATGCACACACACACATAGAGATAAATACCTATGCTCATATTTCTGTAGGCCAATTAAAATATAAAATTGAGATATATTCTGAAACAGTCCTATAAAAATTAGGACTAAAATATCCTTTTAAACAACAAATTATTGTTGAATAGAATTAATAATGAATTAACTCATTTAGGTAAGAGAGATACCTGTGCAAGGTTTTATGGAAATATAATAAAACTCACCCCTCCAGGGGTATTTCAATGTGTTTAAATGGAGTTAAGCTTGCAAAGCACTTCAATGTTCAGCATGTGTTTCAAATTCTGCTCCTGAAGATTTCGCCATCTCCCAGCCTCACCAGAACAGTAACCATGATCCAGGTACTTTCCTTAAGCTACTTGTGGTCTAACTCAGAACTTTCATAAAAGGGAGAAATAAGAATGGATTGAGATGAATAAAAAATTGATAGAGAACAGGTGGAAACTTAGTTGGGTCTTGAACCCAAGTAGAAATTAGATAATGGCACTGTATAGAGAAGGACGAGAGTATTACAATATGTAGTAAGATAGAGACTGCCTAGACTCCTGGTTTTTATTCAAGTTCTGCCATTCAGTTTTTAAGGAACCTCAAGCAAGATGTTTAAATCCTTAGAGCATGGGTTAAGTGAAATAAAACAGGTAAAGTCCAGGCTCTTCTCTTCTGTAGGTGCTCAGCTCTCTAAACCTTGGCCTTAGTCCCTTCTCCCTCCAGTTAGATTTTATTCTTCATTTGACATGATTCTCAAGACCATCCCTGCCTTTGCTAACACTTTTTTCTTCCCAAATCCCAGCTGCAAATAACCTTTTCTCCTTCCTCTTTGCCTTTCTCACAAAGATGAATCCAAGTAAGGCCACCTCCAATTAATCTAGATTAGATAATTCAGCTCTCTTCCTTAAAATTCTATTACATTCTTTACTTTATGGCTTAAGAGGAATTAGCCTCTAACATTTTCCCCTTATATTTTGAGAGGGGATGCATTGTAGTACTTAGAATTGACAACAGAAGTGGAGTTCAAATCCCCGCTCCATTTCCTGCAAGTTGTGTAAACAAGTGTAAATCACATGACTTCTCTGCACTTCACCTTTTTCATCGCTAAATTGGGCTAAAATTAATATCTATCACACAGTATTGTTGTTAAAATAAAAGGTTTCTAGCACACAGAAAAATTACATTAGTAATTAGTTTTAATCCACCCCAGAAACTAGTATAGGAGATTCAGGTTTTCAGTAAATATTGATTAATGGGTTGATTGACTCAGATTCTTTATTTTATTGTATCATATACATTAAAATTTTTTAAAATATGATATATATCACCTCCTCTGTAGTTCATCTCTATATTGGAATTAATACAATGGAAGGGAAACTATTTTTGATAGCAATAAATTGTTTAAAAGGAAAAGAAAAATAATATGAAGGCTTGCTTCTCTAACAATATAAAATAAAAATAAATAGGTACTATATATCTTAACTGGAATTCATCCATGGCTCTCTCTAGCTATGCTGATACATTTATACAATTAGGATTGAAATCATCTTAGCTCTAAATTTTCTCATGGTTGAGAAGCATGGATTATGTTTATCTTTTGCAGGGAAGGATGGTATTAAAGAGACTTGGTGTATTCCTGGAAAGAATTTGTAGTCCAATGAGGGAAAGGTGATACTATAAAAGATAAATTGTGTGTAATAAGATACTGAAGATCTGGGGGACTCAGAGAAGAAAAAGATCAAAAGCAATTGAATACCAGTATCAGGAGAAACTGTGAAGGAGGTAGAGTTAGAGAGATGGATCATGAAGATATGTTGGGTTTCATCTATGAAAAATGAAAGGAAGATGCTAATGAGTTTTGTCTGGATTCATTAGTATAGTGGATCTAGCAAACAAACCACTTCCTTAGGAGATACTTGACTAGGTTTAATTAGGAAGAGTATGATTAAGGGAATAGACTAAGAGTCTTAATTACAATGCCCTTGGTATTTAATAGTACTCACAAATAAATGGTTGTCCAAACATATCTTGTAACCCATGCAATGAAGATTTGATATGCAAATTTGGTAAGTGCTTATTTGCATTGCCTTATCATATATTAAAATGTCACCTAAATCCGTAATATGAAAGAGAAGTACCTATTTCTATAGGAATATATTATGAAATAGTGAAGTGTCATTGTCATTAAAACAGGCTAGATGTTGAGAAAATGGCCCTTTAATCCATTCATTCTATCCATATGTTATGCTATTGGCTTATGATCAAAAACTGTATTTTATCTCCTCATATATACATATATGTATACATTGATAAAATACACACATATATAATGTTTTAGAGTGGGAGGGAAGCTCTAACATTGGTTACATGGTGTATACAGCAGAGGCAGAAGCTAACAAACAAATTGACTAGCACTGATGGCAATGAATCTGACCACTAGGAAGGAGTTCTCTAGACTTCTAAACTATAATGGAACAAGTTTACCAGTCACTACCATTCATATCATACTTTCAATTGTCTTGTCACCTACTGATAACCATTTCTATATTTTTTGTTTATTATTTTCACAACAAAATTAATATCTCTGAAGGCCCAAAGTCTAGAACAGGAATTTGGGCTGTGTATTAGTCAGCAAAAAGAGTGCTGATGCAAAGTACCAGAATTCTGCTACTTTTTAAAAAGACTATTTATTTGGGGTAGAAAATTACAGTCATAATGTCCTAAAGAGTCCAACTCAAGGTACCACAAGAGGTACTTTCTTACCCAAAGTCTGTTGCTACATGTTGATACAAGATGACAGATGATATCTGCTAGGGTTCAGCCTTCCTCCTTCTTCTTAAGGCTCTGTGATCCCAGCTTCTTCCCATCTCAGCTATGGGGTGGCATAAGGCTAATCTCTCTTCCTGGGGTTCTTTCCTTTCTGGGCTCAGCGGCTCTGTTCTCTCCTCAAGGTCAGCTGTGAACTATTAGGCAAATGGCTTGGCTTTCTCCCTGGGGCTCCAGCATCAAAAACTCAATTCTCTCCGTGTTTACTTCCAGGTGAGCATTTGTTTTATCCCCAAAGGGGATGGGATTTGATGATGAATCACACTCCAATTATGTGGTTGGTTGGATCAGAGCCCTAATCTTAACATAATTTATTCAGACATCTCAGCTGAACCTAACACAATCAAAGGATTATTACATCAGAGGAACCGACCAGTTTACAAACATAATCTCTATTTATTTTTGGAATTCATAAATAATATGAAACTGCCACAGGCTGGAATGGATCAACTGATTGTACTTTAAAATGGGCCATTCCTTTGGCAATAGATGTCTCAGGTGAATACAGTGACTGGCACATAATAACAGATACATAAAGGAAAATGTATAATAATCAGTACTCTTTAGTGAAGATTACCCATCATGGTGGGTACAAAAAAGCATTTTCTTAATCTAAATCCATCCTCGTGGGTGTGAAACTTTGTAAACAGAACCTTTCGATGAGGTTGCTTCTGTGAAGGTGTGATCCAGCTGAATCAGTATGGTCTTAATCCTAGTAATGGAGTCCTTTGTAAGCAGAATAAAATTAAGACACACAGAGAGAAAGCTATAGGAAGCAGCAGGAAGTCACTGGAACCCAGAGAAGCCAAAAGAAGTTGACATGTGCATTGTCATGTGACAGGAAAGCCAAGGACCAAGGGTCACAGGCAGCCAGCCCCAGAATGCCAGTCACTTGGGAGAAAACATTACCTTCTTAATGCCTTCATTTTGGACTTCTTTTTTTTTTTTTAATTGATTTTGTAAAAATATTACATTTTTTTTATTTAAAATATTAAAATTTTTTAAATTGATTTTGTAAAAATATTACATTAAAAAACAATATGAGGTCCCATTCAACCCCACCACCCCCACCCCACCACTCCCCCTCCACCAACACTCACTCCCATCATCATGATACATCCATTGCATTTGGTAAGTACATCTCTGGGAATCTCTGCACCTCATGGTCAATGGTCCACATCATGGCCCATACTCTCCCACATTCCATCCAGTGGGCCCTGGGAGGATTTACAATGTCCGGTGATTGCCCCTGCAGCACCATCCAGGGCAACTCTAAGTCCCAAAGGCGCCTCCACATCTCATCTCTTCCTGCCATTCTCCATACCCATATCAGCCACCATGTCCACTTTTCCCACTCCACTTCAATGCCACCTTTTCTCTGTGGACCTTGGATTGGTTATGTCCGTGGCATCTCTATGTCAAGAGGAGGCTCAGATTCCACGTGGATGCTGGATGCAATCCTCCTGCTTTCAGTTGTAGGCACTCTAGGCTCCATGGTGTGGTGGTTGTCCTTCTTCAACTCCATCTTAGCTGAGTGAGGTGAGTCCAGTAAATCAGATTGTAGGAGCTGAAGTCTGTTGAGGCTCAGGGCCTGGCTATCATATTGTCAGTCCAGAGATTCAAATCCCCTAAATATATCTTAAGCCCCAACACCAACTACAATTCCAGTAAAGTAGCGTGAAAGTCTTATGAAAAGAGATTCCATCTGATTCCAGTTTCATCACGCAGAAACACCAGCTCCAAAGAAGGGCCATCTGACATGGCAGTGAACCCCATCTGCCATGACCATAGAGCCCGTGGGTCTCTTTAGCCCTCAAAGGAACCAATACCTGGGGTTGTATCTACTTTATCTGTCTCTTAGATTCTGCTCAGTTGTGCATAAGGGTAATCCTTCTGACAGCCTCCAGACTCTTTTTTAGAGACTCATAGCCATATAAACATTTCTCCTTTCCATTTCCCCCTTACTTTAGGTCAAACAGCATTTTAAAGTCATGTTATTATATGTAGACAGGGATATTCTGCTAGATCCGCATTGAACCTTCAATTCAAGGTTATGAGCCATAAATTCCCATTGTTTAAGCCAACTCATCACACGGTATTTGTTTTAGCACCTAGGAAACTAAAACACCCTGCCAGGACCATGCAGTCCAGGTGCCATCCCTAGTTTGATCATTTTGAGTATGTTTACCCCTGCAGTTCACTTACTGTGGGAGGGAGGGAAACCTGGTCTCCGAAACTGCTGGCACCTAGGAGTGACCTGGAAGAGCTTTCACTAGTGCAAGCCACAATTCATTCTCCAGTCCCAAACTATACCAAGTAACTGTACAATGTAGGTAAAATCAAATATCTTTGATACACTAATACAGTTTCAATACAAACCTTGAAGCTTCATCTATCAAGTAGATCATCCCCTTCCTGTATAAAAATCTAAAAATTTTAGCAGCTGCTATCCTCAACCAAGATTTTTGGAACTTATGAAGCAGCCAGAATGGAAATATTCACACTAATCAACAGATTATAGGATTCAACAAGACTCCAGGAAATGTATAAAAAGCTTAACAAAGATTTGCTTTGTTAATTTCTTTTTAAAGGCAATTTCTCATCTATTCACACTAGTCCAATTTAGCCTGCCAACATAATAGTTTAAATGCAATTATAATTGTTCATTCTTCATTACCTGAATACTAGTATAGTTTGTTTATAATCAACTTACATCAAGTTCGTTGTTCTCCCTCCCTTTCAAGTATGGGGATAGGGGTGATGGGAAGAAAATTGGCCAATAAAGCTAAATTGTAGGGCTTAGTTCATTGCTGTATACAGGGAAACATAAAGGGCATTAAACCTAAATGCACATTAGAGTAGCTGAAATCCAACCTAAATTGGCACATTTTCTTTTCAATTACATTTGATTATTCAAGTGATGCTATTGCCATGATCATAACTGTTATAATTTGCCAGTGTGAATAGATAGCTTCCCTTGAATGACCTGTGATTGGAAATATAGAATGAAGATGATGATTTTCCCTGAGCATCCTTTTGGAGAACAATTGATCAGGCAGCCTTCCATTTAAGAAGCTCAAAGCAGTGAGTTAGGCAGGGCCTGCACATTTACTACTGGGGGGTATATGTAGACCTAACATTGAACTCGAACCCGAGCCCTCCCACCTAATTCTTGCATGATTTGGGCAAGTCACTTCACTTCTATGTAATTTGTATCATATGAACTTCTTTTAGATTCTATGACTTCACCTAAACTGTCTCCTCTTCTGAAAACACCCTCCCTCCGTTTTACCCAACATCTATTTAAACTCTCTCATTCTTTTTAAATTTCAACTCAAACATCATCTTTAATGTATATCCTTCCTGATCCTTTCAGATAGATTTAGTTGTACAAAGCATTCAAAGTGTAAAATTCTAGATTGAAATATTTAGTTTTTGTTAGTCCTCAGTGCATTATGCTATTCTCTTATCTTTTGACCCTCAGTTTCAGATGAAAAGATGCTAGAATTCTTATTTGTATTTTCCTGCATTTAACTTTTTTTCTCTCATTTTCTGTTATTAATATTTTCACTTAAACTTCAGATTTTAGCAGTTGACTATGAGGTACCTGGTTTGGTTTGTTTGTAGTTAACCTGCTTGGGTTCTACTGAACTTCCTGGATCTGAGAGTTGCTGTTCTTAATGAAATCTGGGTGGGGGGTGGAGGTGGCAGGGAAGAATGCAACCATTACATTAACACTTTATTTTTTGCCCCATTGCCTTTCCCCCAACCATCTTGGATTCAAAATTCATAAACGTAAAAATGTTTGAATGTTTGATACTGCCCCATAGGCCACTGATGCTCTGTTCATTTTATTGATTTTCTCCCTATCTTTCTTTTTCTGTTTTCCATTGTCTTGTCTTCATGTTTATTAATGATTTTTCATCGATTGTGTCAAATGGTCTGTTAATTCTATCCAAGAAATAGTTGATTTCAAATATTGTATACTTTAGGCCTAATTAAACTTTGTTCCTTTTAAATGTTTCTATCTCTCTGGAAACTCTTAACCTCTTCATCTATACATCTGTTATTTCTAATATATTTTTAATTTGTCTATCATGGTTATTTTAAGGTCACTATCTGCTAATTTTAGCAACTGGGTAATTTCTGAGTCTTTTACTATAGAATAATATTTTTCTTGGCTATGGGTGATATTTTCTGTTTTCTTTCACATTTAGTACTTCTGTAGTCAAGATATTGTGGGTGATATGTCAGAGAAACTGATTTCTGCAATTTTCTGAAGACCCACAAATTTGTTTTCCTCTCAGCTACTTAATTCACTGTGCAATGGGTTGGTTTTGTAGGTCATATAATACAAATTACATTGAAATGAAGTAACTTAACCAAAGGTTGGCCAAATCTGGACCATCACCTATTTTTTTAAAATAAAGTTTTATTAGAACACAGTCATGCCCATTTGTTTACATGTTCTCTTTGACTGCTTTGGGGCAAGAACAGCAGAGGTGACTGGTTGTGACAGAGACTCTATGGGCCACAAAGCCTAGCATACATACTATCTGGACCTTTACAGAAAAAGTATACCTATCTCTGTTCAAGGCTATAAGTCTGATGTGTATTTTGGGGAAAAAAAATATTGCCAGGTGATTCTAGTTCATTTTGTTGGGTGAGAAACACTCCCTTAACATATCTATAAGGTCCCTTATATTTCTGAGATCCTTTAATTCTAGATATCTGTGGGAATTTGGAGTAAAACTGTGAAAAAAGAGCACACAATTTTAATCATAGAGTAATGGCACAAAATTCCCACTGTCCTCTCTTGTTGACTAAAACTGATACTGTTACTGTATTATAAATATGAAAAATAGAAGTCATTTGGTAGGCCAGGGATACAAGAAAATTAATCTGAAAAATTTTAAAGATAGTTATGGTCTAAGATTCATAGTATATCTTTCATTTTAGGTTGTTTGTTTTGCTTTCTTTTGTTTATTTCTATTCCTTTTGATTCTTCCCGAAACAAGCTGTTTTCTGCATGGCCAAGAATAAGCACTCAGCCATAGGTGGCAAAGACATAGCACAACCCAAGACTGCATTCAACATAATTTACTTTGAAACAATGTATAAGAATTTTTAGAAGTGAATTTCAGGGATTTGGGACATAAACAAGGTGGGAAATGCTCATTAATCAAGCCGCCTATTTCTCAAAGGACATAGAATCAATATAGCTCAAATTTTCTATTTCCCCAAAGCCTATTACACTAAGTACCTTGGAAGAGACTTTATGGGCACTTTCCTATAGATTTACTGCTTGGCATGAAAGAACATCAACCTCTTTAAATGTTGGGAAGAAAGAACTTTAAATTGTGAAATAGGTATGCTTGCTTGCAGTGTAAAAAAATAACACCGGCTCTATTCTATGGAAATGCCTTTGATAATATGGCAGATTGAATCATGTATCCCAACAAAAGACGTGTTCTTAATCTTAAGTGTTCCTATGGGTATAAATATACTGGTAAATAAGACCCTTTGAAGATATATTATCAGTTAAGATGTGGACATATTTGTGAATAGGATTTTCTAGGATCCTATTTAGGTATAACCAAACTGAATGAGGGTGGATCATATTACTGGAGGTCTAAAAAAGAAGTGGCAGGAGGAAAAGTAGGATATCACCTTGTGATAGAGGCAGAGATGCAAGTCAAAGAATCTCAAAAATTGCAGTGAATCATTACCAGAATGCTACCAATCCAGAAGAAAGCATGGCCTTGCTGATGCCTTGATTTGAGATTTTGTGAGCCAATAAATTCTTATCGTTTAAGCCAACTCACTCTGGGTGTGTTTGTCATAGCAGCTCTGGCAAAATAAGACATGGAATAAGATAATGGATGTGAGCAGGAGCATTTTTTTAGGAGGTACCAGGGACCTCATACATGGAAAGTAGGTGCTCAATCACTGAGCTACATTCACTCCCTGAGCAGATTTTTAATTTTTAATTTTCATGTTGCAGTTATTGATTTTGAAAAGAATGGTTCCATCACTTTCCACCTATAAAATAAATACATAAACTAATAGAAACACTACCTCTTACCAGTACAAAAGATTATAAAAATAGATAAAATATGTGAATCATATGAGAGAAAGGATTTATTCTCGATACATAAAGAGCTCTTCCTATCAATAAAAATAAACATTTTATTAGATTAATATCCAATATATATGATGCATATAAATATATTAAATGCTAGTTTTCACTAATATTAAGACATGTTTATTTAAACACTAAAATTCGTTAATGCATTATCTTATTGAGAATACTGATTTTTTTCCCTAATGTATGTGTGTCTATATACAAATTATGGTAATTATTTTTTTAATGGAATTCAGAGAAATCTTTACAATTATTTATATAAATATTTAAAGTTACAGAAAAATGTTTCCTACATTTTGTGGAAAAACTCTACATAAAACCAAGTAACCAAATAAGTTAGCTAGCTGGAGAATGTATTATTATATATTATTACATATCATTATCCATTATTAGATGTAGGCATGTCCTGAACCAGAAATATTTACACTAGAAGGCATTCATATTTGTGTAAAAGGGTTACAATGCTTTTATTTTCTTCTGTGTGCTTTTCTTATACAGTTTCCAAATTGTGTGAACTAAACATGGATTATTTCATAATCATTTTAAAGTAATAAATGCTATTTTAAAAATACAAGACAGCATATTTCCCTCCAGCATGCTTTTCTTGTGCAATGTTTGCTACTGACCACTCTTTCTTAATTAAAAAAGGAAGTGGGAGAACCCCCAAGTTTTACAAAAGTGGAGGCATTTACCATGACCCTATCTCTAAAGTTATTAAGAGTACCCTGGGCATACTAGGAGGACATTCCTGGAAGAAGGAAAATGTGGATTTCAAAGGATACATTTGGGAGGCAAACCAGTGCAAGGGAAAGGCCACAATGTTCAGAACTGAGGAGCTTTTCTACTTCCCCCCCTCCCAACTCTCTTCTGCTATTAGGTGGGAAGGCACTTCACAATTTGAGAATTCATGTCTGCTTGTTTGTTTCTTATGAATTTACCTCAAGCTAGTTCATCCCTGAGTTGTGCCAACTTGATTTGTCAGTGATTTACAATTAAACTCCTTATGTGTTGAGCTTTAAAAGTATAAATGCTATTTTTAAATGTATTTTTTATTTATTTTTCAAAGATACATAGATCACACAAAACAAAAAGATACATAGATCACACAAAGCGATTCCCATGTGTCCCACTCCCCACATACCCCGCTTTTTCAGCATCAACAACTTCTTTCCTTAGTGTGGTATATTCATTGCAAATGAATACATTTTGGAGCACTGCTACACAGCATGGATTATAGTTTACACTATCTCCCAGTCCCTTCAGTAGGTTATGTACAGATAAATAACTTCCTGCATCTGTCCCTACAATATCATTCAGGACAATCCAAGTCCCGAAAATGCCCCCATATTGCACCTTTTTTTCCTTCTCCCTGCCTTCAGTAACTATGGTGGCCACTGTCTTCACATCAATGATATAATTTCTTTCATTGCTAGAATCACGATAATTCTATAGTAGAATACCAGTAAGTCTACCCTAGTCTATATTTTATTCCACAATCCTGAGGCATGGGATGGTGATGTCCATTCCATCTCTTAATTGAGTGGGGGCTTCGATCCCACATGGCTGCCAGATGGGACTTTCCTGCTTACATTTGTAGGCTCTCTTGGTTCCTTGGCATGGTGGTTGTCCATCCTCACCTCCTTGTTAGCCATCTGGGTGAGTCCAATGAACTGGAGTGTAGGTATTGCAACTCCACTGAGGTTTAGGGCCCAGCTGGCACATGGACAGCCCAGAAATTCAAGTCTCCTGGACATATACCTACTAACCCCAGCACCAACCTCAGGTTCAATAAAAGGGTCAGAAGAGACATGTGTAGTAAGTCACATCTGAGTCCATCTCTGTCATACTCAGGAGCACAGACTCCAAAGTAGGGCCCACTAGCAAGGCACTGAACCCCAGAACTATCTGCCATAACTGTAGGACCTGAGTGTCTCCATAGACCTCAGGAGCACCACTACCTGGGGTAGTACTTACTTTGGCCATCTATGAGATCTTGCTGAGATGTACATTAGTGCCACCCATCTGATGACCTCCTGGCCCATTTTGAAGTCTCTTGGCCATATAAACTCATTTGTCTTTACCATTTCCCCCTCCTATTCAAGGTCTTTTTCCAGTTGCATCATCAGCCAATGCTTGGTAGTAATCCCTCGGCACCAGGGAGGCTCATCCCCAGGAGTCAGGTCCCACCCTGGGGGGAAGGTAATATGTTTATATGCTGAGTTTGGCTTAGGGAGTAGCCACAATCTGAGCAACATGGAGGCTCTGAGAAGGTAACTCTTAGGCACCCTGTAACATTAGGCCAAGTTGAAATTTCAAGCACAAAAGGCTCATAAGCATAGTCATCAGTATCAAGGGCCTATCAATGAACCATCCTTCTTCACTGGTCTTTGCCCCTGCACTTGGGGGATTGTTGCTGTTTCATTGAAAAATGTGGCAGAGCTCCCCAGGATGGGAACTCAGCACTCTCTCAGTTGTTTTGTGAATCTCTACATACTGTGGCAATACCCAACGAACATCCAACATATCTATATATTCTAAATGCATGCCCAGGCGAACTCACACCCATACTTCCCCCATCAATGACACCTCACACCAATGCTCCTCTCCTGCCATATTTGAACACCTTACACATGCTATTTGTAAGACAGTATTCTTTAGGAGTTAACGTAACACAAGTTAAGCAATCTATTAATAAAATAGTATTTATAGAGTTTGGCAACACAGGTTTTAGAGTCAGATTTATAGCAATTCTCTGCCACTTAATGAAAACTTTGGAAAAACACACAACTTCTCCTCACCCATATTATGTTCATAAGAATGTACATAGCCATAGGGTTATTGTATAGATTAAAGGAGATAATACCTATAGAACTATTTTGTAAAGAGCCTGGCAAATTTTAAGATTCAGTAAATATTGGCAAATAAAAGTAGTAGTGATTCTAGTGGTGACAATACTAGTTGTAGTAGTATCATTATTATAAATGTAGAGAAACCTTTCTCTTACATATTGTAGTGTTTAGGCTGGGTATGCCATTTCCCCTACTTCACCCTCCAAATTCAAAATGCCATGCTAAAATAAATAGAATAAGGTTAAATAAACATTGTCATGGATTAAATGGTCATCAACACCACTTCCTGGCATTTGTGAGCAGAGCATTTTCCCATCCTGTATCTCTCATCCCAATGTCTCTCTATCTTTTTTCTTCATTTCTGTATTTTTCTAAAGTTTTTTCTTTATTTTTTTTTTATTTTTAAAGGAGCTTTAGATTACATAAATATTACATCAGAAATATGGGGGATTCCCATATACCCCATTCCCACTCTTTCACACACTTTCCCACATTAACAACATCTTTCATTAGTATGGTTCATTTGTTACAATTGATGAACACATATTGAAACATTGCTACTAAGCATGATCTATCATTTACATTATGTTTTACATTTTACAACACACAATTTTATAGGTTTTCACAAAATGTATAATGGCTTGTATCCATCATTGCAATATCACATAGAACGTGTCTCAAATGTCTCAAAAATGTCCCATGTTACACCTCTCCCTCCCCTCAGAACTTCTGGTGGCCAATGTCTTTATATCAAGTTTACAAGTTCTTCCATTACTAGAATAATAACATCTATTTTAGTCCACAGATTTATTACCCCCCTATATTTGTTCATTCCATCTTGAGGACTGAAGGATGATGATACCCACTCTGCTTCCAGTTGAGAGGGTCTTAGATCTCATAAGGCAGATGAATGGAACTGTCTTGTTTGCAGTTGCAAATGATTGCCCATCATTATCCTTTTGTTAGTTGTCCTGGGAGAGTTTGATGACCTGGAGAGTAAGTGTTGGTTGTAACATTGCTGAGACTCAGGGTTCACCCAACATAAGAATAGCTGGAATATTTAAGTCTCTGTGACATATATTTAATTGGTATAGTGCTAATTATAGGTTCAAATAAATGGGGCAGAAGAACCACATGTAGATAAATTAGCCTAACTCTTATACATTGAGAAAGATGTGTTATATATTCCAAGGCAAGGCCCACTGACAGAGTGCCAACTTCCTGGGGTTATCTGCCCTGTCTGTAGTGTCTAAATGTCTCTAGAGCCCTGAGGAGCCATGCTGTTTGTGGCAGTATTTACTATGTAAGTCATTGCCTCCTGAGATGTGCATGACCTCCTGACTCACTTTGAAATCTCTTAGCCATAAAAACTCATTTGCATTTAATATTTCCCCTTTTTGATCAAGGTCTTTTTCCAAATGCATTGCTAGTTTGTACTTGGTAATACTCCCTTGGTGCCAGGGAGGCACATCCATGGGAGTCATGTCCCATGCAAGGCGGATGGTACTACATTTAAATACTGAGTGTGGTTTAAAGAGAGGCCCCATTTGAGCAACAAGGAAGCCCTCAGAAGGTAACTCTTAGGCAATATATAATATACTAAGTTAAGTTTCAATTTCACAAGAACAAAATTCATAAGTACAAGCATCAATATCAAGGGCCTGGTGCATTGGTCCACCCTTCTTTGCTAGATACTTCTCATGTACTCCAGAGACCTCACCACTCTATGAGAGAATGTAGGACTCACCAGGATGAGAATTCAATATTTCTTTGTTTATTCTGTGGGTCTCCACCCACCAAGACAATACCCCATGACCACATGAACATATTCACACTCCATAGAGGCATACCCCAAGTACAGCCCCCACACACACACCCTTCTACCACCAACAGATCAGTGATCAGTGATCGTTCCCTACCACAACTGCAACCCCTATCCAACCCAAAAACTTCACCCAAAACAAAAGCCAAAAACAGCAAAACGATAAAATTTAAAATAAAAAATATATATATTTTTGTCTTGTGCCTTTTGTCACTGTAAGATCTGTTATCTTTCATGTATATTGATGTTTTCTCCTGTATGTTCCCTCAATGTCCTATTTTTCTTTTCACTTTATTTTCTGAGAAGCTTTAGGTTACAGAAAAGTCACATTGAAAATACAGGGGATTCCTAAACACCCTACTCTCTCCCCCACACACACATATCCTCCCCTAACAATAACATCCTACATGGTACATTTGTGACAATCAATTAACAAATATGAAAACATTGCTATTAACCATGGTCAATGGTTTACATTATGGTTTACCTTTTGCTCCATATACTTTTATAGATTCTGACAAAATGTATAATACCCTGTATCTTTCATTGCAAGATCACACAGAATAACTTCAATGCCCCAAAGATGCCCCATGTTTTATCCATTCTTCCCTCCCCCTCCATTTGAAAATCTATGTCAACCACTAAGTTTCAGTTTTTGAAGAATAAGGTTCACAGGTACATGCATTAATATTGAGGGCTTGACATAATGGTCTGTTCGCTTTTCTTAGGTGCTACATCTGTATTTAAGATGCTCTTGCCCCTCTATATGAGAATGGAGCAGGACTCCACTGGGTCCATTGGATGGGAGTTTAATATTTTCTTATTTATTGTGTGGGTCTCCACTCACTGAGATAACACCCTGTGCCAAAATGAACACATCCATATTCCATTAAAGCATGCCCCAAGTGCACCCTTTCCCATGTACTCCACCACCACCAACGCCCAACACAAGTGACCCTCCCCTGCCATATTTGAAAAAAAAAAAAACTTTCTCACCATTATAGTTTCAAACACAGACCTTTAAGGTCTCTTTTCAATTCCCTTTTTCCTGTTACTGCAATTCCTATTCAGTCTGTCCAAGTTATATGTGATTGATTTCTTCAAGAGAGTCACTAGCAAAGTATACTTCTTATTTTTAATTTTTTGTTAATAACTTTCACAAGTCAGACTATAAAATATAAAGTAGCACTTTAAATAAATTGAACAATTAAAATCACCCCCAATTCCATTACTCTAATTTATAATTATTTTATAACAATTCTTTCAAATAGTTTCATTTGGGTGTTTGTGTGAGTATATGTGAGCCATGATTTTTGTAGAAAGGAAGAATATGTTTTTGTTCTTTTCTTCTGCCATTACATTTTTCCCCTTGCCCTTTCTCTTAACGATTGCTCTTTCTTGATGTCAGGGAAAACTATTTAATGTAAATTTTATCTCATAAAAACATAAGGAACCACAAAAAATAATTATCTCTAGTTCATAATGTGCATCCTAACATATTTGGGTATGAGTACACTAATATCTGCAACTTACCTTGAAATGCCATCAAAAATGATAAATTGGGGCGGCGGACTTGGCCCAGTGGTTAGGGTGTCCATCTACCACATGGGAGGTCTGCAGTTCAAACCCCGGGCCTCTTTGACCCATGTGGAGCTGGCCCATGTGCAGTGCTGATGCACGCAAGGAGTGCCGTACCATGCAGGGGTGTCCCCCGCGTAGGGGAGCCCCACGCGCAAGGAGTGCGCCCCATAAGGAGAGCCACCCAGCGCGAAAGAAAGTGCAGCCAGCCCAGGAATGGTGCCGCACACACGGAGAGCTGACACCACAAGATGATGCAACAAAAAGAGACACAGATTCCCGTGCTGCTGACAACAACAGAAGCGGACAAAGAAGACGCAGCAAATAGACACAGAGAACAGACAACCGGGGTGGGGGGGAAGGGGAGAGAAATAAATAAATAAGTCTTTTTAAAAAATGATAAATTGATAGATGGAGAGATAGATATGTGCAAAGTAAAGCAAAATATTAATTGCAGAATATTGGTAGTGAATATATGAGCATTTCCCACAAACTTATTTCACTATTTTTTTTAATTTTTAGAATTTTTAATGGGAAAGTATTGGGAAAAGATAACTAGAAAATCTTCCAAATGCCTTGAGTACTAAACAGTAAGACATTTCTACAGACTAAGCATGATGCTCCATCAAAAACCTGGGAAAGAGAGAATGAAATAAGGAGTAAACTAGGCAGATTGCATGAAACTGAAAGTATGTATGTCAAGAAATGCAGTCAGAGATTTAAAACTTTAGGAAAGGAAAAGCAGCTCAATTTGTGCCTCTCTCCTTTCAAGAATCACCTCTCTGGATGTTTTTGTTTTTTTTTTTTTTTTTTTCCCAATGCCCTCAAAGCATTGGAAAGAAAATATTCATATATTTTGACCAGCATCATACTTATAGTGGGAGGTTAAATTTTAAAACCATTACTTCACTACCACCAGACCCAGAAGTTCACATGCTTATACTTTAACAGAAACAAGCTCATATACTATTCAAAACTGAACCTCATTTATTATTTGAGGTATAACTTAAGGACCTTATGGAACTTGGAGTTCCCTGACCTGTCCAGATGACCAGCCACAGAGTAGATTTTCACATAGGTGTTGGAGCCCTTTTGTCTTTCGTTATGCAATGATCAGGTAAAACTGTGGCTCAAACTTCACTCAGATTAAGTTGGCGTCTCTCATTGAGAATTTGGTTGAAGAATTAAGGATTTTGATAACTGTATGAGAGGGCTGACTGTTCTTAATCAAATTCCTAAAATGTGCTACATTTTTATTAATTTCTTATTATTGCTATAACAAGTTACCACAAATTTAGTGGCTTGAAACATTGCATCTTTATACTCTCACAGTTCTGGAGACCAAAAGTCGGAAATGAGTCTAAAGGCTAAAAACGAGGTGTCAGCAGAATTGATTCCTTCCTGAGGTTCCAGAGGATCTCCCTGTCTCTTGAAGCTTCTAGCCTCTGCTAGCATCCTTGGCTCATGGTTGCATTATTCCACCCTCTGCCTGCATCTGCACATTGCTTGTCCTCTCTCTGACTGCCTTCCTCCCTCTTATAAGGATTCCTGTGACTACACTGATCCCACCTGGATAGTGCATGATACTCTCCCAATATCAAGATCCTTAATTTAATCATATCAGCAAAGTCCTTTTTATCACATAAGGTAACATCACAGGTTCTGGGATTACAATGTGAACATATTTGGGAAGTCATTATTGAGCCTTCCATAGACAGGAAGGGGCAAATTTCTCTGAAATCCCTGTTTCAACAATATTAAAAGCTTTACATACCTTTTCAAATATATTTTCATTCCAACTCTTAGATTGCTTAAAAACATGCTACTACCAACAACAAAACCAAAGCAATTGGAACAGTTTTAAATTAATAATATAACCCAATGGATAATTTCCTGTAATTAGCTCAGGAATTATGAATAAATAAATTACATGTTATTTCAGGAAGACATGTCATTCAATGAGATCTACCTATTGCAATCCCCAATGCATCACAGATTGAATGAAACTTTCATTTACAATAAGACTTAAAACTGGCTTTGGAGAAAAACTTAAATTCTGAAGATGAGATGACTGTGCATATGTTTAGAACTTACCTCTTTCTAGAAGCTCTTGGTTTCAAATTCTGTCTTCTGTGCACAGCAACTTTGTGAAATAACTTCCAACAATTCTTCACAGGTTCCATTCTCCTTAATGTAGACTTGCCTTTCCTGTGTAAAACTGTGTAATATTTGTAACAATATTCCCTTAGGGTTCTTTCTCTTTCTGCTTTGCAATGTGAAAAAAGATCTATAGATATTCATAAAAATCTCAGAGCACTTTAGCAGATTAAGTGTCAGTTCTTGGGAAATTGTAATAGAATGTGAAAACATGCAGTCTAGCTCTGGATACCTTTATCTGTGTTACTACTGCACTATTAGAAATAATGTAGATAATTCACTCTAGCATTTTTTTTAAAGATGGGAAGTTTTTCCCTAAAGCTGAGACAGAACTTT
Organism: Dasypus novemcinctus; assembly: GCF_030445035.2. NCBI lineage: Eukaryota > Metazoa > Chordata > Mammalia > Cingulata > Dasypodidae > Dasypus > Dasypus novemcinctus. The sequence continues at coordinate 29,329,866 of NC_080678.1, read as the reverse complement.
TATAGGCAAATTATCCCCTTTGCTTGGCATGGTCCAAGGTCTAGGGAGGAACAAGGGCCTTCTTCAAAGAATTTGAAACTCAGAGGATATGCATCGATTGTACAAAGTCAAACAGCTAAACCAGAACTCCAAATTAACACACCTTTCTTAACCAGTGGCTCAAAATTATATTTGATAGGCCATTTACTCTCAGGAGTGTTAGGCTTGACCCTTAACCTACCACTAACCCTTTTTGGAGAAAGGATGCTCTATTTTGTTTAGGGCCACCCACCTCTCAGAGCACAGAGCTAAGCAAACTAAAAGCTTGTGCTTGATACACTACAGAATGATCTTGTTAGGTAATTCACTTCTGTTCATCAAACATGCGATTAAAAAAGTCAACTCAGAGAGGAAATATATACACCTACATTATTTTATTATATTGTATTTTATTGCATTATATATGTTAAATTAATTTTATTTAGAAATACTCTGTATCCACCAAACATACACTTCTACTTCCTCTTTCCCCATCTATATTATATACATTATACAAATGTTATATAAATATATATAAAAAATATATATTTAAATATTCTGGTGGTTTGAAGTTGTACATACCTCAGAAAAACATGCTCTTAAATTTAATCCATTCCTGTCCATGTGAACCCAGGGTAATTAGACCTTTTGAAGAGGATATTTTAGTTAAGGTATGGCCCAACTCAATCAGGAAGATCTTAATCCTATTACTGGAGTCCTTTAAAAGTAGAGTAAAATTCAGACAGACAGAGAAAAAGCCACAGGAAGCAAGAAGTTGAACATGAGTGGAACCTGAAGGAGAGGGGAGAGACCATCAGATGTCACCATGTGTCATGCCATGTGTCAAGCTAAGGACCAAGGATCAAGTCAGTAGGCAGCCCAGTATGCCACCATTTGGGGGAAGAAAGAATCACTTTGATGACACCTTGATTTGAAATTATTCCCAGCCTCAAACTGTATGCAAATAAATTCTCATTTTTAACCCAACCCATTTCATGGCATTTGTTTGAGCAGCCTAGGAAATGAAATAACATATACCATATTATATATTTATATATCAAAGAACTTGCATTCAAAATTACAAATTAGAGAGACAACACAATGGGAAACTGTAAAACAAAACCAAATAAGTGAAAAACAGTGCTCCTACAGACATTTCATGAAAGAAGGTATCAAAATGGCCAATAGGGCCAACTGACATGGCACTGAATTCCATCTGCCATGACCATAGAACCTGTGGGTCTCTGTAGCCCTCAGAAGAACCAATACCCGGGATTGTATCTACTTAGTCGGCCCTACTTTGGAGTTTGTGTTTCTGTGTGATGGAGCTGGACTCAGATGTGATCTTTGTTCACAAGCCTCTCCTGTTACTTTTACTGGAACTGTAGTTGGTGCTAGGGTTTAATATATACCCAGGGGACCTGAATCTCTGGACTGACCATGTGATAGCCAGGCCCTGAGCCTCAACAGACTTCAGCCTACACTCTGGTTTATTGGACTTAACCCACTCAGCTAACATGGAGTTGAAGAAGGTCAACCACCACACCAGGGAGCCAAGAGTGCCTACAGCTGAAAGCAGGAGGATTGCATCCAGCATCCGTGTGGAATCTAAGGCCCTTCTTGATATGTGGAGTGGACACAACCATTCCAAGGTACACAGGATGGAGGAATAGAGTATGGATTAGAGTGGACTTACTGATATTCTATTCATGAACTATTGTGATTAGTAATCGAAGAAAATGTGGCTTTGGTGTGGAGAAAGTAGCCATGGTAGCTGCTGGGGGTAGGGAATGGGAGGAAGAGATGAGATGTGGGGGCATTTTCAGGACTTGGAGTTGTCTTGGGTGGTGCTGCAGGGACAGTTACCAGACATTGTATGTTCTACCATGGCCCACTGGGTGGAATGTGGGAGAGTGTGGGCTATGATGTGGACCATTGACCATGAGGTGCAGTGATGTTTAGAGATGTATTCACCAAATGCAATGAATGTCTCATGATGATAGAGGAGATTGTTGTTATGGGGGAGGAGTGGGGTAAGAGGGATGGGGGGTATATGGGGACCTCATTTTTTTAATTATAATATTAAAAAAATAAATAAAGACAAAAAATGCATTAAAAAATGGCCAATAGGGAAGCGGATGTGGCTATACTGATAGAGCATCCACTTACCATATAGGAGGTCCAGGGTTCAAACCCAGGGCCTCCTGGCCTGTGTGATGAACTGGCCCTTGCACAGTGCTGCCACACTTAAGGAGTGCCATGCCATGCAGGGATGTCCCCCATGTAGGAGAGCCCCACACACAAGGAGTGCACCCCGCAAGGAGAGCCGCCCCACATGATAAAAACTCAGCCTGCCCAGGAGTGGCACCATGCACACACAGAGCTGACACAGCAAGATGACGTAACAAAAAAAGAGACACAGATTTCTGGAGCCGCTGAAAATGCAAGCAGACACAGAAAAACACAAAGCAAATGGACACAAGAGAGCAGACAATGGCGGGGGAAAATAATAAAATAAATCTTTAAAAAACAAAAAACAAAATGTCCAATAAAGCTAATAAATTTGTAGCTTTATTAAAGCTATATAGTGGAATAACTAGAACTCTCAAACAATGCTGGAAAGAGTGTAAGTTGACATACCCAATTTGGAGAACTGTGACAGATCAATGATCAGTGGCATTGATGGCATCATTTCTTTACTCTGCCCTGTGTCATCCTCTGCCATCAAAAAGCAAAGTATAATCTCCTGCCTTTCAATTCTATGCACACATATCTGACTGCTTTGGAAAGCATTAGCAAACGTTACACAAGCAGAATCTTGTAAAAGCACTTGTGCATTCCCACTTATGCCCTTGCATCTCTGTTCTTATTAAGAAGATGCTTGGACTAGGCTTCTGGACAATAAAAGACCCATGGAGAAATTTGTTTTTCCCGCGTCTCAGCTGAGGCCAGCCTACATCAGTCAATAGCTTATCAGTCTCGCCCCGGGCTATGACCCAGCCTATCCAAGGAGAATAGAACCACCTAGCCTGAACCCTAGCTGACCATATACATTTAAGCAATAAATTCTAATTTTGTATGCCACATAAAATTATTGTGGAAATGGATAACTCTTTTGCAGTATTTCTTGAAGCTGAATATGACTTAGCAGCTTATTTCTGGGTATATACCAATAAAAAAATTGCATGTTCACCAAAAATATATGGAATACAGTATTCATAACAGGAAAAAAAAAAACAACCCTGTAGGCTACAATCAATATTTGAACACATTAATAATTTGCAGTATAGTCTCCCCATGAAATACTATACAGCAACAAGAATGACAAGTCTACAACTACACATTACTGATCCAAAGAAACCAGACACAAAGCAAATATGCTATGCTGCTAGAAGCTAGGATAACAGTTATCTTTCTATGGGTTAGGGAGCTAAAGAAACAATGAGGAGGGCTTCTGGCATGCTGGTGATGTTCAATTTCTTGATCTGGGGGTTGGATACATGAGTATTTTTAATTTGTGAAAAATCAGGGTTGGATTACACTTGTGTTTCCCAAAATGTGTTTTTCAACTTGCAGCATGACAAATATTAAGGCAATCTATAGTCAAAAGTGTTTGAGGAATAGTGCATACTCTGTTCTCTGAGAGAATTATCTTTCATATCCCTAAGCTCTGAGAAGTCTGACAGAACAGAATGTGGTTCTTTCTGAGTAACATCAATTACTAAGAGCACCCCAGATGAAATGCTCTTTGGGTTCACTGTGGAACACCTCAAACTCGATGATTCCCAAGGCTCCTTTTAGCTCAAATAAATCATAGACTCCAGGAGTAAAGTTCTTTATGTGGATTGACAGTTTTCTGAACTTGCTGGGTAGGACTACCTAATTTATGAAAATGCTACTATGCAGTAGGTCTAGAGAGCAGAGGATAACATGAGTCTAGAAGCCAAGCTCCATGGTTCTAAACTCAATTTGCAAATGACTACCATAATCCCCAGGCAAATTACAATGTGTGTATATCTTAATCTGAAAAATTGAGTTAACATCTGCCCAGTCTACATTATGAGGATGTTACAAAAATATGATTGCAAATGAAATAAAATATATAAAATGTGGCTCAAAATTCACTTATGCTACAAAAACGAAAGCAGAATGAAGACCTAGGGTTTGACTGCAGTGAATACTGAAGACTGGAAGAGGTGACAGTAACTTTATTAGGTATCATTGGGTGACTTCAAAATGGTTGTTCCAATTCACACTATTGTGGATCCTCATTTTCTAAAATACTATTTTTCCAACACTAGTGCTTGACTTTTTGGGAACTGACTTCTTCAAGAGGCACCCTGATGCTACGTTTGCTCTAGCCTCTGAGAAATGCTGAGGTCCATTCAAGGACTGGGACTCAGGCCAACAGTGGTCTGAAGGGATTCCCATTCCTCCATGCTCTTTCATTATCTTAAGTTGCTTCTTTCTTCAGTGTCTAAAGCATATGAGTTCAGTCCATTAGCTAGAAACAAATCCACCATAACTGAAAGTTTCATAGGAGAACGGCAACAAAAAAGGTCAGGGAGCTGTCACCATTGAGCTGTCTCTCCCTGGGGGTGTCCATGCTCAAAGTTGTTTCCTACAAAGCCCCACATATCTTCTGGTGGCCCAGAGTTTTTACTGCTTTAGGTGGGGAAAAACACTTGATACTGACCTACTCCAGCCCTTTCTGAGGCACCTCCTTTTCAGGAGCAACACAGCTGTCACCACATGTTCCTCTTGATCAAGTGGTGCACGCTCATTGCAAGAAAGATTGTGCCACCCTGCAACGAGTTTTTATAGATGTCTGAGAACACAGAAGGCCCCACCAATTTGAGGAGGTATCATGCAGCTCAGATTCTCCTTAGGGCTGGGGGGAACTGGACAGACCATGGCTATGTGGACAATAACTTGGGAAGGGCAGAGTGAGAGAAAAGAAGTCACAGTTAGGGGGAGTGCGGTTCCAATGGCCCTTCCTTAATTTCCCCACCCATGGCCATTATTAGATAAGTTTGTTTTTCTTTTATAAAATAAGTTTTGGGATAATTTGTTACCCAACAATAGATAATACAATTTCCTTGCTGGAAACATCCCAGGCATATTCCCTAATTTAGTGTCTTTGCATTTGCTGTTCCCTCTGCCTGCAATGTTTTTTCCTAGACAGATGCAATATCAACTCTCTCATTTCCTGCAGGTCTTAATGCACACATCAGTTTCCAGGCCTTCCATGACTACTGACTGTCCCAAAAATTTAACTGTTCCTCTTCCCCCATTTCATATCCCTCTTGCCTCTTTATTTTTTGCTGCTTGGCAATTATCACTGTCTCACTATTTGCTATGTTATCTCCAGTGTCAAGTACAGTGCCTTCATAGTAAGCACTCAGGATGTATTTGTGGTAACAGAATGTATTAGGTCTATTTAATGCTAAATTCCCAGCAGCTTCACCCAGGATCTGTGCTCCCCTGGTGCCCAGCAACACTTATACAATATACAATATTATAAGATGATATACAGTATAATTACTTTCCTCATTTCTCCCTACATGCAAAAGAATGTTTCCTTTGTGTGGAAGAAAACCTTTAAGATGGCCCTCAATGACCTCCTCTTCCTGGTGGTCATGCCCTTGTGCAATTCCCTCTCCTTGAATGTGGCTGGGACCTGTGACTTGCTTTTAATCAGGAGAATATGGCAAAGGTGATTGGATGTCACTTTTGTGATGATGTTACATAAACTTGTAACTTCCATATTGGTAGCAGGCTATTTCACCCTGTTAGAACAAACCATGTTGTGAGCTGCACTTTGCAGAGATCCATGATACAACAAACTGGGCAGCTTCTGACCAACAGCCAGTTAGAAACCCAGGTCCTTAGTCCAATAACTCACTGTATTCTGCCAACATCCATGTGAGCTTGGAAGTGGATCCTTCTCCACTACACCTCTGATGAGACCACTACCCTAGCCAATACCTCAACTGAAGCCTTGTGAAAGACTGAACCAAAGGTTGCAGTTAAGCCATGCCTACCCAGCTGATCTTTAGGAACTGAGGTAATAAATATGTGTTATTTTAAGCTATCAAATTTACAGTAATCTTTTAGATCACTAATGTTAAAGATCACTATGCACAAATGGTCAAAATTTGATGTTTCTCATTGGTTTTCTCTTCTTCCATGAAGAGGATACTGTGTTTCCAGGCTAATGATTTGGGTTATGATCCAAATCAGGGGCCCACTCTTCACTGCTATCAGAATTACTATGGATGCCTAAACCCTCTGCCAAAGCTAATCAAACAGAATCTTTGAGCGTGGAGCCTGCTAATATGTATTTTTATAAAAACTCTCTGCAAAGCATCTCACCCAAGATATTTATTAACTACAAAGAAGGAAACAGTAGCCTTACTGTGAATAATCCAGCAATCACCATTTTAGCCAACTGATAAAAGTTAACATCACCAACAATAGGGCAAAGCAGCATCATGTACCCTCTGAAATGATGCACTCAGAAGGGCAGAATATCATTGCTATTTTGTTACTGCCCAGAATGCATCACCTCAACATAACTACAAGGTAACATTGAATCAAACCAAAATTGAGGAATATCTACAAAATATATGGCCAGTATTTTTCAAAAGTGTCTCAAGAAGAGACTGAGGAAGTGTTACAGATTGAAAGACTCTACAGAGAAATACCAACTAAATGCAAAGTGTGATCCTGGATGAGAACTTGGACTTGAAAATAATGAGAAAACTGGTGAAATTTGAATAAGTTCTGTAGTTTACTAGTATTATATCAATGTTAATTTCCTGCTTTGATAATTTTTCTATGGTTCTATAAGATTTTAATGTTAGGGAAAGCTGGGTAAATGTTACATGGGAACTTTGTTTTATAACTTTTTAAAATATCTAAAATTATTTCAAAATAAAAAGTTAAAAATGTAAAAATAATAACCAAGAGAGGGTTTCACTTATCTAAATGTGCTGACAGGATTAATTGTGATCCAGTTCATATGATCTTGGTGTTCCTGTGTCCTAACAGCTTTAATATCCTGTTACACTGTGTTTTGGGACAATAGCACATAGGGCAATAAAATGGTTGCTGAGGTTCTGAAGTCTTGGAAATTGCAGGCTTAAATTAAATGCCTCTATCTGAAATTAATTAAGTACCATAATGCCTCAGAACTGTTTATTTTAAAAATCCACCTATGTACTATTAAGGCCATATTTCAAAGGAAATTATTTCTAAGGTGCTTATTAAAATAAGAATTTACTATTCTGAACAGACCATCCTGATTTTGAGATGAGGTCATCATTGGCATGTCTTTCTTTTCTAGTAGCTGCTCTTCACCATAGAGTTTCTTGGAAACTGGTAACTCCTCCAAGTGAAATTAAGATTCAAAGAGAGGTTTAAATAATCTTGTTTTTTTCATTTCTCTAATCATGCATACCAAGCCTTTTTGCCCAATAAGGAGTTGAGACCCTGGTATGTTTTCAATCTGTGATTGTTTATTTAATATAAGTTTTTATTAAAGCATATTATGATTATGCACATATAAAAGTACACAAATCATAAGCAAATAATCCATTGATTCAATTTTCCACATTACAGACAAAAATCTTTTTAACAGGAAAATCTGGTCACATCATCTTCCTTTCTTCAACTTAAAACACTTCAATGGATAATTGATCATTGTACCTTTCCCACTAACTCCCTTAAATTCCAATATCTGAGAGTCATTGTCCTCCAGGATTCCTGGAGTGGCAGTCGCACCCTTTCCAAGCACTGAGGAAGTGGCCACACACTCTCTAAACACTGGGCTATAGATCACTCCCTCTTCAAATGCCCAAGCAGTGGCCCTATTAAATCCAAATCCTGGTGCGGTGGTCACTCTTTCTTGGACTAAGGCCATCTCTTCCATCTCGACTTCTTTCATGATTCTGCCCTTGATGTCATTATTTCTTCATTTTGTCCCATTTTGGACCCTTTCAGACATCTCTTCCCATCTCTGTCTCTTGTTGGCTTTGTGTGATTCAAGGGGTCCAATCCATTAGACAAAAGGACCTTCTGCAGATCCTTCCTGGATAATTACATATATAAGCCTGACTTTCTCTTGGCTCCATCTCCTTATCCAACAACTGTTCAGCCACACCCTTTCAGGGACCTCTGTTCTCCATCACAGCCATGAGCATAAGAAAGGTTACTAATGCCCAGAAAAGCCTCCAGGGACTCTAGTGGGGGAATTCTAAAGCAGTCATACAAATTCATTGTTAGAGTAATTTAGTGATTGTCTTTTACATTTTTTTGTTTCTAGTGGAGGAAGGAATAATATACATGGAAAACAAACAAATTCCCAAGTAAATTGTCATTTTGGGGTTATTGCCTAAAACACAAATGAATATATTTCGAGACAAAACTGCAAAAGAGTAAAATATTTCATTATTTATCTTTATTATGGAATCGTGCAACTAAATCTTTAGAACTTCAACAGAAATAGTTCACCTCTTCTACAAAATTACTACAAGTTTCATTTAAAAGGAAAAAAAAAGTTTCATTTAAAAGGAAAAAAAAGTAACCTTAGTACTAGAAGAGTTCTAATAACACCTCTTGATGTTATTGTTTCATGACCTTCAACTCTTCAGCTAATTCTCAAGTCTCTTAGGTCTTGGGGACATTCCCGTGATACTAAATTCCATATCTGTCAGTGCAGGCAGGGAAAAGTAGGAGCCTGTTGTAAAAAAGGTGCAAAATATATGTATATCACAATATGCAATAAATTCATACTGTGTACAAGAAGAGGTAGTACTGTGTACTGTGTACAAGAAGCTGCTGGGCTGAAAGCGGGTTGAAGACACCCCCTGATAACCTGTCCCCCTTCCCTGCTGCAGATGTTTTATCATCAGCTGCTTGACGGAAAGAGGACAGTATCTCCATACTCCTAGTAATAGCTTTCTTCTGTCAATCTGGACCACAGTTGATCATTGTGCTAGGTCATTTGAAGCTGTCCCAGCTTCTTGAACAGAATGTGAGCCTTCCCTTATCCCTCTTCCTAGGTTAAATCCCCACTTACAGCTTTTATAATACCATGAACTTGTTTTTCATACTCATGACATATATAAGAAAACAATTTAAAACCACGACGAACTGATTAGTTGAATCTCCCCATTAAGTTAAAAACTGTACAAGTTGAGTTCCCCCATTAGGTTATAAACTATACAAGTGAGGAATTACTCCTGAGTCAGGCCTAGGAATGTGAAAGTAGATGCTGGGAAGAGGGATAACATCAAGTCAAAAGAAAGTCTGGATTCTGGGAGCCTAGCCTGAAGACGGAAGGTCAGAGCAAAGCAGAAGGTCACCCTGAGCACTCAGCCAGGAGACCTTCCAAACGTTTCAGGTTGGGGACCTGACAGAGCCAGCCTGAGGGCAGAAGCCTCTTGTTAAAAACAATGACAGGCTCTCTGAGCTTCAGGCCTAGAACCTAAAACCAGGATGGCAGGGTGAGAGGGCTAGTTAGGCCTCAGGGCAGCTAAAATACTCCATAAAAACACTGTCCAATAGAACTCTTTGTAATAATGGAAATGTTTTATATGTGTGCTGTCCAAGATGGTAGCCACTGGCCACATTTGTCTATTGAACATTAGAAATGTGGCTAGTGAGACTGAGGAGCTGATTTTTAAATTTTATTTAGTTTTGAGTAATTGAAAGAGCCATAAGTTGCTGTTACAATATTGAACAACACAGCTTAGGCCTTGCCTGATGGTGGCTCCTTGCAGCAATGAACCATGTTGTAAGATTCCCTTATTGCCCCCAAGGTGCCTACTGGCTGGATGAACCTTTAATGGCTGGACTGGTAGACTGATCTGGACTGGATTTTTTTTTTACTTTTTCTTTTTTTTCCCCTAAAGATTTATTTATTTATTTATTTTTCTCCCCTCTCTCCCTGCTGCCCCAGTTGTCTGTGTCTATTTGCTGCGTGGTTCTTCTTTATCTGTTTCTGTTGTTGTCAGTGGCATGAGAATCTGTGTTTCTTTTTGTTGCATCATCTTGTTGTTTCATCTCTCTGTGTTGTGTCAGCTCTCTGTGTGTGTGGCACCATTTCTGGACAGGCTGCGCTTTCTTTAGCACTGGGCGGCTCTACTTACGGGGCGCACTCCTTGCGCATGGGGCTCCCCTATGCGGGGACACCCCTATGTGACAGGGCACTCCTTGTGCCCATCAGCACTGTGCATGGGCCAGCTTCACATGGGTCAAGGAGGCCCGGGATTTGAACCACAGACCTCCCATGTGGTAGACAGATGCCCTAATCACTGGGCCAAGTCTGCTTCCCCACTTTTTCATATAAAATTTTCACCCATTAAATTTATATTTTTCTGGAAAGAGAGTATGCCAAGATCCTTACTCAGCCAGTCTGAAAATCTTACCTTTCCATCATTATTTCTTACCTGAATTACTTTAGCAGCCTCTTGACTTCTCATCCTATCTCTATCTTCACTTGCTGCCCATCCATTTATCCATATTTCTGCCACAGTACGTTGTCTAAAATGCACATCTGACCTTCCCATTCCACTGCTGAAAACTATTCAATGATACTTCATTGCTTTCCAGATAAAATCTATACTCTGTAGTACAGCTTAGATGGTTATACCTAATTTAGCCTCTTACTACCTCTTCAGTATAATAGTTACTCTCTTACTTTCCTCTACTTTCTCCCACACTCCTACTATAAAATTATGAAAAACAATTTTAAGTTGCCCTTTACCTCAATTATCATCCCTTCTGTGCTCAATCATAAGCCATGGTTTAGAACAGATGATCTGGAATGAGGATGAGTTTGAATGCTCTATGTCTAACATTTATCCTCACTGATCTTCTACTTTTTTATTTGTAAAATGAAGATAATAATAGCACTTAACACATAGGGGAATTGAGGATGTTAAATGCAGTCATATATGCCTGATAAGCACTGCTCAAGTATTAGTTATTTGTATTAATATTCTTCTTTGCTCCTTTGTTCATTTTGCAGGCCCTTATTCATTTTTCAAAGAATATCCAGACTATACATTCTCAAAGACTCTTCTCTGACTGTACTTGCTTCATTCTACTTCATTCTTATGGTTCAACTTTGTACCCATAATACACTGGGCAAACATTTTATAGTAGCACTTACCAATGACATGAAAACAGTTTGTTTAATTGTCTCCCATCAGAGAAGTGTATCTCAAGGATAGGGACGGGGCCTCATTCATCTTTAACTCTCTAGTGCCAGCATCAAGTCCACTGCAAACATCCAGTGGACACGAGTTTCCTTTTGTGAATTTTGGAAATATCAGGGCCCAGCTTTAGCAGAGAAAAGAATGCATAGTCATAGAGGGGATGTTGTCAGGGATGGAGATTTTTTGGCTCAGTGAAGTTTATTCACTCTATTTGGCTTCCACATCAGTAGTTGGAAGGAATAATTTTCCAGCTGAGTTCTGACTGATATGAAGACCCAGTAACTCAGGCTTTCTACCAGGATCCTGGACCCAAATAAGTGTCACCCAGCCAAACCTCAGCTCACCCCCAAAACAGCTTATTTGTATTCAGATCTCTCTGTATAGTTCCAAATTCATTCTCCCTCAAGGAATTCTACTTTCCTTCAAAAGTGCTAATTGATAATTTATTGTGAAATAAAATGCCACTGAGAAGTCAACATTTTGGTTTCTATGACATGATTCCCTCATCAAAATCATGATGGAAGGATTGCAGCCTCCTTCTGATGAATCTGCCAATGTTTCTACCTCTCCAAGAATTACAAATCTGCATACCAATCATACCACTATGTTTCAAATCTAGAATTTCAAAAAACCTCTCATTCGTTTGCCATATTTCTCTCTCCAAAATGGTCATTGTATCCAGAATTAAAAATATGATATTTAACCCTGCAGCATATCTTCAGTTTTAAGTTCAGTTTCTACTATAGAGGAGATTTGTTTCCCTCTTCTGTAATTTTTTTCTCAGAATATCCTGAATTTAATCATCAACTAGAGTGTACACATGAGAGGCTCAAATATACAAACACATACATGCATACTAATAGAGAGAAATATATAATTTTCCCAGCTTCTCAGCAAAATTGGATATCCCACCATGGATCATTTTCATCAATGCTTCTCTTTGCACCTAGATATGACATTTCTTTACTCATTGTTCAGGATCATTTGGCAACTAGTGCAATTTTTTGTTGACACAGTACTTGAGTGAAACCCAAATTTTTGCTGTTGGTTTACATTTTGACTCTCATATCCTAGATCATTTTCATTCTTTTCTTCCCTTCTTAAATGACTTATACCACTTCCAAACAGTTCCCTTTCCTCTGTTGTCTTTATTCCACAGGATACAGTTGACAAACAATGCTTAACTTGCAAAACCTTTCACTTCCTGCAGGGGGGAGTTGAATTGCTCTTTATACGAATATTCATCCCTGACTCTAGGTTATTCTGATGATCCCACACACTATAATAATGTGATATACAAATAAAAGTCCAAATTGCTCTACTTGTTTATTCATGAACAAATTGCATATCTAATTCATTTGTATTCCAAACACTGTTTTAGTAGAAATGATGAAACCACTTAGGAAAAGAAAGCCAATTATAAGTTAGTTTCAATAAAATCCCAACAGCTCACCATTCCATGTGGTGCTTTAGTTTGTAATATGTTATAGTGAAGTCTACCAGTGGTAGAAGTTCCGGGTTCCAATCAGGCATTGGAAGACACAGATATTCCATCACACAAGGATAAACCTGCTATATAATAGGAATGCAGAACACCTGCTCAGAATGTTGTGCCATTAAATTAAAGGTCATAAAATCCATGAGATAATTGTTAACTGTGTGCATGCATTGGCTAGTTAACTAAACACAGCCAGATTGGTGTGGGATGCTTCCAGGTGCCTTTGGAGGTGTTTTGGGAAAGATTACATTTTACCTCCAGAAAAAAAAAATTTAAAAAACATCTTTTAGGGGGAACTTCTTTTTCTGCAGCATTCCTGACACTTTACACAGAAATCCTTGAAATTGAGATTATTCCCTAAGACATGGCACACAGCAGGGTTCAAAATTGATCTCCTAGTGCAATATGGAAAGTGGAAGAATTTGGACAACCAGATTCTGAAGAAGAATACTCTTCATGGCCAGAACGGAAAAGCATGCACCACTTTTTGAGCACAGCATGAAAAATCATGGAAAGAGATGACTCAACTGTGAATGCAAAGCTATTAATTAACTAGATACTGAGGAATGAAATTTATATTGGCTCTGGAACAGAAATATTTCCTTTTTGGCACAGTACAATGTACCATGGAATGGTAATCATTTTATTTATACATTCAAAGGACTAAGCTAATCAGACTCAAAAATAATAGTGAAATTACTTAAAGGAGGCACAAATTGCCTCTACAAAAAGTCCTTGAATATCCTTTACTTTTTAATGTTATTGTCTGTACCAAAGGCCAGGTTTTTCAATGAGGCCACGTCCAGGTTAATACAAGAAGCTCAGCTGAATTCCCCCTTCACCATCCATAATATAGACTGACTAAAATTCCAGTTTCTGTTAGGCTGGGGGATAAAGGCTGGAAACCAAAACAGGCTGAGGGACAGTGACAGACATGGTGGCTCACAGACATTATTAAGTAAAAATGACATATAACTGTGCTTTCCAGCTTAAAACTCTGATATAAAGATTTAAGATGCAGACTGTAAGGAAAATAAGGGACATTAAAGTTTTGGTGATCAGATATATTCATTTGTCTCTATTTTGTTTTTAAAGTTATTAAAAGATATGCATGGGATGAAAGGACTTTAAATAAAGGAGAAACAGAACACTTTATCCATCACTATGTCAGTTTATTCTTGGGTAAAATTTTGGGGGACTGTATATTGGGGAAATTTGAGATTATTTTTTAAAGAATAACTATGTTAGTGGGCAATATGCCACTGGAGACCTGATAGAATATAATGCTCACACTGTTGCTAGACAGCACTGCTCACAGGAAAACTGACTCCTGGTTTCATGATGCATACATGCAGTTTTCAACTTTATTAAGTATTTATATTCTAGGACATAAGCATCTTTGTTAACTTAGCGCATCAAACAATACATTGTTAGAAGCAAAATGACTCCTGTGGAAACATACTACTGTGATAGGGTGGTTCCCAGTTTCATTCTTTTGTACCTTAGTGCCAACCATAGGACTAAGCAAATTTAAAAATCCATATTATTTAAATGCTGAGACCCTCTTATTGTTTCAATACTGACATTTCACATTTTATCACTTATTACCATCTTTTAATTTTTAAAAAATCTTTGCAGCATTTGCAACTGTTGGCAAAGCCAACCAGTCAAAACCAAAATTACCAGCTTCCACTTATCCCCAAATCTCCACCCCTCCTAGGTCCCCTGTGACAAACAAATTGGCTTTGAACGTAAAATCAGCTTTAAATTCTCTCTTACCCAATCAATTGTCAGATTTAATTCAGTTCAGTGAACATTTATGGGAGTTTGCTATATGTCTTACATACCGACAGGCACAAACCCTACCTTTGAATTGAGCTTCACAGGCATCTACTTCTTTCTACTCCTACACCTTTATAGAAACCATCACCTAGTTGGTCTCCTTGTCTCCTTTCTCTCTTCTCCTATGGATTACATGTATTGAAAGAATTTAAATAATCTATCTAAAGAGTTTACAGGGATTTTTTTTGCTATAAAGAGTATATCAATATAATGCAAGACTTTGGTAAAGAAAATATCACGTCATGTCTTAGAGGCCTTCTACTTCCTTCTTGATAACACTCCTGTGACCACAGGATCCAAAACAGTCAAGTCACCAGAATTGTTCAACACAATGGTCCCTTTGTTCTTTCCAGAGAGATCATTATCTCTAAAGTCAATAATTTATATTTAACCATGTGCAGTATATTTATGGTAATTTAGGCAATGTATGCATGTGTGTGTGCATCTTTGCGTGTGTGTGTATTTGTAATTCTGAAACATATCCACCACTGGCCCATTCTCATGGTGTCTTTATGCATCTTTCTTAAAGGGCAGAAAGCAACAAAGACTGGATATCGATTTGTTTAGAACAAATAAAAGGAGTCAGGTTCAGGCCAGCCTTTATAATCTGTAGCCCATTTTAATTTCATCTTCTTTTATCAATGGAAAACCCTTTTGCTTTTGTACTATCCTCTCCTGGAGGAAGGAATAAATTAAAGAAGTGAACAAAGCTCTCTGGTTATTACATAGAGCCTGCTCTGCCTTACTGCACCTACGGAGATATTGAAAATTACGATGTTTAATACCATGAGCAATGCTCCCACTTCCTTCTGAAGGAGCCCATCTTGCCTGTGTTTGAATTATTAGGTTTTTATTTTTGTTTTTGTTTTTCTTATTCACTAGAGTTCTCTGTGACACTGAAGACAGTGTCGTTAAGTGAGGGCAGGCACCTGAGGGCAACAATCAGATAAGTAATATTCATTTAGAAAATAACACTTTTCTTTTTGCCTCCTTTCTCTTCCCCTTGAGCTTTCCCCATGATTTAATTTATTCATTTACTCATAACGCCTCTGCAGTCCTCAGTGGTAAGGTGTCAGCCAGTTTTTCTTTTCAAGGAAGAGGATGCTACAGAAGCTGGTACCTGAAAAAAAAAAAAAAAAAAAAAAGAAGCTGGTACCTGAAGACCTGGTATAGGTATTCTGATGGGCAGTCAAACTTGGAACTACCTTCTTATTCACTTCATCCCAAATTTCATTGCCGAAGTCCCTCTGTAACCTTTGTTTGAATACTTAAATAACAGTGAATTCAATGCCTCTTGAATTAGTTCTACGTATAGCTTTGAGACGTGATTTCTACTACCCAAGAGAAATTGTCTCAAGTATCCCTTACTCACTGATGCAAATCCAAACCCCTGAAGTCATGCAGAAAACAAAAAACAAAACAACTTTCCTTGTTTCTAATACCATCCATATATTTGAAATCACAGTTCTTCTTCCCCAAGTTTTACCCCTCTAGATTAATGTGTTGCTCACAAATTGCCAACCCCCAAGTCCCAAAATCATGTTTACCTAAATCTTTCCACCTTCTCAACAATCTTATAAATGACTCAATTTCAATATTGTGGGTTTCCTTACTAGCATCTGAGATCTTAGATTTGGGGACAGAAGTAGGTTTACGGGCATCGAGACAATAGTTGAGACAATTGAGGGTGTAGGACGTCCTATGCCTTACCAAACTGACATAACTAGTGCACACCTCTTGTTTACGAGTACCAAGACTCGTCTTCAGCCATGTTACTTTGCTAAACCTCCCTTGGAATAGCATCACATAAGCATACACTTTCATATCTGCTATTTAACTTGAAATTTTGCCAATCCTATTAAATAAATAGAACTGAAACAATGATATATATGTATTTTTGATGTGTGTCAAGCTGTATCTAAGGTCTTAACACCTATCAGGACAGGATCAGGGGAGGGTAATAGATTAGATTTGCTAGAGTAAACTTCCTGGTTTTAAAATCCCAATTTTGACACTTACTAGCTGTCAATATGGGAAAATATTTTTTACATCTTCGAGACTTGGTATCCTTGTCTATAAAATAAAGATGATGAGATAACCGTTTTGATAGCATTTTGGGGGAGATTAAATTAGATTATTAATAAGAATGATAGCACAGTTCCTGATAATATGGTAATGTAGCAAGTACTGAAATATTTGACACTGACATTCTTATAGACTGGTCACTAGAACATAAGCCCTTGGACATCTAGTGTGGGGTCCCTCTCATTGCTCTTATTGTATTACACTGCTGTATCCTCTTTATTTCATGCATTTCCCTAATCCCCAGTTCCTGAAGCTTCTCAAAAGCCACTGATGAGGACTGATGCACAATCATAATTAGTTGTCCTACTGAATTGCCTCTAGATCTTACCCCAACCAACCAAACCCCAAATCGTAAGGATGGGAAAAACACCTGTATGAGTGGCATGTAAGTCATATGTTCAGTTTGGATCCTGCTTGGCCATATTCTTTTGTGACTGAAGTACCTCAACTCTAAAGGAACTAAAAATCAGGATGTTGGAATGTCATGCTCTGCTAGTAAATCAGTAACTAGCTGGTGATGTTATTTTCAAATCCTAAGAATATCCTTGTATGAATGATTGTTCACTTGAGTGGGTGCACTGAGTGGTTTTGGCATAACTGAAACATCAAGCTGGAATATTTCCATGTGCCAGAAATTTGGGCCATTCGACTATCTCTAAGCTCAAATAGCCAAATTTCTACAGACTTCATATTTTTATCATTTCTCTCTTCTTCCTCCATTTTGGACATTCTTTACCTCATGTCTTGGTATTTGGGGGCTATGTGAGAGCAGAAAATTCAGGTAGGAGGGACAGGGATGTAGGTATTTTTTTAAACTACTTTCTTTTTTTCTTGTTCTTCTTCTTTATTTTCTTTTAAATGTTACATTCAAAAAATTTGAGGTCCTCATATACCCTCCACCCGACCTATCCCACCCTTCCCACAACAACCGCTTCCATCATTGCGGTATATCAACTGCACCTGGCAAATACATTCTGGAGCACTACTGCACCACATGGACAATGGTCCACATTGTAATCCACATTCTCTCCCAGTCCACCCAGTGGGCCATGACAGGACACACAACGTCCAGCATCCATCCCTGCAGCACCACCTAGGACAACTCCAAACCCTGAAAATGCCCCCACACCATATCTCTTCTTCCTTCTCCCTACCATCAGTAGCTACCATGGCCACCCTTTCCACATGACTACTACACAGAAAAATTGCATAAATATAAGAGATTGAAATATCTATGAAAATATTACTTAGAGTTTGGTGTTTGGCTCACCTGCCTCAGAATTATAAAGATATATTTCTGAATTCACCCCAAATCTTCTGAATTATGTCTGTTGATTTGGAGCTCAGGAATCTTCCTTTGTAACAAGTATCTGAAGTGATACTGACCTACAATGAAATTTGAGAAGTGCTGAAAAATTGGGTTAATTAATTGATGGTAGAACATATATGAGGGCTTGAAAAATGACTGAAGTGATAAGAAAATTGAATTAACTCAAGCAATAGATGCTGACTAGCACTGACTACCAGGGGAATTCAAAGAAATCAGCTGGGCATCTTGGAGTGAGCTGTGGACTAAGGTCTGGATATGCAAAGCACATAAAATGTAAATGCACACACATGTATATTAAAGTGGGTAATTTAGATGATAAGTACCAAAGCTTATCAAGGAAAAATGAGGCTATTATGAACCCAAATGATCTTCAGGTGTACTTTAAGATAGGACTTAAACTATAGTTAGATGAATGGGTGAGAGAAGAAAGGGTTTTACAAAGAAGAGGAACAACTTGAGGAAATATGACAGGTAGTAATGACTTTGGTATATAAGGGTGACAAAGAATTGGATGGAAAAATTGAGGATTAAACTTCACTAAGTTTTGTTCTGTTTCTAAAAAGAGGAATGGCATGATCTAAGATGCAAGGTTTTAAGGCCTCACTGTGGTACCCTAGTTTGAATGAGATTACTGGATCCAAGTTGTAGTGCATGTATGTCCTTAAAAAAAAACCTGAATTTAGTCCACAGTCTCCTTCATTTCACGTCAGACCCTGGACTGAAAAATATGTAGATCAGTTTCACAGAAGGAGATAGCAAACTGAGCCAAGACAGGACATGCACTTTGAAACAGCAGCGAAAATTCTGTACAAAGTAAAAAGTTGGATTAAAGTAGAAAAAATAAACTGAAATATGTTGAAAGTCAGAGACTTGCCTGCTTTTACTTGACTTTCTATCTGTTTCCTATGGGGCCACACCCCTACTCTGGAAAACCAGATGGACCCTCTTCGGTTATCTATGTGTTTGTTAGAAACATCCTACAAAGCTTAGCTTCATACAATATTGTAGAAATAATGGGAACTGTCAGTCTCATTCATTTTAAGTTAATCTAAAACATAGAACTGCATTCTTTCTCAGGGTTTTTTATAGCATTTAATAATTCTTACACTGTATCCCAAATCACTTTGAAAATTCACTAAAAATTAAACATGTATTCTTTTTTTTTTCATCTGGTAAGAAAGAAGGAAAAAAGAAAAAAAGAAAAATTTCATCCTTTTTCTTGCTGATCCTCAGCCAAGTAGATATCATCCTTCATCCAGGCTCAGAGATTACATTAGGTGTTGAAATACTTTGTTAGACACCAGTGTGTGGTGAGAGACAACAGCCAGATGGGAGTGATAAGGAATGTTCTAGAACTTTTTGGTGAATCGGTCACAGGCAACTGGAAGCTTTTTTATTTTTAGGTGGGAAGAGATATTTGAACTCATGGCTGTGTTCTAACTACATCTTGTAGGAAAGGCAAGTTTGCTATCCCACCTCTAGTAGAAGGGAACCATCAGTATTTGTCCTAGATGTTGGTCTGGATCTCACCTCATTACCTCCTGGCTTATACTTTATAAAAGTTGAACATTAGTAAATCAAGATGATAAATGGATATTTTTCTGTTTTTGTTGTTTTGCTTCACCACTGGGTTCTCAGACCTTGTGTTTTAGGTGACACCATCTCCAGCATCAGAGACAGGCATGTGAACAAAGGCTAAGTCAATCAGTAGAGTCTATGCCTTCATCAACAAAATCTATTTCAGGGCTAGTAATGAAATGCAAATATAGGCAATCAGAGTTAATTTCAGAACTTGTTTGGTTGACCAGAAAAGAGACACGACTTTCCTTTCTCCTGGATTTAACCCCCATTGAGATAGCACACACCACACCATGATGAAAACCTTTTTGAGAATGCAACCACACAGAGAAGGTGGAGTCCAGAGATAGAATGTGGACTGATGAAATCATTGAATTTCAGAATCAAGTCATATCAGAAGACAATCTAACCAAAGACTTTTTCATTTTCCATTCCATGAATAAAACAGTTTCTTCATGCTTAAGCCATTTTTGTCACCGATTAAAAGTCTCAGTTGATATGCTGAGGAGTTATGTGTCAAAAGTATTCAACTACTTTGATTTTTTAAATCAATTGCAAAAATATCATGGCTTTTTTCTTGAAGTTTATGTTCTGTGTGCAATAGTTTGTTTCATTTTAGCTCAATGTTTTTGAAAATCTTTCTTAGATCCTCTTCTTGATAATGGGCTATAACACTTTAAAAAACAACGAAAGTTGCCATGCAAAGGGCCTCTTAGTTCAACCCCAGTGTAGATTAGAAGATGTTTTTGAAACCTGATAATCACCCACTAATGTATTAGTTTTGTAAACAATGCTTTCCATATGTCAGGTTTCCTTAAGCCAGAGACCTGCCATACGAATTCCATATCTCTGAATCCTTTGTGCTGATTCTCTTGGTCATGTCGCCATTACTTTACTCTATGAAATGAAATAAAACTAATTTTCCAAATTATCCATGCTTTCCACAGACTTAAAGTAATTATACTTCAGATTGATTTTTTTCATGTCAAAGCTATGTCAGATCAGACTTTGTATCTGTGATCCTCATGGCCATGATCAAAGGCTAGGATATTGTATTAGTCAGCCAAAAGGGTGCTAATGCAAAATACCAGAAATTTTGGTTGGCTTTTATAAAGAGTGTTTATTTGGGGTAGGAGTTTACAGATATCAGGCCATAAAGCATAAGTTACTTCCCTCACCAAAGCCCATTTTCACATGTTGGAGCAAGATGGTGCTAATGTCTGTGAGGGTTCAGGCTTCCTGGGTTCCTCTGGGCTCAGCTCCTCTGTTTTCTCCACAAGCTCAGCTCTAGACTATCAGGTGAATGTCTCTGTCTCTTTCCCTGGGACTCCACCTTAAGACTTCAACATCGAACTCCAACATCAAAACTCCAACATTAAGAACCCTCTACTCTGTCCTTTGCCATGCCCTTCATCTGTGAGTCCACACCTAACAAGAGGCAGGGACTCAATGCCCTAATGACATGACCCAATCAAAGCCTTAATCATAACACAATCACACCCAGGTACAGACCAGATTACAAACATAATCCAACATCTATTTTTGGAATTCATACCCACATCCAACTGCTACACTCCACCCTCTGAATTCCAAAAAGACATTACAATATTAAAAAAAAAAAAACCAAAAACTTTAAATTAGTAACAATGCAAGTACTAAATCATATGACAATCATTTTAAAGAAATACAGTTTGTCTTGGGGCAAATTCCTGTCTGCTATAGACCTCTGAAACTTACAAAACAATTTATCTGTTTCCAATACACGAATAGACAAAGGATAAACATTTTCATTACAATAAGGAGAGATTTGGAGGGAAACATGAGTCACAGGACCTCTATAGTTCAGTAAATCTGCAGGGCATCCTCCATTCCATTTCAATCTGAGAGTCATTCTCAAGATGACAGTTTTTTTTCCCCTTGGTGCCTCATGGGAACCCATCCTGTCCACAGGCTTGTCCAATGGCCATTTTCTTGGTGTCACTCTCATCAAGCATCTGGGTATCCACCAAGCTCCAGACCTCACCCTCCAAGAGTGTGGGGGTGATTGCCACACCTTACCCAATCTTTGGGTTAGAGTCTTAACCCCCCTAGTATAGTGATATGAAGACAACATTCCCTCTAACCTTTGGCATATAGGCTGAACCCACTTGGAGCAACGAGTTGACCACCTGGCCTTCCCTAATCCGTGGGAGATAGGTCCACCCCTCTCAGACCTGTGGGGTGCTTATCTTAACTGCCCTACTCCTAGGGGAATGTGCTCTACCCTCTCTGTACCATGGGGTAGCAAAACTCTCCCAGAACATTGGGTGGAAACATCCACCCTCTTCAAATGCTGGTGCAAACTCACCCTCTCTGTACACATGGGTGGGGTTCCTCTCTTGGCCCAAGGTGATGTCTTAATTCCTGATCTCAACTTCCATGGTTTTCCTCTTGAATTCGTTTCCCTTTCAATCTCTCCATTCCATGTGCCTTTTATCCCAGGTTGACAGTGGTTTTGTTTACACAGCTCTCTCAAAAAGTCTATTGGTTTAGCATGCAGAAAGCAGGGGTCCAAGCCATCAGACGATAAGACTATCCACAAGTCTTTCTGACATAACTGCATCTTCAATCCTGATTTACAAGTTCCAGGTTTAGTTAAATCCTCCAGTGGGAAACTTTCATCAGGGAGTTTGATTTCCAGAGACTTGGAATTTCCAGAATCAATTTCTGTTTTCTTTGTGTCTGACAATTCAGTCCTCAGCATATCTCTCTCACCTAACATTTTGCTATAAGCTTCAAGCAGAAGCCAAGCTGCATTCGCTGGGTTTATTTTGGAAATTTTCCAGCTAAATGCCCAGGCTTGCCATTTTCAAATTTTGCCTTCCATAAAACTCCAGAAGTTAATCTTGCTAAGTTCTCTGCAACTTTAAAACAAAGATCACCTTTCCTCCAGTTTCTAACAATAGTTTCATCATTTACTTCTAAGGCATCATTAAGTGTCTTTAGCATCTCTTCAAAGTGATCTAGGCCTTTCCCATCAAGCAGCTCACAATTTCTCCAAAAAATATCCCTTACTCATTTATAAAACCATTCCAGCACTGCAGTAATTGCAAAAGCACTTCACCACTCCTCAGTACCAAATTCTGTATTAGTCAGCCAAAGGGGTGCTGATGCAAAATACCAGAAATTGGTTGGTTTTTATAAAGGGTATTTATTTGGGGTAGGAGCTTACAGATACCAGGCCATAAGTGTAAGTATAATCCTGAGAACAGCCTGTCCAAGTTTGAGCCTGTCCAAGTGAGAAAGAGGCTGGGAGCTACCACCTTAACTTCACTCCTGTCAAAAGGGGAAGTAGGGTGGACTGAAAATCACAGTGCTGGTGAGGACCAGCTTCTTTTCATCCAGATCAGATTGTAGTTCTAGCCTCAGCCCGAACCCCACCTCTGGCAGGGAGGAAGCTGCAGGGACCTGTGCATCAGAGAACAGAGACAGGCAGGATAGAGCCACAGCTGAGGATATGTGAGAGAAAGAACTGAAGTCAGGTCTAACCTGAACTCGGTTTCTACATCATCCCCATCTCCAACTCACAAACACTTAATGATATCCCCAAACTTGACCTCCAAACTTCCATTTACTTGAAAATGTCCATGATTATGTCACTTTCCCTAGAGAATATTTGATCTTCATTCTTTCTCTATTCATCCTTGAGTTCCAAGTATTTGCTTATCACTCTCTGGATGCTCTGGAGGACAGAAAGATTCACCTCTTCAGGATGCTCCCTATAGGATCACATAAGCTAGTAGGAGTAATGGAAGAAGAATATTTGTGGCTTACTGACTATTTAACAGGCTAGCATATGGACATATTTTTTTTCATTTAAAATCCATCATACTGTAAGATTATATTTACTTTTTTTTTTTTAAAGAGAGGACACTGAGATTCAGGGATATTAATTGATTTGTACAAGGTCACAGATTTGTCCCTGGGAGAACTTTGATTTGGTCCCATGTCTGCTGATTTCAAAATTAATTATCTTTCAACTGCATCATGTGTTTTTAAGTGTCTGTAATAAAGAATTATAAAAAAACTAAAAACAAAAAACAAAACTTTAAAACTGTAGTAAAAGATATAGGAGCAGTTCCATAGAGATGTTAATGAATGTTTTCTTTTTCTCAAGCTGTGTGCCTAGTGGATGCTACAATGACATTTGCCCTTCCTTTCATCATCCCATCCAGACAATCATTAAATGGGCTTGTGTGCCTTAGATCATTACATGTATCCTAAGCAAACTGATGGGCTAAATATTCACAAGCTACTCACCCAGGGAAAGAGTTAAAAGAATATTAGTTTTGAACACAAAATGTTTTCAGTGAGAACAGCTGCAGCCAGAAGCTCACTATCTTTTTGCCTAAACATCAACACATCAACACTTGCATGGCTCTTTCTGAAATGAATGAATACTTGCATGAATGATTTAATCAAGAAGTATGTTACCCTTACCGTCCTTTCTCCCTATCTTACAGGCATAATTTTAAGCAACTACTATGTGGCAAGCACTGCTAGAAATAAAGCAAATAAGAATTACCCTGTCCTCAAGAACTATAAAATCTAACAAAGAAAAGGAGACAAAAAGAAAGAGTGGTGGAATATGACTCATAATGTGAAGAAAACAGAAAAGGATATCTCTGATAGGAAATTGTAGAATAGGGAGAAATCACTTCACAAAATGTTCACAGCCTCCAAAAATCTATTAGTATCGGGTTGACAGGACAACGGTAGCTATTCCCATTTTTAGGTCAAGCGCCTGAGGCACGAAGAAGCTAGTTAACTTTTCCCAGAAGATATGCTTAAAAGATGGTAGAATCAGCACTAAAAACAGCCTCATGCCTTCATTTTGTCTCTCCACACTCGGTCTCAAGAAAAGATAGAGCATATTTCAAAAATGCTAATTTTAAGACTTCAAATATAGTAATAAGTTATGCCAGTTCACTTCTAATTAAACAATTCAAAGCTGATGGGGTCTGATTTGTGCATTATGAATCAGAAAAGCCTATTTCAATATGCAGGAATAATCTTAAAATTTAACATTAAAAATGAATATCCTTGAATGCAAGCCTACTCCTTCTTGTCCAGATTCTACATCATCCCATTTTACTGCCGGAAGAAATGATTAGTCAGTCCATTAATATGTCAACATTTACTCACATGTAGATGATACAAACCAACTTCTCAGTGCCCTGTCTGCACACTGGCACCAAGCCCACCTCATGA
Source organism: Dasypus novemcinctus (assembly GCF_030445035.2). Taxonomy (NCBI): domain Eukaryota; kingdom Metazoa; phylum Chordata; class Mammalia; order Cingulata; family Dasypodidae; genus Dasypus; species Dasypus novemcinctus. Next base: position 29,305,040 of record NC_080678.1, on the reverse strand, counting down.
GACCAGCTGTGGATATTTATTTCCCTAATTCTCCATTTCAAAATGTGGGAACAGTCCCAGTGATATTAAGTACCCCGCCTGGTCTCACTCAGCTGAAAGGAATGGATACAGGATTTGAGTGGCTCTTGGTGAGGCTGAGCCTTTGCTCTTTCCTATCAGTTTGTCATATCCTTATCTTGTACTCTGTTTGCAGTTAGAGTTAACAACTAGAGATTTTAGGTACATGATATTTGAGAACCCAGACTTACCTCCCTCACCACCACTTCTGGTATAGAAAACCTTCTTAATCCTAGAAAAAAACACAATTGGTACTGAAAATAACCCCGCTTTCTCTCAATTGAGGTTTCTTTCCTGGGTATCACTATGCCTTACATGAAACAGCAGTATAGCTATAGGCTGAGTCCACCAATGAAACTTAGACGCAAAATTCTTCCCTTTCTCAGCACAACTGATATGGAAATGTGCAGAAGCCGCTGGCTAATGCTCAGATGTTGGTTTTATTTCCAAGATGCTATGGCCATAATAATGTCTGAATTTGAAGATTTGTTAAATTACTTGAATCTACTTATGTGAACCATTGACTATTTGAATGTGAGTTTTCAAAAAATGGATTAGAAGAGGATACATCATGATTTTATCACGTCATAATAAAGAAGGCAGTCTTTCAAAGCAAAGTTTAACAAAATAAATCAACTTGACCCACATTCTGTAAATAATATTCCTTGGTGGAAGAGAAAAGAGACTGAGAGAAGAATACCCCCAAAACTATTATTTTACTTTCCATGCACTTATTTAGCCCTTAAAATAGGTTGTAAGTGATGGGAGGAAAGAAATAAGATTCATACTGAATTATAAACACAAATGAGTTCCATATATTATTTATCTGCAGTGATGTGGTGTTTGGTGGTATCTGAGCATAACGAAACATATGGAGGGGCCTCCATTGCATACAGATTTCCTATAATACAATCTATTCTTTTTGCATTTTTATTTAAAGATCCAATCATGGGTAATGAGAAAGAACTTGAAAAAGTCTATAACTTTTTTTTCCCTTGTCTGATTTCCAATAACTAAACTTTGAAGTATAGCACTCACATATATACTTGGCACTATATAGTAATTTGGTATATATAGATCTAATATCCACCATTTTGACAATTAATGATCTCAAATGTTGACTTTTATGATTAATCACTGTTCCTCTACAGGATTTGGGAGGACAATAAATAGACAAGTATACGTAAAGCACCTATCCAAGGGCTAGGGCTGTTGGGGGGTGCGGGGAGAGACAGCCAGACAGAGAGAGAGAAAGAGATAATGAGTGCATGAATGTGTTTAGAATAATGCCTGACACATAATACGTATTTAGAAAACATTGAGCTTATTTCCATGACTAAGGATTTGAAGGGGTCTATGAAAATATCTCTCAACTGTGTTCCACTTGATTTAATGCCAGTATGTGAAGTTGAGACTCTCAGATTCCAATCTCGATTACATTTGATCTCTCCTGTGTGTTTTAAAATGTGTGTGCTCCCTGGTCTGTGTGACAGATTAAATTTTGTATCCAGTTTGGACATGTTCCCCGTCTCGGTCCACATTCTGGTGAGTGTGATCCCATTATAAATAGGATCTCTTCAATACGTTACTTCAGTTAAAATATGGCCCCGCAGAATCAGGTCGGGCTTTAATCTGGATTAGTGTAGTCCTTTACAGGCAGAATGAAAATCAGATGAGAGAGAAGCCAAGAGAAATATCATCATGTGACAGAAAAGCCAAGGTCCAAGAATTGTCAACAACCGGCCCCAGAAGACAACAGTCTTTAGGATAAAAGCCTCACCTTGCTCATGCCTACATTCTTGATTTCTAGCTTCAAAACCATGACTCAATAAATTCCCATTGTTTAAGCCAATCCATTGTATGGTATTTGTTTCAACAGCCATGAACTAAAATAACCTAATTTTAAATATTTAGTTAGGAAATTTTATGGCTCTTATGCTATCACTCTGCTCCCCTGTGTTCATCTTGATCAGAACTATTTAATCCCAGCATTGTTTCATATAAGGCCTCTGGATCCTTTTTAATACATACTCTGCATGGCCATTTATTAAATGATCCAAGTCAGCACATGAGAGGTAACTTCTTTGCCATTACTCTACTGGAAATGCAACTTAATGACATTGTTCTGAACTGCAATTTAAGAAGGGAGTTAAGCGGTTGGAGGATGCTAAAGTACGAAGGCGATGACAATGACTGATATTCCTTTTAACATCTGCTAAGCCCATTCCTTGTCATGGATACTTATTGTTCATTACTCCAGCATAAAATTTATAAGAACACAAAATTATCACATTTTGGAAATTTGTCAATATGAGAATCAATTAATAAAATATCCAGTTTCAAGCAGGTAGCACTGTAAACATGACAGCAGCATTTATCTTGTCAAATTGCTGGGGGAAGGAAGAATACAGAGAATGACAGCTGACAATTACTTTTAGCATGTGGAGAGATATCACTGCATTTTGTCTCTTACGTGTGGGAAGGTCAATTAGCTTAAAAGGCAGAAATTACAAGGAGGAAGAAAAATGAATCAATGCAGAATTTATACTGAGGTAACTAAAAATAGGGGAGTGCCCTCAGAATATGATCTATAGTTTGAAGAAAATGCAAAAGGGGAGAATTTTCTCACTGGGGACCTCCAAGAAAACAAATGGCTCCAAATTAAAAATAGAAAATTTTTTAAGTGTGAAAAGAAAGTATAGAATAAGTGTTAGAAGGGTCTCTATTGTTCTATCCTCCCAAGAAGCTGCAGAAAACCATCCTGGATTATGTCTTTCCTATGACTCTATCTAGAACAGAATTCACTCTCCTGAGCATAGCCCAGTGGCCCAGTGTTGAATAAACAAAGCTGATAAGAAGCAAAAGTTGTTGGGAGTTAACTGACAGTCCTTTGATTTATGAGAAATAAAGGCCTGTTGCAACCATAATGCATTCATTCTTTTGAACTGTTCAAAATGTTTCCTTCTTCGACAGGAGTGATGTCCCTGAGTCTTTTGGCTGGCCCTGACTCTCCGGCTATCCTGGAGTGGGCCAGAGGTGGACACCTAATTCAAGTTGAACCAAGTATCTTCTCTCTCCTAGACAACTATAGTTTGGATTTAGGATTTTCTGAGAGCTAAACTTTGTGAAAAAGTTACAGTAGGTATAGTTTAGGTTTGAGAGGCAGTCGTTTTATACCACCATCTTGTCTTAGTAGCAAATGAAAATTGCAGAGAGAGAGACAGTGTCAGATTTCCTGAGAAACATATAGATAGAAGATGAAGAGGAAACATATCCTTGTTCTTAAGAGATTTTTTTTTTTTAAGGATCTAGTCACTCTTATTTAGGCCTGGCTACATTCTTGGTCAACATGATTGGTCAGAGTGAAGTTGAGCAGAGGGAACCATAGCCTGTTTAGGCCAAATTTAACCAGTGCTTTAAGCACTTGCTTTGCCTTTTAAAAGAACCACTGAGTTGGTGGCCTTGGCCTGGTTCTTAACCAGATTCATTACTTTTTTCACCATTTATGGCCTTCAGATCTTAATCACACTCCCCAAAGAGAGGTGTTCCACAAACCTTAGACATAGCATGTCAATGCAACTTCCACAGTTTCTGATTTGCAGGATTAGCACTGAGTTAATATTCCTTTTCTGAACCAACACACTACCAGTTCAATCTTTCCAGTCACACTCAAGTATGGGCATAAGATGAATCCATGTGCTTTCCATGACTATATTCTTTAAATAATTCCAATATGCCAGCTATTTACTGTATATTATGACTGACACTTATAGCAACTATAAATTGTATATTAATATTTCCACTTTATGAATCACAGAGAGGTTAGGTAATGGGCCAAATGCAGAGAGTTTGTATACAACCAGATTGGAATGATCTATCAGGACTAGCTGTCTCCACAGTACAAAATTCTTTGCAATGCAACAAATTGCCTCATCCTCTTCCCCCTAGATAGACAATCATCTGCATATCACTTGCTCAACCATGCCTATGGCCAGTAAAATAAATTTACCTTATTCAATGCCCAAACCTAAACCAATGCAAAGTGTTCCCAGTCCCCACCCAGACATACATGGATATGTGAATTCAACTATTGGGTAGAAAGCTTATATTAAAGACAAAGGTATCTCTTGGATTTAAAATAAATATGAATATGACATAGAATATTGTTTTCTTTTTGGTTTCCCAAACTGTTGTCTAGTTCTTTAATCTCACCTTGCTACCTTAACTCCCCTCAGCATAATTCCACCAAAGAATCCCCCAGTGCACAATGAATAACATTTTATAAACAGTTGCAAAGTGAAGTTGGAGAGAGGAAGACCCCAGGTTCTGAACATAGGATCTTAAGCAGAATTCAAGATTTCTTGAGCATGGACCATACTACATGCCTTCTACTAAGCATTTTATATGTGCTATCTAACTAAATATTCATACAAGCCTAGACACAGTATAAATATTACACTTTGCAGATGAGAAAACTGAAACTCATAGGGCATGAGAAACTTGACATTACAAATCTTGTTGATGCCAAAGGTGGATAGCATATCAAAGTCTATGGACTGTCAAGCCCATGCACTTACCACCATTTTATTTTCTTCCAAACTGGAGAACATTACTCCCACAAATTCTCGTCTTCTCTCCTTCAAACTTGTTGATGTTCATTTCATCCTGAATTTCACTTGTTATTTTATCTTTGCTCTATTAAATTGGTTCTCAGAATCAGAATTAACTGGAAGATTGATAGACCACAGAATACCAACCCCAGTGCAGAATTACTAAATCACAGTCTGCTTTTTAACAAGATCCTCTTGTAATTCACTGCACGTTAAAGTTTTGGAGCATTTCTCAAAGCATTACTCCCTAGTTCACTCATTCTTTTCTTTTACTTTATCCTCTCCCTCCCTCTCTTTCTCTCCTTCTATGCAATATGGAGAGAAGCAGGAGAAGCAAATGACCCATTTCTTTATATGCCTTCTTTGCAAATATGTATTTCAATCAGCTGCCCCCCAAATAATCCTTCAGAAAATCTGTTCCCATCCAGTCATTGCTTCACTACTACTCCCCTCCAAATTACTAGACCGCTTTGAGTAATTCCACTCTCTGCAACTGTTCTTGGAAATTCATCTGCCTGTGGTGGACTCCTTACAAATCCTTTCCATATTCCATATTTCTGAGGAAATATGAAGGCAGATTTACCCATCAACAGGAACCTCCTCCCCCATCCTCCACCCATTCTTCTCCAATTCCTGTGAGGATTTCCAAGCAGCTCCTTATAAAAATGCTTCTCTATTCATGCTGAGTTCAGCTCCAGGCTAGTGGTAATAAAAAGCAGTTAGCAGAAAGCTTATTTATATGTTTTCTATGTCCTGAGCCCCTTACTTCATTACTGTCTACACAGAGCTTTAGATCTGTCAGGGATGATAAAGGATGATCCTCATAATAAACTCCACCTTATCCCCTTCCACCCATTACTGATACAAGTTATGCCCATCAACTATCAGAGGCAAAGGGGAAAGTCTACCTTTCTTTAACATGTAAAAGCAGAAACATTCTGCTTTCTTCTTTGAGTGTGAGATAAGGACCAGAGAGCCAGGGAATGTGGTATTCAGGAGGTACATAAAACTTGCATTTTATTCCTTTAAGAAAATAATTGGCAAAATCACCCACCTTTGGATCATTTGCTCAGTTGAAGGTTAGAGATTTTTCTCTTTGAAATTTTATCTTCAAATAAGAGGAAAGGGAAGGTAAAAAGAGCCAGAAAGACATACTGACTGACTGACTAATTGGCAGCAGGAGAAAAGACATGAAAAAATGGAAAGGACAGCAGCTCCCTTGAAAGCAGCCAGCGAAATAAAAGAAATGATACTTTGGTATGGGAAAATGCCTCTCTTCCCAGCATCTGCCTCTTTATTATCTCTAAATCTGTCAAAGTGGAACAGCACTTACACGAGAGGTTTCATAATAAATATCAGTCTTTTCCTACTTTACCTTTTTGTCAGCTTCTTTGGAAACTTGGGAGTTCCTCTTCATGAGGTACAAAAAGATGACTTTCAGTTTTACTGATTGGTCATTAAATTGAAAGATTCTTAGCAAATGAGGAAGGAATGGGAAAATACATGATGTAGGTAGTTTTCTTTTCTCACCCTTTTCTTTTTTTTAATTTTTAATTTTTTGTCTTTATTCATTTTTTTAATATTATCACCCTTTTCTTAAATTACTTAAATTTCTTATATTACTGTCCTTGCTCAAGTATACAATACCTCATTTTACTAATCTCCCTGTCCTTTTACCCTGCTATTTCAGTCCAAATGGTCCAGTTTTATGCTTAATTATAGGCTACCATCTGTTATTGACCTTTCACATGTTTCATCTTGATTCCACAATTGGTGGATAAACACTTGGAAGGAAGTCATCTAATCCAATATACTGCCTCTATCCCCCAGTCATCTTACACAGACTATGCCCACAAAATACTGGGACTGCATATTAGAGGACTATACACATGATATCTATTTAGAATAGTCATCTGCGATATAGGGAAAATTAATCTGCCCTTATAAGGCTACTATGAGAAAAATTAAGATCAAATAAACTGCATATTTTTTTTTCCCTTTCAAAACAGAGCCCAAATTTGTTCTTTCTTTTACTTTTTACCTTTCTTATTCCTTCCTTCCCTCCTTCCCTTCCTTACTTCATTCCTTCCTTTTGGTTCTTCTCACCATGGGCTTTCAATGCCTAACGTAGACTACAAAAGGCACTTAACATGGTTATAAGCCTAACAAATTCTACATTCAGATTCTACTTTTCTCATTTTCCTTATAATTTCATGTTAAATTACTGCCACCATAAATATTCATTTACAAAGTTCCCTTCTTCAAATGGAGTGGATATATATAGGTTTTAATTTTTGAATGTACAATGCAATGTCACACGGAAATGTTTGGAAGCACATTAAACACGTACGAGTAGAAAAACATATGCAAATTCTTCTGAACAGTTCTCCCTCTGCTTTGGCCTATGGAAATCTGTGTAAGTTAGCTCAAAGGGCAGGCTGGGATGGAGAAATGGAGTGGAAGGATGTCTGAGACCTCTCGACAACACAAGGAAAACTTTCCTTCTTTCTTAGTGATGTTATAGAGAAAAGAACACTCCATCATTTGGTAAAGACATGAAACTGAGAAATGAGAGCAACTACTTTCTATTGTCAAAAGTTTGGTAGGAGAAAAGAAAAGGTAAATACTCCTTATTTCATCATTTGTTTCCTAATTAAGAACATCAGCACAGAGGTACCCCTGTATTTTGGAACTTTTATTTGTCTATTACTGTGAGCAAATATTTGCAAAATGTAATGAGTCACTAGAATATTCACAGTCCTAGAAACACATGGGAACTAATGAAAAAAATTTCTAGCATAGAAAATGAGAACAGAGTACTGAGTTTCTAAATAAGAAAGGTTTAAAACAAAGAAGTTTCAAGGAAAGCATTTTGATGAAGCCCTGGTTTTAGCAACCTTATCATGGACAGGTTTACAGCCTATTTTAATTGGATGGAAGATGGCTGTTAATGTACACTATGAGTGTATATAGGTGTAGGGGAGTCAGAAAATGGAAAAACATGTCCTTATTCTATTGCTGAATTTGGTAACAGGCCTCATAAAGGGTCTGGTAATTTACTTAGTGTGTCCCTACAGAAGTGAATGCAGAATAGTGCAGAAGGGGATAAACTTTGAAATCAGACCAACCTATTAGTGAGCACATGCTCCAGCATTTTCTAGCTGTGTGTCCTTGGACAAACTCCCTCTCAATTTAGTTTTTCTCATCTTAGAAATAGGGATAATTCTTATTGAAAGATTAAATGAGAAAATATGTAATGCCTTTAGCATAGTTCCTACCACCTGAAACACATCAAATAAATGTTGGCGATAATACTGCTGGTGATGGTGGTGACTATGGTGATGGTTTCCATAGTGATAATGACGATGGTGATTTCAGATCTTACATGCACAAGAAGGCCTTGTCCTTGGATTTTTTTTTGGAGGCAAGGCAAACTGAGAGATAGGTTTTGATATGAAAATAGTTAAGATTTTATAAAAAGTCCTTTGAAACCCATCAAAAATATTCATGGCAAATTGTAGAGGCATAGAATTCAAGGACCAGAAAATCTGAGGAATAAAAAGAAGGAAAGCTAAGCGTCTTCATTTTGTAACTCTTGAAGGAGAATTGAAGGTCAGTGAGTAGGTTGACAGCATCTAATATTCTAGACTCGTAATCCAGTACTCTTTGAACCATAATACTCTGGAAACCACCCACCTTACTCCCAAAACACTGTGACAAATTCTCTAAGAGATGAATTCATTAGAGGTATTACATAAGAATACATATGAAGCCAGTTCTGATAAACAGGGGGGAAATGACCAAAAAGTGAGTAGACAAATCTGTTTGGCTCTCTGCCCTGTCCAAAGAAAGAGGAGTACTCAACTGCACACATGTGCCACAGACCTGTAGAGCACAAAGTTCTCTATTATTTATGAAGCCTAAAAAATATCTCATGGGATACCTACATCAATGGCAATATAAATATTTCATAATGAAATATTTGAAAAAAATTTCTAAGTGAAATCCCTGCCATAGAAGAGAATGCCAGCTAATAAAGAGTAAGAAAATTAATATTTTGTAAGCATGAATGCAGCAGACAATACAGGTAAAATCACCCAAAGCTGTTAAAAGGAGATGATAGAAGTTTGAAGAGCAAAAGGGTGATACGTTTGTTCTGATTTACATATGTTTTTCCTTACAATACACATAATGATCAAATGACCATTGAGGACTTGAGCTACAGCCTGGGGCTCTCCAGGAATTTAAATTCAACAGTGTGCTCTCAGGACTATGTACCAGTCATGGACAACTTAATTTATAGCTGCATCTTTGAGATAGAATTTTGCCATTCCTGTAATATGAATCTGGGCAGGAATGCCTGGATCAGTCAAGGATATCTGAGAGTATTTGTAATGAGATTCTGGCAAGCTCTGGAATGGACACTGAATGCAACCTTTTTCAGAGACCCAGGCTAGAGTGGTGGCGAGTTTCTTTACCTCAGATAAATATTCAAGATTTGATGTTCTGCCAGGGAGATAAAATATGAGTCTAAGCTAGACACATTTGACACCTTGTCCCTCCTTCTCACTTTGCATCTCTTGCATCCACTACAAGCTTTGTCCTTTTAATCCCATGATGAAAGGAGCAGTCTCAATGTCTAAGCCTGCTGCTCAGTTCACTATGAAATTTTCCTGATGCTTGAGGAAATATAGCAGTAAGATTCTGCTTTCCTCGGTAGGCCTGTCTTCCTGCTTGAATGCACATCCACAAATTCAAACAGTGTTAAGGAATATTGATGAAGTAGATGTCTTTCCAAGAATGATGGCCCAGGAGGAAAACAGGAAAAGTGCATAGTAAGCAATCAGGGTATGTAAGCAGACCTTAGAGAAACGCCTCAAACATGCCAGAACACTGAGACACTCATCAAAACTAATGGAGTGTTTGTAGAAAGATGTATGTTTGCCAGGCAAAGGCAGGTGGGGAATGAAGTGAGAAGCCAAGTAAAAGGGCTGTGTTTATTATCTAGGGACTAACAGCACGGTGGGGGAAGAAGACAGCTCAAAAGCAGCCAGTTTGGCAAAGAGGCTGAAAAGTAAGTTGAAGACATAGTGAACCTTTGATATTTTATCTGCCCCCATTCATTACCCCTTCTGGTTATATACCTAGCCCTCCATTTTCCTTGATGAACTACCCCTCCACTACTCTTAGTGTGTTGTTAAGGTGAGGGAAGAATGGAAAATGAGAATGTCACATCCTCTGGCCACAGTGATTTATGGTTAGTCACATGACCCAAGTCAGCACAACCTGCTCCACTGACACACGCAATGCTAGATCTTTAATTGCAACTTGTTGGAAAGGACTATCTCTTTCTGCTTAACTTAAAATAATAGGTGTCCTCTGTGAAAGAGATGCCAAAATGCAAAACATGTTCAGAGATATTAATGCCAATAAGAGAAAACGGGGAGAAAGCTGGGAAGATTGAGAGATAAGATTTTCTCTTGCTTTGATTGGGTCAGGCTTCTGTGAAAAAATGCCCTTAGGATATGTAAATGCCCCTTTATCTAAATGAGAGTCTACTGAAGACCAACTTTTATATTTCCAAGGCTTTAACAAAGGTCTTAGAGGTTCACCTTTAATTTGCACTTTTGTCCAATTCTCATTTTATTTGGAAAATATTTTAGTTGCTGGGAAGACTGAAGATGAGAAGCAGTTTTCCAAACATGGATACCCTACGCCTTCCATATCCTTTAAATTTTACTTGGAAACTAAGCAGTTCCTTCTTTAACTCATCTCACTCTTCTCATAATTTTTCATAGGCAGCTAAATGAAGCCAATGAAAACTTAAAAACTCTCCATGGAAATTATTGTTCCAAGGTTCATGAGTCTACTATGCAAAATTTTATCTTCCAAGTTACCACAGGTGATGGTTTCATTTACATAACTCGGATTGTCATTTTTTTCCAAGCTTTCTATAGCCATTTCCTCATCACTTTTCCATCTTTATTGGATGATTTGTGCACCATTTTTACAGTCCTGGCTAAAGTTTTTACTGGACTTAGTTCAAATCTGAATTTAACTTCTAAACACAGTGGATCATGCGTCTAGCTTAGAACACAAGGCTACAGAGAGGACAATGCCGAAAAAACAAAATTAACTTATAAGATGCTAACCAAGTGGAGAAATCAGCATTCTTCATTAAAGGCCAATATTCTGACTCATCTTTATTTATTTTTCCAAAAATACTGATCCCCACAAGGATCACACCAACAGTAATGAAGCAGAAAAATTATGAATGTTAAGAAATTAATGCGCTCCATAATGGGTTATAAACTTGTACATCTTCATTGCTCATGCACTTTGAAAAGCTCCACAAATTTTAGACCTCTTTAATTTAAAACTGAGCAGTTTTAGTTCTTTAAATTATAGTGAAAATAATTTATCTATCATTAGAATTGTTCAATACATTCATTAATCTACAAAAAACATCCTGCAGAAAGTGGTTTTCAAAATCTCCACCAATTACTCATTTAGCCTGTTTCAGATATGAGAATGGCTATTTTCTAAGGATTCCAAAACTAGACTTAAGGCAAACCTACATAAGCATCACAATTTTAAAGGCAAAAGTTAGAAAGAGAGCTGCTTTAGTTACCACGTCCGCCTTGGCATGGGTAGGGCCATTACTATGGGCAGTGGTCCATATACAAAGCACTCAGAGACCCTTGACAATATAGAGGGGCATGTGGTGATACCTCTAGGGCACAAGGAGTATATTTTCTCATCAAATCAGTTGGGGTCTGTGGATTTGTCTATTCCTAATGTTCCTTCTCTTAATGACACCATTAGCTATTTGCCAAGTAGATGATGAAGACTTGAAAATATTCAGATGAAGAACAACAGAGGAAGATATATTCATGTCTCTTGATGAGCTCCATCCATGGTCCTGTTTATTTGATTGTTTCTTTGTTTAAGTAAACTGATCATTTATTGAGCTGTTCTCTGTTTCTCCAAGGAGAACACTTGGATTCATATTCAAAATACACCAGAAAGAAGAAAGAGAGGGGAAACGGACTTGGCCCAGTGGTTAGGGCGTCCGTCTACCACATGGGAGGTCCGCGGTTCAAACCCTGGGCCTCCTTGACCCGTGTGCAGCTGGCCCATGCGCAGTGCTGATGCGCGCAAGGAGTGCCGTGCCACGCAGGGGTGTCCCCTGCGTAGGGGAGCCCCACGCACAAGGAGTGCGCCCCGTAAGGAGAGCCCCCCAGCGCGAAAGAAAGTGCGGCCTGCCCAGGAATGGCGCCCCACACACTTCCAGTGCTGCTGACGACAACAGAAGTGGGCAAAAGAAACAAGATGCAGCAAATAGACACAGAGAACAGACAACCAGGGGAGGGGGGGAATTAAATAAATAAATAAATCTTTAAAAAAAAAAAAGGAAAGAAAGAAGAAAGAGATATTTGCAATGATATTGTATTACATTTCTCAATCTCCAAGTTTTATGCATCCAATAGAACCTCATTGTGTGATGATTTCCTAATAATGACACAGTATAAAGGTGAAAGTGTAACATACAGAGTAGAGCATTGATGGGCTGGAAAACTGGCAGAATTCCAAACAGTATTCTCAGAAAAGAGAGACACATAATGTATGGGGAAAGCCCAAGCTTTTTTGTCTGTAGTCCCACCATACAATTTTTGGAATAGCTGGCCTAAACTGTCTTAAGAAATCGTGTGCATTCCAGCAATATGGAGCTAGAATTGTGAACTTGAGAAAGAGAAAATGGAGTAAAAAAATCAAAGGAGTAAAGATAACTTAAGACATCGATGGAAAATACACATCAATTTTATTTCCTACACATCACAACTCCACTAATTGTAACAAATTATGCTACGGAACAAATCGCCCCAAAACTCAATGGTTTGAAGCATTACTTTCCAATTTTTGGGTGAGTTGGGAAGTTACTGTAGACTTGCCTAGACTCACTTGTCCCACTCATACATCTGCAGTCAGCAGCAGACTTGGCTTGGGATTGGCTAAACTAAAATGGCTCAAGTGGGACAGGTAGTCTTTGCCCGTACATGGGTACATGGTCTCTCATTCTCCAAATGACAGTGGTGGTGAAAGTTCCTGGAGCAAGAACAGAAGCAAAAAATACTCTTCAAGTCTAGGCTCAGAATTTATACAAAATTGCTTTTACTATATTCTGACTAAATGAAGTCACAAACCAGTTCAGATTACAGGATAGGAGAATTAGATTCTAGAATGAAGGAGCTACAAAGAACTATAGCCACTTATGTAAATTACTTCTCTCATTTAGCACAAAACCCCTCCCTGTTAGAGAATGAGGAAATCTCAAAATCCTTGTCAGTTCAGCCCTCCAAGCAGTCACTTCCAATTTTTCAACAGGGAAAAAAAGTGTCATCCACACTGTATGACCATAGCCATTGTTATGTTATTCATTTATGATTAATATAATCATATGATATAACTGATAAAAGCTAATATTATATGTCCTGATAGGCAATGTTCTGATCATTTGGTAAGTTAAGAAGGGATAAAAAAGTGAATAGAAAATGATCTCAATATGCACTACCTAGATTTTCTCTTCATTTTAAGAATATTTATCAAGTACTACCATTAGTGCTAACTTTTTATGTAGCAAACTTCTATCTATTGATTGATTGATAGAAAACTAGATAGACAGATATGATATTTTATCAAGTATAAAATAATTTTTATGTTAATTACCTTCTTTGATCTATGAGGTAGGCAAGGCAGGTTTTATCATTCTCATTTAAAAATTAAAAAAACATGAAAATCCAAGAAATTTCATGACTTTCAAGTATTTAAAATGGGCAAATTTAGTTTGTATATATGTTACCAAATTATTTTTTTTAAACCATAGATCGTATAACACAAAGAGTTAACTCTAATGTAAACTATAGACTACAGTTAATAGTGTAAATATAATAATATCATTTCATCAATTGGAACAAAAATATCACAATAATGTAAAGTGCTAATAAGAGGGAAAACCAGGAGAGGGGGGATAAGCAGAGGTATATGGGAATCCTGTACTTCCCAAATGATCTTTCTGTAAACCTACAACTTCTCTAATAAACAAACAAACATATGAAGATCAAGAAATTTAATGGCTTTCAAATTTCACTCATTTAGTAAATAGAGGGTATGAAATAATAACTTAAATCTTTACCCAGAGCCGTTGGACTTCATGTACTTCATAAATTGGGGAATTTGCCCTAGAGTAATTTTTAAAAATCTACGACTTAAAGGAGATTTGTACACCCTGAAGATAAATAATATCTAAGGATCCTGTATCCTTCTCTGCAACTACATTTCTTGGGAGAATCGCCTGATGCACCAACAAAGCACCTTCCAGAACACAAATCTGCAAAGTGCACAAAATATATTCAAACGTAAGCAAAAGGAGTATTACATGTGGCTGGAAAGAGTACTTTCCTAAATTCTTTGGAGTGTGGGGTAAGACTTTCCAAAGGCAAGCTGAGTTATAAAACACTGTGGCTAAACTGCTTTCTAAAGGGTTGACTGAAACAACTTTCGTTGTGCTGAGAGAATAAACATTTAGGCTAAGACAAACTGCTAAGCATAATAGATATCAATCAGGTACATAACTGTCATCTTAGCCATTTTCCCTAAAGAAGATCCATGAACCTCTAAAGAAAGAAAAAAAAATTTATATTGGTTTAAAGGAATACCAAGACTTTTGCCTTCCCCAAAACCCTCTGTCCTGTCTGGCCCTCACTTAATTTTACTGAAGATCTTGCCCGACCCAGACAAGCAGGGTCTTTCACAATGTTGCCCCCTGCCATGCTGGTCTTTGTGCCTGGAAGCATTTCAACTCTCACACTCCCCATTCCAGCCCTCCCGATCCCCATATCTAGCATTATTATCTCATACTCATAACTGAACTTCAAAAGAAAGAATGAAAGAAAGAAAATCAGTTTTCTGCCCTGGGCAAGTTTTGCTCTTTCCTCTACAATCTTCAGTTATTTCAGACTGCTGTAGAATCACTTACAATGTTGACTTTAATGTAAGTGTCTACAAGTTTAGTTCCTGTAATAATTGATGAATTATCTGAGGGCAAGTAGAATTCCTTATTCATCTTTGAGTCACCAGTCCCTACCTCAATACCCATGACTGTGTATTGGCTCCGTAAACGCTTCTTGATTGAACTGAATAAGTTCTTTGAAAGAGAATCTGGATTGCATTACCACTCAAATTTTATTAAATGGGGTCTAGTCTCAACTAAGTCTGTAGGCAGTTGTTTAACCTTGGGCAATCCCTCTACTTCTGAGACTTAGAGTTTATGAAAATATAAGAATAATACCAAGTGTTCCATCTAGCTTGAATGATTGTTTCAAGAATAAAATGGATAATGTGTGGGAGAATGCTATAAAAATATAAAAATGCTCTACACCTTAAATTGTCCTCTCTGGTATTTAACATCATGCAAACAAACCATTAAGTGCTTGTTAAATGAATGATGTGCATCCATCATTGATCAAGGTCTATGCTAGCGCAGAAGACAATAATGCAAAGTCCACCGCTCGGTCTCCTATCCAAGGACAATATGCTAATATAACATTCTAGAGCCTTGATGCTTCCAAATAAATTGCCAAAGAGAGTGCATTCATTGTGAGTGAGAATGATTTAAAATAAAATAATGTAACATGACATTATATTATATGTTATAAAATAGTTATAATCATAATTTAGTGCATGAACATGTTCTAAGAAACTTTGTGAAGAGGAGTACAATTCTGGGAAATGAATTAAAAAGGGCTCAATTTGGGCAATAGCAGAGAGAAATCCTAGCATTGTTTTTTCTTTTGGTATATACATATTAAACTAAGTGAGATGATAGGCATACTAAACCTAGTTTTCTGAAAATGACTCATCAATTTGCATGCTTTGAGACCATCTCATTCTAGAATTCATTCTTCCAACACATAGCTATTAAGCACCAATTACTTCAAAGGGAAGTGATAGATATTTGGAGATACATGAATGGAGTGATGCAATCCTTGAAGACCTCAGGAAAGCTGAGCAAACGGAAAAGGACTATGTGGTGTGGAAGGTGTTCTCATGGGTTAAGTGAGAGGTTCTTTGAAGGTAATATGTGGGCTACCTAAGCAGTCTTGGTGCCTAGAAGAGTATCCAGTAACAGATTTTGTCAAGGGGTAACCATATCTGAAGTCTTTGGGTTGCTCCTTAAAAATACAGACTATAAGACTCTCACCTAGTCTTTTAAAATCAAAACGTCTGGTGTTAGGCCCCAAGTCACTCATTTTAATAAGGATTCTAGATGATCCTATTGCTAAGAAAGTCTGAAACACTATTCTAGATAACTGAGACCTCTCTGATGAGTAGAAGTTGATTCAACTTTTATTCCTCTTCATTATACATGTAATAATTAGAAAGCTGTATCAGAATGAAATTCAGTAAAATTGATATCTAGAGATAGTTTTGAACTAGGTATAAATCACTGGCAAACTTTAATAACTGTAATCGGTAATAATTTACTTACAGCCCTTCACATAACCGGCCACAATATAGGAGGTTAATAGTTCAAACTGTGGTATCAGATTGCCTGGGTTCAAACCTTCCAGCTGTGAAGTTCTGTAGTTTTGTCTAAATCACATAACATCTCTGTGCCTCAGTTCACTCATTTTAAAAAATTGGTGTAATAATATAGCAGTACCTACCTCATAGGGAAGAAAAAGAAATAGATGTAAGCCCTAACAACACAATCTGGTGCATACTAAGTGCTCTATAAGTGTTAGTTATTATTAATCTGTTTATCTGAACTTGCTCTAGCACTAATATAGGTTCAATGACTCATTCCAGGACAATCCCCTTGTGTTACTTCTTTTCTTGTAGTTAATTTTCCTGTTGCCTTTTGTGGTGGGACATAATGAACATTGAATAATGTCCTTTTGAGGTATGTGAGGCAGAGGGGCCTGAAATTCCTCTGAGTGATGCCCATAGTCTTTGAGGGGAATTAATTCAGTTTTGTCATTGGGGAAAATAAATCTAGAAATTTGAAGCTTCGTTTTATTCTCATACCCAGAAAAATATTCCCCTCGAGTAGTGATATACTATTCATCCTTCAAAATGAAGTCATTAGAAGGAACAATTTGCCAATAATATGGATATTAGAAAGCTGATATTTTATCTTAGCAAACATTGTTCAATGTGCTGGGCAAAATTAGAATTTCTTCCTCTTTCTAACCCATATACCCAATTACCTGTGTTTGAATAATTCAACTTCCCCCTTCCTTAGCCTTCAGCACTGTGTAACTCTGGCCCTTCCTTAGGAAGCTTATTCAAGTAATGTGCATTTTGTAAACTCCCTTTTACTTGCACAAATATTCTGAGAATGTGTGTGGAAATGGAACCTGGACAATTTGCAATCACATCATGTACCCTAATACTCTAAAACTCCATAAAATTAAAGTGCAATTATATGAGCTTAAAAATTATGTAAATGGAACATTTAATAATCCTATCCAAGAGCATTTTGGACACACTTATAGAATGTGCATTATTTTAAAGTTAAAAAGGTTTAGATACTTAGTAGAGAAATATTTTAATGCTATGCTTAAAAGTACACTTACAGTCTCTCACCTCTTATACGAAGCAGGGTATGCAGAGCACCTATCCACTGGCCCTGACCCAAGCAGCTGGCCTTGCTGGGGGTCCAGCCACAATGGGATCTCTTCCTTTACTCTTTTGGACCCTCTATGCTGTAACTAAAACAATAGCAAAAGGAAAGTATTGGAATTTTACTGCTTCACTTTAAACAGAACTCAACAAATTATCAGACAATATAAGAGCGTAAATCAAAAGATTCATCCAGGGAGTAACGAGGGTGTAACACAAGGAAGCCACTTTACTGAGCACAGAAAATCTGTCAGGAAGAAAATACATGAAAATGGTGGCACTGTACAGCACACTCACAACTCCCAGGTAAGAGTTGCAAGTAGAGAAGGCTTTCTTATGTTCCACAGTGGAGCATGTCTTTAGAACTGTGGACACAATACACATAGAGTACACCATAATGATAAATATGGTAGGCAAAATGATAATGCTGCATAAGACACAGGAAAACATCTTATGAATGTAGAGCCCAGAAGAGAATATGAAATCCTAAGTGGACAGGCATCACAGTAGAAATAGTCAATAGCTTGAGAAGCACAAGAGGATAAAGTGACGTCATGCTGGTTTGAAGAACTGAGCTGACAGAGCCACAGAGAAAGGATCCCACCTCCTCCTGAGAGCAGAGATGTGTTGACATTGAGCAGAGTAGAGGAGGATCATAGACAGCAACGGAATGGTCATAAGCCATGGCTGCCAGGACAACTCCCTCAGCCACAGTGAAGAGGGCAAAGAGAAAGACCTGGGTCAAACAGCCTGCAAAGGAGATGGATTTCCTCTCAGACCAGCAGTTGATCACAGTCTTGGGTGCAATAACAGATGAATAGAAGAGATCACTGAAAGCAATTTGTTTACGAAGAAATACATTGGCATGTTCAGCAGAGCCAAAATGATGGCCATCATCCTGATGTTCCCTAGAAGGACCATGGCACATACAAACAGAAATAGCAGGAAAAGGAGAATGTGGAGCTCTGGGCATACCTTGAAACCTACAAGAATGAAGTCAGTTACTTCTGAATGGCAAATACCTGCTGAAAGCACAAGGCAAAATAAGGAAATAATGTCTTGGCTTTCATTTAGAGTTATAAATACTCTCTTAAATGTTGAAATAGGTTATTTACAGGTTAAGTAAATCTTGCAAATAAAATTTTCATATCATGGAGAAACATATTCAGATTAGTTATCACAGGACTTCTGAAACCTAAATTTTAGTAAACAATGAACTTAAGGATTGAAAAAAGTTCTTTGTTTATTGCACGTAAGTTACGCTTTTTCAGGGATTTTAGCAAGAAGATTGCTTGTTTTTAACTGAATTTCTAATCTTAGTATAATTATAGTTACAAGGTTATCTTTACCTAGAATAGAAATTTTACACGTAAACCCCATGATAGTGATTTGTGCAATTATGAGAACTAATGGTTGGTTTTGAATCATTATAAGACAGAATCAAACACCTTTAAAAATATTTTTAACTTGTTTTATTTCAATGTTTTTAGTTACTGCTACTGTAACAAACTTTAAAAATAGAGTAAAATAGAGACAATTTCTTGATATGTTACAAGTGACCACATAAAAAATCATTAAAACTAGAGAAAATTTTTTAAAAGTACATTTATTAAATGTGGTGAAAAAATAGAACAGAATCACAAATTCTCATCTGGCTCAAAAAGCCCAATGGAAAGAAATGTCTTCTGCACATTTAGATATGTTTAATTACAGTCAAATTGTGCTGAGGGAACAATAACAAAGATTACAGCTCAGTGAGAACACTGAAATTGATGAAAACCTCTTTTCATTGGAGCTAAATGTATCAAAATCATGAAACGTATGTGAGAGGGAGCATAATTTGATGCTTTTGTTGTTATTGTTTAAACAAGTCAGAAAGAGAACTTCCTAATAGTTTGAAATGTTTACTAATGTTCCATTGAAAAAATTTGAAGTGACAAGTATTCTTTATACTGGACAAGAAAATGGCCATCAAGCATTTCCAGTGGAAGTACTTTGATGAATATTATGTTATTTATGAAATCAAAGTTCTAAAACATTCTTATTGCTTTAATTGCAATATCATTAACATCATTTTATGTGATGTTGTTTAGGCAATTTGAAATGTTTTGCTTTTGTTTTTGTTTTTATGAATAAAGCGAAAGCAGTGAGAGAGAAAGGAAATCAAGGATTTTCAAATATCCCAAAGGCTATACCCACTCCCCCTTCTTATTGCTTTAATTACAATATCATCAACATCATTTTATGTAATGTTGTTTAGGCAATTTGAAATGTTTCTTTGTTTTGTTTTGTTTTTAACAAAGTAAAAGTAATGAGAGAGAGAGAAAGAGAGAAAATCAAGATTTATAAATACCCCAAATCTTCTCAACATCGTGCTAGGGACAGGTACTAAGGGAATACAGGTGAAGCAAGGAATCTATAAAATATTTGGAAAGATAAAAGTAACAAGCATGAAGTAAAATATGCCAATCTGAACTCAAGAGCTTGCAGTCCTGACCTGCTATTAATTAGCAAAAAGGAATCAGGAGAAGAAAGATGTAAACATCAGAACAAGACAAAATTCATCACGCAACTTCCTAGCACATCATATCCAAATACGCTTAGAAAGAGTGAAAAACTCAAAGGATCACTATCCAGAATGCATGATGAGATGTGTTGTAAGTATAAAATGTACAGTTCTTTGAAAACTTTGTACTGCAAAATAACATCAAATATCTCATTGATATTTTTATATTGGTCACAGGTTGAAATGATAAAATTTTAGATAAATTGGATTTAATAAAATATATGATTAAAATTAAGTTCACTGTTTCCTTTTTGCATTGTGGCTATTAGAAAATTTAAGTGACTTATTTGGCTTGGGTTATATTTCTACAGAGCAGTGCTGGACTGGAACTGTTTACTTTCATGCATATAAAAGTAATAAAGTAGGAAACATGAAATGTAGAAATTCAGAAAAGAAGAGAAAGGTAAGCAGAGGTAAAGTAGTTAGAAGACTTCCTAGAACTTCCTTGAGCTGGTCCTTTTGACTAATAGGAGTTGAATCAATGGGAGGGAAAAATGGGAGAGGATGGGGCTAAAGGTCATGAAGATGGTATGAGGTTGGCCTAGGGCGATAGATACTTGACCACAGTCAAGACCATGCAAAACAGCATTTGCAGAGGATCAGACAAGGAAAAATGGGCCTGATTCATTTTATTTTTCAAATGAGTGCAATTGGAATGAAAAATTTAGCACGTTTTTCTGCTTTACAGTGGTAATGCACAACAAAAGCTAGGCAGAGGGTTTCCCTGAACTGACCAACACTTATTTCCAGCTTGGAAGAGTTCATTGAGTGCTCAGCACAATGAATGGAAAGAGATATGGACCAAGATGCCATTTTGTGCAACTTCAGACTCCCAAGATAATGAGAAATTCAGAAAGGCTAATAGAGTAGGGATTTTGAATGACATCAGTATTTTCAATAGCAGCATTAAGAAGTAGAAGACTATGGAGTGAGGCTTTCAAGCTATTGCTGAGCAACAAACCACCCCATAACCTAAGGGCATAAAACAGCAACCATTTAATTATGCCTACCATAATATGGGTCAGGAATTCAGGCAGAGCACAGTGGTGATGGTTCTTCTCTACTCAAGTTGACTATGGCTTCAGCTGGGGGTGCTCAGAGGCCTGAAAATGGCTGGGAAAGTTTGATGGAGTTGTAAGTCCTAGTTTGGGTTCTTTGCGTGTGTTCTTGCCTTGCATTTGTTTTGGTTTTTCTCTAGTTACAGCTACTGGACTCAAAAATGATTGAGATGGCTGCTTCTCTTACATGTCTTGCACCTGGGCTGGGATGGCTGGAATAGATAGGGAAGAAACTCTTTTCTTATCGTTTCTTCCATTGGATACCTTGGGATTCTTAATAACCTGGTGGCCTCAGAGTACTGCTTCTTTAGAACAAGTTTCCAAGAGAACTAGCCATAAACTGCGAGGATTTTAATGACCCAAAACATTTCTGCCCTATGTTACTAGGCAGGAGAGTCACAAAGGCCAGCCCAGAGTTAAGGGAAGGGGACTTATACTGACCCCCTCAATGGAAGGCATAGTAAGTAGTTACACTAATATTTAATATATCATATGAAAGAAAATCATTTCAGCTTAAATGACATATTCAGCTTAACTCTCAAACAAGTGTGAGAATAGAAATATTGTATGTACAATGGCATAATAATTTTCTCGAATATATTGTTTCTCAGGAAGCTCCTGAAGAGACACTCACCACCAAAATAAAGGACACCTATGGAAAAGAGAAGGACATAGGACGCAGGAAACATCAGCTAAGAAGCAAGCCTAAAAAGTGACTAATTGAGATTGCAGTAGGTGAGCTGGGACTCCTGGAGAAAGGGAGCCAGCCAAGAAGTTTAAAACAAAACAAAACAAAAGACAGATGATTAGATATGTGAGCCTTTGGGGGTGGATGGATCTATTGATAGGCACTTTATAGGTACAACAGAACTAATTTATGATAGGCATATTAAAATTTACTGAATGGATCAAAATAATAGCCGTTAATTAAATCAAAACAAAAACGTTCTGTGAGAAAAGAATATGATTATGACTCTTCAATGATGAAAGTTTATACCATCATCATAATGTAAACAGTGAATATTTAACAAAAATGTTGGATGTTGGTAAAAAATCTATTGGGAGAATGAGAGAAACTAAATGGGGGAGGTGAAAAATAAAAATAAATCCTTTATTTACCACTAGGGTATATCAAAGGATAATATGTAAACAAAAAAGAAAGGTTCAAGAGTTTTATAAATAAATTAATATATTATTTAGAAACACAGATACAAATACCTAGGGAAACAACTGAAGTAATTAGAAAGAGGTTTCCTTGGAAAGAGAAATTGAGAAGGACTTCCTGCTTTTTGTTAAAGCATTTTGATTTTTAACATACACACACACACTCACCTACCCAAATGGATGGGAAAATGAGATCTGCATAGAACCTAGGATTGCTTTTCTAAAGTTTAGACCTTCTGTAACAGATTTGAAAAAAACTACAAAGTGTAAAACAGAAGATTTTGATAAAAATTGTCACATAAATCTTTAAATTGTTATCTAACCCAAAAGAATGTTGCTTGCTCTGAGTCCATGCCACAGAAGTCAGGGAGACATTTCAGGGTACAAGAAGACCCTAGTTTGATGCCATACGCAACCTAGGAAGGTGATACTGGTGCATTTAACTTCGGGCTTCGGTGGCAGCCACTTCTCTTAAAATCAGGGACTGTTTTCCCATGACAGACATCTGGCATTGACAATAAGCTCAGACATGCATTTTCAGTTTGAGATGGTCTTCAAAACATTGATGCTGTCCTAAGAAGTACAAGCAGTATGTCATGTCCTATTACTTGGTGCTTTTCAGCCCACACCTGCATAATGATTTCAGTGCCACACTTAAAGAGCAGCTGAGTTTTATAAATACATCCCAGAAGAGTCAGATTGGGAGGTCTCTGTCATGCCATATGAGAAACGAGTCTCATGATGAACAGTGACTTTACTCGGAGAGAGGAAGTTTGAGAGGAAATATGACGGCTGCCAGGACCTGAAGAGTTGTTCTGCAGATGAAGGATCTGATTTAATTCTGTGTGTCCTAAAGAGGTAGAATTGGGAAAAATGAGGGGAAGTTTCAGTTCTTCCTAAATAAGAACTTCTTTATGATGGGGACTGTCTGAAGACGGAGGTGGTGAATTCTTTACTACTCAAGTAGAATCAAAAAAACTTTGATATTCTTTCTAAGACTGTAAGGAACTGCCTAAATGTAAGCTCAGTCATGAATTAGGAATTGAAATGAGGTTAAGTGCCAGAACCTTTTAGCTGCTTTTCTACATACTGCATCCACTCTGTTAGAAAGATATTCTCCTTGTCTGAATATCTTACACAAAATCAAGCTAGGTATTTGCCTCTGCTGAGAAAGCCTTTAGGTTTTGTCCACCAAAGGGTACATGGGACAGTGAGCTCTGGGTACTCTGGGCCAGGGATGGAAAATACATACCACGGCTCCCTCCTCCACCAGTGGCAGACATCACTAAATATCCACAGGATACTCTCCTGTGCTTAACCCCAGAATCTTTCTCAACACGACATTCAGCCATTCATAATTGGAGTTGTAACACCAAATGAACCTTGCTTGTCATCTCTGCTGTAGAGCAAATTTGGTGTCTTGCTCCATCTCCCATCAGCATCCTTGTCCATCCTTCTGACATATTTTCTCCCTCCCTTACTCATATTGATGCCTATTCTGTGATGCTGCTAATCCTTTCTTAGATATTAATTGATAAATATGATTTTCTAAATTTACCACCCACAGTTGTCCAGGATTTGTGCTGAAAAATGGGGAGGGAGGAGGGGTGTATTCAAATTCATAATTAACATAGACTCATTGCTTATTACATTTTTAGCAGACAAAATAGGGATATTTTTTTCCCTATTGAGGGAAAGGTTAGCAGTAGGGTAGTTTTAGTCTCTAAGTGATTGAGGGATAGTTGCATTTAACTGCAAGAGGTTCCAAAAGTCAACAGCATCCAATCCAGCACCCTGTATTTATAGATCTAGAAACTAAGGCTCAAGGTTGATAAAGGGTTTTCCCCTGGCATCACACAGTTCATTGGAGCTAGAACTAGGTCTCAGGTCTCCTTTCTACTATGTAATGCTTTTCTGTCAGTAATCAGGCCCAGAAAACAAGAAATTGTTTTTAAAAAAATCCAGATTCAGAAAAAGTTGTATGTGGAATAGCAAACATAGGAGTCACATTTTGTAGTAAGAAGCCAGTCCTAGTGAAAGCCTCAAAGTAACATGATGGGACCTCCTTCTGCTGGAAAAGCCAATGGATAATGAGCCCAGGCTGTTGGGAAGTGAGAGAAGAAGACTGTGTCTAAGACATAAGCTCCATAAGGCACTTGTGGGTGTTATGTATTGTAGGCAGAACGGAACTGAACAACTAAGTCATTAAGTCCTTTCCAATGTATTAAAAAGAAAGAAAAAAGCGAGAAAGAAACAGATTATTCCAGGTAATCCCCAGACTATTTATGTTCATGACTTGATTAGTTTTAGGCTGAATAATATTGTTAATGTCTCAATGTGATATAATCAAAGTCAAAATACAGTAATTACAAAGTGATTATAATTAAGCCGAACAATTAATTTTACGGGCAAAAATAAGATAAAGGAAATAAGATGCATACTTCATCAATGAAAATATTGCTTAATGAATAATTAATTAAACACTTCAAAAATGATGGTATTTGTAGAATGTCTTCAGACTGTCACTTTTCACAGCAGGAATAAGGATGAATCTCCAGAGTGTGCTCACCGAGCAACTGATGCTCCTGCTCAGTGCAGAGGAATTTTCGTGTAGAACATGGTAAACACAGAAATGAAAATCGCACCTGTCTATCTGACCCTGTTATTTATGCAATACTTTCAAATCAGCTTCTCCTTTCATAGTTTGGGTATTTGAGAACAATACCAAGTACTTTATGAGCATGTTCTGTGTGCCAGGTCCTGCACTAGGCAGTTTTTGTATACATTTTCTTATCTCATTTGAGCTTCTTGAAAAGCCTATAGGAATTATTACTTTCTCCGTCCTGGAGTCAAGGAAACTGAGAGTCAGGGGGTTGAGGTCACTTGCCCAGAGTCCACAGCAGGCAGTGGTAGAGTCAGGATTTGAACCCTGGTCATCTGAATGCCAAACCCTCTGCTCTTCCCACCACCTCCTGCTGCCTCTCTTTTGGTTACCTGCCTCCTGTGCTGTTCACAATGTTTCTCTTACTCACTTTCTAGGTTCTTGGAGGTATACTCAGCAGACTGCCTATAACTGTAAGTGAACTCTTGATTCCAGTGCTGCCCCACCAACAGGGTTTTCTCACAGGCCTCTCTGTAGATGGAGCCTTGGATGAGGAGGGCAGGGTAGTTAGGGCTGGAGCAGGAAGTGGGGTGATGGAGCAATCTGGGAGTGGGGCCAGACCTGCTGACTCTGCCTCTACCTGGATTAACTGATTCGACTCTTCTGTAATCCACAGCAGGTATAATATGCACTTAGCTCTATAGCTAACAGCCTCCTGCCCAGGTTTTATCTATGATTCTGCCCTTTCATAAGAAAAGCCTCCTTCTTAGAAGGCATATTTGCTCACCTCTTTTGATTGTTTCAATTCACATAAAGGCCATCCTTTAGGCCTTCACAGATTCTGGGTTGTTATTAGTTTTGTGGGGTTTTTTTTTCATGGTTCTTAAAACATGTGGCTTTTCATGTTTTTAAATGGTATAATGTTGTTTCCTTTTGTCTCTTGGACACAAGGGAAGTCTGAAACCACAAAGAGCTAAACCAGTGCAAGAAACCTTACTGCTGCTGCATACTTAATGCAAGTTCAAGAGAGAAGAGAGCCAAGAGGAATAAACCACACAGTCAAGGCCCAACCAGGGCAGAGAACACAGAGACTGTGGACGAGACCCAGAGCAGAAACAGACAGGAATAGAGGAGACATCTACGGAGAAGAGGAGGAGCATATTCCAGTTAAATCAACGAATGGACACATTCCTGACACTGTGCCACAGTGAAGGTGGCAACTATAAATACCCCACTTCTTCAATGTTTGAGAGAAAGCCATCCAGGGCAGAGATATAATGAACAGATTGAGCTCCCCTCCTTCCTAAATCATGTGGACTCTTGAGTCAACCTCAAATCAATCAATGCTTTGCTATCCAGGGAGGATGCATAGGATGACACTGGGAACTTTGGAATGCTCAAATGAGACCTAGAGACAAAGATGCAGTAAAAAGTCCATCAGAGAAATACAGAGCACAAAACACAGACAGTTCAGTGTGTTGTTTTTTTTTTTTTACAAAATCGATTGAATTGACATTTGGATGCAAATTCATAGAAACGAGCATATGGAGAGAAAAGGACTGTGATAAGGCAGGTCTTTGGAATCCTTTTATATGGGAAATTTCATAGGTATTTGCAGAAGATTTGATCACTGAGAATCATTTTGAGAGGATTTGAGTTTTTTTAATAAAAAAAAACACCAAAATTTTCAAAGGGTAGTTATTAGATCTTAAAGGGGAGACAAATTGCAAGTTGTATGGAACTCATCAAAGCTCTTAGTGCTGACTTATGTTAGCAAATGCCAAAAAAATGAGCTGAATAATATTCATGAAGCCCCTTCTGTGGCAGACACTTTGGAGTGGCTGGCCCTCTCTTCATTTCCTAACCCCTTTTCTGCTTACTACCTTGAAAACAGTGACTAAAAAATGTAAAAATGCACATTTCCAGCCTCCTTAGTAGATTTCTGGAAGTATGGGCAGAGGTGAAATAGTTCTGGTCAATGAGATGTAGATAGAAATTTACTTTCTTCTCCTCTTCCTTTTCTCCTTCCTTCCTGCTGGGATGCAGATGTGAGGCCTGAAAGCCCAAGAGCCATTGGGGCCATGGGGTGCCAGCCATGATGATAAAAGGCCAACACACCAATGATGACAGCCTGGAATGTGATAAATTACCTAGAACTCGGCACCAGCTTTGGACTGCCAGCTTCTGGAAACCTTTTATTAGAGAAAAATAACTTTCTAAATATGTCTTAGGCACTTCAGGAACTATGAGGATTTCTGTTCCTTGCAGCCAAAGGGATTCCTAACCAACAAGGAACTTTAACTTACTCTTTGACATTAAGGTGATTTTTCTTTTTCCCAGAAGAGAGCTGTTAATTGGGTTTAATTAAGAAGAAACCTTCTGTCTGAGTGAAAATATGCCTTCCCTCTGTTTCTCTTTATTTTCTATGGTTCGTCTTGTCAGTGTTCAAGTGATCTCCTCTCTAAAAGAAATTCAAAAGAGTAAGGATCCTGCAACCATTTGCAACACAATTAAATCCCAGCCTTCAAGGCTGGAAAGGGAAGGAGACTCCTCAGGCAGAAGCAGAAATGAGAGGAGGGGAGATCCTTAAGGAAGAGGACCATCTTGTGTGGGGCGGGGTGGTACAGGGATCAGGTTTCCATGTCTAAACCAACACACCTCTCTAGGTGGAGTTTCCACCATTATTAAGAGACTTTGTGGATCCAATTTTAAATGGATTAAGAGTGCAGGTGAGCTTTCTTATATAAGTCATTAAGGATCTCAGATGTAAAAATGCAAACTCCTGACTACTGGAGGAGAGCCCAGGATACCTAAATATACTTCTGAGAGGGATTATAAAAGTAAACACTCAAGAACAAGGGGCATTGTCAAGAATTTTGGTGGGATGCTTCTAAATTGGTGCCTGAGAAGAGCCCAGAATGCCAGGGTGGGCAAGCTCCAGTTTCCCAAAGCAGAGGACAGAGGTATTGTCTCTGCAAAGCTCTGCCAGCCAAGAAGCATTTCGATCTTTTTCCACATCCTAGCCCATGTAGTTCCTTAAATATAGTCCATACTCAAGAAACAATTGTTATTCAAGATGATGCAAAAGGAATGCTACACCAGAGTCTTTTAATTTATTTTGATTCACCCAGCAAGGAAAACTGATAGTTTGGTAACTATAAAACATAAGGACAATTGTTACTTTTTGTAAACTTTTTCCACATATTTAATATAAAAATCCCTCAGCCTTAAAATGAGATATAAATCTTTTATGTGCATGACCAGCTGTCTAATGCAAATAACTGGATTCTGAAGTGAGATAATTTTATTTTTCATCCATGCTGCTGAATAGAGAAATCACAAATATTAACTTTGTGCAACAAATATTAACAATTTTGAAGAGAAACTAGATTACTATATCATAAAAAATGAAAGGAATATTTTCTTCCACTAGTTTTCAACTAGATAGATATGTTGTCTGACTTTAGGATCAATCTAAAACAAATGATTTGCTATGTACTTCCCATTGGTTCAAAATACAACTACTTTTGTTTATTGTACAGAAGCTACTGAGTAGGTGCCACTGAAATAAGATTGATTTTGAATCTCTCTCAAGAAACTGCCTCCTTTATTTTATCATTATTAATAAAACTACAGTGCCTTGAATAATTCAACTTCATATTATTTCCCACCTGGAGAGCTTTAGAAATTTTTGAAATCTACTAATTTTGGAACACAAGCATCACTGAGAGGGTTTTTTTTCTGACCATAATTTTGTCAAATGCATATTTGTAAAATGACTTCAGGATAAGGAGGCATCATAGTGTTCTTGAACACTGGAGTAGAAAGTAATGACTTTTCTGAAAGGATTTTGTGGTGACTTTTGTTTTCAAATAGGATTTAAAATTGAATATGTCATTGGGAATAATTTTAGTACTCTGATGAAAATCAGAAAATTCGAGCTTATTTTTCCCTTTATGCTCCTTAGAATGAAACATTTCTATGAACTACATTTTTAATATCTCAAAATATTGACATATTGCTTTGGTGCAATATTAATAAATGCTTTAAGTTGCCACAAATAAAAACTTAATGCAATGCCTTTACCATTCATTCAATTTTTCACCAAGTGTTTATTAAATATCTACTAAGGTTCTAGGCAATGGTGCATGTGCCTTTAGTTCTATAAATACATGTGATTAGTATGCTACAGATTGGAGAAGCAGAGGCCCTCAACACAGACAATTTGAGAAGCAATAAGGTAAATTGAGTCCTACCACAAATGTACTCTGTGCATCCTTGTGTCTGTGTGTGCGTATGTGTGTGTATTTACTTTAAGGCCCTGTCACCTAGTGAGTTTACTCTCAAAAAGTTTATTCCTTTTTAATCTTGAGCAAGAAATAATATCTGACTTTCTCTTTGTTGAGGATCTGTTGACTTGGATGTGGGGAAATTACTTTAAATACAGTGAATCCCTTTCAAATATCCATTGAGTTGAATGTCTTGGCTCAACTTTTTGTGTAAGGAACACTTCATCAACCTCAATCTCAGGAATGAGTTCAATTATTCAATTATTGATGTAAAATAAAAATAATGATCTCATCCAAGGCTGATCCTTTAGGAATACACTCAAATAAAATGTCTTTTATCAACATTTTGCCTCTTTTTTGCATCAGAGAGATTAGTAATGCCATAATTGCCAGTTGCTATCTTCCTCCAAAATATTTACAGATACACACATATTCCATGCCTTTAAACATTGAATGACAAACTTTGTCTCTGAGCTTTGGATCCTTCATCTGTCAAATGTGAATAAAAATAGTACTATCTTGCAGGGAATTTGGGAACATAAAATGTGAACTCTATTACATCACATCAGAAATTTACACATTAGTCATTAGCTCTACCAGGACCCTATTTGCAGGAGATGGGAGTGGCACTTTGGAAACATGTGGGAATTTAGGACCAGTATGCTGGTGGCCAGACCAGCCAGGTTCCAATACCAGAATTCCCTTTTTTTTTTTTAACAGGCTGTTTAGATGACTCTGAGCAAGTTACTTAACCTCTCTTTGCCTCAGGTTCTGCAACTCTCAAATGAGTATTATGAAAGCAACTATCCCACAGGGTTGTTGGAGGGATTAAATGTCCTAATATAAGTAATGAGCTTGGAGCAATGATTGGCAAATAATAGTCCTATATAAGTGATGATTTTTGCTTTTTTACAGTTAATATTATAATTAATTGGGAAACCACCTCACTGACATCTTCAGCCTTGCTCCAGAATGGCTATTCTGAACATGACTTCTATTTTAAAAAGAAATAAAAGAAAAAAGCTTTCACTAATATGAATTCTTCCTGGAATTCTTGTAGTCTCCAGTTTCCACAGCAACCACATTGTGTTAATAGGGGACCATGAACCCCACAAAGCCTGTCCTGGGAAGTCCCTTCCTAAGCAGCCTGCAACCCTTGGCCACAAGTGCTGCTGATCCAGCTGCAGGAGACCTGTGGATGCTTAGGTCCCCTTCCCCACCTAGTGGCCATAGATCAGACAGAACTCAGACTCCCAGACTGCTCAGAGAGCAACTGGTGGAAGGCGAAGCATTCTAAGAAAAACAGAAGCAGGTAATCATCAAATGACTAATTTAAATAGACAGGAAAGTGTCAGAGAAAAACTTGTAGTGAGCTTTATCTTAAACTAGACTTAAAACCCTGCCACTTCAGAAAGCAGCCAGGAGCATTCCCCCAGGTTTTGTTTTTTGTTTGTTGTTGTTTTGAACCACATCAAGAATTCTTCATGTCCTCTATGCTAATTTCACCACTTCCAAAAGATGCTTCTCATCCATTAGGAGCTGATTATTCCTCTACATTAGGGAGTAGGGTACCAATGCAATTTTCCCCAAGCACTTCTCTGCCTGAGAGTCGATGTGGTCAGGAGTGGTGCTGGATGGTGAAGCTCAGATGATGAGAGCCATGCTCGGCAGCCCAAGAGTCACAGCTGCCAGACAAGAGCAAACGTGCTTCCAGCTGTGACCATGACATTTCCCCTGTCAAGCTCTACAATTTCCATATCCAGGTTATTACGAGAGAGAGCTGATTTCCTCCTGATTTTCAATATTATGAAACTGAAAATACTAGAGCATCCTTTCCTTTGTGGACTTTAGTAATGGACAAATACAGCCTGCCACCTGTGTTCGTAAATCAAGGTTTAATCAATGCAGCCACACTTGCTTGTTTATGGCTGCTTTTTTCTGCAGCGGCACAGCCGAGTTGTTGCAACAGAGACTGAACGACATAAACATAGCTTGCCCTTTACAGAAAAAGTTTGCTGACCCCTGATTTAAATACTATAAACTAGCGTTTTTTGATCCAGAAGTTTCAATTCTAAGAATGTAACCTGAGGGAATAAGTGGAAAAGTAAACAAAGAAGAACATAAACCCAGAGATATTCATTACAATGTGGTACACAATAGTAACACATTTGAAAACAATCTAACATTCATCAAAAAACAAACAAAAAAACCCATGCAGAGCGGTGATAGCTCAGTTGCTGAGCACCTGCTTCACGTGTATGAGGTCCCAGGTTCATTCACCACTACCTCACAAAACAAAACAAAACAAAACTCCCACAATTTAAAAATGTATGTTAGTAATATACATAGACATATGGAGAGCATAGAAAAACAATGGAACATCACAAAATTTATTGAAAAGGATTCATTTTGATACAGAAATATTTGAACAATGATAATGGTAAACCTAACTTATTGAGTGATTAGCATATGCCGGATATGATACAGAGCCCTTGTATCTATTACCATCCTCAAACTACAGATAGAAATATTGAGCTTTGGAAGGATTACATTCTTACTCAAGTTACACAGCTTTAAAGTGGCAAAGCAAAGTTTTGTATATGTTACTAGAATTTTTTTTTAATCCATGGAACTGTACAACACAGAACCCTAAGTTAAACCATGGACTATCGTTAATAGTACAGTTATAAAAATGTGCTTCCATCAATTATAACAAACATAAGCGCAGCAAGGCAAAAAGGTGTCAATAATAGGGTGGTATATGGAAATTCAAAAGTTTATGCATGATTGTTCTTTAAACCCACAACTTCTCTTTTTAAAAAAAGTGGCAGAGCTAAAATCCAAACCCAGGTTTGTCTGCCTAAGTTCCAGAGAGAGAAAGAGCTCGTTACCAATGTACTACAGATTATAAAAGAGTCACTGGCCACTTCTAACTATCTCCATTGCTATAAAAACAATTACAAAAAATTAAGATTTGCTGATCAAATTCATTTTAATGCCCATTTGAAAAATATAAATATATATTTCAGCATTTCAAAACAATCATAAACTTACAGAAAAGTTTCAAGTATAGTGCAGAAACCTTATTTTCCTGACCTACTTGGGAGTAAGTTGCTGTCCTGATGCTTTATCACTCACGGATACTTTTGAGCCATTCCTAAAACAAGGACATTCTCCTAAGTAACTGCAATATATTGATTACCATTAAAAGCAGAATTTAGCATTGGTACCTTCCCATGGGTATAATACCCATATGTCAACTGCCCCCAAAATGACTTTAGAGCAAGAAGATCCCATTCAGAAATATGCCTGGCATTTAGTTCACATGACTCTTTACTCTGCTTCAGTCTGTAGCAATTCCCCATTCTTTCCTTGATTTCCATGGCTTTGATACCTTTGAAAATTACATCCCTTATGAGTTTGTCTCTATTTCCTCAGGATTAGAGTAGATTCTTCTTTATCTTTGGTACTGGTTCCTTCTCCTTCTGTCTTATCATATGGTGCATGATTGCAATTTGTCCCATTACTGATAATCATTATTAATGATGATATTGAGTGATGGTGTCTGCCAGCCTTCTCCACTGTGATGTTACTTATTTATTTCCCTTTTTATAAGTACTTTGTTAGCAAAGAGTTACTTTGAAAGTATGTAAAGGTTCCTAGTAAGTAAATGTAAGTATTCATTTACTTATGGACACCCATGTGGACTCATGGTTTCCTATTTTATTCAATGGATTGTAATCAATTACTGACATTATTTGGATACTCAAATTATGCTCAGTTTGGCAGACAGAATCCTGCCTAAGTAGCTACTGTGTCCTTCTGACATGTCCCCATCATTCTTTGAGTACTTCTTTCTATCACAAAAACATATCTTTGGTTCCTTTTAGAGGAGACTATATATACAAGCCAAGATATGAACACAACGTGTGCTTGTTTTTATTGGTATATCACAGCTCCCAGACCCTCTCAAAGGACAAAGGAAAAGAACAGATGAATCTACAATACCACCGCATATACTCCACCATGAAGTCATACTGATACCTCCAATTCCAATCTACCATCACAGGATTTCATTTAGTTTCTTCCCCTTTTGAGATTTGTATCTTCCTTCTCTGACAAGAAGAAACCAGGCTCCCATTATCCTTATCCTTTTCTTTTTGCTATCGATCTCTCTGTACATAGCCAATCTCTTGCTTCTGCTGCTCCCACCTTACCCAACCTGGGGATCCAATACACTGCAATGAACCATCCGCTGAGTGGAAAATCACCCCTCACCCCTTTTGATCACCTTACACTCCACCCCAGGCTTCCTCACTACTCACGGCCTGCACAGACGCCATGCTCACCCACTTGAGCACTAACAGCCCACTCCAACCTGACCCCCAACATGTACTTCTTCCTTTTGCTGCTTAAGCTCTGATGCCTGCCCCGGGCACTGAGGGTCCCTGCCCCTTCCAGTAGCGGTGCCTGTCCTGTTCTGCTCAGTCTAATGACTTTAGGACTTAGGTGTTCACAAAGGGAAGAGTAGAGGTAAGAAGGGAAGGGGAGGAAGGGGAAGATTTCAAAAATACCATGCAGTGTAACTCAAAGTGGGGAAGACTGAGTCGGGCAAGAATTTCCATGGAAATTCTCCAGGGGCTAACAAAATGAAATGATTTGGAATAATCAATCTAGAAAGTAAACAAAGCTAGAGTGTTATTGGTTAATGAAACATTCACTAAAAATGAAGAGGTGGTTGGGGAAGACAGAATTTATGAGCTTGGAAGAAAGAATAATATGTTTCATACAAAGAAAATCTTTGAGATCTTCACGTATGGAGAGAGTGCCACCCTCACAGACACTGCTCCTTATACATATGGTAGTTATCCGTCTTGGATTTCCAAGACAGTAATGCTGAAATAACTTTATTTTTCTTAATCAGGCTGGTTCATTAAAAGCACAACTAAATCCATTTTAAGAAATGTTTTGTCAGAACATGATCCTATTCTTTTTGTTTGGAAAATGGGGTGATTAAAAATATATCATCTTGAATGGACAATAGGCATTGTGAAAGGAATACACAAAGGTGAGGGAAATCTAATGTTCCATCATAATCTTCTAAACTACCCAGCATCTGTATCTAAATCTTACCCAGTGTTCCATATTCACCCATTACGGAAACATAAGGAGACCAATAACTACCACAGTTATTATCATTACGATAAAATAATGATAGCTTACATTTATATATTAGGCATTGTGCTAGGAATTTTGCAGGTATTCTGTCAATCAGTACACAGTTCTAGAATATAGGCCCATTCATTACCACTTTATAAAATAGGATACTGATTTAAACAGTTACATAATTTAAACAGCATAGCAAGGACTTTTAATCAAGGGGGTCTGACAGCAGCATCCCTGCTGTAACCACTATTCCACACTACCTCACCATAGTGCCAAGAGAAGAAGATGTAGAATGTATAAATATTTTATGACAGCGGGAGAAAATGACAGAGGGAAGAAAATAAGATTTTCACACAAGTTTTAATGTAGGACTTGGAAGCAGAACAATACAAGCAAGGCCCATCTTGGCAATTACTTATGATTTCAGGCAAGACATTTATCATCTCTGTGACTCATTTTTCTCATCCATAAGTGAAAATCAAAATAAATATCCGCTTCTTAAGACTAAATGAAATAATTCATAAATCATTGAGTATAGCACCAGATACATGGTAAATACTCATTAAATGGAGTTAATTTTTATTGTTATTGCTGTTATTGACTATGGTGTTCTTATCTTTTAGCCTCTAGCCATGCCTTACATCTGCTGGTGTTTTCTAAGCTTATAGCACCAGTGTTAAAACCTGAAACATGAGGACTGTCAATCCTTGACAAGAGCAACTCATCATTAATTATGAAGGCTTATAAAATCCTAGTGCATAGAGCCAATTAAGCCAGCGAATGTGCAAATATGTAGTGAGCACTCCTTATGTGTCCTATGCTGTCCTGGGCATTAAAGATCCAATAGCAAAATGCAAATATATTCCTTCTTTCCTTTCCATCGCAGTTGTTCTTAAATGTGCTTTATGTCATGAGTAACCAAAAACGTTGAGATATGGTATCTCTTCTGTGGCATGCATTCTAGCTGAAGACATAAAAATCTCATAGGACATAATTAGAGAGTGATTGAATGATAAGCCACATAGTATTGACAACAGTCTGAGACCAATCACAGCCCATGACTGAGAGGGTGTCTGCCTCTGTGTCTGCACCCTAGAAGAGACAGACCCAGGAAACACTAAATATTAATAAAACAGTGTTCAATCTGAAAACTAGAGACATCAAATGGGCTTTCTCTGATAACAGTAATTTTTCATTAATTATTTTGGAATAGTTCACATATATTGTAGTAATAACACATAAAATGGACATCTGTATATATACCATGCAGTTTAAGATATAAACCACCACCTATCAGTTGGAGCCTTCTGTGGATTCCTTCTTAGTATGCATGGTTATTATAGATGGATAGGTCTGATACTTCTCCAGTGGTCTACAGATGAACTTTTTCAGTGTCTTCATGACCAGCAATATTTCATTACTTCAGTGATATGAATAGCCAGCCACTTGCTTTCCAGTGAAGCAAAATACCTACAAATGAGCTAAAACAGTGTCTTGTTGTCTGCCTTTAAGTTTTTTTTTTCTTTCTTTATTTTTTAATATTACATTAAAAAAATAGAAGGTCCCCATATACCCTCCACCCCCCTCACCCCACTCTCCTCCCCCCATAACAACAATCTCCTCCATCATCATGAGACATTCATTGCACTTGGTGAATACATCTCTGAGCACCACTGCACCTCATGGTCAATGGTCCATATCATAGCTCACACTCTCCCACAATCTAAAGTTGAAAGGCAAGTAAAGTCACCTACCTGCTACCATACAATGTTCCAGGCAGATTCACTGATTTTGGCTTATTCTATTTTTACCAAGGTTTCATTATCATCTTCTTTTAACGGATCGGGAGAGATCACACCTTAGAAAGATTACCCATGAGCACATGAGTCAGTGGGGGAAGTAGAGTTCATACTCTGTCTTCCTGACTGAAAATCAGTGCTCATTCTATTTTCTTCAGCATTCTCTCCAAGGGTGTGTTAAAAGCTTAGGCTTAAGGAGCAGAGGTGGCTCGAGCAGTTGGACACCTGCCTCCCACATGGGAGATCCCAGGTTCGGTTTCCGGTGCCTCCTAAAAAAGATGAACAACACAGTGAGCTGATGTGAAGGGCTGGCATGGCAGGGTAATGCAACAAAATGTCACAACAAAATGACACAATGAGATGGCACAATGAGGAGACACAATAAGCAGGGAATGGATGTGTCTCAAGCAATTGGGTTCCTCCAAAGCTTAGGCTCTGTGGGCATACCAAATGGATTTCAAGTACTGGCTTTAGCCTAC
Source organism: Dasypus novemcinctus (assembly GCF_030445035.2). Taxonomy (NCBI): domain Eukaryota; kingdom Metazoa; phylum Chordata; class Mammalia; order Cingulata; family Dasypodidae; genus Dasypus; species Dasypus novemcinctus. The sequence continues at coordinate 29,268,566 of NC_080678.1, read as the reverse complement.
ATTATCTTTAAGTCTTCATTTCCTCATTTGTAAAATAGAAGAGATAATAATTTAGAGTTGCTTAAACTATTAAGTAAAATTATTCATGTAAGGTGCTTAGCATAGAGCCCAACACAAAGAAGATGCTCCATAAATAGTAGTTTTGTTTGTTTTCTTTTGTTTTGTTTTAAAAAAGGTGATTTGAAACCCAAAAGCAAACTGTGAAGTGCCGTCCCTGGAATTTGTTCAGTGAGTTTGCCTGGGAAGGGAATGGTGTGGGTGCTGGATGTGGGTGAGGGTCAGAGAGCACTGGCTGTCTATGAGACCAGCTGCCACAACTGCACGTGCTGCACCTGCAGTGCTGTGAACTGACCTCTGACTCCGATTTCAGGCACTGACCTCTGACACCATCCTCCGAAACCAGGGCTCCTATCCTCATTGCAGTAGCATAGCTCAGCATGTCCTCTTTCTCCACAGAGCAAACTGCATTTAGCTTTGAAGTAACTTCATCTGGAACACTGGAGAAAACTTTGACCCAGCAGGGGTGATTGGGACTGATCCACAGTACCCTGACAGGTCAGCTATGAAGTTAACAGGTCAGGGATTTATTTACCTTTGTCCAAGAAGTAACAGGGTCTCTAAACTATAAGCACACACTTTAACTAGTTAGGAAGTGTAAACCTGGGCTCTTATTATTTTATGAAGGAATCTTTTAATGCCTAATCTCAGATAATTTAAAAAATAGATTGCTTCAGTGGTTCAGGTTGGTGATGCCTTTGTCACCATAATGCAAAGATGGTTCTAATGCAAAATCTGCAGTGTCCTTAAAATTGATATCTTAAAAGTTAGATGAAAAGAGAAGAGAGAAGAGAAGGAAAAGGAGAGAGTAAGACAAGAGAAGAGAGGAGAAGAGAAGGAAAAGAAGAGAAGGGAGGGAAAGGGAAGGAAAGGGAGGGGAAAGGAAGGAAAAGAAAAAGAAAAAGGAAAGGAAAAGAAAACTCTTTCCTGGCAGACCAGGGCAATTACAGTTGTCCCAAGTTTGCTGTAAAATAATGTTTGCAAAGAACTCTGAGAGGAATGGTCTCAGGGTTCAGAACTGAGAATTTTATTTGATCTTTCCTTCAGGGGTCCTGGTGAGCTTTAAAGAAACAGCTTGTTCAGAGTCCTTTGCAGACTCACCAATTCAGGTGCCAATAAAAGTATATCTGAATTAACTCAGTGACATTTTTATAAGAGGCACAAAAAATTATGTATTGAAAGAGCAAAATTCCACAAACCCCACAGGCCTTTCCTTCCTCCAAGAACAATATTGAAGTGAACAGGTACATTTGACAGATCAGAGCTTGAAATGTTCTTTCATGTGGGAAGTGTGGGAAGATTTATCAGCACATCCCTGGCCTTTTCCTCAGACACATTTTTATTTGAACTGTTTCATGTTCTGATTTTACAGGAGACTTCTTTAAATTTTCAGGATAGGGGTATGATAACTAGTTTGGTGGTGAATTTTACTGGGACCACGACCTACTGATGAACTCTGAGTTACCTCAAGAAAAAGTGATGCTTCACAGGTTAGGGTCTTTTGAGTTTCTATACCCCATGGCACGAAGTATACCTCCCAGCTCAGGTGTCAAGGCTCAAGGGCCATTGATCTCACAATAATCCAGCAACACTGCTAGTTTTTCAATGTATCAAGTTCATTTCACTCTGGCATCATTTCCACACTCTTTTGTCTTACTGGAATGTTCTTTCACTCCCCTCACTTCAGCTCTAAGTTCTCCCAACATTAAAGAACTTGCTTTTTCTCACCCTTTACCAAAATTTCACTGTTGAGAAATCTTCCTTCTATTCCTAACTTTTGGAATGGTTTTATCAAGTAAGGATGCTGCATTTTATCAAATACCTTTTCTGCATCAATTGAGAGGATCATGTGCTTTTTCTTCTTCAATTTATTAATTGAATAGTAGTTTATTACACTAATTGATTTTCTTATGTTGAAAAACCCTTGCATACCTGGGATAAAACCTACTTGATCAAGGTGTATAATTCTTTTTATGTGCTCTTTGGCTTTGGTTTGCTAGTATATTGTTGAGGAATTTTGTATTTATATTCTTTAGAGATATTGTTCTTTAATTTTTTTCATACTATCTTTGTCTGGGTTTGATAGTAGGGTGATGCTGACTTCATAGAATGAGTTCGGTATTGTTCTCTCCTGTTCAATTTGTTTAAAGAGCTTGAGCAAGATTGGTATTAGATCGTCTTTGAGTGAATGGTAGAATTCACCTGTGAAGCCATCTGGTTCTGTGCTTTTCATCTTTGGGAGGATTTTATTTACTTTTTATTTATTTTAATGAAGTATATCACTCACACATGAACATATATAAACAATAAGTTATAGTAAAAGTTGTGAACTTGCAAAATAAACATGCATAACATCATAGAAGGGTCCCATGCATCACCAACCACCAACACCTAGCATTGTTGTGAAACATTTGTTACAAACTATGCAAAAGCATCATCAAAATATTACTACTAAATGGTCTTAGGGAAGTTTTTGACGACAGTTTCAATCCCCTTAATTGTGATTGGTTTGTTGAGGTATTCTATTTCTTCTAGGGTCAATGTAGGTTGTTTGTGTCTTCCTGGGAATTTGTCCATTTCATCTAGGCTGTCTAGTTTTTTGGCAGATAGTTGTTCATAGTATCTCTTTGTGATTTCTCTTAGTTCTATGGGGTCAGTGATAATGTACCTACTCTCGTTTCTGATTTTATTTATTTGCAACTTCTTTTTTTCTTTGTCAGTCTAGCTAAGGGTTTGTCAAATTTGTTGATCTTTTCAAAGAACCAACTTTTGGTTTTGTTGATTCTCTCTATTGTTTTTGGTTTTTGTTTTTTTGTTCTCAATTTCACTTATTTCTGCTCTGACCTTAACTATTTATTTCCTTCTCCTTGGTTTTGGATTAGTTTGCTGCTCTTTTTTTCTAGTTCCTCCTGGTGTGCAGTTAGGTCTTTGATTTTATCTATTCCTTCTTTTTTAACATAAGTATTGAGGGCTATAAATTTCCTTCTTAGCAATTGCCTTTGTGGTATCCCATAGGTTTTGGTATGTTGTGTTCTCATTTTCATTCATCTTAAGATATTTACTGAATTATCTTGCAATTTCTTCTTTGACCCACTGATTGTGGTTTTTTAACCTCCATGTATTTATGAATTTTCTCTTTTTCCATCCATTATTGATTATCAGCTTCATTCTGTTCTGATCAGAGAAAGTGTTTTCTATAATTTCAATCTTTTTAAATTTATTGAGACCTGTCTTGTGACCCAACATATCTCTACCCTGGAGAAGGATCCATGAACCCTTGAAAAGAACGTATATCCTACTGTTTGGGGGTGCATTGCTCTATAGATGTCTGTTAGATATAGTTCACTTATACTATTCATGCTCTCTGCTTCCTTATTTTTCCTCCTTTCAGATGTTCTATCTAATGATGAGAGTGGTGTATTGAAGTTTCCAACTATTATCACAGAGACATATATTTCTCTCTTAGTTTTGCCAGTGTTCCAGTGTTTGTCTCATTAAGGCCCCGAGGTTAGGTGCATAAATAATTATTATAGTTACTTCTCCTTGGTGAATTGCCCCTTTTATTAATATATGACCTTTTTCATCTCTTATAACAGGTTTGCATTGAAAATATATTTTGTCCGATATTAGTGTCAGTACTTCAGCTCTTTTTTTTTTTTTTTTTACTATTTGTGTATTTCTAATCTTTCATTTTCAACCTGGTTTTGTCCTTATGTCTGAGGTGGGTCTCTTGTAGACAGCATATAGATGACATATTTTTTTATCCATTCTATTGCTCTATGCCTTTTGATTGGGTGTTCAAGCCCTTAACATTCAATTTTATTACTGTAAAGTCATTACTTACTTCATCCATTTTATCCTTCAGCTTTCCATTGTCATGTCTTTCTATTGTTTGTATTTTTACCCTTTAATTTACTCTAATAATCTCTATTCCTACATTCTTTACCAAGTCTCTTGCCCTTGTTTATTCCTTTCAGGCTGCATCACTACCTTTACAATCTCTTCTAATTTGGACTTTTGGCAAACTACTCTCAGTATTTGTTTTTCTGTGAAGATTTTAAACTTACCTTCATTTTTGAAGGATAGCTTTTTCCAGATATAGAATTCTTGGTTGGCAGCTTTTCTCTGTCATTACCTTAAATATATCAGACCACTGTCTTCTCATCTCCATGGTTTCTGATGAGAGGTTGGTACTTAATCTTATTGAGGTTCCCTTTAATGTGCTGTTTTGGTTTTCTATTGCTACTTTCAGAATCCTCTCTTTATTTCTGATATTTGTCTCTGAACAGTAGGTGTCTAAGAGTAGGTCTATTCATATTTATTTTGTTTGAGGTGCATTGTCTTTCTTGGATATTGATATTTAAGTCTTTCATAAGGGTTGGGATGTTTTCAGTTATTATTTCCTCAGGTATTTTTTCTGCCATTTTCCCCTTCCTTTCCCCTTCTGGGACACCAATATTATATATGTTTATCTGTTTTGCATTGTCATTCAGATCCCTGAGATCCTGTTCCATATTTTCCATTCTTTTTGTTTCTGTTCTATCTTTTCAAGTTCAGATATTCTGTCCTCAATATCACTGCCTTTCATCAATTCAAATCAGCTGTTATGTGCCTCTAATGTATTTTTTTAGAAGCTATGGGAACTTGAACCCAAGACCTCGTACATGGCAAACAGGAACTCAACCACTGAGCTACACCCTCTCCTCCTCATATTTTTAATCTTATGTATTGTGTCTTATGTAAGCTCTGTTACTTTCCTTTGCAGGTTTTCAAATTGTTCAATATGCACTCCCAGTGTCTTCTTAACATCCTTTATCTCTCTAGTCATATTTTCCTTCAATTCTTTGAATTGACTTAGGAGCTTTGTGTGATTAACATTGATTAGTTGTCTTAAATCCTGTATCTCATTAGGGTATTTGGTTTGTTCCTTTGGCCTGGCCATCTCTTCTTCTTCTTTCCTAGTATGGCTTGTAATTTTCTGCTGATGTGTAAGTGCCTAAATATTAAGTAATTTACTCTGATGGTAAATTTCTCACTTTTCTTTGATTTTAGGTTCAAATTATTCTGAGTCTTTAAAATTGCCCAGCTTAAGTTATCAATATCAGGTCAGGGACTCATTAATGGGTGCAAATTTTTTCCAGGGGTTCAGGTCCCTGCAATGCATCTGATAGTGGGGTGGGGGTGGGGAGGGACAGTGACTAGTTCTTTTAACCCTGGGGAGTTGAGGAAAATGTCTGCTTTCACTTGAATTCTGTGATCTGGTTTTTATTTTGAAGTTATAAAAAACAAACCCACTACCATGGCCTTTTCACTCTGCTTCTACTTGTGTGACAAGTCCCAGAAGTAGTTACCAAACTCTGGTATCCATGCTCATTTCATTTTTAGCTTTTTTTTTTGGAGAAATTTGAAATCACAGTCTTTTTAGTACCTTTTGTTTTTCTGCTGAATATATTCTATATATAAATTTTATGTGTGTGTGTGTGTGTTTGCCTGGCTACCTCATTTTACTTTACTTTTTTCTCTGAAGCCCTTGAATTCTACAAAAAGAGATATTTTGAGACTGAAACATTTTTGTGCCTTGACTGGAAAGATACCCATTGGGTTTGTATGTCTTTTTTATTTTGGAGTCTTCCCAACCATCATCCATCTGGTGTGCCCTGCATTCTCATTCTGGCCATAATTTTCATTTTCTCCTTGTCCATTGGGATTTGAGAACCCAATGATGCTTCTAAATCTTGGCTTAATTTATCGCACAAATGTGTAAGAGATGAACTGCTGTTTGAAATGCAAATTGCATCTTGAAGATAATTATTATATATGCAAATTCAGCCCTTCCTTTCCTTCCTCCCCAGTTTCTCACAAATAGACAACACCAGTGAGGTTTCCTGTTGGAAGCAGAGGAGTCTAGTTGGCCCACAGAGACACTGGGGCTACAGTGTCAAGCAGAAAAGACTGAAATCCATGTCTTATCTCTGTTCTGTTAATAATATGGAGTTTGTGAGTTTTAAAAAACTGTTTCTAAGTGGAGGAATAGATGTCTTTATTTTCATAGGGGTTAGAATTTTTTTTGTGTGTGGAATCCTTGCACAGCAACATGTGAGATCTTTACCAACAGTGAGTTAAAGGAACCCGGAGCCTTTTATCAGTTAATTGTACTGCTCATGTATTTGTATAAATAATAATAAATCTCCTCTTAAAATGTTTATATTTTTACAATAAAAGGTTAAACTGATTTTTATATAATAAAATAGGAAATATGAAGTATGTTTTTAAACCAATTTTATTAATACATATTAATAAAGCATATCATTCATCAAAAGTGTATAATCAATGGTATTTTCTATAATCACTGGTTGTGAGTTCATCACTTCAATTATTATTAGAGCATTTTCATTATTTCAATAATAATAATAAACAAAAAACAGACAATCAAACAAGAAAATTCCTCACCTCTCAATCCCTCTATGTTTCCCCCACTGTACATAGATGCTGTTTCTGACTATTCCATCCAAAATGTATAATCAGTGGCTTTTAGTATAATTACATTGTTATATTCATTATCTCAAAAATTTTAGAACAGTTTCATTACTCTAGTAAGAAAGACTCCATGCCCCTTAGCATTCCTTCCTCAGATTTACATAACTACTAATCTCCTCTCAGCTTTATAAATTGATTTACATTTATATTTTATATAAATAAAATCATACAATATGCAATACTCTGTGTCTGGTCTCCTTCACTTAGTATAATGTGTTTTATTTTTGTCTGACAGTAACATTTTTTGTGTGTGTGTGCTATTAACTTACATTTGTTCAGCTTCAAAGAAAAGCATTCTTATATATGCAATTCTACCTATATTCATATTTCACATAATGTATTTATAATTTCACACAATATATTTAGTTCATAATCATACAATATTTGTCCTTTTGTGTCTGACTTGCTTCACTCAAATAGTGTCCTCCAGGTTCATCCATTTTGTCATATGTTTCACAACTTCATTTCCTCTTACTGATGCATAATATTCCATTGTGTATATATACTCCACAATTTGTTTATCCATTCACCAGTTGATGGATATCTGGGTTGTTTCCAATGTTTGGTCATTGTGACTAACACTGCTATGAACATTGGTGTGTAGATACCTATTCGTTTTACTGCTCTCAGTTTCTGGGTATATACCTAGCAATAGTATTACTGGGTCCCATGGCAAGTCTATATTCAACTTCCTTAGGAACTGCCAAACAGTCCTCCACAGTGGCTGTACCATTCTATGTTCCCACCAACAGTGAATAATCTTTCTTATCTCTCCACATCTTCTCCAACATTTACTGTTTTCTGACTTTTTAATAATGGCCATTCTAATGGGTGTGAAGTAATTTCACATTGTAGTTTTTTATCTCTCTCTGTTTGTGTCATCATCTTTTTGTTGCATCACCTCACCATGTGGAAACCTGTGCCTCTCTGTGCCATGTGGGGGCCTGTAACTCTCAGTACCATGCAGGTCTGGGATGTCTTTTTTCTTTTCTTTTTTTTTACCAGGAGGTCCTCGGGATTGAACCCAGGTCTTCCATATGGCAAACAGGAACTCAATTGCTTGAGCCATAGCTGCTTCCCTCATATTGTAGTTTTGATTTACATTTCCCTAATTGCTAGTGATATTGAACACCTTTCCATGTGTTTCTTTGCCATTTGTATTTCTTTCTTGGACAACTGTCTTTTCAAGTTTTTACAACTTTTAAATATGATAGTTTGTCTTTCCATTGTTGAGTCGTATGATCTCTTTATATATCATGAATATTAAACCTCATTGGTTATGTTGCCAAATATTTTCTCCCCTTGAGTCAGCTGTCTTTTCACCCCTTTGACAAAGTGTTTAATTTCGAGAAGGTCCCATTTATCTATTTTTCTTTTGCTTCTTGTGCTTTGGATGTAAGGTTAAGAAACTACCACCTACTCCAAGATCTTGAAGATGTGTTCTAAGTTTTATTCTAGGAGTTTTATGGTTGTTGCTTTTTTTTGTTTGTTTGTTTTTGTTTTTGATTTTTTATTATTTTTATTAACACTTATTTCATTAAAGTTAATATATCACATAGAAATTACATTTAAAAAAATGAGGTTCCCATATAACCTACTCCCCACCCCTCCACCCCCATCATTTTTGTAAATTGTATTTTTTTGAAGATACATACATCACAAAAAAAGTGACATTGTAAAAAACATAAGAGGTTCCCGTATAACCCCATCCCCCCACCCCACTCTTACCACACCAACAACCTCCCCCATCATTGAGGCACAGTCTTCACCCTCTGCAAACACATTTTGGAGCACTGCTGCACCATGTGGATAATAGTTTACCCTGTAGTTCAGTGGGTTATGGCAGGATATATAATGTCCAGCATCTGTTCCTACACTATCATTTAGGACAACTCCAAGTCCTAAAAATGCCCCCTCATCACATCTCTTCTTCTCTCTCCCTGCTCTCAGTAACTGCTGTGGCCACTTTCTCCACATCAATGATACAATTTCTTCTATTACTAATCACAATAATTTTATAGTAGAGTATCAATAAATCCACTGTAATCCATATTTTATTCCTCCATTCTGTGGACCCTGGGATGGTGATGTCCACTCCACCTGTATATCAAGAGGGGTCTTAGATTCCACATGGCTGATGGATGCAATTCTCCTGCTTGCAGTTGTAGGCACCCTTGGTTCCCTGGTGTGGTAGTTGATCATCTTCACCTCCCTGTTAGCTGACCTGGGTAATTCCAACAAACCAGACAGTAGGGATTGCAGGTTGTTGCTTTTTGAAAGCAATAACAACAACAATATCAAAAACAACAGAGAGACCAGAAAATATCTTTTCTCCTTGCAGTTTCCTGGACGGCCAGCAGGTGGTGCCCATCAATGATCCTTTCTCCAGAGGTGTTTCTTTCAACCTCCACTTACCCATGTTTCTGGTCTGGCTAGAGTTGAGATGCAAAGCATGCTCTGCTGGCCAAATTCACTGTGGAGAAACCATTCTCCTCTCTCTGTCGCACCCTCCCTCATACCAGGGAGAAGATATCTGTTTCTCATTTGGCTGCAGTGGGCCAGGGTTTTATCCAGACTTCATGCCTTGGCAGGGGGGCGGGGGGGGGGGGGTAGATAAGAGCCCTTTCTGGCCACCATTGGGGTTTAGTAACTCATGTTTGTCATTTCTGCTTCTTTTGTCTCTCTGTGCCTTGCCCTCCTGGGGGTTGTGCAGCACTGTCCTGGTCTGCTGACTCCCAAAGCAAGTCCATTGAACACCTTTTGGCCCTTTCTCTGTTGTTTCTGTGAGAATTCTGAGCCCTGTCTGCCTACTCCAATGCCATATCCCCAGAACTCTTGAATTTTTTTTAAGAACATTAACTTTTTGGTAACTGCACTGGGAGGGCAAAAGTGGAAGTAAGGAGATAAGTTAGAAAGTTACTGCCACCAGTCCCTCCAGAAATACCTCTCAAATTCCATCTTTCTCACCAGCTCCATTAATTAAGGCTTTGTTCTGGCCTTCATAATAACTTTACTAGTCTAGTATACTGGCCTATGATCTCCCAAACATGTCTCTCATCCTCCAATTTGTATGGGATCTGAGTGTATGTGCATGTGTTCCTTCCTTCTATTACCAGTAAACTCATAGGAAGCTTTATACCTAGATCTATGGAAAATTGTGGCTGCATAGGCTACCATATTTGTGGTCATAGGCAAGCTACTTATCACTCCCAGTTTCAGATCCATTGCCAATATAATTGCCAATAAAAAGGGAATAATGTTATCTACTTTGTAGAATTATTCTAGTACATTAACTTTATTACATCACTAAAGCACCTACTCTAAGCCCTGGATATATAGGAGGGGCATAATAAGTAGTGGCTCTTATAGTTTCTTTCTATAATTACTTTTAAAAAAAGGATTCCATATCTCCTCTGATAAAGGGGATTGTAGGGATTAATTTCCTGACTTGAGACAAATTATTTCACAAGTTGACTGTACTCTACAGCTGACTCTGCTAAAGTCGTTCTTCCACATCCTGTCTCTAAGCTCTAGGCACCCTAAAATTCTCACTCTTCCCCTACTTCTTTATGACTTCATGTTTTTTGCACATATTGTTCTCTCTTCATGTAATGGCCACAACAGCTTATTCACCTGGAAAACACCTACTCATCTTTTAGGGTCCAGAGATATTACCCTTTTTGGTAAAAACTTCCCCTATTCTCTTGGAGATAAATGATCACTATCCTGGTCTGTGCCCCTACAGAACTTTGCTAATAACTCCTAATTTTTCTTAACAAGTCATTTTATATTTGGTCTATTTACCTGATTCCATTAGACTACAAACATTCTGAAGGCACCATATCAGTACTGCTCCCAAGTGGCATATATCAATCAAGCCCATAGTACTCATATGTTTATTTATACAATCAAAAACATTTTTAGTACCTGTACCAGACAGCCCTTGTGCTTGATCTAAAGTTGGGAATTAAAAATACAAAAAGCACTAACTGGAGTGGAGTTAAACCATTAGGCACAGAAGTATTGAGTTATATTGGCTTTAAAATCATGGAGAAATTCCCCCTTTGAGTTTCAGTTGCTTCATTTTTTTAAATGCAAGTATTAATTCCTATCTCATGAGATTCTTCAGGTACACAAATGAAATGAGATTTTTGTTTTAGAACTCTAAAACTTTATGCAGATTAGTTGTTTTTGACACGTGATCCAATATCTTCATGGAAGATATAATTTAATTGGGACACTATAACTCATAGAAAAAGTTAAATAGAAAAATACATATAAAGTGTACTTAAAATAGAAACACAAGTATATACAAAAGTAAAACAATGTATAGAATTCAATACTCATACAAAAAATTCCACATATGATTCTGATAGTCATAAAATAAAAGCAATTTAAAATATTTATGAAAGTACAATTACTTAATTCTTTACCAAATAGGACAGGAATGATCTCTGTGGATTGAGGTGGGAAAAGGCATCAACATGGAGGAAGTATGACTTGAAGAACAGGTAGGATTCAAATGGAGCGTGAGAAGGCTGCTTGTGTTTGCTCATGGGGCTCCAGGTAGGACAGCACAATCTGAATTTACAGAGCGCCCAGTATACATTCCAGTTGGGCCCACTGGTCCAGTGTATGCACAGTGATAGGGCCAGAAGAACTGCTACAGTTGTCTGATGACGAGAGTTCACTTTCTCAAAAAATTATCATTTGAGCAATGTTATCATGAAACCTGAAATGTAGTTATAAAGCAATTTAGGTAAGGACAGGAAGAATCCATGAGGTGGATAGTTCAATAAATGGAAAACTGTATTGGATCAAAGTTTGCAAATTGCTTCTGAATCCCTCCACATCAACCCCCAAAGTTTTCCATCCAGTTGAATTTGACTTAAAGACAGTTTCTGACTCTCATTTTATGTCAACTTGACAGGTGCAAGTCAATGATTCTGCTCTCTGTTCACTCAGGAGTGCTCCTACCAGATCTGAATAGTGATGGATTTGCTGAACAATTTAGCTATGTATTTCCATGCACACGACAAACCAAACTGCTATGATGGGTCAGTCAGAGTGTTGTCCCCCTAAAGAGGCAAAATTATAATAGAACTATAAATGTCCCCTCCCCAAACCCTTCTTTACCTTACTCTGCCAATACAGACATGAAATTTCCTTTTCTCCTACCATTTGATGTGACATCCTAATGCCTTATTTAGAAAACTAAATATCTGTATACATAACAAAAGCATCTAATACTTCCTGGTTTTTTGTCTGTTCATAATAATGTTTTTTCCTGCAGAGAACTTGGCAACAACCATCCCAGAGAACTGACTATAATGAATAAATATGGGCTTTAAAGAGAAAGACATGACCAGAAGGGAAATTGTAAAATAAAACAGTATTTGGAAACACTTCAGATCATATGTCACATAATTTTTGCCACAATTCATTTAAATCAGCCAAAGACAAGCTTTGTTTCCAAAGTTGTATAACAATGTTCAAAACAACTCATTTTGTCATTTAAAGACAAAGCCAACTGATGCATCTTTCTCTAGACAGAAATAATTAGAAAGTTGCAATTGGTACAAGTGCCTTCATTGTGTTAAGGAATTAATAAATCATTGGTCCAAAATCAACCAGAAGGCACATGACAAGAGGGTCCACCACAATGTCTTCTCTGGCCAATCTTGGCATCATCCCACTCTGCTGCCTCTTCTTCGAAGCAATTTACTTTTAATGGGATAGAAATATCCTAATTTACCATACCATTGCAAAAAAAGATGGTATTTTAAGCCCAAAATTGAAATTATAATAAATACTAAATAATAGCTAACAGAGTTGAGCCTTCATAATTAGCTATGTCTTTTATGGTGCTCTGTGTGTATTATCTTAGTTCATCAGCAAAACTGCCCTTGCCAATAGTCCAGGCTTATTTGCCCACTCAATCCATACAATGTAAACATATTAGATTTCTTTCTTTAAGTTCTTCCAATGTAATATGTTTGCTCCCTTCACAGGACCCTAGAGTATACCATTTCCTACTACTAGAGCTCTCATCCCCATAACCCCCTTTGCCTAGGAAATTTCTATTCATTCTTTAGGTCTTCTTTGAAATATCAGAGAAAATTTCACCCATCAACATGCATGTCCATAGGTACTCCCTTTTTAGGTATGCTCAGTTGTTCAACATCTTCCTTGATATATCATGGAGTCCATGACGGAAGCAGCATTTGTATTCTTCAGAACTCAACCTGCCCTTCTGCTGCTGCAGCTGTTAGGTTACCTCCTGCCATTGACACACCTTTTCAAGGGTTTTATTTTCCTAGTTATGTGTCCTGAAGGTGTGTATTAAAGGAAGTGTGCTTTAGTCTCAGAGCATTCTTGAAGAGAATAAAATGTAGGACATCAGTATCTTTTTTTAAATTTGTATTATCTTCATATTAGGCTGTCCCATGACCCTTACACAAAAACTCAAACATCATATTTCTATGAATTCAAATCTGGCTTCAAACATAAAACATTAAAACTTGTCTTAACTTCCTTTATTATATATAGACTCATACTATACATAGGGACTCAGAAAACTCACTAATTGGTTTTATACCCCATTATAACACATTCTGTAAACATAGATTTTCTAATACAATGATTCCTCCTAGATTTCCCCCTGTACAGTTTTTGTTAAATTTATGTGTGTGTGTGCATGTGAGTACACACATATCAATAAAGTATATATATGACTGGATTGGCAAGGTCATATTGTAATATAATATGTTCAGCTTTAGAGGGTTTTAGCAAAAAGATTCCATTCTGTCCATTGTGGTTTAAATAATTTACAGGCAGGAGTAGCTATATTAATATCAGACAAAATAGACTTTAAATGCGAAACAACTGAGAGACAAAGAAGGATACTACATTTTAGTGAAAGAGACAATCTCTCAAGAAGAACGAACAATCATAAATATTTATGCTCCTAACAAGGGCGCCTCTAAATACGTGAGGCAAATGCTGGAAAAACTAAATGAAAGAATAGATACATCTACAATTATAGTGGGGGATTTTAATACACCACTATCAACTCTGGACAGAACATCTCAAAAGAGAATCACTAAAGAAATGAAATATTTGAACAGTATATTAGAGGAGCTGGATCTAATAGACATATACAGATCATTACACCCAAACACAGCAGGATATACAATTTTCTCAAGTGCACATGGACCATTCTCCGAGATAGACCATATGCTAGGCCACAAAGAAGGGCTTAATGAATTCAGAAAGATCGAAATCCTAAAAATAATATCTCTGACCACAGTGGAGTGAAGCTGGAAATCTGCAAGGGACAGAGGCCCAGATTTCACACCACGATTTGGAAATTAAACAGCACACTCTTAGAAAAACAGTGGGTCAAAGAGGAAATCTCAAAAGAAATCAATGACTATCTTGAAACAAATGATAATGATAACACAACATACCAAAATTTATGGGGTGCAGCAAAAGTAGTACTGAGAGGGAAATTTATAGCCAAAAATTCATACATCAAAAAAAAAGAAAGAGCAAAAATTGAAGAACTAACTGCACTTTTGGAGAAATTATAAAAAAAACAACAAAGTAATCCAACAGGAAGAAGAAGGAAGGAAATAACAATGATAAGAGCAGAACTAAATGAAATAGAAAATAAAAAGCACTTGAAAAGATAAACAAGACCAAGAGCTGGTTTTTTGAGAAGATCAATAAAACTGACAAACCTTTAGTGAGACTAACAAAGAAAAAAAGAGAGAAGATGCAAATACACAAAATAAGAAAGGAGAAAGGAGATATCACCACTGACCCCACAGAAATAAAGACTATCATAAGAGGATATTTTGAAAAACTATATTCCAACAAAAATGACAATTCAGAGGAAACACATAAGCAGCCTATATTGACGAAAGAAGAAATTGAAGATCTCAACAAACCAATCACAAGTAAAGAGATAGAATCAGTCATTTAAAACCTCCCAACTAGAAGAGCCCAAGGCCAGATGGCTTCACAGGTGAATTCTACAAAACATTCTGGAAAGAACTAACACCAATTCTGCTGAAACTCTTCCAAAAAATCGAAACAGAAGGAACATTGCCTAACTCCTTCTATGATGCCAATATTACCCTAGTACCAAAGCCAAACAAAGACACCACAAGAAAGGAAAATTACAGGCCAATTTCTGTAATGAACCTAGACGCAAAAATACTTAACAAAATACTTGCTACTCGTATTCAACAACACATTAAACGAATTATACACCACAACCAAGTGGGATTCATTCCAGGTATGCAAGGATGGTTCAACATAAGAAAATCAGTCAATGTAATACACTATATAAACAGATTGAAGGAAAAAATCACATGATTATATCTATAGATGCAGAAAAAGCATTTGACAAAATACAGCACCCTTTCTTGATAAAAACACTCCAAAAGATCGGAATACAAGGAAATTTTTTGAACATGATAAAGAGTATATATGAAAAATTCACAGCCAACATCATTTAAAATGGAGAAACCCTAAAATCCTTCCCTCTAAAGTCAGGAACAAGACAAAGATGCCCACTGTCTCCCCTTCTATTTAACATTGTCTTAGAAGTACTTGCTCAAGCACTGAGGCAAGAACCAGATATAAAAGGCATTCAAATTGGAAAGGAAGAATTCAGTATTTCATTATTTGCAGACGACATGATCATATACATAGAAAACCCTGAGAGATCTACAAGAAAGCTTCTAGAACTCATAAATGATTTTAGTAAAGTTGCAGTTTATAAGATCAATGTGCAAAAATTAGTAGCATTTCTGTACACCAATAATAAGCAAGATCAGGAGGAAATCAAGAAACAAATACCATTTACAATAGTAAATTAAAAAATCAAATATTTAGGAATAAACTTAACTAAAGATGTAAAAAAGTTATACACTGAGAACTATACAAGACTGTTCAAGGAAATCAAAGAAGACCTAAATAAATGGAAGAATATTCCCTGTTCATGGATAGGAAGACTAAATATTATTAAGATGTCTATCCTACCAAAACTGATCTACACATTCAATGCAATCCCAATAAAAATCAACACAGCCTTCTTTAAGGAACTAGAAAAACTAACTATGAAATTTATTTGGAAAGGAAAAAGGCCCCGAATAGCCAAAGACATATTGAAAAAGAAAAACGAAATTGGAGGAATCACACTTCCTGACTTCAAAACATACGACAAAGCTTCAGTAGTGAAAACAGCATGGTATTGGCATAAGGAGAGACACACAGACCAATGGAATCTAATTGAAAGTTCTGATATAGAACCTCATATATATAGCCATATAATATTCGATAAAGCCACCAAACCCTCTCAACTGGGAGAGAATGGTCTATTCAACAAATAGTGCCTGGAGAACTGGATAGCCATATGTAGAAGAATGAAAGAGGATTACCATCTCACACCTTATACAAAGATCAACTCAAGATGGATCAAAGACCTAAATATAAGAGCCAAGACCATAAAGACCTTGGAAAGCAATGTAGGGAAACATCTACAAGACCTTGTAATAGGAAGTGTCTTCTTCATGAACATCACACCAAAAGCACGAGCAGCAAAAGAACAAATAGATAAATGGGACTTCCTCAAAATTAAAGCCTTCTGCACCTCAAAGGAGTATGTCAAGAAAGTAAAAAGGGAACCCACACAATGGGAGAAAATATTTGGCAACCATATATCTGATAAGAGACTTATAACTTGCATATATGAAGAACTCCTATATCTTGAAAATAAAAAGATAAACAACCCATTTAAAAAATGGAAAAAAGATTTAAACAGACACTTCTCTAAAGAAGAAATACAAATGGCTAAAAAGCACATGAAAAAATGCTCCAAATCTCTAGCTATCAGGGAAATGCAAATCAAAACTACAATGAGACACTATCTTACTCCCATAAGATTGGCAGCTATGAAAAAAACAGAAGAATACAAATGCTGGAGAGGATGTGAAGAAATGGGAACACTCATCCACTGCTGGTGGGAATGCAGAAGGATCCAACCATTCTGGAGGACAGTTTGGCGGTTTCTCAAAAAACTAACAATAGATTTGCCATATGACCCAGCAATATCACTGCTGAGTGTATAGCCAGCAGAACTGAAAACAAGGACACAAACTGATATATGTACACCAATGTCATAGTGGCATTGTTCCCTATCGCCAAAAGTTGGAATCAACCTAAATGCCCATCAACTGATGAGTGGATCAATAAAATGTGGTATATACATACAATGGAATACTACTCGGCTTTAAGAACAAATACACTACAAACACACGTGATAACATAGATGAATCTTGAGAACCTTATGTTGAATGAAGCAACCCAGGCATTGAAGGACAAATACTACATGACCTCAATGACATGAAATAAGCAAGCTGCCTCAGAGAGCTAGAGACTGGAAGATAGGCTTACAGGAAATCGGGGGGTAGAGGAAGGATGTAAGCTGACATCTACATGGGTGAAATCTATGATAAGCTGGAGGTAAGTATGTGCACAAGGAAGAAATAAAATGGGGGCATAGGGTCACCTTTGGGTGGGGCTTTGTGGGTGTGAGGGGGGCTAGGAATGGGCAGATGGGTAATATTGCCCAAGAAATTGGGGGGAGGGTGGGGCAACATAAGAACATAGGAGATTGTCAGGTTTTGGTTGAGAGTATAATGCTGAGAAAACCTTTTCAAAATATAATTAGGAAAGTTACCTGTTTTAAGATACTCAAAGGGGATAAATGATGCAGGGCAGACTCCTAGGGAATATCTGAATGCTCATTTTGCCAGAGTGGGTTATACCATTGGGTAGAGACCCATATAATGAGAGTGAAGGTAGACCCACATCCTGGGGAGGACTAATGCCATCAAATAGAGGGAACTGTATCTCTCAAGAGAAAGAGTGGCTCCCAGGGCATTAGGGCAGTTGAGCAAGTCAAGCCCTCAACACTGTTGCAAGTATCTCTGAACATGGCTCCTCAAGAAATGAAGATTGACTCTCACTGTGGGCCCCAAGGAGAGGGGGAAAAAGATATTGAATAGATGGAACCAAAGTAAATGTGAGGGCAAAAGAAGTGCTTCACAAGACTACACAAGGATGGATATAAAACATGCAATATTACACCAAAAACATACAGAGAATGACAGACTTATAATGTAAACCATAATGTAAAACATAGGATAACTAAAAAATTTAGAAAACTGTATATCCTAAAGTATGGACCAAAATGTAAGCACAGGTGTCACCTTGTTTGAAAGCTATTGTCTTAGAGTCTGTACATCAGTTTAAGTAAATATGATATGAATAAGTTATAAGATTATCGCTCTGGAAGGGAAAAGGTTTTATGGTGGATGTGTGGGAGTGCTGTATATTGTATATATGAATTACTGTGATCTAAGGCTCTTGTGAAGAGAAGCTCAATAATTAGGAGAAAAGAAAAGAAAAAGATAGGATGTAGAATTTTTCCAAATCAATACGTATTCTAGCTCTAACCTTTAAACTCATTGCTATATTCCATTTTACTAGTAAGGGAAGCTGACATTATATTGAGCTTCACTTTTCAGGAAGTTTTGGATCATAGAGTGGTTCAACAATGGCAGCGGAGGAATACTGGTATGGGATGTTGTTGACAGGCGATGTATGGTTGACAGGGAATTATACAGGGCATGTGTCCAGGGTGCATGGAAATGTTTGGATATACTCATAGTTGAAACAATTAAAAACAACAGCTGGGGGGGGTACTGGGTTCCTGGCTGGGGGGGCTCTGTCATGGTCCCTAGGGGAGCAGCAGCAGTCCCCCAGATGCAACGGTAAGACCAGGAAGGAATGAGGGTCCAACAGTGAGCCCCTGATACTAATGACTATGCTTGTGAGCCTATACACCTGAAATAAGCACAAGGCCTAGAGCAGCACTGTGCCTAAGAGTTCCCTCCTGACAGCCTCTGTGTTATTCAAATGTGGCCAGTCTCGAAGCCAAACTCAGCATGTAAATGCAATGCATTCCCCCCAGTGTGGGACATGACACCCGGGGATGAGCCTCCCTGGCACCGAGGCATCACTACCAAGTACCAGCTGATGACGTAACTAGAAAATGACCTTGAATTAAAGGTTCAACGTGGACCAGCAGAATATCCCTGTCTACATATAATAACGCGAGTTAAAAATGCTGTTTGACCTAAAGTAAGGGGGAAATGGAATGGACAAATTAGTTTATATGGCTATGAGTCTCTAAAAAAGAGTCTGGAGGTTGTCAGAAGGATTGCCCTTCTGCACATCTGAGCAGAGTCTCAGAGACAGATAAAGTAGATACAATCCCAGGTATTGGTCCTTTTGAGGGCTAAAGAGACCCACAGGTTCTATGGTCATGGCAGATGGGCTTCACTGCCATGTCAGTTGGCCCTTCTTTGGAGCAGGTGTTTCTGTGTGATGGAGCTGGACTCAGATGGGATCTCTTTTCACAAGCCTTTCATGCTATTTTACTGGAATTGTAGTTGGTGCTGGGGTTTAAGATATGGGTTTAAGATATGGGATTTGAATCTCTGGACTGACAATATGATAGCCAGGCCCTGAGCCTCAACAGACTTCAGCTCCTACACTCTGATTTATTGGACTTTACCCCACTCAGCTAACATGGAGTTGAAGAATGTCAACCACCACACCATGGAGCCTAGAGTGCCTACAACTGAAAGCAGGATTGCATCCAGTATCCATGTGGAATCTAAGTCCCCTCTTGACATAGATGTGGAATGGACACAACCAAGTCAAGGTCCACAGGAAAGAGGAATACAGTAAGGATTAGAGTGGACTTAATGATATTCTATTCATGAACTATTGTGGTTAATAATCGAGAAAATGTGGCATTGGTGTGGAAAAAGTGGCCATGCTGGCTGCTGGGTGCAGGCAATGGGAGGAGGAGATGAGATGTGGAGGCATTTTCAGGACTTGGAGTTGTCCTGGGTGGTGCTCCAGGGACAACTGCCAGACATTGTATGTTCTCCCATGGCCCACTGGATGGAACGTGGGAGAGTGTTGGCTATGGTGTGGACCACAGGCCATGGGGTGCAGCGATGCCCAGAAATGTACTCACCAGATGCAATGGATGTGTCATGATGATGGGGAAGAGTGTTACTGTGGGGGGAGTGGTGGGGTGGGGGCGGTGGGGGTGAATGGGGACCTCATATTTTTTGAATGTAATATTTTTTTAAAAATGAATAAATTGAGTAGAATTTGGAAAATAAATAAATAAATAATTTACATTTTCACCAAAAGTGCTGAGATTTCACATCCTCTGTAATACTTGTTATTGTTAGTCTTTGGTATTTTTTCATTTTAGCCATTCTAAAGACCATGTAGTAGAATTTCATTACAATTCAAATTTATTTCTCCTGATGACTTACATAGTTCAGACAAATATTATGTTTGTTGGCCATTTGGAATCCTCTTTCATGAAGTGTCTAATTTTATGTCTTTTTAAAAAAATTGATTCATAGGATTTCTTTATGTTACCTAGATGGGACAGAATGTATTTTACAAATGGATTGTCCTCTCAGTGGGTTTCCTTTTTTTAAAATATTTTCTTATTTCTTTTAAAATTATATTTAGATTACATAAAGTGTTACATATATATATATATATATGAGGGATTCCCATATGCCCACACCTCCCACTCCCCACATTAACAACTATTTTCATTAGTATGGTACAGTCATTGCAACTGATGGACACATTTTGGAGCATTGCCACTAAGCGTGGATTATAGTTTACATATTGTTTACATATATTTTACATTGTACCTACATTGTACTCTCACACTCAATTCTGTTGGTTATGACAGCATATATGATGGACAATATTTGTCATTGCAAATCATTCAAAACAATTCCAAGTCCTGAAAGTGCCCCAATATTGCACCTTTTACCCTCTCCTTGACTTAAACACCTCCAGTGGTCACAGTCTCCACATCAATGATATAATTTCTTCCATTGCTAGATTCACAATAAGTCTATAGTAGAATACCAATGAGCCCACTCTAGTCCATATTTTACTCCCCAGTCCTGAGGATTCTGGGGTGGTGATGCCCACTCCACCTCTAATTGAGAGGGGGCCTCGATCTCATATGGCCAATGGATGGGACTCTCTTGCTTGCAGTTGCAGAATCTCTCGGTTCCTTAGTGTGGTTGTTGTCCATCCTCATCTCCTTGTTAGTTGTCATGGGAGTGTCCAATGAACTGGACAGTAGGTGTTGCAACTCTGCTGAAGCTCAGGGTCCATGTGGCACATGGACAGTCCAGAGATTCAAATTTCTTGGGCATACACCTACCAACTCCAGCACCACCTATAGGTTCAGATAAAAGGTTCAGAAGAGGCATGTGTAGAGAAGTCACATCTAAGTCGAGCTCTGTCACAGTTGGGAACACAAACATCAAAGTACGACCCACTGGCAAGGCACCAAACTCCAGATCTATCTGCCATGACTGTAGGACCTGGGTGTCTCTGGAGCCCTGACGAGCCTATTTGGGGTAGTATCTACTTTGGCCGTCTATGAGATCCTGCTGAGACATGCATAAGCGCTACCTTTCTGGTGACCTCTTGACTCACTTTGAAATCTCTTAGCCGTATAAATTCATTTGTCTTTACCTTGCCCCCTTGAATTCAAGGTCTTTTTCCAGTTGCATCACCAGTCAGTGCTTGGTAGTAATCCCTCAGTGCCAGGGAGACTCATCCCCAGGAGTCATGTCCCATGTTGGGAAGAAGGTAAAGCATTTATATGCAGAGTTTGCCTTAGGGAGAGGCCACATTTGAGCAACATGGAGGCTCTCAGGAATTAACTGTTAGGCACCCTACAACACTAGGCTAAAGTTGCAATTTCAAGAACAAAAAGCTCATAAGCATAGTTGTTAATATCAAGGGCCCATCAATGGACCATCCTTCTTCCTTAGTCATTCCCCCTGTACATGGGGGTTCTTGCTGTTCCTTTGGAAAATGTGGCAGAGCTCCCCATGATGGGAATTCAATAATCTTTTGGTTTTTGTGTGAATCTCTACCCACTGTGGCAATGCCCTATGAACATTTGAACATATTCATATACCTTATATGTATGCCCACATGAACTTCCTCTTATGTATCCCTCATCACTGACATTCCACACCAGTGATCCTCCCCTGCCATAGTTATAACCCTTCTGTGATATAAAACTTCTTCAAAAATGAAGCCAAGAATATTGCCAAATTCAATTAATAGAAAAATGCAATAATAATGATAGGTTTAACCATAAGAAGTAAAATACATAATAATTTAGAAAAACAAAAAAAGTTAAAAAATAGGGGTATTAAAAATTGAAAAACATATTAAAAAATTTTTTGATGTTCGCCTTTCATCATTGTAGTATCTGTTGTCCTGTATGTACAGTGGCATTTTCTTTCATATCTTCCCCAACGTCTTACTTTTTTTTCATTTTGTCTTCAGAGACATTTTAGGTACCAGTAAAGTCACATACAAAATATAGGGGACTCCCATATACTCATCAACCCCCCCCTTTTCCCCTTCCCTATTAATAATCTTTTTACATGTGGATGGTACAGTTTGTCAAGAAAGTGAAAAGACAACCTACCCAATGGGAGAAAATATTTGTTAACCATATATTTGATAGGAGCCTAATATCCAGGATTTATAAAGAAATTCTATATCTCAAAAAAGAAAAAAGAAAAATAGCCCATTTAAAAAATGGGCAAGTGATTTGAACAGACACTTCTCCAAAGAAGAAATACAAACGGCTAAAAAGCACATGAAAAGATGCTCAACATCACTATTAGAGAAATGCCAATCAAAACTACAATGAGATACCATCTTACACCCATTAGTCTGATGGCCATTAAAAAAACAGAGAACTACAAATATTGGAGAGGATGTGGATGTATAGGAACCCTCATCCACTGCTAGTGGGAATGTGGAATGCTTCAGCCATTGTGAAGGACAGTTTGGTGGTTCCTCAAAAAACTAACAATAGATCTGCCATATGACCGAATATTTCCACTACTGGGTATATACCCAGAAGGATTGAAAGCAAAAACACGAACAGGTATATGCACACCAATTTCATACCAGCATTATTCACTATTGCCAAAAGTTAGAATCAACCCAAATGCCCATCAACAGATAAATGGATAAACAAAATGTGGTATATATATGCAATGGAATATTACTCAGCTGTAAGAAGGAATACACACAGGATAACATGGATGAATCTTGAGGACCTTATGTTGCATGAAGCAAGCCAGGCATTGAAGGACAAGTATTATATCACCTCTCAGATATGAATTAAACAAATAGAGCCAATTTAGAGCTGGAGTCTGGAAGATGAGTTTATAGGAAATAGAAAGGAAGAAGAAGGTTGTGAGCCAATGCCCATATGGCAAGGTGGAAGTAAATAGTTGTGCAGTTGAAGAATATGACAGAGGTGTAGGGATACTACTGGGTTGGGCAGGGCAAGCTTGACAGGAGGGTAGGGTGGGGAGGATGTGTTGACGGTCCATGGAACTGGGGGAGGGAGCAGGTGAACACTAGAGATTGATGGGTACGTGTTTGAAACTACAATGTAGAGTAAACTCTCTTGACAGTATGTCAGGGAAGGGTTACTGGTTTAGCATGTTGGATGGAGGGGTATTTGGGACAGGGAGCACCTGGGGCAGTCTTCTAGAGAATGTGAGAGTGATCATTTTATCATAGTGTATTATATCTGTGCACGGAGACCCACATAATGAGTGGGAGGAGTTGGACTCCCATACTGGGGAGGACCGATATGGTCTTAAACAGAGGAGAGGGTGTCTCTGGGAGCATGGGTAGTTCCTAATAGGAGAGGACAAACTAGTGTGTCAAGCCCTCAGTGTTGTTGCAAGTATCTAAGAATCTTGTCCTTCAAGGAGTGAAGCCTGGTGGTTGCAGTGGGCCCCAAGGGGAGGGAGAGAGAGGAATAGAATAGAGGGGGTAATTGGTGGGCAATGGATGTATTCTGCATGATAATACAATGATGGACACAGGTCGTGTTAAATTTCATCAAAAATTTATAAAAGTGTATGGTCTAAAATGTAAAACATAATGTAAACCATTGACCATGGTTGGTAGCTATGTTTCAATATTCGTACATCAGTTATAACAAATGTACCATCCTTTTTTTAACAAGCTTTTTATTTAGAATATTTTCAAATTCATAGAAAAAGTTGTGAAGGTAGTACAGTGAGTTTCCATCTATCCCACACTCAGTGTCACCAATTTAATTAATATCTTATTTTAGTGTGGTATTTTTATCACAATTAATTAATTAATATGGAAAAATATTAACTAAGGTCCATATTTCCTTCAGATTTCCTGAGTTTTTACATAATGCACTACTTCTGTTCCAGGATCCCATCCAGGGTACTGCATTAGTAGTTGTCATGTATACTTAGGCTCCTATTAGCTGTGATGGTTTCTCAGATTTTCCTTCTTTTTTATGACTTTGGTACTTTTGAAGGCTACTGCTTGGCTTTTTTGGTAGCATATTCACGAATTAGGATTTATCTGATGCTTTTCTCATGGTTACACTGGGGTTAGGGGGATATTTTGGGGGTGGGGGGAAGACCACAGAGGTTAAATTCCATTATCATCACATGATATCATGCATACATACTATTAATATGAATTGCCACTGTTGATGTTAATCTTTTTTTTTAAAGATTTATTTTTTTTATTTCTCTCCCTTCATCCCCACTCCCACCCCCAGTTATCTGCCCTGTTTCCATTTGCTGTGTGTTCTTCTGTGGCCGCCTCTATCCTTATCAGTGACACCAGGAATCTGTGTTTCTTTTTGTTGCATCATCTTGTTGCATCAGCTCTCCGTGTATGCGGCACCATTCTTGGGCAGGCTGCACTTTCTTTCGCGCTGGGCAACTCTCCTTACAGGGTACACTCCTTGCGCGTGGGGTTCCCCTACGCTTGGGGAGGGGACACCCCTGCCTGATGGGGCACTCCTTGCGCACATCAGCACTGTGCATGGGCCAGCTCCACACAGGTCAAGGAGGCCCGGGGTTTGAACCGCAGACCTCCTGTGTGGTAAGCGGATGCCCTATCCATTGGGCCAAGTCCTCTTCCCGTGTTGATGTTAATCTTGATTCTTTGGCTGAGGTAGTTTTTTCCAGATTCCTCCACTGTAAAGTTTCTTTTTTCCCCATTTTCATACTATATTTTTTAGAAGAAATTCATTACCTATAGACCACACTTAAGGAGAGAGGGGTCCCTGAGAACAAAGTATTTACATAAACTATTTGAAATTCTTCTGAATAGGAATTTTTTATCCATTCTCTCCCATTTATTAATTCATTAAATCATTTATTTATATCAGGATAGAATAATGAATATTCATTTTATACTTTGACTTACAATTCAACAGTATTTTCTTGCTCAAATTCTTCCAGTTTTAGCCTTTGGAAGCTCTTTCAGTGGCTTCTATATCCTGTGTCCCTTTGGTATACTCTCACCATTGTGTTTTTCTCTTTTAAACACTACACATATACATATGTTATATATGTACACATGTATCTATACTAAGTTACATATGAGTTCATACTGATATCTCCAAATCCAATCCATTATGACACGGGTTATTGTAGCCTACTACTCTAGTTAATCTTCAATCTTCAACTCCAACAGCGAGAATCCTGGCTCCCATCATCCACCATACAGTTAATTAATTGTTCAATTCCAGTATACATGTCTAATTGTTTCAGAATTGTTAATCTATAGCATCGTGGGAAACATTTTTAACTATGCATATGTACAGTTCATTTTTCGTTAAGATTAAAATTCCACTGATTTCCAAAGTCACTTAAGTCAAGATCATTTTCCCCATGCCCTTCAGTGAAAGCAATTTCATATACTTGTAATACATTTTTCTTTTTTCACATTCTCTATTCCATTCTAGGATCCCAGCACCAATTGTCTAAAGTTTTTAAGTTTGCATCCATTAAGGTTTGATCTTTCTTTTTCCTTCTTCTTCTTTATTTTCTTCTAAATGTTACATTAAAAAAATATGAGGTCCCCATATACCTCCCACCCCACCCATGCCACCCCTCCCACATCAACAAACTCTTCCATCATTGTGGCACATCCACTGCACTCGGCGAATACATTCTGGAGAACCACTGCAGCACGTGGACAGTGGTCCACAGTGTAGTCCACACTCTCCTCCACACTCTCCTTGATAAATACATGTTGCCATATATACACCTTTAGAGTATCATGCAGAATAATTTCACTGCCCTAAAAAATTCCCTGTGCACCTACTTAAATCCCCACCTCACCCCTCCCAGCTCCTGAGAACTACTAATCTGTATACTCTCTCTATAGTTTGCCTTTTTCAGAACCTCATATAAATGAAATCATACAGTATGTAGTCTTTTCAGAATGGCTTCTCTCAGAAATACGAATTAAGATTGACCCATGTGTTGCATGGCTTCATACTCTTTCTTTTTTATCATTGAAGAATATACCATGGTATGGGTATAACAGTTTATACACTCACCTAATTAAGGACATCTTAGTCACTACCAATTTTTGGCAATTAATAATATATCTGCTATAAACATTTATGTGGAAATAAGTCTTCAAATAAGCTTACTATATGATTGCTGAATTGTACTTAAAAATTTAACTTTAAGAAAATGCCAAACTGTTTTTCCAAAGTAGCTGTACTATTTTGCATTTCCATCCACCTGAATCAGAGCTCCTGATGATCTGTATTCTTCATGAGCAACTGGAATTTTCACATGGGGGATTTAGCCTTCTCAGTGTTTTAATTTGCATTCCCCTAATTACAGGGATGTTGCACATCTTTTCATATGGTGTTTTGTTTTGTTTTGCCATCAGTATATCTTCTTAGGTGAAATGCCTGTTCAGATCTTTGGCCCATATTATAATCGATTTGTTCACTTTCCAATTTTGTGGACTTTCATTCTCTTAGTGATTTTGTCACAAAGCAGAGGATTTAAATTTCACAAACTTACCTGTTTATTCTTTTGTAGATTAATCTTTTGTTTTTTTATCTAAAACCTCATCACAAAATCCAAGCTCAAATGGATTTCTTCCTGTATTCTGTTCAAGAATTTCATAGTTTTGCATTTACATTTAGGCCTATGATCCACTTTGAGTTAATCTTTATATAATGCAAAAGGTCTGTGGGTAGGCTTATGTTTTTTTTCTCTTTGAATAATGTACATCCAATTTTTCCAATACCATGTGTGAAAAGATTATCCTTTCTCCAATGAATGGCCTTTAAGCCTTTGTTAAAATTCAGTTGATGAATTTGTGTGTGTCTATTTCTGGGCACTCTACTCCATTTCATTCATCTCTATGCATAATTTTTTTCACCAACACATGCTGTCTTGATTACTGTAACTTTATAGTAAGTCTTGAAATAGGCTAAGTGATAGTCCTCCAAGATGATTCTTCATCTTCAGGATTGCATTGGGTATTCTAGGTACTTTTTTTTTTCAATACATATTTTAGAAGTTTGTTCTTATCTACAGAATCGTTTTCTGGGATTTTGTTTCTATCATTACTTTAAACAGAGAGTTATCTATTAGATAAATCTTTTGATTATATTTTAGTTTCTATGCCTCTGTTCACATTATTCATCTGTTCTTGAATGTTGTTTATTTTTTCATTTTTATATAATCTTAATTTTATGCCCCAATATATTAATCAGTTATGTTTCATTCTTTGATAATTTCAATAACCATGACGTATCTGAATCTGATTGTGATGATTGCTTTGTATTTTTCAGACTTTGTTTTCCTTACTTTTGTCATCTCTTGGTTTTTTGTTTGTTTGTTTCTTTAAAGTCATACATGTTGTATTGATTAATAGGACTGAAGTAAGTAGATATTTAGTATAAGTACTTATATTAAATCTGGTCAGAAGTTAGGCTATGTTTAAAGTTTGTGTAGCTATAGGTGCTAACGGCTTCAGATTCCTCCAGTGTCTTCATTGTTGTCACTCTCTTGACTTTGAACTTTCTTAAATATTCCACCTCAGAGAGAGTCTGTGCCTTGCAACTCTTCCTGTTATTACTCTGAAGGCTTCTTGATGTTGTGCTGGTAAGATGTGGGTGGAGGGAGCATTGTATAATTTTCCAATTCAATTGCAGTCTTTTTTTTTGGACCAGGGTTTCAGGATTTCAACCTCCTCAGGCATTTCAAAAGTACTATACCTCTTTTCCCTTGGCTCCTACTCCTTTTCCAGCTGCCTGCTCTTCCAATTTATTTCCTTGAAGATCTGGACTATTTTGACTATGTTTTCCCCCCTCAGGTAAGACAAGAAGTTTGAAGGGGTCTGAGTGGGAAGAATTCCCTCCTCCCATCTGGGATTGGATTCTGTCTGGGAAACAGGAATTTGTTATTCAGAAGGTTTTGGGTAGATTTCATAAAGGTAACTCTTCCCTTCCACCTGCCTTAGTCATGAAGTTATCTTTCTTGGACCCTCAGTGAGAACTTGATGGGCTTTCTGGAGAGAAAAGTCACAAAATTATGGAGGATCCCTAAAATTGTGATTTAAAACATTCATGTGAGTCCACACTCATCCCTCAGAAATTCATAAATGTGATGGTTAACTTCTTGTGTCAACTTAGCTAGTTATGGATGGTGTCCAATTGTTTGGTCAAGCAGGCACTTGACTGTGAGGGTATTTTGTGGATAACTATCAGTCAGTTGATTGCCTCTTTGGCTTACCACATCTACAATCAACAAAGAAGATTGCCTCCAGCAACTAGAGAAGAATCATTCAATCATTTGAAGATCTTAAGGGGGAAACTGATGGTTTCTTTAGTTAGAAAGAAGAATTTCTATCTTTACATTAGCCACCCAGCTTCTTCTGGGGAATTCATCAAAACCTTCATTGGATTTCCCAACTTGCAGCCTGCCCTACAGAATTCAGATTTGCCAATTCCTGAGGTCACGTGAATCAATTCCTATGATAAATCTCCAAATATTTAAATATATATGTGAGAACTTTATGAAGTTATTTAACCTCTCTGAGCCACATTTTCATGAAGATAATGATAACTGCATGTGATTGTTCATTTCATTAACAGTTACTGATTTACAACTATGTGCAAGGTATGTTTTTATATGGGCTAATTTAAGTCTCATGTAAGCCTTCTGAGTTTGGTATTATTCATTGTACTAATGGGAAAAACTAAAAAGTAGCATAATTCTTCCTTCTTTGAAATGTTCAGCCACATATCTAGCCTGAGTTAAAGTAAGTTTCATATAGTTTTTCCTTTATTATTTATTCACATCCTTGAGGTATTTTGAAATACATACTTGTTTCTGGAACACATACACAAATTTCTAAGTGTGACTCTATTTTTAATAATCCCTATCAAAATGATAATACCATCCTTTTCTGTGGCTATGTTTTCTCTCCCACAGAGGCCCTACTACCAAGCTGCACCTGGCTGGGTTAACCTTTTCCCTCTCATGGTTTTGTTGGGGCATACATGCTGTGTGTGGACATGAGGGTTTGTTGTTAGCTCCATTCTCCATCACTGTCCTAATGAGATAATGCATTTATTATATAATAAAAATATCTATAAAGTGGATCATAAACAAACTACATGGTTTGCAGAATTCTATTCCCAATATTTCCTCTGTAAGTGAAGAATAAATTGTATTATATTTCACATCTACTTTCTATTTCCTTTAATAACCACAGTATTTAAAAGTAGTCATCATAATTTATACTAATTTCTTAAGAGAAAAACTGCAAACAAAAATCGATTAGTCTCACAACATAATTTTTTCCTCTAATATATTGTTGCTCTTTCCAATCCATTCACATAAAATGAGTACGATCAACTCTCTCCTTATTAATAGTTTTCACTTTATAACTCCAATAATATTGAATTTTCTCTTTATTAGTGTCTTACAAGCTCTGTAGAAAATATAATAGGTGGAACAATAATCTAATATATTATACTGGTGATAATTTTTAAGGATAGGGTAAGAAACTGCTGTTGCAGGTAAGATGCAGGTAACAATATAAGATTAAATCTCCCTGCTAACATTATTAAAACATGGAGGTTAAAATAACCACCAGCTAGTAGAAGCAATTAAGTATAATTGTAATGACTTCTGCTTGTGCCCATGATAGAGAAATTAGTACTGGACTAGCCTTCTCATCACAAAAATAAACATAAAACTAAGCAAAATACATGAGGCAACTATTTTAGATACTTGACTAAAGATTGCTCAGAACTACCCTGAGAGAGAAGGAACTTCCTAGAGGTACTTTCAAGACTGACAAGAAGAATTAGAGTTGAAGCAAAACATGGCAGTCTCGTTGAGAAAAGAAGATAAAAGTGGAGATCAGAGCTACAGGGGTGGTTGGAATTTGTGGATAATGCACTAAAGAAAATCAAATTGCAGAAGTAAGGAACTCCAGAAATTGAGAGATGCCTTATTAGGTCTTTGACCATATGCTAAGCTGTGAGGTTCTGAGTACTGGCAAAGAGCAGCTGCTGGGGAGATGTGAGTTGAACAGAGGTACTGGAGGTTACAGAATAGTGGAAAACAGGATTTCTGACTACAGAGAGGAATGATCTTGATTAACTTCTCAAACATTCAGCTGAACACAATAGAAATGCCACTTCTACAGGGTAGAATGCTCTAGCACCAGAACAAGGGATATTCTAGACTTAACCTTATTAACAAGGTTTGAAAACAAATCCTGAGAGGATTAAGCATATTCATCAGAAAATGTGCTTTCTGCAAGAATGAAAATCAGCATTATTTAAATAAAGAGAAAAAATTTCAGGCATTCAACAATTTGCTTGCACTTTTCCCATCTATAACTTCTGAAATCTGGGTAAGCATATCAAATAATAGAAATTAATAAATACATTCATTATCAAGAAAATTTTCCCTATAAGCAGGAAAAAGCCATAGAAATATTTGTATTTGCCTAAGTGTATATATGCATTTGTCAATTCTTATTGAATTGTAAACTCTTTGAAATTATAAATGTGATATCCACCCCATTAAGACTCAGAGCATTTATTTCTTTGCAGAAAGTTTCCTTGACCTCTCTTCAGTAATTCCACCTTCTCACCTCTGAGCTTATCACTTCTAGATTATTCATATGTCAAAGAGGTAATATCAAAGGAAATAAGCAAAATGTAATCTACTTAGCTCTAAAGCATACTTTCTCTGATATCAATATAGTCATTTCTGCTTTTATTTTTTTTATTATTGTTTGCATGATATATATCTATTTCCATCCTTTTACTTTAAATCTACTCACGTCATTGTGTTGAAGTGAGTTTCATAGAGATAGCATATAGTGCAATTTTTTCCCCTTATTTGGTTGCATCATCGTCTTTTTTGGTGTGTTGCTTCATCCACACGGGGATCTACATGCCTCAGCACACAAGGCGGGACACCTTTTTTCTTTCTTTTTTACCAGGAGGTCCCAGGGATCCAAATTGGGTCCTCCATATGGTAAATGGAAGTTCAATTGCTTGAGCCACAGCCACTTCGCATATAGTGTTATTTTTTAAATCAATTCTGCCACTCCTCATATTTTAATCAATGTATTTAGTCTACTTACATTTAAAGTAATTATGGATATATTATGGCCTTTTCATTATTTTTTTTTCTCTTTGTTTGTCATTCCTCTTTTTTTTTCTCTTGCATTTCTATGAGCTACTTGATCATTGTTTGGAATTGCCTTTTGTTTTATTTATAATATTTTTAATATATTGTTTTATAGACTTTCTTTAGCATTTGCAATAGGTGTTACCATATATATGCATAGCTTATCATAGCCTACTGGATTCAACACTTTTATCACTTTTAGTATAATATATAAGTCTTAGTTCCAGTTAGGTCACTTTACCCTCCACACTTTAAAAATATAATTGACAAGTATTTCCTCTCCTTACATTGACCACTATATCAAATAGTGTTATATTTTTTGTCTTAACCATAAAATAATTATAATGTAAGAAACTGATGAAGTAATAAAACATATCATTTTTACTTTTATTTTTACCTATGCATTATTCTCTCATTTCTAAAGATCCCATCCTTCTTCCGTTGTCATTTTCTTTCTGTTTGGATAGATTCCTTCACCCACTCTCAAAGATAAGTCTGCTGGTGACAAATTCTCTTAGTTTTCCTTTACTTGAGAATATCTTTAACTCCCCTTCATCCCTTAAGGATTGTTTTTCCAGACATATAGTTCAGGATTGCCAGTTCCTTTCTTTAAGCACTTGGATGAATTTATACTATTTTTTTGTGGCTTCCCTGAGTTCAGGTGAGAAAACTGAAGTGTTCTTTCAAGGCACCATGTCACTTTGTATTTTATATTTTAAGATTTTTTATCTTTTGTTTTCAGCACTTTAATTATGATATATCTTGGCATAGATTTCTTTGACTTTATCACTCTTTGTTTTTTTCCCCCAGCTTCTCAGAACTACAAGTTTATGTATTTTGTCAAATTCTGGAAGTTTTCAGTCATTATTATTCAATATTTTCCCCTCTATTACTTCTTTGCTGATATTTACTGACTTCCACTTATTTCAAGAAAATTTGTAGTTAATTGTGAGAAGCCTTTGTGTGATTATTGATTTAAAATCCTTGCTTGATAATTCCAACATCTGTGTTTGCATCTGTTGATTACCTTTCCTTATTCAAATTGTGATTTCCTTGGCTCTTGGTGTGATGAGTATTTTTCAGTTGTATTCTGGGCATCTTTGTTATTATGTTTGGAGACTGCTGAGCCTATCTAAATCTTCCATTATAGCAGGTAGTCTCCTTGTTTAGGTTTATCATGTAGGTTCTCACCTACTTTTGTAGGCTTTAATTGTAAAGACAATTTAGTATTCTGAGCTCTTTCACTGTTACTCTGGTCTGCTTAGTTCTTTTGGTGATTCTAGGACTTCTGCTGCACCTAACAGTACTGTCTGTAACAGGAGAAGATGTTTCATTTACATTTGCTCAGGCTTGTTTTATGGCCTAGAATACGGTCTATTCTAAGTGCCCTGGTAAGAATGTGTATGCTCTTGTTTTTGGGAGGAGTGTCCTACAGAGGGCTGTTAGATCTAATTGGTTCATGATGTTTTGCAAGTTTTCTATTTCCTTGTTGATCTTTTGCCTAGTTATCTTATGCATTATTGAAAGTGGCATATTGAATTATTCAGCTATTATTGTTGCATTTTCTATTTCTTCTTTCTATTCTGTCAGTTTAGCGTCACATAGTTTGGGCCTGTATTTCTTTAAGGTACATATATATTTACAATTGTTATAATTTCCTCTTTATCACTAATAACAATTTTTTTTTGTTTTAAGTCTAGTTTTTTTTTCATGTTAGGATAACCAGCAACAATAACTAATGAGATCATATCCTTTTTTCTATGAATTACAAAAGCAATTCTTAGCTCACACACCATGAAAAAACAGAGATAACTGGATACTCATAAGTAAAACAATATATTTGGACCCTACCTTATTCCATATACAGATATTAACTCAAAATTGATTAAAGACGTAAACACCCAGAGCTCTCTGGAGCTAGCTGAAGCACCTGTTTGGGGGCTCCAGGAGGCAAGAAGAGCATCCTGCAACATTCTTGAAGGAATGGAAGGAGAAGACTGCTCATCTGCAGAGAAGACTCTTAAGTAGAGTGTTCCATGCTGCAGAGGCCACTGCCATTCCCCACTGGAGGCACAAGCTGTCTCAGAAGCTGTTCCGTGGCTGGAATTGAAAGTTCCACTTCCCAAAAATGGGGGAGGAAGAGATGGTTGGGCACCAATTTCAGATACTGATGAGTAAATTCAGCGGGCTAAAATAGAATCCTGAAAACAGCTAAAATTTAAACCTATCCAAGTCAGAAAGAGACTGGTAGTTGTGATCTTAACTCCACACCTGGCAAGAGGGGAAGCAGGGTGCACTGAAAATCACAATGCTGGTGGGGACCAGCTTCTTTCTATCTAGATAATATTGCATCTGTAGCCTAGGCACCAGCCCCACCTCCAGTAGGGAGGAAGCTGCAGGGACCTGTACCAGCCTCTCTAGGAAATTACCAGTCAAGCCATGGGGGCTGATGATTATCCTACTCTGGCTGCATGAGCCACCCCAGAAGCTATTCTATGGCTGGAATTGGAAACTCCAAATCCCAAAAACAGGGAATGAGGGTAGAGTTGGCTGCCAATTTCACCTACTGGTTGGTAGACTTGGCTGGGTAAGATATAACCCTGGAGTGGCCAAATTTAGAAAGAGGCCATTGGTTGCCATTTTGACTCAGTCTCCAGCCTGAGGGGAAGCTGGACTGACTGAAAATCTCAGTGATGGTAGGAACCAGTTTTTTTTGCCCAGGTCAGCCTGCAGCACTAGCCTAGGCTTCAGTCCCACCTCTGACAGGAAGGAGGTTGGCAGACCCTGCACGAGCCTATCCAGGTAACTGCAGGTAACTTTGGCTGTCACAGATTGAAAATTGGAAGTCTACAGGGGCAACTGTGGTCATCTTAGGCCCACACTGCTTAGATTTCTGCCCACCCTGCATCTCCATCCCTGCCCCAGGCATGGGAGAAAGGGCATGAAGCTTCATTAAACTCTCTGGACAACTACAGTCTAGGCCTGCATGACTTTGATTACTCCACACAGCTGTGACTCTGTCCCTACCCCTGGCCAAGGAGAAAGTTGGAAGAAGTTTCATTGGTCCCTGGTGCAATGAGGGCAGCTTGACCCTCCACAGCTTACAGCACCAACTACATGGTTGGCTCCTATAGCACAACCAGCAGGGGAGGAAGGGCAGGAAACCCTAAATTAAAGAGAAAAACTGCACCCAGAATAAATACTCTAGTAAGCCAGATGCCAAGACACCAACCAAAAATTACAATCCACACCAAGAAACAGAAAGCTATGGCCCAGTTAGAGGAACAAGATTAGCCTCTAGAGGATATAAAGGAGTTGAGACAACTAATCAAAGATGTTCAAACAAATCCCCTTAATAAATTCAATGAGATGGCTAAAGAGATTAAGGATATTAAGAAGACACTGGATGAGCACAAAGAAGAAGTTGGAAGCATACATAGAAAAAAAGCAGATCTTATGGGAATGAAAGGTGCAATAAATGAAATTTTAAAAACATTGGAATCATATAATAGCAGATTTGAGGAGGCAGAAGAAAGGATTGGTGAGCTTGAAGAAATGGCCTCTGAAAGTGAACATACAAAAGAACAGATAAAGAAAAGAAAGGAAAAAATTGAACAAGGTCTCAGGGAACTAAATGACGGCAAAAGGCTTGTAAACATACATGTCATGGGTGTGTCAGAAGGAGAAGAGAAGGGAAAAGGTGCAGAAGGAATATCTGAAGAAGTAATGGTAGAAAATTTCCCAACCCTATTGAAGGACATAGATATCCATGTCCAAGAAGCACAATGTATTCTCATCTGAAAAAATCCAAATAGACCAACTCCAAGACACATATTAATCAGAATGTCAAATGCCAAAGACAAAGAGAATTCTGAGAACAGCAAGAAAAAAGCAATGCATTACATATAAGCAATACCCAATAAGATTAAGTGCTGATTTTTCACCAGAAACCATGGAGGCAAGAAGACAGTGGTCTGATATATTTAAGATACTACAAGGGAAAAATCTCCAGCCAAGAATCTCATATCCAAGACTATCTTTCAAAAATGAGGGCCAGATTAGAATACTCACAGACAAACAGAAACTGAGAGAATTTCTAAGCAAGAGACCAGATTTTCAGGAAATACTAAAGGGCATGCTAGAGCCTGAAAAGAAAGACAGGTGAAAGAGTCCTGGAAGAAAGTCTAGAAATGAAGATTATATCAATAAAAGTAACTAAAAGTGTCAAAAGAGTGGTGAATATAAAATATGACAGAAAAATGCAAATAGTCAGGAATAAACTTAACCAAGTATGCAAAGCACTTGTATTCAGAAAACTGCAACTCAATGTTAAAAGAAATTTTAAAAGGCCAAGATAAATGAAAGAAAATTCCATGCTCATGGATTTGAAGACTAAATATTATTAAGATGTCAGTTCTACTCAAATTGATATCCAGGTTCAGTGCAACCCTCATAAAAATTCCACCAGCATTAAAGAAAAAATTGAAAACACGATCATCAAATGTACTTGGAAGGGTAAGGAGTCTTGAATAGCCAGAAACATCATAAAAAGGAAAAGCAAATCCTCATCTCCAGAATTTAAATCATTTTACCTAGTTATAGTGGTAAAAACCACATGGTGCTGGCCTAAAGACAGACACAATAGACCAATGGAACAGATTTATGGTTCAGAAACAGACCCTCACATGTACGATCAAGTGTTTATTGACTAGCCTGTCAAACTCACACAGGTAGAGCAGAACAATCCATTCAATAAGTGGTGCTGAAATAATTGGATATCCATAGCTGAAAGAAGGAAAGAGGACCCCTATCTCACACCTTACCCAAAAATTAACTCAAAATGGATCAAAAACCTAAAAATAAAAGCAAGAACCATAAAACTTCTAGAAGAAATTCTAGGAAAATATCTACAAGATCTGTTGGTAGGTGGTGGATTCTTAAAGGAGATAAGAGGAGGGCTGAGTAGATTACTGATGTTTAATGTATGTAGAAGTTTTAATTAACTTTACTGTAGAAGTGTGGAAATCTATAGAATGGATGGTAACATACAGTGTGTACAGCTTGTTTATAAATGGGGATGTGACTGAAAATGGTAGTCTAGTTATGTAAATGCCAATTAACAGAATGCTAGAGAGTAATCTAGGAACTGAATAGCACAGTAAACCAAGAGGTAGATGAGAATTGTGGTTGATGGTACAGATGCAAGAGTGTCCTTTGTGAGCTAGAGCAAATATATATCACTATTGCAGGGTAGTGGGAATGTGGAGAAGAATGGGAAAAGTATAGCTGGAGTGAGCTATGGGCTGTGGTTAGCAGTAATAATATAATACTCTTGCATCTGTACGAAAGATGTACTGTGTTGATAATGAGGCAGTAAGGAAAATGTGAGCCAAATGTATACTATGGACATGGTAACAATCAGATGATATTATCTTATCTGTAGCAAATGTTCCACCACAGTGTGATGTGTTGATGGAAGGGTATTGTTTGGGAATTCTGCACATGTTCATGATTGTTTTATAAGCTTACAACTTCTGTCATAAAAAAATATATTTAAAAAGGAATAATAGGGTGGGTTGGGGGGAAAACAGACCAAATATAAGATAAGGACTATGATTAGTAGTAAGATTTTGATAATATTCTTTCATAATTTGTAACAAACATCTCACAACAATGCAAGGTGTTGATGAAGGGTTGATGTATGGGACCCCTGTATGATGTTATGCATGTTTGCTTTGTTAAGTTCACTATTTTTACTATACACTTAATTGTTTATGTATATTCATATATAAATGATATAAAGATAATAATAGGGTTGGTTGGGGGAAAATACTTTGGTTAGTAGTAATATTTTGACAATCTCTTTAATCATTAGTTTAAAAGGTTTAATAACAATGCAAATTATTGGTGGTAGAGTGAATTAAGAGAGTCCTGTTATGATGTATATATGTTTGTTTTGTAAGTTCATAATTATTATTATACACTTATTATTTATATATGTTTATTTATGACTGATATACTTCAACAAATTAATTTAAAGAAAAAATTGATCAAAGACCTAAATGCAAGAGCTTAAATTTAAAAACTCATAGAAGAAAATATAGGTGTAAATCTTCATGACCTTGGATCTGACAATGGCTTCCTAGAAATAACATCAAAATGACTGGTAAGAAAAATAATATAGATAAACAGGGTATCATAGACACTAAAAACTTTTGTTCTTTAAATTGACACATTCAAAAAAGTAATAAGAGCCCACAGAATGGGAGAATATTTTTGCAAATCATTTATCTGAAAGGATTTTTATCTAGAACATATAACAAAAATTGGCAAAGTCCTGAATAGACTGATCTCCACAGAAGATAAATAAATGTTAATACACACATGTAAACATCCTAAACATCATCAGTCATTATGGAAATACAAATCAAAATCACAATTACATTCCATTTCATACCTGCTAGGATGGCTATAGCAAAAAAGACAAAAAATAACAAGTTTTGGTAAGGATGTAGAGAAATTAAAACCCTCGCAAACTGCTAGTGGTAATGTAAAATGGTGCAGCCTCTATGGAAAAACAGTCTGGCAGTTCCTCCAATGATTAAACATAGAGTTACCATATGACCCATCAAATCTACATCTAGGTATATACCCAAGAAAAATGAAACCATGTCCACATAAAAACTCAGTCACACAAAGGTTGCTTACATTCATATTCTGGTTCTACTATTTACTAGGTGTGTTCTTCACCAATTTATTGGGCCTCTTTGTGCTTCAATTTCCTAATCTTTTATAGGAGGATAATAGCAGTAGCAAACAAGATAGCTTTGGATTAAGTGCACACTCATCATCTCTCTCACACACAAAAAAAAGCTGAATGGGGGCAAGAACCTGCTCGAGTGAGCTATTTTGGGAACCCACAGAGCAGGAGGCTTCAGGGCATCGACCTGGAGAGAATGTGACAAAGAGAATGATTGCTCAAGGTAAACCATGAGTTTCTGGCCCTTGAAGCTAGAACTGTAGGATGCATAAGCCCCCGCCATCAAGGTAAAAAGCCATGGGGAGCCCTGACTCCTGCCACATCTCCCAGTCAGAGGAGGCATTCTCCAAGAGTGGAAGGATTCTGGCGAAGGGTGGAGAGGATTCTGAGGACTTGATTGCATGGCCTGCCTTTTGAGCTTTGAGGAATGTACCAGCTGGCTTGAGGTGGCACCAAGAAATGGGGAGAGGCGAATCTACTGAGGCAGCCTGATTTACCTAACTGCCCTGGATTGAGTAAATTGGCCTGGGAGAAGGCAGAGTCCGATGATTAACTAGTCTTGTGCTGAAAACTATCAAAATTTCAACCCCCCAAAGAGAAACGGGCAGTAGGAAGCACTTAATAAGCGTCGAAGAGCATATTTAGGGTTCCCAGGGAGAAGTGGGTGCTCTGGAGGAGGGTCGAGAGTTATTTTTTTTTTTGCAGTGAGTTTAGCCACCAGGGTCCCATTTGAATTTCAAAAAGGAACTCTCACACAAGAAAGAAAGCAATAAGAACAGAAAGAGGGAAATGACAGATTTCCAGTCAATAGAATTTATCCAATTGCAACAGGTCAAAAGTGCCTGAGGGAAAGTGACTAGATAGTTTTCTGAAGAGCCAGCTGACCAATGAGAAAGTATAGCTCAGTGGAGGAGTTTCTGCCTTAAATATGCAAGGTCCCTAGTTTGATTCCTCACTCCTCTTAGAGTAGTGACCCACTGGAATATTAAATATCTAGCTTATACTTCAGGACAGGGAAAACATAGACATTATTCTTGTATATTAGCTTCCCTTGGGTCTCTTATTTTTCCTTAAAAAAAAAAAAAAGGTTACTTTTGTTTTAAAATTTAACTTACTTTACTCACTAAAACCCACTTCAAAACCTGCAGTGGTAAGGCTGCAGGGTAATTGATTGACAAACACTGGCAGCCTGAGAAGCTCCACAGGGGCCTAAGAGGTGAAGCTGGTTTTCCTTAGTTTTTGTTTGACTGCTTGCTTGCGGGTTTGTTTTTTTTTTTTGTTTTTTTTTTTTTGTTTTGTTTTTCTTGTCTTTCTTTCCTCTTTCTCCTACACCTCCCCCTACTTTTTAAAAAATTAGGTGGTGCTGGCTTGATTCTTACTTGTTGTGTTTCCTTTTCCTTGATTTCCTCATTTCTGATTTTGGCTACCAACATTATCTTTTTCTTCCTATATCTTTTTATCTTCCACTTTCTGTGGTTGTTCCTATATTACACCTCTATTTACTCCCCAATTTTTCTGGATTTATTTCGAACTCTTCTGTTTTCTTTCTTTTGTTAACTTTTTCTTTTTGTCCTTTATTTTTTCACTGTCTCCTCATCATCCTGGCCTTTTATTTTTTATTTTTTTTTTTTTTTAAAGATTTATTTATTTATTTAATTTCCCCCCCTCCCCTGGTTGTCTGTTCTTGGTGTCTATTTGCTGCGTCTTGTTTCTTTGTCTGCTTCTGTTGTCGTCAGCGGCACGGGAAGTGTGGGCGGCGCCATTCCTGGGCAGGCTGCTCTTTCTTTTCACGCTGGGCGGCTTTCCTCACGGGCGCACTCCTTGCGCGTGGGGGCTCCCGCACGCGGGGGACACCCTTGCGTGGCACGGCACTCCTTGCGCGCATCAGCACTGCGCATGGCCAGCTCCACACGGGTCAAGGAGGCCCGGGGTTTGAACCGCGGACCTCCCATATGGTAGACGGACGCCCTAACCACTGGGCCAAAGTCCGTTTCCCCATCCTGGCCTTTTAATTCATTCTATATACTTCTCTATATTTGGTTTCCTATTTCATTATAAGTATTCCACTTCTTTATTCCTATTACTCTACACAGCTTACATGAGTTAAACATTCATTTTCCTAGGTCTTATGCAGTTCTTCTTCTAACTTTTACTATGATTATTACTATTATCCTTTTTCTTTTCTTACCTCTTTTGCCTTTGCTAGACCTAATATTTTTCCTTCAAGGGAACATAGACAACAACAAAGAAATAGAATAATAAGAACAAAGTATCAAAGAGAAAACTTAAAATGCACACAAAAACAGCAACTAAACAAAATCCTAGAGGGAGAAGCTAATCAACTGAATAAACCCATCAAGATATAAAGATGACCAGACAGCAACAAAAAATTAGAAACCATAGCAAGAAACAGGAAGACATGGCCCTGTCCAATGAACAAACTAAAAACCAGGAAAAGAAGCAGAACATCAAACAACTAATCAAAGCTGTCCAAATAAATATCATGAACCAATGCAATGAAGTGAAAGAAGAGATTAAGAAAACACTGGAAGGACATACTGAAGAAATTATAAACATACATAAAAAGATAACAGATATGATGGTGATGAATGGCACAATCCAAGAAATTAAAAATATGATCTCAGCACATCACAGCAGATTTGATAAGGCAGAGGAAAGAATTAGCAGTGTGGAAGACAGTACATCTAAAATCAAAGACATAGCAGAATAGATAGATGAAAAGATTTTTAAAAACCAGCAGGGACTTAGGGATTTGAATGACAACACAAAACACATAAACATATGCATGATAGGCATCCCAGAGGGAGAAGAGAAGGGAAAGGGGACAGAAGGGTGTTGGAGGAAATAATGCCTGAAAACACCCCAAAACTATTGAGGGAGATGGATGTACATGTCCAGGAAGTGCAGCATACCCCAAGCAGTATAAATCCCAACAAGCATACTCCAAGACATATACTTGTCAAACTGTCCAATGCTCAAGACAAAAAGAAAATACTGAAGACAGCAAGACAAAAGAGAACCATCACATACAAGGGACGATGAATAAGAAGATTAAGTGCTGATTTCTCAGCTGAAACTATGGAGGCAAAAGGCAGTGGTATGACATAGTCAAGGTACTAAATGAAAAAAAAATTTCCAGCCAAGAATTCTCTATCCAGCAAAGCTGGCATTCAAAAATGTTGTAGAGTTCAAAATATTCACAGATAAACAGAAACTAAGAGAGTGTGCCAAAAGAAACCTGTTCTTCATGATACTAAAGGGAGTTCTGCAGGTTGAAAGGAAAAAGCAGGAGTGAGAAAGTTGGGGGAGAGTATGAAAACAACTAAAAAAACAAAAAGAGAAATAAAAATAACATATGGCATGCATAAACCCAAAGAAAATATTGCTAATGTAAGTAATTCTCTGAGAGAAATAACACTGAATATTAATGAATTAAACTCACCAGTCAAGAGACACAAATTGGCAGGATGGATAAGGAAATATGACCCATCTATTTGGTATCTAAAAGAAACCCACCTTAGATCCAGGGATGCAAGGAGGTTGAAAGTGAAAGCTTGGAAAACAATCTTACAAGCAAACAATAAACAAAATGGGTGGAAGTAGCTATACTACTATTGGACAAAATAGACATTAAATGCAAAACTATTGGAAGAGACAAAGATGAAAACTATATATTAATAAAAGAGTTAATCATGTAAGAAGAAAGAATAATCAAAAACATGTATCCATCTAACCAGAGCACCCGAAAATATATGAGGCAAACACTGAAAACTTGAGTGAAGAAATAGATATCTCTAAAATTATAGTGGGGGACTTTATTTTTTTTTTTAAGATTTATTTTTTATTTATTTTTCTCCCCTTTCCCACTTTATTTCTTTTAAGATTTATTTTTCATTTATTTTTCTCCCCTTCCCCTTCTCCCCCAGTTGTCTGCTCTCTGTGTCCATTTGCTGTGTGTTCTTCTGTGACTGCTTCTATCCTTATTAGCAGCACTGGGAATCTGTGTTTCTTTTTGTTGTGTCATCTTATTGTGTCAGCTCTCTGTGTGTGCAGCACCATTCTTGAGCAGGCTGTACTTTCTTTCACACTGGGCAGCTCTCCTTACAGGGTGCACTCCTTGCATGTGGGGCTCCCCTATGTAGGGGACACTACTGCATGGCAGGGTACTCCTTCCACACATCAGTGCTCACATGGGACAGCTCCACACAGGTCAAGGAGGCCTGGGGTTTGAACTGTGGACCTCCCATGTGGCAGGCAGACACTCTATCCATGGGCCAAGTCTGCTTCCCAGTGAGGGACTTTAATACATCATTATCAACATTAGACAGAACCTCTTAAGAGAGAATCAATAAAGAAAAAAAGATTTTAAATAATAGATTAGAGGATCTGGATATAATAGACATATGCAGAAGACTACACCCAAATACAGAAGGGTATACATTCTTCTCAAGTGCACAAGGATCATCTCCAAGATAGACCACATGCTAGGACACAGAAAAAAGTCTCAATGAACTCAGAAAGATGAAATCATACAAAGTAATTTCTCTGACCACAATGGAATGAAGCTGGAAATCTGCGAGGGCCAGAGAACCAGATTAGGCACTAAGATATGGAAGTTAAGCAACACATTCTTAGACAAACAGTGGGTCAAGGAGGAAATTTCCAAAGAAATTAGTAACTACCTTGAAAAGAATGAAAATGACAACACAAGATATTAAAACTTATGGAATGCAGCAAAAGCTGTACTGAGAGTAAAATTCATAGCCATATATGCATATATCAAAAAAAAGAGCTAAAATCAAAGACCAACTGCACACTTGGAGGAATTAGAAAAAGAAAATCAAACTAATCCCAAAGAAGTAGAAAGAAAGAAAAATCAAAGAACAGAGCAGAACCAAATGAAATAGAAAATAAGAATGCACTAGAAAAAATAAAACCTAAAGTTGGTTCTTTGAGAAGATCAATAAAATTGACAAATCATTAGCTAGACTAACAAAGAAAAAAAAAGAAGATGCAAATAAACAAAATAAGAAATGAGGAAGGATATATCACCACTGACCCCACAGAAATAAAAAGTATCATAAGAGAATACTTTAAAAAATTATATACCAACAAAAAAAAAGACAATTTAGAAGAAATGGACAAATTCCTAGAAACACACAAGCAGCCTACATTGATAAAAGAAGAAATTGATGAATTCAGCAAACCAATCACAAGTAAAGAGGTAGAATCAGTCATTAAAAAACCTCCCAACTAAGAAAAGCCCAGGACCAGACAGCTTCACAGGAGAATTCTACCAAACATTTAAGAAAGAACTAATTCCAATCTTGCTTAAACTCTTCCACAAAATTGAAGTAGAAGGAACATTGCCCAAATCATTCTATGATGCCAACATTACCCTAATACCAATGCCAAACAAAGATGCCATAAGAAAGTAAAACTACAGCCCAATCTCTAATGAAGCTAGATACTAAAATAATCAACAAAATACTTGCTAATCATATTCAACAACACACCAAATGACCAAGTGGGTTTCATCCTGGGTGTGCAAGGGTAGTTCAACATAAGAAAATCACACTGCAAAAAAATAGGAATAGAAGGAAACTTTCTGAACATGATAAAGGGTATATATGAAAAACCCATAGCTAACATCAAATACAATGATGAAATCCTAAAGGCTTTCCCTTTTAAATCAAGGATATCCACTAACACTGCTCTTATTTAGCATTGTGTTAGAAGTACTTGCTCGAGGATTGACACAAGAAACAGATATAAAAGGCATCCAGATTGGAAAGGAAGAAGTCAAAATT
Organism: Dasypus novemcinctus; assembly: GCF_030445035.2. Lineage (NCBI taxonomy): Eukaryota > Metazoa > Chordata > Mammalia > Cingulata > Dasypodidae > Dasypus > Dasypus novemcinctus. The sequence continues at coordinate 29,224,662 of NC_080678.1, read as the reverse complement.
TCACTATTTGCAGATGACATGACCCTATACATAGAAGGCCCTGAGAAATCTACAACAAATGTCTAGAACTTATAAATGAGTTCAGTAAAATAGCAGGTTATAAGATCAATGTGCAAAAATCAGTAGGAATTCTGTACACTAACAGTGAGCAATCTGAGGAGGAAATAAAGAAAAAAATACCATTTACAATATAACTAAAAATATCAAATACTTCAGAATAAATTTAACTACACAACACTATTAAAGGAAATCAAAGATTTAAATAAATTCCCTGTTCATGAATAGGAAGAAAAAATATCATTAAGATGTTTAGCCTACCCAAACTTATCCACAGATTTAATGCAATCTCAATAAAAATCAACACGGCATTTTTTACTGAATTGGAAAAACTAACTAGGAAATTTATTTGAAAGGGTAAGGGACCCCAAATAGCCAAAGACTATTGAAAAAGAAAAATGAAATTGTTGCAGTCACGCTACCCAACTTTAAAACATTCTACAAAGCTACAGTGGTAAAAATGCATAATAATGGCACAAGGATAAACATACTGACCAATGGAACCGATTTGAGAATTCCACTATAAATCCTCACATATATAATCATCTGATATTCGACAAGGCCAGCAAGCCCACTTAACTGGGAAATAATGGCCTCTTCAACAAATGGTGCTTGGAGAATTGGAAATCTATATACTAAAGAAGGAGAGAGGAACACCATCTCACACTTTATACAAAAATCAACTCAAGATGGATCAAAGACCTAAATATAAGAGCCAAGACCATAAAGAACTTGGAAGACAATGTAGGGAAGCATCTACAGGACTTGGTAACATGAAAAGTCTTCATGAACTTCACACCCATAGCATGAGCAGTGAAAGAAAAAATAGATTAATGGAACCTCCTCAAAATTAAAAACTTTTGTACCTCAAAGGAGTCTGTCAAGAAAGTGAAAAGACAACCTACCCAATGGGAGAAAATATTTGATAACCATATATCTGATAGGAACCTAATATCCTGCATATATAAAGAAATCCTATAACTTAAAAATAAAAAGACATTCAACCCATTAAAAAATGGGCAAGAGATTTGAACAGACATTTCTCCAAAGAACTAAAAATGGTTAAAAAGCACATTAAAAGATGCTCAACATCACTAGCTATTGGGGAAATGCAAATCAAAACTACAATGAGATACCATCTTACACTTATTAGACTGGCAGCTATTTACAAAACAGAGAACTACAAGTGTTGGAGAGGATGTGAAGGAATGGGAACCATCATCCACTGCTGGTGGGAATGTAGAATGGTCCTGCCATTGTGGAGGACAGTTTGGCAGTTCCTCAAAAAAAACTAACTATAAATCTGCCTTACGACCCAGCAATTCAACTGCGTGAGTAATACACAGAAGAATTGAAAACAAGGACATGAACAGATTTATGCACACCAATGTTCATACTGGCATTATTCACTATTGCCAAAAGTTGGAATCAACCCAAATGCCCATCAACAGATGAATGGATAAATAAATGTGATATATACATACAACAGAATACTAGTCAGCTGTAAGAAGGAATACAGTACTAACAAATGGGATAACATGGATGAATCTTGAGGACCTTATGTTGAGTGAAGCAAGCCAGGCATTGAAGGACAAATACTACATGACCTCTCTGATATGAATTAAGCAAATGGAGCTATCTCAGGGAGCCAAAGTCTGGAAGCTAGGCTTGCAGGAAATAGAAAGAGAGAAGAAGGTTGTGAGCCAACACCCACACAGGTGAAATCTATGATAAGGTGGAAGTGAAAAGTTGTGCAGGGAAGGGATATGACAGGTATAGGGATACTATTGGGTTGGGTGATGCAAACTTGACAGGGGGTTAGAGTGGGAAGGATGGGTTGGATGGCTCATGGAACGGGGGGTTAGGGGGAGGAAGAAATGAACACAAGGGATTGGCAGGTATGTGGTTGAAGCTACAATGTTGAGAAAACTCTTTTGGCAATGTGACAAGGAAGGGTTACTGGTTTAGGGTGTTGGATGGGAGAGCATTTGGGCCAGGGCACACCTGGGGCAGGCTTCTAGGGAGTGTGTGCATGTTCATCTTGTCATAGTGTGTTTTATCAGTGGGTGGAGGCACATAAAATGAGCAGGAAGGTGTTGTACTCCCATCCTAGGAAGATCCAATATGTTCTCAAACAGAGGGGAGAGTGTCTTTCAAGATCATGGGTGGTTCCTAATATGGGAGGACAGACCAGTGTGTCAAGCCCTCAGCATTGTTGCAAGTATCTATTAATCTTGTCTTTCAAGCAGCAAAGCCTGGTGGTCGCTGTGGGCCCCAAGGGGAGGGGGAGGTAAGAACAGAATAGATGGAAGAGGGGGTAGTTATGGTCAATGGAAGTGTTCTGCATGATCTTGCAATGATGGATACAGGCCATGTTAAATTTCACCAAAAATTTATAAAAGTTTATAGTCTAACATGTAAACCATAATGTAAACTACTGACCATAGTTAGTAGCTCTATTTCAATATTTGTACATCAGTTGTAACAAATTTACCATCCACTGTAAAGAGATCATTAGTAGGGAAGGGGGAAAAGGAGGAGGATGTTGGGTATATGGGAGTCCCCTATATTCTGTATGTTACTTTACTGTAATCTAAAACTTCACTGAAGACATATGAAAAAAAAATAAGACACTGCGGAAGAAGTGGGTGGAATTGCCACTGTACATACAAGACAATAGTTATTACAGCAATGAAAGATAAAATGTCAAAAAAACTTATTAACATTTTTTATGTTTTTAATACCCCAATTTTTATTTTAGTTTTTCTAAATCATTAAGTATTTTATTTATGTCTAAGCCTATCATTACTATTTCATTTTCCTATTAATTGAATTTGGCAATATATTAGGTTTCATTTTTGAAGAAGTTTTGGATCACAGAAGGGTTCAACTGTGGCAGGGGAGGAGCATTGGTGTGGGGTGTCATTGATGGAGGATGCATGGGAAGGAGGTCACCTGGTCATGCATATAGGGTGTATAGATATGTTTAGATGTTCATTGGGTTTTGCCACAGTGGGTAGAGATTCACTTGACAACTTAGGGAGAGCTGGGTTTTCATCCTTAGGAACACTGCCACATTCTCTAAGAGCACAGCAACAATGCCCGAAGGACAGGAGCAATAACCAGAAAAGAAGGATAGCCCATTGATGGGCCCTTGATATTGATGACTATGCTTATGAGCCTTTTGCACTTGAAATTTCAACTTTGCCTAGTACCGAAGGGTGCCTAAGAGTTACTTCCTGAAAGCTTCCATGTTGCTCAAAGGTGGCCACTCTCTAAGCCAAACTCAGTATACAAATGCATAACCTTTCCCCCAGCATGGGACTTGACTCCCAGGGATGAGCCTCCATGGCACTAAAGAATTACTATTAAGCACTGGCTGGGGATGCAACCAGAAAAAGACCTTGAATTCAAGAGGGAAAAGTAAAGACAAATGAGTTTATATGACTAAGAAACTTTAAAATGAGTCAGGAGGTCATCAGAGATGTGGTGCTTATGCACATCTCAGCAGGATCTCATAGACTGCCAAAGTAGATACTACCCCAAATAGTGGGGCTTTTGTAGGCTCTGGAGACACCCAGATGGTCATGGCATCCTATGGTCATGGCAGATGGCTCCAGGGTTTGGTGCCTTGCCAGTGGGCCTTACTTGGAGTTTGTGCTCTTAAGTTTGATGGAGTTGGACTCAGATGTGACTTCTCTACACATGCCTTTTCTGTTCCTTTTATTGAACCTGTGGTTGGTTCTGGGGCCAGTGGGTGTATGTCCAGGAGATTTGAATCTCTGGACTGTCCATGTGCTAGTTGGGTCCTGAGCCTCAATGGGGTTGCTACACCTACTCTCCAGTTCATTGGACTCACCCAGGACAGATAATAAGGAGGTGAGGATGGACAACCACCACATAAGGAACTGAGAGAGTCCACAACTGCAAGCAGGAGAGTTCCGTCCATGTGGATCGAAGCCCCCTCTCAATTAAGGGGTGGAATGGACATAATCATCCTGGATACCTCAGGATTGGGGAATAAAAATACGAACTAGAGTGGACTTCCTTTTATTCTACTATAGACTTACTGTGATTCTAGCAATGGAAGAAATTATATCATTGATGTGGAGACAGTGTTCACTGGAGTTGCTGAAGGCAGGGAGAGGGAAAAAAGATGTAATATGGAGGCATTTTCAGGACTTGAAGTTGTCCTGAATGACATTGCAGGAACAGATTCAGGACATTATATATCCTGCCATAACCTACCGAATGGACTGGCAGAAAGAGTAAACTACCATGTAAACTATAATCCATTCTGTGGAGCAGTGCTACAAAATGTGTTCATCAATTGCAATGAATGTACCACATTAATGAAAGACGTTTTTGATATGTGAAAAGTGGGGGGTGTGGGAAGTGGGGCATATGGAGGTCCCCTATATTGTTTTTTTAAATTTATTGAAATATATCACTCATACAGAAACATACATAAACAATAAGTGTATAATAGTTGTGAACTTACAAAACAAACATACATAACATCAAACAAACATTTATAACATCTCACCCTACCACCAATAACTTGCGTTGTTTTTAATGCTTTTTAACGAATGACTAAGGAGCATCGTCAAAACATTACTACTAAACAAAGTAGTTTTCCCCTAACCAATCCAATTGTTATTATCTTTATATCATTTATATATGAACATATATAAACAATTAAGTGTATAGTAAAAGTTGTGAACTTACAAAGCAATCATGCATTACATCATACAAGGGTCCCGTACATCAACCCTCCACCAACACCTTGCATTGTCATGAGACGTTTGTTACAAACCATGAAAGAACACTGTCAAAATCTTACTACTAATTATAGTCATTATCTCACATTTGGTATGGTTTTCTCCCCAACCACCCTACTATTATTTTTTAAATATATATTTTTTATGACAGAAGTTGTAAACTTATAAAACTATTATGCACATGTGTAAAACTCCCAAACAACACCCCTCCATCAACACACCACTAAGTGGTGTTATTTGCTACAGATAAAATAATATCACCTGATTGTTACCATGTCTATGGTGTACATTTGGCTAACATTTTCCATACTGCCTCAGTATCAACACAGTACATCTTTTGCATAGATGCAAGATTATCCCTATATTATTTTAAAGCAACATTTTGCGGGATCTATGGAGGAATAAAATATGGATTAGAGTGGACTTACTGGTGTTCTACTATAGAACTATTGTGACTAGTAATGGAAGAAATTGTAGCTTTGATGTGGAGAAAGTGGCCATGGTAGTTACTGAGGGCATGGAGAGGGAAGAAGAAATGTGATGTAGGGGAACTTTCAGGACTTAGAGTTTTCCTATATGATATTGCAGGGACAGATGCTGGATATCATATATCCTGTCATAACCCACCCACTGAATGTACTAGGGGAGAGTGTAAACTACACTGTAAACTATTAGCCATGCAGTGCTCCAAAATGTATTCACCAAATGCAATGAATGTGCCACAATAATAAAGAGGTTGTTGATGTGGGAGGAGTGCAGTGGGGTGGGTGTGGGGTATATGGGAACCTCATATTTTTTAATATAATATTTTTTTGTGATCTATGTCTCTTACAAAAAATACAATTAAAAAAAAAGAGAACATACCAGATAAGTGTTTCCCATATATATTCTCCCATTGAGTAGTCTGCTTTTTCACTTTCTTGACAAATTCCTTTGAAGTAGAATTTTTTAAAATTTTGATGTGGTACCATTTATCTATTTTTTTCTTTCATTGCTCATGTCTTTGGCTATTTGGGTCCCCTTGCCCTTCCAAATAAATTGCATGATTCATTTTTCCTATTTAGTTAAAAAAAAAAAAAAAGAGGGTCTGGTTACCTAAAAAAGCCAACTACTGTTAGCCCAGCTCCAAATCTTAGCATTCTTCAAAGCCCAGCTCAGTACACTTCTTCAGAGAAGCCTTTTCTTGAACCTTCTGCTGTGTATGAGCTTTATCTCTTTTGAAGTCTCTCTTCACCCTTATTTCTTTCTTGGCATTTATTTACTATCATATAAGAAATGCATTTCATTGCCCTATTAAACTCTATGCTCATTAAGAAGAAAGATATATCTCTTTCTTTGGACCCAATTCAATGCTTAGCACATAATATTTTATTTAATGATATTTAATGAATGACATCATTTCTGCTATAAGATAAAAATGTAAAAAAATAGAGCACATTTAATACTTGCCAATTTAAAAGACCTTAATCAATTTAAGTGAAAGTAGCAATAGGAAATCCCAAACCGAGAGCTACATTTTATTCCCAGAAAATAAATAACAAGTTAAAATTGTGAAATTAAAATAAAAGTTCAGCCTCATCCGCCAATCTTGATTAGAGTTAAAGATTGATTCTACTGTGGAACTTCATTTATATCCTGATAAAAATATATGACAAATGGGAAGATACTAGACCTGTTTTGTAGTTCGATCTTTTTTTTTCGCTTACGGTACCACAAAGCTTAGGCCAGAGTATCATTTCCCGTTTTGCCTCATGTTTATGAATCCAATAGAAGCTCTAAGGAGCCCAAATTCTCACAAAGAAACATTATTTTCATCCAAAACATGTCTGTCCTCAGCTCTTCATCTTCCCCCGTCTTAAGAATCTGCTCAGGACACATAAACAAACAACCATCATGTTAAGATAGTGATTTGGAGTGCTATTACATGGGACAGCTTCTGCTCTATAATTGAGATAGTCCACATTTGCCTACCATGTGTGTTCCAATCTTTAAATGCAAGTCACTGCCAGTTTCTGAGAACAGGCCTCAAAATGTTTCAAAGTAAAATTGAGGACAATGTTTTCACCAAAGAAATAGGGTTGGCGCAAATGTTTTCTTTGGAGGGGGGGGAGTGGGTTGGGGGAAGAGATTGTATTATTTTGTTTTATATTACATTTTACAGCTAAAATATAATTATTGCTGTAGAAACATGAGATTGACGTGGAAACCTAATTCAGAAAGTTTCTACAATGCATTGTCTGAGTGGGAAAATGGTGTTGGTTGCTGCAGGGATTCCATGATGGTGAAACAGAGTATTTGCTCTTCAGGAACATTTTGGAAGTTAAAACAAATATGCAAATATCTCTAAAGTTTGCCACATTATAATAAAAGCCACATGACCACAACAAGCACCATTTGGGTTAAATTGAGGAAGACAGAAAAATCATCCAGGATAATGGGGACCTGAGTCAAAATAAACATTATGGAAGAATTGACACTTTGGGCAGGACTGGAAGGAAAGCTTAGACTCAACAAATGGGGTGTAAAGGAAGGGTCTACATGGAATATGAAGGACACGGGTATGATATTTTTGCAGACCTGTAGTCACTATTTAACTGGTAAAATTAGCCCTATTTTCCTCTGAGGAAATATCACTCTAAATCCATGTTCTTTAAATGAATTTGATGCCACTGGCAGCATGTAATCCAGACTTGTCAGCCTATTTCACTCTCCACAGTGATCAGTCAGAGAGTTTCAATTAGAGCTTATCCAGGACTTTCATTTTATTGACTGTTAGGAGACGTCCTCTTTGCCAATGGCCATGAGAATGGTAATAGACAGGCTTGAGGCTGCTGTTAACTATCTTCCCTGTACCTACACCCTGAGACTAAATCTAGTATTGAGGTCAGAATCAGGAGCTGGTGAGGAGGATCTCATTTGAACTTGAATATCAAGTCCCACATGGAATTAGTCACTTCTGGACTTTTCAGGTGCTTGGGCCAATAATATTCATCTCCCTGCCCAAGACAATTTGAAATAGGCTTTCCGTTGTTTCTAAATTAAAAATCCAAATTCATGTAATAAATTCATGAAGGATGTGGGAAAATATGTGTAGGAAAAATAATATTGCTCTGGAAATAAGAATGCCTTTGCTATATAAGGCATTATCAATAACTGTCAACATCCAGCACATTCAAGAATTGACCTTTACATTGTGTCAGATCTCACCATGTACACTACTATGAAATAAACCTAAAAAACCAAAGCGATGAAAGGTCTTTTACCATGAATGTCAGATATCCTTTGCTTACCCCACCCCCAATTTGCCTTCCCTATCTAACATGTAAGTTAATGGCACATAAAGCTTCACTGATGTGATTTTTCCTTCACGTGCTCCTTCTGTTGAGTCAGAATGGACTCTCATCTGCCAGTCTCACCTGAGGGTGAGATTTCATGATGTAATACAATAGCTACTATTTTGAAAGGTTTCACGTATTCCAGGTACTGTACTAAGAGTTCTACATGTATAATTCCCTCAAACCCTCAAAAATTACTGTGGGATACACACCACTTCGCAATTTTACCTATGAGGAAGATAGGCTCGAAGATGTTTATTAACTTGTTGAATTTCCCACTCAGACCACATCTATCTGATTCCAAGTCCCATTCTTTAAAAAGCTTTGCCTGCTTCCAGGCCTTGGCTTAGCAATAATCTACATGATCACAGTGTACTTGTTGTTAAGTGCTGAATATGAACTTGCTGGTTGAACAGTGGAGAGCTTGCCCACTTGCTTTTACTGGTATGGAAGCAAACACAATTCTGTGCAGAGAGTCCAAGGTACCTAAGTAGATGCCCAACAAAGTTCAGTTTCTTGGGGGGAAATGTTAATTGCAGTACAAAGATAAGACTTTACCCTGTACAGTTTAACAAAAAAGTTATGGCCCCGAAATACGCTGTTTCTATCCATCACAGTTACACAAAACTGATGAGAAGGATTAGGTCCAGAGAGGGAAGCTACTCTGAGAGCTGGACTGTTAGGATGAACACTGTCCATCCTAGATTGGCCCTCCAAGTAGATTCCTGCTAATGAGGAATTTAAGTCAGCCTGGAGCTCAGGTTAGGTTTAAGGCTTGGCCATCCACTGGTCAAAGCACCAGCTCTCATCATTGACTTTTCCTAGGGCAACTGTGAACTGAAAATAAACTAGCATGAGGTTGTTGTTCCTATGCTTTATCCCTTTTAATTAAATGATAGTGCATGCAGCCACTTTTGAGGTTGGTATTATTATTCCTATTTTACAAAATAGCTTCAGAGAAGCTATGCAGCATCCCACAAATGACCAAATTACTAATTGTTAGAGAAGAAATTATAACACCTGTCTGTCAGATATTAGACCACACTCATTCCCTCTACATGAAAAAAAGGTGGTGAGTCAAGGGACAAAAATAAATAAATTGATACTAGATGATAAAGATGATAGATGATGGATGGATGGATGGATGGATAGGTAGCAATAGATAGATAGAGATGATAGATCACACTCAGAAAAATTAGAAATAATTCTATCAATGTGTATAAAATGTTTGTTTAAAAATGCATCATAAAGGGAAGTGGTTGTGGCTCAACTGATAGAGCATCCGCCTACCATATGGAGGGTCCAGGGTTCAATACCCAGGGCCTCCTGACCTGTGTGGTGAGCTGGCCCATGTGCAGTGCTGCTGCGTGCAAGGAGTGCCATGCCCCATGCACAAAAAATGTGCCCTGCATGGAGCCACCCTGCAGGACGGGGGTGCAGTCTGCCCAGGAGTGGTGCCGCATACACAGAGAGCTGACACAGCAAGATCACATGGAGGGAAAGGTGACACAATTTCCCGGCACTGCATGACAAGAATGCAAGCAGACACAGAAGAAAACACAGCGAATGGACACAGAGAGCAGACAATGGGGGGGAGGACATGAAGCTAAATAAATAAAATAAATCTTTAAAAAAATGCATCACAGATATTTTACTGGTATAATTGTTTTTGTTAGAGACCTTATGTGGTGGTTTGTAACTGCATGTAACTGTACGTACCTCACATGCATGTACCTCACATCCCATGGATGTGAATCCATTGTAAATAGGACTTTTTGATGAGGCTACTTCACTTAAGATGTGACCCACCTCATTCAGGATGTGTCTTAACTCTATTACTGGAGTCCTCTATAAAAGGAATGAATAGAAAGAGATAGAGAGAAAGTCATGGAAGCAAGTAGGTGAAATAAACGAAGCCCCAAAGAGAAGGGAGAGACCAGCAGACACCATCATGTGCATTGCCGTGTGGCAGAGGAGCCAAGGATCAATGGCAGCTGGTCTTCAGGGAGAAAGCATCACCTTGGTGATGCCTTGATTTGGATATTTTCCTGACCTCAAAATTGTAAGCTAATAAATTCCCATTGTTTAAGCCAAACCATTTCATGGTATTTACTGGAGCAGCCTAGGAACTAAAATGCCTAACTCTCGTGTGAAAATTAGTCAAAATAGTTTCTTCTTCAGTGGAAACAGAGAAACCAATTTTTATTTCTGATCATCTAGCCTTTGAGTACTCTAGGTTAAAATAGCGAATAAAGCGAATAAAGAAAAGTACATCCTGATGAGATCTTTTTTTATTTGTTGTTACACAACAGGAGGTTATATCAACTGACAAAAATCACAAAAGAGTCAATAGGACCTCTCATGATGGCCAAGATTATTTTTAATGGAGATAACCAGATGATAGGAAAAAATTGGTTGACTCATAAATATCTGTTAGAAGTATACTATGCTACAAGAAAGCTATTAAAAAAATGTATGTACAAGATTTTTAAATTTTCAGACTGACTTGACAATATGTGAATTGTGAGAGTCTATCTCGTGAAAATAATCTGAGGTATAGAATAAGCTTTATGTTCTAATATGTTTTCAACTGAAATATTTAAATGTGGAATTTGCATTTTCTTTATTGAGCATGAAGTAGGTTTTCATGTTAAAACAATATCTAGAAGATGGTGGCTGAGTGAACTTGCCTGATAGTATCTCCTGCAGGGAAGCGGCTGGGTGGTGTTGGAGGCTCTTCGGGACCAGGCTGTTTCGGGATTTTTGTGGATCGGGAGGTATCTGGACATCGATTTGGTGGGAAGGTAACAGAGAAAATATGTCTATATAATATACACGGAGGTCTCGGCTGCGCGCAGAAAGTTCCCTCCTTGGGTGGGCAGAGCTGCGGCATTGGGCGCTGCCGCGGCAAAGGGCACTGCCGCGGTGGTTTTTTTTTTTTGGAGGCTCTGCAGTACTGGGAATTCATAAGTCCTGAGCGGCCTATTGGGGTGTTAATAGGACAGGAGGCGCTTGCAGACCGATTTGGGGAGACAAACGGGAGTTTTATGGCAAAGCAGGGGGAATTTTTGATTGTGGACACAAACAGTAGCGCTTCCACCTAGAGCCATGGCCCCCCAAACCGGGTTGCCGATCTACAGTGGACTTAAAGTGATAGCAATAAAGAGATGCCACCAGGGTCTGGTAGGGCGGGAGACGTTTGGAAGCTGATTAGGGTAATATTTTGCGAAGTATGGGAATTTTGGGTTTGGACTCTGTTATTAGCGTTTCCGGCTGGAGCCCCTCCTCCAGACCTGGCTATTGATCTGAGTCATTAAATTGGCTGCAGCCTAGAGGCGCCCCCAGGTGGCCGTTCTGGGGAATCACAGGGTGGGAGGGGTCCTGAAGTCAATTGGTGATATATCCACAGAATAGACCCCAGTGAGTGAGTGAATTGTGGGGTACAGAACACAGGATAGAGCTTGTGGATGTGACCTCACCCATAGGGCTGGCACCAAGCTGCGGGGATCCCTGAAGCCTGTGATGCACTGTGGTGCTCCCAGGCTTCCTGTTAACCGGACTTGAGGTTGCCAGGTCTGAGTCCCCTAAACCCTGGTGGCCCAAACCCCAGAGACTCACACCTCTTGATTCCTCAATATCTCAGACTTTCCATCCCTGAATCCATCACGCCCTGAGGTCCATCTGAGGTCCTTGAATGACCTAGCCCTCAACATTTGTGTTTTTTCTTTTTTGTTCTGTTTTGTTTTGTTTTTATTTTTATTCTATTTTTATTTTTTATTTTATTTTTTTAATGTTCAGATTGCTAACATTGCATTATCCCCTAGTCTTTGCTCCTGGCGTATCCCCCAAAGTCTTTTTTTTTTCTCTCTCTCTCATCCAACATCTTCTTCTTATTCTATTTTATCTTAACTATACAATAGGTGCTGCAGGAAACACCTCACATTTGCTGGGTTTCCTCATCCTCCACTGCCTCATTTCTGTGTGAATAGATTTTGGCTATCTACACTATCCCTTTTCCCGTACATCTTGATATCCACCATCATCTACTATCTCTCTTATATTCCACCTCCCTTTCTTTGATCCACAAAGTGTCTAACTCTTAATTTCTAATACCTTTGTTTTGTTTTCAGTCTGTTATCCACTCTTGAAACTATTACCTTTCTTTTTTTCTTTCCCTCTCTCATGAAAACAATAGCTTTTTAGTTCATACCATATTCCTCCCATATTCAGTCGTCTACCTCATTATAGGTACTCTACCTACTGCTATAACTCTACACAATTTACATGAATCTAACCTCCATCCTCCCAGATCTCATATTGTTGCTTTGTTAACATATATCACCAATACTACTTTACACTTTTTCCTTGCTTACACAATTGCCTTTCCCCGGCACTAATACTCTACTTTAAAGTGAACTTAACCAGCAATAAGAAATTAGAATAAGAACAAAGTGACAAAGAGAAGATATAACACTTATGCAAAAACAACAGCTAATTAATATCCAAGACTAGACAAAGAAGCTAAGGAACTGATTAAACCCGTCAAGAAAAAATGATGACCAGACAGCAACAAAAATCTACAAACCAAACCAGTAATCAGGAAAACATGGCTGAATCCAATCAACAAACTAAAAATCAGGAAGGGGAGCAGAACTTCGCACAAGCAATGAAAGATCTCAGAACATTTATCACCGACAAATTTGATGAAGTAAAGGAAGAGGTTAACAACATGAAGACAACACTTGGAGGGGAAATTGCAGACATACGCAAAAAGATAACAGATATGATGGAAATGAACACCACAGTTCAAGAAATCAAAAATACACTTGCAGCAAATATCAGCAGACTAGAAGAGGCAGAGCAGAGAATTAGTGATATGGAAGACAGTACATCAGAAATCAAACAGATAGTAGAAGTGGTCGATAAAAAGATAGAAAAATCCAGCTAGGACTTAGGGACATGAATGATAATGCAAAATGCTCAAACATATGTATTATAGGCATTCCAGAAGGAGAAGAGAAGGGAAAGGGGTCAGAAGGAGTGTTGCAGGAAATAATGGCTGAAAACTTCACAAATCTACTGAAAGAGACAGATGTACATATCCAAGAAGCACAGCGCACTCCACTGATCATAAACCCCAACAGGCCCACCCCAAGACATATACTTGTCAAATTATCCAATGCTCAAGACAAAGAGAAAATTCTAAAAGCAGCAAGAGAAAAGAAAACCATCACATACAAGGGAAACTCCATAAGATTAAGTGCTGATTTCTCATCTGAAACCATGAAGGCAAGAAGGCAGTGGTATGATATAATCAAGGTAATAAAGGAAAAAAATTTCCAACCAAGAATACTCTATCCAGCTAAACTAGCATTCAAAAATGATGGAGAGTTCAAAATATTCGCAGATAAACAGAAACTGAAAGAGTATACCAACAAGAAACCTCCCCTTCAAGAAATTCTAAAGGGAGTTCTGCAGGAAGAAAGGAAAAAACAGGACAGGCAGAGTTGGAGGAGAGTGTAAGAGCAACAAAAAAAGACAAAAATAGAAGGAAAAAAAATACAAACAAAATATGACAAACACAACTCCAATCAAAATATGGCTAAAACAAATAATTCCTTGAAAGTAATAACACAGAATGTCAACAGATTAAACTCACCTATCAAAGATTCAGACTGGGACATTGCATAAGGAAATATGACCCATCTATATGCTGTCTACAAGAGACACATCTTAGACCAAGAGACTCATGGAGTTTGAAAGTGAATGGCTGGAAAATAATCATACAAGCAAACAATAACCAAAAAAAAGCAGGAATAACTATATTAATATCAGACAAAATAGACTTTAAATGCGAAACAATTGTGGGAGACAAAGAAGGATACTACATTTTAGTGAAAGGGACAATCTGTCAAGAAGATCGAACAATCATAAATATTTATGCTCCTAACAAGGGTGCCTCTAAATACAAGAGGCAAACACTGGAAAAACTAAGTGAAAGAATAGATGCATCTACCATTATAGTGGGGGATTTTAATACACCACTATCAACTCTGGACAGAACATCTCAAAAGAGAATCATTAAGAAACAAAACATTTGAACAGTATATTAGCGGAGCTGGAGCTAATAGACATATATAGATCATTACACCCAAACACAGCAGGATATACATTTTTCTCAAGTGCACATGGATCATTCTCCAAGATAGACCATATGCTAGGCCACAAAGAAAGGCTTAATGAATTCAGAAAGATCGAAATCATACAAAACAATATCTCTGACCACAGTGGAGAAGCTGGAAATTTGCAAGGAACAGAGGCCCAGATTTCACACCATGATTTGGAAATTAAACAGCACACTCTTAGAAAAACAGTGGGTCAAAGAGGAAATCTCAAAAGAAATCAATGGCTACCTTGAAACAAATGATAATGATAAAACAACATACCAAAATTTATGGGATGCAGCAAAAGCAGTACTGAGAGGAAAATTTATAGCCATAAATTCATATATCAAAAAAGAAGAAAGAGCAAAAATTGAAGAACTAACTGCACATTTGAAGGAATTAGAAAAACAACAACAAAGTAACCCAACAGGAAGAAGAAGGAAGGAAATAACAAAGATAAGAGCAGAACTAAATGAAATAGAAAAGAAGAAAGTACTTGAAAAGATAAACAAGACAAACAGCTGGTTTTTTGAGAAGATCAACAAAATTGACAACCCTTTAGTGAAACTAACAAAGAAAAAGAGGGAGAAGATGCAAATACACAAAATAAGAAATGCAAAAGGCAATATCACCACTGACTCCACAGAAATAAAGACTATCATAAGAGGATACTTTGAAAAACTATATTCCAACAAAAATGACAATTTAGAGGAAATGGACAAATTCCTAGAAACACAGAGCAGCCCATATTGATGAAAGAAGAAATTGATGACCTAAACAAACCAATCACAAGCAAAAAGATAGAATCAGTCATTAAAAATCTCCCAAATAAGAAGAGCCCAGGGCCAGACGGCTTCACAGTTGAATTCTACAAAACATTCTGGAAAGAACTAACACCAATCCTGCTGAAACTATTCCAAAAAATCAAAACAGAAGGAACATTGCCTAACTCCTTCTATGATGCCAACATTACCCTAGTACCAAAGTCAAACAAAGACACCACAAGAAAGGAAAATTACAGACCAATTACTCTAATGAACCTAGACACAAAAATACTTAACAAAATACTTGCTAATCGTATTCAACAACACATTAAATGAATTATACACCACGACCAAGTGGGATTTACTCCAGGTATGCAAGCATGGTTCAACATAAGAAAATCAATCAATGTAATACACCATATATACAGATTGAAGGAAAAAAAGCACATGATTATATCCATAGATGCAGAAAAAGCATTTGACAAAATACAGCACCCTTTCTTGATAAAAACACTCCAAAAGATCGGAATACAAGGAAATTTTTTGAACATGATAAAGAGTATATATAAAAAACGTACAACCAACATTGTTTACAATGGAGAAATCCTAAAATCCTTCCCTCTAAACTCAGGAACAAGACAAGGATGCCCATTGTCTCTGCTTCTATTTAGCATTGTCTTAGAAGTACTTGCTCAAGCACTGAGGCAAGAACCAGATATAAAAGGCATTCAAATTGGAAAGGAAGAAGTCAAAATTTCATTATTTGCAGATGACATGATCCTATGCATAGAAAACCCTGAGAGATCTACAACAAAGCTTCTAGAACTCATAAATGATTTTAGTAAAGTCGCAGGTTATAAGATCAATGTGCAAAAATTAGTAGCATTTCTGTACACCAATAATGAGCAAGATCAGGAGGAAATCAAGAAACAAATACCATTCACAATAGTAAATAAAAAAATCAAATACTTAGGAATAAATTTAACCAAAGAGGTAAAAAACTTATACACTGAGAACTATACAAGACTGTTCAAGGAAATCAAAGAAGAACTAAATAAATGGAAGAATATTCCTTGTTCATGGATAGGAAGACTGAATATTATTAAGATGTCTATCCTACCAAAACTGATCTACACATTCAATGCAATCCCAATAAAAATCAACACAGCCTTCTTTAAGGAACTAGAAAAACTAACTATGAAATTTATTTGGAAAGGAAAGAGGCCCTGAATAGCCAAAGACATATTGAAAAAGAAAAATGAAATTGGAAGAATCATACTTCCTGACTTCAAAACATACGACAAAGCTACAGTAGTGAAAACAGCATGGTATTGGCATAAAGAGAGACACACAGACCAATGGAATCGAATTGAAAGTTCTGATATAGAACCTCATATATATAGCCATATAATATTCAATAAAGCCACCAAACCCTCTCAACTGGGAGAGAATGGCCTATTCAACAAATGGTGCCTGGAGAACTGGATAGCCATATGTAGAAGAATGAAAGAGGATTACCATCTCACACCTTATACAAAGATCAACTCAAGATGGATCAAAGACCTAAATATAAGAGCCAAGACCATAAAGATCTTGGAAAGCAGTGTAGGGAAACATCTATAGGACCTTGTAATAGGAAATGGCTTTATGAATATCACACCAAAAGCACGAGCAGCAAAAGAACAAATAGATAAATGGTACTTCCTCAAAATTAAAGCCTTCTGCACCTCAGAGGAGTATGTCAAGAAAATAAAAAGGGAACCCACACAATGGGAGAAAATATTTGGCAAACATATATCTGATAAGAGACTTATAACTTGCATATATAAAGAACTCATAGATCTTGAAAATAAAAAGATAAACAACCCATTTAAAAAATGGGAAAATAATTTAAACAGACACTTCTCCAAAGAAGAAATACAAATGGCAAAAAAGCACATGAAAAAATGCTCCAAATCTCTAGCTATCAGGGAAATGCAAATCAAAACTACAATGAGATACCATCTTACTCCCATAAGATTGGCAGCTATGAAAAAAACAGAAGAAAACAAATGCTGGAGAGGATGTGAAGAAAGGGGACCACTCATCCACTGCTGGTGGGAATGCAGAAGGATCCAACCATTCTGGAGGACAGTTTGGCAGTTTCTCAAAAAACTAACCATAGATTTGCCATATGACCCAGCAATACCACTGCTGGGTATATACCCAGCAGAACTGAAAACAAGAACACAAACCGATATATGTACACCAATGTTCATAGCAGCATTGTTCACTATTGCCAAAAGTTGGAATCAACCCAAATGCCCATCAACAGACAAGTGGATCAATAAAATATGGTATATACACACAATGGAATACTACTCGGCTGTAAGAACAAATACACTACAAACACACGTGATAACATGGATGAATCTTGAGAACCTTATGTTGAGTGAAGCAACCCAGGCATTGAAGGACAAATACTACATGACCTCAATGATATGAAATAAGCAAGCTGCCTCAGAGAGCTAGAGACTAGAAAATAGGATTATAGGAAATTGGGGGGTGGAGGAAGGATGTGAGCCGACATCTGCAGGGGTGGAATCTATGATGAGCTGGTGGTAAGTATGAGCACAAAGAAGAGATAAAATGGGGGCAAGGGGTTGCCCTTGGGTGCGGCTTTGCAGGTTTGAGGGGGGCTGGGGATGGGCGGATGGGTAATATTGCCCACAAAATTGGGGAGAGGGAGGGGCAGCATACGAACATAGGAGAGTGACAGGTGTTGGTTGAGAGTAAAATGCTGAGAAAATCGTATCAAAATATAATTAGGAGGGTTACCTGTTTAGGATGCTCGGAAGGGATGGTCTGATGAGGGACAGACTCCTGGGGAATTTCTGAATGCTCATTTTGCCAGGGTGGGTTGTACCATTGTGTAGAGACCCAAGAAGTGAGAGTTGAGGTGGACCCACATCCTGGGGAGGACTAATGCCATCAAATAGAGAGAACTGTATCTCTCGAGAGAAAGGGTGACTCCCAGGGCATTAGGGCAGTTGAGCAAGTCAGGCCCTGAACACTGTTCCAAGTATCTCTGGACGTGGCTCCTCGGGAAATGGAGATTGGCTGTCACTGTGGGCCCCAAGGGGAGGGGAAAATGGATGTTGAATGGATGGAACCAAGGTAAATGTGGGGGCAAGAGAGGAGTTTCACAAGAGTACACAAGGATGAATATAAAACATGTAATATTACACCAAAAACATATAGGGGACGACAGACTGCGGTCACCCCTCAGGCTGAAGTGTGGTTTGCTGGCCTGGCGGGGGAGCGGCCGCGGCAGGCCAAGCCGCTGCCCCCATAATAGGGTGGCTGGTCGGACTCACCGCCACCCCTGAAGGAAGCTCAGCATGGGCGCAGAGTGCCCTCGGGTCTCCCCTTCTCAGCAGCCATGCTTCCGCGGCCGCCCCGCCTCCCGGGTGGCGCCACACGATGCCTGTGGGGCGGCACCCTTCTTCTTCCTTCTCCCTGCGCAGGCGCAGGGTGGAAAATTCCAGTCTGCCCTTTTCCCCTCCCCCGACAGCAGCAACAGCCAGGCGTGGGTGGAGAAATCCAGTCTGCCCTTTTCCCCTCCCCCGACAGCAGCAGCAGCCAGGCGTGGGCGGGAAACTCAAGTCTGCCCTCCACCCCAGCAACAGCAGCCACCAATCCCTAAACCCTGCCCCTTCCCCCAGCAACAGCAACAGCCAATCCCTAACCACCACCCCTCCCCCGTCCAGTACCGCCCACTGACCTTTTGCCAGCAACCAATCAGAACAGGGCGTGGCTTCGACCAATCAGCCTTCCCCAGCCCCTATAAAACTGTTGCCTCTCCCTCAGTAAAGTGGACTTGTGTGTTTACCTTGTCTCCGCGGTAGTTCTTCTGCCGTGCGCCCTCCAGTCCTAAGAGCCCCCGACAAGGGCCTGGCCTCCCTTGTCCCCAGTTCGTCGCCTGCTTCTCCGGGCAACCCCTTCATCGCCTGCTTCGCCGGGCGACCCCTTCGTCGCCGGCTTCGCCGGGCAACCCCGTCAGCCGAACCGCGCAACCCCTTGTGAGACCGATCCCTCGTCTGCTGCCGGACTGACCCCTCGTCTCAAGTGGGACCGACCCCTCGTCCCAAGCGGGACCGACCCCTCGTCCAGAGCTGGACCGACCCCTCGTCCGCAGCCAGACCCCACCTCTACCGACCGAGCAAGCCGTCGCATCAGACTAATAATGTAAACCATAATATAAAACATAGGATAACTAAAAAATTTAGAAAACTGTATATCCTAAAGTATGGACCACAATGTAAGCATAGATGTCACCTTGTTTGAAAGCTATTGTTTCGGAGTCTGTACATCAGTCTCAGTAAATATGATATGAATAAGTTAAAAGATTATCGCTGTGGAAGGGAAAAGGTTTTATGGTGGATGTGTGGGAGTACTGTATATTGTATATATGAATTACTGTGATAAGACTCTTGTGAAGAGAAGCTCAATAATTAGGAAAAAAGAAAAGAAAAAGATAGGACGTAGAAATTTTTCCAAATCAATATGTACTCTAGATCTAACCTTTAAACTCATCGCTATATTCCATTTTACTAGTAAGGGAACCTGACATTATATTGGGATTCACTTTACAGGAAGTTTTGGATCACAGAGTGGTTCAACAATGGCAGCGGAGGAATACTGGTATGGGATGTTATTGACAGGCTATGTATGGTTGACAGGGAGTTATACAGGGCATATGTCCAGGGTGCATGGTAATGTTTAGATATACTCATAGTGGAAACAATTAAAAACAACAGCTGGGGGGGGGCACTGGGTTCCTGGCTGGGGGTGCTCTGTCGTGGTCCCTAGGGGAGCAGCGGCAGTCCCCCAGGTGCAATGGTAAGAACCAGGAAGGAATGAGGGTCCAACAGTGTTCCTGATACTAATGACTATGCTTGTGAGCCTATACACCTGCAATAAGAACAAAGCCTAGAGCAGCATTGTGCCTGGGAGTTTCCTCCTGACAGCCTTCATGTTACTCAAATGTGGCCAGTCTCAAAGCCAAACTCAGCATGTAGATGCAGTGCATTCCCCCCAGCGTGGGACATGACACCCAGGGATGAGCCTCCCTGGCACTGAGGGATCACTACCAAATACCAGCTGAAGATGCAACTAGAAAATGACCTTGAATTAAAGGTTCAATGCAGATCAGCAGAATATCCCTGTCTACATATAATAACATGACTTTAAAATGCTGTTTGACCTAATGTAAGGGGGAAATGGAAAGGAGAAATGAGTTTATATGGCTACGAGTCTCTAAAAAAGAGTCTGGAGGTTGTCAGAAGGATTGCCCTTATGCAAAACTGAGCAGAGTCTAAGAGACAGATAAAGTAGATACAACCCCAGGTATTGGTTCTTTTGAGGGATAAAGAGACCCACGGGTTCTATGGTCATGGCAGATGGGGTTCACCACCATGTCAGATGACCCTTCTTTGGAGCTGGTGTTTCTGCGTGATGGAACTGGACTCAGATGGGATCTCTTTTCACAAGACTTTCATGCTACTTTACTGGAATTGTAGTTGGTGTTGGTGTTTAAGATATATTTAGGGGATTTGAATCTCTGGACTCACAATATGATAGCCAGGCCCTGAGCCTCAACAGACTTCAGCTCCTACACTCTGATTTATTGGACTTACCCCACTCAGCTAACATGGAGTTGTAGAAGGTCATCCACCACACCATGGAGCCTAGAGTGCCTACAACTGAAAGCAGGAGGATTGCATCCAGTATCCATGTGGAATCTAAGCCCCCTCTTGACATAGATGTGCAATGGACACAACCAATCCAATGTCCACAGAGAAAATGTGGCATTGGTGTGGGAAGGGTGGCCATGGTGGCTGCTGGGTGTGGGGAATGGGAGGAAGAGATGAGATGGGGAGGCGTTTTCGGGACTTGGAGTTGTCCTGGGTGGTGCTTCACGGACAACTATGGGACATTGTAGATCCCCCCAGGGCCCACTGGATGGAACGTGGGAGAGTGTGGGCTATGATGTGGACCATTGACTATGGGGTGCAGTGATGCCCAGAGATGTACTTACCAGGTGCAAAGGATGTGTCATGATGATGGGAGAGAGTGTTGCTGTGGGGGGAGGGGGGGGGTGGGGGCGGTGGGGTTGAATGGGACCTCATATTTTTTTAATGTAATATTTTTTTAAAAAAATGAATTAAAAAAATACTAAATGGAAAAAAAATAAAGATATAAAAAGACAAAAAAAAAAATCTAAACACAAGGAGAAGATATGAGGTGGAATACGAAAAATTTTTCTATGGCCCCAGTACTCACAGTTCTTACAATCTAATTAAAGTAGACAAAATAAACCTTGGGAAAAAATGGAGAAGAATATAAAAAGCAAACCTGAGTGCTGCAGAGAGTAAGTAAAATAGCAGGATTAATTATGAATCATTCTTTTTTGTATCTATTTTTAATACTAAATTTAATGCCTTGCAGAAATTTACAGTATAGAAAAACATAAAACAAAGAATATTAAATTGTCTCTCTTCCCTCAGATTATACTAATTAATGTTTTGGTTAATTTCTTCTTTTGCCTTCTGTATAATTATACATTTTTTTTTCTCTCAAGAACACCAGCCTAGGTTCAAGAAGGACGGGACCTAAGAAACAACGGCTAGATAGTAATGGCATAACACGCAGAGTGTCTTTCAAATGTGCCTGTGATTATACGTGAATCACTTAATAGAGAAGTACCATTCAAGGCCCTAACTGGTAGTTTTAAGGGAAAATAGCAAAATAAATATGCATTCATGGGAGAAGTCTTTTCAGACATAATCTTTTTTTAATCACCAGTTTTGAATTTCCAGTTTAAAATATATATCAAGTGAGTTTTAATGATTAGACTAAGTCCCCAAATCTGAGTCCCTGGCCGCTGTAGTACAAATGGTGAAACCTCTTGACTCCTACTGAGAATGACATAGAGGAGAGATTTATGGCATTGGAGTCAGGCTACTTGGGTTAAATCCTAACCTCTATGGCCTTGGACATGATTTTTAAAAACTATGAGCATCAGTATACTCAGAGTACTGATGTGTATAAAGTACCATTCTTGGACAGACGTCATGAGGATTAAATGGCATAACCTGTAAAAGTACTTAACAAAGTGTCTGCCTCCTGGTAAAACATGTATCATTGGCTATCCTTACTCATTATTATTATAATTATTATTATAAATTAGCCAATGCTTTCTTCATACCTGATGTTTCACAGCACTTAAAGAAGTTTATTTTTCTTTCAAAAAAGAACTGTCATTCTGTATGCCATTATGATGTCCTTTTTCATAGCCACCAAAAAGGGCCTCTGGTTTGGATAAGTCTGGCTGGGTAGGCCTAAGGAGTGTGGTTTACAACCAGAAACCTTGGTTGCCATCTCAGCTCCTCTGTTTATAAACCCTAGGACTTCGGTCCCACAGCCTCTAAAGAAATAACCCTAAGGCCTCCCTCAGAGGGGTAACAGGAGGACTGAATGTTGTACTGCTCCCCGAGGTGGCTCCCACACTGCCTGCCTGGTGGAGATGCTCAGTAAACACACCTGAATCGGAGGGGGAAGGAGTGCCCTGTACATTGCATCCTGCTAAGCCTTTGGCTACAGGGACACTCATTTGAATGTTCATCACTCTCCCTATTCTTTCAGGGATTTAAAACCCTGTTTAAATGATTTTGTGATTTATTAGCAGTGCTAGTGATGCTTAGCGATTGATTCACTCCTCAAGTAATTAGTTGGGGTGATTAGAGAAAGCTTTCCTATCACTGCAGACTTTGATGTGCAAGAACGCAGTAAGCCCAGAGGGAGAGAGTGAAGAACACAACCAGTCCCCTCCTTTAGCAAATGCCCATCTTCTGTGCAGCCACAAGGTGCCTTTTCTGAAGAGAGTGCAGGGATTTAGGCATTGTTGGCTGATGACTTGTGTCCAGCAAGACTTAAAGCTTCAAATGAGAAGAAGCAAAATCAATATCAGCACTACCCAAAGATATTCTGTGGATCAATTAACCCCATGAAAGACTCAGAAATGATAGGTGGTCAGGGTAGGGTCAAGTAACTGTGGGGAGTCTTGCATGACTAGCCCTCAGTTGATGATTCACAAAATAGGAGATGACTCCTCTTTGCATTCCACCAGTTTAACTTTGGGAGAGTCAGGGTGAAGCCTGTTATTTAATGCAATAAAGCTTTTTTCTTTCAATTATCATCCCTTATGTCCTAAAAAATTAGCATATGCTAAAAGACATTTGAGAATTCTTATCTTTACTGTATGATTGCCTTATTATGAACGAAATATATACAGTACCTTTAATTGAGAAATGTATGCTTTGATTCAACTGTTTTCTTTCTAGGTTTTTTTTTGTCGTTGTTCGTTTGTTTTTTGTTTTTTATCCCCACCCCACCCCACCGCGGCTTTTTGCATGTTGTCTGCTCTCTGTGTCCTTTTGCCCTGCATTCTTCTGTTTCTGTATATATTTATTTATTCCACCCCCCCCCCCACCCTGTGGCTTTCTTGCTGTCTGCTCTCTGTGTCCGTTTGCTGCATGCTCGTCTGCATTTTTTGCTTGTCTCCCTTTTTTATTGCATCACTTGCTGAGTCGGCTCTCCACGGCACTTGCGGGAGGGGCAGCTCTCTGCAGCGTGCAGGCAAGCCTGCCTTCACAAGAAGGCCCCGGGTCGCGAACCCAGGGCCTCCCGTGTGGTAGACGGGAGCCCAACTGATTAAACCACAGCTGCTTCCCTCTTTCTAGTTTTTAATTGTTTATATTTTCAATAATTAAATTACAAAATAAAGTTTAAAAAAATATATAAATAGTAGAGATACTGGTGAATTTACGGGGACTGAAAGTAATAACTAAATTTTAAGAAGCTCAAAATTTTCCTGGTTTGGGTCTAAGGACCAGGTATCTATGTTTTCCCTATTGCTGAAGATTAGTTGTTTGAGTTAATATTGCTGTTAGCTATCAAATGTTAGCTTGAAGCAGGTGGGATTTATTGGGCATAGACTCCCTGATTCTGAAGAGTTCCTTGGATGAGTACTTCATATTCAGAGTGGGTGGCACGCAGCTTCAGTGCCAAAGTCTACAATCTGACGACACCTGAATACTTGCTGGTTTGTTTGTGTTTACTGGGTGCGCTGATTTTCTCTTATTAATAGTAAATGTGTTAATACATTTATTTATTTTCTATTACGCTTATAAAAGAAAAGTTTACTTATTGGGGAGAGAAACATTAATTACTCTTGTTCATAAACAGATGCTTTAAACGACACTGATAGCTGTGTCTCTCTCACCACCTACATAGTTTTATCCTAGATAAAGTCTTTCTCTCCACTTAAATAAGACAAACACTTTTTAATCTGACATTTTAAGAAAATCAATTAACTAATTGCCTGAAACTAATTTTCTAATGAGGCAAGGTTTGCTGAATACTGAAATTCTATATTTTAAAAATTGAATACCTATATTTTTATATAAATATCAGATAAGTATATATCTTACACAGAGGGTGGCTGACACTGTTTTGTGTCCTGAGTTGAAGTACAGGTAGATGGTAATATTCAAGCAGCCCCATCAGTCATTGCTCCTGAAATGGGACCCAAGTGGGATGCATAGACCAAGGGAAGAGTTGTCTAATTGCAACATTAAGACAATTTCATTTCAGAAATTGTTTGACACCAATCATATTCATGTTTGATAATAACAGGCTCATCAAACCTTCACTCTTTTATTCAACAAATAATTTTTGATTTCCAGGAACTCTTCTAGGTGAGCAAGATAGACATGACTGCTGATCTCAAAGCTAACATTCTCAAAGGGGTGATACAGAAAGACAGAGAATATATTTAATATGAGGACCTTAAAGTAGAAGAGTTCTAATTGATCCCAAGTTACCTGATCCTGTTTCTCTCACCATCTTCTAGGCAATGGTATTTCTCTAAAGAAATTGGTCAGAATTTTTTCTCTCCTACCACTGTTTTTGTCCTCTTTCTATTCTTCTCCCTCTCTTTTTTTCTCCTCACATACTACTAAATATTTGAATTTTCAGAACTGGCATAACTTCAATATGATAAAAACGATAATAGTAATAATAGTAATAATAATAATAATTTGGGTTATTAAAAGTAATAACAGATTTTCAAACTATTTTGCCACATAAGGATATGCATGTTTTCATGACTATCCTCTCTTAATATTAGCTAACATTACTGGCAGCTTACTTTTCTAAGTCCTTTATGTCTATTTAACTCATTTACCTAGCACATTGACTTTATGAAGTAGGTACCATTATTATTCCCATTTTACAAACAAGGAAACTAAAACTTTTGTCCAATCTAACTCATCTGTAGTTCATGCTGTGGAGCCAGGGAGTCTGGCATCAAAGCTGGGACTCCTGACCATAGCAAGCAGGCGGGTTATAAAGCTAACTGGATGAAAAACCCACTTGTCCTGATTTTTTTATTAACTTTTCCAAGCCCTGTTCTAGCTCATCAACCTGTATCTGGGAACCTGTCTCCAATATATTATTAGCCTTGTGGAAGTTTAAATTCTCATGGCAGGCTTATGTTATAGACACTGCATAACCATGATAGTCATTTGCTAGATGCTGTTTTCCTCTTCTTTTTGTTTCTTTTTTTTTTTTCAGGGGAGAGTGCAAATACAGTCCCCCACTACCACAAATTATGCAGTGAGTTTCCCACATTTGGAAAAATTGCAAGGGTCCATAAATCTGGAGTGCACTAGAGAAGGCTTGCCTTGGAAAACCACCTTCCTGATCATGGTATCCCCCTTTCCAAGTATGTATTGCAGGAAGCTGTTTGCAATTTAAATTGCTATTGACTTTCACAAACCATGTAAAATATCTGATTTTGTTTTTCAGTTCTAAGTTTTTGTTGATTATTATTTTTATTCTGGTAACATATACACAACCTAAAATTAAACACTTTAACCACTTTCAAATATACGATTAGTGATGTTAAATACCTTCACAGTGTTGTGCTATCATCATCACTATTAATTACCAAAACTTTTTCATCATCCAGACAGAAACTCTCTATCAATTAGGCATTAACTCCCCATTCTCCACCCTTCCCCCTGTTAATCTATATTCTAATTTCTAAATCTAAGAATTTGCATATTCTATTTCTTTCTTATAAGTGACAGCATACAATATCTGTCCTTTAGGGTCTGGCATATTTCACTCAACATGAGGTCTTCAAGGTTCACCCACATCGTGGTATATATCAGAATTTCATTATTTTTTTTACAGCTAAACAATATTCCATTGTATGAATATACCCCATTTTATTTATCTATTCTCCATTGATGGACTCTTGAGTTGCTTCCACCTTTTGGAAATTGAAAATAATGCTGCTATGAATATCGGTATACAAATAACCTGTTTAAGTTCCTGCTTTCAATTTTGGGGGTATATACCTAGAAGCAGGATCTCAGGGTCAAATGGTAATTCTACATTTAACTTTCTAAGGAAGCACCAAACTCTCTTCCACAGTGACTGCACCATTTTAAATTCCCACTAACAATGCACTAGAGTTCCATTCCTATTTCATAAAATTCCTGAATTTTAATACCCTCCCTGCCCAGCTCTTTTAATAATATATTAGTGGGTAACCTTCTGTACCTGAAAAAGTTCACGTGGAGACTAGGAAATGACTCTCTGGTGATGGAGGTTCCTCCTCCCAGAGTCCATGGCTGGGAGGGGTCTAGGCATTCCCCAAAGTCAACTGAAAGCATTTTTCCAAATGCGGGTGATTCCCATGCCCCTCTTCCCCTCACACACTGTCTCTCTGGAGAGAAGGTCCAGAGTTTTCACAGACATCCTGAAAGTTACTAGAAGCCAAAAGAGCTCAAAAGCCACTGTTACTGTTCTTGGCTTGAGACCACCTTACCACATGATCTTATGCACAGCACTTGACCACACTGTGTCCTCTGCTGTCAAACCATAATAATATCATTCCTCTGAAAAACCCTTAAAAGGGTGAAGATAGAATGATATTAAGTACTATCTGTACCTTAGCTATTATTTATTCACCCCCCCTTTTCCTTTCTGAAAGCTCTTGTGAAATTTAGCCATGAAGATTCTTTTGACAAGTCCCATTTCACACATGCAGTGTCTTACATATATTTTTCCTTTTTGAAGATGGGTTAGTATTCTGTACTCATTGTTTTCCAATTTGTCCCAACAGTCAAGAAAAATTTTAAATTAAGAATAAATGGAAATTGTAAATATGCATTTCTGACTATCAACTTGGCCAATGAAATGAATAGGGAAACATGGAAATGACATATAATCATTCCAGGATGATTATAAAGCCTCAGCAGGTGTTTTTTTTTTTTTTTTCTTTTTAAAGAGATGAGCAGCTTTTCTGAGGAAAAAGGCAATGCTACGTAGCAGCTCTGGGACTGTCTTCCAACAACACAGCATTTCCACTAGAAAAAGAAATTCCAGTACATATGATTTTGCCCTAATGAAGAGGTCTCCAGCAGGCGTCAAAGACACTGCCCTGCTCTCCTGGGTCTGCTGCTCGCTCCCAGGGGAAGCACGTGCTCGCTCATGTGCTCGCAGCAGTTAGCCTTCAGATGGCTCATAGGATAATGCTTAAGGAACACCTGATAAAGAGAGTTCTGATGGTTATAGTCTAACCTCATGGAGAATTCCCTGCAGAAGCTCCAAAATCGCCCAACACTTAGAAACAAAGTATTATTGTGTTATCCTCAGAGGAAAGTGGGGGTACTCCATCCTGGGAGTATGGGAAAAATATCTACCTTTTCCTTTCTCCAGATCACTATTGAATGATAACCTCTTGCTGCTGTCTGGATTTTTAGAAGCTGTGAGTTGCCTCAACCACTGTTAGAAGCAGGGTGCTTCCTCAGTGCTAGAGACTATTTATGTGTAGACCTAAGTGACATAAGCCCTACCATCAAACAGCCTCTGAACTGGCTGTAAGGAGCAACTACTCCATTTACTCACAAAACTAGGTATATAGAATATATCTGGTTGGCATAGCCCCCTTTCCTAAAACTACTTAGGGTGTAAAATATATGAAACAAGTAATGTTAAATGAAGTTTATATTTATCAGAAACAATGTAAAACAAATATCAAGCATTGAACTTTGAGTGTTGGGGCTACATGTAGTCACTGGCAATTGCTCAGTCCCCAAAGTCTATCATCCTAACCCATAGCAATTGATGCCTTATTCATTTTCCTGTGCTATTTTCTAAAATCTAGGGGTACAATTTAGGCTGTGTGAGGCAGTCCAATATTTTGAGACCCTACTAGAAACAATAAGCTTGGAATTTGCCAGGAAGACCTCCTTGCAAACACCTCATGTCAAGCTACTCTTTTTCCTCTCCATATTGCTGCATCTCAGATTCCTCTGGCTAAAATCTCTAAAAAATATGATATAATTATTGCCTGTCTCTTTTCCAACATAGGCACCACATACCAAAGAATCCTTTTCCAGTCTTTCCAGAGTATTAGTGAGCATTTTGCTAGTAGCTCATATCTTTCTTTTTCCACTTTCTTGGCCTGAGTCCCTGAATTTCACCTAGTCTTCCAAAGTTCTATCTATTAATGCAGTTAGTACTCTAAACTTTACCCTCCTTCTTTAATGAATTACTTTGGCATAATTAATTTTTCATGGGCATTTAATGATATGTCCTAATACTTAAATGCTTAAGATTCAGCTTTTTTTTTTTTTAATTAGCAAGTGATCAATGTTAAGTACATCATTTCTCCACACTCACTCCTGAGATGGAGTTTGGAGTTAACGGACAGATGAGGATCATCTAGCTGACAGACCACAGGTACCCTGTCATCTCCTCAGAGAGGCCCTCCTGGTCCTCTCAATCTAAAGGATCAAACACAGCACTGTCTCTCACATCACCTCATTTTGTTTACTACAGAGCATTTTTTCACAATCTGAAATTATTTTATCCATCTATTTATTTCTCTATTTCCTCCACCTTCACTCCTCCCCTATTTTGTACCATTATATTCCCAGCTGATACACAATGAACAGATAGAAATGATAAATACATGGTTGAACCAGAACACATGTTGTTCATAGTGCCTCGTCTCAGAAAAAGCTATCAATCATTCTGGACCAAGGGTTTTTAATTGGAATTTACTTGTACTTCATACTGTCTTATCTTACCCCTTCTGATTTCCCTCTCACAATTATTATTGAAATACTTGGGGTTTTTTTTTTTTTCAATTTAAGTAATAGATTTGGCTGCTAAATCACTAAACTTACTCTCTTATCTCTTTGGAAACCTAAGCTTCTGGAGGCTTCCTAATATTTGCTTAAGTTAGAGATTTGTTGGGGAAAGGACAGACCAAAAATATTTGAGCAGAACATGACCTCTTATTCATAATTCTAGAGTTTAGGAAAAAATCCCCAATTAACTTTCTAAAAACTAACACAAAATTTTGAATACTATACATATATCATCTCAAATATAGTATACTCCCTTTAAAATGTCGCTAGGGTCATTACAGAGACTAACCTAGTTCCAGCAATTTCCTTCCACTTCGTTGACCACTTCTCAGCTCTGTTTGTTGATTCTTCCTCATGTCTCTGACCTGGGTCCTCTTATTTTCTTATTATCTATCTATTCACTCTTCTATGAGATCATCTAATCCCATAATAATTGTATCTCTTTTATCCAGATTTTCCTTTGAGTTCCAAATTAACAAGGCAAGACACCTCTCCCCTTGGACATTCCTTAGGCAGCTCTAACTTAATATGTCAAATATAGAACTCTTGGTTTCTTCCCCTAAATATAATACTTCTTCCACCTTTCCAAACCTATTAAATGGTACTATTTTTCAAAGCCATAAACATTAAAGTGATCATCATTTCCTCACTTTTACTCAGCACTACTAGCTCATCCCACACACACCCAAAGGGAATGTGACCTTGGCAAAAGTAAAAGTTAACACAGCTATAACATCAGTGTACAAATAACAGTTCTAGCCCCTGATTTCAATTCTTTTGGATATTTGTATACCAATGTTTATAGCAGCATTATTCATAATAGCCAAAATGTAGAAGCAATCCAAATTTCCATCAACCGATGAATAGATAAATAAAATGTGGTTTTGGCAGGTTGAAGCTTTAAGGATCCTAGAAAATCCTGTTCTTAAAGCTAATGCCCTCCTGTGGCTTTGAGTCTATTGTAGGTGGGATCTTCTGATTAGGATACTCCAGTTAAGGGCATTTTAATTTGATTTCTTTAGTAGAGTGTGACCCAGGGTGGGTCTCAGTCCCCTTACTGAAGTCCTTTATAAATGGGATGACTACAGAGACACGGAAAGAAAGACACAGGAGCTCAGAGAAGAACCTGTAGAAGCTGAAGGAGAAAGCCACAGATGGAGCAGCCAGAAGCGGAAAGCAACAGAGACTGGAGGAGAAGGCAGAGACAGACAGATGCTGCCATATATCTTCCTATGTGACAAAGGAGTCCAGGATCACCTGCAGCCAGTCTTTGGGGAGAGAGTGTTGCTTAATGATGCATTGATTTGGAACTTTTTCTCAGCCTTTTGGAAGTCAATAAAACCCTATTGTAAAAACCAGCCCATTTCTGATGTATTAGTTCTGGCAGCTTTTAGCAAACTAAAACAGTGGTATATCTATACAATGGGATATTACTTAACTATAAAAATGAATGAACATAGATGGACCTTGAAGATACTGAGTGGAATAAGCCAGACACACCAAGAAAATTTTGTATGAATTTGTTGATATGAAATACCTAGAACCAGCAAATTTCATAGAGACCAATAGTGGAATAAAGGTAAATCAGAGGCCTATGATGGGGGTGGGGTGGGGAGTTATTGCTTAATGGGTGCAGAGTTTCTGTTTGAGGTGATGAAAAAGTGTTGATAAAAGATGTTGGTGATGGTAGCAAAATATTGTGAATGCAATTAATTCCATGAACTCGTACAACTGAAACTGGTTAAGGTTAGAAATTTTGAGTTTTATTAGGTTGGTAAAACAAATTGCAGTTTAAACCATGAATTTTAAATCATTGTAACTAGGCTCAAACACATCTTTATTCATTAAAATAGGAACCATTACAATCAACATATTTTTGCCAATGAGAAATAAGTTTCCTTATTCCAGAGGCATAAAAATGCATGCTTCGAAATTTGACTAACACTTGGAAAGCATTTTCTGCATCCTGCTGGTTGTGGAAGCATTTTCCCTGAAAAAAAAGTGGAGGAAATGCTTGAAGAAGTGGTAGTCAGTTGGTGAGAACTCAGGGGAATATGGTGGATGAGACAAAACTTCATAGCCTAATTCATTCAACTTTTAAAGTATTGATTATATGATGTGCAGTTGGGCATTGTTGTGGAAAAGAATTTGGCCCTTTCTGTTAACCAATGCTGACTGCAGGCATTGCAGTTTTGGGTTCATCTCATTAATTTGATGAGCATACTTCTCAGATGTAATGGTTTCACTGGGATTCAGAAAGCTATAGCAGATCAGAAGTGCAGCAGACCAACAGTGACCATGACCTTTTCTTTTGGTGCAAGTTTGGCTTTGGGAAGTGCTTTGGAGCTTCTTCTCAGTCCAACCACTGAGCTGGTCATAGTTGGTCATCGTACAAAATCCACTTTTTGTTGTATGTTGCAATCTGATCAATAGAAATTGTTCATTGTTGTTGCATAAAATAAGAGAAGATTTCAAAATGATGATTTTTTTGATTTTCAGTCAGCTCAAGAGGCACCCATTATCGAGCTTTTTCACCTTTCCAATTTGCTTCAAATGCAAAACAACCATAGAATGGTTGACATTGAGTTCTTCAACAACTTCTTGTGTAGGTTAAGAGGGTCAGCTGTGATGATTGCTCTCAATTGGTCATTGTCAATTTCCGATGGCCAGCCACTTTGCTCCTTATCTCCATGGCTCTCGTTTCCTTTGTAAAACTTCTTGAACCACTACTACACTGTATGTTCATTAGCAGTTCCTGGGCCAAATGTGGTTTTTTTTTGTTGTTGTTTTTGTTTTTGTTTTTTAATTTTTAAATTTAATTTAACTTTTTAATTATCTTTTTTTAAAGTTAATAGATCACACAAAACATTACATTAAAAACATAAGAAGTTCACATATACCGCACTCCCCACCCCCCCATCATTTTTGTTAATTGTATTTTTTTTGAAGATACACAGATCACAAAAAATGTTACATTACAAAATATAAGAGGGTCCCATATACCCCCCACACCCCACACTCACTCCTCCCACATCAACTACCTCTTTCAGCATTGCGGCACATTCATTGCATTTGATGAATACATTTTGGAGCACTGCTGCACCACATGGATAGTTTACAATGTAGTTTACACTCTGTCCCAGTACATTCAGTGGATTATGGCAGGATATATAATGCTCAGCATCTGTTCCTGCAATATCATTTAGGACAACTCCAAGTCTGAAAATGTCCCCACATCACCACAGATTCTTCTTCCCTCTCCCTGCCATCAGCAACTACCATGGCCACTTTCTTAACATGAAAACTATAATTTCTTCTATTACTAGTCATGATAATTCTATAGTAGAATACCAGTAAGTCCACTCTAATCCATACTTTATTCCTCCATCCTTTGGTCCCTGGGGTGGTAATATCCACTCCTCCTCTATATCAAAAGGGGGCTTAGATTCCACAGGGATGATGGATGCAATTCTCCCACTTGCAGTTGTAGGCACTCTTGCTTCCCTCGTGTGGTGGTTGGCCATCTTTAACTCCCTGTTAGCTGACCTGGGTAAGTCCAATGAACCAGAGAGTAGGAGTTGCAGCTCTGCTGAGGCTCAGGGCCCAGCTGGAACATGGACAGTCCAGAAATTTAAGTCTCCTGAGTACACACCAACCCTAGTGCCAACCACAGGTTCAGTAAAAGTGGCAGAAAAGGCGTGTATAGAAAGGTCACATCTGAGTCAACCCCATCACACTCAGAAACACAAATCGAAAGTAGGGTCCACTGACATGGCACTGAATTCCAGAGCCATCTGTAATGACCATAGAATCTGTGGGTCTCTGCAGCCCTCAGGAAAACCAGTATTGGGGTTGTACCTAATTTGGTTGTCTCTGGGGTCCTGCTGAGGTATGTGTAAGCGCGACCCCTCTGATGACCTCCCAACTATTTTTGAAGACTCTTGACCATATAAACTCATTTGTCTTTGTCATTTCCCCCTTTTATTCAAGGTCAAAAAGCAGTTTTTTAACACAGGATCCTACATGTAGGCTGAGATATTCTGCTGGTCTGAGTTGACCATTTTATTCAAGGTCTCTTTCTAGTTGCATTACCAGTTAGTGATTGGTAGTAATTCCTCAGTGCCAGGGAGGCTCATCCCTGTAAATCATGTCCCACACTGGGGGGGAAGGTAATGCACTTACATGCTGAATTCAGCTTAGAGAGTGGCCACATTTGAGCAACATAGAGGCTCTCAGGAGGTAATTCTTAGGCACCTTTCAGCTCTAGGCCTAGTTCATATTTCAGGCACACAGGCTCATAAGTATAGTCAGTAGTCTCAAGGGCTCATCATTGGACCATCCTTCTTTGTTGGTCTTTGCCACTGCACTTGGGGGATTGTTGCTGTTCCATTGGGGAATGTAACCAAGCTCCCCTGAGTAGGAACTCAGCATGCCCTCAGTTGTTGTTTGTAACTGTAACTACTATGAAAATATCCAGCATATAGCCAAACATTTTTATGTACTCTACATATATGCCCTGGAGAACTCCCTCCCAACCATGAGCTGCCCATCAATAACACCCCACACCAGTGTTCGTCCCCTGCCATAGTTGAACCTCTCTGTGGTCCAAAACTTCTTAAAAAATGAAGCCTAATATATTGCCAAAATCAATTAATAGGAAAATGAAGTAAGTTTAATGATTAGAAATAGAATACATACTAATTTAGAAAAACTAAAATAAAGTAAAAATAAATTGGGGTATTAAAAATGAAAAGTATTACAAAGCTTTGTTTTTGATGTTTCACCCTTCATCACTGTAGTAGGTGTTGCTCTGTATGTACAGTGGCAAGGCAATTTCTTTCATTTTCCTCCTCAGTGTCCACATCCATTCTTTTTTTTTTCTAATTTTTTTTATCCCCACCTTGCAGCTTTTTGTGTGCTGTCTGCTCTCTGTGTCCATTTGCTGTATGTTCTTCTGTGTCTGTATTTATTTATTTTATTTCCCCTCCCCCCTTGTGGCTTGTTTGATGTCTGCTCTCTGTGTCCATTCACTGTGGGTTCTTCTGTGTCTCTCTTGTCTCCCTTATTTTTGTTGCATCACCTTTTGAGTTAGCTCTCCGTGGCATCTGTGGGACAGGTGGTACTCTACAGAGTCTGCAGGCCAGGTGGTGTTCCGCAATGTACAGGCGAGCCTGTCTTCACAAGGAGGTCCCAGGATGTGAACAAAGTGCCTCCCATATGGTAGACAAGAGTTCATCTGATTGAGCCACAGCCATTTCCCTTTTTTTCTAATTTTTAATTTTGTCTTCAAAAAAGTTTTAGATAATGGTAATTCACATACACAATATAGGGGACTCCCATATATTCAACATCAAACCCTTTTCCTCCCTCCCCAGCAATGATCCTTTTATATGTTCATGTTATATTTTCTGCAGCTGATGTACAGATATTGAAATACAGCTATCAAACATGGTTCCATTTTGGTTTAGATTATGGTTTATAGCTTAAAAAGTACAATTTTTAAAAAAATTTTAGTTACCTTATGTTTTACATTATCATTTACATTTTAGCCTATAGACTTTTATACATTTTTTATGTAACTTGTCATGCCCTATATCCATCATTGCATGATCTTGTGGAATACTTCCATTGCCCCCCAGTTACCCTACTCCCATCTATTCTATAATTCTCTTCCCTTCCCTTCAGGGCCCACAGTGACAATCAGTTTTGACTACTTGAAGGACCAGATTCACAGATATTGAAACAATGCTGAGGGCTTGAGATACTAAACTGCCCTAACCTGTTGTGAGTCACCAATTCTCTCAAAAGACACAATTCCTGCTGTTTGAGAACATGAGGCTTCCCCAGGATGTGGGTACACCTTCACACTCATTATATGCATCTCCATCCAATTATATAACATGCTATGACAAAATGAGCACTCACACACTCCCTAGAAGCTTGCCCCTGTGACAGATGCCCCCCCTTAAACACATCAAACAGGCAATCCATCCTTATTATATTTTCTAAAGACTTTTCTCAATATCATAGCTTCAACCACATACCTGACAATTCCAACATTCAACTGTTCCCCCCAGGGCTCCCCCCAATTCTGGGCCATCTGACCCATCCTCCCAACCCTAGCCCCTTTCAAGCCCATAAAGCCCCTCCCAAAGGTATCCCTATGCCCCCATCTTATCCCTTCCCTGTACAAATACTTCCAGTTTATCATAGATTTCACCCATATAGGCATCAGCTTGCAACCTTCCTCTCCCCTTCAACTTCCTTAAAGCCTATCCTCCAGTCTCTAGCTCTGTGAAACTGCTTGGTTTGCTTATTTCATATCAGAATGGTCATGTAGTATTTGTCCTTCACCACCTGGCTTGCTTCACTCAACATAAGGTTCCCAAGATTCATCCATGTTATCCCATGTGTTTGAACTGTATTCCTCTTATAGTTGAGTAGTATTCCATTGTACGTATATACCACATTTTATTTATCCATTCATCTGTTGATGGGCATTTGGGTTGATTCCAACTTTTAGAAATAGTGAATAAAGCTGCTATGAATATTGGTGTGCATATAGTGATTTGTGTCCTTGTTTCCAGTTCTTCTGGGTATATATTCAGCAGTGGAATTGCTGGGTCATATGGCAAAGCTATAGATAGTTTTTTGAGAACCCACCAAACTGTCCTCCAGAATGGCTGGATCATTCTGCATTCCCATCAGCAGTGGATAAGTGTTCCCACTCCTCCACATCGTCTCCAATACTTGTAGTCTTCTGTTTTTTTGATAGCCACCAGTCTTATAGGAGTAATTTGGTATCTTATTGTAGTTTTGATTTGCATTTCCCTAACAGCTAGTGATTTTGAACATTCGTTCATGTGCTCTTTAGTCATTTGTATTTCTTCTTTGGAGAAGTGTCTGTTTAAATCTCTTGCTCATTTTTTAAATGGATTGTCTTTTTATTTTTGAGATATAGAAGTTCTTTATATATGCAGGATATTAATCTTCTATCAGATATATGGTTAAATATTTTCTCCCATTGAGTAGGCTATTTTTTCACTTTCTTGACAAACTCCTTTGAGATGCAAAAGGCTCTAATTTTTGAGGAAGTCCCATTTATCTATTTGTTCTTTTGCTGCTCGTGCATTGGGTGTGAAGTTCATGAGGCCTACATTGTTTTCCAAGGTCTTTATGGTCTTGCCCCTTATATTTAGGTCTTTGATCCATCTCGAGTTGATTTTTGTATAAGGTGTGAGATGGTAATCCTCTTTCATCCTTTTGCGTATGGATATCCAGTTCTCCAAGCACCCTTTGTTGCAGAGGCCATTCTCTCCCAGTTGACTGGGCTTGGTGGCATTGTCGAATACCATATGACCATATATATGAGGATCTATATCAGAACTCTCAAATCAGTTCCATTGGTCAGTGTGTCTAGTCTTGTGCCAATACCCGGCTGTTTTCACTACTGTAGCTTTGTAGTATGTTTTGAAGTCAGGTAGTGTGATTCCTCCAATTTCATTTTTCTTTTTCAGTATGTCTTTGGCTATTTGGGGCCTCTTTGCTTTCCAAATAATTTCATAGTTAGATTTTCTAGATCATTAAAAAATGCTGTGTTGATTTTTATTGGGATTTCAGTGAATCTGTAGTTTAGTTTTGATAGAATAGATGTCTTAATAATATTTTGTCTTCCTATCATGAACAGAGAATATTCTTCCATTTCTTTTGGTCTTCTTTGATTTTCTTGAACAGTGTTGGGTAGTTTTCTGTGAATATGTCTTTTACATCTTTAGTTAAATTTATTTCTAAGTATTTTATTTTTTTATTTACTATTGCAAATGGTATCTATTCCTTGATTTCCTCCTCAGATGGCTCATTATTAGTGTACAGAAATGCTACTGATTTTTATGCATTATCTTATAATCTGCAACTTTACTGAATTATTTTGTATGTTCTAGAAGCTTTGTTGTAGACTCTGAGGGCTTTCTCTGTATAGCATCACATCATCTGCAAATAGTGAAATTTTAACTTCTTCTTTTCCAATTTGGATGCCTTTTATATCTGGTTCCTGCCTCAATGCTCAAGGAAGTACTTCTTACACAATGTCAAATAGGAGGGGTGATAGTGGGCATCCTTGTTTTGTTCCTGATCTTAAAGGGAAAGATTTTAGGATTTCACCATTGTAAATTATGTTAGCTGTGCATTTTTCATATATAACCTTTATCATGTTCAGAAAAGTTCCCTTCTATTCCTATCTTTTGCAGTGTTCTTATCAAGAAAGGATGCTGTATTTTGTCAAATGCTTTTTCTGCATCTATAGATATGATCATGTGATTTTTTGCCCTCAGTCTGTTTATGTGGTGTATTACATTAATTGATTTTCTTATGTTGAACCATCCTTGCATTCCAGGAATGAAACCCAATTGGTCATGGTGTATCATTAGTTTAATGTGTTGTTGAATACGATTAGCAAGTATTGGGTTGAGGATGTTTGCATCTAGGTTCATTAAAGAGATTGGTCTGTAATTTTCCTTTCTTGTGATGTCTTTGTTTGGCTTTGGTATTAGAGAAATGTTGGCATCATAGAATGAGTTAAGCAATGTTCCTTCTATTTTGAATTTTTGGAAAAGTTTAAGCAAGATTGGTGTTAGTTCTTTCCAGAGTGTTTCATATAATTCACCTGTGAAGCCATCTGGCTCAGGGCTCTTCTTAATTGAGAGGTTTTTAATGACTGATTCTTTCTCTTTACTTGTGATTGGTTTGTTGAGATTGCCAATTTCTTCTTTCATCAAGGTAGGCTGCTTATGTGTTTCTAGGAATTTGTCCATTTCCTCTAAATTGTCCTTCTTGTTGAAATATAGTTTTTCAAAGTATCCTCTTATGAGAGTCTTTATTTCTGTGGGGTCAGTGGTGATATCCACTTTCTCATTTCTTATTTTGTGTATTTGCATCTTCTCTCTCTTTTTCTGTTAGCCTAGCTAAGGGTTTGCCAATTTTATTGATCTTCTCAAAGAACCAGCTCTTTGTTTTATTTTTCAAGTGTTTTTTTTAAATTTTCTATTTCATTTAGTTCTTCTCTGTTCTTCGTTATTTCTTTCTTTATTCTTCCTTTAGGGTTAGTGTGTTATTTTTTTACTAATTCCTCCAAGCGTGCAGTTAGCTCTTCAATTTTAGCTCTTTCTTCTTTTTCAATACATGAATTTATGGCTATACATTTCCCTTTCTGTACAGCTTTTGCTTCATCTCATAAGTTTGGATATGTTGTGTCATCATTTTCATTAGTTTCAAGGTAGTTATTGATTTCTTTTGAGATTTCTTCCTTGACCCACTGTTTTTCTAAGAATGTGTTGTTTAACATCCATATCTTGGTGCCAAATCTGGGTCTCTATCCTTTGCAGATTTCCAGGTTCATTCCACTGTGATCTGAGAAATTACTTTGTATGATTTCAATCTTTTTCAATTCATTGAGACTTTCTTTCTGGCCTAGCATGTGGTCTGTCTTGGAGAATGATCCATGTGTGCTTGAGAAGAATGTATATCATGCTGTATTTGGGTGTAATGTTTTGTATATGTCTATTAGGTCCAGATCCTCTAATATATTGTTCAAAGTCTTTGTTTCTTCACTGATGCTCTTTTGAGATGTTCTGTTGAATAGTGATAGTGGTGTATTAAAGTCCCCCACTATAACTGTAGAGGCATCTATTCCTTCACTTAGTTTTTAAAGTTCTTGCCTCACCTATTTGGAGGCACCCTTATTAGGTGCATAAATGTTTATGACTATTCTTTCTTCTTGAAAGATTATCCCTTTCACTAATATGTAGTGTCCATCTTTGTCTCTCACAATAGTTTTGCATTTAAAGCCTATTTTGTCCAATATTAATATAGCTACTCCTGCCCTTCTTTGGTTATTGTTTGCCTGTAAGATTGTTTTCCAGCCAATCACTTTCAAACTCCTTGAATCCCTGGGTCTAAGATGTGTTTCTTGTAGACAGCATATGGATGGGTCATATTTCCTTATCCAGTCTTCCAATCTGTATCTCTTAACAGGTGAGTTTAATTCATTGACATTCAGTGCTATTACTTGCAAGGAATGACTTATATTAGCCATATTTTCTTTGGATTTGTGTTTGTCATATGTTTTTTTATTTTTTTCTCTTTTTATCTTTTAAACTGTTCTTACACTCTCCTCCAACTATGTTTTTTTCTTTCCTCCTGCAGAATTTCCTTTAGTATTTCTTGAAGGGCAGGTTTCTTATTGACATACTCTCTTAGTTTCAGTTTATCTGTGAATATTTTGAACTCTACATCATTTCTGAATGCCAGCTTTGCTGGATAGCATATTTTTGGTTGGAATTTTTTTTTCTTTTAGTACCTTGACTATATCATACCACTGTCTTTTTGCCTCCATGGTTTCAGATGAGAAATCAGCACTTAATCTTATGGAGCCTCCTTTTTAGGTGATGGTTCTCTTTTCTCTTGCTGCTTTTAGTATTTTATATTTGTCTTGCATTAAATAATTTGACAAGTATATGTCTTGGGGTAGGTCTGTTAGGATTTATGCTGTTTGGGGTGCATTGTGCTTCCTGGACATGTACATCCATTTCCCTCAATAGGTTTGGGAAGTTTTCAGCCATTATTTCCTCCAACATCCCTTCTGTCCCCTTTCCCTTCTCTTCTCCCTCTGGGATGCCTACAATGCATATGTTTGTGTGTTTTACATTGTCATTCCACACAATCCCTAAGTCCTGCTGGATTTTTTCTCTTTTTATCTATCAATTCTACTATCTATTTGATTTCAGATGTACTGTCTTCCACATCACTAATTCTTTCCTCTGCCTCTTCAAATCTGCTGTTATTTGCTGACAGCGCATTTTTGATTTCTTGAATTGTGCTGTTCATCACCATCATATGTTATCTTTTTTAATATGATTACAATTTATTCTGTATGCTCTCCAAGTGTTTCATTAATATCCTTAATCTCTTCCTTCACTTCATTAAATTGATCCAAGATATATGTTTTGAGAACTTTGATTAGTTGTTCTATGTTTCATTCCCCTTTCTGGTTCTTAGTTTGTTCATTGGATTGGGCCATGTTTTCCTGATTATTGGTATGGTTTGGAGTTTTTTGTTGTTGTCTGGTCATCATTTTATCTTGATGGGTTTATTCAGTGGATTACCTTCTTTTTCTAGTCTTAGGGTTTAATTAGTTGTTGCTTTTGTGTGCATGTTAAGTATTCTCTTCGTCACTTTGCTTTTCTTATTCTATTTCCTTGTTGTTGGTTAAGGTCCCTTGAAGGAAAATATTAGGGCCAGAAAAAGCAAAAGGGGTAAGAAAAGAAAAAGTATAATAGTAACATTGATAGCAAATGTTAGCAGAAGAACCATGTGAGATCTAGGAGAATGGATATTAAACTCATGTAAGCTGTGTAGAGTTATAACAGTAAAAAAGTGGAGTACCTATAATGAGATAGTAAATTGAATATGGGGAGGAATATAGTATGAATTAAAAGGCCAGTGTGGTCAGGAGAGAGGGAAAGAGAAATGAAAGGATGATAATATATAAAGAGTGAATAAAAGATGGAATACAGAATAGAGGTATTATAAATAAAATCAGAAAAATTGGAGGCTAAACAAAGAGCGGTGGAGAGAGACAATAAATGATAGAGGATAGAAAGACATAAAGGAAAGTGGATAGTGTTGGTAGCCAAAATGAGTACACACAGAAAAGAGGAAATTGAGGATAAGCAAATAAGAAACACTGCCTGTAGCAACTATTATAAAAAAAGAAAAAAGAAGGGGGGAAAAAAGGGGAAAAAGAGCAAGCAATAAAAAAAAGAAGAAAAAAGGGCCATGGAGGGATAAAGAGGAAGGAAAAACAAGAAAACAAACCAACAAAAAAGACCAGATAAGGCCTCAAGCAAGCAATCCTCTTTGCAACTGAATAAACTGCTTAGGAGTCTGACCTTCCCCCTTTCTCCCTTCCTAACTTCCCTCTCTCCCAGGGCAGCAGGAAGGCTGTGTGAGGGGTTCAGTAGGAGATTCAAATGGGTCCCTGGTGAACCAACTCACCACAGAAAATAATAACTCTTAATTTCTTGAGAGAGAGCACCCACACCTTGCCAGGGCACCCATACCTTGCCAGGAACCCTAAATTTGCTATGGGAAGCCTGTAAAGCATGCCCTACTGTCCCTCTCCCTTCGTATGCTACAGGGAGGCTAGTTAATTTTCTGACCCCACCTTTTCCCAGACCAAGTTTCCTATCCCAGGGCATTTAGGTAAATCTACTCCCTCAGCAGACTCACCTCTCCTCTCTTCGTCGGCTCTCCTCAAGCCAACTGGTATGCTCCTTTAAGCTCAAAAAAAGGGGGCAACCAGAAAATTGAACCTGCACTTCTCAGGCCCCTCTGCACCTCCCACCAAAACTCTCTCACTCCTGGAGTTAGTCTGAGACCAGAGGGCTAGGGGAATGTTGGATTTCAGGGAGTGCTGGGTTTGGGAACGGAGGCCTGGGAGGATGCAGACTCAGGGTTCGTGGGTCTGTGGAATGCGGGTTACAGGGGTTCAGGGAACACAGACTTGAGGATTGCATGTTTGGGAATGGGGCTCAGGAATGCTGCCGTACAACCAGCAGTTTTCAGGGAACACTGCAGCCCTAAGCCCTAGGGGGAAGGGTTTTGCCCTCCCACAGTTTCTGACTTCAGTGTTAGAAACCCACAGTTTTACCTTGAGCAAACACTACTTTTGTCACAGTCTCTCCAGATTAACATCCAGACACCTCCTGCTTTGTAGGTTCCTGAAACAGCCCACTCTGGCAGGATTCCATTCCCATTCAGCTGGTCCTTTGCAGGAGAGATGATGAGGGTGTACTCACTTGGACACCATCTTTCCCCACCTTCCAAACTGTCTGATATTTTTCTCTTTCTTCAATTCAGCATTTTTGGAGTCCTTCACCAGTCTCTACCAATCTTCAGAGTCCCAAATGTGTGGTTGATGTTGCAAATTGTTTCCACTGCTTTATGACCCATTTTGAACTCAAATAAGAAAATCTCTTAAATTTGCTTTTTGCCTAACATCATTTCCATAGTCTAAAATAAATATAAAATAAACAGCAAGTTATATGTCATTAGCAAAAAACATAAAGAGAAAAATGCACATAAAAATGGTGTATGACATAACCACATTTAAGAATATATGCCAATATCAAAAAACAAATTTCAACAATTCAAAACTGCAATTACTTTTGCACCAGCCTTAATATATATAAGTTTTTTAAAAGTAACCACAGCTATAGCCAATTTATTTATGAATAACTTATTTTGAAGGAAGTAATATTCTAAATAGTGATGGCCCAGATTTGTAGAACAGGTGGCCTCTTAAGAAACAAATGGGAGTATCACAGGCCAAGCAACCAACACTCCCCATCTCCACGTCTAGTTTTCCCTTTACTCAGGTGCTTTGAAAAACCCAACTGCTTCTTCCCATATTCTAACAAAAGTCTCTGATCATACTCCATAAATGCGCCAGTGGAAGAAGCTATATTTCAGAGGTACTTGGTTCCTAATTGCATGACTACATCTCTATCCTTTCTCAAAAAGAGATAGGAAATATATTATTGCTGATGGATAAGCAACATAAAGCAAAACAAACCACAACAAAAACCCAAACTTAGAGTTAGAATACTCAGATTCTTGTCTTTTATCTCTAAAGAATCCCTTGTTTCCCTTAATGTCTGTTGTACCACAGATGGGGAATCTAAACTCCAAAACTTTTCAGAGGAAAGTACTTCAGGTTCTTAGAGAATTACTCTATTAACAGCTGAATATAGTCAATAAAACCAACTAATATGATTTAAAATTAATAAAATCTGTGCAAAACAGAATTTTCAATTAATTATCCTCCATTCACATACTGTATTAGTCAGCCAAAAGGAGTGCTGATGTAAACTGCAAGAAATCTGTTGGCATTTATAAACAGTATTTATTTGGGGTAGAA
This sequence comes from Dasypus novemcinctus, assembly GCF_030445035.2. Lineage (NCBI taxonomy): Eukaryota > Metazoa > Chordata > Mammalia > Cingulata > Dasypodidae > Dasypus > Dasypus novemcinctus. The sequence continues at coordinate 29,181,313 of NC_080678.1, read as the reverse complement.
GCTTACAATTACAAGACCCTAAAGAGTCCAAATCAAGATTACTATAAAAGATACTTCCTTACCCAAAGTCTGTTGCCATGTGTTGAAGCGAGACGGTGGGCAATGCCTGCAAGGGTTCTGCCTTCCTCTTTCCTCTTAAGGTCCCAAAGGACCAGCTCCTTTAAATTTCAGCTGTAGGCCAGCATAGGGCTCAGTTGCTCTGTTCTCTTCAGCTGAAAACTATCTAGTGAAATGGATCATTTCTCCCTTGGGCCACAGGATAACAATCCTTTCCCTTGTCTATGGAGCCTTCTCTGTTTTATCACGTATCTACTTCTGTTTCCTTGTTTGAGTGTACATTTATATAGCCCATTAAAAGGGTGGAGACTCAACCCTGCACACCTAATGATGTGGTCCAAATCAAAGCCCTAAACTTGATTTAAATCAATAAAAGGGTAACATGCCCAGAGAAACAGACCAGTTCATAAACATAATCAATATCTCTTTTTGGAATTCATAAATAATATCAAAGTGCCACATATACTTAAAAATTTATATTGTGAGAATAGGAAGCAGGCATGACACCAGTCCCCGGAAAGAGATAAAACCAACACAGTGCTCCTGTCCAATAAGTTCAAAGTCCTGCCTCTAGAGCATAAATGATTACAAACACTGGGCTACTGAACACAAAATAAAACCACAAAGGAAGGGTAGTTAGCACATATAGAGATAAAATGAGGAAGGAAAGGAAGGGAAGGTGACCAGAGGAAACTTCTCTAGAAAAGGTGACATGTGAATCTAGACTTAAAGTCAAGACAAACTGATTTAAAAGGCATGCTAGGCAGAGGGAATAATATGTGCAAATATACAGAGTGAAAATGTGAGGCTTTATAGGAAATGCAAGAGCTCACCAGCTTAAAGCAAAGTATGCTTGTAGGGGATGGTAGACCATGAGGCCCCCAAAGTGAATAAGAGCCAGATTGTGAGGAATCTGGTATACGAGGTAAGGAGTTGAAATGTATCCTGAGATTAAAGGAGCCACTGCAAGATTTTAAATTCAGGATAAACATGATCAAATTTGAATTTTAGCAATAAAAACACAGAGATAGAATAAAGTATGAATTGAAAAATGTAAGGACCACAGACAGCCAAGTTAGAAGGCAGTTTTGGTATTCTATGCAAGGAACAACAAGGGTAGTGCTTTCCGTAATGATCTTGGAGTTGTCAGATGGTGGGGGAAAATGAACATAAAATCAACATGAACTGGTGACCAATAAGAAATGGAGGTTGAGAAAAACGAGTGACTAGCATGGAGGCCTCTGGATGGGATGGTCATAAACCTACTGAAGCCATGAAGAGGAGCTCAGGTAGGACAAGTTGAGCAGGAGAAGCCAGCATGACCAGGCCAGCAATAGGCAGGAGAGATACCAAATAAAGTTGCCTTTTTGAAATCTCATTTTATTTAAAGTAGCATATACTTCAAAGCAGGGATGAGGAAGTAATTTGCCTTTTAATTAAGTGAGATGAGGGTAGAGGATTATAGACACAGTAACAGGAGAGAAGGATGAAATTATTAACATGAAGAAATTAAACTTTGTGTAAGCAAAGTGCATAGGCTCACAGATTTTGGTAAGCAATGATCCTCATTCTACATATCACATATACTAGATCTTCACCAGGCTTTTCTCAATGACATTGTTTTGCACAACTTTGAAAAATTGAAATGTCTTATTTCCCTTCACTATCAGTTGTCTATTCTCTCTAAATTTATTGCAGACTAATGGATTCTGGCTTACAGGCAAAAAGAACCATCGGGCAGTGAGGCTGTGATGTGGGTCAGAGTCACCCATCAGCCTAGAGGTTATTCTATGCCATTGCCCACTGATTCTATCGCCAACAGGACCTCTATTGCTTTACACATAAATATTGTATCTAAATATACCTGGAAAGCAAAAGTTCCAGAAAGATTAATAAAAGTTTTCATACTGAATGCTTATATATTAATTTTTTCCTGGTATTCCATATAGAAACATAGTTAGAGAGAAAAGGAAAATAAATGAAGATGATTGTCTTTATTCCTAACATTTTATTTTTCTCCCTTTGTCCTGTCAGCATAGTATACATCAAACTAAGCCATGGGTTGTAACTGTTTCCCTGCTTTCAGGTTTTTTTTGTTTTAGAAGTTGTGAGTTTACAAAATAATAGTGCATACCATACAGGTTTCCCGTACATTGCCCCCACGACCTTACATTTTGTGATACATTTGTTACAATTTATGAAAGAACATCATCACAATATTACTATTATCTAGAGTCCATAACTTGTATTTGGTGAATTTTTCCCACAAACCATCCTATTATTAATACTATGTGTTAGTACTGTATATTTCTTATCGTTCATGAGAGAACATTCTCATATTTGTACTGTTAATTCACAGTCCATCATTCAGCATGGGTTCTCTGTGGTATACAATCCCCTGCCTTGTACAATTCACCTGGAAGTGTACACTCAGTGGCTCCCAGTTTCATCACAGAGTTGTGTTATCATCAGTTGAATCCATTTCAGAATGTTTTCATTATTTCAAAAGGAAAAATTCCATACCCCTTTATACAACCCCCATTATTGACCTTTAGCAGTGCTATAGGATCTTCTTTGACATTGTTGCAAAATATTACATTACTGTTAACTATAGTCTATATGTTACATTAGTTGTATTTTTCCACATATCTCCATATTCTTAATACCTTAATGTGAGATGCTGTACAACAGAGGAACATTTTTGTGTTTGTACTATTAATCACAATCATCATCTACCACTGAAATCACTATGATATACAGTTCCTAGATTATCATCTAGCTTTCTCTCAACAGACATTAACCTCCCTTTACTACCCCATTGTACTCACTATAATATGTTGTCATCAACTCTATCCATTTCCCCACATTTACAATCCACCTTACTAAACATTCTACTACATTCAGCATCAGCTCCCCCTTCTCAACCCACACTTATCACCTAGGAAACTATACTCTAGAGCAGGGGATCTTAACAAGGGGTCCGTGAGCTTGAATTAAAATTAAAATAAAACAACATTATTCTTGTGGGGATGTATTGGTGCAAGTGTGATGATATATTTATTAAATAATACACAGTATATTATGGACTTAGCAAGGGGTTCGTGGTTTTCACCTGACTGGCAAAGGAATACGTGGAATAAAAAAGGTTAAGAACCCCTGCTTTAGAGTTTACCTCCATGAGTTTATTCATTATATTTAGTTCATATTAGTGAGACCATACAATATTTGTCCTTTTGTTTCTGGTTTATTTTACTCAATATATTGTCCTCAGGGTTTATCCATGTTGTCATATCCATTCCAACTTCATTTCTTCTTATAGATGAGTAGTATTCCATTGTATGTATATACCACATTTTGTTTTTCCATTCATTGGTTGATGGACACTTATGTCCATCTTTTTAGCAATTGTGAATAATGCTGTTAAAACTTCAGTGTGCAAATGTCTGTTCATGTCCTGGTTTTCACTTCTGAATATATTCCTAGTAGCAGATTGCAGGATCATATGGCGGTTCTATATTTAGCTTCCTGAAGAATTGCCAGACTATCCTCCACAGGGGCTGCACTATTTTACATTCCCACCAACAGTGACAGAGTGTTCCTACTTCTCCACAGTCTCTCCAGAGCTTATTTTCTGCTTGTTTGTTTTTTTAAGTAATGGCCATTCTATACGGTGTGAAATGGTACTTCATTGTAGTTTTCATCTGCATTTCCCTAAGAGCTAGTGATGTTGAGTATCTTTTTCTGTGCTTTTTGGTCATCTATATTTCTTCTTTGGAAAAATATGTGTTCAAGGATTTTGCCCATTTTTTAACTGACCTGCTTGTCTTTTTATCACTGAGTTGAATGATCTCTTTTATAGAACATGGAGATCAAACCTTTATTGGATATGTGGTTTCAAACAATTTTCTCCCATTTTGAGTACGCTGCCTTTTTACCTTTCTTAACAAAGTCATTTAAAGCACAAAAGTGTTTAATTTTGAGGAGGTCCTGTTTATCTATTTTTTTTTCTTTCATTGCTCATGCTTTGTGTATATGGTTTAAGAAGCCACCACCTACCACAAGATCTTGAAGATGTTTACCTACATAGTCTTCTAGGAGTTTTATGGTTTTAACTTTTACATTAAGGTTCTTGATCCATTTTGAGTTAATTTTTATTAAAGGTGTGAGATAGGGGTCCTCTTTCTTTTAGCTATGGATATCCAGTTCTTCCAGGACCATCTGTTGAATAGACTGTTTGGACCCAGTTGGGTGGGTTTGACAGCCTCGTCGAAATTCTCAATTCAATTCCATTGGTCAATCTATCTTTATGCCAGTACCATGCTGTGTTTTGTTGTTGTTCTTACTGTTGTTGTTGTTTACCACTGTAGCTAAGTCATATGCTTCAAAGTCAGGGAGTAAGAGTTCTCTAACTTCATTCTTCTATTTAAGACATTTTTAACTATTCAGGGCCCCTTACAATTATCAAATACATTTGATAATTGGCTTTTCCATTTCTTGAAAAAAGGGTCGTGGGACTTTTATTATGATTGTGTAGAGGTAGAAACCACTGCACAGAGAACATTTCACTGGTATTTACTGCAGTTTACCAGCCTCTGCCTCCCTCTCTTCCCAGGATACTGCACAGCATTCTACTGGACTTTGGAGTTTTGAAGTAGTTAAGTCGGAAAGTTCCTTCCTGCTTACTAATTGTTCTGGTGGAGGGACTGATTTCTGGAGCTTCCAACCCCACTATTTTCCCTCAATTCCTCCTGATACTGCTTTTTTATGTTTGTTTTGTTTGGACTTACTTTCTTTTTACTTATTAGTTCACTCATTTATTCCTGCATTTTATTTTGTCATATTTGTAAAAAACATATTTTGGATGGAGTAAGACAGAGTAAGCTCAATTAAAGCACCTCAGTTTGGTCAGGTTCTACAATTTAAAACACCAACACTGCTTTCTTCTGAAAAGACTGGTGGCTCTTTAACCAATTGACTCTAAAACTTATAGGCCCAAAAGCCTCAGTCTCATGTTGACGTGATGGAAACTGGCAACAAAGCAAGCATACAGATAAACCATAATATCATTTTCATTTGTTTTGGAACATTTTTATTCATAGCATATTATGTTTTAGGCCATCTTACATGAAACAACTTCCTGTTATAAGAATACCCCAAAGTGTTACCCTAAAGATATTTAGTAGCCAGAGAAACTAGCCAAGGTGTTACATTTTGCCACACAAAGTTCAGATAAGTCTCCTAGTCAAGTACTGAGTACCTGCTGTGTGCCTAGAATTAACTGTTTATTGGTGGTGAATCTCAATGTGACCAGCTGAGAATCTTTTCTTATACAGGTCATGATATGCATTACTAGTTCTCTCTCCCAACTTCATTTCAGAAAGGCAGAAACAGAAAACTTTTTTCTCCATTTAACTAAGCTCCTTATCTATGTTTGAATCTGTTTTAGTTTCCTTGGCTGCTCAAGCAAATACCATGCAATTGGTTGGCTTAAACAATGGGAATTAATTGGTCCATGGTTTTGAAGCTAGGAAGAATCCAAATGAAGACATCATCACAAGGTGATACTTTCTCCCCAACAACCATAAACATTCTAGGGCTGGTTGCTGGTGAAAAACTTAGTCCTTAGCTTTTCTGTCATGTGGCAATGCATTTGATGACATCTCCTGGCTTTTCCCTTCTCTTCCAGGTTCTGCTGATGTCATCTTCTGGCTTCTCCCTCTGTGGGTTTCTCTTTCTATGTCTTAATCTCATTCTCCTATATAGGACTCTATTAATAGTACTAAGGCTCATGTGATTGAGTTGGGCCACACATTAACTGAACCAACTTCATCAAAAGGTCTTATTTAAAATGGGCTCACACCACAGGAAAGGAACAAATTTAAGAACATGGTTTTCTGGGGTACATTGCTCCAAACATCACAGTCTACCTTCTGAGTCCCCCAAAGACATGTTCTTTCCAAATGCAAAATATTTTCATTCCAAAACTATATCCTAAAAGCCTTAAGTTATTTCATCAAATCTCATCAAAATTGGTTATGGGTGTGCTCTCCTGGGACACAATTTCTCTCTGTCTGTGGAACTGTTGGAAATCTGGAAAAAATTTTTGCTTCCAATATACAATGTAAGGACAAGCATGAGATAGGCATTCCCATACCAGAAAGGACAAATAGGAAGGAGAACATGGGTCACAGGTCCCAAACAATTCTGAAATGCAGCAGGGCAAACTTCATTAGATTTCAAGGTCTGAGACTTACCTATGAATCAACGTTTTGTCCTTTAGGCCTAATGGAGCAGCAGGGCCACCCTTTCCAAGTGCTGCTAAAGTGGTCATACTCTACCTAAGCCCTGGGATGATGGTTCCACTTTCTTTGAGCATTGGGATGGTAGCACTCTTCCTGAACCATGGGGCACAAGGCCTACCCTGTCAAGTGCCAGGGCAGATGGCCTGCCCCTTCCAAGTGCACAGGCATGCTCAACCTTTCCACACACATGGTGGGCACACTTTCTTGGCCCAAAGTGATATCTTTGGTCCAGACCATGGCTCCCATTGTTCTGCCCTTGAAGTCATTCTTCCTTCTTCTGTGTCCCTTTCAGTCCAGGCTGGCCATGGACTGCTCATACAAATTTAGCAAAATGCTTATCAGTTTTGCATGCAGTTCACAGGGATCCAAATCATCAGACAAAAAGACTTCCCACAGATTCTTCCTGCAAAACTGCATTTCCAACCCTGACTTCCATTGAAATTACTGGCTGGATTCATGTGCAGTTAAACCCTCACATGGAGCCCTATTCTCCAGGGACTCACTTTCCAGAAGATCAGGGAGGTCCCTGACAGAGCTGCTTCTGGCTCTAGTCTCAGAGCACACTATCTGGATATGCTCAGAATTTTCCAAATCATCAATTTCTGATTTATTTCTGTTTAAGACTTCATTTCTCAGCTTATCCCTTTCCTCCCACATTTTCCTATAAACTGCAAGGAGAAACCAGGCTGCACCTTCCACACTTAGCTTGGAAATATCGAAGTTTATCACTTTCAAGTTATGCCTTCCATTCAATTTTCAATTCATCTCAATTTCACTAAGTTCTCTACCACTTTCAAAGAAGGATTACCTTTATTCCAGTTTCCAATAGTATATTAATCGTTTACTTCTAAGACAGAGGTTCTTAAAAAGGCGGTCTGTGAGCTTGAATTGAAAATTCAAGAAAACATTTTTCTTGTGGGGATGTGTTGGTATGGGTGTGATATATTTATTAAATAATACACAGTACAGTGTGGACTTAGTAAGGGGTCCGTGATTTTTACCTGACTGGCAAAAGGGTTTGTGGAACAAAAAAAGGTTAAAAATCCCTGTTCTAAGACCTCATTGGAATTACCTTCAGCATCCATATTTCTGTCAACAGTCTTTTCAAAGCAATATAGTCTTTTTCTATCAAGTACCTCACAATTCTTCCAGCCTCTACCCATTACCCAATTCCAAAGCCATTACCACTTTTTTTTTTTTTTTTTTTTTGCATTTGAAATGGCAGCAACCTATTCTCCTAGTACCAAAATCAGTTTAGTTTCCCTTAGTTGTTCAAGCAAATGCCATGCAATGGTTTGACTTAAAAAATAAAAATAAAAGGGAATTCATTGGTTTGTGGTTTTGAGGACAGGAAAAGTCCAAACCAAAGCATCATCAAGGTGATGCTTTCTCCCTGAAGACTGTCATGTACTGGGGCTGACTCCTGGCTATTTTTTGTCCTTTGCTGTCACTTGGCAATGTACTTGGTGGACTCTCCCTTCTCTTCTGGGTTCTTCTCTTCTGCCACTCCTTCTGTCCCGTTCTCTTTGTGTGTCTGAATTTCATTCTTCTTATAAACGACTCCATGAATAGAATTAAGACACATCCTGATTAAGTTGGGCCACACCTTAACTGAAATGACCTCATAAAAGGTTTTAGGTAAATGGGCTCACACCCACATGAATGGATTAAGTTTAAGACGATGTTTTTCTGGGGTACTGAGGTACTTGGGGTTCTGGGGTACTTGGTTTGGAATGATTGCATACCACCACAACCTCCTTAGAATACTTTTTATTTTTAATTTCTTAATAGAATTTCAGGTATGTAGTGAAAATCATAAGTTAAAATGAATAATTCTACAATTTAAAAAACACTAGCATAGATAGCTCACTGTCTTTTGCACCAACATCTTCATTCCCCCAAATCCAGCTCTGAGAAACAACCATATTTTATCATTTTCAGTTGTTTTTTCACATCTTTATTTAAAGCAGTATTTCTCTTTGATATACTTCCCTCTAATTCTCAACTCTGATATAGATTACTGAGTGGGGAGAAAAGAGTAGACTGAAGGGTATCTGGAACAAATAACACTGTATTATGTTTCATTTTCCTTTTCTGGTGTTGGGTCTGGATCCAGCATTAGGAAAAAAAAGAATATATATGCTTATTATCCCCTTGCTGTTGAGCTATCTGTTCACCTCTACTTTGTTTCTGGCCCCTACACCTGACCCCAAACTTCCCCTGGATACTTCTGCAATTCCCTTTCTCTCTCAGTGCTTCTTCTTTTCTACATCTTAATCCTCATATCAAGGCTTCAGTGAATAATATCAACAGCATCTGTATTGGTCAGCCAAAGGGGTGCTGATGCAAAATACAAATTGGTTGTTTTTTATAAAGGGTATTTATTTGGGGTAGGAGCTTACAGATACCAAGCCATGAAGCATAAGTTACTTCCCTCACCAAAGTCTATTTTTATGTGTTAGAACAAGATGGCTGCCAAAATCTATGAGGGTTCAGGCTTCCTGGGTTCGTCTTTTCCAGGGTCTTGCTTCTCTGTGGGTTCAGGGTTCCTCTCTTCCCAGGGCTTACTTCTTCCTGAGCTCAGGGTTCCTGTCTTCTTGAGGCTTGCTTCTCTGTCCTTTGCATGCTTACTTCCTGGGGCTTCAGCTTAAGGCTTCAGCATCAAACTCCAAATCAAAACTCCAACATCAAAATCTCCAACTCTGTCCTTTGCCATGCCTTTTATCCCTAATGACATGGCCCAATCAAAGCCCTAATCATAACTTAATCATGCCCAGGTACTGACCAGATTACAAACATAATCAAATATCTATTTTTGGAATTCATAACCATATCAAACTGCCACAGCATCAGAAAAGCAATATAGCATAGACATTAAGCACCTGGTCTTTGGAATCCACAGATGAGGTGGGAATCTCAACACTACTATGAAAATGACCTTAGCAAAGTTACGAGTTTCAGTTTTAAAACAACTCAAATGATATTACCTACCTTTCAGTATTGCTGTGAGAAAACATAGCATATGGAATAAATATTTTAAATTTCATATAAAACGCTTGCTGAGAAGAAACAAAAAATTTTAGTCATTGAAAGGTAGCAATAAATTCTGATTAACATGGTAGAAATATTGGCCATTGAGTACCCTGGGCCTCTGTTCCAACTTCTACATTGATTTGTTAGTCATAATCAAGAAAATCACTCTGTGTAATGATTGGATAATGCTACTATGTCTCAAGGGTAGAGGATGATATTAGTTAATGGCTATTGCAGGGGCCAAAACTTTTGCATTAAAGATAATTTTAGATGAGAATAAGACTGCAAAATGATTAATGCAGCAGACTTACTCAAAAAGAGATAGGCAATGGGATGCTGGCTCTGAGGACTTGTGCAAGTTACTTATCTCTAAAATGGGAATAAAATGAGTGATTCCTATTTTATAGTATTTTTTGTGAGAACTAAATATTTTAACATGTAGGGCAAACCCACAATTTTCCATGAATATTATGGTGATGCTGCTGCTGATGATAATGAGATAATGTCATGAAATATCAAGAAATATCAAGATTTCAAGAAGGCTTGGATAAAGCCTTCTTTTGTGGGATATGGCTAACTCTACTTTTATTCAGGAAGCTTACTTTTGCCATTGCTACAGGTTATTAATCAGAGTATTGATATTGACATATAGTGATTTTATTTCTCTGCTAGAAGATAACAGTATCTGTCAACTGTTAATTACATTAGTAAAGATTTTGGAAGGTTATTAGGGGTAAATCACTGAGATAAATCCCTACTGCATTTCTGTGGCATCTTTCTGTGGATGGCAGATGAGGATAGACTCAGCATGAAGTTAGTCATTTATAACTTCAAATAGAGCTTGCATCCCCTGAGATTCTACCCAAAATGAAATCCAAGGAAAATGACAGTACAAAGGACAAAGGAGATGAATGTTTGCAGTAACTTTTTTTTTAAAGTTCATCTTCAGGAAGTTCACAGGGGAATTCTCCAGCCCAAGTTGGTTATTAGAGTAGATAAATATCAAATTCAGATACACACTAGAGCTTTTAACTGTTCATCTTTAAGCTCCTATCTCTTCCCTTCATTATTCTGAAGAGTCCATGAAACCTGAACAGAGTCACCATCTCTCAGAGTCCAGATCCTCTGGGGACATGGTGGGGGGACTCTGTGCCCCAGCTCACAAATAAATCATGGTCCAGGGACAATCACCCAGCTGACCTTTTCCGGGGCATGCAAATAACATAAAGCAATTACTCAAAGTATTGATAGCTATTTCCAAAACCTCCCAAAGCCCCAATATGTGCCCTACACCTATTTAACAAGTTAGAACCAGAGCTTCAGAGATTAAGAGAAGTTTGCCTATATCCATAATTTTGGATACTAGTATCCAATAAGGAAGTAAATGTATATCACAAAACAGAGTTGAAAATTATGTCATGTTTTGGATGTTTACATTTTTTAAATTAACATTTTTAACTCATGAAAAATATCACATTATTCCAAGATACTACATCTATAGGATTAATAAAGTAATTTGTAGGCTAATTTAGCTAGTGTGGCAATTGGTATATTTTCTTTGCAGAAATGTCTACTAAAAGTCTTTTCCCTTTTTAAAATTAGTTTATTTGCTTTTATTTCTGAGCTCTAAGAGTTATTTATATATTCTGGATACAAGTAACTTACCAGATATCTGATATGTAAATATTTTATCCCACTTTGTGAGTTCCTTCACATTGTTGATGATGTTCATTAATGCACACATACCGTTAATATGATGAAGTCCAATTTCTCTATATTTTTTATTTTATGCTTTTGGTGTCATATATAAGAAACCATTGTGTAATCCAAGGTAAGGAAGATTTACACCTATGATTTTTTTCTAAGAGTTTTATAATTTTCATATAGTATAAGGTAGGGTACAAATTCATTATTTTCCTTATTGATATTCTCTTTTCCCAGAACAATTTATTGAGAAGACATCATTCCCTATGGAATTGTCTTGGCATCATTGCCAAATGTCAACTGACCACAAATATTAGAATTTATTTTTGGATTCTCAATTCTATTCCATTAATATACATTTCTATCCTTATGTCAGCACTAAGCTGTCTTTATTAATGTAGCTGCATAGTAATTTTGAGATTGGGAAGTGTGAGCACTCCAACTTTGTTCTTTTTCAAAATCGTTTTGGCCATTCCATATTACTTGTATTTCGATATGAATTTTAAGATCAGCTTGTTAATTCTGCAAAAAGGCAGCTGTAATTTTAATAGATATCATGTTGAATGTATAGATCAATTTGATTTGTTGAGATAACCTTAATAATCTCAAGTCTACCAATCAATGAGCATGGAATCTATTTCCACTTACTTAGAGTTTCTTTACTTTCTTTCAACAACACTTTGTAGTTCTCACCATACACTTCTTTTTTTTTTAAATTTTTTATTATCTTTTTTTTAAAGACACATAAATCACACAAAATGTTACATTATAAAACATAAGAGGGGGAAGCGGATGTGGCTCAATCGATTGGACTCCCGTCTACCATATGGTAGGCCCTGGGTTTGCTTCCCAGGGCCTCCTTGTGAAGGCAGGCTGGGCAGCACCCACAGAGAACTGATGGCCTGCACTGGTGGAGAGCTGGCACAACAAGATGATGCAACAAAGGGAGACAAGCAGACACAGAAGAACGTGCAGTGAATGGACACAGAAAGCAGACAGCAAGCAAGAGGTGGCGGGGGGGCGGTAAATAAATCAAATAAATATTTTTAAAAATATATATATATAAGAGGTTCCCATACACCCCACTCCCCACACCCCCCACTCCTCCCACTTCTAACATTCATTGCATTTGATAAGTGTATTTTGGTACAGTCATTGCATTTGATAAGTATATTTTGGAGCATTGCTACACAGCACAGATTATAGTTTATGTTGTAGTTTATACTCTATCCCAGTCCATTCAGTGGGTTATGGCAGGGGTATATAATGTCCAGCATTTGTCCCTGCAATATCATTGAGGACAATTCCAAGTATGAAAAATGCCCCCATATCACCCCTCTTTTTCCCTCTCCCTGCCTTCAGTAACTCCCACTGCCACTGTCTCCACATCAATGATATAATTTCTTCCATTGCTAGATTCACAATAATTCTACAGTAGAATACCAGTAAGTCCACTCTTTTTTTGTTTTTAAAGATTTATTTATTAATTTAATTCCCTCCCCCCCCCCCCCCCCCCGCAGTTGTCTGTTCTCTGTGTCTATTTGCTGCGTCTTGTTTCTTTGTCTGCTTCTGTTGTCATCAGCAGCACGGGAAGTGTGGGCAGCGCCATTCCTGGGCAGGCTGCACTTTCTTTCACGCTGGGCGGCTCTCCTTATGGGGCGCACTCCTTGCACGTGGGGTTCCCCTAGGCGGGGGACACCCCTGTGTGGCAGGGCACTTCTTGCGCGCATCAGCACTGCGCATGGGCCAGCTCCACACGGGTCAAGGAGGCCCGGGGTTTGAACCGCGGTCCTCCCATGTGGTAGACGGATGCCCTAACCACTGGGCCAAGTCTGTTTCCCCAGTCCACTCTAATCCATATTTTATTCCTCCATCCTGTGGACCCTGGGATGGCAATGCCACTTCACCTCTAAATCAAGAGGGATCTTAGATCCCACATGGCTGATGAATGGAATTCTCCTGCTTGCAGCTGTAGACTCTGTCTGTTCCCTGGTGTGGTAGGTGACCATCCGCATCTCCCTATTAGCTGACCTGGGTAAGTCCAACAAACGGGAGAGTAGGTGTTACAACTCTGCTGAGGCTCAGGGCCCAGCTGGCACATGGACAGTCCAGAGATTCAAGTCTCCTGAGTATACACCAACCCCAGCACCAACCACAAGTTCAGCATAAACGACAGAAGAGGCATGCATAGAGAGGTCACATCTGAGTCCAACTCCATCACATGCAGGAGCACAAATTCCAAAGTAGGGTCCACTGGCAAGACACTGAACTCTAGAGCCATCTGTCATGACTGTAGGACCTGGTGTCTCCATAGTTCTCAGGAGCATCACTACCTGGGGTTGTATCTACTTCAGCTATCTCTGAGATTCTGCTGAGATATGCATAAATGCAAACCCCTCTGATGACCTCCCGATTCATTTTGAAGTCTCTTTATCATATAAACTCATTTGTCTTTACCATTTCCCCCTTTTATTCAAGGTCTTTTTCTAGTTGCAGCACCAGCTGGTGCTTGGTAGTAAACCCTCGGTGCCAGGGAGGCTCATCCCCGGGAGTCATGTCCCATGCTGAAGGGAAGGTAAGGCGTTTACATGCTGAGTTTGGCTTAGAGTGTGGCCACTTTTGAGTAACATGGAGGCTCTCAGGAAGTAACTCTTAGGCACCCTGCAGCTCTAGGCCTAGTTGAAATTTCAAGAACAGGCTCATAAGAATAGTCATCAGTATCAAGGGCTGATCCCTGGACCATCCTTCTTCACTGGGTTTGCCCTTGTACTTGAGGGTTTGTTGCTTCTCCATTGGGGAGTGCAACAGTTTCCTGGAATGAGAACTCAGCACTCCCTCAGTTGTTGTGTGAAACTCTACACCCTATGTCAATACCCAACAAACATCCAAACATATCTATTTACCTATGTGTACATGCCCTAGAGAATTCCCTCCCACCCAAGCATCCCCCATCAATGACACCCCATGTCAGAGTTCCTCCCCAGCCATAGTTGAACCCCTCTGTGATCCAAAACTTCTTCAAATATGAAACCTAATATATTGCCAAATTCAATTAATAGGAAAATGAAATAGCAATGATAGGTTTAACTTAGAAATAGAATACATGATAATTTAGGTAAACTAAAATAAAGCAAAAAATAAATTAGGGTATTAAAAAAGTGAAAATATTTTTGATATTTTGCCTTTCATCACTTAATAGATTTTACCCTGTATATACAGTGGCAAAGCAATCTCTTCCATTTCTTCCCAGTTTCTACATCCTTATTTTTTTATTATGTCTTTGAAAAGTTTTAGGTCACAGTAAAGTCACATATAGAATATAGAGAACTCCCATATACCCAACATCAAGCCTTTTCCCCTACCCCAGCAATGATCTTTTGTATACACTCCTTACATATATTTTGCTAAATTTGCTCCTAAGTATTATATTCTTTTGCTGCTATTGTAAATTAAATTGTTTTAATAATTTCATTTTCAGAAGGTGCATTAATAGCATATAGAAATACAACTGATCTTTGTATATTGATTTTTTACCCTGCAACCTTGCAGAACTCATTTATTTATTCTAATAGTATAGTTTTGTTTCTTTCATAGGTAGAATCCTTAGGATTTTTAAAATTTGTATTGTATTTTTTGAAGATACATAGATCACAAAAAATGTTACATTAAAAAATATGAGATTCCCATATATGCCACACCCCACACCACCCACTACTCCCACATCAACAACCTCTTTCATCATTGTGGCACATTCATTGCATTTGGTGAATACATTTTGGAGCACTGCTGCTCTGCATGGATTATCATTTACATTGTAGTTTATACTCTCTCCCAGTCCATTCAGTGGGTTATGGCAGGATATATAATGTCAAGTATCTGTCCCTGTAATATCATTTAGGACAACTCCAAGTCCCAAAAATGCCTCCACATCACAGTCCTTCTTCCCTCTTCCTGGCTTCAACAACTACTGTGGCCACTTTCTCCAGATCAATGCTACAGTTTCTTCCATTACTTGTCACAATAGTTATATAACAGAAACCAGTAAGTCCATTCTAATCCATATTTTATTCCTCCATCCTATGGACCCTGGGATGGTGATGTCCATGCCACCTCAATATCAAGAGGGAGCTTAGATCCCACATGGCTGATGGATGAGATTCTCCTGCTTGGAATTGTAGGTACTCTCAGCTTCCTGGGGTGGTAGCTAACCATCTTCACCTCCCTACTGGCTGACCTAGGTAAGTCCAATGAATCAGAGAGTGGGAGTTGCAACTCTGCTGAGGATCAGGGCCCAGCTGGCATATGGCCAGTCCACAGATTCAATTCTCCAGAGCATATACAGTAAAAGTGACAGAAGAGGCATATGTAAAAAGGTCACATCTGAGTCCAACTCCCCCACACTCAGGAACACAAACTCCAAAGCAGGGCCCACTGACAAGGCACTGAACTCCAGAGCCACCTGCCATGACTGTAGAAACTGTGTGTCTCCATAGCCCTCAGGAGCACCAGTACCTGAGGTTGTATCTACTTTGGCTGTCCCTGGGATCCTGCTGAGGCATGCATAATCACTACCCCTCTGATGACCTCCCAACTATTTTTTTGAAGACCCTTTGCCATATAAACTCATTTGTCTTTACAATTTCCCCCTTTTATTCAAGGTCTTTTTCTAGTTGCATCACCAGTTAATCCCTCAGTGCCAGGGAGGCTCACCCCTGGGAGTCATTCCCACACTGAGGGGAAGGTAATGCATTTATATGCTGAGTTTGGCTTAGAGAGTGGCCACATTTGAACAATATGGGGGCTCTCAGGAGGTAACTTTTAGGCACCCTGCAGCTCTAGGCCTAGTTGAAATTTCAGGCACATAGGCTCCTAAGCATAAGCATAGTCATCAGTATCAAGGGCTCATCATTGGACCATCCTTTTTCACTGGTCTTTGCCCTTGCACTTGGGGGATTGTTGCTGTTCCTTTGGGGAATGTGGCAGAGTTTCCCTGGCTAGGAACTCGGAACTCCCTCAGTTGTTGTTTGTAACTGTATCTACTATGAAAATACTCAACAATATCTGAACATTTCTAAATACCCTATATACACGCCCTGGAGAAATCCCTCCCAACTATGTGTCCCCCATCAATAACACCCCACACCAGCATTCCTCCCTTGCCCTAGTTGAACCCCTCTGTCATCCAAAATTTCTTCTCAATTGAAGCCTAATATATTGCCAAATCAATTAGTAGGAAAATGAAATAGTAATGATATGTTTAAAGAGTAGAAATAGAATACATACTAATTTAGAAAATCTAAACTAAAGTAAAAATCATGGGGGTATTTAAAAATGAAAAATATCATAAGACTTTGTTTTTGATGTTTTGCCTTTCATCACTGTAATAGGTTCTGCCCTATATGTACAGTGGCAAGGTAATTTCTTTCATTCTATCCTCAATATCTATATCCTTTTTTTTAATTTTTAATTTTATCTTCAAAAAATTTTTAGATCACAGTAAAGTCACAACATTATGCCATAGCAAATAGAGCTTTACATCTTTCCAGTCTGGATGACTTTTCCTTTTCTTATCTAAATGCACTAAACTATCCATTACAATTTTGAATAGATGTGGTAAGAATTGGCATTTTCATCTTTTCCTCACTTAGGAAGAAAATATTCAATCATTAACCATTAAATTTGTTACTTGCTGGGTTTTAAAATTGCCCTTTATCTGGTTGAGTAAGATCCATTTTATTTCTAGATTTCTGAATGATTTTATTATGAAACATGTTGAAATACATTGGATTTTGCCAATACTTATTCTCCATCTATTAAGATGATCATGTGAATTTTGACCCTAATTTTATTAATATTATTAATTATATCAATTGATTTTTCAGATGTTAGAACAACCTTGCATTCTTGAAATAAATCCCATTTGGTCCATGTGGTATAGTCCTTTTTATATGTTGCTGGGTTTAGTTTTTTGGAATTTTCTTGAGAATTTTGAGAGTGTGTTTAGTACCAGGAACTAGGGATTAAACCCAACACCTTGTATGTGGGAAGCCGGTGTTCAACCACTGAGCCACATCCACTTCCTTGATTTGGTTTTTTCGTTTGTTTTGCTAGCTGTTTTTTTCTGTTTCTCTTTTAGGAGGCACTGGGAATTGAACCTAGTACCTCCCATGTGAGAAGTAGGTGCTCCCAAAAATGTTTACATCTATATTTATAAGGGATATTTGGCTATTGTTTTCTTGTCTTTTTTTTCTAGTTTTGGTGTCAGGGTAATACTGGTCTCATAGAATAAATTAGGAATTATGCTGTCCTTTTCTCTTTCTGGAAGACATTGGGGGAGAATTGGTGTTAATTATCTTTTCAACACTGGGTATAATTCATCAGAAAGCAATCTGATCATAGACTTTTTCTTTGTGGGGTCATATTTTTTCCATTCTTCCAATATCTGCCTTTTTAAAAAAGTGCTTAATAGATTTAAGTTAAATGTAATAACTGATAAATTAGGATTTCCATATGCCATTTTTCTATTTGTTTTCTATGTATATTACATCTTTTTTGTTCCTCTGTTCCTCCATTATTGACTTCTTTTGTGTTAAATAGATATTTTCTAGTTGTAACATTTTAATTCTCTTTTCATTTATTTTACCATATTTAAAATTGTTTTCTAAGTGGATGACCTGGGATCAGAACTTTCCTCCATTTATTTGTATGAAGATTTGTTTTTGGATTTTATGCAATAGCTCTCTATGAATTTTACTTTCCTTTTATTCATTTTATGATATCAAGTGTTTCACAAGATTCCAAGAATAATGGTAATTTTCTGTCAGTCTAGAAAATGTCCAGATACTTTAGTGAGTTTTTTATCTGTTCGTTTATTTTAGTGATAGAGAAAGAGTTGTGAGCCCTCCAATTTTGTGGTTCTCTTTTTCCTTGTAGGGCTCTAATTTTCTTTTTTTATCTTGACCCTATCACCATCCAGTTCCTTCTTTTTGTCTGCACACCCCACTCCCATATATATACCTTTAGAAGAATGTGCCCTTAAATTATGCCTGTCCTTTTAAATAAGTTTTATCTCTTTGCATAGTGTTGATCTCTTTAACTCTCTCATGGCCCTTTTTTGGTATCTGTCTCTTCAGTTTAAGTACTTGGGCCTTTATTTGATGTTTAGCCCTTTTAATCACAAATACTATAAAATCTCTTCTTTGCAGTAGTACTCAAATCTGCCTTCTTGCTTTTGAGGTATTTCAGATTTAGGGTATATTTCATTTCTCTAGTGGTTGTTCCAACTCACCGTCAGGCTCCCTTGCTAGCATTCTTCCCACAGGGTGTCCAGGTCTATCTTTGCATATACAGAACCTTCCCTGGAGTGGGCGTGTGGCCCAAGCATGTGGGACTCTGGCACTGGGATCTGGTGATTTTTTGTCTTTCTATTCACACTTATTTTGTTGTTTCAGCATTCTCCTTCTCCAAGTAATAGGGCTGTAGTTTTACAAAGAAGTTTTCTAGTTGTAAAGTTATATTGTATTGTTTGGGGAAAAATTTTTGGAAGGTTATACACTGAACTGCCACCATAGACTAAAGCCCCCCACAAGTACCTGCTTATAGGTTTTAAACAACGAATATATTAAAAGAACATTTGGGTATTTTACAGATTTAGAGAACTTTGTGGTTGGAACTCATCTTCTCCCTCTCTCCCTCCCTCTCCCTTTCTCTATCCTTCCTTCTCTCCCTCCATCTTCTTCTCTCCCTCCCACCTCTCTCTCTCCTTCTCTCTCATCTACTTCTCTCTGTATTCTCAGTCACCATTTCTCCAACTGAAAGACACCTTTTTCTACACGGCCTAAAAAATAACTGCTAGACCCCTCGACTTTTACCTATCATTGCTTTTTCTCAGAGAAAGTCCAGCATAACATTGTTTGTTGTTCTGAGTATCAAAAGCCTGGAGAAAAGACTTGTTAGCACAGTTTGAGTTAGTTACGCCATCCTTGAATGAAGCAAACATTGTCAAGAGAGTGGATCATATCATAAGTGCTATTTAGAAGAAATATCTTTAAAAATCAAATGGTGTAGGGGAAGTTGGGTGGGGGTGAGTCAAAGAACATTTTTGGAAAGAGTGCATTGCCTTTCCCAGAAAATGGAGGACTAAAGACAGATAAAATAATTAAGTAACCATTAGAAGTACAAATACAGGAAAGGCCCTGCATTAGCTATATAATAGGGAGTACCTCCCTCCAAACAGAAGAAAATAATTATAACAGAATATACATCATTAATCAAAATCATCAATAACCTTTTTTTCTGCAGTCTAATTCTCAGCCCCAATTTGAACAGCCCTTCTTCAACATTTTATTCCATTTAAATTCTGTTCATTCAACACATTTCTCTCCTCCCCCAAGAAGATTTCATGAAGTACAATGTCTGGAGCTGTCAACATCTTGCTCACTAATTTAGACAAATTAAAGTAACAATAGATTTGAATTTGCAAAATCTCAGAATTATGAGGAATTTTTAAAAGGCAAAATAACTAGAATTTGATTAAGAAAATGTAGCCAGAAAATGGTTCACAAAACAAACCTTCCTTAGTAAACTAATCATGAAGATATTTTCATTAGCATGCACATTGTTAGCATGTAAAAGATTCCTGCATGACTGAAAACGCCTTATTCTTTGAAGTCAGTTTAATTCTCCCTTTTATTTGTCTATTTTGTGATTTGTTGAGTTTAATCTTGATAATGTTTTTCTTGAACTTGTGCAGTAGATTAACAGTTTAAAAGACTTTCTCATGTAATAATTGTATTTTATGAGGTTAGCAAAGCAGGGATTATATCCACTTTCATGAACAAAATAGTGAGGCTTAAAGGCATTTTGGAACTTACCCAAGGAGTGGAGTGTGTAGAGGGTAACACTAGCAATCTGAATCAAATTCCTCCTAACAACCCTAATTTCACCAAGTGGATCTAAATCCACCAAATCTAACCCTGTGAAATTTGAATAAATAATATTATTTTTAAAAATAAAAAGATATATACTGATCACAAAATTTTAAAAAATCCTCTGTGTAAATCTACAGAGTTCTTATGGACTTGGTAGAATTGATGGAAGAGGGGTGGCATCTCTTCTCATTTTGGCTGAGCATAAATACAGTGTAGAATTTACCATTTCTTCATTTTGTGGCCTGTTCAAAATGAAAAAGAATACTATATATTTGAAGAAATTAATGATGCTTTCTTTTATCTCTATCTATCAAGAGCAGAAAATTGGAAGCAAATCGAACTTTTGAACTTAACACTGAGAAATCCCCCTCCTTGGTCCTCTGGCTGCACCATTCCTAAATAAGAATGTTTAGGAGGAAAGTAGATTCACTTGTTTGCATAAACCAATATATTCTTTTGGTGGCTGTGCAGAACCAATTAACTCCTCTGACAAAATGGTAAAATGTAGATATTACATTATGTTTGTAGCCAATTAGAAATGCCATGGTTGAATATTCATATTTTGTAATATTATATAAAGTTATGAAATCTCAGCACTGAAAAAATAGTTCACAGAGTGGGAGAGAAAGTCCAGAGAGAAAGTAAAAGAATAATTCTTTTCTCTAGATCATATGAAAATCATAAAATCTTATACATAATTAGGAGTAAAGCAAGGGCTTATGGGTAGGAGTCAGAAATTTATGGTTATTATTATAACCAATACTATAACTACCACACTATAAAAATGAACATTACTGATGGAAAACAATGGATAAAATGGATGGATCATTGGGTTGGTGAACCAAAAAACCCAAGCCCCAGTGTTTTTGTTTTGTTTGTCTCTTTTTTAATGTATGTTTTCTTGTATTTATTTATTTATAATAAATTGTCTTTTTTAAAAAAGATACATAAATCACAAAAAATGTTACATTAAAAAATATAAGAGGTTCCCACATATCCCACTTCCCACTCCCTCCACTCCTCCCACATCAACAACTTCTTTCATCATTGTGGCCCATTCATTACATTTGGTGAATACATTTTGGAACACTGCTGCAACATATGGATTATAGTTTACATTGTAGTTTACACTCTCTCCCAGTACACTCAGTGAGTTATGGCAGAATATACAATGTCCAGCATCTGTCCCTGCAATATCATTTAGAACAACTCCAAGTCCCAAAAATGCCCCCATATCTCATCTCTACTTCCCTCTCCCTGCTCTCAGCAACTATCTTGGCCACTTTCTCCAGATCAATGCTACAGGTTCTACCATTACTAGTCACAATAGTTCGATAGCAGAATACCAGTCAGTTCACTCTAATTCATATTTTATTCTTCTATCCTGTGGGTTGGTGATGTCCACTCCACATTTATACTGAGAGGGGCCAAGCTCCAGTTTTATTTCACTGTTCTGTAAGTCACAACCTCTCTCATTTGGAAAGTGGAAACAATAATTCTGATAACATGAGGATCAAATGAGATGTGATATATATATGCATATATATTGATATATGTGATGTGCTTTGAAAAGTATACATTATAAAGTATTAAATAACAGAGTTGAAATAATAGGTATTTTTGAAATTACTTTAAACTTTAATACAAACAAATCTTACTTTATACTTCAGAGGTGTACCTAAGGTTGTACTGGGGGAAAAAAAAAAGGAAAATGTGAGAAACAAACCTCACTTGAATTATACTAAAGATAAATATGAGCAGCCCTGATATAAATATTTTTCCCAGTGAAAATGGCATTTTTTCATTAGAGATGTTATAGATTTACAGAACAATCATGCATTGGTGTGACCTTGCATTAGTGTGGTACATTTGCTACAACTGATAAAAGTAAAGAAAATGGTGTTTTTAACAAGGTCATTGGAAAGACCAAGAAACTTATGTTGGTAAAGCAAATAGTCACAGTGATCAGGTCCTTTAAGGAACATAAATCCAGATGCCATAAACCAAGTGAGTGAATGATTCTGAGCATAAAGACCAAAACAAGCTACCCCAGTTCTTGTCTTCTGTCACTGGCTTTTTACCAGCCCTGATTCAGTAATGGTAATAGCTAATCCTTACAACAATACTTCTAGATTATCTTCTATGAGATAATAGTGGAATTCTTTTCCACTATTCAAAAATAAGGAAACAGAGGCTCAGGGAAGTTTTATAATTTCAAAGTCACATAGCAAGTAAGTGAAATTGTATTTGATCTAAGTTCTACTGAGATCTCAAAAGCCCATGTTCTTTTTATTCCCTCATACTGACCAATGTCAATTATTTATTTTGAAGTGCTGAATCAATCTTCATCTTTGCAACCCATGTACACCTAACCCAATATGCACTTCCTTCCCCGGCTTCTTATCATAAGCAAACCACCCTTATGTTCTTGATCACATTACAAAGGACAGGCAGCTCCTGGAGGAACTAGATGAGGAAAAGCACAAGTGACAGATAGGCCTCCTTAATTTCCCAACAGACTGAGAGGGCAAAACTAGACAATGTGGTCATTGAACTGCTCTTAGCATCCACATGGCTGCCATGAGCTAAGAGGGCTAAGGCAGAAACACAAGGCAATTACAATCTGACCCTACCATTTTCTCTGGATCTACTGACCTGCTCACCAGCTCAAAGGAATGATTGCTTCCTCCTTTCACAGCTGAAACCAAGAAGGAGCAATTCATCATTAATCACATTAAATCCCTCTGTCAAAGCTACTTGGAAACTGCCTTTATGCAGGAACAACCTTAGGTACAAGGAATTAGAGCACCCTCAAAGTGATCTAATTGCTGAAGCTGCTGAGCTTCTCTAAAACTGAACTTAAGACAATTTGCCTGAAATTCTCTTCCTGGTTACAATTATTAATCAAAGTCATTAATCATAGTTCATTTTCTGGAAACAAGATTCTAGGGAATCAATTGGTTGTGAATGTGATCCCTTTATAGATGACTTAGCATTGCTTTCTTCTACAGACAGTACTCATCTCTATACATATGCAAACAAATTTACAAAAAGGACTAGGCCAGAGAGTATGGATGACTTAGAGCAAATACATTCCCACTGTTAGGAGAGAAGAAAAAATTACGGAAAAGTTCTACTCTTAGTGGGATAATATCATTCTTTTAATAAAGAAGGCATTGTTTTCCTAGGATTTGATGGCTATTATATGTAAGAAATATCCATGAAGATGGTGAATTATGATCTTTTAGTGGATTCAACCTACATGTTATTCATGATGTACTATTTTTTATAAAACTTAGTATCTTCAGATTCTGTCCTATAGGTTCATGAATACGATCAGAGAAAAAATGTCCTAGGCAAAAGGATTTTCACAGACGTGTATAGTTCCTTAACTCGTCTACGATCCTTGAAATAGGCAGCACAACTTCTCATGAAACTTGTCTACCTTATCCACAACTGATTATAGCTAAAGAAGGTCCAGAGATTGTGGTCAGTTGGCATAAGTGTCTGATCTAACCACAAAAAATTAAGGCTAGAGTATATGCCCCATAGAAACTAAGGTTTGGGCAAAGAAGAAAGCAGAAGGAGCAAAACTGGGAGAGTGATGCAAATAATGTTTACCTGCAGAAGGTGATTTGGAACTGTATATACCCCAGGAAGTCATGTTCTTAAATTTAGTCCATTCCTATAGGTGTAGACACATTGTAAGTAGGATCTCATGATGAGGTTATTTTAGCTAAAGTGTGACCACCTCATTCAGGATAGGTCTTAATCCTCTTGCTGGAGCCTTTATGAGAGAATGAAATTCAGACAAAGAAAGAGACAGTCACAGAAGAAAGGAGCAGAAAGCAATGAAACTGGAAGAGAAAGGAGAGAATAGCAGATGTCATCATGTGACAAAGGAGACAAGGATTGCTGGTAGCCAGTCTTCAGAAAGAAAGCATCTCCTTGATGATACCTTGATTTGAACATTCTCAAACCTCAAAACTGTAAGCCTATAAGCTATTAAATTCTCATTGTTAAAGACAATGCATTTCATAATATCTGCTTTGAGCAGCTCAGCAAACTAAAGCAGTACATAGGGACACATGAGAAGAGAGAAGCAGAAATGAGAGACAAGTGGTTTCAGATAAAGAAACATATATATAAATATATAATTTATTTTTAAAGATACTTTGGATTACATAAATGTTACATAAAAATCATAGGGGATTCCCATATGCCCCACTCCCTACCCCTCCCACACTTTCCCACATTAACAATATCCTTCACTGATATGGTACATTTGTTACAATTGATTAACACATATTGAAGTATATATATATACAATCTTATATATAAATAGAAATTGAGGCATAAACTGACATAGAGACACACTTAGACACAGAGGCAAATCTCTAAGGGATTTTCAGCTCTCAAGTCTAACTCTTATGAGAACTGTGAGAACTCTGTACTCTTAAAACAACTGTAAACTGAAGAGCAGCTTAGGTAGGTTTCTTTTTCTTTAAACCAAAAATCCATGTTCTTTATAGACATAGGTTTTTGTCCCCAAGCATTTAAGAAATTCACTTGGGCACTGGATTGGACTACTGGAACTACAGGGTTTCTTATGGTCTGACTCCTGGAAGGTGTTATCCCTGGTAAAAACAAGCTGCATACCCTTCTCAGGCATTTTCCTATGCCCCCACTGAATTCTATGCTTGTTTAAAGAATTAAAGGCAAGTTTTGGGATGACGGCATGTCCAATAGGGAACATCAATAGAGACAAAAATTATAATAAAGAACCAAATGGAAATCCTGGAGTTGAAAATTACAATGCATGAAATGAAAAGTTCACTAGAGGAGACCAATAGTAGAGTTGGGCTGACAGAAAAATAGTGAATTTGAAGATAGAACAATATAGATGATCAAATCTGAAAAACAGGAATAAGAATGAAGCAAAATGAACAGATCCTCAGAGATCTGTGAGACTCTCTTAAGTGCTTAATTCTTATTGTTGTTATCCAGTAGTTGGTTTAGAGGTTATGGTGCTTGTCTTTAACTTACCAAAGTCTACTGTGGTTGGATGGATAATGTACACCCAAAGATGCCCAATGATGTTTGATGACTTTGAAAAGAGTTCACACAGCTGCTCATATTGCAATTCTGGCAATTCCCTTCTCCAAGTACGTTTAAAAGAAATGTAAATATTATGGAAAAATATTAACACATTTACCCATGATGTTACCACTTCTAGTGCTCTTCATTCTTTAGTGTAGATCTATATTGCCATGTGGAACCTTTTGCTTTCTTTTTAAAATACTTAATTTAACATTTCTTGTAGTGCAGGTCCCCTACTATAAATATCTCATGTTTTGTAAGTCTAAATATCTTTACTTCACCTTTATTTTTGAAAGAAATATTTCTGAATATACAATTGTAGACTGGAAAGTTGTTTATTTTTTCCTTTTGGTACTTTACACAAGTTGTCCCAACTTTTTTTGAAATACATTTTTAAAATTAATTTATTTTTAAATATATTTTAGATTACATAAATGTTACATAAAAATCATAGGGGATTCCCATATGCCTCACCCCCTACCCTTCCCATACTTTCCCATATTAACAACATCCTTCACTGGTGAGTAACACATATTGAAGCATTGCCAGTAGCCATGGGTTATAATTTACATTACAGTTTACACTCTGTCAAGCACAATTTTGTAAGTTATAACAA
Source organism: Dasypus novemcinctus (assembly GCF_030445035.2). NCBI lineage: Eukaryota > Metazoa > Chordata > Mammalia > Cingulata > Dasypodidae > Dasypus > Dasypus novemcinctus. The sequence continues at coordinate 29,155,571 of NC_080678.1, read as the reverse complement.
AATATATATTGGCCTATATCTGCCTTTGCAGCATCATATAGGATAAGTCCAATATCCCAAAAATGCCCCCATATTTCACCTCCTTTTCCCTCTCCCTCCCTTCAGAAACCAGTGGCCACTGCCTCCACATCAGTGATAAAAGTCTTTCCATTGCCAGAGTAACAATAAGTCTATAGTAGAATAATAGTAAGTCTACTTTAGTTCATTGTTCATTCCCCAATCTTGAAGACTTTGGGATAGTGATGCCCACTTTGCCTCTAATTGAGAGGGGGTTTAGATCCCATGGGACAGGTGGATGGGACTATCTTGCTTGCAGTTGCAGACTTTTTTTGTATCTTGGGATGGGTGTTGTCCAACATCATCTCCTTCTTAGTTGTCCTGGGTGAGTCCTATGAACTGGAAAGTAGGTGTTGCAACTCTGCTGATACTCAGGGCCCAACTGGCACATGGATGGACCAAAGATTTGTCTCTTGGACATATACCTATCAAGTATAGTACTAACTATAGGTTCAAAAATAAGAGTAAGAAGAGCTATGTATAGGGAAGCTACAAATGAGTCCAACTCTGTCACATTGGGGAGCATAAATTCTAAAGTAATATCCACTGGCAGGGTGCCAAAGTCCGGAGGTGTCTGCCCTGCCTATAGTGTCAGGATGTCCCTAGAACTCTCAGGAACCTCACTATTTGAAGGAACATCTGTGGCAGTCAAGGAGATCCTGCTGAGACACGCATAAGTATAACCTCTGGGATGACCTCCTGACTCGCTTTGAAATCTCTTAGCCATAAAAATGCATTTATATTTACCCTTTCTTCCTTTTGGTCAAGGTCTTTTTCCAGGTGCATTGCTAGTTGGCACTTGGTAATAATTCCTCAGTGCCAGGGAGGCCCATCCCCAGGAGTTATGTCCCATGCCTGGGGGCAGATAGTACATTTATATTTTGAGTTTGACTAAGAGAGCACTACCTTCTTTTTTTTAAACTTTTTTTAAATTGAAGTTTATCATTCATACATTAACATCCATAAATAGTAAGTGTATAGTAAAAGTTATGAACTTACAAATCAAGCATCCATATCATCATACAGGGCTCCAATATATTACCCCACCACCAACACCTTGCATTAATGTGGTATATACATACAATGGAATACTATTCAGCTATAAGTAGAAATGAAATTGGGATACATATGAAAACATGAATAAACCTCAAGGACATTATGTTGAGTGACGTAAGTCAGATACAAATGGACAAATATCATATGGTATCACTAATATGAACTAAAATGTTAAGTAAACCCACTGCCTTCTTTCTTGCATTATTTAAGGTGCAAAATCTGCTAACAATATTGCCTTTCTTCCTTTTAACATAATATATTGTCTTATTTGGGTTGCTCTGAAAATTTTCTTTATTACTGGTTTTGGAGCAGTTTGAGTTGTAGTTTATAATTGATTTATTCCTAATGTTCATGCTTAGGACTCATTGAACTTCTTGGTTTTGAAATTTTCATCGAATTTGGAAATGTTCCAGCAATTATTTTCTCAAATATTTTTTCCTGCTTTCCTCTCTCACATTTCCTTTTTAGACTCCAATTGCAGTCATGTATGCTTAAAACTATCCCACAGCTAACTGATTCTCCCTGTATTTACATTTTTTTTTCTCTGCATTTTACTCTGGGTCCTTCTATTGCTAAGTAATTACAGCTGACTTTTATCTTTGGACATCAAATCACTATGATCACCTTCTGCTGAGTCTAATTTTGGCTTTGCAATCTCCTTTCATAGAGGGAGAAGAATTCTCAGCAAATGCTCCCATCCTTCCCTCTTTTGAAATGTGGTGCTTTGAAGGCAGTGTGTGCTGCATGAAAAGTTTTTCTCTCAACTGCATTTCTTCAACTGTCCCTTTAGGCTAATGCTCCTGATTAAATTGAGGCTAAAGTGAAAATTTCCTTGTATCTTTGACACAAAGAGTAAAGCAATGATTTATCCAGATATCACTTCCTTTGTTTCTAAAGAAGAAAGATGCCAAAAAACTCTTAGTTCTGTTTCTGTGATGCTGATTTGATGGTAGAGTCTAAATAGCTACTCTCTCCTTAAACCATAGCAGTTCTCATGTGTAAAATATTGTAACACTTCACTTATCTGTAAATTATGCCTTTTAAAATTTTTCCCCAAGAAGTATACCTTGAGACAAATATTCAACTTTAATTGGTAGTTAATTATTGGGAAGCAATCTCAGGAGACAGGAGTAGAGAAATAGGTGAGCCAGTCAGGAAAGAGTAGGAAGCCAATAGCAGTGACCTCTGGAGCAAGTTAGCATTTGATGACTGGAGTTTAATCATACTACGAAAGTATGGGAGTTAATACATCAGAGGTATCCCATATAAATGGGAAGAGGGGACTAGGGTGCTATCAGTCATTGGTTGAGGTCCTATGAGGTCCTCATAGGAATGACAGTCCCCAAGAACATCTAGTCTGTAGAGCACACAAGCAGAGCAAGTTGGTGGTTAGGGAAAGCCTTAGAAAGGCAGAGGCAGGGGTTAATTGGGCCAGCAAGAGCTGAGGAGAGATCAAGCAGCAACAGTGTCTTTACACTACATTCTCTTATCTGTTAGCTTTCTAGAAAAGACCCGAACCAAAAACCTGGCTAAGGAAGGTGTCCTTGAATACTCAAATCTCCTTTCCTTGTGGGAGGAGCCACAAACTCACACTTAAACAATTTGCTGACTCCTAGGAAAGGCCTCAAACCTTCACACAATTTGAATCATGCAGGGCATCTGACCCCCTAATTCACTACAGCTTTCATATTAGAAGCAGCAGGTGACTGCTATAAGCAAACATATTCTGAAAGCTAAATAAATGCCAGTGGAGAGTAGCAGTTTACAATAAAAGCGGAGACTGAAAAACTATAAAAACTCATATGCACAAGAAAGCAAAGAACACAATTCTTTAAGGTAAGAAGTAAATAGTCTTCTTTTCAATAGCCTTAAAGCCAGATTATATTATGTCACAGTATGATAATCAATTACCATAATAGTCACTAATTCAATAGTTATTGAACATTGTAATATGTCATTTGCATTGTTCTAGTTGCAGGGGTGTGCAAGAGTTAATATTGCTATCAAAGTTCCTGCCATTATGGAGCTACATGCCTATGGAGAAGGCAGATAAAAAGGTAAACAAATACATATTTAAAGTGATTCTTTTCGAGAAGATGGGAAGTAAAATTCATTTTAGAAATAAACTGTAGCAAAATAGTTTTTTTTTTTAATTTTGAAAGAACTAATATGGTCATGTTGCTCCATAAGTAGGAAGATTTGTTTATTCAGAAATATTCATTCCTCAGAGTGACCAATAGCTTCGCTTTGACTATAACCTGCCTAGTGCCTTTGGTGTCCAGGAGAGTGGACTTAATTTTCTCTCTCTGAACCTCAGTTTCTTTGGATGTAAAATGAACTTTTAAGTAATACCTAGCTTTGTAGAGATGGGAAGTTGTGATGAGATATCAAATAAGAAAATGCCTAGCTCAACAGTTCCTGGCACAGCGATGGCAGAAATTCAATAAACAGTAGTTTCCCTCCTATTCCTATGAGTGTCCAGTCATTCTGCCAACAGTGAAGGAATGTTTGCATTGATCCATCCACATATTTAAGTCCAAATGTGATGGTTGACCTTGACTAAGTTTTTATATGCACTGTATTAATTAATCAGATTTTATCTGGAAGAAGCTACCAGCTTGGAGTTTTCTATTCCACAACTCTAGACTTACTGCACAAATTAACCACACTCAGCTTACTGGACCAGACCACCCAAAGCTGATGGATGCACTGACTTCAAATAAAGCAGTAACATTTTGTCTTTGGAGTCTATCACAACATATCTTGCTGCATTCCTAGTGCTCGCTGTAAAGGCATCAAGAGTCCAATAACTGAGAACTTGGAAACATGTACTGAGCTTCTGTAATTACCAAAAACCAGAGGCAAATACCAGGAAGGAGAGAGAATTATAGAAGCCTGTACCTATTCTGGACCCACTCCAGATGTGCAAGGAAAGCCAACTGCATTCAATACAGGTCACACCTGCTTAAATCGCTGTAATCAGAGCCATTAGAGATTCTCAGAGAAATTAAATAGTAACAGATAAATAACCTAAAAGAGCTTAATAATTCTAAACCAAGCAGAGAAAAACAGAATGCCATTTAATAACAATATGGCAAATGAAATTTCAGGTTAATGGTCTTGCACTTAACAATATAATGAGTCACATAGAGTACCAGAGTGGAATAAAATGTATTACAGGATATGAATACATATAATAGCTGTTTATATATAAATTATTTTAACAGTGATGACAATTAAATTGCCTTGTTTTAATGTGATTTTGTAATTAAGATATGAGTGGATTGCTGCCTGCTTCTTGCCTGATCTGGCACCAAGTAAATATATTTTCCTCTGCGATAGTAGTTGTGAATGACGACCCTTCCCTTGTGAACATCCACAAACCAAAACAGCTTATCTTAATGTGGGTAAACCTTAGCCCTCTTGTATTGCGAGGAACTGTCAATTCTGACTTGCTACTCCCCTCCAAGAATTGTTTTAAAGCCTTCTGTACACCCTCCAATTTATTCTTCCATCTATTTCTTAGATGGCTGCCACTCCAGTCAGAATTGCCACCGAAAATGAATTTGGCTCCACCAATATGTAACAGCCACCTTCCTTCCCCTCCAGGTCCCCAGCTCTCTACCCTCCCACCACTAGCCTCTATTCAATCTGGGTCCAGTGTCCTTCCTTGGGGTTGCTGTGTGTAGTTCTAACGTAGTGCTGTGCACACCACATTCAAGACCTGTGTACCCTGGCATTCCAGGTCATCATTTGTGTCTGGCTTCAGGCTATAACCTAGATGTAAACAAAGGAAAAGATAATCCTTGACTTTCAGGAGCTAAAATTTAGTGAAAGAAACAATAATATACAAACTACTTATATAAGGCACAATGACATTAGTTTTTAATAATGTCTAAAGAAACCATTTCAGGTAGATAAATGGAAGGAGCAACTAATAATAGGAAAGATCACGGAGCCGTGTTTCTTTGTCTTGGCCCTTAAGAAGAGATTCTTCCCACAAGGGAGTTATTTTGACATGTATGTGTCTTTTGCCATAAATTAAGGGACTTCCATTTCAAAGTGGCATTCAAGACAGAAAGCAAATCTATCCATGCTTGAAGAATCAACAACCTTATCTTTGTCAGGGAAAAACAAAAATGAAAATATAAATAAACACTGGCAACTCAGGAGAGAGGAAGGATTTGTGAGATGAGTTGTTTGAGAGGAGAATTACCCTTAAAGAAAAGAGAATTCAATATCAGTGGTATACTGATATTGATTATTACTATCAAAGAAAATAGTTGTGTCTCCAATCAGAGTGAATGGGCTGTGGGTAGAGGGATTGCATCTAATTCGATCACAATCCCTGTGCTCACCCTGAATTGGGGAGGAGGACACCTCCCCACAGGGCAGGTTCTGACTTTCAGGAAGCCTCTGGAGAAATTCCCTCCTGTTTGGTGGATCCACCTAAGCCCCGAGTCCTGGGGAAAAATAAAGCAGTACAAAGGTCATATGAAATTGACTGAAGGATAGGAATTAACTGGGTGTAACCCACAAAGATTTTAATCATTTCAGATCAACATTATTTTTACTAACCCACCCAAAAATAATAGTAATGAAATTAGAATAGATATAAATTGTGGGGACATACTATGTGCCAGGCATTGTGCTAAGAACTACATACCACCCAATCCTTACTGACACCGATGGTGTTATTAGTAACACCAATTTTAAGAAGAGTGAGGAAAAATAAGGCTCAGCACGTTACAGTGATTTGCCAAAAGGTATAGGGCAAATGGTTGGCAGTACTAGGGTTAATATCCAGGGTTTTGGATGCTGAAGCCCATGCTCTTATTCACCATCCTATAGCCCGCCAGTGCTAAATGAAGTCGGGTTAATGGGGCACAAGGACCTGACCTGAGTTCCTTGTTTGGCACAAGAAAAATCAGCCCCTCCTTGTTGATAAAATCTGGGGACTACAGAACTTCACTGGTTCAAAAGCTTACCCACATATTTGCCATGAGCCAAAAAGCCTTTTCAGTTATCAGCAAAGGCTCCTTTTAAAATTCAAATTATTCTATATACAGGGCAATTGAAGTAGGAAAAGAAAATTACCAATAGAAACAAAGCCGTTTTGTATTATTTTGTTTTGTTTCATTTTTGGACTATTTCCAGGCACCTTGTTGGACCAGAGAAGATGGAAATAGAATGAAGAGTAGCATAGAGGGCAAGTCCAGATTTCATGATATTTAAGGAGATGTCAAAATTAGGTTAGGGAGACATCTGTTTTTTTCCTATTTTGGGAGGAAGGAATAGTTACTTTATGAAAAAAAATCAAGATCTGGCCTGTTAAACCAAGAGAAAAAAGGATTCCTGCATAGTTAAGTCATCCTTGGTGGCCAGCACAATGCATAAGAATAACAGAATGGTAATAATGCAGACTTGGGTTTTGCAATTTTATAAAATGCTTAAATGTTTAATATCCAATTATATCCTCACAACAGCCATGTGGGAAAGATAGGATCAAGTTGATTAACCCCATTCTGCAGGTAAGGAAATTTAAGTTTAAAAAAATTTTGAGAAGAAATTAAACAATTAGCCTCAGATAACAAGGTTGGTAACCAGGAGAGCTAGCACTAACCGCTGGGGTCTTCAGTCCCAAATGCCCCCTCCCCCCTCTGTTGCCGCTCAGGGAACTGGTTCAAGTCAAGAGTTAGGATCTCAAAGAGCAAGATGATGGAGAAAGCTATGAAAAATCCTGTTCTGCATGGGCCATGTCCGGTCCCTCCCAGACCTTTGGCTCTGGATTATGAGAAAACCTCTTATGTCTACATCTGTTGGTCCTAAAAGCTGTTTCCTAGATGTAGGTCATGGCTCCTTACAACTGGGGACACACTAATTTCATGGACAAAGCCATTCTTTTGTTTCCCATGTTATTATCTTGGCAGGCACAGAACAGAGAGATCCAAGCACGCTCCAGTCCACCTTATTGGGAAGGTAACAGAGCGAGAGCACGTAAAGGATATTTCATTGTTTCAACCAGCCAATAAATTTTTTTTTTAAAAGATGTTTTAGAGTCTTCCTTTAGTTGAACAAGTTTAATAGGACAGGTTTAATATGTGGGAAGGATCAGTGCCAGTTTTTCTCATTGCACAGTGTAGCAGGGCCAAATGTGAGTTTTCTTTATTTTGGTTTGGTTGATTTAGATTTTCTTTGTAATTCTTGTCCAATGTCTTTAAGCAAATTGATTACCAGAATAGCCCATTGGACCATCTAATCAGATTTCCTGCTTTTATCATTACCAGTTCAGAATGTGTTAGGCAGATAATTGGAAATTGAGAGATTTTCATCTTCAGTAGTCTAAAGCTCAATAGAATAACCCTAAATCTTTCTATCTTTGTAAAGTTAATAGTGGAGATGACTAGAAGAAAAAATTTAGCTAGAGCTTATTTTTGATGGGACTGTAGGACTTCCATTGTGCTATGGAAGACACCAGAGACATTTTCCATGGTTTCATCTCATAAGAGGTTCAAAGTCGAGGTAAAAGTACGAGACTTAGATATATATTTCAAGTGAAGAAATAAAAAGGGGTCTCCTTATGCACAGGACTCCCAATCAGCATTAGATATTAATTGGCCACTCTTTAGTCACTTGCAAGTGTAATGTGGTACTTAAGAGCATCAGCTCCGAAATCAGGCACACCTGGGACTAACCCTGGACGCTGATATCTTGGGTAAGATATTTACTCTCACTGAAACTTCATATTAGTATTCATAAAAATGGGAAAGATGATATTAGCTACCGCATAAGATTTTCTTGAGGACTGAATGAGACTGCATAGGAAAAGAGCACAACAGTACCTGAAATTCAGTACATTTATTAGCTATTTTATCATTGTCATTAATAAAGAGCAAAATCTTATAGAAAAAAGGTGAAAATATGAGTAGATGGGGCTCAAAGATATGTATGGAAAACAGCATCTCAAGGGAGGTAAAAGGAACGCTTGAAATGTTATTTCCAATCCCACAGACTTCCTGAAGGAGTGAAGCCCAAGGGAAGTTTGAAGCAGAGAACAGAAACTAGAGCTTGGAGTAAATTCTGAGCTGACGGGCAGGGGCTGAGGCCCCTCCACCACTGTGTCTCTGGCCATGGTTCCCTGCAAAATGGTTGATATGCTATGTGACCACACTGCTATCCACCCTCTTCGACCCAGCCCCAGCTGAATGGACCATGAGTAACATCTGAGTAGGGTGGTCTATCCATGGACTGACCAGTTTCTGGCTTGAAATCCAGAACCTGTCTATTGGTAATTTAAATGGAGTGAAATCATAATTCCAGATGGTAAATTTTGAGAGACCCATGAAAGAGGGGATTGGGGTCACCATTACCAGCCTATGTGCACAACACGGTTTTGCAGAAACAGAGTCCTAGAGGACATAGATCTGGGGAAAAGTGATGAAGCAAATGTGCAGAGAAATTCACAGAGGTCAGCAGAAAGATAGCTTAAGTTGAGGGAGCAGTCACATCTCACCTGAACTAGAGATTCAGTTCCTGGTATTCCTGGGGCCTAGTGCTCAGCTCTTCCTAGAGTCTACTGAGACCTCACTTTCCATTCCTTCTCCTTTATCTCTCTCATTTGTGTTGTTTTCTTTCTTTGCCAGATGAGAAAACCTACCCAAATAGAACAGAAAATCTATGTTAATTCTGAAAGCAAAGATATGAAGGAGCCAATCAAACAAAATTTTCTTTTCCTAAATGTCCACTTCACACTATCTGGTGCTATGGAATTATCTAAGAAAACCATAACCTGGGAAAGTATCAGGAAGCCACCTTGTGTCTGCCCAGCTAATAAAAGATATCATCTCTACCAAAAGACTTGTCTGGAGAGAGAAGCCAAGATGGCAGCAGAGTAAGTAGCTCCAAGCGTCAGTTCATCCTTCAGGGAAGTTAGTAATCATCCAGAGCTATCTAAAGCACCTGTTTGGGTGCTCTAGGAGACCAGAAAAGCATCCTGCAACATCTTTTAATGTATGGAAGGGGGAGACTGCCTATCTGCAGAGAAGATACATGAGTAGAGCCCTAGATGCTGCAGACACCCGTACACAGGTCACCTTAGGAGCTATTCCATGGCTGGAGTTAGAAACTCCATTTCCCAAAAATGGGGGAGGAAGACATAGTGTGGCACCGACTTCAGCTACTGATTAGTAAATTTGGAAGGCTAAAGTATAATTCTAAGAACAGCTAAAGTTTGAACATGTCCAAGTCAGAAAGAGGCCTGTAGCTGCCATTTTAACTCTGCCCCCAGAACAAGATAAAGTGGGGCGGATTGAAAATCACAGTGCTGGTGGGGACCTGCTTCTTTCCAACCAGGGTAGATTGCAGTTCTAGCCTAAACCCCAACCCCACCTCTGACAAGGAGGAAGCTGGGAGGACCTCCACCACCTCTCTGGGAAACTGCAAGTCACTCCGTAGAGGCCCAGTGCCCATCCTACTCTAGCAGCACAAGCTGCCTCAGGAGCTATTCCTTGGCTGGAGTTGGAAGCTCCATTTCCCATAAACAGGGGAGGAAGAGACAGTTATTCACTGACTTTAGCTATTAATCAGTAGGGTATGAGTCTGTCCAAGTTGGAAAGAGGATGGTAGCCACCATTCTGACTCTGTCCCCAGGAATGAGGGGAAGCCGAGCTGCCTGAAAATCACAGTGAAGTTAGGGACTGACTACTCTCCACCAAGATCAGACTGCAGCCTAGGCTCCAGCCCCACCTCCAGCAGGAAGGAAGCTGACGCAACCTGCACCCAGCTCTCCAGGCAATGCAGGTACTTTAAGCTGGCACAGACTATATAGTCAGACCTCTGGGGCTGCATTCTTGCACTGCAGTAGTTTAGGAGAGGAGCTGGCTTTCCTTGGCCTCTGCAGGAGTCTTCAGACCACACGAACTGGTTTGCTGAGCACCTTCACGTCCATTTTAACTTCTGCCCCCTAACCCCCATAGGATAGGAGGGGGCTGGTGTTCCCTCATCCTCTCAGGGCAAGTGCAGTTGCTTTTGGCCTGCACGAACTCGACCATTGGGCACTTATGACTCCACCTCCCCCCTCCCAATAGGAGAAGAGAAAGACTGTTTGCCCAGCCTCTCTGGGTAACTTTAAGGGCTTTTGGCCCATATTGCCTGGACTGGTGGGTACTTGTGGATCCACCCCCACTCCCCAATAGGAAAGGAGGGGGCTGGTGTTTCCATAGCCTTTCTGGACAACAGCAGGCATTTTCAGTCTACAGGGACTGAACTATTGGATACCTATGGCTCCACCCCTACCCCTAATAGGATAGGAGGATTCTGGTGTCTCCACAGCTTCTCCAGACAATGGCAGATACTTTTGGTCTACAGAGACAGAACTGTGGGGTGCCTGTGGATCCAACACCATGCCTTAATCAGATAAGAGGGGACTGGTGTTTTCTCAGCCTCTCTGGGAAATGGCAGATACTCTCAGCCTAAAGGGACCAAACCATTAGGTACTCATGAATCCATTCCCACTACCCAATAGGATAAGAAGGAACTAGTGTTTCTTCAGTCTCTCTAGGCAACTGTGGATACTTTGGGCTTACAGGGACTGAACTGTTGGGCGCTGGTGATTCCGTTCCCACCCCCTAAATGGCAGAGGGACAGTACTCCCTCTGCCTCTCAAGGAACCTGCAGGCATATTCAGCCCACACAGATTAGATTGTTGGGCACTCCAGATAGCCCACCCCACCCTCAGCAGGGAGGGGGACCAGTGATATATCACTTTATCTGGGCAACTGGTCATTCTAATCCACACAGCATAGATTTCTGCCTGCAACTGCAGCTCCATCCCTAACCCACGTAGGGAAAGAAGGGGTGTGAGATTTTGTGATGGTTAGGCTATTGTGTCAATTCAGTCAGGTAATTGTGCCCAGTTGTTTGGTCAAGCAAGCACTAGGCTAACTGTAATACAAGGGCATTTATGGACTTTAGTCACCATTGAATTTACTGCAGTGGTAAATCATAGATAGCTGGTTATAATTACATCAATCAGGGAGATTTCCATCAGCAGTGAGTGACGTTTAACCCAATCAGTCGAATCCCTTAAAAGGGGAAGTGATTCCAGCTTTGAGAGAGATTTTCCCAGCTCATCTTTGGACAGCCAACATCTCCCTGAACTCATCAAGAGTCTTCATTGGACTGTCACCAGAGCTCTTGGTTGCAGCCTGCCTGTGGAACCTGGACTTGTGTATCCCCAAGGCTGTGTGAGAGACTCTGATAAATCTCTTACTATCAACAGATATCCCTTACTGGTTCTGTTTCCCTAGAGAATCCTGACTAAAACAGGTTTCGTCAGTCTCTCCAAGCAACTACAGACAGTCTCGTCCTGTACAACTTGGATTATTATACACAGTTGCAGCTCTGTCCCTACCCCTGGCAGAGAACAAAGGTAGGAGAAGCTTCATCAATTCCTGGGGCAAGTGGGCAGCTTCAGCTTCCACAGCTTATAGCACCAAGTACGTCCTTGGCTTCTAGTACACAACCAGCTAGGGAGAAAAGACAAGGAAGCCCTAAACAAAAGGGAGAAACTGCACCCAGAATAAATACATCTAATAAGCCAGATGTGAAGACACCAACAAAAAAATTACAATCCATACCAAGAAATAAGAAGATATGGTCCAGTTAAGGAACAAGATAAGCCTCCAGATGACATAAAGGAGGTGAGACAACTAATCATAGATGGTCAAACAAATCTCCTTAATAAATTCAATGAGATGGTTAAAGAAATCAAGGATATTAAGAAGACCCTGGGTGAGCACAAAGAAGAATTTTAAAGAAAACATAGAAAAATAGCAGATATAATGGGAATGGAAGGTGCAATAAATGAAATTAAAAATACACTGGAGGCATATCACAACAGATTTGAGGAGGCAAAAGTAATGATCAGTGAGGTTAAAGTCATGGTCTCTGAAAGTGAACATACAAAAGAACAGATGAAGAAAAGAATTGAAAAAATGGAACAGGGTCACAGGTAACTAAATGACAGCAAGAGACACGTAAACATATGTGTTATGGGTATCCCAGAAGGAGAAGAGAAAGGAAAGGGGCAGAAGGAATATTTGAAGAAATAATGGTAGAAAATTTCCCCAACCTATTGAAGGATATAGGTATCCATGTCCAACAAGCACAATGTACTTCCATCTGAACAAATCTGAAAATACCAACTCCAAGACACACTATCAGAATGTCAAATGCAAATGCAAAGAAAGAATTCTCAGAACAGCAAGAGAAAAGCAATGCATAACATATAAGGGATACCTAATAAGATTAAGTGCCAATTTCTCATCAGAAACTAAAGAGGTAAGAAGGCAGTGGTATGATATATTTAAGATACTGCAAGGAAAAAACTGCCAACCAAGAATTTTATAACCAGAAAGATTATCTCTCAAAAATGAGGTCAAGTTTAAAATATTCACAGATAAACAGAAACTGAGTTTATAACAAAAAAGACTGGCTTTGCAGGAAATACTAAAGGAAGTATTACAGCCTGAAAAGAAAAGACAGGAGAGAGAGGTTTGGAAGAGAGTCTAGAAATGATGACTGTATCAGTAACAGTAACTAAAAATGTCAAAAGAGTGATGAAAATAAAATGACAGATAAAACTCTAAGGCCAAATGGATGAAATAAGAACTGCCTTTACAAAAATGACATTAAATATTAATGGATTAAACTCCCCAGTCAAAAGACACAGACTGGCAGAATGGATAAGAAAATATGAGCCATCTATATGCTGTCTGCAAGAGACTCACCATAGACCCAAGGATACCAATAGATTGAAAGTGAAAGGTTGGAAAAGATATCCCATGTATGCAGTAACCAAAAAAACCTAGGGTAGCTCTATTTATATAGGATGAAATGGACTTTAAAAGCAAAACTATTAGAGACAAGGAAAGACATAACATATTAATGAAAGAGATGATTCACCAGAAAGAAATAACAATCATAAATGTATATACGTCTAAACAAGATACCCCAACATACATGAGGAAAACACTGGCAAAACTAAGAGAGAAATAGGAATGTCTACAAAAATAGTTGGAAACTTCAATACACCATTCTCAGCATTGGATAGAGCATCTGGGCAGAGGATCAATAAAGAAACAGCTTGAATAATATGATAAATAGACTAAATCTAATAGACACGTGCAGAACATTGCACATGAAAACAGCAGGATATATATTCTTTTCTAATGCTCATGGATCTTTCTCCAGGATAGACCATATGTTGGGTCACAAAGCAGATCTCAATAAATTCAACAAGACTGAAATTATACAAAGCACTTTCTCTGATCATAATGGAATAAAGCTGGAAATCAACAAGAGGCAGAAAATGGGAAAATTCACATATATATGGAGATTAAATAACATACTCTTGAATCATCAGTGGGTGAAAGAAGAAATTTCAAGAGAAATCAATAAATATCTTGAGACAAATGACAATGAGAACACAACATATCAGAACCTATGGGATGCAGCAAAGGAAGTGCTGAGAGGGAAATTTATAGCCCTCAATGCTTACATTTTAAAAGAAGAAAGAGCTAAAATCAATGACCTAACTACACAGCAGGAAGAACTAGAAAAAGAATAGCAAACTAATTCCAAAGCAAGTAGAAGGAATGAAATAACAAAGATGAGAGCAGAAATAAATGAAATTGAGAACAAAAATGCAATAGAGAGAATTAACAAAACCAAAAGTTGATTCTTCAAGAAGATTAACAAAATCAACAAACCCTTAGCTAGACTAAGAAAAAAGAGATGATAAAAATAAGTGGAATAAAAAATGAATACAAGAACTTTACTACTGACCCCACAGAAATAAGGGAGATCATAAGAGGATACTATGAACAACTTTAAGCCAAAAAAAAAAAACTAGACAATATAGAAGAAATGGAAAAATTCCTAAGAATGTACAAACAACCTACACTGATGCTAAAAGAAATAGAAGACGTCAACAAACCAATCATAATTAAAGAGATTGAAACTGTCATCAAAGAGCTCCCCAAAATGAAAAGCCCAGGAGCAGACAGTTTCACAGGTGAGTTCTACCAAGCATTCAAAGAAGATTTAATACTAATCTTACTCAAGCTCTTCCAAAAAGTTAAACAAGAAGAAATGCTACCAAGTTCATTGTATGAAACCAAAGCCAGATAGAGATATTACAAAAAAAGAAAATTATAGACCCATTTTTCTAATGAATATGGATGCAAAGATCCTCAATAAAATACTTGCTAATTGAATCCAACAATGCATTAAAATAATTATTCATTATGAGCAAGTGGATTTTATACCAGGCATGCAAGGGAAGTTCAAAACAAGAAAATCAATTAGCATAATACACCACATTAATAAATCAAAGAGGAAAAATCACATGATCTAACCAATTGATACAGAAAAATCATTTGACAAAATGTAGCATCCTTTCTCAATAGAAATACTAAAAAAGATAGGAACTGAGGGAAACTTATGCAGCATGATAAAGGCCATATATGAAAAACTCACAGCTAACATTGTACTCAAAGGTGAAAGACTGAAAGCTTTCCTGTTGAGATCAGGGACAATACACACTGCTGTTCAATATAATGCTAGAGGTTCTAGCTAGAGCAATCAGGTAAGAAAAAGAAATAAAATTCATCCAAATTGGAAAAGAAGTAAAACTTTCACTATTTGCAGATATTATGATCCTATATCTAGAACATCCTGAAAAATCTACAACAAAGCTGCTAGAACTAATAAATGATTTCAGTAGTGACAAGATACTAGATTAATAAGCAAAAATCATTGATGTTTCTGTATAATTGTAATACACAATTAGAGGAGGAAGTCAGGAAAAGAATCCATTTACAATAGCAACTAAGAAATCAAATATATAGAGATAAACTTAACCAAAGATGCAAAGCACTTGTATTCAGAAAATTACAATGCATTGCTGAAAAAAATTTTAAAAAACCTAAATAATTAGAACATCCCATACTCAAGCATTGGAAAACAACATCATCAAGATGTCAGTTCTACCCAAATTGATATACTGATTCAATGCAATCCCAATGAAAATTCCACCAGTATTTTTTAAACAAAGGGAAAATACAACTATCAAATTTATCTGAAAGGGTAAGAGGATCTGAATAGGCTGACACATCTTAAAAAGGGAAAGTGAAGTTGGAGGACTCTCACTTCCAGACTTTAAATCATATTGCCTAGCTACAGTGATAATAACAGCATGGTATTATTAGCATAAAGATAGACACATAGACTGATGGGACCAAATTAATGATTCAGAAACAGACCCTCACATCTATGGCCAAGTGATTTTTGACAAGGTTGTCAAACCCACCCAGCTGAGGCAGAAGAGCCTATTCAACAAATGGTGCTGGGAGAACTGTATATCCATAGACAGAAGAAAGGAAGAAGACGCCTATCTCACACCTTATACCAAAATTAACTCAAAGTGGATCAAAGACCTAAATATAAAAGGAAGAACCATAAAGCTCCTAGAAGAAAATGTTGGGAAATACCTTTCAGACCTGGTGGTAAGTTGTGGATTCTTAAACCTTATACTGAAAGCATGAAAAGTTAAAGTAAACATGGATAAATGGGACCTCCTCAACTTAAAGACTTCTGTGACTCGAAGGACTTCATCGAGAAGGTGAAAAGGCAACCCAGTCAATGAGAGAAATATTTGGAAACCACATATCTGATGAGTTTGATTTCCATTCTATATAAAGAGATTAGACAACTCAACAATAAAAGAACAAGCAACTCAATTTTTTTAAATGGGCAAAAGATTTAAATAGACATTTCTGCAAAGAAGAAATACAAATGGCCAAAAAGCATGTGAAAAAATGTTCCATATCACTAGCTATTAGGGAAATGCAAATTGAACAACAATGAAATATCATCTAACACTGCAGGGAATGGCCATTATTTTAAAAAAACAGACAACAGTAAGTGCGGGAGAAGATGTGGAGAAATAGGAACATTCCTTCACTTTTGGAAGAATCATAAAATGGTGCAGCCTCTATGGAAGACAGTGTATTAGTCAGCCAAAGGGGTGCTGATGCAAAATACTAGAAATTGGTTGGTTTTTATAAAGGGTATTTATTTGGGTTAGAAGCTTACAGTTACCAGGCCATAAAGCATACATTACTTCCCTCACCAAAGTCTATTTTCATGTGTTGGAGCAAGATGGCTACCAATAGCTGTGGGGGTTCAGGCTTCCTGGGTCCCTCCCTTCCAGGGTTTTGCTTCTCTCTGAGTTCAAGGTTCCTTTCTTCTGGGGCTGTCTTCTCTTTCCTCTGTGAGCTTACTTCCCAGGGTTCCAGCTTAAGTTTTCAGCACCAAACTCCAACATCAGAAACCCTCAACTCTGTTCTTTGCCATGCCTTTTATCTGTGAGTCCCCACCCAGGAAGGGATGGGGACTCAATGCCCTAATCATAACTCAATTATGCCCAAGCACAATCAGATAACAAACATAGTCCAGTATCTATTTTTGGAATTAATACCCATATCAGACTGCTACAGACAGTTCCTCAGGGAGCTAAATAAAGATCTACCCTAAGATCCAGCAATTCCTCTGCTAGGAATATATCCAGAAAAACTAAAAACTATGACACTAACAAACATCTGCACACTGATGTTCACAGTGGCACTATTCACAATTGCCAAAAGATGGAAACAACTCAAGTGCCCATCAACCAATAAATGGTATATACATATTTTAGAATACTATGCTGTAGTAAGAAGAAATGAAATTGGCACACATATGATAACGTGGATATATCTTGAAGATATTATGCTAAGCTAAGTAAGCCAAACACAAAAGGACAAATACTGCATGGTATGAACTAAAGATGAGGAATAAATGCATGGCATTAAAATCTAGAATATAGGTTATTAGTAGATAAAAGGAGGGTTGAGAAAAACTACTGATGCTTAATGTATGTAGAAGTTTTAATTAACTTGACTGTAAAAGCATGGATATTAATAGAGTTGATGGTAACACATCATAGTGAGCAGCAGTTTGTTCATAAATAGGGTTGTGGCTGAAAAGGGTAGTCAGGGGAAGTAAATGTCAATTGAAAGAAAGCTAGAAAATAATCTAGGGACTGAATAGCACTGTGATCCCAGAGGTGATGAGAATTGTGGTTGATGGTACAGATGCAAGAGTATCCTTCTGTGAGCTAGAGCAGATGTATATCACTATTGCAGGGTGGTGGGAATGTTGAGGAGGATGGGAAAAATACAACTGGTGTGACCTACGGACTGTGGTTAACAGCAATACTATAATATTCTTTCATCAGTGCCAAAGATGTACTATGTTGATTGGGGGGCGAGGGAGGGAGTATGGAAAAAGTGTGCCAAATGTACTCTATGGACCATGGTTTGTGGTATTAGTGTGATGATATTATCTCATAATCTGTGGCAAATATTTCACAGGGTGGTATGTTGGTGAAGGGGTGTTGTATGAGAATTCTACAAATGTGCATGATTGTTTTGGAAGTTCACAATCTCTATAATAAAAATGTATTTTTAAAAAATAGGGTGGTTTGGGGGAAAAATACACCAAATGTAGGATAGGGACTATCGTTAGTAGTAATATCTTCACAATGCGCTTGAATAGTTTGTAACAAAGTTTTCACAACAATGCAAGTTGATGGAGGGGTGATGTATGGGAGTGATGTTATGCATGTTTATTTTGTAAGTTCACAGCCTTTACTATACACTTATTGCTTTTGCATGTTCATTTATGAATTATATATTTCAATTAAAAATATATTATTAAAAAAACAAAAGACAAGTCTGTGTAGTGAAGACCTCACAGCTGAGGGGAAATAAACCAGGACTCTGCAGCCACCCAGACCAGGGTTTGAAATCTGATCCCTCCTCTTACTGGCTGTCTGAACTTGGGTGACTTATAGCAACTCTATAAGCCTTTCCTTCTGCATCTATAAATTGGGAGTAATAATATCTACCTGGTATGAGTATTACACATGTTAAATGTATACTCTTGCATTTAACTTCAGCAAATGGGCATACAGTAGCAGTCCTACCACCAGCCCACACTGCTTCATTGAATAAGAAAAACGGGGTTTTTCTTCTGGGAGGACAAATGATAAGGAAGTGGGAGTCTGATTTCAGCCTCTCACTTGACTCCTAGGTGTGTGCCTTTCTTGTTCTATGCAGAACCTGAAGAGCAGTGCATGGTAACCCCACTTAGTAGTCATTAAGTGTTAATTATTATATCGTTGCTGATAATTCATGTACAAGTTCACTTTTTTTAGGAAAACAGCATAGCTATATTTTTTTATAAAAGGACTTGTTACTTATAGAACTTTTCCTTAGAGATGATTTTCTAACTAGTCAAGTACTTGGAGTAAAGAAAAAAGTGTCTTCAAGCTTTCAGCCTGATAGAAAAAGCAAGACAGCCCAGAGTGCTCTCAATAGCACCAATTACACCTCATTGGTCATGATGGAAAGTGGTTTGCACTCGCCGAATACAGCTTTTTTTTTTCACTTGATGCCTGATTAAATGTCACCCTGAACACTGAATCAGAGTAGGTTGCCATGAAAATAAAACACATACCTGCCTTCTAAAGGTTTGGTTAGCTGCCTAGAAAGAGTTGATCTATCCATAATGCAGGGGGCATAATTCAACATGACAATAAAGAGAAAGAAGCTTGCATAATTTCTTGCACATGGAGAGTATAGATTGCTGACAGATTTATAGGTTATAACCTGCTGAAGGCCCACTGCTGAAATGTTTCACTCACTTCTTTTTGCAGACAGGGAAATTCTTTCATCTTCGGACCCTTTGGATAAATTTTCCCCAGGAGCTGATGGACTTTAAATCTGTCAAATAGGAACCTATGAAATCTGGCTTGATGCTATAAATGGTATCAGCTGAGGCCCTGAATTGTAGCAGTTCTGAAAATGATACACACCTGCCCACGTGGCATTTTATAGTTGAGGACAGTAAGGCTGCTATGGTCACCACCCTCTGTGATCAAAATGGGATAGATAGCATTTGACATCCTTGCCCCTCTTGGAGGGATCCACATCATAAAGCAGCCAAGTGACCCAAACCCCAAGCTACTGTGGCAAGTGCCCAGATGGACGATGGTTCATTTTCACTTCTCAGTAGTCAGGGGTGGTAGATGAAAGAATTCAAAATCGTGTAATCCTCACATTTCTAGAATCAGGGGACAAGGAATACCAACACTAAGAATTGGTTAAAGAATACCATCCAAAAGACTGGGAAGGGGTGATATTTTTGCATCCAGTTTGGAACCTTCCAGCTATGGGGTTAAACATTCTGAAGTTGTTAGATTTGGGAATGCACTCCCTTGCACTGTAAGGCTGCTACAAATTCAAGAATGGTAATACTTCAGCAAACCAAGTTTTCTAAAAGTTGTATTTCATCTGTTTGCTTCCAGACAGAAGTGTTTAGCACCATAATCTAGACAAGATAAAGAAGAATGATCTTTCTGGGTAGTGGGTCAAACTGTACCTAACAATAGGCCAAGTACACAACAGGTGTTTAGTAAAAGAGTCCTTTCCTCTTGCTTATCTAGGATGCTCTATCCTCTGAATTTAGTTTCCAGGTTACTACAACAAATAATATACCATGAGTTGGCTTAGCAATGGGAATTTATTCCCTTACAGTTTCAGAGGTTAGGTTTACTTCCCCCCTGAGGTTGGTATCATCCGGCTAACCAGCAAACTTTGGGGTTCCTTGGTTTTTTCCATTACATGGCAATGCACATTGCAGCATCTTACTGACTTTCAGTTTCAGGCTGCTTCCCACGGCTTTCTCTCTGTGCATCCAATTTTATTAGCTTATCATTAGGACCACCTCATTCAATGTGGGTGCACCTTAACTAACAACATCTTTAAAGCCCCTATTTACAAATGGGTTCACACTCATAGGACCAGGAGTTGGGACCTTATAGCAGTTTGATATGTTATGAATTCCAAAAAATAGATGTTTATGTTTGTAATCTCATTTGTACCTGGGCATGATTAAATTATGATTAGGACTCTGATTGGGCCACATCGTTAAGAGCATTGAGTCCCCTTGGTGGGTGGGGACTCACAGATAAAAGGCATGGCAAAGGACAGAGTTGGAGGTTTTGATGTTGAAGCTAGGATTTGGAGTTTGATGCTGGAGTCTTGAGCTGAAGCCCCAGGAAGTAAGCACATGGAGGAAAGAGAAGCAAGGGAAGAGAGAACCTGAGCCAGGAGAAGAACACAGAGGAATAGCAATGGCTCCTTAGACATGGCGAAAACCCCAGGGAGAGAGACAGAGCCATTCATTTGATAGCCTACAGCTGACCTTGTGGAGAAAACAGAGGACCTGAGTCCAGAGAGAAGCAAGACCTGGGAAGAGAGGAATCCAGGAAGCCTGAACTCTGGCAGACATTGGCGGCCATCTTGTTCCAACATGTGGAAATAGACAGTTGCAGGAAGTAACTTATGCTTTATGGCCTGGTATCTGTAAGCTCCTACCCTAAATAAATACCCTTTATAAAAGTCAGCAGGATTCTGGTATTTTGCATAAGCACCCCTTTGGCTGACTAATACAGAATTTGGTACCGAGGAGAGGGGAAGTACTTTTGCAATTACCAAAACGTTGGAATGGTTTTATAAATGGGTAAGGGGTATTTTTTGGAGGAATTGTAAGATGCTTGGAAGGAAAGACCTACAGTACTTTGAAGATACTGTTGATAGCAATATGGATGCTAAAGAGATTTTTTATGATGTCTTAGAAGTAAACAATGAAACTATCATTGGAAACTGGAGGAAAGGCAATCCATGTTTTAAAGTTGCAGAGAACTTAGCAAGATTAACTCCTGGTGTTTTATGGAGAGCAGAATTTGAAAATGGCAAGCCTGGGCATTTAGCTGAAGAAATTTCCAAAGTAAACCCAGGGAATGTGGCTTGGCTTCTGCTTGCAGCTTATGCCAAAATGCTAGATGAGAGAGGTATACTGAGGACTGAACTATTGGGAACAAAGAAAACAGAAACTGATTCTGGAAATTCCAAGCCTCTGGAAGTCAAGCTCCCAGATGAAAGTGCCCCATTGGAGGACTTAACTAAACTTGGAACTTGTAAATCAGGATTGAAGATGCAGTTAGACTTGTGGAAAGTCTTACTGTCTGATGGCTTGGACCCCTGGTTCCTGCATGCTAAACCAATAGACTTTTTGAGAGAGCTATACGAACAAAACCACTGTCAGCCTGGAATAAAAGTGACATAGAAAGGAGTGACAAGAAAAGAGACATGGAAAGGAGGATACCTTTTGGAAGGGACATGATTTAGTACCCAACACTGGTGGTTTCTCATCCGCACAGGGAAAAGGAGAGTATCAGTTCTCTCTAAAGGGGAATTGGGCCAAAGGATTTTCAGAAACTACTTAAGGTTGATTTCCCAAAAGCAGATAAAAAGATGGAGTTTGGCATGCTGGATATCTCTTAAGGAACAATACCTATGGAAAAATGGTAGAAGAAGCAGGTTCAGTCGAAGGAAGAAGTCTAACTGCAAGGCTTTGGCCATTCCCACTGAAAGTACTGGAGTATATGGCCTGTCAGACTTTGTAGCATGTTGGGCCAAAATAGCCAGGTTTTTATTCCCATGCTTTAATTTGCCATTGAACATGGACCATCAAGGGAAAGCCATGCCCTTCTGGGTTTTGGCTATCTACCAGGGAAGCAAATCTTAAAGGAGCTGACAGCAAAGGCTATCCCCTGGCAGTTGGGGCAAAAAGACCTCCCTTGGAAGGGTCCTATTCTTCCTCTGGTAGGTCTCAGCAAAAATTCCTGCTTTGACTGGACTTTTAATTTCTCTCACGCTTAGGTACTCTGACTCAGTTACATACCTGGTCCTTAGCTTTCTCTGCCCCCCTGTTGCCAAATGAAAGAGCATTTTCATAAGCTACCAAGAAGACCTTCCCTTCTGACTTTCACACTTTCCTTTCATTTGCCTATTAATCTCCTGGTATTTTTTGGTAGCAGCATCTTCTTCAAATTCTGCCCCATAGGCCACTAGGGGTTCTGTACCACTACCTGGCTTCTACCATTTTAGCTTTCTCTCATCTCATTGCTAACACTGAGCCTAGATCTGTAATTCCCTCTCTTGCTACCAGCTGTAGTTTCTGAAGAACTGTTAGTGACACAGGTGCTTCCCTTATCCTTTTAATTTTGGTAATCAGTGTATCCTCTGGGTCCATCAGTGGAATATGGTCATCTGTTGGGTCTTCTGGCCTTACAAAGTACATCCATTTCCCTAAGCCCTTTAGTCACTCCCTCCACTGTCTGCCATGGCAATTCCAGCACTTCAACTTCATATTCAGTGGGCCATTGTTCTTTTCTAAGCTTCCAAGACACATCCTAATAATGCATTTGCACCATATCCAGGATCCTTGCCAGGTTGTTACATCCTGTATTGAGGAGAGCACTCCCAAATCTATAATCTCTCTTCTATCCAATCATACGTGTGGGCCTCTGTGACCAAGTATCCTCAGAATCCAGACCTACCCAGCCCACCCTTGATATGCTCCAGATATGCCTAAGTCAAGAGTTGGCAAAGAATGTCTGCTGTTTCACAGAGGGAAAAATCTAAGCCCATTGAAAAGTTAAGGCAAAACAAAACAAAACACATTTATTGTTAGAAGAGACTTTCCAATGGAGAAGCTTCTCTAAGTAGAGAGTCCTCTATCTCAATAAGCCAAAGAACACCAATGCATCATTAAATTCTCCATTAACCGAATGCAAATGATTCTAGGGTTGATAACCCTAGACAGCCCACTGGAGCTTTTGGAGGTAGAGGAGGCTTGCATTTTGGATTAGCAGAAGGGGAGGCAAGTGTTCTATGAATAAATGATCACCAAACCATATAGGGAGGGCAGCCACAAGTTTTAATGGGTTTTAATTTTGCTTAATAAGGAAAATATTTAAATGCTGCAACTACATATAAGCATAGAAAATGGAACAAAGCAATAACCATTGTGGCTATAATGCATGTATGTAAATGAGTGACATAAATACAGCACTAATTAAGTGCCAAATTCTTTACCACTTACTACCAATAACAATGTGTCATCTGGCTGAGGTTATTCTTTAAATATTTTATGTTCTCTGCTATTATCAAGTCATTAATCTCACTTATATGGTTAATGAGAAAATTCTGAGTCCAAATTAGGGACCAGAGGACATATACAAGAATTAAAGACAAAGGGGATTTTTACCTCTTTGTAGCTGTAATGTTGCTTTGCTAAATGATCTACTCCCAACTCAAGACCCCTACCTTGAGGATGGACAAATCCATCTTGAAGACTCATTGTTTCAGCTAGCTCATCAAAGGTTTCAGTTAGACAGCTGACACATTGCTAGGACAAGGCAAGAACCCTGGTCCAAATCAGCCTTTGCTGTAGCAGTTAAATTCCAATAAGTTCAGCTAAGCTGAGTAAGCTCTTTCTGTGTATAAGAGAAATAGGGAGGGAGGAAGAGTGATCCCCACACCAAACTCTGACAGGCTGTTCATTTTTAAACTGCTACTCTCATATGGAAGCTGGCCCGTAGAGTGGAATGATTAGCAATATCGGCTCCAGAGTCACACAGAACATGCTGGAATTCCAGCTCAGCTTGAATTCTGAGCTGAGTGCCAGAGGAAACTTTGGGTAATTCACTTACCATCTTTGATCTCTTATCTACTAAGTGGGAATAACAGTTGTACCTATCATTAGGGTTACTGGAAAAAGTACTTAGCAAAGGGAAAGAAGGAAGGGAGGGAAAGAGGGAGGGAGGAAAAGAGGGAGGGAGGGAGGGAAGGACCAAAGAAAACTCCCTGAAGTCAACTATGCAACAAAGTATCTTCAATAGAACAGGTTTTCCTACCAGTCTGTTCTTCTCCAAATTTCACTAACAAACCATGAACAGGAAAGATGTGAACCTGGAAGGAGCAGCTGCCTGTTAGGAGCCTGGACCCAGAGAACACAGTGATGGAGATCCAGGGGCGTGCACAGGTGGAGGGTGGCATGATGCCAAGTCAGAATGGAAACAGAGAGAAAGAGGAACTTTTTCCCTTGTCAGCATTTTACCATGGCCAGCTGTGCCGGCCACGGTTTATATTAAAACCTACAAGGCACAAACTCTGCATATGCTGTGTGGGGCAGAGAATTGTGGTGGTGAAGAATGGGGCTTTGGAGTCAACCACTGGCTCCTCCATGAACAGGCTGGGTGAGACCTCCCTGTTACTTCACCTTTCAAATGGAAATACTTTTCAGCTTCATAAAAAAGTGGGAAAGATACAGGTTGTGATGTGACTCCCACAGGGCCAGTTACCAATAAGTGACAGTTTAGAAATTGTGGCTAAACCTAGTGTTGAGAAGGTTACAGCATCGCTAGAGGACAAGGCTAGCCCACATGAAAATAAATAAATACCAAAAAACAACAGAACATGGGAAAGAGCTAAAATTAGGAATTCCCTCATCAATACATACAAATTATGTATTATACCAGTTATCATGTATTCCTATGTGTCAGGGACTGTCATACTGCAAACAGTAGTGAATAAAATAGCGACAGCCCCTGCCCTGTGTCACTTCCACCTCAGGAGGTGCTGCAGGTTCTGCAGGAGTCCATGGCATTGGGTTCTCACTTCCTTCCACCACTCTCCAGATCAAAATAAATAGGAAGGTTTCTCAGGGTATTCACCAGATGTTTTCCCTCCTGCTTCTGGCTAATATAATCCACAATTCTTGCAGAAATCCTGTTAATATGCAGATCTAAAACTGCAGAGTCAAAGGATGTAGCCCTGGAGCCTGACGTGCATTCATGAATACACAATAGAATGTTGCTTTACAAATAGGACAGTATTTGAAGAACAGGATATTTTATGTCAGACTAGACCTGAGAGATGAGTCGTGAACCAAAGGGGAAGTAGACAAGGAAGAAAACCATCATTCATCAAGAACCTACCCTAGGCCAGGCCAGATGCCTTGAGTTGCTAACATCAATTTGAAAAATTGCTCCATGGCATTTGTGTTATTATCCCCATTTCACAGATGAAAAGTCTGAGGCTCAGAGAAGTTAAGTGACCTGTCCAAAGTCACAAAGCCAGTAAAGGGCAGAGGAAACATTAAGAACCTCATCTGAGGGGTACTGGTGCTTAATGCATGCAGAATTTTAAATTAATTTGACTATAAATGTGTGACAATGGATAAAGTTGATGGTAATACATTATAGTGAGTATAGCTAACACGAATGTTTTATAAGTAGGATTGTGGCTGAAAGGGGTAGTCTAGGGATGCAAATATCAATTGAGAGAATGGGAGAGAATAATCCAGGAACTGAATAACAAAGTGAACCCTGATGTGGATGTGGATTGTGGTTAATAATACAAATACAAGAATATTCTCCTATGACCTAGAACAAATGTATGTCACTATTGCAAGGGGGTAAGAATATAGTGATGCATGGGAAATATACAATTAATGTAACTTATGGACTATAGTTAACAGAAATATTGTATATTCTTGCATCAGTGTCAAAAAAGGTACTATATCAATGCTAAGGGTCGATAATGGGGGGTATGGGATTTTTTTCTTTTGGACTAAGGAAAATTTTCAAAGGTTTACTGGGGCAATGACTACACAACTCTGTGATGAAAGTGAAAGCCACTCAGTGTACAGTTTGGATAGATTGTAAAAAGCATGGAAATGTATAACAGTGAAACGTGATGGAAGAAGAAATGTGGTTAACAGTAAAAATGATAGTGTTCTCTCATGAACTATATAGCAAGCGTACAATACTAATACATAGTGGTAATAATAGGGGTTGTAGCAGTTTGATATTATTGACAAATTCCAAAAAGAAATATAGGACTATGTTTGTAAACTGATCTTTTCCACTGGGCATATGAGATTATAATGGATTCAGAAGTTTACTTGATTAAGTAATCAGTAGGGAGTTGAGTCCCCACCCACTAAAGGGTGGGGACTCACAGAAAAAGGCATGGCAAAGGACAGATTTGAGGGTTTTTGATTTTGGAGTTTTGATGTGGGAGTTTGATGCTGAAGCCTTAAGCTGGAGTCCCACGAAATAAGCACACAGAGGAGAGAGAAGCTAGACCCTAGAAGGGAGGAACCCAGGAAGCCTGAACCCACACAGACATTGACAGCCATCTTGCTCCAACACATGGAAACAGACTTTGGTGAGGGAAGTAAAGTATGCTTTATGGCCTGGTATCTGTAAGCTCCTACCCCAAATAAATACGCTTTATAAAACCCAACCAATTTCTGGTATTTTGCATCAGCACCCCTCTGGCTGACTAATACAGGGGTGTATTGAAAAAATAGGCCAACTGTACACTATGGACCATAGTTAATGGTAATAGCCTGCTGACGTTCTTTCATAATCTGTAGCAAATGTTCCACAACAGTGTAAAGTGTTGGTGGCGGGGTGATGTATGGGAATTCTGCACATTATGCAGATAAATATGCAAATAAATAAATAAAATAAATTTTAAAACCTTTATCTGCTTGATCCCCATCTCTGCATTCAGTCTGCCCTGTCACTGAGCTTTGGGAGACAGGTATTCTGGCACTGGCTTTGGTAATTCATAATAGCCATGACATTGAATAGAACATCTCTTGCCTCTTAAGTGCTGTGTTCCATGAATAAATGAGTGGTTTAGACTAGAGCAGGGGTTCTTAACCAGGGGTCCACAGATCTCAGGGTGTTTGCAAGCTTAAGCTGAAAAAAATCAACTTATTATCTTTATTTTCTCTCACCTCTAACTGAAATCTAGCACTTCCTTCACTTATGAATGTATGCAATAAATAAATTACAGTAGTATTCATTTCACCTGACTGGCAAAGGAGTCTACGGAACAAAATTGGTTAAGAAAAACAAACAAACAAACAACACTGGAATAGAGCATCTCTGAGCTCTCTGCATGCTCTCCTGTCTTGGTCTTGGTGGGCTACTTATACAAATGTTTCTCTTGATACCCAGGGGGCCTTTTCGATGACATCCTCCTTCATCCAACACATCTTAGATGGCATCTGGCTTGGGAATGAAAGAAAGGCCCAGGTAACTCATAGAATTCCTATTAACTTGAGACAATTCTTACTGTCATTTAAGGCACTAACTTGTGGCATAAACAGAGCCAAGATCAGTAGCTCCAACACTGATTAACTTAGCCAACTCAGCTAAACTTGTTCAGCCTCAGTTTCTCTACTGTAAAATGGGTCTGAAATCTGTTCCTCATTTGATTCTCTTGAATTTCAAATGATAAATGGAGATGTTAAAATGCTTTGAAAAAGATCAGGTGGTCTCAGCAGCCAAGATAGATAAACTAAAAGAAGCTATATGGCCACAATCAGAAAAAGAATAAATATATCTAAATTTAATTTTCTTTGATAACTTATATGTGCTTATATTAAAATCTTTTGTGCAGTTTTAAATACAGCTTTAATTTTAAGGACAGAGACCACAATTTTTTTGGAAGAGTCACATTCATACATCAATATGTCAGAAATACCTGGAACATTTATTTATAAAACCAGATGGCTGTGGTACCAATAAGTCTGATTGCTTCCGCCAATTAGCTACATTTTAACTAATTATTCATTATTTCATTCTCCAATTCACTCATATTAGGTAATTCATAGATCTCACTTTAAGATACACTGAAACAGTACTTGCTATTTACATTGCTATGTGTAGGAAGATGCATGAGCATCTCTAGTATTGAATCAATAGAAGAAATGATGGTTTATAGGTATTAATGGTACTTCTGATGCCCTATCAGTCTTCAACAAATAGAATGTCCTTTCCCTTTTCTGCTTCATCCAGGGCTCTGGTGGCAGAGAGTAAGCTGAATATTTTTAGATAAAGGTTACCACTGGGAAATATCCTCCCTTGCCTAGGCTTAACTAAGGAGGCCTGACTATCATGGCAGAGGAAGATGACACTTCCATGGGTGTCAAGGAATGGGGGTTTGTGGTGGGGTTTTGTTGTTGTTTTGTTTGTTTTTGAGGTACCAGGGGCTGGGAACTGAACCTGGGGCTCATATGTGGGAAGCCAGTGCCACGTCACCTTCCCTGAATTGTTTTTTTTTCATTTGTTTTGCTCGTTGTTTGTTTTGTTTTTCAGGAGGCAGCAGAAACCAAACCCGAACCTCATATAGGAGGCAGGCACTTAACTGCTTGAGCCATATCTGCTCCCTGTGGCGGTTTTGAAACATGGTCTTATAACTAGTACATTCCTGTGCGCATGAACCCATTGTGAGTAGGACCTTTTGATGAGGTTACTTCAGTTAAGGTGAGGTCCACCTCAATCAGAATAGGTCTTAATCCAATTGCTGGAGTCCTTTATAAGCAGAATTAAATTTAGATAGAGGGAAAGAAAGTCACAGGAGACAAGAAGCAGAACATCAAGAAGGGAGAGACTAGGAGACAAAGCCATGTGCCTAGCCATGTGCTGAGCTAAGGACCAAGGATCAGGGGCCAGCCCCAGAATGCCAGTCTTTGGGAAGAAAGTATTGCTTTGATGATGCCTTGATTTGGATTTTTTCTTAGCTTCAAAACCATAAGCAAATAAATTCTCATTTCATAGTATTTGCTTAAGCAGCCCAAGAAACTAAAATGGGTCAAGGTTAATCATGGTGCCACAAATTTGGTCTGATAAAAGCTCCTCTGTTACTCCATATCTACAGAACCAGGAGTGTTCCAAGAGGTAAAAACTAACACTTAAATTAAAATCAACAATCCTAATGCCCTGAGACCCTAAATCTCACACTGGGGTGTCTTAAATGTTTAGTGGTTACGGGTGTGGGCTCTGGAATGACAATGGCTGAAACTGAATCCAGCGCTAATTATTATATGTGATCAGGCAAATCAGCCTCACTCACCTCGTCTATAAAACAGGAATAATATTAGCTATGTTATACAGTACATATTAACACTGCATGAAATGAAATAGTCTTAATACTGTGCCTGGCACAGTGAAGACTCAATAAATATTAGTCACCTAAGAACATGCATCTCATAAATCATGTATTTGGTTTTCAGTCTACTTGGGGAACTTGCCAAGTAAGTGATTATAATTATTTTCCATGAGTCTTAAACACACACACCCACTCTCATCTGAATATCTGGAAATGGATGAAGAAGTCAGTTGAATTAATTCAGGGAAAGGCAAAGACACTTACAGGGAATTCATGGTGGTACCATTGTCTCCCTGTATTGAAACAGAACCAAACGTCTTGATTTTAGGGTCACCCAACTCCTTTCACATCAAGAACATGCAGATTATTCTGTCATTCAATTCATAATGAGGAGATGGTAATCACAATCAGTCACATACTTCTTGATACTTTTACCATGTTCCAGGACTAAGAGTTTTATATTATAAGAGATAAGATCATTTACTTTTCACAAGAACCCCTGGGAGTCAGATTATTTTATTCCTGTTGGGTAGGTGAGGTATTTAAGGCTGAGAGAGTTCAAATGTCCTTCCTATTGCCACAGTGCCAGTAAGCTTTGAACTGGGATTTGAAACTGTGCTATGAACTTCACATCCCACTTTCTTTAAAATAATTATGATATACTTTTTCTTTAAGCATGATACTAAAAAAAGAAACACAAACACTGCCATTCTCAGACAGAGAAAACATATCTCTAGCGATGGGCATATTGAGAATAACTAAAATTGAGAAAATACATCCATGGTAAGTAAACTGAGTGAAATATACTAAGTAGGTCATATGTATTCTCATCCTTTAGCAAATAAACAAACCAGAAACCTCTTCCTCTCAAGATCCTTTCCACATCTCAGGAATGGGTTCAATCTTTTCTTATATACTAAGGATACTTGTGACTGTTCCTAGACCTGACCCTGCTCAGATATCTTCAAGGATTCCCCACTGGCCACAATTGGCAAATCAAGGTTATTCACTGTCAGGCACAGATCACACTCCTGCATGCAACTAATGTTCCATGCACTGGCCCATGTTTTCCAGTATCTAACACTTCAGTTCGTCTGTCTACCTCCAATACCCTTTACCAGATCTCAGCCTACTAAAATCGTGCTCATTGTTCAAGGCCCTACTCAATGAATATCTGTCTCATGAAGTGTTCCTGTGGCACAACAATTGACTCCTTCTTGTTTTGTGGTACTGTGTTCCAGGCACACATCTTCTTTTTCATTCCAGACAGTGAGATCTCTTAGAACAGAAGACTGTCTCCGACTTCCCTCTCAGAGGCAGCAAAAGCCTTGCACACAGTGCACAGTAATATCTGTGGTAATGCTCAGCAATTTCCCTTACAAGATTGCAGCTGAGGTTTCCTAATTGTTACTCCAAGCAAATGAAGTAGCCCTTTCTCTTAGTGGTTACTTTTAGTGACTCTTCTATGAATTCTTAAATGTTTCTCTATAGCTTCAACATCTTCAAAAAGCAATCGGGCCCCTCTAAACTTGGACATCTCATGTGTACATACAAGTAGTCCAAGCATACCCCTAGTGCAAACCCACTAGTAATAGATGTAATGCCGCAAATAGCCTTTTATATCTCTGGTCCTCTGCCCCCTTGGCTATCTTCTGCTGCCCTCCAAGACAGACAGATGAGTTCTAAAGCCACAGAAGCCCTTTCCTTCACACACAAGGGAGTGAACCTCACAGACATTTTCAGTTACCAAATTCAGATGAAAGATTTAGCCATAGACCCCAATCTTCCTCAATATTCCCAATATTATTCATAGAAGGACCTTTAAAAATCCAATCCCAGAAGCCACTTTATTGTGCCTAAAATTCATTTTGATATATAAAATAAATTCTAAATGATGGCTCTGAGGTTATGCCAGTGGTGGTGGGTTGAGAAGATGGATCTGGGAGTAGGGAAAAACCAAAACTATACAGTTCTATTTCAGTATTCTCCATGTATGGTGAAAGAACCATCACATTATAAATAAATGGGTGGTCTTGATAAAGTCTAAATTGAGAATCACTTGACTATTGCAGATTATTGGGGATTATCCATGAAAATGAGAGAAAATAGAATTTGTGATTCATAAATCCCACCCTCCCCAAACAAGTACATAGGATGATTACTGAAGAAGATAAATCATTCAAATTGATTAATTATGCATTGTTCAAATGCCACAAAACAACTCTTTCATCTTAACAATGATGTAAGCCTTGAAGTGGCATCTGTGGATGTTCCAAATGACATCTGTAAACCCCCTTTTATGTATAGTTGGAAATAGTCAGGGCTCCTTTTGTTTAAAATGTGAGAAAACTCATCTCCAATCAGTTTAATCAAAACTGAACGTACTAAATTCTATAACTCATAAATTAGTTTCAGACAGAGCTGGATCCAAAGGCTGAAGTGATATTAAAGGATTTCTCTTTTTCTGTATGTCTTAGGCCAGTCCAGCTGTTTCCATGTAATAGCCTCCAAATCTCCTCTCTTAAACTTTTTCTGCTTCAAGTTTAGTAATAACAGGGGCTTCTCCTTTCCAAAATCTTCGGACTGGGCCAACTAAATGAAAATGTCCATGCCTGAACCAATCACTAGAAAAGATTAGGAGCCCCTCCCTCCATAACAGGGACTTTGAATAGGGTAGGGGTGTTTTCCCCAAAGGAAAGACCACATGCGATTACAAGAAGGGTAGAGGGATATTTTACAGCTAAAACAATAGAATTCACCATAGTTCATAAGTGTTTTTTTCCCCTGAGAAGAGTGTCCATGTCTTTCATTAGACTCTCAAAATTGTCAAAAACCTTTGAAGTGGCTAAGAAACGATAGATGCCCACAGTCCTTTATATCCACTGAAGGTAGTTATAAGATGGCAAAGTTCTAACCAGGAGTCAGAAGGTCCAGATTCTTGCTCCTACAGCTGCCTAACAAACCCTTAGGAATTTCACTTTCATCATCTGTTTGTCCAAAAAGCGGAAACAATAACATCAAGGATACCATTAAAATTCCCCTTTCATAATACTCTTCGTACTTATAATCATTTTTTTCAATGTCTGTCTTTCCATTAAACTAAGATGGTTAGATAAAAAGTAAATGTCAGCCATACATGTAGTTTTAAATGTCCTAGTAGTCAATAATGAAAAATAAAATATTGATTGTGAAATTAATTTTAATTATATATTAGGGTTCTCCAGAATAATAGAACTGACTGGCTATGTATCTGTCTCTATATCTATCTATATCTGTATCTATATCTATATCTGTATCTGTATATATACCTATATCTCTAAAATTTAATATGTATTATATGTAAATATTCAATGTATAAATATTATGAGATTTATTCTAGGAATTGGTTCATGTGGCTGTGGGGATTGGCAAGTCTGAATGCCATAGGGCAGGCTGCAACTGGGAACCTGGTGAAGGTTTTTGATGAATTCTCCAGAAGAAGCTGGCTGACGAAAGCAGAGATAGAAATTCTCTTTTACTGCAGAAAACATCAGTCTCCCTTTAAGGCTTCAGCTGATTGGATGAAATTTCTTTCACTGCTGAAGGCAGTCACCTTTGTCGACTATAGATATAATCAGCCATAGGTGCAGTCAACTGACTAATGATTTGAATCCATGAAACATTCTTACAGTAGCAATCAGGTCAGTGATTGCTTGAACAAACAACTGGACACCATAACCTGACCAAGTCAATACATGTACCTAACCATCACTTGTACCTACAGCATAGAAAGATGCTGAAGATTTTTTGAGATATATCTTGAGAGGCTGTACAAGATAGATCTCATAAAAGCTTTACAAGTGCTTGCAGAGCACATTACAATGGGATTGGCACATAATGAGTTCCAGTAAAATGCGGCAAGGTTGTTTGTGCTTTTGTTCTCCTCTTTATACCTGCCTTTGGTCAATGACAAAGTAAAGGGATACCTTTGATTCTAAAAGTGATCTGAATAAAAGATGGGGAGGAATTCTGTTATTTAAGATAAGACATGATCAGTCAACCATCTGGGACCCTCCCCCGAATCAGCCTCACACATCAGAAGTCTACCTGCATTCCTGGAAACTCTTTTCATACCTCCAACCAATAGGGAACTGCATTAGTTTTCTAACCCACTTTCCTCCATTTCTGTTATTTGATGACTTTCCCTTATCTCCTATTCTTTTTGTTCATGGACTAATCAAACACAACATCTATCCATCAACTTTGGATATTTTCCTGAATCCTAGAAAATATAAAAATACATGGAAAATAGATTTTTAAATAGATTTAAAATCCCTACCTCACAAAAACTATACAAACCAGACTATAAAATGAATCTTTGGGTCACTGCATCATAAAAATTGGTCTGTTTGCCATGTGATGTTAGAGACTTACACTCTACTTCTGAGTCATCTCCCAAGAAGCAGATATTGTATCATTTATAGAATCAACATGAAGAACTAGCCCTCATGGTCCACAGAGAAAAATGCTTTTGAAATATCAAAATTACAGCTTTTGTGACTTAATGCTTGTTGACACCAGAGGTGGACTTAGGAAAAAATAAAACAAGCCCTTTTCACAAATCCAAGAGATCAAAAGAAATGCATAATGCTTACATAAAGATTTAAACACTTTCATTTTTTGATAAATGAAAAATGAGTAGAAAGCATAAAAATCATTATATTCATACTGTTTATTATTTCCATTATAATGTAAGCATTTTACCAGCCCTACAGTAGAGCCTTACCAGAATTTATAACCCATTACTTCTGAAGAAAATCTCTAATACTATTGAGAGAGGGTTGCATTTGCTCTATATAACTTAAATACAGTTCTTTAAAATACCAAATATGCATAGCATCTAATAAATATAGTACCAAATAATGTAGCCAATCTCAAAGTCATAGAAAAATACCTTGAGGGGTCAATGGATCCAATCCTTTGACTCCATCGACTGTCCCCTAACTATTCCACTAAGATCCTCCCTTATGACTGTATCAGTGTTTTGAAAAGATAATCTGGAAGTAATTTTTGAAAGATGATGCTAAAAATAACCTGGACTTCAATCACCTGCATCAAGATATTCTCTGCTTCTGACTTGATTCAGTTCTAAACTCTTCTTTATCTGCTCAATTAAATACAACCATTACATAGATAAAGTATATACGAATGCACTTAGCATCACTGATGCTGACACCTTTTTCTCCATACAGGCCCTTCTCCCTATGAGAAGCCATTCCTCATGTTTTTTCAGTCTTCCCCACAAGAAGTTGCTAGAATTTTATTTTACCAAAAGTTTCTGGAAATTCAGTTCACTACTTCTTAAAAATTACAACCCTAATGAAAACTTTAAAACCAGATCTATTTTAAATCACCTGCTTTTTTAAAAGATCAGGTTTCCTTATAAGGATGGATGTAACTCTCCTTTGTTTATATATCTTCATTTGTGAAATGTTTCTCCCTTTTTCCAAAGCCAGGTAGGGCATGAGCCCCAGCTTCATTATTCTAAAGGAAGTACCAATGCCATCTGTTATGTAAATGGCTTTGCCAACACATGCCCTTGTTCTCCCAGGATTGCTATTCCAGTGAAATAAAATAAAATGAATAATAGAGATGCCCAAGTTCATATTAAAATGTCAACTCTGACCTTTGAAGATCAGAACAGCCAAAGACAGCCATGATTAATGGCCTTCTCAATTTCCTTGAGTAAGGAATCAAATTTATAAATTACAAACTGCAGGATGAAGAATAGAAGGTGTGTTATTTCTTGACAAGATGTGGAAACCATTCAAACCCAGCACTCTGAGCACTTGCATATTACTTAATTATGCCAGTTTAAAAAGCTGATTAGAATGTGACTTGATCATTTTATTCATAAATTTTTATCATATTAATTTACATAATATGTATATATTTTAAATGCATTAGTGATCAGATGTCATCCAAGAGGTTTCAGAAAGAAAAAATCTAGGCAAGAATCCAGGTAACTTAGCATGCACTTCCAGTCCCCACCTGAAAGTCTGTCAACATCTTTTCCCACCCAATCCCAAGAACAGGTTCAAGTGGACAGTGTGGATGCTTGGGGACATATCAAGCAACTCCCTCCAACACTGAACTATGGACAGATGGCAACATCTTGATCTTTGACGTGATGTTTATGGGTACAAAAATCAAGTTGAAATAACCAAAGCCACCAATTACTTTTCGTAAAGTATCACAAGGCTACAGATCCCGGACTCTGTGAAGGGGGCTTAATAACCAATTTCATTATCCACTCACCTCCTCTCCACACATACTTATGCACATGCACACACATGCATATATACACAAGACAAGACGCTCTTGGAGGGCAAGATGGTATTTTCCTATTTGCATCTGAGTGTAAAATTATAAGTTGATGAATGGACTTTAATTCCCACCAGTATCCTCAATTTGGTCATTAGTCTAATTTTCACAAAGCATTGTTTTGATCACTTTACGCACCTCCTCCCATATACCAAATTCTGCTAATATTTCTCTACTTTCTGCACCCTCCTCAGCCAAGGCATTCATAATCTGCTCCAAATTCCTATGGTAGAACCATCTCTCTTTCCTCTTCCCTAGGAATTCTACCCTTTATCAACCTAGATTCATCACTGCTTATCACTAGTCCACTGAGGCCCTTTTCCCTACAATGTTTAGTACGCTTTCAATCTCAACTTTTAGGACCCATTTCAAAATCACTTTTTCCATGAAGTCTTTCCTGATAAACTCCCACTGGAACACGTGTGATTTCTCTCTCCATTGAGGCCCCGTAGTATTTTGCATGTTCTTGGGACTTAGATCACATCTGGTCTTCATATTACAGCTATTAGTTCATTGTTTTAGCCCACACAACACTGCAAGGACCTTGAAGGAGGGATTTAAGACAAATAACGCCATAGGCCTAGCAGTGCCAGGCCAAGTGCATTGTACATAGTAGTTATGCCGTATATACTTTTAAAAAATTTTTATGCAATTAAAAAAACAATAAGTGGCCACACACCATTACAAATTTTAAAACTATAATGAAATACTTTTTTCTTCTACTTTTTTGGTGAAGACAAAAAAATGATTGCATACTGTTTGACAAGAATCTAGGGAAAAAGCATTATGATACATTATTGGTAGAGGTATAAATTAGCAATTTGGGATATCTGTCAAAATGGCAAATGCACATACCCTTTGAATTTGCAATTCCATTTTAGGCATTCAGTCTGCCATTATAAGACTACATATTCAGTCTACAGTTATACGACTACAAGGCTATTCATTGTAGCAAAAGTTAGAATCAATGTAAATGTCTGTAACAGGAACCGGGATAAATAAATTATATCACATCCATATCATGAAATGCTATGCAACTTTTTAAAAAAGAAAAAAAGTTCCCTCTGTACTGGATGAAATGATCTTCAAGATACATTGTTAACAATAATTTAAAAATCAATGGAAATCAACATGTATTTTAAGGAAGAAGTAAAAAATATGGAATATGCCTCTTTACAGCCTTAGATATTTCTTGAATTTTAAACCATGAAAATGCATTTGACTTGTTCAAAAATAAATAAAATTACAATTAATGAAATAATATTTAAGTAAATTGAATATAAATCTCTCACTCTTTGAATCCCCTTTTAGAACAATGCTTTTCTCAGTGGGACCCACGAGGGCATCTCAAGTGTAAAACTCCAAAACACAAAGGTAGAGTACGTTGGTGAGAATCCTACCAGGCCAGAAAGAAGAGAATACTATGGATGGGAGCACACAAGGGCCATGTACTTGTCACACTCGTTGTGGGATCATCCTCACTACATTTTCAAGTCAGCCAAAAGTTACTCTTTAGCCACCTTGGGTGAGAACTCTCAGTTGAAAGCATCACAAAGTCATCCTGGGTTCCCCAATTCCTTTTTACCTATGCTGCCTCACCCAGGGATGGGCAGGATTTATTTTAATTTTCAGGTCATCCATTTTTTAGTTTGCATTGTGAATTAAGCAGAATGAATGGATTGTGGGATTTGAAATTCTAGCGCTCTGTGAGAATGCAAAAGTTGAGAAGACAGGCTTGTCTTAGGCTTGATGTCCTAGTTTGCCATAGCTTCTGTATCATATATTGCAGAGTAATTGACTTCTGTGACAGGAACCGGTTGCCTCACAGATTTGGAGGCCAGAAGGGCAAAATCAAGGTGAGGGCAGGACCCTGCTCTCTCTGTGAAGTCTGTGGTGTTCTAGTGGCAGCAGTTCTGAGCCCAACCTCTGCTTTGTCACATGGTTCATTCTCCCCATCTGTCTGCTGCTTGTAAGGACTCCAGCCATATTGAATTAGGACTCACTCTGGGGAAGCAGATGTGGTTCAAGCAATTGGGCTCCCACCTACCATATAGGAGGTACAGGGTTCAATGCCCAGAGTCTCCTGGGGAAGGCAAACTGGCCTGTGCAGTAAGCTGGTCCACACAGAGTGCTGGCCTGCATGGAGTACGTGCAGGATTGCTGCTCCATGCAGGAGTGCTGCCCCATGCAGAGGTCCATCCCCACGCGGACAGCTGGCACAGCAAGAAGACTCAATAAAAAGAGACAAAGAGGAGAGACAATAAGAGACACAGCAGATCAGGGAGCCAAGGTGGCACAAGAGAATGACTGCCTCTCTCCCACTCCAGAAGGTCCCAGAATCGGTTCCTGGAGCCACCTAAGGAGAATAAAAGCAGACACAGAAGAACATACAGTGAATGGACACAGAGAGCAGACAATGGAGGAAGAGGGGAAAAATAAATAAATAAACAAATAAATAAATAAATCTAAAAAAAAAGACTCAGTCTGATTTTGTTTGGGCTAACCTTAACTAATAATCCTTTCAAAGATTCTATTTACAAAAAGGTTCTCATCCACAGGACAGGAAAATGATTAAACACGTCTTTGAATGGGGCATGATTCAGTCTAGAACACAGGATGCGGGTTCCGAGGACAATTCTCCCATGCTTTCCTTTCAGGGAACCTCCCTTCAGACCCAATGCACCCAGGACTTTATCTCAGCACATCTGATGTGAGCATGTGTTAAATTAACAGGAGTTGTCACTGTTTCAGGATCAGATCATAAGTCAGGGTCAAAAACAAACTTAAACCAAAAATAATAAATAACAAATGACAACAAACCTGCAGCAACAACCAGGGAGATTTTCCCTTCTCCCTTTAATCAAGAAAGCTCATTTTTAAGGAGGTTTAATTAGGATAATGTCCATTTTAAAACCACTTTAAATGATACTTTAAAAAATAAGGAAGACAGTTCTTCATTTAAATTCACCTAAATGAGCTTTAATTATGCAATGTGAGCAAATGAAAAGAACTAATTAGAAAATATAACCTTGTTTAGGTACAGTCCCATAATTGTACTTTCATAAATGGCTTTCATTTGAAAAGAGATCTTTTTATTTTAATCTAAATATAGACTTGATCTTTGTGGATAAAGAGACATCAAAAATAGAGGTGTTAAGCAGAAGAAAAAGTGAAAATAAATATTGTATTGAGGCTTTAAAAGTACAAATTAAATGCTTGTCTGTCTTAATTGTGTCAATTGACTGATACTATTCTGAGCTCTTAAACAGATGGAAAATGGTCTCCTGCCAGATTTCAATAGGGAGATGTTTACAAGTTCAGAGATGTTTACGAGCTCTTCAGTTTCCATTTAGCGGGAAGGAATTAATTTAGTGTAGAAGTCCTGGAAGTTGCAAAGGGCTTGTACCAAGATCATATTAACATTTGGGTGACTACACATAGGACTTCAAATTCTCTCTTGTTTAACCATGCCTGAGTGAGTCTGAAACCAAAGCATGTTTCGAAAGGAAAACTATTTCCATACTAATATTCTTAGGGGGATGAGTATGGCTATTTTCTTCCCCACATTACCCCAAACTCCTCCCCTTGGAATTATGTCTGGCTTTATATTCACTGTAAGGACCCTAGTCATTTTGGAGGGGTAAGAGTGAGCTGTTGCAATGTTCAACTAAGCTAATAAATTACAAATAATAAAAATAATACTGACTTACTGACTTACATTTACTGAATACCTCTAAGTGTCAGGCTCTGTACTTGGGGCTTTAGATATATTTATTCAATCATCTCACCTGTCCTATGAATACATATTAATTTTATCTCTACAAAATCTTTACTTTTGCTAACCCTAAGGCTTCAAGGCCTTAGGCTTTCCCTCCAAACATATTCCACAGAAAACACTGAAGAATTTCCCATGGGGGTGATACCAGGTAAATCCAAGGAATATCAATCCACCTATCTTATTCAGACATCCTCAGTTTAACTTGTAATCATTTGTAAGTATGCGGTGTGTATGTGCATGTGAGATTAGTTCTATAAGATTTTATCACACCTACAAGTGCATATATCTGCTAAGTCAAGACACTAGACACTTCCATCACCACAAGGACCCCTTGTGCTGCCTTTGTAACCACATCCACCTCCCTCCCCGCTCCCATCCTTAACTATCAGTAATCTGCCATCTATTTCTAAAGTAATGTCATTTCAAAAATATTATATAAATGGCATCATTCAGCCTATAACATTTTGGAATTGTTTTTTACACTGAGTTTATATCCCTGGAGATTTAACAATGCTGCTGCATGTATCAATAGTTTAGTTTTATAAGAAACTACCAAGGGAAGCGGACTTGACGCAATGGATAGGGCATCCGCCTACCACATGGGAGGTCTGCAGTTCATAACCCAGGCCTTCTTGACCCGTGTGGAGCTGGCCCATGTGCAGTGCTGATGCACGCATGAAGTGCCCTGCCACACAGGGGTGTCCCCCGCATAGGGGAGCCCCACGCGCAAGAAGTGCACCCCGTAAGGAGAACCACCTAGTGCAAAAGAAAGTACAGCCTGCCCAAGAATGGCGCCGCACACACAGAGAGCTGACACAGCAAGATGACACAACAAAAAGAAACACAGATTCCCGGCGCCACTGATGAGGATAGAAGCGGTCACAGAAAAACACACAGCGAATGGAGAGAGAGAGCAGACAATTGGGGGGGCAGGGGGAGAAATAAATAAAAAATAAATCTTTGAAAAAAGAAACTGCCAAACTGTTTTCCAGAGTAACTGTACAATTTTACATTCCTACCAGCAACATACAAGTGGTGAACTTTTCTCTGCATCCTTGCCAGCATTTAATGTTGCCACTACTTTTTATTTCAATCATTCTGATAGTTGCATAGCAACACCCACTGTGGTTTAATTTGTATTTCACTGATGGCCAGTGATTTTGAATATCTTTATATGTGCTTATTTGTCATCAGTATATCCTCTTCATTGAAATAGTCATTCCTATTTTTGGCCCATTTTCTAAATGGATTGTTTCTTATTTTTCTTTTTGTTGTTGTTGTGAGGGCTCTTTATTCTAAATACTAGTCTTTTTTCAAATCTGTGCTTTGCAAATATCTGACGTCCCCACCACTGCCACCTCTAAAGCTTGTCTTTCCATTGTCTTCAAATAGAAGAAGTCTTTAATTTTGAATAACATCCAATTTATCACTTTTTATTTTATGAATTGAGCTTTTGGTGTCAAGTTTAAGAACTTTTTGCCTAGCCTTAGGTCCCAAAGATTTTCTCTTCTTTTTTCCTGAAGGTTTTATCATTTTATGTTTTAATTTAACTCAGGATTCATTTTGAGTTACTTTTTACATGGGTGTGAGTTTCAACTTGAGGTTTATTTTCTTGCTTATGTACTTCCAATTATTCCATCTAGCACAATTTCCTGAAAAGGCTGTCTTTTATCTACTGAATTGATTTTATACTTTGGTCAAAAGTTAGTTGAGCAGATAGCATCGGTGTGTTTGTCTCCATATAGACCATGCTGTTTGACTATTATAGCTATACAATAAAACTTAACATTGGGTAGAGTGATTCTTCCCTCTTTATTTCTTTATTCTTCTATGTAATAATGATTCCAGCAATTTTAGGGCCTGTGTCTATCTATATAAATTTTATAATAATCTTGTATATGTCTACAAAATCCATGCAAGGATTTTGAAAGGAATTGTATTAAACCTATGGATCAATTTGGGGAGAATTAGTATCATTACTACAATGAGTCTTTGGATCCATGAACACAGTATGTCTCTTGATTTGTTTGGCTCTTAATTTTTTTCATTAGAATTTTATACTTTTTACCATACATATCATGTACATGTTATGCTCATTGTACACCTAAATGATGTTTATGTGTTGATCTTATATCCTAAAACCTTGCTGAAGTTACTTATTAAAGGATGTCTTTTTTTGTTCTTGTTGTTTCTTCATGTTTTCTACATAGACAATTACTTATTCAGCAAATTGAGAAAACTGTAATTTTTCCTTTCCAATTATAGACACTTCATTTGTTTTTCATATATTTTAGCAGTTTATTTCCTCAGATTTTCTATGTAGACAATTATGTGATCATTGAATTAAGAAAATTATAATTTTTCCTTTCCAATTCTTTTCTTTTTCCTTTCCCTTCATTTCTTTTTCTCACCTTATGGTAGTGGCTAAAATTCCAGTACTATGTTCATTAACATAGTTAGGTGGATATCTTTTCCCTTTACTTCTTTATTTCTTCATTCTTTTTCTAAAATAATTGGGTTTTAACCATAAGGCATGATGTTAGCTGTATGTATTTTTGTAGATGCTTTTTATCAAGTTAATTTCCCTCTATTTCCAACTTGTGAGAATTTTTATCATGAATATTGAGTTTTGTCAGTTTTTTAATTTGCATTGATATGATCATATTTTTTTTTTCTTTTTAGCCTATAGATACATGGTGTTTTACATTGGTTGATTTTTTAATATAGAACCAGCCTTCTTATATATCTGAAATAAATTTCACTTAGTAATAGTATATAAAACAATGTGTGTGTGTGTGTGTGTGTTGCTGAATTTGGTTTGCTAATATTTTGCTGAAGACTTTTGTCTAAAGTTCATGAGAGATGTTTATTGTTTCCTTCTTTTTTTTTTTTTTTTTTGGTACTAGTTTTGGCATCAGGCTAATCACGGCCTCATGAAATGAGTTAGGAAGTTTCCCCTCCTTTTGTATTTTCTGAAAGAGTTTGTGTACAATTTGTATTAATTATTCTTTGAATATTTGGTAGAATTCTCCAGTGAAACCACTTGAATCTTGAGATTTCTTTTCAGGAGATTTTAATTAGGAATTCAATTTTTAAAATATTTTTAGGACACTTTATATTATGTATTTTATCTTGATAGAGTTTTGGTTGTTTGTGGTTTTCAAGCAGTTCACCTATTTCTTTTAAGTTGTCAAATTCATGAGCATAAAGCTATTTATATTATCCCTTTATTGTCTTTTAAGTGGCTGCATGATCCGTAGTGATATCCCTTATTCCATTCCTAACATGGGTGATTTGCCAATCTTTATTTATTTTTGTCAGTTTTGCTAAAGATTTGTCAATTTGATTGATTTTTTTTTTGGAAGAACCAGCTTTTCATTTCTTGATTTTCTCTATTGTTTTCCTGTTTTCAGTTTAATTGCTTGCAGCTTTTATGTTTATTATTTCCTTCCTTCTGCTTGCTTTGGGTTTCTCTTGCTCTTCTTTTTCTGGTTTCTTGAAGTACGAATTCAAATATTTGATTTGAGACATTTCCTCATTTCTACTATAAGCATTTAGTACTATAAATTTCCCCCTTTTAACACTGCTTTAATTGCTACATATTTTGATATGTTGTGTTTTTCCTATTTTACCCATGGACTATTTATTATCAACATGGAGTATATTGATTAATTTCCATATGTTTTTAGATTTTCCTGTTACCTTTCTATTAATTTCTAGTTTGATTCTCTTCTGATCAGAAAAACATTCTTTATGATTTATATTATTTTAAATTTGATCAGGTTTGTTTTATAGCCAAGGAGATGGTCTATATGGATTGTTCTATAGGTGCTTAAAAAATGTATATTATAATGTTTTGGGGTGGAGTATTCTATATATATGTTAATTAGATCCTGTTGGTTGATGGTACTGTTCAGATCTTCTATATCTTTGATAATTTTCTGTCTGGCAGTTCTAGCAGTTGCTTACAAGGGATGGAAAAACCCAATTATAATATGGAATTATCTACTCCTATCAGCTTTATCTTTTTTTTTGTTTGTTTTTTTGTTTTTTTGTTTTATGTATTTGTGACTCTCTTGTTTCATGTGTACCCATTTAGGACTGTTGAATCTTCCTGGTGAACTCATTCTTTTATCTTCTTGTTCTTTTGATGCTCAGTTCTGTGCCAGCAGAATGTTGAATCTTGTGTTCTACTATTGTACTTACATACAATGGACTTCTCACTCAGTCTAAACTCAGCCATTTCCCTACTTCTAAAATTTCTCACATCCTCAGTGAGTCTCCCTCCTTCAGCACAGAAAAGTAAAATATCAACAAGTTACAAAAGTTGAATAAAGATGACAGACTTTCACCAAAATCCACTGACATGGAAAAAATAATTTAAAAGAATTCAGTACTATGCTAAATAAAAACAAAGCAAAACAAAACAAAAGCTATCATTAGTGGAAAAGTTATTACAAGAAATTTCTGAACCTTGAAATATACCTGGAAGTATTATGTATTCAAGAATCATTATGTATGCAACCTACACTGAAGTGTTGAGAAAATGGATTGATTAGATAGATAGATAGATAGATAGATAGATAGATAGATAGATAGATAGATAGATAGATGGATAGATGGATGGATAGATGATAGAACAAATGTGCTAAATGTTTAAATTGGTGGATCTGGGAATCTGGGGTGAAAGGTGGATATTGGAGCTCTCTTTGTGGCATTTGTACTATTTTTGTAACTGTCCTGTAAGCTTGAAAGTATTTTAAAATTAAAAATAAATAAAAAACAAAATATCAACCACAAATGAGCACAATGGGATGGATTGACTGAAACCATCACTTCTGTTGGGCACCTGTATTTTTAGTGGTGAATGAACTGGTTATGAAGATTCAGCCTGAGACGGAACATTAACACAGTTAGGAGTGTTCTGTTAGCACGTCAGTGTCAGAGACTGGTTTATGTGGAATATTACTCCCTTGCTATGTTGTATCAGATCTTTGGCACATGATAATTTGCCATTATCTAAGATACTGTCCATGTTCTGCATGAGTGTTGGTAGTAAGAAACCAGTTTAAAGACATTTTTCTGAAGGAATGAAGGAAAGAAAGTGAAGAAACAAATTTACAAAGATCAGCTGGAGAAAATATGTAAATGAATCTGCTCTGGGGGTGACCAAAGAACTTCAAAGTACCAAGAACCAAAGAAGACAAAAATCATGAAAGAAAACCATGACACAGGAGATTCAGTTTCTAAGTAAAGTAACTTGATGGAACATATGAAAGAGATATACAGAAAAAAATGAAAATAAAACAGAAATAAAGCATCTGAGTTTTTTTTGATGACGAGCTTGCCATCAAATGCTACACAGTTCTTTTGTATATTATAGGCAAATAACATAAAGTAAATATGGCAACTTAGCCACGTTTTTTTTGGTTTTGTTTTCAGGCGGTACTGGGGATTGAACCCAGGACCTGGTACATGGGAAGCAGGCACTCAACCACTGTGTTACACCCACTCCCTAGTTAAGTGTTTTTTTGTTAAAATTAATACTGACCATTTTTAAATACAATGCAACCAAATTAAGATACTTAAGGCACTCGTTGCTGGTGAGATTCTTGGGCACAGAGCAAAAGGAGGGGGAAAAGTGACATATTACAAGAATTTTTTTTGTTTTGTTTTGTTTTGCCTCTGAAGC
This sequence comes from Dasypus novemcinctus, assembly GCF_030445035.2. Lineage (NCBI taxonomy): Eukaryota > Metazoa > Chordata > Mammalia > Cingulata > Dasypodidae > Dasypus > Dasypus novemcinctus. Next base: position 29,110,639 of record NC_080678.1, on the reverse strand, counting down.
CTGTGATTGAGAATGCCAACCTATCCATGCTATCATTAGCCCAAACGCCTTTGATAGATAAAAGAGAAATTAACATCCTTTATCAACTCAATTGCCACATTTTGTCTAATTCTCAGTACATGCTAGAATGTAAGCCATATTGGTCCAAAGTAAGGAGGAAGATATCTTGACAGGGTCTAGAGAAACTGACCAGGCTGAAGGGCTGATCTGTGCAGACAACTAGCATTCCCCCAACAGTGTGTGAAAAGGTATAGTGAACTCTGAAAAGTTTAAAGAAGATTCTGATATTTACAAAGATCTATTTCAGAAATGTCAGGGATGCTCTAACCCAGATGGGCAGAAGTGCCATGGGTCTGAGTAATCAGTCCTTTTGCGTAAAGATGCCAACCTGTGCAAAGGGACAGAATTCACTTCCAAATAAGAGGGTGATGGCAAGGACAGGATAAAGTGATAAAATGTCAGGGATCCAGGGACACACTTTTTTCTCAACAATACCAGACACAAAGAGCAAAGGAGCACTAAGTACAGGGAAAGAAGCAAAGACTGAGTCAACGAAGCAGCAAGGTAGATTTGTGAAGCTTGTACTCAGGTGCCCAGACCACAAAACAGGCACATTCAATGCCTGGACTGTGGTGGGAAGACATATTCCTGACCCCATTACTTAAAGGACTGGATCTGCTAATGAACTCCATACCTTGTCAGGACTGACTCAGGAATCAGATAAGGCAGAGCCTACAGAGCCTACTGGTAGAAAGCCCCAGTAATCCCATCTCTTTCTCTTGATAAAATATATTGACGTGGCAGAATCATATCAACCAAGATTCTTCCATCCCCAAATATTTATTCCTAAAGCCCACTGAATGCCAGGTATATATATTCCCTGATTCAATCCTTCCAGGAGTCCTAAGCAGTGAGCACTATTATTAACTCTATTTTAAAATAAGAAAAAAACAGGTAAATGAAAGTTAGGAAATAGGAAGTTTCAGGATCCAGATTCAAAGCAAAACACCCTGACTCCAGAGCTTACATACTTAACCACTAGATGGTACCACATTGCACTTCTCTTATTTCTAGGACACCTGAGCAAAAAACAACCCACTGGCCTTACTACAAAGACACTGCTAATACAACCCTCTATTTCAAATCAGGACATATCTTTGCCTCCAGATTTTATAATATAAGGTGATATATTTTTCCTTGACAACTGAAGCATTTTGAAGATGTCCTATGATGATGTAGTGGTTCCTAAGGTATTGGAATTCAGTCAAGACCTCAGGAAAAATCAAAGACTCAGTCAACACACACATGAGATTATTATAATTTCTTCTTCATTCCACCAAAGCTGAGAGGCCTAGGGGAGGCTAGTGATCTGTGTAAGTAATTGAGGATGTCACTGTTTTTATTTTTTTTAATTTTGAGATCATCATAGATTCACAAGCAGTTGTAAGAAATAATATAGAGAATCCCATGTGCACTTTCCTCCAAGGATCCAACAATTTTTAAAATTTATATTAAAAAATAAAATTTTATAAATGGTGTTTATTATGCCCATTTTCAAATATACCAGCAGTCATTTGGCTATTGAAATCACCATAATGGCTTTTATGATATGGCAATGAGCTATAATTACATTTCCTTCAGTGTATTAGTCCTTGATACAGACACTTTTATTAATCTTATTATGAGCTAGTTTTGAATTATATTTCAAACAAATGAGGGTATAATAAATTATTTAAAAACAGTTGCCTAATAAATCCAGCACATTTTTCACACAAAGCCAATTTGATTCAAGTATATGTATGTTAGACAAATAACTCCTGCTTGGATGATTTATCAGTGTTATGTGGAAAGGTCGTCCAACAGTCAGAGACTAGTCCTGTTTGACATTTCGGACCTTCCATTGAAGATTGAGAAAAATGGCAGCAAGTATTATTCTTTTCCAAGAGAGTAAGGGAAAAAAAATTGTGTTAAATGCTGAGTGTATGTTAAGTTCATGTTAAGACTAATACATGTTAAGTACATGTGAAGCAACCAATAGATTTTTTAAAGGAATAAAGATAATAAACTTTGACTCAAAAATCATTTAAATTATGCATGGTCACTGAAAAGAGAAGACATGATTAATATTATCTCACCTTATTAGACTGTACACCCCCAAATGACTTCTGACTTCATGAGTTTGGTCTCAAAGAGCCACAGTCAGCTTAGATTGAGAGGGCTCTACTAACCGGGTTATCGACAGGTAGCAAAGACCTCAGATGGTGTGGAAGGAAACAAACTGCTACAGCTAGAGCCTCTGAGGCGCTTATCAAGGCTAAAGTTGTCATTTTAAAGCCAAGATTGAGGCAAATGACCTTCAAAAACTAGCATGTATCTTGCCAAATGCCAGAGCCCGGCTCCATTCTCCTTTACCGTCATTCTGCTATCTATTATCTTTATCTTTTTTTTTTTTCACTGTGGTACATTCATTGCAACTGATGAACACATTTTGGAGCACTGCCACTAAGCATGGATTATAGTTTACATTGTAGTTTACACTCTCTTCCACACAATTCTGTAGGTTATGGCAAGATATATAATGGCCTGTATCTGTCATTGCAATGTCATTCAGGAAAATCCCAAGTCCCCAAAATGCCCCCGTATTACACCTGTTTTTCCTCTCCCTGATCTCAGAACCTCCAGTGGCCACTGCCTCTACATCAATGATATCATTTCTTCCATTAGGAGAATCACAGTAAGTCTATAATAAAATACCAGTAAGTCTACTTTAGTCCATAGTTCGTTCCCCAATCCTGAGGATTCTGTGATGGCGATACCCACTCTATCTCTAATTGAGAGGGCACTTTGGTCCCATATGCTGATGGATGGGGCTCTTTTGCTTGAATTTGTAGACTCCCTCAGTTCCTTGGTGTGGTGGTTGTCCATCATGGCTTCCTTGTTATTTGTTCTGGGTGAGTTCAATCAACTGGAGAGTATGTGCTGAAACTCAATTGAGATTCAGGGCCCAGATGGCAGATGGGCAGCCCCAAGATTTAAGTCTCTTGGACATACACCTGCCAACTCTAGTACTAATTATAGGCTCAAATAGAAGGGACGATAGAGCCATGTGTAGGGAAACCATAACTGAGTCCAACTCTGTCACACTGGGGAGCATAAATTCCAAAGTAAAGCCCACAGGTAGAGTACCAAAATTCTGAGTCATCTGCCCTGACTATGGTGTCTGGATGTTTCCACAGTGTTCAGGAGCCTAACTATTTGGGGTAGGATCTACTTTGGCAGTCAATGAGATCCTGCTGAATTGTGTGTAAGCATACCTTTGGAATGACTTCCTAACTCACTCTGAAGTCTCTTAGCCATATAAACTCATTTGTCTTTACATTTTCCCACTTGTGGTGAAGGTCTTTTTCCAGTTGCATTGTTAGTTGGTGCTTGGTAGTAATCCCTAGGTACCAGGGAGGCTCATCCTTGGGAGTCATGCCCCATGCTGGGAGGAAGTTATTGCATTTATATGCTGAGTTCAGCTTACAGAGAGGCCACATTAAGCAACAAGGAGGCTCTCAGGAGGTAACTCTTAGGCACCCTAAATACTAGGTTAAATTTAAATTTCAAGAGTAAAGGTTCATATGCACAGTCATCTGTATCAAGGGCTTGTCAGTGGACCATCTTCCATCACTAGTCATTGCCCCTGTACTTGGGGGATTCTTGCTGTTCCATTAGAGAATGTGGCAGAGCTCCCCAGGATGGGAATTTAATATTCTTTCAATTATTATGTGAATGTCCACCCACTGTGACAATGCCCCATGAACATGTGAACACATTTATATGCCTTATATGTATGCCTAGGTGAACTTCCTCCCATGTACCCCATCACTGACACCCTGCACCAATGACCCTCTCCTGCCACAGTTGTAACCATTCTGTGACTAAAACGTCTTCAAAAATGAAGCCAGTAAAATAACCAAATACAATTAATAAGAAAATGAAATAATACTACAAATAAGAAAATATTTTTTAAAATTTAAAAATAAAAAATTAGGGATAATAAAAACAAAATGAAAAAACATTTTTTTAAAAATTTTTACATTTTGACTTTCATCACTGTAATATCTGTTGTTTGTATGTACAGTGACTTTTGCTTCCATTTCTCCCCCAGTTTCTTACTTTTTTCATTTTGTCTTCAAAAAGTTTTAGTTTACAAATGAGCATGTACAGAATACAGGAGGACTTCCATATACCCAACATCTCCCCCCCTTTCCCCCTTCCCCATTAATATAATTTTATATGTGGATGGTACATTTGTTATATCTGATGTACAAATATTGAAACATAGCTACCAACCATGGTCAATGGTTTACATTATGGTTTACATTATGGACTATACATTTTTATAAAGTTGATGAAATTTGTCATGGTCTGTATCCATCATTTGTAAGGTCATGTAGAACACTTCCATTGCCCCCAGAAGGCACCCTGTTCCATTTATTCTATTCCTCCCTCCCTCTCCCCTCAGGACCCATGGGAATCACTAGGCTTCACTTCTGGAAAGACAAGATTCCTTGATACTTGCAACAACACTGAGGGCATAGCACACTGGTTTGACCTCCCCTATTAGGCCCATCCTCTCCTGCCCCTCTATTTGAGAACAAAGTGGGCCTCCCCAAGAGGATTCCAATATCTTCCCACTCACTATATGGGTCTCCACACACTGATATACACACTATGACAGGATGAACACTCACACATTCCCTACAAGCCTGCCCCAGATGCACCCTGTCCCAATTGCCCCCCATCAAACACCCTAAACCAGTAACCCTTCCTTGTCCTATTACCAAAAGAGCTTTCTCAACATTATAGTTTCAACCACCTACCCACAAATCCCTAGTGTTCACCTGCTCCCTCCGCCAGCCTTCTCCCCAATTCCATGAATAGTCCAATCCACCATCCCCAGACTATCTCCCTGATTAACCTGCACCACCCAACCCAATAGTAAAACTGCACCCCTATCATGCCCCTCTACTGCACAACTAGAAACTTCCACCTTATCATAGATTTTGCCCATGTAGGCATTGGCTCACAACATTCTTCTCCCTTTCTATTTCCTGTAAAGCTTTCTTCCAGGCTCTAGCTCTCTGAGTCTGCTCAATTTGCTTAATTCATATCAATAAAACCATATAATATTTGTCCTTCAGTGCCTCGCTTCCTTCATTCAACGTAAGGTCCTCAAGATTCATCCATGTTATCCTGTATGTTAGTACTGTATTCCTTCTTACAGCTGAGTAATATTCCATTATATATACACATACATACATACATACATACATACATATATATGTGTGTATATATATATGTTGCAATTTATTTATCCATTCATCTGTTGAAGGGCATTTGGGCTGATTCCAGCTTTTGGCAATAGTGAAAATGCCACTATGAACATTGGTGTCTATATATCTGTGTCCTTGCTTTCAGTTTTTCTGGGTATATATCCAGCAGTGGAATTGCTGGATCACATGGTTTTTCTATACTTAGTTTTCTGAGGAACCGCCAAAATCTTTCGCAATGACTACGCCATTCTATATTCCCACCAGCAGTGAATGAAGTTTCCCATTCTGCCACATCCTCTCCAACATTTGTAGTCCTCTGTTTTTTTAAAGGCTGCCATTCTAGTGGGTGTAAGATGAGATCTTATTGTAGTTTTTGATTTCCATTTCCCTATTAACTAGTGATGTTGAGCATCTTTTCATGTGCTTTTATCATTTATATTTCTTCTTTGGAGAAATATCTATTCAAATCAATCATTTGCCCATTTTTCAAATGGGTTATTGTCTTTTCGTTTTGAAGGTGTAGGATTTCTTTATATATGCCAGATATTAGGCTTCTATCAGATATATGGTTACCAAATATGTTTTCCCATTAAGTACACTGTCTTTTCACTTTCTTGAAAAACTCCTTGCTATACAAAAGATTTTAATTCTGAGGAGGTTCCATTTATCTATTTTTTTTCTTTCATTGCTCATGCTTTGTGTATAAAGTTCATAAAACTATTTCATAATACAAAATCCTATAGATGCTTCCCTACATTATCTTCCAAGGTCTTGGCTCTTATATTTAGATCTTTGATCCATCTTGAGTTAATTTTTGTATAACGTGTGAGATGAAGTTCCTCTCTCATTCTTTTGGATATGGATATCCAGTTCTTCAAGCACCATTTGTTGAAGAGGCCATTCTCTCCCAGTTGAATGGGTTTGGTGGCCTTATCACATATCAGTTGACAGTGTATGTGTGTATCTATATCAGATTTCTTAATTAAGTTCCATTGGTCAGTATGTCTATCCTTGTGCCAATACCATGTAGTTTTAATCACTGTAGCTTTGTAGTATATTTAAAGTGAAGTAGTGTGATTCCTCCAAGTTCGTTTTTTTCTTTTTCAATATGCCTTTGGCTATTTGCGGTCTCATGCCGTTCCAAATAAATTTCATAGTTTTTCCAATTCAGTAAAAAATGCTATGGTGATCTTTATTGGTATTTCATTAAATGTGTAAATCAGCTTGAGTAGGATAGACATCTTAATGATGTTGTTTAGTCTTCCAAGTCATTAGCAGGGAATTTTATTCCATTTATTTAAATCTTCTTTGATTTCCTTTAACAGAGTTGTGTAGTTTTCTTCATACACATCTTTAGTTAAATTTATTTCTAGGTATTTGATTCTTTTAGTTGCTATTATAAATGGGATTTTTTTTTCTTGATTTCCTTCTCAGATTGCTCATTATTGGTGTACAGAAATGCTAGTGATTTTTGCACATTGGTCTTATAACCTGCAACTTTACTGAGCTCATTTATAAGCTCTAGAAGCTTTGTTGTAGATTTCTCAGGGCTTTCTATGTACAAAATAATGTCATCTACAAATAGTGAAACTTTTACTTCTTCCTTTACAATTTGGATGTCTTTTGTGTCTTTTTCTTGCCTAAGAGCTCTAGCAAGTATTTATAACACAATATTAAATAGGACCAGTGAATTGGGCATTCTTGTCTTATTCCCAATCTTAGAGGGAAAGCTTTTAGGATTTCACTATTGAATGTCATTAGCTGTGGGTTTTTCATAAACACCTTTTATCATGTAAGTGCTTTTATCAGGAAAAAGGTACTATATTTTGTTGAATGCTTTTTCTGCATCTATAGAGATGATCTTGTGATTTTTTTCTTTTGATATGTTTATGTGGTATATTACATTGATTGATTTTCTTATGTTAAGCCATACTTGCATACCAGGGATGAAATCCATTTTTTCATGGTATATAATTTGTTTGATGTGTTGTTGAATATGATTACCAAGTATTTTGTTGAGGATTTTAGCATCTATGTTCATCAGAGAGATTGGCCTATAGTTTTCCTGTCTTGTGGAGTCTTTGGCTTTGGTATTAGGGTGATGTTGGCCTCATAGAATGAGTTAGGCAATGTTCTCTCCACTTCTATTTTTTGAAAGAGTTTAAGCAGAATTGGTGTTAGTTCTTTCCAGAATGTTTGGTAAAATTCAACTGTGAAGCTGTCTGGTCCTGGGCTCTTAGGTGGGAAGTTTTTGATGACTGAGTCTATCTTGTTACTTGTGATTGGTCTGTTACATTCATCAATTTCTTCATTTGTTAATGGAAGTTGCTTGTGTGTTTCTAGGAATTTGTCCCTTTCCTCTAAATTATCCATCTTGTTGGCATATAATTTTTCAAAGTATCTTCTTATGATACTCTATTTCTGTGTGGTCAGTGGTGATATCCCCTTCCTTATTTCTTATTTTACGTGTTTGCATCTTCTCTCTTTTTTTCTTTGTTAGTCTAGCAAAGGGCTTGTCAATTGTATTGATCCTCTCAAAGAACCAGCTTTTGGTTTTATTTATTCTAGTGCTTTCTTATTTTCAATTTTATTTAGTTCTGTTCTAATCTTTGTTATTTCCTTCTTTCTACTTCCTTTGGGGTCAGTTTGTAGTTCTTTTTCTAATTCCTCCAGGTATGCATTTAGGTCTTTGATTTTAGCTCTTCTTTTTTCATATAGGCATTTATGGCTATGAATTTCCCTCTCAGAACAGCTTCTGCTGTGTCACATAGCTTTTGATATGTTTTGTTGTCATTTTCATTCATTTCAAGGTAGTTACTGGTATCTTTTGAGATATCTTCCTTGACCCACTATTTGTCTCAGAGTGTGTTGTTTAACTTCCATATCTTTGTACCTAATCTGGTTCCCTAGCTCTTACTGATTTCTACCTTCATTCCATTATGGCCAGGGAAATTACTTTGTATAATTTCTATCTTTCTGAATTCATTGAGAGCTGTTCTGTGGCCTTGCATGTAGTATATCCTGGAGAATGATCCATGTGCACTCAAGAACAATGTATATCCTACTGTATTTAGGTGTAATGCTCTGTATACATCTATTAGGTCCAGATCTTCTAATGTATTATTCAAAGTCTTTGTTCCTTTATTGATCCTCTGTCAAGATGTTCTGTGTAATGGTGAAAATGGTGTATTAAAGTCCCCCAATATATATGTAAAGGCCTCTATTTTTCCACTTAGTTTTTCCAGTGTTTGCCTCATGTATTTTGAGGCTCCCTGATAAGGTGCATAAAAGTTTATGATTGTTCTTTCTTCTTGATAGATTACCCCTTTTATTAATATATAGTCTCTGTTTTTGTCTCTTCCAATAGTTTTGTATTTGCATTTAAACTCTATTTTGTCCAATATTGGTATAGCTACTCCTGCCCTTTTTTGTTTATTGCTTGCTTGTAAAATTGTTTTCCACCTATTCCACTTTCAGACTCCTTGCATCCCTGGGTCTGAGGTGGGTTTCGTGTAGACAGCATATAGATGGGTCATGTATCCTTACCCATTCTGCCAATCTGTGTCTCTTAACAGGTGAATTTAATCCATTAACATTCAATGTTACTAAGGAATTACTTATATTATCCATATTTTCTTTGAGTTTATGTATGCCATATGTTGTTTTTATATCTCTTTTTGCCTTTTCAGTTGTTCTTACACTCTCCTCCAACTCTCTCTCTCCTGTTTTTTTCTTTCAACCTGAAGAACTCCCTTTAGTATTTCCTAAAGTGCAGGTTTCTTATTGATATACTCTCTTAATTTCTGTTTATCTGTGAATATTTTGAATTTTCCCTCATTTTTGAATGCTAGCTTTGCAGGATAGAGATTCTTGCTTGGAAATTTTTCTTTTAGCACCTTATCTATGTCATACCACTGCCTTCTTTCCCCATGGTTTCAGATGAGAAATCAGTACTTAATCTTATCGAGCTTCCCTTGTATGCGATGGTTCTCTTTTCTCTTTCTGCTTTCAGCATTTTCTCTTTGTCTTGAATATTGGTAAATTTGATAAGTATATGTCTTTGAGTAGGCCTGTTAGAATTTATATTGTCTGGTGTGTGCTGTACTTCCTAGACATGTACATCCATTTCCCTCAAAAAGGGTGGGAAGTTTTCAGCCATTACTTCCTCCAACACTCCTTCTATCCCCTTTCCATTCTGTTCTCCCTCTGGGATATCTATAATACATATGTTTGTGCATTTCCTGTTCAAATCTGTAAGTCCTTGCTGGATTTCTTCTATCTTTTTATCTATCTGTTCTACTATGTTTGATTTCAGATATACTGTCTTCCACATTGCTCATTCTTTCCTGTGATTGTTCAAATCTGCTGTTCTGTGCTTCCAGTGTATTTTTGATTTCTTGGATTGTGTCATTCATCACCATCATATCCATTATCTGTTTATGGATACTTGCAATTTCTTCAGTATGTTCTCCCAGTGTCTTCTTAATATCCTTTATCTCTTCGTTTACTTCATTAAGTTGATTCATGATATTTGTTTGGCCATCTCTGATTAGCTGTTCAATGTTCTGAATCTCCTCCTGGTTTTTAGTTTGTTTGTTGAATTGGGCCATGTCTTCCTGTTTCTTAGTATGGCTTGTAATTTTTTGTTGGTGTCTACAAATCTGTTTATCTTGATGGGTTTCTTCAGTTGACTAGCTTGTCTCTCTACTCTATGTTTCATTTTGTTGTTTTTGAGTGTGGAAAGGTTTCACTTTGACACTTCATTCCTCTTATTCCATTTCCTTGATATTATGTATGTTCCCTTGGAAAAAAAAAGGGGGTACCAGAGAAAATGAAAGCAATAGGAAGGGAAAAATAATAATAGGAATAATAATAAAAGGTAGGAGAAGAACCAAAGAAGACCTATGAAATTGAATAATTAACATGTGTTAATTCTTATCAACATAAGAAGTGCAAAGGAATACCATTTGAAAAGTGGAACAGAAACAATGAAACAAGAAATAGAATAGAGAAAAATATACAGAATGAATTAAAAGGTTGGAATGATGAGAAGAGGGGGAAAGAAAAGAAAAGAGAAAAAAATTAAAATAGAAAGATAATAGAAAAAATAGGGAGGAATAAAAACAAGAAAAATTGAAGACCAAACAAAAAGAGGCAGAATGAAAGAAGAACAGAAAATGGAACATATAAAGATGAAGGAGGGAAAAGAAATAGCATAGGTAAAAAAAAAAAAAAAGGTAGTCAAAAGAAAAAAGAAAAAAACAGAAATTAGGGGAAACTCAACAAACAAGAAATAAGACAGCAGCAACTGATTTTTTTAAAAAAGGAGAAAGAAAAGAAAATCAAAAAAGAAAATAGACATCAAAAAACAGCTTTTTCTCTTAGATCCCTAAAGATTTCTCAGGCTGCTGGTATTCATCAATCAATCACCTTGCAACTGCCCTCTGTAGGTTTTGAACCAGGTTTTAGTGAATAAAATAAGGAAAATAAAAAAAGGAAACTTAAAAAAAAATAATAAGAGATCTAAGAAAAGCTATTACAAAAAGAATGTCTATATTTTCCCTGTCATAAATTTTCATCTGGATGCTTTATAACCCAGTGGTTCACTCCTCAAAGAAGATCCAGGAATTGAAGGAGGAGGAGCTCGTATATTCTAGGCAGGAATTCTTCCACTGAGCTAACCTGTCTCCTTAGGTTAGTTAGCACTTCAGAAGGCTACCCACCCCTTTTCCTTTGGGCAGGTTAGATTCCCTGCAGGCCACCGGAGTCTGCTTATCAGTAGCCTGTTTCTCTCTGCCTCCTCTCTGATTTAATTCTTCTCTTACCTAGGCAGCTGAGCCTGACAGCCTGCCTGAGGAGATCCCCCTTCCCTATCCCTGTAGACTAAGGGAACTTCTGCTATTCAAGGGGGGTTTGGCTGGCTAATCTCACCACAAAGAAACCACTCTCCACACTCCCAGACCTCTCTTCCTCTCAGGGAATCTGCCTTCACACTCCATTCAGAGCAGGGAACCAGCAGCTCCAGCTAGGCTCTTTATCCCAAGGGTGGAGTGTATGTGCCACTTCCAGTCACAAGGGTGAGCAACTCAGGGTTTTCCTTCCTGTTTGGTATCCAAAGGAGCTGGCAGGGAGGAAGGTGTCTGCTCTCCTCTCAGTTACATACAATTCGCCAGGAGTTTTACCCTCACTTAAAATCTCCACCATGGGGCAGGGGAGCTCTTCCCAGCAGCCAGAAAGTTTAATAACTCACAGCTTGTTGTTTCAGCTCCTTCATCTCTTTGTCCCTCACTCTCCTGAGAGTTGTGAAGTAGTGTCTTTGTCTCCTGTCCCCCAAAGCTGGTCGCCAAGGCAAACTTTGGCTCCCTCTCCATTGTTTTAGTGAAAGCTGAGCCTTATCTGCCTAACCCATTGGCCATGTTCCCACAATCCTATCTATTGTCTTAAACATCCCAGTTTACAATGTGCCTCCTGCCGGCTTGGCCTGGCTCATCTGAATTTACTACAGCCCCAGTGTGGTGTTTATCAAAGAATAATGCATCAAATTGACCTGTCCAGGAAACATATTAAACATGTACTTTCCTAGGCCTAATGGCCAACATAGTACATAATACAGCACAGAATCATAATCTCTGAGCATAGGAATGGGGAATCTGCATTTTTAAAACTCCCTAGGTGAGCTTTATACCCATTTAAAGTATGAGGACCAATAGCCTATCTTTTCCCTCCAGCATGTTCCACACTTATTTTGCAAATCCTAATTGTATTGATGAGCAGTTTCTAGCTACTTCTATTTATGGTGAGGAGGCTGGGAATCAAAGATAAAGAGCTCACGTCTGAACAAGTCTGACTAGTCTCATGGGCCTCTCATCCCTCTGCTAAAATAGCAGCCTTTTGCTTGTTCTGTCTTTGGAGAAGGAGGTTAGATGTGTGGAGCTGAGAACATGCTAGGCACTAAGTTCCATCATGATGGGAACCAGAAACACGAATATGTAGAATTGTTCAAGCTTTGCCTTCTGCCTTGTAATAATCATAGAGCTGCTACAGGTATCAAAAAGATATTTGACAGCACTGGTAGTTATCAGTCCAGTAGTTCTAAATCCTGATTGTGCAATAAAGTTACCAGGGTTGTTTAAAAAAAAAAAAAAAGTCCAATTTCCTCAGCCAACCACAAACCAATTAAATCAGAATTTACAGGCTTAGGTCCTGAACAGTTGTTTTTTTTTTTTAATTTTTAAATAAATGCAGGTGAATTTATTGTGCAGCCAAATTTGAGACACACTCTTAATTCACTACATTTCTTGATTGAGAATCTCAATGTATTCATTCACTGTGTAGCTTTAATAAATAATGTGACAATATCAATTACGGCAATGGATTTGTATATACATAAACTATTATAACAATACAATTAATTTCCTTTAGATTATGTTTCCAGCACTCTACTCAAATGAGTGATCTAACTTCTGTGGCTTCAGTTTCTTTATTTATAAAATAAATGGTTAGTCTAAATGATTTATAAAAGCCACTTTAGCTCTAAAATCCTAATCTAAGACTGTGGTTTATTTCCATGGTAGAAGACACAGACCTGTCACATTCACCTGGGAAATTTTGTTGAATCCCACTGATCCATACTAGTAGATTTCAATATAACTATACCGCCCTTGCCACCACTACAACCACAACCAAACACCAACCGATTGGCCTACAAAACAAGAAGATTTGAAAAGGCAGAAATTGGCTTTTAATTTTGTTTTCATTCTTCCATATCTCATGTAAAACTGCCCTGAGTGCTCAAGTAAAGTGTTTTCAGGACTGTAGGCCAAGTTTTCAAATATGAGAGGCTATTTCAGTTATCTGTTGCTGCCTAAAAAACCATCCCAAAACTCAGTGACTTAAAGCAGCAAAGATGTTTTACTATCTTTACTTCATGGGAATAGGAATTTGAGCAGAGTTCAGCTAGCTGCTTCTTGCTCCATGTGGCACTGACTAAGGTCACTCGGTGGTAATCTGTGAGCTCTTGGGCTGGCCTGGAGGTCCATGTCATTTTTACTCACATGCCTAGCACCTTAGCTTCTTGTGAGGCTGGGCCAAGGAATCTTCCCTATGTAGTTTTAGGGTCTCTCCAGGTGGTCTCTCCAACAGGGCATATGACTTCTTGACTTCTTAAATAGTGGCTTCAGGTTTCAAGAAACAAGAAGAAAGTTCTGAGTTTTTAAGACAAGGGCTCAGAAACTGGCACAGTGTCATTCCCATTGTAAGCTATTGATTAAAGTAGCCACAGAGTCTACCCAGGTTCAAGGATAGGAGACATAAAACCATTCTCTCAATGGGAGAAATTCAAAGAATATGACACATCCTTGAATCAGAAATGTATGCCAACTATCAATGCCTCCATCCAACATAGGGAGGCATTTAATTGTACTGGATTTACAATTAGAAAGAGTATGAATCCTAGCTCCACTACTCTCTGTTTTAGAGATTTGAGGTAAGTTACTCTCAGAACAAGTAACCTTACAGATCAGCTGTAGATTCCTGAACTATAAAATGAGGTTGGTGATAATATGGTGTACCTAATAGGATAGTGGTGAGACTTAAATAAGGGAATTTGTTAGCAAAAATTGCACAGTAACTGGCACACAGGTGATGGCTCCCATGTGACTGTTGAGCATAAGGAATTCTACTAGGTGTTTGGGATGCTACAAAGATGTTTCAGATCAGGAATCTATAAAGCAAGACATTTATATTCAATAAAGATGAATGCTCTGGAGTTAAGAGGAGGAAAATTTACTTTCTGACTTAGATGCTTAGAAAACAGCTTCATGAAGGCAAATACTTGAAGACCGGTTAGGGTGTGGCAGAAAGAGTGTAGGATATGGACATAGCTGTATTTGCCATTTCATGAAGAAATATACTGATTCTCCCAAAAATATGGGGAAACATATTTTGGTTCACAAAGATATTTCCTTCAGTTTTGTTAATGGAGAAGTAAACTCTTCTAGCCATGATCAGCCACATGGGTCACTCCCAATTCCAGCAAAAATGCCACCCTTTTCCCACCCATACTTTCCCTCATCCACATACATGGAAAATTCACTCTCCTTCTTAAAGGAATCCATTCAAACATCACCTCCATTGTAAAGACTTCACTGATTCTCCCAAGCAGAATTAGTTTCTCCCCCATTATACTCCCAGGCCCCATTAAGACCTACTGAATTAGAGTCTGCATTTTAATAAGAAATACAGGATCTTCTCATGCACGTTTATACTTAAAAAGCATTGCCAACCATAATGGTTGCTTCTCATTAAAATTTATTCTATGTTTCCCTAATAGAATAAAACTAAAAAGTTATTTTTTTGGGTTTTTTATCCTTACTAAAAAATGTATTGAAGTATATCACTCATACAAAAATATACATAAACTATAAGTATATAGTGATAGTTGTGAACTTACAAAACAAACATACATAACATCATACAGGGCCCTCATACCTCACTCTACCATCAATACCTTGCATTGTTGTGAAACATTTTAAAGTAATGATTAAAGATCATCCTCAAAATATTACTCCTAACCAAAGTATTCCCCCAACCTGCCCTATTATTATTATTATCATTTATATATGAACATACACAAAGTATATAGTGAAAGCTGTGAACTTACAAAGCAAACATGCATAACATCAAACAGGAGTGTCATACATCAACTCACCACTAACACTTTGCATTTTTGTGAGATATTTGTTACAAATTATGAAAGCATATTGTCAAAATCTTACTACTCTGGCCCACACACAGTGCTGATGAGCCCAAGGAGTGCCCTGCCACACAGGGGTGTCCCGGCATAGGGGAGGCCCACGCGCAAGGAGTGCACCCCACAAGGAGAGCCGCCCAGCGTGAAAGAAAGTGCAGCCTGCGCAGGAATGGCACCCACCCACATGGAGAGCTGACACAACAAGATGACACAACAAAAAGAGACACAGATTCCTGTGCCGCTGACAACAACAAAAAGCGGACAAAGAAGACACAGCAAATAGACACAGAGAACAGACAAGTGGGGTGGGGGGGGGGAGGAGAAGGGGAGAGAAATAAACAAATAAATAAATCTTTAAAAAAAAAATCTTAGTACTAACTATAGTCCATATCTCACATTTGTTGTATTTTCCCCTCAACCCACTATATTATTATTTTTAAAATATATTTTTATGACAGAAATTGTAAACTTAAAAAACAATCATGCACATATGCAGAATTTCCAAACAACACTCCTCTATCAACACACCACACTGTGGTGGAACATTTATTATAGATTATGAGATAATATCAGGTATTACCATGTCTATAGTATACATTTGGTACACTTTTTACATACTCCCCCTTTATCAACAGAATACATCTTTGGCATAGATACATGAATATTACATTATTACTGCTAACCACAGACCAAAGGTCACTCCTGTTGTTTTTCCCACACTTCTTCACATTCCCACCACTCTGCAATAGTGATGTATATCTGCTCTAGCTCACAAAGGACACTCTTGCATCTGTACCATCAATCACAATTCTCATCCACCTCTAGGTTAGTGTTAGTCAGTCCCTAGATTATTTTCTAACTTTCTTTCAATTGGCGTTTACATCCCTCAACTACCCTTTTCAGTCACATTCCCATTTATAAACCAGCTGTTACTCACTATAATGTGTTACCATCAATTCTGTACATTTCCACATTTTTACAGTGAAGCTAATTAAAACTTCTGCATACATTAAGCATCAGTAGTCCACCACAGTTCTCCTCTTATCCCCCTTAAGAATCCACTACCTACTACCTGATCTTGAAGATATTTTCTTACATTTTCTTCTAGAAGCTTTATGGTTTTTGCTTTTATATTTAGTTTCTTTATCCGTTTTGAGTTAATTATTGTATAAGGTGTGAGATAGGAACCTCTTTCCTTCATTTGGCTATGGATATCCAGTTCTCCCAGCATCATTTGCTGAATGAACTGTTCTGCCTGAGTTGGGTGGGTTTGACAGGCTAGTCAAAAATCACTTGACCATATATGTGAGGGTCTGCTTGTGAATCATCAGTTCAGTTCCATTGGTCTATGTGTCTGTCCTTATGCCAGTACCATGCTGTTTTTACCACTGTAGCTAAGTAATATGATTTAAAGTCCAGAAAGGAAAGTCCTCCAATGTCATTATTTTTTTCAAGATGTTGCTGGTATTCAGAACCTTCCAAATAATTTAATAATTATGTTTTCCATTTATTTTAAAAATGCTTGTGGAATTTTTATCAGGATTGCATTAAATCTATATATCAATTTGAGTAGAATTGACATCTTAATGTTATATAATCTTCCGATCGTGAGTATGCAATGTCTTCCAATTATTTAGGGCTGAATACAAGTGCTTTACATCATTGGTTGAGTTTATTCCTGAATATTTGAGTTTTATCTGTCATATTTTATTTTCACCACTCTTTTGACACTTAGTTACTTTTATTGATACATTCTTCATTTCTAGACTTTCTTCCAGGTTTCTCTCTCTCCTGTCTTTTTTTTTAAGGCTCTCACACACCCTTTAGTATTTCCTGAAAATCTGCTCTCTTGGTTAGAAATTCTTTCAGTTTCTGCTTATCTGTGAATATTCTAAACTTGCCCTCAATTTTTAAAGACAATCTTGCTGGATATAACATTCTCGGCTGGAAGTTTTTCTCTTTTAGTATCTTAAATATATCATACCACTGCCTTTTTGCCACCATGGTTTCTGTTGAGAAATCAGCATTTAATTTTATTGGGTATCCCTTATATGTTATGCATTGCTTTTCTCTTGCTGCTCTCAGAATTCTCTTTGTTTTTGGCACTTGACAGTCTGATTAGTATGTGTCTTGGAGTTGGTCTATTTGGACTTTTTCAGATAGGAGTACATATTCTTCTTAGACATAGATATCTATGTCCTTCAATAGGGTTGGGAAATTTTCTACCATTATTTCTTCAAATATTCCTTCTGCGCCTTTTCCCTTCTCTTCTCCTGGGACAACAAGGACATGTATGTTTGCATGTCTCTTACTGTCATTTAGTTCCCTGAGACCTTGTTCAGTTTTTTCCATTCTTTTCTTCATCGGTTCTTTCATATGTTCTCTTTCAGAGGCCATTTCTTCAAGCACACCAATCCTTTCTTCTGCCTCCTCAAATCTGCTATTCAATGTTTTTTTTAAAATATTTATTGCACCTTTTATTCCCATAAGATCTGCTATTTTTCTATGTATGCTTTCAAATTCTTCTTTGTGCTCATCCAATGACTTCTTAATATCCTTATTCTCTTTAGTTATCTCATTGAATTTATTAAGGAGATTTGTTTGAGCATCTATGATTAGTTGTCTCAACTCTTTTATGTCATCTGGAAACTTGTTGCTTTAACTGGACCATATCTTCCTGTTTCTTGGTGTGGATTGTAATTTTTTCTTGGTGTCTTGGCATCTGGCTTACTAGAGTATTTATTCTGGGTGAAGTTTCTCTCTTTATTTTAGGGATTTCTTGCCCTTTTTCCTTTGCTGGTTATGTATTAAGAGCCAAGGATGTAGTTGGTGCTATAAGCTGTATAGGCTCAAGTGGTACTCAGAGCCCCAGGAACCATTGAAGCTTCTCCCAACTTTCTCCTTTGCCAGGAGTAGGGACAGAGCCACAGCTTTGTGGAATAATCCAAGTTGTGCAGGCCTAGGCTATAGTTGCCCAGAGAGACTGATGAAGATTCCTGCCCCTTTCTCCTCTGCCTGGGATAGGAATGGAGCTGCAGTTGTGGGCAGCAATCTACGCAGTGCAGGTCCAAGATGACCACAGTTGTCCTGGTAGACTTTTGATTATTCAGTCTCTGACAGCAGAATATACCTGCAGTTACCTGGAGAGTCTGGTGCAGGGCCCACCAGCTTCCTCCCTGCTAGAGGTGCAGCCAAGGCCTAGGCTAGGGCTGCAGGCCAGTTTGGGTGAAAGAAGCCAGTCCTTATTATCATAGAGCTTTTCAGTCAGTCTGACTTCCCCTCATGCTGGGAACAGAGTCAAAATGGTGGCTACTGGCCTCTTTCTGACTTGGACAAGTTCAAACTTCAGTTTTTCCTAGGGCCATACTCTAGGCAGCTGAATTTACTAATCATTAGCTCTAATCTGTGGCAAATGGTCTCTTCCTCCCATTTTTGGGAAATGGCACTTCCAGTTCCAGTCACAGAATAGCTACTGAGGCGGCTTGCACAGCCAAAGTAGGATGATCACCAGCCTCTGCGGCATGGCCTGTATTTTCCCAAAGAGGCTGGCGCAGGTCCCCCCAGCTTCCTCCCTGCCAGAGGTGGGGCTGTGGCTATGCTAGAGCTGCAATATGGTCTGGATGGAAAGAAGCCAGTCCCTATCAGCACTGTGATTTTCAGTCTGTGCTGCTTCCCCTCATGCTGGGGACAGAATTAAAATGGCAGCTACTGGCCTCTTTCTGACTTGGAAAGGTTCAAATTTTAGTAGTTCTTAGGATTATACTTTAGCCTGCCAAATTTACTAATCAGTAGCTGAAATCAGTGCCCAATTGTCTCTTCCTCCCCCATTTTTGGGAAATGGAACTTCTAGTTCCAGCCATGGAATAACTCCCAAGTAGCTTATGCCACCAGTGGAGGATGGGCACCTTAAAGACATTTTCAAACCTACTTTTCCCATTTTCAACCAAAAAATTACTATGGTATAGTTTTGTTAAAAGCCAGAGATTTTTTTTTTTTAACCAACATATATGTGTTTTCCTAATCAGAAAGATTTATCCATTTTCCTAGCAGTGATATTAACATTATTCTCAATTATTCCTGAACTTTCACACATCATTCATTGAAAGAAAAGGAGGAGAAAGTTCTGCTTTATTACCCCTTTTTTCCGAGTTTTTTATTGTTTATTCAAAGCTTCTCTCCTGGCTGGCTACTCACACCTACTCTATCCCCTGAAAAAGGTGGGGTGGAAAATGCACTGATTATGACAGATGTATGTCTGTGAGGAAAATGTAAACATTCTCTTAAAAATGCAAAGCAAGAAAGAAAATATCCCCTATACTCAGGTTCTGGCCCACAGGTAAAGGTGTGGTAGCAGTAAGAGATGAGGTCCTGGTGGTCACTCCACTTTGGCTATAGATGATATTGTCTGGTGGAATATTACCCAGTAGCCTTTCTAGTAGCAGAAGTTGAATTTTATCCCAGAGAGCACCTTTCTGGCATCAAGCCTCTTTGGAAGACAAATATAACTGAGGAGCCCAAACTAAACAACAATAACGTTATTTGCTTCCATTTGTTGAGTAACTTACTAGGTGGCAGGTACTGTCCTAAGAGCTTTACCTACATTGGTTCATTTCATTTTCACAATAAGTTTGAGGGGTTGACATTATTATCTCCATTTTACAGAGGAGGATACTGAGGTTCAGATAGATGAAGTGGTTTTCTCAAGGCATTTAAGGGAATCATATTTTTAAATTATCGGTCTTCTTACATATGATTCTTTTCTGAAACCAATTACTGGAACTAATTTTCTGGGAGATATGATGACGGTAAACAGGGATATTGTGTTAGTCAGGGTTCTCAAGGGAAACAGAATCAACGAGAGGGATCTGTAAATAATATGCAATTCTTTAAGGGTCTCTCATGAAGCTGTGGAAATGCAAAAGTCCAGGTTCCACTGGCAGGCTGCAACCAGTGGCTGCAATGAAAGTCCAGTGAAGGTTCTTGACAAGTTCTGGGAGATGCTGGCTGTCCAAAGATGAGCTGGGAAATTCTCTCTCAATGCTGGAATCACTTCCCCTTTTAAGGCATCCAACTGACTGTGTTGTGTCACTTACTGATGGCAATCTCCCTGATTGATATAATTATAACCAGTTATCTATGATTTACCACTGCAGTAAAGTCAATGGTGACTAAAGTCCATAAATGCCCTTGTACTACAGTTAGCCCAGTGCTTGCTGGACCAAACAACTGGACACAATTACCTGGCCAAGTTGACACAATAGCCTAATCATCACAGATATACCTTAAGAAGGCAGTTGTCAATGGACACAGCAAGGACAATGATATTCAATAGATGAAGACTGACCTGTAGTGCAGCCAATTAGGTGCTAACACTAATTTCTGGTGGGCCATGAGGTACCAGTCCTCCTCACCATTCACCTCCAACACAGAAAGTGTTTCAACTTTAAACCATTGGCTTTCAAGGTGCTTAATGGAAAATGGACTAATCAGAAGCCCTCACAGAAAAGTGTCACAGGACCCCAAAGCTATACCAGCATATGCTCCATAGATGGTCCAAGTGAAAATTAAATATCCTCTGTTGAGTGGGAGAGCATCCATTTAAGTTTCAGATCATGCAGACAATGCACTCCAAGTGGGTATATCTATCACAGAGGAGTTTGAGCCCTTACTTTCATTTTGTCATCCACAAACAGAAGTTTTCATGTGATGAGAGAATTTCTGGACTGGGGTGACCTTTTGGCAATCACCCACAGGAGTACAGATCAAGATATGAATATGTCTTTTTTGGGAGATAATTCAATCCCCAGCACAGGATTAGGAAAGGAAAAAGTTGAACTGTGATATAGCTTTAATACAGGTCTCAGCTGGTCCCATGGGAATCTCTGGAGTTTTGATAGTCAATCAGAGTCATCTAAATTGGTCCAAATATGCTCCCCCATGTGACAGAGATGGACTCAGTTATGGTTTCCCTAAACATGACTCTTCCGTCCCTTCTTTTTGAACTTATAATTAGTACTAGGGTTGATAGATGTATGTCCAGGAGACTAATTTCTTTGGGTTGTACATGTGTCAGCTGGGCCCTGAATCTCAGCAGAGTTGCAACACCTACTCTCCAGTCCAGGACAACTAAGAAGGAGATGGTGATGATCATCCCAAGAACTGAGAGAGTCTACAACTACAAGCAAGAGAGTACCATCCTTGTGCCCAATGGGTTAGAAGCCCACCCCATCACCCCCCAATTAGAGGTGGAATTGGCATCACCATCCCAGAATCCTCAGGATTGGGGAATGAACTATGAACTAAAGTAAACTTACTGGTATTCTACTATAGACTTACTGTGATTCTAGCAATAGAAAAATTTATATCATTGATGTGGAGGCAGTGGCCACTGGAGGTTCTGAGGGCAGGGAGAGGGAAACACCGGTGAAATATGGAGGCATTTTTGGGACTTTGGAATTATCCGGAATGACATTACAATGACAGATACAGGATATTACATATCTTGCCACAACCTACAAAACTGTGCAGGCAAGAGTGTAAACTGCAAATGTAAACTATAATCTGTATAGTTTATAATCCAAAATGTTTTCATCGTGAAGGATGTTGTTAATGTGGGAAAATGTGGAAGATGGAACCAGGACATATGGGAATCCCCTATATTTTTATGTAATATTTATGTAATCTAAGTATCTTTTAAAAATAAAAATAAAAAATATAAAAAAAATAAATAAATTGAGGCAAAAGAGCTCAATTTTTTCCCTCACCACCAACTTGTCATTAGATGCAGGCTGTCCTGAAGGAGAAGTTGTAACTTTGGGCAAGGCAGCTCCATTCAGCTGAGGGTAATTTTGAGAGGGACACAGATGTGAGCCTCAGCAGTCATTCTCTTGGCAGGTGGGGGAATGAATGGCTCTATCCTGAAGCAAAAATCTTAGCAGGCACTACATTAACTGTTACAGATTCCAACGTGCCACAGAGAAAAGACCCATATTCATGTGTGCCCAAATACAAATGGTGCAACAAGAATGATATTTGCCTTTTCACTTCAGAACAAAATCTCAGGGCTGGTTTCTGCTCTATGTCTTATCCCAAGCTCAGCACAATGTCAATTATCATTGTTAAGGCCTTTGTAAACCCTAAAATGAAAGCTCCAGATGGGCAAGAATTGGAGCAGTTTTGTTCACTAACAGATGCACAACATCACACACATAATAGTGGCTCAATAATTACTGAATTGGAAGTGTTTGTTTGGAAAAAGTTTTTTTTAATTAAAAAATAATTATTAAATTAATGAATAAATTGATAATGAACTGGATTGACCCTGAAAGACAACACAGAAGAAGCCTGTAAAAAAGGAAATGTAGAGATGTCCTTTCTCCAGCAGAACATTAAACAGGTTCTTAGATGTTCAAATTGTTTCAGAAAATATTTGACATATTTTTTTTTAAAAAGCCAAAGGCTTATAATAAACAAGATGAATATTTCCAGAGAAAAATGTATTTCTATATCACATGGTGAATATAGCAGCAAAATGCTTTTTTATAATAGTTTTTAAATCTCCACAGCAGGGTTGGAGGGAAAAAAAAGTAAGAAATCCATTTCTTTTGGACAGCAGTTACCAATTTTCTAGCAATCAGAAAGGAGATGCAGAAATAGCTCCATAAAATCTGCTATTAAACAATGTCAGTCTAATATTACTAAGAAGGCACATATCAAGCATAGGAGATGGCTCCTCATATGATGTATTTCCCTGATACGTTGACCTGGCTAATGATTCTCATGCTAGGTTAAAGGCTGTGGTGACACTAGCCTACAGCTTGAGAGAGAAAATATGTTTATGTGGTTGAAATTTACATGTGGCCATCCCAGTGAAAGATGTTTGCTCAAATTTCAACTTTTAACATAATTCATACAATGCGAAACATATTTATGAGAACCAGCTGTTGACGCCTTTGATTTGGAGTAATTATTTTTAGGCTGAAAGGTTTTTACTGTCTTCCTATTATTTTGCCTATCAGAATATCAATTTGTGCTCTTCAATTTTCTCTCTGTTTAAAAGACAGAAATTTCTCAAAAAGTTATCTTCAGAGGCAAATGATTGTCCAAAAGCTGATCGGCAGAAGGAGCACTCCGGTACTGCAGCCTGGGCAGCGTCTCAAATCTGGCACTGTCTGGCTGCAGGCTGAGGCAGGAAGAACCACATGGAGCCTTAAGTCTCATCTAAATCCCCTTCCCACCTGGTAGCTGGGGGCTCTGTCTGAGATCACTGCTTCCCCTCTTGGTGGTTCTCTTCAGTCCACTCTCTACACAACAACCCAGAGTGAGGTTATGAAATATAAATCCGATCTTGTCACTCCTCCCTTGGTTTTTAAAATGAAACCAAAAACTCATGCCATACCATAGCAGTACTAATGATCTGGCTCTTGCTTTTCAACCAAGATAAAGATTTGAGAAAAATGAATAGAAGGTGGGTGAACTTGCTATCTGATAACATGATCATGGTCTAAGAGGTTTGTCCTGGAAAAGTGACCAGCGGGTTTCCAAGTACTACATTTCCCATGTCCAAGAGAACTTTCTACCCATCTAAACTCTGACCCCATCTTGTGTATGGCTATTTTTTGTTAGTTTCTTTGTTTGCTAAATTTGTCTTTGGCACTGGACTGGGAGCAAAGACTGTGAGAATGAATCAGAATTTAGATCCAGGACTTTTAGGAAAAGTTTATTTCTAGCGATCCTTGCATTTAATACTTTTTACTTTTTTTTCATTTAAGACATTTTATTGAAGCATAGCATTCATACATGAACACACATAAACATAAGTAAAAGTGGTGAACATTCAAAACAAAATGTGTATTGTCATTCAGGGCTCCCACACATCACCCCACAACCAACACCTTGCACTGTTGTGAAACATTTGTTACAAACTATTCACCAAAATATTACTACTCTATATAGCCAAGATCTTACAGTTGGTGTATTTGTTGTAATTTTCCTGTGTATCACCATATTCTTAACCGTTTGTAAAAGAAGAACATTCTTATATTTATACTACTAACCACAATCTTCATTCACCACAGAAATCACTGTTACACAGTATCTAGATTATTTTCTAACTCCCTTTCGATTGACATTTACATCCACAGATGATACCTTTCAGTCACAATCATATTTATAAATCAGTAGCATAATTTTTTATCTATAATTTAGCTATACTCACTACAAAGTGTTACCACCAACCTCAATCATTTCCACACTTTTCCAATAAACTTTATTAAAAATCTATAAGCATTAAGCATCAGCTTTCATTCTCAACCCACCCAAATATATTATCTCTCAGTAACCTATATGCTAGAGTTTACCTCTGTGAGTTTGCTTATCACAGTTAGAGCGCATAAGTGAGACTGCACGAGATTTGTCTTTTTCTTCCTGGCTTCTTCCAATCAACACAACATCCTCAAAGTTCATCCCGGTTGTAATAAGCATCCCAACTTCATTTCTTCTTATAGAGGAATAGTATTCCATTGTATGTATATACCACATTTTGTTTATCCATTCATTGCTTGATGGACACTTGGGCTGACTCCATATTTTAGCAATTGTGAATAATGCTACTATGTACATCAGTGTACAAATGTCAGTATGCATCCTTGTTTCACTTCTTCGAATATATTCCTAATAAAGAGATTTCTGGATTATACAGCAGTTCTATATTCAGCTTTTTGAGGTACTGCCAAACTGTCTTCCACAGAGGCTGCACCAGTCTACATTCCCTCTAGCAGTTGCTATTTCTCCACATTCCATCCAGCACTTCAGTTTTCTGTTTTGTTTTGTTTTTAATAATGGCCATTCTATAAGGTGTGAAGTGTTATCTCATTGAAGTTTTGATCTGCATGTTCCTAATAGCTAGTGATGCTGAGCATGTTTTCATGTGATTTTTGGCCATTTGTATTTCTTCTTTGGAAAAATGTCTATTCAAATCTTTCGCCCATTTTTTAATTGGGATCCTTGTCTTTTTATCATTGCATTATATGGTCACTTTATATAAACCTGTAACAGATATATTCTTTCCAAATATTTCTCCCACTTAATAGGCTGCCTTTTTACTTTCTTGATAATGTCTTTTAAAAACTAATACTATTTAATTTTGAAAAATTTCCATCTACCTATATTTTCTTTCATTGCTAATTCTTTGAATGTATAGTTTATTTCTCTACTGCATACCACAAGACCTTGAAGATGTTTCCCTACATATTCTAGGAGTTTTATGGTTGTAGCTTTTATATTTAGGTCCATTTTCGGTAAATTTGCATAAAAGGTATAAAAGATGGGTCCTCTTTCTTTCTTTCAGATGTGGATATCCAGTTCTCCCAGCACCATTTGTTGAATAGACTGTTCTGACCCTGCTGGATGGACTTGAAGCCTTGTCAAAAATCACTTGACTGCAAATGTGAGGGTCTATTTCTGAGTTCTCCATTCAGTTCCACTGGTCAATCTGTCTGTCTTTATGCCAGTATCATGCTATTTTTTTGTTTGTTTTTTACACTGTAGCTAAGTAATATGCTTTAAAGTCAAGAAGTGAGAACCCATCAACTTGGTTTTTCTTTTTTAAGACATTTTTGGCTATTCAGGACCCCTTACCCTGCCACATAAATTTGATAATTGGATTTTCCTTTTCTGCAGAAAAGGCTGTTCGGATATTAATTGGGATTGTGTTGAACCTGTAAATCAGTTTTGATAGAATTGATGTATTAACTATATTTAATCTTCTAATCCATGAACATGGAATGTCCTTCCACTTATTTAGATCTTCTTTGGTTTCTTTTAGCAATGTTTTGTAGTTTTCTGAATACAGGTCTTTTATGTCCTTAGTTGAGTTTATTCCTAAATATTTGATTCCTTTAGTTGCTATTATAGATGGAATTATTTTCTGACTTCCTTCTCAGATTAGTCATCGGTAGTGTATAGAAACACCATAGATTTTTGCATATTAATCTTATATTCTGCCACTTTGCTGAACTCATCTATTTGTTCTAGTAGCTTTGTAGTGAATTATTCAGGATTTTCTAAATATGGTATCATATCATCAGCAAATAGTGAAAGTTTTACTTCTTCCTTTCTTATATGGGTGTCTTTTACTTTTTTATGTAGCCTAATTGCTCTAGCTAGAACTTCTAGCACAATATTGAATACCAGTGGTGACAGTGGGCATCCCAGTCTCATTCCTGATCTAGTGGAAAAGTTTTTGTTTTTCACTATTGTGTACAATGCTAGCTGTAGGTTTTTCATATATGCACTTTACCATATTGAGATGGCTTCCTTCTATTACTATCTTTAGAAATGTTTTTATCTAGAAAGCATGCTGAATTTTGTCATGTCTTCCTGCATCAATTGAGAGGATCATGTGGTCTTTCTTCTTCAATTTATTAATGTGGTTTATTCCACTAATTGATTTTCTTGTGTTGTATACTGGGGATAAAACCCACTTGAGTGTGGTGTATAATTTTTTAAATGCGCTTTTGAATTCTGTCTGTGAGTATTTTACTGAGGAATTTTGCATCTATGTTCATTAGAGATATGGGTCTGTAATTTTCTTTTTTCATAGTATCTTTATCTGGTTTTGATATTAGGGTGATATTGACTTCATAGAATGAGTTTGGTAGCATTCTTCCCTGTTCAATTTTTTGGAAGAGTGTGAGCAAGATTGGTATTAGATCCCCTTTTAATGATTGGTAGAATTCACTTGTGAAGCCATCTGGTCCTGGGTTTTTCATCTTTGGGAGGTTTTTGATGACTGTTTCAGTCTCTTTACTTACGATTGGTTTGTTGAGGTCAGTGAGGGTCAGTGTAGGTTGTTCATGTGTTTCTAGGAACTTGTTCATTTTGTCTATGTTGTCTAGGTTTTTGGCATACAGTTGTTCATAGTATCCTCTGATGATCTCACTTATTTCTGTGGGGTCAGTGGTAATATCCCTTCTCTCAGTTCTGATTTTATTTATTTGCATCTTCTTTTTTTCTTTGCCAGTCTAGCTAAAGGTTGGTTCAGTTTGTTGATTTTCTTGAAGAATGAACTTTTGGTTTTGTTGTTTCTTTCTATTGTTTTTTGTTCTCAATTTCATTTATTTCTGCTCTGATCTTTAGTATTTCTTTCATTCAGCTTGGTTTGGGATTAGTTTGCTGTTATTTTTCTAGTTCCTCCAGGTGTGCAGTTAGTTCTTCAATTTTTGCTTGTTTGGCTTATTTAGTGCAAGCATTGAGGGCTATAAATTTTCCTCTCAACACTGCCAGATGTTTTATCCAATGCTGGGAGTAGTGTATTGAAGCCTCCAACTATTATTGTAGAGATGTCTATTTTTTTCTCCCCTCCCATTTGCCAGTGTGTGCTTCATGTATCTTCTGGCACCCAGGTTAAATGCTTAAATATTTATTATAGTTATTTCTTCTTGGTGAATTGCCCTGTTATTAATATATAATGACCTTCTTAATCCCCTATAATAGTTTTTCATTTTAATCTATTTTGTCCAATATTTGTATCACTACTCCAGATCTTTTTTCTTACTATTTGCATGGAAGAACTTTTTCCACTTTTCACTTTCAACTTGATTGTGCCCTTACATCTGAAGTCAGCCTCTTGTAGACAGCATATAGATGACTCAAATTTTTTCATCAGACTCTAATTTTTATTCAGTCAGTCTATGTCTTTTGATTGGGTAGTTTAAGCCATTAACATTCAACATCATTACTATTAGGCATTACTTACTTTGTCCATTTATCCTTTGAATTTCTGTTGTCATATCTTATTATTTGTTGTCTTTTTATGCTTTAGGTTATGCTCTTCCCAGGAAGGAAGATATCTGTACCTCTCTCATTTGGCTGAAGTGAGCCACAGATTTTATCCAGGCTGTTTGCTTTGAGGGTGGGAGATTGGTGCCCTTCCCAGCCATGGGGGTTAGTAACTCTCAGTTTTTGTTTTGGCCTCTTCATCTCTCTGTTCCTTGCCCTCCTGAAGGATGTGTGGCACTCTCCTGGTCTGCAGATCCCCAAAGAAGTTCCCTCAGACAGCTTTTCCCCCTTCCTCTGTTGTTTACATGAGAGAGTTGCCTGCCTACCTACTCTGACACCATTTTTCCAGAAGTCTCACTTTTGTAGCTTTTAATTTAGTATCAAATACTAAGAACCAACCAAGATGTTAAACCAGCCTAACCCATTTGAGGTACATAACAGGAAGCAAAAGAAGTCTCTTTTATTTACCTCAGTAATAAACTTGCAATGGAGGGAACAGCTCATTTGCTGCCAGCCCCACAAGCTCTCTGGCGTTTAGTGTCTTCATTTGTATCTGTTTCCATTGCTGAGGTCCAAATATATTTTAGTGTGTGTTCAAGTGAGTAGGTGGGACAGTCACCAATTTGTATACGAACTGGTAAGCCCTTAGCCCAGAACTGGAAGTAGTGAGCAGGCATAATGAGCTTGAACCTGTGTATACCCTTAATCATTGCCATTGCCTGGAAGGATGATTCTGGAGATGGTTTTTGTTTCTGCGGCTACAGGGCTTGTTAGACACATACCTAATTTATGTGGGAGTTGAGATGGGGAAAGGAGGTGCTTTTTAAAAAGGAATTTCTCCCACTAAAACTTGTGGAAAATGTGGCGATAAACAGAGAATTGAGTATCCCTTCAATCAAGACAGTTACATCCATCTGCCCCATGAGATCTAAGCCCTCTCTCAATCAGAAACAGGGTAGGCATCACCATCCCCAAATCCTCAAAATTGAGGAATGAATAAACAAAAGAGGGGAATACAACTATGCACTTAAGTAGAATTATGATTTTTCTAGTAATGGAAGAACTTGTATCATTGATATAAAGGCAGTGACCATCAGAGGTTCTGAGGGGATGAGAGGGAGAAGAAAGAGTAAGTGTAGCATAGGGTACTTTGGGGACATTAAAATTGTCCTCCACAACATTGCAATGGCAAATACAGATCATTACACATTTCATCAAAACCTATAAAATTGTGCGATGCAAAGTGTAAATTATTATAATGTAAACTATAGTCCCTGGTTAGTAGTAATGCTTCAATATGTGTTCATCAGTTGTAACAAATGTGCTACACTAGTTACACTAATGTTGTGATGGGGGAAGGTAGGAGAGGGGAGGGGATGGGTATGGGCTATATGTGAATCCCCTATATTTTTGATGTAACATTTATATAATCTAAAACTTCTATAAAAGTAAAAAAATAACTAAAAAAAAAAAACAAACAGAAGGAAAAGAAAAGCATTCATCTTCCCTACATTAACAAGCCTATCAGAAACCTCAGAAGACTCAGGTTATCAGGGTGAGCATCTCATGGGAGACTGTGCTCTCTGCAGGGAAACTAGGTACTTAGGTAGCAGCCAGAGCAGTGCATCCTGGGAGTAGCAGTGTCCAGGGAACATTTTATGCCATCTTCCCTGACATATTGATCCACTCATGTGAGAAACCCTGTAGGCATAACAAATGAATACTTCTGGGAAATTCTCAACAAAATGAGGTCTTATTTAAGAAAAAAGAAGGGAAAAGTGCCAAGAAAATTTAAGTTTATGACTCTTTCTGAACCCTCAGACTGATATAATTTAGGGAATCTCTGCTCACATATAGGATAAAGGAATTGGATTAGATCAGTGATTCTTTACTCTGTCTGAGCTTGAGAATCACTGAGGTATTTTTTTAATTGTATTTTGTTGAAGATACATAAATCACAAAAAAAGTTACCTTAAAAAATATAACAGGTTCCCATACACCCCACAACCCACTACCCCTCACTCAGCCCACATCAACAACCTCCTTCATCATTACAGCACATTCTTTGCATTTGGTGAATGCACTTTGGAGCACTGCTACACTGCATGGATAAGAGTTTACATGGTAGTTTACACTCACCCCCAGTCCATTCAGTGGGCTATGGCAAGATATATAATGTCCAGCATCTGACCCTGCAATATCATTTAGGACAACTCCAAGTCCAGAAAATGCCCCCACATCACATCTCTTTTTCCCTCTCCCTGCCATCAGCAACTACCATGGCCACTTTCTCCACATCAATGCTACAGTTTCTTCCACTATTAGTCACAATATTTCTGTAGTAGAATACCAGTAAGTCCAATCTAATCCATATTTTGTTCTCCATCCCATGGACCCTGGGATGGCAATGTCCGTTCCACCTCCATATCAAAAGGAAGCTTAGATCCCACATGGTTGATGGATGAGATTTTCCTACTGGCAGTTGTAGTCACTCTTGGTTCCCTGGTGTGGTGGTTGACCATCTTCACCTCCCTGTTAGCTGACCTGGGTAAGTCCAATGAACTGGAAGGTAGGAGTTGCAACTCTGCTGAGACTCCAGACCCAGCTGGCACATGGCCAGTCCAGAGATTCAAGTCTCCTGAGTATACACCAACTCCAGCACCAACCACAGGTTCAGTAAAGTGACAGAAGAGTCATGTCTAGAAAGGCCACATCTGAATCCAATTCCATTAAACTCAGGAACACAATTACAACATGGGGCCCACTGACAAGGCACTGAAATCCAGAGCCATCTGCCATGACCATAGAAATTGTGTATCTCCATAGCCCTCAGGAGCACCAGTATCTGGGGTTTTATCTATTTTGTTTGTCTCTGGGATCCTGCTGAAGTGTATGTAATCACAACCCCTGTGATGACCCCCTGACTCTTTTTTGAAGATTCTTAGCCATATAAACTCATTTGTCTTTACCATGTCCCCCTTTTATTCAAGGTCTTTTTCTAGAAAGTTGCATTACCAGTTAGTGATTGATAGTAATCCTTCAGTGCCAGGGAGGCTCATCCCTGGGAGTCATGTCCCATGCTGAGGCAAAGGTAATGCATTTACATGCTGAGTTTGGCTTAGAGAGTGGCCACATTTGAGCAACATGGGGGCTCTCAGGAGGTAACTCTTAGGTACCCTGAAGCTCTAGACCTAGTTGAAATTTCAGGCACATAGGCTCCTACGCATAGTCATCAGTATCAAGGGCTCATCATTGGACCATCCTTCTTCACTGGTCTTTGCCCTTTCACTTGGCGGATTGTTGCTGTTCCATTGTGACAGAGCTCCTGTGGCTAGAAACTCAGCAGTCCCTCAGTTGTCATTTGTAACTCTACTTATTATGAAAATATCCAATGAATATCTGAACATTTTTATATACCCTATATTCATGCCCTGGAGAACTCCCTCCCAACCATGTGTCCCCCATCAATAATACCCCACACTAGTGTTCTTCCCCTGAGGTTTTTTAGAAATGCTGATACTCAGAAACCAGCCATCCAAAATTTTGATTCAGTAGGTCCAGAGTGTATCTTGGGCATTTCTATATTTTAACAAGTACCACAGGAATTTCTGATGCAGTAAATGCTTGGAACCACTGGACTAGATAATAGTAAATGCCCAATCTTCCTTTCAGATTGGGATAATCATTTACTAAGTTAATTGACTCTGTTTTTATCTTCTCAAAGATAAAGCCCTACATGTCACCTGTACTATTCACTTCTACTCTCATTTTTTGAGAAAGCATTTAGAAAGTATGAAAGCTTGATATACATAGACCCTGATTTCCCTCAGTCCCTAACTCTCTAAATATGAAGAGACCTTCTCAAAGGCAGGCACAGGAGGTCACAAAATCTCCACCACCACCATCAGTAGTGCATCTACTATCATTCCACTGCCTTTCTCCTTATCACTTTCATCAGCTGTTGTAACACTACCACAAATTCCATTCCTTTTCCCTGTCCAGGGAAAATCTGTTTTGGCAAGCTGATGGAAATCTAATGCAAATCTGAGGCCACTGTGCTCTTTCCACAAGACTCTGTATGGGGCCTTACCCCAAAACACACTCTTCACTCTCCTCAGTCCACATCAGTCTTCAGCTTGTAACCATCAGTACTTGTAGAAGTTTGATATACTTATGAATTCCAAAAATAGATATTGGATTATGTCTGTAAACTGGTCTGTACCTGGACATGATTAAATTATGATTAAGACTTTGATTGGGCCATGTCAGTAGGGTGTTGAGGCCCCGCCCCTTGTTGGGTGGAGACACACAAATAAAAGGCATGGCAAAGGACAGAGTTGGAGCTTTTTGATGCTGGAAGTTTTTGATGTTGGCATTTTATGTTGAAGTCTTAAGCTGGAGCCCCAGAAAGTAAGCACACAGAGGAAAGAGAAACAAGCCCTAGGAAGAGGAACCCTGAGCCCAGAAAAAAGCAAGCCCTGGGAAGAGAGGAATCCAGGAAGTGTGAACCCTTACAGACCTCAGCAGCCATCTTGCTCCAACATGTGAAAATAGACTTTGCTGAGAGAAGTAACTTACACTTTATGGTCTGGTAACTGTAAGCTCCTACCCCAAATAAATACCCTTTATGAGAGCCAACAGACTTCTGGTATTCTGCATTACCCCTTTGGCTGACTAATACAGCATTCATGTCCCAACTCCTGTAAGGGGATGATAAAGAGTCCCTAAATTTAACTTTTCTCTTAAATACAACAGAGAAAAATAAACTTATTTCTAGTACCAATATTGGCATTTCTCCCTGGTTCTCCAGGAGGTGCAAACATATGTGTCAGAGGTGTTCCAGAAGGAGAAAAGAAGGGAAAAGGGGCAGAAGGAATATGAAGAAATAATGGCAGAAAATTTCCCAAACCTATTGAAGGACATAGGAATCCATATCCAAGACGCACAATGTACTCCCATCCAAAAAAGTCCATAGAGACCAACTCTGAGACACATACTCATCAGAATATCAAAAGCCAAAGACAGAGAGAATTCCAAGAACAGCAACAGAAAGGCAATGCATGACATATAAGGGACATCCAATAAGATTAAGTGCTGATTTCTCACCAGAAACTGTGGAGGCAAGAAGACAGTAGTCTGCTATATTTAAGATACCACAAGAGAAAAACTTTCACCCAAGAATCTTACCTCCAGCAATACTGTCTTCCAAAAATGAGGGTGAGTTTAGAATATTCACAGATAAACAGAAATTGAGAGAATTTCTAAGCAAGAGACCAGATTCAGGAAATACTAAAGAGTGTACTAGAGCTGAAAAGAAAAGACAGGAGAGAGAGACCTGAAAGAGAGCCTATAAATGAAGATTATATCAATAAAAGTAACTAAAAATGTCAAAGAGTAGTGAGTATAAAATATGACAGATAAAACTCAAATAATTAGGGATAAACTTAACCATCGATGTAAAACACTTGTGTTCAGAAATCAAAAAAGACCTAAATAACTGGAAGAACATTCCATGCTCCTGGATTAGAAGACTAAATATCATTAAGATGTCAATTCTACTCAAATTGATATACGGATTCATTGCAATCCCGATAAAAATTCCACCAGCAATTAACAAAAAATTGAAAACACAATCATCAAATTTACTTGGAAAGGAAAGGGGTCCTGAATAGCCAGAAATGTTATAAAAAGGAAAAGTGAACCCTCATCTCTAGACTTTAAATAATATTACTTAGCTATAGTGGAAAAAACAGCATGGTACTGGCCTAAAGACAGACACATAGAACCACGGAACCAAATTTATGGTTCAGAAACAGACCCTGACATGTATGGTCAAGTGATTTTTGACTAACCTGTCAAACCCACACAGCTCGGGCAGAACAACCTATTCAATAAATGGTGCTGAAAGAATTGGATATCCATAGCTGAAAGAAGGAAAGAGGACCCCTATCTCACACCTTATCCAAAAACTAACTCAAAATGGATTAAAACCCTAAAAATAAAAGCAAGAACCATAAAACTTCTAGAAGAAATTGTAGGAAAATATCTTCAAGACCTGGTGGTAAGTGGTGGATTCTTAAAGGAAATAAAAGGAGGGCTGAGATGGACTACTGATGTTTAATGTATATAGAAGTTTCATTAGTTTTACTGTAAAAGTGGAAATGTATAGAATGGATGGTAATGCACAGTGAGTAACAGCTAGGTTATAAATGGGGATGTGACTGAAAATGGTAGTCTAGATACATAAATGCCAATTGACCAAATGCTAGAGAATAATGTAGGAACTGAATAGCACAGTAAACCAAGAGGTGGATGAGAATTGTGGTTGATGGTACAGATGCAAGAGTGTCCTTTATGAGCTAGAGCAAATGTACATCACCACTTCATGGTGTTGGAAATGTGGATAAACATGGGAAAAATACAGCTGGAGTGACCTATGGACTGTGGTTAGTAGTAATAATATAATATTCTTGCATCTACGTGAAAGATGTACTGTGTTGATAATGAGGCAGTATGGAAAATGTGAGCCAAATATACACTATGGACATGGTAAAAATCAGATGATATTATCTTATCTGTAGCAAATGTTCCATCACAGTGATGGAGGGGTGTTGTTTGGGAATTCTGCACATGTGCATGATTTTTTTATAAGTTTACAACTTTGGTCATAAAAAATATATTTAAAAAATAATAATAGGGTGGGTTGGGAGGAAAACACACCAAATGTAAGATAAGGACTATGATTAGTAGTAAGATTTTGACAATATTCTTTCATAATTTGTCACAAACATCTCACAACAAAGCAAGATGTTGGTGGAAGGCTGATGAATGTGACCCCTGTATGATGTTATGCATGTTTGCTTTATAAGTTCTCAACTTTTACTATACACTTGTTTATGTATGTTCATATATAAAATATATAAAGATAATAATAATAGAGTTGGTTGGGGGAAAAATACTTTGGTTAGTAGTAATATTTTGACAATGCTCTTTAATCATTTGTTAAAAAGGTTTAACAACAATGCAAGTTATTGGTGGTAGGGTGAGTTATGAGAGTCCTGTATGATGTTATACACGTTTGTTTTGTAAGTTCACAACTATTATTATACACTTATTGTTATGTATGTTTATGTATGAGTGATATATTTAAATAAATTAATTTTTAAAATTCATTAGGCCCAAGTAAAATTGAAATTTTGGCAACACTATTATAGGGTCTGTAGCAAAAACTATCAGAAACATGTCCCTCTTCCTTATGCCCCACTGTTGCACAAAAGCTGACTTCCAACTTCCATTAAGCCTTCCTCTGACAGCAAGAAACTACTCCGTCAATGTTGCAGGGGAAGGGACAGAAGTGTCAGAGAATTAACACCACCTCAGGCCCAAGGATTGATAGAATTTGCTATTAAAACAACCCAGCATATTAAGCCACAGGTGTATGCTCACACTTCCAGAATCCATCAGGGCAAAGAAGATCCAGTGACCCCTCTGTGGTAACTGGTTAAAT
Source organism: Dasypus novemcinctus (assembly GCF_030445035.2). Taxonomy (NCBI): domain Eukaryota; kingdom Metazoa; phylum Chordata; class Mammalia; order Cingulata; family Dasypodidae; genus Dasypus; species Dasypus novemcinctus. The sequence continues at coordinate 29,075,280 of NC_080678.1, read as the reverse complement.
TACCTATGCTTTATTGGCTGCTTTTCTTTGTCTGTCTTCCTTCCCCACTCCCTGAAGGTGTGTCCTAGGATCACCTCCCAGATAATCCTGTTGCACCTGAATTATCATCTCAGCATCCACTTTTGGAATATGCAAACTACAACAGTGCCTCAGTGAGAACAGGAAAAGAAGTAGGGACATCCTATATTTTACTCCTCATGTAATTTCTGTGGAAATTAATAATGTGAAACCCTTAGAAAGCTTCCAGTTATGCTTTGTTTAGAATCTACGATAACCCTTTACATTCCATGGGAGGGAAGAGAAAACCAGAGTTAAAAACTGCAGACAATGGCAATGAAACTGGAGGAGCCGGAGCTGCTCAGATTCTGCACCAAAAAAAGGAAAAGGGAATGAGCAAGGATGAAGCCCAATGACCAAGAACATTGATCCCTTTCTTATTTATTTACTAAATGAATATTAAGGATATGTGTCAGGAACTAGGTTACAAGCTAAGGATGAGGTAGATATTAATGGATAGGTGGAAGGATAGACAGATAAAGAATTGATAGATATATTATCAGGCAATTATAATAAAAATGAAGGAAAATAAAGCAGGGTAAAGGGCTGAAAGTGACACTACTTTCAGATACTATGATCAAATGACTTTCCTAAACCATAGCCCTCATCCTCTGGATTTCCTGAGTCACTATTTTCATACCTTGGAAAGTGAAAGAAGGTGAGGAAGAGGGGAAGATACCTTACTATTATTATGAAAAAGAACTTGGAAGTCATTTTGCCATAACTATTTTTTTCTGCAAAGTGTTATAATTACTAAGGAAGTCCTACAAGCTGCCTACCTAATGTCTGTGTGCCTTTCATGAAGGCAAAAAAGGAGAAAAAAGAAACCAAGAACAAATGCTGTGGGTAGAAAACAGTTACAAACGTGGTAGATATTAATCTAACTATATCAATAATCACTTTAGTTGTGGATGGTCTAAACACACCAATTAAAAAACAGAGATTGCCAGAGGAATTAAATGTATTCATCACTCAGCTCTGTGATCTATTATATAGTGAAATCTGTTTAACAACCTTCTAGGTCACGAAATCAAAATGAACCAGCATGCCAGAAGCCTCCTTATGCCCATTTGAATAATTTTCCTTTTCCTTTTTTTTTTTTCAAAGATTTATTTTTTTATTTAATTCCCCCCCTCTCCCCTGGTTGTCTGTTCTTGGTGTCTATTTGCTGTGTCTTGTTTCTTTGTCCGCTTCTGTTGTCGTCAGCAGCACGGGAAGTGTGGGCGGCGCCATTCCTGGGCAGGCTGCTCTTTCCTTTCACGCTGGGCGGCTTTCCTCACGGGCGCACATCTTGCGCGTGGGGCTCCCTCACGCGGGGGGCACCCTTGAGTGGCACGGCACTCCTTGCGCGCATCAGCGCTGCGCATGGCCAGCTCCACACAGGTCAAGGAGGCCCGGGGTTTGAACCGCAGACCTCCCATATGGTAGACGGACGCCCTAACCACTGGGCCAAAGTCCGTTTCCCAATTTTCCTTTTTCTATTCAAAAAATAACCGTTTGCCTGATTTCTAGAATTATAGATTAGTGTCCTTAAATCAGATTTAAGTGGATTTAAGTACTTTAACTCTATACCTATGCTTCTTTCTAACTTTACCAACTATTATAATCTGCATGTATACATGTGTTTGTGGTTTGTATATCATGTGTGGCTCCTTTACTTAATATTAAGTTGAGATCAACTCATTCTGTGAATAGCAATTGTTCATTTATTTTCACTGCAGTGTAGAATTCCATTTTCTTATTTATACCACTTCACCCTTTCCATTGTTGATTAACATTTGCATTTTTCAAGCTTTGGTCAATTATAAATAATGCTGTTATGAATATCCTGGTACAATGTTTATGCAACTGTAAATACATTTCTAATGAGTACATACCAAGTATTTACTTAGCAAAAGTTCTGATTCATAAAGTATGTATATGTATAACTTTAGTATATAACGCCAAATAATTTCCAAAATGGTTTTTATGAATTTACACTCATATAATCAGAATGTTAGCTTTCCAGTTTCTCCAAATTATTACCAAATAATTTTATGATCAATCTTCAGATTGAGGAATTTTTTGTATTTTTACTTGTTATAAAGATATCATTTTTCTAAATTTGCTCCTTGATAAGGCATCTCACTTATTGTACTGTACAGTTGTCACTCTTTATGTATCTTTGGTAGAAACCTTCTTTGTTGTTTGTATATCTTGCAAACATGTTATATTAATAATTTATATATACATATATGTATATATGCATTTACATGTGCCTATATAACATTGTAATGGTTTATATATGGTTATATATTTTTTGGCTTATAGGTTTTTCACATTTTCCATTAGATTTATAATTATGTAATTGATGATTTTGAAACATTGTGAAAAACTTTGTTAATTTAATTTTCTATTTTTAGTGATTAGTATATCTCATTAATTTTTGTCTATTGACATACACATATTTATAAAATCTCATTATTTCATATTCCCTATATACACAATCATATTGTCTTCTTCCTTTCTAAGTCCTATATTACTGTTTGTTTATATATTTTAATTATTTTTATTTGTTTTATATGTTTTAATTATTTATTTATTGCTTTATTACTTTATAAAGCAATAAATAAATAATGCAATAGAAGTGCTGATAAAAGGTATACTTGTTTTCTTTTAGCACTTAATTATTATATTTCTAAAGGATTTTGAAAATATTTTTTAACTATATTAAATAAATTTCCATCTATTTTTATTTTGCTGAGATTAAAAGAAAACCATACTGGATGTTGAATAATATCAACTGACCTTTCTAGAAGCTATTAAAATAACACATGGTTTCTCTCTTTTATTCTCAACTTGGTGAGTTTTTGAATGAGCACCTGGAATTCTTGATATAAACCCTAATTTTTCTTGTTCCATTATGTTTGAGATATTACTAGATTTGTTTTTTTTCTTAAAGTTTGTAGTTTTTTGCTCCTATATATATGAGTAAAGCTGACAATTATTTTCTTGCAAAATCAATTTTAGTTTTGGGATATAAATTATGTTGACTTCAAAATAAGTTATGATAAATTCTTTTCTGTAAATAGAATTATTTGTGTAATATTGATATAATTCATGTTTCAAATATTTTATAAAACTCAAAAATTAGACTATATGAATTATAGTTTACTGGGGAAAAATTATAATAGCAATACAATTTCCTCCAAAATTTAAGAAAATTCAGCATTTCTATTTTTATGTGCCATTTTTATAAATTTTTTTATCCTGAAATTTGTCAATTTTATCTAAATATTTTCCATTATACCTAAGAGTATAAATAATGCTGCTTTTATAATAATCCCATATACAGCTGTATTCTCTCTTTCCCTCCCCATCTCAACATTGTTTTATCAATTTTCTTACTATTTTCAAGAAGTAAACTTCTTAATTTGTATACTCTTCCTATTATAGCTTTTTAAAATTATTTTTATTCTCTACAGACTATTTTATATGAGTTTAAATTATTGCTATTTCCTAAAACTCTTGAGTTGGATATTCAGATGATAAATGATCAGACATTCTATTTTTTAATTTATGGCTTTAAGTTGTTCCTTTCTCTAATCAGAGTTCAAGCTTAAACATACAAATTTTGACAAGTTGTGTTATTATTATTCAGTTCAAAATCATTTCTAATTTTATTGAGATTTCTTCCTTAATCTATGATATTTAGAAATATACTGCTTAACTTGCAGAGTTTGGATAATAATTTAGGCAAAAATTTATTTTTAGCATAATTCCACTCTGGTCAGCGAATATATAGCTAATATTGCATTTCTCTGATATTTGATGAACTTGGATTACAGCAAGAGTGAGATAATTTTGGTAACGTTCTATTTATTTTTGCAAAGAACATATATTTTCCAGTTCTTGAATGCAAGTGTGTTTTGTGTTTCAATTTGACCAAGTTTTTCAACTGTATTATGCAGATCTTCTATATGTTTTAATTTGCTTTATATATCTATAGATACTGACATAACTTTGCTGTATGTCACACTCTATGGATTTCTCTACTTCTCCTTTAGTTTTATATAATATTATATACATAGAGAGAGAGAAAGAGAGTGGGAGGCTATATTATTAATCACATATAGGTATGTAATTGTCATATATTCTCAATGAATTGATTTTTTTCTTATCATTATGAAATATCCTTCTTCATCTCTAGTAATGTCCTGTGTCTTAAAGTCTTATTTATCTGACATCAACTTACTATGCCATATTTCTTTTGGTTAGTGTTAGTATGGTATATTTTATTTCATCTCTTCACTCTCAACTTTATATTTCAGGTGTGTCTCTTAAGCAGATATGGATGAGCATTTTTTCCCTTTTACATATGACTTGTATCTTTGACTTTTAATTGAAACATTCAGCATGATTTTCTTTAATACAAATAATGAACACCCCATCCTTTTTATTTGTCTTTTTGTTTTTCCTGCTCTTTCTTCACTTTTCTGGACTGAGTATTTTATTACTATTATCCTATTCTCCCCTTCAATAGCTTATTTGTTATACATTCTCTATCCCTTAAGTAGTGTGCTAGAGATAAGTTTAAAATCAATGCAAAGAACTGAGGACACTTTTACTCTTTTTATGTGCAACTTTTTATCATATATTTTAAATATGTTTGTGTTTTGAAGAGCCAAAAAATATTTTTATTGTATTGTTTATTGTTTTATCTTCCCAAATCATTCCCCTTTACATTGCCTTTCATTCTTCCTGCATCATCAAACTTCTACCTAGGTTCTTTTTCATTTTGTCTGAAAAATATGTTTAAGTGTTCCTTATAGTGTAAGTTGAATGATGAAAGAAATTTCTGTATTTGTTTTCTAGTGTTTGTTCTCTCATCTTTTTATTTTATTTATTTTTGAACTTTATTTCTTGTGGATACATAGACGATTCTGATAGTAGTGAATTTTTCAGCCATTAAAGAGGTCATTCCTTTGTCTTTTTTTTCCCTATTGAGAAGCCTGCTTTGAGTCTTAAAGTTGCTTGCTTGTAAGCTATCCTCTTTGTTTTTGTTTGGTTGGTTGGTTTCATTTGACTGGGTTGGTATTTTGCTATGACACTCTTTCTTGTAGTCTTATTGACAGTTTTCCTACTTGGGATGTTCTTCTTATTGAATCTGTGCCTTAACAATCATCAGTGTGTAAAAATAAATGTTTAAAAATTTTTTCTCAGTTGTATTTTCTCTCTCCCCTAATTCTGAGACCCAAATTTCATACATGTTAGATTTTTTCACATATTCCATATATCTCTTAGCTACTGTTCGTGTTTTCTCCCTTTTTCTCCACCTGTGCCTCAGTCTAAATATTTTCTTCTAATCTTTCTTCCCATTTACTAATTTACTCTTTGGCTACTTTTAACCAACACATCTATAATTCATTTTTTTCTGAATTTTCTGTTAGTGCTATTTTTATAATGATGTAAGTTGTAGGTTTACAGAAAGATCATGCAAAGAATACAGCAATCCCATATACACCCACTATTATAAACACTTTGCATTAGTGTGGTACCTTTGTTGCAATTGATGAAAGAATATTACAATTGTGCTATTAAATATAGTCCATAGGTTACATTAGGGTAAACTTTTTCCAATATACCACCCTATTACAAACTACTTGTATTAGTGTGACACACTTGTTATAATTCATGAAAGAAAATTTTTATAATTTTCTTATAAACTATAGCCCATCATTTGCAATAAGGTTCACTGTTTGGACAGTCCTATGTTTATCTTTTAATTTTTATTCTAGTATCCCTTTTGACCACATTCACATATATAATTCAGTGCTATTAATTAGACTCACAATGTTGTGCTACCTTCAGTAGTACTTTTCTATCAACCTAAATAGAAATTATGTACAAATTAAGCATAAAATTTTCATTCCCTAACCCCAACCAAGCCCTTATATTCAATATATCTATATTATTTATATCCTAGATTTTAACTCAATGAAGTTGCTTCATTCTATTTATCAATATTTCATATGCATGAGATCATACAATGTTTGTCTTTCTCTCTCTAGCTTATTTCACTCAAGTTTCATCCATGTTTTCACATCAGCCAGAATTTCATTTTTTTCTAATTCTGAATAATATTCCATTGTATGTATATACCACATTTTGTTTTTCCATTGGTCAGTAGATCGATGCTTCAGTTGCTTCCATCTTTTGGCAATTGTGAATAATGCTGCTATAAACATCAGTGTGCAAACATCTGTTTGAGTTCCTGCTTTCAATTCTTTGGGGTATATACCTAATAGAGGGATTGCCAGGCCACATGGTAATTCTATGCTTAGCTTTCTGAGGAACTGCCAAACTGTGTTCCACAGTAGCTATACCATTTTACATTCCCATCCGCAATGAATGAGTGTTTCTATTTCTCCACGCCCCCTCCAACACTAGAAATTTTATAGCATGTTTTAATAGTAGCCATTCTAGTGAGTGTGAAATGGTATCTCATTGTGGTTTTGATTTGCATTTACCTAATAGCTAATGATGTCAAGCAGCTTTTCATGAGCTTTATAGCCATTTGTATATCCTCTTTGTAAAAATGTCTATTCATAAGTTTTTAAATTAACCAGTTGTATTTTATAGTTTTATAATTTCCATTTGATTATTCTTTTAGGCTTCAATTCATTGTTAAAATACTCAATATTGTGTTTCAATTCAGTAAATACACTGGTACACATATGTTAAAGTTTCTATGTGATAACTCCATTAGCTACATACCCTGAGAATCTCTTTCTATTGTATTTTATTTTACCTCTTAGTTTTCTTCATGCTTTGTCTCATCATGAAGCATGCTCGTAAATTAGGGAATCAATAGATGGATCTGGAACCTGGCAGAGAGGCCACATGGACATAAGTAACCCCCAAGATGACTGCTGGAAAACCCCCACCCCCAAGATTCTGTTATTCAAAACAAAGACTTCTTCTGGAAGCCAGGAAAAGCCCCAGATATTCCCCAAGGACTTTATCATTGGGTCCTCATTGGGTGTTTGATGGGTGGAATCCCTCCCCTGCCTTTAACAAAGGGGTGGAATAATTAACAGTTGAAAGAACCAGACACAGGGCCTGAACTGGTGCTCTCACGCTCCACTCTCTTGCCTCTGGACCCGTTCCTGCCCTACGCACATTGCTCTTGCCATTTTTCCTCTGCCACATGGCCACACAAGTAAATCTAGGGATTTAAAACCTAGAGTGGGGAATTGTAGCTTGTAAGTCAGCCTGCTTTATCACTTTTCAACCCCTTCCTTTCTACCTGGGACCCCTGCTCTGTTATTTTCTCCCATTTCTCTTCCCTCCCTACCTGAATAAATTACTGGCCTAACTCACCTGGCGTGCTCTTGAAATTCATTTCTGCAGCATAGCCAAGAACCTAAATAAAATCCAGTAACAATCATGTGCCTAATAATAACTTTTAATAGACTTCCAAGCCATAAATATATTTTAAAACAAAACATAGAGTGGTTTTGCATTTTTGGATAAATGTGTTTTCTCCACATAGAATCGACTGCTGCTGGCAGATCACCCCAATTCCAATCGGGTATTAAATGATTCAAAGCTGGGTTTCAGTACTTAAGATGGGTGGTCCTTTTCATGTTTATCCTGGTTCTTAACATACAATCTTTTGTACTTTCAAAGAAAAGTCAGGAGTATTTACCAGGACTCCTCCTCTGACATCAATTTTTTAGCACTCAGAATTGAATATTTGCAAGAAGTTCAGTTGAGAGTCTCAGTTTACCAGTTTCTACTTTGGGAACTGATAATTACCCCAAAGGGTAAAGTAGTGCCAAACCTCTGGCTAATTTCTAAGAAGAATTTCCTCCTCTCTATACTTATTGGTCCCATAATTCCTCTCTGCATTGGAATATTTGCAGTGACATGAATTTCTATAAATAATACATCTAATGATATGAATTGTGTGATGGTTAACAGCTTACATCTTTTTCAGTCTCTGCTTTCCTGAGTAAATCAATACATAGTCGAGATTAGTGATTTATTTAGCTATAGTACATAGGCATCCTAGGTGTGTTGTGTAATAATATTTATGATTATTTAATGAAATATATAATTCCCATTTTAATTATTTATGAATATGTGAAAACTTGAACTCCTCTGCTTCTGGTACCTGTGAGAACAAGTTATTTTTCAATCAGCCAAACTGTCCTTTCCTAATACAGCAAGAAAAGTCTAAAATCTTTCTTCAGAATTGTTGACTGACACCATTATTGCCAGATTTCACACTGACATCCAATCTATAATAATGTCAAAGTATTAAATTTATTGTTGGGAGTGAAATCTCACTAGGAAACAAGAAGTGATGGAAATAGTGATTTCAATAGTTTTAGAAACACATATTGGAGGAACCTGTCCCCTGATGGGACTGCTTCTCAAAAGTCCCTAGCCTGTGACTTCAGTAGAATAAAATCTTAAACAAAAGCCATAAAAACTATAACTTCCAGAGATAAGTATGCAGTGTCATCAAATGGGTAGTTTAAAGGTCTGAGCAAGGAAGTTGGGAAGCAGTTATTACACATTCTTCTAGCAAAAGTGATAAATAGATATCACCCAAACCCACTGCCCTTATGGTTAAGCTAGTAAGAATATAATCTATGTTTGAAATGTTTCGTGTGAGCAAATGGTGAAAGCCACTCAGCCAAATCTCAGAAGCAGGATAGATTTAGAATCATAGCCTTAGGCTATTAGATTCATGACAAATCCATCTGTCTGAGGATGTAATCCTCTTTTTGGATTCAGAATGGTGTACTTCATAAAAAGGATCTCTGGGGAAGGTCTAAAGTGCCTTTGTGGGCAAACACCACATAGATTATCAAGGGCCATTTACCACAGCTGCTGAACTTTTAAAACTAGACTTTGACTACAGCACCATTCTGCATTTCTTGATAATAACAATTCTGTAGAATTGGGCAACATAATTTAACCTCTCTGTGTTCATTTTCCATGTCTATCAAATGGATTAGTAATATTACCAACTTCGTGAGGCTGTTCTGAAAATCAGATAATAAAACAATAAAACACCATAAACAGAAACTGACAGAAAGAGTAATTTTAGTGATAAGTGTCACTATCATCATCATCATCGTGATGATCATTCATCATCAGCCATGGTGGAAGAAGACTTGATGACTCATGAAAGTAACTATACCTCTGATTCTTTCCTGAATACTTTGCTATTGCATATGCTTCATACTTTGAATAAAACTATTTGATCACACAAGTTTGGATCATGACCTGATCTTAAGCTTAAAGCAACCATAAATTGGACAGATATGAAGACAACAAACAATCTCTGAGAGGACAGCTGTGAAATTCTTCTCAACAGGAGCACTTCAAATCCAATAGTAGCAAGCACCCCAAAGAGAACCTCTCTTTTTAGAATATGAGCACAGACAAGGCTACCTAAACTTAAGTTTACCCAAAATTAAACTAGGCTATTTTTATGGTACAATTTGAGCCCTTGGAAATCACAGTATTAATACTAATACCAATGTTTTTTGAAGAAATTATATCTCCTACTACCCCTATATGATTTTTTTTTTTATTTAGAATAACACCTATTAGTGAGGGACCTTTATATATATATTTTCCTTTGAAAGCCCTAGTGGTATTAGGCACCATTTAAATATGTGTTTCTCATAATTTTTGTCTTAGCACATAACTTCAACATCCTCTCCTGGCATGTGTTTTCAGTAAGAAGCCTGAATTTGTCTCTGCCCTTATCTCCCTTTTCCTGGCACACTGCCCTACTCCATTACTATAATTCTCTAGGTCCAGCCCCAATGAAGAATATTATTCCAGTGAGAGTCATGTGTTCAGAAATGATCACTTTTTATATCCTTTCTCAGAAACTCTCCCTCTTCTGATCTTTGTGATTCTGTTGAGATTGTAAATCACATAATACCTACTTTTCAACAGCACTTGACTCAACCTGGCCAACAAGGGTGCCCCATTCTTCTTAACAGTAAATGATCCATGGCTGGCTACATTTCCAAATGTGGGCCAATCAGGGTATTTTGAAAGCACTGATATGTACAATGGGAAGGAAGATTTGAATTCTTTGATATGAATGATACGTTCTAAAGACCTTGTAACCTGGATCTGCTTGGAGCCATTTGCTGCCTCATGAAGAGCTGGTTGAGAAGGAATTCAGCTCAAAGGAAATCAGAGAGAAGATGTACAAGGAAAAAAACCATAACAGCATAGAACAAATGGAATCTAATTCTTCTTAAAGTAAAATACCACACTTCCAATATATCAGAGCTAAAGCTATGATTGACAGTTTTTCTTTGCTGCTCCTAAATCTAATCAATCAGATATTTTCATTCTACCTTTAAAATACCTCCTGACTCTATTATTCTCTCTTCTCCATCTCAGTCCAGACCCTTATTTTAAGCTCTCATTAGCCCATGACTGGACAATTGTGAGAAGCAGCCACCTGCCTCGAGTTCTACAATTTCTCCACGACCTATCCTCTATACCTATTTTTTGATACTATCACCCATTTTCATTTGGGAATCCACCCCTTTTCCCACTCTCAGTCCAAGTATTCCCAATGGTGTTAAATCCATTTCAGCAACTTGAGTGTCACATGAATTGAACCTGGACAATTAAAGCCCCAGATTATCCTGGCAATAATTAGCATAGTATCCAAGTGATATCATTGGAGATGATAATTTTAAATTCTAGGACTGTTTTCTGAGAGAAGGCACACATTTCAGGCTGCAAATGAACCAGAGAAAATATAATTCCCAGGAGGGCTAGCAGCACTATTTTACCAAGATGAAAAACCGGACTGATAATGGAGCTAACATGGAAAGAAACAAGATCCTGAAGATATCTTTTAAGCCCTTATAACCAGCTATTCTTGAACCCCCTGCCAAAAAGTATAATTTAGTGGGTCTGGGGAGGGGCCCTGAAGAATAAGGTTTTAAAAAAAAAAACAACACTCATATAATTTCTATAAAGACATTGTACCAAAGAATCATTGCAAAACCATGGCTCTGACTCTGACACTGACTTCACTCCTGACTCAAATTCCCCTCTAAACCAACTCTTCTGCCAGTTCAGGGTTAAGCAACTCCATCCTATTTCTCTAGCTCAGGGAATCTGAGTCTATGGCACTTTGGGCTGAGGTTCTTCCTCACCAACATTTACATTGTTTTATATTTCTGAATCCATGCTAGATAGTTTCTATATTATTTCTAAATGTACCCAGTCAAGATGAGTTCTGTACAAGGTGAGTCATTTATTAATTACACACATGTATATAATGTTGACTCTATCTTTAGTCATAGACAAGACTATGGTCTAGAAATTACCTTGTACTTATTTTTGCCTTATGTATCTTGCAACAGACTCTGGCCAAGAGGACAGGGCAGTATTAATTTCTAAAAGGAACAGTACATAAGAATTTGTAGCAAAGAAAGAACAAACCCCTCTAAGAAATGAAGGGAAACACAGCTAAAATAGGGGTTAGGGGTTATGGTAGTTACAACCTTGAGCTTTGACAGCAAACAAGAAAGAGCTAGCACTACACATGGAATGATCTGTAAACTGAGCTTTTCACATAAAGAGAAATGGAGGAAGTAGAAAAAAGATAGTGAGAGATGGGACTACTTGGGAGCAATACCTATAGACCACCAGATTTGAGGGACTTCTAACATCAAAAACCTAGATTCAAAATCCTGAGCTTATCTACCTCCCTTCTGGAATTTTATTCTAACTTTCACCTCGCACATTAAGACACAAAATTAATTTGGAGCAGGAGAATAACTTATAGCCCGGAAATACTTCTTGTCCATAATTAATCATATCAATAACTTCATTTGTATTAATGAACCCTTTTGCTTCTATGACTCTTCTATTTTTCCCAAGACCAATGTCCAAAATTACAGGAGCTCACTGGAGGGTTTTATTATCATTGTATGCAAAAGATTTACTCAACCTATTAGGAATGAAGCTTTCTAGCCTGAAACCAACCCCCTTCTCAGGCATCTCTGCCCTATATATATGACTCAGCTATAAAAAAGTACTTCGAATACATAAATCCAGATCTAGAAATCAGATAGTGCAAATTGAAAAGATGCCCATGGTCTTAAACTACTGAATTTTATTGCAACTACTTTCTCTGTCCCTTCAGGGTGCCTTGAGAGTATGCCCTAAGAAGTTTATTGTTTCCCCATCCACATGAAGGAGTATGTGTCTAAATCAAGATTGAGCCTAAGCACTCATTCATGAACGATTAAATAAATGAAATGAGGGTAATTTGAAGGACACATCCGCATACAGAAACAACCCCTAATGCTTCTGCATTAGGTGTGTTCAATTATTATTTCATAATGCCTTACATTACTGTTGAATCATTTATGGGGTCAAGTAGAGTGAGACAGAAGCATAATGAATTGTCTTAGTTCAGATTCTCCTGGAAGCAGGCACAAAGACAAGGATCTATGTGTGATTTGTTAGGGAAGTAAGTTCTCCAAAGCGAAACCAGGAAAAGAGCAGGAGAAATAGGAAAGAGAAGTGGGAAAAAATCAAGCCAGGTGAAATTTGAGGCATCATACAAGCCTTCAGCTGGATTCTGCAGGGGACTCTGGAGCACAAGTTAGAATACAATTTGTTACATCTAAAGGTAAGGGAACTGGACTGTCCCAATGGAAATTAAACTCCCAGGCACATCTGGGTCCTGGTGTGTCTCAATCAAAATGGCTCAATGGTTTCTGCCATCAATTAATCAATCATATTGCATATCACATATTTATGGCAGCATTTTTCACAACTGCCAAAATATGGACGCAAACCAAATATCTATCAATAGATGAATGGATAAACAAAATGTGGTGTTTTTATATATACAGTGGAATATTATTCAGTCATAAAAAGCAATGAAATTCTGATACATGCTACAAGATGGAAAAACCTTGAAGGTATCATGTTGAGTGAAATAAGCTAGACACATAAGGAGAAATATTGAATGATCTAACTTATATGAAATGGCCAGAATATGAATACTCACATAATCATAAACTAGAATGCAGGTTATTGGGGATTGGGGTAGTGGGGACAAATGGGTTGTTAATGTTTAATTGGTACAGAGTTTCAATTTGGGGTGATAGAAAAATTTTGGTAATGGATGACGGTGATAGTAACACAACATTGTGAATGTAATTAGCACTGCTGAAATGTATATTTGAAAGTGATTAAAATGGGAAATTTAAGGTTGTATACATGTTACCAGAATAAACATTTTTATAATCCCATAGAACTCTATAACACAAAGAGTATGTCCTAATATAAAGTATAGAATATAGTTCACAGCATAATTATAATATGCTTCATCAACTGGAACAAAGTAAACATGCTGATGGAAAATGTTAATAATAGGGAAAACTCTGGAGGGGCAGTATATAGGAACTCTGTTCTTTCTGCAAGATTTTTCTGTAAACCTACAACTGCCCTAATAAATAAATATATTTTATCCAAAAAAAAAAAAAAAAGGCTCCATTACGCCATGGGTAACCCTCTAAACAGACTGGAGATATGAAAACACACAGAACATTCTTTGGTACACTTTTATATTTGCCATTTCCTTATGCCTAAATTCCAGACTTTCTTGCTTTTTTGTGGACCTTAAATATTCAAGTCTCCAACCTATTTTTCCCAACTTCAAGAAATATTCTAACTCCCCTCTACTTCCTCTTCCATTAGTCCTTCTGTATCTACCTAATCTTCATGTCTGTGTTCCTCCTGACTTTGATTTTAGAGGAAGCCAATTCATTGTTTACCAGTACTATGCATATCTGGAGAGGGGTGCAGATCCAAAATGAATGGATTTTGTCAGTTTCTGTATTCTGAAGTTCACAAGATTCTCATGAGCTCCCAGGAAGGCCAGCCAAGAAGCAATGGTGGCAGGACTTCCAGCAGCAACAGTGTTGGGAGAATCAGGCTTTTGTTAAAGGGAAACAATGGAGAGATTGAAAAGTAAAATTGCTGAGGTTTAGGTAAGAGAGGAAATGGCCTTCGGTACCTACAGAATCTTTTGAGGCATTATTTGAAGGGTCTTAGCTGGTAAATTTATTTCTGATCCTTGTGTGAAAGGATGAGAGAAACAGTGTGCTTTCAGGGCAGTCTTGCCTTGAGCATTTCCAGGACAGAGCAAAATGGAAACTGAGAGAGCTTGAACTTTTAATGCTCCTGCAAGACCTCCTATCTTCATATTCTTGCCATTCGCCTCATCTACTCAGTTGCACTCATGTTTTTGTTTTTTGGAAGGCCAATAATCCCTACCATTTAAGTATTTAACCCCCTCCTTGGATATTCTGTCTTTGTGCCTAATTAGGAAAGGGCCTGAACTCCAGGTACAACAGATTCTCAGAACCAGGTGCCAGCACTCAAGACTAAGGCCTCTATTGACCTGGTGGCTCAGCATGGAGAACAATGTCCATTGGTATTTGTTGTTTTTGTCAAGATGCCTAAGGTTGCAATAATTAAAAGATGAGGGGAAAGCCAAAAATTTTACATATCTTCTTTTAGATCATGTTTCATATCAGAAAGTAAAATTGAGTCCATTTTTCTCTCATTTGATTTATCTATTTAACATGATCATTTAAATTAACATACCAATTAAGCATAGATTAAAAATCTTTGCAGAAAGATGCTTCCTAGAGGTCTACCATTGGACTTGTATAAATTTTGCATGACATTTTATTACTACTTTTTTTGCTCATGTAAGATTCCAATTTGTCAAAGAAGAACCCAGAAAACAATTATACTACTCTGAAAATATCTTAAATCTTAAAAGAGAGATTGGCACTAGAACTTGAAGCCAATCTTGAATGTACACACTGGCCCACATGGCCCCAACCTGCAAGTGTGGAAGAGCAGTGAATGAATAATGTATTGAAGCATAAAATATTCAGCATTTTGTGGATTCCTGGAGGCAGAGTGGGAAGCAGGTTAACATTTCACAACATTTAGCTCTGCATCTTTCCTTACAAGATGGGATTCAGGAACCAGAGTAAACTCATGATGCTAAACATTGCAACTTAACTCCTTTCTCCATCACTGACTAGCAGCAAAGATGAAGAGGATAGGGAGATTTAAATTCATGATTCTGGTGTTGTGCTATCCTGTGTAAAAGTCCAGGAAGAAAATTAGGCAAAAAAGAAAAAAACATAATGCAAGATATTTCTAAGGTCCAATGAATCACGGGACCAAAATATCTTATTTCCTACCAGTATTGTGCCACCCACGCTCTGCTTAGCACTGAAGAATACAATGATCTCTTTGCAGAGACCAAACTGTACCATAAGAAAAATGAATAAAAGGGAATTCAAAATAGAGTAAAAGTAAACAGGACATGCTGAAATTGTCAGAAAATATCTTAATGTCCTTAAACTAGGGGTATCACCCCGGAAGCCTGTTTCATCATTTTGCTTCCTCTTTCCTCAGATACTTCCCACTCCTTTTGTTGACAATTTCCAGGTAAAGAGCTGCTCTAACATAAAGCTGTGTTCTAAGGAGAGGCTCCTAGGGCCTGCATTCCAATGAAGAATGTCACTTCTTGTTTCTAAGTTCAGCCACCTAATGCTACCCCAAACAGCAGACAAAATGTTCTAAAAAGTTACTTTGGTGGTTATAGTGCTGATCACAGATGTAGACTCTCATGTATCTCAAACAAAGGTAGATACAGAAAAAGCCCAAGGTATTTTTCAGATAAGAAGCAAAAGAATGCACAAACCAAGAAACCCACAGATATCTGAAAAAATACCGTTCTGCTTGTCTGCACAGGGCAAATATTTGAATAATGACTGCTGAATGGAAAATACACACATCCACGCATGTGTGCACACACATGCATATATATACCCCAAAAATGGAAAATTCTCAATAAATTCTGTTGGGCAGTACAAATGAGATCCTAGAAAGAAAGCAAATAGGCTACTCTTGTACAGTATAAACACAGGTTTTTTCAGAGGGCTCTATGAAATCTTTGAAGCTATACACAGCAAAGAAATTCTACTTATAGCCCAGACTATGCAAAAGCCAAAAGCAAAAGGGAAGAACAAAGAAGAAGGACAAGAGGTGACAGAGGATTGGAGGGTTGCAGTCCCAAACTGAAGAATAGCCCTAAACATACAATTCATGAAGCTCTTACTGGTATCAGGTACTATTGGACACTCCACAGCCATTATCTCAAAATTCTAGAAGAGAGGAATTATTATCCACCTAATGGAGATCAGGAAATCAAGGCTCAAACTATTACCTAGAAATTATTTCCAGCCACAGGATTCAAGCCCAGATGTACATAACTTCAACAACTCTGCTGTCCTCTTATGAAAATCTTTGCAGCTCCTACTTCCTTGTTGGACTTACTAACCAGCCCCCTGGTGGGGAGAAATGAAGGTGCCCATTCCAGGGAGAGGTGGCCATACTTAGCAACTTGGAAAGCTATGGATGGTTCAGTTGTTTTCAGTCACTTTGCTGTTTTCGACCACATACTATTTAGCCACCATGGTCTGCTAAAGATTTTCTGTGCCAGAAGTGGGAATCCATTTAAATATGCAATTGAGTTTTATTTTTATTTCATTTCTGCCTAGCCCATCCACACACTCCTCATTCTAAAGCAATGTGGTAATATTGCATTGAGTAGGCTTTAGAGTATATAAAAATGTCTGTGTTGGCAGGAGAAACTAACTACAGCAAGCAGGCAAAGAGACATTTTCTGTTTTGATGCCAAGTATCTTCCTAGAACGTGTTGGAGAATTCTAATTGTTTGATGCTTTTTGAAATTGTTGGGGAAAGTGGAAAGAAGGTCTTTGGGTTATGTATTGAGTCATTATATACTTTATACAAACTGGAACCCCTCTGAGAGAGAAAGGGGGTTCCAACTGGATAGCATGTCAAGGCAAATAGGCAAAACAGAATTTCCTGGGAATTGTGGTTATACTGGTTATTTTTTATTTCACTTCCAAGGAAGGGTGAAAATTTTTCAGCCAAATGAAGACTTTTCAATCCCTCTTGAGAAAAATTATTTTCAACCTAGGGAGACACTGGTTTGTTCAAAAGAAGATGATGGTTTGCTTAAATTTAGAGCAAAATCGACCCTGGGAGTCTATATTTTTGAGTAGAAAAATAAATGTCTACTGCAGAGGACATAAGTCCTTCACAGCCTACACAGGTGATGAAACATATAAAATTATTTTCTCTACTTATTATCTGTTCTCAATTGCCAAGGTTTAAAAAGATTTTCTAAATTTAAAACACACCATGATCATCTCTCCCTCTACTACCCATTTATGTTTGGGGTGGCTTATGCCTTTTTCCTCCAAACCAGTCACTTCTTTTATATGATTCAGATTTTATTAACCAATAAATACATATAGATCATCCCTTCAATGACATTTTGTCTGCATGTATACTCTGGAAATGCTATAATTCCCAGTATGATATATCCAATGTCAAATATTATCTGAAATGATTAGCAACACTCAAGTTCTCTAACACTGTGCATTTAAAATGATGTGAGCCCCTTAAGATAAAAGTTTTAATTGTATTATCTATATTTAAAGCACCTAGCAAGGTGATTGACACATGATTAGCATCCTATATACATTATTATTATATGGATTCATGAATTAATGATAGATAGTGGCACTGACAAATTGAAAGGAATTTGAACTGCCTCATGTTTTCTGCATGAATATCAAATAGCAAATGCCCACAGAAAGATTCATCTCATCTTAGTCTTATTTCAATCCATGTTCTTTTTAAATGGCCAGAAAAACACAGGTATAAATTACCTAAGTTATAGCACATTGCATAGAGACCCAAACAAATTGCTCCACAGAGTCTCCTGAGACAAAGATAGATAGGCCAATTTATATCATGGCAACAACTTCAATAATTTCCAATGACCACATTTAATTCTCATACATGATTTCCTGATTACAGCATATTAGGCCCATCTGTGAACATGGCAGGGAGCCCACAAACAAGATGGCAGGCCATTGCCAGTATAGACTAGGCAGGAAAAGAAGGGGTAAGGGAGTCAAGCTGGCAGGATCTGCTGCTAAAGGGAGCCAAGCCAAGCCAGGTTATTCCAAATCAGTAGACTGACCTCACTCAGTCCTGAATCTTTTTGCTTCCATTTGTGGCTATTAACTGTCAGGGACTAATAAAAATGGGGAAAGAAAAACTATCTAAAGCAAGGAGATAAGGATAAATAGTCAAAGGTATAAAGTTGTTCCAGTGGGATCAGAAACTGAGAAAAGACATAAAGTATGCCGGGGTTTCCTGGATAAATAATATTGGGACTTGAATATAGAGTACAAAATCCTGCTTCTACAGTTGAAGAATGCTTTAGCCTATAAGAGCTGAGATTTGTCCATTTCTGGACTAAACCCTAGAGGCCTTGCAGGCCTTCTCAGCAGCCATGAAGGTCTGACTTGAGCACCCTGTAATCCTCACAGTTGGGGGGAAGATAGGCACCTTCCCAAGGAGTTGCCACAAGGCCTTCTCCCTCATCTTCCTACCTCAATGGAGGCTGTCATGAAGTCGTTTCTCATCAGTCTCCCTCATTCTGGTGAGGTATTGGGCTCTCACCTCAGTGCTCCTTAGGGGCAGCTCTAAAGCTGCTTAGCTGCAGTATAGAAGGTTTCCTGGGCAACAGGGTGACCCACCATTCATGTTACCTATCATATGTCCCAAACCGTGGGACAAGGAACTGACATGAATTGCTGGCCTTGCTTTTGCAGTCTATTTAAATAATAAATCATCTGCATCTACCTAGGCTCAATGTTGTTTTCACCTTGGGGATATCTATCAGCCTGCTTAACATTTCTCAGTTTGGATTATACCACCAAGAGATTGAGCCCCCCCCACCCCCAAAATTCATAGGCACTTTTATTTCTTTATCTTTTCCAGAGGGTAAATTCCATGAAAGCAGGCTAAACTCTCATCAATACCTGGAACAGTGTATGGCAGAGAGGAACCACTCAACAAGCATCCTGGGTTTGGAAGTCAGTGCAGCACGGGCTTAAGAGCCCAGGTTTTGAACCAAACAGAAACAGACATAATAGTAGTTCCCATCTCTCAGAAGCACTGCCTTGGGTAAATTATTGAACTTCTCTAAGGCTTAGTAGAGATGGCAACAGAAATAATGTGGGTAAAGTACCTTGAACTGCCTGGCATACAGTAGGCACTGGGAAATGTTAAATATAAACATTCATCATCATTGTCATCATCATATGCTACAAGGCTGTTGCAGATCATGTTATGATGTCTAAGTATTTTAGACTCTAACATGTTAAAAGAGGCATTATTAGCCCCTGTGATGGATGTCAGAACCAAAGATCAGGTAGGCTAAGAGATCAGTCATTGATCACCCAAAAAGTAAATCAGGGAGAAAGAAGAGGTAAACAGAGATATTTTTGAGATATTTTTGTCTAAGACTGTATATGCAGTGCAAGAGTTCATGTGAAAAATAAATACCCTGAGGTTATGATTATAATTTTTAATAGCTGAAACACCAAATTAGAGTATAAGAATAAGGCATTAATTCTGGATTCTCTTTGAGGCAAACTGAGAACAAAGCAAGACAAGTATTTCCAAATCCCACTAGAGGATGGTGATTGTCTAGACTGCAAAGGAAAGAAAGGCACCCCCCAAAAGGCAGCATGGTTAAAATTAAGAGCCTTGCTTAAGAAAAAAAAAATAAGCAAGAAAACAAATGGTCCTCAGACAGATTTATCCTTAGGCCATGAACCACCACAACAGAGGCACAAACGGTTTATGCATCTTTGAGATGTGAAAGACAAAGTACAGGGTCTGTAAGGGGAGACAAAAAAGACAAGGAAGTTAGGGGAGATCCTCCCAAACAACCCACCAAGAAAGTACATTTATTCCAGCAGCCAGATATGGAAGAAAATGAATGGGGTAAAGCAAATAGAGGAGGCCAAGAGCATTATGATAAACAATGGTCCAGGAATTAGATACTGATGTGAACTACACCAGATGTCACCAGACAGATGGTCTATCTTCAGCCACTTAGCTCATCCTGAGTTTTGATCACAAGACCACAAGATGTGAGTTCAGGGTCTCCCTGCCTCTTAACACCTCAAAAACCAAAGCGAGTTTGCCTCTAGGAATGGTAGAGGTTTTTTTCTGGGAAAGGCAGTTATTACATGCATGAGTGCTTTTCTGCTCCTATCCCCACCCCAACACCCAGCTTAAGTGGTGCTTGATCTAGATGCTTGGCCATAGGTCTGGCTACCTCCCTGAGGAAGATTATTATTGGAAATCACTAGAAACCTGAGTTGCTTCAATTTACAAGCCATTGCTCTGAATCTTTGCCAAGGATAACATCCACAGGCCTGTCTCACAGCAAGGGAAGAATGTGGCCTACTGCATGTTGGAAAAGCAGTAATCTGTGCTCTTCCCAGAGTTTCTCCCATGCCATGGACAGAACAGCTCTGGGTGAAAGTGAGGACACAGAGTGCTGAGTGCTTGCAGCAATGTGTACCACAGTGCATTCAGTTAAGTCACACAAAGTCTGAATGGATGAATACATATTCTTGATCACATCCAGAAAGATAAATCCATATTCAGTTTCTCAGAAGAAGTGAGAAAAATTGTACCCCTACCTATTCATGACAACAAATAAATGAAAATACATATTCTCCAGAAGATCTACAATATACCTATATAAGAGAAAATGATTCTAATGTCTTTTTTCTCCAGGTGCAGATTATGAACATATCCTATGGCAAATGACAGAGCATCTTCCTCTCTTATTACCTAATTTGCTAAGGCAGAAATGACCAAATTTATAAATAGTAAGATTCATATTTGGGATATTGGGATATGTGGAATCTGTTGTCTGTCTTCAACAGAGAAGTTAAAAATAAATCCCAGGAATTATGTGAAGATGGCATTGAACTAACAGGCAGAGCTCAATACTCTTACAAAAACAATGGAGAAAGAGCCAAAAGCTGTCTAAGGGACTTGCTTTGGGGGTCAGCAGACCAGAACAGTGCTACACAACTCCCAGGAGGGTGAGGGAGGGGCAGAGAGATGAAGAAGCTGAAGCAACAAACATGAGTTACCAAGTCACCATGGCAGCTGAGAAGGGCTCCACATCCCCACTCCCAAGATATTAAGCTTAGGTAAAACCCCTGTCTCATGCAACCAACAGAGAGGGGAACAGACGTCTTCCTCCCTGTCAGCTGTTTCAAGGGAGAAGGGAAGGGGAGATGGAGAACTTTTCTTCCTAACCCTTATGAATGTCATCAATATCAATATCCAAGAAGGTCAATCCACCCAAAGTAGAATAAATCTGAATAGACCTACCCTGAGATACCTACTATTCAACATAATTAATATCAGAGATAAAAAAAGGAATCTGAAAGCAGCAAGAGAAAAGCAAAGCATCACATACAAGGGAACCTCAATAAGAGTAAGTGCCAACCTCTCATCAGAAACCATAGAGGTGAGAAGAGAGCGGTACGATGTATTTAAGGTACTAAAAGAGAAAAACTGCCAGCCAAGAATTCTGGCAAAACTATCCTTCAAGAATGAGGGTGAGTTCTAAGTCTTCATGGACAATCAAAAACTAATAGGTTACCAAAAGACCAGAATTACAAGAAATACTAAAGGGAGTGTTGCAGCCTGAAAGGAAAAAACAAGGGTGAGAGATTTGGAGAAGTGTGTAGAAAGGAAAATTAAACTCAAGGATAAAAAGGTAGACAATAGAATGATATGACAACAGAGAGCCAAAGGACAAAATGGATAATTTTGTCCTTTCAGAGTAATAACATTGAATATTAATGGAGTGAACTCCCAATTAAAAGACATAGACTGATAGAAAGGATAACAAAATATGAGCCATTTTTTTGTTGTCTATAAGAGACCCACATCAGATGTAAAGACACAACTGGGTTAACTATGAAAGGTTGGAAAAAGGTATTCTGTGCCAATAGTAACCAAAAAAGAGCTGAAGTAGTGATACTAATATCGGACAAAATACATTTTAAATGCAAAACTGTTATAAGGGATGAAAAGGTCATTATATACTAATAAAAGGGGTTATTCACCAAGAAGAAATAACTATAATAAATATTTATGTACCTAACTTGGGTGCCCCAAGATATATTAGGCACACACTTGCAAAACTGAAGGGATTAAAAAATAAACATCTCTACAATAATAGTTGGAGATTTCAATGCGCCACTCTCAGTATTGGATAGAACATCTAGACAGAGGATAAACAAACAGAGAACTTGAAAAATAACATGATAAATGAACTAGACGTAACATATCTATATAGCACTACACCCCAATACAGGAGGATATACTTTCTTTTCAAGTGCTCATGGATTCTTCTCCAAGATTAGCCATATGTTGGGTCATAAAACAAGTCTCAATAACTTTAAAAAGATTGAAATTATGCAAAACACTTTCTCTGATCATAGTGAAATGAAGCTGGAAATCAATAATGGATGGAGGGAAGCGGACTTGGCCCAATGGATAGGGCATCCGCCTACCACATAGGAGGTCCGCGGTTCATACCCAGGACCTCCTTGACCGATTTGGAGCTGACCCACACACAGTGCTGATGCGTGCAAGGAGTGCTGTGCCATGCAGGGGTGACTCCCGTGTAGGGGAGCCACACGGGCAAGGAGTGCACCCCGAAAGGAGAGCCACCCAGCATGAAAGAAAGTCCAGCCTGCCCAGGAGTGGCGCCACAGACACAGAGATCTGATGCAGCAAGATGATGCAACAAAAAGAGACACAGATTCTTGGTGCTGCTGACAAGAATAGAAGCAGACAAAGAAGAACATGCAGCAAATGGACACAGAGAACAGACAATTAGGGCAGCAGGGGGGAGAAAAACAAATAAAAATAAATCTTTAAAAAAATAATGGATGGAAAAGGGAAAAATGCATAAATATAGGAAGATTAAAACACAATCTCTTAAATAATCAGAGGATCAAAGAAGAAATTGCAAGAGAATTCAGCAAATATCTGGAGGCAACTGAAAATAAGAACACAACATATAAAAACCTATGGGACACAGAGCTAAAAGTAAAGGTCTAACTGCACACCTGGAGGAACTAGAAGAACAGCAAACTAATCCCAAACAAGGTGAAGAAAAGAAAAAAAGAAAAGATAGGAATCAGAGCGGAAATAAATGAAACTGAGAATTAAAAAACAATAGAGAGAATCAACAAAACCAAAAGTTGTGCTTTGAGAAGATAAACAAAATAGACAAATCCTTAGCTAGACTGACAAAGATAAAAAGAGAAAAGGGTTTAATATCCATAATATACAAAGAGATCATACAACTTAACAATAAAAAGATATCAGCTGATTAAAAAATAGGCAAAAGACTTGAAAAGACAATTGTCAAAAGAAGAAACGCATGAAAAAACATTCAACATCCCTCCCAATTAGGGAATGCAAATCAAAACTACAATGGGATATCCTTTCATACCTATTAGATTGGCTGCTATTAAAAAGTTGGATAACCGTATATGTTGGAGAGGATGTGGAGAGATAGGAAGGCTAATTCACTGTTGGTGGGAATGTAAAATGGTACAGTCACTGTGGAGGTCTGTTTGGCAGTGCCTAAGGAAGTTGAGTATAGACTTGCCATGTGGACTGTGATACCAGTACTAGGTATATACCCAGAAGAACTGAGAGCAGTGACACAAACTGACAACTACACACTGATGTGCATAGCAGTATTATTCATTATTGCTAAAAGCTGGTAACAACCCAGGTTCATTAACTGGTGATTAGATAAATTGTGGTGTATATACATGATGGAATATTATGCAGTGATAAGAAGAAATAAAGTCATGAAGCATATGACAACGTGGATGAACCTGGAGGACATTATGTTGAATGAAGCAAGCTAGACACAAAGGGAGAAATATTGCATGATTGAACTATTATGAACTAAATATACTCTGTAAACTCAAGGAGTTAATAATTATAGTATAGGTCACCAGAAAATAGAAGGAGAGTAGAGGATAGAAAGCTGAGGGTTAATCTGTGCATAACTGGTAAAAAAAAAGGTTATTTGTAAGTCTTTAAAAATGAATAGAAATGGTTAAAGAATTTTATGGTGTTTGTAAATAGCTATTGTAGGGGTGTGACCGTAGTTGAAAGGGAAAATCTAAGGTCATGTGTATTACTAGAAGGAAAGCTAAAAACTTTAACATGCGCTTGTATAAGATAGTAAAACCTCACGTAAAACATAAATATGGGTGATATTGCATATATAAGACTGTTTTAACAAAGCATAGAGAGACTGAGAGGTGAAGAATTTTCTTATTTGTTTGGTTTTTGTGTATTTTTATTATTATTGAAATAATGAAAATGCTCTAATAATTATTGAAGTGATCAATGCACAACTCTATGATTATATCAAATACTATTGATTGTACATTTTGGATGACTTGTATGCTTTATTAATATGTATCAATAAAATTGATTTGTTTTAAAAAAACCCACAATGGGATACCAGTTCACCAAAAATAAATAATAAAGTCCAATTAGACTCATGTAGAGCAAGGACACAGTTTAATTGCAGTTGTCTTTCATGGTCAGTCATTCTCTTATATTCATATATTTGAATGCACATGAATCTTGGGAAGAAGCTGTATAGAAAGTGGTGTGATGTCCAAATCCCACTGAATCTCAGCATTGCAGAAGCAAGTCAGATGCTTTGCGTGGGCCTAGACAGAGGAGAACCACATGTGGTGAACCAATTGGGGCAGAGCCCTGTCTCTAACTATGGGGGTAAATGAAGGTGGATGGGCATCCAAGAGGAGGAGGGAAATGGGGGGGTAGAGATAAGGGAAAGAGACAGAAAGGGAAATTAGAGAGAGAGAAGGTGATAGAAAGAAAGGAAAAAAGAAAAAAGAAAACAGCAAAAATTCCTTATTGTTACCATTATTCAGCATTCATTCCCCATCTTCAACTTTAACAGCTCTGACTTTCCATTGAAGAACAACCCCTCCACCATCACGTAGAAACTCTGTTTGCAGGAGTGGTAACAGATTCCCATTTTTGGAGGCTAGCTCTGAAGTTAACCAGCATAATCTCAATTACAAGGCCACAGTAGTAAATTCAGGGCAGGCAGTAACCCAGGGTTCAGTCACTCACAGCACTGTTTTACCCTAATGCAAAAATGGGTTTAGGTTGTTTTAATTCACTTAAATCTTGAAAGCAGTATCTTTTTTTTTTTTTTTACCAGAGGGAAAATTTTGCTTCCCCAGATTTGAGAAGGAGAATGCCATCCCATGTCCCAATTTCTGTTGACAACCTCTTTGCAAACAGGAGAAAAGTCAGTTTGAGGATAAGTGAACACATAGAGAAGAGTTCACATGGGAAAAAGGACAAGTAGAACCAGAATCTTTGCACATCTCCTGAAGCTCATCTTACATCTAGATTTTTCAGTTATGATAATTGCTGTGGTTTATCCCTCTGTATCTATTGTTGAAGCTAACGTGAGATCTCTTCCTTCTTTTCTTCCTCCCAACCTCTCTTTTTCGTTCCCTCCCTTCCTCTCTCCTTTCCCTTTTATCTCTTCTTTTTAAGAAAAAAAACAGCAAATGAAAACATCCTGTTACTGAAAACTAATACAATTTAGTGATACTTCCTGAACCTCAGTTAACTCACTTGTAAAAATTAAAGTGATTGGACAAATAGCACCATTTTCACAGACATCTCTTCCAGCTCTATAATCCCATGCTTTGATAATCTACTGTTGAACACCTGACTGGGCCTATATGCTGGCTCTGCAAAATTATATAACAGTGACATAGAGAAGCAGAAATCATCCCAGAGGAAACTCAATCTGATGACAGAGTTGATGAACTAGCAACCCCTGATCTTGTGCTTTGTCTCACAATGATTGGTTTGGTTTAATAGTCTCACTTTCAGATTAAACCACTTTTTCTGTTTTCTTGAATTTTAGGATCACAGGAGAGTCTTGGCAGCTTTTTTTTCCCTTCCTTTTTTATCTTTTATTATCTCTTTTTAGAGATACATAGATCACAAAAAAAGTTACATTAAAAAATAGAAGAGGGTCTCATATACACCACCCTCCACTCTCCTCCCACATCGACAACCTCTTTCATCACCATGGCACATTCATTGCATTTGGTGAATACATTCTGGCCACTGCTGCACCACATGGATTATAATTTACATTGTAGTTTACACTCTCCGCCAGTCCAAACAGTGGGTTATGGCAGGATATATAATGTCCAGCATCTGTCTTTACAATATCATTTAGGAAAACTAAAGTCCTGAAAATGCCCCCACATCACATCTCTTTTTCCCTCTCCCTGCCCTCAGCAACTCCCATGGCCACTGACTCCTCATCAATGCTACAGTTTCTTCCGTTGCTAGAGTCATAGTAGTTCTATAGTAAAATACCAGTAAGTCCACTCTAATCCATATTTTATTCCTCTATCCTATAGACTCTGGGATGATGATGTCCATTCCATCTCTAAATTGATAGGGGACTTAGATCCCACATGGCTGATGGATGCAATTCTCCTGCTTGCAGTTGTAGGCATTCTAGGTTCCCTGGTGTGGTGGCTGACCATCTTCACCTCCCTGTTAGCTGACCTGGGTAAGTCCAATGAACCAGAGAGTAGGTGTTGCAACTCTGCTGAGCTTCAGGTTCCAGCTGGCATATGGACAGTCCAGAGATTCAAGTCTTCTGAGTATACACCAAACCCAGCACCAACCACAGGTTCAGTAAAAGTAACAGAAGAGTCATGTGTAGAAAGGTCACATCTGAGTCCAACTCCATTGTTATAAGGAGCACAAATTCCAAAGTGCCTAGTCAGTGCCCACTGACAAGGCACTGAACTCCAGAGCCATCTGCCATGACTGTAGAACCTGTGTGTCTCCATAGCCCTCAGGAGCACCAGGGGGTTGTATCTACTTTGGCTGCCTCTGGGATCCTGCTGAGAAGTGCATAAGTGTGACCCCTCTGGTGACCTCCCAATTCATTTTGAAGTCTCTTAGCCATATAAACTCATTTGTCTTTACCATTTCCCCCTTTAATTCAATGTCTTTTTCTAGTTGCATCACAAACTGGTGATTGGTAAAAATCCCTCAGAGCAAGGAAGGCTCATCCCCGGGAGTCATGTCACATGCTGGGGAGAAGGTAATGCATTTACATGCTGAGTTTGGCTTAGAGAGTGACCACATTTGAGCAACATGGGGGCTCTCAGGAGGTAACTCATAGGCACCCTGAAGCTCTAGGCCTAGTTGAAATTTCAGGCACATAGACTCATAAGCATAGTCATAAGTATCAAGGGCTCATCACTGGACCATCCTTCTTCACTGGTCTTTGCCCTTGCACTTGGGGGATTGTTGCTGTTCCACTGGGGAATGTGACAGAGCTCCCCTGGCAAGAAACTCAGCACTCCCTTAGTTGTCATTTGTAACTACCTACTATGAAAATACCCAATGAATATCTGGACATTTTTATATATCCTATATACATGCCCTGGAGAAGTCCCTCCCAACCATGTGTCCCCTATTAATAACACCCCACACCAGTGTTCCTCCCCTGCCATGGTTGAACCCCTGTGATCCAAAACTAACTTCTTCAAAAATGAAGCCTAATATATTGCCAAATTCAATTAGTAGGAAAATTAAATAGTAATGATAGGTTTAAAGATTAGAAATAGAATACATACTAGTTTAGAAAAACTAAAATAGAGTAAAAAATAAGTTAGGGTATTAAAAAATGAAAAATGTTATAAAACTTTGTTTTTGACATTTTCTCTTTCATCACTGTAATAGGTGTTGTCCTGTATTTACAGTGACAAGGCAATCTCTTTCATTCCTTCCTCAGTGTCTACATCCTTTTTTTTAATTTTTAATTTTTTCTTCAAAAAAGTTTTAGATCATAGTAAAGTCACATATACAATATAGGGTACTTCCATATATCCAACATCAAGCCCTTTTCTCCCTTCCCCAGCAATGATCTTTTTACATGTGGATGTTATATTTGCTACAGCTGATGTACTGATATTGAAACATAGCTACCAACCATGGTTTCATTATGGTTTATATTTTAGATGGTACACTTTTCTAAATTATTAGTTACATGATGGTTTGCATTATGGTTTACATTTTAGACTCTACACTTATATAAATTTTTGGTGAAATTTAACATGTCCTATATCTGTCATTATATGATCTTTTGGAACACTTCCATTGCCCCCCAGTAACCCCCACTTCCATCTATTCTATTCCTCTCTCCTCCTCCCCTCAGGGCCCACTGTGACAACCAAGCTTCACTGCTTGAAGGACCAGATTAGTAGATACTTGCAACAATGCTGAGGACTTGACACATTAGACTGTCCTTCCCCATTGAGAGCCACCAATGCTCTTGAAAGACACCCTTCCTTCTGTTTGAGAACATCAGGCTTCCCCAGGATAGGGTACAACACCTTCCCACACATCGTAACTCACTATGACAAGATGAGGACTCACACTCCTTAGAAGCCTGCCCCAGGTATACCCTGTGCCAGATGTCCCCTGTTAAGCACCTTAAACAAGTAACCCTTCCTTATTATATTTTCTAAAGAGTTTTCTCAACATATCTTTAAGGACATACCCAACAATCTCCCATGTTCATTTGCTCCCCCCAACACTCCCCCCAATTCCTTGGTCCATCTAACCCATTCTCCCAACCCTAGGGCCCCTCAAGCCTGCAAAGCCCTCCCAATAGTATCCCTATGCCCCCATCTTATCCCTTCCCTGCACAACTACTTACCTCCACTTTATCACAGATTTCACCCATGTAAGTATCAGCTCACAACCTTCCTCTCCCCTCCAATTTCCTGTAAACCTATCGTCCAGTCTCTAGCTCTCTGAGACAGCTTGATTTGCTTATTTCATATCAGAGAGGTCATGTTGTATTTGTCTTTCAATGCCTGGCTTGCTTCACTCAATGTAAGGTCCTCGAGATTCATCCATGTTATTCCATGTGTTAGTACTGTGTTCCTTCTTACGGCTGAGTAGTATTCCATTGTATGTATATACCACATTTGTTTATCCATTTATCTGTTGATGGGCATTTAGGTTGATTTCAACTTTTGGCAATATTGAATAATGCCGCTATGAACATTGGTGTGCATATACCAGTTTGTGTCTTTGTTTTCAGTTCTTCTAGATATATATCCAGCAGTGGAATTGCTGGGTCATATGGCAAATCTTTAGTTAGTTTTTTGAGGAACCGCCAAACTGTCCTCCAGAATGGCTGAATCATTCTGCATTCCCACCAGCAGTGGATGAGTCTTCCCATTCCTCCACATCTTCTCTAACACTTGTAGTCTTCAGTTTTTTTAATAGCCACCAGTCTAATGGGAGTAAGATGGTATCTCATTTTAGGTTTGACTTGCATTTCCCTCATAGCTAGTGATTTTGAGCATCTTTTCACGTGCTTTTTGGCCATTTGTATTTCTTCTTTGGAGAAGCATCTGTTCAAATCTCTTGCCCATTATTTCAATGGGTTGTCTTTCTTTTTCTTCTCAAGATACAGAATTTCCTTATATATGCAGGATATTAGTCTCCTATCAGATATACGATTACCAAATATTTTCTCCCATTGGGTAGGCTGTCTTTTCACTTTCTTGACAAACTCCTTTGAGGTGTAAAAGGCTTCCATTTTGAGGAGGTCCCATTTATCTATTTGTTCTTTTGCTGCTCATGCTTTGGGTATAAAGTTCGTGAAGCCATTTCCTATTACAAGGTCCTGTAGATACTTCCCTACATTGTTTTGCAAGGTCTTTATGGGCTTGGCTCTTATATTAGTTCTTTGACCCATCTTGACTTGATTTTTATATAAGGTGTGAGATGGTAATCCCTTTTCATTCTTTTGCATATGGATATTCAGTTCTTTAAGCACCATTTGTTGAAAAGGCCATTCTCTCCCAGTTGAGTGGGCTTTGTGGCCTTGTCAAATATCAGATGATTGTATATGTGAGGATCTATATCAGAACTCTCAATTCAGTTCCATTGGTCAGTATGTCTATCCAACCTCAGTAGTTTTAAAAGGGCACATTAAAAAGACCAATTAAGATGATGTAAGATGATCTCTCAGAAGCTCCATAATACTTAACAAACAACTGTCTGTCTTGTATAATTTCAGTAAGATAGACTAGAAAAGCAAAGCAAACACAAAGGTTCCTAATTTATAAGCTTCCTTACCCTCTCCCACACTTCGGCCTCCAGGCAGCATGTGAAATTTCTGCTGCTCCACTTACCAGTAAACTAATGAAAGTAAAATTAAATAACAGCCCCATACCATTCAGATCTATTCTGAAGAACACATTATAATGCAAGAAAAACCATAAAATCATAAAGGAACATTCCCATTTGTGGAACACTTGAAAAGTATTAATTTATTCCTTCTCAGGGATGGCAGATCCTCCTTGATGATGTTTCAGAAAAAGAATCCCACCCACTGCTACAAGCTTCCCTATATAATTGATTGTTTTAATAAATAAGCCTAGAAAAACTATCTTTACATCAAGTGAAATAAGCAGTTGCATACTTGAAGACATTTCAGACATCTGGATGAGACCGACTGAAACAAAGCAACTCATTCACTGATGTTTACAATATCTAAACCAAGGATGAAAATTTTCATTCAACTCTAAGACAGAAGGCTTAAAAGTAATACCCCTAAGAAGAGTAAAACATTTCCTGAAAACCATAATTGGACATAAAAATCTGAGACACTGAATTCTGAAAATGCATTTTAATAATTGGACAGTCATGAAAGAGAGAACACACTGTATGAACCAAACATGGACTCTGCTGTTAAGAGGAAAAAATAGAGATTTCAGTCTGTCCCCTCTCTAGCTGGGTAAACAAGGCAAGCCATGCCTTTCTTTTTTTGTGTGTCTTTATTTATTTTTTTAATGTTACATTCAAAAAATATGAGGTCCCCATATACCTCCCCCACCCCACTCCTTCCCCCATAACAACAACCTCCTCCATCATCATGAGACATTCATTGCACTTGGTGAATACATCTCTGGGCACCGCTGTACTTCATAATCAATGGTCCACACCATAGCCCACATTCTCCCACAGTCCACCAAGTGGGCCATGGGAGGACATACAATGTCCAGTAACTGTCCCTGCAGCACCACCCAAGACAAATCCAACCCCCAAAAATGCCCCCACATCACATCTCTTCCTCCCACTCCCTACCCCCAGCAGCAACCAT
Source organism: Dasypus novemcinctus (assembly GCF_030445035.2). Lineage (NCBI taxonomy): Eukaryota > Metazoa > Chordata > Mammalia > Cingulata > Dasypodidae > Dasypus > Dasypus novemcinctus. Next base: position 29,043,896 of record NC_080678.1, on the reverse strand, counting down.
GGCCACTTTCTCCACAGGAAGGCCACATTTTCTTCGATTACTAATCACAATAGTTCATGCATAGAATACCAATAAGTCCACTCTAATCCATACTCTATTCTTCCATCCTGTGGACCTTAGAATGGTTGTGTCCACTCCACATCTATATCAAGAGGGGGCTTAGATTTCACATGGATGCTGGATGCAATTCACCTGCTTTCAGTTGTAAGCACTCTTGGCTCCCTGGTGCGGTGGTTGACCTTCTTCACCTCCATGTTAGCTGAGTGGGATAAGTCCAATAAACCAGAGTGTAGGAGTTGCAAGTCTGTTGAGGCTCAGGGCCTGGCTATCACATGGTCAGTCCAGAGATTCAGGTTCCCTGGGTATACACTAAACCCCAGCACCAACTACAGATCAGGTAAAAGTAACAGGAGAGGCTTGTGGACAAAGATCACATCTGAGTCCAACTCCATCACACAGAAACACAAACTCCAAAGTAGGGCCAACTGACATGGCACTGAACTCCATCTGCCATGACCATATAACCTGTGGGTCTCTGTAGCCCTCAGAAGAACCAATACCTGGGGTTGTATCTACTTTATCTGTCTCTGGGACTCTGCTCAGGTGTGCATAAGGGCAACTCCTCTGATAACCTCCTGGCTCTTTTTGGAGACTCATAGCCATATAAACTCATTTGTCCTTTCCATTTTCCCCTTTTCTTCAGGTCAAAAAGCATTTTTAACTCCTGGTATTATATGTAGACTGAGATATTCTGCTGGTCCGAGTTGACCCTTTTATCCAAGGTCATTTTCTAGTTACATCATCAGCTGGTACTTGGTAGTACTCCCTCAGCACCAAGGAGGCTCATCCCCGGGAGTCATGTCCCACAATGGGGGGAAGGCAATGCATTTACATCCTGGGTTTAGCTTCAAGACTGGCCACATTTGAGCAACACAGAAGCTCTCAGGAGGTACTCTTAGGCACCCTACAGCTCTAGGCCTTGTTCTTATTTCAGGTGCACAGGCTTACAAGCATAGTCATTGGTATCAAGGGCTCATTGTTGGACTTCCTAATTTTTTGGTCTTTGGCGTTGCACTTGGGGGATTGTTGCTGTTCCTTTAGGGACTGTGATAGAGCTCCCCTGGCTAGGAACTCAGCACTCCCTCAGTTGTTTTTTTAATTGTAACCACTATGAAAATATCCAAACATTTTTATGTACCCTGGATATATGCCCAGCAGAACTCCCTGCCAACCATGTGTTCCCTGTCAATAACATCCCATACCAGTATTCCTCCCCTGCCATTGTTGAACCTCTCTGTGATCCAAAACTTCTTCAAAAATGAAGCCCAATATATTGCCAGGTTCCATTAATAGTAAAATAGAATATAGTGATGAGTTTAAAGGTTAGATATAGAATACATATTAACTTAGAAAAATTAAGGTAAAAATTAATTGGGATATCAAAAAATTTAAAAATGCAAAAGTTTCGTTTTTGATGTTTTGCCTTCCATCACTGCAATAAGTGTTGCCCTGTATGCAAATTGGCAAGGCAACTACTGCCATCTTTTCCTCAGTGTCTACGTCTTATCTTTTTCTTTTCTTTTTTTCCTAATTATTAAGCTTATCTTCACAAAAGTTTCAGATCACACTAATTCATATATACAATATACAGTACTCCCACATATCCAACGTAAAACCCTTTTCCCTTCCACAGTAATAATCTTTTTACATGTTCACACTACATTTACTGAAACTGATGTACAGTTATTGAGACAACAGCTTTCAAGCAAGGTAACATTTGGGTTTATATTGTGGTTTATATTTTAGACTACACAATTTTCTAAATTTTTAGTTATCTTATGTTTTACATTATGATTTACATTTTAGCCTATCAGCCCCTACACATTTTTGGTGTAATTTAACATGTCTTATATCCATCCTTGCATAGTCTTGTAGAACACTTCTATTGCCCACACAGTTACATGGATTCCATCTATTCAATACCTCTTTTCCCCTCCCCTCAGGTCCCACAGTGAGAGTCAATCTTCATTGCTTGAAGGGCCGTGTTCAGAGATACTTGCCACAGTGTTAAAAAGCCACGCCTTTCTAAGCCCTGATGGGTGTTTGTAAGCACTGGAGAGAATGATTGTATGCACGGAGCAAAATCCATGGCATACAGTGGTGACCTTTACTGGGAGAAAGCAGCAGGCCCCTGACAGCTGAAGGAAAGGAAGAAGGGAGAAATGGCAGTAAAAGGGGGCAGCAGAGAGAAAAGCCTGGAGATGATAAAATATTTATTCCTTTATTTGCTAGGCTGGGAACTAGAACCTGCAATCAGTTTTGAGGTCTTCATGGCCCCATTGAAAGAAATGTTATCCAATTAAAATTATCTAAATTGGTTTCATTGCTGCTCTTCCTTCCCTCCTGTGGGGTTTTTAATATCTGACTTTATTAATTTTACCCACGATGAACACCCAAGGTGTTCTGGATCCAAGACAGGTTTCTTATGAATTACTTCACAGTAAATAATAATTCTTGTTCAAAAATATAAAATATAAATTTATCTGATGGCAGAGGCAACTGCCACATTTGATTCACTGTTGTATATCTGTTGTGCTATGAAATTAAGAAAACGTCCTCTAACCTTATATTAATTGCAATAACAGATGAGAAAACTCCAGGGTTTCACTTACCTAGAAACCAAGACAAGATGCAGATGTAATAAATGAGTGAAAAGAATTCTAGACCAGGATTGCCAGAAACTAAATATTGAGGAAGAGAAGAAAAAAACAACAGATGGAATATTTTACAAAACTAATTTGGATAATCAAAGAAGGCATATAGAGTCAAAATCTAGGTATTTTAAAAGTTCTTTTAAAACACATTGCTGTTGTTTTACAATGATAAATACTCATTTTAAATAATTCAAATCCTTCTCAAAAAAAATTCAAAGAAAAAATAAAACATCATACTTAATCTCACAGCTCAGTGATAAGTATTGTTAACAATTTGAATATCCTTATGAGGCAGGATAGAATAGGGACCTAAGAAGAAGGGATAGAAAACCCAATAAGGCACACAAACATCATCTAATAAGAGAGGCTGAAACAATGGACTGCTGAATTGCATCAGCCTGCTGACTCACATAAACAAGTACTCAGGGGGCAACCTGCAGCACACATCCAATGGCTGCAGGAGGGACATGTCCTCCCCGCACCCACTTTTATATCACCTCACACAGCAAACTCCAGCTGAGGTCATGGACAGGAGCCAGAAACCACCAGACAGCAACCCCTAGAAATCAAACCACCCAATAAATCTCTTCCACTTTGGTTCAAATACACCCATCAGCACAGACCCTACACCTCAAACCAGGAACCCTAGAACAGAGTGAGTGCATCTCTACCTTTAGCATGCCCGCACTCATGTCTGAATGTGTACTTTACCTCTATTAAACTCTTTTCCAATAACTTTATTATTGTAGTGCATCTCTGAATTCTTTCTTACAGCATAAATGAAGAATCTGTACACCAACTCCGGCAACATATTCATGGTGAGCCAGCCAGGAATTAATCTCTGGTAACTCTCTCCTCCATACAATAAGACCAGTGAGTTTTTGGCTTCTAACCAAAGTCTCTCTGTTTCCATTCCAAATGGATCTCCAGCCATGCTCCCAAAGGACATAATCTCAGTTTACCCAAGAGTCCTCTGCCCCCTTCTTTGAAAGCAGTGGGGGCCAGTCCCCATGCGCGTAGATCCAAGGAGGGTCTGGGTGACAAGTGACACCATCCTTGAAACCTGAGTTGAGTGGGAGTCCAAAAGGAGCACAGGAACCCAGGAGATCTGTCTCATCCTAAACTGCTCTCTAATTCTGCTCAGGCCCCTCCCCAGGAAGTCATGAAATCAATCTGAAGTCACTCCAGAGTGAAAAAGGGTCTATAGGAAAATTGTGCTCCCTTATGGGCCAAACCCCTAACCTGCAATCTCTAGCCATTTGGAAAATTATCAAACTTTTACCTGTCAATAGTGTAGAACTGCTAGGGGAGCCCACCCTCCTTCTAGGGAAAAAAACTCAGTGTGGTGGCTTTGCTCTGGAACCTAGGTCTGGTCATCTACCAAGACCTAGGGAGCCACAGGAATGCCCAGCAGCATGGCTTCTGCATTCTCAGGATGCCAGGAACCAGAGCAGTATGTCCAACTGTCTCCCCAAGACCTAAGCAACTTGGGGCTTTAGTTTGGAGGGCTCCAAGCATCTCCCAAGACCTAAGCAATTTGGGGAATTTTGGTTTAGAGGTAAAGGTTTAGTCAGGATGGAGTCTGGGATGCCAGATCAACTGACAAACTCTTCTCCATTTTTCCCTAGAACAATGGGACAGCCCTAGCACTCTAGCAGATTACTCACATGGGTGCCTACTCAAGAACTGGACAACCCTGCCCACCAATGGTTGGAAAAGAAGAAACTGAACTTCTGTAACACCAAATGGCCACAGTATCATCTTGAGGGAGGCCAGCAATGGCCTGCTGATGGCACCTTAAATTATAACCCTATTTTACAGTTAGATCTCTTGTGTAAAAGGGAAGAGAAGCAGTCAGAAATTCCTTAAGTCCAACTCTTTATGGCTTTATATCAGAATACAGGACTAAAGGGGCATGGCAGGTTGTGTTATGCTCAGGGAGGAAACTCATCCCCAGAAAGGAAGGAGCCAGAAAAGAAGGAGCCAGAGAAAAGAAAACCTGAAGTGAGAAAACCTGAGAGGAGGGAGATGTCTTAGATGATCCTCTCCTCCATTCTCCCCTGCATTTTAACCCAGATCTCAAACCCAAGGCCCCCATAGACCCACCTTCACCTGTGGCCTTCTCACCCCCACCTTATGTGCCTGGAGTTAGTCCAGCAGGACTTACCAGGAGTGGAGCCTTTTTTCCACCCTCCCAAAGAACACAAAAGCAGCCTCTATGCACAAAGAGAGGTAACAAATGGAGATGCAGATTCAGTTAGAGTCCATGCCCCCTTCTCCTTAATAGATGTAGCTCAATGTAATAACAACTAGGGTGATTCTCAGAAGATCCAGCAAAATTCACTGATGAATTTCTAAACCTAACCCTAGCCCTGAATTAACATGGGGTGATATGCATGTGATTGTAGCTACCAGTTGTACCCCAGAGGAAAAGCACTGCATTTGGGAGAAGGCCCAGGGACATGCTGATAAAGTGGCAACCCAACAGCCTCAGCAACATGCTGTGGGAGCCGTAGCAGTCCCAACCACTGACCCTAGCAGAACTAACAAAGGGTTTTGAGAAGCAGATCTAAGGAAAACAGACCACATGATAGCATGTCTATTAGAGGGAATGAGAAAATGTGCCACCAAGCCTGTTAACTATAATGAATTGCAAGAACTATCCCAGGAAGAAAAGGAGAATCCTGCCCTTTTCTACAGTAGCTAGTGGAAGCTAATCCAGAACACCAGAAACACCAGAGGGACTACTTTTATTGAAAACCTGTGTTATCTGCCAGTCAGCTCTGGATAGCAAAAGGAAGCTCCAAAAGCTAACTAGTACTCCAAACCTCAGTGAACTCTCTTTCAGAAATAGCTTTTTCTATCTTCAACAACTGCGACAAGACCACGACGAAGCAAAGGTAAGGAAGAACAGACAGAAGGCTTGCCTTATTGCAGTCACCATAGGTGGTACCCTGATGCCTCTTAAGGAGCCAGGCATGGGCTCCAAAGCATTAGTTTCAACTGTGGAGAGTCTGGCCGCTGGAGAAAAGACTGCCCCAAATTATCAAACCTGCAGGAACCCCCCTCCCAGTCCCTCTCCCTGTCTCTAGTGTAGAACAGGCCATTGGTCTCAGGAACATACCATGTCCTAAGGTGGGGGGGGGGAGGAGCCAGAGTGGACAGCAACCCTGGACCCTTGTGGCAATGGTGAGGGAGGACTGACAGACCCAAAACAAAAGGTGTCTCCTCAGACAACTCCATGGAACATCAAACTGGAGAAGCCCTGGGTTACCTTTGATGTGGCAGGTAGGACTATTAACTTTTTAACTTATATGGGAACCACCTATTCAGTTCTGACCTGTCACTCCAAACTTCTTTCTTCTTGAACCTGTCCAATAGTGGGTGTTGACATTAAATCTAAAATTAGATCCTTTACTGAGCCCTGCCTCTGTCAAACAGATGATTTAATAGTAAGTCATCAATTTTTAATCATCCTGGAATCCCCAACTCCCTTACTGAGATAGGACTTAATTCATACTCTGGGGGCATGCATCCAATTAGTAGGAATAAATAAAGCCCATAAGATATCTGTAGCCCAGGGCACAAAAGAGGAATGTTGTACCTTGTGCTTGGCCTTGATTCTAAATAAGGAACTGAATGCTACATCAACTGCTATACCCCAGGAAATAAGTAAGAAAATTAATCCTATGGTCTGGAAAACCAGGGTGCCGAGATGGGCTCTCCAGGTGCCCCCCCCACCCCCTACTTTCCATTCGCAATTACCATACCTCCATAAAAAAAAAAAACAAAAAAAAAAACAACAGTATCCCCTGAAGAGAGAAGCAATGAACAGACTCAATCCCATGATAAAAAAGTTTTTAGAAACTGGCTTCCTAATTCCCTACCAGTCTCCCTGTAACACTCCTATATCTCCAGTGAAAAAGTCAAACGGCATCTACAGATTAGTTCATGACTTGAGAGCAATTAATAATTTTGTAATTCCCATCCATCCTTCAGGGCCTAACCCTTATACCCTACTAAACCAAGTCCTGGAAAATGCAGCTTGGTTCACTGTTTTAGACTTAAAAGATGCCTTTTTCTTTTTGTGTGATTTATTAACTTTAAAAAAAGATAATTAAAAAATAAAATTAAAAAAACGATGCCTTTTTCTGTATCCCCCTCCACCCAGACACCCAGTTCCTTAAAACCTCTGGTCCAGCTCATGTGGACCATCTTGCCACAAGGATTCCAGGACAGCCCCAATATCTTCAGAAATACCTTAGGTCAAGACCTAGCTGATCTCCACTTGCCTCAGAGCTCCCTCTTCCAATATGTGGATCATCTGTTGCTTTGCAGTCCAACAATGAAATCTCAGATGCCAACGCTATTTCAGTCTTTAATTTCCCAGCCGATAGGGGCTACCAAGGGTCAGCATCCAAGGCACAAATCTCTCAGCAGGAAGTCTCCTGTTTGGGGTTTCTTCTCACCCCAGGAGAAAGAGCTCCCTCCCAGAAAGACTTCAGGCCATCACAAGTATTCCTCAGCCCCAGACAAAGAAGCAACTGCAGGCATTCCTCTGGATGGCAGGGATATAAAGCTTTGGTGAAATCGCCTGGCCATTATATGGTGCCATTACCGGAGCAGATAACCAACCCCCGAACTGGGAACATAGTCAAGAAATTGCCTTCCAGGCTCTGATAAAAGCTCTTACCAGTCCCCCAGCACTGGGAATCCCTAATTTTAGTGAGTCAATCATCCCGTATGTAATTCAGTGAAAGGGCGTAGCCCTAGGAGTGTTAGTCCAGAAACTGGGCGAGGTATCTGGACCAATAGCTTACTTCTCTAAACCCCTGGATAACACAGCACAGGCATGGCTGCCTTCCCTGAGAGCAGTCTGGGCAACTGCCCTTTAAATTGAGCAAGCCACCAAAGTGACCTGGGGCCACCTCTCATAGTCTTCACCCACACCAAGTAAAAGATGTATTTGAAGCCAGGGACCATCAGTGGCTTACAGGGGGCCAGGTAGTTAAATCCCAGGCTCATTTATTAAGAGACCCCTGAGGTGCAGCTAAGGGTGTGTCAAACCCTCAGCCCAGCTACCCTGCTACCAGCAGAAAGAAAAAGTCTGAGGTCAGATTCTAAGGGGGCCTTCCTCCACAGCTGCCTTGAAACTCTCAACCAAAATACCCAAGCAGGCCAGGTTTAAAGATGAGCCTCTAGCATACCCAGACTTTGAAGCAATTTTGTTAGGGAAGGAATTAAAAGGGCAGGCTATACAGTGGTCTCCCAATTTGAAACTATAGAAGCCCAAGCCCTTCCCCACTGGGACCTCAGCCCAGAGGCCAGCGCTAATTGCCCTAACCCCTGGTTTAACACAAGCAGCTGGGAAAAGAGCCAACGTTTACAGACTCCACGTACAAGTTCCTGGTCCTCCATGCCCACTCAGCTCTGTGGCTGGAAAGGTTCTGCTTACTAACAGTTGCCTATTAAGCATCAGCAGGAAGTCCTAAACTTCCTAAAAGCTGTTGTGTGGCCCCAAGAAATACATTGCCCATGGCACCAAGGAAGAGACTGCAATGACCAGGGGAAACCCCCAGGCAGACCAGGCAGCAATGGTCATGGCACAAACCCAAGCCTCCCTCCTGGCCCTCATTTGAGAGCCTGTCTCACTCCCTAAAACTCCAGAATATACTCAGGATGAGCAAGCTAAAGCACTTAGCCTGAGGTTCACTTCAGAAACTAATGGATGGCTAGTTAAGAAAACTCAAGCCTACCTGCCAGGAGTGGTACAGTGGAAAGTCCTTCACGGATTCCACCAAGCCACTCATCTAGGGAGGGATGCCCTGACCTGCTTAGCCAAAAAGATTTTTGAGGACCAGGGCCTGGCAAAAACAAAGAGGTTACCAAGAGTTGCTACTTGCATGCAATTAATGACCCAAACAACTGAAAACTTAACAAACCTCCTCCTTTAATCCTACCTGTCCAGCTGTGGGGATCATACCCTGGGGTGGACTGGCAGATAGATTTTACACACATGCCATCTTGCCAGCAAAAGAAATACCTCTTATCATTGATAGATACTTTTCCTGGATGGGTAGAAACGTTTCCCACTAGAAGGGAAACAGCTAACAAAGTGGCTAAAGCCCTCCTAAAGGAAATCACCCCCAGGTTCAGACTTCCCAAGTCCCTCCAAAGTGACAATGGACCGGACTTTACTAGCAAAATAAACCAGGGTCTGTCAGCTGCCCTTGGACTTAAATACCATCTTCATAGTTCCTGTAGGCTCCAATCCTCAGGGAAGATAGAAAGAACCAACAGAACCCTGAAACAAATTCTAACCAAACTTTGCCAAAAAGGTGCTTCACTTTGGGTCACCAATCTACCCATGGCTTTGCTGAGGCTGTGCATAGCTCCAAAAGATCCACTTCAGTTTAGCCTCTTTGAAATGGTCTATGAGCAGCCTATTTTCATTCAGGACCTAGTACTAGATCAGGTGACCCAGGAACTCACCAAGAATTTTGTAAACCTCAGAAAAACTCAATGAATCATCCAGAAACTCTCCCTAGTCCCAATCATTAGTTGCCCTTACCTAAAGTAAAACCGGGAAAACAGGTTTTAATTAAAACCTGACAGAGAATAGGCTTCACTCCCAATTTGAGCCAAAATGGAAGGGACCTTACTCTGTGGGTCTGATCACTCCCCCAGCTGTTAAAGTTAAAGGGATTGACAACTGGGTGCATTTATCCCGAGTGAAGCCTGCTGTCCAAGAAAATACCAACACACTGGAGACACCTGCTGAAGCTTTTTAGCACCAGTCATTGGAAGGCAGAAGTATCTCTTCAAAAAGCAAAAACTAAGTACCTAAAGACAGCCCTTGGAGCCTGAACCATGCCAAAACCCCTGCTGGTGCTGCTTGCTCCTTATAGCTTCTATTCTTACAACTATTATTCTGTCTCTCCCTTTGTGGATATAATTTGTTTAGTGACTAACATGACAATCTTAAAAACTCTTCTTTTAATTTATCTTCTTACTCCAAATCTCCAAACAGAACAAGTTAGCCCAAGACACCCTTTTTACAATCTTATCCAAAAGGCACTCGACATGTATAACATCTCTTCTTGCTGGGTATGTGTCCCCCAGTTTGAGGAAATGATCTCCTGGCTAAGCCAATCCCAGTGAGTGGACTGACACTCCTGCCCAAGGATTCCCACATGCCTCCGGCACCTATAATACGACCCTCCAGGCCCTCAATTTCTTTTTCTCTGTTGGATCTGCCCTCAACCTTACTCAGCTCCCAATCTTTGGACCCCTCATTATTCTCAACTTGCTCCCACTGTAACAACCATACCATTTTGTATTTTCTCTCATATCACCCGCCCCCAGGCAATTTTCTTAGGGTGCACAACCATCAATTGCAACTATATTTGTGGGTAGAAAACCTATTTAACCTAATGGACCTTCCTCAACAATAACTGTCTTGTCAGTCTTGCCAACCAGTATATCCCAGCAGTGATGGGGCTAATCCCTAATGCATCTAACTATAACAGTTCTAACTTCTGCAAATCTAAGCCTGCCTGTAATTCCCCCTTAATTTATTCTGGGAATTACTATGCCTGCATCCCGTTGTTCAAAAATGTAACCAGGTCATCAAAGTTCCTAATCTGGGGTGAGCTCTGGGGAATACTCTTTAACAATCAACCCAGCAGTCCATCGTGCCTCTCAGTCCTTGATGGAGCAAGACTAGCCCATTCCTGTCATCTCATCAGATATCAAAAAACAATAAGCAACAGCTATCAACAGTTGCAGGAAATGTCACGTATAGCATCTCCACTCCCTCTGAACAAGGCTTCTTCCTCTGCAGAAGTAAAGCTTATCTCTCTCTTCCTCCCTTTTGGATGGGAACTTGTACTTCTGTTCTATCTATTGTATTTTTTCTATTTCCCAACCTAAAATATAAGCCTAGAAATGAATAATTTCCACTCCCTGGTTTCGATCTATTGTCCCCTCCAGACATCTTTCCCATAAATGACAGGCCTTTCCACTACTCATACCACTTCTCTTGGGTACAATTAGAATTATAGGAGCAGTAGCCACAGGCACACCAGCCTCCTCCAGGCCCGATGGACCTATCACAATCTCTCCAAAGAGCTAACAACTAGTATAAAAAGAACTTCAGATACCACACAAGTAGTTCAAACCCAGCTCAATTCTTTAGCAGCTGTAGTCCTTCAAAACCAAAGGGCTCTAGATATTCTCACTGCCTCTCAAGGAGGTTTCTGCACTTACCTGGGCAAGAAATGTCAACCAGTCTTCTAAAGTCCAGGAAAACATAAAAACCTTGTTGATCAGATTAGAAAAGGCTGCCAGCAGTGATCCATTTTTTACCATTCTCACTGTTCTCATACCTCTCCCACTCCCTTTGGTTTATAGCCCTTCTAGGCCCCCTCTCAGCTCTTAGTAGGTCCCTATATATTTAAGCTCCTAACTCAATTTATCTCTTCTGGGATAGATGCGGTCCAAAACAAACTTCTGCTCATGTGTGAATTTACCAGTCTCAACCATTGAAGCAAGAACCCCTCTTCCTAATCCAAGTAGAATAGCAAGAGAATTTCATTTCATGTCAGGCAGGGACTGCAATCCCTAATCTGCAGGAAGCAAATACAGAAGAATGACCTTCACCCTTCAACTCCCCCTTAAGAATAAGGGTGTACAACTCTCTCAGGGGGGATTTGAAGCAGGACAGAACAGGGACCTAAGGAGAAGGGGCAGAAAACCCAATAAGCCACACATGGCCTGCTGACTTGCATCAGCCTACTGACCACACAAGCAAGTTCTCAGAGGGCAACCTGTAACACACAACCAGAGGGATACCACCATCACCCACCCACTTTCATATCACCCCACACAGCAAACTCCAGCTGAGCTCATGGACAGCAACCAGAAACCACCAGACAGCAACTCCTCGAAATCAAGCCACCCAATAAATTTCCCCTGCTTTGTTTCAAACCAGCACAGACCCTACACCCCTGGGGTAGCCCATAAAACCAGAACTCCAGAACAGAGAAAGCATTATTCTACCTTGAGCATGCCCACACTCATATCTGAGTGTGTATTTTATCTCTCTTAAAATATCTACTAACTTTCTTATAATTGTGGTGCATCTCTGAATTTTTTCTTACAACATAACCAAGAACCTGGACACCAACTTCAGCAATACTTAGGCATTTTTCTGTACATAGAGGTGCATATTGTCTATTCTATAAGTACATTTTGCCTACATGCTTTTGTTCAACAATAATCCATAAGCATCTTTCCAGGTCATTAAATAATACTCTTAAATTAGATTTATTGGATGGGCAGAATTTCATTGCTTTGTGTTTATTTGTGAAATCTTCTGCAAGAAAAGTTAGATTGTTTCTAATTTTTTGCCATTAAACCTATATTAAGTACATACACGTTTTGTACGTTTATATCAATCTCCTTATTACAAACAAATAGGCTTTGTCACAAGGATAAAAATAGTATAGCAGAAAATCACTAGATTAAGAATCAGGAGACCTAAATGCTAATAGTCTATAAATAAGTATTCTAAACAATGTTTAATTTCTAAACAATGTTTAATTTCCTAATTCATGAACATTAAATATCTCTCTTATGTCTTTAATTTCTCTAAGCAAAGTTTTGTAGTATTCAATGTACAAGTTTTACACTTTTTCTAAGCTTATTCCCAAGTATTTCATTCTTTTTAAAGGGAGTTAATTTCATTTTTCAGTTTTTCATCGTTATTATATAGATAATTAATATTGTATGCTGATCTAGTACCCTACAACCTTATTGAACTCCAACAGGATCTTCTACATAAAGGATCATGTCCTCTGCAAATAAATGCAGTTTTACAACTTCCTTTTCAATTTGGATACTTTTATCTATCTCTCTATCTCTCTATCTCTCTATCTTTCACTTATTTGCCTTATTCCAGTTGCTAGCCACTCCAGTAAAATACTGAAGAGAAGTGGCAAGAGAAGATATCCTTCCTTATGAGAGGATTGAACACCTATCTAATGTCAATCACTTAGGGTTCCTGAATATAGGACACTCAAATAATTAACAGTGAAGAAGAAAGAGGACTAGCCTAAGGGCCAGAAGACCTGAATTATTCTCTCTGGAAAGATAAATGTCCTTGTGCAATGTAAATGTAGTTATCCTAACAAATCAAAAGCAGAATGAAATAAAAAGTAAATTTAGTACTTGAAAGCAACTTTAACTTGAATGCTCAATGCAATTTACTGGCTTGCTCAATCACAAGCTGCCAATACAACTAATAGCCAAGTTAACGCACACAATACATATAAAGGTGGAGGATACCAAAGTCTCCAAAATGCATTGGCCCAAGAGCTGACTGCAGGCAAGTAAAAGTGGGGTTTCAGGATCAAGTTGGTTGCTGCACCCTGCAGGACTCTAAAGCCGAGGGCAGGAAGCTTTGATCACAGTGCTGCAGTGAAAGCAACAATGAACTTCATGGCACAGCACAAACACTGAAGCCAAGAGTTAGTGACCAGGTACCAATTTGTCTCAAACTGCATGGTTTTTATAAGAAGTACCCATCTGGTTAGCATCAAGCCCATCCATATCATTTTTTTCACAAGTGCCTGAGTATCACTTATTACAAAAACATGTTTTTCTCAGTTTGTTTACATTCTGTTTGTAGTCATGTTCACATATTTTGGGGTTTTTTTCAAATTGTCTACAAAGTTTTTTAGGATCCAAAATCTTGCATGGTCACATCACCTCTCTGGGACTCAGTTTTCCCATCAGGAATATGGGAATAATAATAGTAACAACAACAATAATAATAATCACCTGGTTTTCCTTTCAAGCTGATAGTTGAAACACTTTTTAAACTGTAAAATTGGATTTAAAAACATAAGGAACTACAGATACACAATTTTTAGAAATCAGTTCAATGGGAAATATGATTTGTGGCTACTAAATTCATTTATAGTGAAAGAACAAGAAGACTTTCGCATACCAAATGATCCACCTGTAACACCCAAAACCCCAGAAATGTCGAGCTTACGGTGGAACACAGTGCCTGAAGCTGATATGCAGATTATATTTGTTTCCAAACAGAATAATCAACAGGAAAAGGCCACTTGCACTAGCTGCTCTAATCTACTGTTGGCTTACTTTCTGAAATTTCTCTATAACATCTGCAAAAGCAATAAACCAATTATGGAAGCCATCTGGAACAGAGCAGAAAGGAAGATTTATTTTTTAAAATTTCTACTCTGAGTAACTGGCATTGTAATAGATAACATGTGAGAAGAACAAAGCTATTAAGAAACTCATTATCATTACGTGAGGGAAACAAGAGATTTCCATAAAGGAAATTGTGATTGCTCCTTACAAAATACAGGGGAGTCACATGACAATCCACAGCTGAAACAGAGTAAGCACCCACCACCATTGCTCACTGAGTTACAAGCTGGGCCTCTCAGCTCATCCATCACAGGAAGCAGCTCAGCCTCATGGACTGAGTAAAGCTAGATAGCTGTGACTCCACTCAGTTGTCTTGAGCAAATTGCCCATGCCCTTGGAACACTGGGATCATTAATAAAAATGGGGATTTTTTTTTTTTTTTTTTTTTTTTACCACCAACCCACCACACTGGGCCTCAGATAATTGGAGTAACACAGTAAGGTTGACCCAACCAACCTACCTCAGTTCCAACTGAACCTCACTGACACAAGGGCATAGCTGAATGGCCAAAAGACAAAATTCAAAGCTAAGCCTCATTATCCCGCTGAAGTTGAAAAAAATAAATCAAATTTAAACTCCACAATCCACAATCTGTCACCATTAATCCCAGGAACTTCTCTAGTGATCTACCCTGTTTAGTTTCAATCAAGACACAGTGGACTTTGGTTGTTGAGTATAAGGGTTTTGGAGTCAGAATGCCCTATTATGAGTCTCTATTCTGCTACTCAGTTTCTGATCTTTGGAAAGCATTTTAACTCTTTAGCATGTCCTCATCTGTAAAATGGGAATTCTTATATTAAGATATCATTTTATTGTAGACATGAAATTATTCATATAAAGCAGTTTGTAAAGTGTCTTGCAAATAGTCCTTGAATTCTTAAAATTAACTTCTTCTGCATAACTTTCTGACTCCCTGAATCCCAAGTGCATCTTATAATGCACATTTCACATCACTATTGATGATGATTAGAATAATTCTGGGTGAAGACCAAAAATGCATTTTTTCCTTGGCCTGACCTCCTACTGCCCTAAGAAGGAAAGTTCAAACCAACAATGGAATGGATCATGGAATGTGCAATACAAAGATGGAATCAGCTGAAATACAGAGGGCACCCATGACCATCAGTGGGCTTTCACTCAGAGTTTGTGAATTTAAATACCACAGGATCCAGACAGATAATTCAGAGGAGGGTGAAGTTGCTGAGAATGTTAGCATTAAGACAAAGTGGCCTGTGCCTATTTCTTTGCCTTACCCTTAGAGATGCTTATTCAGTTGAGACCTGAGTACTGGTATTCTTAAAAATCCAGGTGATTTTAATGTGAAGTCCAGGAGAAAAACAACTGCACACAACTGGAAGGCCATCATATGGCCCAAACTCTAGAAGGGATACAACTACTCAGAAAGGTGTTCAGCAGATTACAATCTATAGCAGGTAATCTGGAATAAAATCATTTGCTCCAGGGAAATGCCTGTGGCTCAATCAGTTGGGCTTCCATCTACCATATGGGAGGCCCTGGCTTCATGTCCCGGGGCCTCCTTATGAAGGCAGGCTCATCTGCTCACTGTGGAGTGCTATCCAGGCCACAAGTGCCGTAGAGAACCAACTCAGCAAGGTGACCCAAGCAAGAACACAGAGAAGCGTGCAGCAAATGGACACAGAGAGCAGACAGCAAGCAAACCACAAGGGGGGAGGGGAAATTAAATAAATAAATAAATACACAGAACACACAGCAAATGGACACACAGATTGCAGACAGCATGCAAAAAGCCAAAAGGAGGGGGAGATAAAAAAAAAAAAATCATTTGCTCCCAACAAGGACATTCCCAACTTAAAAGACTTAAATGCTAATCAACTTGATCTAGTGTCACAAACTGAGCTCTACCCTAAGTCATCAGATCTCGTATATAAAGAAAAATTACAAATGATAATAATAATACACATATATTATACATTTTATCTCTCTGTGTGTTATAATCTCATTTAAGAGTCACAATAGGGAAGTGTATGTTGCTCAACCAGTGGGCTCCTGCCAACCACATGGGAGGTCTTGAGTTCAGGTCCTGGTGCCTCCTAAAAGAAGGCAAGCAGACACTGCCCCCACAAAGAGCTAGATGCCACCCCCACCACAAATGAGCTAGACACCGCCCTTGCTGCAATGAACAGATGCCACAAGCCAGCAGATGCCACAACCTGTGGCTCAGGCCATTGGGCACTCACCTCTCATGTGGGAGGTCCTGGGTTTGGTTTCTTGTACCTCCTGGAGAAGGCAAGCAAATAGTAAGCAGACAGCTGGGAGAACCATCTGGGGGAGGGAGGGAGGGATAAATAAAGAAAAATAAAGTAAGAAAAAAAAAAAAAGAATCATGATAACAAGGAAGGACAATGAGAAGACTGAAGCCCAGAGTGATTATACAACTTATCAAAAGTCACATAGCTAGTTAGTGCCAGGGTTTAGTACTCATTTCATTATATCACTGATTTGGCTGCTTCATGCCATTGTAACCTTGTGGCACCTCTGAAAATTAAAGTGGGAGATCAACAATTCCCAGAGCATCTAATTGAGCAGAGCAAAGAGATGAATGCATTAAAAGCAATCATCTTCCTAGAAAGCACTCCAAAGCTTCTATGACAGTTACAACCCAATCAGCATTGTCAGCCATCCTTTCTAAAAACTTATTCAAATTTGAAATGCATGTCCATCAGCTTTTTGTAAAAGACAGATAAACACCTTTCTTCCCATGCTACTAGCTAAGCTCATTAATATGCATCTCTCCATATGTAATGAATGGCTTACTTAGACCAAGAGCAGGTGAAATCATCAGGAAAATCCATTCAAGCGCAGGAAAGCATTGAATTAGTCAAGAGCTTTCAACAAATCTACACTATATGGTCTAGACTTTCAGCATGTCATTTTAGAATAAACAACTTCAGGAAGGCGACTACATAAGAGATTACAGAACAGAGTAAGGAACTAAAATAAGTCAACTGGCAGTGGTATCAAGGGACAGTAGATGCTTGCTGGTGAGCTGGGATCAGTGGCTTTAATTCCCAGAGGAAAATGATCTTTCAAATTGGAGAAGCCCAGTGCTTTCAGTCATACTTGTGGAATACCTGCACCTTCCAGAACCAACTGCCTGTGAAAGCCAGATCCATTCTACAGGAGGGGACACCAGCCTAGTCCTCTTCGTGGACCATTGTGGGTAACTTGATCATCCTAAAAATCCTCTGAAAAATAGGAATGTAGCCCAAGGACACTCAAGAAATTATTTTGAACTTGGAAATGTGGGTATTAGTAATTGGGAGTGGGAGAGGAGAAAAGAAAATTCTTCTAAATTCTTAAGGTAGATCTTCACATTAAAAAACAAGACTGTGAAAATAAATAAGAAAATTTAAATAAGCTGAAAATAAGAGATAAGCTACATCTTATTTTTCAATACAAGTATTTACACATTTTATTCCTCAATAAAGTGTTTTCAAAGAACACACGAATCTGGGATCAAAACTGTAAGCATATAGGAAAAAGATACTGAGATATTTCACTGAATCAAAGATGGGGTTACATAACCAGGCCTTGGAAAAAGTGGAACTAAGACACCTTTGGTGCCCTGGACACCTGAAAACTATGGCATTGAGGGGTCTCAGTTCCCATTGGTGGGCTCAGTAGACTTGATGTGGCAGGTAAGCCCCCATGCTTAGCTCCATGAGAACAGTCCTGGTTTGAGTTGATGTTTTGAGATGAGCCTTGTTACTGTTACCCTAAGGCCTTTTCTTCCAGAAATGCTAAATAGACAACTTCAGCACTTTGGGGCATCTTCAATTCCATGGATTTGCATGAGGTTCAGTCTTTAGGAGATCTTTCAATGTCTACTACACCTAATGTGTGCGAGCGCAATCATTTTCATTCAGTCCAACAATTCAGACAGGCGCCTGACTATAACCACAGGCAAGTTAACAATATTTTAATATTTTGACTTAAATTACAAAATTCTCAATATGATTGATCTAATTAGGGCCAAATATCCTCTTCTTTTCCAATTCACAGCAAATGACAACATAGAATGCAAATACAGCTGGGGCTCCATCTTTCCTGATGTTCCCAAAAACAGATCCAGGATCATTAAGACATGGGAAGATACCTTAAAAGACCTCCAACCCCAATTAACAACTTTCTCTCTGTGTGTCAGTTTCTCTACTGAAATGAAGACAATCACACTTGCCATCCACATATTCGCTTTATTATTTTTTCATAGACTTCTAATCTGCCAAATAGTTTCAGCTCTTAACCTGGTATATATATTTTAAACACTCTAATTTTTCCCCAATGGAAGGTAAGTTTTGTAAGAGTACAGATTATTGTCTGATTTCTTCATTGCTAAACTCCCGGTGCTTTAAGGAATATGTGGCTCAGAGCAGGTGTTTAATAAATATCTGTTGAATGAAAATAATGGAATCATTTGGTGTTATGAGGAGTATGAAATGAGATAACAAAGCAAAGTACCTACCATGATGAAGAAAAGCAATAAATAATGGTTTGTAATATTCTCATACACAAACCTTCCAAAACATCTTGCATACTTGCAAAATAGCTGTAAGAGTTAGCATTTATTGAGAACCTACTATACACCATGTACTGTCCTAAACACGTTACATGAATTAACTCATTTATTTCCCAACACAGCCTTATGAAGAAAGCAAAAATGTTATCTCCATTTCCTAAATGAGGAAACTCTCCTAAAGAATTCACCACTGTGGAATGGCAGTGCTAGAATTCGAACCAGGCAGCCTGAATCCAAATTCCATGCTGTTGTCCCAATGTCGAATCTGTAGGAAGCAGATAGCAAAGGGATGTGTGTTTTGGGCAAGACTAAATGGGTAAAAATTTTAGAGATAAAAAAGATGGCCTCATGTACCCAAAGCAATATTAACAACAAAGACAAGAAAGCTACATAGAGGAAAAACTGGGGTGTACTGCAGGGGAAAAATATTACAAGAGAATTATTTATTTCTACCGCTTTATTGATAAACGAAGAAACCAAGATTCAGAAGGCTACATATATTATGATCCCATTAAAATGTGAGACTTTAAAAAGATTCACTAGCATTGTTTTGATTTGAAAAACCTTCAAAACAATTAGACTCCAGGTTAGTCTTTAATTTTTCCATTCTTGTTAGCACTGACTTCTTATATATATTCTTACCCAATTATCTAAGCCAAGATATTGCAACCTCATGTCCTCACCGGCAGTGAAAAGAATGCAACCGTTTGCATATTCTCATCAGGGCATTGTGGGGACTATAGAAAATTGAAGAGTGCATGCCCACATAATGGCCAGTTTCCTTTCATCTCCAGGTGATCGTTACAGGAATTCAAGTCCAATGTTGCCAGGTCTCCCATTTTTCAAAACATGATGGCAATGTGCATTTTTAATGAAACTGATGTTTAAATGAGAGAAATAAAAATAACATGAACACTACATAGGTTAAAAGAAAAATAGCTGTTAAGTCACATTTACCAAGGTCTGTTAGCATTTTGCTTCAATGAGCCACAGACTCCTTGAGAAAAGGAGATTGTCTTAAGCTTCCTTTACCTTTTCGTATTGGCCCCACCATCCTGTGGAAAACACATTAGGAAAACGAACTGACCTCACAAGCTAGGAGATCAGCTGGCTCCATGCTAAAATGGCACAGCCATTGTAGCTACCCAATGAGAATAAACCATTGTCTTATGCCCTTGGGTTCTGCCTTTGGCAGGGGACAAGTTGGCATTCATCCTTACATGCTCCTTAGTGATCTGACCAATGAACAGATTATTTTGCCCCCACACTCCACTCTCCAGCTCAGCCTCCACAACTATGTATAATTTAACCAGTTTGACCAGAGAACCTAAAGTCCATTGCTTTCCTATAGATAGTGGCTCTTTAAAACTGGTTGACATTAAATTTGGGGTTGAGGGTAACCATAAAAAAATGAAAGTATTGGTGAAAACAATGGAAAACATATTAGCTTATAAACTGGAGAAAGCATATATAGGAAACACTACAGAGGAGCACAGTCCAGAACTATGCAGTTAAGGTACATATAACTTTTTAGTACAGAAAATTTGTGTTTTTTTTAATTGAACAAAAGCTAGTGAGAGAGACTTTGTGTTTTTTTTTAATTGAACAAAAGATAGTGAGAGAGGCTGACAACATTTAGATTTAAGTGTAAAGGAATGATTCCAATTCTTTATAAGAAAATGTTTATATAGAAAAACTAGGGAAGAGAAAATAGGCATTGAAAACTAAGCTGGGGTAGAGTTGTAGCCACCAATAGTTCAAAAAAGCAAAAGCAATCAATTGGTACAAGACTCTGGGCATTATAAATTCAGTTCTCACAATCACACTGAGACTTCATTTTTCAGATAAGAAAACTTGGGCTCAGAAATTTTATGATTTTTCTAGCATAAATATGATAAAGAGATAGAAATGCATATATCAGAAAGGTACATCCATGGTAGTACACATCAGTGGTGGGTGGGAGGGCATTAGTACACTGTCTTTAGGGTGGCCACTTCAGGATTTCAAGCTGTGGGGAATAGTTTGGGAAAGAACCCCTGGTATTCAATTAGCACCTCTTTTCTCGCTTTTATGAGAACCCCTAATTTGTAGCTGGCTTAAAACCAGATTGTTTGGAGTCCCAGGTCTGTGTTCTTTGCACCACAAAACAGGGAAACTCAGAAAATGCCCAACAGTGGACACCGTAACCAACAAATCTGTTGAATGTACTTGTGAAAACTCAGCATTTAATTTAATAATGCAGGTATTTATCCATCTTCATTAGCACATCAAATAACCACAGACACGAAAAAGTAAACACAAATTAATGTATCATTTGTCAGATTCAACAAATACCATATTGAAGTGCTAACAGTCTATAATGAAGATAGAAAATATCATAAATTATTAGATTCATGAGTGCATGTATTCAGCAGTTTTTTATCAGAAGCCAATTGCCAGCCAGGCTGCTTGTGCTAAGCGTAGGAGATTAAAAGATGATTAAGTCATAGTCTCTCTGGCCCTAGCTGAGCTTAACAAAGTAGAGATGAGGCTGTAAGGAAGGTAGGAAAAAAGAAATTTGGGAAATTATGGCTACTTAAGCCAGAGGTGCCCCAGAGGGTTTCACATACCTCACATGGAGAATTTATGTCAGAATGCTGGAGCACACACTAGCTACTATTATCACCTGGTTTTTCCAGCTGAAGCAGCTTAGGTTAAATTCGGGTACTTTAATGGTGGGCCCCATGGCCCCACAGCTAAAAGCAGTAAAATCAATAATGCAAACCAGGCAAATATGACTGCCAAACTCTTGCCTATAACTGCTGTGCTTTGCCAAAAATAATGGTGTAGACTTGATTTGGTGACAGAGGGTGAAAAATAGCTTTGATTTTTGAGATGAGTCACGGACTTTCATACTTTTAAATTTCAAAGAGCTACAGGCTATGGGTGATCACACACACACACACATACATGCACACACACAACAGCAACAAAAACATCAATATGTCATGTCTGAAACTTGAAAGCAGAGGAAACACCGTTTATCATAAATTAGCCCCAAAGCTAATAAATGAGGAATAAATGGCCCTGACTCCAATGTCTTATCAGGAGGGCAGACTTGTAGCCCTTTAAAGGGTATTCCTAAGACTTAAATAGGATGGTGAACAAAGGGTCCTGAAGATCCTCTTGCCAAGGTCAAGGTGTGATGGCATAGGGAGTGTGGGCATGTTCTCTAGTTAGAGGAAGAAATACAGCTAAGCTTGACAGCGCCAAGTTTTCAGCGAATCATGAAGGATTACTCTGGATCTAGAATTTTCTACTTAAGAAGGAAAGGGCCACCTTTGGGGAATAAAAAGCCTGTTCCTCTCTAATAATCAGGCCACAGCAGCACTAAGTTCCATAAGAATAACAGAAGTGGGGAGAGGTTAGGGAAAGAAAGGAGGTTAGTTGGCCAAGTGCCCTTATGAAAGTAACTGCCACACTCTGGACCACAGTTCCTCATCCATAGTCCAGCAGAATTTATAGAGGGCTTATAGGTGCCAGCCTATAAGGGGATACGTGGTGAGCAAACAGACATGGCCTTTCCCCTCATGGAGCTTCCAATGAAGGAGATGGGCACAGATCGTAAAATCCCACAGGCAGATACATAACCCTAGTTATGAAACGTGCCATGAGCAGTGTTAATTGCTGCGATGGGAGAGTGAGACAGGGGAACCTCACCTAACCTGAGACAGCAGGGCAAGCTTTCCTGAGCTTCTTAGTTTGCCTGAGCTGCTGTCACAAATACCATACACTGGTTTGACTTAAATAATGGGAAGTTATTGGCTCGTGGTTTGGGGGCTAGGAGAAGTCCAAAATCTAGATGTTGGCAAGACTTGCTTTCTGCCCAAAGAATGTAGCATTCTGGCACTGGGTACAGGCAATTCTTGAGGTTTCTTGACTTTCTGATCACATGGCAATGTCCTCTCCTTTCTCTTGCAGGTTTCTGCTGACTTTCTGCTTCTTCCTACGGCCTTCTTCTTAAAAGAACTTCAGTAATAGAGATTAAAACCCACTCTGGTTAGGTTCCCCACACTGTAACTATAAACATCTTCAAAGGTCCTATTTCCAGTGGATGCACCCCCACAGAGATGCAGGTTTGGGTTAAGAATGTGTCTAAATTCGGGTATATAATCCAATTTGCCACATGGAGGAACTGATCATGGAACTGACTCTATAGGATGAATTAATTAGATAAAGAGAAGAGGGAAGAACTTTTCCAGCAGAGGGAGTAGAATATGCAATAGCCATGTAATGAGAGGGAACAGGTTTCACTTGAGGAACAGCAAAAAGACCAGGCTGAATAGAATGAACCCCTCCTTGTGCCATAGCTGTCTGTGGGAGGAGCCCCATGACACTTGGCTGAGACCTGAAAACCTGGGCTGGTTAGATAAGCTCTTTACCATATGGTGTCTCCAACTGGACCTGGACATGTACAACATTTCACCCCTTTTGGGGAAGGCTTGGAGTCTTCCAAGGGGGAAGGGAATCCTCCCAGTGGTCAGAAGGTTGGGGGCATATCTGTTGGTGTGCTTTGCCTGAAGTAAGGCTCCACTCTAACTCCTAGACAGTGGGTAAACTATTTCATAGTTTTTCTCCAGCTTTAAAAGATGTAAGGCTGAGAGAATGAAGACTTAGAATTTTAGGCTTGGGATATCACATTAGAACTCAGGACATTTATCATGTACCTGGATAACTGATCAGTCCATCTATGAGGAGACAGGATTCTATGTCTAACTACTTCAGTAGCACTTCAAAGATGTAAAAGTCATTTAAAGGGGATAAAGGCCACCTATACATATCTATGATGTCTCTCTCATTGGCAGTGGAGTGTGTACAAATGACCCAAACTAACTTGTGGAAAATATACATACACACACATACACACACACCAGTTTTCTTTTAAAGGACAAAATGCAGGAATGTCAAATATCAGATTATGAAGGTAGTTCTGACAACCTCCAAGCCATACTATGCAATAAAAATTTAATAGACATATCAATTTTTAATAATAATAACACTAACAGCAACAGCTACAATAATACTATTTATTGAGGGTTCTATATAGGCTAGACATATTTTTTAATGTTTTATATGCATTGACTCCTTTAATTCTTTAATCCTCACAAAACCCTAAGAGTTAGATATCAATACAGTTGGACAAATCAAGGCATAGAGAGGATAAAGAAGTCGCCCAAAGTTACATACTTAGTCATTGGTACAGTCAAGATTCAAATTCAGGCAAACTCAACACTGGAATTTGTATTCTTAACCAACATGTTATGCTGATTCAAACAATTGCAAGGTCATATGTGTTTAAATATATTCATCAAGTAATCATTTTTCTTTTGTAAATAAAATTAAACAACATACATCATGTGTTAAAACAGAAAAAAATCAAAAATAGTTTAAACTGTGATGAATAATGTTAAATCATGTGTTGTATGTTTATCCTATAATTCAATATTTAAAATATATACCAATTAAAACATTTTATTCTTTATTGTATATCATATAAATGTTTTAATGTTATTCTCAAGGCAGTTTAGATTAACTATGTTAACTAGGTAAGTATCACCAGGTACTGTAATAAAACAAACTCCCAAATTTCAGTGGCTGAACACAATAGAGTGGTACATTGGTACTCGTCGTTAACTTGTTCTGGAAGGCATGACAAGTACCAAAAAACAATGAGTACCAAACAAATTTTTCCCACAAGGAATAATGTAAGTAAATTTAATGCATTCCCAAACCAAAGGCAATGCACATTTTAAAAGCAATATGTAAAAGATAGGGTTATATATCATTACTTTACATGACAAATCTAAAAATTAATAAATACTTAGATTAAATAAAACAAAAACTTCACCTTACCTGTGCTGAGAAGAGCAAATGGCCTAATGGGATGGTGGGAGGAGAGTGGTAAGGAGAGTTTACATGGAGTGTTGCTTAGAAAGAGAGTCCACCTCCAACAAAATATTAGGTACTTGCACTTCAAGTGTTCTTTCCCTTTTCTGCCTTTTTTTCAACTTTCCCCACAGGCTCTGACATATTCTTTGTCACCTTCACTAAAAACGTATCCAATGAGGATTGCTTCTGTCTTCTTTTCAGAATTCCTCAAAAGTATGAAATTGTTTGGTCATTCCATAAATTCACATGTCTGCTTCTCAGAGTTTTATCTGGATGGTACTTCTCCACAAAATTTTGAACTTCTGCCAATTAGGCACACATTCCTTTTATCAAGGAACTGGGAACATCCCACCTTATCTCCTCCTCACCTTAAGAAATCTCTTCAGCCACCTCTTGTTGCTGCTCCTTCTGTAGTTCCTGCAGTTCCTCAGTGCTGAGCTCTTCACAATGTTCCTCCACTAACTCCTCAATATCAGCAGCATTGACCTCCAGACCCATGGATTGGCCCAAAGATACAATATTGTGCACAACTGTACCCCTGTACCTGCAGACTTGGAGTCAGCCTCAACATTTGAAGTCTCTCTGAGTCATAGCTTCTGGCCACAAATTCTTCCATGCTGTATTCATCTTTTAAAAATTATCAAACCAGCCTACTTCAACACTCTCATCACTCAGTTCCGATTTGTTTTTCAAAAGATTGGTATGCAATACTTTAGGTTTTGCACATAGCTTCTGAAACAATGTCACCCGTTGACTGCTTCTCATTTACCCAAATTAATAATAGCTTTTCAACTTCCTCCAGTGTTTGGGAATGCTGCTTTGTTACTGCTTTAACTCCTTTCACAACATCTGCCTTTTTATTGCTTCTTTATTCTTAAAGATGGTGGAGACCACTGTTCGAGGCATACCATACTCCCTAGCAAGATCAGTAGTGCAACTACCACTATCATATTTGCCTATCCTTTCTTTTTTTTGCTCAGTGGTGGTACGAAATAATTTTCTTTTCTACCCAGCAATATCACTGCTCACTTTCTTAGGATCATGATGAGAGAGAAAAAAAAAACCTCAGAAATACACAAAATGACCACAGAAGGTAAGATAAGACTGCAATGGGATGTGCACAGAACAAAAGCTACTGCATGACTAACACATGATCCTTTGTTTCAGGTGGAAAGGGTAGCAAATCATGAGGCAACCGACACCAACAAGTTCTAGCTTGCATGCCAAGTGCCAAACAAATGATGAGTACCAGGACAAAAATTTCATGTAAAAATGCATTGAGTACAAAATTCGGTGAGTTTCAAAGCAGTCAGTACCAAGGTATGAGTGTAGTTTATTTCTTGTCAAGCCTAGGCCATTAAGTAAGCTTTTGACAGGCAGTCTTCCAGAAAGTTCATTTAAGGACTCTGTGTTATTCTATCTTGTAGGTCTACCCCTAGGGTTGCAGTTTCCTTTGCTGAGTTGTTAACATCCCAAGATGTTGAATTATTTATGATAAGAAAGATTGAACGTATAGATAATAGAAAATTGGGGATATTGGGTTTTTAAGGTGGCAACAGAAGAGATGCAAAGTTCTCTTCCAACT
Source organism: Dasypus novemcinctus (assembly GCF_030445035.2). NCBI lineage: Eukaryota > Metazoa > Chordata > Mammalia > Cingulata > Dasypodidae > Dasypus > Dasypus novemcinctus. The sequence continues at coordinate 29,017,870 of NC_080678.1, read as the reverse complement.
GTTATTCATTAACCCTCTTACTACCTTCCAGGAAGAATGATAAGATCAATAAATATTTAGTGAACTCCTATTCCATGCACAGTACTTGTACTGGATATTTTACAGGAATGAAAACAAATAGAAGGTCCTATTATTGTCATCATCACCATCATCATCATCACCTGATTATCACCGTCCACATTATCACAGTTAACATTCACTCAGGTTCCAAGCATAGTACTAAGCCTATTACATGTGCCCCCTTATTTAATCTTTACCACAATGATACACAGTAGTGTATTAATCTGGACTTTCCCAAATAAAAAACACAAAAGCTAAACTCAAAAAGACTTAACAACAGCAACAACAAATAGTGTTACTGCTAATGCTACTCTTACTAATGTGAAAAATAATAATAAAGTAAATAGGAAATTTAACATTTCGAGGAAATGGGACATAAGGATCTACATGCTTACTTGCTCTGTCTCCCTCCTATTCCCAACCCCACAAACACTTTTCTTTGTGCATCAGCCTCATTTTCACCTTCTATGGACATTATTTCTACTTGTGGCAGGAAAGATGGATACCTGCCGTGGGAAGATGCAGTTGATCTTGCCTGCTTGAGCAGAGAAATCCCAAATCCTTGACTGTTCTGGCTTGGGTTACATGTTCATCTTTTAACCAATCACCATAACAGCAAGGATGGAGTGTTCTAGTCAATCCTGTATCATATGCTCAGTCCTAGGAGCCAAGGAATAGTGTCCTCCATGATTAGTTGTATGGAACAGTGGAGGATGCAAATAAAAATGTACCACAAATCCACCAAAGGTAGGTAATATTATTTCACCATTTTAAAGATAAGGAAATTGAAACTTAAATTAAGTAACTTATTGAAAGTGATATAAGTACATCCCAGCACATGTGGCAATGCAGGATTTGATTCTAGGTTTGACTACTTTGAAAGCCCATGTTCCACTAACCTCTCAGACACCATGATTACTTAGTTACTGCCTTGGAGATATTGACAACCTATTGAGAGAATTATTGGTATCACATTAGCATAGTGTACATTCAGTACAGAAAAAAGTGGTTCAGAATTTTCACCTTAATTCTGGGAGTGTACAAATTGAACCAGAAAGGAGAAGGACATACTACTTTTTCATAAATAAGGTTAACACAAAGCCATTTTTGCCCAGTTCAGGTTAGAGCTTTATTTTACTTCCAGTGAAGGAGCATAGAGTTTAGTATTAAAGAGGAGGGGGTGTCTACCCAGGCTCAGCTACTGGTTTCACATGTTACTTTGGATAAATAAAAAATACTCTGTGGGACTCAGCTTCCTCATCATTTCACAGTTCTCATGAGATCCAACTGGAGCACAAATTTCAAAGAATTTCAAAAACCTAAAATCACCCTCCAAATGGAAAATGATATTACAATTTTATATTATGTGCTTATTCATGTGCATATGGAGAGAAAATGAGACCATGCCACAATAATAATTTTATAAACAGGTAGTTGAAGAGGCAAATTTTACACCAACTGATTTACCCCTCGATTTCTATTCTGTCACTAAGTATTATTTTTAATCTGGTGAAAGTATGTGTGCTAAATAGTCTTCTAGAGCAATGCCATTAGAGATTAAATTCTGTGCCCAATCCAAGTTTTGATTACCTCCAATTAAATGTACTTTCCTTTATAAGTTTAAATCTTTTCAGAAAACAGGGGGTGGTGTCTTGTTGACGTTTTCTATACCAGTTCTGAATGCACATATTTCTGCACCATTTCTCCTGTACCTTTTTCTCTGCAGCTAAACAGTTGCTGTCATAATTCCTTTAATAATACATTTCTTCAAACTATGCTAATCACTTTCCAGTTCCTCATCCTATGTAATTCTAGGTAAGAATGGGGCATGATTTATAGTAATTCTCTACCCACTGCCTTGAGAAAACAAAGTCATATGCTACATTTTTGGAAAAATTCTTTTTAAAACAAACCTAAATTGCAGCAAAATAAAGCCTCATGCATTTTGTTAGTTGGATGAGTCCAGGTTGTATTGTATATAGTGATGCAGCTAAATTAAACTGCAGGAAGAATGGAAAGACATTACCAAGAAAGTAAATCTCATGGCAATTCAAAGACCATACTGTTTCACTTTAAAAGAGTGAAAATACCTTCAGTATTTTGGGTAAATTATTGGTCAGGCAGGAAATTTAAATTATTTTCCATACATTTTCTGAAATGAGTGAAATAACCCAGTAAATGCAGTCCTACATGGGACCCCAAGTTTCCATTGGCTCCTGATCCCTGAGGGGACCAAAGATAATTTGACCTCAAAATAAAGCAAATGCATATTTTCTGGGTGAAACATTGACCTTAAGCTGCAGAAAGAAAGACCCTCTTTTCTTGCATTCAATTTCTATGTTTGATCTCCTGATAGCAATAGAAACACTCAGAAGTAGCCTGAGAAGAAGAGATAAGAAAAACACAGAAAATAAAAACCATGTCTGTAAAAAGTAAATAATCAAGATAAGAGAATTGTGTCTATGATGTAAATGCTTTGGGTGGACAAGAACAAACTCCTACATGCCTCATAGGCTATGCTGACTAGCTCGCTCCACACTGCCGCTCTCTAGCTCTGAGACTCATTTCCTCACTTCATCCAGGTCTCTGCTCAAATGATTCCTCCTCAAAGAGGACTTCTCTGGAATAGCATGTTCATCCATCATTCCCTAGTCCTTATCTTCTCATTATTCTCTTCAAGCCTTTATCTTAAATGTTTATTATTTACTTGTGCCTGTTTGCCCCTCTAGAATCCATACTCCACAGAACTTTAACCTGTTCTATCCCCAGCACCTAGTAAAGTGCTCAATAGGGACTCTTTAGATACCTGAGGAATGAATGAATAAACCAACTGTCTCATCCACAATTAGCATGAGAGTGATCACTAGGTGAGTGAAATTTAATTAACATTTGTAAGTTAAAGACCTACATCTGAGTTGTTGTACAAATAAAATGAAATAAGGAAAAGACAATGAGCATATGACCTGGCACATACTAAAAACTCCAAAATGTTAGACTAAAAAAGAGAAAAACAAAGAAAAAGAGGAAGCAAATATTGGACAAACACACCCAACCTGTTTTCTAGAAATAACTGCTCCATGGTTTATACACACCTCTATCCAGGTATTATAAAATATTTATTGGATCAAGCATTTCAACCAAGAGTCCAATCTTTCATGGACAGATTTCAAGTGGTGCATGAACTTGGCTATAGAGAAAATTAGATATTGTTTTCTTTTTTTTCTTTCTTTTTTTTTTAATTTATTTATTTTTATTTTTTTAAAAGATATTTAGATTACATAAATACTTCATAAAAAATATAGGGGATTCCCATATTCTCTGCTCTCCACATTGCCCACATTTACCCACGTTAACAACATCCTTCATTAGTGTGGTACATTCATTGCAATTGATTAACACTTTTTGGAACTTTGCCACTAAGCATGGATTGTAGCTTACATTATAGTTTACACTCTCTCCCACTCAATTCTGTAAGTTATGGCAAGATATATAATGGCCTATATCTGGCATTTCAATGTCATTCAGTACAATTCCCAAGTCCTGAAAATTCCCCCATATTACACCTGTTTTCCCTCTCCCTGATCTCAGAACCTCCAGTGGCTACTGCCTCCACATCAATAATATAATCTCTTCTGTCTATAGTGTCACAATAAGTCTATAGTAAATCACAATATATCTATAGTAAAATGCCAGTAAGTCCACTCTAGTCCATAGTTCATTCCCCAATCCTGATGATTCTGGATGGTGATGCCCAGTCCTCCTCTAATTTAGAGAGGTTTTCAGTCCCATATGGCCAATGTATGGGACTCTCTTGCTTGCAGTTGTGAGCTCTCTCAGTTCCTTGGTGTGGTGAGTCCAATGAACTGGATGAGTCCAATGAACTGGAGAGCAGGTGTTACAATTGCATTAAGGCTCAGAGTCCAGCTGACACATGGAGTGCCCAAAGATTCAAGTCTCTTGGACGTACACCAACTATAGATTCAAAATAGAAGGGACAGAAGAGGCATGTGTAGGGAAACCACAACTGAGTCCAACTCTCACAATGGGGAGGACGAATTCCAAAGTAGGGCCCACTGGCAAGGCACCAAACTCCTCAACTATCTGCACTGACTATAGTGCTTGGGTGTCTCCAGAACTGTCAGGAGCCCCACTATTTGGGTTACTGTCTAATTTGGCAGTCAATGAGATCTTGCAGAGATGTGCATACGTATAACCTCTGGAATGATCTTCCAGCTCACTTTGAAGTCCCTTAGCCACATAAACTCATTTGTCTTTATTCTTTCCCCCTTTTGTTCACAGTCTTTTTCCAGTTGCATTGCTAGTTCGTGCTTGGTAGTAATACCTCAGTGCCAGGGATGCTCATCCCTGAGAGTCATGTCCCATGTTGGGGGGAATTTATTGCATTTATGTGCTGAGTTTGGCTTAGAGAACCACATGTAAGCAACATGTGAGCAACAAGGAGGCTCTCAGGAGATAACTCTTAGGCACCCTATAATACTAGGCTAAGTTTCAGTTTCAAAAGAAAAGGTTCATAAGTACAGTCATCAATACCAAGGAACCATCAATAGTCCATCTCCTTCACTAGGCACTGTCCCATTCTTGCTGTCCAGGATTCTTGCTGTCCCATAAGAGGATATTGCAGAGATGTCCAGGATGGGAATTTGATATTCTTTTGGTTATTGTGTGAATCTCCACCCACCATGACAATGTCCCATGAAATTGTTAACACATTTATATGCCTTATAGGTATGCCCAGGTGAACCTCCTCCCTTGTATCCCCCATCACTGACACCCCACACAAATGGTCCTCCCCTTCCACAGTTGTAACCTTTCTGTGATCCAAAACTTCTTTAAAAATGAAGCCAATAAAATAGCCAAACACAATTAATAAGAAAATGAAATAATGATAGTTTTAAAAATAAGAAATAAAATAGAAAAAATTTTAAAAATTAAAAATAAAAAAAATTGGATAATAAAAAATAATGAAAAAATATTTTTAAAAATTTTTGGACATTTTGACTTTAATGACTATAAGATCTGTTGTCCTGTATGTACAGTGACATTTTCATCCATTTATTTCCCAGGTGTCTTACTTTATTCATTTTGTCTTCAAAGAAGTTTTAGGTCACAGCAAAGTCACATACAGAATATAGGGGACCCCATACACCCAACATCTTCCCCCTATTCCCCCTTCCCCTATTAAAACTTTTTATATGTGGATGGTACATTTGTTACAAGTGATGTACAAATATTGAAACATATTTATCCACCACGGTCAGTGGTTTACATTATGGCCATATACTTTTATATATTTTGATGAAGCTTAACATGGCCTGTATCCATCATTACAAGATCATGTAAAACACTTCCAATGGCCTCAAAATGCCCCTTGTTCCATCTATTTTATTTCTCCCTCCTCCTCCCCTCAGGACCCACAGCAATCACCAGGCTTCACTCCTTGCAGGACCAGATTCATAGTTACTTGCAACAATACTGAGGGCTTGACACACTGCTCTGTTCTTCCCTATCGGGCACCACCCATGCTCTCAAGAGACTCACACCCCTCTATTTCAGAACATACTAGGCCTCCCCAGGATGGGAATCCAACAACTTCCCGCTCATTATATGGGTCTCCACCCACTGATATAACACACTATATCAAGATGAGCACTCACACACTCCCTAGAAACCTGCCTCAGTGCTCCCTGTCCCAAATGCCCCCCAAAACCAACACCCTAAACCAGTAACCTTACTTTGAGCTATTGCCAAAACAGCATTCCCAACACTGTAGTCACCACATACCCACCAATCCCCAGTGTTCATCTGCTAGGATGCTCAAATTTAAGTTTAGCATTTCCTTCAACTATGAATATAGGCAACAAATAACAGTAATATTAACCATACCTGTGACTTTTCATAAGGGAGCCACAGATATTTTCATAAAGCATTGGACTTGTGGCCAATATCTCAAAATGTCATGTACACTCATCCATATTTGTAATTATGGTAGTTATTATATCCTTCTCTAGATCTTGTTATTTAACACATTTGTAAGATGCTCCTATATTATTATATCATAATTCTACAAAAAAAGCCTTCCATTTTTATGTAAATGATTTCCTTTATAATCATATGTATGTTATTCTACTTTATTAATTTAAAACATTATCTTGAGAAGGAGTCTTTGGCTTCACCAGACTGCTAAAGAACCTCTGTACTTGATTTTTGTCTTACTTCTGGGAAAAATAAACAACAACAAAAGAAAAATTATGTCGAAAGCAGAGTTTAATATTATAGCTTATGAAATCAGAAATTAGAACATCTATACATATTGTTTCCCCAAAATGATCCTTCACCCTCCACAAAGAGGAGGAGAAGGTAGAAGAATAGAAAGATGAGAGAGAGAGGGGGAGAGAGAGAACTACATATCCACAGATATACAGGCAGTATAAATATTAAAATGTAAAGTGGGGCTTCTGGAAAGATGGAGGTTTAGAGAGACACAGAGCTCATTTCTCTCATGGAAAAATAGCTACAGAATAAGAAGAAACAGCCTGGAAAAAAATGTTCTAGGGAAAGGTTGCATACTACTTAGAAGAGAGAGGGGCAAAAGAAAAGAATCTTTTTTTTCCCTGAAAATTGATTTATTTATTTATCTCCCCTCCCCCCCATTGTCTGCATTCTGTGTCCATTCACTGTGTGTTCTTCTGTGTCCACTTGTATTCTCATCAGGAGGCACTGGGGATCTGTGTCTCTTTTTGTTGAGGCTTCTTACTGTGTCAGCTCTCTGTGTGCATGGCACCACTCCTGGACAGGCTGCAGTTCTGCACAGGGTGGCTCTCCTTGCACAGGGGCCACTCCTTGCATGGGGGGCACCCTTACGCAGGGCCATCCCTGCATGGGCTGGCACTCCTTGTGTGCAGCATCACTGTGCATGGGCCAGCTCAACACATGAGCCAGGAAGTCCTGAGTATTGAATGCTCTATCTGTTGAGCCATATCTGCTTCCCAGAAAATAATCTTGATGGGGAAAGTCCATGAGTAAAAGCTGCAGCTGCCAAGCCAGCACCTATATCCTAACAACACTTGGAGCAGACAGCTTCGAGTCCTCCAGTCTCTGGGACAAAGGGAGCCACAAAGGTTCACTTCCACAGGAAAGGGAAGAGAGAAGGACTCAGCCTAAGGCTGATTCAGCTTTGGCCAGCAAATTTGGTCTGCTGTGTCGCACAAGTACTTCCAGGGCAGGTGGGACTGTGCCATTGTTTGCCCTGAGAGCCAGCATGGGACTAAAGAGATCTGACCCTCTTAAACACCATCTGGACTGACTGGGACTGCTTGTTGAGGACACAGAGGAGAGTGGAATTAGTTCCTGCCCAGGAAAAGGGAGGGAACTACCAGCAAAGGGAGAAGAACAGCTTCTGAGAAAGTTTGATTTGCAAGGCTCTGAATAGCCCTAAGGTGGATCCTTTGTCACATCAGGCTGGTAAGCATTATAGTGAACATTTTTTGACCAGGGTTTGAGCTGGGAAGTCTGTGGAAGAGTGCCATCTGCTGGCCAACCAAGGAAGTGCATGCAAAGAAAATAAAAGAGACTTTTTCAGGCCTTCACAGTCTCCTTCCCCAAAGCCCTTGGAAGTGGGTCTGCAACCAATTACTTGGTACATACCCAGATTTGAGCAATTAAACAAGGACATTCCTAAAGAGCTAAAAGAGGTTGAACCAAGAATCAAAGAGTGGCGGTAACACATGACCTCCCACCAATAAATCCCTATGCAAGAGAAATTAAGCATCAGAGTAAACTCACCATCATAAACAGATGCCTAGACATCAGCAAAAAAAAAAAAAAAAAAAAAAAAAATTACATGCCATACTAATAAAAGGAAGGTATGGCTCAAGCAAAGGAATATATCAAAGCCCCATATGAGACATAGAATTTGAGACAATTAATCAATGAGATTCAGACAAATCTCCTAAACCAAATCAATGAGTTGAAAGACAACATGGCTAATGAGATATAGGACAAGAAGATACTGTGTGATAGCAAAGAAGAATTTGAAAATCTGAACAGAAAAATAACAGAGCTTATGGAAATGAAAAATACAATAAGTGAGATTAAAAACATATTAGAGGCATAGAGGAGCACACTTGAAATGATCCAGAAGGCAGAAGAGCTGAATTTGATGAGTGAGAAGAATATAGAGAGAAAAGAATGGGAAAAAATTGAGCAGGGACTCAGGGAGTTGAATGATAACATGAAGCACAACAATATATGTGTCATAGGAGTTCCATCAGAAGAAGAGAAGGGAAAAGGAGAAGAAAATGTATTTGAGGAAATAATGGCTGAAAATTTCCCAATGCTTATGAAAGAAATAAATTTACATATCCAAGAAGCACAGCATATTCAAATTGGAATAAATCTGAATAGACCTATTCCAAGACATATACTACACAGAAGGTCAAATGTCAAAGATAAAGAGAAAATTCTGAAAGCACCAAGGGAAGAGCAAACCATCACATATAAGTGATGCCCAGTAAGACACAGTGCAGATTTCCCATCAGAAATCATAGAGGCAAGAAGAGAGTGGCATGATATAATTAGGACACTGAAAGAGAAAAATTGCCAGCTGAGAATTCATTATCCAGCAAAGTTGTCCTTTAAATATGAAGATGAGTTTAAAATATTCACAAATAAACAGCAACTAAGGAGTTCATAAATAATCTGCTTCTGCAGGAAGGACTAAAGGGAGACTTACAGCCCCCCAAAAAAGACAGGAGAGAGACTTGGAGGAGGTATAGAAAGTAAGACTATCAGAAAGGATAATCAAAAGAGTAAAATGACAGACAAAAATAAAACATGACATATGAAGCCAAAGAATAAATGGTGGAAGTAAACAATGAATTTACAGTAATAACATTGACTATCAATGGATTAAAGTTCCCAATTAAAAGATACAGGCTGACAGAATAGATAAACATGAGCCATCCATATGCAGTCTACAAGAGATTCACCTTAGTTCTAGGGATAAAAATCAACTGAAATTGACAGGCTGGAAAAAGATATTCACACAAACAGTAATGAAAATAAGAGCAGGAGTAGCTACACCAATGATGACCAAAACAGACTTTAAATGCAAAAAAATACTTATAAAATATGCAGAGGGCCATTATATATTAACAAAAAGGAAAATCCTCTGGGAGGAAGTCATAGTCATAAATATGTATGCACCTAATCAGGGTGCCCCAAAATACAGGAGGCAAATTCCAGCAAAACTAAAGGGAGAAATAGATGACTCTACAATAATAGTTGGAGATGTCAACATGCCACTCACATTAATAGCTAAAACAAGTAGACAGAAGATCAACAAGGAAATAGAGAACTTGAGCAATATAATAAATGAGTTGCACTTGACAGACATATACAGAACATTGCACCCCAAAACTCTTCTCAAGTGCTCATTGATCTTTCTCCAGGATGGATCACAAGTTGGGTCATAAAGCAGGCCTCAATAAATATAAAAAGATGGAAATTATACAAACCACCTTCTCAAATCATAATGGAATGAAGTCAGAAATTAATAATAGATGGGAAAGGAAAAAATTTAAAAATGTGTGGAAGACAACACAATCCTAAACAATCAGTAGGTCAAAGGAGAAATTGTAAGAGAAATTAGCAAATATCTTAGGGTAAATGAAAATGAGAATACAGCTTATCTAGCTTATGGGATAAAGCAAAGGCAGTGATGAAAGATAATTTTTTAAATTTTTTATTGTTGTTTTGGAAGATACATAGATCACAAAAAATGTTACATTAATAAATTTGAGCTTCCCATATACTCTACACCCCATGCCCCATCCCACTCCTCCCACATGAACAACCTCTTTCATCAATGTGGCATATTCATGGCATTTGGTGAATACATTTTGGAGCACTGCTGCACTGCATGGATTAAGTTTTACATTGTAGTTTGCACTCTCCCCCAGTCCATTCTGTGGGTTATAGCAATATATATATAATGTCCAGCATCTGTCCCTGTAATATCATTTAGGACAACTCCAAGTACCAAAAATGTCCCCACATCTCATCTCTTCTTCTCTCTCCCTGCCATAAGCAATTACTGTTGCCACTTTCTCTACATCAATGCCATAGTTTCTTCCATTACTAGTAACAATAGTTCTATAGTAGAATACCAGTAAGTCCACTCTAAACCATATTTTATTCCTTCATCCTGTGGACCCTGAGGTGGTGATGTCCACACTACCTCTATATCAAGAGGGGACTTAGATCCCACATGGTTGATGGATGTGATTCTCCTGCTTGAGTTGTAGGCACTCTCAGTTCCCTGGTGTGGCAGTTGACCATCTTCACCTCCTTGTTAGCCAATCTATGTAAGTTCAACGAACCAGAGAGTAGGAGTTGCAACTCTGCTGAGGCTCATGGCCCAGTTGACACATGGACAGTCCAGAGATACAAGTTTCCTGAGTATACAACAACCCCAGCACCAAACACAGGTTCAGTAAAAGTGACAGAAGAGCAAACCAGCAAGATGGCAGTAGAGTAAGGAGCTCCTAGAGTCAGCTCCGGCTACAGGGCAGTTAGCAAACACCCAGAGCTCTCTGGAGCTAGCTGAAGCACCTGTTTAGGGGCTCCAGGAGAACAGAAGGGCATCATACAATATCCTTGGGGGAGTGGAAGAGGGAGACTGCCTGTCTGCAGAGAAGACTCGTAAGTAGAGGCTCCATGCCGCCCATCCTCCACTGGAGGCACAAGCTGCCTCAGGAGTTGTTCCCCGGCTGGAAGTGAAAGCTCCACTACCCCAAAACCGGGGAGGAAGAGATGGTTGGGCACCAATTTCAGCTATGATGAGGAAATTCACTGGGCTACAGTATGATCCTGAGAACAGCTAAGGTTTGAACATGTCCACATCAGAAAGAGGCCAGGAGCCACCATTTTAACTCCACACCTGGCACAAGGGGAAGCGGGGTGGACTGAGGATCCCAGTGCTGGTGGGGACTAGCTTCTTCCCATCCAGGTCAGATCACAACTCTAGCCTAGGCCCCAGTGCCACCTCCAGCAGGGAGGACGCTGCGGGGGCCTGCTCCAGCCTATCTGGGAAATTTCCAGCCAAGCCGCAGAGGCCAGTGATCATCCTACTCTGGTGGCCCCAGCCACCCCAGGAGCTCTTCTGTGATGGGAATTGGAAGCTCCATTTCCCAAAAACTGGGGAGGAGGAGAGAGTTGGCTACCAATTTCAGTTACTGATTGGGAGACTTGACTAAGAGATAACCATGGGAAGAGCTGGGGTGAGAAATAGCCCAAGTCAGAAAGAGGCAAGAAGCTGCCATGCTGACTATGCCCCCAGCCTAAGGGGAAGCTACTGACTGAAACTCTCAGTGTCAGCAGGAACCAGTTTCTTTCATGCAGATCAGCCTGCAGCCCGCCTAGGATTCAGCCCTGCCTCTGGCAAGAAGGAGACTGAGGACCCCTGCACCAGCCTATACAGGTAACTGCAGGGAACTTTGGCTGGCATAGACTGAAAATCAGAAGTCTACCAGGGCAACTGCAGTCATCTTAGGACACACACTGCATAGATTGCTACCCACACCTGCAGCTCCATCCCTGCCCCAGGCAGTGGAGAAAGGGATGTGAAGCTTCATCAGTCTCTCTAGGCAACTACAGTCTACGCCTGCACATAGATTATTCCACATAGCTGTGACTCTGTCCCTATCCCTGACCAAGGAGAAAGTTGGAAGAAGCTTCATTGGTCCCTGGAGCAGTGAGGGCAGTTTGCGCCTCCACAGCTTATAGCACCAACTACATGCTTCACTTCTACTGTATAACCAGCAAAGGAGAAATTATAGGAAGCCCTAAACTAGAGAGAAAAACTGCACCCAGAAAAAATATTCTAGTAAGCCAGACTCAAAGACACACAAAAAAATTATAATCCACACCAAGAAACAGGGAGCTGTGGCTCAAATTAAAGAACAAGATAAGCCTTCAGATGATATAAAGGAGATGAGAAAACTAATTATAGATGTTCAAACAAATCTCCTTAATAAATTCAATGAGATGGCTAAAGAGATTAAGGATATTAAGAAGACATTGGATGAGCACAAAGAAGAATTTGAAAGTATACATAGAAAAATAAGAGATCTTATGGGAATGAAATGTGCAATCAATGAAATTTTAAAAACATTGGAATCACATAAGAGCAGATTTGAGGAGGCAGAAGAAAGGATTGGTGAGCTTGAGGAAATGGCCTCTGAAAGTGAACATATAAAAGAAGAGATGAAGAAAAGAATGGGAAAAATTGAACAAGGTCTCAGGGAACTAAATGACAGTAAGAGACATGCAAACATACATGTCATGGTGTTCCAGAAGGAGAAGGGAAAAGGGGGAGAAGGAATATTTAAAGAAAAAATGGCAGAAAATTTCCCAACCCTATTGAAGGACATAGATATCCATGTCCAAGAAGCACAATGTACTCTCATCTGAAAAAATCCAAATAGACCAACTCCAGGACACATACTCATCAGAGTGTCAAAGGTTAAAGACAAAGAGAGAATTCTGAGAGCAGCAAGAGGAAAGCAATGCATAACATATAAGGGATATCCAATAAGATTAAGTGCTGATTTCTCACCAGAAACCATGGGGGCAAGAAGACAGTGGTCTCATATATTTAAGATATTACAACAAAAAACCTTCACCCAAGAATCTTATATCCAGCAAGACTGTCTTTCAAAAATGAGGGAGAAATTAGAATATTCACAGATAAACAGAAACTGAGAGAATTTCTAAGCAAGAGATCAGATTTTCAGGAAATACTAAAGGGTGTGCTAGAACCTGAAAATAAAATACAGGAGAGAAGGGCCTGGAAGAGATTCTAGAAATGAAGATTATATCAATAAAAGTAACTAAAAGTGTCAAAAGAGTGGTGAAAATAAAATATGACAGATAAAACTCAAATAGCCATGAATAAGCTTAACCAATGATGTAAAGCACTTGTATTCAGAAAACTGCAACTCAATGCTAAAACAAATCAAAAAAGCCCTAAATAACTGGAAGAGCATTCCATGCTCATGGATTGGAAGACTAAATATCATTAAAATATCAATTCTACTCAAATTGATATACAGATTTAATGCAATCCTGATAAAAATTTCACCAGTATTAAAGAAAAAATTGAAAACATGATTATTAAATTTATTTGGAAGGGTAAGGAGCCCAGAATAGCCAGAAACATCGTAAAAAGGAAAAGTGAACCCTCATCTCCAGAGTTTAAATTATAATACCTACCTATAGTGGTAAAAACAGCATGGTACTGGCCTAAAGACAGACACAATAGACCAGTGGAACCAAATTTATGGTTCAGAAACAGATCCTCATAGGTATGGTCAAGTGATTTTTGACTAGCCTGTCAAACTCACACAACTTGGGTAGAACAATCCATTGAACAAATGGTGCTGAAAGAATTGGACACCCATTGCTGAAAGAAGGAAGGAGGACCCCTATCTCACACCTTATCCAAAAATTAACTCAAAATGGATCAAGAAACTAAACATGAAAGCAAGAACTCTAAAACTTCTATAAGAAATTATTGGAAAATATCTTCAAAACCTGGTGTTAGGTGATGAATTCTTAAAGGAGATAAGAGGAGGGCTGAGTGGACTACTGATGTTTAATGTATGTAAAAGTTTTAATTAGTTGTACTGTAAAATTGTGGAAATGTAGTGTAGATGGTAACACACAGTGACTAACAACTAGTTTATAAATAGGGATGTAACTGAAAATGGTAGTCTAGTTATGTAAATGCCAATTGAAAGAATGCTTGAGAAAAATCTAGGAAATGGATAGCACGGTAAACCAAGAGGTGGGTGAGAATTGTGGTTCATGGTTCATATGCAGGAATGTCCTTTGTTAACTAGAACAAATGGATATCACTACTGCAGGGTGTTGGGAATATGGAGAAGCATGGGAAAAATACAGCTGAAGTGACCTATGGACTGTGGTTAGTAGTAACAATATAATATTTTTGCATCTATGCAAAAGATGTACTGTGTTGATACTGAGGCAGTATGGAAAATGTGAGCCAATTATACACTATGGACATGACAATAATCAGATGATATTATTTTATCTATAACAAATGACACACCACATTGTGGTGTGCTGATGGAGGGGTGTGGTTTGGGAATTCTGTACATGTGCATGATCGTTTTATAAGTTTACACTTCTGTCATAAAAAATAGATTTGAAAAATAATAATAGGGTGGGTTTGGGGGAAAAACACACCAAATGTAAGATAAGAACTATGATTAGTAGTAAGATTTTGACAGTGCTCTTTCATAGTTTGTAAGAAACATCTCATGACAATGCAAAGTGTTGGTGAAGGGTTGATGTATGGGACCCCTGCATGATGTTATGTATGTTTGCTTTGTAATTTCACAACTTTTACTATACACTAAATTGTTTATGTATGTTCATATATAAATGATATAAAGATAATAATAACCACAATGGTTAGGGGAAAAATACTTTGTTGAGTAGTAATATTTTGAAAATGCTCTTTAATAATTAGTTTAAAAGGTTTAAAAACAATGCAAGTTATTGGTGGTAGGGTGAGGTGTTACATGTGTTTGTTTGATGTTATATATGTTTGTTTTTAAGTTCACAACTATTATACATTTATTGTTTATGTATGTTTATGTATGAGTAATAAATTTCAATAAATTTAAAAAACAAAATTTTAAAAAGTGACAGCAAAGGCATGTGTAGAAAGGCCACATCTGAGTCCAATTCCATCACACTCAGGAACACAAATTCCAAAGTAGGGCCCACTGACAAGTCATTGAACTCCAGGGCCATCTGCCATGACCATAGAACCTTTGTGACTCCATAGCCCTCAGGAGTACCAGTACAGGGGTTGCATCTACTTTGGTTGTCTCTGGGATCCTGCTGAAGTGTGCATAGGCATGACCCCTCTGATGATTTTATAACTCTTTTTTGAAGACTCTTATCCATATAAACTCATTTCCCATTTCCCCCTTTTATTCAAGGTCTTTTTCTAGTTGAATCACCAGTTAGTGATTGGTAATAATCCCTCAGTGCCAGAGAGGCTCATCCCTGAGAGTCATTTCCCATACTGATGGGAAGGTAATGCATTTACATGCTAAGTTTGGCTTAGAGAGTGGCCACATTTGAGCAACATGGAGGCTCTCAGGAGGTAATTCTTAGGCACCCTGCAGCTCTAGGCCTTGTTCAAATTCCAGGCACACAGGCTCATAAGCATCATCATTAGTATTAAGTTCTCATCACTGGACTGTCCTTCACTGGTCTTTGCTCTTGCTCTTGGAGGATTTTTGCTGTTCCATTGGGGAAATTGACAAAGCTCCCCTTGCTAGGAACTCAGCACTCCCTCAATTGTCATTTGTAACTGTAATTGCTCTGAAAATAACCAATGAATATCTGACCATTTTTATATACCCTAAATTCATGCCCTGGATAACTCCATCACAACCATGTGTCCCGCATCGATAACACCCCACACCAGTGTTTCTCCCCTACCATAGTTGAAACCCTCTGTGATACAAAACTTCTTCAAAAATGAGCCTATTATATTGCCAAATTCAATTAATAGGAAAATGAAATAGTAGTGATAGGTTTAAAGATTAGAAATAGAATACATACTAAATTAGAAAAATTAAAATAAAGTAAAAATAAATTGGGGTATTAAAAAGTGAAAAATATCATAAAACTATGTTTTTTATGTTTTGCCTTTCATCACTGTAATAGGTGTTGCCCTGGCAAGACAATTTTGAAATGGTTTTTTGAAAACCCTAAATGCATATAGAAAAGAAAGAAGAAAGACCTAAAATCAAAGACTTAGCTGAACACCTGGAGGAACTAGAAAAAGAGCAGTAAACCAATCCCAAAGGAAGCAGAAGGAAAGAAATAATAAAGATTAGAACATAAGTAAGTGAAATTGAGAACTAAAAAAAGAAAAAAAAGAGAAAAATCAATAAAACTAAAACCTGGTTCTTTGAGAATATCAATAAAATTGACAAACCCTTAGCTAAACTGACAAAGTAAAAAGAGAGAAGATGCAAATATATAAATAAATATGAATGACAGGGTATTATGACAGAAATAAATTGTATCATAAGAGGATATTATGAGAAACTGTATGCGAAAAAAATAGAAAACCTAGAGAAATGGACAAATTCCTAGAAATACCCAAACGACCTACACTGACTCTATAAGAAATATAGGAACTTAAACCAATCACATTTTAAAAAATTGAATCTGGTCATCAAATCTCTCAACAAAGAAAAGTCCAGGAACAGATGGCTTCACAGGTCAATTCTACCAAGCATTTCAAGCATTACCACTTATCATAGATTTCATCCATGTAGATATCAGCTTACATCCTTCCTCTACCCCCCAATTTCCTGTAAGCCTGTCATCCAGTCTCTAGCTCTCTGAGGCAGCTTGGTTTATTTATTTCATATCATTGAGGTCATGTAGTATTTGTCCTTCAATGCATTAGGGCAGTTGAGCATGTCAAGCCCTCAACACTGTTGCAAGTATCTCTGAACATGCCCATCAAGCAATGAAGACTGTCACTGTGGCCCTAAGGGTAGGGGGAAAGAGGTATTGAACAGATGAAACCAATGTAACTGTGTGGGCAATAGAAGTGCTCCACAAGATTACACAAGGATGGATATGAGACATGTAAAATTACACCAATAATATATAGGGACTGATAGGCTAAAATGTAATTCATAATGTAAAACATAAGATAACTAAAAATTTAGAAAATTGTATAGTCTAAAATATAAACCACAACGTAAGCACAAATGTTACCTTGTTTGAAAGCTATTGTCTCAATATCTGTATATCAGTTTCAGTAAATATAGTATGAATATGTAAAAAGATTATTGCTGTGGAAGGGAAAAGGTTTTATGTTGGATATGTGGGAGTACTGTATATTGTCTATATGAATTACTCTCATCTAAAACTTTTGTGAAGATAAGCTTAATAATTAGAAAAAAGAAAAGAAAAAGATAGGATGTAGACACTGAGGAAAAGACGGAAGTAGTTGCCTTGCCAATTTGCATACAAGGCAACACTTACTGCAGTGATGGAAGGAAAAACATCAAAAACAAAGTTTTTGCATTTTTAAATTTTTGATACCCCAATTTATTTTTACTGTAATTTTTCCAAATTAATATGTATTCTATATCTAACCTTTAAACTCATTGCTATATTACATTTTACTATTAATGGAACCTGGCAATATATTGGGCTTCACTTTTCAGGAAGTTTTGGATCACAGAGAGGTTCAACAATGGCAGGGGAGGAATACTGGTGTGGGATGTTATTGGCAGGGGGCACATGATTGGCAGGGAGTTCTCCAGGGCAAATATCCAGGGTACATAAAAATGTTTGGATATTTTCATAGTGGATACAATTAAAAACAACAACTGAGGGAGTGCTGAGTTCCTAGCCAGGGGAGCTCTATCACAGTCCCTAAAGGAACAGCAACAATCCCCCATGTGCAACGGCAAAGACCAAAAAAGAATGAAGGCCCAACAATGAGCCCTTGATACTAATGACTATGCTTGTGAGCCTGTGTACCTAAAATAATAAAAAGGCCTAGAGCTGCAGGGTGCCTAAGAGTTACCTCCTGAGAACCTCCATGTTGCTCAAATGTGGCCAGTCTCGAAGCCAAACTCAGCATGTAAATGCACTGCCTTCCCCCCAGCATGGGACATGACTCCCGGGGATAAGCCTCCCTGGCGCCAAGGGATTACTACCAAGTACCAGCTGATGATATAACTAGAAAATGAACTTGAATAAAAGGGTCAACTCAGACCAGCAGAATATCTCAGTCTACATAGAATACCAGGAGTTAAAAATGCTTTTTGACCTGGATCAAGGGTGAAATGGAAAGGACAAATGAGTTTATATGGCCATGAGTCTCCAAAAAGAGCCGGGAGGTTATCAGAGGGGTTGCCCTTATGCACACCTCAGCAAAGTCCCAGAGACAGATAAAGTAGATACAACCCCGGGGACTGGTTCTTCTGAGGCTACAGAGACCCACAGGTTCTATGGACATGGCAGATGGAGTTCAGTGCCATCTCAGTTGGCCCTACTTTAGAGTTTGTGTTTCTGTGTGATGGAGCTGGACTCAGATGTGACCTTTTTTCACAAGCCTCTCCTGTCACTTTTACCAGAACTGTAGTTGGTGCTGGGGTTTAATGTATACCCAGGGGACCTGAATCTCTGGACTGACCATATGATAGCCAGGCCCTGACCTCAACAGACTTCAGCTCCTACACTCTGGCTTATTGGACTTACCCCACTCAGCTAACATGGAGTCGAAGAAGGTCAACCACCACACCATGAAGCCAAGAGTGCCTACAACTGAAAGCAGGAGAATTGCATCCAGCATCCATGTGGAATCTAAGCCCCCTCTTGATATAGATGTGGAGTGGACACAACCATTCCAAGGTCCACAGGATGGAGGAATAGAATATGGATTAGAGTGGACTTACTGATATTCTATTCATGAACTATTGTGATTAGTAATTGAAGAAAATGTGGCATTGGTGTGGAGAAAGTGGCCATGATGGCTGCTGGGGGTGGGGAATGGGAGGAAGAGATGAGATGTGGAGGCATTTTTGGGACTTGGAGTTGTCCTGGGTGATGCTGCATGGACAGTTACCGGACATTGTATGTCCTCCCATGGCCCACTGGGTGGAACGTGGGAGAGTGTGGGCTATGATGTGAACCATTGACCATGATGTGCAGCAGTGCTCAGAGATATATTCACCAAATGCAATGAATGTCTCATGATGATGGAGGAGATTGCTGTTATGGGGGGAGGAGTGGGGTAAGGGGGGTGGGGGGTATATGGGGACCTCATAGTTTTTTAATGTAATATTAAAAAAATAAAGACAAAAAAAAGTAAAATAGAAAAAAAGGAAGAATTACCACTAATCCTGTTTAAACTCTTCCAAAAAAATTGAAGAGGAGGGGATATTACCCAACAAATTTTATGAAGCCAACATCACCCTAATACCAAAGCAAGATGAAAATACTATGAGAAAAGAAAATTAAAGGCTAATCTCTATAATGAATGTAGATGCAAAAATTCTCAACAAATAATTGCAAATAGAATCCAGCAGCATGTTAAAAGAATTATACACCATGATCAAGTAGTATTTATTCCTGGTATGCAAAGGTGGTTCAACACAAGAAAATCAGTTATCATAATAAACCACATTACAAATTGAAGGAAAAAAAAACATTATCATCTTGATCAATGCTGTAAAGGCATTTGACAAAATCTAGCATCCATTCCTGATGAAAATACTTTGAAAGATAGGAACAGAAATGAAGTTCCTCAATATGATAAAGGATATATATGAAAAACCTAGAGCCTACATTTTAGTCAATGCTAAACAGTACAACCAGAAGAAGACCTTGAATAAAAGGAGGAAATGGTAAAGACAAATGAGTTTATATGGCTAAGAGACTTCAAAATGAATTGGAAGGTCATCAGGGGGGTTGCATTTACACATGTCTCAGCAGGATCTCAGAGACAGCCAAAGTAGATACAACCCCAGGTAGTGGTGCTCCTAAGGGCTATGAAGACACCCAAGTCATACGGTCATGACAGATGGCTCTGGAATTCAATGCCTGGTCAGTGGGCCCTACTTTGGAGTTTGTGCTCCTTAGTGTGATGGAGTTGGACTCACATGTGGCTTCTCTACACATGCCTCTTCTGTCACTTTTACTGAACCTATGGTTGGCACTGGGGTTGGTGAATGCCCAGGAGACTTGATCTCTGAACCATCCATGTGCCAGCTGGGCCCTGAGCCTCAGCAGAGTTGCAACACCTACTCTCCACTGCGTTGGACTTACTGAGGTCAGCTAACAAGGAGGTGAGGATAGTCAACCACCACACCAGGGAACCAAGGGAGTCTACAACTGCAAGCAGGAGAATCCCATCCATCAACCATGTGAGATCTAAGTCCTCTCTCAGTTTAGAGATGGAGTGGGCATTGCCATCCCAGGCTCCACAGGATGGAGGAATAAAATAAGGATTAGAGTGGACTTGTTGGTATTCTACTATAGAATTATTGTGACCCTACCAATGGAAGAAATTACATCACTGATGAGGAGACAGTGGCCACAGGAGTTGCTGAAGGCAGGGAGAGAGAAGAAGAGGTGTGATATGGGGGCATTTCCGGGACTTGGAGTTGTCCTGAATGATATTGCAGTGACAGATGAGGACATTATATATTCTGCCATAACCCACTGAATGGACTAGGAGGGATTATAAACTGCAATATAAATTATAATCCACACTGTGCAGCAGTGCTCCAAAATGTATTCATCAAATGCAATGAATGTACCACACTGATGAAAGAAGTTGTTGACGTGGGAGGAGTGGGGGGGGGGTGGGGAGTGGGGATATATAGGAACCTCTTATATTTTTTAATGTAACATTGTGTATGATCCATATATCTTTTTTTAAAAAGGGTAATAAATAAATATATACATATAAATGAAAAAAGAAAAAAAATCTGTGTTCTGTACATTAGCATTGAACAATATGAGGAGGAAATTAGGAAAAAAAAACCATTTACAATAGCAACAAAAAGTCTCAAATACCTAGGAATCAATTTAACCAAAGAAGTACAGGAAGTATAGTCAGAAAAATAAAAAACACTGCTAAAAGAAACCAAAGAAGACCTAAACAAATGGAAAGACATTCCATGTTCACAGGCACAAGACTAAAGATCATGAAAATGTTAATCCTACTCAAATTTATAGATTCAAAGCAATTTCAATCAAAATTCTAATAGCCTGCTTTACAGAAATAACAGAGGCAATTACCAATTTTATTTGGAAAGGAAAGGGCATCCAAATAGCCAAAAAAAAAATCCTAAGAAAGAAGAAGAGCAATGTGGGAAGTCTCTCACTGCCTGACCCTGAAACATATTACAAAGCTACAATGGTCAAAGCAGCATGGTACTGGCATAAATATAGACACAATGATCAATGGAATTGAATCAAGAGTCTAGAAATAGACCTTCACATCTATGGCCGACTGATTTTTGACAAACCTACCAAGTCCACAATACTGGGACAAAACAGTCTCTTCAACAAACGGTGGTGGGAAAACTAGGTACCAATAACCAAAAAGAATGAAAGAGGACCCCTATCACATCTCTATGCAAGAATCAACTCAAAATGGATCAAAGACCTAAAAATAAACACCAAGGCCATAAAACTATTGGAAGAAAGAAGATGTTAGGAAAACATCTTCAAGATCTGTTGATAGGTGAGGAGTTCGTAAATCTTACGCCCAAAACTTGAGCAACGAAAAAAAAAAGGATAAATGGGAAGGCCTCAAAATTAAAAATTTTTGTTCCTCAAAGGACATTGTCAAAGGGTGAAAAGGCAGCCAACACAACTGGAAAAAATATTTGGAAATCTCATTATCTGATAAGGGCTTAATATACATGTTATAAAGAGATTCTGCAGCTCAAAGATAAAAAGATAAAAGACCTGATTTAAAAAGGGGGAAATACTTGAATAGACATTTGTCCAAAGAAGAAAAACAAATGGGGAAAAAAAAACATGAAAAAATGTTCAACATCATTAACATTTAGGGAAATGCAAATCAAAGCTACAATGAGATATCATTTCATACCATGAGAATGGCCACTATTAAAAAGAAAGAAAACTGTAAGTGTTGGAGATGATGTGGAGTAATAGTTATGCTTATTCACTGTTGATGGGAATGTAGAATGGCATCGTCACTGTGGAGGACTCTTTGGCAGTTTCTAAGGAAGTTAAATATAGATTTACCATGTGACCCAGCAATACCGCTACAAGGTATATACCCAGAAGAACTGAGAGCAATGACACTAACAGACACCTGCATACCGATGTTCATAATGCCAGCATTATTCACAATTGCCTAAAAATGAAAACAACCCAGGTGTCCATCAATCAATGAATGGATAAACATATTGTGGTATATACATACAATGGAATATTATTCAGCTTTAAGAAGAAATGAAGTTGTGAAGCACATGACAACATGGATGAACCTGGAGGACATTAGGTTGAATGAAGCAAGTCCAACACAAAAAGACAAATACTGTATAATTACACTATTATGAACTAAATATATTATGTAAACTCATGGAATTAATAATTAGAATGTAGGTCACCAGGAAATAGAACGAGTTTAGAGAATGGAACGCTGAGAGTTTATCTGTGCAGATTTGGTAAAAATGTTGTTTGTAAATCTTTGGGAATGAATAGAAATGGTGAAAGCACATGACAGTGTTTATAACTAGCAGTGCTAATATATGGATGTGATGGTGGTTGAAAGGTAAGTCTAAGGTCATGTATAATCCTGGAAGGAATGCTAAAAAATGTAAAATGAGACTGCATAGCATAGCAAAACCTCATGTATAATATGAGTATGAGTACTATTGCATATATATGACTGCTTTCCTTTGGAACAGAACAAATGTACATTAATGTTACAATTTGCTAATATCAGGCAAAAATATAACCAAAGCAAACTCTGGACAATAGAGTATAGTAATATATTAATAATCTACCATTAATGGTATGGTAAAAAGAATACTAAGTGAAAGAAACTAGACAAAATATAAATACAAAAAATTAGAGAGACAGACAGAGACAGCAGCTATATATGGCAGGGGAAGGATAGAAAGTTTGACAGGTGACTATTAAGGGGTATAATTTTTATTTGTCTGTTTTTTCTTTATTATTATTGGAGTAATGAAAATGCTCTAATATTTTATTGAAGTAATGAATACATAATTCTGTGATTATATCAGAGCCCATTGATTTTACACTTTGGATGAACTATATGCTTTATGAATATGTATCAATAAAATTGATTTTTAAAAGAGGTTTTAAAAATGTGAAATGGCCCAGCTGAGCAAATGAGTCACCCTCCAAATTCCTTCCAGCCTCTCAACAGAACTGGAATTATCACTACATGAGAAGCTTGCTTAGATTGCTTTTTGTTTGTTTTTCTTACTTTCCTCATACGAAAGTTTTTACCCCTGGCTCTGAAGGATTCAGGACACATTTATGGGCTCATTTGCCGCAGGTTTCTTATCCAATGCATAAACAAGTCCATAATGCAGCACTGGTCAATGGGGACTCCAGTGGTGAAAGAGAATTGTGTTAAGATACATATATAAAAGCGGGAAAAGTGAATATGTGCTTCAGTCACAGCTAGTGGCTTGAAACTAATAAAGAGATTATATTATCCACCATCAGAAAGATTTTATTTCACACCTGCTTTGGGGAATTAGCAATATTTCATGGGCAGTTTGGCGATGTGGCTACTTAGTTGTGAGTTTCCCAGTGTCCTTGGATGTGAGGGCTGCAGGCCCCTTGACTAGATTTAGAGTGCTATTGTTGTTGGCCCTTTTTCAATTTTTTTTATTCATTAATTTTTCCCTGCTTAGTTGAAAAAAAGAATCTAAAGTGGTTTAAAGTGTACTTGTCCCTGTACCCAGCCTATGTTTACCCCTGCCCCAGCCTTAGGAAAAACTCGAGTTGGTTTGTTCTGACCCACCCCAGTGTAGTCACAGTGAGGGAAGGGAGTACAATGGGGGAGGGAGAGTGGCTAGCAGGGAAAGAGAACTGTCCCTTCTGTTTCAAAACTTAAAATCTCACATGTAATGGCTGAGTGTTTTGTGCAAAGCACCTATTGGGCTAGTATGTCCTTACCCAGAATCTTAAAAAAGCAACTTCCCAGACTCTACCTCCATGGGTGAGTCAATGAGCCTGGACTGAGGCCCAGGAATCTGAGGCCTCAAAATGGTCTCAGTAGCACATTTTGAGAAATAGTATAATGAACAATATTATCCAACTATCTGATGAATATCCTACTCATAACAGGTTGATTAATTCCTGTTCCCTTTTCCCACTGGCATGTACTCCCACTCTACCCTCCTAAAAACTGATCTTGGTCAACTGGGTGAGATGAAAGGTTCATTATGGGTAGGTTACTCTACAAATCTAAAAACCCCTTTTCCCAGGCCACTCAGAAATGAAGTGATAAAGGATAGAAGAAAGTGCAGACTTGGTCAGAGAAAAGAAAGAGATGACTATCCATCTCATTACCATTAATTACTTCAATTTTCTCATAATCTATCACAGCATTTATATGAAGGTTGATACATGACACAATTGGGAAAACCAACGGTCTGAGAGTTTAAGTGTCAGAGCCAACAGCACACCATACAGTTATCAGAAAAAGGGGTTGGTGGAAACCAAAGGTGTGGAGGAGGCAGGAAGAGCAAAAATGAGGAGGGGAAATTATCGTGAATTAAGACTTGTCAATTGCCAATACAAAGGGCTCCATTTACAGATAATAATGGATCATTCTTATATGTGGCACAAGGTGTCTCCACAAGCAGACTCGGCTAAATAATATGACACAGAAAAAAATAAAGAGGCAAAAAGTTTGGTTTTGTCACCAAAGTCATAAGTGAAAGAAGTAAACAATGGCACAATCCAAATCAACAGGTCTCAAACTTGAATGTGTATGAGAATCACCTACAGAACTGTTAAAACACAAATTGCAGTCCTGATCCCTGAGGTTTTGATTTAGCAGATCTGGGTGACACTGAGTACTCATACTTCCGACACAGGCCCAGGTGATGCTGATGCCACAGATCACAACCCTTGAGAGCCTCTGCTTTAAAGACTCACCAAGAGAGTATGAGAGCTCCATCCCAAATCCATGTGTAGTTAGGTGGTGTGAGAGAGCCTGGCCTAAAGATAGTGTGCGTGTGGGTGTGTGAAAGAGAGAATGCATGGTATATGAATGTCTATGAATGACTGTGTGTGTATAATAAACCTCCAGAAAAGATCATTGTCTTTTCTAAGCAAACATACTGATCAAAGGATGGTACCAAACATGTAGCCTGGATAATTAACTGTGCCACCCCCTATCCCCACCTATAAAGTTTTTTTTGAGAGACAACAGGGTCAGCATGAGTTTTTCAGGTCACATAAATCAATTCCAATTCATTTGATTTACACTCCTCAGATTCTTTTCAACACAATTTTTTTCTCTGCCTTCTTAAAAGCAAGCTGAAAATTAACCCTGTGAAATTTGTCCACAACTAAGGTTGTTATCCTCCAGTTAGATGGAAACATGAGGGCACTCTGTCCACAGACTACCCCCATTAAAAAGGAGCAGTGTTAAGCTATCAAGAAGAAAGAAAATATTTCATATATTTCAAATTTAATCTATATGTAAATTTAGCAAGCCTGCTTAAAAATGAATAATTTGCGGATATTTGTGTTTACATCATTTATCTGCAAGACATTTATGGCTTTAAATAATGGTTTAGAAGCAGCATTTTTGTATTTCATAAAACCAGGATGGCTGTCTGAGGAGATACAGAATATTGGTCCATCTCCTGTTTAAAGATAAACAAAACTGCTAAACCATATCTGAGCTAATAAAGAGGGTGAGGCCAATCCAAAACCGCTGACTTTCAGGAATTTATATCAAAGGGTATTTAGGAATCTTGTGAAATGTCTTTCAAATGCACAATTTATAGGTTGAATAATACTCCAGTTTAGACATGTTCATAATCTTAATCCACGTTCCAGTGGGTGTGGACCCATTGTAAATGGGACCTTCTGGAGATATTAATTTTAGTTAAGGTATGGCCCATACAAATGAGGGTAGGGCTTAATTTGGTTACTGGAATCCTTTGCAAGTAGAAGAAATTATCCTGTAATACAATAGTTTTCAAACTTAATATACTTAAGATTCCTGGATTGGGATCCATTAATTAGTATTTTAACAAACCTGGGATAAAAATAACTAACATTTATTGTTTACTATACTGAGTGTGATGAAAGCTTAAAATATGAATGGACTTATTTAACCTTCAAGCAACCCTATTTCTTAGTATTACTATCCTCACTTACAGAGTAAGAAACTGAGGCACAAACAGGCCAAATAAATTGCTTAAGTTTACAATAGCAAATGACAGACCCAGCATTTCAACACAAACAGCCTGATTCCAGAGCCTTCATCCTCCCCAGTAGACTACACCCAGGGGAATCTGACACACAAGAAGGTTATGGACCAGGGAGTTACAGGAGAGAGGGCTTCTGAGGAAGGTATGCCAAGCCACACTTTGAAAAACCCTTAAGTATGAGTTTTTCTTGTTGTCTCAAATTTAAATCCCAGCCCAGGTGTTTCTTCTGAATTTCATATCTCATTTCCAGTCATATGGACGGGTCTCAAACATGACTTATCATAAACTTGAATGGACTCACAATCTGCCCCTGTTCCTCTTCTGGTGCTCCCCGTGTTAAAGGGGCACTTTGGACTCAGTCATGCAAGTTGAAAATCGAGAAACATATTCAGTGATTCTGTCTTTCTTAACCACCCCACTTCAATGCAATCCAGTTAACAATGTGCCCTATAGCTCTCACCTGCCTAATCTCTCTCAAAACCCTCTATTCTTCACCTCCACTGTCATCACCTAGTCAAGGGTGTCATCATCTCCCCAGGACGACTGCTGTAGTCATCAAATCTGTCTCCCACCAGTCCTCTCCAATCCATTCCTCATATTGCAGTGACAATGGTTCTTCCAAAGCACAATGGTTGAAGCTCAGGCACCTGAACATTTCCTACACAACCCTCCAAGTACCAGCACTGCCTGCCTCACAGGGCTTAGCTCAGTTCACTTCTCCCCACTTCTCAGGCTCTGCTATGTGTCCTTCCTTTAGTTCTTCCAATCCCCACGTTCCTTTGGCTTTACTCCATCATATAAGCTGGCCTCTCCACCTGGAATTCTCACTTCAACCTTCCTTTGATAAATTATTTAACCATTCAAATCCTCAGTTCTTTCACCTAAATAGTGAAAATTTGAAATTTCATATAGATAAGTATTGTTAGAAAGATTAAATATATAAATGCCAATCTCATCACAGACGGTCAAAAAACTTTGGTTTCTGAAATATATCTCATTATTTCAAATTTCTCCTATTAATTTCCATATCAAAATGGAGTGACCATTTCTGTAGCTTCTCTAGATATTTTTCAAAAACTCTAAAATTAGCAAGGACCTGGAAAATAATTGCTTAGTTCACTTCTTAAATTCATAAAAATCGTTACAAAGCACTGTGAACCAGTTTTAAATTACTGTCAAATTAATAATATACCTCAGAAAGTAGCATTTTGTAGTTGTTGGATTGTAATAATTTTCAAAACTACTGCTTTTCCGTAACTCTTTTAAAGAGAGAATGAAAATGAATACGAAAACACATTATCATGAGCCGTGACATAAAAAAAGAATGAATTCAAGTAAATGAGCAAATTAAAGAACATTAACTAGCATTTAATTTGTAAAAGCAGAGTATGTTGCTAAAAAATTTGACTGATTTGAAACTTTATGTAATGATTAAGGTAGAAACATAGCTGTGTGAGAGAGAAATTACATAATGATTAAGGTAGAAACATAGCTGTGTGAGAGAGAGAGATATATAAGATTAGTGTGATCTTAATAAAAATACTCTTGAGAAAACTGGTTTGTTGCAGGAATAAAGGGTTATTATATAAATGGACATTAAGGGCAGAATATCTATCTTGTACTGCACATTCTTGGGTGGGACCCATACAGCAATTTTCATTTCAAATACACCAGTCTCCACCACTGTCTTATTTTCCAGCCTGCTATGACAAATACCACACAATGGGTTGGCTTAAACAAGAGGAATTTATTGGTTCAATGATTTGAGGCTAGCAGAAGTCCAAAGTTGAGGTGTCATGAAGGTAATGCCTTCTCTCCACCCTTTGGAACATTCTAGTGCTGACTGCTGGCAATTCTTGTGTTTCTTGGCTTGCATCCCTGTCTCTCATGGCATGGTGATGTCCTCTCCTTTCTCTTCGGGGTTCCCTTTACTTGTAGTTTTCAGCTCCTCCTTGCCTGAATTTCTTCTACTTAAAAAGGATTCCAGTAACCAAATTAAGGCCCATCCTCATTCACATCGGCCATACCTCAACTAAAATTAATATCTTCAAAAGATCCTATTTACAATGAGTCCACACCCACTGGAACATGGATTGAGATTAAGAACATGTCTAAACTGGAATATATTATTCAACCTACAACAACCATTTAATCAGCTGTGTGAGCACAGGTAAATTTACCTTCTCAGAGTCTCGTTCTGCTTTTAAAATTGCCAACACCCTACTTATAGCACATCCTAATGCCTTTCTCTCTAAGTTCCCTAGTGCTGCCATAACAAAGTACCAAATTAAATGTCTCAAAACTGCAAGACTTTATTTTCTCACAGACCTGGAAGCTAGATGTCTAAAATCAAGGTGTTAGCAAGGCCATATTCCCTTTGAAACCTGTAGGGAAGAATTCCTCATTGCCTCTTCTTAGCTTCTTAGGATTCTTGGGAAATCCTTGGCTTTCCTTGGTTTATAGCTGCATCACTCTGTCTCTTCTTCCATCGGCAAATGGTGTTCTCCTCTTCTTGTAAGGATACCAGTCTTACAGGATTAAAGGTCCACTCTACTCCAATATGACTTCATCTTAACTAACACCATCTTCGATGGCTGTATTTCCATTCTGAGGTACTGAGGTTTAAGGTGTCAACATATTTTTGTGGGACAAAATTCAACCTGTAATACCTTCCTTGCTATATTATTCTTTTATCACTCTGTAATATACCATCTGCTTTACTTACTTGTTTATTTACCTAATTCTACCCATGTGGGTAAAGGACTTTGATTCTATTCACTGCTGAACAAACCTTTCAGAGTAAGTATTATTTGTTGAAAGAATTATTTAATGAATAAATGAATGATTTAATGAGTAAAGTGTGAAGAATAATGACAGTGATTTCATTCTTTGCCATGAAAGATACAAAATATCCAAAACACTTAGCACAGTGCAAACTACAGAGTAGTGTTCAATAAAGTTAGCTATTACTATTAACTAGGACAATATGGTGACTCTTCCTAGAGGGAAGCATTGAATGATTAAACAGAGAAATGGTTAAACACCCCCCCCCCCCCGCCTTCCATGAAGGTACTCAGAGGTCAGACTAAAGCCTTTGTACTAAATTCTAAGCCAATAAGATACATTTTAAGTTGGTTTAGTAGTAAGATAACTACACTCTGAGCATGGAAGCAGAAGCTTTGAAGAGAATGATGGGAGACACAGAACAAGTCTTTTAAGTCCTCTGAGACTCAGTTTTTCATCTTTGAAATGGTAATAATAAAATGAGATCAATAAGCTCACAAAGAGAAAATGAAATAATGTATATAAAAAGATGCTGCTCAATGTCAAATGGTGCACAGAATTAGTCACAATATGTCTATGACACCTGAGTGCACGTCAGGGTTATTTAACACAGGCCTTATCTGAGCATTCTTCACAAGCAAAGAGCTTGGATCCCAGGAAAATAGTCTCAGTACAAATCACCCACCCACTTCTAGGGAAAATTTCCCTCCCAGATCTCTTTTCAATTTGCCCATTGGAAACATGATGTGGACTAGGAATGATATGGCTACAGACACGTGGGCATTTTTATGCAAAAGTGGTATAAAAATGGGGAAAAATGTCTACCCTGAGATATCACTGGCAGTGAATGTGGGAGCTATCCTGTCATCCTGCAGAACTGAAATGAAGTATTGAAAAGCTGAATGATGGAGGAGAACTCACATCAGAGATCATGGTTGGGATTTGGGTGAGACAAGAGAATCATTCATCCCAGTGGCAAAATTTAAGTAGACACCAAAAAAATTCAGTAATCAAGAAAAATAATGTTTTAATTCAGTATATTTTTTTAAAATCAAAGTTAATACCAAAAAACTATGGTCAATTAAACATCAATACTTTATTATAAATAAAGACCATTGCGCTTTGTCATATTGGAGCCTGAGGCAAAAAGAAACATGTGTGCTCCTATATTCCTGATTTTATGTAATTGTAATGATTAATTTTTCCAGAACATCATAGTAGAAAAAATAATTAAGAATTTAAAAGTAGGTGAATTAACTTCATTAAAAAATCATTAAATTCTGTTAATCTGTTTAATCAGTTAACTCATGTGATTAATTTCATTAAAATTGTTTAAGATTGTCACCTGGTCAAGAGAAATTGTCAAACATGGCAATTCTCTTGGTGGAAAATGAGATAAGCAAAGAAGCAGATTTTGCAAATATTATTGAATTACTTCCACTAAAGTCAGAAAGTACATTAAAATGTAAAAGTTTAATATATTCTGTTTTGGGTATAACTAAAATACGTATACTTAAAACTGAGTGGTATTTTTTTTCTTTTCTTTCTCTTCTTTAGGACAAGCCAAGACTCACTATTTTCACATGTTGACCACTAGTTCAATATTTTTAAAGCACTTTGAAGGCTAAAAAAATCTGATCTCTTTATATCTAAAGATTCTATAATTTCTTATTGCTATTTATCTTCTCAAAGTATAATGCTATCAAGTACTGAGATATACACATAACCCACCAGAGAAAGAAATGCTACAATTCATGAGAAATACTCAACAAATCCTTGATTTATTATTGATTGTCAGTATAACAATCTTGCACACACAATCTGATCTACCATCAAATTCTAAAGAGAGATTTGTAGGGAAATGCCATATCAGGTAGATATGACCAAGATGGTCTCCTACTTATGACCAAGATGGTTCCTTACAGGCTACACTCATGCCTGTACAGATCCTCACCAAATCAAAACTGTAACACAGTCCAAGCAACTGTGATGGAATCAATGCCAAGAACTGGTCAGATGGCATCAGGCTGCCCATTAGAAAAAGACACTGCACAGTCCTCAAATAAAAGGTTAAAAAAAAGTAGAGAAGCCCTCCAACTTCACTGTCTTCTAGGATTCCAATTCAATTTTAGAATATTTGACATATTATTCTTTTATTTCCAGTCCTGTTTGTTTAGCCTCAAAGTCAAATCTCTATCTCCACCTCCTGTCAGTCCTAGTGAAATGAGCCTTGCACCAGAAATCAACATGGGGTTTGTCCCTGTGGAGCCTCGCTGAAGGGTCTTTACATCATGATCTGCGGTCACCCCTCGGGCTGAAGTGTGGTTTGCTGGCCTAGCGAGGGGAGCGGCCACGGTAGGCCTAATTCCGCTGCCCCCATAAAAAGGTGATTGGTCGGGCCCACCGCCACCCCTGAAGGAAGCCCGGCATGGGCGCAGAGTGCCCTCGGGTCTCCCCTTCTCGGCAGCCATGCTTCCGCGGCCGCCCCTCCTCCCAGATGGCGCCACCCGATGCCTTGTGGGGCGGCACCCTTCTTCTTCCTTCTCCCTGCGCAGGCGCAGGGCGGAAAATTCCAGTCTGCCCTTTTCCCCTGCCCCGACAGCAGCAACAACCAGGCGTGGGCGGAAAAATCCAGTCTGCCCTTTTCCCCTCCCCCGACAGCAGCAACGGCCAGGCGTGGGCGGGAAACTCAAGTCTGCCCTCCACCCCAGCAAAAGCAGCCACCAATCCCTAAACCCTGCCCCTTCCCCCAGCAACAGCGACAGCCAATCCCTAACCACCACCCCTCCCCCGTCCAGTACCGCCCACTGACCTTTCACCAGCAACCAATCAGAACAGGGCGTGGCTTCGACCAATCAGCCTTCCCCAGCCCCTATAAAACTGTTGCCTCTCCCTCAATAAAGTGGACCTGCGTGTTTACCTCGACTCTGCGGTAGTTCTTCTGCCGTGCGCCCTCCAGTCCTGAGAGCCCCGACAAGGGCCTGGCCTCCCTTGTCCCCAGTTCATCGCCAGCTTCTCCGGGCGACCCCTTCGTCGCCTGCTTCTCCGGGCGACCCCTTCGTCGCCGGCTTTGCCAGGCGACCCCGTCAGCCGAACCGCGCAACCCCTTGTGAGACCAATCCCTCGTCTGCTGCCGGACCGACCCCTCGTCCCAAGTGGGACCGACCCCTCGTCCCAAGTGGGACTGACCCCTCGTCCAGAGCTGGACCGACCCCTCGTCCGCAGCCAGACCCCACCTCTACCGACCGAGCAAGCCCCCGCAGCTGGCGCCCAACGTGGGGCAAAGCAACCCCACCACAGCCTCACTCTATAACCTGGCGGCCCCCCCCCCCCCCCTTCTCACCGTGGGGCTTCTCTCGTGCAACATTGCTGCTACCTGAGCCTTGGCTACCTCATATGATCCACGGCGGTCTGGGAGAATCGCTGGATGGCTTTCTCCTTCCATGTCGGGGGCTTATACCGACCCACTATGATTAAGAGGAGCCTTGGATTTCTCGGGAGCGCGCGCTTGCACGTCTGAAGTAACCCTACCACAGCCCTACACTCTCCTCTCTTCTCACCCCTATCTTTTCGCTCTGCATTGCTGCTCCTGAACCTTGGTGACCTCATATGATCCACGGCGGTCTGGGAGAATCGCTGGATGGCTTTCTCCTTCCATATCGGGGACTTATACCAACCCGCTATGATTAAGAGGCGCCAATAAAACTCTCAGGAGCACGTGCCTGAGCACCTCCACCCCTGCCTTCACCTCTGCCTCCTCCCCTCCGCGCTTGCTCCCCTTTGCCTTGCTCCACTGCTCATCGTTCTGCCCTCCCCTCGTTGGGGCCTTCTTTTGGCCTGCGACCACCGTCAGAGCCCCACTGGCTCTGACCCCTCGTCTCACCGCGCACCTTGGCTCCCATCACCGCGCTCTCAAGGTAAGGGCCCCTTTTCTTATCGGCTCCAAAAGGCCATTAGCAATGGGTAACATCCTATCTGCTAAGCAAGCCCTGCAAGTTCGGGCTCTCGCCGGTCTCCTAGACACTCACCGGCGTAAGATCTCTTTGAAATAGCCCCAAGTCTTCTGTAACCGCGGCCCCCCATGCCGCCATCGCTCTCAAGCAGCTCCAGCCCCGCTAAACGGCCCACAACCCGCTTTCCCCGGCCCGCGGCTTGCGGAGCTTCCTCCTGTCTCGACCTCACTCCTCTTCTCAGCCATCCAAAGTGTCCTTTCTCGTCCCCCGCCCCCCCTCCATTTTTTTTTGCTTGAACCCCCATTGCATTGCAGATTGGGCCGCCCCATGTCGGCCCGCCCCGTTAACATCGGCCTCTCTCGCACCCGTGAAGACTTTGGCCTTCTTATTGCCCTCGCCTACGTCTCCACCACTCCCGACGCTGCCGCCACCACCGTCGCTGGTGCCCTGACACGACTTGTCCTCACGGCTGCAATCCTCCAGACCATCACACAGTCTGCCTCTACCGCTCTTCACCGCCAAGAAGACATCAACTACCTGTAACGCGCTGTCATTCGGGACTTTTAACAACAGATAGACCTTATAGCCACCGAGATCAATGAGAATTGGACATTGGCCACCCTTGCTTGCAACGGCAAGATACCGCCCCCCAAATTGTACATTTATATCCCCGTCATACTCACCTCCCTCTTCAGCCCTGCTTCCCTCATTCATTACTGCCTCTTGGGCCTCAGCTACTTGTTGCTGCTGCCATCCTGGCCCTTATTTGAAAAGAAGGGGGAAATGCGGTCACCCCTCGGGCTGAAGTGTGGTTTGCCAGCCTGGCGAGGGGAGCGGCCGCGGTAGGCCTAATTCCGCTGCCCCCATAAAAAGGTGGTTGGTCGGGCCCACCGCCATCCCTGAAGGAAGCTCGGCATGGGCGCAGAGTGCCCTCGGGTCTCCCCTTCTCGGCAGCCATGCTTCCGCGGCCGCCCCTCCTCCCAGATGGCGCCACCCGATGCCTTGTGGGGCGGCACCCTTCTTCTTCCTTCTCCCTGCGCAGGCGCAGGGCAGAAAATTCCAGTCTGCCCTTTTCCCCTCCCCCGACAGCAGCAACAGCCAGGCGTGGGCGGAAAAATCCAGTCTGCCCTTTTCCCCTCCCCCGACAGCAGCAACGGCCAGGCGTGGGCGGGAAACTCAAGTCTGCCCTCCACCCCAGCAAAAGCAGCCACCAATCCCTAAACCCTGCCCCTTCCCCCAGCAACAGCGACAGCCAATCCCTAACCACCACCCCTCCCCCGTCCAGTACCGCCCACTGACCTTTCACCGGCAACCAATCAGAACAGGGCGTGGCTTCGACCAATCAGCCTTCCCCAGCCCCTATAAAACTGTTGCCTCTCCCTCAATAAAGTGGACCTGCGTGTTTACCTCGACTCTGCGGTAGTTCTTCTGCCGTGCGCCCTCCTGTCCTGAGAGCCCCGACAAGGGCCTGGCCTCCCTTGTCCCCAGTTCATCGCCAGCTTCTCCGGGCGACCCCTTCGTCGCCTGCTTCTCCGGGCGACCCCTTCGTCGCCGGCTTTGCCAGGCGACCCCATCAGCCGAACCGCGCAACCCCTTGTGAGACCGATCCCTCGTCTGCTGCCGGACCGACCCCTCGTCCCAAGTGGGACCAACCCCTCATCCCAAGTGGGACCGACCCCTCGTCCAGAGCTGGACTGACCCCTCGTCCGCAGCCAGACCCCACCCCTACCGACCGAGCAAGCCGCCGCAATGATCCTCTCTTTTGTCACCAATGAAATATGAAGAGTCATGATAACAATCCATCTCACTGGTACAAATGTAGTGTC
Source organism: Dasypus novemcinctus (assembly GCF_030445035.2). NCBI lineage: Eukaryota > Metazoa > Chordata > Mammalia > Cingulata > Dasypodidae > Dasypus > Dasypus novemcinctus. Next base: position 28,983,172 of record NC_080678.1, on the reverse strand, counting down.
ATAGGGAAGAGAAGAGCACAGATTCTGAATTCAGACAGTAGTTTGAGTCTCGGACTGTGTAATCTAGAGAAAGTTAAGTAACCTCACTGAAGCTTACACTCCATACCTGTGAAAATTGGGGTTCATAATAGCTCCTAATATCATGGGTTGTTCTGAGGATTCATATTAGAGAACACCTATTAAGTGTTGGGGAAGTAAAATCTCAGAAAGAGATCTCTCCACATCAATATAAAAAGACAGAAAGTATTTATTTTGAGTAAGCATAACGGTACACGTAATAGGTAGCCCAAAGGAGACTACAAAGTCCGGATAAAATTTCATGCAATTTAAACAGCAAAGCAGGCAGGTACACAATTCAGTTGGGATTTGAATTAACTATTTGTTTAGTTAATTGGCCTCCACTGAAAGAATAAAAGAAGTCTCTCTTATCACCATGAAAAACAAATGGTTACACCTTGAAATGCATTCCCACATGCCTGCGTTCCCAGAGACCCGTGCTTCCATATCAAGAGGGGATGAGGCTCCTGACCTTGAACATATCTCTGCATTGTAAAACTGGAGTCTGGGCTTGTCTAGTCCCTGGAGAGATTTATCTGCATTTCAAAGGTTAGAGAAAGGACTCAGCAAAGGCTCAAAGCCCTGCTATGTCCCCCAAAAGAGACATTCTAAGGAAAGGAGGGGAAGAAAAGGATTTCTTTCCCATTTATTCACCTTTATTTAACCTTTACCAAGGCTCCCCTCAATGAGAGGTGTGAAAAAGGATTTAACAGGTATGAAAACTGTTGGTGAATTGTAAGGTGTTTTATATGTGTGTGTATGTTTGCATGCATATATATGCATGTGTGTGTGTGATTATTATGTAGCTGACTTAATTTACAAACTTTTCACTCCACTGAAGGTGTTTAAAAACAAAAAGAGGATTTAGTGGTATAATAAACCAAGAACTTGATAAAAATTTTAATGTAGGTTTTTGAACATTCCCTACACAGGGTAAGGGGGAAAGGGAGAGGTTTGGAATGGAACATTAATGTTCACCTGGAAGGGTAGGGTAGAGATCTAAAGAAAAGGAGAAAGAGAGATTCTGAGGAGTGGGCAAGAGAGAAATAAATCTGCAAATGCTTAATTCCTAGAAGACAGGGTCATTCTTGATCCATGAAGTCTCCTTGTGTAAAATAGAAAAAATGTATCCCTCCCTCCAGGATTCAGCTCCTACTGCCCTCTGAACAGCATGCCAGACTGCAATCACCATCCCACATACTGTAAGCAGCAGGCCTACTGAGAGGGTTTTATGGGGGCATACATGGTCTGGGTATCTAACTCTCCCTCACTCCCACACCCAGTCGCAATTTCTACCCCTGGAGAAGAGTCCAAGTTTCTAAAGATTTCAACTCTACCGTCCCTGAAAATCAATTCAGGTTAATAGGTAAGAAGCTAGATTCCCCAATATTCCTGAGTTTTCACTACTGCACCTAGTTGCATAACTGGAACACAGTAAATGCGCAATGAAATTGTGTAGTATTATTGACCGAATGAATTGCTCTTAAACAACCCAATGGATCCAAACAGGAGACTAAACAGGTTATCCTTGGAGATTAAAAAAAGCAGAGAGTCAATAATGAAGGTCTTTTAGGTCAGTAACTTTTAGGTCAATAACTTTCTCACCAAGAGAATATTGCTGGGGAACAAACTAAGTAGTGTTCTTGGGGAGCATGGATCTTCATTTGTCAGCCTGAGTTGCTAAGTCATCCTAGTAGAAAGAATTAGAAAGAAAAATATCCCTTAATACTCAATTCCCCATATATTTCCATCATATGGAAGCCATAGCCTGGCTTCTAAACACAGCTCCTTAAGAGTTTTTGAATGGATACCACAATGTCTACTATTCATTGTGTTTCCGCTATGTAAGCAGTGGTGTGCTTTATGTGGTTTGTCTTATTTCAGGTTATTTGAGGTTGATATTGCCTATTTTACAATTGAAAGAAAACAAGTCTTAGGAAGTTAAATAACTCACCCAAGGTCATGTAATTAATTAATAAGTGGAGAAACAGAGTTCCACTTCAAACTATGTGATTCAGAACCCTTGTACCTAACCAGTAATATGTAGACAGTAATTTTTCTTCGACCACAAAAGAGTAAGGTACAATCCATGCACCTACTCAGTGGGGACTAGGAAAACATAATGATGGACAAAAATGGTGGAAGAGCAGAGACGGTACATGCTTCAAAATCTTCCAGATCCACCTCCTTTGTATCCCAATATAAGTGTCTTAGATACAACACTGAAGTTTCCTGAGCCAGCAAGTTTGAGAAAAGACTTAATGGGGAAGTTTATAGCATTGTTTTGCCCAGAGAACAAAAGACAGGAGAAATGACTGGCTCATCAAATCAGGCATTGGTTCTAGAGATTATCCAGAGCAGGCCTCTCATTTTATAATTGAGAAAACTGGTGCCCAAAGATATAAAAAATCTTGCATAGTTGCTCAACAAATCAGTGGCAGATCCAGAATGAGAACATGGGTGTATTCATCCTTCATCTGTTGTTCACTTCATGATGTTAGGTTACTTACCTCCCTTTAGAAAGACTTGAACAAAGCCTGTTTGGAGGAGGAAACACTTGCAGACCTTGCCAAACACAGGCTGAACATTTGCAGCCACAAGGTTTGCTTCTCTGATCTATGAACAATTCTTAATAGAAAGATCAAAATCTTTTTCCAAAGAGGACTAATAAAGAATTGTTCCTATTCTCCCAAACCTGTGATTATCACCTGGGAGAAGTGATTAGTAGCATTATGTACCCTAGTCCTTAATATGAAGGATTTTAGATTGAATCCCATTATTAATTTGGCATTTGATTCAGAGTGATGGTTTCTGGGAAACAAAAACAGCAAAAAAACATGCTAAGTGCCCTCATTCTCTAGTTCCATCAAATCTCTATGTGACATTGTGTGACAGCCTCAAGCAATTCCCAGAAATATCTGTGAAAGATAGGGTTCCCATAGAGTATGTGGCCTTTTTATCAGGTCATCATATGACATTAGTCAAGTAAATGCTAAATTGATCCAGCTTTCCAGTAGATTCCAAAACCTTTATCCTCTCCATAGTTCTGGTTATTTCTTACTCAACATGTTTCCGACACATATACTTATCACCCTTTATTCAATCTGCCTTATGAAGAAACAGGCTGCCCCTCACTGATGAGAAATCACCTTTGAGAAACCACAAAGTCAGATATTGATACTCAAGATGAAGAAAAGAAAATGCCAGGTTAAATCTTGGCAGTTCTTAAAAGCTGCTAATCAGAAAATGGCCATTAGGGAAATAGTATCAAGATCTAATTACTTGGAGACAGAGAAAACAAAGAAGAGTAAGTAAAAACTGAACAAATTAGAGAAAAATCTGAAAGGAAAATAAAATTTCCTTGATGATTTTTCTACTCTGAATATAGCTCTTAACAGATAAAGCAGTTTTCAGTGTTTTGTCTCCAACCACATTCATAAAAATACCAGAATTGGAAAGCTCAAAGGACATGTTTTCCAACTACCCCTCTTTATGTCGGCCCATAAAACCTCCAAGTGGTTGTTTAGCCAGTTTAATAAGCTCCAGAAAGTTGCTATATACATCCAGGTATAAATTTTCACATAGAAAATTAGTAAAAGTTATTTGTCATTGAGATATCCAAAGCACGTAAGAACACAATGAAATTATCTTCCATATACTGCTGGCAACATGATAAATTGTTATAAACTTTCAGGAAAACACTATTATTAGGCATATAATGTGTGATACTCTTTGGCTCAGTAAACATTTATTGTAAATAAATAATGCATAAAGTTATAAACTCAAAAACACCATGATTGTTTTTAAATTAGATACTCTTATAACAGGATAAAGCTACCTACATCTGCCAATATTCATCAACACAATTGAATATCATCACATAATTCTAAATTATGGCCAAAGCTATGCAGCTTGATGAGGTTTGCTTGCAGTGCAATGTTAATTTACAAGAACAGGATACTGTATCAGCCAGGGTGCTCACTACTATGACCGATGGGACAAGCCTTGGCTAATCTTGCAGATAAGAAATTTATTTAAATAACATTAGGTAGTTCACTGGTGTCTGTAAAAGGAAGGCTGGGTAGCTATAGAGCCAGAAATGTACCAGATCTAATCCAGGGAAGACAACACACAGCTGTCACGGGCACAAACATCCACCTGCTCTGCTGGCAGCGCCAGCACTGGGCTCACAACCTGACCCTGGAATCACCTCTGCTGCTCCTCAGAAAGTTAGCTGCAGTTGTCCCAGACACTTCCACTGCCAACCCCATTGGGCAGGATCCTATACAGTCTCTGAAGCCTCAAGTTGCCCTTTGTGATTCAGTAGGAGGTGGGGGTATCTGATTGCTCATGGGCAACACCTAGGGTTCAGAGGGTGTCATAAAAACAAGAATGTGGCATATTCAACTACTGTATAGGGAGCACGGCTCTGCCTGGTAAAGAATTCTCCAAAGATAAGATAGGTGTTGGGTGCCATGAGTACAAAAATAATGACAAATATATTCCAGAGATGAAAAATTATGTTAGACTATGGTTAATAATCAGTACGAACTTATTAAACTCAGAAAATACTGGAAGGAAATCAAAACAGTAGCTGAGTTCACACATGGAAGTTTAGATAATTTTTTAAAATTTCCTTTACCAAAGTTCTCTATTTTTCTATATCTTATTAAAATACAAATAATTTAGAGGTGTTTTCCCTGCTGGTGGGCCAAAAATCAAGCTTCTGATGTCAGAGGAGGCTATGTATTTCTTTAAAAATACAAATCTGCCCTCTCTTACTGCACTTTGAGTAGGGCGCAGTACATATCTGGCATTTAGCAAAAAATTGATGAGTGATAGAAAGGGAGAAAAGAGGAGAAATGGTGGAAGGAAATGAGAATATGAATGAAGAAATGAACACATGAATAAATGGTTCTAGATGGAGTTAATAGAAAATGTGCCAGAAGCTTAGAGATACTTTCTTCCTTCCCCTTCTCCTCCTCCTCCTCTTCCCCTCCTCCTCCTCATCATTATTATCACCATCATCATCTGTTTTGTAAGTATCTGACACAATCTGGTCTGCCCATTCATCTCAACTAAGATTTTCCTATTAGTAACATAAGAAAAATATTCTATAAGTCTGAGAAAATGCTCCCAGACTTGAGGAAAAATTAATACCAATAAAAAGTCTTAAAATATTTGCAGAAAATAATTCAACAATTTAGTTAAATAAGCAATCTTCATGTTCGGAAAAGTTGGTAGGTAGGTAAGTGTGCTAAGTACACGGTAAAAAGGTCAGATAAGAAAGTAGATTAGAACATGTAAGTAATTAGATAAGGCAAGGCGGTGAGTAGGTGATGTGAAATTTCCTCCAGTCTCCCAGCTTCTCAAACTAACTAACAAATGATAAGCATAATCACTGTGAAGAATAGGAAGGACTTATGCTGTGACAGGCTGAGGTTTGGAACCTGAACTCAAGCTAACTTAATTAAGAGAAAAAAACATTAGTCACTGTGCACAAATAGTCCATAAATTTAAAACATTTTAAAAAGCATGCCTTTGCCACAATGGTGTATCCTGAGTATATATCCCCTTAATCCATAATTACCCATCACAGTGTGATACCCATTTTGGGGGGAATGAGTCATGTAACCTAACAAAAGGCATGTTCAGGTCCCATAGATTCTTTGGGTATGAACCTATTTGTAAACAGGACTTTTGAAGATGTATTAGTTAGGGTGTGCCCAAACAGTTTGAGAGTGGACCTTAATCGAATATGGCCAAAATCCTTATAAGCAAAGGAAACTGGGTGTAGAGAGGGAAGCCATGGGGCACAATCAGAACATTTATGTTAAAAGAACACAGATGAGAATTGGCCCTACTTTGGAGTTTGTGTTCCTGAGTGTAATGGAGTTGAACTCAGATGTGATCTTTGTTCACAAGCCTCTCCTGATACTTTTACTGGACCTGTGGTTGGCGCTGGGGTTTGGCATATACTTAGGGTACCTGAATCTCTGGACTGTCCATGTGATAGCCAGGCTCTGAGCTTCAACAGACTTGCAACTCCTACCCCTCTGGTTTAATGAACTTACTCTAGCCAGCTAACAGGGAGGTGAAGAATGTCAACCACCACACCAGGGAGCCAAGAGTGCCTACAAGTGAAAGCAGGAGAATTGCATCCATCATCCATGTGGAATCTAAGCCCCCTCTCAATATAGAGGTGGAGTGGACATAACCATCCCAGGGTCCACAGGATGGAGGAATAGAGTATGGATTACAGTGGACTTACTGATATTCTATTCTGGAACTACTGTGATTAGTAATGGAAGAAAATGTAGCATTAATGTGGAGAAAGTGGCCATGGTAGCTGCTGAGTGTAGGGAAAGAGAAGAAGAGATATGATGTGGGGGCATTTTCAGGACTTGGAGATGTCCTGGGTGGTACTGCAGGGACAGTTGCTGGACATTGTAAGTCCTGCCATGGCCCACTGGGTGGACTGGGCGAGAGTGTAAACTACAATGTAAACCTCTATTCATTTGTGCTCCAAAATGTATTCACCAAATGCAATGAATGTGCCACGATGATGAAAGAGGTTGCTGATGTAGGAGGAGTGGGGTGAGGGGGGTATGGGCTATATGGGGACCTCATATTTTTTTAATGTAACATTAAAAATAATTAATTAATTTTTTAAAATTAAAAAAAAAAAGAACACAGATGAGAAAAAAGACACCAACACATGCATTGCCATGTGACAGAAAAGTCAAGGACCAATGATGGCTGGTGGCCAGGCCCAGAATAACACAGCCTTCAGGGAGAAAGCATTGCCCTGCTGTCACCCTAATTGTGGACTTCATTTAGTCTCAAAACCGTGAGTCAATAAATTCCCACTGTTTAAGCCAACCCACTGTATGGTATTTGTTGTAGCAGCTGATAAAGGGAAACAACATTGATTCCACGTAGTAATTTCCTTGGCTCCCAGAGAATGTTACTCAGATTCTGGGAGCTTCCTTGCCAGCTGAGCTGCCCAGCTGTTTGGGAACAAATCTCAGCAGCAGAAGGAAAAGGGCAGACATCAATCAACTCCCAGGATGTGCCCTCAATGGCTGTGGGCAACTTCATTTTTACTATTAAAATCCTATTGGAAATGCTCCAAGGAAGATCAAAGCTAACACAGAAGAAATTATACTTGGATAATGAAAAATGGCTCTAATTTATTTTCTATACATGTACATTATATACTGTCAGAGATTTTTGTTACTGTTACTTTTTTAAAAATACAGGCTCACCTCAGATACTATAAATTTTTCCCTAGTGTCAAGAGAAAGATAAAATAATAATCCACTGTAGACCAAACTTTATTGATCATTAGTAAAAAGTTATCACCATGCTCAGTTGTTGTTCACAACCTTTGGAGAGGACCTTGTTCCCCTTGAGTCACACACAACCTAAATGTAGGTTTGGAGAAAGTTAACAAGGGGAAATAACAAATACCAGAAAGACTACCTTGCCATGGTAAGGCAGAAAAAAATGACTCTCCAAAAATGTTCACGTCCTAATCCCTGGAACATATGAATAGGTTACCTTTCATGGTCAAAGGGACTTTGCAGATGTGAGGAAGATAAGTGTCTTGAGATGGGGAGTTGATCCTGGTTATCCAGGTGGGTCCAGCATAATCACTAGGGTCTATATAAGAGAGAGGCAAGAGGATCAAAGCAGGTGGAAACCAGCATAATCACAAGGGTCCATATAAGAGAGAGGCAAGAGGATCAAAGCAGGTGGAAAAAGAAATGTGATGGCAGGAGAACAGGTTGGACTGATTTACTTTGAAGATGGAGGAAAGGGCCATGATCCAAAAAATTCAGTCAGTTTCCTAGCAGCTGGAAAATGCAAAGGAAACAGATTCTTCCCGGCAGCCTCCAGAAAGAATGCCTTGATTTTCAGATTTATGACCTCCAAAACTGTAAGATAATAAATGTGCATTAAGCCACTAAATCTGTGGTAATTTGGTATAGCAGCAACAAGAAATAAATACACCTGCCTATCAGTGACTTAAACCATTAGGATATCCATAGTTTACCTAACAAGAAACCTAGAGGTAGAAAGTTTCAGCATCAGGGTGGTGGCTACACAATGTCTTTTTTTTTTATTTTCAGTCTTTTCTTTTTAATTAAAGTTATTAGGTCACAAGGAATGTTACATTAAAAAACATAAAAAACAAAAAACATAAGAGGTTCCCATATAACCCACTCCCCAATCCCTACCACATCATTTTTGTAAATTGTATTTTTTTATATACATCACACAAAAAAAATGTTACATTAAAAAATATAAGAGATTCCTGTATACCCCCACCCCATCATACCAACAACCTCCCTCATCACTGTGGCACATTCATCACACTCGGTGAACACATTTTGGGGCTCTGCTGCACTACATGGATAATAGCTTACCCTGTAGTTTGCACTCTCCCCCAGTACATTCAGTGGCCAGTGGCTTATGGCAGGATATATAAAGTCCAGCATCTGACCCTGCAATATCATTAAGAACAACTCAAAATTCCAAAAAGGCCCAACATCCCATCTCTTCTACCCTCTCCCTGCCCTCACCAATTACTGTGGCCACTTTCTCCACCTTGAAGCTAAAATTTCTTCTATTACTCATCACAACAGTTTTATAGTAGAATACCAGTAAGTCCACTCTAGTCCATATTTTATTCCTCCATTCTGTGGACCCTGGGATGGTGATGCCCTCTCCACTTCTAGATCAAGAAGGGGCTTAGATACCACATGGATGATGAATGCAATTCCTCTGCTTGCAGTTGTTGGTACTCTTAATTCCCTGGTGTGGTGTTTGACCATCGTACCAATCCTGTCAGCAGACCTGGGTAAGTCCAATGACCTGGAGAGCAGGAGTCCCAACTCTGCTGAGGCTCAGGACCCAGCTGGCACATGGGCAGTCCAGAGATTCAAGTCTCCTGAGCATGGACCATCCCTGGTGCCAACCACAGGTTCAATAAAAGTGACAGAAGAGGCATGTGTAGAAAAGTCACATCTGAGTCCAGTTCCATCACACTCAGGAGCACAAAACAAAAAGTAGGGCCCTCTGACACGGCAGAGAGCTCCAAATTCATCTGCCATGACTACATACCCTGTTGATCTCCATAGCCTTCAGGTGAACCAGTACCTAGAGTTGTAACTATTTTGGCTTTTTCTGGGGTCCTGCTGAGGTATGCATAAGCACAACCCTTCTGATGACCTCCTGACTCTTTTTGGAAGACTCTTAGCCTTATCAACTCATTTGTCTTTGCCATTTCCCCCTTTTATTCAAGGTCAAAGAGCAGTTTTTAACACTTCATCCAACATGCAGGCTAAGATATTCTGCTGGTCTGAGTTAACCCTTTTATTCAAGGTCTCCTTCTAGTTGCTTCTCTAGTTAGTGATTGGTAGTAATGCCTTGGTCCCAGGTAGGCTCATCCCCAGGAGTCATGTCCCATGTTGGGGAGGAAGGTAATGCATTTACATACTAAGTTTGGCTTAGAGAGTGGTCACATTTGAGCAACATGGAGGCTCTGAGGAGGTAACTCTTAGGAACCCTTAGAAAACCAAGTTCTTTGAGTCCTTCAGCTATGCCATGCTCAAGATATTGATATTTCATTCTTAGCTTTGTCCCTTCACCAAGACAAGATGGCCACCAGGGTACCCAAACACCTTCAAGGCTGAAATTCATAGAAATGTAAACTATAACCATCACAACAAATCTGTGAACCTCAACAAATAATCCCAGCCATAAACTCAAAATAAAATTAAGAACTATCCCTTCCCATCCTTTTCCTATCAGGAAACTCTATCTTCTCCCAAACCCCACCATACCCACCCCTGACAGATTTCCTTTTTTGCCTCATTGTCCAGAATAGGGACACTAGGCCCCCCCTAGCTGCAAGAGAAGTTTGGAAAGAAAATATCTGGCAAAGTGCACAACATATCACCACTCAAAAATGATGATGTTAGCAAGAAAGAAAGGATCAGGGCAAAGGATCACTGTGGGTGGGAAACCAAGTGGATATGCCACAAGCACTTCACCTTTGATCAGTTCCTTGACACCACAGTAGAGCAACTATTAGAAGTGAGTGATGGCCATCCATAATTGTATCCCCACCTCGTTTGTTAATTTGGAATTGTACAGCATGAAAAAATGTCATTTAATTAAAGCAATTTTTTTCTAAATGGGTTTCTCAAAATGCTGGTAGGTCCTGAAAGATACCCTAGGGAAAAAAGTTCCAGTTGTCAAAAAAATTACAAGTTCTCAATGCACATTAGCATTTTAAAGGCGTTGACAAACCTTACACTAAAGTAGTTAAAACTGACTTTCTTCAAATAAACAAACCAACAAAAATCACTCAAAAGTAACAGACTGTTTTATGTAATGCTACTTTCCCATTGACTACCCTTTCAGAAAGATTGGTGAAGCTTTCCCTTCTCTACTTGTGAGGCAACCAAGATTTTGGTCAGGTATTTAGTATGTATCTAAGGGGAGATCTGAAGATACCATTGCTAGTTGTGTTCGACATCAAAATAGTGTTTGTTTATTCTTTCTTTTTATCCAGACCAAGCAAGGTATAAATTAGGCTGAACTGACTAAGCAGTTTTATATTTCTTCAAATAGGTTCTGACAGAAACTGATGAGTTTATCCATGCAGAGGCAAAACTGAAAGTTAAGCAACTGACATCTTGAATTGTAATGGGAAAAAAATATCTCATGAGATTTTGAAGGATTATGTAAAATGGATACAATCAATTTGAGTTGTTTTTATTTTAATGGAAGCTCTTATTTAAATAACTTAGTGACTTTACACAGACCTCTTAACCAAATCTCAGCTACAAACAGCTCTTATAAAGAGAAAGGAAAAATGCATAAAGTTAGAGGAGCTGAGAAGTTATGTCCTACCATCCCATCACACCTTTTTGTACCAATACCCCACCCCCACCCCCACCACACACACACACATACACATACACACAGTCCCTCCCCCTCTCTGACCATTCGTCTCCCTAAGAGTCTCAGCACCTAGCTATGGCAGCATCCAGGAGCCCAGACAGGCTGCCATGCTTTTCTAGGGCTCAGTAATATTAATACCAGGCTGTGACCGGGCACCCTGGTAGAGAGAAAGCAAATTCATTAAATCTTCCAACCGTATTTTCAAAGATATTCCTCACAGCTATCATTAACAAGTACAGGAAAAAAGAATTCAAAATCAGCACAGAACCATCATAGACACTGAGCTAAGAAATGATCATTTGTGATCTTTGTTCACAAGCCTCTCCTGTTACTTTTACCAGGCCTGTGGCTGGAGCTGGGGATTAGTGTATACTCAGGGGACCTGAATCTCTGGATTGTCCATGTGATAGCCAGGCCCTGAGCCTCAACAGGCTTGCAACTCCTACCCTCTGGTTTATTGGATTTACCCCAGACAGCTAACAGGGAGGTGAAGAAGGTCAACCACCACACCAGGGAGCCAAGAGTACCTACAACTGAAAGCATGAGAATTGCATCCATCATCCATGTGGAATCTAAGCCCCCTCTCAATATAGAGGTGGAGTGGACATAACCATTCCAGAGTCCAAAGGATGGAGGAATAGAGTATGGATTAGAGTGGAATTACTAATATTCTATTCTGGAACTATTGTGATTAGTAATCAAAGGAAATGTAGCATTGATGTGGAGAAAGTGGCCATGGTAGCTGCTGAGGGTAGGGAGTGGGAAGAAGAGATATAATGTGGGGGCATTTTCAGGACTTGGAGTTGTCCTGGGTGTACTGCAGGGACAGTTACTGGACATTGTATGTCCTCCCGTGGCCCACTGGGTGGACTGGGGAAGAGTGTAAACTATAATGTGGACCATTGACCATGTGGTGCAGCAGTACTCAGAGATGAATTCACCACGTGCAATGAATGTCCCGTGATGATGGAGGAGGTTGTTGTTATGGGAGGAGTGGGGTGAGGAGGGTGGAGGGTATATGGGGACCTCATTTTTTTTAATGTGACATTAAAAAAATAAAGACAAAAAAATTCAGGGCCCCATATATTTCCCATAGCAACCCTAAAGCTAGTGCATCACAACACACAGTCTCTGCAGGAAGCAAACACTTCTAATCCTCTGAAGAGAGACTGTTTGATGTGCAAAGAGGCACATTTGTTCACCTTACTACTAAACCCCTTCACAGCCAAGAAAGTCAATTGTCCTGGGGGCGCTCAGACTCCACATATGGAATTTCACACATCCATCTGATACCCCAATGACAAGTTCAAAGGAATTGTCAAAAAATGCTTTTCTTCCCTCCTTTACTTCCCACAGGTGTCTCTGCCTTGCTTTGGTCTCTGTGAGCTAACTGGAGACCACAACACATGACTGCAGCCCACAAGAGCCTGGGAGAGGTCCAATGCACACAAGTCAGAAACAGAAATACCAGGAATATAATAAGAAGCCAATTCTTAACAATAAAGTGACCAACTTTCCCACATGACATTCACCCTCCCAGATCATCACCCAATCAAACTCACTCACACATTAGTCACCAGCACAGAACATAAAATTTTATCTCTGTTTGGCATTCCTTTCTGTTCATCCCAAATAGGTAGTTAACACCCAGTTATTCCACAAAACCTCCTCCCTCAGCCTCTTCTGCCCTTGGCTCAGAGAAGTTAGAGGTCTGATGCACAGATATTAAGTGGGAAAGTCAGGGTTTGAACACAGGTCTGTCTTCCTGAATCCAATTTCCATTAACTGCCTCAAATAAGAATGTCTGTAGTTTGCTCTAGTAAGAAGTGTCTTGAAATTTTTAGCAATGAACTTCAAAGTTTTACTGTTATTGGTCAGACTCTTATAAGAAAAGTCACATTCACTAAAACACAATCTCTCCTCTTCAGACATAAAGCACTGAGCTCTTTGTAAGGAAGGTTCTCTAAAGGGGAGATAAGAAAAAAAGAAAATTGGGAATGCCAAGAAATAACATTTTCATCAAAGAGAAGGCCAACCAATGGCTTCATTGGCAGTTTTGAATCTGTATTTTTGATATGGTCCAGGCAAGTGTTTACTATAAAATCATATTCAAAACCCAATAAAAACAAGGAGTGAAAATTACTAACCACAAAGAAATTTGACATCTCAGCTTTGCTGTGACTTCACTGTGGAAGACATAAGGAAATAGATCCTCTTACCTTGGGGTCTTACAGATTATAAATAGGAGACAGTTATTTCCTGGAAGACATCAAATGATGGATATGCCCTGCCCAAAAGAAACCCCAAATCATTTTTGGCCTGGGGTGTCAGACTAGCCTGAGGAGAGAGCACAAACTACTAAGGCCATTTTCCTCTCTGCATTTTCTAGGGAGGTTAACTTCTGTGTCTATGGATTTGTAATAGCTACAGGGAGAAATTTTTTTTTTGTTTTTTTTTTTGAAGATACATAGATCACAAGAAATGTTACATTAAAAATATAAGAGGTTCCCATATACCCACACCCCACCACCCCCCACCTCCTCCCACATCAACAACTTCTTTCATCATGTGGTACATTCATTGCATTTGGTGAGTACATTTTGGAGGACTGCTACACTGCATAGATTATAGTTTATATTGTAGATTACACTCTCCCCCAGTATTTTCAGTGGGTTATGGCAGGATATATAATGTCCAGCATCGGTCCCTGTAATATAATTTAGGACAACTCTAAGTACCAAAAACGCCCCCCTATCTCATCTCTTCTTCCCTCTGCCTGCCCTCAGCAACTACTATGGCCACTTTCTCCACATCAATGCTACAGTTTCTTCCATTACTAGTCACAATAGTTCTATAGTAGAATATCAGTAAGTCCACACAAATTCATATTTTATTTCTCCATCCTGTTGACCCTGGAATGGTGATGTCAATTCCATCTCTATATCAAGAGGGGGCTTAGATCCCATGTGGCTGATGGATGAGATTCTCCTGCTTGGAGTTGTAGGCACTGTCAGTTCCCTGATGTGCTGATTGACCACCTTCACCTCCTTGTTAGCTGACCTGGGTAAGTCCAACGAACCAGAGAGTAGGAGTTGCAACTCTGCTGATGCTCAGTGCCCAGATGACACATGAACAGTTCAGAAATTCAAGTCTCCTGAGTATATACCAACCCCAGCACCAACCATAGGTTCAGTAAAAGTGACAAAAGAGGCATGTGTAGAAAAGTCACATCTGAGTCCAACTCCATCACACTCAAGAACACAAATTACAAAGTCAGGCCCACTGACAAGGCACTGAACTCCAGAGCCATCTGCCATGACCGGAGAACCTGTGTGTCTCTGTAGCTCTCAGGAGCACCAGTACCTGGGCTTGCTTCTACTTTGGTTGTCTCTGGAATCCTGCTGAGGTGTGCATAAGCTCAACCCCTCTGATGATCTCCTGATTCTTTTCTGAAGACTCTTAGCCATATGAACTCATTTATCTTTACCATTTCCCCCTTTTATTCAAGGTCTTTTTCAAGTTGAATCACCAGTTAGTGATTGGTAGTAATCCCTCGGTTGCCAAGAAGGTTCATCCAATGTATAAAAGTCTATAGGCTAAAATGTAAACCATAATGTAATTAAAATTTTAGGAAATTGTACAGCCTAAAAATACAAACCATAATGTAAACCAAATGGAGCCGTGTTTGATAGCTATGTTTCAATATCTGCACATCAGCTGCAGCAAATATAACATGAACATGTGAAAAGATCATTGCTGGGGAAGGGGGAAAAGGGTTTGATGTTGGATATATGGGAGACCCCTATATTGCATATGTGACTTTACTGTGATCTAAAACTTTTTTGAAGACAAAATTTTTAAAAAAAATGTTTTTAAAGGATATAGACACTGAGGAAGGAATGAAAGAGATTGCCTTGCCATTGTACATACAGTGCAACACCATTACAGTGATAAAGGGCAAAATGTCAAAAACAAAGTTTTATGATATTTTTCACTTTTTAATACCCCAATTTATTTTTGCTTTATTTTAGTTTTTCTAAATTAGCATGTATTCTTTTTCTAATCTTTAAACCAATCACTATGTTTCATTTTCCTATTAATTGAATTTGGCAATATAATAGGCTTCATTTTTAAACAAGTTTTGAACCCTAAGGGGTTTAACTATGGCAGGGGAGGAATGCTGGTGTGGGGTGTCATTGATGGAGGACATATGGTTGGGAGGGAGTTCTCCAGGATATATATATAGGGTATATAATAATGTTCAGCTAATCATTGGGTATTTTCCTAGTAGTTAACAGTTACAAATTGCAACAGAGGGAGTGCTGAGTTCCTAGCCGTGGGAGCTCTGTCACATTCCCCAATGGAATAGCAACAATCCTCAAGTGCAAGGACAAAGACCAGTGAAGAAGGAGAGTCCAGTGATGAGCACTTGATACCGATGACTATGCTTATGAACCTGTGTGCCTAAAATTTCAACTAGGCCTAGAGCTGCAGAGTGCCTAAGAACACCTCCTGAGAGTCTCCATGTTGTCAAATGTGTCCACTCTCTAAGCCAAACTCTGCTTGTAAATTCATTACCTTCCCCCCAGGGAGGGAAAATTTAAATATTTGCTTTGAAGGTGTCATCTATATGTATCTGTACCAGCTATCTAATTTAGCCATCTCACAGGCCACTGTGCTAGCACCACAGCTCATTTCATCTGCATAACCCCTTATTCAATGCACCTACAAATCAAATTTCATAAGTTATCCTGAGTTCATTTTTAAGGACTATCTTATAGGTCAAACCTAAATTCTAAATATTATATTGAAGGTTCTCCAACGCTCAGTCTCATAATTATACTATTGGCTCCTATCATGGCTCCAAATCTCATGCACTCTAAAAGCACACTTTAAAGGTCCTCTTCCAACATCAGCAAGAAGCCTTCTCTCCTCTGGACCCCCACAGTCCTTTTTTATCCTTGTCCTATGTCACTTATAATCTATCTCACTTTAGTTCGTTATTTATATTTCATCACCTCTGTCAAACTGCAGACTCCTTAAAAACATTTGAAGTGTGTTCACCTTTTTAGCCACCATTGTGTCTAGACCAGAGGTTAATGCATAAAATTAACTTGGCAGATTCTTGCTAAATAATAATATGATTTTTTCAAATTAATCTTTTTTTAAATTATTTTTATTACTGTTCTTTCTCTGCTCAGCATCTGTCTACTCATTTTCTACTCTCTGTATCTTCTCATTGTGTCCACTCATTGTCTGCTCATTGTATCCACTTGCTGTCTGCTTGTCTTCTTTAAGAGGCACCAGGAACTGAACATGGGATCTCCCGTGTGGGAGGTGGGTGCCCCACCACTTGAGCCACATCTGCTCCCTGCTCATTGTGTCTGCTCATTTTGTATGCCCATCCATCAGCTTGTTGCATCAGCTCGTATTCTTTAGGAGGCACTTGGAACCAAACCCGGAACCTCCCACATAGGAGGCAGGCACCCAAATGCTTGAGCCACATCTGCTCCCAATAATATGATTTTAAAAACTCAATAATTTAGTAATCAACATAATATAGGGAATTCGACATTACCCAAACAATACCATATCAGATAAAAGTGATATATATATACCTATAAATATATATATATATATATATTTAATAAAAGGACAATTTTTTGCATAGTCAGTTCTACCACTTACTAATTGTTGGACCTTGGTAAGGAAATTTAAATATTTTAGGCCTTAGTTTCTTAATACTTGTAAAATGGGGTCAAGAAAAGAAACAACCAAGATATAAGACAAATTCACATTCTCTCTCTCTCTCTTGCACTCTCACTCTTTTTTTCCCTGTCTCTTTCAACACACACAAAAATGCACAAACATTATCTAATATCAGTAAAAATAATATAGGCTCACAAAAGAATTTATTGTTATTTACACTTTACCATCCTTTTACTCTTAAAATATCTTAAGAAGTTACTGTCAAAATAAAAGCCATTCTGACTTAATTAAGGACTTTATTTGAAAAGATGATTGATTCCAATAGGGAGAATGCTCTGACTCAGGATCAGTAAGTGTCTCAATTTAACCAGAAAAGTTTTTCTTTTATAGGAGGGGTAAGCAGGCCTGCAAGAACTTTCCAGTGGTTGGGGGGCAGTCAAGCACTAGGGATGAACAACCAGCATGATCTGGGAGGTTCAATAGGAAATGGTCTTCTCCTTGGTCAGAAGATTTTCCAAATGAACTGTTAAGGGGGAATGCCCTGCACCTTAGAGCTTGCTTAAGTTGGGAGTGAGCTCCAGTTCAGAGACGAGGAAAGAACTCTGACTAAAGCATGGTCAAGCCAAGTCAATGGGTAAATTATGGGCAATTGTAAGCAACAGTTCATTACACATTTCTTACACTCACATTTCATTGCCTAAAACAAGCCACATAGCTATACTCACCTTTAAGTGAGGGAGGGGAGTACAAACATTCCATGGACCAAGCAGGAGAAGAAAAAAAATACTTATGAATAAACCAAGTAACTCCCACAGGGGCTCTCAGTCATTTCCTTTCTCCTCATGGAATAAACAGATCTTCTACCAGTGTGACTTCATCACACATCAAGAAGTTCCAAAATGCCATTCATACAGTAGCTTGTCCAAAGTATTTTATTGCTAAATATGGAAGAGTAATGTGTTTTCCCAATTTGCCATAAGAAATTAGGACAACAGGTTGAATAATTTGCAATTATATATTTCTTTCATAAAAGTTTAAATGTAATGACTGCTATAACCTGTCAATATTTAGCCACAAAGTATTCTATGAAGAGCATCATGTTTTCCTGGCACTTTGCCACATGAATAAAAGCCCTACTGCATTTCACAGGCCTCGGGGAACCACTATTTTCTTCTCCAACTCATGGATCAAAAGGCTCTGGATTGAAATTCTACATCATCCATTCTATTTATGAACTACAAAGACAACATGAGACAATAGTATCAGCCTAGCTCAAGATATTACTGTGAGGATGAAATGGCTCGATATGAATGTGCTTTGCAAAATGCAAAGGAATAAATAAATGGAAGAGCATGTTACTATTAATATATAAGATCAGGTTGGTTAATAAGAGATTTATTATGTGTGAGGGGCACTTGATATGCTTATTCTACTTTATCATCCATGAAAACTAATCAGATATTAGTATATTCATTATTATCTCTTCATCTACAGATGAGGAAACTGAGGGTAGGAAATGTTAAGTCACTTCTCTTTTAATTGATAGTGAGGCCAGGATTCACTCTGTTCTTTCTGAAGACAAAGCTTGCAACCATTATTTGTTCATTTCTTGTTTCCTTCCCTGTGATTTAACACAGAGGTTAAAGGAAAGCCTTTGAAAGAATTCATTTTAAGGAAAGCAAAAAAATCCAGTACCCCACCTGCTTCTATTCTTACTCCAAGCCATGAAATGTGGCTACACTTATGAATCATTCATTGGAACCTTGCAAACAATGAGCCCTGTGCCTGGTTGAGATGGGGGAATCAAGAGTTGTACAAGTAAAACAGGTATGATGAAGAAAAAGTTGCCGAATCTGCACAGCCCCTTCTTTAATAGCACCCATACTCCTTTTACCACCCCAATACTGCTCATCTCAGAGGTATAGAGGTGAAGAGGGAATTAATTACAGTAAGCCATTGCTCCTACCTGCTGGTAGCACACTTTCCATAAAGTGTAGGTTAGGGATACACCTACCTACTAAAAATCAAATTAAGAGGCCATTTCTTTCCTAGAGAAGGCCAAATAATGGGCCTTGCTCTACTGCTATTAAGTGATGCTCATGCTATTTCAAAGTAACTTAATTTTCTGATCAGAAACTGCATTTCTTGTAATGAGTTCATCTCTTCTTATTCTAAGATGCAATGCATATTTGCATTTAGAAACACACACATATAAAAACAAAACAAAACTCAGAACTTTGGAAACCAAGACTGTATTGCAATGAAAGGTCTCATCTCCCCAGATTTGAATCGAAAGGAGTCAGCCTTAATAGTGTAGTGGGTTTTGGACATAACAAATAGTGTAGTGGGTTTTGGATATAACAGCCTTAATAGTGTAGTGGGTTTTGAATTTAAAATCTGAAAAAGCTTGATAAAACTCTTCTCTTTGAGCATCAATTTCCACATCTATAAAATAAAGGTGACTGCATCATCCCATGGAGTAGTTGCATAAATTCAATTTAATAAGATAATGCATGTAAAAACATTCAGCTTATTAGCACATGATGAACATTCAGCAATGTTTTGTAAAGTGTGTAAATTGCTAGGACCCAAGCTTGGAGACAGACTAGCAGATATGGGAAAGCAGAAAAGGTGAAGTCACATCCAAGAAAGAAACATGGTGATAGATACCAAGTTACAAGCCCTGAACATCAAACACAAGTCTTCGAAATATGCGCATGAACCTTTTGAGTTAGAAAAGCAGAAAGACACAAGAAAGCAAATGCTGCAGAGGAAACCTGGGGCCTTTCTCCAAATCCCTCTGAGTTTCCAAAGGTGAGAAGATAAACAGAGAATAGAACTAGAAGCAACACCTATTCCCTGTCATATCAGTCTGCATCCAATTAGGAGAAAGAAACCACACAGTAGTTTGAAATGAGAAAGCTTAATAAAAATAAGTAAAAACAATAACGGGGAATTGGCTAGTAAGGAGTAAAGAGAATTCTAAAGAACCCTGAAGTAGTAGTTATCAGGAACAGTCCATGTTCCAATGGCTAAGATAGAGGTCTCAAAGAAAAGTCCCTAATCCCTAGATATTACCCAGGCTGGGAACCGGACTTTGTTGGCAAAACAAGACTGTGGTCCAATAAATGGTAGTTAAGTTGCTGTGGTGACCTGCCAACAGGGTTTGCTTGGAGATCTGCCTTCTAAGGTACCAGAGAAAGCTGTTCATGGAGCAGTGTCTAAATGTGTCAGAAATGCCTAAGAAGGGTGCCAGGGGCAACTGCTGGTCACCTGCAATGCAGAAGTCTAGTGCTGGAAAAACCAGGCATGCTGCAGGAGCCTGCCAAACAAGTACAAGGAACCAGAAGCAAAACCCTTCCTCTGTCAGTGTCTTCCCAGTGACCTCTACTGACAAAGCTTCAGTAGTAGGGGGCAAAAGAAAAACATTTAAAGGGTCCAGATCCATTTTCACAGTGGTGAAAAAGTATGAATTTTGATGACCATCATACAGCCCTTCAGTCAATAGGACCTTCCAAAGTGAGTAACAGGTGGAGAAATTCTTGGCATTGCCATTTTCTCTCCATTTACCTCCTCAATTTAAATCACTAGCCAGTTGGGTCTTAGTTAAGTCTCAAGTGAGCAAGCCAGACATTAAAAGCCTCCATTTTTAGGTCTCTTGCCATTTTGGGTTCTTATTTAAGGTAATCCCCTTTTTTCTGCCTATTCACAGCACAACTTTCATTTCCTATATGCACCCAGGAAGTGTTATAGTCACTAACTTCTCCATATAGTCAGATAAGAGTTAATGCGGTGATTCTCAAAGTATAGTTCCTGATCAGCAGCATCTAAGGATTTATTAGAAATGCCAGTTTTGGTGCCCAGCCCAGATCTACTGAATCAGAAACTATGAGAATGGGGCTCATTAATCCACGTAATTCTGGTGCATCCTAAAGTTTGATAACCACAGTGTTTGGGGGAGGCAATCTGATTAAACTGACTCCCCTGGAAATGTGAATGGCAGGTACAGTAGATGGAGTTATATATATAACCCAGAAGAAACATGTTCTTAATCTTTATCCACATTCCTGTGAGTGTGAACCCATTGTAAGAGGACTTCCTGAAGATGTTAATTTTAGTTAAAATGTGGCCCAGTTGAATCAAGATTGGTCTTAATCTAGATTATTGAGACCTTATAAAAAAGAACCAGGAAGTCAGAAGTCAGAAAGGAGAAGACATCACCATGTGCCAGGAAAGCCAACCAAACCTACGGAATGCTGGCAGCCAGCACCAGAATGCTACAGTCTTTAGGGAGAAAGCAAGGCTTGCTGATATTCTAAATTTTGGAGTTCTCAGCTTCAAAAGTATGAGGCAGCTCTTCGTGTGGTATTTGTGACAGTAAATCAGCAAATTAAGACAACAGGTTTAGCATGTACTGAGTAACTACCCCCTTAGAAGAGCTGGAATGCAATTCTATTAAATTGTTTCTTTTTAATGACCTTGGCCCTGCCTTAGTTTGCATAGGTTCAGATAACAGCTTGTGGGACTGGCTGCCCTAACCTTTGAAACTGAGAATGGAACTGGAGTAAAGGGGACATAAAAGGCCTAAAAAATTTAAACTACAGAGAGAAGTCTTACAGGGAAACATAAAGGATATTAAACTTAAATGCACATTACAGTAGCCAAAGCCCAAGTCAAATTTATGCATCTTTGTTTCAATAGTATTCGATATTATTTGGATCACAACAATTACCATTTGCCAGTATACAGAGATGGCTTTCCCAAAGAAATGTGGCTTGAAAACAAGAAAATAAGATTTATTTTTGTAAAAATTCGGGATATGTGTTTTGACCCTGAAATGCCTGTCTGTAATAAAGGGACCCAACCAAGTTCCTCTAGTCCAGTTCTGCACAGCAAACACCAATGCAGTGTCTTTACCCTGGTGTAGGTGGAGGGAAGGGCCACGGTGCTAGAGAAAAGGGGATCTCCATCTGGTTCTGCTCATTGGCACTGCGTGGCCTAGACAAGTAACTTTAATTTTCTAGGTTATCTTTTTCCTCACATCAAGATTAGGAAGGAGGTAAATGAAGAGATCACTCTGTGCTTTTCAAATGTTTCCTTTCAAGGTGCACCTGATAATAGATAAGAAAGGCAAATACCCATGACTTCGGGTCACAGCCAAAAGTAATGACTACAATGAATAAAGTTCTTTGACCAGCTTCACCTTTCCAAGATCTATGCACAGTTTTCATTCTACTTCAAAATTTGTGTGTGCCTTTTTACTATAAAATAATGTTTTTTTACAAAATCTTGAAGAGCATAAAAAATGTCACTGGAAGTTGAAATATATTCAGCCTTTGAATTCTAGTAACTCCTCTCAAACCTCCTCAAGATTTCAAGGGGTATGTGTACCCCAGTATCAGAAACTTAAGGCTAGATAATATGCATGGCTTCTTCTATTCTAAGAATCTAGAGTTTTAAGCAGATTACTTCTTCTAATTTTCCCCCTAGAAAACCCATATTCTCTTTTCTTCTGTGTAAGACATTCTGCTTCTATGGGATTCTGTAGTAAATCATTGGATTCATTATGCATTCTTTACTGTCTGATTAGATTTATTTCTTTCCAACCATCCTACCTCCCAATATCTCTGATCAAAATAGATCTAAAATAATCTGTTAAAAAAAGTTTTTCCCCTTATATATGATGTCTCCTTCTCTAAAAGCATCCCATAAATATTTCTCAGTATAAATGAATCAGTCTTCTTCTTTCTTAACAATAAATTGGGTTAAAAAATGAGTAGAATATTTATTCTCTATATCCTTTTTTCTCTTAATTAGATTTATAATTTCAAGACTTGCTTTGGCAGCAGTAACTTACTGTGTTTGCAATTTTAGAAGCACTGCTTTGTTGCTAAAAATTATAGATGTTGATAAGCACTGTAGCAGTTCAATATTATTTATGAATTCCAAAAACAAATATCAGATTATGTTTGTAAACTGATCTTTTCTCTAAGCATATTAGATTATATTGGATTACTTAATCAGATAACCCTCTTGTGCTAGTAGGGCACCACCCCTTGGTGGGTGGAGACTCACAGATAAAAGACCTAGCAAGGGACAGAATTGAGGGTTTTTGATGTACGAGTTTTGATACTGGAGTTTGAAGCCTTAAGCTGGAGCCCCAGGAAGTAAGCACACAGAGGAAAGAGAAGCAAGCCCCAGGAAGGGAGGAACCCAGGAAGCCTAAACCCTCGCAGACGTTGGCAGTATTCTTGCTCCAACACGTGAAATAGACTTTGGTAAGGGAAGTAACTTATGCTTTATAGCCTGGTATCTGTAAGCTCCTACCCCAAATAAATACCTTTTATAGAAACCAACAAGTTTCTGGTATTTTGTATCAGCACCCCTTTGACAAGCACTAACATAATGTTATGATAATATATAAAGCTTGTAGACTTCCTAGCAGCATCTCTGAGTTCTGATCTCTGCCTCATCAACTTAATGAGACCATTAGTGAGACCAGTAAGCTCTGCTTGGTATCTCTGTACCTACATTGTGGTTGAGTATGTCCATCCAGGCAGAAAGCCAACGTGATTATAAGGCTTACCTTATTTAATTTCCTCTTCCTAATATATCACAGTCCCACAGTGTTCTTTAATATCAGAAACAGTTTCAAATATTCAGTCCAGTTTTCTAGTTGTTTATAGCATTGGTATAATTCCTGACACTGTTACTCCATCATGGCTGGCAGCATATGTCATATCTAGTAATTTTTTGAATGGTATATATTGTGTGCTATGTTGTAGAGAGTCTGGATTTTGTTGCCTTCTTTTAAAGAGAGTTAAATCTGTCTTGGCAGGTTGTTAAGCTATTTTCAAACCACTTGTCCTTTTTAAACCTTTGATACGAGAGGACTAGTGTATCCTTGATTACAGGGCTAGTTGAGCACAACTAGTATGTCCCTTCTGGGGGTTTCTTCTGAATGCCCTTGTTCAGTTTAGTTAGTGTTACACTGGCTTCTCAGAACTAACATGTCTCTGAATTCTGTCTAAATTATAGGGTATTCCTTTACTATTAAGTTGGTGGTTAGTGTTTGCTTGATTTGTGGAATCTCACCCTGAACCTATAGAGTTTAGTATTCAGCAAGATTGAAGGGAACTCTATGAAGATTTCTGGAACCTTCTGTTTATATCTCTCTTCCCTACAAACTCCAGCCACCTCAGCCTTCCAGAACTCCTCTCTCTGTCTCCTCAACTCAGCACAAATGATGTGCTCTGCTTCAATTGGCCCTCATTTTTGGAAAACACCTCCAGGCCAAAAGCCAGAGATCATAGAACTTCTCTATTATTTTCCCTACTCTCAGGGACAACAGTCTAGTTTTCTAGTTCTCTGCTGTAGAAACATAGTGGAAGTCTGATGGCAGTTATATCACAAGGAATATGCAAAAAAAAAATTCCTAGATAAATGAGTCCAGCAATGTCCCATGGTACAAAATAAGCATATAATAATTAATTGTATTTCTATATATCAGCAATGAACACTTGAAAAAAAAATCCAATGTCATGTACAATTGCACAACATATTAAATAATTAGACGTAAGTCTAATGTAACATGTAGAGAAAAATCCTGATTAAAGAAATAAAAGAAAATGTAAGTAAATTAAGAGATATATCATGTTCATGGACTGTATGACCATAGCAAAGATGTTAATTTTTTCCCAATTTATAGATTTATTGTCGTTCCTATCAATAGCCCAGCAAAATTTTTTGTAGACAAATACAAGATTATTCCAAAATTTATATGGAAATGAAAGAAACTACAAGCTAAAACAGCTCTTGAAAAAAGAGAGTAAAATTAGGGAAATAAGTGTAACTAATTTCAAGATATCATATAGCTACATTAATCAATACTGTGTAGTACATTTGGAACAAAAAACTTATTGATCATGGAATATAGCAAAGAACCCAGAAACAGAATCCCAAAAAAGAGTCAATTAATTTTTTACAAAGATGAAAACATTTAATGGAGAAGTGATTGCCTCTCCAAAGAGTTAGCTGGAACAGGCAAAAAAAACTTTGATCTAAGTATTACACCTAATGCAAAAATTAACTCAAAATGGATTTTAACTTAAATATAAATTAAAACTATAAAGCTTTTTACAAATAGAGAAAATCTCAAGGCTCTGGTTCTAGGAAAAGAGTTCTTAGACTTGACCAGAAGCACAATCTATAAAAAGAAAAATGGATAAATTGGAACACATCAAAATTTAAAATTTTCACCTTACAAAGTTCCTGTCAGTCAACAAAAAGACAAATTTCAGACTGGGAGAAAAAAAATTTACAAAGCACCTCTGACAGAACTAGTATCTATAATATATAAATAATTCTCACAATGCAACAGGAAACAAACCAATTAGACAATGAGCAAAAGATGTGAACGGACATTTCACTGGAGAAGATATATAGATAGCAAATAAACACATGAAAAGATGTTCAACACGATTAGTCATTAAGGAAATAAAAATTAAAATTACAGTGAGGTGATTAATATACACTTAGCAGAATGGCTAAAATAAAAAATAGTGAGGTGCTGGAGAAATTGGATCACTTACACATTTCTGAAAGGAATTTAAAATGGTGCAGCCACTCAGATAAACAGTTTGACAGTTTCTTAAAATGCTAAACATGAACTTATATTTTTGCACTTATGGGCATTTATCTCAAAGAAATCAAAACTTATATTCACATAAAGACCTATACATTTATAATAGCTAAGAAATGGAAAAGGATGTCCTTCAATGGGAACATGGTAAAACAAACTGTGGTATATCCATATTATTGAAAACCCACTATTCAGCAATAAAACGAACGACCTGCTAATATACAACAACTACTCAGAGAATGATGCCTAGTTAAAAAAAAATTACATACTTACCTGACAGGGGAAGATACCATGATCACGAAAGTAGTTTTCCCAAGGCACAGCTTATCATTTGCATCTGAATATGCTGACCCCTGTGATTTCTCCAAATAGAGGAAACTCAACTGCATAATCTATGGTAGTGGGGGACTGTGTTCATACTCTCCCCTTTTAAAAAAATTACATACTTTGTGATTCTATTCATATAACTTTCTTGAAATGACCAAATTATAGAAATAGAAAGTAGACAGTGGTTGGTAAAGGATGTGAGTGGAGAAAGGTAGCGGGTGTAGGTATAAAAGGGCAACATGAAAAATCCTTTTATTAATGGAAATGTACTACACTTTGACTGTATCAAGGGCAATATCCTGGATATTAGAGTATGATTTTACCAAATGTTACCACTGGGGAGACCTGTAAAGGGTACTAGGGAGCTCTTGGTAGTATTTTTTAAAACTGCATGTGAATCAACAATTATTTCAAACTTTTTTAAAAAATGTAATGAAAATTATAAAAAGCAAAAATAGTTTTATTGTATAAAAATTTCCATTGATCATTCAAAAATTTTTGAGTGAAATTTTAAGAGTTTGATAAAACTTAAAATCTCTTCTAATTAATTAAAATATAAAACTGTTTTTATACTTTTTAAAAGGTCCTTAGCAAATATTGTTTCAGTGACGGGATGGATGGTTGGATAGCTGATTAATGTTTGTTTTTTCCTGTATAGGAAAGAATCCATAGAACTTAAGTACATGGTTCACTCTCAAAAAATTATTTTCCAACAAATTCTTAAAGTAATAGTGAAACAGTATGGAGTAGTGGGAAAAGCTCTTAGCTTTGAGACAAGAAATTTGGGCTTGATATATAATTTGTCACTAACCAGCAGGCCTTTTTCCAAACCACCATTCATCTTAGTTGTTTCATCCATGAAGTAAGTATGTTGAGTATAAAATTTAGGGCTTCTTTTTAGCCTTAAATATCTGTAAGTCTCTGATTGATTTGTGTTGCTATGAATATCAGCCCAAAACTAGATTTTTTTGTCTGAATCTGCCTGTGGCTAGTTTTTCAGAACAAGTTCCACTGCAGTTAAACATTGTTACCAGGACCGACTCTCTCTCTTCTCTCTTTCTTCTCTCTCTCTCCTCTGTCCTCCACATGATGACTTTATTTTCATACTCCTCAAGGTCACGGAATCTCCAAACATTTTATCATTTTAATTTTACCTCCATCCAGAATGAGAAAGGTGTTTTTTCCACACAGGATTAGATCTGGAAATCTAATTTCATTGACTAAACTGAATTCCTGATTCTAAACTAAAGAGAGAATATGTTCTGATGAAGCCGACAGTGGTTGCCCATCCAGGCTACATATGAGAATCCCTTGGAACTTGGGGGAAAAAAGAGAAAGGGGCCCATGCTAGACCATTAGGGGATAGTAAATGGAGGCACTATTCGAGCATTACTACCCTTTAAAAACCCGTCAATTGATCCCAATACACATATAGGATTGAAAATCAATCACTTAACTATTCAATAACCCTTGGAGTTGAGAATTAGATCTATTCCACCTACAATACAGGAGCCGAGAGTAAGGAAGGATGCCTCCCTCCTTATTTTTTCAGAAGGGTAAATGAAAGCTAGATAGCAAAAATTTTAACTGTCCAATACTATAAGCTAAAAAGTGTTAACTCTCCTCCCCAATTCGAAGCACTGTTCTGCCTCTTTAAAGGTACAAGTAAGATCCCCTGTAAGCTTCTAGGCCAGAGAGTTGAATATCCAGATAGCCTGGAGGGTCTGGAGCCTAAACACAGAGGACATTTGGACAGCCATGCCTTCCTTTCTCTTAAGAAGTTATAGTCCCTTTATACGACATTAGAATACAGAATATAATCTTTCCCCTATGACTTTGCCCTCTCCTGTGGATTTCCTGCCTATGAACCCCAGGATCTACATTGTTACCATATTCTGTTGGAATTCTATTCATTTCATAGCTGCATGACATGTTCTCTAAAATAAAAATCTATCTCCAGCTACAGGAACCTCACTCCAGGAAGTAATGCATATCAGAGCAATATAAAATATCAAGAAAAACAAAAAAACAAGAACAGTCTTAAAAAAGGATAGGGTCTCAGAAAACTTGTTTTGCCACCAGTTCTGAAGAGCCTGTTAAAAGTCCCAAAGGTGGGATACCTAATGATGATTCTTTGTCACCCTATCAATGCCCCAGCAGCTAGTCTCACATGCCAGATATATTCCTGCACAGCCATGTGAATATGTAATATCTTAGACTTGAAACTCATCGTGGCCTGATTTCCCCAAAGCTCCCCTCTAGTGTTTCTTTTTTTTTTAAATGTTACATTCAAAAAATATGAGGCCCCCATATAGCCCACACTCCCCTTATCCCACTCCTCCCACATCAACAACCTCTTTCATCATCATGGCACATTCATTGCATTTGGTGAATACATTTTGGAGCACTGCTGCACCACATGGATAGTGGTTTGCATTGTAGTTTACACTCTCACCCAGTCCACTACCCACCCAGGATTCCATTCTCTCACTGTCCTGTTCCCTAGCACTCTTCAAAGATAAAAAGAGATGTGGTTAGGAAGGAAAAAGAAACTAATGGTTCTGCTCTGTGCCAAGCACTCTGTCATGTGAGTTACACAAGTGCTCATAACTACCCAATGAAGGAGATATTATTAGTAGCCACATGTAAAGCTAAGGAAATTGAGGCTCAGGGTGTTCAGCAATTTTCCTCCAGTCATGAAGCCTAAGAATTGTTGGCATTACGCAACTCAATTCATGGAATGTTTCAACAAGACTAATCAAGTTAACTTTCACGTGATTAAGAGAAGTCTGAGATTATATGACACCAAATTCTTCTTAGCAGACCTTTTGTTTAAAAAAATAAATGACCAAAGCCTATGATATTAGAAAATCTGTAGCACATGAGAATCTTAGTGATCTTCTAATCCAATCCCTTGTGCTTAAGATGAAGAAAATACTATCCAGGTATTGTAATGTCTTGCCCAAAGTTACACAGCAAGCTGGAAGACCAGAGGTCAAGGTTACCTAATTTAAGCCCTATCCTTCTGCTGTTATTCTACTCTCCTCCGAATCAGCAAGATACCAAACCTACAGACAATGAAAGCAATTTGATAAATCAGAAGAAGACAAACAACACTGGGTTGTGTTTCTGGATTTCCCAGCATATAAGAGTCAGCAACAAGGCAGCTAGAGATTGGAGTGTGGAGGAAGTGGGGAACTGGTATACAAAAATACCAATGGCTTTGGGCCAACAATACTCACCGCTTTTTTTTTAACATTTATTTAATTTATTTTTTAATTTTTTTATTTCTCTCCCCTCCCCCCCCCACCACCGCCCCAGTTGTCTGTTCTCTGTGTCCATTTGCTGTGTGTTCTTCTTTTACATGTTCTTCTTTTTGTCCACTTCTGTTGTTGTCAGCAGCACAGGAATCTGTGTTTCTTTTTGTTGCATCATCTTGCTGTGTCAACTCTCCGTGTGTGCAGCACCATTCCTGGGCAGGCTGCACTTTCTTTCACACTGGGCGGCTCTCCTTACAGGGCGCACTCCTTGTGTGTGTGGCTCCCCTACGCGGGGGACACCCCTGCGTGGCACAGCACTCCTTGCACACATCAGCAGTGCACATGGGCCAGCTCCACACAGGTCAAGGAGGCCCGGGGTTTGAACCGCGGACCCCCCATGTGGTAGATGGACACCCTATCCACTGGCCAAGTCAGCTTCCCCTCACTGCTTTCTGATCCATCTGGTCATGAAGTACATTGTGAACAGCCAAGCAGGTCATTACCCTTAAATCAATGAAACCCAAGACTCAGTTTTCTCATTGGAAAAATGGAAAAAATATTAGTACCTCTCGATGAGCATGAAATGAGTTTTAAGTGAGATAATGTATTATGCAATAAAAAGTGGAATTATTATTATCATTGTTCTTTATGTTATTATTATTTTCATTCAACTATGACCAGTACCACAACTACAATAGGTCCAGCCTAGGTGTGCCCATAGCAAACACTATTTCCTAGTTCACTCCAGACACCATGTACTGGCATTTGTGTTTCCATATAGGCCAGTCTGGATGTAGAAGAAACTGATTTCTAGAAAATCAGCCCTTTTCCAGGGTACAATGAGAGTAAGCAGACCAGAAGACAAACAATGGAAGAAATATCATTTATTTTTCTTTGTTTTTTCTTTCTGAACTGCAGCTTTATAACAGGGGTCTGCAACATAGAAAGAGGGAGCCTACAAGGCAGGAACCAATATGTGGCTGAGGGGAAACGGACTTTGGCCCAGTGGTTAGGGCGTCCGTCTACCATATGGGAGGTCCGCGGTTCAAACCCCGGGCCTCCTTGACCCGTGTGGAGCTGGCCATGTGCAGCGCTGATGCGCGCAAGGAGTGCCGTGCCACGCAAGGGTGTCCCCCGCGTAAGGGAGCCCCACGCGCAAGGAGTGCGCCCCGTAAGGAGAGCCGCCCAGCGTGAAAAGAAAGAGCAGCCTGCCCAGGAATGGCGCCGCCCACACTTCCCGTGCCGCTGAGCCGTCTGACGACAACAGAAGCGGACAAAGAAACAAGACGCAGCAAATAGACACCAAGAACAGACAACCAGGGGAGGGGGGGAAAATAAATAAATAAATAAATCTTTAAAAAAAAAAAAAAAAAAAAAATATGTGGCTGAGGAGATGTCATACCTTAATTCGAGGACACAGAGGCTACACACAAATAACATCGACAGGTGACAAAGAGAGAATCACCCTGTCAAGTCAACATGAGAAATGGCACATGTTGTCTCTGAAAGGCAATTGGGTAAATTAAATTCTTTATTGAGGCATGCTTTTCTCCTGTGCTATATTCACAATACTCAGAAAATTGATTTTATGTTCATCACTTTACTTATCTTACCCTTATGGTCAGGATGGTTCTTTGGAATTAGCCAAGAGATCCAGTTATCCCCAGAAGAAAGTAATCTCCTTCCTACAATAAAGTGAAAGGACAGGTTGCTTGACCTTCCCATTAAACCTAATCAGTTATTAGTTGTTGCTACTCAAGCAAGCTGCTTTCTCAAAGCCTTAGCTTGGTGGGGAGGATGGGCTGGGTAAGAAGGCTAGAAGAACACAGTGCTGCAAAGAGAGCAAGAAGAAGGGATCGAATTCTCAAGTGATCAGGTGATGGATTAAAACATTCAACCCACAGGTATTTGTCCTTGCTTCCCTGTAAATGAAAGATCACATGTAGATGAGCAACTTTTGGCACCGACTAAAACATTGTGTGTGGTTTTGTGGCTAGGCATTTTTAGAGTATCGGTGGTATTCAGAACATAGAGCTCATTATCTGCATGTTCCTAATCTGAAGCTCCAAAAAGCCCTGAGAAAGGCAGGGTGGTAGAAAGAGAAGACTACAGGGCTTTGGAAACAGACCTGGGATTTTGCTCCAGCTCTTTCATGGGTTAGGTCTCTGTCAACTCAGCAAATAATCCCCCCACCGCCTTAAACTTACAAGTCCTTCTGTAAATGGCCATTATAATATACAAATGAAAGAGCAAATAAGAGGATACTAGTGAAAGAGGTTCAAAAAGTATGCATTCCATGTACAAGGTTCTCTTGGCTTCTGGATTCACAGTGGGTTTTAATCAAAGTTTGGGGAGGTTCAATGGACAGCTTGGTGGTAAGGACACTGATCTTTCCCACTGTAGTAAAATTTATTTCACATATTTTGTGATAAAAGATTTCTGCAATGCTCTGCAAGACTGATATATTAATAATAATAATAATAATAAATGAATCTCAATGAATTTGCCATACACTGATATTAGGCAAACAGGGGCTTTTGTAGGGAGAAAGTTTAATGCCTCACTCATCATGGATAAAAATTATATTCAGATACTTCAGGAAGTGATGCATAAATTGGGGAAATTTTGTCATGAAGAATTAGAAAGATTTACACTCCTATTCACAGAACTGGGAGCAGACATAGAATAAAAACCAAGATCTCTCAATATCAGGTTCAATTTTTCACCATGACAACCAGCTTCTTCTGAAAGAAGGGTTCCCGAATGTGCATTATCTTTCTTCTGTTTGTTTCTGATGAATTTAGCCACAGAAAAGGAGCGAATCTTGCTATGAATATAGCTGATTTCAGCAGGAGTTGAGAATTCAGCCAAAAGAAAAACTGAGCTGAGGAGAGAGAGATAGAAAATCCTTTTATGATCATTTTCTTCATTCCAGGATGGCCGAGTGTGAGACCTTCCTGGCAGCACATCTTTGGTGACTTTGTCCAGTTGAGTTTTAAATAACACAAGTGATTGACCTCTTATTATTTCTCCTGGGAATTCATTCTACCATATAAAGGAGCTTACTCTTACAAAGTTCTTCTTGACTTGATACATTTCCTTTATTCAATATTTCACCTCCATAAATAAATCAATAGAAGGAAAGAAAGAGAAAAGAAAAGAAAGAGAAAAAGAAAGGGAAAAAGAATGCTGGAAGTCATTAGGGATAGACGAGGTGGGATGGGATAGGGCTGTCAGCTGGTAGGAGAAGGGAGAGGAGACAGGCAGTGCCAAACACACTGAAAGAAAGTCCTAAATTAGGGGGAGAAGTAGCATGTCTCAGAATTAATCTGAATAGGTACTGGCAGTTCAGAATCAACAGCAAATTCCCTTCCTAATGCTGGCCTCTCTCTGTGCTTCATGGTATTGATTTCAATAATCCCCAAGAATTTGCTCAATTCTCTGGTTGTTAATGTCAAATTGGTATTATAATCCATTTAAAAATCCATTCTTGCTATGCATGTTAACTTGCACAAGAAAAGCCTGAACACCAGTCCTGAGGAGAGATGCAGAGTGGGAGCGAGGGAGGAAGTTTCACTCTCCCCCAAGTTGTAACACAGCTGTTGTGTTTCCACAGATGCCACCAGCCCCATCTCCCCAGTTCACACCACCATGTCTATTTGGGAACTTTGGGTTCCCAAAGGGGTGAACTGAGCAGGAAGTTAACAATGGGATAGGGCAGTAGCTCATGAAGGGGCTCTAAAATCTCTAGAATCAAAACAGAAGCACAATCTTTCCTACACTATCTGCTAGGGTCATCCAAAGCAGAGTTTCCAGAAGGACACCATAAAGATGAAAGAATATCTCAGGGATCCATTGTAAAAAGACTTCCAAAATATCACTGCCCTTCATATTGCTATTTCTTTCTACTATATTAGCCAGAATGGGTATGCTTTAAGCAGAATTATACCTTATTCCTTTATATACATTTAATACCATAGCTTCCAGATCCCACAAAAATCTCTAACCCCATCAATCTCCTGTTACCCCTCTACCTCCACTCCATCAATGACTGCAAATAAAATTCAAAATCCTGAAAATGATCACCAGCCCCTGCCTAATGATCTGGCCCTTGTTTGTCTCTCTAGCCTCATCTCTGGCCAGTCTTCTCTGCTTTCCATGCACACTGGCCTTTATCAACTTTCTAAAATATGGCACATCCCTCCAAGCCTGAGGGGCTTCGGAGCACTGTAGTTCCCTTGCCTCGTATTGCCCACCCCTTGTCCCTTCCCCTTTCCCTAATTCTCTTCCCTAATTAACCTCAGCTTGCTCTTCTACCATTGCTGAATTATCCCATCTTCAAGGAAACATCCTCTGACAGCCTCCATTCCCAGGCTTGGTCAGGTCTGTACTGTGAGCTCTTATAGGTCTTTGTCTCCAGAGCATGCGCCATTGGCCATGCAGTCACAAATGTACACATACACATGTAGGCATGAACACTCCTGGTCTGAAAGCACCACGGGACAAGGACCTTATCTGTTCTGCTCTCCACTGCATCCCCAGTGGCTGCTAGTGCCTCGGCACATGGAACCTGCACTCCTGTCTGTTGATTAGATGACTGTGTGCATTACAGCCCAGAGGCAGAAACAGGACCTTTAATAGCCAGATGTGACCCCCATGGGAATGGCCACCAGAATCCAGAGAGCTGTGTGTAGATGGTTGCTCAAAATGATTAGAACAATTAACACCTACTGCCTAAACCAAGTAAGGGAAGCCTTTTCAAATGTAAACAATGCTCCAAAAGTCTCTCAAGTACCTGGACAAATTAAACACATTATTGGACACAAGTCCCTAATTCCCATCTCCTGGGCATTTTGTCCATTTTCCTATTATGCTTTCTTTGACTTCCTGGAATAGATTATTTTTCTGCTATAAATTGTTAATCCTGAGAACAAAACTGAGAAGAGAACACACCTTTGTTTTTCATAGCAGTTGGCACAATGTTAAATAATGCTTACAATACTTAAGGATAACCATTGTAGCACATGCCTTGAGAAAATTAAGTCTTTTAGTGTATCTTTTCTTCTAACATAATAGATCGCTAACTGTGATATTTAAATTCAAGTTAAATGTAAAGTAGAACAGTGAAGGGATTCCCTGGTATTACTAAACTGGGGCAAAAACCATCAAACATTTTGAAGCTATGGCTTTCATAGACAAGATAAAGAGAACCAGTAAACAGAAAGTCCAGTTTTTGCAGACAGCACTGTAAACACATGAGAAAGTAAACAATTAAGGGAGAAAGGAGACCATTCCAGAGGAACTGTTAGGGAAAGGGGTCACAAAGATTTGGACAAATGTGAGTGGGCGGTGTTAAGGCCCTGAGAGGAAGCTAATAAGCAGGACTGTGATAATCACCCTCATGTGGAAGGCTGAGCTGCTGCAGAGCTTCCTGCACAGCCTGGGCCCACCTTGGAGACATAGGAGGTAGCAGGAGCTCAGGTTTGCAGCTCCTCTAAAAGTCCTGAGCAGGAACTTGAAGAGACCAGCAATGGATAATACTATAATGGTTCAAACTGCTCTGCTAAAATTAAAATCCAAGGGCCCAAGCAGAGTTAATCGAGAAGGGGAAAGACCTCAGGTAGGGCCTCATCTCCATCTAAAGAGCTCCTTTACCCTACTCCCAGGTCTCACTGCCTGTTGCACTCACACAGCACTGAGGTTTTGGTGCATCTGACAGTCAATGTCTTTAGTGTGGAGCTGCCTTGTCACAGCAATTAGATCAAGGAACCCGTGGCCCATCCTCTGCCACCCTCTTGGCCATCTCAGTGCACGGTACAAAACATGATTGCTGTAGATATCTTATTTTGAAAACAGTCTTGCTCTGCATCCGAGTCACAAATGTAGAAATCACCAGGCCCATCCTACCAATCTCTCCCAATATCATTTGGTATTAATTCTGAACTCCCAACTGAACAACTGTAAATTTCCAGGCCTGGCTGCTTATTGCATACGCCCTCTGGTGGAACATCAAAGAAACCACAGCGTGTCTCTCAGACTCAACCACAATAGTGGAATTTTCTTTCCTCTGTTTGAACCCACACTGAATAAAGGCAATATAAGTGGCCTAGCTTTGTTAGTTGATTGGCCTTGTTTTTGAGTCAGGTTGTAGCTACCTTCTAGGTGTTCCTGGATGTGGGTTTATGTGGGTGACTTAGGAAAGTTCTTACATTTTCTTACAGGAAACTCAGTGGCCTCTTCAAAGATGACTGCTTTTTTTTTTCAGTTTTTTTATTTTATAAAAAGATACTTCAATTATGTAAATGTTACAGAGAATATATAGGAGATTCCCATATGTCTCACTCACCACACCTCTCACATTTTCCCACATTAGCAACATCTTTCATCAGTGTGGTAGATTCACTGCAATTGATAAACACATTTTGGAGCATTGCCACTAAGCATGGGTTATAGTTTACATTGTATTTTATACTGTCTCCCATTCGACTCTGTAGATTATGAACTATGGCCTATATCTGTCATTTTAATGTCATTCAGGATGATTCCCAAGTCCCAAAAATGCCCATATTACACCTATTTTTCCCTCTCACTAACCCCAGAACATCCGCGGGTCACTGCCTCCACAACAGTGGTATTTCTTCCATTGATAGATTAGCAATAAATCAATAGCAGAATACTAGTAAGTTTGTTTTAGACCATAGTTCATTTCCCCAGTCCTAAGGACTCTGGGATGGTGATGCCCACTCCACCATTAATTGAGGGGGACTTCAATCCCAAACATCCAATGGATGCGACTCTCTTCCTTGCAGTTGTAGGCACTCTTGGTTCCTTAGTAGGTTGTTTGTCCATCATCTCCTCCCTGTTAGTTGTCCTGGGTGAGCCCACTGAACAGGAGTATAGGTGCTACAACTCTGTTGAGATTCAGGGCTCAGATGGCACATGGACAGCCCAAAGATTTAAGTCTCTTGATGTGCACCTACCAACTCTAGTACTAATTATAGATTCACATATAAAGACAGAAGACTAATGCATAGGGAAACCACTGCTGAGTGTAACCCAGTCACACCAGGGAGCATAAATACCAGATTAGGGCCCACTGACAAGGGCCCAAATTCCCGAGCTATCAGCCCTGACTATAGTGTCTGGATGTCTCCAAATCCCTGAGGAGCTTTGCTATTTGGGTAGTATCTACTTTGGCTGTCAATGAGATTCTGTTGAGATGTGCAGAAACACTACCTCTGGAATGGCCTCTTGACTCACTTTGAAGTCTCTTAGCCAGACAAATTCATTTTCTTTAGCTTTTTCCCCTTTTGGTCAAGGTCTTTCCCGCCCCCCCCCCCCCCAGATGCATTCTTTGTTGGTACTTGGTAGCAATCCCTTGGTGCCAGGGAGAAGTTACCACTTTTATATGCTGAGTTTGGTTTAGAGATAGGCCACATTTGAGCAACAAGGACACTCCCCATAGCTAACCCTTAGACATCCTATGTCACTAGGCTAAGTTCCAATTTCAAGAGCAAAAGCTCATTAACATAGTCATCAATATCAAGAGTCCTTCAATGGACCATCCTCCTTCACAAGTCATTGTCTCTGTACTTGAGTATTGCTTTTTAATGATGTTGGGTCCCATGGGATTGTTCAGTTCTTGCTGTTATCAGATATACATACATAATCTGACCTGTGCTGCATAATCTGTGACCAAGTGACAAAGAAAAATCAGATGTTTTTCTCAAATTTTTAATTAAAATGTTGGTAGGAAGGAAATCAAGGGGAAAAATCATGGCTGCTTTCATTTCAGCTATTACATAGGATTATAAAGTGGATGATGAATTGGAATAGATTCAAATCTTTGTTATAGTACTACCTAGTCGGATGACCATAAACAAGTCATCTCAAGTTCTGAAGTCACAATTTCTTCTCTATGAAATGAAAGACAACATTAAATAAGCCAATTCCACATACTCTTATGGTCCTAACATTCTAGGCAGACATGGAATAAAATCCCAAAGGCTTAGAGAAGAATGAATTGCTCTAGTTAAATGGAAAATTTGGACATGGCTAATATGAATATCAATTAGAAATTGGAAAGTCACGAGTTGATGTCCTTCATTTCCTCCCATAAAATGTATTCTCATGAATAGGAGTCCCATATGCAATGCTATCAGGCAAGACAAGTAAAAGAGAAAACAGCAGGGATACAAAAACAGAAAGGTGCTTACTCCATATAGCCAAAATAGACTAGGGTCAAGCACTTTGTACACAGTACCTCATTATAATTCTCACAAAATCTCTACCGTAGGTCTTACTATCTTGATTTTACAGTTGAGAAAACTGAATCCTAGAAAAGGTAAGTAAATTTCTTAAGGTTACCTGACCAGTCATAAACTGTGTGTCTCAGATTAAATGCAAATCTTTCTGATTTCATGGCTCTATTCCTCAACTTTATGCACGCATCCAAACCAAATCAAAACATGCAAACAATAATAACCAAAAAAAACCTCTCATATTTACTACAAGCATTAATGCAAATGATTCTGCAGAAGATTCTGAATGATGAGCAAGAAGAAGGAAATGTTGACTTTTATTTGTAGAAAGGAAGATTCCTGGGGAGTATGGTCTTTCAAGAGCACTTTCCAAGGCTCCACTATATCTGCCCCATATTATTGAAGGATGAATTTTCCAGAGGAACCACTTCATCATCCTTACTAGGAGGCAATGACTGACTAATGAGAGAGTATCATAGCTCAGCCAATTTGCCTCTGGGCAGGACAAACTCTGAGGTGCAATTTACACTTCAGAACTCCCCCATTACATCACACTGAAGCTAGACTTCTGAAACAAATTTCCCAGCTCCTTTCTCTTCACTTTCTTGCTTTCCAAATCTTTTACTGATTTCACTTAGAGCCCTCCCTCACTACATCACTTACACAAGAATCTCTGCTTGAATCTGCTCATAGTGAACCTGAGTTTTAGACATTTGATAAATGCAAAGTTCTCATAATTCAATCTAGAGAGAATGATGTCTGTGGATGTAGATTTTGACACAACTGTGCAAATATATAATAATTGTAGATTTTAAAACTTTGATACAGATTTAGAAAATGAATATCTAAAAATTGCAATTTGTCAAAAAGCATCACCCAGTTCATTTACCCCTACAAGTTTGACTTCTGGCGTTTTTGACCCTGCATACCTGGTATACCTGATTACCATCTCCATTTGTGGCCGTTGGAGGTCCTGCACAGCCAGCACCTATAACTTGCATGACATTTCTCACAGGCATGAATGATTGTCATTCTATTGGCAGGTGACAGTAGGAAGGAGTCACCTGCAAGCTACCAAAAAAGAGATGACTCCAGAACAGATTAGACACAATATCTCCCCACTTTTTTGTGTCCAGAAATATTGATGAATGATCTATATTGGCTCTGGCTGCAATGTGCAAAGCAAAGTAATAATTGGCTCAGGTTGGCAATATGAAAAATGAGGGAAATGTGACCAGGTTTTATTTTGTTTTGTTTTTCTGTAAAGTTTAAACTAAGTAGCATTAATTAGAAAATATCATAAATGCTAAAGGTTTCCACATCAATTACCTGCTCATGAAAAAAACCAATGTCTCCAGTCCTGGGGACTACAGGGTAATGAAACATTGAGGTCAGCACAGTGAGATGCTGTAATAGCTCTTCACCTGTGTTTTGCAATCTGGAAGCTCAGGTTCACAGAGCTGTACACACATTACCTTTAGAGAGCAGTAGATGTCAGTGGTCAGACACTTTTTTTTTTAAATAAATGAAGTAGTATTTTTTATTTTTTTTTCATTTTTTTAATTAAAGTTAATAGATCACAAGGAATGTTACATTAAAAGAAAAACATAAGAAGTTCCCATATAACCCACTCTCCACCCCCCACCACATCATTTTTGCAAATTGTATTTTTTTAAGATATATGCATCACCAAAAATAGTTACATTAAAAAAATATAAGAGGTTCCTGTATACCCCTCACCCCCCCCACACCCCACTCCTCCCACACCAGCAACCTCCTTCATCATTGCAGCACACTCATCGCACTCGGTGAACACATTTTGGGGCACTGCTGCACTACACAGATAATACAAAAGAAAGGAACTACGGGTGAGGCAGACAGAGGAAGGAGGTAGAATCAACTTAGTCTGGCCCATATATAGTACACTGGACTTGGAGCCAAGAGATGTGTGTCAGATCCTGATATAGTCTAGCCTTAGCCAAGGATGCAAGTCCTTAGATTTCTGTTGTTTTAGTTTTTCTCCAGCCTACAAAATAGGAAATATTCGCTATAAAACAAAATGAATTAAGATTATCACAAGTAAGATTTATTTTTCTTTTCCCCTACTTCTCAATGTTTCATTATCTACCACTCACTGCATTATACTTTATGCTGACCATAAAATCTGCATTGGAGCCACTGCTTGCCTGTGTCAATGTCTATTCAGATATAAAACAAGATACCGTCAAAGCATTAATGAGCAATGGAGGCTACAGTGAAGTTTTATAGAGAGAGATGACGGGTGGTGAGATGGTTTACGTTGCCTATTATTCAGTAAAGAAACCTACCCCACAGATGCTCTGTTAAAGAACCTTTATTCACTACTTTAAAAAGTAATTCTAAGGTGCAACATAGGGCATTTTGGGGAAATTGGAGTTGTCCTGCATGACATTGCAATGATGGATACAGGCCATTATACATTTTGTTAAAACCTATAAAATTGTGCACTGCAACGTGTAAAGTATAATGTAAACTATAGTCCATGGTTGGTAGCAATGCTTCAATATGTGTTAATCAATTGTAACAAATGTACCACACTAATGAACTATTTTGTTAATGGGGGAAAGTGTGGAAGGGGGAGGGGGCTGGGTATACGGGAATCCCCTCTATTTTTGATGTAACATTTATGCAATCTAAAGTTTCCTTAAAAATAAAAATATATTAAAAAGTAATTCTAAAAGAACAACTCGAAAAATGTCAAAACCCCCAGGAACTCCAAGGGAGGAATCAGAAAGCAATAAATCAATTTTAAGTGACAGAATGAGACAAGGTAGGAATGGCTTTCTCATGTCCAGAGAGATGTCATGGTTTTTCATGTCAGAAGCAGATCCTTTTCAAAATGTGTCAGTTCATTTAAGCTGTTTTATGAACATGACTGAATTTAAAGCAAGTGCCTTTTACTGACCAGACACTGACTTCTTTGATATGTGATTGTCTACCACTCACATCTACCCCACCCTGTATCTCGTTAGCCATTTGGCAGGGGGTAAGTGCTCACTTCCCAAAGAGTAAGTTATCTAACTCCAGCATACTGAAGAAAGAGCAGTTCTGCATTCCTGAACCCTCCCACAACATTTATTTTACATTGCCATATGTTTGAATAATTCTTTATACAGATTCTAAGATCTTTTTTAGGCTTATGTTTGATTTTTAATGTATGCCTAGAAGCATATAAGGAAATAGACCAGGCATTCAATTTATATATCTCTTAAAAATCCAATTCAATAAATAGTTGGGATACTTGATTGTTTTATTTAATTTTCATATAACTCTTTTTCATGTATGTGTGTGCCATCTGAACAATACATATTTAATAATACATTCTAATGAAGGGCCTTTTGAAAAAGGAGAGGTGAATAGGATTCATCAATGTACTCACAGGGTTTTCAGTAAATATGATACCACAATCACAAATATAACATATGGAAAGTTATTTATATTTTACCCACTTTCAGAAGCAACTTTGAGACTGTTCATAAAATGTTCAAATAGACTGCTTGAAACATTTGTTGCAGGAATAAATTTTCATCCTTTTTATATTTCCAGTATTAAGGACAGTACACTGAGACTTAGAAAGGTTTTACTGTGGACTGCCACTGGGCATACTCTGTGTCCATTCAGTATGCAGTAAAGAATCAAACATTTACCAACAAAACTTCTGTCCTACATGGATGAACCTTAAGGACATTCTGTTGAGTGAAATAAGCCAGGCACAAAAGGGCAAATACTGTATGGTCTCACTAATATGAACTAAATACGATGCATAAGCTAATGGAGTTAAACTCTATACTCTAGAGTCTAGAGTATAGGTTACCAGGAGAGAGAATGTGGTTTGGGGGTGGGTATGCTGAATGTATTCAGAATGTTTAATAAGGTGGATTGTAAGCTTTGAGAAATGGATAGGGTTGATGTTAACATATTATATTGAGTATAATGGGATAGTCTAGGGAAGTTAATATCAATTGAAAGAAAGCTAGAGGATAATTTAGGGACTGTATATCATAGTGATTTCAGTTGTAGATGGTAATAGTAAAAGCACAATGATGTTCTTCTATTATAAGTTGTTAAGAATATGAAGATACATGGAAAAATACAACTAATATAACATATAGACTATAATTAACAGTAATATTGCAATATATTTACAGCAATGACAAAGAAGACACTACATCAATGCTAAGGGTTAATAGGGAAGTATAGGGGGGTAGGGGATTTTCCCTTTTGGAATAATTCAGACATTCTGAAATGGACTGAGCTGATGACAGTACAATTCTGTGATGAAACTGACCACTAAGCGTACACTTTGGATGGATTATACAAGGCAGGGGACAGTATAACACTGTGAACCTTATGGTGAATGATGAACTATGGTTAACCGTACAAATATGGAACATTCTCTCATGAACTATAACAAGTATGCAATACTAATACATAATGTTAATATTAGGATTCTTTGTGGGAAAATACACCAAATATAAGCTATGGACTGGACTATAGATAGTAATATTATGACAATGTTCTTTCATCAATTGTAATATGTTTCACAACAATGTAAGGTTTTGGTGGTGGGGTAATGTATGGGAATCCTGTATGGTATGCATGATTATTTTGTAAACTCACAACTTCTGAAGTGAAAAAAAAAAAAAAACATTAACATCGTGTGCCATCACCAAGGTCTAATCATGAAGAAATACCAGACAAACCCAAATTAAAGGACATTCTACACAATAACTGACCTACACCTTTCAAAAATACCAAGGTCACGAAATCCAGGAAAGGCTGAAGAACTGTTCTAGACTAGAGACAAAGCAACATGAGAACTGAAGGAAATGCATCTTCTTGGTTTTCTTTTGCTATAAAGGACATTATAGTGACAATTGGAAAATCTTAAAGAGAGTCTCTGGATGAAGGATGAAAAAAAACAAAATCTCTTTGTACTATTCTTGCAACTCTTCTGTAAGTTTGAAGTTATTTCGAAATTAAAGTTTTTTGAAAATGAGGGGGAGATTAAGACACCTCAGATAAACAAAAGCTAAATGAGTCTGTTACCACAAGACCAGCCCTACAAGCAATGCTACAGGGAGATCTTCAAAACAGAAGGAAAGGATACTAGAAATGTATATCAAAGTGACATAAAGAAATAAAGATCTCTAGTTTAGGTAACTACATGGTAAGGTAATGTATGGGAAACCTGTATGGTATGCATGATTGTTTTGTAAACTCACAACTTCTCAAAAAAAAAATGAAAAAAACTTCTGTTCCCAGGGAGGTGATGTGATGACTCACAATTAGGAACAATTCAAGAATCTTTTCACCAAAATTTTGTTGACTATTTACCTGACTTAAGGCAATAAGTTCCTTTGGCCTGTCTCACATCATCCATGACCTTAACAAAACCAATTCTCAATCATTCAAAACTTGGACAAGAAAGCAGAGCTTAAAGTGGAGAATAAAGCCACCCTAGAAGGTAGATGGTCAGCAAAATGGGAAATAGTAATTATTATATATTTTTTTAAATGCCATCCTTTAAGTCCTTTAAAGACAGTTCTACCTGCACATACTCAGTTTTACATGACATGGATAAAAAGAAAATAAAAGTCACAAGTCCTTTTCTCCATTTTCCCTGACATATTTGCTATCATGTGAATAAAAATGGGAAAAATGCCAAATATTACAATGTACTGAAGATTCATTGTAAAATCAGCTCACAGAGCCTCAGAAACTAGAATAAAAAGCAACTGATAGGAATGTGAAAGTGATGTCATTACTGCCCCAAACATCTTGATCTTCTGGTCTTATGATGTAGGATTTTAAAAACACTAAAAGATGATACAGCATTCTAAAACAAACAAACAAAAACCTCCGTCATCCCAGTCAATCTAAAGTTCCCTGGAGGCAAGGCAAGGCATCTGAGTAAGTACACTGTCATCATCTCTCTTACAAAAGACCAGCTGTGTGCTGACAAAGTCCTACCGGAGCAGGCTGTTTCAGGAACCTGCAGCAGGGGAGGTGTCTGGACATCAATATGGAGAGACTGCAGCAGAATTTGTGTTTGCTCAAGGTAGAACTGCGGGTTTCTAACTCTGAACAAGGAAGCCGTAGGAATGTAAATGCCTTCCCCCTAGGGCTTTTAAAAGCCACAGCAGTCATTGAGAATTGCGGGTTGTGGGGCGGAGTTTCCAAGCCCTGTGTCCCCCAAACGCGTGAACCACAAGCCTGTGTCCCCTGAAACCCTGTGCACCACCTTTCACAGACCTAATACCCCAAGTTCAAATTCTACTGGGCATCAGTTTCCCAAGCCCAGCACTCCCGGAAATCCAGCATCGCCATACCGCTACAGACGGGGACTAACTCTGGAAGTGGGAGAGTTTAGGCGGGAGGTGCAGAGGAGCCAACGAGCGCAGGTTCAATTTACTGCCCCCCCCCCCCTTTTATTGAGTTTGGAGGAGATATTAGCTGACTTGGGGAGAACCTAGGAATCTAGAAGAGGCAAATCTGGTGAGAGAGCCTAATTTACCTAAATGCCCTGAGATAGGAAACTTGGTCTGGGAGAAGGTGGAATCAGAAAATTAACCAGCCCCCTTGTAGCACACCTAAGGAAGAGAGACAGTAGGACGTGCTTTACAGGCCAATACCATATTAGGGTTCCCAGCAAGAAGTGGGATTAAGAGTCATTATTTTCTCAGGTGAGTTGGTTCACCAAGGACCCATTTGAATTTCCTACAGGAGCCCTTACGAAGCCTTCCTGCTACCTTGGGAGAGAAGGAAGTGAGGAAGGGAGAAAGGGGGAAGGTCAGACTCCTAAACTGTTTATTCATTTGCAAAGAGGATTCTTTGCCTGAGGCCTTGTCTGGTCTTTTTCCTTGGTTTGTTTTCTTGTTTTTTCTTCCTCTTTATCCCCCCCACTACCCCTCCCCTGCGGCGGCTTGCTCGGTCGGTAGAGGTGGGGTCTGGCTGCGGACGAGGGGTCGGTCCAGCTCTGGACGAGGGGTCGGTCCCGCTCAGGACGAGGGGTCGGTCCCACTTGGGACGAGGGGTCGGTCCGGCAGCAGACGAGGGATCGGTCTCACAAGGGGTTGCGCGGTTCGGCTGACGGGGTCGCCCGGCGAAGCCGGCGACGAAGGGGTCGCCCGGAGAAGCCGGCGACGAAGGGGTCGCCCGGAGAAGCCGGCGACGAACTGGGGACAAGGGAGGCCAGGCCCTTGTCGGGGGCTCTCAGGACTGGAGGGCGCACGGCAGAAGAACTACCGCGGAGACAAGGTAAACACGCAAGTCCACTTTACTGAGGGAAAGG
Organism: Dasypus novemcinctus; assembly: GCF_030445035.2. NCBI lineage: Eukaryota > Metazoa > Chordata > Mammalia > Cingulata > Dasypodidae > Dasypus > Dasypus novemcinctus. The sequence goes on along the minus strand of NC_080678.1, from coordinate 28,938,607 downwards.
CAACAGTTTTATAGGGGCTGGGGAAGGCTGATTGGTCGAAGCCACGCCCTGTTCTGATTGGTTGCTGGCGAAAGGTCAGTGGGCGGTACTGGACGGGGGAGGGGTGGTGGTTAGGGATTGGCTGTCGCTGTTGCTGGGGGAAGGGGCAGGATTTAGGGATTGGTGGCTGCTGTTGCTGGGGTGGAGGGCAGACTGGATTTTTCCGCCCACGCCTGGCTGTTGCTGCTGTCGGGGGAGGGGAAAAGGGCGGGCTGGATTTTTCCGCCCACACCTGGCTGTTGCTGCTGTCGGGGGAGGGGAAAAGGGCAGACTGGAATTTTCTGCCCTGCGCCTGCGCAGGGAGAAGGAAGGCATCGTGTGGCGCCATCCGGGAGGAGGGGCGGCCGCGGAAGCATGGCTGCCGAGAAGGGGAGACCCGAGGGCACTCTGCGCCCATGCCGAGCTCCCTTCAGGGGTGGCGGTGAGTCCGACCAGCCACCCTATTATGGGGGCAGCGGCTTGGCCTACCGCGGCCGCTCCCCCGCCAGGCCAGCAAACCACGCTTCAGCCCGAGGGGTGACCGCATTTCCCCCTTCTTTTCAAATAAGGACCAGGATGGCAGCAGCAACAAGTAGCCGAGGCCCAAGAGGCAGTAAGCAATGAGGGAAGTGGGGCTGAAGAGGGAGGTGAGTATGACGGGGATATAAATGTACAATTTAGGGGGCGGTATCTTGCCATTGCAAGCAAGGGTGGCCAATGTCCAATTCTTGTTGATCTCAGCGGCTATAAGATCCATCTGTTGTTAAAAGTCCAGGATGACAGCGCGTTACAGGTAGTTGATCTCTTCTTGGCGGCGAAGAGTGGTAGAGGCAGACTGTGTGATGGTCTGGAGGATCGCAGCAGTGAGGACAAGTCGCGTCAGGGCACCAGCAACGGTGGTGGCTGCAGCGTCGGGAGTGGTGGAGACGTAGGCGAGGACAAGAAGGCCAAGGTCTTCACGGGTGCGAGAGAGGCCAATGTTAATGGGGCGGGCTGACATGGGGCGGCCCAATCTGCAACGCAGTAGGGGTTCAAGCGAAAAAAGGAGGGGGGCGGGGGACGAGAAAGGACGCTTTGGATGGCTGAGAAGAGGAGTGAGGTCGAGACAGGAGGAAGCTCCGCAGAAGTATGGGGAGGCAAGAGCAGAAGCGTTATTGGATGCTAGAAAGCAGGCCGCGGGCTGGGGAAAGCGGGTTGCGGGCCATTTAGCAGGGCTGGAGCTGCTTGAGAGCGATGGCGGCATGGGGGGCCGTGGTTACAACCTTCTGGGGTGGTAGCGGCTAGACAGATGGCGGAAAATATTATCAAGAAAGCAAAGGTTATGAGGAAGAAATAGAGTATTAAAGGCTGTGGGGGAAGTGAGAAGATCATTTAGAGGATAGGGTTGAGAATGGTATGTTTAAGACAGAAGCTTTGTGGTTTGTAGGAGACTGCTTTATAAACGAAGGAGAATGAGGGCAGTAAATATAGTAACGATAGATAGGAAGATGACAGTGAGGAGGAGTCTTTGTTTAAGGTTCCAATCGTCCGGCGCAACAGTGGCTAGGCCTATAGCGAGGGGTGTTGCTAAATAGACAATGGCTGCAAAGACAAAATCATCTTCTGTTTCCTTAAGAATAACTTTTCTTTAAATACTTAGTAGCATGCAATATTAGAAACCGTTTCCTAAAAGCAAGTTGGCAGGGGAGCTTGGTTGCTGTTAATCTTTCCTGTTATAAAATTACCTTTTATTATTATTATCATCAATTTAGTTTTATATATATATATTTAAGAATGACCTTTTGGAATTAGCCATTTAATACCTTAATGTAAACTATTGAAGATAAATTTTATCTTTACAGAACACATTCCCCCACGTAAAGTTATCACAATACCTTTTACACTTGCCGCATGCAAATTAAGTTTCAAGAGTTTATGAAAAATTAGCCATCTTACTTTAGGACAAAATACATCTTTTTGCAAAACTTATTACATTTCCGTTAGCATTTTTACAAACTTTTAACCTTTTTAATATTCATATAAGTTTTACATTCTTCATATTATCCTGTGAAGAAAAATAAGTTATTCATTTTAATCTAGGCAAGAACAACTTTTTATGAAGACGTACAGTTAATTTTGTTAATTAAGACTTACAATTTTTTTTAATTGTAGATATCTTATTAACATTTAAACTTATGTATTAATATAATAAACTTAAGTATTAATATAAGCGCTTATTTAATTTTTGGCCATTTGAATAGAGCTCTTTTAAAGATTTCTAGTAATTTATATTTACCATCCGGAGGTATCACAATATACGTTGACATTGAACGAACAGACAGACAAACACAGAACAATTACAACACATTAACAGAAATATATAATTTATTTACAGTTGACTCATAATTCTTACTTTCTTGGTATAGCTGCTTTTAAATCTTTTTTTATATAGCATATCATAGATTATACCCTTCAAGATTTCTTCTGGACTTCATGTTGCCTGTAATAAGCCAGGAGGGAATCTTTTACCTTCCTGCTCCACAGCAAAAGTGACCCTATCTATAAGGCGAGTATAGGTGTCCGGGTCCCAAAGCTGACATGTGGTAAGCCACGGATTAAAGGGGAGAAGAAGGTCCCAATATACTTGAGGCTGTTTGAAAGAGATCTTACGCCGGTCAGTGTCTAGGAAACCGGCGAGGGCCCGAACTTGTGGGGCTTGCTTAGCAGATAGGATGTTACCCATTGCTAATGGCCTTTTGGAGCCGATAAGGAAAGGGGCCCTTACCTTGAGAGCGCGGCGATGGGAGCCGAGGTGCGTGGTGAGACGAGGGGTCGGAGCCGGTGGGGCTCCGACGGTGGTCGCGGGCCAAGAGAAGGCCCCGACGAGGGGAGGGCGGGACGACGAGCAGTGGAGCAAGGCAAATGGGAGCAAGCACGGAGGGGAGGAGGCAGAGGTGAAGGCAGGGGTGGAGGTGCTCAGGCACGCGCTCCTGAGAGTTTTATTGGCGCCTCTTAATCATAGCGGGTCGGTATAAGCCCCCGACATGGAAGGAGAAAGCCATCCAGCGATTCTCCCAGACCGCCGTGGATCATATGAGGTCACCAAGGTTCAGAAGCAGCAATGCAGAGCGAAAAGATAGGGGTGAGAAGAGAGGAGGGCGTAGGGCTGTGGTAGGATTACTTCAGACGTGCAAGCGCGTGCTCCCGAGAAATCCAAGGCTCCTCTTAATCATAGCGGGTCGGTATAAGCCCCCGACATGGAAGGAGAAAGCCATCCAGCGATTCTCCCAGACCGCCGTGGATCATATGAGGTAGCCAAGGCTCAGGTAGCAGCAATGTTGCACGAGAGAAGTCCCAAGGTGAGAAGAGAGGAGGGGGGGGCGCCAGATTATGGAGTGAGGCTGTGGTGAGGCTTGCCCCACGTTGTGCTGTGGTGGGGTTGCTTTGCCCCACGTTGGGCGCCAACTGCGGCGGCTTGCTCGGTCGGTAGAGGTGGGGTCTGGCTGCGGACGAGGGGTCGGTCCAGCTCTGGACGAGGGGTCGGTCCCGCTCAGGACGAGGGGTCGGTCCCACTTGGGACGAGGGGTCGGTCCGGCAGCAGACAAGGGATTGGTCTCACAAGGGGTTGCGCGGTTCGGCTGACGGGGTCGCCCGGCGAAGCCGGCGACGAAGGGGTCGCCCGGAGAAGCCGGCGACGAAGGGGTCGCCCAGAGAAGCCGGCGACGAACTGGGGACAAGGGAGGCCAGGCCCTTGTCGGGGGCTCTCAGGACTGGAGGGCGCACGGCAGAAGAACTACCGCGGAGACAAGGTAAACACGCAAGTCCACTTTACTGAGGGAAAGGCAACAGTTTTATAGGGGCTGGGGAAGGCTGATTGGTCAAAGCCACGCCCTGTTCTGATTGGTTGCTGGCGAAAGGTCAGTGGGCGGTACTGGACGGGGGAGGGGTGGTGGTTAGGGATTGGCTGTCGCTGTTGCTGGGGGAAGGGGCAGGATTTAGGGATTGGTGGCTGCTGTTGCTGGGGTGGAGGGCAGACTGGATTTTTCCGCCCACACCTGGCTGTTGCTGCTGTCGGGGGAGGGGAAAAGGGCGGGCTGGATTTTTCCGCCCACACCTGGCTGTTGCTGCTGTCGGGGGAGGGGAAAAGGGCAGACTGGAATTTTCTGCCCTCGCCTGCGCAGGGAGAAGGAAGGCATCGTGTGGCGCCATCCGGGAGGAGGGGCGGCCGCGGAAGCATGGCTGCCGAGAAGGGGAGACCCGAGGGCACTCTGCGCCCATGCCGAGCTCCCTTCAGGGGTGGCGGTGAGTCCGACCAGCCACCCTATTATGGGGGCAGCGGCTTGGCCTACCGCGGCCGCTCCCCCGCCAGGCCAGCAAACCACGCTTCAGCCCGAGGGGTGACCGCACTCCCCCCCCCTTTTTTTTTCATTTCTTTTTTCTCCCCTCTCTCTGCTTTTTTTTCCCTTTTCTCTTTCTTTCTCCTTTTTTCCCTTTTTCCTTTTTTTATATTAGTGCTGTAAGCAACATTTCTTATTTGCTGGGCTTCCTCAACCTCAATTTTCTCTTTTCTGAGTGTACTGATTTTGGCTATGAATGCTATCCCCTTTCCTTCACATCATTCTCTCCTCCATCATTTATTGTTTCTCTTAATTCCACCTCTCTCTGTTTAGCCCCCAATATTTCTGACTTTTATCTGTAATACCTCTAATCTGTTCTCTATCATTTATTCACTCTTTATGTTATTGTCCTCTCTTTTCTTTTTGCCTCTCTCCTGACCACACTGAGCTTTTAATTCATAGTATATTCCTCCCCATATTCAGTTTCATATCTCATTATAGGTACTCCACTTTTTTACAGTTACAACTATATACAGCTTCCATGAGTTCTGTATCAATTCTCCTAGATCTCACATGGTTATTCTGCTAACACACACTATCAATACTACTATTATATTTTTCTTTTCTTACCCCTTTTGCTTTCTCTGGACCTAATATTTTTCTTCGAGGGAACTTAACCAACAACAAGGAAATAGAATAAGAAGAAAAAAGAGAAGACTTAACACGCACACAAAAACAACAACTAATTAAACCCCAAGGCTAGAATAAGAAGATAATCAACCAACAAGATAAAATGATGACCAGACAGCAACAATAAACTACAGACCATACCAATAATCAGGAAAACATGGCCCAATACAATGAATAAACTAAAACACTGAACAAGTAATTAAAGCTCTCAAAACATGTGTCATGGACCAATTCAATCAAGTGAAGGAAGAGATTAAGCATATTAAGAAAACACTTGGAGAGCATACAGAAGGAACTGTGATCATGCACAAAAAGAACACAGAGATGATGGGGATCAATAGCACAATCTAAGAAATCAAAAATACACTCTCAGCAAATAACAGCAGATTTGAAGAAGCAGAGCAAAGAATTAGTGATGTGGAAGACAGTACATCTGAAATTAAACAGATAGTAGAATTAATTGATAAAAAGATAGAAAAAATCCAGCAGGGACTTAAGGACCTGAATGACAATGCAAAACATGCAAACATCCTCATTCTAGGCATCCCAGAAGGAGAAGAGAAGGGAAAGGGGACAGAAGGAATGTTGGAGGAAATAATGGCTGAAAACTTCCCCAACCTATTGAGGGAAATGGATATACATGTCCAGGAAGCACAATGCACCCCGAACAGTGTAAATCCCAACAGATCTACCCCAAGACATATACTTGTCAAATTATCCAATACATAGGAAAAACAGAAAATACTAAAAGCAGCAGGAGCAAAGGGGACAATCACATACAAGGAAGGCTCCATAAGATTAAGTGCTCATCTCTCATCTGAAACCACGGAGGCAAGAAGGCAGTGGTATGGCATAGTCAAGGTACTAAGAGAAAAGAATTTCCAACCAAAAATACTCTATCCAGCAAAGCTAGCATTCAAAAATGATGGAGAGGTCAAAATATTGACAGATAAACAGAAATTAAGAGAGTATGCCAACAAGAAACCTGCCCTTCAAGAAATACTAAAGGGAGTTCTGCAGGAGGAAAGAAACAAACAGGAGAGACAGAGTTGGAGGAAAGTGTAAGAACAAGTAAAACTACAAATGCAGAAAAAAAAATCAAACAACATAAAACAAATCCAAAGAAAATATGGCTAATAAAAGTAATTCCTTGAAAGTAATAACACTAAATGTCAATGGATTAAACACACCTGTTAAAAGACACAGATTGGAAGCTTGGATAAGGAAATATGACCCATTTATATGTTGTCTACATGAAACTCATCTTAGACCCAGGGTTTCAAGGAGGTTGAAAGTGAATGGCTGGAAAACAAACTTACAAGCAAATGATAACCAAAAAAGGGTGTAGTAGCTATAATAATATCAGAAGAAATAGACTTTAAATGCAAAATAATAGTGAGAGACAAAGATGGACACTACATATTAGTGAAAGGGATAATCTTTCAAGAAGAATGAACAATCATAAACATGTATGCTCCTAACAAGGGTGCCTCCAAATATGTGAGGCAAACACTGGAAAAATTAAGTGAAAGAATAGATGCCTCTACAATTATAGTGGTGGACTTTAATACACCACTATCAACTTTGGATGGAACATCACAAAAGAGAATCAATAAAGAAACAAAAACTTTGAACAGTATATTAGAGGAGCTGGACCTAATGGACATATACAGAACATTACACTCAAATACAGCAGGCTATACATTTTTCTTAAGTGCACATGGATCATTCTCCAAGATAGACTATATGGTGGGCCACACAGAAAGTCTCAATGAATTCAGAAAGATCGAAATCATACAAAATAATTTCTCTGACCACAGTGGAGTGAAGCTGTAAATCTGCAAGGGCCACAGGCCCAGATTTTGCAACAATATATGGAAATTAAACAGCACACTCATAGAAAATCAGTGGGTCAAGGAGGAAATCTCAAAAGAAATTAATAACTACCTTAAAACTAATGAAAATGATAACACAACATACCAAAATTTATGGGATGCAGCAAAAGCAGTACTGAGAGAGAAATTTATAGCCATAAATTCATACATCAAAAAAGAAGAAAGAGCTAAAATTGAAGAACTACCTGCACACTTGGAGGAATTAGTAAAAAAAATAGCAACAAAGTTACCCCAAAGGAAGAAGAAAGAAAGAAATAACAAAGATAAGAGCAGAACTAAATGGAATAGAAAATAAGAAAGCACTTGAAAGATAAACAAAACCAAGAGCTGGTTCTTTGAAAAGATCAATAAAATTGACAAATCCTTTGCTAAACTAACAAAGAAAAAAAGGGAGACGATGCAAAACACAAAATAAGAAATGAGAAAGGAGATATCACAGAAATAAAGACAATCATAAGAGGATACTTTGAAAAACTATATTCCAACAAGAAGGACAATTTAGAAGAAATGGACACATTCCTAGAAACACATAAGCAGTCTCTATTGATGATGGAAGAAATTGATGATCTCAACAAACCAACCACAAGTAAAGAGATAGAATCAATCATTAAAAACCTCCCAACTAACAAGAGCCCTGGGCCAGACAGCTTCACAGGTGAATTCCACAAAACATTCCAGAAAAAACTAATGCCAATCTTGCTGAAACAGAAGGAACATTGTCTAACTCATTCTATGATGCCAACATTACCCTTGTACCAAAGCCAAACAAAGACACCACAAGAAAGGAAAATTACAGACCAATTTCTCTCATATTCAACAACACATTAAATGAATTATATACCATGACCAAGTGGGATTCATTCCGGGTATGCAAGGATGGTACAACATAAGAAAAATCAATCAATGTAATGCACCATATAAAGAGATTGAAGGAAAAAAATCACATGATCATATCTATAGATGCAGAAAAAGCATTTGACAAAATATGGCACCCTTTCTTTATAAAAACTCTGCAAAAGATTGCGATACAAGGAAATTTTCTGAATATGATGAAGGGTATATATGAAAAACCCACAGCCAACATCATTTACAATGGTGAAATCCTAAAATCTTTCCCTCTAAGATCAGGAACAAGACAAGGATGCCCACTATCACCCTTTCTATTTAACATTGTCTTAGAAGTACTTGCTTGAGCACTGAGGCAAGAACCAGATATAAAAGGCATCGAAATTGGAAAGGAAGAAGTCAAAATTTCATTATTTGCAGAAGACATGATCCTATACATAGAAAACCCTGAGAAGTCTATAATAAAGCTTCTAGAACTCATAAATGGGTTCAGTACAGTTGCAGGTTATAAGATCAATGTGCAAAAAGCAGTAGCATTTCTGTACATCAATAATGAGCAATCTGAGGAGGAAATCAGGAAACAAATACCATTTACAATAATAAATTAAAAAATCAAATACCTGGGAATAAATTTAACTAAGATGTAAAAAACTTGTACACAGAAAACTACACAATGCTGTTCAAGGAAATCAAAGAAGACTTAAATAAATGGAAGAATATTCCCTGTTCATGAATAGGAAGACTAAATATCATTAAGATGTCTATCCTACCAAAACTGACCTACACATTCAATGCAATCCCAATAAAAATGAACACAGCATTCTTTAAGGAACTAGGAAAACTAACTATGAAATTTTTTAGAAAGGAAAGAAGCCCTGAATAGCCAATGACATATTGAAAAAGAAAAATGAAATTAGAGGAATCACACTACCTGACTTCAAAACATACTACAAAGCTACAGTCGTGAAAACAGCCTGGTATTGACACAAGGATAGACACACTGACCAATGGAACTAAACTGAGAGTTCTGATATAGATCCTCATATATACAGTCATATAATATTCAATAAGGCCACCAAACCCTCTCAACTGGGAGAGAATGTCCTCTTCAACAAATGGTTCCTGGAGAACTGGATATCCATATGTAAAAGAATGAAAGAGGCTTACCAACTCACACCTTATACAAAAATCAACTCAAGATGGATCAAAGACCTAAACATAAGAGCTAAGACCATAAAGAATTTGGAAAGCAATATAGGGAACCATCTACAGGACCTTGTAATAGGAAATGGCTTCATGAACTTCACACCCAAAGCATGAGCAGCAAAAGAACAAATAGGTAAATGGGACTTCCTCAAAATTAAACCCTTCTGCACCTCAAAGGAGTTTGTCACAAAAGTGAAAATGGGAGAAAATATTTGGTAACCATATATCTGATAGGAGATTTATATCCTGCGTATATAAAGAACTCCTTTATCTTGAAAATAAAAAGACAAACAACCCATTTTAAAAAATGGGGAAAAGATTTAAACAGACACTTCTCCAAAGAAGAAATACAAATGGCTAAAAGGCACATGAAAAAAATGCTCCAAATCTCTAGCTATTAGGGAAATGCAAATCAAAACTACAATGAGATACCATCTTACTTCCATAAGATTAGCAGCTATGAAAAAAACAGAAGACTACAAGTGCTGGAGAGGATGTGGAGGTGTGGGAACACTCATCCACAGCTGGTGGGAATGCAGAAGGATCCAACCATTCTGGAGGACAGTTTGTCATTTCTCAAAAAACTAGCTATAAATTTGCCATATGACCCATCAATTCCACTGCTGGTTATATACCCAGTAGAACTGAAAACAAGGACACAAACTGATATATGCACACCAATGTTCATAGCAGCATTGTTCACTACTGCCAAAAGTTGGAATCAACCCAAATGTCCATGAACAGGTGAATGGATAAATCAAATGTGGTATATACATACAATGGAATACCACTCAGCTTTAAGAACAAATACACTGCAAACACTTGTGATAACATATATGAATCTTGAGAACCTTATGTTGAGTGAAGCAACCCAGGCATTGAAGGAAAAATACTACATTACCTCTCTGATATGAAATAAGTAAACCAAGCTGCCTCAGAGAGCTAGAGACCAGATGATGGGCTTAAAGGAATTTGGGGGGTAGAGGAAGGTTGTGAGCCAACACCTACCTGGGTGAAACCTATGATAAACTGGAGATAAGTATTTGTACAAGGAAGGGATAAAATGGGAGCATAGGGATACCTTTGGGTGGGGCTTTGCAGGCTTGAGGGGGGCTGGGGATGGGAGGATGGGTAATATGACCCAAGAAATTGGGGGGAGGGTGGGGGAACATATGAACACAGGAGATTGTCAGGTATGTGGCCGAGAGTATAATGTTGAGAAAACTTTTTCAAAAATATAATAAGGAAGGTTACCTGTTTAAGATGCTTAAAGGGGAGAATCTGACACAGAACAGGCTTCTAGGGAATGTGTGAAAGCTCATTTTGTCATAGTGGGTTATATCATTGGATGGAGAACCATACAATGAGAATGAAGGTATACCCACATCCTGATGTTCTCAAATAGAGGGAATTGTGTCTTTCAAGAGAAATGGTGGCTCCCAATGCATTAGAGCAGTCGAGCATGTGTAGCCCTCAACACTGTTGCAAGTATCTCTGAAAATGGCCCTTCAAGCAATGAACAGTGATTGTCACTGTGGGCCTTGAGGGGAGAGGGAGAGAGGTATTGAATAGGTGGAATCAGTGTAACTGTGGGGCAATGGAAGTGTTCCACAAGATCATGCAATGATGGATATAGGACATGTTAAATTACACCAAAAATGTATAAAGGTCTATAGACTAAAATGTAAATCATAAAGTAAAACATAAGATAACTAAAAACTTAGAAAAATTGTATAGTCTAAAATATAAACCACAATGTAAACCCAAGTGCAACCTTTTTTGAAAGCTATTGTCTCACTATCTGTACATCAGCTGCAGTAAACACAGTATGAACATATAAAAAGATTATAGCTGGGGAAGGGACAAAGTGTCTTGTGTTGAATATGTGGGAGTACCGTATATTGTATATATGAATTACTGTGGTCTAAAACTTTTGTGAAGACAAGCTTAATAATTATGGGGAAAAAAGAAAAAGAAAGGACGTAGACACTGAGGAAAAGACAGAAAAAGTTGCCTTGCCAATTTGCATAAAGGGCAACACTTAATGCAGTGATGGAAGGCAAAACATCAAAAACAAAGCTTTTCCATTTTTTTTATTTTTTGATACCTCAATTTATTTTTACTTTAATTTTTCTAAATTAGTATGTATTTTATATCTAACCTTTAAATACATCACTGTACTCCAATTTGTTGGGCTTCATTTTTGGGGAGGTTTTGGACCACAGAGGGGTTTGATGGTGGCGGGGGAGGAATACTGGTGTGGGGTGTTATTGGTGCAGGGCACATATTTGGGAGGAAGTTCTCCAGGGCATATGTGAGGGGTGCATAAAAATGTTTGGATATTTTCATAGTGGTTACAGTTGGGAATGACAGCTGGGGGAGTGCCGAGTTTGTGGCTGGGGGAGCTCTGTCACATTCCCTAATGGAAGAGCAACAATCCCCCAAGTGCAATGGCTAAGACCAATAAGGAAGGATGATCCAACAATGAGCCCCTGATGCTAATGACTATGCTTGTGAGCCTGTGTGCCTGAAATAAGAACTAAGCCTAGAGCTGCATGGTGCCTAAGAGTTACCTCCTGGAAGCTTCCATGTTGCTCAAATGTGGCCAGTCTCAAAGCCAAACTCAATATGTAAATGCATTGTCTTCCCCCTAGCATGGGACATGACTCCCAGGGATGAGCCTCCCTGGCACCAAGGGATTACTACCAAGTACTATATGATGATGTGGCTGGAGAATGACCTTGAATAAAAGGGTCAAATCAGACCAGCAGAATATCTCAGCCTACATGTAATATCAGGAGATAAAAATGCTTTTTGACCTTGAATAAAAGGGGGAAATTGAAAGAATAAATGAGTGTATACAGCTATGAGTCTCCAAAAAAGAGCCAGGAGGTCATCAGAGGGGTCACCCTTACACACACCTCAGCAGATTCCCAGAGACAGCTAAAGTAGATACAACCCCAGGTATTGGTTCTTCTGAGGGTTACAGAGACCCACAGGTTCTATGGTCATGGCAGATGGACTTCAGTGCCATGTCAGTTGGCCCTACTTTGGAGTTTGTGTTCCTGAGTATAATGGAGTTGAACTCAGATGTGATCTTTGTTCACAAGCCTGTCCTGCTACTTTTACCAGACCTGTGGTTGGTGATGGAGTTTAGTATATACTCAGGGGACCTGAATCTCTGGACTGTCCATGTGGTAGCCAGGCCCTGAGCCTCAACAGACTTTCAACTTCTACCCTCTGATAGAAGCCAGCTAACATGGAGGTGAGAAGGTCAACCACCACACCAGGGAGCAAAGAGTGCCTACAACTGCAAACAGGAGAATTGCATCCATCATCCAAGTGGAATCTAAGCCCCCTCCTCATATAGAGGTGGAGTGGACATAACCATCCCAGGGGCCACAGAATGGAGGAATAGAGTATGGATTAGAGTGAACTTACTGATATTCTATTCTATTCTGGAACTATTGTGATTAGTAATGGAAGTAAATGTAGCACTGAGGTGGAGAAAGTGACTATGGTAGCTGCTGAGGGTGGAGAGTAGGAAGAAGAGACATGATGTGGGGGCATTTTCAGGACTTGGAGTTGTGCTGGGTGGTACTGCAGGGACAGTTACTGGACATTGTATGTCCTCCTATGGCCCACCGAGTGGATGGGGGAAGAATGTAAGCTATAATGTGGTCCATTGACCATGTGGTGCATCAGTGCCCAGAGATGTATTCACCAAGTGCAATGAATGTCCCGTGATGATGGAGGAACTTGTTGTTATGGGAGGAGTGGGTGAGGGGGGTGGAGGAGTATCTGAGGACTTCATTTTTTTTATTTAACATTAAAAAAATAAATAAAGACAAAATAAAAGTTCCCTGCATGTTTCCATGGTCCCCATGTGTGGACAAGTAATGCAAAAGAAAACCCATTTCCCCTTTGCTTCCAGGTCCTCCCTGTGCAAGAACCCAACTTGCTTATGTTTCCAGCCCCATTTCCTGTGACTCCTTCCCAGCATCATCACCTTCATTCCAAGCTATTTCCCATGCTATATCATTCCTCTATCGACACAATTGGTCAAGTCATTTTTCAAAGATAAAGCCTTCTTAAAAGGTGAGAGATATCTCAGAATTTTGCATACATATTTGAAAGCTTCACTTTCCTCATCTACAGACTGGGACAAATAATGGTAAATACCTCAGAGGGTTGACATAAGGATTAAATATGGTAATCCAGGGAATCTAAGAAGATAGCTATGTTGGTTAGGCTAATGTGTCAACTCGACCAGGCAATGGTGCCCAGTTGTTTGGTCAAGGAAACACTGAGCTAATTGTAATAGAGTGGCATTTCATGGGCTTTCATCACCAGTGGATTGATTGCCTCTATGGCAGATTATATCTACAATCAGCTGAGGAGACTGCTATAGGCAATGAGTGATGTTTCACCCCATCAGTCGAAGACCTTTAAAGAAGTGATTTCATCATTCAGAGAGAGAATTCCCATCTCTACTTCGGACAAACAGCATGTCCTGGGGAACTCATTGAAGACCTTCATTGGAGTCCCTGGCTTACAGCCTACCCTATGGAATTTGAACTTGTGTATCCCCATGGTCACACGAGACAATTTTATAAAATCTCATATTATTTACAGTTATCTCCTGTCAATTCTGTTTCCCTAGAGAACCCTGACTAATACAGCTTGGTACTGGGAGTGGTTCTTGAAAAACAGAATCTTAAAATTGGGATTTCTCAATTGGTACTGGGATTTTTACAATTGGCTCTCTATTCTGATTAGAGTCAAGGGCACAAATGACTCTATTGGATTGTTATTTTTCCAATATTCAAGAGGCCACTGACAGTCCATGGTGTGAGTTGGCAATAGAGATATAAAAAATATCACCACTGGATATGACTACTTCCATGCGTATAAGAGGCAATGTTCTGGTGATAGTGTTTTAAACACCATAACTTAGTTCTGTGGAGTTAAAAGGTACAATCATGTTGGCTGACTGTTCCAAAATACACTGGATACAGTTACAAGAGGAAAGGATAAGGTGAAGTCTACAAATTTGCAACTTAAGAACTGCATGAATGATGTGAAAGTTTCTGTGTGTGCCCTGAAAGAAAATCTTGTTTTGTGTAGTGACAGACTTTGGATTTCTGAAAACCAGATTCAGAGTCTCGTTGTGTGAGTATCAGAGTTACAACAGACACTAAAATCTCCATCTTGCACGGTGCTTGCTGTTGAAGTGGGGGCTTTGATTGGAAAGGAGTGGAATCCTGAGGATTGGGATGGAGATATGTGGGTTTGATGATGATAGCAGTGGGGACACTAAAACCCTAAATTCCTCTGAGACTTAGACAAATAAACTTGTGATGGTCTGCCCTAAAGAAACAGTCACCAGACCTCCTCCCTGCCCTGACACACAATGCCAGGTCCATACCAACCAACCTCCAGCCTGCCCCAAAGAGTACAGACCAACTTCCCTCCCCGAGGAGACCTCCACCCAACCTCTACCTGGCCTGAGGAGTCTGCCATCCAAACTCCATCTGAAAAGATTAATCCTGTCTCACCAGATGAAACTACAATGGGATGCTCTTGATGGGACTGGTTACAAAACACTTCTAATTCTTCTCTTTACCCACCTCCACCACCCTTTTTCTCTTCCAGAATCTGTTCCAGAAGTATAACTCGACTAAAGTCACAACAAGCCCCCAAAGATAAAGTACAAAATGTAACCCATGAGGAAGTATGTTATACTCCAAAAGAACTGCAGGAGCGTTCCAATTAATGCAGACAGAAACCAGGGAAATAAGTATAAGAATGGATATTAAGGTTATGGGATAATGATGGAAGGAATATAAAGTTGGATCAGGCTGAATTTATAGATGTAGGCCCACTAAGCACAAATTCTATATTCAGTGATATTGTTTGAAGGATTAGAAAGTCTCTAACAGTTTGATTTGGTGGCTGGCTGAAACATGGACCAAAAAATGGCTGACAGTGCCTGAGGTCAAAATGCCAGAATTTCTCTGGTATACCTTAGTTAAAGAGATCCAAGGGTTTAGAGAGATTGGAATGTTAGAATGGATTTACCATCTAAGACCTGCTCAACCACCCCAGGAATATCCAGAGGACACAAATTGAAGTAAATTTGTGAGACTAACTCTGTCTTCCCTGAAGAGCTCTTTGGTTGTTTGCTCTTTTCTGTAGGTCAGATATTACTGTGGTAACTATAATGTGGTTCCAGAATGCATAATTGGAATAGATACACTCAGTAACTGGAAGAATCCCCATAGTGGTTCCCTAATTTATGGAGTAGGGGCTATTATGATAGGAAAGGTCAAGTAGAAACCACTAGAACTGTCCCTATCTAATAAAATAGTAAATCAAATGCAATACAGGATTCCTGGAGGGATTTCAGAGATCAATGCCAACATCAAAGAACTGAAGGATGCAAGGGTGGTGATTCTCACCACATACCCATTCAACTATCCTTTTTGGCCTGTGCAGAAAACAGATGGATCTTGGAGGATGAAAGTGGTGGATTATCATAAACTTAAGCCAGTGGTTGAGTCCAATTGCAGCTGCTTTCCAAATGTGATCTCATTGCTTGAGCAAATCAACACATCCTCTAGCACTTGTTATACTACTATTGAACTGGCAAAAGTTTTTTTCTCAATTGTCATTAGTAAGGACCACCAGAAACAGTTTGTTTTCACCTGGCAAGGCCAGCAATATTCCTTCATGGTCCTACCTCAGGTACATCAATTCTCCAACCCTAAGTCATAATATTGTCTGCAGAGACCTTGATCATCTCTCCCTCCCACAAGACATACTCTGGTCCATTGTATTGAAGACATCGTGCTGGTGGGACCTAGAAAGCAAGAAGTAGCAACTACTCTAGATTTAGTAGTAAGGCATTTGCATGAAAGAGAATGGGAAATAAATCCAACAAAAAGACAGGGGCCTTACACATCAGTGAAATTTCCAGATGTCCAGTGGTATGAGGTATGTCAAGATATCCCTTCTAAAGTGAAGAATATGTTGTTGCATCTGACCCCTCCTATGACAAAAAAGAGGCACAATGCTTAGTTGGCTCTTCAGATTTTGGAAACAATATATTCCACATTCGGGAGTGCTAGTATAGCCTATTTACTGAGTGACTAGAAAGGCTGTTACTTTTGAGTGGGGACAAGAACAAGAGGAGGTTCTCTGACAGGTACAGGCTGCTATGCAAGCTGCAATGCCACTTGGGCCATATAATCCAGCAGACATCTCTATGTGTCAGTGACAAGCAGAGAGGTCATCTGGAGCCTTTGGCAGACCCCTAAAGGATAATCGCAATTCAGACCCTTGGATATTGGAGCAAAGCCCTGCCATCCTCTACAGATAACTAATCTCCTTTTGAGAAAGGGCTTTTGGCTTGCTATAGGTCCTTAACAGAAACTGAAGGCTTAACCATGGGCTACCAAGTTACCATGAGGCCTGAGTTGCCTATCATGATTTGGATATTGTCTGACCCACCAAACCATAGTTGGACATGCACACCAGCACTCCATCATAAAGTGGAAATAGTTTATATGAGGTAGGACTCAAGCAAGTCCTGAAGGCACAAATAAATCACATGAGGAAGTGATCCAAATGCCCATGGTCACTACTCCTGTCACATTACCTTCTCATTCCCAGCCTAAAGCTATGGCCTCTTGGTGAGTTCCTTGCAATCAGTTGACTGAGGAAGAGAAAACTCAGGCCTGGTTTACAGATGGTTCTGTACAATATGCAGGTACCACCCAAAAGTGGACAGATGCAGCACTGTAGTTCCAAAAGAAGGAATGTTACAATAACCATTGAACTTAAAGTTAGGAATGCTACAGGGCCACTTTCGGTTCCTCATGCCTCTGAATCAACAGGCAAAGAAGGGAATTACTGTACTAGCTGAGGTGACTGATTCTGACTATCAAAGGGAAATAGGACTGTGCCTACACAATGAAGATAAAGAAGAGTTTGCCTGGAATACAGGAGATCCCGTAGGGTATCCATTAGTACAGCAATGCCCTGTGATTAAATTCAATGGAAAATTGCAAAAATTCAATCCAGGCAAGACTAACAATGGACCAGAATCTTCAGGAATGAAAGTTTGTGTCTCCCCACCAAGCAAAGAACTACATCCAGCTGATAAGCATGCTGAGGGTAAAGAGCATATGAAATGAGTAATGGAAGAAGGTAGTGAAAAGTATGAACTTCTACCATGTGACCAGTTACAGAAATGAGGACTGTAATTGTCATGAATGTTTCTTCCTTGTTTTGTTATGAGTATGTCTGTAAATGTACATAAGACTAATATTTTTGTCTTCTTCCCTATCCTTTCCCCTAATCATACAATATAAGTTGTATTGTTTCATGTCATAGTATTTAAGGATGTCAAGTTTAAGAGTAAATATTACTGAAGGACTTAAACTCTATTCTGGAGGAATTTAGTGTGTTTTTGGTTATACACAGGACAGTTGAGTGTTGTTAGGCAGTGTTGTTAGGCACATGTATATATATACACATGTGTATATATATATACACGTTATTGTTTTTATTTAGAGATTAAGTATGGTTTAAGATTATGTATATAGCTCCCAAGTTGACAAGGGGTGGACCGTGATCATTAGGCTAATGTGCCAACTCAGTGAGGCAATGGTGCCCATTTGTTTGGTCACGCAAGCACTGGGATCATTGTAATACAAGGACATTTTGTGGACTTTAATCACCAGTGAGTTGATTGCATAGATGGGTGATTACATCTACATTCAATTGAAGAGATTGCCATCAACAATAAGTGATGTATCATACAATCAGTTGAAGACCTTAAAAGGAGAAGTGATTTCGGAATTCAGAGAGAAAATTTCCATCTGTACTTCAGACAGTCAGTATCTCCTGAGGAACTCATCAAGGACCTTCATCTGAGTCCCTGTTTGCAGTCCACCTTATGGAATTTGGAAATGTACATTCCCACAGTCATGTGAGATAATTTTATAAAATCTTATACTTTTTACAGATATCTTCTGTATGGCTCTGGTTCCCTAGAAAATCCTGACTAATACAATGGCAATGTTAGCAAACATTTTTAATGTCTCAAAAATTCCCTATAAAATTATATGGAACATTAAATAGCATCATCAAAAACCCATGGTCAATATCTACAACAAAATTAAATGACAAGTTATTCCCATGAAGTCCAAAGTACAAGCTGATCGGAATAAACTACCAACACTAAATGGTATTAGCAACTGTACTGGAGGAAGCAAAGGAAAGCAATGGAGCATCTAATGCTTATGCTATTTCCAAAATACCAAATTGATATTCACTGGAAACCTTAACAGTCAAACTCGATGACAGTGTTGGAAATTGTGAAGAAGTTGCCCTCTCCAGTAGAGGTGAGTACAGGTGGTAAGATCTGAAGGTGCTGACTAGTCTGGGTCGCATAAACATACAAAGATACAGATTAAGTTGGGAAAAAGCTTCCTTCCCAGACTTGAGTCCTACAATGAGGAAAAACAGCTGGGAAGAGGATTCAAATGAGCAGCCTGAGGCAACATAAACAAAGGAAAGACAAAGGAAAGGAAAGATAAAGGTGGTAAAGACCTCAACAAAACAATGACAAGTGAAGACATTGAAACAGTCTTCAAAAATCTGCCAAATATGAAAAACTCAGGATCAGATGACTTCACAGTTGAATCTTACCAACCATTCGAAGACAATCTAATGGCAATCTTGCTCAAGGTCTTCAAACAAATGGAACAGGGAGGAACACTACCAAACGCATCCTATGAAGCCAACATCAGCCTAATAACAAAACCAGACAATGATACTACCAAAAAAGAAAATTACAGAGGGACATCTGGCAAGATGGTGGCATTAGTAGCTCCTAGAGTCAGTTTCTGCTACAGGGCAGTTAGTAAACTCCCAAAGATATCTGAAGCACCTATTTGGGGGCTCCAGGAGACCAGAAGAGTATCCTGCAACAATCTTGAAGAAATCAAAGGAGGAGACGGCTCATCTGCAGAGAAGATTCTTAGTAGAGCACTCCACACCACGGAGGTTGGTGCCCATCCTCCACTGGAGGCACAAGCAGCCTTGGGAGCTGTTCCATGGCTGGAATTGAAGCTCCACTTCCCAAAAATGGGGAGAGAAGAGACGTTTGGGCACCAGCTTCAGCTAATGATGAGTAAATTTGGTGGGCTAAAGTATAATCCTGAGAACAGCTAAAGTTTGAACCTGTCCAAGGCAAAAAGAGGCCAGTAACCATCATCTTAACTCCACGCCTGGCATGAGGGGAAGCACAGCAGACTGAAAACACAGTGCTGGTGGGGTCTGGCTTCTTTACATCCAGATCAGATTGCAGCTCTAGCCTAAGCCCCAACCCCACCTCTGGGAAGGAGGAAGCTGGGGGGACCTGCACCAGCCTCTCTAGGAGATTACCAGCCAAGCCATGGAGGCCGGTGATTGTCCCACTTTGGCAGTGCAGGCCACCCCAGGAGCTATTCTGTGGCTGGAATTTGTAGCTCTATTTCCCAAAAACAGGGAGGAAGAGATGGCTGGCCATCGACTTCAGCTAATGATTAATAAATTCTCTGGCTAAAGTATAACCCTAAGAACAGCTAAAGTATGAACCTGCACAGGTCAGAAACAGGCCAGTGGCTGCCATTTGACTTTGCCCCAGCATGAGGGAAAGCTGGGCTGACCAAAAATCACAGTGATGGTAGGGAACCATTTCTTTAACCCATATGGGCCTTGCAGCCCTAGCCTAGACTTCAGCCCCACCTCTGGCAGGGAGGAGGTTGGTGGGCCCTGCACCAGTTATCCAAGTAACCACAGGTACATTTGGCTGGCACAGACTGAATAATGTAAAGTCCACCAGGGCAAATGCAGTCATTTTGGACCCATACTGCATAGATTGCTGCCCACACATGCAGCTCCAACACTGCCCAAGGGAGGGGAGAAAAGGACATAAACCTTCATCAGTCTCTCTGGGTAACTACAGTCTATATCTGCACAACTTGGATTATTCCACACAGCTGTGACTCTGTCCCTACATCTGGCAAAGGAGAAAGTTGGGAGAAGCTTCATCGGTCCCTGAGGCAATGAGGACAGCCAAAGCCTCCACAGCTTACAACACCAACTATATCCTTGGCTCCTACTGCTCAACCAGCAAGGGAAAAGGGCAGGAAGCCCTAAACTAAAGAGAAAACCTGCACACAGAATAAATACTTTAGTAAGCCAGATGACAAGACACCAAAAAAAATCACAATCTGCTACAAGAAACAGGAAGATATGGCCCAGTCAAAGGAACAAAATTAGCCTCCATATGTCATAAAGGAATTGAGACAACTAATCACAGATGTTCAAACAAATCTTAATAAATTCGATGAGATGGCTAAAGAAATTAAGGATATTAAGAAGACATTGGGGGGGAAACGGACTTTGGCCCAGTGGTTAGGGCATCCGTCTACCATATGGGAGGTCCGCGGTTCAAACCCTGGGCCTCCTTGACCCGTGTGGAGCTGGCCCATGCGCAGTGCTGATGCGCGCAAGGAGTGCCGTGCCATGCAAGGAGTGCCTTGCCACGCAAGGGTGTCCCCCGCGTGGGGTAGCCCCACGCGCAAGGAGTGTGCCCGTGAGGAAAGCCGCCCAGCGTGAAAAGAAAGTGCAGCCTGCCCAGGAATGGCGCCGCCCACACTTCCCGTGCCGCTGACGACAACAGAAGTGGACAAAGAAACAAGACGCAGCAAATAGACACCAAGAACAGACAACCAGGGGAGGGGGGGAAATTAAATAAATAAATCTTTAAAAAAAAAAAGAAGACATTGGATGGGCACAAAGAAGAATTTGAAAGAATACATAGAAAAATAGCAGATCTTATGGGAATGGAAGGTGAAATAATTGAAATTTTAAAAACATTGGAAACATATAATAGCAGATTTAAAGAGGCAGAAGAAAGGATTGTGAGCTTGAAGAAAGGGCCTCTGAAAGCAAACATACATAAGAACAGATGAAGAAAAGAATGGAAAAAATTGAACAAAGTCTCAGGGAAAAAGATGACAGCAAAAGATATGCAAACATATGGTCATGGGTGTCCCAGAAGAAGAGACAGGAAAAGGGGCAGAAGGAATATTTGAAGAAGTTAATGTAGAAAATTTCCCAACCATATTGAAGGACATAGATATCCATGTCCAAGAAGCACAACATACTCCCATCCATCCAAAAAAATCCAACTAGACCAACTCTGAGACACATACTAATCAGAATGTCAAATGCCAAAGACAAAGAGAGAATTCTGAGAACAGCAGAGAAAAAGCATTGCATAATATATAAAGAATCCCCAGTAAGATTAAGTGCTAATTTCTCACCAGAAACCATGGAGGCATGAAGACAGTGGTCTGATATATTTAAGATACTACAAGGGGAAAACCTCCAGCCAAGAATCTTATATCCAGCAAAACTGTCTTTCAAAAATGAGGGCCAGTTTAGAATATTCACAGATAAACAGAGACTGAAAGAATTTCTAACCAAGAGACCAGATTTTCAGGAAATACTAATGGGTATGATAGACCATGAAAAGAAAAGACAGGAGACAGAGACCTGGAAGAGAGTCTAGAAAAGAAGATTATATCAATGAAAGTAACTGAAAGTGTCAAAAGAGTGGTGAAAATAAAGTATGACAGATAAAACTCAAATAGGAATAAACTTAACCAATGATGTGAAGCACTTGTATTCAGAAAACTGCAACTCAATGTTAAAAGAAATTTTTTAAAAGTCCTAAATAACTGGAAGAACATTCTGTGCTCACTGACTGGAAGACTAAATATCAAGATGTCAATTATACTCAAATCAATAAATAGATTCAATGCAATCCCAATAAAAATACCACTAACATTTTTTAAAATTGAGAACATGATTCTCAAATTTATTTGGGGGAAGCAGACTTGGCCCAGTGGTTAGGACATCCATCTACCACATGGGAGGTCCACAGTTCAAACCCTGGGCCTCCTGGACCCATGTAGAGCTGGCCCACGCGCAGTGCTGATGAGCCCAAGGAGTGCCGTGCCACGCAGGGGTGTCCCCACGTAGGGGAGCCCCACACGCAAGGAGAGTGCCCCGTAAGGAGAGCCACCCAGCGCAAAAGTTCAGCCTGCCTAGGAATGGCGCTGCACACACAGAGAGCTGACACAACAAGATGACGCAACAAAAAGAAATACAGATTCCCATGCCGCTGACAACAGAAGCGGACAAAGGAAAACACGCAGCAAATAAACACAGAGAACAGACAACTGGAGCGGGGCAGGAAGGGGAGAGAAATAAATAAATAAATAAATAAATAAATAAATAAATAAATAAATAAATAAATAAATAAATAAATCTTTTTTAAAAATTTATTTGGAAGGGTAAGGGGTCCTGAATAGCTAGAAACATCTTTAAAAGGAAAAGCAAACTCTCATCTCCAGACTTTAAATCATATTACCTAGCTATAGTGGTAAAAACAGCAAGGTACTGGCATAAAGACAGACACATAGACCAATGGAACCAAACTGATGGTTCAGAAACAGACCCTCGATGTATGGTCAAGTGATTTTTGACTAGCCTATCAAACCCACACAATTTGGGCAGAACAGTCCAATGAACGAATGGTGCTGAAAGAACTGGATATCATAGCCCCCCTCCAAAAAAGGAAAAAGGACCCCTTTCTCACACCTTATCCAAAAATCAGCTCAAAATGGATCAAAAACCTAAAAATAAAAGCAAGAACCATAAAATTTCTAGAAGAAATTATAGGAAAATATCTTCAAGGCCTAGTGGTAGGCGTTGGACTCTTAAAGGAGATAAGAGGAGGACTGAGATGGACTACTGATGTTTAATGTATGTAGAAGTTATTATTAGCTTCACTGTAAAAGTATGGAAATGTATAGAGTGGATGGTAACAAATAGTAACAGCTAGTTTATAAGTGGGGATGTGGCTGAAATGGTAGCCTAAGTATGTAAATGCCAATTGACAGAATGCTAGAGAACAAGCTAGAAACTGAATAGCACAGTAAACCAAGAGGTAGATAAAAACAGTGGTTCATAGTGCAGATACAAGAGTGTCCTTTGTTAGCTGGAGCAAATGTACATCACTACTGCAGGGTGCTGGGAATGTGGAAGAGCATGGGAAAAACACAACTGGAGTGATTTATGGACTGAGGTACACAATAATAATATAATATTCTTGCATCTATGCTAAGGGTGTACTGTGTTGATAATGGGGCAGTGTGGAAAATGTGTGCCAAATGAACACTATGGATATGGCAATAATCAGATGATATTATCTTATCTGTAATGAATGTTCCACCACAGTGTGGTGTGTTGATAGAGGGGTGTTGTTTGGGAATTTTGTACGTGTGCACGATTGTTTTATAAGTTTACAACTTCTGTTTAAAAAATAATAAAAGGAAATTATAGACCAATATCTCTAATGATCATAGATGAAAAAATCCTCAACAAAATACTTGCAAATTGAATCCAAAAACACACTGAGAGAATTATATACCACGATCAATTGGGTTTTACCCCAGGTATGCAAGGGTAGTTCAACACAAGAAAACCCATTAGTGAAATAAACCACATTGATAAATTGAGGAAGAAAAACCACATACTCTTCTTGATTGATACAGAAAAGGCATTTGACAAAATACAGCACCCTTTCTCGATAAAAACACTCCAAAGATAGGAATAGAAGGGAGTTTTCTCCATATGGTAAATCACATGTATGAAAAAACCCACAGCTAACATTGTACTTAATGGTGGAAGACTGAAAGCTTTCTCACTGAGATCAGGAACAAGATAAGTATGCCCACTGTCACCATTGTTATTCAATAGTGTGCTATAGGTTCTAGCTAGCGCAATTAGGCTAGAAAAAGAAATAAAAGGCACCCACATATGAAAGAAACAAGTAAAGCTTTCACTGATTTGATCCTATATCTAGAATCTCCTGAAAAGTCCACAACAAAGCTACTAGAACTAAGAGACAAGTTCAGTAAAGTGGTGGGATACAAGAGTAATATGCAAAACTCAATAGTGTTTCTATGCACTACTGATGTGCAATCTGAAGAGGAAATGAGGTGAAAAAGTCCATTTATAATAACCCACTAAAACAATCAAATATTTAGGAATAAACTTAACCAAGGACATAAAGGATCTGTATTTAGAAAACTACAGAACATTGCTAAATGAAACTGAAGAAGACTTAAATAAATGGAAGGACATTCCATGTTCATGGATTGGAAGACTGAATATTGTTATGATGTCTATTCTACCCAAACTAATTTACAGATTCAATATACAATTCCAATAAAAATCCCATCAGCCCTTTCTGCAGAAGAGGAAAAATAAATTGTCAAATTTATTTGGAAGGGTAAGGGGCCCCAAATAGCCCAAAAGATCTTAAAAAAGAAGAATGAAATTGGAAGACTCTCACTTTCAGACTTTAAAGCCTATCACTTAGTACCTATTGAAACAGCACTGTATTGACATAAAGACAGACACATTGACCAAGGGCACCGAATCAAGAACTCAGAAATACATCCTCGCATCTACAGTCAAGTGATTTTTGATAAGACTGACAAGCCCTCCCAGCCGGGCTAGAACAGTCTATTCAACAAATGGTGCTGGGAGAACTGGTATTTCTGCTTTACAAGTGACCAAACTTATTAAAAAACAGATTTTTAAAAATAAAATATATATTTTCAAGTTTGTAAAAAAGTGGGAGAGTTAGCCCGAGTTAGGAGATAGCAGATAGAAGACAATTTATTGGGAATACTTAACTAAAGCAGCAGAAGAGGGAGGACTAGATCCTTGAAGTTGGGGGTGGGGAACATATGAAAATGAGCAGCAGAAAATATTAAAATAAGATTCCACATAAACTTGTCATAAAAACATATATATAAAAGAAATGGAGCAGAATAACATGCATGTTTGTTAAACAGATGTGTTATTGGAGGTGATATCTCAGTTCTCGGCTTCATCGCAAGAAAGAATTCAAGGATGAGCCACAAATTAATTAAGCAGGTAGAGAATTTATTGGGGGGTAAAGTAAAGGAAGATAAGTGCACACCCAAGACATGGGTGCAGGTGTGCTCAAGGTAGAAAGAAACATGCGCTTTTTCTCCCTGCTGTTCCATGTTTTATGTGGTACAGGGTACCAAGGTCTGCACTGACAAGCAAGGACTTAGAAGTGTAGGGATTTAGGGGTTTGGGGGTTGCTGTCCAGTGGTGACTGGCTTCTGGCTGCTGTCCATGACCTCTGCAGGGCATGCTGACCGGCAGTGATTAGCCTCTGGTCGCTGTCTACCAGGCGTGAGGTAACCTGAAAGCTGGGTGGGGAAAGAGAGGGTACCCCTCTCGCCCCTTCCCTCTTGGTTGGATGCCTTCTAATAACACAGGTTTTGGGTGTGTGCTGTAAGCCACGGGGTGTGCACTGTGAGCTTCAGGATGAGTGCTGTAAGTTGCCCCTTCCTAACTTGCTCTGTGACTCAGCAGGCTGATGCTAATCAAAAGGCCATTGCCTCAGTTTCTCTTACCAGGAGGTGTTTGTGTATCTTATTAGATTTTCTGCCCATTCCTCCTTTGCCTCCCTATTCTGTCCTGCCTCAGATACAATGTATTTTCAAAGAATGAGAAAAAAACAGAAGAGGGCCATCAGCACAGAGTCACAGAGGGTTCCTTTGGAGGCGAAAAAATATCTGGAAAGAAGTCACAGTATTTTTTCTAGTTCTCTCTAGGGAAAACCACAGTCACAGCTAAGTCGCCACTTCAGCCAGGGGTTTAGCTTTAAGGGACTGCCTGGAATATGACTATTACCTAAGAAAACCTATAGTGGGAACCAAGGTCTTGAAAAGATAATGATCCAAGAGTCAGAGCAAAGAGTACAGAAACCAAGCAGGATCAGAATTAAAGAGCAATAGGAAGAAAGAATAAATCTGGGAAGATTTTTACATAGCTCTGGGAGTTCAAAGTCCCTACTTAGCGGTCCATATGTGCACAATCCATACGGTTAGTGGGCTGGTTTAAAGTTACAGTTAGTGATGGTATCTACAGATTTTGCCTGAAAACAGAGGGAAGGCATCCTGCATCTTGGAAACACCGACAGTACAGCAAAGGCTTGAGGTTGGAATGTGTAAACTAACCTGACTAGGTGGGTCTGAAGTGGAGATCCCAGCTTCCTTAGTCCACTCTCTAACCACATCTCCTATCCTTCTATCTATTAATAATTCACTCTGGATCTTGCATGTTATCTACTACACAGCCTCATTTTGACCTTCAACCCTCTAACCCTACTACTTTTCCCCCTATTCTCATGGTTCTCAAATCTTTCTTTCCTTTTTACCCCATTTAGTTCCATGGTTCATTCTGTTCACTCATCGCAAACATCATTGATATAACCCCTCCCCTTCCTCCACTGTACTCAAGAGTCAACCCCCAACTCTGGTTAAGTCTATCTATAGATCAACAATTGTCCAATATCTATTTGGCCATGAGCCTGACTGTGAAACCATGGAAGTCGAGAATCCTGAAAGAGGAAATGGGGATGCTAAAATAAGGTAGTGGCTGGCCTCTGGAGGCTAGAGCTGATGATAAGAGATGCTGTAGGGAAACGGACTTTGGCCCAGTGGTTAGGGCGTCCGTCTACCATATGGGAGGTCCGCGGTTCAAACCCCGGGCCTCCTTGACTCGTGTGGAACTGGCCATGTGCAGTGCTGATGCACGCAAGGAGTGCAGTGCCACACAAGGGTGTCCCCCGCGTGGGGAAGCCCCACGCGCAAGGAGTGCGCCCGTGAGGAAAAGCCGCCCATCGTGAAATGAAAGAGCAGCCTGCCGAGGAATGGCGCCGCCCACACTTCCCGTGCTGCTGACGACAACAGAAGCGGACAAAGAAACAAGACGCAGCAAATAGACACCAAGAACAGACAACCAGGGGAGGGGGGGAAATTAAATAAATAAATCTTTAAAAAAAAAAAAAAAAAGAGATGCTGTAACACAACTGGTCTCACTTATAGCAGTAAAAATAACAAGGTCCTGAAATATAATAATAGAAGACAGGAGATGGTATTTAATTATCCAAACAAGGTGGGAACCACTATAATTAGCTGAGCCACAAAGTCAAATAGCAGCCAAGGAGACATGACTGCAGAAAGCTTTGAAGATGGTTATATCTCTAGGGCCAGGGTAGATCTATACGCTCAAAAGAAATCAAGGATAGGTGATCAGAAGGCTGAAAGAAATTATCCCAATAAAATGTCACAATTTCTTGCCCCATTTCTGGATCTGAGCCAGTTCTCAGAACCAGAACAAATTTTCAGAAGGAGGGGGTGACAAGTTCTCAGGAGAAAGTTTCCTGCAATATCACAATATGTATATACGATAATAATATCTCTACTCCTCCCCCAAATAAAACTGACCATTCAATTGGGTAAGCATACACTGGGGAAAGGAGAACATCCAAACATTTCAAAAACTACTGAATACATGGCCCTAGTTGATATTAATATATGGGAACACAAAGTGACATGATACCTTGCCCAGTTAGGGTAAGTACCTGGTTAATAAATGGAGTCCTGACCAAGATTCAGTTCACAGAGAATCTATTTGTTCCAAATATAAACAGTGGTCATTTCCCTGGGTCCCAAACTTATAATTAGAATGTACCTACTTGATAGTTGGCAGAACCCCCAAATTGATTCCTCGGCCTGTGGAGAAGGAGCTATTTTAGTGGAGAAAGCCAAATAAAGCCACAGAAACTATCCTATCAGGGAGAACACCAGAGATTAGCACCACCCTTAAACACGTCAAAGATGAAGAGGCAGTGGTTCCCATCATATCCCCATTTAATGTATCAGTCTGGTCACTAGAAAAATCATCTGGAATCTGGAGGATAACAGTAGACCATTTCAAACTCAACGCTGAAGCAGCATCAAGTGCAGCTGTTGTGCCAAATGTGGTTTTCTCACTAAAGCAAATTAACATGACCTTAGCTACATAGTATATGGCCTTTGATGTGACAAGTGCATTCCTTTCCATGGCTATGAAGAAAGAAGAAACCTTTTGCATTCATTTGGGATGGACAAGAGTGCACTGTCTTGTGTGCTGGATCCACTTAGTTAGGAGGCCCCTTATAGCTTCAAGAGTCTATGATTGTAAATATCAGCATAGGACATTGTGGGAAGAGTTTATGGAAGAGTGGATTTGATATTCAAACTGTAGCAAAGACAGAAACTTCTACTTGTCTCTCAGGTTGGGTGACTCTTGTATTTTGAATTGGCAAAAATAAGTCAGTGGTAAACTAGAGATACAAGTCAAAAAAACAAAAAGACTTATTTAAAGTTAGCCATGGGCTAAAAGTCAAAACATCTTTTTGTTTGTTTTAAGGTTGTTTACTCTTTGCTGGGCTCAATGACTCATTCCTTTTGGCTATTTTCCCCAACTGTCTGTTGGCTGCATTAGAAGCAGGAGGTAAAAAGCACTTTGTGTATTTTCTTTGGGAAAGCATTTTTAGAGTTTTCACAGAAGCAAACAGCGGAGACATAGGGCATGAATGATGTGGCAAATGCCCATCAATCAAGTCTCAAATGCCAATTTCTCAAAGAATTTTGAGACAATATAGTTGGAATTTTCTCTTGTCACCAAAATCTATACCACTAAGCATCTTGAAAGAGACTTTATGAGCAGTTTCCCTGTAAATTTATTAGTTCCATGCAAGAACATCAATCTCTTTAAATGCTGGGCAGAGAAAACCTAGGTTTTGAATTGGGTATACCTGCTTGTCCAGAGTCATGGCAAAAATATAGAACCAAATGCAAAATGCGTTATTCTGTGGAAACCCATTTTGTAATACTATGTTTTAAGTCAGTATGCAAAATTTGAATTTCCACATTTCAAATATTTATTTTGGGGAAAAATGTTTCCATGTCTCTCTTTCCATTTCTAAAATAAATACACAAGTAGAAAGACACATCATCTTTAAGGAAAGTAAAAAGTAAACAATAAACTGGGAAAAAAATGTGAAACTTACACTAGAGGACCTTCCAGATGATCCAATCTTTCCCAAACATCCCCCCACTCAGCCCCATACAAACAGTTGTCAAAAAGGACACCTGGGCCTTCCTCTAATGCATCCTTTGTTTCTCTCTTGAAGTGGGGTGAAACTCCTCTGGTCCATCGTGTATGTTCTTTGGGGAAAACAGAATCACATAGAGTTCTCCAGGCCCAAGGCATTAGAGTGACCGACGGATATAGCCCTGTCAGTGTTGCGCCTCCATGAGGAGAACCAGGACACTTATATTGACTAAGCACATACAAAACAGATGGAAAATTACCCCTTGTTCAAAATTTCAGCTATTGTGAGAAGTGTCAAGTGGGATTTCATTGCAACCTGGAAAGCAAAGTCAGGAATCCAATGAGAGGATTTATGTCCCCTGAGTTGCTTTGGCCTCACTCTGTACTATCTCTCGTTTTTCACCACATTTCTGAGAATCAGGCTCTCTGTGTATCATTGCCTACAGCTACGTCTTCCTTATAGATAGACTCCTCCTTCATCATACTATTGTCTAAAAGTCCCTGTGTCTTGTCCTCCCGTCTAGATTATAAATAATTCTTTGAGGACACTGACTATTCCTTTTACTTTTCTTTCTCCTCTCACAGCTCTTAGATTGATACATAGATGTGTGGATAGATGAATACTAATTTTATTTTTAAATGAATTTTTAAAAGTCCTGTTATGAATTATTTCAGACATCAAAAATTATAATGGAAATAACTGTGAAACAACTGCAAAGACTTACAGGTTGAATATCTGTGTGCCCCTTACTGCTCACAGCCTCCACCCCCATTCTCAGTGGTGACCACGCTACTGAACTTGGTATTTATTGTGCATCTCAATGCATGTATTTGACATTATTGTTTGTGTCTGTTAATAAACTTTACAAAATATTATCACATTGTATTATTCTATGTTCTTCTACAAATTGCAGTTGTAATCAAGAATATAGTTGTGAGGTAAGAAAAATATGATGACTAAAAAGTCAGGCTCATATTAAGTATATAATCTTTTTTATTTTTTAATTGCCTTTTTTTAAAAAGATACGTGGATCACAAAAAATGTTACATTAAAATATATAAGAGGTTCCCATATACCCCACACCCCACCCCACACCCACTCCTCCCACATCAAAAACCTTTTTCATCATTGTGGCACATTCATCGCATTTGGTGAATACATTTTGGAGCACTGCTGCACTGCATGGATTATAGTTTACATTATAGTTTACTCTCTCCCCCAGTCCATTAAGGGGGTTATGGCAGGGTATACAATGTCCAGCATCTGACCCTGAAATATCATTTAGAATAACTCCAAGTTCAGAGAATGCCCTCACATCACATCTCTTCTTCCCTCTCCCTCAGAAACTACCACGGCTACTGTCTCCACATCTATGATACAATTTCTTCCATTGCTAGAGTCACAATAGTTCTATAGTAGAATACCAGTAAGACCACTCTAATCCATATTTTATTCCTCTATCCTGTGGACCCTGGGATGGTGATGTCCACTCCACCTCTAAATCGAGAGGAGGCTTAGATCCCACATGGCTGATGGATGCAATTCTCCTGCTTGCAGTTGTAGGCACTCTCAGTTACCTGGTGTGGTGGTTGACCATCTTCACCTCCCTGTTAGCTGACCTGGGTAAGTCCAATGAACCAGAAAATAGGTGTTGCAACTCTGCTGAGGCCCAGGGCCCGGATGCTCAGAATATGTGCTAGATTTGGGACACTTTCATTGCACAGAGATTTCCTGCCTCCAAATCAAAAACCTTCCCCATAGCACCAACACTGAATATTCTAGTTAACTGCAGTTTCAGTGTGCTATGGAGCAATAAGAAGAGCTTAAAATTTTGGCCTCAGATAACCCCAGGGTTTCAATCCCAGTCTCAACTCATAGGAGTTGTGTAACCTCATGCACACCTTGTGCAGCTCTCTAGGTTTTGTGTTCCTTATTTGGTAAACAAAGAAAAAAAAAACTTATCTTTAAAGGGTTTTTGTTAGCATTGATAATAATGCATTCAGCTCATTTAGCTCAGGACTTTGCACCTAACAAACACCTTAGCAAATAATAACTCTAAAATCTGTCATGTAAGTAAAAATATTTCCATCTTCCCTGACGTCATCCCAAACCCACACTCTCATCTCTCCTGAGAGCTCAAGAGGATAAGAGTCTCTATTCTTAGCACCTGCAACACATGCCCTTTATGACACTCTCTTCATAGAGTTACTATCTCCCAAAAGCATGTAGCAGGGACATTTTCTCATCTCCAGCTGATATGAAACTCTGGATCATGTCTCTGGCCACAGAAGATTTTGTGTGTCCCCTTTTCCTTTCCTCCTTATTTTTCTCTTCCTTTCCTTCACCTCGGCCCTGCCTGCCTTCATCATTGCACTCTGGGGTCCACAGGACCATTTAGAACAGGAACCCAAGAAACTCCGAAAAAGTGGTGAGTGGCTGACAGGGAGAAAAGGCAGTGGCATTTCTCACAGAGCCAAGGATGAAGTACTCCTTTCCCACCTTGGCTGTCCCTGCTGGGATTTTTCCAGAACACAGTTCACAGTCCAGAAAAGCAGGAGGCTGCAGAAGCTCTGCAGGCCCCACAGACTGCTCTTGCCATGGCCCCTCGCTGCCTCAGGTTGCTCAGTTAGTTCAGAGTAGACTGAGAGCCAGGGTGTTTCTGAGTGTTTTCTGTGTGACACCTTGTATCCAGTGTCTCTCCTCTCTAGACACTAGGCCTGTTATCAGAATGAATCTCCCTTCAACCAGTAGGGAATAAAAACGGAAAGGGCTTTGAACATGAAGTGAGAAAACTGGGGATGGGCCCAAGGTCTGCCATTGCTCACTGTGTGACCTTGGGGAATTTTCTCAGCCTCTCTGAGCTTTAGTTCCCTCATCTGTAGATGTCAAATAAGTCCTTACCCACAGATGCTTTAGGAGGTGTAAATTATTTATTTGCAAATGTCTAGCATGTAAAAGATGCTTAAGAACATATAGTAGCCTACTGTTACTTATAGGTACAAACCCAAATTCCTCTTTATGGATGTCTCAGTCACCTGCCATGAGTTCCTATGCCCTGGCTGATCACCAGGGAGAGGAAGAGAAGAAGAAAGGAAGGGAAGGAAGAAGGGAGAATGAATGAGTGAGTGAATTTAGGTGATATATGGGAGAAATAAGAGAGCAAAGTCCACCCAGACCCCTCCATTGTAGCTTCAGCAGTCTCAGGGGAAAAGTGAGGTTTCATCTTGAGTCCAGTATTCCCCAAGGGAATTACAAGAACTTGAAAATTGTTTGGAAAGCTAAAGGATCCCCTCTGTTTCTAATAAGGAAAGTCTTCCACATTTCTGAGCCAGGAGATAACAAACTTCTGAGACAGAGCATGGGGAATGAAGATAAGCCTTAGAAAAAGCTGTTCATGTAACCAAAGATTACGTCATCCTTTAATATATGATTCAGTTGAAAGTCAGGGATGACCTCTGCAAAATGTTCAAATTAGAAAAGTTGGACTTCATCTTAGTTTGACAGAGCTGCTATGACAAATAGCACACACTGGTCTGGCTTTGACAAGAGGAATTTATTTCTCTCAAGAGTCCAACATCAAGATATTGGCAGGCCTTGCATTCTCGAGGATTCTTTACTGTCGCACAAATCCTCCATCTCTCTCCTTGTGTCTGCTCCTGTGACTTCTGGCTTCTTCTGACTTCTGGCTTTTTCTGACTGCCTCCAGTTAGGTAAGGACTCAAGGCGTATAGATTAAGGCCCACTCTGATTCAATATGATGTCATCTAAAAAGGAACTTTGAAGGTCCTTTTCATAAATAAGTCTACACCTTAACTAATAATATCTTCAAAGGCCCTATTTATAAATGGGTTCACACCAATGGGGCTGGGGATGAGGACTTGAACCTGTCTTTCTGGTAGGTGTGATTCAGTCACCAACAGTCCTGGGTTATATCCTGCCAGTCACCAGGCTGGTATTCTCCAGTGCTTTCAATTTGTCTGTCACATTGTCCAGAAGTGTCTCAGGCCCCCAATTTATGACTTCTATTAAAATTCTCATTAACTCTTGTTTCAGTTCGCTAAAAGTTTCTGAGAACAATATGCCAGAAATGGGTTGGCTTTTATCATAGGAATTCATTAAGTTAAAAGCCTACAGTTCTGAGGTTATAAAAATATCCAGATCAAGGCCTCATCAGAGACACTGTCACCAAGTTGTAGCTGTGGGCAATCAAGCACATGGAGGCATCATCTAAAGATGCATTCTCTTTGAGCTCAGCTGTGGGTGATCAGGCACATGGCAGAGCATAACGTTGGCTCTGCAAGTTTCTGCTTTCACCCCTAGGTTTACTTTCTCCCCAGCTCAGCTGTGGGCAATAGGGCATATGGCTCATCTTTCTCCTCTCCTCCAGGCCTTGTGTCTTTCAGCCTCTTGGAGACCTCTTTCCATAGCACTGTACTCTACTGATTCCAGCCCACAGGTGCCTGGACCTCTCTCTCAGCCTCTTGAGGTTTACTCTGTCTCTGCTGCTTTTTGTGTGCATGTGGCTTTTATTCCTTAGTTTATAAAGACCTCCAGTAAAAGGATTAAGACCCACTCTGGGTCCCATCATCTAATCAAAGGCCCTTAAATGAAGCGATCTAATCAAAAGGTCCTTCAATTGAAACTAATCAAAAAGGACCTATCTACTATGGGTTTATAGGCACAACAACAGGTTCACTTTAAGAACAGTAATTTCTGGGGCCCACAAAAGACTCAAACCACCACACTGCTATAATTTATTCTCAGATATTGGAGAATATGAAAGATCTGATCATTACATTTCTATAGAGTTCTTCACAGCTGACCAAAGCTTCCTATATCCCCTCCTTCTATTACCCTATAGCATGTAGGGATGGCAGAGAGGAGGGGGAGAGAAGGTAATCATGTCATATAAAGGGAGATATGCTTATTTTTCAACTCCTGGTCACTTTGACTTGGACTGAGGCCACTTGGTGGTAAAAGTCACTTTTCTTCAATAATCACACACAAAAGCACACTCATGCACACACATGAGCATGTACACAACACACTGGTACACATACATTCACACTTCACAGCAAACAAGGACCCAGCCAGGACACTGACCGATTCTGTTTGATTTCTGCCAGGAAGATGAATCTTAAAATTATGTGTTTAGACCAGGGGTTCTTAATAAGGAGTCCATGTGCTTGAATTGAAATTCAAGAAAACATTATTCTTGTAGGGACGTGTTAGTGCAAGTGTGATATATTTATTCCATAATTCACAGTATAGTGTGGACTTAGTAAGGGTCCGTGGTTTTCACCTGACCAGCAAAGGGGTCCATGGAACAAAAAAAGGTTAAGAACCCCTGCGTTAGAACTTTCAGCATAACTCATTTTCTCTCCCGCCCTCTAAATAATTATTTGAGGAAATTACATTTTACATTAAATAAAATAATTTCTTTCTCAAGAAGATCTCAGACTTCAGGCAGTTTTAAGCTGATAATATATAACAAAGTAATTGTGTAATTAGGAATACGTTTGTCAAATAGATAATTATTATGCTTAGAACATGTAAAAATGGCTTTTTAAAGAGGGAAATAAAAAGATAACATTAAGAATTTTACTGGATCAAATGAAAGTTTCAAGTTTTATTGGAGAGAAATAAATGGTCCTAACTAGAATTGGTTTTATGGCTCTGTAAGTCCATTTTAAATAGGGTCAGATAATGAGTTTGGGGGGAAAGTTGGCTCTGGCTGAATTCTCCTTAATAGTCATATGCAGCGTTAAGTTGCCTTGAACCTAATCAAAATCTGGTGGTGTCAATTATATCCTTCTCCTCCTTCTCTTCCTCTGACATCACCCCAGCTTCAGTGTGATATGATTGGATTGCTTTTCCCCATCAGCATCTGCCCCCTATTCAAAGCCACCTTTGCTTCCTGCCTGGATTGGTCCAATAGCCTCTTGGATGGTTTCCTGCATCCACTCTTGCACCTCCAATCCATTTCCTCACAGAGTTATGTCAGAAGAAAAGAAAACTTCAGTGACTGCCCATAGTTCAAGCATAAGTTCAGTTCCTTACTGGGGCCAACAATAAGCAGCAAGGTCTCGCCCCTGCCTCCCTTCCTCCCTCTATATGCTCTTCTTGCACAAGCCCCTCTGGGCTCCAATATCACTGGTCTTTTTAGTGCTTGAGGAGATCCTACTCATTAACATTATCATGTTAGATGGTTGGTACATGAAATGGAAAATTCCCCAAACATAAATATTTTAAAAAGATGAAAATGCCTTTTTCAGGACATTTGCACATGTTTTCCTCTCTAGTTCCCACCACTATCTTTAAGTAGTGAATTTCTACTCATCCTTCAGATCATCTCAGTAATTACTTCCTCAGGGAAGGCTTCTCTGAAACCCTGCCCAAATCGCACCTCCTTTATTCACTCTCATAGTACAACTGCACCTCATAGCACTATAGCACCTTACTTTCCAGAATTGACATAACTTGTCATTTTATATTTATCTCCCTTTTTAAAAAATCAATGTTGTCCCCTTTTCTAGATGAGACCAGGCCCTATCTCTGTTTACAGACATCATTCTGTCTCCTGTATCTGTTATGGTACCTGGCACAGAGGAGAACTCTACAAATAGTCACTGAATTTATGAATGACTCTTAAGTTGGCCACTGCCTTCTGTGAGAATGGGGCATTGTCCTCCTATTACATATCGATGGCTGTGAAAGCACAAGCATATAGAGTGGGAAGAGATTAACCATCCCTGGTGTCACCTTCAAGTTTTAAGTCTCTCTTCATAACTCATTCTCTTTCTATTTTTTATTTATTCAATCTATTTTTCCTGAGAATCACTTACATACTGGGTACTACGCTCAACCCTACAGAAACAAATGTGAACAAAGCTTAGTCCTTCTTACAATAGACATTTGTCATTTTTTTTTTCACCTTTCTATGATTGGGAATTCTCCATTTCATGTACCAACCATCTAACATGATAATGCTAAGTATTCGTATTCCCAGTCTCCAGTACAGCTAGGATCCAGCATGTGGCCTTGGTTCTGCCATCAGAGATGCCCACACTAGATGTGGCTCCCAAGGCCAGTGAGTCAAAGAAGCAGGGCTACTGCAGAGTCTATTCAGTGAGGTCAGCAGAAACAATAACAAAAGTAACCACACCTAGAGTGCAGAGGCAGTGGTGGCCACTGTTCCAGCAGCGCCTTTGGGTGCGCAGAAGCAAAAGTGCCTTTATGTGACCTGTTCTGCAGCATGATTGGGTCATTTTTCTTGGCTGCATGACCTTCAATTCTGGTTCTCTAGCCTCCTAGAGATTCTAATAACTGGCAATATACATAATGAATCAATTTTATGCCCAAATTAGGCAGAGGTAGTCACTGTTCTTACAACTGAGAAACTTGACAGATACACTACTCCCTGGAGCTCATATTCTAGAGCAAGGATTCATGAACTAGGGCCTCTGGGATAAATCCCACCCACTACCTTAAAGGTTTATTGGAACACAGCCACAC
Source organism: Dasypus novemcinctus (assembly GCF_030445035.2). Lineage (NCBI taxonomy): Eukaryota > Metazoa > Chordata > Mammalia > Cingulata > Dasypodidae > Dasypus > Dasypus novemcinctus. The sequence continues at coordinate 28,902,002 of NC_080678.1, read as the reverse complement.
TTAATCATTTGCATTTGTCTACAACTGTCTTAGATCAACAATAGCACAGCTGAGCTATTGACACAGAGATCATGTAGCTACAAAGCCTAAAATATTTTCTATCTGACCCTTTACAGAAAGAGTTTGCAATCCCTGCCCTGGAAAGAGAGGCATGAAAATAAACATGCAATTATCATGTAATATCTTTCAGGGTTTAATTTAAAACTGTTTTGAAAGGATCCATATTTTTAACTGTATCACTTAAGATGACAAAGGTTATAATTAAGTTACTCCAGAAACCTGCCAAAAATACGGTAAGAAAGCACTTCTTGTAACACACAAGATTTTCTTTCGTTTGTACCAAACTTGCCTCAGAGGGGGAAGGTCTCAGCCTAAGTATTGGAGAATCAGTGGGAAAGTTTGCTATTTGTTATTACCAGTGATGGTGCTATCCAGGGACGCTCCAATTTACCTAAACTAATGCTTAATCAAAGTTGAATCTCCTCCAGAATATTCAAGTGGACACAATGCATTTTAGTCTCTCCAATGACCAAAAAACTCACAAATTCTCAAACAAACTATCTCCTTCTGGTCAGTCAGACATTGAAGCCACACATTAAATCAAAATCTGTTTCTGTCCACTGGGATCAAAGAGAGTATATTTCATTCTTAGCCCACATTAATGCATTTGAATGTTTAAAGATAATATCTGTCCTAGTAACTCTGTTTTGTGTTTTTGTTTTTTATAATTTTGGGAAAGAAGAACATTATAAGAGATTTACCAAAGGTATTTTAGGAGCTTACCACTATCTTGTTTTTATTTTATTGTGTCTTCATAGGACAATAACTAGAAACACCTCTATTTTCCACCCAGTGTATCTACTTCTAGCATGTCCTTTGATTTGCCCTTCCTATGTCACTTTAATGCTAATGATGCAATAGCTGTGACCTTGTAAGCAGTGTGCATGTTATCAATGCTTCTGTCACTTACTAACTACATAATGTTTGGCAATATACTTCTGACCTATGACCTCCCAATTGCTTTCACTTTCTGTGCCTTAATAAAATGGATATAGAAAAACATACATATTTTTCTGTAAACTTATAACTTATCTAGCAAAAAAAAAATTATATTAAAAATGTAAAAAAATATATATCTATGTCCTGAGTACAGTGCAGATAAATTAAAATGCTCATATAAGAGGAATTATGGGAAGATGGCATAGATTAGGCAGGCAGGGCTCAACTCTTTTACAAAAACAATGGAGAAAGAGCCAAAACTGTCCAAGGGACCTGGTTCAGGGATCAGCAGACCAGGATGGTGCTTCACAACTCCTAGGAAGGTGAAGGAATGAGAGACAAAGACCTGAAATGACAAACATGACTTACCAAACTCTTGCAATGGCTGGAAAGGGTTCCCCTCTCCCACCACCAGGATATTAACCTAGGGTAAAACCATAGGCTCACTGCAGCTAGTCAGAGGAGAACAGACATCTTCTTCTCTGTCAGCAGTTACAGGGGGAAAATGGAGGGGGAATCAAGGAGCTTTTCTTCAGTGAATTCAGCCAGCAGACCCCACTCTGAATCTAATCTCTGGCCAGACCAAAACACAGGAAAAGAGAGAATAAACCTCCATGGAAAGGTACACAACAAGTACCATCTGATGGTCAGTCTGGAAATTGCATGGAGAAAACTTATTTTGGGTCTCTCTGTACTCTAACATCTGGGGGAAAATCTGCACCCCATTAGTGAGTCCCTGGCATGGTTTTGATAACATAAACTGGACAATTTTAAAGACTTAGAATAAGTCAAATAAAATATCAGAGAAGAACCGTGAAAAATAAAAAACATGACAGGCAAGAAAGAGAAATTGCCCAACAGAATAAATGTGCTGATATATTCAGATACCTAGACACTGGCAAAAAATTACAAGCCATACTAGGAAACAGGAAGAGATGGCCCAGCCAAAGGAACAAACTAAATATCCTGAAGAGATACAGAATTTAAGAAAATTAATCGATGATAATCACACAACTCTCCTAAGTCAATATAAAGAATTGAAAGAAAATATGACTAAAAATATAAAGGATATTAAGAACATACTGGGTGAGCAAAAAGAACAATTTGGAAGCCTACAATGTTTCTATTACCCTCAGCAAGCACTGCAGCTGACCATGGTTCTTTGCTTGGTGGGTGATCCAAACTTTCAATCCTGATGATTCTGGGCCATAATTAGTCCTGCTTGAATTGGGTCCCTCAGATATGTTAGGCCATCTTTTGGTCCATGTTTCAGTCAGCACTGCAAACAAACTGTTAGAGCCCTTTCTAACCCCTTGAGCTATAGCGCTGAATCCAGAATTTCTGCTTAGTGGGGCCATAAATTCAGCCTGATCCAACTTTATATTTCTTTCACCATTATCCCATACCCTCAGTATCCATTCCTACACATATTCCCCTGATTTCTGTCTATATATAGATGGAAAACTCATGCAGTTCTTTCTGAGTATACCTTACTTTCTCATGGGTCACACTTTGTATTTCACTTTTGGGAGCTTGTTGTGATTTTAGTCTGGTAATAGGTCTCAAAGACAAGAGAGGTGGTGGGGGTGGGTAAGAAGAAGGAGTAGAAATGCCTTGCAAGCTAATGACCTCAGGGCATTCCCTTGCATTTTCTTCTGGTGAGACAGGATTAATCTCTTCAGGCAGGGGTTGAAAGGCAGTTTCCTCAGAGCAGACTGGAGGCTCAGCATTGAATGCTGGAGTTTGGTTGGTATGTGCTTCAGGGTTGGGAGGAGGTCCAGATTCCCTGGGGCAGGTCAGAGGCTGGACAGGGCAGACTTCAATTTGGCTGTTATCCACCTGGGGCTAGAAATTGTTTCAGACTCCCTGGGGCAGACTGGAGGCTGGATGATACAAGGTTGGCAAGGCATGGTCTCCACAGGGCAGGCCATCTCAGGCTTATCTAGTAAAGTCTCAGCAGAATTCAGGGTTCCATTGTCTCCACCAGTATTATCATCATCCCATATATCTCCATCCCAATTCTCTGGATTCCACTCTTTTCTAATCAATGCCTTCACTTTAACTGCAGAACCCTGCAGGGTTGAGAATTTAGTTTCCATTGTAACTCATACAATGAGAGTCTGAGTTAAGTTCTCAGATGTTTTGAGCCTGTGGCTACAGGAGACAAGATTTTCTTTCAGAGCACACATAGAAACTTTTACATCATTCATGCAGTGTTTAAGTTTCAAATTTGAAGCTTTAACTCATCTCTTTCTTTTGTAACAGTATCTGGAGTGTCTAGGAGGAATCAGACAACATCATTATGCTGTTTGACTCAAAAACTCTGTTAAGGTGTTGAAAACACTCTCACCCAGATCCTTGCTTCTTATAAGCATGAAAGTAGGGGATATTTTGCGTATCTCGACTGCCAACTCATGCCATGGACTGTTAGAAGCCTCTTCATTATTGGAAAAGGAGTCATCAGTACACTTAATTCCAATTAGAGTAGAGTGCCAATCGCAAAACTCCAAGAACCACCTCAGATCTCAGACACCCCATGTTTAATTTTCTGTTCCTCAAGACCCCACGCCCAGTACCAGCAGTATTAGTCAGGGCTCTCTAGGGAAACAGAATTAGTAAGAGATAACTGTCAACAGTATGTGACCGTGGGGGTGCACAAGTCCAGGTTCCACAGGCAGGCTACAACCAGGGGCTCCAATGAAAGTCCAGTGAAGGTCCTTGATGAGTTCTGAGAGAAGTTGGCTATCCAAAGACAAGCTGGGAAGTTCTCTCTCAATGCTGGAATCACTCCAGCTTTTAAGGCATTCAACTGATTGGATAAAGCATGCTGATGCCAATCTCCCTGATAGATGTAATTGTAATCAGCTATCTATGATTTACCACTGCAGTAAAGCCAATGGTGACTAAAGTCCATTAATGCCCTTGTATTACACTTAGGCCAGTGCTTGCTTGACTAAACAACTGGGCACAATTACCTGGCTAAGTTGACACATTAGCCTAACCATAACAAACAGGGTCTCAGGGAACTGAATGACAACATGAAGCACACAAACATACATGACAGATGTTCCAGAAGAGGAAAAGAATGAAAAAGGGGCAGAAAGAATATTTGAGGAAATAATGACCAAAAACTGCCCAACCTTCCCAAAAGACATAAATATCACTATCCAAGGACAACACACCCCAAACAGAATAAAGCCAAATAGACCAACCCTGAAACACCTACTATTCAGAATGACAAATATCAGAGATAGAGGACTCTGAAAGCAGCAAGAGAAAAGCAAAACATCACATACAAGGGAACCACAATAAGATTAAGTGCCTACCTCTCATCAGAAACCATGCAGGAAAGAAGAAAGTGGTATGATGTATTTAAAGTACTGCAAGAGAAAAACTACCAGTGAAGAATTCTATATCTGGCAAAGCTGACCTTCAAAATGAGGCTAAGTTCAAATTCTTCACAGACAAAAAAAACTAATAGAATGTGTTACGAAAAAAACAGAATTACAAGAGATACTAAAGGGAGTGGTGCAGCATAAAAGGAAAAAACAAGGGTGAGACATTTGGAGAAGAGTATAGGAATGAAGATTATTAGGAAGGGTACATTAAAGGGAAAAAAGACAGACAATAGTATGATATAACAACAGAAAGCCAAAGGACAAAACGGATAAAGTAATACCTTTACAGCAATAACACTGCATGTTAGTGGATTGAACTCCCCAATCAAAAGACGTAGATTAGTAGAAAGGATTTTAAAAATGAGCAGTCTATATATTGTCCAGAAGATACTTTTCTAAAAGTGAAAGGTTGGAACAAGGTATTCCATGCAAATAGTAAACAAACAGAGCTGGAATAGAAATACTAATATCAGAAAAAAAGAAATTTCAAATGCAAAACTGTTATAAAGGATGAAGAAGGTCATTATATATTAATAAATGGGGCAATTTGCCAATAGAAATAACTATACTAAATATTTATGCACGTAACCTGGGTGCCCCAAGATACATGAGGCACCCCTGGCGAAGATGAAGGGAGAAATATATGTCTCTACAATAACAGTTGGAGACTTCATTACACCATTCTCAGTATTAGATAGAACATCTGGACAGAGGATAAATAAACAAAGAGTTTGAAAAATATGATAAATGAATTCGATCTAACAGATATCTATAGAGCATTGCACCCCAAAACAGCAGGATATACATTCTTTTCAAGTGCTCATGGATCCTTCTCCAAGATAGACTATATGTTGGGTCACAAGACAAGGCTCAATAAATTTTAAAAGTCTGAAATTATACAAAACACTTTCTCTGTTCATAATAGAACAAAGCTGGAAATCAATAATGGATGAAAACAGGGAAAATTCATAAATATATGTATATTAAACCAAACCCTCTTAAATAATCAATGGTTCAAAGAAGAAATCGCAAGAGAATTCAGCAACTGTCTTGAGACAAATGAAAATGAGAACCCAACATATTGAAACTTATAGGACCCTACAACAGTATTACTGAGAAGGAAATGTATACCCCTCAATGCTTACATTAAAAATAAGAAAGCTAAAATCGAAGATCAAACTGCACACCTGGAAGAACTAGAAAAGAACAGCAAACAATCCCAAACCAAGCCAAAGGAAAGAAATAGTAAAGATCAGAGTGGAAATAAATGAAATCAAGAACAAAAAAACAATTGAGAGAATCAATAAAAACAAAAGTTGTTTTTTTGAGAAGATCAACAAAATCAACAAATCCTAAGCCAAGCACACAAAGAAAATAAGAGAGAAAATGCAAATAAAGAAAATCAGAAATGAGTGGGGACACTTATCATTGACCCTGCAGAAATAAGAGAGATCATAAGTGTATACTATGAAAAGCCCAGGACCAGATGGCTTCATGGGTGAATTCTACCAATCATTCAAAGACAATCTAATACCAATCTTGTTCAAGCTCTTTCAAAAAAATGAATAGGAAAAAAATGTTGCCATGCTCATCCAACAAAGCCAACATCACCTAACACCAGGAAAAAAGAAAATTACAGACCAATAACCCTAATTAATATAGATGCAAAAATCTTCAACAAAATACTTGCAAATCGAGTCCAAAAGCACATTAAAAGAATTATACACTATGATCAAGTGGGTTTTATCCCAGGTATTCAATGGTGGTTCAACACAAGAAAATCAACTAGTATAATAAAACACATTAATAAATTGAGAAGAAAAAACACATGATCCTCTCGATAGATGCAGAAAAGGCATTTGGCAAAATACAGTACACTTTAGGAATAGAAGTAGCTTTCACAATATGGTGCACATATGAAAAACCTATAGCTGCGAAGCAGATGTGGCTCAACCAATTGGGCTCCCATCTACCATATGGGAGGCCCTGGGTTCACTTCCCAGGGTCCTTGTGGAGGCAGGTTCACCCATATGCTGTGGAGAGCTGATGGCCTGTGCCCACGGAGAGCTGGACGGCAAGATGACACAACAAAGGGAGACAAGTAGACACAGAAGAACATGCAGCAAATGGACACAGAGAGCAGACAGCAAGCAAGCAGCAAGAGGGGGATAAATAAATAAAATAAATCTTAAAAAAAAAACCTATAGCTATTACTAGCGTTGTACTCAATGATGAAACACTGCAAGCTTTCCTGCTGAGATCAGGAATAAGACAAAGATGCCCACTGTCCCCACCTGTTATTCGATATTGTGCTAGAGGTTCTAGCTAGAGCAATTAGGCTAAATAAAGAAATAAAAGACACCTGAACAAGAAGGAAAGAAATAAAACTTTCGCTGTTCATTGAAATGATCCTATATCTAGAATCTCCTGAAAAGTCCACAACAAAGCTCCTAGAACCAAGAGTGGATTTCAGGAAAGAGGTGGGACATATGATTAATACTCAAAAATCACTGCTGATATACAATCTGAGGAGGAAAACAGGAAAAAAAGCAACTAAAAGAATCAAATATTTAAGAATAAATATAACCAAACACATAAAGGACCTGTATTCAAAAAACTAAAAATCATTGCTAAAAGAAACTGAAGAAGACTTAAATAAATGGAAGGACATTCTGTGTTCATGGACTGGAAGACCACTATCACTAAGATGTCAATTCTTCCCAAACTGATTTACAGATTCAATGCAATCCCAATAAAAATCCCAACAGTCTTTTTTGTGGAAACCAATGTCAATAGTCGAATTTATTTGGAAGGCTAAGGGACCCTGAATAGCCAAAAATGTCTTAAGAAATAAGAACGAAGTTGGAGGACTCTCATTTCCAGACTTTAAAGCATATTACTTAGATACAGTGGTATAAACAGCATGATACTAGCATAGACAGACACATTGCCCAGTGGAACCAAATCAAGAACTCAGAAATAGACCCTAACATCTACAGTAAAGTGATTTTTGACAGGGCTGTTAAGTCCACTTAGCTGGGCCAGAGCAGTCTATCCATCAAATGGTGGATGGAGAAATGATAGCCATATCCAAAAGAAAGAAGACCCCTTTCTCGCACCTTTTACAAAAATAAACTCAAAATGGATCAAAGACCTAAATATAAAAGCAACATCCATAAAACTCCTAGAAGCAAATGTAGGAAAACATCTTCAAGATCTTGTGGTAGGCAGTAGTTTCTTAAATCTTACACCCAAAGCATGAGCAACAAAAGGAAAAATAGATAAATGCAACCTCCTCAAAACTCAACACTTTTGCACCTCAAAGGACTTTTCAAAGGGATGAAAAGGCAGTCGACTCAATGGGAGAAAATATTTGGTGATTACATATCTGATGAGAGTACCACAACAACAAGACAAATTACCCAATTAAAAAATGAGGAAAATACTTGAAAATACAGTTGTCCAAGGAAGAAATGCAAATGGTGAAGAAACACGAAAAAATGTTCAACATCACTAGCAATTTGGGAAATGCAAATCAAAATGACAATGGGATATTCCATACCTATTAGACTTGCCACTATTAAAAAGTCAGAAACCTATACATGTTGGAGAGGATGTGGAGAGAGAGGAATACTTATTCACTATTGGTGGGAATACAGAATGGTACAGCCACTGTGAAGGACTGTTTAGTAGTTCCTTAGGAAGTTGAATATAGATTCTCTATGTGACCCAGAACATTACTAGGTACATACCCAGAAGAACTGAAAGCAGAGACACGAACAGACATCTGCACACTAGCATTCATAGCAGTGTTATTCATGATTGCCAAGAGCTGGAAACAACCCAGCTGTCCATCAACGGATGAATGGGTAAACAAATTATGATGTATATTCACGATGGAATATTATGCAGTGGTAAAAAGAAATGAAGTCGTGAAGTATGTGGCAACATGGATGAACGCAGAGGACATTATGTTGAGTGAAGCAATCCAAGCACAAAAGGAAAAACATATTATGTAAACTCATGGGATTAATATTTAGGATAAAGGTCACTAGAAAATAGAATGAGGGTAGAGAATATAAAGCTGATGGTAAATCTGTGTATAAATAGTTAAAAGGTTGTAAATCCTTGGAATTGAATGGAAATGTTGAGAGCACATCATGCAGTTTGTGACTAGCAGAACTATTACATGGGTATGACCGTGATTGAAAGGGAAAGCCTGAGGACTTCATATTACTAGAAGGAAAGCTAAAAAATGTAACATAGGACTGTATAACATAGTGAAATGACATGTAAAATACATATAAGGGTGATATTGCATATATGACTATTTTTACAATACAAAAATACAAATAAACTAGAGAGAAGGAAACAGAATAGCAGCTATGTATGGCAGAGGAAACAGAGAGATGGAGAGGTGATGAATTTTGTCTGGTTGGTTGGTTTTTATTGTTTAGTATTGTTATTGTTGCTGGAATAATGAAGATGCTCTAAGAATGATTGGAGTGATAAATGCACAATTACATGATTGTAACAAACACTACTGATCGTACACTTTGGATGCATTTATGCTCTATTAATATGTATCAATAAAATTGATTTGTTAAAAATATGTATTTACAAAAGCATTAAAAGGAGAATTCAAGGTACATTAAGATATGTAAGTAGAGATTTGGACTGTAGTCTGGGGTGGGAAGAATTAATGTAAAATGTTTTCAATTCTCAAATTAATAACACTTTAACAGAACCTCAATTTAAATGTAGTTTTACAAGAAATCTTCAAGCTCATCTGTAAGAATAAATATAGGTTAAGTGCCAAAGAATATTATAGGATGACTTTTCTTACAATTATTAAAACCTGTGAAATTAAAATGAACATTTTGTGATAAAGATACAGAAATGGAGAGAGAAAATATTACACAGAAAAGATAACTTAGAGGTTGAACCATGCTTGTAACTTAAAATGTGATCATGGCAACAATTCCAATTATTGGGGAAGAATGGATTATTCAAAAAACATATTGGAAAAATTAAATTGCTTTGTGAACTACAGATCACTATCCGACTGAATACACCAAAATAACTTACACATTTATTATTATGTAAATAAAGTATAAATGTAATAATCCTAGAAGAAAATGTAGACATGCATGGATATTAATTCACAGGAAGTATTTTACAAGTAGGGGCCCGAGGTCAGAAAGCAAAAATGAAAATACGAATATATTAAACAAGATAAAAAATTAAGAAAATTTGTATCATAAAATTATTAAAGGCAAATGACTGTGAAAATACCCAAAAGAAATGTCATCAAAATCATTATTGTTGCTCATATTAAAGTTCTTCAGGGGAAAAAGATGCTAAATAGGCTAAAATTATGAATGAGAAATTTATTGCAGAAGGAACGAATATGGAACACACTTATTACAGAAGGAACCAAAATGTGGGGGGAAAAAAAAGGATTACTCTAAAATGTAATAAAGGAGTCCATTTAATCATTCAAGCAATATTAGTTGTCTATGATGTGGTTCCTTGATTTCCTGTATTCCACTCTAAATTTGTGTTTATGTATTTTGTATTCAGTGTTAGATTTGGAACTCCTAGAAAAAGAGGGGGTGCTATCTGAATCACCTGTTTCCTTAGTACCTGTCTCTGGCACTAGAACATAATGGTGCTAAATATATCCTGGATGAACTGAAAGAATGGAACACTACCAACATTATGTTTATTATGTGTTTATATATGATATTATTACAGGAATGAATAATTTACTTACTACTCTTCAAAATCAAATGGATCAAGATGATGCTCAGCATTATATTTCACTAAGGAGCTGCAATTAAAACCACTACACAATAAAAGCTGAAAATACTAATGCTGGTGAGTATGTGGAGCAAAAGGAATGCACATCATTGATGGTGGGAATGCAGAACAGTATTGCCACTTTGTAATACAGTTTTTGTCAGTTTCTCACAACTTTAAATAATCTTTTTTTTTTTTTTTCCCCTATCTAGTTGCATCATTGCCCTTTTGGTGCTTTGCTTCCCTGAGCAGGGAGCTCCATGCCTCAGGAGCAAGTCTGGGAGGCCTTTTTTTCCTTTTTTTTCCTTTTCTTCAGGCGGTCCCAGGGATCAAACCCAGGTCCTCCATATGGTAAACAGGAGCTCAATTGCTTGAGCCACAGTCTCTTTCCAAAATATAGTCTTCCATACAATCCAGCAATTGCACCGCTAGGTATTTACTCCAATGAGTGGAAAACATGTCCACACACAAATTTGCACATGGATGTTTATAGCAGCATTCTTCAAAGTTGCCAAAACATGAAAGCAACCAAAAGGTCCTACAAAAAATTGAAAGTATAAAGAAAATTGTGCTACATCCATGCAATGGAAATTTGTCAATAAAAAGAAATGATTTCTCAATCCACAAAAGTCATGGAGGAACCTACAAGGTATACTGTTTCAGGAAAGAAGTCAGTATCAAAGCTACATTCTGCATGATTCAAAACTATAGGGCATTCTGGAAAAGGGAAAACTACAGAATTAATAAATTAATAAAAGCTTATCAGTGGTTGGAGCTTGGGGTTTAGGGGAGGAAAGGTAGAAGGATAAACAGTAGAGCACAGGTGATTTTTAAGGCAGTCAAACAACTGTCTATGGTAGAAACTGGTATTATAGATACATGGTATTATATATCTGCCAAAACCTATTAAACTGTAAAATAAAAGAGTAAAACCTACTGTGAACTATGGACTTTAGTTAATAACAATGTCTCAATACTAGTTCAATTGGAATGAATATACCACACTAATTTTTGATGTTAATAATTGGAGAAACTGTGTATGTAGAAGAATTGAGGTCTATTTGGAACTCTGTACAATTTGATTAACTTCCTGTAAACTAAAAAATGCGCCAAAAATAAAGTCTATTAATTTTTTTAAATGCTTATGTAAAGTGCTTCAAATTTTAAACTGAAGAATATGAGCCAAGCACACTTGAGAAATGCAGCCAAGTCTTTCCTGTAGGCATCTCTGCTGGAAAAAGACACTTTCAATTCACAGTGATCAAGATAACATAACAATCTAGAATAAAAATTCACTTTTATCTTCTTATTGGAACAGAGATTTAATCTCTTAAAGAACAACCCAAAAATAGAGCACATATAAAATTGCTCTCTGCATTTCAACTCCATGCAAGTAGATTCAGAACAGGTTTTTTTTCACAGTGGAGATAAACCAAGATAGAGACAAGGATTTGTTTTTGCTTTTGTTTTTGTTTACAAGTATATTTCTTTACCTAATCTTGAAGACTAGAAAACTTTCTACCAGGGAATAACAAGTCTTTCTAATTGCAAAAGATTATGTGCAGAGAGAACCGGTAAGATGGCAGCAGAGTAAGGAGCTCCTAGAGTCAGATCCTGCTACAGGGCAGTTAGCAAACACCTAGAGCTCTCTGGAGCTAGCGGAAGCACCTGTTTGGAGGCTCCAGGAGGCCAGAAGAGCATCCTGCAACATCATTGAAGGAGTGGAAGGAGGAGACTGCCCATCTGCAGAGAAGACTCGTTAAGTAGAGCGCTCCACGCCCAGGAGGCCAGTACCCATCCTCCACTGGAGGCACAAGCCACCTCGGGAGCTGTTCTGTAGCTGGAATTGAAAGCTCCACTTACCCAAAATGGGGGAGGAAGAGACGGCTGATGAGTAAATTCAGTGGGCTACAGGATAATCCTGAGAACAGTTAAGGTTTGAGCTTGTCCAAGTCAGAAAGAGGCCAGGAGCCACCATCTTAACTCCACACCTTGCACGAGGGGAAGTGGGGTGGACTGAGAATCCCAGTGCTGGTGGGGACCAGCTTCTTCCCATCCAATAATATTGCAGCTCTTGCTAGGCCCCAGTGCCACCTCCAGCAGGGAGGAAGCTGTAGGGACCTACGCCAGCCTCTCCAGGAAATTACCAGCCAAGCTGAGGAGACCGGTGATTATCCTACTCTGGCGGCACAAGCTGCCCCAGGAGCTGTTCTGTGATGGTAATTGGAAGCGCCATTGCCCAGAAACAGGGGAGGAGGAGACGGTTGGCTGTCGATTTCGGCTACTGATTGGTAGAGTTGGCTGGCTGAGATGTAACCCTGGGAACAGCTGGGGTGTGAAACAGCCCAAGTTAGAAAAAGGCCAGTAGCCACCATTCTAACTCCACCCCCAGCCTGAGGGGAAGCCAGGCTGACTGAAACTTACTGTCTGCAGGAACCAGTCTCTTCCACACAGATCTGCTTGCAGCCCCCCTAGGCTTCAGCTCCGCCTCTGGCAGGGAGATGGCTGATGAGCCCTGCACCAGCCTAAGTGCTGATTTCTCACCAGAAACCATGGAGGCAGGAAGACAGTGGTCTGATATATTTAAGACACTACAAGAGAAAAACTCCCAGCCAAGAATCTTATACCAAGCAAGACTATCTTTCAAAAATGAGGGCAAAATTAGAATAGTCACCGATAAACAGAAACTGAGAGAATTTCTAAGCAAGAGACCAGATTTCCAGGAAATACTAAAGGGTGTGCTGGAGCCTGAAAAGAAAAGACAGGAGAGAGGGGCCTGGAAGAGAGTCTAGAAATGAAGATTATATTAATATATATTATTGATATTTATATAACTTTTAGTTTTATGTAACTAAAAGTGTCAAAGAGTGGTAAATAAAATATGACAGATGAAACTTAAATAGTCAGGAATAAACTTAACCAATGATGTAAAGCACTTGTTTTCAGAAAACTGCAACTCAATGTTAAAGCAAATCAAAAAGTCCTAAATAACTGGAACAACATTCCATGCTCATGGATTGGAAAACTAAATATTAAGATGTCATTTCTACTCAAATTGATGTACAGATTTAATGCAATCTGACAAAAATTCTACCAGCATTAAAGAAAAAATTGAGAAAATGATCATTAAATTTATTTGGAAGGGTAAGGAGTCCTGAATAGCCAGAAACATCATAAAAAGGTAACTGAACCCTCATCTCTAAACTTTAAATCATAATACCTACCTATAATGATAAAAAAACAGCACTGTACTGGCCTAAAGACAGACACAATAGACCAATGGAACCAAATTTATAGTTCAGAAACAGAGTCTTACTGGTGTGGTCAATTGATTTTTGACTAGCCTGTCAAACTCACACAGCTCGGGCAAAACAATCAATTGAACAAATGGTGCTGAAAGAATTGGACATCCACAGCTGAAAGAAGGAAAGAGGATCCCTATTTCACACATTATGTAAAAATTAACTCAAACTGGATCAAAAAAGCTAAAAATAAAAGAACCATAAAACTTCTAGAAGAAATTATTGGAAAATATCTTCAAGACCTGGTGGTAGGTGGTAGATTCTTAAAGGAGATAAGAGGAGAACTGAGAAGACCACTAATATTTAATGTATGTAGAAGTTTTAATTAGCTTTGCTGTAAAATTCTGGAAATTTATAGAGTGGATGGTAACACACAGTGAGTAACAGCTGGTTTATAAATGGGGATGTGACTGAAAATGGTAGTCTAGTTACATAAATACCAATTGACAGAATGCTGGAGATAATCTAGGAACTGGATAAAACAGTGAACCAAGAGGTGAATGAGAATTGTGGTTGATGGTACAGATGCAAGAGTGTCCTTTGTTAGCTGGAGCAGATGTATATCACTACTGCGGGATGTTGGGAATGTGGAGAAGCATGGGAAAAACGCGGCTGGAGTGACCTATGGACTGTGGTTAGTAGTAGTAATAAAATATTCCTGGATCTGTGTGAAAGATGTACTGTGTGTTGATACTAAGGCAGTATGGAAATTGTGAGCCAGATGTACACTATGGACATGGTAACAATCAAATGATATTATTTTATCTGTAGCAAATGACAATCCACAATGTAGCAAATGACATTGTGGGGTGTTGTTTGGGAATTCTGCACATGTGCATGACTGTTTCAGAAGTTTACAACTTCTGTCACAAAAAATATATTTAAAAAATAATAATAGGGTGGGTTGGGGGAAAAACACACCAAATGTAAGATAAGGACTATGATGAGCAGTAAGATTTTGGCAATATTCTTTCATAATTTGTAACAAATGTCTCATGACAATGCAAGGCGTTGGTGGAGCATTGATGTGTGAGGCCCCTGTATGACGTTATGCATGTTTGCTTTGTAGGTTCACAAATTTTACTGTACACTTAATTGTTTATGTATGTTAATATATAAATGACATAAAAATAATAATGGGATTGGTGGGCGAAAAATACTTTGTTTAGTAGTAATATTTTGACAATGCTCTTTAATCATTAAAAAGTTTTAACAACAATTTAAGTTATTGGTGGTAGGGTGAGTTATGAGAGTCCTGTATGATGTTATATATGTTTGTTTTGTAAGTTCACAACTATTATTATACACTTATTGTTTATGTATGTTTATGTATGATATACTTCAATAAATTTTTTTTAATGAAAAAAAAAGAGAAAGCAATAGGTATGCTCTAACCAGTTAGAGCTGAAAAAAAAATAGAACTTATTTGAACAAAAAAAAGAGATTATGTACATATTGAGATGGTTTAGAAATGCAGTGCTACTTATAGAAAAGAAAAATTGAGCATCCAGAAGAGTAATCAAAACTACTATTTAATATACCGAGATTTAGATTTCACTATTAGGTTGAAAATTAAGTAGCATTAGCAGGGTGACTAAGATACTTGTTTACTTTCTATAAACCTCAATTTCTATATCTATGAAATGGTGATGTGTTGTGGGAAACTGGCTTACCTGTCCCTTATTGTAAATGTTACACCTGTTCTATTGTAGATGTTGCAGTTGTTCCCTATTATAGATGATATTGCAGTTCTAATAGCAAACAGCTGCTTGGTAGTTTCCAATAAATACAAGGTGGAAACTAGGGTTAAGGCTCACAGTTCCAGAAGCTGTGAATCCTCTGGTCCCATCTTTATCTCCTCTCTTGTGTGTCTCTCTCTGTCCTTTATTTCTTTAAATTCTGCATTGCCTTCCCTTCAAGCCAACCTATTGTGAGCTGATTGCAGCAGTGATATCTACCTCATTTGTTGTGCAAATCAAATGAAAAAATGCTTACATAAGATCCAAGGACAAATACGCAGTAGTTGGTAGCTATAAATGGGAAGTGGTAAAGTGTAGTGGTTACAGTGGTTATGTGTCTTAATAGTGTGTGACCTTAAGCAAGTTCTGAATATCCCCATGCTTCGGTGTTCAAATATATAAAACAGAGATAGTGATGCTACTTATCTCAAATGATAGTTAAGTAAATTAAACTAGGACAGTACCTGGACAGTGGTGGACACTTGGTAAATGTCAATTATCTGCATCATTATCATCATCATCATCATCATCATCTCCTTCCTCCTCCTCCTCGTCATCATCACACAAAAATGCATTTTTCCCTTACCAGCAACTCCACCAAAGACTAAAGTACTTGCAACAATAAGAATATTTTAAGAAGACATAAAGTAAAAATTAAAACAATTGCTGAGGGAAAACATCTATCTTTAAGATAAAAGTCACAGTGCCCTCTTAAACCATTTCCGTCACATCCATTGACTCTCTGACCTGCAAATCCCGGACATGGCCTTATTACTTGAATACCCCAGTTCTCTCTGATGACCTATGTTAGAACTGAAACAATCATACAAAACACTCTGGATGAAAAGGCTAAATGGTTATAGCATCTCGTGCCTCTGTTGAAACAGCCATTTTTTCCATTTTTAATATAAAAGTTTCTAAATTGGTAATGATTCCCCAAGTGGTATTTGATGGCAAAATTAATATCTGCATGAAGTATAATAAATGATTTTTATGAAAAAGAAACCTCTAAGCTGACAGGGTATAATAGTCATGCTGTCAAAGACTACAATTTTCTATTTCCTCAGAGCCATCTATAGTGCCTGGTTTCAGTTGCACAGGCTGTCATCAAGATGGTAAGATTTATCTTTCCTCTAATTGTGCCACTGCAGCCAGTTTTGTAGGAAATATAGCTGTTCTGTCCACTTTTTCAAAAGGGTGAAAAATCCATGGCATTGCATTGCTTATGTAGAGGAGTATATGCACAATGAAGAGAATGGCTTGCATGTTGGGGAAACTAGACACACACACACCCAAAATAAAGGACTTTACAGAGCCCAGGAGTGACATTCAGATGCCTTTAGTATATATACCAACCAGTGACTTACTACTGGTAAAATGCAAAGCATCTCCCTTCCAAAAACTTGCTCAGTCTCAAAGGAATTGCCCATTGGAGAATGCAAGGTTGACCGCTTTTGTGTAATTTTCTCAAGTCTGCTTTCTCATGCATTAAAATGTGGAGCATGCATTGAAAGCCCTCCGTGGCTGTTTCAAGAGCTGTGTGTGACATCCTCTTGAAGCTTCTGCAATTTCACACATAATTCATTTGAGACAGAAAATGGTCTAGAGCTCAGAACCAGGAAATATAGCCAGTACTGGCTTCTCTCTTTAGATCTGCCACTAGTGTCACTGTAGGGCAATCTGGTTGGTTTCCATTTACTCAGATTCTCCCAATGGTCATTCACGCTCAAAACCTTTCACTCCATGGGGTGATTTGTTTTGTTGTACCCTGGAGGCTTTATGCTGGAAGTGTGTCATATATCCCAGTCATCAGAGTGCAAGTATTTGAGAACCAAAGTGCGTATTGATGAAAAGTAATTGTGGACTATCCTGTGTGACCTGAATATAATTAGATGCACCAGTGAGTGGCCAGCAGAGCTCAGTTACAGGCTTCAGCATCAGTTTTTCTTGGTCTGCATCCCAGCACACCACTAATCAGCTCCATCACCTCAGTAGCTATGGGAGAACTACCTCATCTAGATGGCAAACCTTGTCTGGACACACAGGGAAACTTCCAAATGGACTAGCAGTTTGCAGTTGAAAAGTGGGGGGGCTTGATGTTAAAGGCAGAGAGAATAGCATGTGCAAAATTAATAGAAGGAGAAAAAAGATGTGACAAATGAAGGAACACAGAAAGAAGACCATTGAGACTCAGGACAGGAAATAGGAGTGTGCCTGGAATTAAGGCTGCAGCGATGGTGGTATGCAGACAGTGGATAGCTGTGCAAGCCACAGCCACTTTGTCAAATAGGGAACATCTGCTTATTGAGTACGGGTTTCCCTTTGGGGGTAATGGACATACTTTGAAACTACATAGAAGTGATGGTTACACAACATCATGAATGAACTAAACGCCACTGAATTGTACACTTTAAAATGGTTAATTTTGTTATGCTAATTTCACCTAAATAAAAAATAAATTGAAACATGAATTATTATTTTTAAAATTTATGCATGCTCACATGGTGCAGAATTCAAAAGATATAAAAGGTATTCAATAAATATCTTTTCCCCTCCACTTGACCCCTAGTTACACAGTTTCTTTCCCCAGAGGCACCGAAGTTAACTACTTTTTGATGGTTATCCTTCCAGACATATTTTGTACAACATATATATGCTATTGGTTTTCCTACCCATTTGGAAGCATTTCATGCACACTGCTATGCACACTGCTCCTGGCACTTAATAATCATCTTGGAGACCACTCCATACACATACACAGAGAACTACCACAATCTTTTCAATGGCTGCATCGTATGGTTGTGCAGTTGCAATCGCTGGACATGTAGGTTATTTCTAATCTTTTGCTTTTTCAAGGATGTAGCAATAAAATTCTTGGGGAAGTCCCATTTTCCACATTTGCAAATATATCTCTGGGCTAACTATATCCTTCTACGTACTTGTCTAGTTTTTGTTTTTTGTTTTGTTTTGTTTTGTTTTGTTTTTAGTTTACTTTAAGTGTATTTATTCCACACACCATTCTATTATTAACACTATGTTAATAGTATCAGACATTTGCCATACTTTATGAAAGAACAAACTTATATTTCTACTATTAACCCCAGTTCATTGTCCACAACCGTGTTCACTGAGTTCACTGAACCATTTTTTGGCTCCAAACATTCTTTCTAGTAACATACATAGGCCAAAACTTCCCATTATAAGAATATTCACAAACTTAATTCAGCACAGTTAATTACATTTACAATAATGTGCTATCATCACCACTATCCATTTCCAAACATTTGCAATCAACGGAAATAGAAATTCTTCAACTTTAAGTATCATCTCTGTTCTCTACTCTGATTCTATCCCTTGGTAACATATATTCTAGATTCTGTATCTGTGAGTTTGGTTATTTTAATTTGTTCATATCAGTGAGTTCATATATTATTTGTCCTTTTGTGCCTGGCTTATTTCACTCAACATAATGTCCTCAAGGTTCATCCATGCTGCCACATGCATCAGGACTTCATTCTTTCTTACAGCTGAATAATACTCCATCAAATGTATTTACTGCATTTTGTTTATCCAGTCATCTACTGGTGGTATTTGGCTTCTTCCTTTGTCTATTGTGCTGTGAATATTGGTATAAAAATATCTGTTGAATCTCTGCCTTCAATTCTTTTGGCTATATATCTAGAAGTCACATTACCAGGTCATATGGTAGTTCTAAGTTTAAATTTTTGTGGAACTTCCAAACTGTTTTTAGTCAGGAGCTAGCTAACACATCCTACTATGAGCACTAATGAAATTGGTATATTTCCATTTCTTCCCTACTTCCCTACCTCCCCATCCACCACCTGATTTCAGTGGATTAGAAGATTTTTTTGTAGTTGCTACCTTTAAACATGTAAGTATACTTATAGCTTTATCATTTAAATTGCCAGCTTTTAAAATTTTTAGTTTCTAACTATGCATATTTTAAACTACCTCCCGTTTTTTCTTCTCCTCATCCCAACTTTCTTTTTATCATTTCCACTTTGTCAAGACTTAGAAATCATTTACATTCTATTCTGTAACTAAAAAATGCATGTTTGTTTCAGTCTTAACCCCTCTATTAATTAAACTAAATTTTGCCACAGCCTCACCATTCATCTCTTGATTAATTTGGCCATTATAATCTTCTAGAAAGTCACATACTAGAATGGCTCATCACACCAAATGCTGGGAATAAAATTCTTGATCCATTCTTTCTTTGAGGACATTTAGGCATTGCTTCACTGTCTAATACAATTGATTCTAGGAGTGGAGGAGATGAAACAGAAAGATTTTCTTTTTTCTTATATGAGATTTGATCTTTTTGCCTAGTTGCACAAAAGCATTTTAACCTTTGAAAATCAACAATTTTGTTAATATGTGATCACACTGTTTTTCATTCTGCATGAATTTTTCCTGGGACATAGTATGACTTTTTGATCCAAAAAAAATTCTTGAATCATTTTTTGGATAATATTTATAGCCTATCAATCTTCTACTCTTCTTCAGGGACTCTTAAATCTCCTATCTACTTTTTCTCACTGTCCTTTTAATTTTTGTATCTTTTAATTTAATTTTCCTTTCTTTTGTTTATTTTATCTACAGGCTTATACAGTGTTTATATTAATGTTTATTTTCCTTTGGGATACTTCCAATGTGACTTTAATTGGTACAGTATTTTCCATTTCTCTTCCATTTCTATCTTGAGTTCATTTTCAATACCTTTTACGGCCTCTCCATATGGAAAAGTCCTTACAGCTCTCTGCTGAGTTCTTGTTTGATTGAACATTGTTCAATTAGATCATTATTTTTTTCATATTCATGGAAACATGCTAGTCAACATTTTTATCTGATCCATGAAACGTTTTTCTGGTGAGTGAACTTTTCATCTTTCCTTGTTTTTCCTGTTCCTGCCCCTCACTCCCTTTTTGTGTATTTATATAGTAATTGCTGTGCTTACATAAACTTAAATTATTCATATTGAGTTCTCCCTGGATTTGCTATTGATAGGAATTTTATAGGCTTCAGGAGCCATTTATCTTATATATGAGGCTGCGTATATAACTTGGCTTTGCTTTTACTTCTCCCAAGCCAATACAGATGAGCCACTGCCATGACAACTGTCCCTCTTTAGTGTACTCAACATCCATCAGTACTTCTTTTCCTACTTATATTTCCTGCCCCAGCATGTTTTCCCAGCCAGTCCCATTTACTTCCCCAGCATCAGCTTCTGATCTTCTGCATTTCTCAGCAAAATGTGGGCTTCATTCATTAGATGCTAAATTACTGCTCCCAGAAAGTGACAAGTGACTGTTGGCAATATTTCATCACCAAAAGCTCAATCAATAAAAGCAAAAGTAGCCTTAGAGAAAAAGGGTTTGAGAAAATCATAAATAAATATATATCTCAAGCAGATGGTTTTTATCCTAGTGTCAGTATTAAGTGAGTTAATGCTAAGTTAATGAAATAGCTTCAGTTAATGAAATAGTCTATAAGGAAAATAGAACTTTTCTCATTGCTTACCATGTAAAAGAGCAAATATATTACTTTTTACTGCAGCTGCATTAATGGAAACATCATTTGTGCCTTTAAGATGTTCCCCAGAGCTCTACTTTTGTTTACAAAAATAAAGCCCTGGTGTTGGATGTAAAATACCATCTTTCCATCTTTGAAACCCTTCCATCAGCAGCCTGACTGCAGCGCATAGGGATACCAGGGGCTTATTTCCAGAAATGATTTGCTTCTGAAAGATTTCTCTAGCCTTTTAGAGCCAGAGAGGATGACCTGAGCTGTACCCCAGGATGTCTCTGTAACCAACTGAAGTATAAGCCTGTGGGCTTTGTGAAGCAGGAAATACAGAAGTAGAAATCAAAAATCTCAGAGTCAGAAGCAAGGATGTCTGTTGTAGTGGGAAAATTAGACAGCAAACCCCCTCTCTCATCCTCTTCTTCACAGCCAAGCTTTCAAAACAGATTCCTCCCTAGTTCACCCCTTTCTCATTTCTCAGACCACTCACATTTGGCTACCGCCCCATCACTCTAGGCTAATCTCCCTCACGAAGGTCATCCGTGCTCTTCATGCCACTGAGCAATGAATACATTTCCTTCATCCCCTAACTTGACCCATCAAAAGACTTTTCCACTCTGACCAATTCCTGCTTCTTAGAACATTCTGTCCCTCGGTTTCCATGGCCCACACTGCCCTAGTTTTCTGCTTTCTCCCTTCTCTCTCTTTCCATTCTTTTTCATAGATTCCTAGACCACCAGGAGTTCTTAGATTCTATCTCCCCTTGGCAGCCCTAAATAAATAAGGCATTGAATGAACTGGAAAGACTTCCAGTGAAACAGGAAAGCCAAGACCTGCTTTAAAAATCACAGTGCTAATTGCATACAGACTTTCCTTGGAAACTTAGAAGGCCAACATATTTTTTTAGCTCTTCTTTCACATTAGTAGCGATAAGAAAGTGAAGTAAAAAAGGAGAATCTTTTTCAGCAGTAGTAGGCCTGACTGTGAGAGCACTTCTCTCACCCCTGACCCTGCCTCCACTCTGACTCCCCTGCAGGGGCACCCTGGCTTTCCCAAGAGACAGAGACCCCCTCTGAAAGTTGTACACCTTTTGGTGAGCAACAGCCTCTGTCATGTTTAGGGAATAGCAGCTAAGCAAATAAACTAAAGCACTAAAAGCCTCAGACAATACACTTTTCAGGGTGGTGGGGTCTTCCTAGGCCTCAGGATCACCCTTGATTGTATTTGCTGTGCTCACTAATTCTACCACTGTCCAGAGACATTACCGGTGGATCAGAAGCTATAAAAGATGACTCCCAAGGAGGTGATTGGAGGAAAATTTTCTGGGGCTAAACATTATCATCAACCAGAAAGTCCTATGAATAAAGTAGTATTAACAGATTCAGGGTACTTCTCCTGGAGACGAAACTCCTCTGGTCCACAGACTAATTCTTGATGTCTTAGACAAGAGTCATCAGCCACATTCCTACAAAGGGGAGTTTAGTTTTCTATAACCTGAATTGTATCTCTAAGCAAGATAACTTGATAGTTGAGGGGAGCCCAAAGTGATCTTCTGGAAACCTGGAGTTTCCCTTTCTTTAGAGAAAGGCCAAAACTCTCTGAAATATCTTTAATAATGAATGTAAGTTTAGATTTCCATATTGAATTGAGGATGCCTATGGTTTTCCCTCAGAGAAGTTCTACTCATTTTTGTGCATGTTGTTCTTCGTTTTATATCAAATATTTGCTTTATTTTGTTTTCAACATATTTCTTTCCTGAAATGCAGCCCTGTAGGTTGGTATCGTTAACAATATCATGCTGAAAGCTGGATATAGTAAATGTACTATTCCAAAGTATGTCTGGGGGAAATGGAGGGATAAATAAATCCAATTAGCACATGATATGTCACACTCTGAGTATAAAACAAAAACATAATCATGTCTTCAGAAATGCTTTGTCTACTGTATACAGAAGAGAGGATTTCATTCCCATGAAACACATCAGAGCCACTGGTGCAGAATTACAAACTAATTAGGCAAAGTGGGTTACCAAATTCATTTTCATTGTAATTTTGAAAAAGAAAAACACTTCCAGGGAAACTGTCTTCTCTGAGTTATTGTGCATGTCTAAAATCCAAATATATTTGTAGAGAAAATTTCAAAAGAGAAAAATGTTTTTCTTCCTAAAATTTTTATTTCAGATAAAATTCCATTTCATTTATTCTGTCACACAGATAGAATTTGTACTAAAATGGTCCTCATTTTCTGTAGCTGTAGCCCATTACAAGTAACTTCTGGTAACCTTAATATCAGGTGAATTTCCATATTCAACTTTCAGTTTGAATTTTCCTAGCTCTTAACTTTGAGAAAATGCTCTCAAGATATTAAGGTTCCCATTAGTCAGTTTAGGCTGAGCAAAGCAGAAAACACTGCTGTCTATTTCCAAACACTAATATATTAGTCAATGTCTTATCTGTCCTTAAGAGACAATAAGTTCCCGCCAACAGCTGTACACAAGAAGGGAACTTTAAGCAGTTGACATTGAAGTTGATTGCAGGAGAGCATCTGATGAGATGCCTTCCTCTCCTCGTGCATGATTTGCATCATCTGCTGCAAGGGAAGATGAGACCTCAAAGCCTGTCTTCTATTCAATCTGGGCCACAGGAGGCTACCCAGTGGGCTCAACTGAAGCTGCCCCTACTTCTTAGCTTCATTGTAAGTCTTCCTGACACCCCAGCTTCAGTGAAACCCTCCCTTTACAAGCTCTCATAATACTCTGAACTTCCCTTTTGTAATACACATAACAGTTGTAACTATACGTTCGGTACCCTGAGTAGTTATGTCTACCCCCTTGCTATGCCATAATTCCTCAGAGTGCAGGGACCATGCATGTTTTCTGGACCTTGGAGACTCCTCCATAATGTGGGGCTCATGGTCCAACATTCCAAACCATCCTCTTGCTTTGCTCTGCTTTTTCACATCTCCCTCCTGTTTCTTTTGCCTAACACACCTTCCCCTTGGTTTCTGCATGGAGGGCAGGGCCCAGGGAAATGATGAACAGATGCTCTGGACTGAGATACCTGGGTTTCAATGTTGTGTCTATCACTTACCCTCCCCGAACTTCCATTTCCTTATCCAGAAAAAGGGAACTATAGTAGTGTCCACCTCATCTCAAGGTCAGATGTTGAGATTATTAAATGTGGTAATGCCCACAAACCACTTGGCAGATGCCTGGCACATGCTAAGCACACACATATTTCAGTTGTTGATATCATTGCCCTCTCCTTTGTCTGTCTCACAAGCCCCACTCATAGTTTAAGACTCAGGCCACGCATCTTCAAGAATCTTCTCTGGCTTGCCTTTCCCAATCCCACCCCATCCTCAGTCCTCTACTGTGTTCCTACCATAATCTAGGTAGAGCATTATTATAATTCTTGCCAGTAATTTCAGAATAACTTGTTTATCTCTCTCCTCCCAGTGTGCACTCAAGAGCAGGACTGTGCATATGAGCTTCCAAATGAAGTTATGGAATGTCAGGGCTCCCAGTCCAGAAGGAATGAGTATGGGTAGCCATAGACAAGAAGATTCCTATATAAAGTAGCTACCTTCCAAAGGACTCTGGATCCAAACAACTGTGATGCAGTCAAGCTCCAAATCACACCAACAGAATCTGACTTTGATTCTTGCCCCTTTGAGTGGTTCTACATTCATCCTTTCTCAAGGAATCTTGCATAGGCAGATTTCATTAACTGCTGACTTCTTTTGCATGAAAAAGTGTTGCCCCTGAAAAGCTGACATCAAGGGCAAACTTGAGAAGTTAATGTCACTAAAATCAAGATGGAAATGTGAAGACCTCACTTTTCTGGTAATCTCCTAATTTTTCCAACCATCCAAGAATGACAAACACAAAAGTCAGGTACATTTCCCATCTTCCATCTAAAATTTTAGAATGGCCATTCCCCAGCTTGGCCACATTGCTTTTTCTTGAAAAATCACTATCTCCAGGGTTAAGAAAATGCTATTTAACCTGAAAGAAATATCTGCAGTTTTAATGCTCAGTACTGCTTATAGAGAAGGTTGTTTTCCTCTCTATTTCTCTGTTGTTTCTTTTCAGGATCTGTCGAATTTGATCTTCATTCAAAGAATTCTCTTAAGAGGCTAAATTTTAATATATATATATATGACCACCAAATGTTCTAGCAAAATTTCTCAGTCCATCAAGGATCATTGGGTTTGCTTTGACATCCAGACAATTTTGATAGCTCATCCTCCTGATTACTCAGGATTAGTTGGCAATAACTGGCTATATTAGTCAGCGAAGGGGTGCTGATGCAAAACACCAAAAATGGGTTGGTTTTTATAAAGTATATTTATTTGGGGTAGAAGCTTACAATTACCAGGCCATAATGCATAAGTTACTTCCTTCACCAAAGTCTATTCCCACATGTTAGAATAAGATAACTGCCGACATCTGCCAGGATTCAGGCTTCCTGGGTTCCTTTCTTCCTGGGGCTTGCCTCTCTCCAGGCTCAGCTGCTCTGTTATCTCCACAAGGCCTGTGGTAGACTATTAGGTGAACAGCTTGTTTCTCTTCCCAGGGCCTTCTCTCCTTCCTTATGACCAAGTTTCTCTGTGTACTTACTTCCTGGGGCTCTAGCTCAAGACTCCAGCATTATAAACTCCAATATCAAAACTCCAAATCTGTCCTTCACCATATCTTTTATCTAAGAGTCTCCACCTACCAAGGGGCAGGGTCTCAACACCCTACTGATGTGGCCCAATCAAAGTCCTAATCATAATTTAATCATGCTCAGGTATAGAACAGTTTACAAACATAATCCAATATCTATTTTTGGAATTCATGAACCATATCAAACTGCGACAGGGGCCAATGTAATCATTTTGTCAAAGTAACAATTTGTGTGAAATGCAGAATTGCTCCTGTCAATTTGAAGTTGGTTCTCAAAACCTAGCTTTTCCTCATTGTTTGCTTCCCTTCCATTCATCTTCCTTAAATCATTTACAGAATGATCCCTTTCCACCTTTTACTTAAATCCAGAGAAATTGATGATATACAATAACTAACTCAAGCAAGACACATCTGTTTCCCTTCACTCCCTGTACAGGGAGAATGGAACCGTTCTTTATGCAAAAATGTTTCATTATTACCAAGATATTTTTAATAACTCTACACTCTAAAGTAAAAATGCACCAAGTTAGAAATTTCAAATGGCTCTCTTCTTTTATTCTTGCAAAGACAAATTGGATGGCGTACTGCATTTGGGTCCCAATATACTGCTTTATTGTAAGTGATAATCCCTCTTAGAAAATGGAAAAGCTGTACAAGGATTTCTCAATAAGCTCCCATTACCTTATAGTTTTATGTTTTATGTTTATGTTGGATTTGAAAACTTTTTCATGATGATTTGCTGTATGATAGAACATTACACTTAACTCAATAAAAGTGATTTTCTAAAAATCAGGGATATAAATTATTTAAGGTAAATATGAGTTGAACTCTCTGATTAAACTCAAGTACTAATTACTGGAGAGATAAGATCTTAGGCACACACACAAATAGATTCACCCATACACACACATACAAATTTTCCTTAACAGTCCAAAACCACTATTGATGTGTGTTTTCAGAAGTAGTGGTACCTGCTGGGTATGGATGCCTTCCCAGAGTTCTGAATCCAAACACTGTGGTGTCCATATTCTAATCTCCTGAGATACCAAGAATATCCAGGCAGTGTCTCCTGGTCAGAGTTTTGAGTCCCAACTCCACAAAGTCCCTTCGCTAAGCTCCTGACTATTAGCTGTATCTGGATGCCACCTTAGAAAGACACCACCTTGTTAGAGGTCAGAGTCTCAGTTCTCTAGGGTACCTTCTCTATTTCCAGATTCTGAAACCCGTCCCACCAGAGGTAACTCTGCTATACCTTAGTGCTGTTCTCATCTTTCAGTTCTCTAACACCTCTCTATCCATTTCAATATACTAAATTCTTTCAGGTAAAATATTAATATGTTTTGTCTCTTCCTCAGTGGACCCTGACTCTGATGCTATATCAGTACAAGAATGATCCCAAGAAAGAGAATCAGAAATGCAACTCAGGGATTGGTTAGTTGGATCCTTGGCCTTGAACAGTGTGCTTAGCTCTTTGCCAATGGGAAATGAGAATTAATAATACTATCCATGCTGTGCATCCTGATTAATCAAATTGTCACCTGTAGCAGATTGTGGTAAAGTGTCTAAAGGCACTTGAGGAACCAAGGGTCTGTCTTTGACCTTTATGGGGTAAAATGGCTTCTTCTTACTATACTGAATAGTATACAGAAAGAAAATGACCCATTAAGGCTTTCAACCATTTAGCTCCATTGACAGATAAAGAACTTCTATAAGAAAAAGCTCTTCTATAAGGCCCTAAAAGAATTTATTTCACTGAAAATCACACCAAAATTCAACTGTATGAGTTGCAGAATTTAAAAAGAAGTCAGATTCACAGACTTCTCAAGTCAAGGCAGGACTTTGAGTTGGAAACACTGAGACCCTGAAAGGTATAGTGTAAACATTTGAGTGGACTTGGATGAAGCTGCGGATCTTAAACCTCTGAGCCTCATTGGCTCACTTACTAAAACATGCAGCCTTCTGTTCTTTGTCTGAGAAGACTATCTTTCTTTTGCCTGAAGACCATGCAATGACCTCACTAATTCCCTGCATTAAATTCATTCTGTTAAAATAGTTATTGTGGTTTATAATTTGCTGATTTTACTCTGATTTATATACCACTCACAATACTTCTGATGCTCCATAATAGAGTTCCTCTAATTCGTCTCCCACCCTCACATATCTCTCCACCCTTGAGTTTATAATTTTTGATTCGATAAAAGGCTATTCATTTTGGAAAGCCCACACTGATACTTTGTGTCAACATAGCACAAGGTTTGGAAAAAGAAAGAAGTACTACAGCATTCCCTAAAAGTCATCTTATTTCTGTTTTTAAATACTCCTATATCTGCTGGTCACTGAATAAGAGTAAGCAAAATTGTACAACATAATGATTCCATTTTGCTTTCTGGAAAGATAATGTTATCCTAGGAGTATATCTTCTAGTTTTTATAAAGGGTATTTATTTCAGGGTAGGAGCTTACAGATACCAGGCCATAAAGCATAAATTACTTCCCTCACCAAAGTCTATTTTCATATGTTGGAGCAAGATGACTGCCAACAGCTGCACGGGTTCTTGCTTCCTCTGGGCTCAGCTCCTCTGTTTTCTCCACAAGGTCAGATGCAGACTATGAGGCTCTCCAGGCTTTGCCTTTCTCCACAAGGTCAGCTGTAGCCTATCAGCCAAACGGCTCTGTCTCTTTCCCCCGGGGCTCCAGCTTAAGACTTTAGCATCAAACTCCAACATCAAAACTCCAATATTAAGAACCCTCATCTGTCCTTTTTTATGCCTTTTATCTAATGATGCCCTAATGATGTGGCCCAATCAAAGCCCTAATCATAACTTAATCACACCCAGGTACAGACAGATTACAAACATAATCCAATATCTGTTTTTGGAATTCATAAACCTATCAAACTGCTACAGGGCCTAAAGAGGAAGGGGGGAAAACCTAAAAAGCCACACAAACACCACCTGGCAAAAGAAACTGAAGTAATGGTCTTCTGACTAACATCAGCTGCTGAGTCACACAGGCAAGTTTAGTAAGGAACAACTTACAGCACACACCCAAAACCTGCATTATCAAAAGGCAGCCAGCAAAGAGGGAAGGGGTGAGAGGGGTACACCCATCGCCACCCACCTAGCTTTCAGGTTACCTCATACCTCACGGACAGTGACCAGAGGCTAATCACTGCCGGTCAGCATGCCCTGCTGACCGGCTGGACAGCAGCCAGAAGCCAGTCACCACCGGACAGCAACCCCCATACCATTAAACCTCCACAAATCTAAACCCCTACACCCCTAAGTCCATGCATACCAGCGCAAACCCTGGAGTCTTGTACCCCCATAAAAGAAGGGACTCCAGGGCAGAGCTTGCCTTTCTCTCTCTTGAGAATGCCCACCCTCAACTCTGAGGGTGTACTTTTGCTCTCTTGCTTTGGCCCCCAATAAATTCTCTGCTTGTTTGATGGGTTTGTGACTCATCCTTTAATTTTTTCTCATGATACATAGACACAGACTCTGATAACACCGGACCCTGTCCCTATGTCCCTGGTCAAGGTGTACCTCCTGTGAGAAGACTCCTCTTCCAACCCAGCAGAGAGTGACAGCCTTGGCCTCTGACTGTCCAGATCACTAATGGTCTGGACCTCATGGCCTACGTCACCTGGCACTGTGAGCTGGCTTTCTATGGCCCAAATGTCCCTTTGAGAGCCAGGGAAACAGTGTTTGAACTTCCAGTGATACAGCCCTTGAAAGTTCATATCCCCTCCCATGATTTCTGAAAATCAGGGCTTTTATCCCTTCAGTCTCTATCTTAATGTTCCCATACAATGTGTGTAGTTTTCCCTTTTCAACTCAGACATGTTATTCAACACCTTAACTGTTTTACACACACATACACACAAACCCATCGTGCCAAGCATTTAAGAGTTTAGAAGTGTTCCTAAAGATCATCACAGGGGGAGTCCATAGCACATGGCATCGTTTTCCATCATCGCCCTGCCCTTACCACTTCTCTTGTTCTCCCATTCCCCTCTACCCATATTTCTCTCTTTTTTACTTCCACCCTTGCTTCCATTTTATTTTAGAAGTAAAATAAATCCCTCTTCTTCTCTCATGCTTCTATTGAACATCTTTAATCACACAGTGTCCCCAGGAAATTACCCTAATGTTCCTTCTAAATCAATACAAGGACCTCCTTAAGAGAAACTGTCCCCTCTGTTGCTCTATTATGCATATGTGCAGTTTTCCTAACTAGATTCTGAGCACTTTAATAAACCTTATGGTTAAGTGCAAAAGGGACCAGGTCTGAACCAAATCATGGCTCAAATGTGTATAACATACCCAGCACACAATAGGAGCTTTATGTTTGCTAATCTGCTTATTCTTTCACTGTATGTGTTTACCACTTTCTAAATTGTTTTTCATGGTAGAGGTGTAACAACTGCTGAGTAAAAATGGTTGCACTCAAGAAGTCACAGCAAATTGCAAACTGTTTTCCTCCTTACAATATGACTCCAGTTGGATGACACAGACTGTCTCCTTCTTTTACCCTCAGATAGGTCCTTTTTCCTGACATAGATTATACTGCTACACTTCTTTCAATTTTAATACATTGAATCAGATATCTCAATGAGCACTTAAAAATGAAAAAAAAATACAAGATTTTCTAGATGAAAAAATAGAAGCAGTAACAGAAAAGATAATTCCTTTGTGAGAAAAAAAATAGCTTCTCTTTATAATTATTTTTTTAAAATAAGCCCTCTTAAAATCATGCCCTCAAGTATTACAACCCAACCCAACAATAGAAACTTCTGCAATAATACTAAAGGGATTATGATTACTCTAAGTCCCCAGAGGGGTAACCCACCTCTGATTCTATTCCATGCCATTAGATATGCCCCAAAATATAAATCCTCAGTTTATAGTCATTATATTTATCTAATGGAAACGGCAAAAATGACTGTCAGAGTGCCGCTGACAAGAATGCAAGCGGACGCAAGAGAACACACAGCGAATGGACACAGAGAGCAGGCAACTGGAGGGGGAAAGAGGAAAGAAATAAATAAAAAATAATTCTTTAAAAAAAAAAAAAAGACTGTCAGAGAGGAGCCAAAGTCTCAAAGAGCACAACAAAACTATAAATGTGGAACTGATAGTAGCAACTGTGTAGTTTAGTCCATTATAATCAAATGATAATTTTCTCTTTCTTCCATGAAAAGAATGGGGTCAACAAATGTATAAACACACACTCCAAATGAAGCTTATTATCCCAAAAGAAAAAAACAAAAAATAATACAACTACTTTGGGAAGACATATTTGAATTGATACAAAGTATTTATATTTTATTTGTATTTCTATTTGTACTGAAATATTAAAACCCAAAATTGAAAGTGGTACAAGGAAGCATTATTTACAAACAAAAAGCCAAACAACCCATTTTAAAATGGGAGGATTTAGATATTTCTCCAAAGAAGAAATACAAATAGCAAATAAGTACATGAAAAGATACTCATCCTTATTAGTCACTAAGGAAATGCAAATCAAAATCACAATGAGATACATCTAATACCCACTAAAATATCTATTTTAAAAAAGGGAAAATAAGAAGTGCTGGCAAATTGTTTAGAAATAAGAATTCTCCTACATTGCTGGTGGGAATGCAAAATGGTGCTATCGCTGTAGAAAGCAGTATGGTTGTTCTTCAAAAAGTTAAACATAGAATTACCATATGGCCCAACAATTCCACTCCCAGATACATACCTGAACAAACTGAAAGCAGAGACACAAATTAATTTGTACTTTTATATATTATTCCAACATTCTATATCAAAATTTTTAAATAGGCCTCTTTTCTGACCATCTGTTGACCATTCAACATTTGTTGAAGGTATTATTGTACATCAATATTCATAGCACCATTATGTACAATAGACAAACGTGGAAACAACCCGAGTGTCTACTGGCAGATAAATGGATAAACAAAATATGATATATAAATGCAAAAGAATATTATTCAGCAGTAAAAAAGAAATGAAGTTCTACTATATGCTATAACATGGATGAACCTTAGAAACATTATGCCAAGTGAAATAAACCAGACACAAAAGGATAAATATTGTATGGTTCCATATATATGAAACAACCAGGATAAACAAACTCATAAAGAGAAAGTAGATTAGAGGTTACCAGGTGCTGGGGGTGGGAGTAATGGGGAGTTATTGCCTAATGGATATATAGAGGTGTGGGGTTTTTTTGTCTTTATTTTTTTAATATTACATTCAAAAAATATGAGGTCCCCATATACCTCCCACCCCCTCACCTGACTCCTCCCCCCATAACAACAATCTCCTCCATCATCATGAGACATCCACTGCATTTGGTGAATACATCTCTGAGCACCGCTGCACCCCATGGTCAATGGTCCACTTCATAGCCCACACTCTCCCACATTCCACCCAGTGGGCCATGGGAGGACATACAATGCCTGGTAACTGTCCCTGCAGCACCACCCAGGAAAAATCCAAGTCCCGAAAATGCCCCCACAACTCATCCTTCCTCCCTTTCCCTACCCCCAGCAGCCACCATGGCTGCCTTCTCCACACCAATGCCACATTTTCTTCGATTACTAATCACAAAGAGTTCATGAATAGAATATCAGTAAGTCCACTCTAATCCATACTCTGTTCCTCCATCCTGTGGCCCTTAGAATGGTTGTGTCCACTCCACATCTATATCAAGAGGGGCCTTAGATTCCACATGGATGCTGGATGCAATTCTCCTGCTTTCAGTTGTAGGCACTCTTGGCTCCCTGGTATGGCGGTTGACCTTTTTCAACTCCATGTTAGCTGAGTGGGGTATGAAAGAGTTTTGGTAATGGATGGTGGTGAGGGTAGCCCAACACTCTAAGTATTATAATACCACTGATGGGAAACGGACTTGGCCCAGTGGTTAGGGCGTCCGTCTACCACATGGGAGGTCCACGGTTCAAACCCCGGGCCTCCTTGACCCGTGTGGAGCTGGCCCATGCACGGTGCTGATGCGCGCAAGGAGTGCCGTGCCACCCAGGGGTGTCCCCTGCGTAGGGGAGCCCCACGCGCAAGGAGTGCGACCCATAAGGAGAGCCGCCCAGCGAGAAAAAAAGTGCAGCCTGCCCAGGAATGGCGCCGCCCACACTTACTGTGCAGCTGAGGACAACAGAAGCGGACAAAGAAACAAGACACAGCAAATAGACACAGAGAACAGACAACAAGGGGCGGGGGGGGGGGGGGGGGATTAAATAAATAAATAAATCTTTAAAAAAAAACACAAAACACTGAATTGCACTCTTAAAAAGAGTTAAAGTGGCAAATGTTGTTATATATATGTTGTGTTACCACAATAAAAATTAAAAGAAACTAATAGAAAACCAAAACATTTTATATTAAAATGAAAGATGAGATCAGGCCTTTTGGAGAACGTTTTTCCCTTTTTTAAATATTTTCCAAATATATTTGAACTTGTCTCCTGAAGAAGAAAAAATGTACAAAATCCTCATCTACCATAATAGGAAATCAAAAGATAATGTCTAAACTTGATATATCAAGATAGACAAGCCATAGAATTCTAATCATAATATTTATAAATACAGACATAACTGTTATATAGCATAAGAGAATTTTAAAAATAGATTTATTCTGGGGAGCAGAACTTTAAAGTAAAAGCTAGTAGACAGCTTAAATTCTAAAGAGAAAATGAGAGACTTAAAGGAGTCTATGATCATGGAAATCTTTTCTGGGCAAATAAATGACCCCCTGCCCAGGAATGGATCAAACAATCTCCTCAGGTGTTCATTGTTCTATTCCAAGGTGTGAGGTTAGGCTAATGTGTCAACTCAGCCAGGTAATTGTGCCCAGTTGTTTGGTCAAGCAAGCACTGGACTAATTGCCATACAAAGGCATTTATGGACTTTAGTCACCATTGACTTTACTGCAGTGGTAAATCTTAGATAGCTGATTACAGTTACATCAATCAGAGAGATTGCCATCAGCAGTGAGTGATGCTTTATCCAATCAGTTGAATGCCTTAAAAGGGGAAGTGATTCCATCATTGAGTGAGAATTTCCCAGCTTGTCTTTGGATAGCCAATGTCTCCCAGAACTCATCAAGGACCTTCACTGGACTTTCACTGGAGCCCCTGGTTTGCAGCCTGCCTGCAGAACCTGGACTTGTACATCCCCATGGTCACATGAGAGATTCTGATAAAATCTCTTACTATCGACAGATACCTCTTGTTGATTCTGTTTCCCTAGAGAACCCTGACTAATATACAGGGCTTGTGCTGAAACAAATGAAATGTAAAACAATTTAAGGTAACCAGAAAAAAATATTTCTCTTGGCTGATTTTCTAGCCAATAAGACAGGTATGATTGCTGTGGTCAGGGGCATCTACCTAGCGGAGGTATCACCTGGAGAACAGGTAGAATTCAAGTAGAGCAAGAAGAGGCTGTATGTAATTGCTGGTGGGATTCCAAGCACTGTGCTGCAACTGGAATTTTCAAAGCACCCGGTATACAGGCTCTAAGGGTATATCTGTGTGCAGTGAAGTGGAGAGAAGGACCGATAAAGATGTGAAGTAACAACGGTTCTCCTTTGGGGAAAATGGTAACTGGAGCCTGTACAGCAGTGCTTCTCATGGTGTCTAGATGGCAACTGGAAATTGGGGACCTTTTTAAGGATCCAGGCTTATTCACAAGTTTCTAACTCTCCACATCTACTGCCGACTCTCCCTTCCTTCAGCCCTTTTCAACTGAGAGCAAATTCTGCTTCTCACTGATGTTGTCTCCAAAAGGTACAAGTCTGTGATTCAGCCTCCTGCTCCCAGGTCAGAATAGTGATGGATTTGCTGAAAAAATTTGCCAGGCACTTCCATGCAAATTGCAAACCAAACCTCAGGATGGAGCAATTAGAGTTGAAGTGAGCACCCCTCCCTCAATTCCCCCATAATGTGTTAAAATTTAAAGAGGTCAGAACCAGGTTTCATCTTTAGGAGCTAAGGATGATATTTCAGGTGGCTTAATAAAACATAGACTTCTGTAGCTTTCCTTTCTCAGTTCACAAATAAGAAGCCTTCTAAATCTCTCCAGTTCACTGTTTTCCAATTACAGATATAATGGTGATTTTCCATCACTGTTTTATTAGTGTGCTGCTTTAATGCTGTACTTAGCAAACACACTACATATATACCAAAGACAAAATTCCTCTTCTAGTCACCATACTGTTCCTTGAAGAGACCTTGCATTGATACTCACCCAGAGACCTGAAAATAAGAATAACATGCTGGGAAGTCAGGGACACACCTAGCAGCCATCTCCCAGCCCTCACCTACACCCCACCACCTTTTCTACGGTGTGCAGAAAGCTTCAGTATATTTCCATTCCGCAGCCCCAGAGGCGATGTTAGGTCTAATGAAAATGCCTGACCAATCCTTAAACCCAGAAATCAAGTATGAGCAGCCCCAGCAGTTTATCAGGGCAGGCACTCTCCGTGGCAGAGCCCTCAGCCAGTACTGATATCTCTCCCCACACATGAAAAGTAGGACAAGTGGAGCACCCACCGACCCTGACCCAAGCAGTTTGGCATCCCTGGGACACTGGCCATGATGAGATCCCCTCCCCTGCTCTTTTGTACCCTCTCTGCGGTGTAATGAAGTGGTAGTTCGCTGAAAGATTCTGTTGTGCTAGAGTCTGGGTTCCCACCCCGCACCAATAGTAACTCACTCTATAACACCAGTACTTTAAAGAGACAGTAAAACTTAGAAGAAAAACTAAAATAAAGCTCTACTGGGAAACTATTCTGAACATGTATCACAGGATTATGTATCTCTCTTTATGCCATAATCTAATGAAACAGGCACAAAAAAACTCTGCTTCTTAGAGAGCCAGGGAAGGATGTTTAGAAATAACATAGTTTAAAGACAAGACCATCTGGTCCAGATCCTCATTTCATGAGATTAATGGTCTCTCCTCAGCACTCCAGTGCCAGGAAAGTCCCAACTGATCTGCAGCAAACTGCAGTATACAATGTCTCCCTGAGAAGTCTCTTCTAGACACTCCACTGGGCCTCAAACAACTTCCTTGTTCCTTCTCTAAACCAACAACACCTAGTAGGAGGAAAAATCTTTACTTGCCAGAATCAACATTTTAATCCATTGTAGAATAAAAATTATATGTTTACTAATACGGTCAATATTAGCAAGAAATTACATTAAAGCCTTTATATGTATTATCATACTGGTTCTCACAGCCCCACCTACAATTCATTTCTCTATCCTCATTTCCCATGCACCCCTTTTTAGTGTAACACTCATATTTTGTTTTGTTTTTTAGATTTCTCATTCTTTCTAACCACAGGACCTTTGCACATACTGTTTCTTACATCTAGAGTCCTTTCTCCATGACCAATCTCTAAAGTTTTAGCAAATTCATGTTTTAATTCAGTTGAACATCAGAGAATATTAGTTCTACTTATATGCATAGCCAGAGGAACTCAGGTAATCCCGTTGTTACTCCTAATTACTTATTCAGCATTTGTCTTCAAAGATTGTCTGTATACTCTATAGGGTCGAGGACTATCTCTGTCTTGCTCTATTTACCCATGTGTGGCTTCAGTTGATCCCAGTTCAGAGAAAGAAAATCTCTTCTCCTTTACTAACACATTCTTTCAAAATTTTTACTTACAGTGGGTCTTAGATATGTTTATAAAAGGATTGTCTATTTTTAAAGCAATTATTTTGAAAGGACATCTATACTTTTAATAAACCTGTGATATAGTAATCTCATACATTAGATTGTTTTAAGACCCTTCCATGAAGACTAAATGACAAGTTTTTAAGGCCACAGAACTTGTAAAAATATAGGAACACACATAGAACTTTTAAATTTTCTTTTATTAGGCAAACTCCTCCCTTACCACATCATTTGAGTTTTGGAGATTTTTATTTCAGTATCTCTGTATGGTATTATGTGTTTCTTCTAATCCTGTAGGAAAGCTTTAAACAAATATATTAATTAAAGCTATTTATAAATAGACATAACAGTCAAAGAACATGTACAAGAATAAAAATGTGGGCACTGTGTGTGATTCACTTTTGCATCTTGCACAGGGTGCAGCATGGTGTCTTCCACCTGGTAGGTGCTCAATCAGTGTTCATTAGAAATGAGACATTATACTGCTGAGTCATTTGAAAGCTGTAAGAGAAAGCTGCATTTCACTAGCTAATGAGAATCTGCATTAAGCAGATAGACTTTGGGATCAGGTAGCTTGGATTAGAGACCCAGCTCTGTTACTTACTGGATATGTGACCCTGGCAAATTTATATGCCTCCTGCTCCTCATATCCTCACATGAAAAATAATAATAAGAGTCTATAAATGCAGACATTCATTCAATCAACTGTTATCAAATTCTATTATGTGTCAGATATTAGCTCTCATAATCTTCACATCAAGCCCTATCAGTTTGGTATTATCTATTTTGTTCATGTCACACAATCTATTCTTTAATTAACAAAGCATTTGTAGTTATCTGCACACAGCTCATCTCACTGTTCTTGGAGAAATTTCCTCCTCTGGCAAGACTTCCCTGACCCTACTCGAACCCCATAAAGAAAACTGTCCCTCCTTCATGTTCACATCGCTGTGCCATGTGCTTCTCTCCCTCATTGTACTTTTCGAATTATTGTCCATTTTCTGTTTCCTTCCACTGGTTGTCAAAGCCTTGAAGGCAAGATGTTACCCATGTTTGGCATCACCAGCACTGCTATTATAATTACTTAGTGAAGGTATACTAAATGGATAAATAAGTGAATGAATGACTACATACTTTCTGCCTCATAGATTTTATTTTCTCCAAAGAAGAGTCTCATCTGCATGAGACTATAGCAAATGTGGCAGATACTAGTTGCTATCCTATTATCTATTCTCCCTTTCTTCCCAATGAAGAGTTTTTGTTTTGAGCAGAAAAAATGAAAAGTTCCTATTCTCCTAGGAAAGAACAGATTTTTCTTTGGCCAAAATAAACAGCAATCACCAGACACAGTTTAAAACCCATCCTAAGAGGTCAATGAGAGTTTGCTGCAGTAAACAGTGACAGCTCTGCTCCAGTAAGCACACCACGGAAAGTCAGACTGCCAGCAACAGTCTCACTCAAGTGATCAAGCTTCAAGGTTAAAAATCAGTCACTCTCTAAGAGTACAATTATATTTTAAAAAGTGCTATTATCAATAGTAACAGATATTCCACACCGTCGCAAGGTGTTGTTGGTGGGGTGGTATACGGGAATCTTGTAGTTTATTCATTATGGTGTTTTTTCTGTTTTTGATTTTTTTAAATCCCCCCTTTGTGGTTTTTTGCATGCTGTCTGCTCTCTGTGTCCGTCACTGTGCTCTTCTGCATTTTTTTGCTTGTCTCCCTTTTTTTTTGTTGTTGTTGTTGTTGCATCACCTTGCTGAGTCAGCTCTCCGTGGTGCTTGCAGCCTGGCAGCTCTCCGCAGTGGGCAGATGAGCTGCCTTCACAAGGGGGCCCTGGGACGTGAACCCAGGGCCTCCCTTATGGTAGAGAGCAACCCAACTGATTGAGCCACAGCCGCTTGCCACTTCCTTTATGATTGCTTTTTAAACTCATAACATCTCTAACACAAAAAAGATCTGTTGGCTATATTTATGTGGGTCTATTTCTGGGTGTGGTAGTTTTAGGTTTTATGTGCCTCAGAAAAAAAACATGCTCTTAAATCTAATCCATTCCTGCAGGTGTAAACCCATTGGAAGTAGGACCTTTTGATGAGACTACTTCAGTTAAGGTGAGACCCACCTCATTCAGGATGAGTCTTAATCCTATTACTGGAGTTTTTTAGAAACAGAATGAAATTCAGACAAAAAAAGATAAAGCCATGGAAAGTAATAAAACCGGAAAGAGAAAGGGAGAGACCAGCAGATCCATGATGTGCCTTGCCATATGACAGAGGAACAGGATCCCTGGCAGCTGGTCTTTTGGAAGAAAGCATTGCCTTCATGATGCCTTACTTTGGACATTTTCTCAGCCTCAAACTGTAAGCTAGTAAATCTCCATTGTATAAGCCCACACATTTCATGGTATCTGCTTTCAGCAACCTAGGGAAAAAAAACACTGGGTTCTTTGTTTCATTACTTTGATCTATTTGTCTATTCTGTCACCAGTATCACATTCTCTTGATCACCTTAGCTTTGTTGTAAATTTTGAACTTGGGTGATGTCAGTCCTCCAACTCGTTCTTCTTCAGTACCATATTGGGTATTCTCAGTCTTTTGCCTTTCCATATAAACTTCAGAATCACTTTGTTGATATCCACAAAATAACTTGCTGGATTTTTATTGTGATTACATTGATTAGGTCGTTTTCTCTATTTGGGAAGAACTGTCATTGGAGTAATGGATAGTCTTTGTTTTAGTTTGCTGAGGGCTGCCAATATAAAATTCCAGAAATGGGTTAAGTTTTATAACTGGTAATTTATTAGGACAAAATCTTACAGTTTTGAGGTTGTGAAAATATCCAAATCAAGACATCATCAGAGACGCTGTTTCACCAAAAGCCAGCTGCTAGTGATCCTGGACTCCTGCCATGTCACAAGGCAAAACGGCAGCCCATCTCTGCCTTATCCTCCAGGCTCACTTCCTCCCTGAGCTCAGCTGTGGCAATCAGGCATATGGCTCATCTCTCCCCATGCCTTGTGCCTTCAGCTTCAGGCTGCTCTGCTGATTCCAGCCTCCAGCCTTCCTCAGCCTCTCAGGGTTTCTCTGTCTTTCTGAGGCTGTAAATGATCCCAGAGTCCTCTCTCACATGGCAGAGTAAAAATGTCAACTCTCTTTCTCTTTGTGTCTCTGCTTTCATTCCTGAGTTTATATGAGGAACGATATCCCTAGTGAAAGGATTAGGGCCAACCCTGGGTCCCACAAGTTAATCAAAGGTCCTTAACTGAAGCGAGCCAATCAAAAGTGATCCTAGAAAATGGCCCCTTAACTGAATCTAACCAAAAGGTCCCAAATACAATAGGCTTCCATGCTCAGAAATGGATTAGCTTAAGAACATAATATTCTGGGATCCACAAAAGATTCAAACCAGGACATTCCAACTTCTAGATCCCCAAAATATACATTATTTCCATATGCAATGCATATTCATTCCATCAAAATACTTCAAAGGCTTTAAATCATTCCAATAACAATGCTAAATATAAACTCTCATTAAAATTGGCTATAAAAATATACAGCTATGTAATTATAACAAATATCATTGATTGTACACTTTGGATGGATTTATGCTTTATTAATATGTGTCAGAAAAAAATTGGCTTGTTTTTAAAAATTGGCTATAGACATGCAGTCTGTCTTGGGACAAAATTTCCCTCTGGCCATAGAGACCTGAGAAACTTAGAAAACAAGTTATCTGCTTCCGATTTATAAAGAAGAGACAGTCATAGAATAAACATTTCCATTAC
Source organism: Dasypus novemcinctus (assembly GCF_030445035.2). Taxonomy (NCBI): domain Eukaryota; kingdom Metazoa; phylum Chordata; class Mammalia; order Cingulata; family Dasypodidae; genus Dasypus; species Dasypus novemcinctus. The sequence goes on along the minus strand of NC_080678.1, from coordinate 28,862,059 downwards.
CATAGGGAGAAATTGGAAGGAAAAACAGGGCTCACAGTCTCTAAACAGTTCCAAAAACCTGCAGGGTGTACTCCCTTTGATTTCAAAGTCTGACAGTCATCTGTAGAATGATGGTTTCTTCTGCTCTTGGGTCCCAAAGAGTGAGAGTCCCAACCCTTGCAAGGCTTTGCCCAGCAGCAATCTTCTTGGCTCTACCCTCATCAAACACCTGGGTGTCAGGCAAGCTTTAGGCCTCACCCTTCTGACCACTGGGGTGATGGCCACTCTCTCCCCAAACTTGAGGGCACAGGTTCAACTACCTAGCACTGTGGGATGGCAGCCACACTCTTCCCAATCACTGAGACACAGGACCAACCCACTCAGAACAGTGGAATGGGAACCCAGCTCTCCCCAAACTCTAGGGAATGTGCTCCACCCTCTTTGCCTGGGGCAGCTGCACTCTTCTGGAACAACGGGGCGGAAGGCCCACCCTCTGCAAACTCATCCTTCCCACAAAAATGGGTGGGGTCCCTCTCTTGACCTGAGAAGGTGTCTTAAGTATAGAACTCGGCTTCTACGGTTTTGCCCTTGAAGTCAATTTTCCTTCAATCTCTCCCTTTTCTGTCCTTTTCAGTCCAGGCTGAGAGCGGTTTCATTTGTGCAAAAAGCTTGTAGGTTTCTCATGCAGGTCACAGGGGTCCCAACCATCAGATAATAAGACTTTCCACAAATCCTTTCTGGATAACTTCATTTCCAATCATGAGTTGCAAGGAAACAGCTGCCTGGTTCCAAGTTCAATTAAGTCCTCACATGAGTTCCTAGTCTCCAGGAACTTGTTTTCTGGAAGCTCAGAATTTCCCAAACCATAGATTTCTTGTTTTTGTGACCAGGAGTTCAGTTCTCAGCTTACCCCTTTGCTATAAGCTATAAGAGAAGCTTATAGCTTCCACATTTGGTTTGGAAATCTCCTCAGTTAAATGTCCAAGCCCATCACTTTCAAATTCTTCCTTTGATCTAAGATCAGGAACCAATTTTGCCAAGGTTTCTGCCACTTTAAAGCAAGGATCGCCCTCCTTGAAGCCATCATTTCTGTTTAAGGTCTTATCAGAAGTATCTTTAGCATCAATATTTTTGCCAACAGTCTTTTCAAAGCAATCTAAGCCATTTCTATCAAACATCTAACAATTCCCTGAGAATCTTCCACTTAACCATTTATAAAACCATTCCAACATTAGCATAAAATGTGTGTCCACTTATTTAGGTCTTTCATTTCCATCACCAGAGTTTTATATTGTCTTCACATAGATATTGTATGTATTTTGTTAGAATTATACCTTTCTTTTACTTCTTGGAGTACGTAGTTTATGCTGTGTTTTTTATTTCAAGCTTCAACTGTTCACTGCTGGCACAGAGGAAAAAAACTAGTATTTGTATTTTAACCCTCTAACCTACAACCTTGTTACAATCATTTGTTAGTTCCAAGAGTTTTTTGTTGTTATTTTTGCTTATTTGGGATTTTCTACATAGACAAACATGTCATCCGTAAATAAAGACAGTTTTATGTCTTCCTTCCCAATATATATATCTTTTATTATTGTTCTTCTCTTATTACCTTAGGATCTGTTGATATGGTCGTGTTATTTTTCTTCTTTAGCATGTTCATGTGGAGAATTGAATTGATTTTCAAATATTGGGCCAGACTCACATACCTGGAATAAATCCCACTTCTTTGTAGTGAAAAAACCAAACAAACAACAACACTCCCTAAGCACTTTTGCTTCTGAAATTCTGCCAATCCCTGAATCTTTACTTCCCAAAACCCTGTATGCTCTACTCAGATGGTATATAATAACCACCTAAATAAAAAAAACTACATTTCCCAGGCTCCCTTGCAGCTAGGACAAACCATGTGATACAGTGCTGCCCAAGGAATTATAAACTGGGAATTTCTTTGAAAGGCTTGCTTTCCTGAGAGCATCAAGCCCCATTATCCTGTTTCTCTCCTATCTGCCTGGAAGGCTCACATAAGACCAAAAGGAAGAAGCCACCTTACCAGCTGAGATTGCCACATGCCAGGTTGAACAGTATGGGAAAATAGACTAAACCTATTCCCTTTTGGTGTAGCTGCTGCAGTCCTGGATTATCTACCCCAGACTTTTAGTTAAGTATATTTGGTTATAATCAAGTTTCTCTTACAGACAACTGAACACATTTCCTGACTGATACAGACAGCATCTAAAAAATTGCTGATCTAGTTGCTTACGAGGAGACAAATAAATACACAATTAGGATAGCAAATGGAAAATGTTTCTACTTTGATCTCCAAACTTAAATATTTCATGACCCAGGATACATTTGCAAAAATAAATCACAATATTTGACCCATGCTTTACAAGGAAAGAGTAGTCATTGTTTTAAAAGGAAAATCCTAAGATAAAATATTTTTCCTGGGACATTGTAAAGGCAAGTCTAAGACTCTCAGCAAGACTGTGTCCCTTAAAGAAAAAAAAAAGCCCAAGTTCATACCTAATGCTATTTTACAGCAAGGCTGACAGCAGGCAGGAGTATTGGACCAAACCTAGAAGCCATTCATTCAACTCTCAGGTCTTCCACTCTCCCCAATAGTTAACTGCCCTCCCCGAGCCTGGGATTCATCACAGAATTGTTGTGAGAATCAAGTAAGATCAGTTGTGGTCAAGCACATTGGAAGCTGGGAAGCACTATACAGAAAAGAGAAGGTTTCCAGTGGAAATCATTATTATGTAGTTTCTATCAGTGATTTAGCACATAGTCTTTAAGGACAGAGACAGCCCTGGGAATACAATAGAAAGAAAAAAAAATCCAGGCCCTGCCATCATGGAACTTGGAAATCTACTGGGAGAAGCAGACATTATCAAATAATTTCAGAAACAGCATAGATTTCTAGATTGTGACAAATGCTGTGATAAATAAGCCAAGGTGGGATATAGCAGGGAGACATATCTGGTCTTGCCGATCATGGCTGAGGCTGGTAGATTTAGGTCCTCTCTTGTCTCAGAGACAAAAGCATTTGTAAAGAGCATAGCTACTCCAGGGCAACAGCACTAGCCTGAAACCCAGGCTCTGTTTCAACCTTAACTTGAGCCTGGAATGCAAATTTCTGTCACTGTGACTGTTTCCTCATTTATCTTCACAATTACTTCCTACTGAGACTCATTAACTAGACATCATCCAAGGAACCCACACAGCCCTTCACTGTCCTGGAAAGCACTTCCAACCGCCCTGCCTTCCACATTTGTTTCAGGAGAGCAGGAGCGACTTACCCACACTGACTGAAGCCACCACCATTATTTTCTTGATGTCCTCAGTAAGCAGGGATGAGGGCAAAGATGGACCAGGCATGCTCATCACCACGTTGAACTCTAAGCTCAAGACACGTGAGCTTCCCAGAGGTTGACAGTCCAGAGCCGGTACAGCCTGTAATTCTGAGAATTACCTGGCAATCTCTTTGAACAATGCTTGTCAAGAGGTGTAAATGTCACCTGTAATGACACAGGCAGAGGTGGGGACTGGTGTAATTAACTTTCCTGGCTATCCCTGTAAGCAAACCAAGGATCCTGTCCCAGGATGTCTTATCACTGTCTGGAAAGCCCATACTGTCAATAACATGGATAAAGAGATTCTATGCAGTCCACTGTGAGTTTATGGGGACAGGGGAAGACTGTAAACAATATGTTATTTGGCGTCTCAAAGGCCAGAATCTTAGCAAAATGATTTAACACTGAATGCCCTCCTCAGCACTCACAGTCACCCAGTCACACACATGTACACCCCAGACTTGTGAGCGTGCAAAGCCCTCCTCAACATTTCTGTCACTGTCTCGTGGCCTCCTCTGCCTCCTGGACTCAGGTTTCCTCATTCAGGTTGCTATCATTCATTGCACTGACCAGACTTAAAACCCAGGCCCTTCATGGACTCCTGACCAAATGCCACCCACAGTCCCAAAGCACAGGAAGCAGCAGTGACCTCAGGGAGAGGGCAGAGCATCACACTACAGCCACAGAGCAAATACCGAGGTCTATTTCTCTTCGCCAAAGGACTCTTTGGCAACCTCATCACACGGGACCCAGTCCCCATCCCTCTTCCCCTCTACTCGCTCCTGTCTCTTCTCTCTTAGACTCCTCCTTCCAGGTCTGTGCAGTGGCCCAGGAAGCCCCTGGTGTCATCTGATTTTGGGGTCTCACCCTCTGCACTTCACATTTGACTTTCCATATTTCTATTTCCTTCCAAAAGTGGGATATGGATGTCTGTTATCAGGATAAGAATACGTTCCCCTAAGTTTTCACACCAGCACTATGGCAAAGAGGGCCTAAGAGCTGTCTAGCAACATCTGTGATATTTCCAAGCTGGATCTGCCACTTGCTGTCCCCCTGATGGAGGAAGGGCTCACCACAGCCAGTGCCTAGTTACTCTATGGCCTCCCCACACACCAGCAAAGACCTCGTTTTAGCCTCAGGTGAATCATAACCTCAGAGTCCAGTAAGTCAATTGCCCCACTGTCCTCCACTCAGGGAGCCACCAGCACCCTCTTGGTAAAGGGCCACTCACAGCTGTACCTGGCTGTCCTTCAAACAGGAGACAGCAGGGCCCTGTGAAAACAGGCCATGCATACAGAGAATAACACAAAGTAGTCATTGCCTGGAGCAGACACAAACAAGGAGAAAGCCATATTCAAAACACTGAAATCTAGGGATAAACTCACTCAAGTTCTAGGGTCAGACAGAGTTGGGCTCAATTTTCAATTGGTCATTTACTAGCTAAATATCCTTTAAGTAAAGAGCTTAATTTTTCTAGCTTATTTATACAATGAGGCTAATGTTTCCAATCCCACAGTTCCAAAATATTCAGCAAATATTCAATAAGTGGTTGTTCTCACAAAGACAATTCACATGGAAAATAAGCCAGTGCACACAGTGAATTTTTGTGAAGGCTTGTTCTTTGCACACAGTGACCCATCCTCAATCATTTACGAGCAAAGAAATTTTTAAACAAACACCCGAAAGTCTATCAGACTAAACTAAATCTCTTTCTTGCTTTCTTCTTGGAAACAGAATAGAACAGGCTCAAATTTTTCTATTCTAGTCTTAGCTTGCCTGTTATCTACAGCCAATGACATTTCTTTCCTTCCTATTTAGCTTAGAAATAGCAACCTCTTCTCCCTGCACTCTGCACCACATGGTCAATATGGAGCCTTCTGAGGGAAAAACATGGCAACCACAATATCACCAAATTTCAGGAACTGCACAGACTTTAAATGTGCCCCACCCAAAAGTCTAGGATTTGGGGGTTCTGGGGAGAGGGGCTCCTTCATTTCCAGTTGTCCTCAAAAATCATGAAACAATCTTCAATTTCCAATATGTTGATATCCAAACCATGTTGTCTGGATTGCTTCCTATCCAGGCAATAACACCCAAACCCTTTGTCACTCTACAAGTGTGGATCCTGTTGCACAACGAACTGATGCCTGGTGCAGAACTCACTATCACCAAATTGACCATTCACCTAGCCTTACCAATGCATCCCATGGAAGCCTCAGTCTCCACACAACACAGTCACCAACATCTGTGCAACCCCCTCATCAGACTAAGGGGTAAATCAAGGTAGTTTTACTGGAGAAATTTGCATCATGGATATTTATGTCATTTTCTCACACATAAATCATGAGTAAAAATGGACTACCAAGCTAAAAGCACAAAGAAAATAGTTTATTTGGGTGACACAAAATTTATTTTTTATTCAAAAAAGTTTTCTTGCTTATTCCTCCAAATAAAAAAGTCCTCTAGGAAGCAGATGTGGCTCAAATGGTTGAGCATCTGCTTCCCACCTGGGAAGTCCCAGGTTCAATCCCCAGCTCCAGGACCTCAGAAAAAAAATTTGAAAAAAATGAGTCCTCCAATATTTATTAAATACTTTAACAATACGTAACAAATATAATTAATACATAATATAAATATAACCAGGAACAAATGATATTAAAATAATATAAAGTATAATAATTAACTTAGCAAGTTATGTGCCAAACACACTGCTGCATGCTTTGCAGGAAGCACTGCATTTACCATTCTTGAGCTATGGGCCCTTTTTAATCCCACATTTCAGATGAGGAAATAGATTTCTGTTCATTTTAAGTAATGTGATGATGATGCGTCAAGTTGGCTAGGTTTTGGTGTCCATTTGTTTGAGTCAAGCAAGCCCTAGCCTAATGGTTACTGTAAGGATATTTTTTCTGATTTAAATCATTAGTCAGATCCCCCCAGCATGGGACATGACACCCGGGGATGAGCCTCCCTGGCAACGAGGGACCACTATCAACTACCAACTGATGATGCAACTGGAAAATGACCTTATATGGAAGGTTCAATGCGGATCAGCAGAATATCCATGTCTACATAAAATACCATGACTTTAAAATGCTGTTTGACCTAAAGTAAGGGGGAAATGGAAAGGAGAAATGAGTTTATATGGCTACGAGTTTCTAAAAAAGAGTCTGGAGGCTGGCAGAAGGTTTGCCCTCATGCACAACTGAGCAGAGTCAGAGAGACAGATAAAGCAGATACAACCCCCAGATATTGGTTCCTTTGAGGGCTAAAGAGACCCATGGGAGTTATGGTCATGGCCGATGGGGTTAACTACCAGGGCAGATGGCCCCTCTTTGGAAATGGTGTTTATGTGTGATGAATCTGGACTCAGATGGGATCTCCCTTCATAAGACTTTCATGCTAATGTGCTGGAGGTGCAGTTAATGTTGGGGTTTAAGATATATTTAGGGGATTTGAATCTCTGGACTGACAATGTGATAGCCAGATCCTGAGCCTCAACAGACTCCAGCACCTACAATCTGATTTATTGGACTTACCACACTCAGCTAAGATGGAGGTGAAGAAGGACAACCACCACACCATGGAGCCTAGAGTGATTACAACTGAAAATGGGAGGATTGCATCCAGCATCCAGGTGGAATCTGAGCCTCCTCTTGACATAAAGGTGCAATGGACACAACCAATCCAGTGTCCACATAGAAGAGCTGGCATTGGATTGGGAAAAGTGGACATAATGGACAAAGGGTATGGGGAAAGGCAGGAAGAGATGAGAGGTGGAGGCGTCTTCGGGACATGGAGCTGCCCTGGATGGTGCTTCAGAGGTAATCACCGGACATTGTAAATCCTCACAGGGCCTACATGATGGAATAGAGGAGAGTATGGGCCATGATGTGAACCAATGTATATGAGGTGCAGAGGTGCCCAAAGATGTACTTACCAAATCCAATGGATGTGTCATGATGATGGGAACGAGTGTTGTTGGGGGGGGGGAGAAGGGGGGGGGGGAGAAGGGGGGTGGGGGGGGTGGGGTTGAATGGAACCTCACATATATATTTTTAATGTAATATTATTACAAAGTCAATAAAAAATTAAAAAATTAAAAAAAAAAAAAAAAACCTTAGAACATAAAAAAAAAAAAAAAAAAAATCATTAGTCAGTTAACTACATCTATGCAACAAAGGAGATTACCTTCAACAACGACAGAACTCCCATCCAATCAGTTGAAGGCCTTAAAGGGAGACTTGAGGATTTCAGCTGTCAAAAAGAATTTCTCTCTCTACTTCAGCCAACAAGCTGTTTCTGGGGAATTCACCAAAAACTTCATCAGAGTTCCCAACTTGCAGCCTGCCATATGGAATTTGGATTTGCCAATCCCCATGGTGGCTTGAGCTAATTCATATAATAAATTTCATAATATTTTACATACATTATATATGTACATATATTTACATGCATATAATATTTATACACACAAATATTTACGTGTGTGTGTGTATATATATATATATATATCTCCTCTCCTGTAAATTCTGTTTCCCTAGAGAATCCTGACTGATACAAGTCATACAATTACAAATTGGGATTTAAACCCAACTCTGTCTAATTTCCAAACTCCATACTCTTAATAGTGGTTAAAATTCATTCTGCCCTGGGCTTTTTAAAACCACAGCAATTGATTAAAAGAATACAGCCATATGAGATATGGGGTTGAGCTAAATGTTCAAATGGAACCAAGCAGTCTCTCCAAATAGTACTGATTTCTCTGTGAATTTCCATCAACATGGGAAACAGAAGTAGAGTTTCCAACTAGGATTTGGAGAAAATAGTAGGTGCTCAATAAACACATGCCTCTTGATTGATCGATCCAATCTGTATCCATCATCCCCACCCCTACCCTCCACCACACTCTAATGGTGAGGGTAGCAGAACATAACGGGAAAGCTGTTCATTTAAGAATAAAGTTTCCTCTTTCCTAACCCAAAGCTGGAGGTCCGAAAACTTTAATTACAGTACTAGAGGTTTCTCAGATCTCTCCCCATGAGACTCTATGCCATTGTGAATAGCAGAGAGAGTGTTAAGTGGGGCATAATAAACTTAATTATTCATCTGCAACCTGGATGGTAGCTCGCAATACACATTTATTGCTGCTGGAAACTACCACACATTTCTGAATAGCTTTATTATTAGAGGGACTTGGGGTGAGGGGCAAACCTTAGCAACCATTGCTAGCTCCTGTGTAAAAGGCATTATGTCAGTTTTTGTACTGACTACCTCATGCTGCCTACAGCCTCCACCCTACAAGGTCTGCCCTTCAGTGTCATTGGGCTGAATGAACCTTCTTCTTGGGCCTCTATTTGGACCATACATATTGAGCATGGGTGTGAGAAACTCATTTTGTTATTATTAAAAAACTGTTGCCCTAATGAGATCGTATATTTATTTATTATAACAATAAACAAAGCTATAAAATGTATCATAAAAAATAGATGACATGCAGATTTCTCTACACAAAGTGTCCCCTTTAGTTGAGAAATAAATTAAATGATCCATCTGCCTCCCATAAACTACCCCTCTATTTTCTTGTGTATCCATGGTATTCAAGAACAGTCAGCATTACTTAGACAAATTAATCACCAATAAAAGTCCATATAGAAATTGCCGGACATTGTAATAACAATTTTGCCAACACATAACACACAGTGACTCTTTCCAATACAATCTAATGACTATGAAAAACTATCTTTACTTATTAATATTTTTTACTTCATCATGACAATACTAAATTTTCTTTTTATTAGGGTCCTACAGGCAACAATGAGAGTAATATATCATATAAATAGGGAAAAACAATCTAATCTACTTTTCCGGTGGTGATTCCCACATGTGTGTGTTGCGAACAGGACTATTATCTAGTAAGGGTTACACCACAAGACTCATTCTCCTCCTAACATTGTTCAGAGGTGAAGACTGAAATAAGCAATAGAAATTGGAACTATTTAAGCATAACTATACCAATTTATTTTTCCCCAACACAGAAACAAAAGTGGTTTTTTATTAGGGTTCTGAAGAAAGTAAAATATACAAGTTTAATAAAAAAGGACTTCCCTTTTATAATAATAGTAAAATGCCACAGCACATGTCACTACAGAAAAAAGCCACAATAATTACTTTTATATTTTTCAAATATTTAAATTTTACTTCTTCCCTGCTCTGAAACCTTCAGAATTTTTTAACTTCCTGGACCATTTATGAATCAGGTCAAAAAATGTTTAAAAATCTTGGGGAGGGGCACAGAACAGGGGGTATAATTCTCCATTTAAATATCATTAATAGAAAATTTTAATTTTTAAAATATACACCAGGAATTCACAGTCACTGTAAAAAAATAAGAAAATAGAAAATAAAATAAGCAAAATGAAAATACCCACACTGGTATCACCCAGAGATAATTGCTACTAATACTTGTTCCATATAATTTCAGATTTCTTTTCAAAACAAGATGATATAATATCCTTGTTTTTCAGCTTTGTTTTTTTAAGACATCATACAGCCCTTTCCTTTTTGTTGAAAATGAAACTTTTTATCTTAAGATAATTGTACAATAGATTTCCATGCAGTTTTAAGAAATAATACAGCATGACACCATTTGCTCATCACTCTGTTTCCTCCCAGATTAACACCTTGCAAAACTATAGTCCAGCAAACCCAGGTCCTGACATCTGTACAGTCAAGATGCACATCTCCATCACCACAAAGATCCCTCTTATTACCCTTGACAGCAACATCCATTTCCCTCCTGCTTTCTTCCCATCCTCTTTTAACCCCTGGCAACCCTTAATCTGTTCATTTCTATAATAATGTTCCATAAATAAATCATATAGCATGTACCCTTTTGGGGTTGACTTTTTTCACTCAGCCTAATTCGCTGGCAATTCATTCAAGTTCTCTAAGTATAGATAGTCTGTCCCTTTTAAATGCTGTGTAGTATTCCCCTGTATTGATGTACTGCAGTTTGTTTAAACACTCTTTCACTGAAGAATACCTGGGTTATTTCCAGTTTGGGGCTGATATGAATAAAGCCACTATGAACATTCGTGAACAGGTATTTCTATGAACAGATGTCTTCATTTCTCTGGGCTAAATGCCCAGAAGTGCACTTGCTGAATCATTTGGTAATTACACGTATTTGTAAGAAAGTGTCCAGCTGTTTTCAAGAGTGACTGTACCATTTCACATTCCCACCAGTAATATGTGAACAATCCAGTTTCTCCACATCTTCTTCAAACTTTGGTATCATCATAGTATTTTTATTTTAGTCATTTCAATAGGTGTGTATTAAAATCTCATTGTGGTCTGAATTTGCAGTTCTCTAATGGCTAAGGATGTTGAACATTTTTAAATTTATTTGCCATCTGTCTATCATTTTTGGGAAATGACTCTTCATTTCTTTTGCCCATTTTCTAATAGGGTTGATTTTTGTCTGTTTGGTATTTTGTTGTTGTTGTTTTGTTTACTATTGAGTTTTGCACATTCTTTATATATTCTAGATACTAGTGTTTTATTGGATATATGGTTTGCAAATTTTTTCTACCACTCCATAGCTTATCTTTTCATCTTCTTCACAGGGTCTTTTGCAGAGCAAAAGCTTTCAATTTTGCTGAAACTCTGCTTATATATTTTTGCCTTTATGGACTACGTTATTGGCATTAGGTTCAAGAATTCTTTGCCTAGTCTTAGATCCCAAAAAGTTTCTCCTCTGAAAAGCTTCATAGGTTTGTGTTGTACATTTAAGTCTGTAACCCATTTTATGTTAATTTTTTAATAAGGATGAAACTTATGTCAAGGTTCATTGTTCTACCTGAAAATATCAAACTGCTCCAGCACTGCTTGTTCAAAAGACTTGTTTCTCCATTGAATTGTTTTCGCACCTTTGTCAAAAACCAGTTGGACATATCTATGTAGATCTATTTCTGGGTTCTCTGCTCTATAACATTGATCTGTGTGTCTACTCCATCAGTACCATAACTTTAATTACTGCAGGTCTATAAAAGGTCTTGAAATTGGATAAATTGGTTCCTTCCAATTTATTCTTCTCTTTCAAAATTGTTTGTTTTTCTAGTTCCTTTACATTTCTTTATAAAAGTTAGAATAATATTGTATATATCTACAAAAAAAACTTCCTGAAATCTTGATAGGGCTTATATTAAACCTGTATATCAAAAAAAAAATCAAACAAACAGATTTTGCTATGGTCAGTCTTCCAATTCATGAACATCGTATGTTTCTCAAAAAATCTTCTTTGATTTCTTTCATCAGCACTTTGTAGTTACAAGCAGGCAAGTCCCTTTAATGTTTTGGTAGATTTAAACCTGAATGTTTAATTTTATGACAAATTTTAAATAGTACTTCAAATTTAAATCCAGTGCCCATGTGCTCATTGCTCATGCAGAAATATGATTGATTTTTGTATATTTGTCTTATATTCTGTGATCTTGCTGAACTAACTTACTAGGACTAGGAGTTTTTTGGTAGATTCCTTGGATTTTATACATCAATAATCATGTCATCTTCAAATAGCTACAGCTTTATTTCTTCCCTTCTCAGCTCTGTGCCTTTGGTTTCCTTTTCTACCCTGTAGCACTGTCAAGATCTTCCAGTGCTACGTTAAGTAAGAATGGTGTGATTAGAATCCTTGATATTGTTCCAGATATTGGAACAAAAGCATTTAGTCTTTGACCATGAAATATAATGTTACATGTATTTTGTAGATGATTTGTATCAAGTTTAGGAAGTTTCCCTCTATTCTGTTTTTCTGAGAGCTTTTATCATGAATGCTGAATTTTGTCCAATGATTTTTCTGAGTCAATAGATATGATAATGTGATTTCTCTTCTTTATACTGTTCATATGGTGCATTAGATAGACTGATTTCAAATACTGAATCAGTCTTGCATCCCTGGAATAAACTATATTTAGTCATGGTGTATAATGTCTTTATATATTAATAAATTTTATTTGCTATTATTTTATGGACTTTTACATATATTTTTATGAGAGGGACTGGTCTGTAGTTTTTGCATATGATTTTGTAATACTCTCTTTGTCTGGTTTTAGCATCAGGCTAATACTAGCTTCATAAAATGAGTTAGGGAAGCAGATGTGGCTCAAGCAGGCACCTGCTTCCCACATGGGAGGTCCCAGGTTCAATCCCCAGCCCCAGAACCTAAAAAACTTCCCTCCTCTTATGTTTCTGGAAAAGACTATGCTGAATTGGCATAAATTCTTCTTAAAGGGTTAGATGAATCTTCCAGTGAACCCATCTGGGCCAGGAGATTTCTTTTTTAAGAGGTTTTTAATTTCAAATTTAATTTCTTTTGTAGTTATTGGGATATTCAAGTTATTCAATATTGGGCAAGTTGTGGTAATTTGTCCTTTTTGAGGAATTGGACTATTTCTTATAAACTGTCACATTTATGCATGTAGAGTCCTTTGTAGTATTCTCTTTTCTTGTGTGCTTTTTTTTTTGTCTGTAGAGTTTGAGGTGATATCCTTTTTTTTCATTTTACAGTCTTTGCAGATGTTTGAAAATTTTATTGATCTTTTCAAAGACCCAAGTTTAAATTTCATTGATTTTTCTCTAGTATGCTCCTGTTTTCAATTTCACTGATTTCTGCTCCTATCTTTTTTATTCTCTTCCTTCTCCTTGCTTTGAGTTTATTTGCTCTTCTTTTTCCATATTTTCTTTCTCAAGCTTCTTCAGGGGAGAGCTCAGTTTAATGATTTAAGACTTTTCCTATATTTATATATTGTAAATTTCTCTTTCCACTATAGCTATGTGCCACACATATTGGTATACTGTATGGTTATTTTCATTCATTTCCATGTATTTTTTAATTTACTTTTAGCCCTCGTTTTTAACCCATGGATTATTTATAAGTGTATTTTTTCCTTTCTAAGTATTTGGAGATTTCCTATCTTACTATTATTGATTTAAACTTTAATTACATTGTAGTCAAAGAACACAATCTGTATGATTTCAGTTCTTTTAAGTTCATCAAGGTTTGTTTTATGGCCCTTTTGGTATATGAAAAGACAATGGGCACTTGAAGACCTTGTGTATTCTGCTATTACGCAGAATTATCTAAACATGTCAATGCATCCTGTTGGTTGATGGTGTTGAATTCCTCTATATCCTTTCTGCTTTTCTGTCTAGTGTTCTGTCCATTGCTGAGAGAGGTGTGTTAAAATCTCTAGCTATAATTGTGTATTTGTTTATTCCCCCCTTCAGTTTTATCAGTTTTCAGCTCTGTTGTTTGATACAACACATTTAGGATTGCTCTTCCTTTTTGGCGAATTGACCTTTTTATCATTACATAATGTCCCTTTCTGCTACGGTTAAAGCTACTTTATCTGATATTAATAAAGTTGCTCCACTTTTCTTTTGATTAATGTTTGCACAACATAGTTGATGCTCATTATTCATGGAAATTATGTTCTGTAAAGTCATATGAATGATAAACCAGTCAATACTGAACCCTTGCTCCTCAGGGAACTACAGGGTTAGATTCCTGCAAGCCCCTGTCATAGCATTTTCAACTGATTAATACATAAGCTTGTTTAATCTGTGTTTCTGTTAAAGCCACCTTATTTAACAGATATTACAGCTGGGGAGGGGCTTACTAACAAGGGTTTTGGTACATTTCAATGATATTTTGAAATCTGTCATTTTTATAATAAAAAAAGTTTACCAAAAATATTCCTCCAATCAATACCTTCTGTGTAAGCATATTAAATAAATAGAAACTTGCTATTTCTTCTCCTGTATTTTAATCTTCCTATCCCTAGATTAAAACACTAGGGTTACAAGCTAATGAGCTGAAGGCTGTGATAAATGACCTGTGATAAGTGTTTTGTTGGTTTGGGGTTAAGATCAAGGTTAAACCATTTTCCCTGTAATTTTTGGCAGTAGTTTATTTGTTTCTGTTACCCTTGGTTTTAACTACATAAAGCTAGTTTGAATCAGGTTATAATGCAATAGGCACAACCTCTATGAGTGTGAAGAAATCATAGATGTGGGTTTCAGGGGGTGTACACAAGCTTACACGTTGTGCTCTTCAACTCCAGTGACACCTGATTACTCATCAGACTTGTTTCATTTGTAGTGTTTGTTTGGATTTTGTCTGTTGCCTCAGTGAATTTCTTAAGACATGTATTTTTCAATCATGCCTGCTAAAAGAAATATAAACTCTATTTATACAAAACATGCTCCCTTGAAGTGAGCATGATATTATTTTTTTTGTAAAAACAGAACTATTTTAAACCTTGGTCAAGAGCTATATCTCTCATATCACCATTATATATTCATCCTAGGTTAGAGTTCTTTCACCACTTGAAGAAAGGCAAATATTTTTTTAAGGTTGGCAGCTAACTAACTTTTAAAAGCCAATTGTATCCAGTTGCCTGTGGCTAATAAATTATTGGATGTTGAATTTCTGCTGAGGGAGAGTGGGGAGGGGGAAGGAGAGAGAAGGAGCGGCATTATTTTTTGTGCTACTTTGTAGTCAGGATAAAGGGAAAGTTCTAGCTGCACCCACCTATTGATGGCTGTTGGCCTGGCTTGGGCAAAGGCTGCACCCTTATCTAGTGGGACACTTAGTACCAAGAGAGGACAGAGAGGTTACATGATCAACACAAACTCATGCTGAAAGCCTTTGGCAATGAATTTGACTCATTAGCTTTCCATTCACTTATTCATCAAACATTCAGGTGCCTACTGTGACCCACGCACTGCTCTAAATATTGGGATGAAGCCACAAGACTAGATAACTGATCTTGCAAAGCTGGCATTCCAATGAGGCGGATAGAGAATAAATGCCAGAGAGTCACAATCTAAAGTGTCGCGAAACAAAAATTATCTGTATCTGTCCCTTCTGCCCCTTCTAAACAAAGAAGGTGTTTCTCAGGAAAATATATATATATATTGCTATTTTTCTCCTCACCCTGCTTTTGCTAACTCTTACTTTTCCCTCTCATTCTTTTCATATTCTAAAACAATTATTCTTAGATATTTCAATTGACTAATAAAATTTAAAATTAAAGATAATAATTTTATTATTTTTATAAATAAAATTAATAATAACATTGAGGGAGGATCTACCTAGGATTTCCACTATTTTAAAAAGATAGGATATTTACCTATCATTTTACTATATATGTATGTATTTGACATATTTTTAAAGTAGATATTTATATATCAAGCACTGCAATTATTAGCTATCTTTACTGAGGGCTGAATATGTGCCATATATATTTATAAAAGTTTACATATATTTAACTACTTTATCAGCACCATAGCCTCATAAAGTAGGTACTGTTATCGTTCACATTTTGCAGATGAGGAACCTAAAGTTGAAAGAGATTCTCACTTTGTCCAATATAACCCACCTAGTATATGATAAGCCTAGGCTATAAGTCTGACACCAAAGCTTGCATTCCTGGAACTGCCTTACTTCCAAGCACCACCATGTCATTAAAGAGGCATTTATTATTTTAAAAGAGGAAGGGGGGAGGAGGAGGATGTCATTTCAGAGTATAGGGAGGTTGTAATTTTTTTGGAAAAACTTTCTTTATCAAGTCACTGTAGACTAGTAAAAACTTTAAAAGTCATTGCCAGCCCACTGACCTGCATTCTGGAGCCCCAGCACAAGACATCAGCCACATGGAGGTTTTCAGTTCTCATTCCAGACTTATACTCCAGGCATTATAGATCAAGATCATAACCATGTTGGTCATTCTTAGGATGTTCTTCACAACTCATTTTACAAATGGCCTTCAAATACCTGTACAAAATACTTGAATTCCCTCTCCACTCTTTATAGTGCCTTGGTGGGTTCTGGAAACTACCGCCTTCTGAAACATGACAGAGAATCAAGAGTTTGGGTAATGATCATCAGGTAAGGAAGAGTCTTTAACACACTAAATCCAATGACTCTAGGATCTAAAAATCCCTTAAAATGAACCAAAAATTTTGTCAGTTCACACAATATCCCCAACACCCTGCAGGGTGCTTTCAAATGATTTTTTTTTTCAAGTTCCACATTGCAAACACTATCAGAACCACAGCTCTAGTCTAAGTCTCTAAGTTATTAATAGCTTTAGGCAAGTCACTTGACCACTCTGTGTATCAGTTTTCCCAAATATCAAATTGGAATAATATGATTCCTGCCTGACATCCTTTCAAAAGGATGAAAATTAAATAAAAATATAATCATGAGCTATTATGTCTCTACTCCCCATTTCCCATCCAAGAGAGCTTGGGAATTTAGCCTACAGTTTTCTAAGGGTACTTTTGGGCATGTTCCATTTGCTCTGTGCCATTCAGAGGTTCAATTTCAATATTTTACCCATACACCCCTTTGTAGATATTATAGTATTCTGTTTTCTGCAAATTATTTCTGTTTGCTCCCAAAATCCAATAAAAATTTAAATTGAGAATAAGTGAAAACAGCAAATATTGCATTTCTGCACATCACCGTGTGGAGATTTGAAATGAATAGGCAAACCCCCAAATGACAAATGACACACATTCACTTCCAGGTAGACGAAAATACCCCAGTGCATGTTCTTAAATCAGAGCAGCTCTTCTGTGGAAACAGACAATACTGGGTGGCTGAGAAGGGGTTGTCCTCTAATACCACTATTAATTTTTACCTAAGAAAAAGAAATTCCAAATGATCTGCTTTTAGTTCCCTTCCACCTCACCTTAAAAATTAAAAATCCTCACTGGAAACCTAGCAAATTCAAGCACACTGTGCCATCGTTCCTTTCCGGCTCCATCTATCTGTCCATGAGGAACTCCACACACACATCACACCAAAGTTTAGCTCTCAGACCACCCATAAGCACAAAATACAAGAAAAGCTTAATAGCTGAATTCTATTAATTACGGCTGTGGCTTCTGTGGTAACATTCCTGCATAAGCCTCATCATTATCCATCACTTAGGAAGAAATTTATTTTTTTTACCCTAATGTGGATGAAGCCTCTCTTGTAGAGCAGAGCACCTGACATCTTCTGAAATCTAGGTAACAGGACAAATGTCAAGATGAAGGTGACATGACAAAGGAAATGAAGGAGAGGACCTCTTGATTTCATCAAAGCATGACAAGAGGTTCTGTTTCAGGCCATAGGAAGAAGAAGGGAGCTCTCTCTCTTCATCACTGGCCCTGGTAATAGGACTCACTCCTTCCTTAACGAATGTTCTGTTGATGGAGAAGTGAAATTTCCCTAAAAACTGTACAGAGTGCATTTACACAGAGGCAAAGAGATATTCTACCTTAATGGAATGCTAGAAGATCAGACTTAGAACCGACATTGTATGTCAAAAGGTCAGCCAATGCTTACATTCGATTTAATTTTTTTAACTTTTATTCTATACATTCATATACAGCCCAAAATTTCCTCTTTTAACCACATTCAAATAAATAATTCAGTGCTACTCATTACATTCACAATGTTGTCCTACCATCACCACCCCTGGTTTTCAAAACTTTTCCATCAACCCAGATAGAAACGCTGCATAATTTACATATTAACTCCCATTTCTCTACCCCAATCGCAGCCCATTGTAACCTATAATCTAGTTTCTGACTCTAAGAATTTGCTTATTATTTCATACCAGTGAGATTATACAATTTTAGTACAAATATCTATTTGAATGCCTGTTCTTTTGGATATATACCTAGAAGTGGAATTTCCAGATCATATGGTAGTTCTATATTTAATTTTCTGAGGAACTGCCAAACTGTCTTCCACAGTGGCTGCACCATTTTAAATTCCTACCAACAAAATGAGTGTTCCTATTTTACTGCATTCTTTCCAAGATGTATAATTTTCCATTTTTTAATAGTAGCCATACAAATGGGTATGAAATGCCATCTCCTGGTTTTGATTTGTATCTCCCTAATTACTAATAATGTTCAGCATCTTTTCAGGTGCTTTTTTTTTCTTTTTTTTTTTTCTTGTCTTTTTTTAAAAAAGATAAATGGATCACACAAAACGTTACGGTAAAAAACATAAGAGGTTTCCATAGACCCCACTCTCCCCCTCCCCCCACCCCCGCTCCTCCCCTTTTCAGGTGCTTTGTGGCCATTTGTATTTCCTTTGGAGAAATGCCTATTCAAGTTTTTGCACATTATTTGCTTGTCATTTTATTGTTGAGTTGTAGGATTTCTTAATATTAAACCTATATCAGGTATATGACTTCCAGATAATTTCTCCCATCAAATAGATTGTCTTTTTACTTTCATAGTAAAGTCTCTTGATGCAAGAAGCTTTTACTTTTAATAAGATATCATTTATCTATGTTTTTCCTTTGTTATGTTTTGGGTATAAAGTCTAAGAAAACATTGCCTAACACAAATTTCTGAAGGTGTTTCCCTATATTTTCTTCTAGTAGTTTTACAGTTCTGGTCCTTATATTTAGATTTTTGATACATTTTGAGTTGGTATGTGTATATGCTGTGAAGTAGGGGTAGGTATATTTAGTGTGAAGAAGAACAGTCCAAGAGTATTTGAGCCACAATAAGATTACTTACAGTAAGTTTCAGATTTCAGCAGAAATCTTCAGTTAACTTTCTAAGAGTTATCTCAATACTCTGAAGAGTACACATATGTCACATTTAAAACGATTTTTTTAAAACAAACCTTAATAATGATGGTTTTAGGCATCTGGACTGATGGGAAATAAGTTTTAATAGGTTTTTCTGATTATATAATCATTCCATAAAAGCAGAAACAAACAATTGGAAGTTTCTCTGTGATTCAGTTTCAGGAGAAACTTCAGCAGAGTCACAGAGCGGAATTCTTATTTTTATATACATGCAGAGATTTTGCATTTTGTGTAGTACACTTTGACATGATAATATCAAACAACACTGTTAAGTTTCTACTGAGAAACTTCCAAGAATTTGGTTTCAGGTTAGAAATTGCTTATTTTGAGGATCTTAACGGCCATAACTCTAACAGGTCCTTTTGAAACAAGGAAATAAATAAAGATACCTGAATTAGGGCATTTCTCACCTGAAGAGCACACTCAATTGGTCAGAAAACAGACTCACCAGTTTACCTTTTATCACCCGATTTTCCACTGAGAGCAGTAATCAGTGGGAACATTCTTAATGTTGGTAATGAGGATAATAACTTTCAGCATGTAAATACTTGGATGTTTATGAATGTCATTTAATACTCATAATTCTGGGAAGTAGGTAGTAGTCTATCCTTTATAAATGAGAAAACTTTAGCCAGGAAATTTTAGGTAACTTGCCCACAGTTCCAGAGCAAGTGGGAAACAGAATTAGACCTGGATTTGGGTCAGGAGTGAAGAGACTGAGCCTTGGAAAATGCCACAGTGGAGGCCCTCAAGAACCTGATGGGTGAAGACAAGAGAAGCCAGGGATGGACACAAGAAACGGATAGTAAGAAAGGTTTCACCTGATTTCACAGGACGTGAAATGATGCCAAAGCCTACATTTTAAACCATTGTAATCCCACGTCAAAAGCGCATAGGGCAAATATAAGAGTTTGTTTATTCACATGAGTTATAACACCCTACCGGTGAGCTCACCAGCCTGGAACACCTAAATCAATCTGGGTTATTGGCATCTCTAGTTGGCAAATCGGCACTGTTCCTTAAAAGAAACTAAGTATAGCCTTAATTTAGAAGCATTAATTCACACAGGCAATAATTTCTTAATTCTTTAAAATGTTTGAGCTCCTGTGAAGTGCCAGGCACTGGGGCTCCGTAGCGGTTGGTGACACCCTATTTCTTCCCTAGGAGATCTCACACGTTAGCAGAGGAGACATGCCAGAGCTATTCATTCCAGGTGAACATCCCTTCAGTGGTATCTAAACATCTCCTCTGCCGGTCTTGAAGTCCCATTTCTTGGAGAGTATTTATCCAGGAGGCGCAGGTTTTGAAAAACTCCGCTCTCTCTTACTCAGTCCATCACAACCAACTGGATCCTTTTCTCTAAGGATGCTGAAGTTTCCTGTTAAATCAAAATAGTATTTTTAAAATATCATTCACTTTATATTTATAGCCCTTCCTCAACTAAGAATTTCTTAGAGAATTAACTGAAAAAGATGAAGGTTTATGGAAAACTTTCCTCCCCATATAAATTATTTTAATTTTTCAAAGACAGTCTTTCCCATACTAAGTGATTATTAATTCAATAACATTGATATTTAAATTGTACTTTAGATGTTTGTAAAAGCATCATTAAAATGGCATTTTTAGACCAATTGATGTTTGAGTAATGGTGTGTTTTTCTTAACTATAAAGCTTGTCCTGAGGAGCCTGACTTCACTAGAAACCAAAACCCTCTCTCTGCATCTCTCTTTGCAGTAAGGATGACCAGATTTAACAAATAAAAATACAGGATACCTGGTTAAATGTCAATTTCAAATCATCAACAAATTGTATTTTAGTGTATGTATTGCATGGGCAAAGATGGGAAAGTCACTTTTTACATAAATGTCTCACCTCCCAAAGTCTAGTTGGAAAAATCATCTCCCTAGGCCATACCACCTGTGGTGACTTGGAGTTACACACCCCAGAAAAATATATTCTTAATCTGTTCTTGTCACTGTGAGCCCATTGTAGACAGGACCTTGTAATGAACTTATTTCAGTTCCGGTGTAGCCCAACAGAATCAGGTGGGTCTGGTCCTGATACTGGAGGCCTTAGAGAGAAGGCCACAGAGAGAAAAGCCACTGGGAGCAGCCAGAAGCTGGAAGTCAAGGTTACCCAGAGAAAGGAGAAGGTGCTGCCGTGTGTATGGCCCTGTAACAGAAAAGCCAAGGAACCCCAAAGACTGTCACCAGCCAGAAGATACTGACCCAAGGAAGGAACTGTGTGCCAATAAATTCCTGTTTTTAAATCAACCTATTGGACAGTATTTGTTTAGCAACTGAGAAAAGAAAACACTACCTCTCAACAATTCAAACATTTCTAATACTATTCATAACCGTGAACTGATTTAATAAGCAACACACACAAAAGGAACAATAAAAAAAAAAACTAAACAGATTAAATAGAACCTATTCTTTCACTTCACAATGGATTTTAATGCTGCCCCAAGGAGGTCTTATATCTCATTATTAAAAATGTCAGCAATATTTTGCCTGCAAGGAGCATAGATTTTTTTTCTCCTATTTTTCCATCCCTTCCCAAATACCCTCAGTACTTGTTCCATGAGTCATAGAAGGTCTTAATTGTTGTTTTTCACTATTACAAACTCTGAAATGCAAGGTGGCATTTTGCTAACTGGATTTTGTACATGTCGGTATGTTGATCATTTAAAGAAAATAAAATGAAGCACAATGAAAAGAACATTCATGGAATGATTATCTTCTTGTGTGTGACCTTCAGAAGCAGAAATAAGTCCTTATCAAGGGAGCAAGTCAAGTTCCTCTTCCCATTACTTTTACGTCTTTTCCTTTCATCTTGAGTGCCATTATCCACAAGCTACCTTCTTATCCCTTCTCTCTCCTCTTTTTCTTCCTCATGTGCTCCCAATTTTTGAGAGACTTATTAATAAAGGTAATGTAGATACAATTAAGAGCTGAAAGCTAGGGTGTCTTGAAACACCCTGTTCCCTCCTTTTTACTAGGGCACTGGGAGCTTAATCAATTGTAACTGTGTATCTTTCATGTGCTAAGGCTGCTGGAAGAACTGTTCCCCTTGCATTTTGGGAGACTTGAGGGATTGTCTAGGGAAAATGGAACAAAATAGTTGTGGGGAGGAGCTGGATATGTGGACCCAGAATTTTAGAAACTGTTTATTAAAGCTGAGTTTTGTGTGACAAATTTTCAGAATGATTTGAGAGACTGTGAGAATTAAATAAAATAAGACATGTAAAGTATTAGCCATAAGGTCCAGCAGTTGGAAAGAGTCGGGAAAGGTTAGGCATTGTGAAAGACGAGGTCCATTCAGGAAACATTGTAAACCCTGCAGGAGGGGTTTGAGATACAAGCTAAGGAGAGACCTTCACTTCCACTGCAAAGCTGCAGGAAAGAGCACCTTGTACACTGTCATAAAATTGACACCAATGTCAAATGACCTAGATTCCCAGGCTGCTATGACAAAAACCTTATGATAGGGAAGCGGCTGTGGCTCAATCAATTGGACTCCCATCTACCATATGGGAGGCCCTGGGTTTGCTTCCCAGGGCCTCCTTGTGAAGGCAGGCTTGCCTGCACACTGCAGAGAGCTAACAGCCCAGGCACCGCAGAGACCTGGCACAGCAAGATGACGCAACAAAGGGAGACAAGCAGACAAGAAGAAGGTGCAGCAAATGGACACAGAGAGCAGACAATGGGGGGGGGGATAAGTAAATAAATGAATAAATAAATAAATAAATAAATAAATAAATAAATAAATAAATAAATAAATATAAAGGGTACCACCACTGGAAAATCCATTTAAAAACAAAAAAATAAAAAAAAACAACCCTATGATAGATTGGTGCAAATGACTGGAATTTATTGGCTCACTGTATTGGGGTTAGAGGTCCAAAATCAGCAAGGCAAATCTTTATCTCCAAAGCCTAGAACATTCTGATGCTGACTGCCGGCAATACTCGAGGTTCCTTGGCTTGTGTCCCTGTCTCCACCACACTGTGAGGTCCGCTCCTTTCTCTTCTGTGTTCTGTTGACTTCAGGCTTCCAGCTCCTCCTTGTGGCTTTCTCTGACTGGGTGTTTGAATTTCTTCTGTTTATAAAGGAATCCAGTAACTTGAATTAAGGCCCACTCTTACTTAGATGAGCCACACCTAATCTAAAGATCCTATTTACACCCACAGGAATGCAGATTTAGATTTCTAAAATGCCTAGATTAAGAAAATATCACAATTCAGTCTACCATACCAAAGAATCAAAAATCGTAGCCCACTATGAGCAGTAAAAAGGATGTGAGTTTGATGAGGATGTCACTACTTCCTGCCTGGTGCCTTGAAGCAGCCCTGCTCAAAAAGGTACTTTGTCACAAGTGAGGCCAACAAGATTCTCGACCTCTGCAGAGAAACTTGGTTGCAGATGTTCCTAAACTGATCACCTTAGGGAAATGGGGACGTCTCTGTGAGTGTCAGAGTTATTGGCCTACGGGGTCGTGAGAAGCAAGAATCCGAGCTTGGTCCCTCCAGTTTCTGTATCTTCTCTTCCTCACCTCTCAGACCACATCCCAATCTACGTCATATCCTAGGAAAGAAGTGCATTCTCACAGCTAAGAATGCATTGCATTTATATAGTAGTATGAGCCACACAATCTTCTTTCTTGTTTCAGGCCCTAGAAAACTCTTCTACATCTCGCTCCATCCAGCACTATCTCTGTTCATCTTGGAGCCGCTTCTTGGGATTCTGGGATTCTGGAATCAGGTCCCTTTATGTTACCTGGACCTTAGCATCACTTATGCCTGCCCCAAGTCCATTCCTAACCTGCAAGCAGTATCTTTTCTCTTCCCCAGTATATTAGGCAGGGTTCAGTAGAGAAACAGAACCAGCATGTTATCACATTTAATGGGTAATATGCAAATATTAAGAGATTTATTTTAGGAATTGGCTCACATGACCATGGGTTGCCTTGGCAAGTCCAAATTCTGTAGGACAGCCTGCAAGTTAGGAACTCTTATGAAGATTTCAATGAATTCCCCTGGAGAAGCTGGCTGGCTGAAATAAAGATGGAAATTCTTCTTTCTGACTTTACTGAAATAATCAGTTCTCTCTTTAAGGTCTTCAACTGATTGTATGAGACTTCTCTCGTTGCTGAAGACAGTCTCCTTTGTTGATTGTAGATGTAATCATCCAAAAATGCAATCAACTAATGATTTAAATCCACCAAATATCCTCACAGTAGCAATCAGGCCAGTGCTTGCTTGACCAACCAATGGACACTATAACCTAGCTAAATTGACCCATGAACTTACCCATCACACTGAGTCATTAACCAACTTTCATGTATCGTATTCCTTTGAGCCCTTAGTCAAAAGAGTGTTGCCCAAATTCTAGAATAGGATGTAATTTTAGATGATGAAAGTTATGGTAAAACAAAAATTAAAGTAGATCTTCAAGGAGTATATCTCATGTGTCTTAATCAGTTCTAGTATTTTTGATTCACTCAACTCTGTGAAGCAGATACTGATTTTATCCCCATTTCAAAGATGGCAAACACTGTGGCTGGGAGGGATGAAATAATAACCCAAGGTCAATAGTTAAGAAAGTAGTGGAGCAAGGATTTGAATCCAAGGAGTAAGGAGGGAGACAGGAGCTCTATTGAAAGAAAAAAATGCAGGCATATACTGTTGGATGCCAAAATCAGAATCAAGTTTTATAAAATTTATAAGTTTTAGACAATGAGCCATAAGAGACTGGAGCACAGCTCTGCATACAAATGTATAATGAGACACACGCACAGCACACACACAGCTCCCAGACTGTTAATCCCACTCTTCTCAAGCTAACATTTAAGAATACTCAGACATCATCCATGTGAACAATGAAGAATATTCTTCCAGATGACCTTTGTGGAGCTATATACTTGTATATATCCTTTGTACTGAGACAAAACTTTCATAGAATGAGATGCACAGATCTTATGTACACAATTCAATGAGTTTTGACAAATATATACCTGTATAATCAACACTCAAAACATGATATATAATATTTCCATTCCCCCAGAAAATTCCTGTAGGCGTCTGTGGCAGTTTGAAATTATTCTATGAATCCAAAAAAAATAGGGAAATATTGTCAATCTGTTCCTCTGGGTGTGATACCCTTTAATTGCGTTAAATTCAGTTGAGGGGCCTTTGATTAGATTACCTGATAAAATCACTTTAGGGCTTTTAATTGGACTGTGTCAGTGAGGCATGATTCAGGTTGAGTCTCTCTGTCCTTTTGCTGGGTCTGATATAAACAGAAACACACAGAGAGACTCAGACAGACAAAGAGAAAAGAAGCCACCATGTTTGATCCTGCCATGTAAGCAAGAGGACTACAAGATCACTTCAGTATGAACCCCCAAGAGGCTGGGCCCATGGAGCAGTTCAAGGGGATCCCGAGCGGAAGGCTGAAACCTCAGCAGAGATTGGCGGCCATCTTGCTTCACCAGCTGGCAATGCCGGGATCAACAACAGCTGACTTTGGAAAGAAGGTATCACTGATGGTTCCTCTATTTGGACTTTTCACGGCCTTGGAACTGTAATCTTTTACCCCAAATAAATCCCTTTTATAAAAGCCAACACATTTCTGGTACTTTGCATCAGCACCCCTTTGGCAATCTAAAATAGCTTCCTTTCCAGTGAATCCCTACCTCCAAGACTCTATCACCATCACTGAATATTCAACATTACTCAGCAGATTTTACTCTTTCCCTAGTAAATCCATATCCCCTCACTTTAAGACACTAATTTCATGACTTCTCCCTTCAGACCTTCCATCTTTCAATACCCTCCCTCTCTCTAAACAAAGAACCTTAATGTATTCTCCGCTATTTGCAGAGAAGTATGCAACAAGCCTTCAGTCATCCTTGGCCATCTCCCTACAACTGGACTTAAAACAATGCTGCCTCTGTATCACTTTTCTCATCTCCTCTCACAGGAGAACAGTTACCCCTCCTCCAGTCAAAGGCAAACACATTCCCCTGGACTCAGAGCCCATTCTCAGAGACTTTGCTCCCTTTTCTTCTTCTATCTTTAGTCTATACTTCCAACTGGGGCAATTCCAGAATAAGGTAAAGCAAGAATGCTCTGGAATCTTTCATCTTTAAACACATGCACACACAAATATATCTTGAGCCCATATTTCTTCCCAAACGTGCTCATTTTTCCTGATCCCTTCCCAGCAAATTTTCTCAAACTAGTCATCTATACATGTTTTCTTCTTGTAATTCTTCCCCATCAGTCAGTCTTCATTCCACCCTAATCTGTATTTTCCCTTTCCACATCATGAAAATGCTATAAGGTCCACAGTGATCTTCACATCATTAAATCAGAAGGCGTCCTTATAATGTTAATTTGACTTGACTTCACAGCCTGAGACATTCTCAGAACATCTGTGCTCTAGCTTCCATAGTATGTTCCAACCTGGTTTTCATTCCACCTCATTTGCCACTTACTCTCAGTCTCCCTTGCTTTCTGACCAAAAGACCACTTATTTTCACTATTTCCCATTTCTGTCCCTAGGTGATTTCATCAGTTACCATCTTAAATTTATATTTCTAGGCTAGATCATTCCTTTCAGTTCCAGGTTCATAAATCCAGCTGCTCCTTTGACATCTCCATATGGATATCTCATCAAATTAACATGTCCCAAAGAGTTCTCTTAATTTTTCACCACAATGGTCCAAACATTAAAAATTATCCTTGATTCTCTCCTTTCCTTTCCCACCAGTCCACCCTCCAATCAATCTTTCAAAAAGTCTTATTTATTCTATTCTTTCTACTTTCAGAGGAGATCCTTGAAACAGCAACTTTCCTCCATCTGCACTGCTGACATCTTTAGCCATGTCACTCCATCGCCTGCCTAAACCATTTTGTTTGGAGCCTAATTTCTTCTTCTGCTTCCTCTCTTGCCATTTTATAATCTTTTTTCCACATCACAGCCAGAGCTTGCTTGCAGACTGGCTGGCTTGTTTCTTTCTTTATGATCTTTCAGATCAACTCTCTACTTGAAACCTTTCATTGTTTTCCATTAAACTTGGAATGAAAGCTAAACTCTTTACCACTGCTGATAAAGTTCCATTACAAGTATTATACACTGCCCTCCTCTCTGACCTCTTCTCAGACCATTCTCCCTGCATTCAAACACTCTAAGCCAAAGTGATCACTTTGAGGGCTCCAAATCACAGAAGTTGTTATTGCCTCAGGGCATTTGCACTTGCTCCTCCCTCTTTACAAACTTCTTCCCTTGACTAATCCTATAACTGACCCCTTCTCAGTTTTCAGGTCTCCTCACAAATTTTATCTCTTAAATAAAGTTGGCCCTGATCATGTCTTCTAACCTCACCGGTTAGTCTGTATCACAACACCCTGTTTATTCCTAGAGGTTTTTTTTACCACAATCCATACCATTTTTCATTTTTTTGTTGTCTCCCTCTCTCCCCATCCTAATAAGGATGTAAATTTCATAAGAAAAAAAAGATTGTGTTTTTTGTTAACATTATATCCCAGCAGCTAGCACAGTATCTGCTAGATGGTAGATGATCAATATCTATTAAAGTAATAAATGAATGAATGAATTTTAATATTCATCAAGAACTGAGTAGTGGGCTTTCAGGCAAATGTTTCAATTTTTAATTTTTCTACATGTGTCCGTTTATCTATAATGGTCATCTGCTACTTGTATCATTTATAATTTTTAACATTATACAATGCATCTATCCAAATCAAATATTTACTCTGATCATCCTTTCAGTACTCCAATCCCTTAAACTCATAATGAATGAGTGCTAATTATTCTGGGAATAGTCTCCAGTAGAGAGCTTATCCACTTCCTTGAGACTGCTTGAAATGGATAAAAAAGGATGGGCTTTGAGGTCAATGGCATTTCAGTTTGAGTCCTAGTCTATCACTTTCTAGTTTTATTATCCAAGGTCCAATTCTTTATTATGCCTAAACTCAATTTTACTCTACCTTGCTTGGTGTAGGAAATTTAATAAAACAAATACTGTATTCAAATTAAATATCTGCTAACACTTCAGCAAAGATGAGTTAACAGCCACCCAGGACAGGCAATACCTGTGATGGGAAAACCTCAACACCTGAGAAACCACCTGATACATGAAAAACTTGTGATCTCGTGCCCACCTTATATGTGTGCTTTCCAGAATGGGGTTAGGGGCAATAAGAAATTCCCACTGACCTCCTATCCCCTACCCCTGTCTATTGCAAGCCTGACTCTTTAGCTTTCTAGTTGATGCTGAGCTCCCTCACTCAATTCCCCTTTTTTTTTTTTTTTTGCTTATGTCTGCCAGAATCGTTTTCTACTTCTTGAAACTGAAGAAATTTATTTGATCCTATAGTCCACCCAATATCATTACAAAATCCTTAGGCAACCAACTCATATTCAAACTGTCTCTTTTTACTTCTTTTAGCCAGTATTAAGCACACAAGGCAAAATGCTTCTCAATAATTAGAGATCTTTAGCAGTCACAGAGAAGCTAAGATGGAAGCTTATCAGAGAATGATCCATATAAACCAATGGCACAAACCAATGGCTCACTGAGGCAGTAACCAAAAAAAAAGCAGCAAAATAAATAAAGTCAGTGTGGGAGATCTAAAGTGTTTACTCATAATATTTAAAATTTGTGTTTCTCTGATTATTAGGGATGTTGGGCATTTAATTTAAATTTCCATGAGTACATGCTGATATTAATCAATGACTAAATAAAGAAACAAATGGAGAAGTGATACCTCTCCTTACAGAAGAATTCTAATTAATAAATGTAGAAAGAATGAGGGAAATAAAAAATCACTATCGATCATGACAGTAATAATTACTGTAGGCAAGATCCACCAGTAAATGCTAAAATTAGTGAGCAAAACTTTAAGAATTAAGAGGATAGTTGCATAGCCTTAAAGCATCTCTCCCGAAATATTTGATAATTCCAAAGCAAAAAAAAATAGTAACTTTACAGTGTGGAAACTTGGAAGATACCACCTCACCCAAGTGATCAAGATTAATTAATTAGCATCACCAGTAATGCCCTGCAGATATTTAAGTCTAAAATTATTTCAAGCTAAAAAGTTTAAAAAATAGGAAAAGAGGAAAATCCTATGTATAGAGGAACAAAGTTGGCAATAAACACATGATAATATGCCCAACATCCCTAATAATCAGAGAAACACAAATTTTAAATATTATGAGTTAACACCTTAGATCTCCCACACTGACAAAAAGTTAAAGAGAATAAAAACAGCCACTGATGGTAGGTATGTGGAAGTGAGGCTCCCCAAAATGCTCACCTTCACTATAAGGAGAAATGTGAACTGTAACCCTTTTAGAGAACATCTTCCCTCCTTCTTTTAAAATAAAAAAACCCACATACCCTTTTACACATCAGTTTCTCTCCACAGAATCTATCTGATAGAATAGAAGCAAGAGTTTGTGTTATATAATGGCCTTAAATTCAATGATCTTCAGGGGAGTCTTATTCCAAGTGGCTAACCAAACCCACAAAATTCAAACAAAAAGAAAACAAACAAAAAGCAACAAATAACTTGGGACTAACCTATTAAATGAAGGAATGAGATCTGTCTTAGAAGACTTGGAGAGATTTCTAGAATATATTTTTCATGGAAATATATAATATTTATATATTTATTTGTTCCTGCCACCTTGTCCTCTAACTCTGGGCCTGGAACACAGAGGGTTATTATGGGTTAGCTGGGATGGGAAGGAGTGTTAATGCAGATGAAAGGACATGCAGAAGAGAAGTATTATAAAAAAAGACTGCATTTTTAAAAATCCATGAAAAATCTCATTTATGTCAGTTGATATGTTTGTATGGATAAGTACATAAAGAGGGTGCAAAAGTGGTGTCAACAAGTGGTTAATGGGATCATTTCAGCATAGTGGGATTTTAAGTGAGTGTTTAAGATCTTACACATCTGTGCATTATTCAAGTCATTCCAAAGAGCATGTGCTAATAATATACACTGAAATAATAATGAAACTGCTTTCACAGTAAGGAAAAAAGTATACCAGAGGATAAGAATGCATTTCAGAGGTGACTGGCTCCTAACTACATAGTTTTGCTCCCATCCTCTCAAATCTAGAAACAGCCCATTTTTCTGATAGGACAATGATAAGTGAGGTTATTCTTTACCATGGGAAAACACTAAAACCAGTGTTAGAAACCTCTCATTCTATTATTTTTCATACAAGAAAGCATTTGGTTGTTTGATGTCCCTAGTATCTCAGAAGGGCAATTTAGTATCAGACTCCTTTAAACCTTTAAGTGATAAAATTAATCAAGTTTATGGGAGAAATAAGCTGCTGAGTAAATATAGGAAATAAAAAAAAAATCATTACCAATTCAATAACACCATTAAACAGTATGTCCCTTCATATTTTCACTCATTAATTCATTTATTCAGTCACTCAATAAACAAATATTTATCACCAACCAAGTACCAGGCACTAAGCCAGTTCCCAAGGAGAATGGGGATGGAAGAGTGAATGGTTCCTGCCTTCAGCAATCTCAGGGGCCTGTGCAAATAAAAAAAAAAAAAAAAAATTCCAGATAAAAAAAGGATATAGATTAAAAAGTACATATAAAGGATGGGTAGTGAACTTACCTTGGATGGGGAGAATAAAGAGGGAAAGAGAGAGAGAATAGTCAAGGAGGAACATTAACAAGAGGAGATGTTATTGGCCCTAGTCTTGAGATTTCAATGTGAGTTTTCTGGGGTGAGAAATGAAAAAGTATCATTCCAAACTGAGGAAACAGCACATGCAAAGGCACAGATTTTTGTGAAGCATGGTGGCTTTGGGAGATCTAAGTGGCAGAATAGGGTTGAAGCAAAGATTACACATGCAAAGTGGTACAATGAAAAGCCAGAAAGCAAGGGAGAACATTGTGTGTCAATCTAGGGAGTATGAGTTTTATGCTCTGAGACTCAAAAACCCATAAATGGATTTTTAGAAGGAAGAGACATCATTACATTTACATTTTAGCAATACTAACAATGTGGAAGATGGATCAAAAGTGGGCAAGGATGGAGGCAAGGAGACCAGATAGAAAGCTGTATATATCAAACCTGCAAGAAAAGTAGAGCATGGGACCTTAAACCATGGATACAAAGAGTTATTTGTAAGTGCTCTGTTCTTCGGTGGCATAATAAGTTAACCTTCTCTAATTGGAATCTTAAATTCTCTAGAACTCTGCATTTCAGACTACGAAGATTTTGCAGAAGAGTCTCGTGAGTTTGGGGTGACTGTTTTAGTAGAAGGCCCACTCTCACCCCTCCTCTAGCTCCACCCTGTCTAAGCCACAGGGTCCCAAAGCATAGCTAAGCTTTTAGCCCTCGGTAGTTGCTCATGCAGACTCTCTATGGCAAACAATCAGTACTACAGATGCCAAGAATGTCACACATAAGATTTGTGTCCCAAAATCCTGAATCTCCATGACCAGCATCATATGCAATGTGAAGATTGAGCTGCCTTAGCAGAAATCTCTATTTTCTTTCCAAGGCTAAGGCATTTGTAGTGAAGCCAGTTGATATACAAGAGAGGTCTTATCAGCAAACCAGCAAGTCCTCATGGGAGACCAGTGGCTCTGAAGGCCAAAGATAATGATGGATAAAGATTAAGGATTTAAAATTTGGGGGAAAAGAGAAAATGGGAGCCAGATTCCCCAGTCCTTAGGAATAGCAGGGTTCTATCAACACCTTGTGGAGTTCCCAAAAAGCATGTAGAGTATCAAAGGCCCTAGGTAGGTGTGTCACCACAAGATGGCGTGTGAAGAAATTTTACCCTTTAGGATAGATGATTTCTCCAAAATAGACAAGTCTCAGTTGTTAGATCCATATTTGTCTTGTTGACTGTTTGGTATGTCAGGGGTGATGTGGCTAATGTTGTGTGCCAATGAGTTATGTAATAACCAAAACGATACAGGATATGAAGTTATAGCTTTCCTTCCTTCCTTCCTTCCTTCTTTCCTTCCTTCTTCTCTCCCTCCATCCCTCCCTCTCTCCTTACTTCCTTCCTTACTTCCTAAATTCATTCCCTAAAGATTTGTCATAAAAGTCAAACTCACTCTTGAGAAATGAGTTATGGTTTGATTTTTCAGCCTTCTTCTAACCAGTGAAAGGACCCTTGGAGGGTGACATTAATTGCAGTAGCATGGACCATGGCTTCTCTTCTCATTGCCTATAAATCCAAACAGCTGTATAATGGGCAGCGGTCGAATAAGAAGCACTTTAAAGGTCCCAAGGTGCCAACATATCAGTATAGAAGCATGGGTGAAGAGAGGTGGGATTCCACAAGAATGCGCTGGCTAAGGTAACACATAAATCAAAGGTTTGTAGCTCTTGAGTCTGAACAATCGTATGTGCCCACCAAGGCTCCAAGGGTCAAAGTCAGCTATAACCACAGACCTTAAAGCAGCATCTTGACCACAGACAAGAATCATGTGGCAATACAACAGTTTGAAAAGTGAACATTTACCTGAACACTCACACACATACACACACCCTCAATAGCATCATCCTCGTACACCAAGATGGTGGCAAATGCATCACAAATGTGTGTCACAGCAAAAATACCATGCCATTCTCAAGCCTGGAGCAGAGAAAACTGATGAGCAGATGCATTCGTCACAGTGTAATTAGTCAAAGCCAGTCATTTAATATCAGTGGCATGGTCTTCCATAATCAAAGCCTTAAGTGTACAATATTAAATTAAAGTGCTGATTTTCCCCAATTGTACTTCAACTTCATACATTGCATCATTTCACAACCAGAATACTTTTAGGTCATATTTCTACAATTAATCCAAAGTAAAGATGAATTAATTACTTTTCACAGAATAAGACAAAGCAGGGTCTAATTCATTAAGTTAATAAAAGTTTTATCTCCTTCAATTCATTCATTTATCTCCCTCAATTCACCAAACAAATATTATTTCTTCCCATGGATGTTAACCAGGGTCTCATCTTTGGCTACATTTTATAAGCACCATACTAATGGTGAGCAGGTTAATCTTCTCTGGAATCAAACTTTGCAGAAAGCAACTCGACTTGTCTGAATATAAAAACAAAGCTGATGGAGAATAGTTGGGATCTATCTTATCTTCATTAAGTAGCATTTTTAGCACTTCAGGCAATCTACACACTAAACACAGCTGGTGCCTTGCTTTGTATATCCTCAAAAGCAAAGGCTCTGGCCCATTGTTTGCTGTATCTCCTCTGAAGCATAATCAGAGCATTCACTATCTCCAATATAGTTATTGTCACCTCCACTCTTTCTATAAATATATTTCTTTTCAGAGTCAAAGGGAAGTAAATCCCTTTAGTTGAGTGTTAACATTAGCCAAAGTGCAGAGAGTTACTTGATAAGCAGCCTCCTTCCTGAGGACTCTGCAGACTGGCCCCTGGGACATCCTTTTGGGAGTGAAATGTCTCATCTGCCTTCACTTTCATCAGGGAAATATTGTCTAAGTGTAGGACTGACAACTGAATTTTAGCTGTCATGCCAGCCCAAGGAGCAATGCCATCAGACTGCGGGGCTCTGCAGAGGTTAGTTTCAACCATGAGCCTTGGGACACCTCCACTCCCACCCTCTCTGAGTCTGCCACCAACAGTGACCCCATTGTTATACACATAGGTATGTGTCTCTGACAGACCTGGAGCAGTTAATGTCTGCTGCTAAGTTTCCATTACAGATGCAAGAAAAAGAAGGTCCTTGAGCTTTCTGTTTGTCTGGTTGTAACAGCCAAGATTGAATGGTGGAATACAGGAAATTCTAAAAACACAAGGAGGGGGAAATAATCTTTGCAACTCAGAAATAAACTTATAAACAGCAAAAAAATATATTAAATAAAGTAAGAGTCTCTAAATGCTCCTGAATGACAGAAATCTCAAAAAGATCTGGTTTCACTCCTGCCTATCTGAAAAAGTATCCCACTAGACTACACAAAATAATGTATGTTTATGTTAATATTTTCTAGACTTTTCATTTTATAGGTGGAAATTGTATACAGCGAGAGAGAGAAAAAAAAACCTGAATATGGAAAATTTCCCCTTGTTCTTATGCTTTTCTTCTTCTCCCTTTACCCTGTCAAATAGTATACCTAAAACTTGAGACCTGGATTTTAACGCAATTTGCCTGCTCCATTCAATTCATTACCTTTTCTGTATTTAGACGTATTCTTTTCTTCATTTCAAAAACAATTTATTGAAGTATATCATTCATATATGAACATATTTAAGCAATAAGTATATAGTAGAAGTTGTGAACTTACTTAACAAGCATACATAACACCACACAGGGCTCCCATACATCAACCCACCACAAATACTTTTCATTGTTGTGAAGCATTTGTAACAAACTGAAAAAGCATCATCAAAGTATTACTACTAACTGTAGTCCATATCTTATGTTTGAATACATTTATTCTTAAAACACTAAGACAAATAACTCTGTATCTTGATAGATACCAATGGCTCCTGGGCCATAGAGATGTTTCTTTCCTCTAATTTCTATAAATCTGAAGTTCATTTCAATGTTTATGTGTTTGAAGTATGCTCATTTTCAAGTATTCATCTTCCAAGGTGATAGTTTCAATATAACAGCGTCTATCCAAAGCATTATTTGATTTGGACACAGCAAGGTGCCTCCAGTACTACAGCTCACCCCTCTCAGCTCCCTCCAGCTTTGCTTCCTATTGCAGGCCCTCTCTGCCAGTTCCTCCATGAGATATGAAAGGCCTCCAACAACACGGGCCCATCTTTAAAAAAGAGAGACAGAGTGAGAGACTCTCTTGGCAAGATAAAAGTCACCTGTGCTCCCTTGAAGAGCTTCCTTTCTCCAAGCACTTGTTTATTTTCACAGGTTTCCAGTTCAGAGGGAAAGAGGTCCAATAAAAAAACAAATCCCCAAACACCCCATGAACAATTTACCTAAAAGCTCACTACAAAAAACTGGTGCCAAAGTCAATAAAATATGCCTTTCACAATCTAAGCTAAATGAAATAAAATTATCCCATTCAATAGCCTGCCAACCCTCAGGCCTTGGTGGCCAAAGAGATTCACTGAAATAAACAGCTCAGTGACGTAAGAAAGTGGAGTGGCTTCTGTTGAGGAATCTTCAAGGGGCACTAATGCCATTCTTTTGGTCTGATAATGTGAAAACATCAGCAGGCAGCCTTTCCTGCGTGTTTAATAAGTGCTACACACCATTAAATATTTTACATTTATTATCTCATTTAATTCTTACAAATATACAAGGTGCTCACTAATGTTATCTCCTTTTTATGTATTTGTACACCAAGGCTGAGAGCTTAAGTCGCTTTTGTAATTGGCTAGTAAATCACAGAGTCTGAATTCAAATGTAAGCAGTGTGACTGCTACCGTTACCCAGAAAGTATGATTTCATGTGATCCTTTTATCAACCACACTCATGTGAGGAATGGGGTTGTGATATGGCAGGAACTAGAAAACTATTCAAGCGGTGAGAGAAACTGCCCTGCCTGCTGCTATTCTACCCAGTGGTCTTGTGTCCCAGTGGAAGCAAGACACAGGAAGTGGCAATACTGTCCCCTTCCTCCCAGCACTGAGCTGCTCTAAATATCGTGCCAGTTTGAAAAGTTTTAATTTTTCATACAACATGGCCCCTAAAATCAATTGGTTCCTATTGTATCAGATTCTCAACCCCACACAAGAACTGTTCCATCAGTTGCAACCCAAGGAGGAAAACTGTCTGTGTTGGAGTAGAGTAGGAACATGGTCTCCACCATGGCGCCATCCTAAGGCATTTCTTTTTTTTTTTTTCTCTCCCCACCCCCCCGCCCCCCGCCCCACAGTTGTCTGTTCTCTGTGTCTATTCACTGGGTCGTCCTCTTTGTCTGCTTCTTCTGTTGGCAGTGGCACGCGAATCTGTGTTTCTTTTTGCTGCGTCATCTTGTATCAGCTCTCCATGTGGGCGGCCCCATTCCTGGGCAGACTGCTCTTTCTTTCGCGCTGGGCGGCTCTCCTTACGGGGCGCACTCCTTGCTCGTGGGGCTCCCCTACGCGGGGGACATCCCTGCGTGGCAGGGCACTCCTTGCTGCATCAGCACTGCGCGTGGGCCAGCTCCACACAGGTCAAGGAGGCCCAGGGTTTGAACCCATGTGGTAGACAGATGCCCTAACCTCTGGGGCAAGTCCGCTTCCCCTCAGGCATTTCTGAGAGTAGTTCTAAGGCTCACCTCATGCCCCATTTGATAATTTAGCAGCCCAATGAGAGACAGCTCCTCTGCTTCTGAGACCCACACGCTCTCTTCTACCTTAGAAGGCATAGGCTCATCTTAAATATTCTCTCCATTTGGGTTCCCTCAAAAACAGACCCTGAGAAGAAAATTCTAGTGATTTTTTTTCTTATTTAGGAGGTGATCCAAGAAGGCACAAAGTAGGGTGGAAGTAGGGAAATGAGGCAGTGAAGAAAAGGAGGTGGTTAAAGGGTGACTTTTCAAACAAATTCCCACTGCAGATAACTCGTGCTTTACTCCGCAGAACAACTCTGGAGCCAAAGTGAAACATACTTCTTAAGAGTAATCCCCACAATCAAGTTAAATTAAAGATCATTAAACTGGCTTCCCAATGATGGGATCTCCCCCAAAAAAAACCATTTTCAGTCTTTTTCTAATAATTTTGAATGGCCCAAAAGGTTTCATGTATTTGACTCAGTCAGTACATCTATTTGCAGAAAGGCAGGTAGAGAGATTCCCATACTGGAGAGAGATGATAAAAACACATGCAAAGACAGAGCCAGGCAAGAGGCAGGAAATAGACTGAGACACGAGAGGTTAGATGCTGGCACAGACAGTGATACATTTCCCCTCCCATCTTAAAAATATTCCCTGTTTTTTAGCTTGGTGAGGCGGAGAGAATAAGAACTTCAGAAAAAGATAAAACTGAGTTTGAGTATCTGCTCGGTCACATACTGGTTGGGGATAATTAAGCGATTTATTGAACTTCTCTGAGTCTCTCTCTCATTATTTATACAAAGGGGAGAATAACAGCTATCTCAGGGCTATTGTGGCAACAAATACAAAGTGCCTAAACCATTGCATCTACTCGTTGCGTTTACCACACCTGTGTCAGGTGCACTAAGGCACATGTCCTATTGAATTTCCTCTGTGTGATTTGGAGGTGTCCGTGAGGCTGAAGACGATGTGCAGGTGGTGCTGTACTCCTCACTTCTCACGCACCAGAGGCAACATCGCTCTCACTCCCAGACTACCCTCACTGCCAGGCCTTGCAGGACCAATGTTCACTCTGGCTTCTCAGCAATATGTTTGTTTTGTTGTCAGTATATCAATATCATGATGAGAAGAAGAGTGTTTATTGAAAAAAAATGTGTACCTTCTTCATGGGCAATTGTCTGCTGAGTCAGAGTAATAAGCAGCATGGACAGTCTGGAGGGGCACATCTGAATCATAACCCACTTCTTGCTACTATCACGCCTAACTTCCACAAATGATAAGAGCCAATACTTTCATAGCAACAATCAGTTTATGTAACCATAAAATGGACTTCTGTCTGGTTCTTAATTTCTATTGCATGTTACTTTGTCCCCAGAAGTAAACAGAGTGTTTTCATTAATTGGTCTTTCAACATATAATTTATATCCAATAAAAAAATCACCCATTTTAAATATACAGTTTGATGAATTCAGGCAAATGTACTTGGTCATGTAACCTCCACCATAATCAAGGCACAATTTTACCCAAATAAAGTTCCCTTCTGCCATCTAGGCAGTCATTAGCCTTTCTCCATTGCCAGTCCCAGACAACCACAGATTTACCTGTTTCACACAAACAATCACACAGCTGTAGTCTTTTGTGTCTAGATTCTTACCTTTATCATAACGTTTTGAGATTCACCCACGTTGTTGCACATAGTATTGCATTGTATGAGTATACTAAAATTTGCTTATCCATTAAAAACTCCCAAACTGTTTTCCAGCCTGGATGTACCCCTCAACAATTCCTGAATCCATGGGACAGAATCAAACTGGAGGAGAAAATTCACGAAATGGCAGTTTGGGCTAGCAGAGGCCATGGACCTCTGGGTCCCATTCCTAACTCTTTTGCAAGTATTGTTCAAGTATGAGAAAGGCTTTGAATTAAGAGAGAAAAATATTTTTTAATTCTTTAAGCAGAAAGAGAAATTTTATTAACAGAATGTGTAGATATTTCATGAAAATCAAGAGAAGGGTGATGATTTGGATCACAGAAACATGAGATACAGAAAAATGCTCCCTCTGTTTATCTCACATTTACTTCTCTCTGTCAACCTCTTTCTCTCTATAACTGCAAAGCGGTTTTCTCCACATGACCAAAAATACGACTGCCAAGAGCTCCCCAAGTTTATATTTTACGTATTCAGTACCAGAAAGAGACTGATCTCACATTCTTTCTGCTTCCATGTCCAGATTGAATGTGCCTCCTTAAAATGCCACTTCAGAAAAAAAAAAAAAGTGTCATCCTATAAACACTCAGCCAAAATCATTAACAATCTTCTTCCTGTAGTCGCATACCTCAAACCCAATCCAAATAGCTCTCCTCCTATATTTAACTCAATTTAACTCCTACTCATGCCATTAAGGCTTACTGCATGTCTCATTTCCTCTGAGAAGCCTTCCCAAGGACTATAGACTTCAGTGATTTATTTCCTACATGATTCATATATCACATCCTTTGATCAGATCCTGCTTTTATTTGTTAATTATTATATGAGTAGAGCTCGTCTCCCCTTCTAGATTTTAAGCTTCTTAAACATTTCCTAACAATTACGGCTCACAGCACTAATACTTAAAAATTACCTTTCTATCAGGGTGATGTTTGGGTAAAAATACAACCAAAGCAAACTACAGACAGTAGTATAAAGTAATATATTAATAACCTTCCATCAATGGTAAAAATAAAAAAGGAAGGATGCTAAGTGAAAGAAACTAGTCAAAAACTGTGTTTGTTCATTTATTTTTGTATTTTGTTCTTTTCTTTTTTGGGGAGTAATAAAATGCTCTAATATTGATTGAAATAATGAATGTACAACTCTGTGATTATAACAAATGCCATTGATTGTACATATAAATGGTTTGCATGGTTTATGACTATGTTTCAATAAAACTGTTAATAAAAAAGCAAAAAAAAAAAATTACCTTTCTTCTATCCCATGCAACTTGCAGCAGAATACTGAGTGCAAATTTAGTAAGCACATGTTTGTGTATCTTGGGACGATAAGGTTTAGCTTTCTTATACAAGGCACACAGACAGCCCACAGTGAACAGATCAGATGAGTGGCAGGGTGACTGAGTTGTTACTTGAGATGTGCATTGAATAATATGCTCAGAAAAGATCTCAAGGTACCATGTAAAATGCAAAGGAAAGATGTCAAGTGTTCATAAAACATTTGACAGTGCTTGGTGACCCATATAATGCTGTACTAATAATGAGTTAGGAGTAAAAACAAAATTGTCCTACCTTTACTCTTCTCTACTTAAAGAAATCCCAAGTTCAGAAGATTTACAGAAAGGGACAGTCTTTCTAGAAGACAAGAGAGATTTGTGATTCCAGCCAGACTTGCCAATCTGAGCCTTGTC
Organism: Dasypus novemcinctus; assembly: GCF_030445035.2. Lineage (NCBI taxonomy): Eukaryota > Metazoa > Chordata > Mammalia > Cingulata > Dasypodidae > Dasypus > Dasypus novemcinctus. Next base: position 28,822,364 of record NC_080678.1, on the reverse strand, counting down.
AACTGAGGCATAGAAAATGATAAGCAGGATTCACCAATTTGCATTAACTGAATGACTGTCAGTTTGACTTTGTGAAAAGTAAGAATTATGAGGTATATTTAAAAGACACAGTAACTAGAATTTGATTAACAAAATGTTATGGGCAAAGGTCCCATGGAGAGCACCTTGCTTTGTGAACTCATCAAGATTTTCTGCCTGCATATTTATTGTTAGGTTGTAAACAAGGCTCCCTGAGTGACTGGAAACAGCCTTTTCAAAAATTAAGACAAATTTCCCCTTTCATATTTGTCTAAATTATTGTTTCTTGAATTAATTCCCTGTACTCTTTCCTCAAACATGAACAGTACTTTACCGTTAACTGCTGCACATTCTTCTGTAACCTGTAGTTGACCTTTCATCCTTTCACAAGTGAAAGAACTAAGGCTTAAAAGATTCCCTGCCCTGTCAAAGGTAGATCAGGTAACCAGTGATCTGAACTGCACATTCTAAGTCAGTCTGAAGAAATACAATTTTATTTCTGTTTTTGTTCTGTTTGTTTCTTGAGGAACATACATACCCAGAGGGCAAAGACTAAAAAGAAGAAAAAAAAGGGTGGGGGGGAGAGGGCGGGGAATTCCCTTCTGAATTAATACCCTAAACTCTTAATGACAATATTTATGAACAATTTCGGGGGAGGGGGGCAGGAGAAGAAAAGAAGAGCCTGTCCTCACAGAGTGTTTCAACAATGGCAATGGAGGGATACTGGTATGGGATACCAATGACAGGTGATATATGGCTGACAGGGAGCTGTACAGAACATATGTCCAGGGGGCATGGTAATGATTGAATATACTCATAATGGCAACAATTAAAAACCACAGCAGGGGGGGTACTGGGTTCCTTGCCAGTGGTGCTCTGCCGCGGTCCCTAGGGGAGCAGCGACAGTCTCCCAGGTACAGCGGCGGGGATCTGGAGGGAGTGAGGGTTCAACAGTGAGCCCCTAATGCTAATGACTATGCTTGTGAGCTGATAAACCTAAAATAAGAACAAGGCCTAGAGCAACATTGTGCCTGGGAATTTCCTCCTGTCAGCCTTCATGTTACTCAAATGTGGCCAGTCTCGAAGCCAAACTCAGCATGTAAATACAATGCCTTCCCTCCAGCGTGGGACATGACACCCGGGGACGAGCCTCCCTGGCAACGAGGGACCACTATCAAATACCAACTGATGATGCAACTGGAAAAGGACCTTATACGGAAGGTTCAATGCGGATCAGCAGAATATCCATGTCTACATAAAATAACATGACTTTAAAATGCTGTTTGACCTAAAGTAAGGGGGAAATGGAAAGGAGAAATGAGTTTATATGGCTACGAGTTTCTAAAAAAGAGTCTGGAGGCTGGCAGAAGGATTGCCCTCATGCACAACTGAGCAGAGTCAGAGAGACAGATAAAGCAGATACAACCCCCAGATATTGGTTCCTTTGAAGGCTAAAGAGACCCATGAGAGTTATGGCCATGGCCGATGGGGTTAACTACCAGGGCAGATGGCCCCTCTTTGGAAATGGTGTTTATGTGTGATGAATCTGGACTCAGATGGGATCTCCCTTCATAAGACTTTCATGCTAATGTGCTGGAGGTGCAGTTAACGTTGGGATTTAAGATATATTTAGGGGATTTGAATCTCTGGACTGACAATGTGATAGCCAGGTCCTGAACCTCAACAGACTCCAGCACCTACAATATGATTTATTGGACTTACCACACTCAGCTAAGATGGAGTTGAAGAAGGACAATCACCACACCATGGAGCCTAGAGTGATTACAACTGAAAATGGGAGGATTGCATCCAGCATCCATGTGGAATTTGAGCCTCCTCTTGACATAGAGGTGCAATGGACACAACCAATCCAATGTCCACATAGAAGAGGTGGTATTGGATTGAGAAAAGTGGACATGGTGGACGATGGGTATGGGGAAAGGCAGGAAGAGATGAGAGGTGGAGGTGTCTTTGGGACATGGAGCTGCCCTGGATGGTGCTTCAGAGGCAATCACCGGACATTGTAAATCCTCACAGGGCCCACTGGATGGAATGGAGGAGAGTATGGGCCATGATGTGGACCATTGGCTATGAGGTGCAGAGGTGCCCAAAGATGTACTTACCAAATCCAATGGATGTGTCATGATGATGGGAACGAGTGTTGTTGGGGGGGGAGAGGGGGGGGTGGGGGAGCGGGGTTGAATGGGACCTCACATATATATTTTTGATGTAATATTATTACAAAGTCAATAAAAAAAATAAATTAATTAATTAATTAAAAAAATAAAAAAAAGAATTACCAAAACAAAATAAAAAAAAAAAAAAAAGAAGAGCCTGTCCTGATGATTTTGGCTGAGCTTACCTGCTGTGTAAAATTCATCATTTCTTTGGTTGTTTTTACCAGTCCAATTTGAAAGGAATTCTGTGTATGACCATGTAATTTTTTCATTTAAATTAAGCAGTGGATTTTTTTCAAGTCTATCTAGCAAAGAGCAGATTATTGACACCAAACTGATCTTTTGAAGTTCCACCCAAAATAGTCTTCCCTTCCTATCTCCTTTAATGACTCCTGCAGAGGGTTGTTTTGGGAGGAAATTAGATTCACTGTTTGCATAAACCAAAGTATTTAGCTGGTGGCTGTGCTGGTCCAATTAACTTCTCTAACAATATAGGTGAAATGAGGTTACAGTTATGTTTATAGCCAATTAGAGTTGTTTTGATTGAACACTCCTTCCTTTTATAATCTTATTTAAAGTTAAGAAAACATTGTACTGAAAAGATTTCAGGGGAAGGGAGAGGAAGGGGGAGAGGTGCAGAGGGGAAAGGAAGTATGAAATGGATGACCTCTCATTTATGTATAGGCATAAAGGGAAGGCTTATTTGCACAAATAAGAAAAATACTGGACATAATGCACATATAAAAGTCATAATCATCAATATCAAATAAAATGGTAAAAGCTGAAGGAGCACAGACCAGCAGATCCATACCTTACTGTCACCTCTGCCACTAGTGACTCACATCTCTGAACTTTTTCCTCATCTGGAAAATGTGAACAATACTTAGAGTCTGCCATGCATAAAATCCTCTGAGGATACAAAAAAATATAAGATACAATTCCTTCTTTCATACAATTTGGCAAAACAAAGTAACATAGGTAAAAGACAACAATAACAATATGCTAGGTACTGTTCCCAAAAGAGTATTAACTTGATCTTTGTGATGAATCAAAGAGGGAGGTATTATGATTTCTATTTTTCATATCAGGAAACAGACAGAGGGACTAGTAGGCAAGATAGAATGACTAAGAATTTGACATTGGAGGATGGTAAGGCTGAAACTTCAAGGATAGGAAGTATTTATTTGGATGGGCAAAGAGTAGATGGCAGGAATGGAGTGAGAATATCTGGCATGAAGGTGGCAGTGGGTTTGTGGTGGCAGGAAAGAAGAACCTAGCATAACTGCAGTGAGATATAGGGCTGGACAGGTCAAATGTTGAGAATTTTGACTGCCAAGGTTAAAAATTTTGCAAGCTCCTGTATTAGTCAGCCAAAGGGGTGCTGATGCAAAATACATGAAATCTGCTGGGCATTATAGAGGGTATTATTTGGGGTAGGAGCTTACCGTTACTAGGCCATAAAGCATAAGTTACTTCCCTCACCAAAGTCTATTTCCATGTGTTGGAGAAAGATGGCTGCTGACATCTGTGAGGGTTCAGGCTTTCTGGGTCACTCTGGCCTCAGCGCCTCTGTTTCCTCCACAAGATCAGCTGTAGACTATGAGGCTCTCTAGGTTATGCCTCTGTCCACAAGGTCAGCTGTAGACTATCAGGCAAACAGCTCGCTTTACCCGGGGGCTCTAGCTTAAGACTTCAGCATCAAACCCCAACATCAAAATTCCAACATCAGAAACCATTAGCTCTGTTCTTTGCCATGCTTTTATCTGTGAGTCCCCACCCCTTGGTGCCCTAATCATAACTCAATCATGCCCAGGTACAGATCAGATTACTAACATAACCCAGTATCTATATTTGGAATTCATAACCATATCAAACTGCTACAGCTCCCCAGACAGTTCTGTGCCCCTGGCCCTCTACAGGTTAGTGCCCACAGTTGAACTTCGCTTCTTCCAGAAGAGCAAGCAAGGACTCAGATTGCAACTGCTCTGTCCTAAAGATGCCAATGCAGGCCCAACTGGCCTAGAGGAAACCTTGTACTGATCAGACTCATGTGCCATCTGCAGATGAGCACACAAGGCTGGATGAGCAGAATGGGCCTTTGGGTGAGTTTGGAAAGGAGCTCCCTAAGCTGGTTCAACACATGCTGAACTCAGCCCTACTCACACTCTCAATCCAGGGCACACAAACTGTTCAAAGTTACCCATCAGCCTGGATCAGCCACATCCTTTGGAATCATCCTTCACATTTACTGTGGTTTGTATGATTTTCTCTAATTGCTAAGATTGTTTATACTCAAGGGTGGTGATAAGCACTCTTACATGTGGATTGCGAGAAAAGAGTTGTTTGAAAAACAATTACATGATAGGCAATATCACAAAATCTACTAATTATAATTATGGTAAAGATTTCCCTTTTTGCTTTAGAAAAATTTAGAAAATTATACATAAATATGTTTATTCCATTATAGTTTGTATTGTAATATAATTGGATGCAATCAGGTAATTTTTGACATCTCATTATAACCATTAGATTATAATGTAGCCATTCAAATATTCACATTTTATGTTCCTAATTTTGTAGAAGAAATGTTCAGATGAGGAAAAAAAATTTTTTAAGTTTAAAATTCTGTATGGACTTTGATAGTCAACTATTGTAAGGCAAATAGTTTCATTTGTCCAAACCTTGCCTCCCTTGAACAAAGGACTAACTAACCCATCATTAACCTTTGGTGATTAGGGGGTATTGGGAGCATAGAGCATGACCTGTACATGGAGCTGAAGATGCTGGTGGAAACCCAGTCTTGTGACCATATGGATAAGGGTCTCTGCACAAAGACCATGGGAAAGTGTCAAGAAAGTCTGTGCACATACCACTGAAGACCTGCCAGGTCTCTGGTTTATCATACCCCTTCTTCATGCTCTTCCTCTATACACTGCTGCACACCCCCATGTGAAGAGCAGAGCGCTGCTGGGGGTCCAGCTGCCACCCAGTTCCGTCAGCTCCCCTGAAGAAACTTGGGATGATCCATCCACATCTTCTGAGGTGCTCTTTGGGCTCCTGAGCAAGCACGGTGACATCCTGGGCCCTGAGGCTGTGTTTTGGCAGCAGCTCGACTATGGATCTTTAAATGTATTTATTTAAATGTGATTGAAATGAGTAAAAGGGAAATTTGGGGGGCAATGGAAGTGTTCTAGAATTGAACTGTGACTACTTTCACAGTTGTATAAATTTAATAAAATTAATTGAACTGTACACGTACTATTTTAGGTCATGTAAATTGTATCTCAAACTTTATTTTTAGAAAAAGAGATTAAAATGGGTGGATTTGAGTGGATGTACTACAAATGCTTTTAATTTACTACTTATACTTTTTTGATAATTTCCCTTTCATTTTTGACATATTACATAATTTTAAAATATTTGAATGCAATTCAGTCTAACAGACACATTTATCTAACACTTATTCTGTGATAGAATCTAGAGCTATACAACATAAAAACATAATATGAAGCCCCTTTCTTAGAGGAACTCACAATTAAGTGAAAGTGTAAAAAACATAAGCAAATATTTTATGGCAGAATGAAGTCTCCATCAATCAAGTTGCAAGTAGCAATGAAAGAAGCAATAAAATGTTTGGGAAAAAAGAGGAGGCAAAACTTTGCAGAGGTTGTCTGGTTGGCAAAAGGGGTAAATGGAACTAAACTAAGATGCCTCAGTTAATTGACCAATTTACTAATCAGACATATAATTCCACCTCTCTTGACTAGAGTCAGGAAAGTGGTAGGGAAGAGCCAGGCACTACGTAAATTAGTTCTCTTCCCAGGGATGGAAATATCAGCAATTCTCCATCATTACAAGTGATGCATAAGAATCATCTGTGAAGTGTGTCATAAATGAAGATTCCCATTCTAAATTCATGTATATCATAACTCAATGGATTCTGAAAGGTTCATAACTACATTTAAAATATGCACACCTCTCCTGCCCCGTCCCTCCAAACTGTGGGATCTATTGTGGTAGTCTACACTGTTAGAAACCCTATACCAACTCAGAGGTTGACATCAGGGAACTAAAAAAATAATTCCAAAGCATAAAACCCTATTTAATTATTTATTATTACCAGTGTTATAGCCATTGATCACTGAATTGAGTTTCTATTTACATACTAGTTCCAAAAGTAATAATATATTTATGGAGGAAATTTACTTCCCTTGATTTTGTCCAAAGAAAACTCTAGGGAAGATACTAAATGTACTAGAGACTTAATGAATTCTCTGTAATCTAAAAACCATTTCTCTACATGACTTCCAAAACTGCGTTTGTCAGGAGCACTCACCAACAAGAGCTCTTTATCCCATCAGAGATGGAATTTTAGGCTTTGCAACCCTGCATCTTATCCCAGATCTTTGCAATAAATAACCATGGAAAAAAATAATGTTTTGCTCTCCCCAGATCTGTCTTTGAAATGAAGGCCTACCAGCCAAAGACAAACTCCACCCTACCCCACTCATGCTTAACAGATATTAAGTATAAAGAGTTTGGGAGGATGGGGGTCCCAACAACGAGCCACAAATCTTAATGCAGCATGCCCCAAGTTCTCCTAGCAGAGGACTCACTTCTTTTCCTTGCAGGTCAGCACTTAGAATGTCCACGTCTGACTGCTTTGATTAACTGTGGCTCCAAGCTTTGGTTGACCCAGGTGGTGAAACGCACCCATCTCCTTTGGCAGAGGGATCTTCCGTGTTCAGAGGAAATTAATTTGCTCCATATAAAAGGCATTGGCGGGAAACGGACTTTGGCCCAGTGGTTAGGGCGTCCGTCTACCATATGGGAGGTCCGCGGTTCAAACCCCGGGCCTCCTTGACCCGTGTGGAGCTGGCCATGCGCAGTGCTGATGCGCGCAAGGAGTGCCGTGCCATGCAAGGGTGTCCCCCGCGTAGGGGAGCCCCACGCGCAAGGAGTGCGCCCGTGAGGAAAGCCGCCCAGCGTGAAAAGAAAGTGCAGCCTGCCCAGGAATGGCGCCGCCCACACTTCCCGAGCCGCTGACGACAACAGAAGCGGACAAAGAAACAAGACGCAGCAAATAGACACCAAGAACAGACAACCGGGGGAGGGGGGGAATTAAATAAAATAAATAAATCTTTAAAAAAAAAAAAAAAAGGCATTGGCATCAACGGCCAGTTCAGGCACCACATGCCACTTCATCAAATTAAAGTGGTAGATGTGGGAGGTGCTCTAGGATTTTACCATTTATGATAAGCTGTTGTTTGAAGAAAACAAGATGGGCTGTCCCTTGTGGCAGAGCTCGGCCAGGTGCTCTCTCTGCAGGGAAGATCAGTCTCCCGTCTAATGCAGGCACAATTCCTTGTGCTCAGCCAGGTCCCTGAGAAGGACAGCTCCCCGTGTGAAATCTTGTTTGGATGCTGATGACTGTTTTTAGTCCCAGAGCCCACAGAGAAACTACAAGAGGACAGGAATCATGAGATTTTCCCTGAAACATGGACCCTGCCTGGGTGTCCTGGATAAAGATTTTTTTAAACAATTTTTATAATTGTATTAACAATATTAATTCAACACTTGGAGGACATACTATGTGTTAAGCACATGTTAGTCTGTCATATCACCTTTTAGCCTCAGGACAGTTTTGTGAATGGTAATTTTACAAGTCAAGGTGATAAAATTATTTTTTCAAGGTCACATGGTCACGGTGCTAGGAACTGGGTTTGTCTGAATCTGAAGCCCAAGTTCTTACCTGGTGTGTATTAATACATCATCATATCAACCCACCATTGTGAATTTAAGGGAGTACAGGGAACATATTCCTAGTGACCAGGGTTCTTTGTTGAATGGCCATCCATCATATACACAGGGTTATCAAGAGTTCACTGATGCAAAAAGGCCAATATATTCATGTGATCCTAAGGTTTTGATTTTTTTTGTTTTGTTTTGTTTTGAGCTAGCCTTGAAGAGTAGGGTGGGTATTATCATTTCCATTCTACAGACAAATAAATAGAAGGAAAGAAGATCATTTACCCGAGGTCGTAGCTAATAATGAGCAGAACCAAGTCCAGCACCTGGACCTTTTACTCCAAATGCTTTTTCCACTATACCTTCAGAAACCAGACAAATAGTAAGGAGGCACCTTGAAGACTCGATGTTAGAGAAAGCTGAGAACACTGATTTCCTTCCTTCCTCCCTCCCTTCCCTACCCTTCCCTTCCTTTCCCTTCCTTCCTTCCTTAATTCCCCATCCCTGATCTCTTTCTATCAGAGCCATTTACTTCTAATGTCAAGATGGGAAATTTTAGGAATTTGCAGGAGTGCATGCATTTGTGCATGTGTGTGTATAATTGTGCAAGTATTTACACACAGTTAAATGTGCCCCCACCTCCACCCCAGACCCAGGTCTCAGGGTAAATGTATCTAGGGACAGAGAAGCTTCCCATTTAGAATTAGGCTTAGCCATATTTATTTTCCCCATGTCATCTCTCTTGGCAGCCATGGAACATAGTGACCTGACAAGCATGGGCCAGGGAAGGGGGGAGAGGAGAGTATATCAGTAGACAGAAACAGAAACGGAGACAGTGGTTGCATTTGATCCACTCAGCCAAAATGAAATATATATATATATAATGGTTTTGTAATTAGAAATAGCAGTACAGGAATGCAGAGATGTCAGCCAGGCCAATTATATTTTAAATTCTGTTCAAATTTTCCCATGCAAATTAATCACCAGAAAAAACCTAACAGGCCATATAATTGCATTTCTTACTCCTAATGGGGCAAGTTGATTCAATTTTACATGGTAAGCATGTAGCCCCATCATTACCAATTAAGCTTTAGGGGTGTAGATTTCAGAAAAAAAGCACTAAGCTTTCTTTTCTTTGGATGCCAATCTGGAGCTCAGTGAAGGAATATAACAAAGTTGCAGCTTAGCTTTGATGTGCCTGAGAACTGAAGTACAAAGGAGGTCCAGGCATAGAGCAAGTGTTTGAGAGCAGCCTTTGTGCTCCCAACCAGGCTAAAGCTCTGTAAAACTTAAGAGGTGGGTACCCTGGGGGAGTCTAGATGAGGAGATCAATCTTAGACACATATCACAATGGGAAAAACAATAGCACACTAACCACAGAAAGTGCTGGGTCCTTTGCTGCAAGGCAAAAATTAACAGGCTCATATATCCAGATGCAAAAAGATTGAATTCTATCTTGATTGTTTAATAGTTACATTGGCTCAGACAAGTTCCTTAGCTTTCTTAAACTTTCTTTCATCATCTGTAAAATAAGATGTTGCCACATGGATATTAAATGAGCTAAAGCAAGGAAAGAGCTTAGCACAATTCCTGACATGTCTTAAGTCCTCAATAAAAGCTAACAATTACTATTGAGTCAAAAATGGGGAAGAGGGGAGTCAAGATCGGGTATGACCAGGTAGGATTAGCAACTTACGGGACTACCAGGCCAAAAGACCTGGGTGATTGCAACCCAAACAGGACCAGAGAGAGGAGTAAAGTCCTAGGAATCTTCAACCAAAGGCAGTGGATGAGAAAATAGCATGGAGCAGACGTGGACACAAGGGCCGACCTGACCCATATGGATATAGAACCCTCTCTATCGAGGCCCGAGCCACTCTCCCTGGTGGGCCTAGAGTTCTTAAAGAAGCAGCTGTCAAGTGAACACCAAAGGATGCAAATTCTTAAACAAAGCTATGTTGTTTTGTTTTGTGTTGTTTTCAAAACTATAGCAACCACTCTATTCTCTTTGCCCTCACTATGAGACTTGTAACTATTTTTCTTTAATCTTGTCAGTCTTCATCACTGGAATGGAACTGTGGGTGCAGTGACTCTTGCTGTGTTTTGGGTCTATCATTGCCCACCCATCCCCACTGTGAACTCCTTTCTCTACCTGCAGTCCCTGCAAAGTGTGCGGTTTAACATGTGATCCCACTCAGCCACCCCCAACTGTCTCAGCTGACCATGAAGTGGATCCCTGAGTAGGAGGAGCAGGTGCTGACTGGCTTTTAAAAAAGAGATAAAGTTAATGAGGCCTCTCGGATTGGGAATTTCAACCAAGAAACACAAAGAGAATTTCTGGAGTGGAGTTAAAAGTCCTCAGAGTACATTATTGGCTCTTGTGGACAACGTTTTTATGAAGAAGTGGAGTCTCAGAAGAAGCAGCTCAGATGAGACAGACTTAGGGAAGATACGGACAGACTTAGGGAAGTCATGAGAAGGAAGATGGCAGAGACCACACTGCAGCGCTGTCCTTCTGGAGATCCACTTCTTGATCTTCCTGAGAGGCCTGGTGGTCAGCTTTTTCTGGATTCCCTTGAGACCCATCTGTCTCCCCCAAAGATACAGTTTGATCTCTTTTTTTCTTTGCCGCAAGAGTAGTCCTAAAGACAACAGAACCCTGTGTTAAGTCTAAAAGCAAATGCAGAGAAGAGCCAACTCAATTCCAGCTTTCCTCTCCCAATCTCTCTCTCTTGCTGATGTTTTGAAAACAACCCAGAATAATCAGATGAAAAGTAGCAACAGCTGCCTGGGGTAGTCGTGGGGACATTCCCCTTGAATCCAGTCCCACTAAGTAAAGACTCTGCATTTTTCCTATGAAGGTATGTGTGGTGGCTTGGAGTTGTATACTCCAGAAAAACATGCTCTTAATTTTTTTTTTTTAAGATTTCTTTATTTCTCTCCCCTTACCCTCCCCACCCCAGTTTTCTGTTCTCTGTGTCAATTTGCTGCATTGTCTTCTTTGTCCGCTTCTGTTGTTGTCAGCGGCACAGGAATCTGTGTTTCTTTTTGTTGTGTCATCTTGTTGTGTCATCTCTCCGTGTGTGCAGCACCATTCCTGGGTAGGCTGCACTTTCTTTCGTGCTGGGTGGCTCTCCTTACGGGGTGCACTCCTTGCACTTGGGGCTCCCCTATATGGGGTACACCCCTGCGTGGCAGGGCACTCCTTGCGTACATCAGCACTGCGCATGGGACTCCTTGCACGTATCAGCACTGCACATGGGCCAGCTCCACATGGGTCAAGGAGGCCCAGGGTTTGAACCGCGGACCTCCCATGTGGCAGACGAATGCCCTAACCACTGGGCCAAGTCCGCCGCCATCTCTTAATCTTAATAAGTCCCTGTGGAAGTGAACTCATTGAAAAGAGGACCTTTTGATGAGGTTACAAAGGTATGCTCCATCTGAATCTACTCTTAATCCTATCACTAGAGGACTTACAGAGAAGTCACAGGGAACAGACAGAAGCTGGAAGTCAAAACCCAGGTAAGGAAGGAGGCACTCCCACCATGTGTAGTTCCATGTGGAATCACCAGAGATGACTGGGCAGTAGAAGATCCCGACCCTGGGAGGAAGCAAGCCTTCCAGCCTCTAAAACCTAGAGTGGACAAATTCCTGTTGCCAACCAAGCCATGGTATGGTATTGTTTTAACAGCTAGGAAAATAATACAGCATATTTTTATATGGTAGAGAAGACCCAAGGTCAGGGAGCATAAATAGGTCAGCAATTGCGCAGATCATGATTTTAATCTTGACTTGAGCCAGTAACTCTTTTGTAAGGAAGAGTTTTAGGTTACACTCCTATGTGTTTGTTTGTTTATATCATAATGGGCTCAGGGATTCTTACTTTAGTCAATGAATGATAATCCATTTTATAATTATGTATTTCCTTGCCCTAATTGATCCCAATTTGGCTAGCAGGGTGCATTCAAATTGGCTCTGTGGCCTTTAAGCATGTCCTCATCATTCCTTAAGCATTTCTTTACGTTCTGGCAAAACAATGTGTTCCCAGATAGTGAAGTGTGGCAAGTGAAGTGTGGGCTGGTGATTTTGCCCCAATTCTCCCCCTCAGCTAGGTACAAGCTGAAAAAAATAGCCACCCATAGAGGCCTTCAGTAAGTGGTGACCGTAGGGTTCTGGCATGTGGTGAAAATGGTGAACAATCTCTGCCCACGTCCCTGCCTTCTACAGAATCTACATTTCCTGGAGCTCAGCTGTGGACAACCAGGCACAGGGTTTCTCTCATTCCTTGCCTCCTCTCTCAGTCTTGGCTGCTCCACTTTCTTCCCAGGTTCACCTGTGAGCTACCAGACATATGGCTCATCTCTTTAGCTTTGAGCTATTCTGTGGGCCCAGCCCCATAGGAGCTCTGTGCTTAAGCTTTGGCTCCCAGCAAACCTCAAGCCCTCTTTCACACAGCAGGGCAAAAAAACCGGCAGCTTCCTCTCTCTGTGTGTCTCTTTCTGCGACTCCATTTATATAAAGCACCAGTAAGGGGGCTGAGACACAACTTGAGTCACGCTTCGCTGACATAGTCCAATCAAAAGGGCCCCACACCCACAGGAATGTATTAGTTTAAGAACATAATATTTTACTTTCGGGGATTCATAAAATAACTTCAAACTGTCACACTGTATTTAGATTAGAAATAGGGTAGAGATCTACCCCTCTTGAGGGGTCCATACTCAAAGCTGAGTGACACAAAACTCCAGGCCACCATGCCATGTGCTCAGCCACACTTTTCCTTTTTATCTTTCACTGAAGGTGGAAATGAAACAACTCAGACTCACGTGGTCTCTCATCTCCAAAGCAAAGTGATGGTGGCACCTGAAGAGTCCTCAAGGGCATGCTAAAAAGTAAAGACTCTCACCCAGGAGACAAAGCAGAGCCAGTATCCTTGTTCCCGGCACAGGCAGCTCCCACTCATGTGCTTTCAAGAGTTTTGAAAATTTCAGGTTCATAAGGCTTTGATCTAGCACACTAGTTTGTATGATGAAGGCCATACAAAAGCCAAGCCAGATGACTTCCCTAAGGTTTACTTTTCATTCATTTGCTCCCCAAAATAGTGTTTAGGCACCAGGCCTGTATCAAGATAAAGAGGAATGGGCTCTCCATGAGTTAACTCTGAAAGAGCCTAGTACCGAGTCTGCACCCAGTAGGTGCTCAACAATGGGTCCTCCCTCCTTCCTCATATAGGATCCCTCTTCCTTCTACTGGGCATGGAAGAAGGCAAGGGATTAATTTTGTCTGAAGGAGAGCTGGGTCTGAAGATTCCAGGGGTCACTAAAAGAAATCTTCTCCGTCATCAACAGTCAGAGTTCAGGAATCATCTCCACCTTCCTCAAGCAGCCCAATAAATTCTTGCCCCAAGGGGAAGGGAAACATCATTCCCTGAGGGGGGATCCCAGCAAAGTCCCTGTAATGAACAGCTTTGCCTCTAAACAGAGTAGGTAGTATCTCTGGATGAAAAGGCTCTCCTGCCCACACCTGTGTCCTCCAGCCAGGTAGCCTGCAGAGGTTAGATGCCGTGTTCAGAAGTAGAGCACAACTGACACTCATCTCCCCCATTTACCAGTTGGGCCACATGGGACAAATCCTGAGTAAAATGAGGATCTGTGTATGTGTTTCATAAAGTTGAGGCAAGGATCAAGCATGGCAACATAGGAAATTCACACAGCAAATGTTGGTTCTTAATGTTAACTCTGTCTGCCTCCCCCACACACAGTCAGATAGGGTACCACTTCCTGATGGATACCCCGCTAGGGTACCAGCAGTTCAGTGTGACTCAGTATTCCACATCACTTTCTTACATGAGACCAGAATAAGAGGACAGAGGAAGTGACAAGTACATTATGAGGCTGGAATTCCCAAAGACACCCTTTGTTCAATTTTGCCAAATTTCCCAAATCTTGAAAAGTTCTTATTCCATAAGAGGGAAAATAGGAGGGCACTGCCAGATGTTACCTCACCAACACACACACCTCACTAACACAAATGAGAGGTAAAAGAGGAAAACAAAAAGCTAAGACAAAGAAGCAGCCAGCCCTGGCTTTTACCTCTGTGCCTCTCAAGGCAGTTTGAGTACACAAAAGGTACCTAAACAACCCATAAATGAAATTAAACTATAGATGACTGTTTTAAATAAAACAGCATAACATTCCTCCTAGGTTGTGAGACTTTAGATTTAAGATGCATTGAGTGCTGGCTGGGAAGTTATTAATACACTTAAGTCCCAATTCCATCCTTTGTAAATTGGAAATAATAATTGAATCTATTTTATAGCAGTTACTGTGAGGGGTAGATGTGATAATGAATTTGAGGTACTTAGCTAAGTGCTTGACATACTACTAAATAAATGTTTTACCCTTGTTAATGTTATCACCATCATCATCATCTAATTTGTTAAGCAGGAAATAGAGGTCTTAGAAATGATGTCACTGTGGAAAGTGGTAGAAAAATCCTATCTACAGCAAACCAGTGGCTACCCCACATCATTACCCCAGATAAAGTCTGCTGGAAGGTGGTCAATTAAAGTACAAACACCACCCCCCACCCAAGAGTCTAAACCTATTTTAATGCATTAAAAGAATATGGAAACAGGGGAGCAGGCATAGCTCAGTGGTTGAGTACCTCCTTCGCATATACAAGGCCCAGGGTTCAATCCCCAGTACCTCCTAAAAAAAATAGATGGAAATAGAACAAGAATAGATTTTAAAATTTGGAACTAGAAATAAAGATCACCACCACCCCAACTCTCCCTCACTATCTGATGTTGAAACTTACCCCATGTAGAAAACACATCATTAAACTCTCCCCCAACAGAAAATAGCTGATTCTAGGGACCCTGATCCCAATCAGACCGCAGAGTTCTTTGAGCAAGCATGGGGAAGCTTGGGTACGGGATGCTCAGCAGGGAAGACAAGCATTCTATGAACCACACAGGGCAGGCAGTTGCAGCTTTCATGGATATTACCTGTCCTCAGGACTACAATAATTTTAATGCTGCAAATATATACAAGTGACAAATGGGTGAGCATAAAATGACCGTTAGATTTATACTATGTGTGTGAATAAGCCATCAGAATACTCTTTGCAAATAAAGAGCCATAAAAATGTAAAATATTCCCACCCCTTACTAGTAATAATGTGTCATCTGGCCAAAGCAGTTCTTTAGGTTCTTTATGTTCTGTGCTGGAATCAAGTCGTTAATTCCATTTATAAAGTTAATGGGGATGCCCTCAGTCCAAATTAAGGTCCTCAAAAAAAATGTACTGAAATTAAAGACAAAGGGGGCATCATTTTTTCTCTACAACTGTAATGTTGCTTTGCCAAATAGCACTTTTTATCCCTGAACTGTACTTAGAATACTAAATAATCTATCCAGAAATGTTTAATGCACCTTCACCGATGGTGTTCAAGTTGATCTACCCATCCATTGCGAGGACTGCAGAATAACCCTGGTCCCTTCATCCGCCTCCTCCTCTAAAGCATTCACATTCTGATCAGCCCCAGAAAGCTGAGTCGGCTTTTTCAGTGTGCCAGTGAACTAGGACAGAGAGCATCTCATCCACCCCAAACTCCCAAGGTGATACATTTTTAGTCTATGAAACAGTAAATAGTAGTAGTTAAATGTTTTAGTTAATGCCAGATCCAGCAGACCTGGTTTGGATCCCAGCCAACCAGCAACTGAATAACCTTTGAGTCAGTTAACACCTTTCAGGCCAGGTTTAAAATGGGTGTAGAAGTAAGTATTTTAGGATTGTTTGGATAATTATTTCTTATTAATTAATTGGTGATGGAAAAATAAGGAGGGAGGCAGGGAAGCAAGGAGAAGACTTCCAGAAGAATCACCTCTTTGCTCAGAAGACCTGTGAGAGGATAAACTGGGGGAACCTCTCCCAGAGAACAGATTCTGCGCTTGTTCTCTGACCCTGAAGGAGGGGCAGCCTCCTTCTAGGAGCCGGGGCCAGAGGTTCATTTGAGCAGCAGTAACAGGATGCCTTTTGCTTTTTCATGGGGGTGGTTGGGCATATGGTATGAGTATGCTGAAAGAATATGCACCCACACGCACACACACACACAGTAGGGAGAAGTAGATGTGGAGTCCGTTTTGTGGCTCTACTTCCAGCAGAGGACATCATGGCTGAATCCCTTTGTCTTTGCTCCATAATTATAAGCATAATTCTAGGGGAGAGGGTTACCAGCAAAGGAGCCCAATGCACCTGGGGTGATTGTCAGCCACTTTGACCACACACATCCTCAAGAAGCAGCACCTGGGCACCAGCCTGGGTCAGCAGGGATTCCTTCTCAGCATCACCAGGCAGCTACGTTTAGAGGCAGCTCCACAGCCTATTTTGTGCCAGGGTATTGTGGAATGGGATGATCACACTTCACAACAGATAACTTTTACATGAATAACTGGCCCATGAATTACATATTATTATTCTCATTTCACGGATGAAGAAACTGAAGTTTGAAGAGGGTAAGCCACTTGCCAAAGGTCACCAATCCAGATGCAGAAGGCAAAGCCAGGTCTGCCAACTCTTGCCAGTGTTGTTTTTACCCCATGGGAAACTTCCAGACAGGCACATCCTGGCCGGGCTCTGTCTCTTATTGACACAGGAATAACCTTGCACCCAGCAGAAGGATATAAATCAAGCCCAAGCTGCTAAGGGGAAGGAACGATTAATTACACCCTTGGAGAGAAATCCAGTTGCCCTAGGAGGACCTCAGAGAAACCTGTCCCACAGCTGGGCTTCCTCAAGTTTGGCAGGAAACATCAGAGAACACAAGTGCTATTTGCAATTGTGTCTCTAGAGACCATTTGACTGTGAGGTACTTTGCTCAAGAAGCCTAACTGGTGACACCCTCCTTCAGCTGGCCTGTTTTGGAAGCCCTTTGGCCCAAGAAGAGGAGAGAGTTCCAGGTGACTTCTGAAAGTTTCTGTCCACCATGAACAATTCTAACCAAGCTTTGAGGCAGTGCCTCAAATCAGATGCAGGAATAAAATTACCTCTGGAATCAGAACTGATATCAATAGCTCTGACCCTACATCATTTAGGCAAGGCACCTGATATCTCTGCACTTCAGTGTCCTTAGCTGCAAAGAGGCTTTCCTCCTTCAGATCTCATGACAATCCAGTGATTAAAAATGGGGTGTGAACACACTTTCAAGAGACAAAATAGCCCTAACATGCAAGGTACATAAAACTTCAGGGAGGAAAAATTGTGCAAGGCATGTGACTAAAACTAGAAGGTAAAATATGACCAGGAAAAGAATAAAATGAGAATAGAATGGTTAATGGTCCATTCACTTCGATAATTTATATACCACAGATTCTCTTTCTGTGCAATTTTTTTTAATGCATTTATGAAAAGGTCAGAGACAGTCTTTATGGTGAGTTTATCTACATACACCAGTGATTCTCAAGGTATGAGCTAAAAATGCCTGCATCAGAATCCTCTGGGGCACTTAATTTTCAAAGAACAGATTCCTGGGTCTTACCCCAGACCTACTGAACCAGAATCCCTATGGGTGGAGCTCAGAAAAGTGCACTGCAACAAATTCCCCTAATGGTGCTTATGCAAGTATTGACAGACCCCACTCTGAGGCTAATCACTTTGCTACCCCAGGAAGAAGCATGGCCACCACAATGAGTGAATGAGTAGGGGAAAAGATGGGTCAGACAGATGCTAGGCAAGCATGCTGGTGTTTCTGGTTAATGAGCACCCCTCCCCCCCCAAAAAAACCTATTGCATCCTCTTGTAAGTGCTTGTAAGAAAACACACAACTATCACACCCAATTTCCAGAAACTTGAGGAACAGGAAAACTAATCCAAAACTTACAAGAGTTCACTATCCTTTGTCTCTCATTAAGTCCAAAACTATTTCACCTGAGGTTGAAAGGGCCAGCTGCAAACCTAAAATGGTAATTGCATGTTTGTATATATGTGTGTGTTGATTTCTATGTGTGGGTGTGTATGTGTCTCTTGCAAGCCTCCCCTTTTCTCATTCCTCTCCTCTATCCCCATATCAATCTCCAATTAATAAAATGTCAAAATGTTCCCTCCCATCTCCTGCTGCAGCCAGGATTCCTAATGCAGAAAATAACCTGAATGCTTTTGATAATAAGGTTGACAATAGATTATTAATTTACTTTTCTACCTTAACTAATCAGGCAACTGTGAGTTTGTGTGTTTTTGGAGGGAGGAGTCAACCTTACTAAAGTAAGGGAGCCCCAACACTTAGGGCTGATCACTGGGTTTCTGCAGAACCAGGACAGGCCCAGGGGGTGAGAGCTGACCACCTGGTACAAAGTCTGTGGTCCTAGAGTCTCCCAACCTCAGAACTTCCATGGAGGCATCGTTAAGGTCTGAATCACAGCTCTCTCAACAGCCATGTAAACACGGACAGGTAGCTAACTTCTTTGATACTCAATGTCCTCATCCATAAAATAGTAACACCAGTAGTACTTACCTCCTAGAACTTCTGGGAATAGAAAGTCAAAGAATACATGTAAACTTGCCTAAACAGCCTCTGGCACAGAGAAAATGCTCTCTTAGCACAAGCCACCTAGGAAAATAGAACCTTAGGTCATGTCTTTGGTCGTATATACAGAACTTGTCAAGTGAGCAATTATAATTTATCAAAAAATGTTTAAAAATATATAAATAATACTCATGCATTCAAATTTGGAACCTATCTGGAAATACATGAAGGAACCAACACCTTCAAACAGCTATTGGGTCCACCCAAAGCTGGGTGGGCTGAGAGCCCAATGGTATTCAATGTGGTGTCACAGTTGGCCTTGGAAAACTCTGGTTCTAAGCCCCTCCATCTGTCACCTCAATTCTTTCTCCTGCTTCCCAGTGGAGCCAGAGTGTCTTGTCTCCAATTTGGTTTAGGTTGCTGTTTCAATCCAACAAAGACCTCTCCCCATACTCTTGAGGTTGCAGAGAACTCCCCACAAGTTCTCAGTTTCCCAATTCTGATGACAGACTTAGCCACAGACCCAAATTCCTCTTCACAAATCCCTGTGTGAAGGAGAGTGGCACCTCTGCAAATCACATACTAGAAGCCACATTGCCAAACCTAGAATTTACCTGCTCTGGCATACAAGTTAAATTGTAACTGTAGCTCTGAGGTTATGGAGGGAGAAGGGGATCAAGCTCATCTGATTCTATTTCAATGTCTCAAAATGTGGTTCAAAGACTACCACTTCAGATCCATCTGGGCGATTTTAAGACTCACTGATCCAATTATTGGAGGTGACTGATGATGAGAACCCCAGAAAAGGAACAGAATCTGGGATCTATAAGTAACTTCCCCAACCACCCAAAGAATTACAGAAGATTATTGTGACAAATTTGAATTTTTTTGTGAGTCCCAGAAAAGATCATATTCTTAAACTAATCCACTCCTATGGGTGTGGGGTCTTTTGATTGGACTGAGTCAGTGAACTCTGACCCAGGGTGGGTCCCCACTCTCCTGCTGGCTCCTTATATAAACTGGGAACTGAAAGCAGAAACACACAGAGAAAGGAAGCCACCATTTTGACCCTGCCATGTGAGAGGATTTCAGCCACTATGCTGCCTCACCATGTGGCAGGACCCCAGTATCCGCCAGCAGCCAAACTTTGATGAGAAAACATCTCTGAAGGTACCTTGATCTGGACATTTCACAGCCTCAGAAGTGTAAGCTTTTACCCCAAATGAATTCCCTTTATAAAACCCAGCACATTTCTGGTATATGTTGCATTGGCAGCCCTGTGGCAAACAAAAACAACTCTCTTTGAAGAATATATCTCTATAAGCTCAATCTTATATTGCTAGATAAATTCAACCCCAAGACTCTTCCCAACTTACAAATGTGCGCATAGCTGAGGAATTTTTCTACAGTGCCCTCTCTTCCCTTTTGTCTTTCTCCTTCCAAGATGGATGCATGGGGTTGCATTTACTTTCCTGACAGGTTTTCATGATCTCAACAAACTATAAACCAATGCCTTCTGTATTAGTCAGCCAAAGGGGTGCTGATGTAAAATAACAAAAATCTGTTGGCTTTTATAAAGGGTATTTATTTGGGGTAGAAGCTTATAGTTACCAGGCCATAAAGCGTAAGTTACTTCCCTCACCAAAGTCTGTTGCCAATGTGTTGGAACAAGTTGACTGCCGACGTCTGCAAGGGCTCAGGCTTCCTCTTCCTCTTAAGGCTCTGTGATCCCAGCTTCGTCCAATATCAGCTGTAGGCTGGTATCAGTCTCATCTCTTTCCCAGGGTACGTTTCTCTCCAGGCTCAGCTACTTGCTTTCTCCACAAGGCCAGCTGTAAACTATCGGGCGAATGGCTCCTCTCTCTTCCCAGGGCCTCTGCTTTGCTTAATGGAACCTTCTCTCTTTCCTCATGCATCTGCTTCTCTGTGTATTTACTCCAGCATTAAAACTTCAACATCAAAACCCAAAACTCCAGTCTCTGCTCTGCCATGTGGTTTTTTTCTGTGAGTTTCCACCCACCAAGGAGGTGGGGACTCAATGTCCTACTGACTTGGCCCAAGAGAAGCCTTAATCATTATTTAATCAAGTAAGAGTGAAACCTCTGAATCCAATCCAATCTAATATGCCCAGAGGAAAAGACCAGCTCATAAACATAATCCAATATCTATTTTGGAATTCATAAACAATATCAAACTGCTACATCTTCTATGCCTAACTGACTTCCATAATTCATTTGGCATAAAAAGGGTGAAAATATCTCCAGAGCATAAACTCTCTCTCTTTCTCTTTAAATTGTAAATCTGCAGGTACTATGGTTAATAGCTTGTTCATTTGTTTAAAACCATTTTAAAAAACGTCAAGCATTAAATCCCCAGGCATAAACATGAACAAGAAAACAGATGACCATTGGCACTCATTTCTAATATCGCAGTATTCCAGCATGCTGTAAGTTTTTGGGTTTTTTTTTACCTTAAGCAAGAGACATTTAACAACTTTAATAGAGTTTTCTTTATAAACCTTTTTCACCCTTTCTCTTTCAAAACAGCTGACTATTTGCCCCTGGCTCCCTTGCAGTTGCTTTGCAACACACATCTCTATTTTTCAAAGCCTGGGTCCACTTGGCTGATGCTTTTCTCACTGCATGGGTGCTCACAGCTGGTAGCAAGCAGAAGGCTCTCAAGGACTGTGCAAAGTGCAGCCTTGGAGCACCTGGCCCCTGCTGCCTGCAGAATGCCTCACACCCTAGATATACCATATGCACTGCTATCGCTCCAGCTCTCTAAGAATTTAGGTTCTTGATAATAATCCATTAGCTATTAGGCATATGACCTAGATTCAAATTGCACCACTGCTTCCTTTTAATGGCAAATTACTTAACTTCTCTAAGCCTCCGTTTCTTCACTTGTCCACTAGGAGTGACAAAAAGTACCCACATCGTAGGTTGTGGTGAATATTAAATAAGAGAAGGGCTGTAGTGCGAGCCTGCACACGCACTACATGCTCTGTAAAGTGTGTGACTGTGTTCTCATTCTCTGCCTTACCCCTGCCATTCCTCATGAGAAAGCCAGGAAATGTCTCCCCTCGAGAGGGAACCAACCAGACAGAGGGAATCCAGCTGTTTGACAGATGTGGAAACTATGCGAGGCTCTCCCTCTGATCCAAAATCAGCCTCCCGACCTTCCTATGACCTCCTCTTTTCACACTTCCAGGAAACAGACTCCTGCACTTGCTTTCTACTCATCTTTCTTCATTTCTAGTTCTCCATCATTCCCAAGCTGTAAGCACATTCAAAACTAGACACTCCCCATCAACTTGTGGTGTTTTCCTTAGTCTCAGATAATAAGTGTTTTAACAATTCCTTACCTCACAGAAGATATAAAGGCTTCACCATACACAGAAACTTTGGAGTCTCCAAATTAGAAATATTGATCTGTTTGGTAAGACTGAAGAAAATTTAAACAGTCTTTGCAAATGACCAAAGGAGCAAAGTATCATAATATTGAGGGGAATATGTAAGGAATTTATTTTGGGGATGAAGAAATGAGGAGAGGTTGTGAATAAAGAATTTATTGCAGCATATTGGTCGATATTTCTATAAAAATATAAACATTTACTAGCTATATGATGGTGTGCCTTACAGGATCTATAAAAGAGTGTCTCTACTTAAAGCACCTCTGATTTCATTTGGAGAGGGCTATATATATTATTTATAATATTGAGTGAATATCATATTTTTAAAATACAGTATCATAATAATAACTAATCTCAAGCCTCACTGGAAAGGGCTTTGGACATCAATTAAGCCAGCCCCCTCTCTCCACATCATGACAGCCCACAAACTAGTTCAATAATAATGCCCTTTATGAATAAGAGTATGTGGTCTGGGATGAGTTGTGTTTTGAAAGGCAATTCAAAACAAAACTAAACTTCAATCACCAGCATCAGGAAGTTCCAGTTATTAGTTTCTGTGATTCTGTGACTTGATTCTGACATCACCATTCCACAGGAAAACCCATCCTCTTGTACATAAAAATGTGCCCACCATCTCTCATACTCTTCTTTCTCTCCTTCTGCTTTCTCCCTTACCAATTTATTTTTGTTCACTTCACCAAAAATCCCTGGAGTTTGCATTACACCAAAAAGGAGTCTGGAAATTTCATATGTGCAGCTGGAAGACTTCAAAATATAAAACCACTCACATATGCAATACTCTCTTCTCCTAAATCCTTAAATTTCCAGCCCCAGCTTAATCTTCAATCTCTCATCTCTTTTAAATCACTTGCTTTCCCTCTAGGGTTTCCTTATTCTAGAAGATGTAGCCCTCCATTTTGATTTTACATCTGCATGTGTATGTTGCTGTCTCTAAGATAATGAGCTAGTAGACAACATAGCAAAATGTGAAAGGGCTCCCACTTTCACTGAATGGAGAAAAGGTTAGAGCCCCAGCTATATTATGTTAAAGGTGGGCCAGACCTTCTCGGTCACTCAGTGGGCTTTGCTACTGCATGTCCTGTATAGCAGAGGGATACTAGTCTGGCTAGGGCAAATGAGAAGAAAATGAATATGAATTTCTTTCCTGATCTTGTGAAGTCAAATCATCCAAAGGTGGCCATCATCAGTGCTCTCCATGGCCCTCGTGGATAAAGGAGGCACATTTATAAATCCGAGTCTGCTGGAGGAAGGGAGGATGGCATGTGGGTGCTGGGTAGAGTGATAATGCCATCAGCCCTCCTCCCACTCCTCCTGGCCACCATCACTTAAAGAAGCAGTTTCAGGAGGATGCCACTGATGGTGGCAACCTCAAGCAACTATTCCTCCCAACACTGGCCTATGGGACGACAGACTGTCATCACCTTTGGTATGGTGGTGTTGCCATGTTATACGAGGTATTCAATCAAATAGAAAGAGTCAAAGTCATCAATTTTTGTTTCTCTTAACAGCACAACAATGCTCGAGTCCAGTGCTTGCCAAATGCTGGGGTGAGGGCCCCAGGCTCACCTTCACTGACTAGACCCTCCACCCCAAACTTCTAAAACCACACACACACACACACACACAAGCATGCACACATGAAAAGAAGGTAGGAAGCCCTCTAACTGCAATGCATTTTTTTATCCTAGTACAGAAGTGATGTCAGCTTCCTACAACCTTGCCTGATTCTCACAAAGCACAGTTTTGACCACCCATCAGAGTGAGAAGACTGAGCAGCTTTCTTCATGCATTGCTTTACTGTCATCTTGCTCACTTATGTCCTCACCTCTGTAAAAAAAAAAAAAAAATCCTCCCTTCCAGTATTCCAGTTGACAGATTTTTTGGCAGTGTGGCCAGGTAGGGAGAGTGTAGCCTCCCAGCCAGAAGGGCTTGAGTTTGAATCTTGCTCACCCCTGGTGTGGCCTGGGGCAGTTTCATATCTGAGACAGTTTCCTCATTTGTAAAGTGGACATATCTATCTTGAAGGCATTTTGTGAAGACTAAGGAAAAAGCAAAAACATAATCTTCTAAGCATAATGCCTGGCATTGAGTAGGTACTCCAAAGCACGGTGATACATGGGAAAAATACAACTAACATAACTTACAGAATATAGTTAACAATAATACTGTAATATTTTTGTAACAAAGTTCAAAGAAGGTACTATATCAAAGCTACAGCTCAAAAAAAAGAATATGGGATTTCATTTTTTTGAGATGTGAATATTATCAAGTTTTTTGTTTTGTTTTGTTTTCATTTTCTTCATTAACAAGGAGGTTTTAGTCATGTCATTTACCCAACCTGTGTTCATTTATTTATACTTCTGAACATTGGAGAAATAACTGAGTTTGTTTTTAGGACTAAATAAATGGGCTGGATAGGATTTTTTTAAATAATGCTTCCATAATTTATTAAACTGCCTTTTGTCTGTTATTTTATTTTTTGAAGTTGAAATAAAGGGTTTTTTTTTGTTTTTTTTTAAATTAATCTGACAGAAACCTTTCCCCACCAAAGCACCAGATAAGTTCTTAGTTGTTCAGGTTGTTTCAGTTTGTCATTTATAAATAACACCCATTGGCTTCGCGAGAGTGACTATGAGCTGCCTCTCTCCTCAAAAAAAATTCTCAGACTTTCATATCCTATGATAAGTGTAACTGCAAAGACAGTTTTCAAAATAAACTTAAAAGCTCAGTTTCTTTCTACCAATTAGAAAGGAGGTGCAGGATCCGTAATATCTACTATTAAGCTTTTTTGCCTCTTTTTTGACAAAAGACATGCATCGGGCATAGCAGATGGCTCCTCGTGTCACTTATTATATTCCATAAGTCATTGCCCTGACTGTCACTTCTCATGCATAATACAGAAAGAACAGGTTACAGTTTATGGTGACAGTTTCCAAGAGCTCAAGAGTGAAGACAACGTTCTGTGAGTGAAAATCTCAGTCCTCCCAGTGAAAGAAACCACCTCTAATTGCCACTTCTAACTAATTCTCCTGGCCTGAAACACTTTTATAAGATCCAGCCGGCATTTTCATGCCTTCGATTTTGGGTAATTATTTTTATAGCTGAAAGATTTTTACTGTCTTTCATATTACTTTTGGCCATAAAGACATAAAGTTTACTTTACAGCTCCTTCATTGTTTAAAAAAGGAAAGACATAGAGTTGCCCAAAATATCATTTTCACAGGGAAAACAGTTGCCCAAAGCTAATCAGAGAAGTGGTCAACTACTAAAGCCTGGAGGTGACCCTCTTGTGACAGAGCCTGCCTTGGTGAGTGGGCCTGGGAGCCAGGGGGTGGGTAGGTTCTTGAGTCACCTGAGTCCCCAAAGCTCCATCTCGTATCCCCCCACCATGCTGGCTGGAGGCTCTCAGAAGGTTGCTGACTACAGCCTCCAGACTCTTACCCACAACTTTTAAAACATGGATCATGGCTCTCCAACTGCCCCGAATGAAACCAAAATGTCATGTGGTGTCCTACCCTTGAGATCTGGCAGCCAGCCATCTGACCAGAGTTAGTTTTGAGAACAACTGAAGGTGAGTGAGACTGGGATCTGCTGTGTGGCCATCGTCTAAGAGGTTTGTCCTGGAAACTGATAGCAGTAAACTTCCTTTTAACCTCTCCTCGCTCACTCCCCATTTGGGCTTCTTATCCATATCTAGAACAAGCCTAATTCTTTTTTCCTAACTGGTAATGTCTCCAACATCTGGAAACTGAGCAAAAACTCTCAGACTAAGTAAAACCTAGTTCACACCAGAAAGAAGCATAATTCCTTCCTCTGGAAGACGCATAGTTTCCACTCTGATGATCCCAGCACTTCATGCTTTGGTATCTTTTTCCTCCATATCTAAATGTTTAAACAAATCTGACCCAAAGAAGCACATGACATGGAAGCAAAGAAAGCTTGTATTGACCTACATAATTAGCGTGGTGTGGATGGGGCAGGGCAGGACCCGAGCTGAATTTTGTCCTGTTCCTCACCCCTGGCTCATTTGCATCATATACTTATTTTCTGCTTCTGCGAGTGTCGCAGTCTTCTGCTGAGACCCACAGATATTTTTATATGCCTGGTGAAAAGTTGACTTTGAAAGAGACCTTCTGGAAGAGACCTTAGAGATGGTGCATCACAGACCATCACAAAGCTCTGAGGACTTAAGCTATCAGGGTCAGTGCCAGGAGGAGATTTTGAACCCCAGGGCAAGCTTAGGTCCTTCATGGGCAGCTAAAGTTGGTTCCGGCCTACTCCAGAACACAGGTTCTGGAGCTTCAGAGTCCAGTGAATGTTAGGGGCATCTTTCCTGACCTGTTCATGAGCACACACAAAACTCCCCTCAGAGACACCAAAAATATTTTAGGGAATTCTCAGTGAAAGGAGGTCTCATCAGAGGATCAGGGACAAGAGACAGTGAATGGGTGACTGTGACCCAGCTCTCCTGTGAGTTGGTACAGCTTGGGGGAACCTGGGCCACATGTAAAATTAAAGCCAGTAGACGCGTGCCGTGATTCTTAACTCAGCTTGAGCCAAAGAATCTCTTGAGTAGTGTTCATAAAACTGCAAATGTCCAAGTGTTAAACTCAAATATTCTGACTCAGGAGGTCCAGAGTGAGTATGGGCATATGTAGCTTTAACACTTTCCATGGGCGATTCTAACGGGCAACTAGGACTTGGAACCACTGGACTAGAGGGTTTCAAAAGACCAATACTAACATAAAACTGAAGGATAGCTTCAGGCTCTGCAGGCTCACTTCTGCATGTTTTTATTTGCTATTTGTCTATCCTCAATCACTCTTCTGTGGTCTAGAATCTATATGTAGGGCTTATCACTACTCACTTCTGCCTGTCAACTTCACAACAGTTTTGGAAAGTGCCTTGAAAGAGAGAGAGCCTCCCCTAGACTGCCAGTGACCTGTAACATCCCTAAACATGGAAAATCTCCTGAAGGTAGCTACAGACATTTTCTTACCTCTCTCCTTCCTATTATGATTTCTGACCCCTCTTTTCTCCCCTTCTGATAGGTCTGCAGCTGCCCAGGATTTAACATCCATGGCAAACCCCATCTCTTCCGAATGGACCAGGACCTGATTGGCAAGACTGATGGCAGCAAGAGGTAGGAAGGCAACCCTGAAGCCTCTACTCTTCTTTTTTTTTCCTAAAGATTTATTTCTTTATTTCTCTCCCCTGCCCCCCCCCACCCCAATTGTCTGCTCTCTGCGTCCATTTGTTGCGCTCTTCTGTGACTGCTTCTATCCTTACCAGCGGCACCAAGAATCTGTGTTTCTTTTTGTTGTGTCATCTTGTTGTGTCAGCTCTCCGTGTGTGTGGGGCCATTCTTGGGCAGGCTGCACTTTCTTTCATGCTGGGCAGCTTGCCTGACGGGGCACACTCCTTGCACATGGGGCTCCCCTAGGCAGGGGACGCCCCTGTGTGGCATGGCACTCCTTGCACGCATCAGCACTGCACGTGGGCCAGCTCCACACGGGTCAAAGAGGCCCATGGTTTGAACCGCGGACCTCCCGTGTGGTAGGCAGATGCCCTAACCACTGGGCCAACTCCGCTTCCCTTAGCAGCCCCTTGAGGGGCTCTACCCAGCCAGGGAAGCTTCTGCCTGCTCATCACTTCAGAGCCCTCAGCTATCATGTAGAGATGCCCAAAAAAGGCTGGGTCTAATTTTCCTCTGAAACTTTGAAATGCTTAGTCCTGCCTCACTCTAAGAACTCTCCACTGGGACTTATACACACCATTCTCTGTCCTTATAGGGACTATATGAAAATGAGAGGCAGTGGTAGTATGAGAGACGTTACTCCTGTTAAGTAAAAGAAAATGGCTGCATGTATTGGGTGTTGCCAGGAGAAGACCCCTTTCAGGGAAGGACTCGTCCAGAAGAGAAAAACAATTGACCTGCAGGAGACAAACTTACTTAATTCAAATGTGCACTCAAGAAAAACTGCTCCTGAATTAAACAGGCCAAATAGGATGCCTATTTTAATTAATATTCAGAGTCTACTAAGAAATTACAATACTCTAAAAATAGCTTATATAAACGAGTGTGTTTTGTGTTTCTGTGTTTCTATGTCAGACACAGGGCTGAAAATTTTTAAACTCAAGCTTTAAATTCTCTGTGTCTATCTGTATGTTTGATGTATGATATTTTCCAACCTCCAGTTGGTATTACCAAATTAATTTATAAAACTTTTAAAAAGAGCTCTACTCAAATTGGCTTAAAGATAAATAAGCATTTATATAAAAATTTATACTCCTTAAGGCCTAGAAATTAAGGAAAGCAAACTTCTAATATTTTCAATGGGAAAAAAATATTCATAGAATTAAACACATTTTAAAAATATTCAAGTTCACATAACTTACATAAAACTTTGACAAATGGGACTAGTTTAATATTGTTAGTTAAGTAAAAATAGGCATGCCTTCTAAGTTATTAAGTACAATACAAGCATACGATTTTATTCTATTTGTCTATGTTCTTCCTAAATTTATACAGGTCTATTGATAAAATAAGCTAGCATTTAATCTACTAGACCTTTAAGATATTAAAAAATGTAAAATTGTGTTAACCATATTAACTTATTATTTTGACATACTTTATTTTAAAAATAAATGTGTCTTGCAGGTTATTGGCATGGAGATCATTTCCAAGACCTTTTTTGGTAACTTAATTATGTAAGGTAGGTAGGAAAAAAAAAAGTACATTTTTCCTAAAGGAAAATGACTTTCTAATTGCAGAATGAAAAATAGGAATGTGTAGGGCAATACCCAAGTGGCTATATAAATTTGTGATATGCATGTGGAAAAGGAATTTTATTTGTTGTGGTCAGAGTTGGCTAAGATTCAATAGGTTTATAAGATTTTTAGGAGATTTCTTATCAGTCTGTATCTTCATGCAAAACTAGAATGTGATTTTCTCTCTGTTAAAATGACAACAATTTCTTGGATTATTGGTCTGCTCTTAGTATAAGGTTGTAAGAGGTTTTTCTTAACCAACTGAATAATCTGCTTAGAAAGTGAAGATTCTATATTTTATGAGAATAATCTCCTATTTTTTATATTGACCTTATACTTCGTTGGCTCTTTATTATAGAAGAACAAGTCTTCTCACTTTTGAAAGAACTAAGTTTTTACAATCATGTTAAATCCTATTTACTTTTAAAATTTTGTATAGTCACTTTGGTTAAATAGGGAACCAAATATTATTTCACAGTGACCTATGATCCTATTTAACAATGTTAAAACCTGGCAAATTTTTGACATTTTGTCCTCCCCAAATCAAACCCTAAATGACATCCTATTGAGCTCAAACTGTCTTTGGGATTTTCCAGAGGGCCCCTGGAAAATCACAAAATTTTTGTTCTTTCGCTTTGTAAAAAGAAAGGTATTAGAAATAATTAGGTATATTTGTATGTTATGTGTTGCATGGGAAATGTCAAATTAAACAGAATTTTCTTTCTGTTGATTAAATTGGCATGGGTAAAATACTATTAATATAAACATCTCAGAAATTGTATAAATCTCTTAGTTTTTTGCCAATGCCTTCATGTCCATGAGATGTACTAGTACTAATCTGTTTGGTATTAGGCAACACTCTAGAGTTGTTGGTCATAATTTCAGTCATTCTTTTAAAAAATGGTGTATGTCACAGAAACAACCAAGTTTCCTTCACCATTGAATTTTTTGTAATAAACTTGCACTTTTATAAAATAGTGATAAGTTAACCACAGAATTTGAAAACCCTTATTGAATATTTTTATTTTTATGGTAAAATAATTATCTGCATAGGTTCAATAAGAATCTGTCCTCCTCATTAACAGGGCATAATTGGAGAGAGCGGTTATATAACTAGAATGTCATGTTTAAGAATCAGGCTCATTTAATCAGACGTGACCAGAACATTTAAGAAGTAAGGTTGACTTTCTGGAGCAAATACTTACAAAACACTCCTGGAAAACCCGATCTGGTATCTAACTCAGGAGTTCCCAGCCTTACAAGTCAGTAAAGGAAATTATTTTCTGGCAAGCATAGGAACCATATGATACTTTGGGGACCTCAAGACAGAGGAATCATCCCAAACCCATAGATACTGCAGATAAAATCTGGTGTTGAGGTCTTGGCTTGGCTTCCCAGTTTCAAGAGACTTTTGAAAGTCCAAGCAGATGTTCACTATGAAAACGACCACAAAGCAAACTTAAAAAGGCCTATATGGGTTCTCCATAGGATGACAGACTCTCAATAGTGTTTCGTTTCTTTTCCTGAGGGAGATACACAATGTAGCCAGTTCACTGACAAAATTTCATATTGATGATGTGAATAAATGGTCAAAGTTTAACCACTGGCTAATTTTTTTTCTAGGCTATCTTGAAGATAAATCTTGTTTCAAGCTTCAAAGGAATTAAGTTGATTTTGATAACTAAGCAGTGGAATGACCACATGTTGAATTCTGTAAATAAAAGATTTATTAACTTAATTAGCTACACATAATAAAAATACTTTTTACACTGTAAAAAAAAAAGGCCTATATGGTAAACAGCCATTCTGCTCCACCTATATAAATAATCAGGCCAAATCTAAGAAAACCAGCCTTATTTTATGATTAAGAATAATCTTTCTGAGGTTATCTTTGATCAAAAGGAGGGTAACTGTAGAGAAATTTTGTGTTTTAGTAGAAACTCCTGGACATTCCTCTGGGTCATCAGATTTGGCTCCTTCATTTTCTGAGATAGTTTGCATCCCCTTTGTAAACTGTAGACTGCATTGGGTGTTTTTACTTACTTGTAATTTGGACTGGATCATCTGATCTTGCATATTTGTCTACCCTAACGCAAGTCAGAAAGGTAATGGTATCTTTTGTATGCTGGGCCTGAATCCCTTGACCTGCTATAATAGAGAGTTTCTTTCTCCACACACACCATCACACCTTCCCTAGGAACATACGACTCAGAGAGCAGTAATAAATACAGCTAAGATTATGAGGCAGAGGCTTAACACCACCTCCCATGCACTTTAGGCTCTCCAGGCTGAAGGTGCCAGCTCAGCATCAGTATTCCTGAAAAACAGATGGGTTGTAGATATCCTAACTGCCTGTGAACAATGGTACATTTATGTTAATAAATCTGGCATAGTGATAAATTACCTAAATAACTCAAAGGACCAAGTTAAGGCATTTCATGATATCTGTCAGGCTCAAGTATTTCAATGGACAGACCAATTTCCTGACCTAGGTTCTTAGTTTAATGGAGTATGGGGACAAACTAGTATGCTTTAGATTTATGCTTTTAATTGTGATCATCAGTATATATGTTTTTTATTTCTTGCTGTAAAAACTCTGTTTCATGATTCTGTTCAAGTTCCTTGTCACCCTCAAGAGAGAGAGTTGCTGTTAAGATAGCTAATCAAAAGGAAAATGGATAGAATAGGACTGTCTCTAGTAGACTCAGACTAAAAATAAAATAAAAATAATTGATACCCTGAGTCGGAGAGAGGGCCATACCTATAACCCACTCAGCTAAGTAAGTAACCCCACACTAAGTGTCTTAAATGTAATAGAACAGCCACTCAACAAATATCACTGCAATCAAGAGAGGAAACAAAAAATTTAAAAGGAAAAATGAAACAAAAAAACTGACCAAGTCTACTTAAATGCCTGACAAGAAAAGAAATCAATAGTGGTGACTGGAGTGTTTTTGCCAAGTTTCCAATGAGATTAATAGAAAAATGATCAAAAAGAGGGCCACTGTTAAGTAAAATAAAATGGCCACTTGCATTAGGCCTTGTGGGAGAAGACAGACCTCTTTTTCAAGAAGGACTTGCCCAGAAAACTAAAAGAAATGGCATGCAAGCATTTTCAGAGAAAATGTAACACACCCTACAGGTTTGCTGATAAGCAACACCTGGTAATAAAACTAGTTTTGGTCCAGTAGAGACAGCTTATCAGAATGGATAAGCATACCATACTAATCAAAGTATATCTGCTCCCTACTTTGTAAGGCGCCCCATGTAGAATGGAGACAATGTCAGCCAATCAACATTTCCTTGCTCCCATCCACATATGCCCTATATGAACTTCCCCTTAACTGCCCCCCACCCTCACCCTCAGTAGAGCTCTCGTCTACTTTCTGAATGTGATTCTGCCCAATTCATGTATCACTCAATAAAGCTGTTAGATTCTTAATTGCAAAGAAAATTTTTCTGTCATCTCTCCCCATCCTTATCTTATGGTAACTAACAATGAAAAAACTCAGAAAATATACAGACTCTTTGTGCTTACTTCAAGGATAGGGGGTGTGAGACCCTCTTGTGTTCCCCAGAAGAGCAGTAGCTGATGGCAGTGTAACTATCAGAGTTGGAAGAATCCTCAAAAGAGAAGAAAAGGAATTACCATGGAAATTAATCTCCAGAGGCTTCACAACCTCCGTTGGGGGACTCCTTGTTGCATTATTCATTCATTCTATAAATATTTATGGGTCACTCCCTATATATCATGTATTGATCTAGGAACTGAGAATACTGTGGTGAATAGGAAAATTCCTAGCCCTGAGGAAGATACATTCACATTGAAAAGACAGACAAGCAACAAAGAAGATACAAAGTAAATATTAGTTGTTTTAAATCTACTTTACTGATATTACTATAGCCATCCCAGATTTCTTTTGGCTAGTATTAGGATGAAATGTCTTTTTGAATCCTCTTACTTTTAACCTGATTATGTCTTTATATTTAAAGTGGATTTATTGTAGATAGAAAATTACATGGTCATCCAATCTGACAATCTCTTTTAATTGATGGGTTTGAACCATTTATATTTAATACAATTACTGATATGGTTGGACTAAGGTCCATCATCTTGATAAGTGTTTTCTATTTGTTTCATTTGTTCTTTTACTCTTTTTTCCCCTCTTTCCTCTGCTTGCTTTGGATAGAGTAATTTTTACAATTCTATTTTATCTCCACTATTGACCTACTACATATCCCCATTTATAAATAAATGTTAGTGGCTGCCCTAGAGTTTACAACATATATCTTTAATCACAGTCTACCTTCAAATAAAATTATACCATTTCATTTTTAATATAAGAACCTCACAAGTGTACTCTCAATTCTCTCCCATCTTTTGTTCTAGTGTTATGATACATTTTACTTTTACAAATGCTATGAACTCATAATATAAATCTTATAATTTTTCTTTAGTTACCTACATTTTTTAGAAGTATTTTTTCTCTTTATTTTTTTTAAATGTTACATTAAAAAAATGAGGTCCCCATATACCCTCAACCCACTCCTCCCACATCAACAACCTCTTTCATCATCATGGGACATTCATCGCATTTGGTGAAAACATTTTGGAGCACTGCTGCACCACATGGATAGTGGTTTACATTGTAGTTTACACTCTCACCCAGTCCACCCAATGGGCCATGGCAGGACATATAATGTCCAGCAGCTGTCCCTGCAGTACCACTCAGGACAACTCCAAGTCCTGAAAATGCCCCCACATCATGTCTCTTCTTCCCTCTCCCTACCCTCATCAGGTACCGTAGCCACTTTCTCCACATCAATGCTACAATTCCTTCCATTACCAATCACAATAGTTCCATAGTAGAATATCAGTAAGTCCACTCTAATCCATATTCTATTCCTCCATTCTGTGGACCCTGGAATGGTTGTGTCCACGCCACATCTATATCAAGAGGGGGCTTGAATTCCACATGGATGATGGATGCAATTCTCCTGCTTGCATTCGTAGGCATTCTTGGCTCCCTGATGTGGTGGTTAACCTTCTTCACCTCCCTGTTAGTTACCTATATTTTAAAGCAACTAAAAACACAAAAGTATGTGTGTATATCATCTGTCTACGGAGGCACCTGTGTTTTCTGAAATAGATGGTTGCCCTGCAAACTCAAATCTTTAATGGATTTTTTAAAATGCTATGATTTTGTAGACTATCCCCTTTTTTGTTGTTGTTCTTAGGGTCAGAGGAAGGCTCATTTCAACTTTCTCCATCCCTGGTGGGAGCCAGAAGTCTTGAGTTTTATTTTGTATGAGATAACTATATTTATTTTTTTCTGTTTTAAAATCACTGTTATTTCACTCCCCACTATCAGCAGATCACAATTCTTTCCTGAATAAGTTACCCAAGATTATCCATACTATATTTCATGCCCATGATAAGCTGAATTTTCCAGATCAGTCTAGAAACAGAATTACCACTGGTAACGGTAGAACTCAGAGCACAGTTTCACACCAAAACAACTAAAAAACATTCATGTGAATGACATTAGCCCCCTGGAGAACAGCCTGTTCAGTATTATTATTATCAATACCTCAACTAGTTAATTATTATTTCTTTGTATAGTGCTTTTCTACTCTACAGTCTTCTATCATCTCCAGCCTTACTCTATCACAGTCTGTTGCTTAGTGTTCTAAAAGCAATCCTACTACTAATGACATGAGTTGTGTGGGTGCCACTGGCTTACATTATTTACAGTCTCTTCTCTACAGCTTAAACAATCAACTATCAAATGTGCTGAGTCACTAGGCTGGAGTAATCAAAGCTTTCCAGCCTGTTATGTAAGAAGATTTGTTCTGATTCTTCAGTGAGATATGCAATAACTCCTATTAGCCATTTATTGATATATGAAAATTTGAGCTCTTTCACATCTGTGAGATGAACATATTTCCCCCAAGTAGACAATGAGACCTAATGTATCAAAAAAGCAAGACAGCTATTGCTCACAGCACAGCAAACAGCATGAGCATCAGCATTGCTGCAGTGGCTCACTGAGCCTCCAATACCCATCACCTGGCCCAGATAGATGCACCACATATGTCTGTAGTAAACTGCAAACAACCAGCTCCCCTCCCTCTGGGAGCCAGCAGTTACACGTGAATTGCTTTGACTTGCTTGCTTGCCTGCTTGACAGTAGAGGGGTCAGATAAGACTTGCAGTTTGGCACACTCATGAGGAACATTAAGGGACACTCAAGTGCACAGTGAGCTGCCTCTCCCAGCAGTGTGGCATATAAACTGAAAGAAACCACATAGGAGTTGGATTTCAAGGGGTCCAATGACCCCTGCAGTGGCAGCATTCCACACTGGATGGGGAAAAAATCAAAACCTCTTTCTTAAGTTGTAAACAGAGAGTTTTCAAACAATGAAAAGGAGGGTCACTTTGGGTTGTTCTACTTTGAGATCATGGAGCATCCCAGTTCTTAGGAGCATTAGTATCCAGAATTATAAAGAAATGACATCTCTCACTGTTCCTGCTCGTATATCTCTTGATGTTGAAGGACATCTAAACATGTTTCTTTCTTATAAGGGCTGACTAATTCACTTCTAAAACTTACATTCCTCCCAAGCTGTCAGGGCACCCACCTTTAGCTTCCACATTTGCTCTAGATTTCAGTAATAAAACTTGATTCTCTCCTTGCATTTTTCCTGCTTTCTCACCAACTT
This sequence comes from Dasypus novemcinctus, assembly GCF_030445035.2. Classification (NCBI taxonomy): domain Eukaryota; kingdom Metazoa; phylum Chordata; class Mammalia; order Cingulata; family Dasypodidae; genus Dasypus; species Dasypus novemcinctus. The sequence goes on along the minus strand of NC_080678.1, from coordinate 28,786,970 downwards.
CCTCATTCTCCCATTAGCCCAGTTCCTAGTTTCTGCTCCAATGAAGATAGTTATTGCAGCAAAATAAAATTACGGTATATTTATCACTCTGGACTGCACAGCCTTTCTTGGGAAATTCCCCTTCTCCACACCTTGTTTGGCTGTCAGGACTGTAAATCCCATGGCTCTGTTCTTGACCCCAGAAGTGAGTGCATGACTTAGATCGGCCAATCAGAGTACCCTCTCCTGATTCACTGATGGGTTCACAAGTGGGCACGTGACCCAAGCAAGGTCAGAAGGAGTCCCTTATTGGACTGATCTGTGTACTGGTGGAAAAAACAGTACACATGAGTACATTGAAATAATGAATTTGTAAGCCTGTACATGCTGGGGACTACCTTTCTGCCTAATGGAGAAACTTTCCAAGAAGGAATCCAGGGAAGATGAAATAAAGGAAAAGAGATGAAGAAAGACAAAGGCCTAATGCCATTATATTAAACCACTGGATCCGCCCATGCCTGAAGACATATCCACCCATGGCATTGGTTATGAAAGCCAAAGCTAAAAGTGGCTGCATTCTGCTGCTCTCCATAAATCTAGTTAATCTGTTGTAAAATCAGATCTGTAGTATTTCTGAATTGCCTCTCAACTCTATCAAATTGATCTCCATTCTGACTTCCACAACCTTAGCTCACTCCTTGCCTAGACTATTTCAGCAACTCCCTGTCTCTAGAACCTAATTCCTCTTCTAGGCCATCCATCCATCCTGAGTAGAACTCATCCAGAGTTATTATGTAAAACCCAGATAAGACATTTATTGCCTAAAATTGACTTAGGGCTCTCCATTGCCCAAGGTTATAGTTTTATCTTTTTCTTTCTCTAACAATGGGATCTTTTTAAAATTTTAAAATATTATGTAGTCCTTCAGTATATATAAATGAAAATGGCATGCAAATCTAAAGGTATATAAAACTGAATGAATAAAAGGAAGAAGGCGGCAATAGGGGAAAAGAATGTGGTAATATTATCCCCACTCACTTCCCCATTTTGCTGGCAGTAAGTCCTAAGACACTACTAAGGGATCCTAGTTCTCTGGAGAACACAATTTAAAAGCCAAAGAAACAGACAAACAAATAATCACTTAAAATCTTGCAGAAAAGTCTAATTTATTCTAGTCCCCCTCAGCACACACCCACCCTAGCCTTCTCAACCTCACCCATAACCTTGTAAATTGACTCCCAAAGAGCTGCCCTTGGAAGCAAACTGCAGGTACAGTGGGTGCTGGACTGCAGCCCCAAATGGTTCTTACCCACACCAGAAATTTCTACAACCTGAGAGAATATTCAAGTCAAGACATTAAATAAATAAGAAAATTAAACCCTCGAAGGAAGGAAAGAAAGCAGTCTTCTAAATTGCGAGAGCAAATCAGATAGGAAGCTAAATAAATTTAATAAAAATCAGATCTGAGGGGCCAGTGATGAATCTCTGTTCCAGGAAATTGAAGTCCAGTTTGAGGTCTTGTCTCTTAGTCACAGCCATCTTCAGAGTCCTTCCCCCTTTGATATCTTCTTCAGCATAACCAAATCTTAGGAAACCATATCAGATACCAGCACTGGTTCCCAAAAGGTACTCCAAATTCCCAAATGATGAAAGTTCATTGTGTGACTATGAAGATATTATTCCTGAAATGTCCTTCCTCTTTATTAGTAAATTTCTAGTCATTCTTCAATATCTATTTACTCTGTGTGATGGTTTGAAGCCGTATGGAGCCCACAAAATTATGTTCTTCAAGTTAATCCAATTGGATGTAGACCTATTGTAAGTAGGACCTTTTAGAAGTAGAATCTTAAGATATGACCCACCTCATTCAGAGTGGATCTTAATCCTCTTACTGGAATCTGCAGACAAAGAGAGAGAAAGCCTCAGAAGCAATCAGCTGAAAGCAACAAAACCTAGAAGAGAAGGGAGAAACCAGCAGATGGCACCATGTGCCTTACCATGTGACAGAGGAGTACAGGATTTCCAGCAGTCAGTCTTCAAAAAGAAAGCATTGCCTTGATAATGCCTTGATTTGGACATTTTTTCAATCTCAGAACTGTAAGCTTTAAACTAATAAATTCCCATTGTTTAAAGTCAACCCATTTCCTGATATCTGCTTGAACAGCTTTAGCAAACTAGAACACTATGTAAAAGCTGCCTGAATTCTACAGGCAGCTATAGTTTTCCTCCTTTCTACATATTATACATAACTTTCTCAACATATTGTCATTGTTATTGTGATTGTCATGTTGTATCCTTTTTTCTCCTTACTTGTTCCAAAGGCCCTTAAGGTCAGAAGATATTCTGCACATTCTTCTTCCTCTCTCCCATAATCTTCTACTCTGTGCCTGACACATCATCAAATTCCTAACAAGCCTATGTTGAGTAAATAAACTATGGAATCATGTATCACTTGAATCTCATTATTCACCACAGTGAACTATATCTCTATAAGGTATTTTTCCTACAAATTTCTTTTTATTCCTCACTAGTTCCAAACATTTTAGACTTCAATAATCCTATTTAGTGATCTTAGATATCTTAAACTTAGACATTCTAAAGGAGAAAAGATAAACAAGAACATCGTGAATTATGAAGTCCTATCAGGCAAAGTTAATTGGTAGATATATATCAATGCCCAGCCCAACCTCCTTCTTACAGTCTTGATACCACAGAATCCACTGGAAGAACACCTGAAAGAAAAGTTGGTTCTTTGAAAAGATAAAGAAAATTGGCAAACTTTTAGTTAGGGTGACCAGGAAAAAAAAGGGAGAAGAATCCAATTACAAAAATAAGGCATGAAGAGGGAACATCACTACAAACCTTAGATAATTTAAAAAGTTTAACAGAATCCAATGACAAGAGTATAACAACACATTAGATAACTTATAGGAAATAAACAAATTCCTGGAAAGACAAAAATTACTGAAACCAGCTCAAGAAGAAATAGATAATGTGCACAGGCCAATAACAGATAAATAAAATTATTAATTTAAAAACATCCCACAAATAAAAGCCTAGGCCTAGATGGTTTCACTGATGAATTCTCTCAAACATTAGATGAAGAATTAATACCAATTCTTCACAAATTCTTCCAAAAAAATAAAATAAGAAGGAACATTTCCCAACTCATTCTATGAGGTCTTATACTGAGACCAAAACCAGTGACACAACAAAAAAAGAACACTATAGACCAGGGGTTCTTAACCAGGAGTCCATGAGCTTGAACTGAAATTCAAAAAAAAAAACACCTCTATTCTTGTGGGGACATGTTGGTGCAAGTGTGATATGTGATATATTTTATTAAATAATACACAGCATAGTGTGGACTTAGTAAGAGCTCTGTGGTTTTCACCTGTCTGGCAAAGATGTCCATGGAACAAAAAAAGTTAAGAACCCCTGCTATACACTAATACCTCCTTATTAATATAGATGAAAAATCCTCAACAAAGTACTAGCAAACTAAATCTATCAACATATTAAAAGGATTATACACCATGACCAAGTGGGATTTACACCAGGAATGCATGGTTGGTTTTAACATATGTAAAAGAACTAATGTAATACACCAGACTGGTAGAATAAAGGACAAAGACCACATGATTATCTCAGTTGACACAGAAAAAACATTTGACAAAATCTCTTTATGACAAAAAATATGCAACCAACCTGGAACGGAAGGGAACTTCTTCTACCTGCTAAAAAAAAATCATCTACATAAAATAGCAAACATCATACTTAATGGTGAACAACTAAATGTTTTCCTCCTAAATTCAGGAACCATATAAGCATGTTCACATTTGCTACTTCTGTTTAACATTGTACTGGAAATTCTACAAGGGAAATTAGACAAGGGAAAAATAAATGAAAGTAATTGGAGAAGAAGAAATAAAACTATCTCTATTTGTAGATGATAGAGATATCATCTCATCAAATTTTTCTCATATAGAAAAATCCTTTTATTACTAATAAATGAGTCCAGTAAGGTTGTAGAATATACAAAATCAATAAAGAAAAATCAATTTTATTTCTATACACTATCAATAAACATTTAAAAAATGAAATTAAGAAAAAATTCTATTACATTAGTATCAAAAAGAATAAAGTATTTACATATAAATTTAGCAAAAGAAGTACATATTTATACATTGAAAATATTGTTGAAAGAAAAGATCTAAGTAAATGGAAATACATTCCACTTTCACAGATTGGAAGAAAATATTGTGAAGATGACAATTCTCTATAGATTGATATACTGATTCAATAGATTCCCTATCAAAATCCTGACTGCCTTTTTCCAGAATTTGCAGGTTGATCCCAAAATTAATATGTAAATATAAGGAACCCAGAATAGCCAAAACAATCTTGAAAAAGAACAAATTTTAGAGGACTCACATCTTCCAATTTCAGAACCCACTACAAAGAAACAATAATCAAAACTGCATGGTAAAGGTATATATATAAACATACAAATCAGATCAATGAAATAGAAAGCCCATACATTTATGTCAGTTAATTTTGGACAAGGGTTCCAAGGCAGTCAATGGAGAATGAATAGTCTTTTCAAGAATGAAGTTGGATCCCAACACATATCATACTCAAAAACAAACTCAAAATAGATTAGAAGTCTAAATGTCATAGCCACAACTCTTAGAAGAAAATATAGGAGTAATCTTCATGAGCTTGAGTTAGGCAATGATTTCTTTATACAAAACCAAAAGCAAAAGCCACAAAAGAAAAAATAACTATATTGGACTACATCAAAATTTTAAAATGTTGTGCTGCAAGCAATACAACCAAGAAAATTAAAATACAGGAAAATTAACTTTTGGCATGACAGCATAAGGAGCTCCACTGACCCACTGCCCAGTGAAACTGATGAAAAATAAATTTTAAAGTCTCTGGAAATGATCCTAGGGGAAAATAACAAATAAAGAAATCTCTATTCTGGATAGTCTATGAAAATTTGGTAAGAAAGGTGAGAGTCTATGGTATTTGCACCAGTACTGCTCTCTTCCTCTCCCCTCCCAGCTCAGCAAGGTAGAGACTCAACTCCATACTGCTGTAGCCAAGTACAAAGGCTCCTTCCTATTCAGGCCTAAGTTAGAGGACTTACTTCGAGGAGAAGCAGGACTTCAACATTTCTCATCTTGCCCCAACCTCCAGCTTTCTGTTACTGAGGCTAAGTCCCAGACAAGTGTAGTCGAGGGGTAGAGCATCCATTCTTCCACTCAGACCCCACCCATCGAAATGAGATTCTAACTTGGTCATGGTACATGACTCAGGTCCCAGTCACCCTCACCTGACTCATGAAACAGTGGTTAATTATACCTAAAATTAAAATGTCACTAGTGTGATTCAACAGTAACTTTGAATTAACTGAAGTATTAGCAAAATTGAAGATAGATAAATAGAGATTAAGCAAACTGAAAAACATAGAGAAAATGAAGAAAAATAACAGAGATTGAGAGAAATGTGTTGCACCATAAAATACACCAAGATGTATCTACTAGGAGTAGCAGAAGTAGAAGAAAGAGATAAAGGAGCAAAAATATATACATTAAAAGGAATAATGGCAGGAAATTTCCCAAATTTTTTGGAAATCAATAAACTACACCCTCAAGAATCTCAAGAAACTCCAACTAGGATAAATACAGAGAACCACAAACAGACACATCTTGGTGAAAATGATGAAAGTCAAAGACAAGAAAAAAATTTGAAAGCATTGAGAGCAAAATGACTCATCATTTACAAGAGAATCACAATAAGATTAAGAGCTGACTTCTCAGGAGAAATAATGAAGGGCTGAAAGCAATCACATAATATATTCAAAGTGCTCAAAGAAAAAAAATTATCAACCAAGAATCCTAAATCCAGCAAAGCTACCTTTCAAAAATGCAGGTAAAAGAAAGACTGTCTTGGCGGCGGACTTGGCCCAGTGGTTAGGGCATCAACCTACCACATGGGAGGTCTGCAGTTCAAACTCTGGGCCTCCTTGACCCGTGTGGAGCTGGCCCATGCGCAGTGCTGATGCTCACAAGGAGTGCCATGCCACACAGGGATGTCCCCGGAGTAAGGGAGCCCCACACGCAAGGAGTGCACCCCGTAAGGAGACCCACCCAGCCTGAAAGAAAGTGCAGCCTGCCCAGGAATGGCGCTGCACACATGGAGAGCTGACACAACAAGATGACGCAACAAAAAGAAACACAGATTCCTGTGCAGCTGACAACAACAGAAGCGGACAAAGAAGACGCAACAAATAGACACAGAGAACAGACAACCCGGGGTGGAGGAGGGGGAAGGGGAGAGAAATAAATCAACAAATAAATCTTTAAAAAAAAAAGACTGTCTCAGATAAACTAAAATAGAGAAATTCTTACTCACAGATCCACATTAGAAGAAATACTAAAGAAAGTTCTTCAAGCTAAATGCAAGTAACCTGAGACATAATTCAAATCCAGACACATACATACAACCAAAAAAAAATCAGTAAAAACAATTGTATAATTACCAAAAAAAAACCAAAAACAGTATAAATGAATGTTTTTCTCCTTTCTTCTCATTACTGTTTATATAATATGTATATAATGTAATGTTGGTCTTATAACATATAGAAATGTAATATTTTTGTCAATAACAGCACAAAGGAGAGGATGGTAGCAAAGCTGTATAGGGCTAATGACTACAGATGGTAAGGTAATAACTGTAAGCATGTATTTTGGGCTTTGTAACATTAATATATGTAATATATATACCAAAAATACCAAAAAACTGGAGGAGGGATGAATAAAGCAAAATAGAGGAGTTGCATTTTAGTATATTATAGGAATTAAGCTAGTACAATCTGAAACTGGTTCTAATAAATTAAGGTGTATATGGTAAACCTTAGAGCATCCAGGACAAAACATTTAACAAATCCTTAAAGAAATCATTAAATTAAAATGCTATATTAGAAAACACTGGCTTAATACAAAAGAAAGTCATAAAGGAGATAAAGAAGAATAAAGACAACGTGAGAGATATAAGTCCAACTATATCAGTAATACCATTAAACGTAAATAGATTAATCAACCCACTCAAAAGGCAGAGACTGGAAGATTAGACTTAAAAGCATGATTCTATTATATGCTCTCTACAGGAGATATGCTTTAGATTCAAAGATACCAGTTTGGAGCTGGCCCATGCACACTTTTGATGCGCTCAAGGAGTGCCGTGCCACACAGGGGTGTCCCCCGTGTAGGGGAGCCCTACGTGCAAGGAGTGCACCCCGTAAGGACAGCCACCCAGCACGGAAGAAGTTCAGCCCGCCCAGGAATGGCACCGCACACACAGAGAGCTGACACAGCAAGATGGTGCAACAACAAAGAGACACAGATTCCTGTACCACTGATAACAACAGAAGTGGACGAAAAAAAAAACACACAGCAAATAGATAAAGAGAACAGACAACTGCAGTGGGGGAGGGGTGAAGGGGAGAGAAATAAATTTAAAAAATAAAATCTTTGAAAAAATGAATCTTAAAAAAAAAAAGTAAAAGGATGAAAAAACATCAAACACAAAAAAGCTGGAGTGTCTATACTAATTTCAGAAAACCAGACTTTGAAGCAAAAAATAGTTACTAGATAAAGAGAAACATTTCATGACAAAAAGATCAATCCACCAGGAAGACATAACTTCTCAACTCATTATATGACAACCCTGATAAATCAAAACCAGACAAAGATATACCAAGAAAAGAAATCCATAGACCAATAAATTTTAAGAATATGAACATAAAAATCCACAAACAATACTAATTAAACCCAATAACATAGGGAAAGAATTATATAGTATGGTCAAGTGGGACTTATGCCATGAATATAAGGCTGGTTTAATATTACATCTGAAAATCAATTAATATAATACATTATATCAACAGAATGAAAACAAAATCACATGATCTTCCAAGTAAACACAGAAAAAGCATTTGACAAAATCCAGCAACTTAACATGAAAAAAAAAAAACTCAGCAAACTAGGAATTGAAGGAAATTTCCTCAACCTGATGGTACCACAAAAAACTCACAGCTACAGGGTAAGATGTTTCTTTTTAAGGTGATGAATATATCCTAAAATGGACTGTTGTGATGATTGCACATTTCTGTAAACATACTAAAAAATATTGCATTTTACATTTTATGTGGGTGAATTGTATAGTAAGTGAATTATATCTCAATAAAGCGATATTTTTTAGTGAAAAAAACAACCAACAGAATAGGGAAAAATATTTTCTAATTAAGTATCTGATTAGGATCTTATTTCCAGAATGCAAAAGATCTCTTACAACTCAATAACAAAAAGATGAATAACCCAATTTTAAAATGAGCACAGGATTTTAACAGACATTCAAATGTCTATTCTAAGCACATGAAAAGAAGTTCATTGTTAGTCATTATGAAAATGCAAGTCAATACCACAATGAGATACACCTTTGAATCCACTACGATGCTATAATAAAAAAGAGAGACAATAATAAGTCTGGGTGAGGATATGGAGAAATCAGTACTTTCATGTACTGCTAGTATGATGGCAAAATGGTGCATCACTTCAGAAAACAGTTGGACAGTTCCTTAAAATATTAGACATAGTATTACTATATGACCCAAAAATTTCACTCCTAAGAAATACGAACTTAGGTCCATAAAATCTTGTGCCTGAACGCTTATAGGAACATTATTCATAATATCTAAAAAGTAGAAATAACTCAAATGCCCATCAACCAAGAAGGGATAAACAAAATATGGTATAAACATACAATGGAATATTATTTGACAACAAAAAGGGAGTGCTGATACATGCTACAATATGGGTGAATCTTGAAAACGTTATGCTAAGTGAAAAGAACTGAAAGAAGCCAGTCACAAAAGACTACATATAGGATTATTCTGTTTATATGAAATGTCCAGAATAGGCAAGGTTTAAAGGCACAAATTAGATTAGTAGTGCTTAGGGCTGATGAGGGGAGTTATGTCATAAGGAAAAATGGGGATTGATTACTAATACATACAGGGCTTCTTATAGGGGGGATATTGTTCTAAATAACATTGTGGTAATGGTTGTGCTACCCTATGACTATATTAAAAAACATCAGGGAAGCAGACTTGGCCCAGTGGTTAAGATGTCCGTCTACCACATGGGAGGTCCGCGATTCAAACCCTGGGCCTCCTTGACCCGTGTGGAGCTGGCCCATGCACAGCGCTGATGTGCACAAGGAGTGCCGTGTCACGCAGGGGTGTGTCCCCCCTCTCCCCGTGTAGGGGAGCCCCACACGCAAGGAGTGCACTCTGTAAGGAGAGCTGCCCAGAGCAAAAGGAAGTTCAGCCTGTCCAGGAATGGCACCACACACACGGAGAGCTGACACAAGATGACGCAACAAAAAGAAACAGATTCCCGTGCTGCTGACAACAACAGAAGCAGACAAAGAAAAACATGCATCAAATAGACACAGAGAACAGACAACTGGGGAGAGAAATAAATAAATAAATCTTTAAAGAATAAAAATTTAAAAAACATCAAATTGCATACTTTAAATGGATGAATTACATGGTATGTGAATTATATTTCAATAAAGCTGTTTTTTAAAAAAACAACTGGGTTGACGTATATATCTTGGAAGTGTCTCTCTCCACGAAAGAGCATTCATAAACTTTATTCAATATTATTTCTATGCTATGATATTTTAAATTTTGATTTTTATACTATCACAGAAACTATGACAATTTCTGTTGTATAATATATCACTGATTTAATGTAAAAATAATCTCAGATGGTGTAACCTTTATTTAAATGTAATAGATAAGAACAGTTTGTGAAAACATAAGCTGCTTAATTCTCATCTTTTATAAGGGAACTTAAAAATAGCTATCATTAGTGGACTCTGACAATTAGAAAAATAGAAATGGATTTTTTTTTAAGTTTATACCACAATATAGAAAATATATCCTTTCTGAAACACAGGGGAAGATAAAGCAACAACAAAAATCCATATAGACCAAAACATAAATTAAAGGAAAGAACAATGGAAGATGTAACATAAAACAAGATTAGAGAGGTAGACAAACCTGTCTGATTTAATAATCAAAGAAATATTTTAAACTTACCACATTATCTTTCAGTCCTCAGCCTACTTGACCTCTCAGCAAATTTTAACATTGTAAATTCACTTCTTGAAAAGCATTCCCTTCCTTGACTTTAAGATACATGTGATGGTTAGGCTATTGTGTCAATTCAGCCAGGTAATTGTGCCCAGTTTTTCAGTCAAAACAGCACTGGGCTAACTGTAATGCAAGGGCATTTATGGACTTTAGTCACCATTGACTTCACTGCAGTTGTAAATCATAGATAGCTGATTACAATTACCTCAATCAGGGAGATTACCATCAGCAGTTGTTGTAGAAGTTGAGAGAGGTTCAATTATTTGTGTATAGAAAGGCCAGGACTCAGGAATAATTTTGGGAAGGAAAAAAAGATTTATTTACGGCCAACAGGACTCAGGAGCTTTCTGTTCCAAACCCTGAGCCTCCAAGATTTTCAAGTTCCTTTATACAGGGTGGGGAGTCAAATGGTGCTTTTATGAAAGAAAATGACTTTCTTCATTAGTTAAGTGTTTGAGTACCAGATAGGTTTTGAATTAACCTATTGCCCACATTCCATCCGGATGCAGCCTTGAATACACATCCTTTCTCAACATTCAAAGTCTAAAGGGCCTATATTACTTAATTGGATTTTTAGGCACACTTGGACACAAAATTAGATAATTTTGAATTCATGTACAGGCTATATTATATTTCCCCATTCGAGGCCAAGTCCAAGTCCATTTAAGTTCAGCATCACCACGATCAGAGTCTCCCTGAACTGACCGGTATGCATATAGAGTTTGCATTGCTAACTTGCCTCCCAGGACTGGAGTCATTGCCATGGTCACCACGGCAGGGCTGCAGCCTCTCACTGTCCCACACCCACAGGTCAGGACACATACAGCTTAGGTTATCTACAAAGAGATGAACAGCCTACCACCCATAGCCCACATCACAGTGAGTGACGCTTAACCCAATCAGTTGAATCCCTTAAAAGGGGAAGTGATTCCAGCATCGAGAGAGAATTTCCCAGCTCTTTGGACAACCAGCATCTCCCAGAACTCATCAAAAATCTTCACTGGACTTTCATTGGACTCCTGCTTGCAGCCTGCCTGTAGAACCTGGACTTGTGCGTCCCCACAGCTGCATGAGAGACTCTGATAAATCTCTTACTATTCATGGATATCCCTTGTTGATTCTGTTTCCCTAGAGAATCCTGACTAATACAATACCACAATCCTCCTGATAATTCTTCGTCCTTTTTAGACACTTATCCTTCTCCTTTCCAATTTAGCCTCTAACTCCCAGACATGATTTAATGAATTTTTAAAATATATTTTTATTAGAGAAGTTGTGAACTTACAAAACAACCATGCACATGTGTGGAATTCCCATACATCACCCCTCCACCAACACATTACATTGTTGTGGAACATTTGTCACAGATAATGAGACAATATCATCTGACTATTACCACTAACTATGGTCTATAGTGTATACATGGTATATTTTTTCCATACTCCCTATTATTAACTCAGTACATCTTTGTCAGGTTTAATGCACTTTTGACAGATTATTTTCCAAAGTTGCTGTTTGATTTTCTATCTCCTAAAATAAAAATTCAGGAAAAGAAGAAATAAAATTTCCACTAATCCATCTCTTCTGCTAGATAAAGAGAGAGAAAATATGGCTGATATTTGTAGTCCAGGAGATCAGAGTTTTGAATCTTTTGAGCTGGAGTCTTTTCCACTCTAACTTTTAAAACGTCCCGTGTGCCTGGGTTCATACCAGATATTCTGTGTAGTTTCTAAATGGCACCCATTCAAGTTCATTTCTACAAAATTTAAGACATTTACTGACTTGCACAAGCAATCATAATATTGAAGCTCTCTTTTTCACACTTTTTAGAAAATAATAATAAAATCATTTTGATCCACTACTTAAGTCAACATAGTGATGTTTATTGTGGAATCTTATTTTCATATTCTTAGTGAAACATTGCTTATGCTCATATTCTGGGTTAGAAGATGGAGAATGTCATTAATAAAGAAGAAAAACTGCATATTACTTATTACAGCTTAATGGGTTGGTGAATGAGAGAGATTGTATGACAAATGATGCAATGTAGAGACAATACAAATGTTTGCATATGGAAAACAAAGGAGAAATGAGACAAAGAGATTGGATTAATAAAGAGCTGGATAGCAGCAACATCCGTGGGTACCCAGATAGGAAAGGCGACTAGCATGAAAGGACTCAAATTCAAAATCCCCGGCTCATTTACTTCCCTCCTTAAATTTTATTCTAATGCCCCCCTCCTGTACAGAGGCAGCATACGAAGCTGGACTTCCAGTCCAGACAAAATCTTGCCCCTACCTTTAATCTTTAGTATCAGCAATTGCACTGATGGGGTATTTTGCTTCTATGACGTCCCCACTTCCCTATGATTACCCCCTAAGGATTACTGAGGCCAGTAGATAGTTCAAGAACCACCATATTTAGCACATTCAATCAACCTTTGGGGACTGGCAGTTTGTAGCCTTAATCCCACTACCACTACCCATACCATCCCAATCTCCTGACTCACACACTGATTCAGCAGTGAAATACAATCCATCAGCCCACATCCTGGGAAAAATTAGACTGTGAATAATACAAAGGGTGCATGGGAGCATAAAGAAGGGCATTCCACCAAATCTTCTTTATTTTCCCTTCTCTCTTCAGGTATATTGTTAGCACATACAGAGGAGATTTTTCTGTTCCCTTCTATATGATGGGTATTTGTCAGCCTCTAGAATGATGCCAGACACTATATATATAAATATGTGAATAATTGAATTAATGAATAGGTTAGAGGGCAATTGGGAGACCAACCCAAAATATTGAGTCAATTTCTAAGGTTTCTTCATTACATGCTGACAATGATATTTCTTAATTCTCTTTATTAAAGTTGATTCTTTTCCAAAGTCAAGTTTGCAATAAGACCAAACCATGTTTGTCTTAGTCCCGATTCTCCAGAAACAGGCACTGAGACAATCATTGGTGCACAACTGATTTATTAATAAGTGCTACCAGGAGAAACTGGATAAGGAAAGGGAAGAAGTCAAGTGAGGGTGTGATTTCAGATGAAGTCTCAGTCTCAGCCTGATCCCATAGGTGCTCAGGAGATAAACTCCACAGTAGAGTTTATCACAACTAGAGAGCTTATGGCAACTTGAGGCAAGGGGTCTGGGCTTTCATACTCCAAAGTCAATCGGTCATTGGTTTGGGGCCATGCAAAGGGCTGTAAATTTGTAGGCACAACCTGCTCTCCATGAGCCTAGTCTAAGAGGCTCCAGTAGCCCAAGAGTCCTCTAAAGAAAGTTGCAGGGCTTGAATTCTTCAGAGAAGCACACAGAAGTTGGTAGCTGTCCAGAACCAGGAAAAGTAATCCAAGGGGATCCAAACAGAGTATCTATGGCATCCACTACAATGTTTAAAACAACTGAGAGAGAGAAAAACAAAACATACGACAGTATCAATTAAAACTAATGTCTCAGCTCTGTGCTCATTACCTGTTCCTTCTGACTTTGGAGGCAATCAGTTCAGCCAGTACTGGTCCTAGGCAGAAAAAGATCTGACTGAAAAACCTACAGATTGTGTCAAGTATCTGCATTCTGAAATTAGTGGGAATACCACCAGCTCCAAGAAAGCCAGAAATAGTGGTGCCTAGAAGCAGTGGTGGCCAGGACTCCTGGCAGGGACGGTGTTGCAGCAATAGGTAGGGCCTTGGTGAGAGACAGCAACGGGCTGACTGCAAAACAGGACTGCCGTGGCTCTGCCAAGTGAGAAAGAAGCTTGGGAGGCTGGAGAAACTTTGAGCTGTGATTTCATATGTCTTAACTGGGTAAACCTATATGAAGGAAGGAAGAGTCACTAGGAGAAGTTCAAAGAGAAGTGTTAACTTGCAGCTCTTTGAGCAGATGAGTTTATCTCCCACCAAAAGATCTTGACCTTTCAAAGGTTTCCCTGCCCCCATCAGAACCCCTTCTTATTAGCCCCACCTCCTAGGCTATGGTCATGTATTTGTCCCTGGAAAGGCAAGGCTGACTCTTTGACCATGTATTGACCCCTCTTTGGGACTCCATTCACGCTAGGCAAACCAGCCCCCATCTCCACATGGCACCTTCTCAGAACCAGGTCCCCAAACTCAAGACAAAGGCCTCCAACCGTGCCCCTCAATGACTCAGCAAGAGAAATGTTGCTTTGACACTTTTTCCTTGCTGTCAATATATCTAACGATAAAACTCTTCGAAGAGGAAGGAAATGCTAATAAAACTGAGCTGAACCTGAGGAAAAAGCACATTTCAGGCTAGAGAGTAAAAATTATTTTGAGTTAATTTTTCTTTTATTAAATTGATACATTTGCCTTTATTTTCACTTATTTTAAGATGTAAATTTAATAGAGATTAGAAATTCCTTGATAAAAGATTTAAAAGGTGCTTTTAAGAGGCATGGCAAGTAGACCAAACTCATTTTTAAGTGATATTCCATTGTTCTTTATTTGCTTAGTGAAGCTCCTCAGTTAGCAGATGATGTCCCAGGAAGCAGTAACTCTCCTGAAAGCCTTAGACCGCAGAAAAGAGATGGCACGAGAGCAATCATTCCAGCGCCCACTCAGGCACACCAAGCACTCAACTCAAAGGTGGCGGAGGAATGAGTGAAGACGTAGCAATGCATGAAATATCAGCACAGCCTGAGTTACCAGCGGTAATGGGAAGAAGAGGCAGGGTGGGGAGCAGCTATCAGTTACCAACCAAGGGAGAAGGATTACAGGGATCAAAGCAGGTCCCTGATTTGAAACATTACAACTCGGACCCTTATTCCTTCCTTTACTGACTAGCAGCAAAGATGAAAAGAATAGGAAGATTAATAGACACAATTCAGGAGTTTTGTTGTTAGTTTATATAAAATGTCTGAACACAGAAAGAGTTGCAATGTCAGATAACTCCAAGCCCCGAAACAGAAAACCAAGAATCTTGTTGAGAAATTATTATGTCTCCTAAACTGTGCTTATGACCATTAAGAATACATGACTCTATTTTCAAATAATGTGCAATCTTGTTGAGATGACAAGATTCATCTGTATGAAAACTCCAGGATTCACAATATGATGCAATAAGACAGGACATCCTGATGTTGTCAAAAAAAAAGGTAACTGCAAAACAGCTCAATCAATCATCTTGTTTGCAGGGTGTTCATAAAATGAAAAAAGGCCTTTAGAACACACCCACTTGCTAGAACACTGGCACCTAGATCCTGTAGAGCAATTCAAACTTCCAAATAACTTTCTCATTCTAATTCCAAAGAGTCTTCTGGGAAGTAAAGGATAAATGCTTTGACTGCAATGCAATGGGGACGAATGTCTACTGTATTGACAGCTGGGTCCATTTGTCCTGTTTCTCTGGGTCTCCAGAACCCTCAATTATCTAAGAGAATAGTGTCCTGCTCAGCATTCTTCTACACCTTTGCCTGTGCAAGTCATCCCACCTGGGTTACTTCTTCCTTCTCCTGCACCGTCAGCACCCACCTCTTCTCTTTTTTCATTCAGGCTTCTGGAAAGATAGCAGCCATCACTGCTTGTCAATCCGCCTCCCGCAAATGGAGGGCAGGGTTTACCGGTGGCAGAGACGTTCATGTACCCCTGGGAACTCAGAGAATTACATTTCCTATTCCCCTTGTATCTAATTGTATCTATGTGACTAGTTTTGACAAAGGGAATAAGACTGAAAATGTTTCCTACTTAACTAAAGCTAACCAAACATTCAGATTTACTCAAAGGCTACATCATATGAAATTATGTTCTTTCAGAGAATCACAGCCCTTTAATAGTAAGCCTCGTTAAGAAATTTAAAATGTGATTCTATTTGCACATTGCTGTCCAGGGAGCACAGCTAATGGGTTGCTTCAAGTACATTTAAATGGATTATGGAAGAGTTTTAACCCATAGTTTTAGATGAGGACTATTAGTCCCTAGATTTCATGAACATTTTGGAAGCAGTGTACTGAAATATCACCACGCCTCGCGGACTTCTATGAGAAAGGAACAATCAAACTCTGCCACCACAGGGCAACTCTCACTCTCAGATCTGTCTCCAAGGAGAGCCCTGCTCTTGTTCTTAGAGATCCTCTGATAACATATAAAAGCACTCTGGGCAGACAGCTCTGGGGCGAGGCATGTCAAAGGAGGGAAGCAGAAGTTCTCTTTGGAGATTTGGCTGAAGAAATCCCTCAGCCCTCCCCTGGTAGAATATCAGCAGTTCCACATTTTGACCATTGTTTGGTGTTCTCCTCCCCCCTTTTACTCTTCCAGTCACCACAATAGGCAGTGACAGCTAGAGTATCACTCTCTTCCCCCCAGCCACTTACATGGTCACTTAGAGAAAGCTGTCCCTGAGGGTCACTTAAAACCGTTGATGAGTGTCTTCAGAATCTCCGTTTTTGCTCTGACTGCCCTTTACTAAACACCTTCCACCCACCCACCCCCACACAATGCATACTGCTCAGAATTCAGCCCAACAGGGAAAATTCCCTTTCTCTACTCCCTGGTGATTTTCCTCTCTGCATCACTTAAACATTTCAGCACACATGTCTCCATTGCACGATTATCTCCACATCCCCAAGTCTCAAGTGGGGCTTTTCTTTTGATAGAGGGGAAGAAAATACCAGTCTGAGAAGACACAGGTCTCCTTGGTCTTTTTTTTTTTTAAGGTTTTCCCCCTACCCCTGAGATGGCTCCTTGTCTGTTTGTTCATTGTTTTTGCTCGTTGTCTTTTTTTTTCCTTTAGGAAGTACCAGGTACTGAACCCAGGACCTCCCATATGGGAGGCAGGCACTCGACTGCTGGAGCCACATCTGCTCCCTGCTTTTTTTTGCTCATTGTTTTTGTTCATTGTCTGCTCATTGCTTTTGCTCAATGTCTGCTCATTGTCTGCTCATTGTTTGTCTTTTTTAGGATGCACTGGAAACTGAACCTGGGACCTTCCATGTTGGAGGCTCAACTGCTTGAGCCACATCCACTCCCTCTTTTGCAAGGTCTTTCTTCAGTTTCTTCCTGAATTCTCTTCCTATTTTGACTTTTTTTCCTATTTGAAGCATTTCAATTATCAGCTCTCCCCTTTCATTCTTATTTTTCTTGCTGTTTACAACAAAGGAAACCTCTGCCTTCCACCAGAGGCAGCTTCCTGTAGGAGAATAAATTATTTTGCTTCTTAATAGCCCAACTCCTTGAACCCATACTGTAGGAGTTTGATATTATTTATGAATTCCAAAAAGAGATATTGCTTATGTTTGTAAACTGGTCTGTTCCTCTGGGCATGATAACCCTTTGATTGTATTAAATTCAGAGGTTTCACTTTTATTTTATTAAATCAAGATTAGGGCTTTGATTCAATCACATCATTAAGGTGTGCAGGGTTGAGTCCCTGCTCCCTTGGATGCTCAATCAAGAACACAGAAGTAGATACACAGAGAAGATACATGGAGGAAGAGAGACAGCTCCATAGACATGGAAGTAGATCCTGCAGCCCCGGGAAGAGAGTTGAGCCATTCTCCTGACAGTTAACAGCTGACCTTGTGAAGCGATAGAGCAGCTGATCCTGGTAAGAAACGAGCCCTGAGAAGAGAGATGAACCCTATGCCAGCCTACAACTGAGACTGGAAGAAGCTGGACCCACAGAGCCTTAAGAGGAAAGAGAAGGCTGAACCATCACAGATGTCACCTGCCATCTTGCTTCAACATGGGGCAACAGACTTTGGGTAAGAAAATACCTCTTACGGTACCTTGAGTTGGACTCTTTAGGGCCTTGTAACTCTAAGTTTCTACCCCAAATAAATATCTTTTATTAAAAAAACGACAGATTTCTGGTAATTTTCATCAGCACCCCTTTGGCTGACTAATACATGTAATTACACAGCAGAGGTTTATCTAAATGTATCAGCTCATGATATTTTAAGATCCCCACTTTTTCTCTTCAAGTTGGCTAGGACCATGAGAATGAACAAGGCAAGCAATCTTCTCTACAACTGTGAAATATAAATTCCTGAGAGAAGGGACTGTATTACCTGTCACTTTATAAACATCTTTAAAAACAAGAAGGAGGGGTGAAACAAATGGGAAAGAAATTGAAAAGAACAATAAACTTATTAGCCATGGGTTCTATTACCATTTCCCTTGCTAACTCTCTTTAGTTATTTGTGTAAAACTTGAGTCTTTTGGGGTTTGTGGGCATTTTGAGAGAACAGTGAATGATAATGTCTGGATTATTCAGGTATTTTGAGTAACCCAACAAAAACCAAAAAGGGGGTGGTAATGTACAGGATAACTGTGAACAGATAATTTGAAGAAGTCCTTCATTCTCCTCCAGGCCCTTCAGATATTTCTGTTTCCAGCTGATAGTCCACTAGAAACCCCCAAGCCTTCCATTTCCTACCATAGTGGATGCTGCATAGCCTGGAAACTCTGGGACATAGGCTGTAGTACTGTGGTAAGCAGCATAATTCTTAACTCCCCTTAGGCCATGATTTATTACAGGACACCCCAAAATGCTCCTATGCCCAAACACCTTGCAGAGTTTTTTTTTCCTGTCTTACTCCCCATGCTACACAACTTAAATTCTCCTGCAGGAGTTGGACCAAGAAAGAAAACTAAGTAACAGACTCCTCTCTGTAATCAGAGGTGTCACCACCTTCCTTTAGACAGTGCTCTTTGTCTCAAGAACTTGTTCAGGCCCCAAGAAAATGCATCCCACTCACAAACTTGCTCCATCTCCCTGCTCTCTACTCCCTTTCAGCATAACCTATTTCCAACTATGTAAGAAAACAGCAATTGCATTTTCCTTGCTGCTGTTTTATCCCATTGACTCTAGCATGGCTATCTTAAATCTGAGACTAGGTAGCTCACTGAATTAGCATGGGACACTAAAGAGGCTAAAGTCTTGCATTCAATTGTCATATGGTTCAGCCCACTCTGGCCATGACTCCTTGGCCTAAGCCATACCACAATCCAGCCACATCTTACAATGTGACCCAGTGGTGAAAAGAGGACCCCAGATAAGACTATGATTCCTCAGAAAGTTCCAAGAATATTCAATCTTTCAGTGAAAACTTAATTCAGCCATCTTGAGGCATCACTCTTTCTGCCTTTGAGGAGATTGAATTTCCTTTGGAAAACAAATTTGTACTCATGAGAGTACAACCAAACACTGAGGGATAGCACAGATCAAGTGCTAAATTGGGTACTGCTTTGGGATTTGAGTGGGAGTTGGCATAGTCTGGAAGATGGCATAGAGGCCAAGGAAACTGAGCATGGTCTTCAGATACACATAGAATTTGGAAAGGTAAGAGAGTGACAGGTTTCCCAAGTGAGGGAATGGGTACTTTCACATTTTAAAGATTCAGATTCTGCTGTTTATTTCTCATTAGCAGTGATGACATTCAGAGAGTATTTAAAGAAGGTTAAAACAGCAAGCCATGAGAAACAAGAGGAAAATTGTCTCCCTGATAGATGATAGTAAGTGCAATTACCCTCTAAGGGCCAGGTTCTCTAAAATAAGAACCTACTACTTACTCTGCCTTTTGCTTGCAAAATTATTTCCTCATATTCATACCTTCTCCTCCCAACTCAAGACCTGAATTTCTTGCCAAACTCAGGATTCCCTTTTACACAAAATGATAGTAAATTTGCTAAAAGTTGCAAGTGTGAAACAAATATTTTGGTACTTTCAAACCAAAGTAGTTTTGCTTAATAAGCATCAAGGCTAGGATTTTTTAACCTTTCATGACTTGAGCACCTTACTTTACAACCTCAATACTTTGGCAAAGCTAAGGAAAATCATAGTTTATTTCAATATGCTCTTAATTTAACAATCCAGTAAACTTACTAATAAGTTGCAAGAATAAGTCATTTTTTGGACAAAAACCAAAAAGTTAATTAGCCTGGTATACCCTTGGGCTCTTAATCACAGAGCAGTCACCTTCAAAAAGAGTGACAATGTTTAATATTCAAACACTGAAGCAGAGTTGCAGTTAAGAAAAAGTACTTTCTCAACGGACTTTACCTTGATTATTTTTTAGTGGGAGAGGGCCAGGGGACAAATTTTTTAAAAACTGTTATCTTAAGAGAGGCATACAGCCTAGGCTTGTACAATCAGAGAAGATATTGGCCTTTCTTATTAATTATTTAATTATAAGACCTTGCTGTTTTCATTACTACATCAATAAAAAGAATGTAAAATATGGAACATTTAACAGCCTCCCATTACTTAGTATTTAAAATTTATTTTATTTACTTTAAAAGGGCAGCTAGAATGATGGAAATGAAAAGAATACTATTAAGAATCAAGTAGCCATCATCCATGAGATTAACTTCAAATTCAAATCACCACAATAGAAGGGAAGACCCTCAGTTAAAAATGGCAGACGATCATCAACTGGGTTAGATACTAATCTGCAAAATGGGTAGCAATCAGACAAGCCTGAAAACTGAGATTCATCCCATAAATATGCGGAGTTTTGTGTGTGTGTTTGTTGGTTAGTTAACCCTTTCCCCTACCTTGGAAGAAATCTTGTAAAAATCTCTTCTCTATTGACTATGATTTACCAGTTGACTGCCTCTAAAACTAAGAGCATTCATTGGGCTGGGCACTGTCATAAGCACTTGACAATTTCCTCTCATCGCCTCACAGTACAATAGCACTATGAAGGTATACTAATGTTATTCTCATTTTACAGATGAGAAAAAAACAAAACAAAAAAACAACTTGAGCTTTGGAGAGGTTAAATTTCCTACTGCCACAAAGCTGATAAATCCTAGAGCCAAGATACAAAACTTCATCATCTTGAATGGATTTATAAGATTCCATACCATAATAAAAAATGCCCTGGTTTTGAACCATCAAGCTAAAAAATAAATTCCTCACCCTTACCGTCCTGTACTCATTGTCTTGTGAAATTCTGATTCATATAGGTATTTGTCTATGTTTTAGGCACCCTGAAATCAGATGACACATCTTATTTGGTTTTCTGTCTCCTTCTGCACAAAGCCCTGAGGAAGATCCAGTGGATCTCTAACTCTACTTATAGTCTGGTCCAACAGAGCTGCTGAGAAAATGGTGTAAATCTACGTTCACTTGGGCAAGTAGGTGCTGCCTATAGGGACCTCCTTGAAGGCTTCTGCTTGGCCAGGTGGATCCCTCACCTCTGAGAGGCATTTGGAAACTAGTGAATTCTACACCAGGGGATGGACAAACCTGCCAGGACTGAGCTGCCCTGACAAAGGGTCCTATTTGGTAGAAGAAGTTCACTGATCCTTTCCCATGGCCGTAAACAAGCTCACTGCTTACCTGCACCATGCTGGCCCTCCAATTGTATTCATTCTGATCCAAACAGACTGAAATAATTATTCCCAAACACACCAAGCTCCTTGCTGTTTACCAACTGAACCTCTAAGAGCTTTTTATAGTATTTCCTGTGTTTTTAAAGTACTTTGTAGATATTTCTATTGTAGCATTTTTCACATGGAAATACTTTCTTTTTCATAAACAATGAGGTCTTTTGACCAGCATTTATTCATCTCTGCATACCAGCCTTAGTAAGGCACCTAGTGCATAATCAGCACTCAGTAATATAATAATCATAAAAGTTACTAATTCCCAAACATTGAAGACTCTACAAAGGGCTTTAAATGCATCTTTTGTATACTATTCACCATGTCATTTTTATATATTATTTTCCCTTTTACAGATAAGGGTAACTGAGGCACAAAACATTAAGTACTTCACACCAAGTCACACTGCTGGTGTCAGAAATGATTCAGAGGTTTGTCTGATTTCAGAATTTTTAAACACAAAAACAAATTTTCTACCTATAATACCAAAATGCTTCTCAGCTCCCAATCCTAACGCATTGTTAGCCCTCAATGTTTGTAGCCTGACAGATGGAGCATAGACCAGGACTCAGAGATGGCAGTTATGGCCTGAGCTATACCATCAGAAATTAGGGCTTCTATGGATGGTGATTTGGTTCCACCTTCATAGCTACTAGAATGATGGTGATGGAAAGAGATGCATAGTTTTCCTATCCTGCTCCCCAAGTTTTACAGCCTTTCCTACCCACTCATCTCACTATTCTCAGTTGCTACTTGTAAAGCTAAGGATTAAAACCCAGACAATGAATCTCTAAGTCCTTCAGCAGTGAACCCTGGAGACACAAGTGAGAACAATTACCAAAGGGGTATCCATTCCATGGATCCTAGTCATTTACAACTATCTGGATATTTCATATTCTCCAGTTTCCTTGTTCTAATTGGCTCAGAATTAATGCAGACAATTAGTGTCTTTCATCATAGAGAAATGTAGTCCCATCATTAAGAAGAGATTTCAGAAAATCCCAGCCTTAGAGCATCTGAAAGTCTGTGTTTTCTTTTGTTCTAATCCTGCAGTCTGGCAAAAGCAAGCATTTCCCAGGTCACTAGGGCCAAAAGGTCAAGTCAAGGTGACATTCATGAATGGCAGGTGTCAAGAAACATTTATGAAAATGATAAAAGAGAAAGTTCTTGACACATCCTCAATTCATCTCTTAAACTTAGCTTAGTAAAAACTTTTAATAGTATTAGACAAATCTCACATCAGACAGAAAGACATACTGCCTTGTGCTATTAAAAAGTAAATTTTAAAAGGATGGGCAGGGAAATGGATGTGGCTCAAGCAGTTGGGCTCCCACCTACCACATAGGAGGTCCAGAATTTGATGCCCAGGGCCTCTTGGTGAAGGCAAGCTGGCCCACACGGTGAGCTGGCCCACATGGAGTGCCGCCCTGTACAGGAGTGCAGGCCAACATGAAGAGCTGGCACAGCAAGATAATGCAACAACAGAGAGACACAGAGGAGAAACAATGAGATGTAGTAGAACTGGGAGTTGTGGTGGCGCAAGAGAATGATCGCCTCTCTCCCACTCCAGAAGGTCCCAGGATCAGTTCCAGGAGCCAACTAATGAGAATACAAGCAGATACAGAATAACACTCAACGAATGGACACAGAACAGACAACGGGGAATAAATCAATAAATCTTTAATTTTAAAAAAAGGGATGGGCAGTGCAACTATTTGGAGACAATGGAAAAGACCCTGTTTGATACCAAGTCATAGCTGGCAATTTATCCACTGAGCATCATTTATTCTGCTTAATAGCATTGCCATGAAACTCCACATAGCTGAAATACAGAAAAACTTAGAGTGAAATACATGGAAACAGGTCTTTGAAATGCATTATTTCCTAAGGCCTAGAAAGTGTCAGCCGATGTTCTGCTATGCTTATGCAGAAAACCACAATCAGTCTTTTGGGAAAGGCTATACCAATAAGTCACCATATCATCTCACATTTTACTCCTTTTTATCCCTTTCATTCTTGCTAACTATCTTAGATCATCCCACTTGCTCAAACTAATTTCATATGTTTATTCTCTTAAATAGAGTTAGTTTTGAGCTTGTATTAGGTTCTGGTCACTAATGGAGAAATTCAATTCATTAAGCTAGTTTGGAGACTGCCTTGGAGAAACATTCAGCCTAGTTGTGGAACTAGATACTTACACATTAAACAACAAAATGACAGTCCCAAAGCAATCATCAGCCAGTGCAAGATAAGATGCTTCCTATTAATTAATTACTTATTTATGCTATCTTTAAAGCTTTATTCTACCATCTTGTTATTCCATTCAGAGTATACAGAAATCCTTAATGATCATTGCTAAAAATAGCATCCCTCAACAACATCATTATATTACTTTGATAATGATGGTTTTATTGCTTCTCTTACTTTATTTGTGCAGCAGGTGATCATTAAAATTAAGCTCTTGATTAAAATTATCCAGGGTAATTCATCTCAGGCTTCATTTTCACTTAATAGGTGAAAAGATTCATGAATAGTGATGGGGCTAAGGTTGTTATCATGCTTAGTAATTCCTTGGGATAAAAGGTGTTATGTTAGTATAAAATCACAATAATTAACAAGAATCCAATGCCTGGGTATCAACAGACGTTCATAGAGTCATAGGGAAACGCAATGAAGAAATTGTCACAATTATGCATATTCATCATAAGGTTTAATTACCAAAGCAAATAGATAGTCCCCAGTGCTATTTTGTCCCGTTTTCATTTTACAGTAGAAAATTGACGATTGCTGCCTCAAAGAGGTAGGACTTTTAGCCAGTCTATATTGTACCAGGGCTAGTTTGGACACTTCCCAAACGGGAATATCATATACCACTGAGAAAGAACTAGAGCTGGGCCTATTGCCTCAAGGACCCTGGAGAGCTCATTGTCTAACCTAACACATCTCTACACAACGGAACTTTGACATAGTGACACAGATATTTGAAGAGATAAGGTTCAATTCAAAATCAAGAGTCCCTACAGACTCTTCAAAGGTCATAGCTATTGGATGATTATTTTTAAAGCCATTCATTATTTTATAGAAACAGTTATATCAAATCCAGCAGAGGAGAAGGAGTTTGGTTTCCTGCTCATTCTAAAATAGAAAAAATTGTTCCATAAGAGCTGACGGCCTAGTGCTCAAGTCTTACTGAGACTGGGCTCTCTGCTAAACAAGCTCTGTCTTATCCATCCTTCCTATGAAATGTACAGGCAATGCTAAATTTTGGAATAATGTTAGTATGGACTTTCATTCTTTATGGTTAAAGCATTAAGGGCAGGTATTGATGTTCCCTATCATATGTATTGAAAAAGGAGTGGATTGCCACTCTATTAGAGCTGTTTTAATGTTCTCCAAGCATATTATTTGCACATTTGATTGTAAATCATCAATTAGTGCTTTCCAGAAAGAATTTTCTTAGCAGGAAGGAAAGAGGTAGGAGTATAGTTTATAATTATGAAGATATACAAAATGTTTTTGAAACACCTAAGGTTGGCATGATTTCATAATGCCACGTGATAATAGATACATTGGAATAATTATCTCTTTCTTATTTAATAATCATTATTTCTGTAAGGGAGATAGATGGAGGGATATATCTGGGGGGTATACCTTCAAATAGCTAGATTAAAAAGAGTTATGAATTGACTTTTGAAGTCTGGATGCAATTGAAACTAATTTGGCCAGGCCATTTCCATCACAATAGGATTTTTGAACTGAGTGCAGAGAAAAAAAGAACTCATTACAGATAGGTCACCTGACCTAGTCCTAGAGATAATGGGGAATTGTTCCATATAGTAATGTCTGCAGGGTTTTATACAGACTAGTCTGAAATGGATACCCAGAAAAATGTGCAGCTCTAATGACCCTCTCTTCTTATTTTTAGCTTGAAAGCTATTTCCTAATGATGGTAATTACTAGTCTGCCTACCCATTCATCTTCCATTAGAGATGTAAAAGAAAGCAGTATTTTAGGACCAACTGGCATAGGGGAGAGTAGCTCACAGGTCCGAGTGACAGCAAGGAGGTAGCTGAGGTTGCATTAAGTGCTTTTTAAGTCCCAACTCATCTGTTATCTGTTAGAATAAGATTTATTCCACAGGGTGGAGGGGTGACTGAGAAAAATTAAGAGGAGCCTGAAGAATAAGGGAAGTATTTCGAGGGTGATTCAGTTACCTTGGAATTGCTGAGATGTGCATCTCTCCTTGAGTCTCATCTGTGGAGAAGACCACTGCTCTTTAGCAGGAAATGAACTCATACATGTTATGTTCTCTACCATAGCTTCCAGATGTCAAATTCATCAGTGCTGAGGTTCACTGTCATAAATCATATCATAACTGTGCTGTTACTGCATGGCTAATTAAGTCATCAGAAAATAAAATTCAGATAGGACTATATAAAATACTGTGGACTGATACAGTGTCTTCTACCAGGTTTGCTTGGCTTTTTTTATATTATTTAACACTTGGTGCTGCCACCTCCAGGACAGGTCATATGAGTTCCCTTGATTCCAAGGACTTCTGTTGACTTCACACTCCTGCTTTCCGAAAACTCCAGGGACTCCCACCTGCTATATATGATGATAGAGCCTGTCATCCTCAATTCTTCAGCAGACACATAAGAAAATGAAGGACAAAGTTGGGTGGAGAGAGATCTGGAGAGAGATAGGAGGAGTCCTCATCATGAGGTTAGAGGGCATCCACCATAGGCAGGCATTACTATTTCCAATCAAAGGATTCTGACATTCTGAGTCTCAACAGGAAAGCATTGTTTGAACTTGTGTTCTGGTTCTGAACAAGAGTAATATGTAGATGGCACATGTGATGGAATCATCAGGACTTCTAAGATTAACTGAGAAGATTTTTAAAACCAAGAACTGAGCACTGAGGGCTGTCACACAAATGAGTACTGGATGTCATTGTGATTTCAACATTCAATGTTGACGTGACCTCATTTGTCCCCAACACCTCTTAAGGATGGTAATGTACCAGTTTCTATCTCTCAAACTAGACTATGAACTTTGATTTAGGTATTATGTCCTTCACCTTTATATCCCCAAACCTGCTAACAGTTATTGGGGTAGCACTCACCTACTCGCTAATGCTCACTGAACTCAGGCAAAAAGAGCAAGATTGTAAAAAAAAATGAAAAAGGTAAATTCATTTAAAGCAAAGGACTAAGTTAAAAGGAAGAAAATATTGGGTGGGATCAATGAACATACATAGTCCTAGAAGCAAAGGCAGGCCATTTCCCAGAGTGCTTATCCATAAGAGACTCTAGAGTATCCCCTGGGAATTATCTATCATTGGAAATGAATCAAGGTGAAGAGACAGGTTTCAAGAACACATCTCAAGAA
Source organism: Dasypus novemcinctus (assembly GCF_030445035.2). Lineage (NCBI taxonomy): Eukaryota > Metazoa > Chordata > Mammalia > Cingulata > Dasypodidae > Dasypus > Dasypus novemcinctus. The sequence continues at coordinate 28,760,019 of NC_080678.1, read as the reverse complement.
AAGGACAGTGTGTGGTTGGAGGGAACACTTGGATGAAACTTTGCTGTCATAGACTCTGGGACTCTCAGGGGGCATGCTCAAGAAACAAGTCACTCGGCTACCTCTTGTGGTGGGGTGGTCTGGAGAACTGTTGGTCTCTTGCTGAGAAGGGAATGCACATTTCAGGCAAAGCTGAATTGTTCAGAGAAATAAAGGGATGGCCAATCCCTGCCTCAGGTCCTCCTCCTTCACCTTCCCTCACACAGTTTTCAACCTCTCTCCTAAAGAAAGGCCAGACAAACGTAAAAAGAACATCACAAATTATTGACCCCTATGTCTCAATACAAGTTAAAAATGAATGAAGACTAAACAAATGAATAGCTAGTATTTACAAATTTAAAAAATTAATAGCCATAACAAATGATTTAAGGATGTCTTTTGCTGGATGGCTCTTTTCTTTATCATCTTTGCTTTATGATTCACTCTAAGGTCATATACTGACAGCATCTGATATTCCATAACCAAGAGTCACGGATGGAGGAGGTTTCCAGCAAAGCACTCTGGAGGAAAATAGTATAACCATAAACAGTCATTGGAAGTTGAAATATTGTCAGCTCTGCCACTGAGTCACAAGGAACTCAGTTTTTTTAAGAACACAGAAAAGCATGTACGAGGGAGATGAATCATTCTTATGATGGTATAGCAGCAACTGGTTAAAAGTAAGTTAATAGGAGGAGAGAAAGTTATTAAATGGTAATAACATTGGTAATACATGTTTAGAAGCTCAAAACATTCCCTTATTTCCATTCCCCAGAGAGATAAGAAACAGATAGTCAAAACATTGAATAATTGGTGTGTCTTGGACAGACAATTCAGAAAGAACAATGGTTCCTAGCACTGGAGTGGGGTCGTTGGGGGCTCTTAAGTTGCTGGATCATGAGGAAGTCCAGGGTCTTTGAGGGAAGGGCCAGGGTAGCCAGGCTGCTGGCAAGTATGGATGAGGAACTCAGGGCAGTGACCATTTAACAGCCATGATGGATATATGACAATAATCTAAAAATTGACATAGTAATATTAGTGTGTTCTCACTGGAGATAAAGGTCTAGGTGTCCATTTAGCAGAGGAAGCAAGGGGCACAGAGAGGGCTTGTTCAGTGTTTCACTGTTAACCAAAAGGCAAATGGCCCTTGTTCTGGTTTCACCCAGGATTTTGCATAAAGTACCATGGGAAAGTGGTTTGGTGATGTTATTCACAATACACACACTTGAATCAGATACACTTGGGTTCAAATTTGAGCTCTGACACTAGCTCTGTGTTCTTGGGCAAGTCAACTTTCCCTCTCTGTGTCTCCATTTCTCCATAGACAGGGTGGATGTAACAATTATAATTAATCCTTAGTTCTGGTACATAAATGAAATGCTACATGTGTACAGTGACTATATAGAAAACACTCTATAAATTGTATGGCTACCATACCAAGTGTGTTCATACCCAAAAAATAATAAGTCAGGTAAAGTAGTTAAGTCAGGCACTGTTCAAGCAGCGGGAAAACAAAAAGGACAAAATTCTTGTCCTTATGACGTTTACAGTTTGGAGAGAAAGATTTTAAAAATTAACTAATACGATATATAGAATTTATATAGGGAGGAACTCTAAAAATGAAAAAGAACAATCTGCAGAGGATAGGAAGTAATGGGAGATGAAATGAAATTGTGGTCAGGTAACCAGAGAAAACTGCACTGACAAGGTGGCGTATGCACGAAGACTTGAGTCATGCAGAGAGGCCAGGAACTGTTAGGTAGCAAGGCAGTAAATACAAACAGCCATAGGGCCCATGTGTATCCAGCTTATTAGACACAGTGAAGCCAGCTGATAGGAGCAAAATGATAGAAGGAGAGAGAGGCAGGGGATGAGTGCCGAGAAGTAAACAATGGGAACAAATCAAGTAGGTCATTGAAAAGGTTAGGGCTTCTCTGAGTGGATGGAAAGCCATTGGAAGGTTTTGAGAAAACAAGATTAATAATAAGATCTAATTCACTTTTTAGTAGAATCACACCAGCAGTTGTTACTTAGAAAATAGATGTAGAAATCAAAGGTTGAATTAGGAAGACCAGCCACAAGATTTTAGCAATAATCCTTGAGCCAGGGTGATAACTGTGGAGGTATAAAAAATGCTCAGTTTTCTAAAATGTATAAATTATTATATAATCTACTCTCTTGATTTTTATTGAAAATATTCATTGAAATACATACAAACAAATGTACTCAAATCACATCTGTACACCTTGTTTAATTTTTTCTATATGACTCACCCAGGTAACCAGCAGCCAGACTGAAGAAACAGAATGAGCATTACTAGAACTCCAGAAGCTACCCCTTGTCCCTTTCAGTAACTAACCTTCCTAAAGTAAATGTTATTCCAGATATTGAACTTTACATAAATGGACTCTTTTGTTTCTGTTTTCATTAACTCACATAATGCTTATGAAGATCATCTAGGTAGATTTTGATAATAAAACTAACAGGATTTGCTTACAAATGATATATAAAAAGAAGAAGGATTCAAATAAACCTTCATTAATCTGAAGGGAAAGATTGAAGAAAAAGATTAGTATGAGAAGAAAAGGAGTTCAATATAGGATATATTAAGTCTGAAATACCTATTAGACATCCAACTGAATGGAAATGTTAAGGTGGAAATTGGAGATGCAAGTCCTGAATCCAGCGGAGATGCCCAAGTTAGAGGTTTTCAGTATATGGATATCATGACTTAACGATATCACCAAGGAATGTGCGATAGAGAAAAGAAAAGCAGCCGAAGGACTGAGCTCTGAGACACTTCATAGCTGAGAGGTTAGGGAGGTGGAAAGGACTCAACAAAATATGCTGAAGAAGAGAATACAATGGGATAGGAGAAAAGACCGACAAGTGTGGTGTTAGAAGCCAAGCAAAGAAAATGTTTCAGAGAAGAATGCAACAAATACTGCTAAAATGAAGGTTGATCATATAATTTATTGTTCAACCTGAGAAATTTTTGAAGATAAAATGAAACACCACCAATAATTACCCTGGGACAAGAGGCATAAACGAGGTCTGAGCCAGGGTAACTAGGGCATATGGTCACCTGTTTGACAACTCAAGTAAAATGAGAACTGAAAATTGATCAATAAGTTTAGCATTGTAGAAGTTATTGCTGACATTTACAAGAGCAGTTTCAGAAGAACAATAGGCATGAAAGTCCAATTACAGCAGGCTCTAGAAAGGATGGGAGGAAAGAAATTGGAGAAAAGAAGTGTAATAGTTTGACATTGTTTATGAATTCCAAAAATAGTTATTGGATTATGTTTGTAAACTGGTCTGTCAGAGCTATCACTTTTAATTGATTAAATTATGATTAGGACTTTGATTGGGCCATGTCAATAGGGTACTGAGTCCCTCTGGTGGGCAGGGACTCACAGAGAAAAGACATGGTGGGAGACAGAGTTGGGAGTTTTTGAGTCCGAGCCCAGGAAGTGAACACACAGGAGAAGGACAGAGAGGAATAGAGACAGCTCCTTAGACATGGCAGAGGCCCCAGGGAGAGAGAGAGAGCCGATAGGCTAATAGTCTACGCTGGCCTTTTGGAGAGTGCACAGCAGCTGAGCCCGGAGAGAAATGGAGCCCCAGGAAAAGAGGAACCCAAGAAGCCTGAACCCTCACAGACATTGGCAGCCATCTTGCCCTAACACATGGCACTAGACCTTGGTGAGGGAAGCAACTTACACTTTATGGCCTAAATACCCTTTATAAAAACCATCTGAGTTCTGGTATTTTGCATCACCACCCTCTTTGCTAATACAAGGAGTATATGCAAATTTTTCAAAGTATTTTGCCATAAAAGGAAAGACAACATAGATGATGTGGTTTTTGGAGGGCAAAGTGAGGTCAATAAAAGGTTTATTCATATAAGATAGAAGCAGTGATGGCCATTATTTCCATCTCTCAAGTAGATATACTAGATATATGCTGTGAACATACCATAAAGCAATCTATGTTCAAGACAAGGAGCATCCAAATTATTAACTGCAACTAGCTACTGGAACAATATTTTATAGCTATATGTGAAAATATATACCCTGTAATGCTGTTATAATCAGTGAGAAATCTAATTTAGAAACTGAATGTTTGGAAAATACTTTAATGTTAAACATTGTGGTTTTAAAATTTATTTTAAGAACAAAGTTAAAAGGACATGCAATATATGATTTTAAGACTTACTGAAAAACTACACTAATCAAGGAAGGGCGCTGTTGGTGTAAGGATTATAAGAGATCAATGAAAATAATGGCATTCCAGAAATAGATGCACATATGGGGTCAATTAATTTTCACCAAGATGCCAAATAAGTTCAATAAGGAAATTAGGTTTTTAACAAATGGTGCTGAAACAACTAAGCAGCTGTATTAAAAAAAAAGAAAAAAGAAAAAAAAAGAACCTTTACCCCTATCTCATTCTTCACAGCAATTAATTTTTAATTTGAGATGGATCATTAACCTCAGTGTAAAAGCTAAAATTACAAGATTTTTGTGACAGTGGGGCACTTAAAGAGTTCTTAGAATACAATAAAAAGCATTAACTATAAAAGAAAAAACAATTAATGATTTACTTTTTATCAAAAATGGAACCTTTCCATCAAAAGTTACCAATTGTAAAATGAAAAAGACAAGACACAGACTGAGTAAAAATATTTGTACTGTCAATATCTAACAAAGAATTTGTAGGCAGAATTCATAAAGAATTCCTACAAAACATAATAAAAAGTCAAACACAAATTTGAAAAGGACAAAATACTTGAAAAGATACTTCAAAGAAGAAGATATTTAGATGGCAAATAACACATGACCTGACAACATCAAGAGCTGGCCAGCACGCAAACCAACTGGAGCACTTGTGCACTGCTGAGGAGCATGCAGAATGGTACAGGCACTTTGGAAAATATTGGCACTTTTTATAAACTTAAACATATGCTACTATATGACACAGAATTCCAATTTCTAAGTTTTTGACAAAGAAAAAATTCGCATTCACACAAAAACCTGAACACACATTTTTATAGCAGCTTTCTTCATATTTGCCCAAAACTGGAAAAAATCCAAACATGTTTATCTAGTAAAATGATAAATAAACTACAGTGTAGCCATACAATGGGATACTACTCAGCAATGAAAAGGAATGAAATATTGATACATGTTAAGTGAAGTAAGCAGAGCCACAGGTGACATACTATTTGATTCCATTTACATGACATTTAGGAAAAATCAAAATACCTACAGAGTTGCAGAAGAGCTCAGTGGTTTCCAAGAATTAGACAGATGAGAAGCTGACTTCAATGGGTCATCAAAAAGGACTTATTTGGAGTAACAGAGTTGTTCTCTGTCTTGATTGTGTACATATAATTGAAAGTGTACATATAACACTATACGTCTGTCAATTCCATAGAACTGTACAATATAGAGTAAATTTTAATGTATGTAATTTTTAATTAAGAGATACAAAACCATTATACAAAAAGTTATACTTTGCACACTAATAAGTCAGAATAAAATTTAAAATATATTATTTACAACAGCCACAAAACATAAAATATTTAGCAATAAACTAACAAAATCTGAGACTTTGATATTGAAAATTCTAAACCTTTATTGAGAAAAAAATTTAAAAGATCAAAATTATAAAAGGAGAAATATATAATATTCATAGATTTCAAGAGTACGTATTATAATAATATCAACTTCCCCAAATCAATACCTTGATTCAATGCAATCACAATCAAAATCCCATTGGGGTTTCTTTGTTTCCCCTCCCCTCCCTTTTTGTAGACATTCAAGAAGTGATTCAAAAATGATACAAAAAAATTAAGCATGTAGAATGGTCAGGATAATCTTGAAGAAGAAAGAGCAATATTTGAGTGCTTGAAGTAAAAATTTCTAAGGAATATTATAAATGGACAGTCATTAAGGCAGTAGTTGTGGAAGTAGAGGGAAACAGACCAATTGAATAGAATAAATGGTCCATAAGGAAAATCACCATATAAGGTCACTTAACTTACAACAAATTGTAATTCAATAAAGAATGGATGGAAAATATGAACTTTTAGAAATAATTAATGCTCATTCAAGTTCTTGAACCCAACATTTCAAGATACACAAAATTTAATTTAAAATCTAAATATGAAAAATAAAGCTTCTAGAGGCAAGCAAAAGAAATATCTTCATAAGCTTGCTGTAGACAAAAATTTCTTAAATAGGCCACTAAAAGCACTAACCTTAAAATAGATATTTCCAACAAAGGGCTCATACCCAGCTTATATGAAAGGTTATATAACAAAATAAAGTATCTAAATTGCCGAAAAGCATATGAAAAGTTATTCAATACCATGAGACATCAAGGAAATGCAAATCAAAATTACAATAAGGTATCTGTATACTACCACCAAAATAGCCAGTTAAAAAGTCTGCCAATTCTAAGTGCTGCCAAAAATGTGGTGTAAGTGGTAGTTAAATACTTTGCTAGAAGGAGTGCAACTTGGTAAAACCACGTAGGGAAACTGTTTTCTTAGCGATATCTACTAAAGTTCAACGTCTGTTTTAATTTCCTAGGCTGCTTAAAGCAAATACCATGAAATGATTAGCCTTGAACAATGGGAATTTATTAGCTTTTTTTTTTTTGCCAAGAAAATGTCCAAATCAAAGCATCATCAAGGTGATGCCTTCTTCCCAAAACTGAAGTAGTCTCATCAAAAGGTCGTACTTACAATGGGTTTACAACCACAGCAACAGATTAGACTTAAAAACATGTTTTACTGAGGTATATACAGCCTCAAACCACCACAATATGTGTACCATATAACCTAGCATTTCCCACATCTGTGTTTGTGTGTGAGTATACACACACATGCACATATATACACACACAAACAGAAATGAGAAATTACGTCCATTGTAAGATATATTTAAAGAATGTTCTGAGCAACTTAATCACTAATAGGCAAAACCTGGAAACATATCTACAATGTAACAACTGTAGACTGGATAAATAGTGATATATTCAAATAAGCAAATGATACAATGTAATGAAAAAGAACCACTACTGCTAAACACAACGACATGGATGAGTCTAACAGATGTAATGTGGAAAGATGAAGGAATTAAAAACTCATGCTTTATGATCCCATTTATGTAAATTCTGACAACAGGCAAAAGAATCTGTGGTAATGAAAGTCAGAATAGTGGTTACCTTTGTTTACAGTCTCCACAAAGGTAACCCACTGTGGCTTACCTTTATTTAGGTGGTGGTTAAATCGGTTCCTACACTTGTAAAAATCCACTGAACTGTACAATTAATATTTGTGAATGTTACTATACGTAATAAATGACAAAAAAAATGTGATCGTAGAAGACAGTTCATATTCTCTTTCTTCTGACAGTTGTGGGCAGTGCAGCACCGCATCAGCCATACAGTAGAGGAAAGGTAATTTCCAAGGACATTCACAGGAGTTTTACCAATGGCTAGAAGAAGGTATACTGTACAGACAAATTAGCAGATTTCCACTACCCTAGTTGGGTCTGAGTAACATGTAGCTGACACATAGTAATAGCCAAAACTTATATAGCAATTACTACTAGCCAGGCAGTGTTTTAAGCACTTTGCACATTTTGCACATACTACCTCATTTAATTCTCTAAAGACCTTATGAGAAATATATTATTATTATCCATATTGAGGAAAAAAAATAAAAAGAACAGAGAGCCAGAGTTATCTACTATCTTATCCACACTTGCATGGCTACTTCGCAGCAGAGGTTGGATTTAAACCTAGGCCACCTGGCTGCAGGATTTAGACTCTAAATCTCTACACTCTGCTGGCCCTCATATGTGTGCTGCAGCTCCACAGGAGGTGAGGGAGACTAAGTGTCATGATTTCAGTTGCTAAAATAGTTTCCAATTCTTTACAATTCTTTACTGTATAAATCAGGGGGAAAAGAGTCTGACTTTAATTTCAGTAATGCCTGGAAACTCAAACATATGCACATACACACAAGACAGCACATGTAATTTGGAGTTACATGTACGCAATTTCTCAAATCTAGAATCTTCTTCAAAATGCAGAGGCAAATTACTTGTGTCATTTGTTCAAAAATTAGAAGTTTACGAAAGCAAGTGAGATAACTGACAACATGTTATTTCAAGTTCCCCATCACAATATTGAATAAAATCCCAAATCACAGGAAGTTTAGTCAAGTGTAGCAGGTATTAGCAGGAGATGGAACGATCGGATTCCACCCTTATCTCTGTGCCTGTGAGCTCTGGCCATTCTACATCAAAAAGCATTTTCCAGCCTCCTGGGGGACAAAGAAATGGCAACCTTAGAGAAGAGGGTGCCACAGATGGGGATACCAACACCCCAGGGAGACTGTAGCAATAAACAGGGTTTAGGGCATGCAAGGCATATGCTATCCCACATTAGAAAGTAATATCAAATCAAAGATTGTTATTGGATTGGCCTCTAAAACAGACAAATGCCCAGATGCATAGCTGATGAAAAAAATTAGCTTGCTACTAAACATTAAATGGATCGATAATCTATTAACTCTAACCTTGTTAGCAAGGAGCTTGCGGTACAATACGTGAACTGCCTTTTTAAACAACTTCCCACAAAGTCTATCTTTGACTAAAATAAAGAATTTTCTTCTCACATAGTCAGCAATGATAAACAATAACTCTCAATATTAACACTAAATGACTCTGTCCCTTTCTTCAAAGGCCGTTCACTTTCAAGGCTGTTTTATTTAGCTTATAATTGCATGGTTTTTATTTTATGGGCAGAAGCCACAGAAGAGGTTCAGGCAATACTCAGTAAGTCTCCACGATCAGATGAAATGTTATGAAGCCCTTGGTGGCAAATCATCTTCTAAAGCCACTGCCATCTCAATCTCTATTCTCTCACCCACACCCACCTACAGGGACCTGGAAGGGCACAGTCAACAACGGTCCACGCAGTACTGACAGGCAGGGTGGGGCTAGGATGCTGGAGGCAGTGTGGCTGCGGGCTAAAGTCTTCATTTTAATACAAGTTTAAAGAGAGTTTATATGGTGAAGTAAAGGGGGGAGGAAATTGCAAGTAACCTTTCTATTCTCTGTGATTATTTCCCTTTCTATTCTCTGCTATTATTTCCCTTATGTGGCAAACTTCTCCAGGATGGGAGTAACGTCAGGCCCTATTTATGAAGGAGAGAGAAGATTGTATAAGCAAGTAAAATATTCCAATAATCTGGCAGCTGGCAGGAACATCACCCACGGTGGGTGTATCTCCAGTCAGTCATCCAGAGGCAGTTTCTCTCCCTCACCTGTAAACCTAAGTTTCTACAATGACTCAAACTTACTCAACAGAAGCCTTGGGAGGAGGAGGTTGCATTGTCTCCAATCTTGAGAAGGTAGAATTGGGAAGAATAAAAGTTCTAAAATAAATTATATTCTCATAAAACTAACATTAAGTAAAAGAAAAGCAAACACTAGAATAAAACCAGGAAAAGGTGAGAAACAAGGCATTTAGGCCAGAGATAAGAGCATTTAGAGTGAATGAATATAGAAATATTTCTAAAACCCTTTGACCTACTTACCAAATATTACAGAAAAGAAAATGTGAGCCATCATTAGCTTTGGTCAAATGTTTTGAGTGACTTTTGGAAAGAAAAGTAGAATATCCACCTTAAGGAGCAAAGAAAAAGAAGAGCAAATCAAATCAAAAGTAAGGGAAAGGAAGGAAATAAAGAGTGGAACTCACCAAAGAGAAAATCAATGAAACCAAAAGCAGGTTACTTGAAAAGAAACTGATAAACTTCTTGGAAGATTGATCAAGGAGAAAAGGAAAAGGAGAAGACAAGTTGTCAAGAGCAGGACTGAAAGAAGGGACATCAATCACTACAGGTGCTACAGAATTTATGGGTAACTATTTCTTATAAATTTGACCACTTAAGTGAAATGGAACATTTCCTGAAATTAGTGAGTACCAGATGGATAGATTAAGTAAGAATGTAAAGAAAAAAGAAAGGGGGAAGTGGATTTGGCCCAGTGGTTAGGGCGTCCGTCTACCACATGGGAGGTCCGCGGTTCAAACCCCAGGCCTCCTTGACCCGTGTGGAGCTGGCCCATGCACAGTGCTGATGCACGCAAGGAGTGCCATGCCACGCAGGGGTGTCCCCCGCGTAGGGGATCCCCACGCGCAAGGAGTGTGCCCCGTAAGGAGAGCCACCCAGAGCGAAAGAAAGTGCAGCCTGCCCAGGAATGGCGCCACACACATGGAGAGCTGACACAACAAGATGACACAACAAAAAGAAACACAGATTCCCATGCCGCTGACAACAGAAGTGGACAAAGAAGAACACATAGCAAATAGATACAGAGAACAGACAACTGAGGGGGAGGGAGGGGGGAGGGACAGGGAGAGAAATAAATAAATAAATCTTTAAAAAGAAAAGAAAAGAAAAAAGAAAGGGCGGAGAAGAGAGGAAAGGGAAAGAAGGTGAGGAAGAAGAGGAACATGATGAGGGAAAAAGAGGGAAAATCAGATACTAGTAAAAGAGAGAAAAAAGGACAAGGAGCAAGAAATAGAAAATGAAAGAAAAAAGTGCTAAGGGCATTTCTTGTTGCCTTGAGTAACCACATCAGCCCTCTGAAAATGAGGAATTTGGTGGAGTATACATTCCTGGTTTTACTCTCAGGATTACTTCCAAACATTTTTGAAATTTTAAAATGTTTTAAACATAGCAAGTGGTTATAATTACAACCATGTTCTGGGAATTATTTTAAAGCGATATCTAATTCAGTTACTAAACTATGCAACGATACCATCTTCTCATCACATATGATGGGCATGTGGTTCCTAAATCCCCTACAGTTGTCACATTTGATTTCACCCACTGCTGATGAAGTGAGGACCTCTTCATTATCTGCCATGATTTAACACTGCTTTACAGGCTAAAGTTTCTCTATGACATTAGTAACCATAATAAAAAAAGCAACGAGGAATAATTATTGAAAATAAAAATCTTCCCAGTGTAAGTGGCACTGAAACCGATGAAGCATAAGAAGATAAAGGGAAAAAAAACTTACTTTTATTAAGGGAGGGAAGAAAGAGACTTACTGAAGGAAATTGTGATTGCTCATTATCATTCATCATGAGTTCCATGATGATCCACAGCTGAAAAAAAGGCTCAGCATTCACCTACGTTTGGGTCACAGCTGGGGCCCTCAGCTCATTTATCATGGGAAGCAGTTCAAACTAAGGAACTGAGTGGGGCCAGGCTGGCTGGTGACTCATGGAGTGACTTTGGACAAGTTACTCATGCCCCCAGGACACCAGAATAATTCCTATAAATTAAGAAATTTCACAGAAACCCAAACCACAAGGCCACAGCTGGGCTGAAAGAAGACATCGAAATGAGCTTCACCATCCAGCTGCATCTGGACAAAAGAGGCAAAACCAAAACTCACAACCCAGGATCTGGCCCTACTCATCCTGGGGCATCCTCTGGCCACGTTATCAACAGTAGGAGCGGAGACTGGGAATTAAGTGTACAGGTTCTGGAGTCTGACGGGTCGGGATCCTGCCTACTACTAACTGTCTGTCCTTGGGAAATTATCCAACTTCTCTAGGCCTGAGTCTCCTTATCTGTAAATGAGAATGTCTATACTAGAAACCTCATAGGCTTGTAGAAAGGCTTAAATATGAAAACTGATGTAAAGCCCTCAGCAGAGTGTCTGTCATACTGAAGTATTTAATAAGTGCTAGACATTATTAATTTTTATTATTTTTTTATAAATCTAGATATACTAAATCCACCAAATAGTTTCTCTCTCTTACCTTAAAACCCTTCCTCCGAAATCTTGTAACCAAATATGGAAAAACTATAAATTTGTGAAATATAATTTAAAATGCAAAACAATACAAAGCCAAATAAACAAGAAAAAAAGCTCTGTATATACCTTATTTAAAAGGGAAAGCCAAGAATGAGAAGATACTTGTGAGTCTGGTTCTGCCAGTTACTGACCATCTGACCTTGAGAAAAATCACTTAACTCTCTTAGGTTGAGTTTCTCAACCTCTAGATGGGTAAAATAATAGGAACTTTGCTCATGTCGTGGAAGCTATGAGTATTAAATTCTAAAAGTTAAAAACTTACATCTCATTCATATATCAAACCACTGATCTGATCTAGTAAAATGGTTTGTGGAATTTATCCGAAGGAAATAATTCAAAAGAAGAAAGAAAGCTCTTTATAATATAAAAGAAGAGGAAACCACTGAAATGTCCTTTATTTCACTTAATCTTTTCAAGTAATTTATTCTAGACATATGCAATTGAATATTATGTTACCATTGACTATATTTCTCTGAGAAAAATCTTTATGGCAAATGTTAGTGGAAAACTACAGAGACACTAAAGTATTACAAGTATAATAATGTGAAAAGTATGGTGCATTTGAACAAAAATGGTAAGGGAACACAAAAAAATTAAGCCAGATTTGTTAAGGTCATGGGAATTTTGGTTATAAAACTCACAATAAACAAACCTAAATGTTTAAAATACATTTTGAAAATGGTAAATTGTTACATGGTTGTGAGGTATTAATAGAAATCAACTACACTGAATTCCAATAAGTAGGAAGATGTCCACACATGTGGACAGCTCTTTCATGATGACACTCTAGATTTATGTCATCTGACCTGGTTATCCAAGTGTTTACTTGCCAGAGGTGATTTTTCTGGGCTCTGTAAGTGAGTGGAAAGTGTGATGAGTTCTTTTAGAAATATGTTTAAATTTTAACTGTGATCAGTTTGCTCAGCCAGAGACAAACAGGTACCAAAGCTACAGCTCAGGCCAGCTCAAACCCAGGATTCACTCCTCGCTGGCAGAAGTGTGTACTTTATATCAGACATTTCTGGCCTACTGACATCTTTCTCCTAAATCTGGGTAACACCGTGGTGCTCAGTTGACTGGAATCTTGGCTTGATTTATCATCTGCCAAGATTTTGGAGTCTTACTCTTCCTTAACCTCTGATTTGGATGGCCCCAAAACTCCAGCTGCCTTGCTGCCTGGGTATCAGGTCATTTTTGCTCTGACCTCTTATAGTTACATGCTTCCGTACAACTCCCTGGCACCCCAAACTCCATACATACCTAAAAAATACTTCAAAACTATCGGGAGTCCTGTAACTAAAGAGGATTAGGGAAACATGCCCAACTTTCATTCTCTCTTTGGTCTGGCTTCCCATTACCTCTACAGAAGAAATCTCAAATACAGAAATGTCTGAATCATAGAACATACAAGAAAATAAGGGAGAACAGCTCTAATGCCTGATAAACACAACAGCCAGTCCCTGTGTGTGTGTGTGACCATCAAAAGGCTTCAATTAGGGAAACGGATGTGGCTCAACTGATTGGGCTCCCGTCTACCCTATGGGAGGCCCTGGGTTTGCATTCCAGGGCCACCTTGTGAAGACAAGCTGGTCCACGGACAGGTGATGGCCCGCGCCAGCAGAGAGCTGGCACAGCAAGATGATGCTACAAAAAGGGAGACAAGCAGACATGGAAGAACGCACAGTGAATGGACACAGACAGCAGACAGCAAGCAAGCGGCAAGGGGGGGGGTGATAAAAAATAAAATAAATCTTTAAACAAAAAGGCTTCAATTAAAAGTTTGCAGCAGTGCATGCGAACAGAGCATGTAATGAGCAAGAGAAAAGAGGATGGAGTTCCTGAGATGCCGATATTAAGACTGAGAGTAACTCCCACCTGCTTGCATTGCCTTTTAAAAAACTATTAGTTTTCTATTGCTATATAAAGTTACCACAAATTTAGAAGCTGCACACAACACACATTTATTATCTCAGTCTCTGTAGGCCAGGGGTCTGGGCACAGCTTATCTGGGTGCTCTCCCAAGAGCACACTCAAAGTGTCACCCAGAATGCATTCTCTCCTGAAAACCTGACTGGGGTAGAATCTGCCCATTCAGGTTGGTGGTGGAATGCACTTTCTTGCCACTGACAGCCCTGGCTTTTTGCTGGCTGCTGGGTGGAAGCTACCCTTTCTAGAGGCTGCCCTCAGTTCCTTGGTATGTAGTCTTCCCCAGCATGATCACTTGCTTCATTAACCCCATGAGAAGAGTCTCTCACTTTGGGGAGGGGGGTACTTTTTAAAGGATTTTTAAGGGCTTCCACCTGATTAAGCCAGGCCCACCCAGGATATCTCCCTTTTAGTTAGATTAGAATCAAATGATTTGGAGCCTTAATCATATCTGCAAAATCCCTTTCCCCTTGACATATTCTATTGGCTAGAAGCACATTACAGTTTCTGTCCACAGTCAAGGGCAGAGGAACATACAGGGTGTGAATGCCAGAGGGCAGGAATCATGAGGACCACCCTGCCATGTATCTGCCCCAAACACTGTGTGTGCTAAAAGAAAAACCTGGCCACATGAAATGCCTAGGAGCCTCCAGTCTGTCCAGCATCTGCCTGTTTCCTTAGCAGGGAAGCCCACGCAGGAATGCAGCATGCTCAGTGGAGGGAGAATCCCAGCCCCTGTGTCTGATCTCCTTGTCTTCACCTCTCCAGTCACCACCACTGAGCCCACTGTTCTCCCATCTAAAGGTTCATTTCTGCTCCAACTCTAAGACAAGTCCAGGCTTGGAACAGAAAAGACCTGCATTTTCCTCCTTTCCCCTAACTCTACTCCCCCACGCAGTGATCCTGAACTAGGATCCCACCACTCTTGTTGGTGGACTGATCTGAGGCAATACTCAGTTCTCACCATTAGACCCCTGTACTCACCAGCCACCTGTCCTGTTACTCTGATGCTACTGCACATCATCTGGTTCCCCAAAGTGACTCTGTGTCCAGTCCTGTTCTCTGCAATCTCATTCCTTCCAAAAGCTCAAGTACCAGTCTCTGAATAAATACTCCCTACCACCCTCCCCAGCTCGCCCACTTTACAGAACATGGCACCTCCTTTCGTCCTTGCAGGAAAAGACTTGGGGACCATCTTCAAAATGTATGCATAGGCAGCGGACTTGGCCCAGTGGTTAAGGCGTCTGTCTACCACATGGGAGGTCCGTGGTTCAAACCCACGGCCTCCCTGACCCGTGTGGAGCTGGCCCACATGCAGTGCTGATGCACGCAAAGAGTGCTCCACACAGGGGTGACCCCGTGTAGGGGAGTCCCAAGCGCAAGGAGTGCACCCCGTAAGGAGAGCTGCCCAGCGCAAAAGAAAATGCAGCCCACCTAAGAATGGCACCACCCACACAGAGAGCTGACGCAACAAAAAGAGACACAGATTCCTGTGCCACTGACAACAACAGAAGCGGACAAAGAAACAAGACGCAGCAAAAAAACACAGAGAACAGACAACCGGGGGGGTGTGGAGAGAAACAAATAAATAAATAAATCTTTTTTAAAAAATGTATGCATAGCTTCTCTCTCATACATTGGATCCTGTAAACTGATAGGCTCCGTGGGCTGATTGTTTTTCAGTGTCTCTGTTACCCAGATACAGACAAGCAAATGCTCTTAGGATCGTACTGAAGTCTGCAGTGAGTCTGCCAGAATGCAATTTTGGTGTTTTTAAAAGCATTTTACAGAGCTGAGTTGATTTTTAATTTCATTTCTGTCAAAAAAAATTGATCCAAGATAGTTTTTATGGACCTCTTTGTTAAATGCTCAGCCCTATACTAGGAGCTGCAGTGGGTAAAGAAGGAAAAAACCCACAGTCTATGACCTCAAAAACTACATTTCAGTTGTGGACATGAGTACAGGCACACACACACACATACACATATACACAACATTCATGAAACAAGAGTACACAATAAGCAATGAAAAGTAAGTAATAATAGTTCCAACTTATTGAGGCCCTACTGGGCTAGGCATTTTACGTAATGATTTCATAGCCTTACAACAACTCTGAAAGCTCTCACTTTTTTTTTTTTTTTTTCATTTTATAAAGAGACTGGGCTTCAGCGGTCTCAGCCTAAAGTAGCAGTTAGCAAAATGGGCAGAGTCAAGTCTACCAAATTCCAAAGCTGATGCTTTTTCCACTTTAAAAAAAAAAAGTTTCAATCTTCACTGTGTTTTTTAATCACTTGTAGAGCTTTTTAAAGGATATAAAATCCGGGATTCCTCTTTAGATTTTTATTCAGCTGAGGGCTGGCCACTACTAAATATACTTTTTAGGGTGTTAGCTGATAATAATGCACAGTCGGGGTGAAGAAATAAACTAAAACAATAGCCGTTGTTTGACTCAAACCTGAAAGGATAAACATATGCAGAAGAAACTTTACTAGGTTAAAATTTCTAGCACATAAGCTAGTATTAGGCAATTTACCCCAAAACACACGCTCCAGTTAATCAACTTGCTCCAGAGTCATAATTTGACTTCAGCGGTGTAAAAAGAAGTAAATAAATGAATGATGTTGATTGATACATCTTACTCATTACAGCTTACATTGGGGCGTCACACACATCATCTCATTTTAAGCATCACAAGAATCTGGAAGTTAGTGAGGCAGTTATATTTTTCATTGAGAACCAAGGACCAAATTCACGGCAAGTCACACAGCTATTCAGTGACCCAAGCTCTGTGCTCATTTCATTACTAGCCTCTGATCCTCTCCAATGCCACTATAGCTTTATGACACCCCAGGACCAGCTACATAATTTGCAGGGCCCAGTGCAAAATAAAATTCATAGTCCCTTGTTCAAAAATATTAATAATTTCAAGATGTTAACTGCAGAGCATTAAACCAAGTATGGGGGCCCTTGTAGAAACTGCTCAGGTCACATGGCCATGAAACTGGCCTTGCTGACACCACTGCAAATTCAACCATGAAATCAATAATTCAAGACGCCACTAATTGAACAAGGCAAAGGGCATGGATATATTAAAAGTAATCACTTCTCCAGAAAGCATTGCAAAAGCTCCTGTGACAGATGCGACCTAAACTATATGATCTTAATCAGCCTCCTCTAAATAAATTATGCAGATTAGGAAATGCATGCCCATTAGCTTTCAGTAAGATTCAGATAAACACATTTCTTCCCAAGCTGTTTACTCAATGCATTAATATGCATTTTCCCAAATGTAATGAACTGATATGCTTCAGACTGTGACACCAAGTGAAGGCATCAGAAGAGCTCATTCAAGAGCAGAGAAAACATTGAATTATTAGCTTGTAACTTTCAGCAAATCCACTCTATTTGACCTATGCTTCCAACATGTCATTTCGGAATAAACAACTTCAGGAAGGCAGCTACACAGATAGTTTCACAACGGAGTGAAGAGCTGAAATAAGATTCTGTCAGTGCTGTCAATGAACAGCAGAAGTTTGAGGGTAAGCTGGGTCTGCGGTTTTAATTCCCAGAGTAAAATGATCTTCTGGACTAGAGAAAATCCCAGGTGATCAGTTACTTCTATAGAATCCTTGAACAGTGTGGAACTAATTGGGTGTGAGAGCCAGCCCCATTCCTTATAAAAGAGCAAAGAAGAACCAGCCCATAAGTATGCTGCCCATACTAGACCTTACTAGAAAATCTCTGAAAACTGGGATTCTTGTCAAGCATATTCAGAAAGTTTTTTGAAGCAAGTAATATGGTTATTGTTAATTGAGGAGTGCCCAAGAAGAGAAGAAAATGTTCCTAAATGATCAAGATGGCTCTTCTTTTCATTAAAAAAAAATAAGATCATGTGGGAAAAGAAAGAAAAAAGAAAAAGAGCTTGAATCAACCAAATATGAATGAAGGCAAAGTTACCCAAATGTCCGTTTTTATTCTTCAAAGCAAGGGTCTATGGACTATAATTCATAACTGAACAATTATCATCTATGCTATTTGAATATGAATATAAAGAGTTTCCTGTCTTGGAGTTCCAGTGATGTGTGTTCAAATCCCCAAGAGCTATTTAATAGGTGAGTGAGCTTGATTATGTAGATTAGGTTCTTTTAATGCCAAGTAATAAATACCAACTCAAGCAAATAGGGAAAGATATCAGAGACTCTTACTGAATCCAAGAACTAGGTGAACAGACAGGCTACAGCAAGGGTGGGGATAAGACAGCTCTAGGAACCTCCTTAGATGGACTTGGTGGATCTTTTCTCTTGGTCTCTGCCATCATAGCAACTTGGTTTTTGATGAAAGATGCAATGGAGTTCATGTACAAAACATATCCACACTCTGAACCCCTTGAATACAGTCATGTTAAATTCAGTGAGTTTTATAGGTAAGGTCACTTGAGGTTCACATATCCAGAAGTATTGAAAGGTTTGGAAATGCCCAGAAGATATGCAACATGAGTACTAGCCTTAGGACAGGAACACATTACTCTCGAGTTCCTTTCCCTTGTCCTTGCCCTGCTCATTGAGAGGGAACAATGAACCCAGAAACACTCTTAAATTAAGCCAGGTATGGCCCCAGAGATAACTGCAGGGAGACACCACAGCATAGGGTTAAGGGTATGGTTTTTCATTTGTTTGTTTGAACTCAGACCTGAATTAAAATTTGAAATGAATCATTCATTCACCAGCTGTTTGAAACTGGGAAATTGAAATTGCATCTATGAATCTCAGTTTCTACTATCTCATACCGTTGTTCTCTGAATATTAAGTTAATGCAAGGTCTTTGTAAGAATTGTAAACTCGAGAAAGGTTTAAGGCATGCACTGCAATTGCCCTGTAATCTCCTCCCCTGGACCTGAGAGTTAACATCATGATATAATCCTTTCACTTTTTCATTCTATGCATACATGGAAAGCTTTTGGCAAAAAAATGTGATTAGACATTATATTATGTAGTTATATTTTATATTATATTGTATTATATTTTATATGTACACACATACATTATTTATGCACACATACATGTTTATCAACATTCTATTTTTATTTACTTGACATTATATCATGAACATTTTTATTTCATTAACTATTCTTCAAAACTAAAAATTTTTAATGACTGTCTAGTATATGAATGTACCATCACCTATCTAGCCATTTACATATATGTGGATGTTTATGTTGTTTTCTAACTTTCACTTTTATACATGACATTACAGAAGCCACTTTCCTAGCTCCTCTGTTTCTTTCTCTTCATATGACCCTAATAACACCCTGGAGATTAAATCAGAGAGTGTATAGTAAAGCAGATTGCATGGCACAGAAGTTAGTTTTCTTCCACTCCCATCAATAAATCTGAGACAAAGAGGCTCTCAAGAAGCCCTTAACTTGATTTTTCTTCCTCTGGGTAGGATCAAGAACACAAATACGACCATTGTTCTCAAGGTAATCTTTGAGAAAAAAAAACCCTCTGCAACATTTTTTGGTAACAGTTTCCAAAATCCAAAGTATCTCAAGAAATGAATTTTCTAAGTATCCAACTTCCATTCAATTAATCATGTATGTATTGAACTTCTTCTGCATACCCAAGATCATGGTGAATACCTAGATATTGTGGTGGATGGTAGTCTCTGCCCTTGAGGAAGTTTTAAATATTATGCTGCCAGCCTGGCAGAACCTCTGCTCTGTCTGAAACTGGCTTAACTTCACTGACATCCTTGAAAGCTCCTTCATTCCTATGTAGGCCTGTCTGCCTATTTGTCTGTCTCTCTACTTAGTCAGCCAGCCACCTGCCTGTCCATCTATCTAGTCTGGTATTTAAATACACAGGAAATCTTTGACTGCACTCTTAACTGTACCAGGTACCATATTGTGTGGTTTTCATTATGTACATCCTGCTTGGAATTTTTTGACACTTTGGATATGTGGCATTACAATTTTCATCAAGTTTGGGGGAGAATGACCTTTATCTGTTCAATTGTTTTGTTTTGTTTTGTTTTTATAACTTTTTGTTTCTGGATCTCCAAATTCACAAAAGTTAGAATTCGTTATATTGTACATGAGACGCTGGATCTCTTCCAGTTTTTTTGTCTTTCTTCACTCTTTGCTACAGTTTGATTTCTATTTCTGTGCTTTAAAATGCATGAATCTTTTCTTCTGCCTTGTGTAATCTGCTTTTAAGCCCATCTAATGAATTTTTATTAGAAATATTGTATTTCACATCTCTAAAATTTCCATTTGGTTCTTTTCTTACATATCTTTCGTTCCACATGATGTTCATGTTTTCTTTTAAAACATTGAGCATATTGATAACAGCTGTTTAAAGTCTGTGTTAATACTTTCATTACTGTCATTTCTAGGTCTGATTAATTGACTTATTTTTCTTCTGGTTATGGGTAACATTTTGTCAATTTTTTATTGTTGAATGCCTGTACTTTTTGTCTGTCATTAAAAACAAGTTGTGTTTTTGTTGTTGTTACTGTTTCCTGGAAGGCAAATAAGGTACTTGATCATTTGGAAGCTTATTTTTTAGCTTTTTTGCTTTGGGTTTACAGTTGTCTTTATTCTAGTTTGCCTAGTTTAGCCCTGCTACTAACTCATGGCACCTTTAAGATCTCTGTTAAATGAACTATGGATTCAGTGAGGATTCTCCGTTCTGTCTTGTTGGATCTCAAATGTCTCCCGCCTTTGCTATGTAGGTTGGCCTTATCAGAACATCAAAGGTTGGAGGTGGGGACCCACTTAGCTAGGATGAGATACTAGCTCTGAGTGTGCACTGCCCTCACGCTCATGCTCTAGACCTCAAAAGAGAGTCCACAAGGAGCTGGGGCTCATTCTTCTGGTTGGGGACGGAGAAAACAGTGCTGTTTCCTATGAGATCTCAGTGAGACACATTCTGGGACTACTGATGAGACCCTGGGTAAGAGATTTTCCTGGGACAACACTGACAACGGCAGGAAGTAAACATGAAAGTTGATATTCCTTATCCTATTATCCTGCTTACCAGTTTCACTCTGGACCTAATAGTTTTGCAGAGTTCAAAGCCAAATTAGAGCATAGAACAGTGGGTTTGGAGCAGAAATAATACCTTAGTATCTAGGATATTATATCCTAATGTGCTGTTCCATGTCCATCATCCACAAGCATATATGAAAGTGGCAATTTTCAACATCTTTGCCAACCCCTTGAAAATATCACATTTTAAAATTTGTGCCACTATGATGTCTATGAAATGATATATCATAATTGTTTTACTTTGCATTTCTCTGATAAAATTTTTGAGGCACAGCATCTTTTCATTATTTGTTAGCTGCTTATTTTTCCTTTTAGTCAAGAGTATGTTCCTATATTTTACAAAAATTTTTAATGCACTGTTTGTGTTTTTTAAATTGATTTATATAAGTTGTTTTTAAGGAATTCTGGATGTTAGGTCTTTGTTTTATGCATTGCAAATATTCTTCTGGTATTCTGTTTGCCTTTTGAGTTTATTATGTTTTTAGATAAATAAAATGTTTTTGTTGTTCACTTTAATGAATTCAAATTTATGAATATTTTCCTTCATGGTTTAGGCTTTTTATATCAGTAAAATAAAAACTTTATTATAGTCTCCTACATTTTATTCTAAAGATGTAAAAGTTTTGCTTTTCAAACTTAGGCCTTTAATGCATCCAAAATTTATGTGTGACTCACTTTTGCCACTCTTCTTCTGACCTCTTCTTTTGGACTCCACACTCAAGTGTACTTCTTTGCTTAATCCCGTCACTTAAATCCTGACTTCTCATAAGTCATCTCAGTTACCACTTCCTTCAGGAAGCCTCCCCTGACTGCTCCAGCCATCACTGACTTCTCCGACTCAGCATCCTAGGATATTTATCATTGAAATTTGACATTAATACATGCCTATGCAGAGTCATGAACTAGGATATCTACAGCACCCAGACAGGTAATCCTGAGTAAAACAGAGCTAGAATTAAGACTATACAGTATGGTGGAGACTATGGGGAATGAAAAACCATATGTGTCATCTATAAAAGCAGTTGCCAATAAATAAATAAATAAATCTTAAAAAAAAAAAAAAAGAGCAGTTGCCACTAGCACTGGGCAGTTATTTCCCTGTGTGACATAGGCCCAGAGTTACCAGATTACTGATTTTTTCCAAGAGAACAAGGAACCCAGATCTTTATTTAAAATGTTCTAATATTTAAATACTGACGACTAATATTTTAAAGTATTATGTGGGCAAAAATTAAATATCTACTAGTCAGAGTCAGCTACCCCACTTCCAAACCAAACCTCAGGTATAATTGCTTCTAATTATTTAATAATTTTAATTGTTATTTGCCTCTTCAATTTTTTAAATATAGTACATTTTATTTTTAAAGAGGTTTCAGATTTCAGAAAAGTTACATCAATAGTATAAGGGATTTCCATATACCTCACCTTTTATCCCTCCCACATCTTCCCCTGTTAATATCTTACAATTGTGTGGTACATTTGTTACAACTGATGGAAAATATTGAAGCACTGCTACTAACCAATATCCACAGTTTATATTATGATGTAATGTAAACTTAGGCCTTTAATCCATCCAGAATTTAAGTGTGACCTATTCTAAATGCCCTAAAAATGCCCTATGTTCCACCTATTCTTCCCATCTCCCCCCACCGCCCCCCCACCCAGAACCTCTGGTAACCACTATTTTTATATCAATGTTACCTGTGCTTCCCTTACTACAATATTAATAAATTTGCTTTGTCCATGGCTGTATTCCTCCCTTATGTTTGTTCATTCCTCAAACCTGAGAATTTGGAGGCAGTGATGCCCACTCTGCCTCAGAATGAGAGGAGACTTAGATCTTTGGAGCAGATAGAAGGAACTATTCTGCTTGCAGTTGTAGACTCTCTGATTTTGGGGATGGGGGTTGACCATAATCATCATTTTGTTATTTGTCCTGGGTGAGTCCAATGAACTGGAGAGTAAGTGTTGGTCACAACTCTTCTGAGATTCAAGCCTCAACCAGCATATGAACAGATGGAAGATTTAAGTCTCTGAGACATGTATTTAATGGGTATAGTGCACACCAGCTCAAACAAAAAGGGTAAAAGAATCACATGTAGGGAAATTAAAAATGAGCCTAACTCTGTTACATTGGGGAAAGTTTGTCATATATTCCAAGGTAAGGCCCACCAATAGGGTGCTGACTTCAAGGGATTGTGTGCCTTACCTAGAATGTCCAGATGGCTCTACAGCCCTCAGGAATACCCCTATTTGAGGCATTGTTCACAGTGGCAATTAGTGATATCTGCCTGACACATGCATAAGTATTACCTCTGGAATGACCTCCCAACTCATTTTGAAATCTCTTAGCCATAAAAATTCTTTTGTATTTCATGTTCCCCTCTTTTGGTCAAGGTCTGTTTCCACATGCATCTCTGGTTGGTGCTTGGCATTAATCCTTCTGTGCCAGGGAGGCTCAACCCTGGGAGTCATGTCCTACACCGGGGTGGGGGTGGGGAGGAGGAAATAAGTTTGTTTGCTGTGCCTCTTCAATTAAATCATCAACTCTTTGAGTACAGGAACATTCACTTTTTAACTACCACAGAAGTTGTCACAGGGTCAAGTCTGTGATAAATATTTGATAATATTTGACTGTTGACTGCCAGGAGACATCATAATCCCACTCTGCACCACCGAATGCTGGGAAAGGGTTGGAGCAGATTCCACAACAAGGCACTATGACCAAAATGACTACCCACCCAATGAGCATTTGTTATTCCGGTGAGACCCATACCCATAGAAAATGACAAATATGCAAATATGTTCTCCCAAAGCCAAGACCATCCTTCACCCATTCTCCCAGGGCATATTGAAATTCAAGAGCTCTTAAGTACAAATAACCTTTGTTGTACAAAAAGCAGCTGCTCAGTTCTCAGAGAGGCAAACAGAAGAGTAGAGAGGAAGAGAGAAGTTCTCCAACCTGATGGTGTTTTAAGGGAATCAAATCTTGACTCTGAAGATAGTCATGGCATAGTCACTGTTATTTATTTACAGTCCTTGGTCCTAATCCTAAGAATCAAGCCTCTCCTCACCAAACCACCCTATCAGGTTCACATGCAGCCTGAGCAATGATCCAAAGGTTCATCTTTCTAGTGAAGACAGGCTTGGACCAAGAACTCAATCACTCAGATTCAAGACTTAAATGTGTCCCTAAAGAGCCCTGTCTGAGGTGTTGAGCCTCCCTAACCCTCTGTTTTCTCATCCAGAAAGAACATTCAGATTACAGCTCCTTCTCAGGGTGAGAAGTAGTTTCAGCTGGTGGTGAAAAGCAGCGACTCTCAAGTCAGACATGAATTTGAACTTATTACCTGGGGGACTCAGAGAAAGTTACTTAACCTCTCTAAACCTGACTGTCCACACCTATAAAATGAGAGCAAATAACAGAACTTAGCCCACTAGGTTTTTCTGAAGATCACATGACACTATACCTGTAGAGCAGGCTGCAAGTAGGAATTTTTGAGTTCATAGATGTGAGAGAAACTGATAGACGCTAGACTCAGGCTCTTTTGTTCTGTTCCTCAGAGCTGTCACCTCCCTAACCAATGAAAGCTGTTATTCTTGTTGTTTTTCTTTCCCCGAGGTTGCAGGGCCATGTGAAGAAAAATTTCCCAATAGGATCTACTTCTGCTGAAAGCTACCATGCCCCCTCCTCTCAGGCTACATGATTCATCCTACTTTCCTCACATCCACCTGGAAATAGGTTTAGGCATAATCGATTCTATGGAAAGGAAGAAAATGACTCTTCAATGATGCACCAAGACCTTGCACAAAAAAACACCCTAAAAATTACTAAGAGTGCATTTCTGAGTATGTCTCTGTATCTCTTTATTGCTGGTATCCAAGTGAGTATGTGCCACTCCACATACCTGTGAATCTAGTTCTCTGTGTGTCAACTTCTGAGCATCTGTGTGTAACATGGGTTATATATGTGAGGTCTTGTGTCTCTCCATGAGAGTATACCTATGTCTGAGTATACCTCTTTTTTGTGAATCTGTGTCTTTGTGCCTATGTCGTGAATATGCGTATATGTGTGTGTCTGTGATTTTCTAGGATCAGGTCTCCGTGCCTGGATATATGTCTGTGTGTGACTGCAGTCATAATCTCTAAACATTCCTCTATCTGTGATGTGTGAGACTCTAATCAGGGTTGTGTGTACATCTGTGTTTTGCTCTCTGTGTTGTCTGTCAGTGAAAACTCCACTTTTGTATCCCACACAATATAAGCCATATGCTTGTGTGCTAATGTGACAAAAAACAGAACTGAGCAACTTCAATTTGCCTAACAATGCTTTAAGTTACTCTGTGTTGTTTCCAATTCTTGGAAAGTATAGACCACTGGTTCTCCAACCTGTCTGCACCAGTTTGGGGGGGCTCTTACAGAAATGTTGATGTCCAACCCCACTTGCACAGATTACATGCCCTGATTTTTGCTCTGAAGTGAAGTCTAGGTACTGGTGCTTCCTAAAGGACCCCAGGCAGCCTGAGTTGAGAACTACTGCACCAGGTCAATGGATGGGCCTCTGCCATGCTCCCAGACTGACTTGAGAACCACTGCTTCCTTGCTGGTGACAACCATGATACCAGCGGGGGAGGGAAAGAGTTTTGAATAGTTCCCCTGGTGAAGAAAGAAAATGGCCCTCCCCTTTGTTGCTGAAGAGAACAGTGCCCCACCAGAGCGGAGCCTGTGAGTCAACAGTGTCCAAATCAACTTATGAAACTTTCCCCCAGCCCCATCCTTCTTCCATTCCAGCAGACATTTGTTTCCTTTTACATGTATGCTTGTCTAATTAAAAAGATGTAGTACTACCTTGATTTCCATATAAACTTATTATAATTAACACCAGTGTTTGGCAAACCAAAAGAGGATTTATTATTACAATAAACCAAGTGCTTCATAAAAATTTAAATGCATTTTTGAACATTCATTAACCAGAAAACTATTAAAAGGAGAGGGGTCCAGACCTAAAAAAGGAAGAGAGAATGAATCCAAGAAGAGGGAGGATGGGAAATAAAATCTCAGATGCTTAGACCCGGGAAGCAGAACACCTCATCCCATGATTATGTTTTTCAGCAAATGAGATAAAGGCTCCACTTCTCCAAAATTCAGCCCCCACTCAGTTTCTGAGCAGGTGCTTTGTGCGATAACATCCTGTGTTAGTAAGGTGGGAGCCAGTCAGGAAGGCTCTATGGAGGGGCAGACTGTTCCCCCACTTGGAACTCCTGCCTCTAAAGAGCTCTCCAAGCATGAGTCTCTTCCACCCAGGAAGTAGACAGACTCATATTTAGATAAGAGAGAAGGTGATCCTCGAATGGCCTCTGAGAAGTACTACTGCACCTAGCAGTGTGCCTGGAACTCAGTGGATACTCGCTAAATATTTGTTGAATGAAAAATCGAATGGATGACTTGCTTTTATTTTATTTTTTATTCATTTTTTAAAAAATATTACATTCAAAAAATATGAAGTCCCATTCACCCCCACCGCCCCCACCCCCCACTCCCCCCACAACAACACTCTCTTCCATCATCATGACACATCCATTGCATTTGGTAAGTACATCTCTGGGCATCACTGCACCTCATGGTCAATGGTCCACATCATAGCCCATACTCTCCCACGTTCCATCCAGTGGGCCCTGGGGAGATCTACAATGTCCCGTAATTGTCCGTGAAGCACCACCCAGGACAACTCCAAGTCCCGAAAACGCCTCCATATCTCATCTCTTCCTCCCATTCCCCATACCCATCAGCCACCATGTCCACTTTTCCCACTCCAATGCCACATTTTCTCTGTGGACCTTGGATTGGTTGTGTCCATTGCACCTCTATGTCAAGAGGAGGCTCAGATTCCACATGGATACTGGATGCAATCCTCCTGCTTTCAGTTGTAGGCACTCTAGGCTCCATGGTGTGGTGGTTGTCCTTCTTCAACTCCATCTTAGCTGAGTGAGGTGAGTCCAATAAATCAGATTGTAGGAGCTGGAGTCTGTTGAGGCTCAGGGCCTGGCTATCATATTGTCAGTCCAGAGATTCAAATCCCCTAAATATATCTTAAACCCCAACACCAAATGCAATTCCAGTAAAGTAGCATGAAAGTCTTATGAAAAGAGATCCCATCTGAGTCCAGTTTCATCACGCAGAAACACCAGCTCCAAAGAAGGGCCATCTGACATGGCAGTGAACCCCATCTGCCATGACCATAGAACCCGTGGGTCTCTTTAGCCCTCCAAGGAACCAATACCTGGGGATTGTATCTACTTTATCTGTCTCTTAGACTCTGCTCAGTTGTGCATAAGGGCAATCCTTCTGACAGCCTCTTTTTTAGGAACTCATAGCCGTATAAACTCATTTCTCCTTTCCTTTTCCCCCTTACATTAGGTCAAACAGCATTTTAAAGTCATTTTATTATATGTAGACAGGGATATTCTGCTGATCCGCATTGAACCATCAATTCAAGGTCATTTTCCAGTTGCATCATCAGTTGGTACTTGATAGTGATCCCTCGGTGCCAGGGAGGCTCATCCCCGGGTGTCGTGTTCCACACTGGGGGGAAGGCATTGCATTTACATGCTGAGTTTGGCTTCGAGACTGGCCACATTTGAGTAACATGAAAGCTGTCAGGAGGAAATTCCCAGGCACAGTGATGCTCTAGGCCTTGTTCTTATTTCAGGCATATGGGCTCACAAGCATAGTCATTAGTATCAGGGGTTCACTGTTGGACCCTCATTCCTTCCCGGTCCTTGCCGCTGCACCTGGCGGACTGCCGCTGCTCCCCTAGGGACCACGACAGAGCACCCCCGGCCAGGAACCCAGTACCCCCCCAGCTGTAGTTTTTAATTGTTGCCACTATGAGTATATCCAAACATTACCATGTACCCTGGACATATGCCCTGTATAGCTCCCTGTCAGCCATATATCACCTGTCAATAGTATCCTATACCAGTATTCCTCCACCGTCATTGTTGAACCACTCTGTGATCCAGAACTTCCTGAAAATTGAAGCCCAATATAATGGGATGACTTGCTTTTAAACAACCTGTGGACCTGCACAGGCAACTCAGAAGGCTCTCTCAGCCAACAAAAGGGAACACACAGAGTGGAAGGGAACAGTTTCTGAGGTCACCAACTTTCTCACCAGGGAACACTCCTATGCAATGAGGTATTCCCAAAAAAGCACCAGGAGGACTGAGGTAGGAGATCTGATGTTCATCCCAGTAGGGAGAAATGTAAAGAAAACATACAACACAATAGTTATCCTGAGCCCACTAGTTTAAAGGAAGATGAATAGAGAAAGTTTGGAATCGGAGACCCTGGAGAAGCTACGACAGGGCCGTAGGCAGCCTCGCCAATATTAGAACAGGTCCTGGCCCTGAAGGCTGTCCAGCCCAGCCCTCTCATTTGTAATTGCAAGACTGATGCTCAGAGCTGTAGGGAATGCCTCTAGGCCCTCAGCTAGGCAGTGATGGATCCAGCCAGAGAGCCGCTGCTGATTACTCCTCACCTGTTCTTTCCTTTCCTCAGACTGCATTACCCACTCTGGAATGGCCTGAGCGAAGTTTTTTAGAGGCTCAAAGCGAGACTTGTTGTCCTCGCTGACCAGTGGCCAGACCACGAAAGCCCAGGCGGTTCTGCTTCCCTGATTCACCTGATTTTTAACAGAATCATCAAAATCTCTTCTCCTTTGGGAATTAAGAAGGACTCTTTCCTTTTCTCCTAGCCCCACTATTTATAACATGGCTGAAGTAGTTTCAAACATGCTGCAAACCTTATCCTAGCATGAAGCATTTGAGATTAGCCTCATACTTATCTCCTGACTCAGTGTGATGGTTTCCTGGGAAGAAACGAGAGTGTCAGGTGCCCCTATATGCTGGTGACATCAAATCTCTGTGTGAGGGTTTGGAAGTAGGAAAAAGTATATGACAAACATTTTTCTCCATAGGAAGTCCCCAGGAATAATCCTAAATACATGTAATATATGTTTTTTCATTCAGTCATCATCTGAAGTTGTTGAAGCCCACTGCCAAATGGATCGTGCTATCAAGCAAAGTCTAAGACCTATTGTCTGCCCTAGAGTTTCTGCTGGCTGTCACATACCACGCCCCCCACCTCATAGCTCACACACTTATCTCTAGTTAGGGCCTTCTCCCATGTAAAGCAACAGGCTGCCACCCACTGGTGAGAAATCAGCTTCCAGAAAACACAAAGTTGGATCTTGAGATCCTGGAGATAAAGAAAAGCAAATGCCAGGTCAAAGCTTGGCAATCCTTAAAAAGGTGCCCATCCGAAAGTGAGCATTACAGAAATAGTACCAGGATTTAATCTCCTAGGGAAAGAAAAGGAATATATATATAAGAAAAGAAATGAGAACATAAGAGCAACACTTAAATCGGGAAGATTTTTTCCTTGATGATTCTTCTACTCTGAATTTAACATTCATAGACACAGCATGTATTTCTGCATTTCCTTTCTCTGCAAGAAAAGTTTTTTAAAATCTCAGCATTAAAAGAGTCAAAGTCTTTATTGCACCTATACCTCTTCAATTCCCCATCATATCCCCTACAAACAGCTGCCAGTCTTTTCAAATAGTTCCAGTGATGCTGAACTTGTAACCCTGCTAAGAAGCTCATTGTAGGCTTATACACACTTATTTTAAGTTCCTGTTTAATGAGCAGAAAAGTCACTGGAAATCCCAACTAGTAAATAAAATACGGGAACAATGTTACTCTAGCTAGTGATTACAGAAGTGCAAATTAAATATCAAGGTACTATTTTTCACCCAACAAGACAGTAGAAATATTTATTATAATACCTCCATGCAAATAATGATGCAATAAAATTGGCATTTTTGTATATATATATATTATTGGCAGCAATGTAAATTGTTACAACTTTTCAGGAAAAGAGTTATATACCGAGGTCACACTCTTTGACTCAGTGAACGCATTTCTTGTAATCACATTGAAAAAAAAAGCAGGGTATGTAAGAAGAAATGAACTCATGGAGTGTATGACAACATGGATGAAACTGGAGGACATTATGTTGAGTGAAGCAAGCCATTCACAAAAGGTTGGATGCTGTATGATATTGCTATTTTGAACAAAATACATTATGCAAATTCATGGAATTAATAATTAGAATATAGGTCACCAGAAAATAGAATGTGGGAGAGAATGGAAAGCTGATGATCAATCTGTGCAGAATTGTTTAAAAGGTTAAAAGGTTGTTTGTAAATCTTTGGAAATGAATGGAAATGTTGAGAGCACATCATGCTGTTTGTGACTAGCAGAGCCATTAGATAGCTATGACAGTGGTTGAAAGGGAAAGTTTAAGGACAGTTATATTACTAGAAGGAAAGGAAAGAAATGTAACTTGGGACTGTAAAACATAGTGAAACCCCATGTGAAATATAATATGGGTAATATTGTATATATAAGACTGTTTTTACAAAATATAAACAGAAATGAACTAGACAGACAGAAACAGAATAGCAACTATGGCAGAGGAAGCATAGAGAGATTGAGAGGTGAAGTGTTTTCTTTTTGTCTGGTTTTTATTATTATTATTATTATTATTATTATTGGAATAACGAAAATGCTCTAAAAACAATCGAAGTGGTGAATGCACAACTATATGATTATACCAAATACCACTGATGGTACACTTTGTATGGATTAATGCTTTATTAGTATATATCAATAAAATTGATTTGTTACCAAAAAAAAAGCAAGTTATGCACACAAATACTGCAGGATTGTTAAAACGACCAACTTCTCTAATAGGAGAATTACTGCAGCTATACCTGTACACCGCCATCCTTGACTAGTATCCAATAAGTCTCAATAATGGTCAAAGCTATGTAGAATCATGGCATCTGCCTATGCTACATTAACAGATCCAGATTACTGGATCAGCCACAAAATATATTAAAACAACATTAGGTATTTCACTGGGACCAGAAAAACAGACAGGAATGTGATAAATTGGTTCCGGGAAGACACCGTGGCTGCCGTCTTCAAGGGAAAGGGCCCCTGGGGCGCACGGCTGGCAGCCCCGTGCGGAAGCCTGGGCGCACCCGCGCCACTTCCCCCACTGCTCCCCCCGCTGCTCCCAGCCTGGCCAGAGCCAACCCGGAGCATCACTGTCTCCTGGGAAGTCCTGCATCTTCAGGTCACCTAGGTCAAGTATAAGATGGATAGATCTGACTGTTCAGGAGCTGGAGAGAAATGTTGAGGAAGTGAAGAACTGGCATTTCCAGACGTGAGAGTGGGAGGAGGATCCCCCAAAATTAAAAAACAAAAAAAAACTTAGATGCTGAACTGCCAAAAAAAAAAGGACAAATATCTACCAGTAACAAATATGTATGTACGTATTTATACATATATAGTTATATAATTCACATATATAATACTATGGTTATATCCAGTAAAAACTATTTACATTAGGGAAAGACCGAAAGCATTTGAATTCACACATAGAAGTTTGGATGATTTTCTTTGTTTCCTAACAAATACATATTTGCGAAGTAAACAACCTGTTTTCCTAGTAAATATGTAAGTCCTATTAAAGTAAAAAAGAATTCCTTTTTAAGACAAATGTCAAGTTTCTATTGTCAGGACTGGGCCTTTACTTCTTTAGAATCCAAATAGGCCTTCTCTTATCACTTAACCTAAGGCTCAGTTATACTGGCATTTAATGAACACTTGATAAGTGATAGGAGGAAAATATCAGGATCGAGGGGGAATGCATAAATTTAAAATAGGCAAATGAAAGAATCATTCTTTATGGAGCTAGTTTTAAAATCTCCCACAACTTCACAGACAATTTATTTAACCTTTTCATAATCAATGTCAACATCATCATACCTATTAAAGAATCTGATAAAGTTCCATCTGCCTATCCTCCTCATGGGAATTATAATAACAAAAAAATTAATCCATCAAGCTAAAGCCCTTTGACTCAAGGTCAAAGTAACATTAAGCAAAGCCACAAAATGTTTGAAGAAAGAATTTCATTTATTTCATTAATAGGTGCTTTTTATGTTTTGAAAAGACAGGTAGGTAGGCAAGTATAAGAAAGCAAGTTAGGCAAAGTAAGTACTTTAGGTGTGTTGAACAGGGTAGGAAGATAAGTGTGTGAATGGATATGTAGGGTAATATATTAGTCAGCCAAAGGGGTGCTGATGCAAAATACCAGAACTCTGTTTGCTTTTTTTTTTAAGATTTTTTTTTTTATCTATTTCTCTCCCCTTCCCATCCCCCCAGTTGTCTGTTCTCTTTGTCCATTCGCTGTGACTGCTTCTATCTTTATCAGCAGCACCAGGAATCTCTGTTTCTTTTTGCTGCATCATCTTGTTGTGTCAGCTCTCCGTGTGTGCGGTGCCATTCTTGGGCAGGCTGCACTTTCTTTCGCGCTGGGCAGCTCTCCTTACAGGGCAGGCTCTTTGCACTTGGGGCTCCCCTACGCGGGGGACACCCCTGTGTGGCACGGCACTCCTTACGCACATCAGCACTGTGCACGGGCCAGCTCCACACAGTCAAGGAGGCCTGGGGTTTGAACCGTGGATCTCCCATGCGGTAGGCGGATGCCCTATCCATTGGGCCAAGTCTGCCTCCCTGTGTGGGAACTTTGATTCCTCAATTCCTCACAATAATTTCCTTAGCCCCAGGGCACCTGAAGCACACAGTTCCCTGGAGCCCTCTTGCCAGTGGAGCTGGGATTAGACCTCAGGAACAAAGAGAAGAAAAGGATAGACCTCTATCACCTCAAATGAGGAGCTACTCAAAGGCTCCAGGCAACTTCATTTTGCTATTAAAATCCTATTTGAAATGTCCGTAGGAAGTTCACAGTATAATGAACAGTAATTACTTTTGTATAGTTAATTAAAATGTCCTAATTTTTCAACTGTATATGAACAGTACATGCCTTAATAATAAATAAACACAAGTCTACCTCAGATGACACTAAGGAACATGGGGCTATTCCATAGAAGTCCTTGTCCTTTTTGATCAAAACAAGAGACAGACAAAGTAATTCAAACAGATCAAACTTATTCATTTTAACAGATGCTGTTTAAAACATTCAAAGATAGGTCCTTGCTTTCCTTGAGATGCTCATGGTCTCAAGAGCTAACATTGAAGAAAAAAAAAAAAGATGGAGGCATACATCATGAACAACAGAATTTAAAATGTGTATCATTTAGGATTTGGTCAAGAGCATTAAAAAAGGGAAGTTCGTAAATAGGGGCTTAAATAATAAAAGCTCATTGTTTACTTAAGGAGTTTGAAGACAGGCAATTCAGTGCAGCAGATATTTTCAAGGACCCAAATTTTTAGTCTTCTGCTCTGTGATCCTCAGTATATTGGCTCTTCTTTTTTAGGTTTGTCCCTTCCCTATAACAAGATAGCTACCAAAGCTCTGAACACATTCAAGACAAAAGGAAAGAAATCTTCTCAAAGAGAAATATAAACAATGAAATCATCTAAGAACCCAAGCAAATGTCTCTAATATTAAGATCAAGTAAAGAACAGTTCCTTCACATCTGTAAACTATCTGGGAGCTTTTCCAAATTTTTCCCAGAATCTCCTTCAGGAAAGGTCAGCAAATGCCATTACCTGGGAGATGTACAAAATGCTGGCTGTTTACTTATTACTTATTTTCTATCTTCAGATTATACCATTCACAGCTCACCTCACCGGTAACAGTGCTGCTCATTAAAGTTTTTTTTTTTTTTTTTTTTTGGTGTTGTCCTCTTATCGCTCTCTAAGGCTAACCAAGGTATGAATCAGGGTATAGACAGGAAACAATATTCCATCTATTCAATTAACAAGACAAGATTTAAACATGCAGGGACAAGACAGAAAATAAAGCCCAGAGTACCATGAATTGTAATATGGCAAAAATACTTACATTTAGTGAAATTTAGGATTATGAAAAGTGAAGACAGTGAATTCGGGTCATGATTATTTCAATAAAGCTTTCGTTTAAGCTATTTTAAACAGGGATTTTGTCCAAATCTTGAAATTATTTTCAAGAAGAGAAAGGTCATGAGTTAGAGGAGCTATGAAGTTAAGTTCTTTCCCAGCCTTCTACCCCCTTTCTTCTCCCTCTTTTCCTGATCTCATTATATAATGTACTAGTGAAGTTGGTGTGTGAAAGTATGGTTGGATTGACAAGCTGTCAGAATCAGAAATACTGATTCCAACCTGGGAGACCTGACATGCTACTGGACAGGGAATATGCTCTTTTCTGAATATTCTGAATACTTTTCAAAGGAAGTTTTCCACTGCTATCATTTGCTGACATAGGGAGACAGAACAAAATCATGGTGGCTCCATCAGGCAGCCACGGGGTCCAGAAATGGTTATTAGAGTGCATTCAAGATGCCAAGGGTCTTCCCAACACAAGCCCCACAGAAATCCCTTTGCACTATGATGATTCCGTGGGAGGTGCACTTTGAGAGGCTTTGAACAAAAACAACTCCACACACATGGAGGTACCAGAAAGCTTCACTAAGGGTCTTAAGTTTTTCCCATGAATAACAACTCAGACCCGTGTCAATCCAAAAGGCCTCCATCTTTTGGGTTTAGCTATATTATTCTGCAAGCTAGCAGGCCTTAGTTTTAGAGCTCAGAGCCCAGGTATGCCCCTTTCCTCCAGACACTTTCAATTCCAAGTGATCACTCAGAAACTTTCCTTGCCGTCCTTCTTCCAGGGGTCATCTCCCTCAGCCCGCGATGGGGCAGTATGAGCCTTCTGGAAAGCCATACATGGCAGGAGGTCCCTGGAACTGGGTAGAAATCTAGCAGACAAATGTCAAGAGGACAAATATGGCAAAAATAACACTCAGTTCTCGCTACTGGAGTGACCAACCTCCCTGCCCATTTTTCTCCCTCTCAAAGAATCCACACCTACAAGACTCATTGCACAAGGCATTAATACAGCTTTTGAAAATCGATCTCTACTTTTAATTTCCTCCTCTTCCCTCTCTGCTCAGTCATTTTGGTCTTTGTCAACACCCAGCTTTTGTACAAAGCCTTCCTGGAAACTTCTAGTTCTTATGTCACAGAGACTAAGGGTTTTTGAAGGAAACCCAGTTTGTCAGTGTTAGAGCTGGAATTTGAACCAGGTCCATCTGAATCCAAAATCCCACCCCTGCTCTTCACTGCCTTTCTTGGCCCCTGCCCTAGAAAGAGGTGGAGCTCTGGTACTGAGACAGCTGGAGCTCAGAGTCCACACCCTCAACTCCTTTAGCCACAGAGACCTGCAAGGAGCATATTGAAGCAGGCATTGGTCAAAGCCCAGTTACCAAGGTCCCACTTTCACAGTCACCCATTTCAGATGCAAATGGCTAAAATATTGGTGAGAGAGAAGAAAGGTCACTGCCTGGGAAGGAAGGAGACCTTGAAATACAACATCATTATCAAGAACAGGCCAGTCAGGTTTCCACTGGCAGTTCCAAACTCGTATTTCTGATAGGCTTCAGGCAAAAGAGTAATAGAAAATTAAATTAAAAGTCCAAAGTTAGGTGGCACAAGTCTACCCTTCCTGAAAACTGACACTTTTTCTCCACTGTGACATCTTGGCTTGGATGAACTCATCAGCAAAACAATTTCTCACACATTTGTTCCTGGCATAGGGCAGCTTCTTAACAAAGCTAGGTGTTTTCTGGAAGACATTAGATAACAAAAGTTGCCTCCCGAGGAGAAAACCCAATTCTTTTCCTGATGAGAGAGTGCCAAAGGCAGTCCTCTGGGACTAAGCCAGGGTGAGACCACATTTTACACCAGAAGCTATAAAGGCCATTCTCATCTGTGAAAACTTCCTAGGGGTGCTACATTCTGTGTCTAAGGACCAAAAAAGCTAAAGTTAGAATTTAAACATCCTCCTCAAAAATGTCATCAGGGACCTGCTATGTCACACAACATTGACTGAGCAGGGAAATCCTCAGAATGCTTTTTATATCTCCTCACCTCTCCAGCTTCACCTCATTCCCTCTTCTCAACATTGTTCTGGACTATCATCACATCTAATGGTTAATCTGTACAATAACTAAGGAGCCTCAAGATCATCTGTAATCTATTTTCTGCCCCTATTAAAGACAATCTACACTCCATGAAAGCAACGACCCCTGAGTGGTTTGT
Source organism: Dasypus novemcinctus (assembly GCF_030445035.2). Classification (NCBI taxonomy): domain Eukaryota; kingdom Metazoa; phylum Chordata; class Mammalia; order Cingulata; family Dasypodidae; genus Dasypus; species Dasypus novemcinctus. Next base: position 28,723,930 of record NC_080678.1, on the reverse strand, counting down.
ATTCTCAGTGCTTAGCACATAGTATACACTCATATCTATTTGTTAAATGAGCTAGTGAAAGACCCTGTCAACTGATTTTTCAAACTGTGTTTAATTAGTATTTACAAAGCTCCATTTCAGGATGTGAATACTGAGGCTCAGAGAAATTAACTGACTTGCTTAAGAATATTAATCAATTCAGTGGCTGCATGACTTAAATCGAAGTCAGAACTCAACTCCCTCACTGTTTGGCTACAAAACCCACGCTCCTTCCTCCAAACCACATGCCTTTGCTGTTTGAGTGTTTATGTTATTTGCTTTACTCATCTCCATCTCCAGCAGGACATCTTCAGATCAATGTTATCAGAGATATTTGTTCTGAGACTGGTCCCCTTCTTTGATGGTTTCCTTGGTCTTGGTTATTCAGTTCTGATCACACACATCATCAGGCTCTCAAGGCATCATAGGAAAAGCAAAAGACAGAAATATCCCCCATAGTGGTACAGCCACATCTTCCATTCTTGGCCTCTTTCCCAGTGTAGTGCTCAACACATGGGTTGTACTGAGTAAGTACCAAAGAATCCACTTACGTTTATTCGGGATGGCTACCTCTGTACAGCATGGTTAGCATGAGTGTTTCACAAGCAGCATCTCCTTAGATCTGACCCAGAGCCCTGTGAGAATGGGTGACAGAAGTCATCTCCCTGTGACAGCGAAGGAACCTGAATTCAGAGACCACGTGCTGTTAGCAGAGATATCCCACAACCACCTCCCAGCTTCCTTCGAAGTTTCTACTGGTGAAGTGATACCCATCCTTCAAGATCTAACACATATGTCACCTCATCTGTGACAATGCCCTGGGGAACAGAGCCTCGCCCTGTTCTGCGTTCCTATCACTCTTGCATACATGCATGTTTTGCAACATTTATCATAATGTAAGGATCTTTGGTTAATATGACTTTGGTATTAGACTTGGAACCTCTGGACAGCAGCATCCCTAACTTTGTCATCTAGGTACTGAGTACAGAGCCTGAGAGCAGAGGAGGAGTTTGGCAAAATATTTTTGACTTTTTATTTCTTTCAAACCATGCCAACATGCTTAAACTACAATATTCATAAGATTGTCTTACTCTTTCTCAGATGTATTTGCATGTGAAAAGGATAGCTGCTGATGAAAGTTACATATATAATGCTGAGCAAAAGAGACCAGATCCAAAATAGTACCTATTTGTATGAAGTTCAAAAACAGGTGAAATTAATTTATAGTGTTAGAAGTGCTATTGTCATGATTTGGCTTAATGCAGTCTATGTCTAGGCACCAAGGGATTAAGAAAAAGCAAATTGTTATTTTAAAATTCACAAATTCACACATTTCATTAAAAGCCAACAATGCACACAACTAAAAGTGGTGCCGTTCTGGGGATGTTTCTGGCAATTACCTGACGACTGAAAACACCAAGAAAGTTTCCCTCCTTAGTGTTAACATTTCCATTGCCTGGAAAACATTTTAAATGGACTTTAGTTATTAAAGCCAAGATGTTTATTTCAGCGAGCTAAAGTTTCAAGGATTATCTTAAATTGGAGCAGGTCTTTCAGATTCAAAAGATGAAGCATTCTCCCAAAAATCTAAAATCTCCCCTGACAAAGGCAAAGTTCGCTGGCTTCCACCAGCTCAGCGTCCAGTGTTAGCCTCCTGTAATCGAGCGATGCCTTTCCTGCCCCCATAAAGGAGGGCTAAGACTTTATTTGTGCTCTTCCCTAAATGAGGTCAGGCAATGGGGGAGAACAGGTGGTAGTTGTCATTGTGATATCTGATCTTCCCGGGAATGATGGTGTCTGAGAACGAGTGCTCATTCCCAGGCTGGAAAGCTCCAGGGGTGACCACACTCCCCAGTGCTGTTAGGCTGCAGAGTTCTCTCCCTGTAACTTATACCTGATGAGTGCCCAGAAACAGAATCCTAAGGGCACTGATTGTCCATTCCCCTTTTGGGGAGAGGGGAGAGGGGGAAAAGAGATAAGGAGTTGGGATCCCAATCTCTACAAGCCTAAAAATACCAGTCTTTTTTTGGTCTATCTCCAGCCTCACAAGTTCCTTGAAGGAATGTCAGCCTGCCTGGACATTTTATACTTTCCTCTCCTCATTCCAGACACTTTGTCACATTCCACTCTGCTGTCTCCAGCTGCACACACCCAAGTGACCAGAGAGTCAGGCCACACTGCCCACTCTTAAGTTTCTTCCAGGGTTGGGAGTTTGGGAAAGATGAAGGGGTAGGGTGGAAGGAGGTCTCGCGAAAGGGAGGCTTACTCTGTGCAAGTTGAGCACAGGCTTTGGATTGCACACCTCCCAAGTCCAGACTCTCCGGTAATAACTCAGCAGCGTCAACCCCGTCCACCCCTCACCCCTCTGCCTTCAACTCCATCACTTCTCCTCTATGCATGTTGTTTCTGTGACCAGAACCGTGGACCATGGCTCAGATGTGCACGGAGTCGCCTGGCAGAGCACATGTACTGCTCTTTGGCCCCAGCTCCTCCAACTCCAAACGGGAGATTTAGCTTGAGCTCCAGGCTCCGGGAACTCGCCTTGACTGCACTCCGAGTGGGAGTCCAGAGAGAGGTACAAGAGTGGCTGGAGTCCTACCTCGCGGGCCTGGCGAGGGAAGCCCCCTGGGGTCTAAGCCCAGCAGGGGAGGAAGTCGGGGTGCGGCGGGGCGAGGGGGGGCGGGGAGCAGCTGGAGTCGCCAGCGGCGCCAACTTGCCCCGTCGCGGGAGAGGAGTGAAGGGGTCCCCGAGGTGGCGGCGGAGACGGCTTTCCGCGACCCCGCGGCGGACAGCGGCTCAGGACCCCAACTCCATCCAAACTGGGTCGCGGCGGGCTCGCGCGGAGGCGGCGCTGCGCGGGTGGCGGCCTCGGCAGCGCGGCCCGCGGCCAGGGTGTTGCTGCAGCTTCAGGGGCCGGGCGTGACGCGGCGCCCACGCGAACGCCCAGGGTGCGGGAAGGAGCCGGGGCGGGGCGCCGCGTCCGGCCGGGTCGCCCGACACCCGCGGCGGACTAACCCTTAAGCAGCCGCCGCGACCCTCGCTCAGACTCGCTGTAGCCGCCGCGCCCTCCTCGAGGCCGGCGCACCCTGGGATCCCGATGCATCGGGAGGTGGGGGGGTCCTGCTCTCTCTGAGAGGCGGGTCCTTGACCTGACCCAGAGCACGGGCTGTGAGTCCTGGCCTGAGCAGAAAATACAGTTAATGGCCGAGCGTGTCTGTGTGTGCGCGCGCGCTCCTTTTCCTTACTTCCTTGAGCGGGCAGCACAGCCTTTAAATGTCTTAGAGTGAATCTAAAGGAAGGTAGCGAGCTTCAGCTCTAACACTGGTTACTCCGCCTCCAGTTTGTAGAGGATCCTTGGAGAGGTCACCTCTCAGCTAACGGGCTTTAAGGTGAAGGGATAGTAGGATTAGATGACAGGGTCCCTTGCAGTTCTAAAATTCTGAATTTTGTAATCATTTCTGCCAGCCCAGCACTTTGGTTGCATTTTTTTAAAGTTCAGATGAGGATCTACAGTGAGCAAATTTTTTTCCTGTACCAAGGAGCAAGGTATAGACCAGCTCTGCACCCTTTGGGGGAGTCTTTCATGAACTTAGTGGTCAGCGTGGCCCCTCACCCCAGATACTAAGGAACCTAGATCACGATCACGTTGCTGCCTGGAATTTAAGTAGTACTCCTTTCGGAAAGAATTACAGTTTCAAGTTCCATAAGTTAGGGTGAGAAGAGACAAGGAAACCCCAAATAGATGGTACATGGCTGCAACAGCCACAGACCTAGTAAAACTTAAAATACATGTTTTAAATTTAAAAGCCACGCCTGTTTAAAAGAAGGGCTAAAGTGTCTTAGAATTTCTAAGTCCTCACAGACTTATTAACACTCGTATTTGCAGACAGTAATTAGATAATAGATATTCATGATTAAATACATGAATACCAGGACAGTTAATGGCTTGTCCAAAAATACACATCTAACAGATGCATATATTTTTTCGCATTGATTTTTTATGATAATGTCACCGATAATCTGAATGCTATGTCTGTGATTGGCCCACCTGGAAAGCAACATAATAATAGTTTCTCACCAATGTTTCCAACGGGGTCCAAGAAAACTTCTTACACAAACCATTCCCAAAGCAGATAAAGCAAGGTTCTCTAAATTATAATTCTAAGTCTCTCCAGAACAAGGAAGATTTAGAAGGAGAGCTGCCTTCTCAGCCAGTGAAGTTAAGTGCGTGGATGTTTGATAGGGTGTCTTTTCAGAGATTATAGAAACCTTCCAGAAACACCCTTCCGCAGCCCTTAACAAATCCGTCATCCTTGGAACCTAGCCCTGTACCCTTCCATGGAAAGAAGGCACACCATCTGGTGGGCTATGGCCTCCAGATAGGAAAGAGCAGTGTGGAAATTCTCCCTCATCCCCAGTTTCTTCATCAAAGCCCAGGCCAGCCATTTCTCACTCCTCAGAAAGGTTTCAGAGTTTTGCAGGATCTTTTGCTTAAGACCTTCTTTCCAGCTTGAATAAATACATACGGATTCCTCCAGAAGAGGAAACCAGATTAAAAAGTCAGAGCCCAGATCTGTATCCAAATAAATGACCAGGACAATCAGAAGAGAGGGGAAGAGGGAGAAGAAACCAAAAGATTTGAAGACTAAGGACCTGTACTGATTTGGCCTTAATACATTTCCATTTGGACTCAGGGCTATTACTACCCCAGCACAGGTTCATGTTGCTTTTCCAAAATGAAGCATTTTCTGCAGAAATGTGATGAAAATAAAACTGACTCTTCTCCCCGAAAGTTCATCTCTTTTCTTCCTGAACTAACTTACCTTAATCAATCCCTAGAAGAGGAGGTATCTGAAATCTGAGAGGTATTTGCTGAAGTCTGATCATTTTTTAACCCCCAATTTTAATTATCCATGAGGAAGGGTTTAATAAGGAAGAGCGAGGTTAAATTGATCCCAAGGTTGGTTTTGTTGTTATTGCTGTTGTTTGATGTATGGCGTTGCCTTTTAATTCGCAGTGCTCTGCTCCCCTTGTCCTCTGTCATCAGGCAGAATAAAAACTCCACCAACTCCGCAATCCTACCTCCTTTAACGTAACTGCCAAACAGATAGCCTAACCATGTAGAGAAGTGATCTAATTCAAGTGCTTGCCAATCCAGCATTCCCATAAAATCTCCCAACAGATTTCATTAATAGAATGCTAAAAGAATGAACCATCCAATGGGGGGAAATTGATGTCAGGAGCCAGACAGTAAGCATAGATGTGTAGTTTTTACAAGAAGCTTGAACACTCTATATAAAACAAATAGGTCGTTCAACACTAGCTATATCTTATAATCTACCCCAAAAGCCTACCCTGTTCTTTTTCCCTGCTTCTCAAGTACTCCCTTCCTACCTCTTCTCTACAAAAATTATATCTGAAGCGGGGATGATATGCCCAGCAACATGAGACAATGACACACTGGGGGGAAGAAGGAAGAAAGTAATTGATTTTTATGCACACTTAATTTTTATATTCAAAGGATAGCAATTTATTCTTACTAATGTTTAATTGCCTAATGGTAGCAACACATTAGCAATTTATGAACAAATGAAACTTTTTGAAAATGCACATAAATTCTTCCTACTAATTGATACAGGGTCAAAATAGTACAAGGGAAAAAAAACTTTTAAACAAAAATTAAGTTTTAAAACAACAAAACAGTATGGAACCCCTGGCCTAAAAACAGCCAAAGATCATATTTTAAAAACATCCTGCATCTGCCCTTTTTAAAACTCTTTGCTAGCTCCCCATTGTACTTAGAATAAAATCCAGGCCCGAGGTCTGAGTGAGCTGCCAACACCTTCTTCTCTGTCCTCACTTTCTCATTCTTCATTATGCCTCTGCCACTCAGCCATCCTTTTTTCCCCACATCGTGACCTTTGCCCATACCTTTCCACCTATTTGGTATACTCATCTCCTCCCTTCACATGGCTGGTTTCTTCTCATCTCCTGGATCTCAGCCTATTCACCTTCTCTCAGTAGTTTGGAGGAAGGACCTATGAACTCTCATCTGTAGAAACAGGAAGGTGGGAGAACTACTTGACTGGGGAAAAAGCTGTAAAAGTTAAAAAGACTTTGCTAACCACTTTCCAATATTGATGATATTGCCTTGGATTTATGCATTCCTAAGTCATCTGATCCCTAAACCATTTCTAGATAATTAATTTTACATTGCCAAGTTTTGTGCAGGTTCCAAAAGATAGAGTGTGATTATTTCTTACTTTTATAAAATATAATGAGTCTTACCCATAGTTGTAGATTTGAAACAAAAATCTTCAAACAGAACTTTACTGTTTTCTAATCACAATTGGTCCAATTCTTGCCCAACGAAATCACAGATTATTTCTCAGCTATTGCACACGTAATCATTCCATGTTGCTAAAGATATAGGTTGTTTAGTCAAACTGAAATGGTGAAGGATGAAATAATGTCATTGTCAATTTTGTCTTCCAGGAAAGAAGTATTGGCAGACTATTGCTCCTACAGTCACGAATAGAAAAAAAAAAATGTCATTGTCAATTTTGTCTTCCAGGAAAGAAGTATTGGCAGACTATTGCTCCTACAGTCACGAATAGAAAAAAAAAAGAATACATTACAAAAATCTTATTTTAAGAGACAGTGGAGAGTTGTTAAAGCAAATAGGACTAGATGAACTAAAGTTCAGAAGGAGAAGAGCCCTTGCTAACATGATCTGAGATAATCCATGGATGGTAGTTGGGGACTTTTAGCTTGCTTTGTCTCTTAAAAACATTGACCATACCAAATGCTAGCAAGAATGAGGATCAAGTGGAATTCTCATACAATGTTGTGGAACAGCCACTCTGGAAAATGGTTTGATACTCTCTTATAAAGTTAAACATATAAAGCTAAAAAGTACTTCTGACCCAGCCCTCCCATTCCTGGATATTTACCAGAGAGAAATGAAAATGTATGTTCTCCAAACACCTGTGTATGAAAGGTTATAGCAGCTCTACCCACAATCCCCATACATTGAAAACAACCCTCATGTTCTTCCATGGGTGAATAGAAGAACAAACTGGAGTGAATCTCTTCAGTGGAATCTTTCTCAGTAATAAAAAGGAACAAACTATTGATATATTCAACAACTAGGATGAATTTCAAAGGCATTATGCTGAGTGAAGAGAACCAACCCCAAACCATTAACAATCTGCATGATCCCATTTCTATGACATTTTCTAGAAAACAAAACCATAGCAACAGGCAACCGGTTAGTGATTACCAGGTTAGGTGCGGAGAGAGGGTGTGACTGCAAAGGGGTGGTGTGGTGGAGTTTTAGGGGGCGGTGGAACCACTGTGTATCTTTTTTGTACTTGTAATTATATGACTCTCTATGTGTGTTGAAACTTGCAGTATGGTACACCAAAAAGAATTTTACTCTATGTAAGTTATTCTTGAATCAGCCTTTTCTGGGTTTGAATCCTGGCAGACCTCTTTCTATAAAGATTTTATATTCCCTCACAACAGTCCTGTGTCAGGTATTAATACCTTCACTTTACAGATATGGAAACTGAGGCTTATGAAGGGTGAAGTAACCTCCCAAATTTGCACAGCCTGCAAGGGGCCATTCACAGATGAAAACTGACACACAGCTGCTGGCCTACATTGGTTTACTTTTTTCTCTTTCATCTGAAAACCCCCTCACCGAAAACTAGAGTGTTTATTAGCTGGAATTTTCATGTTGTACACAACTGAGAATTAAACGAGCACTTGCAAAAAAAAGTAGATAGACTATAGAACGTTGAGTTCAAATAGCTACAAACACCTTGAAAAAAATACCTTTTCCAAATAGCCAAAACATACCCAGAACTTTTAATTTTCAACATCAAATATTCATTTATTTTGATTTTTCCTACTATCTGTCCTATCACGGAAAGTTAAAATTTCTTATAAATATAAATAAACGTGTCAGACTATGATGCTTTTGGTTTGTTTTCTCAAAGATCTTATTAGCATGTCCTCATTTTACATGTATATATTATACTTTGCTCACTTTCTGGCTATAACAAGTTAGCCTATCTAGCTGTTAATGTTCCTTATATAATTATATTTTCATTCTTTCAATAAGTCCATTTTCCTGAGTCCTTTTATTAAGGTAATTTAATCTCAGTGGGTCTGTGGTGGTGCTGCTACCTTACATATCAAATAAAGGTTCAACTCATTTTCAAATATTAAGAACTAACGTCTCTAATTACAAATTAGATGGTAATTTATTTTCTTTATTTGCTCATTTATTTGGAATACTTTTTCATGTCATTACCTCCAAAAGTGAGTACATTTCATTAATTACTTTTGCTGACTATTTAAATGGGTTATAGAGCAAAGCAGTAATTTTGAAAATTATAGCCATCCAACACCTACATTTGACAAAGGCACCACACTCTACGGGATATTACTAACTTTACAGTAATTAAAAACTGCAGCACAAATGCTTCCCAGCCAGATGTATTCTGATTTTAATGAATTTCTGAAATGAGATAAACAAATCCTTTAAGGATTCCTTCCTACTTTGAAAGTCTACAAATCACAATTACAGAAACTGTGCAAATGGATTAGCCTTATAATATAAAGATTATTGGGGGGAAATTAAAATTCTGGAATGTATTTAAAGAAAGTAAAATTTACTGCACACCTACATTGTGCCAGAAACATTATGTGTTTATTTTATTTCATATTCTTAACAACTCTGATCTATGGTTTTACAGATGAGACGACAGAGGCTTTGCAAGATAAAGTAACTTTCCGAAGGCAGGTTGAGGGGAGTGTTCCAGGCAGAGGGACCCAACTGTGGTGTGTGGAGGCCTAAAGCCAAAGGAACTTGGGGAGTTGGAAGGACACGTGGCTGGAACATGGGGACTGGGCAGGCACGGACAGGGGTTTTGAGAGAAGGTGAAGAACTTGGGACTTCATCCATCACATTTTGCAAAGGTCACTATTACTGGCAGTGTAAGGAATGGACTGGGGGACAATTGCAATAATCCCTGCATGATGGCGCTCTACAGATTTGGGTATAACCTGGGAGTAAGGTTGCACATGGTCTTGTGAGGTTCAGTAGGTACGAGTGATAGAGATCCTTACTGATTGTGGGAGGATGGCAGGTGATGAGGGAGAGAGAGATGGGAAGGTGATTTCCAAGGTTTTCAGGCTTGTTCAGTGGTATGGAAGGTGATGCTGTTCTGTGAGACAAGGCACAGGAGGCAGGAGAGCCACTAGCAGGACAATTTTGTGACTTTGGTTTGGGATGTGGCAAGATACATGTAAGACAAGCAGAATATGTAATAGGATCTGGAGTTCAGTGGAAACGTCAGGGCCAGAGATCTATAGTAAGAAGCAAAAGTCAGGCCCATTAAATATCTACTGCAGGTTTTTGCAAGTTCTGCCCTGGGCTTTCCACATCGGAACTCTCCACAAATCTGCCCTGTAATTCAATCTTCTCCTGCCTTCCTGGGCATCAGAACCCCTGGGGTAAGCAGAGAGAACAAGAGTCAGAGTGCAGCAGGAGAGTAGGATGTGAAGACCAGCTCTGCAGCTACAGCACAAATTTGAGCAAATTACTTAACTCTCTGGTACCCTCCTCGGCTAAACAGGCATAATGGCACTGACCTCAAGGCATTTCTTGAAGATCAAATAAATTAATATATAGAAAGCCCTAAAAGCAATGTCTGATACATAGGAAGAACTCAATACCTATTAGCTCTCATTATTTGCTGGGGAACTTTGTAAAATGCAGATTCATGGATCTCAAACCAGCATTCCGAGCTTTAGTTTACAAGCTATCTTAGTCTCTGCCGTATTTAGATTGTTCCTCATTAAATATTAGTAGCAAAGTGAAATATGCCCATAATTAAAGATGGGCTTTTAATAAAAAGCAACAGCTTCTCACCGCATTTCTCCTCACCTGAAATCCCACTTCCTGGAAAGAGTCGTTTTTAGTAATTTTCCTGTTTTACATTTTCTGACCATTATCTCCATAGCTTTTAAGTATTAGATTCATACCACTATGTCTTTATCTCCTTGATTTAGCTATACTTTTCTCATCTCCCTTTTCTGGAATTCTTCAAGTTGTTATCCTCTCCCAGCCTTGCATCCAAAGGAGTATACCAAGAGGCTAAGGAGGATCTCTCTGCTACCCTTCCCATAGCCCAGAGCTCCACAGGCTGATTGGACTGCCCACCCAGAGAGCACCCTGCCCTAAGGCCCAAAGGCAGCCTCCAGCTCTCAACGTCTAGGGCCAAACCTGGTGTCCCTCATGTGACTGCTTTTAGAACAGCTGTTCACGGATCCCGTTGTAGGATGAGATTTCAAAATCTGTATTCTGTATTCTTCATGACAAAAAAAAAAAAAAAAAAAAAGTTGCAAGAACACACCAAGTTTGATGTCCATTTCATTGAATTTCAGACAAAATTCAATAGTCCTGAGCTGCAGCAAGACTTGCTTGGACAGTAACATGTCTTTTCCTCTTTGCCAACATCTTCATTTAGCTGCATGAACTTGCATAACTGGACTTGTTAAAATAAATGAGGTGAAGCATGAATTTCATTGCTTTAACCTGCCACATTTTGGGTGTGTTTTCTGATCCAAATATTCATAAAATGCAACATTTCACCTTATTCTTTAGAGCAGTGAACAACTTTATTTTGATGTCCCACTCTCACCTGGAAGTACTAAGAGGAGTCTTCTGAGATGATTTGAAATGTTTTAAGGAAGGAGGGATTCTGCTCATGTTGCAGAATAAAAGATTCAAGTGAATGGAACATAAGACTATGAATTAGTTCCTAGGAGAAAGGCAGACAGTAAGACACCCTTCTTCACCAAACAGTTCTAAACATAAAGAAAATACATTTCATTTGTTTGCAAGCAAAACGTTTTGTTGGGCACAGTATTTGTTCTATGATAGTCCAGCTACAGAAGATTATTTAGCAATAAAAGCTTCATCAAATTAAATACATTACTTCAGAACAGCATAGAAACTGAGGGGTAAATGATTTGGTGTAAAATTTCCCTCTTCAGTTATCTGTTTTTAAAACTGCTATTGTTAGAAGGTCTCAATCTCCCTCTGATTTTAGAATAGCTGCCAAAGGAGAAAAACGGCCTGTTTTATGCCTAGGAGGAAACATACAATAAAAAATAATAATGCAATCTTCCATGTAGACAGTGTTTGCAACTTTTCCGAGCACCTTAGTATTTGCTCTTCTGTTTGAATCCTATGAGAACTCTGTGAAATTGTGGGACTGGTGTTTGTACCCATATTTTGTAGACAAGGAAACTGAGAGCAGGCTGTGAATTACATGTTCCAAGTCATATGTGAGTCAGTGCCTGAGCCTGGGGTGGAACCACTTACTTCTCTTTAACTCTAACCGCTACAAATTTTGGACTACAAATAAAGCTCTAGCTACAACTGGGGGGAAAATTTTTAAGCAGCATTCCCCCCTCCTTCTGGTTAGTCAATCCTATATCCTTCTTCAAATATACTTAGATTATTTCCTCCAACTCTTTTATAATTCATCTTTTCCCTCTCTAATGTCCCCTTTTTATATGCTAACAAAATTTAGGTGACAAGTCTGGCTTTCCTTTATTTACTTATATATTGTCCAGTATCAATTTTCTGGATGTGCATATAATAATAATATTCCTCCCAAAATGTAGTGAATACTTTGAAGATAGGAACTAGGAAGGTGGTATAGTGCAGTAGTTAAGAGCAAGGGTGTACAATTGTTGGCCCTGGAATCAAATCCCACTCTGCCACTTTCACATGAATAGCCTCTCTAGCTGCATTGTCTTTATTGTAAAATGATTCAATAATCATACCTAGCTGTAGTGGACATCAGATTTCTTGTTTTTGTTTTCTCCTTTCCACCACACAGTACGATTCAGATGTGAATTAATGGGATCTGATTCCCTAGACCTCAGTCTTGGGCAATGTGACCCAGAGTTGCCCTACAAGAACACCCCAGGCCCCTGGCTCTGCGAACGGGACATGCAGCCTGAGCCAGGTCAATCTGGGTGCTTCCTGGGGATTTCTCAACAGAAGCAAGCAGGTTTGATGGTTTTTTATGACTGTTGGCATCCATCAGTCCTGCCTTTAGGAAGAATGTTCATGGAAGGGCACCTGAGGCCCAAGCAAAAAGAGGAGGAGGGAGAGTGAACCAGGGCTGGAACTATTGGTACCTGATCGAGACAGACTTTCTCAGTACTTTGAGCTGCTCTTCTTGCTGCTATTGCTGCTATTTTTATTGCTTAGGCTAGCTTGAATTGAGCGTCTTTTGTTTGCAATTGGAGAGGTCATGTCTAATGCACTACCTCATAGAGAGGTAATAAGGATTAAATGAGGCAAAACATGTAATATGCTTAAGACTGAGCCAGGCACATACTAAGGCTCCAATGAATATTGGCTGTTGTGATGATGATAATGACAATGATGCCAATAAAGCAAATGTGCCTTCTATTATTTTGCATCGTGCAAAGCATCCAGTACAGCACTATCTGTATTTAGACTTTGACTAAATTCTGCTAGAAAATTGCTTCCTCTCCCTATAAGACAGTGAGAAGGTTAAAGAGTTAAAACTAGAAGAGAGACTTGAATGTTTTAAACACAACTTTCTGTTATCATATCTCACTACCCCAAATTTCATCACTTCTATTTTCATTCTCTCTTATCATTGTTTGCTCATGAGAACCTCAGATTAGGTTCAGAATGGTGAGGCATAGGTGAGTTCCTGCTCGACCATTTTATCATTAGAGGAATATGTAAAAAATTTTTAATCAAGTGCACAGTGCTTATGAAGGCTACAGTCATGTGGGTTTTAACCGTGTGTCTTCAACAGCTTCCTTCATGGACTGACTTGAGAATCAGGACCACATGACAGTTTGGAGGGAGGAGGGGAAAAGGGTATGAAATAAATCTAAATGACAATTACATAGCTAATTCCTGGTTAGGAATAATGTATAGATAAGGAATACTTTGTTAGAGGGGTTTGAAAAAAAATCTGGTAGGAAGATGTATTAAAATTATAAGATGGGTAATTAATTCTTAATCATGATTATTTATTATCATCATTTTCATCCCCCGCATCCTTGTTATTACTGATAATACTGTGCCAACTCCTGAACACTCTAATAGGACTGTATTTGCAGCAGTCATGTGGATTTGCTTTGCATTTTCAAAAGCTGGGCTTAGGGAAGTAGATGTAGCTCAAGCAATTGAGCTCCTGCCTACCACACAGGAGGTTCCTGCTCAAGATGCTGGAATAGTTCCACAGGAGGAAAGGGCCCATAGTGACTGGAAAGTCTATCTGGTCCAGCTGATTGATGCTTGGAGTTGCAGCTTTGTTGATCACATGAATGAAAGTGACATTTCTTGCATTGCTGAGCTCATGGGCTACCACCATGTACAGCCACTCCAAATGGTGTGTGTAATTTCTGTGGTCCGAGTCTTTGGCAGTTAGCAATCCATACATGATAAGTATTGTAACATTGGCATCACCACAGGCATTGGCTGAAGACCACTGATGCCCAAAACATCCATGCCACAGCCCAACCTAGCAGCCAGGAAATGATGATGCTCTGAAGTCAAGGATTAAATGCACATGTTTCTTGTGCCCTTCCACTCAAGATTCAAAGACCTGAGGAAAAAAGAAACTGATGGGCCATGTTTTCCTTCATCCTTGCCAATGCTTATTATTTTCACATTATTTAATATTTACCAAGGTGATTCTGCCAGTTCGTGAAGAGCTACTTCCTCTGGGAAGGCAACCATTTTCTGCCCCTTACAGTCTGAGTCTGGGCAGGTGAAGTTTGGGGGAGTGAAGGGGAGGAAAACATCTGGCTAGAGTATTGGAGAGAATTATCTTTCTTCAGAGCTCAGATCCCCAGCAGAGGACAAATGTCAATTGACCTTCAGATAAATACAGGACAAGGGCCACAGTATTAATTTACTTCTCTTTGGTCAATGTAGTGACTTTGACTGACCTATTCCTGGACACAAGTGGCCAGCCTGTGGTTGTCAGTCTTACTGAATGCTCAGTGTGTGCCCACACTGTGCTGGGGATGGAAGGAAATGAGAAAGGAGCAGATGACGTCTGTTCTCAAGGGCTCATTTAACTCAGCCCTGATTGCATTTAGCTCAAACATATATTTAGTCAGCCACATAATATTTAATTCTTTATTTTTAAATTATTTGCCAATATTTAAACAACAGAAAATTTCAGATTTAAAAAAAAATCAGATTCCCAGCTTCTGTTTTAAAAAAAGTGAATATCTGACAACATTAGGCCCTACTTCCAGCAACAATGAGCTGAGTCTAAGTAGCAGCTGTCCCTGTAGATGGGATGTACTCCTCACTGTAGGCTTTGCCACTCTATTATGCTAAGCTTGCTGGGTCCTTTTCTTTTTCCTTTTTCTTTTTTTTTTAACATATTTTTTATTATTTTTAAAAGCTACTTAGATTACATAAAATGTTACATAAAAAAATATATGGGATTCCCATTTGCCCCACGCCCCACACACTCTCACTTTTCCCCACATTAACAACTTCTTTCATTAGTGTGGTACATGCAATTGATAAACACATTTTGGAGCACTGCCACTAACCATGGGTTATAGTTTACATTGTAGTTTACACTCTCTCCCACTCAATTCTGTAGGTTATGGCAGGATATATAATGGCCTGTATCTGTCATTGCAGTGTCATTCAAGACAATTCCAAGTCCTGAAAATGCCCCCATATTATACCTCTTTTTCCCTTTCCCTGACTTCAGCACCTTCAGTGGCCACTGTCTCCACATCAATGGTATAATTTCTTCCATTGCTAGAATCACAATAAGTCTATAGTAGAACACCAGTAAATCCACTCTAGTTCATATTTTATTCCCCAATCCTGAGGATTCTGGGATGGTGATGCCCATTCCCCCTCTAATAAAGAGGGGCCTTTGATCCCATGTGGCTGAGGGATGGGACTCTCCTGCTTGTATTGGTAGACTCTCTCAGTTCCTTGGTATGGTGGTTGTTCATCCTTATCTCCTTGTTGGTTGTCCTGGGAGAGTCCAGTGAACTGGAGAGTAGGTGTTGCAACTCTGCTGAGGCTCAGGGCCCAGCTGGTACATGGACAGCCCAGAGATTCAAGTCTCTTGGACACACATAGCCTGGTCCTTTCTTATCACCTACTGAGTTTTCATCACTTTGGCTGAAATTGTTAGATCAAAATGACAGCAGGAAGGCAGGATGAACCAGATATGGACCAACTGACTTGAAGAACTGTCAAAGTCAGAACTAATGGCCCTTTTGAAAGTTTTGCTTCCTTAGGAACGTCAAACAGTCCTCTATAGTCACTATACACTTCTACATTGCCAACAATAGTGAATAAGTGTTCCTCTTTCTACACATCCTCTCCAACCTTTACAGTTTACTGACTTTTTTTAAACAAATCAATTTTATGGATACATATTAACAAAGCTTACAGTTTATTCAAAGTGTACAATCAATTGTATTCGGTATAGTCACATAGTTGTGCATTCATCACTTCAATCATTATTAAAGCATTTCCCAATTCAGTAATAATAATAAACAATAAACAGAAAAACAAACAAGAAAATTCCTCACCTCTCAATCTCTGTTTTCCCTGCTGTACACACCTGTTATTTCTGGCTGTTCTTACACAATTATTTATTTGTTTATTAAGCAGTTTTATTGAGATATATCCAAAGTATACAGTCAATTGCTTTTTTAAGCTGTTAAAAAGTCCTTTATTGTAAAATTGTAAAAGAAACAGAAAAAGAGATAGAAATAAATTACAAATTTTAAGCAAGAGTGCAAGTCCAGGTTAGATTTAATATAATCAGCTATAAAAAAAAATAGCATAGCAGCAAACATTTATAAGTGTAAATAATCCAAATATAATAGAAACTAATTATAACATAATTCTAATTTTTATATTACAACTCTGTAGGACATATTAGTCTATAAGAATGAAATAAATTATTAGTTTAGCTATTTAATTTCTGTTTAGGCCATAATTCTTTCTAGATAATCAAATTCCTATTTAGGAATTCTTCACATCTTATTGGAATGAATTACAGAAGATAAAAATTTGCTAACTCACAATTTTATGAGGCAGAAAAACTCAAAATCTTGACCAACAGTAATCATGCTAAATTATTGATCCAGATCTATTATTTTAATTAAAGAGTATGAATAAGAAAGGTTAAAGAAAAATAAAGTATCCAAAAATATATCTCTTCTCCAGCCCTCCTCAATTAAAAGAAAGTGTTTATTTTGTATGAAAAAAATTACAGAATCCTGATCACAAGAACAATTTGCCAGTTACACTGAGTAATTATTGTTCATATACTATAATGTTGTTTTTTTACATTTATCTGTTCTATTACATTTATCTGTTCTATTCCAGTTCTTTTTTGGTTACTATTTGCATGGAATACCTTTTCCAACCTTTCTCTTTTAACCTGGTTTTGTCCTTACGTCTGAGATGGGTCTCTTGTAGACAACATATAGATGGCTCATATTTTTTTGTCTGTTCTATTAGTCTATGTTTTTTGATTGGGGAGTTCAATCCATTAACATTCAGTGTTATTATCGTAAAGGCATTACTTTCCATTTTGTCCTTCAGCTCCCTATTGTTATATTGTTCTATCATCTGTCTTCTTTTTTTTTAAAAGATTTATTTTATTTATTTCTCTTCCCTTCCCCCCTGTTATCTGCTCTCTCTGTCCATTCGTTGTGTGTTCTTCTGCATCCACCTGCATTGTCAGGTGGCACTGGGGAACTGTGTTTCTTTTTCGTTGTGCCATCTTGCTGCGTCTGCTCTTCATGTGTGCAGTGCCACTCTTGGGCAGGCTGCGCTTTTTCCACATGGGGCGGCTCTCCTCGTGGGGCACACTCCTTGTACATGGGGCTTCCCTACGTGGGGGTGTCCCTGCATGGCACAGCACTCCTTGTGCACATCAGCACTGTGCATGGACCAGCTCACCACACGGGTCAGGAGGCCCTGGGTATCGAACCCTGGACCCTCCATATGGTAGGCGGATGCTCTGTCATTTGAGTCATGTCTGCTTCCCTATCATCTGTCTTCTTATCTTTTAGTTTACCCTTCCTAGTAATCTTTCATTTCTAAACTCTTTTCCAAATGTCTCACCCTTGTTTTTTCCTTTTAGGCTGCAGCATCTCTTTAGTATCTCTTGCAAATCTGGTCTTTTGGTAGCATATGGTTGCCCTATTATGCATGAAATATACTATATAAACTCATGAAGTTAATAATTAGAATATAGATCACTAGTAAATAGAAAGAGGATAGAGAATGGAAAGCTGAGGGTTAATCTGTGCAGAATTGGTTAAAAGGTTGTTGGTAAATTTTGGGAAATGAATAGAAATGGTGAAAGCATATAAAGCAGAGCTATTATACGGGTATGATCGGTTGAAAAAGGGAAAGCATAAGGATATTTATATTACTAGAAGGAAAGCTAAAATATGTAACATGGGACCATAAAAGACAATGAAACCTCATGTAAAATATGATTATGTATTATATTGCATATATAAGACTGTTTTTACAAATTATAAGTACAAATATACTAGAGAGAAAAAAACAGAATAGCAGCTATGTACTGCAGGGGAAGCATAGAGGGATTGAGAGGTGATGAGTTTTGTTTGTTTGGTTGGTTGGTTGGCTGGTTGGTTTTTGTTTTTTAGTATTACTATTATTATTACTGGAATAATGAAAATGCTCTAAAAATTATTGGAGTGATGAATGTACAACTCTGTGATTATACCAAATACCACTGATCGTACATTTTGGATGGATTTATGCTTTATTAATTTGTATCAATAAGTTGATTTGTTAAAAAAAAAAAAAAGTCTTGCTTTTTTGTATTTAACCCGTGCCAGGAAGAAATAATGGTGTTTGGGTACCAAAAAAAATAGGGTTGGGTATGAGGGCAAAAGAAGGAAATCATGCTAAAACATATCATAAAAAAGTTTGTTATTTATTGAGTTATCTTCTTATTTGCTTTTATCTTGAATCCGCCTGTCTCATTTCTGCAAGTGGAATGATGGAAAATTCCTGGGCACAGAAGGCTAAAAGAATTTTTGTCCAAGCAGATGCAGGACAAAAAGAAAATGAAGGTTACTTTTCCACGTGCGATCAGTGACTGCCACTTTGGAAAGACATGAAAAGTGAGGTGCATTCTCAGTCAGATTTTTCTTCTATTTATGTAATCTAAGCAGTTTTATGAGCCAGAGGGATATAGCGGCATTTTATGTCTTTGTCTTCTCCCTTGTCCTCACGTTGAGGAGGGGCTGCCTATTATACACCCTTCACCTTCCGTGGAAGATGGTGGTGCTCTTTGAGATGGAGGATGCTGAAAAGACTAGAGGTCACAAACTGTGAAGGCTTAAAAGGCATAAAAACCCAAGTCCTTTTCTGCTCACTCTGGAGAATTGAGGGATGATGAGAAGCTACCTGGTACGTGCTGGCGGTGAGTCCACTCTCAGGAGGTTTGCTGGCCTCTTCCTGTCTGAGCTTCACGTGGCTTCTGTCTTAATAAGGCTTTCAAAGCTGCCATTCCTTGTCTGCTTTCCAAGGTCCAATTATTCAGACTTTTTTTTTTGATTCAAGGAGATATTCCTGGGTCATTTCCTATTTGCTTAACTGAGTTTTTATTACGTGAAAGCAAAATAACCTAATGTGCATCTCTGAGCTGCTACTGAAGTTTAAACTCAGATCTGCTGACTTCAGGATGGGAAATTTGCATTCTCATGTGGTAAACAACATTGACAACAATAATTCTTTAGAAGGATATGTACAATAAACACATTTTTGAGGAATCAAGTGTACAAGTGGGTTATTTTTACTTCATTCACTTTTTTGACTTATATCTTTTTTAGTTCTCCCTATTTTTTTTTAATTAGAGAATTTGTGGGTTTACAGAAAAATCATGGATGAAATACATGGTCCCCATAAACCACCTTATTAGTAAGACCATTCATTGGTGATATATATTTGTTACAATTGATGAAAGCACATTTTATCATTAAACTATTAACTACAGTTCATGGTTTCACTTAGGGTTCAGTATTTATGTTGCACATTTCCTTGGTTTGTTTGTTTGTTTTTTATTCTAGTAACATATATACTACCTAAACTTTCCACTTTTATCCACATTCAAATATATAATTCAGTGCTGTTAATTATGTCCACAATGTTGTGCTACCATCACGACTATCCATTACCAAATCTTTCCCACCATCCCAAATAGAAACTGTGTATACATTGAGGCTTAATGGCCTAGTCCCTACCCCAACCCTGTCCCCTGGTAACCTATATTCTAATTCTGACTCTGTGGGTTTGCTTATTCTAATTATTTCATATCAGTAAGAACAGACAATACTTGTCCTTTTATTTATCCTTATTATTTTAATTAGAAGAAGATGTGGAGAAAGTGACCACGGTAGTGGCTGAGGGCAGGGAGAGGGAAGAAGAGATGTGATGTGAGGACATTTTCAGGACTTGGAGTTGTCCTAAATGATATTACAGGGACAGATACTGGACATTATATATCCTGCCACAACCCACTGAATGGACTGGGGGAGAGTGTAAACTACAATGTAAACTATTATCCATGCGGGACAGCAGTGCTCCAAAATGTATTCACCAAATGCAATGAATGTGCCACAATGATGAAAGAGATTGTTAATGTGGGAGGAGTAGGGGGGGAGGGATATATGGGAACCTCTTATATATATATATAAATTTTTTTAAAAAGATTTATTTATTTTATTTATTTCTCTCCCCTTGCCCCCACCCCCCAGTTGTCTGTTCTCTGTGTCTGTTTGCTGTGTGATCTTCTTTGTCCACTTCTGTTGTTGTCAGCAGCACTGGAATCTGTGTTTCTTTTTGTTGCGTCATCTTGTTGTGTCAGCTCTCCGTGTGTGCGGTGCCATTCCTGGGCAGACTGAACTTTCTTTCGTGCTGGGCGGCTCTCCTTACAGGTGCACTCCTTGCGCATGGGACTCCCCTATGCGGGGGACACCCCTGCGTGGCACGGCACTCCTTGCGCACATCAGCACTGCGCGGGGGCCAGCTCCACACGGGTCAAGGGGGCCCGGGGTTTGAACCGCAGCCCTCCCATGTGGTAGATGGACGCCCTAACCACTGGGCCAAGTCCACTTTCCTCTTATATTTTTTAACGTAACATTTTTTGTGATCTATTGTGTCTTCAAAAAAATACAATTAAAAATAAATAATTGATGGAGACGTGGAGTTGTCCTGGGTGGTGCTTCACGGACAATTACGGGACATTGTAGATCCCCCCAGGGCCCACTGGATGGAACGTGGGAGAGTGTGGACTATGATGTGGACCATTGACTATGGGGTGCAGTGATGCTCAGAGATGTACTTACCAGGTGCAATGGATGTGTCACGATGATGGGAGAGAATGTTGTTGTGGGGGGAGTGGGGGGTGGGGGCGGTGGGGTTGAATGGGACCTCATATTTTTTGAATGTAATTTTTAAAAATAAATAAATAATTTAAAAATAATAATAATAATTGATGGGGGTAGGGGCTGGGGAGTCAGGTATATGGGAACCTCTTACATTTTTTGTGTGTGATCTATTAACGTTTTTTAAAAGATTATTAAAAATTAAATTAAATTTTTAAAAATTAGAAAAAAAAGAAGATACATCTTAATCATTTGGAAACATTCTCTTCTTTCCTTCCTTATTCTCTAATTATAGATTTTCACATTTCCCAGCTGAATAGATTTCTTGACTATTCTAGAACCAGAAGTCCCCATTTGCCTTGGGTTTTCTGAAAAGCAAAATGATCAGCAATAGCTCAGGGAGACCTGGCACACAGTGTGGAAAATTCCACAATGGGGACTGGTCACACCAGGCTTTTCTCTGATTTAGAAAATCATTTTACTCCAAGAACCAAAAACACAGATCCCAACTCACTGGCAAACATCTGCCGTTCATTGATAGCACCATCTGGGGCATATATCCAACTCCTGACTCTGTTGTAGAAGCTTTGTGTGGCCGCCTCCCCCAAATTATTTATTCTATAACAACTTGTTTTCTGGAAGTTCAGGCCAAAGACGGTAGTTTTGCTGAAAGCTTCTAATTCCATGCATTGCCTGTGCTTGAATAGGTATTCCTGATGCCTTCACCTGGTCGTGGTCTGAAGGGTTTCAGGTGATTACATTTGGGGAAAAACACATATTAATGCCTTGCAAAAGTGGCTTAGGAAAAAATGTGTTAATCTGCATTTCACAAGCTCATGAGCATGCATGGCCTGATCTGAATAATTTATTTAGAGTGATGATTAGGATAATACAGGCTGAGCTGTATCAGAGGAGTTTAGGGAATGCATCCAGAAGTAGCGACAGCTTTTAACATAGTCAAAGCCCTCACTGGTTCAATTAGTAGCTTCTTGAATTATCGAGCTCACTGTTCAATTTGCAGCAATACCATGAAGTACCAGTGCTGTGGAAGCTGCTAAATCTGAGAGGTGCAATGAAATGAACACCAGACAGGCTCAAGTAATGTCCAGTAAATGACTTTATCTCTCTGGGTCTCAGTTTTCTCATTGGTAAAATAAATGACCAGATTCACCACACACCAGCTTATTGTGATGCTCAAATGCAATGAAGATGTCAAGACACTGGGTAATGGGTAATGAGCAGCATGCACGTATTATGATTGTTGGTAGGAAATGTGATGAAATAACAAGGGATGAGTTAAAACATTGAAATTATGATGGTTGCTGTGAGGGCCATCAGATTTGTTCTTTTCATTTGCAGAAAGATCTTGGGAATGGAGTGGGTTTAAAAAGAGCTTGAAGATCAAGAAAATGCTTAACACAAATTATAAGATAAGCTTCCCTCGGGAAATATCTTTTTCAGCCAATTCTTATATTGAAGTCTACTTTGTTTTTACCCATGTCAAATGAATTGTACTTACTGTGGTTCAGAGCCTTAATAATGAGCTGATGTTCTCTACAGAAAGGGGAGTCTAGAGAATTTATCATGCATTTCTAAGGCAAGAAGTGATTTATTTGCAATACTCTGTGAGCTGTTGCTTACTTTAAAACGCTAGTCTAGTATAATTTTCCCTGATAAAAGTGAAGTGGTTTGTGAAAGTTGGGGCTGAAATAACTTAATGGAAACATCTTTCTTTCATGTTACAGTAACTGGGTTTTCTAATGAAATTCAAACTGTTTATTTAATTTTTAAAAGAGCTATCACTGGTTGTAAAAGCTAGGAAGAAACCATTTGGAAACATTTAATTTAATGAGAAAAACCTACCTGTTTTTCTAATTTATTTTACACTATGGTTTCAATTAATGTGTTTTATATTCTTTTGTAATAAACATAATTCAGATTTCTGCAGGCTTTAAAACCATGAAGTGGTTTCTATTTGAATTATCTCTTTTGTGACAAGTCACTTTTCAATAAAGTTGGACCAACTTTTTGAAAAAGGCATTCATTACCATGTCACAGATGCAAGGAGCTACTTCCATCCTTTCTGTGAGCTTGGCTGAGGAAGGAGGACAGGCAGAGGGGCTACACACCCTCTCAAATGGGCATGTCACATCACCACGTGAGCTTCCTTGCCACTAGCCATCGCTACGATGGGCAGAAGGAGCAAGTTAGAGCAGACAGGCAGTCTGCTGGCTTGTTCGGCAACGGTCATTGTGTTCAGCCGACCCGATGCAACTAAAGAGGTGTTTACTCTAGATCTAAATAGAACTCAGCAACTTTACTCTCTTCTATTCCATCTGCCTGTATGATTCTGGATTTGCAAACTCTGAATTAAAGCCTGTTGATAGCCACAAAGGTGAGTTGTTGTCTCTGTCAAACCCTGGAACTGTTCTTCCTTTCATTGTACATTCCAAGCTTCAGTCCGGTTTTTCCTTAAGATTTTCTCCCAAAGGTAAAGGTAATTCAGACAAATGATGGAACAAAGGGTTGGTTCTTATTTTGAGTAGTCATTAGTTACAGAATGCCCAGAGAGTTCTCACGTGTGTAAGGCGAGCATGGGGTTTGTACAAAGGCATATTGTTGTAAGAAGTCAAACAAAGGAGATCCAGCAAGATGACATCAGTTTAAGCAGGCACTCACCCCCTCTCTTGCAAAAAATGGCCAAGAAGGGGCAAGGTCCTGCCTAAGTGAGCTGTTTTGGGAACCCACAGAGCAGGAAGCTTCAGGGCATCGATTTGGCTTGGAGGGAACAGGACAAAGAGATAAAAAGCCCAAGGGAAAACCATGAGTTTCTCACCCTAGTGGCTGGCAACAGCAGGTAGCTAAGTCTTACCCTCCAGGCAAAAAGCCTCTGTGAACCCCCTGACACCCACGAGTCACCCAGTGAGCACCGAGCAAGAGGGAGCATTCTCCAGGAAGAAGAGGGTTCTGGCAAAGAGTGGAAAGGGATTTCTTTGCTGTGGGTTTGGTTACCTGGACCTCCTTTGAACTTTAAGGGAGCATACCAGCTGGCAAGAGGTAGCCGTGGAAAGAGGGTAGAGGTGAATCTTCACAGGCAACCTGATTTACCTAGCTGACCTGGGAGAGAGGAACTTGGGCTAGGAGAGGATGGAGTCAAGCAATTGACTAGGCCAGTGCTGAAAACTACCAAAATCCCAACTCCTCTAAGGGAGGCGGGCAGTAGGAAGTGCTTAATAACCTTCCAAGGGCCTATTTAGGGTCCCCTGGGAGGAGGGGGAGGTCTGGAAGAGGGTTGGCAGTCATTTCTCTGCGGTGAGTTTGAATACCAGGGTCCCATTTGAATTTTAGATGGGAACTCAACCTGACCAGGATAGGTGAGGGGGGATCCAATCACACAGGCTATCTAGCCCTGCTGCCCTGGGAGAGAAAGCAATAAGAATTCTCCCCTAAGAACTCTAGGGGAGGAACAGACAGGATCCTAATCAGCAGGAATCTACCCAACTGCAAAGTGTCAAACCTGCCCTAGGGAAAGTGACTGGAGAGTCCTCTAGCTAACAGACCCAATGAGAAAGTTTAGCTCAGTGGAGGAGTCTCTGCTTTGAATATATGAGGTCCCTGGTTCAGTTCCCAGCTCTCCTTAGTAGTGATCCACCAGGTTATCAAACACCCAGATCATTCTTAGACAGGGAAAAACACATAGGCATTATTTTTGTGTTAGCTTCTCTTGGGTCTCTTATTTTTCTTAAAAAAAGGTTCCTTTTCTTAAAATTTAACTTAATTTACTTGCTAAAACCTGATTCAAAACTTGCAGAGGGCAAGCTGCAGGGTAATTGATGCTCAGGACAATGAAAGGGAAAGCTGTTTTTCCTGGTTTTTTTAAATTGCTTCCTTGAGTGTTTGTTTTTATGTTCCTTTTTTTCCCTTCTTTCTCCCTTCCCCCATTTGCTCAGGAAACGACAAGGGAAGGCTGTTTTTCCTAAGTTCTTTTTTATTGCTTACTTGAATGTTTGTTATTATGTTCCTTTTTTCCCCTTTCTCCCCTCCCCCATTTTGTTTTTTTTTAATTAGGTGCTGCTGTCTTATTTCTTATTTGTTGTGTTCCCCCTTTCCTTCCCCCCTTTTTTGTATAATAATTTTGCCTACCTACACTATTTCTTTTCCTTCCTTAATTGTCCTATCTTCTGTTTTTCTTCTCACATTCTACCTCTCTTTGTTTAGTCGCCAATTTTTCTCGTTTTTATTTCTATCTCCTCTATTCTCTGATTTCATTATTTTTTAACTTTTCTTCTTACTGTCTTTTCTCTTTCCCTCTCTTCTTATCATTCTGGCCTTTTAATTCATTCTAGATATTTTTCTTTATTCAGTTTTCCATTTCATTGTTTGTACTCCACTTTTTTATTCTTATTCCTCTGCACTTCTTACATGACTTGATTATTCATTTTCCTAGGTCTTATATGATTCCTCTTCTACCTTTTACTATTATTATTACTATTATCCTTTTTCTCTTCTTACCTCTTTCCCTTTCTCTGTCCCTAATATTTTTCTTTCAAGGGAACAAAGACAATAGCAAGGAAATAGAATAAGAGAAAAAAAATGACAAAGAGAAAACTTACCACACACACAAAAACAGCAACTAAATAAAACCCTAAAATAGAGAGAGAAACTAATCAACTGAATAAACCCATCAAGATAAAGAGAGGCCTAAACACCAACAAAAAATTATGAACTTACTAAGAAACAGGAAGACATGGCCCAGACCAACAAAAAACTAAAAACCAGGAGGAAATGCAGAACACCAATCAACTAATCAGAGCTGTCTGAAGAAATACCATGAACCACCTTAACAAAGTGAAGGAAGAGATTAAGGATTTTAAGAAGACATTGGGAGAACATACTGAAGAAATTTTAAACATACATAAAAAGATGACAGATATGATGGTGATGAAAGACACAATCCAAGAAATCAAAACTATACTGGAAGCACATAACAGCAGATTTGAATAGGCAGAGGAAAAAATTAGTGATGTGGAAGACAATACATCTGAAATCAAAAAGATAGATAAACAGAGAAAAAAATCCAGCAGGGACTTAAGGATCTAAGGCACAAACATATGCATCATACACATCCCAGAGGGAGAAGAGAAGGGAAAGGGGACAGAAGGAGTGTTGGAGGATATCAAGGCTGAAACCTTCCCAACCCTATTGAGGGAGATGGATGTACATGTCAAGGAAGCACAGTGCACCCCAAACAATATAAATCCCAACAGTCCTACTCAAAGACATATACTTGTCAAATTATCCAATGCTCAAGACAAAGAGACAATACTGAAGGCAGCAAGAGAAAAGAGAACCATCACGTACAGGGAAGCTCAATAAGATTAAGTGCTGATCTCTTGTCTGAAACCATGGAGGCAAGAAGGCAGTGGTATGACATACTTAAGGTGCTAAAAGAAAAAAACTTCCAGGCAAGAATTCTCTATGGAGCAAAGCTGGCATTCAAAAATGATAGAATATTCAAAATATTCACAGATAAACAGAAACCAAGAGCATATGCCAATAAGAAACCTGCCCTTCAAGAAATATTAAAGGAAATGCTGCAAGTTGAAAGGGAAAAACAGGAGAGAGAAAATTCAGGATAGTGTAAGAAAAATAAAAAACAAAAACAAAAGAAATGAAAACAACATATAACATGCATAAACCCAAAGAAAATATGGCTAATGTAAGCAATTCCTTGACAGTAATAACACTGAATGTTAGTGGATTAAAGTCACCAGTCAAGAGATGCAGATTGGCAGAATGGATAAGGAAATATGACCCATCTATATGCTGTCTACAAGAGGCCCACCTTAGACCCAGGAATTAAAGGATGCTGAAAGTGAATGGCTAGAAAACAATTTTACAAGCAAACAACAACCAAAAAAAGGCAAGAGTAGCTATACTAGTATCAGACAAAATAGACTTTAAAAGCAAAACTATTTTAAGAGACAAAGACAGACACTATATATTAGTAAAAGGGTTAATTTTCAAGAAGAAAGAACAATCCTAACCATTTATGCACCTAATCAGGACACCTCAAAATACATGAGGTAAATACTGGAAAAACTAAGTGGAGAAAAGATGCCTCTACAATTATATTGGTGAACTTTAATCATTATCACCATTGAACAGAACATGTCAATAGAGAGTCAATAAAGAAACAAAGACTTTGAATAATACATTAGGGGATCTGGACCTAATATACATATACAAAACACTACACCCAAATACAATGGGATACACTTTCTTTGCGAGTACACATGGATCATTCTCCATGATAGACCACATGCTAGGCCACAGAACAACTCTCAATGAATTCAGAAAGATTAAAGCTATACAAAGTGATTATTCTGGCCACAATGGAATGGGAAATCATAAGGGCCAGAGAACAAGATTAGACACAAAGATATGGAAGTTAAACAACACATTCTTAAACAAACAGTGGGTCAAGGAGGAAATACAAAAGAAATCAGTAACTATCTTAAAATGAATGAAAATGACAACACAACATAACAAAACTTATGGGATGCAGCAAAAGCTGTACTGAGAGGGAAACTCATAGCCATAAAAGTATATATCAAAAAAGAAGACAGGGCTAAAAATCGAAGACTTAACTGCACACCTAGAGGGATTAGTAACAGAAAAACAAATTAACCCCAAAGGAAAAAGAAAGAAGGAAATACTGGATGGAATGTGGGAGAGTGTGGGCTATGATGTGGATCATTGACTACGGGGTGCAGTGATGTTCAGAGATGTACTTACTGGGTGCAATGGATGTCTCATGATGATGGGAGAGAGTGTTGCTGTGGGGGGAGTGGGGGGTGGGGGCGGTGGGGTTGATTGGGACCTCGTATTTTTTAATGTAATTTTTAAAAAATAAATAATTTTAATAAAAAAAAAAGATAGCAATAGTGCAAAATGAACAAAACCAAAAGCTAATTGTTTGAGAAGATCAATAAAATTGACAAACCCTTAACTAGGCTAACAAAGGAAAAAAAGAGAGAAGATGCAAATATTCAAAATAAGAAATGAGGAAGGGGATATCACCAATGACCCCACAGTAATAGAGTATAATAAGAGGATACTTTGAAAAATTATATGCCAACAAGAAGGATAATTTAGAGGAAATGGACAAATTCCTAGAAATACACAAGCAACCTACATTGATGAAAGAAGAAATAGATGAACTCAACAGATCAGTCACAAGTAACAAGATTGAATTAGTCATCAAAAACCTCCCAACTAAGAAGAGCCCGAGACTGGCAGCTTCACTGGTAAATTCTACATTCTGGACAGAAGTAACACCAATCACACTTAAACTCTTCTAAAAAGTAGAAATAGAAGGAACATTACCTAATTAAATCTATGATGCCAACATTACTCTAAAACAAATGTCAAACAAGATGCCATGAGAAAGGAAAATTACAGACCAATGTCTCTAATGAACCAAAATGCTAAAATCCTCAACAGAATACTTGCTAATCCTACTCAAGAACACATCAAATGAATTATACACCATGACCAAGTGGTTTCATCCCTGGTATGCAAGGATGGTTCAATATAAGAAAATCAATCAATGTAATACACCACATAAACAGATCGAAAGAAAAAAAATCACATGATCATCTCTATAGATGCAGAAAAAGCATTCAACAAAATACAGTACCCTTTTCTGAGTAAACACTGCAAAGTGTAGAACTAGAAAGAAACTTCCTCAACATGACAAAGAGTATATATGAAAAGCCCATAGCTAACATCATATACAGTGATGAAATCCTAAAACCTTTCTCTCTAAGATCAGGAAAAAGACAAGGATGCCCACTATCACCGCTCCTATTTAACATTGTGTTAGAAGTACTTGCTCAAGCATTTAGGCAAGAAAAGGATATAAAGGGCACCCAAATTGGAAAGGAAGAAATCAAATTTTCATCATTTGCTGATGACATGATCCTATATCTATATATATCTATATCTATATATCTATAGATAGATAGATAGATAGATAGATAGATAGATAGATAGATAGATAGATAGATAGATATAGAAAGCCCTGAGAAATCTACAACAAAGATTTTAGGGCTTATAAATGAGTTCAGTAAAGTTGTGGGTTATAAGATCAATGCACAAAAATCAGTAGCATTTCTGTACACCAATAATGAGCAATCTGAGGAGGAAATTAAGAAAAAAACATTTATAATAGCAACTAAAAGAATCAAATATGTACAAATAAATTTAACTAAAGATGTAAACTACTTATACACAGAAAACTACATAACACTGTTAAAGAAAATCAAAGAAGACTTAAATAAATAGAAAAATATTCCCTATTCATGGATGGGAAGACTAAACATCAATAAGATGTCTATCCTACCCAAAGTGTTCTACAGATTTAAGGCAATCCCAATAAAAATCAACACAGCATTTTTTACCAAATTGGAAAAACTATGAAATTTATTTGGAAGGGCAAGAGCCCACAAATAGCCAAAGACAGATAGAAAAAGAAAAATTAAATTAGAGGAATCACATTACCTGACTTTAAAACATACTACAAAGCTATAGTGGTCAAAAATGCATGGTAATGGCACAAGGATAAACATACTGACCAATGGAACTGAATTGGGAGTTCTGTTATAGATCCTTACATATACAGTCACCTGATGTTCAACAAGGTCACCAAGCCTACTCAACTGGGAAGTAATGGCCTCTTCAACAAATGGTGCTTAGAGAACTGGATATCCACATCCGAAAGAATGAGAGAGGAACACCATCTTACACCTTATACAAAAATCAACTCAAGATGGATCAAAGATCTAAATATAAGAGCCAAGACCATAGAGACCTTAGAAGATAATGCAGGGAAGCCTCTACAGGACCTTGTAATAGGGAATGGTTTCATTAACTTCACACCCAAAGCACAAGCAGCAAAAGGAAAAATAAATGGACCTCCTCAAAGTTGAAAACTTTTGCCCCTCAAAGAAGTTTGTCAAGAAAGTGAAAAGACAGCCTACCCCATGGGAGAAAATATTTGGTAACCATATATCTGATAGGAGACTAATATCCAGCATATGTAAAGAAATGCTATATCTCAAAAATTAAAAGACAACCCATTTTTAAAATGGGCAAGTGATTTGAATAGACACTTTAACAAAGAAGAAATACGAATGGCTAAAAAGCACATGAAAAGATGTTCAACAACACTAGCTATTAGGGAAATGCAAATCAAAACTACATTGCGATATCATCTTACACCCATTAGATTGGCAGCCATTAAAAAAACAAAGGGCTACAAGTGTCAGAGAGGATGTGGAGGATTAGGGACCCTCTTCTGCTGCTTGTTGGAATGAGAATGGTCCAGGCGTTGTGGAGGACAGTTTGGCTGTTCCTCAAAAACCTAACTATAGATCTGCCATATGATCCAGCAATTCCACTGCTAGTTATATACCTAGAAGAAATGAAAGCAAAGACACAAACAGATATATGCACACAGAAGTTCATAAAGGCATTATTCACTTTTGCCAAAAGTTGGAATCAACCCGAATGTCCATCAACAGATGAATGGATAAATAAAATGTGGTATATACATACAAAGGAATATTACTCAGCTGTAAGAAGGAAAACAATACTAACACACAGAATAACATGGATGAATCTTGAGGACCTTACATTGAGTGAAGCAAGCCAGGCATTGAAAGATGAATATTACCTGACCTCACTGATATGACTTAAGCAAATTGAGAAGATTCAGAGAGTTAGAGTCTGGAAGATAGGTTACAGGAAATAGAAAGGGAGAAGAAGTTTGACAGACAACACCCAAATGGGCAAAATCTATGATAAGGTGGAAACCAGTAGTGTGCGGTGAAGGGATATGACAGGAGTTTAGTAATACTGTTGGGTTCGGTGGTGCAAGTTTGATGTGGAGGGAGGGTGGGTTGAATGATCCATGGAACTGGGGTAGGGTTACAGGAGGGAGCAGGTGAACACAGGGAATTGGTGGGTATGTGGTAGAAACTACAATGTTGGGAAAGCTCTTTGGGCAATATGACAAGGAAGGGTTACTGGTTTAGGGTGTTGGATGGGGGGCTTTCAGGACAGGGTGCATCTGGGGCAGTATTCTAGAGAATGTGCGAGTGACTATTTTGTCATAGTTTGTTGTATCAGTGGGTGGAGACCCACATAATGAGTTGGAAAGAGTTGGACTTCCATCCTGGTGAAGCCCAATATGTTCTCACAGGGGTGGATGTTTCTCAAAAGCATGGGCAGTTCCTAATAGGGGAAGACAGACAAGTGTGTCAAGCCCTCAGTGTTGTTGCAAGTAACTATAAATCTTGTCCTTTAAAGACTGAAGCCTGGTGATCGCCATGGGCTCCGAGGGGAGAGGGAGGAAGGAATAGAATAGATGGAAGAGGAGTTGTTTAAGGGACAATGGAAGTGTTCTGCATAATCTTGCAATAATGGATACAGGCAATATTGATTTCATCAAAAATTTATAAAAGTGCATGGTCTAGAGTGTAAATTATAATGTAAACCATGGTTAGTGGCTATGTTTCAATAATTGTACCTCAGTTGTAACAAATGTACCATCTACATATAAAAAGGTTATTGATACCAGAAGAGAGAAAGAGGGGGTGATGTTGGGCATATGGGAGTCCCCTGACTACTGTATGTGACTTAACTGTGACCTAAACCTCTTTGAAGACAAAATTAGGGAAGCAGATGTGGCTCAAGCAATTGGATTCCTGTCCACCATATAGGAGGGCCAGGGTTTAATACCCAGGGCCTCCTAGTGAAGGCACCTGGCCCATGTGGCAAGCTGGCCCATGCAGAGTGCTGCCCTGTGCAGGAGTGCTGCCCTGCACAGGAATTCTGGACCATGAGGAGACCTGGCGCAGTAAAATGACACAACAAAAAGAGACACACAGGAGAGATAATAAGAAATGCAGCAGACCAGGGAGCTGAGTTGGCACAAGAGAATGATTGCCTCTCTCCCACTCCCAGGATCAGTTCCTGGAGCCACCCAATGAGAATACAAGCAGACACAGAGGAACACAGAGCAAATGAATGCAGAGAGCAGAAAATGGAGGGAGGAGGGAGAAAGAAATCAATAAAAATCTAAAAAAAGGGAAGCGGACTTGGTTCATTGGATAGGGCATCCGCCTACCGCAATTCAAACCCCGGGCCTCCTTGACCCGTGTGGAACTGGCCCATGCTCAGTGCTGATGCACGCAAGGCGTGCTGTGCCACGCAGGGGTGTTGCCCGCGTAGGGGAGCCCCACCTTGCGCCCCGTAAGGAGAGTCTCCCAGCATAAAAGAAAGTGCAGCCTGCCCAGGAATGGCGCCGCACACATGAAGAACTGACACAACAAGATGACATGACAAAAAGAAACACAGATTCTCGATGCCGCTGATAAGGATAGAAGTGGTCACAGAAGAACACACAGCGAATGGGGGGGGTGGGTAGGGGAGAGAAATAAATAAAAAATAAATCTTTTTAAAAAATCTAAAAAAATTTTTTAAATTTTAAAATTTTAAAAAAAGACAAAATATTAAAAATTAACTTTGGGGAAGAAATGGAAGAAAATGTCTGCACATACAGAACAACAAATATTACAGAGGTACAAGGCAAAATGTCGAAAAATTTATTAATATTTTCCATTATTTTTTAATATCCCATTTTTTAAATTTTAGTTTTAGTTTTTCTAAATTATTATGTATTTTATTTCTTATGTTTAGACCTATCATTTTTGTTTCATTTTCCTACTAATTGTAGTTGGCAATGTTCTTGGCTTCATTTTTTAAGATGTTTTGGGTCACAGAAGGGTTACAACTGTGGCAGGGGAGGATCGTTGGTGTGGGGTGTAGGTGATGGGGGATACATGAGAGGAGGTTCATCTGGGCATACACATAAAATATACAAATGTGTTCAAGGGTTTGTAGGGCATTGTCATGGTGGGTGGAGGTTCACACAGTAACTGAAAGAGTATTGGATTCCCCTGGGGAGCTCTGCCACATTCCCTGGTAGAACAGAAACAATCCCCCAAGTACAGGAGTGATGACTGGTGAAGGAGGATGATCCATTTGTGGGCCCTTGATGCTGACAATTGTGCTTATGAGGCTTTGCTCTTAAAATTGCAATTTAGCCCAATGCTGTAGAGTGTCTAAGAGTTACCTCCTGAAAGCTTCCATTTGTTCAAATATGGCCTCTCTTGAAGCCAAACTCAGCATATAAATGTATTACTTTCCCCCCAGAATGGGGCATGACACCCAGAGATGAGCTTCCTTGGCACCGAGGAATTACCAAGCATCAACTAGTAATGCAACTGGGAAAAAAACCTTGGATAAAAGGGGAAAAAGGTAAAGACAAATGAGTTTATATGGTAAGAGACTTCAAAGAGAGTTAAGAGGTCATCCCATAGGTAATGCTTATGCATGTCTCAGCAGGATCTCATAGACTGCCAAAGTAGATACTACCCCAAATGGTGGAGCTCCTGAGGGCTCTGCAGACACCCAGGTCCTACAGTCAATGCAGATAGCTCAGGAATTTGGTGCCTTGCCAGTGGACCCTACTTTGGAGTTTGTGCTCCTGAGTGTGACAGAGTTGGACTCAGTTGTGGTTTACCTACACATGCTTCTTCTGTCCCTTTTAATTGAACCCATAGTTGGTGCTGGAGTTGGTAGGTATATGTCCAGGAGAGTTGAATGTTAGGGCTGTCCATGTTCCAGCTGGGCCCTGTGCCTCAGCAGAGTTGTAGCACCTGCTCTCCAGTTCATTGAACTTGCCCACCACAACTGACAGGGAGGTGAGGATGGACAACCACCATACCAAGGAACCTAGAGAATCTGCAACTGCAGGTAGGAGAGTCCCATCCATCAGCCAATGGAATCAAGGGCCCCTCTCGGTTGGAGGTGGAATGGACATCACCACTGCAAACTCTTCAGGATTGAGGAATGGAATATGGACTAGAGTGGACTTACTGGTGTTCTACTGTGGACTTGTTGTGATTCTAGCAATTGAAGTTTTATCGTTGATATGGAGACAGTGGCCACTGGAGGTGCTGAGGGCAGAGAAGGGAAAGTAGAGGCATTTTCAGGGCTTGAAATTGTCCTGGATGACTTTGCAATGACAGATACAGGCCATTATATATCCTGCCATAACCTATAGAATAGACTGGGAAAGAGGGGAAACTACAATGTAAACTATAATCTATACTTAGTGGAAGTGCTCCAAATGTGTTCATCGATTGTAATGAATGTACCACACTAATGAAAGAAGTTGTTAATGTGGGGAAGGGTGAGAGGTGTGGGGAGTGGTGTAGCATTTTGCATAATATAAGTATATTTTAGAAAAAATTAAAAATGCATTAAAAAAAAAAGTCAAGCAAAAGTGGCCTACAACTCAGACAAACAAGTTGAAGGTTTAGGGCCACCAAAACTGGAGGTAAGGAAGACTCAAACCCAAAAGTCAAGCCTGACAAGAAGTGAAGCAAAACCCCAGTATCTGAGCACCATGATATGGACCAGACTTTCAGCATGAGTGGCAGTTTTGCTATGTATCTTACCTGGAAAAGAAAGACTGTCATTAGCTCAAAATTCAAATATATTTCGTGTTTAGGAAGTTGCCACCCTTTCTATTGTCTCTGAATTCTCAGAAAAAACACCTTTATGGAGTAATCAAATATCTAGGTCTGACAAGGGAAAAATATAGAGGGTCATTATGAAAGAAATCACTCAGAGTCATCTTTTACTTAATGTATTTCCATTCATACCTTATTATTCTGTAATTATTTTCATAAGTCATTTTTAAAATTTGTTTTTCACTCATGATTTTTATGACATCAAATCCATGACAGTAACACCATAGTTTTAATCCCTTTTGAATTCCTTTCTCAATTTTTCTAAATTCACTGTATAATACCTTAAAATACTTATAATATTATACAGTTCTGTGAGATTTTTTTTAGTTCTGTGATATGTTGCCATATACTTTGTCATAAAATGTTTCTTTTAGAAAAATAATCTTTATATTCACAAAGACAATATTTTTCTGTATGAAAGTTAGCATAATATCAACATTAGCATAACAGTAACATAATACCATATACATTACCATAAAATTCATGTCCACAAATATAACATTTAATTGCATTCATCTAAGATAAAATACCTAAAATAGATTAAATACATTAATGCACATTTCAGTTGTTCCAAGGGTTTGATATTTTTAAAAGCCATCTTAATTCTTTGTAACTATTTCCTTAGGATAATCCCCATGAAAGAGATGAGTAGGTCAATGATTCTGAAAATAAAACAAGAGTTTTTAGGTTTGACAAGAAATTTCCATATACGTTTTGGATTTTAACACATAACCTGTCAAATAAAGCGAGCAAAACACAAATTATTTCACCCATTTTATGGAGACAGAAACTAAGCCTGAGAGAGCTTCAGTGATTTGCCCAGGCCAGATAAGCCATGGGACCTAAAGTCAAAGTCTTCTAGTCCTTGGCATTTCTTTCTAAATAAGAGAAACTAACAGGGTTTTTTATTTGGCTTTGTTTTATTTTTTCAATTATCATGATAATTTCCCAAATTTATAATTTTTCCATTTTTGTTATTTTTGGAGGTAAGTTATCACAGGACAAATTTGTTTAGAGCATTTCAGTGGGCATTATTATATGATAAAAAATGCAAAATAAAATAATACATTTTATAAAAATAACTGATTATGAGATTGACTTTCCATATGCCAGGCACTACGCTAAGAGCTTTATTTACATCAGTGCTGTTTCCGGGGCTGCTCCCACTGACTCCCCAGATCCAACTGTATGCACAACTTCTCAACTTAAAATAGCCCAGCTGGTGACATCTATGCCACAGAATTCAGCAAGAATTCAGCCTCTTTAAGAGCTGGTTGTCAAACATTTACCAGGATTCCATGTGAAATGAATATTTCATTTAATGAATTTAACAAGCCTAGGATTCTTTTACAGTAAAAATACCCATCTACAGATGAAAAGACTGAGACCCAGAGAGGTTAATTAATTTCCCAGTATTGGACAACTCTGAATTAGCAGATTTGGAACCCAAACCAGCAGTCTGGTTCCAAAAATTTAATATTTAGCCACCAAACATTACTGTTTCCCTGTTGACTCAAAACAATGCAGATGATTATAGAATGCTCCAGGATCATTAAGGACAGATCTGTATTGTGGACTTTGGTTTTGCTTTATTTTCTCCACTTCAGGTGGATGATAACTAATGCTCAATTTTGAAAACACCTTGCTTCCTTCCTCCAATCCCACAGTGACACTTTGAGGCAAGTTGATGGTAAAACAAACAAACAAACAGAACACTCCACATTTTATGAATGAGTCCTGTGTTCCAAGGGCATGAGTGTCTTGCCCAAGGTTACCGAATGAGTCAGCAGTCCATACGGTCCACTTAGTCCATTGGGCCAACCTGATTCCCATGAAGAAGAAGCTGAGACCCTCAAGCTTATGACTCAGGTAAAGAATGGAGATAGCCGGTTTCAGTACTGAAATGTCATTTACTCTATTGTGTCTGACACTGAACAAACATAATTTCCTTTATGCTTCATTTCCCTTCTCCCTAAAAGATAGTGGGCTTGTTATTATTGTTATCCTTCACACAGTGCTGTTATTCAAGAGATTTTTTTGCACAGTTATTCTACTCTGCTCTTATTCCAATGACTTAAATAATTGGTTTATTACTTTTGCAGATGTAGAGGAGAAACCATCAGGATCTAAGGTAACAATGGATAGCAGCAACTAAGAAAAGGGAGCTATCACAGTTGATTATTCATCGTGTGAAAACCAGTTATTTGGTTTGTCAGTTGTAGGCACCAAGGATGCATTTCTGGAGCGTAGGAACTAGCTCTGATCCTATGAGACAAGGAAGAAGGTCTTGGGCTTCCAAGAGGAAGACTGGGACTTTGGAATGAGTTTAATAACTACAAATGAGCATTCTCTTTGAAGTAGTTTCCAGAAAATGTGTGTAATTATAATCACTTTATATTTTTTAAGCATTTTGCAGTTTTGAAAGTATTATTGCTATATTCCTAGGAGTACAGTTCTCAGAGGGCAATGTAACTACTAAAGGTCATAGAGTTCTCCATTAGCAGAAGAACTGAGATTTTCTGACCTGAAGTCAAGTTCACTTCCATTCCACCATTACCACATTGTGTCTCTGGATAAAGGACTACTATTTAGGGTGCTTGGAATAGGTGTCCAAACTCTAAAGCAATGATCTTTAGGAGAATAAGCATGCCTGTTATTTTTTTTCCCCACGTATATAAAGATGATCATTTTCTTTTTTTATAACTTAATTTTTAACAGTTTTATTGAAACACAGTAACAAAGCATAAATCCATCCAAAGTGTATGATCAATAACATTTAATACAATCACATAGTTGTGCATTCATCACACCAATCATTCCTAGGGCATCTTCATTATTCCAGCAACAATACCAATAATACTAAAAGACAAAACACACCCAACCAACTAAAAACACAAACAATACGCATCACCCCTCACTCTCTCTATGCTTCCATTACCATACACAGCTGCTATTCATTTTCCTTCTCTCCAGTTAATTTGTATTTATATTTTTGAAAACATTCTTATATATGCAATATCGCCCATATTTGTATTTTCTATGAGGTTTCACTATGTTTTACAGTCCTAAGTTACAATTTTTAGCTTTCCTTCTAGTAATATAACTGTCCTTAGACTTTCCCTTTCAACCACTCTTATACCTAGGCAATAGCTCTGTTAGTCACAAACAGCATGATGTGCTCTCAACATTTCCATACATTTCCAAAGATTTACAAACAACCTTTTAAACAATTCTGCACAGATTGACCATCAGTTTTCCATTCTCTATCCACATTCTATTTTCTGGTGACATATACTCTATTAATAATTATTAATTCCATTAGTTTACATAATATATTTAGTTCACAATAACACAATCATACAGTATTTGTCCTTTTGTGTCTGGCTTGCTTCACTCAACTTAATGTAATATGCTTCAAGACTTCATTTCTTTTCTCTTGCCACTGCATAATATTCTACTGTGTGTATACACCAAGATTTGTTTATTCCATTCATCAGTTGGTGGACATCTGGGTTGTTTCCAACTTTTGGCTATCATGAATAATGCCACTACAAACAATTGGTATGCAAATATCTATGTGTATCACTACACTCAGTTATTCTGGGTAATATACCTAGAAATGGTATTTCTGGGTCACATGATTAAGTACAAATCCAACCTCCTTAGGAACTGCCAAACAGTCCTCCACAGTGACTGTGCCATTCTACCTTCCCAACAACTTAGAATATCTCCACATCTATGAACATGGCTTGTTTCTCTCCAGGCTCAGCTGCTCTGCTTTCTCCACAAGGCCAGCTATAAAATATCAGGCAAATAGCTCATCTCTCTTCCCAGAACCTCTACCAAGTCTATGGAGCTGTATCTACTTCTCTATGTTCCTTTCCTGTGTGTTTACTTCCCGGGGCTCCAGAATTAAAACTCCAATTAATTCATTTGCCTTGTTGTTTTCTCTGTGAGTCCCTACCCACCAAGGGGTCAACATCTTACTGATGTAGCCCAATTAAAGCCTTAGTCATAATTTAATCAAGTAAGAATGAAACCTCTGAATCCAATACAATTTAGTGTACCCAGAGGCAAATACCAATTTACATACATATAATCCAATATCTATTTTTGGAATTCATAAATAACACCAAACTGCTATAGACATAAAGGACCTGTATTCAGAAAACTACAAACATTGCTAATAGAAGCCAAAGAAGATGGGCTCTTGGCAACCATCTTGCCCCAACAC
This sequence comes from Dasypus novemcinctus, assembly GCF_030445035.2. NCBI lineage: Eukaryota > Metazoa > Chordata > Mammalia > Cingulata > Dasypodidae > Dasypus > Dasypus novemcinctus. Next base: position 28,685,503 of record NC_080678.1, on the reverse strand, counting down.
AAGACAACAGACTTTGTTGAAGGAAAAACTTATGTTATGACCTGGTAACTGTAAGCTTCTACCCCAAATAAATATCCTTTATAAAAGCCAAAAGGGAACAACCAGCAAGTTGGCAGCAGAGTAAGGAGTTCATAGAGTCAGCTCCTGCTACAGGGCAGTTAGTAAACACCCAGACCTAACAAAGCACCTAGTCAGGGGCTCCAGGAGACCAGAAGAGCATCCTGCAACATACTGGAAGGAGGAGACTGCACATCTGCAGAGAAGATTTGTGAGTAGAGCGTCCCACCCCATGGAAGCCAGTGCCCATCCTCCACTGGAGGAACAAGCTACCTCAAGAGTTATTCCAGAGCTAGAATTGAAAGCTCCACTTCCCAAAAATGGGGGAGGAAGAGACAGTTGAGCACCAACTTCAGCTTCTGATGAGTAAATTCAGCAGGCTGAAGTATAATCCTGAGAACAGCTTAAGTTTGAACCTGTCCAAGTCAGAAAGGCTGGTAGCTGCCGTTTTGACTCCACCCCCAGCATGACGGGAAATGAGACTGACCAAAAATCACAGTGATGGTAGGAACCAGTTTCTCTCATCCAGATAGGCATGCACCCTAGCCTAGGCTTCAGTCCCACCTCTGGCAGGGAGGAGACTGGCAGGCCCTGCACCAGCCTATCCGGGTAACTTCAGGAACATTTGGATGCACAGACTGAATAATCAGAAGTCTGCCAGGACAACTGTGGTCATCTTGGATCACATTGTATAGATTGCTGCCCATACCTGCAGCTCTATCCTTGCCCCAGGCAGAGGAGAAAGGGCTGTGAAGCCTATTCTGTCTCTCTGTGCACCTACAGACTAGGCCTGCACAACTTGAATTATTCCACACAGCTGTGACTCTGTCCCTACCTCTGGCAAAGGAGAAGGTTGAAAGAAGATTCATCAGTCCCTGGGACAAGGAGGGCAGCTTGAGCCTCCACAGCTTATAGTCCCAACTACATCCTTGGCTCCTATTGCACAACCAGCAAGGGAGAAAAGGCAGAAAGCCCTAAACTAAAGAGAAAAACTGCACCCCAAATAAATACTTCAGTAAGCCAGATAGTAAGAAACCAACAAAAAATTACAATCCAACAAAAAACAGGAAGATATGACCCAGTCAAAGGAACAAGATAAGCCTCCAGATGACATAAAGGAGTTGAGACAACTAATCATAGACGTTCAAACAAATCTCTTTAATAAATTCAATGAGATGGCTAAAGAGATTAAGGATATTAAGAAGACATTGGATGAGCACAAAAAAGAATTTGAAAGCATACTTAGAAAAATAGCAGATCTTATGGGAATGAAAGGCACAATAAATGAAATTTAAAAACATTGGGGGAAGAGGACTTGGCCCAATGGATAGGGCATCTGCCTACCACATGGGAGATATGCTGTTCAAACCCCAGGCCTCCTTGACCCATGTGGAGCTGGCCCACATGCAATGCTCATGCACGCAAGGAGTGCCATGCCACATAGGGGTGTCCCCGCATAGGGGAGCCCCATGTGCAAGGAGTGCACCCCATAAGAAGAGCCGCCCAGCACTAAAGTTCAGCCTAAGAATGGCACTGCACACACAGAGAGCTGACACACAAGATGATGCAACAAAAAGAAACACAGATTCCCATGCTGCTGACAACAACAGAAGCAGACAAAGAAGAACACATAGCAAATGGACACAGAGAGCTGACAATGGGGGGATCGGGGGTAGAAGGGAAGAGAAATAAATTTTTTTTAAATCTTAAAAAATAATAAAAATAAAAAACATTGGAATCACATAATAGCAGATTTGAAGAGGCAGAAGAAAGGTTTGGGGAGCTTGAAGAAATGACCTTTAAGAGAGAACACACAAAAGAACAGATGAAGAAAAGAATGGAAAAAATTGTACAAGGTCTCAGGGAAATAAATAACAGCAAAAGATATGTAAACATACATGTCATAGGTGTCCAAGAAGGAAAAGAGAAGGGAAAAGGGGCAGAAGGAATATTTGAAGAAATAATGGTAGAAATTTTCCCAACCCTATCGAAGGACGTAGATATCCACGTCCAAGAAGCACAACATACTCCCATCCAAAAAAATCTGAATAGACCAACTCTGAGACACATACTATTCACAATGTCAAATGCCAAAGACAAAGGGAGAATTCTGAGAACAGCAAAAGAAAAGCAATGAATAACATAAGGGATACCCAATAACCAATGATGTAAAACACTTGTTTTCAGAAAACTTCAACTCAATGTCAAAAGAAATTTAAAAATGTGTAAATAACTGGAAGAACATTTCATGCTCACAAACTGCAAGACTAAATATCACTAAGATGTCAATTCTACTCAAATTGATATACATATTCAATGCATTCCTGATAAAAATTCCACCAGCATTTTTTTAGTTGAAAACATGATTATCAAATTTATTTGGAAGGGTAAGGGGTCCTGAATAGCCAGAAACATCCTAAGAAGGAAAAGCAAACTTTGATCTCCAGACTTTAAATCATATTACCTAGCTATAGTGGTAAAAACAGCATGGTACTGGCATAAAGACAGAGACAAAGACCAATGGAACCAAATTGATGGTTCAGAAACAGACCCGCACATGTATGGTCAAGTGATTTTTTACTAGCCTGTCTAATGCTCATAGCTCAGGCAGAACAGTCTATTCAACTAATGGTGCTGAAAGAATGGGATATCCATGGCCAAAAAATGGAAAGAGGACCCTATATCACACCTTATCCAAAAATTAACTCAAAATGGGTCAAAAAACTAAAAAGAAAAGCAAGAACCATAAAGCTTCTAGAAATAATTGTAGCAAAATATCTTCAATTCCTGATGGTAGGTGGTGGATTCTTAAAGGAGATAAGAGGAGGACTGAGATGGACTACTGATGTTTAATGCATGTAGAAGTTTTAATTAACTTTACTGTAAAAGTATGGAAATGTATAGAGTGGATGGTAACACATAGTAACAGCTGTTTATAAATGGGGATGTGGCTGAAAATAGTAGTCTAGGTATGTAAATGCCAATTGACAGAATGCTAGAGAACAATCAAGGAACTGAATAGCACAGTAACCCAAGAGGTGAATGAGAATTGTGATTGATGGTACAGATGCAGGTGTGTCCTTTGTTAGCTAGAGCAAAAGTACTCTTGCAGGGTGGTGGGAATGTGGAGACGTATGGGAAAAGTACAACTGGAGTGACCTATGGACTGTGGTTAGCAGTAATAATATAATATTCTTACATCTAGCCAAAGATGTACTGTGTTAATAATGGGGCAGTATGGAAAATGTGTGCCAAATGTACACTATGGATGTGGTAACAATCAAATGATATTATTTTATCTGTAACAAACGTTCCAGTACAGTGTGGTGTGTTGATTAAGGGGTGTTGTTTGGGAATTCTGCACATGTGCATGATTGTTTTTATAAGTTTACAACTTCTGTCATAAAAATATATTTAAAATATAATAATAGGGTGGGTTGGGAGAAAATACACAAAATATAAGATAACAACTGTAATTAGTAGTAAGATTTTGACAATATTCTTTCATAATTTATAACAAACATCTCAGGACAATGCAAGGTGTTGGTGGAGGATTGATATGTGGGACCCCTGTATGATGTTATGTATGTTTCCTTTATAAGTTCACAACTTTTACTACATGCTTGTTGTTTATGTATGTTCATGTATGTATATAAATGATATAAAGCTAATAATAATAATAGGGTGGGTTGGGGGAAAATACTTTGGTTAGTAGTAATATTTTCACAATGCTCTTTAATCATTAGTTAAAAATGTTTAACAACAATGCAAGGTAATGGGGGTAGGGTGAGGTACTAGTGTGCCATATGATGTTATATATGTTTGTTTTGTAAGTTCACAACTATTACTATACACTTATTGTTTATGTATGTTTATGCATGAGTGATATACTTCAATAAACTTATTTAAAAAGCTAACAGATTTCTGGTATTTTGCAACAGCACCCTTTTGGCTGACTGATACAATGTCCTCGGTTAAGTCATATTGTACTGTTGTCTTTCTTTTTACCCTTTAATGTACCCTTCCTAATAATCTTCATTTCTACATTCTTCTCCAAGTCTTTCACCCTTGTTTTTTCTTTTCAGGATGCAGCACTCCCTTTAGGATCTCTTGTAATTCTGGTCTTTTGGTACTATATTCCATCAGTTTTTGTTTGTCTGTGAAGGTTTTATTCATTTTTGAAGGACAGCTTTGCCAGATACAAAATTCTTGGCTGGCAATTTTTCTTTCAGAACCTTACACCATACCACTTTCTTCTCACCTCCATGGTTTCTGATGAAAGGTCGGCACTTAATCATATCAAGGTTCCCTTGTTTGTGATACTTTGCTTTTCTCTTGCTGCTTTCAGAATCCTCTCTTTATCTCTGATATCTGTCATTCTAAATAGTGGGTGTCCCAGGGAAGGTCTATACAGATTTGTTCTGCTTGTGGTGCATTGTCCTTCTTGAATATTGATATTTATGTCTTACATAAGATTTGGGATTTTTTCAGTCATTATTTCCTCAAATATTCTTTCTTCCCCTTTTTCATTCTTTTCTCCTTCTGTGACACTGATAATGTGTATGTTTGTACATTTCACATTGTCATTCGATTCCCTGAGACCCTGTTCCATTTTTTCCATTCTATTCTCCTGTCTTTTCCAGTTAAATGTTCTGTCTTTGAAATCACTAATTCTGTCTTCAAGCATTTCAAATCTGCTCTTATGTGCCTCTATTTTTAATCTCATCCATTGTGTCTTTCATTCACATAACATCTGTTACTTTCCTTTGCAGACCTTCAAATTGTTCCTTATACTCATCCAGTGTCTTCCTAATATCCTTTATTTCTTTAAAGAGTCATATTTTCTTTCAATTCTTTAGGTTGATTTAGGAGAGCTGGGATTATCATTAATTAGTTGTCTTAAAACCTGTATCTTGTCAGGATATCTGCTTTGTTCCTTTGGCTGGGCCATCTCTTCCTGTTTTCTAGTATAGCTTGTAATATTTTGCGTATTACCAGGCATCTGAACATGTTGGTGAATTTACTTTGATGGCCAATTTCTCTCTCTTGTCTATTTTTTTTTCAGAGCTCTTCTTTGATAGTTGGTTTGACTTATTCTGTCTTTAAAATTGCTCAGCTTAAGTTATCAAAATTGTACCAGGGACTCACTAATGGGACACAAATTTTTTCCCAAGGGTTAGAGTACAGAGAATACCAATAGCACTTTTTGTCCATGCAATTTCCAGACCAGCCAGCAGATGGTGCTCATTGGTGCACCCTTGCATGGAGGTGTATCTCTTCATTTTCCTGTGTTTTGGTCTGGCCTGAACCAAGATTCAAAGCTGGCTCTGCCTGTCAAATTCACGGAAGAAAATTCCCCCTACTCCTCCTCCCTTTCCCTTGTAACAGCTGACAAGGAGGAAGATGTCTGTTCCCCTCTTGGTCAGCTGCAGTGAGTCAGGGGTTTTACCCCAGCTTAATATCTTGGGGGTGGGGAAGGTGAGGCTTTTCTGGCTGCCACAGGGTTTGGTAACTCTTATTTGTTGTTTTGGGCTCTTCCTCTCTCTGTCCTTCATCCTCCTGAGAGTCATGAAGCACTGTCCTCATGTGTTGACCCCCAAAGCAGGTAGCTTGGACAGCTTTTGGCCCTTTCTACATTGTTTTTGTGAAAGAGTTGAGCTCTGTCTGTCTAATCCACTGCCATCCTCCCACAGCTCTCTCAGGAATGCTTCTTTTCAAATTCATATATATGTGTGTGTGAATGTATATATGCACACATTCACACACACATATATATATGTATACCCCTACCCCTCTCATCCATTGGCTTCAAGAAAGCAGGAAGGGGGTAGCTTTTCACTGAAATATTCCAAGATGTATGATTCAGGATAAACTTGGTGATCATTAATCCAACTTCCCACCCTATATCTCCTAAAATATCTCTGACAAATTCTCATCAGTCTCATTGATATTTCAGGAGAAGAATTGCTTTAACTCTGGAAAATTTTAAGTCTAAGAAATTTTCTACCTAATACTATTCAAAATTGGCCATCTTCTACCTCAATTCAGGACTCTTATCTTATACAAAGCATGTCTACTTATAACAGAAGAGAAAGGATGATGGATTAGGTGACTGTAACATTCACTCAACCTCAAAACTTTTGCCTGAAAACCTTTCAGATACTAGAATTTAATCAATCTAATTCCTTAACAGGTTTTTCTTACATTCATCTAAATACTTGTTCTTAAATACTCCAAAGGATGCTTATATGGAGAGATAGAGTCCATATTCCTCACCAAGTTGGATTTTAGTTTCCCCATTAATTAATCAATAAGGTCTAAGAACCTTAAAATTCTTCAAAATGCACCAAGCTTGAACTCCCTTTGGCATGTCTGTTTGAAAAGAGACAGACTTATTTTAGGCAGCCCTTTAGGAGATGGTTGCTGAGAGCTTCATGTTGCACCTGTTTAGTGGCCATGATGATTTATTTAATGGAGAATGGAAAATTGGCCAAATGTGTGAAATAAATGTGATAAGAGCAATTGAGAACTGTTGTAACAAAGGTGGGCAGTATTGGTCAATAAAGGAATCACTCTACTTTAAAAAGGAAAAGGTTTAAGATTCATTAGGAATAAAATAAGTGGGTTTAATAAATATAGAAAAAATCCAAGTAGGTCATCAAGATACTACAGAAAAACAGGCAACACAGGAGGAAAATGCTGCAGAATTTCTGCATTTTTGGCACAAGAGTGGTGCAAACCAAGTAGATCTAGTTCTGTACTGCTTTTTTCTCTGTAATTCTCAGAGATATGCACCCCCTGCCTAAAAATAATAATGTAATATTGAAAGTCATGTATTTCCATAGCAACAGCAAATAGAGGCTAAGAGAGTCCAAATCTCAGTTTGCTCACTTGAAAAAATGTGTAGGGAGAATTTGGGAAGGATTTATATAGTAGAAAAAAGAAGACATGACAAGAGGTAGGTTCTTGCTTGTGATAAGAGTTGCACCAAACCATGTGTTAGGGAATTTCTTGGGTATTGCAGACCTCCTGGATATCTAGCAAATTTAATTCATGACTGATCTAGATGAAATCCAAATATCCTGTGCTCTGTGTTGTTGCTCATGTTCTATCCAATACCACTGCTGCCCAGAGAAAATGCCCAGATGAAGGAGCCTTTTAAATTTGAAGTTCCACAGTGGGGGATGACTAAGGGCAATTTCTTTTTTATTATTATTATTTTTATTTTTTAGGAGGCATCAGGGATTGTACCCGGGATCGTGTCCATGGGAAGCAGGTGCTCAACCACTGAATAGGGCAATTTCCTTTTATCACAATTCAATGTTGAGAACACTGTGCTTTGAATTACTTCTGAGAAGAAATACCTGAATACTCATTTCAGAGGAACTATGTGAGGATTATCCAGTGGAGATATGTGAAAAATACAGAAAAGGAAAAATGAAAAACAGTTATCCATTAATTCTTTACCCTAGAGACAAAAGCTGATAACATTTTGCTGAAAACCTTCCAGTTCTTTCATATGCATATATTTTCTTATTTAGTTATGGTTTACCAAACTGGGGATGTATGACTTTTACTCTTTTGTAAGCTGATTTTTCATTTAATACAGTATGAACATTTCCCATATGATTAAATTTTTTTATTTGATTTTCCATGGCTGCATTGTTTCTACTGTTTGTTTTGTCATGTTTTGTTATCAGATTTTATGTTGTTTCCTTTTCTTCACATTATACTTGTTCATAAATATTGTGTGCATCTATAACTATTTCCTTAAGATAAATCCCTTTATGCAGATAGTGGGTAAAAGAGGATGAACATTTTTAGCTTTTGATACTTACTGCCAAATACCTGTTTCTATGATATATTGCCAAGATTGGTTATCAGTATTTTTAAAAATGAAAATCTGATGAGTCAAAAAACAGCATTTGATAGTTTTTCTCTGATTACTACTGAGGATAATGGTATAATTTGTCCAGTTGGACATTTTTTAGCTACTTACTCATGCTCCATAGAACAGTATTATAATAATTTGTTACTGGATTAGTGCACCCAAATATCATGGGGTCTAATATTCCTCTTTAGTGTCTAGTGATGCTGGTAGATGCAGTTTGAACCAAGAACAGACAGTCAACTACAGCTCTGAAAGTGACTTGCTAAATAATTTGGGCAAGTTATTTCTTACCTTTGCCCTATATCCCACATCTGATTAGCAATAATCTAAAACCTATATTCCATAACCCTATAGCATATAATATTATAATCCTATCCTAATCTAAATCCTGTGTTCTACATCTAGAAGTCTTGGATGTAGATCAACTTATCTAATGGTGGGATGTGGGCATATTAGTCAGGATTCTCTAGGGAAACCTAGAAGATCTGTGAATATTACGAGATTTTTATAAGAATTGTCTCACATGACTGTGGGAACGCACAAGTCCAAATTCCACAGGGCAGCTGCAGGCCAGGAACTCCAATGAAGGTCTTAGATGAATTCTCCAGGAGGAGCTGGTTGACCAAAATAGACAGAAATTCTCTCTTCTGACTGCTGGAATCATTGCTTTTCCTTTTAAAACCTCAACTGATTGGATGAGACTTCCATCATTGTTGAAGGCAATCTCCTCAGTTGATTACAGATCAATCAGCCATAGATGCAATCAACTTATTGATGATTTAAGTCCACAAAATGTCCTCACAGAAACAACCAGGCCAGTGCTTGCTTAACCAAACAACTGGACACCATCTCCTGGCCAAGTAGACGCACAAGCCTAACCATCACAGAGGGCAATAAGCTTCAAAGAAGTGGGAAGAAGTTTACAATTCCTTAGAAATACAAAGAAATACTGAAAAGTTACTAAGCACTTTCTATATGTCAGGCATTGTGCTGAGGACTTCACACGGATTGTCTTCAAATAACACACACAAAGATCTTACATGTAAGCACTCTGGTGATCATCATTTTTAGATTCTTGTGGTTAATTAGTATGTAGTAGAACAGGGACCCAGAAGCTTGGTTGTCTGACACCAGTCAATCCTTACTCTTATAATTAAGGACCAGTTTAAAAGCAATGCACCATAATTTTTCAAATACCCACGATAAATATGTAATGTCAAGTTAAGTTTCTTCTGGCACTCAGGGTCCGTGGGCCATCTTTTTCCACTATCAAGTTGATGTAAACTCTAGAAATGCAAATAAAATTTGATATTAGACTAAACAACATAGAGCAGTGGGTAGCAGTGTACATCAGTGACTGCAAAACAAAATCAGAAATTCCTTGCAAAATGCCAGGTTTTTACATCGCTATTTCCTTTGAAAGTTTGAAATCATCGATCACTGTAAAGATAATTTTCAAACTTCTCATTTATAAATATGAAACTGAGAGAAGGATAGGGAAGTTAGTAAAAACCAAATATGAGACTGGAATCTAAGTCTCCTGATTTCTAGGCCAATGCTTTTTTGCCAAATTATTTTGCAACTTTTTGACAAACAATGGATATTCTTGGATCCAGGAGATACATACATAAGTACAAGGCAAGGTATTACTTAGAGATTATAATAGCATAAAGCTGAAAACATTCTACATTTCCACCAACAGGACATTTGATCAACTAGAGTACATGAAAATTAGGGAATCCTTCCTAGCCATTCAAAATCATGATATTGAGCTCTGTTTATTATCCTGAATAGAGGAGTATGATGTATAATTGGGGTGGGGGGGAAGCATATTACAAAACAGTGCATATAACATTGCCTGCTATATATGAAAGGACACAACTGCATCCATAGATGATGTGTTTTTCACCGAATGACGGGATTATGATGATATTTTCTTTTTTGTCTGTGGCTTTGTTTTAATATTATTGAATTGTTTACAATAAGAATTTACTATTGCACAAAAACAAAATGTTTTAAAACAAGAAAGCCATTCTGATTCTGTGCACCTCCTTAAACTATCTAAACCAGGGCTTCTCAAACTTCAATTTGCATATGAATCACCTGGAGATTCTTGTTAAAATTCTGGTTCTGATTTAGTAGGTCTGGAGCAAGGCCAGTGTGTCTGCATTTTTAACAAGTTCCCAAGTGTTGTCAGTGCTGCTGAATGGAAACCACTCTGCATCCCAAGGTTCTGTTTTTTGTTAGTTACTCCGCAGGCCTCTTCATCACTCACTCCATATGTAGTTTCTGACAATCCTGGCCTGCAATTATTTTCCCTTGTTTATTACTGCTGTAGCAATTTCTAAGTAAATGGAACCCTGGAGTTTTCTTATTTTAATTTCAGTTACTAAACATAAACTCTAGGGTACACTATTTCAAATTGCTGCACACCCATTATACAACTGGAAATAGTGCTCAACAATTTCGTCTCACATTGGATACTATTTATCTCGATATGTTTGACTAAGGGTGTTCTCTGATTGAATAGCATCGATTGTTTATATATATAAACAATTGGAGAGTAATTATGATTCCAAAATAAAACCACAACAATAATTTACAGGTTGCTCAGCAAATGAAATGAAGACAATATGAATGCTAATGTTCAACATGCTTCTTTTGTGTATTTTCATGAATAAAAATTAAAGAAATCATTTTAAGAATGGGGGAGCAGATGTGACTCATACAGTTGGGTGCCTGCCTCCCTCATGGGAGGTCCCAGGTTAGGTTCCTGGTGCCTCCTAAAGAAAACAAACAAACAACACATAGACAATGAGCAGACAACAAAAAAAGAGAAAAACAAGCAGGGAGCAGATATGGTTCAAGTAGTTAAGCACCCACCTCCCTCATGGGAGGTCCCAGGTTTGGTTCCTAGTGCCTCCTAAAGAAAAAAACAAACAAACAGACAACAAGAAAAAAAAAAAACAATGAGCAGACAACAAGCAAAGAACAGTGAACAAACAGACAAGGGAGCCATCTTGGGGTGTGGAGGAAGACTAGGTATGAGAATGTTCTAACATTTCTCTTATAGAAGCAAAATATTAAATCCTTGAACTTGGGAAGAAAATTTTGGTGAAATAAAAATTGGGAATTATAATGTAATTATAAATAGTACAATAAATTATCACTCTTATTATTATAAATGTCCAGCATTTATTGAGTACTTACTATGTACCAGGCTGGGTGAGTTGATTTGCCTACATTATTTTACCTGATATCTTATTTAAAGCTTATAGATGTTCAATAACTTGCCCAAGGCAATACATTTGGCGGTCGTAATCAGAATTTCTATTTACATCTGTTTGAGTCAAAACTCAAAAGATCTTAACCCACTATTCTATACATCGAGATTTATTCAATAAATTGAGTGCCTGCATAATATGAACCAGGTATGGTTCTAGATGATGGAGCAAGTTTAATGAACAAAAAGAGACAAAAACCCTGCCTTTATGGAATTTACCTTCTAGTGAAGATAGAGACTTTTTTAATAGATTTGTAAGGAACCTCAGTCACTTAGCTGCATAATCCTGAGTGAGAAATGGAAAAGTCACTTCCCTTCTTTGGACCTCAATTTATTCAACTATAGAATAAAGGTTTTGCATTTGAAATTCCCTTTAAGCTCCCAACATCCTATGTCCATGGAACTTAAAAACATTTTGTCTTTTCACATTTCCTGCTCCCAACTCAAACTACATTAGGCCACCCCAGGCCCCCTTATTTCATATCTTTGAGTGGATTTACTTTTCTAATAATAATAATTATTATTAGTATTATTAATGGCCTCAAAGTGGCTTTCCACTGCAGCATTTATGCCAGCTTTACTCCCCAAATCCTTCTCCTCATATCTGAGCCACAGTGTTTGCCACTTGCCTTCTTGCTTTCAGGCTCTCTGCCATTGTCACAGACAGGACCAATACCCTGGAGTCAGGACCTCATGTATGAGAATCAAATGCAGTCATTGGAAATTATCGTTGAGAACTGTTGAGCTGTTTCCAGGAAATGAGTCCATTTATCCATCTGGGACACAAAACACTTTGTTGAGTCTTTACTCAAAGTGCTCTCCATCAAGCGTTTGACACCTAAATTTTCCCTGCTCCTTTTAAAAATAAATTGGGCAATACTAGGACTGGCCTGAAAGGAATCTGGGTGTAGATTTGCAGTGTGACACTTCTGCAGAAAATAGGTTCCAATATGCAGTTCAAGTCCCATTTGATTTGCCAGTGCTCCTATCAATCATTCATGCATTCATCCTGATATTCAGATGTCTGATTGCCTATTAAGTGTCAGGAACCATGCTGGGCCCTGGGAATGTAGAAATTATGATTAAAATAAGGGCCTTGCCTTCAGACACACAGAACTATAAGACTAGTGGGATGGTAAACATTTTAGATATTTTTTGGTATAAGTAATACCATGGAAGTAAGTTAAATGAGTAAGTAATGCCAAGAAATCTGGAAATTTCAGGCTCTCACAATTAGTAAAGAATGGAGATTCAGGTATGGGGTATGTATATTTGGTGACCAGTGAATTTCGAAGAATATAAAAGTAACTGACTTTGTAGGGAAAGGAAATAAGGCTCACATCCATAGGTGGGAGAAGACATGATGAGGAAAGAGGGAAGTATAGCTGCCTTTTGGTTTTGTTAGAATCTGAAATTTCAAAGCAGGCAATAAGTGAAGAAGAAATGTTACATATATTGTCACCTCTATAGGTAAGAAAACTTATCATCTACTTTGGAATTATTTTCCTATTCAAATAGACAGAGAATCTATCCATGTCATTTACTCTCATTTTGAACATAGAATCATCCTTTTGGAGCAAAAAAAAAACTCCCTGGATTTCAAATATAACTTGCAGAGGCAAAAGGAATACTCTCCTTGCCCAGAAGGACGACCAGAATTTAAGGATTGGTTTAAAATCCTTCACACTTCCTTGGGGGTGAAATAAAAATAAACGTGTCATCAAAAGTCCCAGTTCACTGAGAACATGCCCTGTTTTCTGGCATCCAAATAGAAGCCCCCTCTCTTCCATGAAAGTATTCCCATTTGGATAGTACATATTATGATCACCCTACATTTAACCAGTTGCCCTTCTTCGCATTTGCTCCCATGTTTCTCAAAAGCCCAAAATACACAAGACGCTCCCACCCACCCCAGGGAGAGATTTGACCATTAAGGGAGACAATGGTAAAAATAACTCTTTTGGGCCTGCTCATGCTAGCTAACTTCTCTTGCCAGCACGGACATTTTCATATACTCTGAAACATATTAAAATGATTTTGTGCCATTTTGCTTTTAAAATGAGGGATGAAAGCAGTTGGCAGAAATGAAATTAAAATAAAGCTCAATTGTACGTTTAAGAGGATCCCTACTTCTGGCACAGAAAGGCATGATATGTATTTAACAGGCCATGGATAAAAGTTATGTGGTCACAAACAGGAAAGCAGCTGAAAACAACAGACTGCTCTCCAGGCTGCAATGGGAGCCCTCAGCTTCCCCACTGCATTCGTTCATTCCACAGGACCAATGACAACAAAACGTGCCTTCTTAATTGAAAGAGTATAGGCTAATATGCCAGCCCCTTGATATTAATGCTTGTAGTTATGAAACTTATTCTCGTGAAATTGAAACTTAGCCTAATAATATACATTGCCTAAGAGTTACCTCCTGAAAACCTATGTGTTACGCAAATGTGGCATCTCTCTAAACCAAACTCAGCATATAAACTCTCTGCTTTTCCCCCCACAACCCCCATGGGTGGGAAATAACACCCAGGGATGGATCTCCCCGGCACTGAGGGATTACTACCAAGTGCCAACTATTGATGCATTTGGAAAAAGACTTTGGCCATAAGGGGTTACTATTAAATACAAATGAGTTTTTACAGCTAAGAGATTTTAAAGAGTCAGGTCTTTCTAGAGGTTATGCTTATACATGTCTCAGGAGGATCGCACTGACTGCCACAATAAACAGTGCCTCCAGCAGGGGGCTCCTGAGGGCTCAAGAGTTATTTAGACACTATAGACAGGACAGACAACCCCAGGAAATCGGCACCCTCGTCACTGGGCCTTACCTTGGAATGTATGATAATCTATTATCCCTATGTATCAGAGTCAAACTCATTTACAATTTTCCTTTCCATGGCTCTTCTGCCCCTTTTATTTGAACCTATAATTAGCAGTTTACCCATTAGAAAATGTCCCAGAGACTTACATCTTTGGGCTGTTCATATTCATTTGAGCCCTGAATCTCAGCAGAGTTGCAGCCAACATCTACTCTCCAATTCACTGGAATCACCCAGGACAACTAACAAAAGGATGATGATGGACATCACCCACCCAAAAAAAACAGAGAGTATCGACAACTGGAAGCAAAACAATTCCATCCATCTGTCCCCATGGGATCTAAGCATCCTCTCAATCAGAAACAGAGTGAGCATCACAGTTCCAAGGTCTTCAAGATTGAGGAATGAACAAATATAAAGGGAGAATGCAACTATGGACTAAAGTAGACTTATTATTATTCTAATAATGGATGCACTCATAACATTGCTATAAAGGCAGTGGTTACCAGAGGTTCTGAAGGGAGGGAGAGGGAAGAATAGGTGTAACATGGGGAATTTGGGGAACATTGGAGTTGTTCTTGATATTTTTGCAGTGATGGATATAGGCCATTATACATTTTGTCAAAATTTATAAAATTGTGTGGTGCAAAGTGCAAACCGTAATGTAAACTATGGACCATGGTTGGTAGCACTACTTCAATATGTGTTCATCAATTGTAACCAATGTACCACACTAAGGAAAGATGTTGTTAATGGGGGAAAGTGTGAGAGGGGAACAAGCTAGGGTATATGGGAATCCCCCTATTTTCAATGTAACTTTTATATAATATAAAACTTCTTTAAAAATAAAGGAAAAAAAACCAAACATATCTTCTTAAGAGGAGAGAACAGTGACTAAGAGTGTAGGTTTTGGGATTTTGAAGAGCCAAATGTGACTGCCAGCAATGTAAATAATTAGGTAGTGACCATGGCCTTTTGCTTAATAGTTTGAGCCTCAACTTCCTCATTGGTAAAATGTGCAGAATCATTCCTCTCTTTTTAGGTGGTTGGGAGGATTAAGAGAGATAATGAATAAAAGGCAACACACGGTGCCGGAGACTTAAAAAGAGCTCAATGAATAGTATATTTAAGACTACTCTTCAGCTTGAGGCTGCCCCTCATTGTCATCTCTCATCCTCTCTTCTTTTTATCCATTTCAGTTTTGCCCAAGGCCATGGCTATCCGTAGAAGCATTAAATATTGCTCTTCTGTGTGCAGCTTCAAAGCATTCACAAAAACTTTGAAAAAAAAACGTGGGTTTACGTTGGACTCCAAGGCAGACTGGCTCCTTTCTCATTCATCTGATGTCACCTTTTGACAGCTCAATAGAGTTCCTTTGGTTTACTTGGGCAGCATTTTCAACATTTGCATATGTTTCCCCAAGCTATTGGTATTACAACACTTTCCTTTTGCAGACAAACGAGAAGTATTTCTACATTTTGCCCACTCTCTGGTTTGTGTGTTCTTTGGTTTTATATCCTAAAAAAATGCTTCAAGCCCTCTCTCTGTTTCTTTTCTGGATTTCATGCTAGCCTACTTCTGTGATCTTCACTGTAACCACAGTAGCACCAAACTGAGTTTTTGAGAGGCTTTGTTTTCTGATTGCAGAGGGCCTTTGTGCTGAATTCCAAAACCAGAAGTTCCCTCTCCTCTTGTGGAAACAGAGGTAGCCATGAACCTCTAGTTAGAACACAGCCTTATCTCCACCCATGGCTGGAAGATATCAATGGAAAAAGAGGAGAGTGTCAGTGGACAGAGAACTATAATAATGAGAAACTTGGTCAGGGGCTCCACTCCTGGGTAAAGGAGTTAAATATCTACAGCATGGGAAGAGGATGAAGGAGAGAAGCAGTGTAGGGAAAGAGTTCTCTGAGAATCTGAAATGAAGATAACTTCTGAAAGCAGAGAGGAATTGTTCAGGGAGAGAGAATAAGCTGGAAAAAGTAGAAAATTCTAGTTGGTGGGTAGATAACACATTAGGATCCTTCAAGATCCATTCTTCTTTGGAGCAGAATTCAGGTCAGTGAGGCCGATCTTTGGGCACATCGTGGGATTGCAGTCAAATGACCCATCTCTGGAGAAGGAGAGACTCAAGTTCAAGTTCTGCTGCTTCCTTTTTGCTGCAGAGTTCTGAGGAAAGTTACTTAACCCCAGTGAGTCTGGGTCTCCTCAACTATAAAATCAGGATAATTACAGTTCAGGACTCAGAGGGTTGTTCTGAGAAGGAAAGGAGATGCTGAATGTGAAGTAATTCTACTTGTTATACCATAGTTGTGGCTAACGTTTAGTTACTAGCATCAATATTTTTGAGGGTTTATTCTGTCCCAGACATAACACCACCATTTTCCTTGCATTTCCATCTAATATAATCTTCCTAATTTCATTTACATATTCATTCCCCCATGATATAGGTGAGGAAAGTGAAGATTCAAAAAAGTTAGACTCACTCCAGGCCACATACTGAAAAATCAAAATATGAATTAAAGCCCACACCCAACCCTTTTGAAAGCCTATATGACATACTGAATCCAAGTTAAAATAAAAATAAATCTATCTTATACTTACTCTAACAACAATTCTATTTTTCTTAATAGAAACCTCAAAATAGGATGGAAATTTGAATTAAAAAAAGAAAGAACAAGGCAGGAATATGAGGGTTGCATATATTTAAATAAAACAATCTCATTATATATCATATGTATATTATATAGTTGTATATGACATTATATTGTATTTATTATATGTATACATACATTATATTTTACGTAATATCCTAACAGCAGAAAGGTAAACTCTTCCAAGGGTTTGATTGTGAAGGATCTAATATTCATGTTTTCATTCCAATTTTCCTTCCTTTTAAGCCATTGATTACAGAAATATGAGAAATGTGGAGGCTTCTGTGGTTCAAAATTTGCCAATAGCTATAAGCTCATTTGCCATTTAGAACTATTTTCCTACCTCTTTTGCATCAGTGGCTGCATCCATCTAGAATCTGTACCATTCCTCTCCAGGGGATAAGAAGAACTGTAAGTTCTTGAAGAAGAAATTTTGTTTTTCATCTTGAAATCACCGATTCTTGGCCTAAAACCTGGGATATAGAAAATACTCACTATATATTGGCTGAATATATTCTGAATAAATATCATTTAAATGATTTTTAAATGATTTAATATCTATCATCAAATAAATATCATTTTCTCTCTCTCCTTTCTCCTTTTATTCTCAAAAGGCCCACAGACCCTTGGCTGATGGTAAGGGTGGCCTCATCTCCCTTTGGCTTCATCCTTGCATTTTTCTCTTGTAATTGACATATGCTGTATGGGAACATATTATTTCAGGATTTCTGTTCCCCGTCTCTGCCTTATGATTAAAAGTTGCTGCAGACTCTCTCCCCAATGTTTCCGTCACATAGGTCTGAGTCACTGCAGAGTGTTAGGCTCAAAGGTGAGGGAGGGAGACCCCAAACCTTGCCTCTGGAGGATTAGTTGACAATTGTCTTGGATCAGATGTTATTCCTATCATGGAATAATTTACCAGTGCGTACAATCTGCTCTCCACCTAGTAAATATGTATGCCTTTACTCTACATCCTAAAGAAGTTTGTCATGTAAGAGAAATAATGTCACAGAAAAAAAGAGTCGAGTCAAAGTTAAATGGTACTATAGTTACATATTTCTTATCCTTTTTCTCTTAATGGATTTAAACAGCAAGTGCATAAAACAATATGTATATAATAGTATTGATGGGTCCATAATTTGTAGACATGAAAGATATTTAACAATAGCAGCACAAAAGAGTAGAGTAAGAAATATAACCAGATGGTAATGCAAATTCACAAGAAGAAATGAAGAGAACCAGGAAGGATAAATAAGAAGGTTAACATAACAATGTCTATAGATACATACATGTTCTCTTTTCTTCTCTAAGCTTCTTTAAAAGACATGGATTATATAAAGTAATAATTATAATGATTATTCCTGGGCTTGTAACATATATAGACATACTATGTAGAACAGTAATACTACAAAATGATATATAGGAATAAATTTCCTATATTTCATGGGAACTAATTTAGTATAAACATGCCTTATATTTAAGGGGAATGAAGTACTGATATATGATACAACATACATAAACCTTTGAAACATTATGCTGAGTGAAAGAAGCCAGTCACAAAAGATCATATATTGCATGATTCAATTTGTTCACCTTGAAATAGATTCTGGTAAGTTAAGATATATAGTATAAGCTCTAGAGCAAACACTTAGAAAATACGTCATTAAGAATTTTAAGGAATTAAAATGATACATTTGATACATCCACTTGGAGAGGTCAATATCTCACTTTCACTGATGCATGGAACAACCAGGCAGAAAATCAACAAGAAAATAGAACACTACAAACTGACTAGACCTAACAGACACTGATGTAGTGCTACACACAGGAGCAGAAGGCACAGTCTTGTCAAGTGCACATGGAACATTCTTCAGGATAGGCCATATGGAAGTCCACAAAATAAGCCTCAATAAACTTAAAAGTTTTGTAATCTTGCAAAGTATGTTGTCTGGCCACAATGGAGTTAAATTAGGAATCAATAAGAGAAGTGAATTTTGAAAATTCACAAATGTGTGGCAATAAGACACCATACTACTAATTAACTAGTAGGCCAATGAAGAAGTTACAAGGAAATCAGAAAATACTTTGAGATGAATGGAAAAACCCACAATGTGCTATAACATATAGAATGCAGCTAAAGAAATGCTCAGAGGAAATTTTATAGTTACAAATGCCTATATTTTTAAAAAGGAAGAAAGATTGCAAAGCAATAACCTGAACTTCCACCTTAAGAAACTAGAAAAGAGCAAAATAAACTGAAAGCAAGCAGAGGGAAGGAAATAATAAAGACTAGAGTAGAAATAAATGAAATAAAATACATAAAAACAGTAGAGAAAAATCAATGAAAAGATCAACAAAATTGACAAAATTTTAGCTAGACTGGCCAAAAGTAAAAAGAGAAAACTCAAATCACTAAAATTTAAATGGAAAAAAAGGGGACATCTTTTAGAGAAATAAAAATGACTATAAAGAAGCTTTACACCCAATAATAAAATAACCTAGATGAAATGGACAAAACCTTAGACAAACAACAAACAATAAAAATGCTTTTAAGGAGAAATCTGAATAGTCCTGTAACAAGTACAGAAATTGTAATAATAGTCAAAACTTCCCACAAATAAAAATCCAACCCCAAATGGTTTCACTGGTGGATTTTACCAAATGTCTGAAAAAGAATTAACATGAATCCTTCACAAACTCTTCAAAAAATAGGAGAAAAGAAACATTTCCCACTTTATTGTCTGAGGCCAGTATCTCCCTAATACCAAAATCAGATGTAGACATTACAAGAAAGCAAACTAAGAGCAATATCCTTATTAAATATAGATGCAAAAAAACTCACAAAAATACTGTTAAACTATTCCAGCAACATATAAAAAGAATTATACATCACAAACAAGGGATCTATCCCAGGAATGCAAGGGTGATTTAATATCTGCAAATTAATTAATTTGATACATCATAGTAGTAGAGTAAAATGTCTATAAACTGATGAATGACTAGACAAAAAATGGCATTGCTATACAATGGAAATTATTGAGCACTATAAAAGGAATAAAGTACTTATCCGTGATGCAATGTGTATAAACCTTGAAAATATTATGCTAAGTGAAAGGAGCCAGTCACAAAAGACAACATAGCGTATAATTTCACTTATATGAAATGTCCAGAATAGGATATATCTAAGGGACAGAAAGTAGATTACAGTTTGGGGGAAGGGAGTGAGAGGAATTGGGGATGTTGCTGATGCCTACGGGGTTTCTTTGGGGGATAATATATGTTCTAAATTTAGCTTATGTTGATAGTGACTATACTAAAATAAGTAAACACACTTTACATGTGTGAATTGTGTAATGTGAGAATTATATATCAATAATGCTGTTCGAAAAAAATTCTCTTTGGAATTCTCTTCAAAGCAAGTCAAGCAATTTAAGCCTGAAATATTTTGTTGGACCAGAAATCAAGTAAGTGCCCCAAAATTAATGTGCTTATGTCAAATACATGCAGAATTGACTTGAAGGAGTGCCCACTAGCCAAATTTTGAATAATTTGGGCAACAAAAATAAATCATAACATATGGGAGCAATTAGATTTAAATAATCCATGAGTCCATGTTATAGTAAATAGTAATACTATTAAAGATACATAAAGCATAGAAAGTAAAAGTAAAACAAGAAAAAACTTCTTTATAAAAGGATATCATAAAAAAGTAGAAGAAATAATGCAATTAGACAATGAAAATTTTGTTACCTTCATTATAATAATAAATCAATCAAGAATGATCAATAAATATAAACACCAAAAGGTGAGAAGCCATTGGAAAACATATTTGTATTACCTCAAGTATCACCCAAGAGATTAGTTATTAATTACAGGGGCAAAATTTTAAAGCATAGCCACCTTGCAGTCACCATCTTAACCAAACAGTCAAGCTTGCCATCACCAATAGCAGAATGTCCTAACATTCTTTTGCCTGATGTGAGCATTATGAAATATGCATCACCTTTATGAGGTTCATGCCAGAAATGTGTGATCTGAATTTAAACACAATCTAACAGACAAATGCAGAAGGTGAAATGTCCTGCTGGACATCTGGCCAGGAATTGTCAAAAGATTCAATATCATGAAGAAGGAGAAAAGAGAGATAAAAGAAAAGTTCTAGGTTATGAGAGACTAAGGAGACTCAAGAGCAAATGCTATGTATAAATCTTAATAGGATAGTTAACATTTTTAAAAATTAAACTCTAAAGGGCACTTGGGGAACCATATTGACAATCTGTATATGAACTTCATGTTGGATAATGTAATTGAGTTAAAGTTGATTTTTCCAGGTGTGACAATGTTATTGTGCCTGTGAAGAAAAAAATGTTCTTCTTCTTGGGTTATGCATACTTAAGTATTTAGTGGAGAAATGTTAAAATATCTTCATGCTACATTCAAAAGACTGTGGAAAAGAGAAGTAAGAGCTTATATATATGAACCCAAAAAATATATTTTATATACATATATAAAGAGAGAGACAGAGAGAGAGTCAGAGGGAGACAGCTATTGCGGCAAGCTGTTAAGAGTCATGAATAAAGATGAGGGGTGTACAAGCATACTTTCTATTCTTCTTTAAAATTTCTGTGGTTTGAAATTTTCAATATTAGTTTATTGCCTATATTACTAATCTGAGGAATCAATTATGCAGATTTCCTTTTTTGTGGCTCACAAATTTTTTTAAATTTGTTACAGCACTAGTGAAGTGCCCAAACCATAACGTTTGAAGTGTAAAAACATGCACTTGCCCACAAGAACAATAAACATGATAAGGGCTGCCTTTAGACTTTGTCCAATTTGGAAGTAGAATGTTGCAAAGAAATCTGAAATTCATAAGTAGAGAAAAATCTATGCCATCAAAGATCACTCTGATTGCATTGTAAAAACTCTAATATCGAGAGTGAATAGTTTTCCTGTGATCTCAGTATACTAACATTCTCTGCCCTACTTTCTCAGTGCCAGAAATATTTTCTGTAATGAAAATTGGTCCCAGGATAGGATTAATGTAGATGAAATTCCCCAGGTACAATGGTAATCATAATCCCGGGAGTTTAACTTTCCAATTCTACAAGATTTGTAAAGAAAAAAATTAAATTTTCCCCAAGATAAATGTATTAATATTTAATAAAAAACAAAGCCAGATTACAGTGTTAGTGAAAACTAAGGAATTTACATAAAGTCCTTTTATATTTGAACAAGCATACTAAATTGAGTTGCATAAATTCCCAGACATGAAAGGGGATGTGAATGAGAGGAAAGTTTTCAGGCTGTTAAAATATTCAGCTACTGGGCCATTACATTTCCAGTGAATCTGTGTTGGTGAAAGTGACCAAGTTACTGTTTTCAGAATGATTATCCCTGTAGCTCTTGGGTGCTATCTTAATGATCCAGGAAATTGGCCATAGTATATAATAATTTATCTCTCCAAAGACCAGTCATGGCCATGTTAAAAAATAAAATAAAGTAAAAGACCAGTAATAGCCAGGGCAATTCTTTGTTTTCTCCCATCTCACACCATCTTAGAAGTGACTCTTCCTCCCACTCAATTAGCTTCCCCAGAGATATTCTAAAGGTAAGCACAAGACCCAAATGAATAGACTAGAACTGACCTTCAGGGAATTGGTAGTGTTTTCTACTAATCTGCATTAGTTGAACCATACCGCAAGAATAAATAAGACAAATATCAGTGGTTTAAGATAATAAAATCTTATTTCTTGTTCACAAAATGTCTAATTCAGGTTGGGCAGTCTTCTGCTAGGTTGTAGTCCCTGCCACAGTGTAATCTCTACTGCAGCAGCTACTGTCACAGTATGAACCACTGGGGTACCTGATGGTCAGTGTTTTACTAATGTGTGAAGAACCTGACTAAGAATGAAGCCATCCAGGAATAAAACAAAGCAAAGAGAGAGGTTTTTTTCCCTATCTCATTGTTATATGCTGTGGATCTTTAATGACTATGAGCTAATAAATAATTCCTAGTTTTTCTCTTAATTCACTTTGAGTTAAATATATTCCTTTTATAACAAAGAGTCAACACTAACACAGAGTTCTTGAACACTCAGCCCCCTACTTGCTGATGGTAGCTTAATAATTAATAAATCAATAATTCAGTTGATGTATTAACTGGCAAATACTATTGGGTACCTACTGTACTGTGCCTCATAAACTTCCACCTTTCTATTAAAATTTGTTTCCATGTCATGTTCTCTATGAAATCTTTCTATTACAATTTGTGCCTAATCCTATCAAGTCTTAGAATTCTGATAGGCAGTATACCATAGTGAATAAATACATGAGCACTTTTGGGTCTAAATCCAGTTGCTACTTGTAGCTGTGTAACCTTGGGCATGGAATTTATCCTGTCTATATCTATGTTTGATTACCCACAAAATAGAGATAATATGTTTTCGTGAGTGATAAATAAGATAATGCATGTGAAGAACTAGAATAGTGTCTAATAATAGGTAATTATCCAATAAATGTTAGTAATTGTTATTATTGCTAGGTTGTGAGCTCTCCAAGGACAAGAATAGTGTCTACTTACTGACTGTTTTTCTCCAAAGCCTAGAACACTACCTAACCCATCCAGATAATACGAGTCGAATGAATAGTCACACTTAAAGAAAAGGTAATTATATAGTAAATCAATTGCATAAAAATAGCCCCAATACTCTACCCTTCCTTTATCTCTTTACAATGTGATTTTCAGCATCTCCCTTCAAGAGAGGGGGTCTGCCTCCCCTCCCCTTAAATCTGGGCTGGTCTCGGGGTTGCTTTGGCCAATAGAACATGGCAGAAATAACATGGTGTCAGTATGAAGTCCACTCCTGAAGAAGCCTTGCCTCTTTTGCTTCTCTCCCTTACTCTTACTTAATACATGAATAGGAAACATGGAATTTTCAGATAAAAATACCAGCTGCTGAAATAAAGATTCCAAAATCATAGTAATTTTACCCTGTACAAGTTTATTTCTCATTCACATGAGGTTCAAAGTGGGTGTTGCAGGTTGGAAAGATCTCCTGGGTAGCTCTTCTCTAATCAGTGACTCAGAAAGTAAGGCTTTTTTCATTTTGGGACACTGACATCTTCAACATGTGGCTTTCAAGTTTGCTGAGAAAGAGGACGAGACTGAATCCATGGGAGATTTCTAATGAGCCAAATCATAAAGGGGTCTACATATATTCAGTTGGCCCAATGTGGACCCAGTTAGCTACAAGGGGGCCAAGAATTGCAATCTTCTGTATTCACAGAGGGGGAATGAAATGGCTTTGCCACACAACAACCCTGCATTCAAAACACTTACAGTCCATTTAGGAGATGCAAGATTAACAGAGTGCTGTAATCTGAGAAGGCTGCATGGGAAAAAAGGTTTGAGGTCAAACCTGAAAGATGAAGCAGAAGAAGGGAGAAAAGCAAGCCAGGTGAAGGCATTGCTCAAGAGCTGAGTCCTCAAATTGTCTTTCCATCCCCTGGGACAGAAATCTCAGCACTGGCTACCAGACCTGATCTTAATTCTCTTTATCCAGCTTCCCACCTGCTTTGCTCTTTCAGTTAAGAGAGCTGCTTTCTTCCTTCTTTGTCAGGATTTAAAACTCTTTTTTTTTTTTTTTCATTTCTTGTATTGCGTTTTCCTTGCTGCTGTGGAATTCTCTAGGGTGGATAAAAACTATTTAGGGCCTAAATCTAGCACCCACCAGCATTCAGCCCTCAAGGGCAGTTCTGACCTCACTTAGCGCCACCTCCTTGTCTTTGTACAGGGCCAAAAGAACAAGGAGGCCAAGAAGGTGGGGAGCGGGCAGACCCTGTAGGACATTTTGCAAGGCTTCAAGTACTTGAATTTGAACCTCATAGGCTGGAGTACTTTTGAGTGTGAGTTTGTTGGCTTATTTCCAAAATTGTGTTCTCTAGGGAAGGAGGTATTGTTGTAGGTTTCTCAGTGTGTGATCATCAGTTTTCTATGCTGAGGAGCAAATTACCACAAACCAAACAGCTTCAAACAACACACATTTATTACCTCATACTTCCTGTGGGTCAGGAGTCCAAGCATGGCTTAGCCGGGTCTTCTGCTTAGGGCCTCAGAAAGCTGCCACCAAAGTGTCCACTCACCTGCGCATTCATCAGAGCCTTAACTGGAGAAGGATCTGCTTCTGAACTCCTTTGGTTCGTTCCTTTGATTCATGGCAGCTCATTTTTTCAAAGCCAGCAATGGAAAGGAAGAGAGGGAGGGGAGAGGAGAGAAAGAAGGAAGAAGAAAGGGACAGAGCTAGAGAGAGGGAGTCTACTAACAGGAAGGACTGATGTAACTTAATCACAGAAGTGACAGCCCATCACCTTTGCCGTATTGTTAGAAGGAAGTCACAGATCCCACCCACCATAATACAAGGACACCACTTTATACATTATACAAGGAGAACCATCATACAAGGGGGGTCACTAATGGGGCTGTCAGAATAATCTCCCTCCAGGGATCAGTGTGTACCTGCACACTACTCCTGACAACTGGGGGACCTCAGAGCTTGGTGATGGTCTTTGAAACCCATGACATCAGGAGATTCCACAATCTCTCTTGATATTTGATGCCTGCCCCACCCTACCCACCAGACCCACCAAAACATGTTTGGGTTAATCAGTGGACATAGACACTTAGAAATAAGGGAACACAGCACAGGAGCAATTGATTCACTGGCCTCAAGGGGTCTAGGTAGAATGTTCAGCGCTGACTTCAGCCCTAAGGGGCATGCACTGCTGCTCTCCCCACATCACAGTAGTCACTTAGGTAAATAAAAAGCTATCTTTTGCTTCCATATAATGTTCCTCCTTGGGACCACGGGTTTAACAATTTTGGCCCAGACTGTTATTTTTAATACTGAGATAAACAGTGAAAAAGTATCAAATTCAAGGATCATCAAAGTGAAAATTATGCTTTTCTAGCAGGGTCCCTTATCTGAAGTTCCCCTTCAGTCCCAGTATCTTTGATCTTTGTTTCTGGTTCATTTGTCTGTGGGAGTGGGAGGGCAAGAATTAGCCTTGTCGTAGATTGGTGTAAGGAGCATAGATAGGTAGAGAGAGGGGCAAGGATTGTGGGAGTTTGTGCTTAGCAGCTGGCAGGTCACTTTCCAGGGAAACTTCTTAGATCGTGGCCATGTGGGAAGATCCTAAGTTCACTCAACTTCAGTTGTTCTCTCTCCAATCTTTCAAGTGACCCTGGTCAGAGAGGTGGCAGCCAGATCATGAGGAGCTTGGAGAACACACTATGAAGTTTTGGTTTCATTCTAAGATCAGGGTGAGCCACTGGGGAGTTTTCATCTGGGAAGGGACACAATCTGTTTTCAAAGCTCACTGTAGCTGGTATGTAGTGAATGGCTAGATGGGGGCCAGTTGAGGAAGCACTTGGGAAACCCCTATGAGAGCTCCCAGCCAGAAGTGTGGGAGATTTTAGGTGGCTGTCACTGCTGGTCACCAAGCCAGGATCTGCCAGAAGTGGAGTCACTCCCCAGACTTCAGTAAGTGACCACTCTTTTTCCTGTTAACGTTAAAGCAATCATTTCTCCTGTGAAAATTATTTGGGGAAGAACTTTCTAATTTTCGTTTCTCAGACAACAATCGGAAAAGCAACACTGGATATATTTATTGCCAAAAATAATATGAAATAAAAACTTTGAGCTGTAAAAGATATATTGCTAAAACCAAAGGCATGAAAATGCTGGCTGGCTTTCACAAATATATTTTGGATTGTGTGAATCATATTAAAAGTTTAAATTAAATATGAGATATTTCACTGGGAAAGCTATATGCCATTTTTGGCAGCAGAAAGGCATGTTTTCTTGATCTCTAGGCACCTTGAACTATATTCTGCTCTCTCCGATATTACATAGGAGAAGCATCAACACCTTGGTGAAATAAAGCTTAGGAACCTGACATAGGTGTTCTTAGGAATATTGGGCTGAAATAATTTAACAGCAGATATATGGCGCTTATTCTGCACCTTCTTCCTTACTGGTGGAAACTTGGTGGCTGCCTTTCCATAGAAAATGATTTTTCTATGATAATTTTTTACTCCAATACTGCAGTAGGATTCTGACTCTTTTTAAAAGTGTCGTTATAGTTATATTTATAATAGGATATGAAAGAACTAAGTTTCAGAATTTCTCTTTGGGTTCTTAGTCATTCTGTTAAGTCACTGGGTGTTATTTTATACATAAATTAAACTCTGAAACAACTTGAACAACTTCAGAGAACCAAGAAAAGCCTCTGCCATATTTTCTTTGTAGAGGCCTCAGATGTGTCTGTCCCCAGGGCCAATGCACTTAGCTCCACACATTCATTCCACAGGCATTAAACAACCATGGTCCAGGCACTGTGTTCAGCATCAGGCAGAAAGTGGTGAACAAAACTGACCCAATTCTTGCCAACCTGGGCTTTCTTTTTAGGGTGGTCAAAGGGGCAGACATGCTCCCGCAACATGTCAAGCTCCAGATAGACACAGAAAGGGGCTGGGCCCTGCACAAGGAGACCTTGTGTGATGACAGTGAAATGCTGGTGTGAATCTACAGGCTTTGGGCAGGAATATGAGTCTCCCATGGGCCTGGCCCAGCATGATGCCTGTGCAACAATGGAAACTAAAAGGCTTTTAATGCCACCTGGAAATTGGGTCCACGGATTTCGCTTTAGTGTACCTACTTCATGCCAGGCACTGTGCAAATATACACTCATGGATATTTTTTCTTTATTCTTTGGATATCCCCTTCAAGGTAGATATTGGTATGACAATTTTATAAAATAAGTCCGAAACCCTAGCTTGCCGTGACTACAGAGCCAGCAAATGGTGGAGCAGATATCAACCCCAATTCTGTCCCACTCAGAGCTCATGCTCTCTCCACCCTACCATGCTGCCCTTCCCCAACCCCTGCCTCTTCTGCCTTTTCAGCCCCTTCCAGGACTTCTTGTGCAATATTATGGCTTGCACTAGTTCTTCAGTCTCATGTGGGAAACCAAAATGGCAGTGACTCATGGTATTCCCGGGTTTTGCTTTTCTCCAAAAACGAGATATTCTCATGGGAAATGAAGTGAAGGTGACTCAGTTTGGGGTACGTACATGTAAGTACATGTGTGTGCACAATTACTTCAGCCATAACAAAACTGCTCAGGCTACAAAAGTGTGAGGCTGAACAACTCAACACGATAAGAAGCAACAATAAAAAGTTGTCAATTAGAAAGAAGGAAGAGAGGGCTTGTACAAAGGTTAGGCTATAATTGGGTGCCATGACCCTAAGTTCATCATTTCAGGAAAGACAGCCCAGCTGTCTCACAGCAACTAGAAGTAATGAAATTCACTCATTGACAGCACTTTTAAACTATTGTCTTGGTCTTTTGGTCATTCAGAGGGTCAAGGTTCCTCTCCCAGCTGCCTCTCCCCAGGTGGATTCAGAGACCACCCACTTCCTGTGACTGTCTAGAGAATGTCACAACCCGGATTTCTAACTTTACTCCCTCCTCTGACCATATGAATCAGTCCATTCTTGGCCCCCCAAAATGAAAGTAACAGCTGGACCTCCTCCTCTGTGCTAAGTCAGAGGGATGCAGTGTGGATCTACTCATTCACTTGGGTGCTTCAGGGGACATTCTCCCACCCAGAGAATTCTGTCTTCCACTTCGACCATCTTCAGCAGAATCTGCAAGCCCCATCGTGTGAGATCCTGGGATGCTTTGCTGTGAGGTGTTCAGGTTGCCACAGTCTCCACAAGGCACCATAGAAGCCAAAGACTACAATTGGTAAGGTAGGGGAGAATGGGAAGAGGTCTTAAGGACTCTCTCACAGCTCAACTATCAATTATCTACTGATAATTTTTGTCCCCACTGTGTCTACTGGCAATGCCCCTATTAAGGTATTTCTTGAGCCTACCTCCATTCCTCCTAGCAAATTCATTACACCAGATTATTTCAGACATGAGAGTGTGTGATAAAACATTGACAGTCAAATCTGCTGGGCACCCACAGCACATGGAGAAAAATCACTTCACTATCTGAAGCCATATAATAGGGATAATAATACCCACCTGTCAGATTTGCACTGAAGATTAAATGAGCCAATGTAGCTAGAATGCTTAGAACAGTACCTGATACCTAGTAAGTTACATGACACGTGGAAGCAATTGATATCCCTTTGTTGTAAGGCTGGGCTTCCTGTGGGCATGCCAACACTAGCAGAATGCTCTAATCCACGGGGCAGTTTTGACCCCTCAACCGAGAGAGCCTAAACCTCTTCTCAATCCCATATTTTAATGCAGAAAATTTTATCTTCGCAGAACTCCTAGACTTAATTCCCAGCCCCAAACCCTCTTCTGAGGTCCAGATTTTCTATTCAGTATCTCTTCTTAAATGCTTAATATCCAGTGAATCTCAAAAGTAAACTCACGGTCATTTCCCCAAACAGATCCTCTCCCATATCTTGAGGAAGGTCACCGCAAGTTGTAAAGAATCCCAGACGTCATCCTTAACCCCTCTCTCTCCCTTATCCCCTATATCTAGTCCACCACTTGATCCGCATTTTATCATTTAAATATCATTTGTTTGTGATAATCAGATACAATCCTCAGTATATTTTTCAGCTATAACATTTCATACTTTTCAAACCCCACCTAAATCAGTTAATCAGCGAAGATGCCCTCAAGCACTAAGCTGACTCTCATCTCTTGGGGGTTGGAGGACTGATGAGACTGGCATCTGTAAAACACAATTTTGGGGGTTACAACAACTTCTTACAATAAAAAGTCTGCCTCAATGGGTTCTTTTTCCCCCTTCCTTTTGTTTGTGCCCTAGAATTATTAGCAATAAGATATCTGAAGTGTCACGGTTATATTATATAATTTTGAAATCTGCCAGTATTCCAATAGAAATATATTCAGGTTTGTATCTTTTGCTTTTTATTATTTTCCTCCTGTTTTCAAAGATGTTGAGTAGAATTATAAGGCAAATTATTAATCAAAACAAGCTCAAAGGCATTATAACATATGACAAAATCCTTTGAAGCAATCCCTCTTGTCCATTTACTCTTAGGGAAAGAGGTGCTCCAGTTTTTCTTGTACAACTGGTCACATAATTTAGCAATGGCATAGACCAGTTTCCCTCTCTCACTTCTCTTACTGTCCCCTCCTTTTTCCTGTATACTTCTTTTCTCCTCACTTTTACAAGATGAAGGGGAGTTGAAGACAATTTTGGGGGTATTCTTTAGGATATTTTCTAAGATCAGAAATCCAAGGTAACAGTGTAAAGGGGACAATATGGCTTCTGAATGGTGGAGTGGGTGTAGCTCAATGGTTGAGCACCTGCTTCACATGTGTGAGGTCCAGGGTTCAATCTCCAGTACCTCCTTAAAAAATACATGTGTGTATATATATATATATGTGTGTGTCTGTGTGTGTGTGTTTGTGTGTGTGTGGTTTCTGAATGAAATCTAGGAGAAGAGATATTTTGATGTTCTATTGACACTGACCCACAAGCCCCTATAATTCTCCACTGACCAGCCACAGAAATCAAGAAGTAGTAGCCTATACAGAGTGTAAAGCAGAGCAGGAGGAAAAGCCTGGAAAAGGTAAAATAATAGACAAGCCCTTGAGCAAGAGAAGATATTCAAAATGCATATGTCTTACAAAGGATTCATAACCAGAACTCATACACATGACAATTTCTGATGCTGATAAGGATGTAGGGCAACTGAACACCCTATATATTGCTGGTAGGAGTGTAAACTGGTACAACTACTTTAGAAAACCAGCAGTATCTACTAAAGCTTAACATACAGTTACCCTACGACTCAGGAATTCTTGGTCAGAGCCAAGAGAAAAGAGTACATATGTCCACTATATGACATATACAACAGCAGCTTCATTATAATATCCAACACTGGAAAATACCCAAATGTATATCAATAGAATGAATAAATATACTGAGGAATATTCACACAATAGAATGCTAAACACTAATAAAAAGAATAAGCTATTGTTGCAGTTTGGTGTTAACTTATGAATTCCAAAAATAGATACTCGATTATGTTTGTAAATTGGTCTGTTCCTCTGGGTATATTACATTGTTATGGATTCAGACATTTCACTCTTACTTGATTGAAGTAGGATTAAGGTTTTGATTGGGCCACATCATTAGGGCATTGAGCCCATCCCCTTGGTGGGGTTGGGACTCATAGGGAACAGGAGATGACAGAGGAGACAGCTGTGGAGTTTTGGATGCTGGGACCCCAAGAAGTAAATTCCTAGAGAAGCAGATATGTGAGGAAAGAGAGAGGCTCCAATAGACATGGCAGAGGCCCCGGGAAGAGAGAAAAGCCATTTGCCTGATAGTGTACAGCTGGCCTTGTAGAGAGAGCAGATCAGCTGAGCTTGGAGAGAAATGAGCCCCAGGAGAGGCAAGACTTATCCCAGCCTGCAGCTGATATTGGAAGAAGCTGGGACCATGGAGTCTTAAGAGGAAGAGGAAGGCTAGACCCTTGCAGGCATTGGCAGCCATCTTGTTCCAACACACAGCAATAGACTTTGGTGAGGGAAGTAATTTACGATTTATGGCCTCATAACTTAAGCTTCTACCCCAAATACCCTTTATAAAAGCTCACAAATCTCTGGTATTTTGCATCAGCACCTCTTTGGCTAAGACAGCTACTGATACAAACAACATAACTAAAATATATATATTGAGATATTATACTGATCGAAAGAAGTCATACACAGGAAGTGGATGTGGCTCAAGTGATAGAGCTTCCACCTACCATATGGGAGAACCCGAGTTCGATCCCTGGGGCCTCCTGGTGAAAAAGAAGAAGAGAAAGTATGCCCACGCAAGGGCCCGTGTGGTGAGCCAGTGCCTGTGTGAGTGCCCGCATGGTGAGCACAGGTGCCCACATGGTTAACCGGTGCCCGCACAAGTGAGTCACGCAGCAAGATGATGACACATCAAGAGAGACAAGGGGAGAGTCAAGGTGAAGCCCAGCAGAAACCAGGAACTGAGGTGGCATGATTGACAAGGAACCTCTCTCTACATCAGAGGTCTCCAGGATCAAATCTTAGTGAATCTTAGAGGAGAGAAAATGAGAATAGAAGGCAACACAGACAGCAAAAACAGCAAGGCGGAAGGAGGGGAAGGGGGAAAACAAATAAATAAGTAAATAAATAAGTAAATAAATAAATAGATAAATAAATAAATAAATGAATAAATAAATCTTTTTTAAAAAAAGAAGTCATACACAATGATTACAGACTGACTGTGTGCTTGCATTTGTTTGAAGGTTGAGTAAAAGCAAAACTGATGATGATTGAAGTCAGAATAGTGATTACTTCATTGGAGGTTATTGACTGAGCAGAGGTACCAGGGAAGGTTCTGAGATACTGGAAATGTTCTTCTTGATATGAGCATGAGTTATGCAGTTATTTGCATGCACAGAAATTCATCGAGCTGTACCCTTAAGATTTTTATGAATTTTAGGTAATACCTAAATAGGAAAATTACAGTAGTGTTTGATATGATTATAATGAGCACTATGAAAATATTTGATTATGTATTGGAGGAATGGTCATGAGCATATGCTCTTTCTGAAACTCTATTGAAGAAATTTCTCTCCAATTTCATTATGTACTTTATGTCTGATCTTCTGAATGAATATTTATTTTTATATTGTAACTATAGCTCTTATTTCCCTCTTTACTGTGGGTTCCAGGCAGCTCAAGTCCAATTTTTGGTCAATCCAAGCACCTGTGTAGTAATTTTCACTTTCTTAAATTGATATTAATTTTACCTAGGCCTTGGCTTGTTTCTTTGTAACCTCATGTTCCCTCACTTACTGTTTTTGGCACTCAAAACTACAGACACCAAGTTCTGTGCTTGGTTTTAAATGAATGCAGTTAATAGCCTCTAAAATATTTGCTGAGACTATAATTGTATTACTTATAGACTTCCTCCATTTATTCTCTTGAGTTTCTTTCCTTGGGAAATGATTCTTCTGATATTGGTGTTTCTCTTTCCTGATTCTCATTTTCCTCAATGCTTGATGATTTTTAATTTTCTAGTCACTGCCAGAGAGTTCTCTTTCATGCATTTTTTTTCTCTTTATTTTTTTAGGGGGAAGAGTGGGAACTAGATCTCATTTCATTTGATTTCTAATTTTCAGAAATTCTTCCATTTCAACCCACTAGTAGCAATTTTTAAAAATTTTAAGTACAATTGTTGAAATTGAAAATTCATATTTTTTCCTCCATTTGTCATTTCATGGGATTTAGGATGAAGGAAACTAGACTCATGGACTCAGCCTGCTACCTTGAGATCACTTGTAAATTTGGAAGCTCTCAAACATGGAAATGAAATGAGGTGACAGTCAGATGAATACACCCAATAGGGTCAAAGAACTCAACTGGCTTCTCTCTGAAGATAAAAGCTGCAAACCAAAACAGCAAGGAGAGTTGGAAAGTGGATGTGGCTCAGACAACTGAGCTCCCACCTATGACATGGGAGGTCCGTGGTTCAGTTCCCAGTGCCTTCTAAAGAAGACAGCCAGCTTGCATGAAGGGCAGATGTGGCAAACTAACACAACAAGACGATGCAACAAGAGACACAAGAAGAAAAACATGAGAGATACAACAAAGCAGGGAACAGAGGTGGCTCAAGCAATTAGGCAACTCCTTCTCACATTGGAGGTCCTAGGTTCAGTTCCTGGTGCCTCCTAAAAAAAAGACAAAGCACACAGCAAGCACAAAAAATGAGGGGGTGGAAATAAATAAATAAATAAGATCTTTAAAAAAAGAGAAAAAAAGCAGAGAGGCAAGACCATGGAAAAGCAGGTGAACTTGGCAAGCAGTGTGGGGATCCTGTCAGGAAGTAGATTTTATAATCTGCATCTGTCTCTTATGGGTCACTCTAGTGCAGTTTATACATGGGCCAATCATTTGCAAAGGACAGGGACATAGCAGATAATAGCCACCTGAACCTAAATATCACAGTCATGAGGATACAGAAAATTTTATTTCTGCCATCATCCCCGTCCTCCCACTGATTAAGAGCTCTCTGATCAGATATGAAGCATATTGCCAGTGCCAGGTATAAGCCTCCAAAAGGGCAGTTGGGCATATGTAGACTGGGTTGCCTGCGGGCAAACTGGTGCATTTTACTTTTTCACCCTGTGAATAAAATGCTTTGGGCTGGTTATTTCTGGCAATTTCCTGAGGGCAGCCCATGGAAAGATTTGTCATTGTTTTTGATGAAGACATTTTCAAAAGAAGGACTAGGGATTTGGGAGCTTCAGTTCTAATCTAAATAAAGATTTTGTTACTGATAAACATAGCATTTATTTCTCAGCACAGTTGGATGATTTAACAAAATAGTCTATGTAAATCCCAGGGCACAGTGCTTGGCATAAATTGAATACTTAATAAATGTTAGCTGTAATTATTTCTATTATTATATATTTTGTTAGCTATTTTGAATATTGCAATGGATCACTGGAGATCCATTGACTGGACTCTCCTAGGGGACAGATAGCATCTCTTCCCCAGAAGCAAACAATTCTGTCATTTTCTTTCGCATCCCTCCAGAAATATTTTATGCAAAAGCAAGCAAAATTATAAATGTATATTTATATTTTTCTCTCTTTTAAACAAGTAGGTCTTGGTTTGTATCTTGCTTTGTTCAGTTAATATATCTTGGAGATTATTCTATACACTTTAGAAAACATTCCATAGACAATATTCCATACCAAGTCATAGAGAACTTTCTCATTCTTTTTTGCAACTATATGTATTTCATTGAAAATTTTATAAAAATTTACAATAATTCATAATAATTTAACCAATTCCTACTAGAGGACATTTTGTTTGTTTCTAACAGTTGCTATTACAAATGGTGCTACAAGGTTAAGTCATGTAGTTATACTGACTCTGTGGGCTAACATGCTGTAGCAGTTTGATATTATTGATGAATTCCAAAAAGAAATATTGGATTATGTTTGTAAACTGATTTTTTCTTCTGGACATATTAGATTATATTGGATTCATAGGCTTCCTTGATTAAGTAATCAGGTAAACCTCTTGTGCCAATAGGACACTAAGTCCCCACCCAAAGGCATGGCAAAGGACGGAGTTGAGGGCTTTTAATGTTGGAGTTTTGATGTTGGAGATTGATGCTGAAGCTGGAGCTCCAGGGAGAGAGAGACAGAGCCATTCACCTGATAGTCTACAGTTGACTTTGTGGAGAAAGCCGAGGAACCCCCAAAGCCTGAACCCTCACAGACATTGGCAGCCATCTTGCTCCAATACATGAAAATAAACTTTGGTGAGGGAAGTAACTTATGCTTTATGGCCTGGTATCTGTAAGCTCCTACCCCGATAAATACCCTTTATAAACACCAACCAATTTCTGGTATTTTGCATCAGCACCCCTTTGACTAATACACATGCTAAAAGATAAATTCCTAGCCCAGAGAGTTTAGGCATTTATAACTTTCTCCATTGAAAACTTCTACCTGCAATATGAGTGCCTATTTCACCAGACTTTTGAAAAAATACATATTCTTAAAATATTTTGTCAACCTAATATGTGAAAAACAGTACCTAAAATTGTTTTAAATCACATTCTTTTCTTACATGTGTGATTAAGCATTTTTTCATCTATAAAAGCTACTTTTATTCCATTTTCTGTAAACTATCCACAGATCTTTTCCCAATTTTTAATTGGGTTTTTGGTATTTTTCTCATTGACTTATAGGGTTCTTTATATCTGAGGAAAACTAGCTGTTTAGGATATGCATTATAATTTATTTTTTAGTTTGTTATTTGTCATTTGATTTTGATTATAGTATTTCTTGCCATTCACAATAAAACTGATATTTAGAAGGAAGGCTGCTCCACTTCAAGATTGGTGAAGATCAGACAAGTGAAAACATGAGTGTATTGTCCTGAATTCAAGTCCACACACCAACTTTTCAGGAAGCTGACATTGCTCATACACTTGGTACAACAAAGACACAGCCTCTGCCCTCAAGGAGCTTTCTGCTTATTGTGTGTGCACTCGAATATACACACAGTGGGTGAAGGGTGGGATAGGCTAAGATCTCCTCCCCAGAAAATGCATTTACTAATGCCATGGTGTTGAAAACCAACAAGCCAAGCCTTTGCTGGCTTTGGTTCTTTCTACCTGATTTGGTACCTTATAAAACAAGGCAAGTACCCCAAAGCCAAAGGTCATGATGTTCTGCTTTTCTGTGCTACCTTCTTCTACTTTGTGACTTCCCATTTCCAGGGTGAATTAATTGAATTGTACTTACTTTCCCAGCAGACTCCCCTTGTCCTCAACCATACATCAATGCCATCCCTGCCAAACTGACTTCCCTTGGGAAGTCCCTTGGGAAAGAAGAAAAACAAACTTCAGAAAATATGCAAAAGGAAGACATTTTTCACTTTTTGCCATGTTGCCAACTAGAACCTCATCTTAGAGGTAATAATTGTGACAGTTTGATTACTCTTTCCAAACCACTGAGATATTTTCATGAGGGAGCTTATTGTTGAACCATTTAGAGCTGTCGCATGTAAAGATTGTGGGATGGATTAATGAGCTCAAGACCCTTTATGCTGATTTTTGAAATTAGGTATCATTATGGCACCCTATTTACTCAATGTGCTATGACGCTCAATATTATAAGTGACACATACAGCCCTCTCCCAATAAAGTCAGTGGTTTCCTTTAGAAAGCTACAGGGCACGCTGGCATACAGTTGGTCATATATTTGCAGTTTAATAGAACCAATGATCCACATGCCTGGTATGATTTTTATATACCAATCCCTTCTCATCTTTTCATCACAAAAACAAGTCCTCACATTTTTCTGTCAATATTATGTGCTTTGGTCCATTGGACATTTTAAAAGAGTGTGTTTTTTCCTTCAGTCCTAGCAAACAGATCAATAATTCTAATTTGATGAGTCCAAACCTTCTTTGTGTGGTTTAGTTTTATAGTTTCTATGAGGTAAGGGATCTTTAAAGACTTGATAGAACATCAGGAATTGGTGGAGAGAGACTGGTTTGGGTGGACCCTGAGCACAGAGGCGAGGGGAAGCGGAGACCACAGAGAAGCAGAAATGGAGGCAGGCAAGTTAGAAAGCAAATGCCGGCATCCTCTGCCTGGAGGTATACGAGAAAGATACCAGGGGAGTCAGAAAGTTGACTAGAGAAGGGTCTGAAATTGTCCAGATCCTATAATATTTCAATCAACAGGATTCCTTCTGTCTTTGATTTATCTGTAAAGCCAAAGTCATTCCTTTTCAAACACAATGACAAGAAGCAGGGACAAGGAGAAGAGGAACACAAACATCCACATGTCTGCAACTATCACTTACAGAGCACATGGTATGTGCCAGGCCCACGGATAGGGCCTCACCCAAGCCTTATGTTATTTAATATTACCACAGCCCTGTGAGGTGAATTTTATAGATGAAGAAACTGAACCCAGAGAAGTGTCCTAAATTTCACATCTATAGATGGTGGAGTGGAATTTGGTTCTATAGGATTAGAAATCTTTTAGTTGTCATGCTGTATATCTAAGAGATTATTATCAATAAGCTAAAATCTTAGAGAGTTGAAGACAAAGCAGAGCATTTCATGTATCTGGGGTAAAAAATGTCCACAGGGAGCAAAGAGCAGGCATTCTAAAACTGTGTTTTGGCCAGTCCTTGAGAGGCTTCTGATACCTAAAAGCTTTGAGTGCCACTACAGTGAACCAAGCATCATCCAAGTAGACACTTGTTTTGAAAATTAGAGATTTGTGTTGCAAAGCAACTGTAAGACAGCTAGGGACTTTTTTTAAAAGTCAGCCATTTTGAAGCTGAAAGCAAGGTTTATGAAGAAAACTTTAATAAGGCCATCAACTTTCTCGTGCTTAAGGTCAAAAACTTTCAGCATACTGGAATACTATACTATTTATTATATTACAAACGAGTGCCAGCAATCATCCATTTCCTAGCTCTTGTCATATTTATGCCCAGAGTATTTATATTTGAGTTTTGTTCTCTTAATGAATTAAACTAATAAGCAATACTGTGAAAGCTACAGTACCTGCAGATCTAAAGTAATAGAGAATTAAAAATATATTGTCTGTTGAAGTGGATGGAGCTCAAGCAATTGGGCTCCCATCAACCATATAGGAGGTCAGGTTTCGATGCCCAGGGCCTCCTAGCGAAGGCAAGCTGGTCCATGTGGCAAGCTGGCCCATGCAGAGTGCTGCCCCACGCCGGAGTGCTGCCCTGTGCCGGAGTGCTGGCCCACACAAAGAGCTGGCTCAGCAAGATGATGCAGCAAAAAGAGACACAGAGGAGAGACAGTAAAAGAAGCAGCATATTAGGGAGCTGAGGTGGCAAAATAGAATGATCACCTCTCTACCACTCCGGAAAGTCCCAGGATCAGTTCCCAGAGGACCTAACAAGAATACAAGCAGAAACAGAAGAACACACAGTAAATGGACACAGAGAACAGATAGGAAAGGGGGGAATAAATAACTAAATCTTTAAAAATATATATATATTGTCTGAAGATTTGTTTTTTCCTTTTCCCAAAGTATCATCAAGAAGTTGAGTAGCAAGGATGGCATTGATTTATGGTTGAAAGCAAGGAAATCTTTTGGGAAAGTAAGGGCAACCGATTTCCAATCTACCTTGGATAAAGGAAGTCGCAAAGAAGGAGAAGGTAGCTTTAAAAAAGCCCTTATCCAGTATGTGCTTGGCTGCTTTTTTAAAGCCAAAGTTCTAGTCTCAGAGCATTATATTCCAGGGTGGATTAACCTCTGTCATTTTCATAATACATCAAGGTCAGAAGGGAACTTCTCTTAGTCACTTTACATAGTAACCCATGACTGATCTTTGATGACTGGACTGTAATTTTCATCAATGATATAATTTCCAGGGTCAGAGTTGAGGGTGCCCAATCAAGGTAGAAATGTAAATTCATTAGATTAATTTTTGTTTGTCAGTAGAGCCTGGACACACAGAACAAGAATTTAGTAATTATTTGAATGCATGAAAGAACAGAAGGAAAAGGAAGTATGAAAGCCATGCTTACCAAGGTCAGGATTGATATGAGTCTAGTCTAGAGTGAGCATTTTATATTAGGATTTGAGTATATGAATTCATTATGTTTCAGGGTCATCCTCCTGCCCACCCTCTATCTTTACTGACAGAATTGAGTTTTGTTGAAGGAATTTTAGAAGTCATCCACTTTAGCTCTTATATTTTATAGAGGAAAAAAATTGAGACTCAGAAAACTTGATGATTATCTAAGGTCATGACTCTAACAGCAGAGCTGGGGCTATAATCTGGGTTTCCTGACATTCTCTTTAGTACACAATCTGGTTTTCCATTTTAAACCTAGAGATAAAGACCAATATAAAATTCTGGTTTATTGACTCTTCCTCAAATTCTAATTGTACTGCACAATCATTCATTTAATTTATTTTTCAAATATTTATTGAGCATCTACTATATGCTGAGTTCTGTGTGGGGCACTGGGAATAGCAATGAATGACAAAACCATGGGCCCTGGCTTCATGGGTCTTACAATTTAATGGAAAGCAGCATCAAATGAGTAATTACAAATGAAAAGTTTGCTTTGAACAGAGGAATATAAAGGATATTTTTCAACACAGGCATTACTTTGTTTAAAAAACAAAAAAAACAGAATCCTCTGAAAGGGTCTTAATCAGATATGGGAGCAAAAGTATTGGCTTCTGACTCCAAATTCAAGACTCTTGACATTTCTCAATTATCTTCTAAGTATATACAGAACCTGTCTTATTAACCAGCTTTTTTAAAATGTATGAACTATAGTGAAATCTTTTGTTTTGCCTGCACTGTCTTCTTTGCCATTTCTGATAACGGCGACAAGAATTTCTTTTTCAAAATCTATTTCTCCCTTACTCTCCGTTCTTGGAAGAGAGAAAGGAAGAAAGTGCTTTGGAGAAACTGAAAGAGAAAGAGAGAGCAAGATGTATAAGTGTGAGAGAAAGAGAGAATGAATCGTGTCAATCAACCATGTAGGATCTAAGCCCCTCTCGATATAGAGGTGGAGTGGACATCACCATCCCAGGGTCCATGAGATGGAGGAATAAAATATGGATTAGAGTGGACTTACTGGTATTCTACTATAGAACTATTGTGACTAGTAATGGAAGAAACTGTAGCATTGATGTGGAGAAAGTGGCCACAGTAGTGGCTGAGGGCAGGGAGAGGGAAGAAAAGATGTGAAGTGGGAGCATTTTCAAGACTTGCATTTGTCCTAAATGATATTGCAGGGACAGATGCTGGACATTATATATCCTGCCATAACCTACTGAATGGAATAGGGGAGAGTGTAAACTACAATGTAAACTATAATCCATGCAGTGCAGCAGTGCTCCAAAATGCATTCACCAAATTCAATAAATGTGCCACAATGATGAAAGAGGTTGTTGACACAAGAGGAGTGTGGGGGGTGGGGGGGTATATGGGAACCTCTTACATTTTTTAATGTAACATTTGTTGTGATCTGTGTATCTTCAAAAAATTCAATAAAACAAGAATAAACATTAAAAAAAGAGAAAGAATGTTGAGGGGAGCAGAAGCTCCATCTTGCCAAAGAGGTGCATTCCGGAGTTGGCCCATCTAAAGCAGCAGTGAAAGAGAAACCCTTTCCCTCTTCTGGACATGAAGCCAGGAGGCTCTAAGACTGGAGCTGCTGCACCATCACAGGAAAGAGCCTGCCTGAGAGTGAAACCCACACACAGGAAAGTGGAGGCAACTGTCTCTAGATCCAGGTATGCCTGGATCTTGAAACTTTCACATGTGGAAGTAAATAAATATCTTTGGGGGGGGGGGGGCGGGCTTCAACCAGTTTGAGTTGGG
The DNA here is from genome assembly GCF_030445035.2 of Dasypus novemcinctus. Classification (NCBI taxonomy): domain Eukaryota; kingdom Metazoa; phylum Chordata; class Mammalia; order Cingulata; family Dasypodidae; genus Dasypus; species Dasypus novemcinctus. The sequence continues at coordinate 28,644,843 of NC_080678.1, read as the reverse complement.
TTTTCTTATATTTTCACCTGGTAGAGCCCTGACTGATATCCAAACCATACAAACAACTGAGGGCTTACCCAGACATGTTTTGATACCTCCATGGAACCCAGATTGAGCACCCCTGGTTTATATAATTTGTAGGCCGGGAGATTGGCTGGATTCAGTTTCTCAAGCACACACTTGATTGAGTTGACTGACAAAGCTCCCCCAGGGATAGCCTAGAATAGCCATCTGGGGGGTGGAGGAAGGATTTGTAGATGATGAATCCTTCCCCTTTCCCTTTCCAGGGATCTTCATCAATCACCTCCAATAATTAGATCAATGTTTCTCAAAATGAAGTCTGAATCAAAATCACCCAGATGGTTCTGATGCAATGATGCTTGCAATACACATAGAGGACATTGATTGAGAGCATATGGATTTCATCACCCCCTCCCTCTTTGACTACAGAGCCACCATATCATTTAGTGTGCATATCTAATGAAATCTATCTCATCCTCAAAAAAGCAGCTTCTAGGACTTGATTTTCAGGTCCCTCTGTGAAAAAAAGGAACTTGTAATATTGAATTTAGGACTCTCACGAAGTCTGCCATCTGGGTTGGAAAACAAAAAATACATAGGGTGTTCTCTGCAACCTTGAGAGGTGTTTTGAGAGCTCATTTTAAATCAAAGTGCGGACCAGGCTCTCAGTCCTTCTTGAGGCTAAATAAAAGGGAATTGAGAGACACAGATGGCAAGGGGCTTCAAACCAGAGCTTTTCAGAGACAAATTGCAGCACAATATTCATTACCAGTGGGGCCTCATTGGAGCTGCTACAAACAACTTTCCAGAAGGAAGAAAAATGGGACCGTGCAGCTTCAGAGTGGCCCAATGGCTGAAGGTGTCTGAGAAAGTGAGAAATATTTGGGACTCCACAGAAACAATCACAGAAAACCACCATTAAGAGAAGTTGCTGGGAAGCAGATTTGGTTCAACTAATAGAGTGTCTGACTACCACATGGGAGGTCCAGGGTTCAAACCCAGGGCCTCCTGACCCATGGGGTGAGCTGGCCCACATGCAGTGCTGATGCACGCAAGGAGTGCCATGCCATGCAGGGGTGTCCCCGCATAGGGGAGCCTCACGCACAAGGAGTGAGCCCCGTAAGGAGAGCCGCCCAGTGCAAAAAAGTGCAGACTGCCCAGAAGTGGTGCAGTACACGAGGAGAGCTGACGCAGCAAGACGACACAACGAAAGAGGCACAGATTCCTGGTGCTGCTGACAAGAAGACAAGCAGACACAGAAGAACACACAGTGAATGAACACAGAGAGCAGACAACTGGAGGGGGGGGGTGGGGGAAGGGGAGAGAAATAAAAAAATTAATAAATCTTAAAAAAAAAAAAAAGAAAAGAGAAGTTGCTGCTGCAGCCTCTCTATGAAGATGAATGGGAAGTCAAACAGAACCTTGAAGGGTAGTCGCTGTTTATTGATAGCAGCTATTTATTGAGCGTTGACTGAGTTGCTGCTGCATCCTCTCTGTGCAAACAATAGGGAGCCAAACAGAGTTCTTGAAGGGTAGTTCCTGTTTATTGATAGTTGCTATTTATTGAGCGTTGGCTGTGTACAAGGCTGTTGGAGAGCCCAGGCCTTTCTGTGGGCTGGCCAGAGCACAGAGTGACACAGAGGAACAATAGAAATGTCCATCCAAGTCTGACAGTGAATGGCCTTGATTTCCAGACTGTGCCCGTGGTAGGGTGGAGGGGCAGGTAACGTTTAGAAAACATTCTAAGTAGAGAGGTGTGAGGGCCAGAGTCAGGTTCTAGGAGAATTAATCTTGTCCTGAGTTCCCTCGATTTCTAAGAAATGAGGTGGCCTTATACCCAAAGTTGGGAACGGACCTTTAAACGAAGAGATTCTTCCCTTAAAGATTGAAGGAAACACATGATCTACTGCACCCCATCTCTCAGCATGAGTATTTAAATTTTGATTCAGTTTCTCCAAATGTCCATCTGAATGTCAATATTTTTCTGAATGACAATTGCACATGCCATTTGACCCAGCAACTGACCTCTGGAAACTTTCCTCTAGAAGCCCATGTTTAAAACAGCACATTTATAAGTTGTTTCTGCAGCATTATTTGAAATAGCAAAAGGTTGGCAACAATGCAAGTGTCCAATGGGAAACTGACAGAACAAATTACAGTAAATACACACTATGAAACATTAGGCACCAATAAAAAAGAAAATCTTTCCATGTTCTTTAAAAAAAAAGTCTCCAAAGTAAGCTGCTAATTAGAAAGAAAGTTCAGAACAGTATGCATGGTATGCTACTTTCTGTGTGAAAAAGGGAAAAAGAACTATATCTCTGCATATTTTATTTGCATTCTTAAAAACTCATTTAAAACCTACTAAAAAGTAGTTATCTAAGGGAGGAGAATGTAAACTTGATGGAGGAGAGACAGAAGTAGGAATGAGACTTTTCTATCTAATCCTCAATTTTATTTTAAAGATGTGAGAGAATTATTGGATAGCACATTAAGTTTTTTATAAAATGCCAGTGAGAAGAACACATTAAGCAGAGGCTTGAGTTGCCCAAGGAGGTAAAGGAGGAAGCTGAGGACAGAAAGCTTCCAGGCATATGGGGGACCACTTAGCGGCACCGATCACTCAGTCCCTCAGGAGAAACTAATTTCTGCTCTTTACTTCCAAGGAAAGCTGACTGTTGTCCTGTAGCAGCAGAAAGGGAAGCTTTGGCCCTGTTGACCTGGGATGTGCTCGATGACCTTGTTGCCTTGCTAGAATGTCGTCCTTACCCAGTCCTCTGGGGAAAGGAAGAGAGCGCCAGCACTGGTCAGTTCCCAAGTCTCAGTGGGCACCTGCTTGCAGAGCAAAGGGCTTCCACTTTCTAACACATCTCCCATTTTATATCCAATCTTCCTGATAAAAGAGTGACAATTGTCATTCCACATCATCATCAATAATTAAAACCTTCCCTAGACATCACCACTGCCTCTTTGCCTCCTTTTCATCTCAGATCTGTCACAGTGAAAGTGCATGTGTGAAAGAAAGCAAACTGTAGTGGTTAAAATATATACAGGATTTAGAAAAGGATAAATATGGGTTCAGGTCCCATTGAGTAAGTTTCCCATTGAAGACCAAAAACAGATACATGGTCTACCCTTTCATTTCCCTCAGTGGCTTACATTTATCTAAGCTCTTACTCTGTGCCAGACACCGTATTAAGCAAGTACTATGCGTCATTTCATTTAGCAGCTAGAGAAACTCAGTAAGGTAGGTACTATTATTGTCTCTATTTACAGACGGGGACAAGGAGACACAGAGAAGTTCAATACTTACCAATAATTGGCAGGCATGGGGTTCAGTTTTTAGCACTTGTCTCCATGTAAGTCTTAGGGTCTGTTGACTCTAGGATCAGAGATTCAGCACCAAGTGGTCAGCCCTCACCCCAGGTGGGTCCTGATTATGCAGACACAGAGTACCCATGGTATTTTTGCCAGGAAAAGCATTGGGTTCCCTTATTACATTGCTAATACTGACTCTTCCCCAATGCCTACATGGGGAAGACGCATACACAAACATACACACACACACACATAGTCACTTGCTTAGGTAAGCCCAGCAAATGCTAGGAACCCATTCTGAATCTCTAATATCAAAAGCATTCCCCTTACTTTCCATATTAGGAATCCTGGCTGCTGTAGGACATTGAGGGCATTCTAAACTTTTATGAAATGGAAGTTTATTTGGAGGTGGGAGAGTAGAATGCAGTAAAGAGAAAGCTTGTAAATATATAACCATACCACACCCCCACTCCCTAGATGGCAATTTTTCTGTCCTTGGATTTAATGATGCTGTATTCCAATATAAGCATCAGCATCCTCTACCCCAGTGTGACAAGTCTCACAGATTTCTAAGGGACTTTGTAACCCATATCTCCCTCTCATCATGTATTAATCATGGCGGTCATGCTTCTTTCTAAAAATGATGCTGTTGCAGGGTTTCCCAGAGTGAGATCTGAGCAAGATTCATGAGAGGACTTCTTTCAAATACAGATTCCTGGCTTTCTCCTCCAGAGATTCTGACCCAGCAGGTCTGGCCTGTAGCTAGGAAATCTTTTTAAATAGTGAGTGCTCCAGGAGATTCTGACTCAGGCATTTTGGGACCACATTTTGAGATAAACAGGTACATATAGATAAATTCACCAAAACTTGATCTCTGATATTTTGCTAATGTTTGTATTTTAAAATTATGCAGAACCTCAAAGGACTTTGTCAAAAGGGTGAAAAGACAGCTGATTCAATGGGAGAAAATATATGGCAATCACATATCTGACAAGGGTTTAATATCCATGATATATAAGGAGATCATACAACTCAACAATAAAAAGACAAAGTATCAGATTAAAACATGGGCAAAAGACTTGAAAAGACAACTGTCCAAACAAGAAATATAAATGGCAAAGAAACACATGAAAAAATGTTCAACATCACTAGCAATTAGGGAAATGAAAATCAAAACTACAGTGAGATATCATTTCACACCTATTAGACTGGCCACTATTAAAAAATTGAAAAACTATAAATGTTGGAGATGAAGTGGCAAGATAGGAACACTTTTTTACTGTTGATGGGAAGGTAGAATGGTACAGCCACTGTGGAGGACTGTTTGGTAGTTCCTAAGGAAGCTGATTATTGGCTTGCCTTGGGATCTGGCAATACCATTGCTAGGTGTATATCCAGAAGAACTGAGAGCAGTGACACGAATAGACATCTACACACTGATGTTCATAGCAGCATTATTCATGATAGCCAAAAGTTGGAAACAATCCAGGTGTCCATCACCTGATGAATGATAAACAAATTGTGAAGTATACACACAATGGAATATTATGCAGCAGTAAGAAGAAATAAAGTCATAAAACATACGACAACATGGAAGAACCTGGAGGACATTATGTTGAGTGAAGCAAGCCAGGCACAAAAGGACAAACATTGTATGACTGCCCTATTATGAACTAAAGTAAATTATGTGAAATATGAATATGGGTAGAATTGCACACGTAAGACTGTTTTTCTTGAAGCTGAACAAATGTACTACACATTGTTAATATCATACCAAAAAAAAAAAAAACCCAAAACATTATACTAAGTGAAGGAGACTAGACACAGAGTACCACATATTGTAGGATTCCATTTATATAAAATGTAAATGTAAATCAACTTATAAAGATGAAATGAGATTAGTAGTTATGTAGGTCTGAGGAAGGAAGGCTAAGGGGTATGGAGTCTTTCTTTTTCGAGAAATGAAATTGTTCTAAAATTTTTGAGATTATCAATATACTAAAAGTCATTGATTATACATTTTGGATAGAATAACCAGAAACAGCAGCTATGTACAGTGGGGGAAGCATAGAGCAATTTAGAGGTGATGAATTTTCTTGTTTGTCTTTGTTTTTTGTTTATTACTGTTGTTACTGAAATAATGAAAATGCTCTGGTGATTGAAATGATGAATGCACAACTGTGTGATTGTATCAAGTACTACTGATTGTATACTTGCATGAATTGTATGCTTTAATAATATGTATCAATAAAATTGATTTGTTTTAAAAAATTATACAGAAAGATGTTAATGTAGGGCAGGGATTAAATTATAAAGAGAATGAAACTTTAACCATTGTATTGCTTTTGTTTTTTGTGGTCATATGTTACCTTCTAATTTTAAGAAGATCCCTTGTACATCTTTCCCTTTTTATACCTTGTAAGTTCAGATCATTTTACTTTTTCAAGTGTTTCCACATCCTTTTTTATCCTTTGACCTTCTCCAGAGTCTGAAGAGGAGAGGCCCCCTTATAGCTGAGGAAACTAAGGCTCAGTCAGGTTAGACGGCTCAGCTGAGGGACTTAGAAAACTGATCTCAGCTCTCAGGCCAGATCTGCAGCCGTGGGGGCAGCTGCTTGGATTTCCTTATGAGAAGGAACTTGCTGTTCAGCTCTGAGGAGTGCAGTAAGCCAAGGACCTCCAGCTGCAGCAACTTTGGGACTCACTGCAGTGTCCAAGAAGCTGTGCAGGGTGGGAGTGCAAGGGCCTGGCCTTTCTGCCCAACCCAGACACCTCTAACTAGCCATCTGTTCTCAGGAGTGCCCACTGGATTGGCTAAGACTTTGCCAGATCAGCAATGCAGACTACCTCTGCCCAGTCCTACTTTCTCATCCTTTTTCTTTCACAGGTGTTTATTCCCCAATGAGTCTCCTGCTCTCCGAATTCTACCTCAATGTCTGCTTAATAGAGGACCTAAACTGACTCACCAGATCTCGTGTTTTATGACATATACACTGCCTCAAAATGCAATCAGAAATGTCGAGAGGAAAGAGAACCCCAGCCATTTTCCTGTTCCCAAACCAGAGGGCATCGAATACATCCCAGCTGAAGGAGGGGACCATTTCACAGGCTCCGTAGGAAAAGGTCCTCAAGTGAGATGCTGTCCAGGAAAATCCCTCTGCCAATTGCACACCTCATCGCCTGACAGCCCAGCTGTGTCACAGGCTCCTGTGGCCTGCCCATCAATCCTCCCAGAGTTCAAAACTTTCCCAAGAGCAGCTGGAACTTTGAATTGCTTCTGAAAGTTTCTATGAATAATTTTAGCCAAGACACAAGAGGAACAAGACAAATTCGACAACGAGTTTTCTTCCTGCTATTTGAAAGATGGATGTTTCTGGAGAGAAGACTCCACACTCAGACTAGGTCTGGAGCAGCACAAGCTTCAGCCATGAAGGAAGTGGGGGGCCCTGTGCATGAGCTGTGAGTACCATGTGGCAGGCACCATACTTATTCACTACTGTATCCCCCGCTATAAGCAAATTGCCTGGCACAAATGGATGCTGGGTTAATGGGTATGGACTGAAGAAAGCAGTACTTGTAGGCCTTACTGATTTTTCCTTGTCTGTCTTTGACTCATCTATTGATGTATATTAAGCCTTGTCCCTCCAGCTACACTGTAACCTCCCTGAGAGCAGGAACCAATAGAAATGAGAACACAAACAGTTTCTGTTTCCTAAGTACCTACGCCTAGTGAAAGACCCATTTGGAGAAACATCTCAAGCATAGTCTCATTTACATCTTCCTGCAGTTCTGTGAAGCTGCTCATTACTGCCCTTGGCCCCTGGTCACACAGTCATATGGTCCACTCTGAAAGACCCAGGATTCATGTGGATGGCTGAGTCCAAAGAGCAAGTTGCACATCACACTGATGAATGTTCTCTAATATTACCGGTATTTTGCGTAGATAAGTACATTGTAAGCACTAAATATGAACTGATTTCAGCAGGGCTGACATAAGAGGAAGTTGCAATGCTAAGGCTGCACCTTGTTCCTTATTGCCCAACTCGATTCAGGCCTGTCCATCCCAGAAAGTGGCCCCTGCCTGCACTTTTTCTTACCAGTTCTCTTCAGGAAAACATATTTAGTGGATATTTACTGTTTGTTTATAATGATATTAATGCATTAATATTTTATAGACTTCCTCATTTAACTCTCACAATAACCTAAGGAGGTAGATTCTAGATTATTCCCATTTGAAAAGATATGGAAACTGAGACTCAGGAAGGTTAGGTAAGTGGGCCAAGATCACATCCCATGTTGCCCATCCATGTGCTCTTTGCTCCTGGGCCTCTTTTGGACCTAAGTCCTAAATACAAAATGAAAAAAATGGGCTCCTGCTCTAACTATGCTTTATAGTTATCAGGTTCAAAGTTTTTGCACATTACTTGCCATTTGATATTCATGTTAACCTCAAGGGAAGGGAAAATACTAGAGTTGGAAAAGCTTAAATAACAACTTGTTCATTGTCAGCCTTAATGAAATGCCTTGGACTCCTGACTCTCAATCAAATTTTCTTCCCACTATACCACTTCAGCCTGACAAGCACCATCTTTATCAGGGGCCTTTTCCCAAAGAAGTAACCAAAGATGGAGACTACAGACCCCACAGTGGAATCATTGAGGAGATACCTTGGTTAGAGGGAATATCTTTGGGATACCTTCAGTCCCACCACCAAAATTGGTAAGACTTGGCTTTACTGCAGCAAAGATCAATCTTTAATCCAGCTTATACTGATAGTAGACTGGAGTCAACTAAGAAGAAACTAGGATGTGGAGAGGTATAAGACAAGGAGATTTTGCAAATAGGAACTCAACTTCCTTATCATAAAAAGCATTTAATTGAAGTTCAACATTCCCTTCAATTTCACATATTTCTTTCTTGACTCCCAATACAAAATTAATGTACTGGCTTTTATTAAAAATATATTTGTTTATCTCTCCATCCTTCCATTCTTCCTTCACTTTTTTTATTTATAGAGAAATGGTAAGAATGATTTTCATCAAAAGATAATCCTTTTTGTTGTTAAACGAAACAACACACTTAAACAACAAATGTACCAAAAAAGAAATCACCAGGGAAATTAGAATATACCTTGGGATAAGTGAAAATGGAAATACAGCATACCAAAACTTATGGGATGCAGCTAAAGCAGTGCTCAGAGGGAAATTTATAGCTTGAAATGTCTACATTAAAAAAGAATAAAGATCTAAAATCAATAATCTGAACTTAAGGCACTATAAAAATTAGAAAAAAAAAAACCCAAAGCTAGTAGAAAGAAGGAAATAATAAAGATTAAAGTGGAGATAAATGAAATAGAAAATAGAAAAAAATCAATGAAATCAAAAGTTGGTTCTTTCAAAAGATGAACAAAATTTAGAAACCTTTAGCTAGACTGGCTATGAAAAAAATTTGAAGACTCAAATGACAAAACCCAGAAATGAAAGAGTAGTAGTATTATTACTTACTTTACAGAGATAAAAAGAATTATAATGAAATATTATAAATATCCATGTGCCAATAAATTGGATAACCTAGGTGAAATGGACATATTCCTAGAAACACCACACACTACTAAAATTGACTCAAGAATAAATAGAAAATCTGTGTAGACCTATAACAAGTAAGGATATAGATAATCAAAACTCTCCCAACAAAGAAAATTCAAGGATCAGATGGCTTCACTAGTTAATTTAACCAAGACTTTAAAGAAAGCACTGATGCTCCTCAAAGAGTACCAAAATAATCTAACTCCTCAACAAATTAAACAATACCAGGCCTATGAGACCCACAAATTACCCTGATACTGAAGTCACACAAAGACACTATAAGAAAAGAAAACTAAACATTATCCCTTATGAATACAGATTCAAAAATCCTCAAGAAAATACTAGCAAACTAAGTCTGACAGCATATTAAAGGATTTTGCACCATGACCAAGTGGTATTTATCCCAGGAATGCTAGGGTGGATTAGCATACAAAATCAATCTATGTAATATACCATCTTAAAATAATGAAGGGAAAAAAACACATGATCATTTCAATTAACACAGAAAAGTATATGATAAAATCCAAGACTCTTTTGTGATAAAATCACTCAGCAAAAACTTGAAATAGAAGGGAATTTCCTTAACATCATAACAGACATTTACCAAAAACCCACAGCTGACATCATACCCAACAGTGAAAGACTAAAAGTTATTCCCTAAGATCAGGAACAAGACAAGGATTCCTTCTTTTGCCACTTCCATTCAACACAGTGTTGGGAAATCTAGCCAAAGCAATTAGGAAAAAAAAAAGAAATAAAAGGTATCAAAATTGGAAAGGGAGAAGTACAACTATCTCTATTTGCAGATGACATAATCTTATATTTAGAAAACACTAAAGAACCCACAAAATAACTGTTAAAATAAATAAATTAATTCATCAAAATTGTAGTATACAAAATCAGCACACAAAATCAGTTGCATTTCTGTACACTAGTAATGAACAATCCAAAAAAGTAAATTAAGAAAACAATTCCATGTAAATAGCAAAAAAGAATAAAGAACTTAGGAATAAATTTTACCAGAGAGGCACAAGACTTGTATTCTGAAAACTGTAAAAATTACTGAAAGAAATTAAAGAAGACCTAAATAAATGGCAAGACATCCCATGCCCATTTATTAAAGACTTAATACTGTTAAGACACATAACTAATTGAATAGAATTAAAAGCCCAGAAATAAAGTTGCTTTTCATCAAGGGTACAAGGCCATTCAATGGGGAAAGAGTAGTCTCTTCAACAAATAGTTCTGGGAAAACTAGTTATACACATACAAAACAATGAAGTTGCACCCTTACCTTACACTACATACAAAAAATTAACTCAAGAAGAATAAAAACAAATTTAAGGGCTAAAAGTTTAAAATTCTCAGACAAAAAATAGGGGCAAGTGTTCATGACCTTGGATTGGCAGTGATTTCTTCAATATGACACCAAAAGTAAAGCCAACATAAGGAAAAAGAAGATTGGAAATTTATTAAAATTTGGCGCATCAAGGGACACTATCAAGAGATGGAAAAAATAGTTGCAAATCATACATCTGATAAAGGGTTAATGTCTAGACTATATAAAGAAATACCACAACTCAGCAATAGAAAGACAAAAAATTGAATTTTAAAATAGTCAAAAGACTTGAATAGACATTTCTCCAAAGAAGGTATACCAATGGCCAACAAGCACAAAAAAGATGGTCAACATCATTACTCATTAGGGAAATGCAAATCAAAACCACAATGATAGACCATTTCACACCTATCAGATGGCTGTAATTTGAAAATAAAACAATAACTATTGGAGAGGATGAGGAGAAATTGGAACAATTGCAAATTGTTGGTGGGAGTGTAAAGTGGTGCAGCCACTGTGGACAACAGCCTGACAGTTCCTCAAAAAGTTAAACATAGAATTACCATATGGATCCCGGAATTCCACTCTTAGGTATATACCCAAAAGAACTTAAAATAGGGACCTAGACAAATACTTGTGCACCAAGGGCCATAACAGCATTATTCACAATAGCCAAAAGGTAAAAAACAACTCATGTCTATCAACAGATGAAAGAATAAACAAAATGTTGTATGTACTTAAAATGGAACATTATTCAGCCTTAAAAAGAAATGAAGGGGAAAATTGTGGCTCAGGCAGTTGAGCTCCTGCCGCCACATAGGAGGTCCCAGGTTTGGTTCCCAGTGCCTCCTTAAAAAAAAAAAAAATGAAAAAATGGAAAAACCAACTCAAGGGAGCCGATGTGGCTCAGTGATTGAGCACCACCTTCTCACATACAAAGTCCCAGGTTCAATACCAGTCCCAGTACCTAAAAAACAATGAAGTTCTTAGACACGTTACGACGTGAATGATGGATTACAGGTTACCATTCTGGGTGTGGGAAAGGCGGGTGGGAACAGGAAGTCATTGTTTGATGAGTTCAGAGGTTTTGTTTGAGGGGGTGAATTTTGGTAATTGAGGGTGGTTGATAGCACAGAATTGTGAAAGTGATTAATGTCACTGAATTGTACACATGATAGTGGTTAAAATGGGAAGTTTTGTGTTGTATAAATGTGAAATTTTGAATTTTGAATTTTGCTCTTTGGGGGTACTTTTATGCATTGCTTATTTTTATAATTTGGGTAGATTAGGGAGAGAGTTAACCAATGGAGAGGCCATTTCCTGCTGTTCAGGAGGGTTCATGCCATATAGTCCTAACCAAATTGAATCTCTGCTTAAACAGTATGTCTTAAACTCAGAATGATAATAGATCTCAGTTTGCCCAGAACTGTCCAACTTATGCCTACTGCCTTGGCATAAATAACACCAGTGCTTTCTTTCACTCTTAGCAATGTACCTTTCTGCATAATAAATTATATAGTAATTTATTTATACTTGAACCCGTGGCTATAAAACCAAGTTAAGGCTTCCTGTGTGGGGTTTACAGACACACTTGAGTTTGGGGCTAATCTTCCTGGGGACTAAGTGCAGTCACCCCACTCCACCACACCCTGGACCCACAGTAGGGAGAGGAGCTGCCTCTAAAAGTTACTTCCTTTTGAGACCAAGAAAGAATCCCAGCAGATTCAGGTCAGCATTAAAGGGCTTCCGGTAAAGGGTCTGAGGACGTGCATGGTCCAAGTGGCTGACAGTCCTTTAAACTGCATTAGGCTCCTTTGCTGGAAAGTCCCTCCTCTACTTATGCTTCTAATTGCAGGGTAAGGACGAATTGGTCAAATCAAGACGTTCTCTACTGGGAGTACAACCCAGACACACACTCAGCACCTTCCTCTTTCAAGAGCATATTTAAATGCTCAGACGACAGGTCCCACTACTCCCACCAGTGCAAAAAGTGTGCTGTCTCTCCTGCTTGAACAACTCTGGAAGGAGGCTGCTGCTCCTTAGGGTCCCAGCCTTCTTGCTCCTGAACGTTTCAGGGTCAGAAAACAAGGACAGAATCCTGTAGGGGAGACCATGGGCTCTGGGCAGGGTTCGCCCCAGCCTATCTCCTAGGAGATCTTCTAAGCAAAATGTGACATCAAGGAGTGATCTTTTATTTTATTCTCTTTACTTTCCTCTTCTTTCTTTTCTTTCTTTCCTCCTTCCTTCCTTCCTTTTTACTTTTTGAATCATAATAAATAATACTCCTAGTAAACCTAAAACCTAAAAGCAGTTACTACTACTTCTCCCATTTTAAAGATGAAACAACTTGGCCTGAAAGATGTTAGAAACTCCGCCAACAGTGATTCAGATAATGGTGACTCGAGATGCAAACCAGGTCTGTCTGACCCTGGAAGCTCTTAGCCAGCTCTCTTTGATGCCTCCAGTTTTCAAAGAGGGTCACAGGTTAATAAAGGATTGGTTTGCCAGGTTTGAGAGGTATGTTATTGGACATTCTTCCTCTCTTTCCCATTTCACTGGCACACTAAAGCCTGATTAATTGCATGGACTTGCTGGGCTGTGAACACTGTAGAGGAAACTTTTTAATGGACTAGGGTTATTTTGAGATACTGGCAGTGCATAGTCCTCCAATTCAGAACCACCAGGGAGCTATAACAGCCACTTCTTTCCAGGGTATTATTCAGTAGTCAAAGTACAGTTCAGGTGCAAAAATTGTTACATGAGAGAGCAACATTATATTTACAGAGGCAAAAAAAAGGCTCTCTCTTCACCTATGATTCTAATACATCTGTTCAGGAACCTAATTTGGACCCAGGGCTTACCCATTAACTAATATAAATGGGATTAATGACTTGACTCAGGCAGAGAACATGAAATACTTAAGGAACTGCTTCAGCCAGATGACACGTTATTAGTAGTAATAAGAGGTAGAAATATTTAGTATTTATTTGCAGAGAGTGTTTGATGACTTATTCAGACATCTATTATAACCCTAATGGTCATTTTGTGCTCCCCTATTTGTCAGGCTTGTGTGAATTTACAGCATTTAAACATTTGTGATACTAAGTAAAATTAATGTTCATGAAAGCCTACAGCTGCCTGTGTGGTTTGGTGCTTTATTAATGCACAGAACACTTGCCTCCCCTGCTGAGAAAGCTAAACTAGCATCTCTCCCACCCCCAGAGGCTTCTGCAGGGGCGGTGGAGTCGGGTACCCTATCTTCAGTTGCTTTTGTTAGTGGACAGTTTAATGATGTCCTAGTATTGTTTAATTGTTTAACTCCTTTAGGAAACTTCTGGGGCAGCTTCTCTTGTTTCTGGCTGTGAATTCTTTTCTTGACTCTATTTCTATAGTTGTTCGATGACTTTAAAGTTTAAACAGATTTAGTCTTCAGATCCCTGAACTTTAAATGACTAACAACTCCAACTGCAGGTTTATCTGGAATCATTCAAGGCAAACTCTGATTTCTAATACCTCTATAACCTGTTCTGTGAGTTAAGTGGTGATAATGATGATTATGGTGATGATGAGGAAGATAAAAAACATTTATTGAGTACTTAGATGACATGCACTTAGCTTAAAACTTGGATATTCACATGTATTTCTCACAACAAACCTATGTAATCGATACTAGTATTATATTTTTTTTGTTGTTGTCGTTATTCTCATTTTACAGAGAGAGCTGAGGCCCAGGTGACCCTGCAGGGCACCTGACCCTACAAATTGCAATTATAACCACTGTGAAACCGTAATTTGCTTCAGAGCTCTTGAGTTTTGCACGCTGAAAGAACCAGTGCTCGTTTCAAAAATGGTTATCTACAGCTTAGTTTCATATAAGGTCTGTTTAGGAAACCTCTATGTACAAAATTGCCTAGTTGCTGAGAGAGAAAAGCCAGAAAATTGTTCTCTGGCTTCCCTTTCCTTTTTCCCTATCTATTTTTTTTTTCCCCTTCCCAAATGATTGCCTGAGTCTGAACTTCGCGGTCCTTCTGTTTAAAATAGAATTCTGAGTTTTGTTTTATGACCTCTCTCCTTCTTCCCCATTTCCTAACAGCAGTACAGTGTGGGCATTGGGTATTGCTATTGTATCACACACTGGTGATAATGAAGTAGCATCTGGCAAGGGACCTATTTTCTTCATTAAAAAATATGAATCTCTTCGAGGCTTGGGGAGTTTTGCAAACTATTGCCACGTGTGCTTGCCACTCCCTCTGCACCCTCACCTGTGGCCTCCCCAGCTATACCAGATCAGACCTCTTGGGTAAGAAAGTGACTTGGGAAATTGATTCATGCTGGATGTTGGTGACTATTACGGGGTACTTCTATCAGGCAGGTGGAGGATTTCAGCTCTAGGAATTTTTCTCGAGTGATAGAATTTAAGTCAAAACATAACAGTTCATAGGTATCATATGCTTACTAAGTTCCAGGCACTACACCAAGTTCTTCCCATATTATCCTATATAATCTTTCCCTCCATACAGCACACAAATATATGCAACAAATGCATCAATGCCCTTTTATCAGTGAAGAGACAGTAAGTGATTTGCCCCATATGTCACAGCTGGTAAATGAGGGAAGTGAGTTCAAATGGCCTGTTTCATTCTATGACTACACTTAACCTCTGGGCTCCACCTCGGTGGAGGACACACGTGTGAGCAGGAGAACCGTCACGTGTTGGTCAGCCAGAGGTGCCACCCACTCAGCCTGCCCAAGGCTGGTCCTAATAGAGAAGTAACTGGAATCCCCCCACCACCACTACCTAGGGATAATTTCTCCTTTGCACTTGGGGTAAAAACCTACTTGGCGGCAGCGGGTAATGATGCAGGTGCTTCCTGAACTTGGCTATTGCTGAGGAGCAACCCAGGAATCCCTCAGACCCAGCTCTCCTTTGGACAGAATTAACTCTTTTCCTTCTTCCATGCCCAGGAGATGAGGAGCAGGGGACCTACATGAGGAAGGAGGGAGGACTCGTTGTTGAGCACCTACTGGGTGCAGACTCTGTGCTAGGCTCTTTCAGAGTTAACTCAGGGAGCGCTCATGCATCTTTCTTGATACAAGTCTAGTGCCTAAACACTGTATTTTGGGGAGCAAATGAGTTAAAACCTGAGGGAACTCATCTGGCTTGGCTGTGTGGCTTCATCACACAAACTAGTGTGTTAGAGCAAAGTCTTCATGAGCCTGAAAATTTCAAAACTCTTGAAAGTACATGGGCGGGAGCTGCCTGTGCTGGGAACAAGGATGCTGGCTCTGCTTTGTCTCCTGGGTGAGAGTCTTTACTTTTCAGCATGTCCTTGAGGACTCTCCAGGTGCCATGGTCACCTAACTCCAGAAATGAGAGATCCCATGGGTCTGAATTCTTTCATTTCCACTCCCTGTGAAAAGTAAAAAGGGAATAGCATGGCTGAGCAGGTGCCACAGTGTCTAGAGTTTTGTGTCTGAGTACAGACACCCCCAAAGAGGAGTGGGGACTGCATACAATATCTGCACCCCATTCCTAAGTCATATGTGGCAATCATAACCACCTTGCCATCCTCAGGGGCAAACGACATTTGAGGAGGTCTGTGTCACTTTCTGATGCCATTTGTGGCATCAAGTTGAATTTAATTGCTTCCTCTCTGACAGATATAAGGTGTGTCAAGTCCTGAGGAAAGATCACCCAAAGGGCCTGAAGATGAGCTGATCTGGCCCTCTTCAGAGACAAGTTAGTGGGAAATTTCAGCAGAGTGTTTAACAAGTTAAAATTCATAAAGCTGCCAGCACACTTACTGTCCACATACATGAAATTACGTTTTTGTTTTTATCTCTCCAGTGTCATTTTGAATTATGTAGTCTATATTATAGATGGATCAAGGTCTTCTCAAAGCTTTTGGATGACATGGATAGGTTTTATTTTTATTTCAACCTGCTTCAGATTCAGAGCTTAGGCTGACATATATTCATGCATTATGTTAAAGCAAGAACAGGTAATAGGTGAGTAGTCAAACCATTTTCAATTATACCCAATTAAATATAATTAGTGATATTGACAATAGTCTGGATTACATTGGTTTTCCCATCCAGGCTGAACACCTTGGTGACACTTTTCTTTTTCATCCCACTACCCTATTAGTTATGAAAAATTCTTCAAAGCAAAAGTATATCAGTCCCATCTGTACATGCTCTTTTCTTGAAAGACATGAACTTATTATTATAATTTGTGCCTACTGAATGCAGACGGGGCAGGGCCTCTATGTCCTCCTGTTGTAGCTGTGTACTGCAACAGAGATGCCTGGAATCCAGCCACAAGCCACGTGCCAAGTTGTCCACTTTGAAGAAGTGGCACCACTTTGCAATTCACAGGCAGCACCATGTGACAGGTGCCAGGAGGCTTATATACCCCATTCTGTTTAATCACCATAAAAATCTGTGGAGTTACAGATATGGAAAGTGGCCAGACTGGGATACACATTGTGATGTGGCATTAGAATTGGGGGAATCAGTATGAACTCATGATATTTAATAGAGAGAAGGACAGACATAGAAGTAAATACAGGTAAGTGTGTGATGTGTGTGTCAACTTACACACCTGTGTTCACACATATTACATAAAATTTCATTATGTTTTTTAACTGGGATTAAATCTTAGCCCAAGCCTTTCTATATGGCTTTGGGAAAATCACTTTGGCAATTATGACCTCAGTTTCCCCATCCAAGTAAAAGAATAAAAGAAAGGAAGAAAACAAGGATATAGTAATAGCCATCACACAGGGTGACAATTAAATGAGATATTAGCACACTTATCACAGTGTCTGGCACATAGTATGGCCCCAAACTATGTCTAATACAATAAGATTACCATTATTATATTATGAAATGAAGCTCTAAAGTGGTTACAAATCATCTTCTGTCCAGAACAGCATCTCTGGCTGACACCTCATGACTCCTGCCTGGCTTATTCTCTCCCTGGATGCTGAGCTTCAGTAAGGTCACCAAAATCCAGCCAAGACTTCACCCAGTGCCTTCTCAAAGGCTAGGGATTATGTCGTAGTGAGCTCTCCTCTCAGTGAGTCAGGCTGAGCTCAGAAATTGTGAGTGCACCAGACTGGAGCCTGGGTCAGTGAGGCCAGTTCTGATCACCACCGGATTCACAAGGCTCGCTGTAGAGTTGCTGCCTGCCTGAGCTCTGCAAGATAGAACCCGTCTTATTTGTTCCAATAGCTCAGTCATAGCTGATAAGATCGAAGAACATCATCCACCACCCTAATTTCATGAAATATCTGGAAGTGGCTTTGCTTCTGAGGCATTTCATTGGGGAGGGGAGCTAATTTCCCCTGAATAGGGGCGATCTCATGACGAAGTGGACACATCTCCCTCCTCTCGGTTCATGAAGCTTAAGCTTCAGGGGAAAAAATAAAATTCCAGGTGAAATTTCTGCAAAGTGGTAAATCTTATGGTTCCTTGTTGAAACCCACATCTTCACTCTATGGATTGAATATCATCCCCCAAAACATTATGTTCAAGTCCTAACCTCTGGTATCTATGACTGTGACCTTATTTGGAAACAGGGTTTTTGCAGATGTAATCAAGTTAAAGTGAGGTCATGCTAAATTAGGGTGGGCCATGTTCCAGTTGATTGGTGATCTTATAAGAAGAGAAGAGACACAGACAAATACAAAGAGAAGAATGCCATGTGAAGACAGGGACACACAAGGGAGAAGGAGGAGGTAGATGGAGGTAGACGGAGGTAGATGGAGGTAGAGACTGGAGATGCATCCACAAGTCAAGGAACATCAAGGATTGCCATCACTTCCAGAAGCTAGGAGGATTCCCCTCCAGGCTTAAGAGCGAGTGTGGCCCTACTGACACCCTGAATTTAGAATTCTGGCCTCCAGGGCAGGGAGAGAATATATTCTGTTGTTTAAGCCACCACTGTGCAGTCCTGGGAAACTAGCACACTCCCATCCTAGGCAGACAATGTATATGATTAATTTAAAAAAGGAAGGGCCAGAGTTTATCTGTTGTGAGTCTTTAATTGAACGACTCCCGGACAAGCAACCTTGGGTAAGACACCTGAATGCCAGTACTCCAAGGTTTTGCTGAGATGGAGCACTTGAAAGAAGACCATCAGGAGAATTTTACAAATGGTCTTGACAACTACAATCTGGGGATTTATTTAAAGAAATATTTTGCTGCTCACATGAGGAGTCATTAAGTCCCTGGTACACTAATTACATTCCTTAGATTTTCTTGAGACCAAATCAAGGCAGGAGAATTTCCTTCATAAACATATCCTTACTTTGGGGGACAAGTCACACTTCAGTAAATAATAATAATGCTTTACATATTGACTCCCATTATTTTGTTAGGTTTCTAGGGAGCTTCTGGAACTTTCTGATCTTCTCACCATGTGGCCAAGAACCTGTGGATGTTTTTTCAAATGCAGAAGGCCAAGCAAGGAAGCAGCCTTTGGGTTAAGTATGGGGATGAGAAGGGGGCAGGTCACCAAGAAGGCTGACTCTCCTCTGAAGGAAGAATGCCTGCCTGCTTGGATCAGTGAAAGCATTAAAAGAATACAGGTTTTGGGCTCCCCAGGTGGAACCTGGTTTAAATTCCTCCTCCTTCCCTTTCCAACAGTGAGTCCTTGGGCACCTTGCTGAAATTTCCCTGCACCTCAGTTCCCTTATCTATGAATTGTGGATCATACCAACTACCTTGAAGTGTTGTTGGGAAGATTGTCAGGGATGAACACAGTTCCAGCTGGAGAGAGCGGGTGACTGCTGGCCAAGATCTGGAGTTTCTTTTTTGGTCTTGTTGCTGGGGTGACTGGCTCACTTGACCTTTTGCAGAGAGTAGTGGCTCCAAAGGCAGACTTTTGTCACTTGGCTCCAGTTTTCTTAAAGAGGACCCTCTACTCCTCCTGATGATACCTCCCAATCACTGTGAGAGATGATATGCTCTTGCAGAAACAATTTTGCCTTTCAGAAATCCCCAATTTCATTTGTAGTATAATTACGCCAGGGGTGGGAGAGGGCTGTTCATGTATCTTTTTTTATCTATACTCTTTATTTTTTCTTTCTAAAGACACTTTAGATTACATAAATGTTACATTGAAAATATAGGGATTTCCATATACCCCAGCCCCGCTCAATTAAAACAAGTGTGATTTACAAAATTTCTGCTTAGAAATACTTCCTTGGGAATACTTGCGTTGTGTAGAGCAAGTCTCCTTGCATCTTTTAAAATACTTTCAGAAAGATCATCTAGTGTTTCAATTCTGTTTTATAATCTCTAACTTATGATTTATACTTTTCAAAGACATTATATTCACTATGCCATTCGACACTTGAGGCAACAGGGTTATTATTTCCACTTTCCAAATTGGGAGAAGTAGTTCAGACACATTGTGATTCACCAGCCATAAAAGACTTGACATTAGGAAGTGGGGCTACTAGGTCTCAAGGCTGTGTTCCTTCTAATTTACTATATTGTGACCTACTAAAGATGTTTTGCTTCAGTATGTAATAATATTGATAATAATACTTCTTCAAAGTGGTTTATGCCCAACATTTTTCTTCCATTTCCCCTCCAGACTTCTGCTCCCATGAAATGTATTTCAGTACCATGTTTTATTAACTTTAAACACATTTACAAGAGGGAGTATTCAACCAAAACAATCCTAATTGGCTAGAAACATAATCCAAGAACTTCAATTTGCTCATATTGTTAGAGAAGTTAATTGAACCTGTGTAGCCATCAGCTAAATACATTGGTTTAAACAAACAGTGCATCTAATTTGCTCTAAAAACATTGTTTTATAGGAGCAGTGCTGATGGAGGGGGCAGGAGGAAGGATTCTTAGTGTTAACTTCAAAAGAACAATTTAGTATCAATTATCTGCTCTCACCAGATAGACAAGGAAGATGATTATTTAAATAACATACAGGCCTGTGCCTGTACATTTCCAAATGAAACAGTAGAACATAAAGAAATAAATTTTACAATGGAATTGTCTTTCCTTCCTCAATCCCTCATAAACACTGTCCCTAAGTGCTGTAGGAATCTATACAAAAGCAGGTTTTCCCCCCTTGTCATTTTTGCCCTCTGAGTACAGATTTCTCAGGGCAAAAAAGCGTAACATGTATTTATTCAAACTTGAGTGATTTGGAACTGGTCGGATTCGGATCAGTGGCTAGTGGTTGCCTGGTGTAATAGAAATTGACCCACCCACCATTCAGTGTGTTCCCACCCCCCAACTGGCCTCAACATTTCTTTACCTCATGAGGTCAAGTCAGAGTCACATGAGAATGTACTTTTAAACTGTAAAGTACTGCTGCAATGTTAGAAACCCATAGGAAGATTGAATTCAACAAAAAATAATGTAGTAGGCATGTATAAAAGGAAGAGTTCCTCTCACTTGAAACAAGTTGTTTTAGTTACTCTGGGAGCATTGTTTGTGTCCTAAAATGAAAAGTTTTCATGATTCATTCACTAAAGTAGCATCTCTCTCTGGAACATATTCTGAGAATGCTTTGTTAGTTAGATTTTAATTATTTTACCTTTTAAAATTATATCACATAATTCTTACCTTTCACAAATTCAAATTGATCATTATTCAGTTAGCATAAATTAGTGAGCTACTTATACTCCATTCCTAAATTGGCAAGCCTCAGATTTGAAGCACATACTCCCATTGCTTTCCAGAAAGAATGCTCTGCTCTAAAAATCTTCTGAACTTTTTTTGAGGTTTCCCTAAGCAGACAAGAAGAAAACTGGGGTAATTGAATCCTCACAATTAGTTCAGTGCTTTTGGCAACACAAAGAACCGCCATATATTTAACAAATACTTTGGGCTGGATATTTCAACTGGAAATATTTTGTTAGAATATTATTCAGTGCCTGGAACCCCATTTATGCCTCAAGAAAGAATCACTAGCCATGTCAATCATCTGTTCAGCTTGCTGGATAAATATTCAATGAAGTCTATACAAGTAATATGAAGTCTCATCTTCCCAAGATCTCTTCCCAAACATTTGATTATTTAGATTGTGTGTGGAATTGGGCTACAAGATACAGGGGATAGAAGAAAGATAATTGTTAATTATCTTTGCTGTCCATAATAATTATTATAAAGATATTTAAGATATTACAATCTAAAAGGAGAGTTTAACTCTATGTACCAAAACCATTAATGAATAAAAGATAGTGTATGATCAGGGAAAGCAAGGTAGTAATCAGATTGCCAGTGGGAGGAAGAAATAGATCAGTGAAGATCATGACATTTGGGAGAGATGAGATATAAAGTGAGCTCTATGAGGTGAGTAAATAAATAGAATAAAACATAGGAGGAACACTATTCAGACATGGGTTTGAGCGGTGTAACTAGAGGAATACATTTGTTGATGATTTTGGATGAGTAAATGAGTATGAGCTTTAGGTTGCTAAAAGTGGCTGGGAACAATATACCAGAAATATATTGGATTTTATAATGGGAATATATTAGGTTAAAAGCTTACAGTTCTGAGGCTGTGAAAATGTCCAAATCAAGGCATCATCAAAGATGCTATCTCTCAAAAGGTCGGCGGCTGGAGGTCCCAGACTCCCGTCACATGGGAAGGCACAGTGGAGGCTCTGCCAGTCTCTGCCTTCTCCTCCAGGCTCGCTTTCTCCCTGAGCTCAACTGTGGGTGGTCAGGCACACAGCAGTGTTCTCTCATCCTCTCCCCTCTCCTCCAGGCCTTGTTGCTGGATCTGTGGCTTCTCTCTCTCTCAGGTTCATTGATTTTAACGTCTGGATACTTCTCTCTGAAAAGTTTCTGTGGCTTTTCTCTGTCGAGGGTTTTATTCCTCCATTTATAAAGGACTCCAGTAAGAGGATTAAGACTTACTCTGGGCTACATCCTACTGGAGCAATCAAATCAAATGGCCCTTAACTGATCGAATCTAAGCAAATGTTCAAAATAAATTCAATTTAAGAACATAATTTTCTGGGGGTCCACATAAAAGAATCAAATCAAGACAGTATGGTCCTTTTTTTTTCTTGTTTGACTTTTCCTGAGGTAAACTTAATTATGTAAATGATGTGGGGCTGTCTCTCTTCTTGGAGTTGTAACAGGCACTTATGGTTTGATCTGACTTCCTCTTCATCTTGCAGGCTTTATCTCTCCACACCCCTCCAATCTAGTCAATTAATCTTATGTTTTCTAAACAGATACCATTTTTTTCTTATAGTCCTGCCCTCACAGCCACATTTGATAGGTTCAAATATGGGTGTCTGACCCAAACTGGGCCAATGAGTTTTTCCCCTGGGATTTGGGGACATGGAAACAGGAAAAACATTAGGCCAGCCTCTCTCTGGTACTGAAGCTGTAGATGTCAACCTGAGGAGTTCTTGGCAGCCATGTTTGCAGCCACATAGAGAAAGCTGCTCTTCAATAAGTGAGAAAAAGAAAGTTGACATGATGCCTAGAGAGGAAGAAACACAAGAGAGAAATGAGAACATCCTGCTGGCTCTGTTACTATGGAGGTCCTTATTCTTGGGTTCTGTGAAATACTCCAGTATTACTTTCCAACATTTTCACATAAAAATTTCAAACATATAAATGTCAAAAGAATTGTACAGTGAACACTCATCTATCCACCACCTAGATTCTACAATTTTTAGAATTTTGCTGTATTTCCCCTATCACACATATATCTAGTCATCCATCTGCCCATAAAGGTATCTTATTTTTGATGCTTTTTAACCGAACTTGCAGACATGGTTACAGACAACCCTAAACACTTCAGCATATACCTCTATTAGAGTCTAATTACTGTTTACTTCTATTGAGGTAAAATGCACACACAGTGAGATGCCCAAATTTTAAGGAGCGCATTCATTGTGTTTTGGCAAATACATGCACTTATGTAATGGATGTGGATTTAATTGTGTACCCCAGTTTGGACACATTCTTTGTCTTGGTCCTCATTCTGGAAGATGTGGATCCATTGTAAATAGGATCTCTTGAAAACATTACTTCATTTAAGGTGTGGCCAGACTGAATCTGGTTGGGCTTTAATGTGGGTTACTGGAATCTTTTATAAGCAGAGTGAAATTCTGACCTAGAGAGAATGTCCCAGGAAGAAGCTGAAAGTCAATGGAAACTGGAAGAGAAAGAAGACATCTCCGTGTACATTGCCATGTGACAGAAAAGCCAAAGACCAAGGATCACTGGCAACCAGCCCTCAAATACCACAGTTTTGGGGGATAAAGCATCACCTTCCTGGTGTTTCAATTTTAGGCTTCTTCTAGACTCAAAGCCATGAGCCAATAAATTCCTATTGCTTAGGCCAACCCATTGTATGGTATCTGTTTGGGCAGCTGAGAAATTGACAGTAACTCAAATCCCTAGCAAGATACCTAGAATTTATTTTCATGTTACCCTTTCTGCTTAATGTAGTTTAAAGCTTTTCTCCATTTTCAATTAAAAGAGTGGTAGTATATTTTAGCAAATCCACAGCTGAATTGGGAATTGGACCCAGGGCTCCAAAGCCTCTTCTATCCCACACGGTGCCATTTTGCCTGTAGGAAAAGGCTCCTACTCTGGCCTGATACAGCCTCGTTGTCTCAGGGGCTGGTAAGAAGCACAGACTGGATTTCAGACCCTGCTAAGTGCCCTTCACAGTTAACCCTCATAGGCATCCATGGGGACCCTCCAGAGACCCTGGATCCTGAGCTTAAGGCATAAGCTCTACCTTGTCTTAACACTTCCCTACTATTTCCCAAAGACTATATTTATGCTGTGACTTTGTCACCATCTGAAGCATTCTGGAGTCCTTACCAAGAAAATCCCTCCCTCATGACCTCCGTTATAACCCACAAAGAGGAGAACTTTTGTAGGGTGGGGTGATAATGGATGCGGGGATATTTGTAGGAGTGAAATTGTATGTGCTAAGAAGTGCAAGTGGCTTGTTTATCTCTGGTCTTGTGATATGAATCATCAGAGCAGGAAAAGATGAGTTTGTGACTAAATCATAAATGCATTTTTTTGATTGGACACAAATAATGATCCCCGAAATACTGCAAATTGGTCTTTACACATTATGTTGCAAACATGGAAGAAGTCATAATGCAATCAGAATATAACAGCAGGGGAAGTTATGCCTGGGCAGGTCTGGTGGTGCTTCAAGGCCTCCACAAATACACGACATCTCCCAGAGGCCTGGCGTAGGCACTGAGCAGGGTAATTATAACTCACACTACAGACGACCAGAAAATTTTCCCAAACAAGGAGCTATTTTGTTCCGAGGCTTGGGGAAAGGCCAGACGTTTTCTCCCAGGGTGGGTGATAAGGAGGATGATCTTCAGCATAAATAATTGCCCATCCTTATAAACCTTCCCAGAAAAGGAATATAATTCAGAGGTCAAAGCAGAGAAGGAGGAAAACTTTTTATTGATGGAAGAAATATTTGTTCTGCAGGCCACTTTTGGAGGCATGGCTGGTGGAGCAGGCTTACGTGGGAAATAGAAGCTCCTGGTTTCCAGCTCTACTCCACAGATTTAAAGATGGGGAAACCAGTTTAATAGGGCGGTCTAATAAGCACTCTAATAGACAGTTTGTGAGTGATAAGAATCCATCAGTCACCATTTACATGCCAAACCCGTGGGGAATTCGGACATTTAAGAAACTGTGCCCCGCCCCCACTGACTGTGCTCACTTGTCGTCCATCTTGCTGAGATTTCCTAAACTTGTCCATGACTTTAACAATCTCACCTTTCCAGGCTCTATCAGTCAGAGGGTTTTTTTCTAAATTACAGAAGAGCAAGGAATTCTAGAGGACGGTAGTTAAGAATTCGAACTCACAGGTAGATGCTGGAGTCCAATTTTCACGACTGTCAATTTCCTACTGGATGACCTTGATCAAACTGATTAACATTTCTGTACCCTAGTGTCCTCCTCTCTGAAATCTGGGTAATAAGACTTCTCACATAGAACTGGAGTGGTGCAGGCAAGCATTATATGTAGGCCAGCACCTGATAAACATCAGTGCTTGTTGAACAGTGTTATGAAGTCACTCCCCAGATACGAGCGCTCCAGTGGCCACCCACTGCTTGTCAAGTCCAGCCCAGATTCCTGACAGCAATAGCCAAAGCCTTTTGAAATCGGTTTCAGCCTCCTTCTCATTCCTTCTGCCAGCCTCACCCCGACTCCATTCAATATGTCACATTCTTTTCATTCCTCTGAGCCTTGTACAGCTGCTCCCTCCGTGTGTAGAAGTTTATCCTCTGCACTCGGTAAATGTCTAGTCATCCTTCAAGACAAGGCCTTGACAGTTCAATGGGTAGATGTCCAGAGAAATCAGCCGGGCCATGGTTTTGATCCTGGTTCCAACATGCGCCCACCAGGTGATCATGGATCAGTTGAGTTAATTTTTTGCATCTTAGTTTCCTCATCTGTAAAATGGGTTCAGTACCCCCACAGTGTGGTCAAAAGGATCAAATGGGCACTGTGCACAAGTCACTCAGCACCATCTGGCACACAGTAAGTGACCCACCCCAAATTTTAATCTTTATAAAGCCTTCCTTCCTTGTTTCCAAAGCCATCTGCACCCATTGTCATGACATTTACTAATTTTAGGGTATGATTTAAACACAGGTCTGTTTGTACATGAACATGAATCTACATGAAGACTTAGTATCTGGCACAGTCTGAGGAACAGAATAAGTCTTTCAATATGTGTTCAATGAATTAATGGATGGGTGCATGATTGGTACGAAGAAACAAATACACCACACATGATTATAAAATAACCAGCACAAAATGGTAGTGAGTGCTTTAGAGCTTAATGGATGATTCAGGCTCTCAGGACTGCAGAGATTCAGAGGAGAGAGAGATCTCTGTGTATCTAAGCATCATGGAAGTCTTCCTGAAGGAGAGAGAATTGAGCTGGGCCTTGAAGGGTGGGTAGATTTGGGAAGGGGGAGCAAAGGGCCCAGGAGTCTCTAAGTGACAGGGATTCATCAATCTACGTAGATATCTCTGAAAAATTCTAAAGCAGATAATTCTCAATTGGAGGATAAGCCTGGATAGAAGGTCATGGATGAAGATAAAATATGATTAGAACAATATCAAATATGATTAATATTACAAAATGGATTAAAGCAAGAATATTTCCTTATGATGGACCTGATAGGAAAACTCATCCATCTGTTACAGAGCAACTTATCTTTGTTTTTTGCATGATCCGTGAGGCAGACCAAATACAAAATACAAAACCAGGCTAGAATAGTTAGTGCAGGCCAACTGCTGAAATAAATAAATCCCAAAATGTAAGTGGTCAAACACAGTATCAGAGTGTTTCCTGCTTAGCTAAGAGCCCAAGGGCTGTTTTCTTGGTTGGTGAGAGTTGTCCTCCCTGTCATGACTCAGGGACTCAGAATCCTTCCATGCTGCGGTCCTGCTGTCCGCCAGGGTTTCAGTGTCATCCACCATCGGATGGAAAAAAGAGAGCATATGATGAAGGACTTTTATGGGCCTGGCCTAAAATTGAGGCACAGCTCTTCTGCTCTGATTCTATGGGCAAGAACCCAGGCACATGGCCACACCTAACCACCAAGAAGGCTGGCCAGGTGTGTGCCCAGGTGAAAGATGGCACTGGCTTTACTGAGCAACCAGCAGAGTCAGCCATGAGACCACCTGTTTTTTGCTAATGAATGTTTCCCTCTCACTCTCATATCATTTCCCTCTCTCCTCCAGGTGACATTACCACGTCACCAATACCTAAGGTCTAAAACTCTAGTTTATATATTTTCTGGTCTATGAGCCTATGTGATTTCCATTAATAGATTTGCTCCCAGGAGTGAGATGGCCATCTTGTACTAATGTTAAAGTGGGTAATTTGAGGGGCTGGGTGATACCATGATATAAATGGGAGTTGCCTACTGACCTGTAAATGTTTTAAGTGTTCTGAAAAACATAGTTTTATGCAAATACATTATCTATCCTTGTTATTTACCATTATTGGCATACTTCTGGATAAGCAAGGTTTTACTCTAATAACCACAATTTATTGATTGTTTTTTGTGTCCCATGTTGGCACTTCATGCTACATTCAAGTCTTGGAGCAAAACCATGATTCTAGGTTTATTCATTTCTATTTTTTTTTTTTTAAGATTTATTTTCATTTATTTTTCTCCCCTTTCCCCTCCCCCCCACCCCAGTTGTCTGTTCTCTGTGTCTATTTGCTGCATGTTATTCTTTTTGTCTGCTTCTGTTGTTGTCAGCAGCACGGGAATCTGTGTTTCTTTTTGTTGCGTCATCTTGCTGCATCAGCTCTCTGTGTGGGCAGCGCCATTCCTGGGCAGGTTGCACTTCCTTTCGTACTGGGCGACTCTCCTTACGGGGCTCACTCCTTGAGCGTGGGGGCTCCCCTACACGGGGGTCACCCCTGTGTGGCAGGGCACTCCTTGCACGCACCAGCACTGCGCATGGGCCAGCTCCACATGGGTCAAGGAGGCCCGGGGTTTGAACCGCAGACCTCCTATGTGGTAGGCGGACGCCCTAACCACTGGGCCAAGTCCGCTTCCCTCTTTTCTATTTTAAAGTGAGAAAACTCAGACTCAAGTAACAGGCTTAAGGTCTCTAGCCTAGTAATTGTCAGAGCTGGTATTTTAATTCAGATTGTCCTGACTTCAGAACTCACATTTTTTATTGCATATAATATTTCCTTGATTAAGAAAATACCTAAGGCTGGGGGTAAAGGGGTCATAATTTGATCATAATTCCTCCTGGCAATAATGGAACTCAAGCTTTTTTGGCCCAATACAGAATCCATATGCCTCAATTTCATGATTGGAGCAGTGAGATAACCCAGTTTTCCCATGCAAAATACAAATGTCTGTCAGATTTATTGGCCCTGCTTTAAAGAAGTGAGATGAGTGGGAGGAGTGGGGTTGGGGTGTGTGGGGTATATGTGGACCTCATATTTTTTTAATGTAATATTTAAAAATAATTTTTAAAAATAGAGGAAACTTAATGGAAGAGTAGAAGAAGGATGTGAGACCTTTATTCTTTCTGCTGAATTTTTCTGTAAACATAAATGTACTTTACAAATAGTCTATTAATTTAAAAAATCTAAATGGGGAAAAAATTTATAATTAGCATATTGGCTCAGTACTGGGATAGGGAAAGTTGACATTCATCCATGTAGATCAATAAAGAGTTAAGCTGGGATTGGTTAGAGTCTGGGGAAGTGCTAGGGCAAAAATTATTCACTCTGGTCATAGAAGTTTCCTCAAGAAATCAGAAGGCATGCTCCAGTGCTTATCATGAAGAGTGCAGAGCTTCTGGAGGGCTCAAATTAATTACTGATGCAAAATCAGAATGAGATAATGCACATAGTTATAGAGATGTCTTGAAATGAGTGAAAGAAGATGTTCATTAAATAACTTTACATTTATGAATCATTGTTTTTATTTGGCAGGTGGGTCAAAAACATTGATTTTTAAAATATGAGCATATAAAATACTCCATAATTTTCTAACTCCTTTTGGCCATTTCTTCATAATTGTTTATATACACTGATATTCTTAAGGGAAAAAAAAGTTAGACCAGGCTTCCCTCAACTGCTGAGAAGTATGGTTCTATTAGCAAGGGCCCCAGTACTATGAGCTATGGAAGGTTTTGTGTGTGATTTTTTTGTTGGGAGTGGTTTAAGCTGGATGTGATCTGGCATGTGCTGGGAAAAGTGCAGCTGCATGCCTATGATTTTCCTGGGAGCCAGGGTGCTGTGTGTCCATACCATGTTCACAGAGGATGAGGACATGAGAGCTGGTGTTGAGCCTAATGCCTTGTGCAAGCACAACATTGTAAGAGCAAAGAAAAATATTTTGTATGGTTTGAATACCGGGAAATGTACTGATGCTTATTTTATGGCCAGAAGATGATCAATCTTAACAAACATTCTGTGTGCACTTGAAAAGAATGTATACTCTGCTACACATTGTTGAAAAGAGTATTCTATACATATCATTCAGGACAAGTAGGTGAACAGTGTTGTTCAAGTCTACTATATTCTTCAGAATTTTCTGTCTATCTTTTCTATGAATTATTGAGAGGGGAGAAATTAAATTCTCCAACTAACATTGTGGATATGCCTATTTCTCCTTGCAATTCTAACAATTTTTCCTTCATGTATTTTGAGTTTTTATTATTAGCTGATTACATGTTTAGAATTTCTATGTTCTCTTGATAAATTGTCCTGCTATCATTATGAAATGGACTTCTTTATCCCTGATAATATTCTTTGCTCTAAAATCTATTTTGTCCGACATTAATATAGCCACTCTGACTTTCTTCTGATTCACAAAATGACAAGTCACAAAGTGGAAGAAAGCATTTTCAAAACGTCTGTCTAATAAAAGACTTGCGTTCATAATTTATAAAGAATTCTCAAAATTCAATATTAAGAATATAAGCAACCTAATTTTTAAAGATGGGAAAAATGTTTTGAATAGATACTTCACCAAAGAAGATGTGCAGATGGCAAATAAACCAAAGAAAAGATGCTCAGCATCATTAGTCACTAAGGAAATGCAAAGTAGAATCATAATGAGAAATTACTTCACACCTATTAGAAAGACTAAAATTAAAAAGAACCACCATACAAGAGTATCAAGATTAGGAAGGAACTGAAATTCTCATGCACTGCATGGGAATGTAAGATGAAACAACCCAATTTAGAAAACAATTTGGCACTTTCTTATAAAGTTAAACATACACCCACCAGCCATTCCATTCCTGGGAATTTACCCAAGAGGAAAAAAGTATATGTTCCTACAAATATGAATGTTGCAGCTTAGTTGTAATTTGTAATAGCCAAACACCAGTAACAGCCCAATTATCCATCAACAGATGAATGGATAAACAAATGATGGTATATATAGGCAAGAAAATATTACTCACCAATTTTTTTTAAAAGTAGCCCTGTTCAGTATATGCTAAAATGTAGATGAATTGCAAAATAATTATGCTGGGTGAATGAAGCCAGACAAAAGAATATTTCTGTATGATCCCACTTATGTAGAATATATAAAATGCAAACTAATCTATATTGACAGAAAGCAAATCACTAATGGTCTGAGGATGAGAGAGGGGTAAAGAAGAAAAAGCAGGAGATATTATAAAGCAGCACAAGGAATCATTAGGAGGTGATGTATATGTTCATTATGTTGATTGTGGTGATGGTTTCATAGGTGTGTATATATATACTTGTGTGTGTGTGTGTGTGTGTGTATATATATATATATATACACATCAAAACTTAAGTTGTGGAAAGCAGATGTGGCTCAAGCGATTGAGCTCCCACCTACCAAATGGGAGGTTCCTGGTTCGGTTTCTGGTGCCTTCTAAAGAAGATAGTGAGCTGGAATGATGGTCAGGTGTGTTAAGCTAACACAACAAGATAATGCAACAAGAGACACAAGAAGAAAAGCATAATGAGAGAAACAACAACAAAGCAAGGAGCAGAGGTTCCCAGTGCTTCCTAAAGAAGACAGCAAGCTGAAGCCACAGGCAGACACAGTGAGCTGATGCAACAAGGTGATGCAACAAGAGACACGGGGAGGAAAAGCGTAATGAGAGGCACAACAAAGCAGCAAGTGGAAGTGGCTCAAGCTATTGGCGTTCCCAGGTTCGGTTCCTGGTGCCTCCTAAAGAAACAAGGAAGACAAACAGACTCAGCAAGTGGAAAACAATCAGGGGGTGGGGAGAAATAAATAATAAAATCAATCTTTAAAACACTTAAATTGTATACTTTAAATGTGTGCAGTTTATTCTATGTCTATTATAACTCAGTAGAGCTGTTTAAAAATTAGTTCCATATCTACCCAAGAGAAATGAAAGTGTATGCCCACCCAAAGATATCTGCATGAATGTTCTCAGCATTATTCATAACTGACAAATGTTGGAAACAACCTAAATGTCTATCACCTGGTGACTGGATAGACAAAATGAGGTATAATCATACAATGGAATACTACAAATACATGCTACAACATAGATGAACCTCAGAAACGTAATGCTCAGTGAAAGAAACCAGACATGAGATGGCATTGTATTATGACTCTATTTATTAAAAATATCCAGAAAGGCAAAGCTACAGAGCCAAAAATCTGATTAGTAGTTGCCTTGGGAGGGATACAGAATGTGATCAATAATAAATGCACATTAGCAATCTTATTTATGAGGATGATAAAAATTTTCTACAATGGATCATGGCAATGGTTGCACAACTTGATTAACTTATTAAAACATCATTGAATTGTACACTTGAAAAGAGTGAATTGTCTGATGTGAAATAAAGGCCTCCACGAAGTTATTTACAAGATAGTCCTAAACTCTGGCTCACTTTGTCTCATTCCTTTTTCAACTCATTGTGAATTCTCAGAATGGGTCTGCTTGCCAGAAAGCAAAACTTGGGGAAATTTAAACAGAGTGACTGCAGCAGCTTAAATTCTGCACTGTGCACTAATCAAATAACTCCTCCTGCTAATACTGTTACCTTGAAAATGTGATCTTGGAAAATGGATATTTGAACAAAGAGCACATTTTAAAAATATATCCATGAAAATGAACTGTAGGCATTTTAGAAAATTAGAGAGGAGAACAAACATCTCAATGGCTCAGCATGCTAGGTTGGTATCTATCAAGGCAGAGTGCTCTCTAGTAGTCAGAAATGTAAATTCTGCAAAGTATGAAGGCAATGAAAGCAGGGAAGTTGTTTTATAACCTAGGGCTTAAGTTTTATGTATTGCCATGAGGACAGGGTACAGGAAAAGAAGAATAGGGCAAAATTTTTATTCCAGAATTTTTTCTTCTCTCTATGACTGTGAATATACCTATGTATACGATTCATAAAATGGAAATGCAAGGAAGTAGAAATATAATTGTACTGTACATACATCGTGTCACACAGTGGGAAAGTTTACAGGCAGGCAGGAATTACAGCATATCTTTCTGGGATTTCTGTCTCGCAGAAATACTGGGATGTTGCACTTCTGTGCAAAGCAATGGAGTCTTGTTGGTGGTGGGCTCACAGAGGAAGGGAGTCGAGTGGCTGCAAGGATCAGGGCGGAAGTTAACTTCAGCAGGGCTTTGCTGCCTGAGGGCTTTGGCCCCATGTGTTGGCATGTAAGTCAGAATTCAATCATCAGGGTCACACCTAGACAATATTACCCTCATGGGAATGAAAGCAGATGGGCCCATTCATTCACACAAGATGCACCCAGAAAATGTCCCCAGTTAAGCCCTGTGGCCAGTCTCCAGGGTCTTCAGGAATGAAGTCTTCTGCCCACTGATGTCTCTGTGAGCCCCTGCACTTTAACCACCGCTAACACTCAATTCAAGAGACATGCTTCTCACCTGCCCTGTAAAGAAAATACTTCAAAAAGAGCAGAGGTGACAGAGGCCATATTGGAGATGGTGACTGCTCTAATTATGCTTCAAAGGAGACAAAGCCAGGATTGTGACAGGAGATTGCTTTTGAAGACATGCAAAGAGAGGCACCAACTGTGCTAGGGTGTATAGTTTGCCTGAAGCACTAAAAATGCTACAAAGATATGCCATAGATTGAAACTGTTCTCTGCCAGATTTACTTTGTTTTTAAATTGTAGGGGTAGAAAATTTGAATTATTTTCAGCAAAGTTTGGTTCAAGGACAGATTATCCTGTTCAAAGTTAGCCTGGAGTTCACAAAATATTGTAACTACAAACGAAACAGTGACTAATATTTATACAAGGGAAGAACACTCAGTAAATGAACGAATTGAGGGAGAGAAAAACATTCAATAAATTATCTGTTTTGACTTCTGCTGTGAACAGTAATTCATTCATCTTATGACTGGAGTAATTATAGACATATAACCTAAATCGATTCCTGCTGTGAAATGATAAAATGCATAAAATTAATACACAAGTGTGAGAAACCCACACATTTTAATTTAATAATAGACACCATGGCTTTAATTAAGACAGATCATCTCACTGATAATAAAGGAATTGCTTTCACCTAAAGAAGTTTGACTAATGAATTTGTTCACTATTCTTCTCTGCCCAGATTTAAGAGAGCCATTGGTCTCTGGCGGTGAAACTCATTTGTGATGCTTTTGTCACTGACCTTTGGATTTGAGGATGATACTCTTGATACACTTTTTATTCATGAAAAGATATAGCCACAACATCTGGAGAGTGTTTACCTGTTCTTTCCATAACATTCTCTATGGCCAGGGCCGCTGCTAGAGGCACTTATTGACTTTTGGATTTTGGGTGGGTCCAAAACTGTGAGTTCAAACTCAGCTGCTCCATACCTGATGCTTTCATACAATACTGGTCTGGTTATTGCTTTGATTTCCCACTTGTCTATAGCTTTGCACACATTTTGGCATGTAGGCAACTGGATACCTTTAAGGTACTGCTTCTCTTTTGACAGTATAGATTTCCCAAAATTGCAGGGGAAAAGAGGAGTGAATGAATGAAGTCACCCAAGATGAAAGAAGAACTCATTAATGTACTATGTGGAGGATTTCACTGTCCTCCCTCTATAAAGTCATATTTATTTCTATTTCTAAAGGTCGCGCAAGGCCTGTTTCTGTTTCTAAAGGTCACACAAGCATATACTCATCCCAAAAATGTTTCTCTCATTGCATTTTTTTCAGTAAAGGCTCAACAACCCTACATGAGCACACTATTTAGCAGAAAGGCTTTGAAGTTTGTAATTTTAAAAAGCAACAACTGAGAACTGCTATAATTCATAAAAGATGCAATAAAGGGATTTTGAGTAAGATTTTTAAAGTAGGAGGAAAATCTGTGCTCCCAGCAGGCAAAATTGGCCTGACATTTTTAACGATAATGAAACATAAGATCTCTGTAAAGCAAAACTATATCCATCGTGCATGTGAAAAATAGGTTACACTTAATTGGTTAGATTTCTTTGTTAGGTGTTGTGTTTCTTATTGAAAAGTTCAAGGATATGAAAAGTATAATAAATGTCTAAATGGTTGAGGGAGCCAATTTTTGCAACCAGATGAGGGAAGGTGGGAAATTTTTATGCAAGAAGTAATTTTGACCCTTTTCTTCAAGAATACAGTTTTGTTTTACTTTCTGAAGGCAAAAAAGGAAAGCAAATATTGGCTGGCTTGTCTTTATGTCATCTATGATATCATGGCAGGGCATAGCTGGAAGGGCTTAGTTTGTTTCTTGTCCTGACAAGGTTTACTAGTTCACTTGAGGGAGAGAGGAAGGGAGGAAGGAAGGAAGATGAGGATTCCGACTTTTAAATGGAAATATGATAATATTCTTCAAATGCCAGATGGATTTGTCTTATGGAAGATAGATTGGGTTTATTGTGTGTGCTTACACGGGAGCGGTACTTAAAGGCATGAACGGTCAATGAGGAAGAATGGCATATCAGCGTTAGCGGTTTCATTTACTGTTGTGTTCCCACTGCCTAGTAAAGTAGGCCCTTAATAAATGCTTGATTAAGTGCATAGTTCTGTAATGGTTACAGCTGTGCTGCCCTTGGAAGCCCTGAATTCTCTTTCACTGACTGTGTTCTAGCATTGCCGACCCTTATGGGCATTATGTCAGAAATCAGGGGTCGTGCTAAATGCCATGCACTGTCTGATCTAATTCTGATCTCCCAGGACCTCATTAACTGAAAACATCTGCTTTGCCTCTGTGTAACTGTGTCCCTGAACATTATTTTCAGGGAAATCCTCCTCCTCATCTGCACAGCATTCCTCAAGGAAGGAGTCCTGATACCCTGTCCCATGGTGAGGACGGAAAGTGGTGTGTGCTCTTTCCTGGGGCCATGGAGAGAACCTCTGGCTAAGTTTCAAGGAAATCCAGTGGCCTCCTTTATTCCCTTCACCCCAGAACGGTCTTCTTAACTAAGTGTTCCCCTGTTACCTATATTTCTGAAGGTGCAAGTTGTTGAGGCCAGTGGTAGAAGTTTCACTCCTTGAGAGGGTAATTTAATAAAACGTTCTTTCTAAATGATTCCTGATTACGAGGCTTCTACAGGAAATTCACCGTGGAAGCTGGGACCAG
Source organism: Dasypus novemcinctus (assembly GCF_030445035.2). Taxonomy (NCBI): domain Eukaryota; kingdom Metazoa; phylum Chordata; class Mammalia; order Cingulata; family Dasypodidae; genus Dasypus; species Dasypus novemcinctus. The sequence goes on along the minus strand of NC_080678.1, from coordinate 28,609,490 downwards.
TCCATAGTCATGTTATTGAATGTTCCTCGTGCATTGCTCCTAAGTGCCACTGAGAGCTAGATGTCGCTGTGATAAGGAAATGTGCTGTTCCTCACACGAGCAGCCAAACCACGAGTAAGTAAAAAGGGCAGCATCCCCAGTGCCCGCTGGGCGCCAAAAGATCATCCTCGTTGGGGGACAAAATCCTGCCATTTGGAATTTCTTTGTCTAAGTGGAAATATTTTGGTGTTGGAAGACACACCCAACACAACTACCTCGCATTGCTAGTCTTCCTGAGAGCAGCTCTGTTTAAAACAACCTCCACAGCAATTCCCGAATCTACCTGGAGTGACTGTGTACCACTGAGGTGTGTGCCTACTTGCTTTATCTCCCAGCCATACATGGATCGACAGAAAAGCAATATTTACTGTTTCTATTTATTCTTAATTTAAAATTTTATTGGTTTTAAGAAGCAAACAGAAATAACCATCTACAGGTAACAGTAAGTATAGAATACAAAATACCTGCAAAGATGGGCACATAATAAAGCATCAGAAGAGAACTTCTATATGACACAGGGAAGTGAGGCTTGCCCAACAGAACACTCCTGGAACTGCAGCTCGCTCAGTAGGGAAAGGAAAGCACATACTTTATCTCATTTAACATTTATCCTTTTGAAGGTACCTCAGAAAGGGAGAGATTAAATTATTCCAGTTTAACAGATGGGAAAAGTGAGGTACTAAATAGATAACTTTCCCAATATCATAACTCAGTGACTGACCCTAGAGCATTGGTTTGTAGTCTCTTTGCAGTTATAGGAACTGCTAAGAATTCTTGGAAGGCTGGGGATTTTCTCTCTAGGGCTTGGAGAGGGCGTGGCATCACATAAATTGGTAAAAATTTTCTGGTTCATTTCAGGGAATTCTCAGACACCTGCAGGCCTCGGCCACTGGGTTAAGGACCCTTCCTTACCCAAGGGTCATGTCTCAGTCTCCTGAATCTGTATAGTTCCCAAAGCATTATTTAAAAAAAAAAAAAAACTGAGTGGGAGAAGGGATTAAAACTCAGGTATTTTATAAATATATTTGAAGGTCATTCACAAAGGACTGATGAACATCCTTAAACTGAATAACATAGTTTTACTTTTGATCTAAAATATCTGGAAATAGACTTAGAATATAAAATAAAAGCTTCTCTGTGGCTGATGTTGTGAGACCAGGACTTCTATATGCAGGTCTGTGGGCCAGGGCAGGCCTTTAACAAAGCTTTCCCAGTCCACAGTAAAGTAAGAAAAATAAGAACAAGTGAGTATTTCCTAAAGATAACTTTAGAACTTCTGACACTATGTCCTTCCCACATTTGGTTTTTTTTTTTTATGAGGCACTGGGGATTGAACCCAGGACCTCATACATGGGAAGCAGGTGCTCAACCACTGAGCTACATCCACTCCCCAATGAAAGTTGATTTTTTCATTTGTTTGTTTGTGTTGTTTTTAGGAGGTACTGGGAATTGAACCTGGACCTCATACATGGGATGTAGATGTTCAAACACTTGAGCTATATCCACTCCCCAACCTTCCCACATTTTTGGTGGTAGGTCTTTTATTTCTGTGTTGTAAAGGAAATGGTGGGGGTAAGAAGCAAGGTGGTGAAAGGAGCCTACTCTCTGGTATCAGACTCCCTAGACTCAAGACCAGCTCCATCACCCACTGACTGTTTAGATTGGGCAACACACTTAGCCTATTTTAGCATCAGTTTCATTATCTATCAAATAGGAAAACAAACAGCATGTCAGATGTGTTATGCAGACCAAATGTAAAGTGTCAGTCACGTATTATAACCTCAATAAATGTTCGTTAATATTAAGAGTAGATGGAAATTACCATCTACAAACTATACAATTGGTTGTTTATATATAAATAAATACATAACATATTTATATATGCACATACATAAAACCATGGCCAAAAAAAGTTGACAATTCTATATAGATCCTTCAAATTTTCTTTTCTTTTTAATTTTGCTCTTGTGAAATCCAAATGTCTAGGATGTAAGAGCAAAAGAGAAGGTGAGAAGAGAGCCCAGGATTAGGGAGAAGGAACAAAAGAAAGATCTGGTCAGGTCTTTCCCGAGAAATGCTGGGAGAGAGAGGACCAGAGCATTTCCATTGCATTAGGCCTCCTTTTATTTGAGGTCTTTGAGTGGAGTCTACCTTCTCTGTTTTCCATCTCTTTTTGGAATGTCAGCTTTATGGCAGCAGCAAACTTGTCTGGCTTGCTCACGGCTCTACCCCAACACTGCAGCAGTGTTTATATAAATATAAATTATATTTTTGAATGAATTAATTAAAGATCAGTAAATCCATTAGATCCGAGCATTCTCACATAAAATTGTCTTGATGGGGGCATGCCTCTATGGAATATGAATGTGTTCAAGTGGTCATGGGGTGTTGTCTCAGTGGGTAGAGACTCAATAACTGAAAGGATATTGAATTCCCCTCCTGGAGAGTCCTATTACATCCTGTAATAGAGTGGCGAGAATCCCTAGAGTATATGGGCAGTGCCTAGCAAAGGAGGATAGACCAATATACCAGGCCCTTGATTGGTATTAATGCTTGTACTTATGAACCTTGTTCTTGTGAAACTGAAACTTTACCTAGTATCATATGAACTGAAACTTTGCCTAGTATCATATTAGTATTATGTATTGCCTAAGAGTTACCTCCTGAAAGTTTCCTTGTTACTCTAATGTGGCCTTTCTCTAAGCCAACCTCAACATATTAACTCTCTACCTTTCTCCCAGCATGGGACATGACTCACAGGGAGGAGCCTCCCTGGCACCAAGCGATAATTACCAAATGTAGTGATACATTTGGAAAAAGACCTTGACAAAAATGGGGAAATATTAAATACAAATGAGTTTTTGAGGCTAAGAGGTTTCAAAGTGAGTCAGGAGGTCCTTCCAGAGATTATGCTTGTACATGTCTTAGGAGAATCTCATTGACTGCCACAGTAAACAGTGCCTCAAACTGGGTAGGGGAAGGGGGAGAGAGAATGGGGTCCTGAAGGCTCTAGAGATATCTGGAAATTATAGGCAGAGCAGACAACCTCAGGAATTTGGCTCCCTGTCAGTTGGCCTTACCTTGAAATACATGATAACCTGTCTCCCAATGTATTGGAGTTACACTCATTTATAATTTTCCTCCACATGGTTCTTATGCCCCTTTTATTTGAACCTATAATTAGCACTATACCTGTTAAATATGTGTCCCAGAGACTTAAATCTTCCATCTGTTCATATACAGGTTGAGCCCTAAATCTCAGTAGAATTGCAGCCAACACCTACCCTACAACTCATCAGACTCACCCAAGACAAACAACAAAAGGATGATGATGGACAATGCCCATCCAAAAAAAAAAAAAAAAAACAAAGTATCTACAACTGCAAGCAAGACAGTTCCACCCATCTGCCCCATGGGATCTAAGCCCCCTCCTCAACTGGAAGCAGAGTAGGCATCACCATCCCAAAGTCCTCAAGATTGAGGAATGAACAAACATAAGGGGGGATTGCAACTATGGACTAAAGTAGACATCATTATTCTAGTAATGGAAGAACTAATAACATTGATATAAAGACAGTGATCACCAGAGGTTCAGTGGGGAGGGAAAAGAAAGATTACATTTAACATGGGGCATTTTTGAGACATTGAAATTGCTCTGCATGACTTTGCAATGACAGATACAAGGCATTATACATTTTGTTAAAACCATTCTAAGGGGAAGCAGACTTGGCCCAGTGGTTAGGGCATCCATCTACCACATGGGAGGTCCCCGGTTCAAACCCCAGGCCTCCTTGACCCGTGTGCAGCTGGTCCACGCACAGTGCTGATGTGCGCAAAGAGTGCCATGCCACACAGGGGTGTCCCCCACGTAGGGGAGCCCCACGCGCAAGGAGTGCGCCCCATAAGGAGAGCCTCCTAGCACGAAAGAAAGTTCAGCCTGCCCAGAAATGGTGCCACACACACAGAGAGCTGACACAACAAGATGATGCAACAAAAAGAAACACAGATTTCCGTGCCACTGACAACAACAGAAGCAGAGAAAGAAGAACATGCAGCAAATAGACACAGAGAACAGACAACTGGGGCAGGGAGGAGGGGAGATAAATAAATAAATGAATGAATGAATAAATAAATAAATAAATAAATAAATCTTTTTTTTTAAAAAGCCATTCTAAGGTCCACAGGATGGAGGAATAGAGTATGGATTGGAGTGGTCTTTCTGATAGTCTATTCATGAACTATTGGGATTAGTAATCGAAGAAAATGTGGCATTGGTGTGGAGAAAGTGGCCATGGTGGCTGCTGGGGGTGGGGAGTGGGAGGAAGAGATGTGATGTGGGGACATTTTCAGGGGTTGGAGTTGTCCTGGGTGTTGCTGCAGGGACAGTTACCAGACATTGTGTGTCCTCCCATGGCCCACTGGGTGGATGTGGGGGAGTGTGGGCTATGGTGTGGACCATTGACCATGAGGTGCAGCGGTGCTCAGAGATGTATTCACCAAATGCAATGAATGTCTCATGATGATTGAGGAGGTTGTTGTTATGGGGGGAGGAGTGGGGTGAAGGGGTTGGGGGAATATAGGGACCTCATATTTTTTTAATGTAACATTAAAAAAATAAATAAAGACCAAATAAAAAACCTAATGAAATTGAGCAGTGCAAAGTTAAAATCATGTAAACAATAGACCATGGTTGGTAGCAATGCTTCAATATGTGTTCATCAATTGTAACAAATGTACCACACTAATGAAAGATGTTGTTAATGAGGAAAAGTATGGGGGGGGAGGGGGAAGTATATGGGAATCCCCTTTATGTAATCTAAAGCTTCTTTAAAAATAATTATAATAATAAATGCTTGTATCTATCTATATATATACACACACACACATAATATCAAACAAAAAAATTATCTTAATTCCACACACACTCTGTCCTCCCTTGACCTGTGCAGCCCACTAGCTAAGAGAACAACTTCTGCCCTGGTCAGTCTGGGAGGTGTCACTGGTGGGCAACTTGTTCTTACCCTGAGCCTGCCCCACAGCACAGGACTCAAAACAGAGTCAGGCAGACTTTCTCTTTCCTCTTTTCATAAATTTAACATAGAATTTCAGCATCTAAGATAACTCACGCAGCTTGTTTATCAACCATGGGCAACTGGTTCCAATTGGTTTTTAATGTCAGGTTGCTGCCAAGTGTAAGATTAGAAGGTATTTGTCTTTATTTGAGTGGAGAGAAAGGCTTTATCTAGGATGAAAATATAACCGAGAGAAAGGCTTTATCTAAGATGAAAACATAATGGTGATATGAGAGACAAGGCTATTAGTTGTGGTTTAAAATAGCTGTGTGTATAAACAAGAATAAGATGGTGCCTACTTCAAGGACTCAACTGCTCTTTAACTGAACACATGCTGGCGCAGGGGCAGGAGCTACATTTATTTTATTGAGCATTATAGACAGTGAACAAATATTAACACATTCACTGACCTATAACCTAAACCTTAACCTAGAAATCAAGACAATATTGAACTTTTAACTATTTATACCTGCTAAATGTTGTAGATTACTTCATGACCCTATAATTACACATTTTTAAAGCAAGGGAATGAACTGACCCTGAGGGCACTAGTTGAAGGGAAGGATTTGGTAACTCCTATTTTTTTTCTATGAAGTGACTTGAATTTTGAAATATTATTGAAATTAGCAATAATCTAGTAAGTAATCTCCCTCGCCACCACTTTGAAATAGGATCTTTAGATCAGCAGGAACAAGAGAGAAATGATATGTTAAATGATGATTTATGCTTGACTACTGAAAGAAAGACCTATATAAACAGATTTAGACAAAGACCCTAACTCTTCTTTAGAAAGTCCATTTAACATTCATCTTATAGAAGATAAACTCATGCTCAGTGGAAGTGGGATGAAAGGCAATAGATGAGCTAGAGGAGTAAATGGAATGGGGAAGCCCAACATTCTCATTACCTTTAGAGTATGAGTTTTCTGCTAGCAGCTACAGTTGAAATTAAAACTTGATGATAACCAAGTACAGATTTATTTTGTTTTATCTAAAAGCTTTCAATCTGTATGACTAATACAGATTAGTGGTAAGCAGATGTGGCTCAAGCAATTGGGCTCCCATATACCATGTAAGAGGTCCAGGGTTCGATGCCCAGGGCCTCCTGGTGAAGGCAAGCTGGCCCACACGACAAGCTGGCCCACGTGGAGTACCAGCCCACGTGGGAGTGCTGCCCCCAGTGGAAGTGCCGCCCCACCAGGAGTGCTGGCTAACCCAGAGAGCTGGCACAGCAAGATGACACAACAGAAAAAGACACAGAGGAGAGACAATAAGAGACATAGCAGAACAGGGAGCTGAGGTGGCACAAGGGAATGATTGCCTCTTTTCCACTCTGGAAGGTCCCAGGATCGGTTCCCTGAGCCATCTAATGAGAATACAAGCAGACATAGAATAACACATAGCAAATGGACTTAGAGAGTAGACAATGGAGGGAGGGGGTGACAAATAAATAAAATAAAATCTTAAAAAAAATACAGGTTAGCACTTCCCAGGTGCTTTCTGCCATATATAAATTCTTTAGATATTAATAGATGTTAATTGAAAAGGGATTTCTGACATTAAATATTTGTTAAACCCTGGTCTCCCAAAGATTAGTAGGAATTTTGCTGCTTATGGAAAGGAAAATGAACCTCTTCAATAGCCAAGTAGTGGGCTAAAATTCTATATGCAAATTATTATGTCATTTAATTCCCATGATGAACTTAAGTTGAGGACAACACTCTCATCCACCTTTCACAGGTGAGAAAACGGGTCAAACTACATGACTAAGGTCACACAGCTTGGGATTTGAAACCCAGGCAGCCTGACCTCAAGGCCCATACACTGCCCATAAGCACCAAACAGAGCTTTGAATCTCAACAGGGCAATGTCTAAATGGGAGCCACCTAGGCAAGCACACTTCAAAAGACCCATTTGATTTTATGACTACAAATATCCAGCAGGTTTTCTCTACTCTCATCCTTCCTAACCCAAGAATCTTTGGTACAGGAAAAACAAAAGGGGGGGGGGAGGGAACCTTGCCAAAAAGGTTGATCGTTACTTGGAAGATAACAAGTAATTTTTTAATCCCTCCTTTTACTTTTTCTGCATTTTCTGATTTTTCTGCAACAAATTTGCATGTGTTTTTTCAATTAAAAATATAAATAAATAAATGAGAAGAGGAAGATTTGTGGGTTAATCCCAGTTATTCTCATTTTCTTTCCTGCTGCATCCCACAGAGGGCAGGTTTGCAGGCTCTACACCTTGCTTTCTTGATCCTTTGCACTTCTGTTATTCTCAAATTTATCTCCATCTGTGCTCTGCCCCATTCAATTAGCTGTCAGTCCCTTTGAAGGCAGATGCAGAACGCAATTGTGTTTAGTTACCATTTTAATATTACAAAATTAAGAATGCTCAAGTAGAACACCTTTAAAATTACCAGTTGTTTATCCTTTACATAAACAAATCTCTATGTTTGAAAATTTGGGCTGGAAAATAACATCTTTGTGCTTAAAGACTATCTTACACTTAGACCATTTTATTTTTTAGGGCAGATCTTAATTAACATATTGTCAAGACAAAGGCTTTGGACACCTTTAACCTCTGGATGCAAATGACCTAAGAGCTTCCCTGTGGAGGAGTACTCTCTCACCAACAATGTTTGAGTGTCAACTACATTCTCACCAAAGCTAGTCAGTTTCACCTTTTTTTTGAAACCCTCAGTCAATTTGACAGGTGAAAGCTGGTCTTTGTTACTTTAATTAGCAATTCTAAAAAATTAAACATTTTTCCACATTTTTATTTTATAATTTTATGTCTCCTTTTGAATTTTTTAATCATATTCAATGTCCACTTATCTATCAAGGTCTTATTTATTATTTATCTGTTTGTACAAACTCTTCTCAGAAAAATATAATAACTTTCTCGTACACTCACTGGAAATAGTTTTCCCAATCTGCCGTGTAATTAGATGAACTAAGATTTTAAATTTTACAGAGCAAAATCTTGGTAGTTTTGTGTTGTTGTTTTTTCAGTTACTTCTTAGAAATTACTCCCTGTTTTCATTTACTTTTCTTTCCTTCTTTGGTCATTGTTTTCATGACTCTCATATTTTTAATGACAACTCTGTGCTTACACTAGATGCTAACATGAAAAGTATAAATTTCAGGCAACAATGCCCCAAAATCCAATTGTCTGGAATAGATGGTATGATGGTTTAAAGCTATGGCCCAGTGTGCAGTGGCTGCGGACAGCAGCCTCTTTGGTAGTGTACGTGGCCTGTTGCCTGTACGGGCTGCCCTAAGGGACCTTGGAGACAGCCCTTCCTTGCCTGTTGCTGGTCCTGTCTGTGACCTCATGCCATCCCCAATCTAGGCTCCAGATGGGTATGCAAGGTGCCTTTGGAAAACCTCAGTGGACAGTGGCCTGGGACCACATCAGCCAGGTCATCACGTCCATCCACACCAAGCTGCAGAGTAAGGAGCATGTGGTTGAGGCGCTGCGCGGGGCCAAGTTCGAGTTCCCTGGCCACCAGAAAATCCACATCTCCAAGAAGTGGGGCTTCACCAAGTTCAATGCTGACGAATTAGAAGACATGGTGGCCGAGAAGCGCCTCATCCCAGATGGCTGTGGGGTGAAATACATCCCCAACCGTGGCCTCTTGGACAAGTGGCAGGCCCTGCACTCGTGAGGGCTTTGCCAGCACTGCCCTCGCCTGACCCGTGCCCTCCAATAAATGACTTCCTGGCTGTTTAAAAAAAAAAAAAAAAAAGTATATGGACTCATGAAAAGTATGTTCCTAAAAGTAATCCCTCCCTGTGGGTGTAGGACCCTTTTCTTTGGATCACTTCAACTGAGGGCTTTTGGTTGGGTTGCAGGACCCAGGGTGGGGCTTGGCCCTCTTGCTGGAGTCCTTTATAAATGGAGGGCTAAAAAGTGACATGCAGAAAAAGCCTCAGAAACAGAAGGAGAGGTCCCAGAGGCTAGAAGCTGGAATCAGTGGAGCACAGAGGCATGGAAATGGGCCCCCAAGAGACTATGCCCACGGAGTAGCTCAAAGCTCAAGAGAAGATCCTGGAGGAGAGGGGAGAGATGAGTGGACTAGCAGTGAGACAGCCCATGTGCCTGACTGCCCACACCTGAGCTCAGAGAGAAAGTGAGCCTGGAAGAGAAAGCAGAGACCAGCGCCATTTTGTCTTTCCTCATGGCAGGAGTCCAAGACCACCAGCAGCTGACCATTGGTGGGACAGCATCTCTGATAATGCTGATATTTTCATGGCCTCAGAACTGTAAGCTTTTTTTTTTCTTTTTCTTCTTTTAATTCTCTTTTTTCTTTTTTTGTTTTTCTTTTATATTTTTTCTTTTGCTGTTATCAGAAAGGTAAGCCTTTAACCTTATAAATTCCCATTATAAAAGCCAACCCATCTCTGGTAATTTGCACTGGCAGACTTTGGCAAACTAAAATAGATGGAGAATGAAGAGGGAACAGATGTGGTTAATTCTAGTATTTTTTATCCAAGGGCTAACTAAGCATCGTGTACCTGCAGTATCTCTCCCCTTTCCTCCTCACTGAACATGAATGGCTCTGTGCTAGATTACACAGTCTTTTAAAATTTCAGACTTAGCATCCAACCTCCATAGGTAAAGAGAGAAAAGACAAATTGAAAAGTCTTTAAAGCAGAGAATGTTCCCTGTAGGCTCCCTTTTTCCCCTCAAGAAGTGCTTGTTTCTTTGGCTATTTCCTCTGCCTTTCCAAGGTGGAATGTGTACCTTCTTTTCTTCTAAGAAGCCTTCTTTGACTACCCCTAAATTAGATTAGATGTCCTGAACTGTGTATTTGCCTTATCACACTCTAGTTTTACTATTTGGTCTGAATTTCTAGATCTTGGAGGGTAGGGACTGTTAAATATGAATAAAGATTGCACTGTTTAATGTGAAAACCAATAGAGTAAACTCTTCAGAGAAACAGGAACACATTTGAGTACCTGCCCCAATCCTACTTTCGTTTCTTGGGAGTTCAGTTGCTATCTTAAGACAGAATGATTCAAATCCACAGACATTATTAGCACAGAGTCTTTCAATTTGTTCCTTCTAGCATTGTTGTTGATTGTTCTAGGACATCCCTGCTAATCGTCCATAGACTTTTTGCCTCTAGATGTCTATGACACTGGTAAACTCTTGGATTTCTCTCTAAGAATCAGGAAACTCAAGGCTCCAAAAAAAAAAGAGGTTCTGATCTCAGCTTCATATACTTTGAGATGTCTCATGGTAATTTGAGGAAACATACTTAATTCAATGTCAAACACCTTATTTGCCAAAATGGAAATAATAACTGTCTTGAAGTTTGTTTGGATACTCTCCAATTTGATTTACTGAGGTAAAGCATGTGAAAATTCTGGCCTGCAGCTGGTTCTCCATAAACGCTCACTCAAATCCCTCCTTGAAGTGGTACTTGCTGTATCTCCAGTGCAGAGTTGCTTTAGGAGAATCCATTGATGAGAGCTGATGGCCAGACTAGTGGTTGGTCAAGACCTTTATCTTAATCCCAATTGTTTGCTCTGAGAAGCAGGGATCTATTTGGAGGGCCAGTCCAGCTTGGACAGTTTCTCATCCCAACTCAATCCAGTTCCCAAAGTAGCTTAAACTCTCAACTTGTAAGTAATAAAACTTAAATGTGTATTACAATGCATCTGGTCTCATGTAATATGAATGTATCTGAGCTTCCCCATGAGATTATAAGCAATTAACAGACCAAGAGAGAACCCTAGTCATCCTTAACTTTTTGCAGCATCTAGCATCCTGCTTAATAACCAGCAGATGCATAGAAAACACTCATTGAGTTAGATCTACCACCACCACATATTTATAGAAAAGATATTATACCTCAATAGGAGGTGTAAGAAAACAGAACCCCAAAGAATAGTTAACATGGTTGTCTGCGAACTCAAGAATTAATCCTGCATGTTCATCCACCCTCATGTGATTTAGAGAGTACGTACTGGTTAGCTCCAGCCAAATGTAATCCCATTCTACTTTCCAGAGATTGGTTTACACATGGGCCAAAGAGGTGTGAGAGGAGGTCTTCTAGGGAGAAGATCTGCTCATAGAAACGTGAGAAGAGTGAGTCCTACTTCTTGGGCAAGATGCTGTCATACCATCGTGTGACCACCAGGGAAATCTGCCTGATGGACAAGAACAACAGGCCAAGGATCAGACAGCTGAGAAAAATCCAGACTGTGAGAATGGAGGGCCGCTGTGGCTTAACAACCACTAATCCAGCTACCTCCTCACTTCTTGCTATGAAAGATTAAATGTGCCCATTGTTGAGCCAGTCTTTATTTGCAGGCAAAAGCAAAACGAATCCCCAGTCCTTCCAAGAGACCATAGATGCTTGGAGAGAAAGACCTTTGCCTGGAGCAAGGAGCAGCACAGGGTTTTTGTTTTTTGTGTTTTTGTGAAGATTTATTTATTTATTTAATTTATTTCTCTCCCCTCCCCCCCCACCCAGTTGTCTTCTCTCTGTGTCCATTCACTCTGTGTTCTTCTGTGACTGCTACTATCCTTATCAGCGGTATTGGGAATCTGTGTTTCTTTTTGTTGCGTCTTCTTGCTGTGTCAGCTGTCCGTGTGTGCGGCGCCATTCCTGGGCAGGCTGCACTTCCTTTCGCACTGGGCAGCTCTCCTTACGGGGCGCACTCCTTGTGCATGGGGCTCCTCTATGCAGGTGTCACCCCTGCATGGCAGGGCACTCCTTGTGTGCATCAGCACTGCGCATGGGCCACCTCCACATGGGTCAAGGAGGCCCGGAGTTTGAACCACGGACCTCCCATGTGGTAGGTGGATGCCCCATCCATTGGGCCAAGTCCGCTTCCCCAGCACAGGGTTTTGATCTGACCTCAGTTGAAGGAGAATGTCACTTGGTCATTCTTTGTCTTGATTTAAAGCTTGCCAGGCTACATTGTTCTCTTGTGATGCTCCTGTAGCAATAGAGTAAGATTCAAAACATTGTTCCTTGTTCAAGGAAATGTAAGTCTTAGAAGCAATAGCAAATATCAGAGCAGGCTATTCTGTTTCTTACCTCAGCAGTACTAGGTGCATAGTAAGTCCTCATGTAACATACAAGTGGGTTGACTGATCATGCAAGTCTGAGTAATGTGCTTCCAGAGGGTACAATCCCCAGAAGCAGAGAGGAACAATGCAGAAATGAGAGAAAAATATAACCCCACTTCATTTCTGGGATAAGAAAATTCATTCTAGTTTTAGCATTGAAACATCATCAGGGCTCATCTCAGAAATTGGCAGTGACTTGTACTCAGAGTTCAGAGGCTCCATGGGAATAAACGAGGAGCATCTCCTCAATTATAGAACAGAAGCTGTTCCACGGAACTCCTTCCAAATTACCATCTCAATGTGGTGGGGTTTTTTGTATGTGTGCCCTGAATACGTTCTTAAATCTGAAAGCAGAGAAGGGACTGAAAAGAGAGATGTGTTTGGATAACAAAAATGCTTCTTTGTGGGAGTCTGAACTCCTTTACACTTCTGTGTGCTTCATAAACATTGCACAGAACTGGCAAAGACAGTCTTGATTAGGGATTCGTGGAACTATTTTAAAAGTACAAAGTGAGGCTTATCTTCTCATTTGCTGTGTTTTGTTTTTCTTGTGTTATGTATGAAGCTCTGCAGTGGAGTCTGTCCTTCCTCTAGCAGAGATAGGCAGGAAGGACTGGACTACTATTTCCCTCCCACAGTTTTAACTTGGTTGTACTTTCTGGGAGTAAAAGATGGGGGTCTCCTCTAGCTCTTTTCTGATACCATGCTCCCAACCTGAGCACATTTCAGACAGAAGAAAAGCAGGGAAGTGGGAGGAGAGCAGGTACCCTAGGCTGTGAATGGAGAGCAGCAGGGTGCTGGATCCAGTGTAACCAAGAGCCCCCAGAGGAGAGTAGTGGAAAACAACAGCAGAAGAGAAGCTTAGGACCTTCACGGTGGGCCTTAAAAAGTAAGCTGTCCGGACTTTACTCTTCAGACAGTGAAGTCCCATAAAATGCATCTGAGGCAGGCAATCTTGCATTGGGCTTCCTGAAAAGGAAGGCAATCATGGAAAGCAGTGGGAAGGAAATGGGAAAATGATAACGAGAATGGAAGAAAGTCAACCAAGGAGAGTTGCTGAGTTTAAAATACCCCAGATGGACACATTAAAGGGGAGTTTCTTAGCCCGCTGTGGGTCAGAGCTAAGGCTCCAGCAATAGAGGGGAAACCTCGGAGAAGGAACTCCACAGCAGCAGCTAGGCAAAGCATTTCAGTTGCCATCAGGAACGTCAGCAGAGGCTAAGTGACAGGTGTCAGTTTGGGGGTGTGGATCAGGGCCACAGGGCTCCGTTGCCCAGGAAAGTCTGCCATGGAAGATAAGAGGAAGATGGTAATTCTAGGCTGGACTGATGAGAATAAGATAGGACCTCGCTCTTGAGCTAATTGTATTAGTAGTAACTGCCAGGTTTCACAACAGAGAAGAAAGTAAGAGATGAAAGAGACATCTAAACTTCCCATGCGATTTTCTCTCATCGTGTTCTTAAGAGGAAAGTGAAAGTCCTTTCATTATAAGGTTTGTTTATTAATTTGTTTTTCTCCCAAGCCCAGAAATCACAGGGAATATAAAATGTCCCACCAGTTGCTGAGTCCACTAAAAATAAAACCAGATTATATGGTGAAAATAGGAGAGGACCTTTAATTCCTGGCTGGTACCCATGAGGCTGTGTAGACAGGAGGTTCGGGACCAGCCCTGAAATGAAGTCTGTTGTGTGCAGCGAAGACAAATGCAGAGGGAAAGACAGAGCTCAGGTGAGAAAAGCAGAATCCTTAGCTAACGCTCTGAGTTTTGTGCTTTGTTTTGTTTTGTTTTGTTACCTATATAAAGCATAGCAACTTCCGAAAGTAGAGAAAGTAATACTGCCACAGAGGCTCATTACAGGTGAGAAGGGCCTGCTCGTACATATCCACTCTCTAGGCTTCAGGGGAGCTATCAGAAATAAACTAAACATGAATCAAAGGTGCTGGCGGTACCAAAATAGCTTAGGGGTCACCACCATGGGCTGTTTCAATAACAAATGGACATACCGCCATTAGAAGTGACAGTAACGATCTATGTTTATTGATATGGAGAGATAATTGCACCATATATTGGTCATTGAGAAAATAATAGGCAAAAAATAAAAAACAGTATTATGCAATCACACTGGTTTTAAACCATGTAATGCATATAAAAAGTCTGGAGGGAAAAACAGCAAAGTGTTAGCCATGTGTATCTCCATGTGATGAGTGTCACGATTTCTTTTTCATCTATATCTTATATTTTTAACAGTAAACTTAGATTTCTTGTGTATTTAAAAAAAATAAAGTATTGCCAATAAAGACATTGTTTAAAAAGACATCACCCGTCTCCCAAAGCACTGCAAATATTATCCTGAATATGGAGACTGGAAACAAAAAAGCCAAAGTTTCCTGAGCAGGGAGAGATAAAATAAAAATGCTTGAGAAATGAACAAAAAAAAAAAAGATTCTTTTCTCTGCAATGACACGTGCTATCTCATGGTGGAATAATTACAAGTCATGGGGATAGATTGGTACAATTATATTTAATTTTTGTCAAAGGTTATTGTCTGTTTCAGCCTTCACGTCTGAGTAATATTAGCAGAGATTGAATCCAGAGATATAACCTGTGTGAATTTTTTGTCTTCTTATAAGAAATTACTACAGGGATAGATTATTGTTCCACTTATTATATGGTATATTATTTCCAGCAGTGTCTATAAAATATAAATAAAGAGAAATCTCAACAGTATTGGCATGATAAAATGAAAGCTATTAATGAGAGAGTCATCATAGTCAGACTTAAGCATATTAAAAAGAGCAACAATATGTTGTGTTAGCAAAACTCTCTTGCAAAGCCAGTCAATTTCTCCACAGAGTTTTTGTTAGTGAGTAATTAGTATTTTTTACAAAACCACCAACTGCCTTTAAACACCACAGCCAGAGAAGAAAATAGAAGAATGCATGACAAGAAGCAGATGGATCATTTATTTATTTCTCAATTACAGGTGACACATTGGGTACAAAAATCTGCAAGTCATCTATCTGTCCATTTTATAGCCGTGTTTCTTATAATAAATATATGATTTCATGAGGACAGCATTTTTATAACAACCAGAAAAATAAAACCATATCCATACACAATGGGTATGCCCTGAGGGAAGAACATTGGCCCAACAAAGGGCAGCTGGGGATGACCTGTGTGGCTGGGCACAGCAAGGGCTAGGAAGTGGTCACAGCAAAGGGCGACCAGTTGTCTTTAGACAGGGGCTATTGATGGGTGGGAAGTTTTCTTTCTCAGATAGATGAAGCCAGATTTAGTAATCTGTGTGTTTCCCAGTAACAAATAGGAAGCAGAGTTACTTATGCCCTACTTTAGACTTGCTTTGCAACTTAAGGTGTCATAGAGAATGAAGGAGAGAGATCCCCGCGAATCTCTGCTGTGGTAATTAAAGTTTCTTTTAATTAAAATTTTTATTGAGATCATTGTAAATTCACATGTACTTGTAAGAAATAATAAAGAGCTCTCTTGTATACTTCCCTAGTTTCCCCAACCATAACTTTTGCAAAACTATAGTATAATATCATAACCAGGTTAATGATATTGATCTTATTCTCTTTTTTTCTAAATTTTTAATTTTGTCTTCAAAAAAGTTTTAGATCACAGTAATTCACAAACACAATATCGGGGACTCCCATATATCCAATGTCAAATCCTTTTCCCCTTTCCTCAGCAATGATCTTTTTACATGTTCATGTTATATTTGCTGCAGCTGATGTATAGATTTTGAAACATAGCTATCAAACATGGTTCCATTTTGGTTTACATTATGATTTATATTTTAGACTGTACAAATTTCTAAATTTTTAGCTTCCTTATGTTTTACATTACGGTTTATATTTAGCCTATAGACTTTTATACACTTTTGGTGTAAGTTAACATGTCCTATATCCATCATTGCATGACCTTGTGGAGCACTTCCATTGCCCCCCAGTTGCTCTCCTTCCATCTATTCTATACCTCTCTCCCCCTCCCCTCAGGGCCCACAGTGACAATCAATCTTCACTATTTGAGGGACCAGATTTATAGATACTGTAACAATGCCGAGGGCTTGATATACTAGACTGCCAATTATTTATTGACCAGTCTTTTTCAGATTTCTCCTGTTGTACTTTTACTTGTGTGTGTGTAAAATTAAAGTTTTAAAAAACTTCACTCATTGGGTTATGAGAAGAGTGTTCTTTATTCTCAGGTAAACAGCTGGGCAATAGGTAAAAAAATTCTCATAAATTCCCCTCCTGTTACAGTGGGTGTAGCCTGGGGGAAAAGTGGGGAACTGCTTGGATCATCTCCTCAAATAGCATGTATTGGTTGTGTTCCAGCTATTTCCTGAGCCAGGTCTTAGGAATTCATCCTGTCTGCCAGTACCCCATGCTGACAGGAATTTACAGAGGGCAGTGCTGCTTGCTTTCTAAATAGCATCTCTGAATCCCACCGCTGCTCCACCTACTCCATACTTCCTTGGCTATTACATCCTTCACTCTCTGTCCAGTGATCTCCTTTATTAAACACTCTGTCCTTGGAAAATCCAGAGTAAATTGGATGTTATACATTGTTAAAGGCTTGGACTCTGCCCTCAGACAGATCTAGGTTCAAATCCCAGGTTGTTTGCTGCTTGGTGTTGGGCAATTTATCTAAACTACCCAGGAATCACCTTCTATATCTGAAACAGGAGGCAAAGAGTCTCTATATCATAGAATTGAGATAGTAAATGAAATAATTCTTGGAAAGCATTTGCCAAAGAGCTTGGCACATGATTATTTTCCTATTAATTAATGTTATATGGCTGTATAACAGTTTCTCACCCCAACTCCCCAAATCCAGGATTTTTGGTTGAAGCCATGTTTTGGGCCATGTTTTCTCCTGAGAAACATTGTGGGCCATGTTTTCTCCTGAGAAAACCCATGTTGAACACCTTGTAAGGGGTCCAGAAAGAAGAGGTAGCTGTTTCTAAGCAAAATAGAAAGGAAATAAAAAGACACTGGCCATGATAGCTCATGGAGAATAGAAAATCTGGGTCTGTCCTATTCTGCTTTCAATATATTACAAAGAAGAAAACAAGAAAGAGGGCTAGTGTAATCAAATGTAGGCTTTTGAGTACTGAGCTAAAACATGCTTTGCTTGTAAATGATCCTGTAAAAACTCCTGTAAAAGGTCACTGTGTGCGCAGAGAAGGGTTGCATGAAAGAAATGCCATAAATAATGCTCTAGCAAAAACAGCAGCTCAACGGTTGTGCTGGCTTCTTTTTGTGTGAATTGTTTTTGTAAAAGCCACCATTTATTGAGTACTTACTATGTGCTAAGCCCAGTGTTGAGTACTTTGAATGCAGGTAGAATAGGCAGTAGTAGCCACATCACACAAGCAAGCAAAAGGAGCTCACCCATTTACCTGAGACCACTTGGTGAGTAAATGACAGATTTGAACTTAACTCTCAAATTTGCTAAGATGCTTGAGTGTCCTAAATCCTGAATTTCAGTGATTTAAATATGGCGTTCCACTCATTTGTGTCTGCTCCAGATCTCTACTTGGTATTGCTCTCTGTGTGCATGGCTGTTTCTACACAGCTCCATTGTCTCTGGGTTGGACGCAGAGCAGCCAGTTACAGCAGTGAGGGCGCTGACAGCGTTTTGAATGGAGGGTGGTGGGACCGATGACTTTTGGGCTCTGCAGTTGGGATTCACCCGGGACTAAGATCAGGTCTCCACTGGTGTGTGACTCGGCAATAGCACAGCTAGAGACTGGCTGAGCCCCTGCTGTGGTGAGACCTTCCTCTCAAGAGGGAGGGCAAGCGGCAGATCCAGCTTGGAATTACCACAGGCGTTGCGAGGCGGCTCTTGGCCCCTCTCTGATGCAGTGCTGGTGTGAGAAGTTGGGGAAACGTGTACTAATCCTGATGACAGGCATCAGGATTCCACTTAGGTGCAGAGGGTGAGACCCTGGAATCAGGACACCAGAGGCTTCCCGGGAAAGACCTGTTGGCCACTGCACGGACCAGGAGGGAGGAGGCTAAGAGAGAAGAGAGGGGAGCGATTGGGGGGGGGGGGGGCTGGGTCCCGTGTGATGAGGTTGCTGAAGAGTCCTTGGCAAGGAGAAACAGACCCCGGCGTTTGCTCTGTGGAGTGTGGTGCGACGCTCCGCCCCCGCCCCCGTTAGGTCACCGCTGCTTCCAGGGGGTTGGAAGCCTGGGTGGGGTTCGGTGGAAATCCACGAAGGGCCTGGATTTTAAGTCTGGGTCAGTGTGGTGAACGACAGGAACCTGAATGAGGAAACCTGAGACCAAGATGCACAGGAGGCCACGAGGTAATCACAGAAATGTCCAGGAGGCCTTTGGAGGCCCACAGGCCATGGGATTCTATGTATGTTTTTGGTGGTGGAGGGGGAACTTGTTAAAAGCCTAGATCTCAACGGTCAAGGGGCTCTCTGCTAACATCTTGTTTCCTTTTTTGACCTCTTACACCTCAGTTAGGTGATTGGAGCCTAGATATCCATGTGATTAAAAGTATGAGCCTTCTAGAAGAAGGGGAGACATTCTGCGAAAGGAGAGCTGCCCACCCAGCAAGATTAGTAACACCAATCTCCACATCTGGGGCTGGGCCATTCACAGACAATGTTTTGTCTTTTCCCAAATGATGCGCATAGAGAACCGCAGCTCATTCCAAGACCCTCAGAAGGACAGCCTGTACAAGGTCCGTGCTCTCAGCCCCTAGGAAGCTCACCTGCCTTGAGTTTAGAGCTAAACTTTGAGTCTAGAGCTTAACTTTTTGGTGAATATGTTCCATGCCAATTTTATTAAATTCAGGCAAGTATGATCTTAACTGTTCCAAGTCGTGGTTTAGTTTACAATATTTCTCCAAGACACTGTTTTCTCTTTAAAGTACATACTTATTCATTTATTTTTGGCCTTTGGGCAGGTCATTCCCAATGCAAGTCCTCTGCAAAGAATAGTACTGTGAGTAGAAAAAAAATCCAAGGAGCTTTGGACATGCTTGTTAGTATGGATTGTGGCTTTTCTAAATGAAGGTCTGGAATATCATGCCCATAAACAAGCAAGAGGAAAGCACCTCCCAGTTTGTAATCAGAGAATGGTGAACTGGAGGGATTTGGAAGTCATCTTAGTGTGAATCAGCCAGTGGCTGGGCAGAGAGTAAGTGAAAGTCCACCTAATGAGAACGTCAGTCTGCTCCTTATGACAGGGCCTGGTTCTGGCCCCTATTTTATTTTTATTACACTTGGTGATGAGGAAACTCACATCAACACCGACATCCCATCAAGTCAGCTTTGGCTTGCCACGTGTATGCAAATTCCTGGCTAAACTGTTGGGCGAATCCATCACCATTCAGATGGGTAGGAGCCTCCTGAGGAAGACTGGACGAACAGAATGACTGTTTTGCACCCTGCCGAGTCAGACATATTCCAGAGTCAGAAGCTGCCTTTA
Source organism: Dasypus novemcinctus (assembly GCF_030445035.2). NCBI lineage: Eukaryota > Metazoa > Chordata > Mammalia > Cingulata > Dasypodidae > Dasypus > Dasypus novemcinctus. The sequence continues at coordinate 28,589,818 of NC_080678.1, read as the reverse complement.
AGTGAAAGAGCAGGTGGGGAGAGGAATTCTTTGGAGTTGATGTGCAAATTGGCACCAAGTGGGCAACCCTGGTGCCCTGTCAGGCCTCCATTGCCGCAACCCCCACTTCTTGGCATCTCCACATCCTCACCCACATGGCTCTGGCTCTCAGCGGCAGTTCAGCTTCTGTAGTGATGCTGACTGTGTTCGATTGCTAGGGTTACTGGAACAAAGTGCCACAAAGGAAATGGCTTAGAACAACAGAAATGTATTGTCTTACAGTTCTGAAAGCTAGAAATCCAAAATCAAGATATGAGCAAGGCCAGGCTCCCTCTGAAAACTGTAGGGTAGGAACTGCCCCATGCCTGTCTCCCAGCCTCTAGTGGTGGCCAACAAGCCGTGGCATTACTTGATTCATGGCAGCATGACTCAATCTCTGCCTTCATCATCACCCGGTCATCTTCTCTCTGTGTGTCTGTGTCTCCTCTCCCCCCTTCTTATAACAACAGTCATATGGTTTAAGGGCCCACTCTACTCCCATATGACCTCATTTTAACTCAACTGATTCCATTGCAATGAGCCTATTTCCAGATAAGCTCACATTCACAGGTACCGGGATTAGGACTTCAGCATATCTTTTTGGGGGACACAATTCAACCCATAACTGATCAATTCTAATTATCTGAGGGGCACCCTATTTTTATTTTGTACTTTTGCACCTTCTTTCCTCTTCACTGCACAGGAAATGTTCAAGACACTTCTAGAGACTGTAAACTTGGTACAATGTGAATTCAGATTGCCCTGCCATGCCCATGATCCACAGCAAACACAGGTGGTTTCCTGTTCATCAGTTTGAGTCCAACCTGTTTTTCCAATGACAACTGCTCATTATAGACTCCCCTAAACACCTCAATCCATGGAGATCATTCTTTTTCTTAGAGAATAAATAATGGTGTATTTCTTCCAGACACACCTTAAACTGCATATATCATCATCATCCTTTTGTTAGGGTTATTGTCTTTTTCTGGGTGTGTATTTGCTCTATCTCCCTAAAAGAAATTATAACCTCCCTGATAACATAGGACCTTGTCTTGTAAACATCTGCCTAATGTTATACAATTTCACAACCATATCTCTTTGGCCTCTGTCCCCATGTATTAGTTAGGGCTCTCTAGAGAAACAGAACTGACAGGCAAGATCTATAAATAGCATGAGACTTTATAAAATTATCTCACACAACCATTTGGATGCACAAGTCCAAATTCCATAGAGCAGGCTGCAAGTCAGGGGCTCCAGTGAAGGTCCTTGATGAGTTCCCCTGGCTGCCTGAAGTAGAGAAGGGAATTCTCTCTCTGAATGCTGAAATCACTTTCCCTTTTAAGACCTTCAACTGATTGGATGAGATATCACTCACGGCTGATAGCAGTCTCTCCAGGTGATTACAGATGTAACCAGTCATCTATGCAATCAACTCACTGGTGATTAAAGTCCATCAAATGCCCTTGAATTACACTTAGCCCATTGCTTGCTTGACCAAACAACTGGGCACCATTACCTAGCCCAAGTTGACACATTAGCCTAATCATCACACCCCATATCAGCAAATGTGTTATCTTCCACGAATCTCAATGAAAAGTTTAAAGAAGTCTATCAGAAAAGCAAAACATTAAATCATAATATGTCCATAGTGAAGCTCAGACTTGTGCTTATAAATCTCCCCATGATTTCAACATGAAAGGACATTCAGTCAGTTTCACTTCAAGTTTATTTCAATATTGTTCTTAGAGAAAGAAAAGCCTGTGGGGTTTGTGGAAGTTGACATTCGCAATATCCAATTTTTCAGCCTCCATGTAAAAATGTCACTGAATTGATTCAAACTTACTTTTACAGGGTAAAGACTGGAAAAAACAGCAAAGGGCTGATTCTTTCAAGAGTCTAGCAGTCCTCCCTTCAGAAAAGACCAAATAAAAATCCTAATATCTGTATCTCAGGAGCTCTTTGCAAAGTCATTATACTTTAGATGCTCTGGCTTGCCTGGAAATGAAAGGTTTTACCTCCAAACTATCTATTAGAATGAACTATAAAGTCTAATTTTTAATTCAAGCCCATTGATTCTCTTGGGGACTTTTTTGTTTGGAGGAGGAAAGATGCCACCCATCTGTCCCCGAACTATCTAAATCCATTGTGGTCTGATGTCTCTCACTGAAAAATGAGCCGGCACCAAGATTTGCCATGATTAACCATGCAAAGAACTGATTTTAGCTCAGATACAAGTAGCAATCTGACCACCACATAAGAAAGCCCTGAGTTGTTCACTGAATTCCAAACAAAGGGAAGATGTGTTTAATGAATTCACTCATACCACATCACTGAGATTTTCACTGCAAGTGTACAGCTTTCTCCAGCATTTCAGTAAAAGTCATTTCAAGCCCTAGTAGAGTCTGACTCTAGGAGGAAGAAGAAGCACACATTGTGCTTTGGAGAAGAGATCAGGAGAATCAATGTCTCCATGGTGTACTTATCTATAACTGCAGATGCAAAAAACACAGGTCGGACTTGGTTGCAATTTTTTTCAGGAACGCAGTACTCTCTGACCTCTTCCCATACGTAGAATCCACTCACCATCCAGTGCATATTCACCCAACAACCTGGCAAATTCCACATATCAGCACAGAGCAGATCTTTAGGAAAAAGAACAATAATAATCACAATCGTTTGAGCATTTACTAGTGTCAGGAACTCCACCAAACATTTTACATGATTATTTCATTTAATCTTGTGGCGGATTCTGTGGCACACCACCCAGAGCCCCCACGTAGGACTACAGCACTCATTCCCTGAGCTGCAGAGTGTTGGTGACTGATGGCTTTCTAGTAACTGACCTTGGCCAAAATGAACTGTCCCACCAAGGCCATATTCCCTCTCCAGGGACAATACTCACCCACTGCTTAATAAAGTACTGCTTAATATGGGAGCACAAAAGCTCAGTCTCCTTCCCTCAAAGGACAATTCTGAAAGGGCATCCAAGGTCCAAAGATCCCTGTAGGATTAGCTGAATACTCAGTTGTAATTGCATTGCAGTTCACCTTCTCCGCCTGCTGCCCAGTCCTGCTACCCTCGCCTCTCCCAGGTGTTGTTCCTAAGAGTATCCCCCAAGAATGCTATTGCAAGCAAATCTGAGAGTCACAAAGTTTATATCCTGAGTTACCCAACTTACAATAGGTGGAACCAGAAGTGATCCAAGAGAGCAGACTGAAAAGGAAATGCTGGCACTGGGTTACAAACAGAAGAGTAGCAGTGAGGACCCCATCACTGGTGGTAGGTAGCACATGGAAAGCCCTTCACATATGGGCACAGTGCAATGGCTAAACTTGCACCAGTGGTGAATGGAAAGGGATCACACCTAGGGGGAATGCACTGATGAGTACAGTATCACGGGCATTTAAAAATTTTATGAGAAATAGTAATTACAAGGACTTTGGGCTTAGAGAACCATTGAGGGGACTCATGTATACACTGCTTTTATATGTTCCCAGAACTGATATTTCTTACTCCAAGGGTCAGGAAATGCATTTTCTCACTCTATTGTAAGTCATTCTAAAATTCTAGAAGATATAGATTATCTAGTTTTTTACATTTTCAAAGTATAGAAATTCTAGAGAAAATTGACCTCATTACCAATGGACCTAGACATGGAAAGTCTGCAGCTTGGTAGGAAATGTTGGTAATCTCAGAAGGAAGCACACTGGTTCCCATCCAGCAGACATGCTGCCTTTGTGGCTTGGAAGCCATGTGAGGTTCACCACCCAGCACTGCCCCTGGCAAGGCTGATCCTCCTGGCTGGGGCCCCACTCCCCAGTGTAGAGAGACACAGTGAACTTCAGTAAAACTTCAAAGGGGAAAGAGAGGAAGAGTCAGGAACAGTGACTAGAGTGACTTAAATCAAGACAGGGGGTGTATTCCAGACTCCTGCTTAATTTACAGAGTTTTGAAAGTCCCTGGCTTCTCCAGGCTAAGCCCTATTGCAAACCTGTCTTTCTGGTATTTCCTCATCTCTTAAATAGAGCCATTTGAGGATTGCCTGTTTTCTCTTTTTCTCAGAGTGCCATTCGCTGTCCGGGTTGATGTGTGGTTTTGTCAACTTCTGGGTACTTAGATTTGCTCTAAGGCTGATGGACATGGAAGAGGGACCTAAAGACCAGCCTGTCTGATATATCCTGATCTTGCAGACTCATGGGCTGAAAGCTTCAGGGAAAGGTAAGAAGGAAACCTCGCATGGAAGACGTCACCAGTTACTGTTCTCCTAACACACTGCATGAGTTTACAGAGGCTGGAGAGGGCTGGATTAGGAGGGTTTATACATTAGTGAAGTGTTCTCTTTTTTAGCTCTTTCTTATAGAAGCCATATGCAGCATGTCCATTGTGTAACCAGACTGAAGGTATCAATAGCCTGAACAAAAGTAAAAATAACAACTAAGTATATATGAGACTTAATGTCAGATTAAGACTTAATGCCAGATACTATACCGAGAGGTTACAGAAATTAAAGCACAGAAAGTTTAAGTGACTTGCCTAAAGTCATATAGCTAGTAAGTGGCAGAAAGTGCTGAATTCAGGTACCCTGGCTCCAGGGTCCACATTTTATACTGGGTACTATGACTTCACTAAAGCCTTTTACAGTTCTAGGTCTGAATGGCCCCAAAAGGCCACCCATGTGTCCTTGAAATGCAGTTCTGGCCCTAGCACTAACCAGTATGGGGGAGCACCCACCAAATCCCAGGCCCTGGAGCTTGTGTTTTACATCTGCCCTTCGAGGCAGGTCTTGTATTTATTCACATGTGACTATGAAGAAACAGGTTCGGAGAGTTTAAGTTCCTTGTTCAAGATCACACGGCCAGTAAGAGGCAGGGCTGGCACTGGTACCCGAGTCCCTCTGGCCTCGAAGCCAAAGGTCTTAACCACGTCCCTGCACTGTATTCGACGTGAATGGTAGGAAGAGAACTGCCCTGGGAGTTAAGAAGTGTTGGACGACTCCAGCCCAGCTATCCCAGCCAATTTTTAAATAAATGCTGTCAGGTCCAAGGTCAGTGACCTGAGGCCCCACATTTGAGTCCTGCAGTGCCGTTCCTGTGGGCAGCTGTGGAGGAGGGTTGTGGGGCAGGTCAATAGGTTGGAAAGCACTACTTTCTATTCCTGGCTCTCTCCATGAGCTCTTGGGCGAGCTAAAGAGCATCATTAAAGCAGCATTAGCCGCTTACTCAAATTATGGAGTTACATTCTGGTTTATTTACCTCTCTGCTTAAATATCACAACTTGCAGATTGTATTAGTGATTCTCAGAGATTGATGGAAGGTGGCAGTTGTTTTCCTTCTTGGCATGAACTGAGAAGGAAATGTAGCTTTTGCAAAGTGCCTTAAATCTTTAAGAAAATCTTAAAATATAAGTTATGTTAAGAAAGGGCATCATGTCACAAGTAGCTATGCCAAGAAATTGGTCTTTAAAAATGGCACATCCATTATCATCTGTTACCTCAAGCAGATGTTTAGTTTGAGGCGGAAAAGTGTTTTTTTGATTTCCTTTCTTGTACCACATATATTATTACATATCTATTTATGGCACCCCCATAACAATTGATGCAAAAATACTATTATAATTATACAGTTTACATTAGGGCTCACTGTGCCGTATACAGACATTTTTTTTTTTACATTCTAGTTACATATACAACCCACAGTTTCCCCTTTTAATCACTTTCAAATATGAAATTTAGAGATGTTAATTACATTCACAATGCTGTGCTACCATCACCATCACCCATAACCAAAGTTTTTCCATCATCCCAAACAGAAACTGTGTACCAATTAAGCATTAACTCTCCTTTCCCCACCCCCACCCCCACCTTTAGCTCCTGGTAACCTGTATTCTAGTTTCTGACTCTACAGATTGGCTTATTTTAATTGTTTTATACCAGTGAACTCATATAATATCTGTCCCTTTGTGTCTGGTTTATTTCTCTCACCATATCTTCAAAGTTCATCCACGTTGTCATGTGTATCAGTACTTCATTCCTTTTATGACTGAATAATATTACACTGTATCTACATACCACAGTTTGGTTATCCATTCTTCTATTTTTTTAAGCAAAAGACAATTTTCTTTAGAAAAATATTATTATAAAGGATTTTTTTTCCTTGAGAACATGGCCTAATGAAATACAGAGCAGTGGCCTGTGGGCAGTGGCTGCTCTCCGTGGGGACTGTGCTTCCCACTGGCTAGACTGCTGCTCTTGCCCGAACGGACGCAGGTGTGGAAAAAAACAAAGCCAATTATTACAAAATGTCTTCTAAATTAATGGAAACAGATTAATTTGCTTCAAATCTTACTCTGAGTCAGAAACAGAATCATATCTTTTGTTAAAAATTTTAAGCAGGGCAATGTTTAAAGGCATGGAATGAAAGTTTGTAACTTTGCATAAATTTAAAAATTAAGAGTTTAACGGGTTTGCTAGACTTATAAAAGTTAACATTTTTTAATACTCTCAAGTCTCTCATTAATGAATTGGGAAAATAAAGTCTAAATGCTGAAATTGCATGGAAGTTATTCAAGTAGCTATAATGTCCTCTCATCAGGAAAAGTTATAAATGATAAAAGTGTCAGTGTGGGATATTGGGTTTGAGTGTATTCTGTAAAGGAGGAGTCTGGAATGGGGACATATTTTTCATATTCATTAGTAACTTGAAATCCAATTGGGAATGTTTCTGACATGGGGGATGTCAAAAGATTCCTTACACAGAAACTGGCCCATGGGATTCAGTTCAACAAATACTCACCATGTGATCAGAAGAGCCCTCCCCCCAAAAGACCACAAAGCTGAGGTTGGAGAACATTTCAAATGAAGGACAAAAATACCTTCTATTTGCTGATGACCCACTGTGTAAGAAGTGTTGAAAATGTATTATTTTTAATTCTCACAACAAAACTATAAAGCAGCTTTAAAAAAAAAAACAAAACCCATTCTGTGAAAACTGAGGTCCAGAGAGGTACAGTAACTTGTGGAAGTGATGGATTCAACCACTGGGCTGCCTTACTCCACACCCATGCCCCTAACTACTGCATGCTCCCGTATGCATAAACATGCACACACACACACAGCACATACCTGCACAAACATTCACACATACACATATTCACACATACCACAGAGACTCATCTGTGCGCACACACACTATTCTGGGTCAATGGAGAAGGAAAGATGAACTCCAAAGAGGGACAAATCCTGGATTGTGTAAATTGACTTCCAAAAAGTATAATTTTGAGATAAGAATATAATATTATTTGGCTATAGAATACCATTTATTTATTAACATTAAAGATAAATGTAACATTCTTATGTAGTATCCATGGGTCATATTTTCCATTAGATTTCAGAATTCGTGTGATAAAGCAGGAATTGTACCATAAGCAACCTATGGGCTTTAAACTTGAAACATTTCAAATAAAATAATCTTATTTTATCCTAAAAGACTAATTAAAGGTATGTACCCAACCAGGTTGGGTAATGGACTGATTTTCATTTGGAGTAAGAAGGACAATTATAAAAGTAAATATGATGTGGTAGATTGAGACTGCATGTACCCCAGAAAATCATGTTCTTCCATCTGGTCCATTCCTGTGGCTGTGAACCTATTATGAGTCAGACCTTTTGATTAGGTCACTTCGGTTAAGGGCCTTTTGATTAGATTATTCAATTCAGCTGTGGCCCAGGGTGGGTCTTCATCCTCTTACTGGACTCCTTTATAAACTGGATGAATGCGGAGGGACGCAGAGAAGAAATCCACAGAAGCTGAGAGACAGCCAGAGGAAGCCAGAAGCTGAAGCAAAGAAACCTGGAACAGAAAGGGGAAACCAGCAGACACTTTGCCATGTAACAGAAGAGTCCAGGATCACCGGCAACTGGTTTTCAGGGAGAAAGCATCGCCTGATGATGCCTTGACTTGGACATTTTCAGGGCCTCAGAACCGTAAGCTTGCAAGCTAATAAATCACCCTTGTAAAAACCATCCCATTTCTGGTATATTGCATTTAGGCAGCCTAGCAAACTACAGCACATGACTTTAGATGTAAACAACACTTAGTGCCTAGCATCTAGTAAATACCTAATAAGTATTCAATAAAAAGGGATTGAATGACAAATTTAGTGCTTCACCTTATTGCTGTGTGGTATGTGGAACACTTTTAAGGTGCTATAGTTCATTGAGCATAACCAAAATGCCATTATCTTGCAATTTCATTCAAAAACAAACATAATCTACAAAGGAGTTTCTATAAACCATGAAGAAAGGGAAAAATCACAATTACAAATTTTGTTCCATTTTAGAATATTTTTTGTGTACAAAAAAAATCATCAGGAAGTCTTTCAGGAAAAGCCATATTGTCTATTCATTATAAGGAAATATAGGGCAGGGGGTAATTCTTCCCTCCTTTTAAGTCGTTTTTCATCACACTTATTTTAAATTTACTGTAGAAAATAATTTTCTCTCTAATCTTTACGTTCCAGAAATGAGTCGACTATTTAAGTGTCTAAAGATTTCCAGGTGGGCACTAATCTTAAATTGAATGTCATGACACTATGGCTTTATAAACACTGATTTTTTTATTAAAAAAAGGAAGAATGTTGACTCAGTTTTCTTTTAGTGGTGATGGTTCAGTGAGCGAAGATTGACTCTAAAGTAAGACAGCACTGTTGCTTAGCTGGAAAATAACTACCACACATTTTTGATAAATCATTAATCCAGTTTCTTTTTACAGTTATTAACATTTTTTACAGAAAAAGGAAATCAAAGCCTGACTTCTCTAATCAACAGCAAATCAAAGAAGGAAATGAACTCATCTCAGAATACATTTTGTTTAGGCTGTTCATAATCCAAATAGAAGATTGATTTCTCATTTTACAACTGAAGATTTTTTCAATAAAATAAGTGGCAAAGATATTAAATAACTAACATTTTTCCTTTGACAATTCTCAAATCATCAGAGTTTCTCTTCCTTGATGAAACAAGTAAGAAGGTAGATTCTATTCCATTTGCCTCATATTGTACAGCAGCTGTTTATTGAAAACCTACCAAATTTAAGGTAACATGTGGGCTAGAAAATGGATAACCAATAAGTGAAAACTTTGTCCTTACGGGGTTTTTAACTAGTTGTGGAAAAGGGACACATGCTTTGAAAAATAAAGGACAGGTCCAGGCAGGTGGGCTAAGAGCCAAAGGCCAGGTGCAGGCATTCCCAGGACTGCAGGACAAAAGCCCAGACTTCTGCTGCAGGAGTTGCGGCTTGTCCATGTTACAAAGTCGGGGCTCTACGGGTCCTCCTAGGATTCTCACCTCAGTTCTTGTTGTGTCAGGGTGGGGACTACCCCCTTGCTCTTGTTATCTAGTTGTATCATCCCTGTCAGAACATTGTTTTGGCATCTTGGTTCTTTAAGTAAATAGGAGTTTGTATATCTACTTCCAGGATCCTGGGATTCTCTCTCTGCAGTACACAGAAGGGCAAATTTAGCTCATAACCCAGATGAGAATAGTTGTATCCTCTGACTTCTAAATGTGACAGATAATAGTTATATTAAAAAATATGTATATAACTACCCAGAACAAGGCTCCTCAGCCTCAACACTATTGACATTGTGGGTTTGATAATTCTTTGTTATAGGGACAGTCCTGTGCTTGATGGGAAGTGGAGCAGCACCCAGTCTCTATCTATCAACTCGATGCCAGATAGTCTCTATCTATCAACCCTACCCCACTTGTGACAACCAAAACCAACTCCAGACACTGAAAAATGTCTCCTAGGGGTGCAAGGTAAAATCACCCCCAGTTGTGAACGACTGTCCTAGAATGATCAATTATGCCTCAGAAAATGAGAATTACATATGTGTATAAGCATGTATATATAAGGTTTCAGCCAGTTTCAAGAGTGATGCAACAAACAAGGAGATTTCAGCCCAACAAAACAATCAGGGTTCAAATACCACCAATTGTATCTTTTTATTAGGTTGAATAATTTTAACAGTATGTTAAATAAATTTAACAGCTTTTCTAGAGGCTTCTGTAAGGAAGTCCATCTGCACTCTTAAGTTAATCACATCCAAGGCTCATAGGGCAAGTGGTGAGTGAGAATCTCTCCATGGATCAGGGTGACAGGTTGAACACTCAGAATGGCCTCCTGAGCCCTAAAATTGCTCTGTTACTTCTATGTTTGAGGAATCTCCCTCACTTTACCATTGCCACCATGGAGAATTCCCCCTGATCTCTTACCAGGTTTGAGGATTGGGGTTTGATTTTATTAAAAGAGGTGGCAAGATTCTTACACTTTTAAGGAATTGAACTGGATGATGCAAAGTCCCTTATATTTCTAACTTTCTAGAATTAAATAAAAAATGAAATACAATTAGCCCTTAATCACTTACAGGTTAAAACAGCCCACCACTAGCTTAATGTAAATAACAAAATGCCTTCTGTTCCTGTACTGCTGAAAAAAAATCATAAACGTATAAATCTATATCAATTTCAAATGTGAATGGTGCCCCCTAGGGTTTTCCACTCACAATTTTTACAACCATTTGTGTGGCTGGTACAAACCTCATTTATCAGCTAATGCACAGGCAAGGATTAACAGGCTCACAGGATGGGCACCAGTGAGAGAAGGGAAGAAGAGAATGTGAGGGGGATAGAAGACAGTGCTGATGGGAGATGTGGCAAGAGGGTACAGTCGAGAGACAAAAAACCTACCCAGTTATTTAAACAGAAATTTTAAAAATTTTTAATTAGGTATAAAGTCTTAGGTAACTAAAAAGGCAGAACAACAAACACAAAATATCATGGAAATAGCAATTGTAGGAGCAGCTACTGCTCTTGGGGATGGTAAATAAAGGCAAGGGGGTGGAATGACTAAACCTTTGAAGCTGTAGGAGGGTTTCATCTATGTGCCAACTCTAATAACGGCAAGATAGTGTGTTGAGGTATATTAGTCTGCCAAAGGGATGCTGATGCAAAGTACCAGAAATCTGTAAGCTTTTATAAAGGGTATTTATTTGGGATAAAAGCTTACAGTTACAAGGTCCTAAAGAGTCCAACTCAAGGCTGCTTTCTCACCAAAGTCAATTGCCATGTGTTGAAGCAAGATGGTCGCTGACCTCTGCCTTGTCTCTCTTTTCTTCTTTCTTTTCTTCTAAGGCTCCAGGGCCCAGCTTCTTCCCCATCTCAGCTGCAGGCTGGCATAGGGCTTGCCCCTCAGTGCTTCTTCTCTCTCAGCTGCAAACTCTCAGGAGAATGGCTCATCTTACCTCAGGGCCCCAGAATCAAAAATGACAGAGCTCTCTCTCTCTCGTCATGTGTCTTCTTGAGTGAGTGTCCATTTATAAGAGCCCAGCAGGAGGGCGGGGACTCAACCTGAGTCATGCCTTACTGATGTGGCCCAGTCAGAAGTCCTAAATTGATTTTATCAAGTAAACCTAATCAGAGGCCCCTCACTGAATTTAATACAATCAAAGGGTATCGCACCATGATGACTAGATTAGTTTACAAACATAATCTTTCTCTTTTGGGGAGTCACACAAAAAAAAATCCCAAACTGTCACAGAAGGATTCTGTTATCCCTATGTGGCAGAAGAGAATTTAGGATCATTTAGAATATCTTCCATGAGTGGGAGGAGGATATGCTGGCATATATTTGCCATTCCTAGCCTAGAGCCGCCTCACTGTCTCAGCTCTGGATAAGCAAAGGATAGAGACCTGAACTCCTTCTCAGTAGGGGCAGATGCCCAACCCAACTCTGTAAGAGCTGCAGCTGAGAAGCAGGTATATCTGGTAGAAGGGGTGCAAAGGGAGCAAACTAACTAGGGGTCCTATTACATGGCCTCATTTTACTTCCCAACACATGACAGGTCTCACCTTCAAGTAGCATCATAAAATCATTGACTAGCATGTCAAACAAGCACTGACAAGTTTCTTGGCTTTACTTGAGCAACTTTAGGGACAGAAAGCTCATTGCCTCCAACTTCAAATAGTTCTGATCACATCCCTTCAGCTGTATGAACGCAGCCTGCATGTTCCACCTGAGCTTTCTTCCCCGGGTGAAGTAGCCTTAGTGCCTTCAACGCTTGCTTGATGGATGGTATAGAGATATTCCTGTCCCTGCCCTCTGAGTGCACCTTGAAACAATTCATCAAGGGTAGCCCTCTAATCAGTTCTCCAGATATGGTCTGAATAGCACCAAGGAATAAGGTAAGGAATATAATTAATTCTTTTTAAGACCACATCACACTGAAAACTCCTTCAGTGGCTTATTGTCTTTTACCTGAAATAACCCACAGCCATTTCTCCTCCAGGATAAACAATTCCAGTGGCTTCAAATGTTCCCAAGGAAAAGTATGTTGCAGCCAATACAAACTACTCAGAAGTTTCCTTGGAGGTGAAAGCAAACGTCTTTGTGAATTCTTTAAAAAATTAGAAAATTAAGCTCTTACTTGCTCACGGTGACTGGCATAAATTTATGCTCAAATGAAAAGAAACTTAAATCATTTCAATGTTCTCACTGAGCTGCAAACTACGTTATTGTTCCTCCAGCGCAATATAGATGCCATAAACCATGTCTAAGTGTGCAGAAGACATTTACTTCCACTGGTTTCCTTGAGTTAGACGAGATTTTACAAGTGACTCTGTTCTTCCTTGTAACTACATTTTAATTTAAATATATTTTTAATCAGGCCTTTAAAAATTCTCTTCACTAAGTAACGAAAGCTTAAAGTAATGGTGTATTTTAAACAATGCATCCAAAAATCTCTTAGTCAGGGTCTTTAAATATTCCACTTGCATTATTTCTTGTAGGTTCATTTAGTTGCACTGTAATTTTATGGAGTTTTAGAGTAGCAGGGCATATGATGTGATTGCCAATTACACAGACACTATTTCCAGGCCTATTATCAAAAGCATTTGTGAAGCAACAGGGAGTTTAACAAGAAGAGGAGTCTTCATGTAACCTCCTGATGAAAATTCTGAGTTACAAACTTTTATTGGATGGCTTCCCTTACCCTTCCCCAAGCTAGGGTAAGGCACTCACAAAGAACCTCACACTTACTGTATTAGTCAGGGTTCTCTAGGGAAACAGAATCCCAGGGAATATCTGTCAATATAAAAGATTTTATCAGACTCTTCGATGCGACAGTGGGGATGCACAAGTCCAGGTTCCACAGGCAGGCTGCAGCCAGGGGCTCCAGTGAAAGTCCAACGAAGGTCCTTGATGAGTTCTGGAAGACATTGGCTGTCCAAAGACGAGCTGGGAAATTCTCTCTCAATGCTGGAATCACTTCCCCTTTTAAGGCTTTCAACTGATTGGATAAAGAGTCACTCATTGCTGATGGCAATCTCCCTGATTGATGTAATTGTAATCAGCTATCTAGGATTTACCACTGCAGTAAAGTCAATGGGGACTAAAGTCCATAAATGCCCTTGTATTACAGTTAACCCAGCGCTTGATTGACCAAAGAACTGGGCACAATTACCTGGCCGAGTTGACACATTAGCCTAACCATCACACTTACCCCATCAGAGCACTCACCATACTGTATGATCATTGCTTATTCTCTTTCTTTCCATCTAGACATCAAGGTCTTTAAGATCAAGGCTATGTGTCTCTCACTGCCCCATTTTTACCTCCCTTGGCATTCCACAGGTATAGGTGCTCAGTAAAATGTAGGTGCTGTTATGAATGCAGAGTTGAAGGAAGAAAATGTGGAAACGGTGGCAGAGCATGCAAAACCATTGCAGATGGTTGAGTTTAGGGTTGCAGCTGCCTTATTTAGTTGCATATCTGCAGATAGTAGGAGAAAAAACATACTGAAAAGAAAAAAAGAACACCACAAACTAAGTTTGTCATCGCTGGACATAGAAAAGAAGCCGAGAGCAGAAGCTCTTATGGAGCAGAAACAGCATGGCAGCCACTCCATTGGAAAGGGGTGTCTGGGGTCTTCTCCTACCACGGACTGTCAGGACCTCTGGGGCAGATAGTGTGTCCTGTGTTGCGTGGGCATCAGTCACCATGTTCAGTTGGCAAAAAAGATGACTGCTGATTGACCAGAAAATAGACACAAGAGAAAATAACTCCCATTTGGGTTTTTGATTTTTCAAAGGAATTTTCAAATAAAAGTGTGGGGTTTTGGGGTTTTGTTTTTGTTTTTGTTTTTTCAATTCAATTCCTACCAGTTGAAGTGTTTGCCCTATAGGGACCCCAACCTCACGTAGCACATGAGGTTCTAAATTTACCAACACCAACGTTTTCGTGGCAGTGAAAGCAGCTTATCACTGGATTGCCCCTCCTGAACCAAAACCAGAGGCATCTTGAGCTCCCCTTGGTGACGTTACACTGTGCTCCCCGAGGCGCACGAGGTGTGGCTGTCCCTGTTGCTCAGCTGGCTGGCCCAGGCGGAACTCCAGCTTCTTAACTTCCTGGCTTTTGATATCTGCTCTCTGCTCTCAGCTCCTGCACAGTTAAGACTCTGCATATTGTCATAGTCTCACTCTGCTTACATGCAGCAAAGGACAAGTGAGAAAGACCCACCCAGACCATGTGTATGGGCCCAGGCCAGTGCTCCCTGCTCCGCCATGTCCTTGCCCACCCATTCCCGCTGGTCTGTACCCCCCTTCCCACCCTGCTCCTGTTCCGCTGCACCAGCAAGTGGGCTTGGATTCTCTGTCTGTATGTACACAGTGCCTCTTGAGTTTGTTTTGCTTTTTAATGTATTTTGGAAGTCTGTCTAAAATCTGGTTTTCAGATCTTAAAGAGTATCTCTGAAATGCACATTTCCCAAAAATGTACAGGAGGGTTGGACTGCGATGTAGGTACCCAGTCTGGGGTTCCCATCATCACCAGAGTTCATTGGGGGCCAACTCTGTGCCAGGTGGTGTGCAGAACGTGAGCCCCCTGCCTCGTGCATGACTCAGGTCAGTCAACGTGAGAGTACTATTATCATCCCAAGTTTATAGATGAGGAAGCGGAAGCTTAGAAGGAGCATGCCCAAGCTGAGCGATGATGATAGAACGGGGACTCAAAGTCAGGTCTGTCTGCGGCGAAGATGTTCTTTATCACACTCCCTCCCCAATGGGCACCATAAAGTGACCACCGATTGAGACCTTTGAGGGGCTTTTATGAGATCCAGAAATCCTGCAGGGACTCCAAAGTGATTGCTGTTGCATACTAGAGGGCACGCCATTCAAGGGACAGAGGCAAGGGGCCGGGAGGGAGAAGAGGCAAGAGAAAAGGTGAGAAAAATATATTTTCCAAATGGAATGTTATTTGTGCAACCAACACCCTGAGCTGCCCACCCGTGTCTGATACAATTCTGATCTCAGAGCCATATGGGTTTCTCAGAAGGAGCAGGTTGAGCAGGAATGTGGTTGAATATGTAAAACAAACCAAATAATACATAATCAGGCTGACCCGTTTCCGAGGAGGGGCAGTGCCCTCGGTGTTATAAATTTCAATTTCCGTTGCCTCCTCCGCAGCTGCAGCAAGGCAGCCAGGCGCCGTGCGGTGATCAGGCAGCTCTATTCACCTCTTTAGTTTATTTTTCCCTCCAGGATAGAACAATGGAAATGAGAAAGTCAATTTTCTTTTCAACCCAAGCAGATTGAATTTTGCTAAACTAAAATGGGCTCTGGATAAGCAAAGGTCAGTCCAGCCTGGGATCTTTTTCTTCATTAACAACAAATCAACACCAGGGTTGCTGATTCCAGCTCTTTTATCAAACAGAGATGCTTGGAGATGCCATCAGCTGAGGCCAGAGAGGCATGAATTACGTTACCAGAATCATAAGCAGCAGAGGCAAGAGCCAATTATTACTTAGGTTAATGCATAGATAGTTTTCATGTAAAAGCATGGTGAATATATTCACCTTGTTAAATATCATACTGTTAAGACTAGGGAAAATGATTTTTCTAGAAAAATCAGTGGACCACTCTAGCACACAATTCTGCTTACTCTTGGCTGTTTCATGTCTTTCAGATACAGGAGTATTAACAAAAAAATCAGATAACCTCCGGGACATGCTGTGCTCTTCTCTCTTTACCAAAGTCTTAAGCTATGCTTCTGTCCTTTTTCTAGCACAAAATATGTGTGTTCTATCCAAAGAATACTGTATATTTATATTTATTTATATTATATTGATATATAGAGAGAGTCCATGGAGACAAAAGGTGTGTGTGAGAAAATGTGTATTTCTTCTGTGAACCTAGTTAAAGAAATCCTTCTTTGTGTGTGTGCATATATGTATGCATATTTCTGGATTCTTACCCCGGTTAGGAAATATTTGAACTTAGAAAGTTTAATTGCATCCATATTTACCTTAAATTATTTCTCTCCTTAATTTTTACAAAATTTCTTTTACTAAATACAAATGTAGTACAATATAATACATAAGTATACCAAAAATATATAAAACCAAAAATCTGTGAAATAGTGGGAGCTTATTGAGATTAGCTTCTAATGGCTTTTCCTTTTTTCATCATTTATAAGAAAATAGTGTATTGAAACCTAAATTCAATAAACCATCCAATTTGTTCATAAAAGAACAAAGCCATTTGTAATTTCTCACTTGGATGTCTTTCTGCTTCAACCATCAAACTTATCCTGTTTGTGGTAAAATCTTTTTACATAAACAGTTGTTCAAGTCTCCCTCTAGGGGAAGTGGAAAGAATTAGGAATTGAAAGGAATCAGAAATGTTATTCCATGAGTTAATTACTGGAAACCAGATCAAGCAGAAGAGAGTGATGCTCTGGAAGGAATGTAGGGAAAATGAATAGAACAGAAGCAAAAAGTAAAAAATTTGAGAATTTGAGAACTAAACTAGCAACTAGTAACACAAAATCTGGGTTTCACCCAAGCTTTTTTTTTTTTTGACAGATCACAGCAGGAATTGCTAAGTGATCAAGAGAGAAAGTTACTGAAGTTGTCTGGTTATAAAAACAAAGCATTTTGCAAATGATCCTTGCTAGGCTGAAAAATTCTATCAAAACTCTTGGCAGCTGTATGTATTTTTAAATTTAGCCCCTCCAGCAAATTTCCTGATTAATGATCAAGTTCAGGGGATTCTGAAAAGAAGCAAAAGAAATTGGAAAACAGACTTCTCTACAAAAGAAACAGACTTCAAACTGCAGATACTTCCTCGAGGTTAAATAGCATATTGTTAATCCTGGAGATAGTGATATTTCTAGAAAGAGCTTTATGGCTATACCAATGAAGGTTGTTCTGAAATCTAAATGTGAAGTTGGAAGTG
This sequence comes from Dasypus novemcinctus, assembly GCF_030445035.2. Taxonomy (NCBI): domain Eukaryota; kingdom Metazoa; phylum Chordata; class Mammalia; order Cingulata; family Dasypodidae; genus Dasypus; species Dasypus novemcinctus. Next base: position 28,572,513 of record NC_080678.1, on the reverse strand, counting down.
GGTCCCTCTTTCATGTTTGTCATTCTTGGAAAGGTGGGAAATTGCAAGATTCAAAAAAATAAGAGTAAGACCTCCACATTTTCATCTTCTCAAATGCCAGTTTCCTTGTGGTGATACTTTTCATTAAAAAAAAAAAAAACATCAGTGAGTGCTTTTTAAGGATTCCTTAAAAATTAAGGAGTTTGGAACCACATGAAGGGCCTCAAGTCCAAGCCAGCTGTTGATGTGAGCTGGGGCTTGACCTTGTCAGTCATTTGGATCCAGGGTCCTGATGGACACCTGTGTGACCCCCCCACCCACCATACTATTAAGTGTTCAGCTGGCAAAACTCACCTTCCATTTATCAATCTGGAAGCAGCTAACCTCCACCCAGCCAAGAAATATCAATTCCCTGGCATCCTTCCCTCTGTGGGTACACATCCTCATCCCCACTAACACTGGGCCCAGAAATCCCATAACTTCACATGGGCAGCTCAGGTACATTGAAAGCCAGCCCTGAAAAAGACACTGGCACTGTGTATCCAAAGCTGAAAGAGGCACAACCCTGCCCTCAAGTTTCTCGCAGTCTTCTGAGAGGTGACAGAAAATTATATAATGATGCAAGAGCTAAAATAAAGGTATCCCCAGGTTACAATGAAGGCACAGTGGAGGAGTAAGGATGGAGTAGGATGGGGGAAGGTGAATCAGAGAAGTGTCTTGAAGATGTGTGATCTGATTCTTGAAATATGAATAGGGGTTTGTGAGGCCAACAAAGGAGGGGCAATCATATTATTAACAGCTGGCATGTGTGATGCTTATTAGGTGGCAGGCACCTGCTAAGTGGTTTGCAGTCATTACCCTATTTAATATCCTCAACCTTGCTGTGAAGGAGGATATTATTATCTCCATTTTACAAAGAAGGAAAGAGAAGCTCAGGGAGGTAAGTGATAGACACAATATTCAACCCAGGCTATCTGCATCCAGAACATCTGACATCTGCTCTTAACCTCCCTGGGCCCTGCCGTCCATGTTCGTTAGGCAAACGGAGCAGGAGGGAGATGTGATAGAGCAGAGCAAAGCAAGAAGATGACTTGGGAGGAAGGACCACAAGCACAACAGCATGAGCCTGGATTTTGTCCAAAGAGCAATGGAGGACCATTGAGTTGTTTGAATCAGGGAATGACAAGGTCACATTTGCATGGTAGTCAGCTTCCTCTGGTATAATTTAGATAAATGCATTGGAGGCATGTGAGGATAGAGTCAGGGAGATAAGTTAAGAGGCTGGTGTGGAGGGAAGTGACAAGGGCCTGAGCAAAGGCAGGGGCCTATGGAATAAGAGTAAGTTTCAGGAGCTACACAGGAGGTAGATTTCGGAAGACTTAGTGATCTATTGGGTATATAGATCACTATGGTGAGTGAGAGAAGGAATCTGAGATGATACCAAAGTTTTAGGAGAGGGAAACCGGATGAATGACTGTGCTACTTACTGGGATGTATTACACAGGAAAGAAGAGGAACCGACAAGGGGAGAAGAATATAGGAGAGGTTTCTAGGCCATCCAAGTGAAGATACCTGGCCAAGAATGTGTAGGTCTGGGATTCAGAGAAGAGATGAAATGGGTTTCCCTAGAAGAGAATGAAGTCTTTAACTTTAGCCGCAATCGCTTGATGGAGATGTTGGAGAGGAGATTTAATCACCAGTTGGATAGTCAGATTTTAGAGTCACAAATTTCCTGAGTGTTTCTAAGAGCTCAATAGTGTGTTTAGTTAATACATCTGACTATGAACCTTGCCTAATAATAACAACACTTGTTGGAATTGGATGGAAAAAAGGGAATTATGAGCAGTTCTTTAATATTAAAGGGATATTGGAAGCTTGCCATAGAATTCAGACAGCCAAAACCTCAAGAAAATAAGTGATAAAAAGTCCTCAGTACTTTAAAATATTGTGTAATTTTATGCACATGTAGTTTGCATATATTGTTACATATATAAATATGTATGTAGTGCCTATTCATATATTTATGGGGTTTAGTCTACATAGAGAAAGAAGGTCTTCTGTTTCCAAAACTGTGAGATGATCAAGAAACTGTTGGCTAGTATTTGCATCTCTTGTCACTTAGAGAGAATAACCACACAGCTCATTGGGGGAGGCAGCTGCTGCTTGACGGTGAATCTACATCCTCATGATTAGCAGAGCCCGGAGCAAGTGCCCCTTTGCACTCTATTTTTTCTTTTTGTTTTTCTAAACCTTTCATAAAGTGATATAATGATTTCTCTTTAATTTTAGTGGGTAACTTACTGTGTGAAGTAGAATAAACCTAAGCAAGCAAATATGTTTATTTCAATAAACACTGGAAACAAACATAAAAGAAATCTGAACTTTGCCCTAACCCCCTCAACATCTCTCAGAAAAAAAAAAAAAAAAGATGTGCTCAACAAACATTAGTAAACCACTCAGGAACTTCTCTGCCAAGAACTTAAGAAAGTAATGCCATGAATTGTGGCTCCTGAGCAATTGTAGGACATTTGTTTCAGCCATTTGGACATACCAGGGTTAAGACTAGAAAAGGACGGGAATAACATTGCCCTGGGGCTATTTTGAAGTCAAAATTTTCAACTCCATCTAAATCAGTAAGCCCATCTGCTCGGTAGCCATCACGTTCTAGGCCTTGGGTGGGTGGGGAGATATAAAGAAGTCTAGAATCCTACCTCTAACCTCAAGGACCCTGCCATCAGGGCCTCTCAGACAAGACAGAGAGTAGCACCAGCCAATACAACTTCCTGCGAAGACAAAATTATTTATATCTGTACTAATCAAGATGGTAGCCCCCAGCCACATGTGGCTATTGTGCATTTGAAATGTGGCTAGTGCAACTGAGGAAGTGAATAATTAATTTTACTTAATTTCAATTAATTTTCATTTAAATAACCACATGTGGCTACTAACTACTGAATCAGACAATGCAGGTATGGAGAACTTGAGCTGAAATGAGTCTTCAAAGACTTCAAGCTCAAATGGACCTTAAATCACTCTATCCTGCAAATCCTGTACTTGTCTTAGGCTCTGCATAGCCCATTGCCAAAGAGAGCCTGTCATTAATTCCTGCAACCATACCAGGGGCTTCCTGCCTAAGGCTGGTTCTGCTAGGCCATCAGCTATAAGGTTGGTCTGCTCTCCTGCCCAAGACTCAGAGATGACCCTCTGTTGGGCTCTGACCTCCTGTCTTTAACTGAGTTCCTAGTTCAGACCCTCTGCTTGAAGTTGCTGCCACCATCCATTCCCATCATATGCCTTTACAGTCCCAGGATATACAAATTTAAAAAGCACGTGGTCCTTACTCTCTTATAATCCAGTAGAGGAAATAGAAGTAATCAAAAACTCATGGGATTGAATGTATATTCAACAACTGTTAAATGTAATACAAAAGGGAAGATCAGAGTATTATGGGAGTTGGTCAAGGGAGGATTTCACCCAGACTGGGTAATCAGGAAGACCCACAGTGAAACAAAGAAGCAGGAATAGCTTCAAATAAGCCAGCTCCAAAAGCAACTTCAAATGTGCCAACTCAATAAACACCTGTTGTCCAAATTGAACAGAAGGAAGGCTCTTAAACTCAGCATGTAAATGCATTACCTTCCTCCCAGTGTGGGACATGACTCCTAGGGATGAGCCTCCTTGGTGCTGAGGGGTTACTACCAATCACCAGCTGATGATGCAATGAGAAAAAAACCTTGAATAAAAGGAGGAAATGGTAAAGACAAATAAGTTTATATGGCTAAGAGACTTCAAAATGAGCTGGAAGGTCATCATAGGGGTTGCGTTTATGCACATCTTAGCAGGATCCCAGAGACAGCCAAAGTAGATATAACCTTGGGTAGTAGAGCTCCTAAGAGGTACAGAGACACACAGGTTCTACAGTAATGGCAGATGGCTCTGGAGTTCAGTGCCTTGCCAATGGTCCCTATTTTGGAATTTGTGCTCCTGAGTGTGATGGAATTGGACTCAGATGTGACCTCTCTACACATGCCTCTTCTGTCACTTTTATTGAACCTGTGGTTGGCCCTGTGGTTAGTGTGTACTCAGGAGACTTGGATCTCTGGACTGGCAATGTGTACTCAGGAGACTTGAATCTCTGGACTGGCCATATGCCAGCTGGGCCCCAAGCCTCAGGAGAGTTGCAACACCTACTTTCCAGTTCTTTGGACTTACCCAGGTCAGCTAGCAGAGAGGTGAGGATGTTCAACCACCACACCAGGGAACCAAGTGTGTCTACAACTGCAAGCAAGAGAATTGCATCCATCAACCATGTGGGATCTAAGCCCCCTCTCAATTTAGAGGTGGAGTGAACATCACCATCCCAGGGTCCACAGGATAGAGGAATTAAATATGGATTTTGTGGCCTTAGTGATATTCTATATAGAACTATTGTGACTCTAGCAATGGAAGAAATTATATCATTGATGTGGAGACAGTGGCCACGGGAGTTGCTGAGGGCAGGGAGAGGGAAGAAGAGGTGTGATATGGAGGCATTTTTGGGACTTGGAATTGTCCTAAAAGATATTGCAGGGACAGATGCTGGACATTATACATCCTGCCATAGCCCACTGACTGGACTGGGGGAGAGTGTAAACTACAGTGTAAACTATAATCCAAGCAGTGTTCCAAAATGTATTCATCAAATGCAATGAATGTGCCACACTGATGAAAGAGGTTGTTGAAGTGTGGGGGGGAGGGGGTGTTGGGGAGTGGGATATGTGGAGTATGTGGGAACCTCTTACATTTTTTAATGTAACATTTTGTGTGAACTATGTATCTTTAAAAGAATAGACAATAAAAACTAATAATAATTTTTAAAAAGAAGAAGAAAGTCTCTTGCCTCAAGGCAGCTTACAGTGTGAACCATGCAGCAGAAAAGGAAGGAAGTTTACCAAGGTGTATTTGCAACCAACTCACAGCTTCGCTTTCTCTTCATGTCTGCACCTGTTACATGGAGCAAGGAAATTACTGTATATTTGTGACTCCTACGTGACTTTTGGAAAAGAGGCAGTATTTTCAGGTTATGCCCAACCTACACTGACAAATGTGGACCTTAGTATCTTGAAATGTTCTTTAAAAATAAAGGCATAGGCCATTTGTATATCTTCTTTGAAGAGATGTCTGTTCAAGTCTTTTGACCATTTATTATTGGCATGTTAGTCTTTTTGTTGATAAGTTGAAGGATTTATTTATACATTCTGGATGTTAAATCTTTATTGGGTGTGTGGTTTCCAAAATTTTGTAGGTTTTTGTTTTACTTTCATAATAAAGTCCTCTGAAGCACAAAAGCTTTTAATTTTGATGAAGTCCCATTTATCTATTTTTTCCTTTTGCTGCTTGTGTTTTAGATATAAAGTCAAAAAACCACAGCCTAACACAAGATCCTGAAGATGCTTCTTCTGCATTTTCTTCCAGGAATTTGATAGTTCTGGCTCTTACATTTAGGTCTTTGATCCATTTTGAGTTTATTTTTATACAAAGTGTGAGGTAGGCATCATCCTTTTTTTTTTTTTTTTGCAAAAGGAGATCCAGTTTCCCAGTACAACTTGTTGAAGAGACTCTTCTTTCCCAACTAAGTGATCTTTGCCCCCTTTTAAAAATCAGTTGCCTATAAATGTGAGGGTTGATTTCTCTCAGCACTTAGTGTGATTCCATTGGTTTTTGTTTTCTGTCCTCATGCCAGTACCATGCTGCTTTGATTATTATGGCTTTAATTAAATTTTAAGATCAGGAAGTATGGGTCCTCCAACTTCATTATTCTTTTTCAAGATGCCTTTAACTCTCTGGGGCTCCTTATCCTTACATATAAATTTCATGATTGGCTTTTCCATTTATGCTAAGATTGTTGGAATTTTGGTTGGGATTGCCTTAAATCTATAAATTGTTTTGGGTAGGATTGGCATCTTAACAGCATTTAGTCTTCCAATCCATGAACACAGAATGTCCTTCCATTTATTTAGGTCTTCTTTGATTTCTTTTAGCAATATTTTGTAGTTTTCTGTGCACAGGTCCTTTACATCCTCAGTTAAATTTATTCTTAGATATTTTATTATTTTAGTTGCTATTTTGAATGGCACTTTCTTCTTCATTTCTTCTTCCAGTTGCTTGTGTATAGAAACACTACTGATTTTGGGGTGTTGATCTTGTACCCTGCCACTTTGCTGAATTCACTTATTAGCTCCAGGAGCTTTGTTGCGGATTTTCAGGATTTTTTGTTTATAGGATCATGTTATATGCAAATTGGGAAAGTTTAGTTCTTCTTTTCCAATTTGGATGCCTTTTATTTCTTTTTCTGGCAAGAACTTCCAGTACAATGTTGAAAAACAGTGGTGACAGTGAGCATCCTGATCTTGTTCTGATCTTAGAGGGAACACTTTCAGTCTTTCACCCTTAAGTAGGATGTTAGATGTGGGTTTTTCCCAAAGAAATATTTATTTCCCCTTCTCCTCCCCCTCCCCCGCCCCTCCCCCTCCCCCCACCCTGCTGTTTTTGCTGTCTGTGTCCATTTGCTGTATCTATTTCTCTTTTTGTCTTCCCTTCCCATTTTTTTTCCCTCTGGGATTCACTGGGATTTGATCCTGGGGACCTCTGATGTGGAGAGTGTTCCCTCTCAGCTGTGCCACCACAGTTCCTAGTCTCTGCTGTGCTTCACCTTGACTCTCCCCTTGGTCTCTCTTTTGTCACATCATGATCTTGCTGCATGACTCACTTGCACAGGCACTGGCTCACCACATGGCCACTTGCATGGGCACTCAGCTTACCACACGGGCACTCGTGCAGTCACTCAGCTCACCACATGGGCACGCAGCTCATCACATGAGCACTGGCTTGCCATACAAGCACACTTTCTCTTCTTTTTCACCAGGAAGCCCCAAGTATTGAACCTCCCATATGATAGGCAGAAGCCCTATCACTTGAGCCCCATCTGCTTCCTCATATATGCTCTTTATCACGAGGAAGTGTTCCTAGTATTCCTAGCATTCTAAGTGTTTTTGTGAAGAAAAGGTGCTGGATTTTGTAAAATGTCTTTTCTGCATCAGTTGAGATGACTGTGTTTTGTTTTGTTTTTTCCTTCATTGTGTTAATGTGGTATATTACATTAATTGATTTTCTTATGTCCCCACTTGATCATGGTTTATAATTCTTTTAATACGCTGTTGGGTTTAGTTTGCTAATATTTTCTTGAGCATTTTTGGATCTATATTCATAAGAGATATTTATCTGTTCTTTTTTCCTTGTGGCATCTTTATGTGGCTATGGTATGAGGATGATGTTGGCCTCATAGAATGAATTACAGAATGTTCCCTCCTCTTAAAAATTTTAAAGGAGTTTGAGCATAATTGGATTAAGTCTTCTTGAAATGTTTGGTAGAATTCCCCTGCAATGCCATCTGGCCCTAGACTTATCTTTGTTGGGAAGTTTTTGATAACTGGTCCAATCTCTTTACTAGTAATTGGTTTGTTGACATCTTCTATTTCTTCTTGAGTCAATGAAGGTAGTTTGTGTATTTCTAAGAATTTGTCCATTTCATATAGGTATGCAATTTATTGGTGTACATTTGTTCATAGTATCCTCTTATAGTCCTTTTTATTTCAGCAGGATCAGTAGTCACATCCCCCTTTTCATTTCTGATTTTCATTATATGTATCCTCTGTTTTATACAACTCTCCAGAGAAGATACACAAATGGCCAGAAAGCACATGAAAAGATTCTCAACATCATTAGCCATCAGGGTAATGCAAATCAAAACCACAGTGAGATATCATGTCACACCCATTAGAATGGCTGCTATTTAAAAATGGAAATAAAATGTTGGAGAGGGTATGGGGAAATAGTAACATTAATTCATTGCTGGTGGCAATATAAAATGGTACAGCCACTGTGGAAGACAGTTTGGAGAAAGCTAAAGCCAGAACTACCATATTACCCAGTCTTCCCACTACTAAGTATATATTGAAAAGAATTGAAAGCAGTAACTCAAACAGATAGATATCTGATTTTTATAGCAGCATTATTCACAATTGCCAAAAGATGGAAACAAGCCAAGTATCCATAAACCAATGAGTGGATAAATAAAATGTGGTATATGCTTACAATGGAATATTATTCAGCCATGAAAAGGAATGAAGTCCTGACTCATGAGACAATATGGATGAATTTTGACAACATCATATTGAGTAAAATACGCCAGACACAAAAGGACAAATATTGTCTGACCTCACTGATTTGAAATAATTAAAATAAGGAAACCAGTAGAGTCAAAATCTAGAATATAGTTTACCAGGGTGGAGATAAGGAATGGGAAGTTAAGGCTTAAAATGTATAGGATTCCTACTTGGAATGATGGAAATGTTTTAGTAATGGATGGTGGTGAAGGTAGCACAAAATTGTGAATGTAAATAACAGCATTGAAATATATTTCTGAATGTGATAAAAAGGGGAAATGTTAGATTATAGATATAGTAACAGAATAACATTTTTTAAATAAAAATTAAAAATCCATGAAACTGCACTACACAAACAGGCACACCTACCTTAAACCATGGACTATCATGAATAGTATAACTATAAAAATGTGCTATCATTAAGTGGTAACAATGTTACACACCAATGAAGGGTGTTAATAATAGAATGTTTTATGGAAATCCTGTATTTTATGCATGATTGTTCTATAAACCCACAACTTCTCTAATAAAGCAGGAGAATTCCATAAAGAAACTTAAGGCACAGGAAGATTCAGGAGCTGGATGAGTTGACTGTGGGAACATAACAGAGTAGACTTTGTGGGATTGTTAAAAACTATTTGTGATTTCTCATCATGTGCCCTCCATTTCCCTTCAGTGAGCTATAGAAAATGTGGCTCATTTTATTACAAATCCTGTCTACTTGGCAATGACATTTCAAATTTAAAAAAAAAGAGAGAGAGAGAAAGAAACCAAATCATATTTCTATTTTGAAGTATGATCTCTAAATATATTTTGATTTTAGGTATAAACAGAATAACTCAGAAATTACAAGTCTTCTGAAAGCTTTTTTCTTCATTTTCTCTTGTTTATCCTTTTTCCACCACAAACAAATAATATAAAAGATAATGAACCCCATTTTGCATGGTTTGATTGTCACTATACACTAATGTCTCTGATATGTGTCCTGGGCGTGTGATTATTTCTGATGACATGAGGAGAACAGTGCTTTGATTCAACTGACAGGCAGCAAGACATCTTGTGCTAACTGGTTTCTTTTAGCCTTCCATTTCCCTGAACATTATCTTGGATAATAAATTTACCACATCTGAGTTTTAGTTTGATATTATTAGAGATGCCAACCTGAAGAGCGCATATCAGGAAGGAAACATACTGACCACAAAATGAAACTGTGCATTCGTTTAAAATGAAGAAACACATGCATAAGAATAAACAGAACTGCTCTGAGGGAAAATTGTGGGCATTCCTATTCCAAAATGAAAAATTAATCTTGGATTAGTTACTCAGCATGTTTTTGAGAGCCATGGCTATTCACAGAATAAAGGAGTCTTTGTGTTTCCAAAGGATTCACTTCAGGCTTCCCACAAATAATGAGTTGTCCTGTTTTATAAATGGAATTCAGATTATGAAAACTAAGCGGCTTAAACTTCAGGAGGTAGAACATAGCTCCCCACTCCATAAGTGTGGATTGTTCATAGAGACTTCCTTCCAAAGAGTACAGGATGGGGGCGGAGAGTAACTCTACTGAGGGAAAACCTGACAAACATAACCTCAGCCTGGTGGTCAAGGTCAACATCAACAGTGATAAGTTGGGAAACGGACTTGGCCCAGTGGTTAGGGCGTCCGTCTACCACATGGGAGGTCCGCGGTTCAAACCCCGGGCCTCCTTGACCCGTGTGGAGCTGGCCCATGCGCAGTGCTGATGCGCGCAAGGAGTGCCCTGCCACACAGGGGTGTCCCCCGCGTAGGGGAGCCCCACGCACCCACGCGCAAGGAGTGCACCCCCTAAGGAGAGCCGCCCAGCGCGAAGGAGGGAGCAGCCTGCCTAGGAATGGCGCCGCCCACACTTCCCGTGCTGCTGACGACAACAGAAGCGGACAAAGAAATAAGACGCAGCAAAGAGACACAGAGAACAGACAACCGGGGGAGGGGAATTAAATAAATAAATAAATCTTTTTAAAAAAATAAAAAAATAAAAAAGAACAGTGATAAGTCATGTTGATTGTATGTACCCTTCATATGATCTGATGTCCATGGCACTTTACCTGTGTGATTTTCCTCCCCCAAAATCCATAACCACAGTCTAATCATGAGAAAAACATCAGACAAATTTGAATTGAAGGACAGTTTACAAAATTCCTTCAGAGTTGCCAAGGTCATCAAAAACAAGGAAAGTCTGAAAAATTCAGACAAGAGGGGCCTAAGAAGACATGACAACTAAACGTAATGTGGTGGCCTGGATGGGATCCAGGAAAAGAGAACACATATTAGGCTGAAAACTCACATGACAACTAAACGTAATGTGGTGACCTGGATGGGATCCAGGAAAAGAGAACACATATTAGGCTGAAAACTCAGGAAATATGAATATAGTATGCCTTTAGTTAATAATAATGAATCCAATATTGACTCATTAATTATGACAAATGTGCATGCTAAAGTAAGATATTAGTAATAGGGTAAGCTGGGTCTTGAGTGTATATAGCAACTCCCTGTGCTATCTTTGCAATTCCTCTGTAAATCTAAAACTGTTCTGGAAGAAAAAGTTTTTTTAAAAAAAGAAATAAGTAAACCACGCCCAACTTCTCAGGAATGCAGCTGATTACTCTTGCATAAAGTGAGACACCACACCATGAGCATCAGGCAAATTTTAGTCCTGTCTATGACCCAGCAGGGTCTCTCATCCAAGAGAAGCCCCAGAAATCTGTAAGCACTGTTTTATCCATGAGACTTCTTGTATGGCACTAATGTCTAATCCCAGGATTCCCTCCAATCCCCTCCCTGGGTGTTAGCCTGGCTCTGGACAGAAGCAAAATGAGTGAACATGACAAATACAATCAAAGGCTGCCCTGAAGCCTGGCAAGGCCTTCCACCACCCAAGAGTATTTTCCTTTGTTTGGTTGCCATTCCCTAAAACCATTGGATGCTGTTGTTCATCAAAGCTGTGCAGCCTTCAGATGGGGCCATTGTCCTTGTGAAAAGACAACATGCCCCTGTAGGGAAGCCAGAGTGAAGGGAGAGGTCAAGGGTGAGGAAGATGCCCCCGCAGCCAGGCCTGCAGCTGTTTATTAAAGGTCAACCTGTGCCTCTGACAGTCTATCTTCTTATCTTTATAATGTGGATGAGTCAATAGATCTTTCCTCTTGTGTTTCCAAGAAAAGTTTGGTTCCAGCTAGTACTGTGATTAAAATAGCTGATCTCGACATCACTGATTTAGTAAGAATCTCTCCAATTTAATTTTGTATATTTATTAGGGTCACCTCATACTGGACTGGTGAGGGGTAGGTGAGAGGGATAAAGAATGTGTAGAGCCTTGTTGGTCCAGAAACTTCTGAAAGCATCCTGGATTTGATTAACTCCTTTGGGCCCAGAGTCACCCCACCCAGCAGTGAGTAAATCATTTCTGCCCTAAAATCAGAGGTAACTCTGCTTTCTTTCATCCCTAGAGATTCCACCTGGGCTTGTCTCGCCTTCGGCATGGGGAGTTATGGGTCTGCCAGCCTCGTCACCAGCTTGACACCCACCCCAGCTTTTCTAGTGTGAGAACACCAGCCTGGTGCAGCAGCCTGCCCTGCACTATTTCCATCCCTGATGATATTATAGTCCATTTGTGAAGAGGAGATAACTATACTTGTCAAAGACCCAGAAAATCATTATGTAATGTGGTAGAAAAATACCCAGTGTTAGAGTCAGGAAAAAAACTGTGTTTGAAGCCCAGCTTACTAGAGGGGTATGGCAGTTTGGAGCTGTGTATACCCCAAAAAACATTTTCTGAAATTCAATTTATTCCTGTGGATTTGAACCCACTGTAAGTAGGACTTTTAGTTAAAGTGTGGCCCACCTTGATCAGGATGGGTCTTAATCCTATTACAGGAGTCCTTTATAAGTAGAATGAAACTCAGAGAAAGAAAGAGACACAGAAGGAGCAGCCAGAATTTGAACATCAAAGGGCCAGAATAGGCCACCATGTGCCTTGCCATGTGATAAGCTAAAGACCAAGGATCACTGGCAGCCAGCCCCAGAATGCCAGCCTTTGGGGAGAAAGCATCGCCTTGATGACAACTTGATTTGGACTTTCTTTTAGCCTCAAAACCATGAGCTAATAAATTCCCATTTTTTAAAGCTGACTTGTTGCATGGTATTTGTTTGACCAGCCAAAGGAAACTAAAACAAGGGGTTATAGAGAATAGGTCACTTACCTCCTCTAAATCTCAGTTTCCTAATTTTAAAAACTGGAATTAAAACAATACTTAAAAGATTCTCTTGAAGGTAAAATGTGACAAAGCATGTGATAAAGTGTTATAATTGTTCACAGTTCTCAATTAGAATAAATTATGTGCCCACTGGAAGGAAGTGCTACAAAAACAGAGGGTTCAGAGGGAGGAGGCAACAGACTATAACAGAGTCTCCATCCATAGAGCACCCAGGGCAAGCTCTGGGAAACCCAGAATATGATGAATGGTGTACTTTCTCTATCTCCACAGCCCCACAATAATGTACCAGAACTAATACAAAACTCAGGTCAAGTCTGTACCCTGAGGCATTTACCGCGACTCATAGAGGGAATTTAGGAAATCAGATTCAAGCAGTTGAGTATTGCCATTCACCTGGATCCAAGCTTCTAAAAACTGAGCGCTTCACTTACATGATTTATCAGCAAAGGGTTTGGGTCCCTAATGGGAAGGATTTGTGCTAGGCACAAATACATCTCAATAATGAGGACAGAGGTTTCTTTGGTCCAAGTACCATTCCCTTACGCCTAAGGTCACAGCCATCAAAGACAGAGCCAAGGCGGGCCCCAGACCTCCTGGTTTTCAATTATTCAATGTATCTAACAGGTAGAATTGAGCCCCAGCTGTACTGGGTTCTGAGAATACAACAGGCGGCAGAGCCAGATATTGCTCCTATCATCGTGGAGCTGACGTTCTGGGAAGAAACAGCCATTATTCAAATAATTACACCAAAACAGTAAAATGATAACTCTCAGAGATAGATGGTGTTTTGAGATCATAAAATTGAAGGGACTGGCCTTGCCTGGAAGGTGGTGTGCCATGACTTCTAAGAGTGAGCACTCAGAGTAGGGTTAAGTCACAGACTAAGGGTACAGTCCTCCACATCTACCCTCACTTCAGACATCAGCTGCAGATTCAAGAGTTCTCAAGCCCACTCTCACTTCTGACCAACTGGCTACAAATTCAAGACTTTCCACTATGCTCTCAAGTTGGATAACTTGCTTCAACAGCTCTCAGAACTCAAGAAAGCTCACTTAAAATTACAGTTCTAAAATCTCAAAAAAAGACACAAATCATGACCAGCCAAAATAAGAGGCACAGAGAGTGAGGTCTGGAAGGGTCTCAAATGTGAACTTTTCTCCCCCCATGCAGTGAGGATGCACCACCTTCCCAGCCAAGGTGAATATCTCCAACCAGGGGTGCTCACCTGAACCCTCAGTGTCCAGAGTTCCTAATGAGGCTCCATCACATACTGCCTATGTGGTTGACCTTTAGTCTCCAGCCCCTCCCAAAGGTTGGCCAAACACCTTTAGTCATCTGTTCCTCCAAAGGTTCGAACTAACACAATGTGACCCAAAGCCCCCATCACAAATCACAATTTTAGACTGTCTGGTGGGCAAAGTTCCACACAGACCGACAGTCTGTGGGGCCTAGAGATCAGCTCCCAGTAGCGATGGGCTAAGGTGAGACTTCTCTTGGGGTTGAGCTAATTCTTCCTATGCAGATCCTGGACATAAGTGACCCAGAGCCAGGATCTAGGTGTTCAGTACCAGTTGAAATAGTTGATGACGGGGGAGCAGGAAGAAAAGTGGGTCAGATAGAAGTTTCCATGGCAGAAGGGAGTGTGGCAAATATGAAGGGCACAAAGAAAAGTGCTATGGTTGGTGTGTTTGAAGTACAGAGATTGTGGGGTAAGATGAGGCTGGAGAGACAGGCAGTGGAAATCTAGCTACCCAGGCACTTATAAGTCAGGTTGCAAATTTTTATTTACAAATATCCTAGAAGCAATGTGAAATCACTGAAGTATTTTAAGCTGGGGAAGAGGGGATGATCTGATCAGATTTACTGTTTTGGAAAGATCCCTTTAGTTTTAATATGGATAGTTATTTAGATTGGGGGAAATACAGATTGGCAAATTATATTTTAGGATGGTTCTGATAGTTTTTCTGGCCAAAGAGCACTGTAGCTTGGACTAGGATGCCCTTGATGGAGATTCATTCATTCAGCAAATATTTATTGAGGACTTCTAGATGCCAGGTCCTATTTCAGGGGCTGGAGATGGGAAGAGATTTGAGCAATAGATAAGAGATGAAATAGAACATGCTGATGAACTAGATATGGGTTACAAGGAGGGGGAGTTATTGAGAATTATTTCTGAGTCCCCAGCTCATCAGATAGAGAATGGATAGTGGCGCTGTCTGAGGCCCGTGTTTGGGGAAGATCATGCATTTGAACCTGGACATTTTGAGTTTGGTTTGCTGTGCCTTAGAAATATTATGTGGAGACATCAACAGGCAAGTAGTGAAGGGGTCCACAGCTCAGAGGGAGGCATGCGAGCCATCTCTATACACATGGCACTAGAACCTGTGGTGTGGAGACATCCTTCAGGGAGAGGGCAAAGTGTGAGGAAAGGACACGGCCGAGGGCTGAGCCTCAAGGGAACCAGCACTTAACAGTGAGGTTAGAGAAGACAAAGCTAAAAATGAGTCCAAAGGGGAGTCGAAAGAGAAAATAAAGGAAATGTAAGGCAGTGTGCAGTGATGGAAACCAAGAAAAGCAAGAACTGAGCAATAGTTGAAAATTCTTCTTTTGGGTCAAGTTAGATGAGGACTAAACAATATTCACTTTTTCCAGATCTTGGAAAGCATTGATTACCTAAATGAGAGCAATTACGGACAGTAGCCACATGGCAGTGGGAAGAGAAGTGAGGGAGAGGGGAGAAAGTAGAGAAAAACTCTTTCAAGGAGTTTGGCTGTGAAGAGGCCAGATCAGATACGGAGTGATGCGGTGATGCAGAGAGAGTAGCTAGAGAATTTTCCCACCACAATGCAATGGTCTGCTTCAGCTCTGAGATCCAAGGATTTCTGCCTCTATATACCCTACTTCACACAAAATGCACATGCACTCAGACATCAAGTAGCAACTGGAGAGCTCAGAGCAGCCACACTGGCTCTGAATTGCTGTTGAATATACTGCTCGAGTGGGATCACTTCTGGAAATAAGTCCCCAGAATGCCCAGGGCCCACAGTCAGGAAGCTGTTTGGAAGGGTTCCAAGGATGGGAAGAAAACATTTGACAGACAACATAAGGCCTTTATCTTTACTAACAAAATTGTTGCTCTTGGGAACATCTCAACATGAGCAATCGGTGTTTCTGTTAATGCAGTCACATTCACAAGTAACAAATTGACTGCTTACATGCAAGTCATGGCAACAGATCTGTGCTCCTAAATGCTTCGTTTCATTAGTTGAAACTGACTACTTCCTTTTAGCATTAACTCACTGAATCCTGCCACTTAGATAAACTGCCTGAAACAGACACATATTCCTTAGGCTCCCACAAAACTTGCTTCACTAAAGCTCCTTGTTTTATTGCATGTGCTTTACAGTGGTAAAAGGTTGCAAACTGCCCCTTGTCACTTTCTTCTGGCAGAAGCTCAAGAACTGACTTTAGTGGAACAAATGGGAAGATCTTTAAGAGGGAACAAATGTGACTTTCACAAGGAAATTAGGTTGAGTGTCCACTACAGAGTCCACTGGGAGGGGAATACAAGAAGGAAAACCTAAAGGCAGATTATTGATGGATGTTGACTAGAAGAAAAAGAGGCAGCTGATGCCTTGGCAGAAGGAGTAATAAAATAATCATGATTTGATAGCAGTTCTTATTTATCAAGTGCCATGTACTATGGTGCCAAGCTCTGTGCCAGGGGTTTAAGAAATTATCTCATTTGATCACTGCAGTAATCCCATGAATAGTGCAAATAACTAACTCCTTTGAACTTTAGTTTGTAGATCTGAAAATAAAATGGAAATTATGACGATGACTAAATTCACAAAGCTCGATTCAACTATTAGAGTTTAAACCCAACTTCGAGAAGAAACTTTTTTTAGCAATTGTGCCAGGGACTAAACTAGATATAAAGAGATCTGGGATTTTTCCCACACATGGTTACAAATGAACTGTGTGATTCAGAACAAGGAAGACAAAATAGGTTTCTCTAAGGTTGGACTTATTGACTTCACTTGTGCTCTCCAGAATTAAAACCACCATTTTGTCACCCTCTCTGTCAAGTAATTTCCTGAATTATTGTCTGAAACCCTCTAGTGATAAGGTAAACTCATGCTGTTTCAAGAATAGAAAAGATAGTTTGCACCACAATCATTGTGAAGTTGAAAGAGCCAATAAACCTTGGGGTGTTAGCTGTGCTCATCACATTCCAGCCTCCTTTCTCTGTTCTAACCAATTGATAACAGACAGTTAAAACAAGAATCAAATAAACATTACATTGATTTCTGTGCTAGTTTTATTACTGGTAAAACTGGAATGGAGAATGCTTTGTGATCTTCTATCTCCCATCTTATTCTTTTATTATTTTAGCAGCTTTTGTGAGGTGCAATTGACTTGATATAAAATACACATAAAAGTTTTGTCATACATATTCACCCATAAAACCATCATAATGAACATATCCATCACTCCCCAAAATTTCCTAGTTGTCCTTTGTAATCCCTCCCTCCCACTCCTCCTTGCCCTCTGCCCCATCTCCAGGCAACCACTACTCTACTGTCACTAAAGCTTGCATTTTCTAGAATTTCATATAAATGGAAACTATTTGGAGAAGTTTTTCCAAAGTGATTGTACTTTTTTACATTACCTCCACCAGTGCATGAGTCTTCCCATTCCGCTATACTTGGTACAGTCGCTGTTTTGTTTTGTTTTTTTAATTTTAGCAATTCTAATAAGTGATATCTCACTGTAATTTTTAACTTACATTTCCCTAATGACTAATGATATTGAGCATCTTTTCATGTCCTTATCTATATGTCTTCTTTGGTGAAATGTCTGTTCAAATCCTTTGCCCATTTTTAACTGGGTTGATTATGTTCTTGTTATTGTGTAGTTCTTTAAATATTCTGAATAAAGTGTTTTATCACAAGATATATGATTGACTTGCAAATATTTTATCCCAGTCTGTGGCTTGTCATTTCATTCCGTTAACATTATCTTTCACAGAGCAGATGTTTTGTTGGGTTTTTTAATGAAATCCATGTTCTTGATTTTCTCTTTTATGGATTGTGCTTTTGGTGTCATAACTAAAAAGTGTTTGCATAACCCTAGACCCCACTAGTATTTTTCTAGTAGGCTAATAATTTCTAGGTTTTACATTTAGATCTATGGTCCATCTAGGTAAATTTTTATACAAAGCACAAGGTAGAGATAGCAGGGGTTTTTTTTTATGTTGTTGCCCAACTGTTTCAGCACCATTTATTGAAAAGACTATCTTTTCTCCACTAAATTGTCTTTACACCTATGTCAAAAAGCAGTTGTCCATATATGTGTGGGTCTATTCCTGTACTCTCTATTCTGTTTCATTGATCAATTTGAGAAAATGACATGCTTTCTGAACCCCAATTACCTCTTTCACAAAATAGAGCTTTATAGTAGCTACCATCCAGGATTGCTGTGGGTATTATGTGAAATAGGATGTAAAATGTTCAGCATAAAAGAGGCACTCAAAAAAATATTAATGAAAAAAACAATAATGGTGGTGGTGGTGGTGATGATGGTGGTGACAAGAATGATACTGATTACATTATTAGTCAACTTAGTCAATAATGCAGACCTGGGTCCTTCCAGCTCTGAACCCCAATCATAGCCCAGAAATGTAGACCATTTCTTCCAGGCTTCCTTGGTCTCTGTTCCCTCTGAACTTCTCAGCATCTAAAGTTTATCACATTATACATCACAGAATCTCATCCTGTCTTGAAGAGCAACAGCTTCATATGCCTTTATATTATATTTTATCACTTTAAAAATTTATAAATGAGTTAATAAATAGAAACCACTTAAACAGGACCCTGACACCTAGTAAGTACTATACCAAAGTTGCCATTAATGTTATCAACATTTGTTTGTTCATTTCATTCCTACGATAATGTGAGCTAAGTAGACCAGGTATTTCAATTCTCTTTTACCAGATTAGAATGCTGAATTTCAGAGAAATCAAGTTTCTGTTAAGTTCATTCCTTGTACCCAAGGGCAGATATAGTTTTTGTGCTCAAGTTCATCCATCATAGCACCTAGTGCAGTGTTGGTCACACCAAAGTACCCAACCAAAACTCAGTTATTAATTAGGTGATTTATAGAGACCACACCAAAATATTGTGTTTAGATATCCAATCATATCTAAGGCAAAGTCTTAAACATCAACATTGATTTTACACATACTATTTATAAACTGCCTTGAACATTTATGGGTAATTAAACAAAGCACTAATTAAATATAGACCTAAGGATTCTCTACATAAGTAGTACTTAATATTGCATGCCCTGAATAATCTCTGACCTAGAGAAACATCCCCAATAGACTGTGATAATTACTTTTCTCCCAGAAGTACAAAAGAAGTAGATGTCCAGGGGCAGTGGACAAGGGCAGGGATGACTGAGATGCTGACTGAGATGATCTTTTAAAAGGAGGTCCACTTAAGGAGAGAAGGAGCACTGGTTTTTTTGTTTTTTATTTGTAGGGTATGGGAATAAAAGGAAACATTCTGGAAACTAGCAGCTGGGCTAACTCACAATAATATGGACAATAGTTTTAACTGAGGCCAAAACATAAAGCTCTGTATGGCGTGATAGACTTTGATTCTTAAGAATGCCCAGTTTGTGCTTGTAAGCCTGAACTGTCATATGGAATAGTTTAATTGCATCAAGCCCCCCACCTGGTGCAAAGCCTGCCTTTCCTCAGGTCAGTCTCCAGCTCAAGAAGTGTAAAGGCTCACCTCTCTTTTGGATCAGGTTAATGCTTTTTTCTAGGATTTAATTCTTTCCACAGTCAATCAGAAGATCAGAGAATCTGCATGTTGAGGAGAGAAATCAAGAGACATCTAGCGCTCTCTGAGCTGCATGATCTAATATCTTGAGGGCCTAACAGAGCTTGACACGTAATAGGATGCAATAAATGTGTATGTTGAACTATCTAATGACATTTCCCTCTTCTCTCAGAAATCAGCTCAAAGCAGGAAGAACAAGAACAAGAATTTCACGTTCTACCATTGAGAAGCTAGTTAACATCTGTAATCCTGAACCACAATATAAGAGCAGCAACCACCAAAATCAGTTATTGTCAAACAGAAGTGTTGGGGGCGGGGAGGCAGGGAAGAGGTTATGGAGAGAGAATGCTTACAAGCTACACGCTCCAAGCAAAACAGGCAGAGCAAAGTTCTGCAATGGATGCCATACCTTGAGGGAAAGGCCAATTCCTTGTTTGGAATACTGGGAATTTGGGTTTGGGTGCCAGTAGGGACATTCTGGCACCTGGTTAAGTAGCAGAAAGGAGTAGAGGTGGGAGAGTAAATGAAGACTCATACTAATTTGCCGTATTTTCAGGAAGGAGTCTCTCAGTGAGACAGGATGGAGAAGAGGATGTCTGCATTGGTGGCATCCTGCAATAGCTCATCTCTGTTGGCTTGGGCCAAATAAAAGGAAAGCGAAGTTAATACACAAGCCTTGGGTCCTAAGGAAACCCATTAAAAACCAAGAAAAAGTCCTGCTAACTCAGAACATGGCCCTGGCTCCTCTATCACATAAAATTCCTACCAAAAGCAAATCCAGAGAGAACCCACCTCATTCAAAGACAAGAAATATAACAAATGTACACTAAGCAAGCATCTATATAAATGCACCAAAAGGGAAAAAAGGACAGGACAGGAAAAACAAGTGAAAGATGGAAGTTCACTCACAGGTAATGTTACCATAAGTCAGATTTTACAATTTTTGAACAAGCATATTGCCAAGAATTTTTTTTAAATAATAAATGTTAAGCAATTGCTCAATAAAACAAAAACTCAAGGCAGAGAACAAAAAGGCTCAGGGGAAGTGTCTCCACAGAAAGAACTGAAAAACTATTTTCAGGACGAAAGTAGAAGAGAAATTAATATCTTTACAGAAATCAGGGTCATATTGAAAGAAGTACAAAGAAGACTTAGATTGGCTAAAATTTCTTTAGAAACATGGAAGATAGATTTAAGAAAAAAACAAGTAAAAGTTAATGGGAATTTTTTTAACTAAAAGAATAGGTAGAAAATAATAGGAAAGATTAAACAAATCCAACATATGCAAAAATTGTTACTCTTGAAGAAAAGTACAGAATAACTGTACTGTAAATAATAATTAAATATATAATTACATTAAAATTTTAGGAACAAAAGTACTCTGTAGTTCATTGGACTCACCCAGAACAACTAACAAGGACATGATGAGAGACAATGACCATCCCAAGGAACAGAGAGAGTCTACAACTGCAAGCAAGATACGTCCATCCATCTGCCCCATGGGGTCTAAGCCCCCTCTCAGTTAGAGGCAAAGTGGGCATCACCATCCCAGAGTCCTCAGGATTGGGGAATGAACAATGGTTCGAGTCGACTTACTGTTATTCTACTATAGACTTATTATTCTAGCAATGGAAGAAGTTTTATCACTGATGCAGAGGCAGTGGCCACCGGAGGTTCTGAGGGAAGGGAGAGGGAAAAACAGGTGTGATATGGGGGCATTTTCGAAACATTGGAATTGTCCTGAGTAACGGTGTAATGACAGATACAGGCCAGTATATACCTTATAAAATTGTGTGAGAAAGAGTATAAACTATAATGTAAACTATAATCCATGCTTAGTGGCAATGCTCCAATACCTATTCATCAATTGTAACAAATGTTCTACACTAATGAAGGATGTTGTTAATGTTGGAAAGAGTGAGATAGGTAGGAAGTGGGGCATAAGGGAATCTATACACTTTTTGTGTATCATTTATGTAATCTATAAGTATCTTTTAAAAAAATTTTTAATTAAAAAAATTTAAGTCATATTGTATTCCTAAAAGAATTGGCACAGAATGATCAGTGCCAAAATCAAATTTAGACAAAATCACTGGACTTCAAAGTTTAAGAAGTCCCTATGCAGCCAGGCAAAAAAGATTAACCCAAATTTAAAAATCAGTCTGCCTCATACTCTTTTACATACAAAGTCAGTCTAGAAAATAATGGAGCAATACCTAAAAGACCTCAAGGAAAGAATAAAGCCAAGGGTTTTATTACCAAAGTACCATTCTAGTATAAAGGCAACAAACAACTCTGAACATGTAAGGGCCTGAAAATATAATCACCATGAGTCTATCTAGAAGATGACTTTCTAGAAGATTCTAGAGGGCAAATTTCAACCAACCAAGAGATGAATAAGCAAACTGACAAAACTTAGTCTAAGTGTGCAGTTAAGACTAAGAAGAATGTAGGGATTATAGTTACAGAATAGAATATAAGTGTTTTATAAACGCTGACAAAGTGGAAATAATAGAACAAAGTTGAGATTGGAAGAAGGAGAAAAAATGTGAAATGATACAAGCAATTTAAAGTTGATGAACCAAATAATGTAAGTATGGGTCAAGAAATGTAAAGTGTCTAAGATTTTACATGGCTTGCAAGATAATAAGTTATCCTGTGCTAATTTTATGGATGCTCACAGAAGACATGAGACTCCTAAATTGGAGACAAAGGAGCATGAGCGTCCTGTTCCCATCAGTTCTTGCCCCCCAAGTCTACAGGAGAAATCAGAGCAGCCTGGGTCCATGCTGTGCATACAGTAGGTCTGCATGGCAGTGAAGAACCCCAAGTTTAGGAAACATCATCCTTTGTAAGGGGGCTACAGGCAAACCTGCCCAACCTTTACCCCAGAGGGGTAAACAAATATTCCTTCCCTGTGTCCCAGAGGGTGACACTGTGTATTCCAAGCCTGTTTGCTATATATATATCTTTGAAAATATAGTCCAGAGCAAAAGCTGAACCAAGACATGCAGAAACACAAGAGACCCATGGACAATTATTGTCACCCAAATATATAAAAACATCTAAGTGTTTACAGGTAAACACTAAGATAAATCTTACAATCTATAATGAGGAGGTAAGAGGAAGTTGAGAGGCAATTGGAATATACGGATTTCATCACTGTTCATATCAAGGAGTCAATTGTATTATCTAAAACTTAGAAGACTAAATACAAATAAATGGTTGACCTAGAGATATACTTGCAAAGAAAGCTTGCAGCACCAATTGTAAAAGCAAACGATTAGAAATAACCTACATGTCTAACTTGGAACTGCACAACTACATGATGCAATCATTGAAAAGTCTGCGGTGGCTCTCTGTGTGTTTGAATGGAATCGTCTCCAAGATCATTCAGTGCCTGGAGAAAGGTACAGGATAGAGAGGGGGCATGCTACCAACAGGATATGAAAACCAGCAGCATAAATGCATATGTGCATATGTGTATGAAAAATACATCTGGAAGGATATCTAATAAAATGGTGGTTAGCTTAGTTGTCTCTGGAGAAGGAAACTGTATAATGGGGCATGGCAATTAGGAGGGAAACTTTTCACTAAACACCTTTTTGTATCTTTTGAATTCTGTACCATGTATGCATGTACAATTAATTTTCAAAATTTATTTTTGAAGGAAGGAAATAAATCTCATCTGTGGCTATCCCTACCCCACCTCTCCATCCTCATCTCTGTTGCTCTCCTCCTTCCTGTGGATTCACAGTCACCTCCTTCCTTTCCCTGAATGAGCCACACACATTTTGTCTCGCCTCAGGACCTTTGCACATGCCATGCCCTCTCCATACCAACTCCCCCACTCTTCATCTAGCAAATGCCTACATAACCTAGGTGTTCTGCTGAAATGTCACTACCTTCAGGAGGTCTTCCCTGAAGGCACCGACCAGGTTTGCTGTGCATGGTATAATCTTCCACCACCAAGGCCACGCAGCTAGTAAGTGGTACAGTTGGAGCTGAGGTCTGGAAGCACTGAGATTGAAGCCCACACTCTTGGAAACTAAGATCTGCTGGCCACTCACTGGTGTCTCTACTTATTATATATTCCACTGATACCTGATAGTACAGAGATTTCTTTTGTCCTCTAGGCTTCCATAAGTACAAGTGCTGATTCTCCAATGTTCTTCTAAGGTACCTGAGGACTGGGACATACCTTATGTTTCCTGAGTATGGCCCTCAGGAATTAGCACAAAACAGGTGCCCTTTAAAATCATTCAGTAAATGATATTGAACACAAGTGAACATTTGGGGATTCGAATCAAGTGCAGATCAACCACACTGCCCTACAGTGACATGAGTAGCAGATCGAAGGAGAAAAAGCAAGACTGACTCTACCCCCCTGGTCCTAAGCACTAAATCATTATCTGTCTCTAACAAATTATGTGTCAAATTTCTGAGGTTATAAGAGGAAGCCACACATCGACCTTGAAATGAATATAAAGGGTGAATAATGCTTGCTATATATTTAATACATGAAAATGCAAAACAGAAAATTGCACAAAAGAAGTCAAACTCCCATTCCCCAGCAGGAGAATGCTTTGTCTTCCCACCAATAAATAACTTGTTGGCTTTCATATATATTTTTAATCTCTAACATCACCCCTGGGCTTCATTAAGCCTGCTGTTCTCTGATTCCTCTGCTGCCAGCCATTTTCCTAACAGTACACACAATTGCTGGCATAAGTGATGCCATGGATTTTGCCCCTTCTGAAAAGGAGCACCACAATTATATTTCCTATAAAACTGTCTTCTGTGGAACAACTAGTAGAGAAATAAATCTCAGCATCTTCATGACATACTGTGCAACTGAAACCATGGGATATAGATGGCTCTGAGAGAATGGAATCTTTGACAGTGTAATTTTAACACAGTCAAATTATTCAGCATTTTTCTTATAACTCACGTAGTACTTCACGTGGAGGTTACTTTTGCCACCAAGTATCACTTTGGAAAAAGTTGGTCGTTTAGGAACTTTTATATATTTTTTTAATAACTAATGCAACAAATGAACAAGATGTCAAAACCACATAGCTTTCCCATCCTTTAAGTTCTGTGTGATTGCTTTAGCCTCCACCAGGAAATAAAGACACTTTCAGTAATCTGCAGCAGCAATGGAAATGGTTTAGGAAGATGAGGTGACTTTTATTTAGAAAAGAGACTTTTCCTCGCCAGCAATAGTCTTATCTTTTACATCGTAACTTAGAAAAAAAAAAAACACTTTAGTCTTTGGGCTGAAGCTCACTGGTAAGGAAAGATGCATTTTTGATGCAGCGAGGATGATGATGATGACTGAGTTGACTGAGACCTACCAGCATGTTGGCCAAGGTCACACAGCTAATAAGAGTCATAGCTACTGTAACCACTACACTTTACTGCTTCCCAGCAGCAGGAGCTACCAAATAAGTACTTATTGTTGGCACCCGTGTAAACATTTTCTCATTTGGTCCTCAGGAAAAAATGAAGTATATTTTTATATACTCTCATTTTATGTAGGAGGCACTGAGGATTATAGAGGTAAGCATCTTGTCCATAAACACCCTGATCCCATTACCTAATTTTTAATTTGATATTGAGATACAAGTCTCAGTACATTCAAGGGTGTTTAATATTGATCCGTTTCTGGAGGTTAAATTTTTCTTGTTTCTTCCATCGACACTTCATGTCCAATCCATCTCTGCATGGCCTTTTGCCATTAGAAGGACTTGTTGAGCCCTGAGAGAGAGCCTTTGGGGCTTCAGGACCTCAGCCATATAGGACCTGCCAACCTGGAACTGTGCTTTCCTGGAAAGAGACCCATGAAGAATCATGCGAAGTGGCAGTGGGGGGCGAGGAGGCTGGCGTGACAGTGACAGTGGAGGTGTATTCACTGGGGCTTTTCCATGTGCTCTCCACTTGCCCAAATTACTGCTGTGCAGTGAGGGGAAAAAGGACTGAGTGTGCCTTGATAGAATCAGGAAGGCCTTCCGAGCCACAGGGTGACAACCCTGTGATTATCCCATCTCTCTCCTTCAATTCATCTCTCACCCCAGGCAGCATCTCCATGGCAACTGGGGGAGGTGTCATGACGACCTTGAGGAACTGTCTCACTGCCTTTCTACCTGTCCTGGGTTAAAGTCCTTAACCCCTTTCTTTGTCAGAACATGATGGTTTCTAGCACACTTTTGAATTTACTTAGTGATGAATAGTGAACTCTCCGGAACCAAACGGCCGTCTTTCAAACCTGCATGTGTAAACTTGAGTAGGGTAGCCTCAGTGGGCCCCAGCCTTGTCATCTGTATAATGAGGACAGAAATAGAATACTTCCAGGACTGGAGAGATTAATGTATGAAAAAATAAAAGTTACCAAATGATTGGCCTTTAGAAAATTCTCAACAAATCTTAGCCTTGTCACTGGAAAGCACAGAGCATCTTTACATCCCTTCAGCAGTATAAGGACGTTGATTAAATGGACATGGCAAATGTGTCCCAGGCTTTTACTTCAAAGGTTCCCAAACCCCTTCCCTTTTTGAAATAGTGATAGCACCTGCTGCAGCGCAATGCTCCAATTATGTTTGCAGTTGACTCTGTGAGGGACATCTCAGAGGCCTGGTGGAGGTACTTAGGGGACATCAGTATTGGAAAACCTTGTGGTGAAACACAGAAGTTAATTGAACAGCCAACTCCACACCCTTCAAGCCAAGTACCTTTGGTGACTGAAGCAAATTGGCATCTAATCACCATATGAAAATACCCCCTCCTAAATTGCCTCCCTGGCTGAGAAAATGAGCTAGAGGGAAAGAATACACCACCTCTTTCCTACCTTAGGGTCTTCAGGGATGGGACTAATGAAGCCCTCCCTCGACAGACCACCAAGCAGGAGGCAGGACACTGTCCAGTTTCCCTCTGGAGAATTTGAGATAAGTGACCTGAGGGAACGAACCTCAACAATCGTGAATGTTCAGCTGCTCCACAGGAGGTGCCTCCTTACGAGGATCAGAACAGGATGAAATCCAGGCAAGCCTCGCCAATGTGCACTAATTGGAGCCGAGCCCTGTCTGTATCAAATGGCGAAGCTGAAAAGTTTTTGTTCGATGTATTTTTTTCAATGACGCTATACTCCAACTAACACCAAAGTGATATAAAACAGACTCATTTCCCTGCTCTGACACCTGTGAGCATCTTCTGGACACAGGGCTTTGGGTCTGCCCCCCACTTCTTGGCTGCCACGCTACTCTCCCTCTAAACTCAGATTGCATCTAGCCCTTCCACGTGGTCTCCTCTGAGGGGTCCTGCCCTCACTGATGTCCACCCTCAGAAATCCAAAGGAAGTTACCACGTCTACCAAGCAATTTTTCTTACATCATGCTTATTTACTCATTTTCCATGAGTGCTAGAAAATGCTATTCTCTCTAACTAGACTTTCATTATTTAAGGACAAAGACTAGGTCATATGTTTCTTCAATCTTTTCACAGCATAATAAGCTCAATAAATATTTGTTGGTTCATACTGACTTCTGTGTAAACAAATGCTGCAAAAAGTTTTATATCTGATCAACATCAATAAAATCCTCCCTTCACCAGCCCCAATCTTAAGAACACAGCATTTTAAAGCAAGAAGAGCACTTAGAGTCCTCATCCAACCTCCTTGATCTTTGGATGCATCTACTAGAGCTGACCAGAGCCCTTGCAGTGATATGCCCTTCCTGGTGCACAGCACAATGACCCCATGGTCATTAGAATTTTGTCATCACAGTTCAATAGAGGGAAACTGGACTAGGCATCAGCTGACATGGAGTCAAGACCATGTTCTTCCTTTTTTTTTTAAATTTTATTATTTATTTATTTATTTCTCTCCCCTTCCCTGCCCACCCCACCGGCACCCCAGTTATCTACTCTCTGTGTCCATTCGCTGTGTGTTCTTCTGTGCCCGCTTGTATTCTTGTCAGCGGCACCCGGAATCTGTGTCTCGTTTTGTTGAGTCATCTTGTTGCATCAGCTCTCCATGTGTGCAGCCACCATTCCTGGGCAGGCTGCACTTTTTGCACGCTGGGCAGCTTTCCTTATGGGGCGCACTCCTTGCGCGTGGGGCTCCCCTACATGGGGGACACCCTTGTGTGGCATGGCACTCCTTGCACTCATCAGCACTGCGTGTGGGCCAGCTCATCACATGGGTCAGGAGGCCCTGAGTTTGAACCTTGGACCTCCCATGTGGTAGGTGGACACTCTATCCGTTGGGCCAAATCCACTTCCCAAGACCATGCTCTTTCACTAAATCACTCTGTGGCCTTGGGAAAATAATTTTACCCTTTGGCCTTAGAGTTCAATGCTGCAAAAGGAGGGATGCATGATCTTCAGGATTCAGCAAACTACAGACCCATACCAAATCCAACCTGTTGTCTGTTTTTGTAAATAAGAGTTTATTGGCACAGAGCCACACCTATTTATTCACATATTGTCTATGGCTGCTTGTGCATATAAGGCAGAGTTGAGCACCAGTAAGAGAGAGACCACATGGCCAGCAGAGCTGAAATATTTACTACTTGGCAGAAATAATTCATTGATCCCTGATCTAACCTACAGTGTGGTTAGATGACTCTACTACAGTTCCATAGTATATGCAAAGCCTCTTTTAAACTGAAAAGTGCTATCATATTTTTTTAATTATTAAAAATAATAGTAGTAATAGCAGTAGTAAATTGTGAATGAGCATTGCAAGGACAATTAAATTTTTTTGTTCAACAGTCAGCATCTAGACGGCCGTATTCCTGACTGTTCATAGTAAAGGTTTTTGAAGAACCAGATGACACCCATAACTGATTCCAGGAATTTCCAGAACCAATTAGATCATTTGTATATAAAATACAAAATGAATGTCATCAGAACAACAGCAGGACATCCACAAAGGACATCTGCCTCACTTTGTCACTAATCTGACTTGCCAGGTGGGCACCCTCCTGTGTTGTAGGTACTGTGTGGTGGAGCTAATGTTCACCTGAACATACTGGCATGATACAGACTGGCCTTTGATGTTTAGCTCTATTTCTTTTTATGCAGTAAATTTTTCCATCAGCATTTTTGAGAAAGAGGATTGGTGGTCCCAGTGGTTTTCCCCTGGCAAGGGCTCTGGGCATTGCCATTAGCCAAGGAAGATAAATTGTCCTCAGGAATGTGAGAAGCTCACTATCCTTCCCCCTCCTGAACCAGGAATTACAGTGGGAATTAAAGGCCCAGGTGTCAGAAGACCAGATTCTGTCAGCAATCCCCAACTCACTGACCAGGAATAAGCTGTTTAACTTCCTGGGGCCTCAGTTTTCCCACAGAAAACATGAAGCTAATACATATCTTCTCTTTACAAGTATTAGGAGGAGAAAATGAAAAGTGAAATAATAAAAGTGATAGTGAACACAAAAAGTTTTCAAAGCATGCAGCCTTATGTAATTCCAAAATATCAAAATATATGACATATAAAGTGAGCTACTGAGGATATAGTGCATGTTACGTGGCAGACAACTTTCTAAGCACCTTCATAAAATAAAACACATTGCTGCTCTAAGTGTCTTACATGATTACTTCATCTCCCTGATGCCTTCGAAGTAGGCCATTATTATCATCACTCTTTTACACATGAGGAAACTGAGCAAGGGAGTTTAAGGAGTTTGCCCAAGATAGCGCACTAGTGAGTAGAGCTGAGATTTGAACCCTGGAGGTTTGACTCTAGAACTCATATCACTGCTGCATTTTACCACCTTTCCTGCAGTAGAGGGGATTTGGCAGGATCTGATATGATTTCACTCTCTGGTCAGCGCTACCCCCATGGCTCATTAATATATGCTTCAGAAAAGGGAGAAGGCTGACCTGAAGGTTTCCTAATGGAGATGAATCATAATTGTCTCCTTACCTCATTACTATGGGACATGTGGAACTTCACAGGCGGGGGTGGGCAGAGGCCGTCTTCATCTGACAGAAACGGCTCAAGCAAATCATCCTGCTGTGGAGAATAACAATAAAAGTGGCATACTGCATCTCATGCCAGTGCCCTTCAGCCTCATATTCTCTCATTTCATCTGCATGGCCACATTTGAGGGTGAGTTGCATATGCTACGTCACTTTACTCATGAATATTTCAGAATTAATTTCCTAAAACCGAACTCATTTCCTACATATCTAGAGCACCAACTTCACATTTACGAAAAAGTGTAATTCCCTAATAAAATCTAATATGGAATTTAATATTTAAATTTCTTCAATTGTCTCCAAAAGAAATGCAAAACAAAACTACAATGACATACCATCTTACTCCCATAAGATTAGCAGCAATGAAAAAAACAGAAGACTACAAATGCTGGAGAGGATGTGGAGGAATGAGAACACTCATCCACTGCTGGTAGGAATGCAGAAGGATCCAGCTATTCGGGAGGACAGTTTGGCGGTTTCTCAAAAAACTAGCCATATATTTGCCGTATGACTCAGCAATTCCACTGCTGGGTATATACCAAATAGAACTGAAAATAAGAACACAAACCAATATATGCACACCAATGTTCATAGGAGCATTGTTCACTATTGCCAAAAGTTGGAATCAACCCAAATGCCCATCAACAGATGAATGGATAAATAAGATGTGGTATATACATACAATGGAATACTACTTGGCTTTAAGAACAAATACACTACAAACTCACGTGATAACATGGATGAATCTTGAGAACCTTATGTTGAGTGAAGCAACCCGGGCATTGAAGGACAAATACTACATGACCTCAATGATATGAAATAAGTAAACCAAGCTGCCTCAGAGAGCTAGAGACTGGATGATAGGCTTAAAGGAAATTGGGGGGTAGAGGAAGGATGTAAGCTGACACTTACATGGGTGAAATCCATGATAAGCTGGAGGTAAGTATTTGTACAAGGAAGGAATAAAATGGGGGCATAGGGTTACCTTTGGGTGGAGCTTTGCAGGTTTGAGGGGGGCTAGGGATGGGCGGATGGGTAATATTGCCCAAGAAATTGGGGAGAGGGTGGGGCACCATATGAACATAGGAGATTGTCAGGTATTTGGTTGAGAGTATAATGCTGAGAAAACCTTTTCAAAAATATAATAAGGAAAGTTACCTGTTTAAGATGCTTAAAGGGGATAATTTGACAGAGGACAGGCTCCTAGGGAATATGTGAATGCTCATTTTGCCATAGTGGGTTATATCATTGGATAGAGACCCATATGATGAGAGTGAAGGTATACCCACATCCTGGGGAGGACTGAGATCATCAAACAGAGGGAACTGTATCTCTCAAGAGAAATGGTGGCTCCCAGGGTATTAGGGCAGTTCAGCATGTCAAGCTCTCAACACTGTTGCAAGTATCTCTGAACATGGCCCTTCAAGCAATGAAGATTGACCATCACTGTGGCCCTAAGGGGAGGGGGAAAAAGGTATTGAACAGATGGAACCAACGTAACTGTGAGGACAATAGAAGTGTTTCACAAGAGTACGCAAGGATGGATTTAAAACATGTAATATTACACCAAAAACATATAGGGGCCGACAGACTAATAATGTAAATCATAATGTAAAACATAGGATAACTAAAAATTTAGAATATTGTATAGCCTAAAGTATAAACCACAATGTAAACACAAATGTTACCTTGTTTGAAAGCTATTGTCTCAATATCTGTACATCAGTTTCAGTAAATATAGTATGAATATGTAAAAAGATTATTGCTGTGGAAGGGAAAAGGTTTTATGTTGGATATGTGGGCGTACTGTATATTGTATATATGAACTACTGTGATCTAAAACTCTTGTGAAGATAAGCTTAATAATTAGAAAAAAAAGAAAAAGATAGGATGTAGACACTGAGGAAAAGACAGAAGTAGTTTGCCTTCCCAATCTGCATACAGGGCAACACTTATTGCAGTGATGGAAGGCAAAACATCAAAAACAAAGCTTTTGCAGTTTTTAATTTTTTGATACCCCAATTTATTTTTACTGTAATTTTTCCAAATTAATATGTATTCTATATCTAACCTTTAAACTCATTGCTATATTCCATTTTACTATTAATGGAATCTGGCAATATATTGGACTTCACTTTTCAGGAAGTTTTGGATCACAGAGAGGTTCAACAATGGCAGCGGAGGAATACTGGTGTGGGATGTTATTGACAGGGGACACATGGTTGGCAGGGAGTTCTCCAGGGCATATATCCAGGGTACATAAAAATGTTTGGATGTTTTCATAGTGGATACAATTAAAAACAACAACTGAGGAAGTGCTGAGTTCCTAGCCAGGGGAGCTCTATCACAGTCCCTAAAGGAACAGCAACAATCCCCCAAGTGCAATGGCAAAGACCAAAAAAGAAGGAAGGTCCAACAATGAGCCCTTGGTACTAATGACTATGCTTGTGAGCCTGTGCACTTGAAATAAGAACAAGGCCTAGAGCTGCAGGGTGCCTAAGAGTTACCTCCTGAGATCCTCCGTGTTGCTCAAATGTGGCCAGTCTCGAAGCCAAACTCAGCATGTAAATGCCTTGCCTTCCCCCCCAGCGTGGGACATGACTCCCAGGGATGAGCCTCCCTGGTGCCGAGGGATTACTACCAAGTACCAGTTGATGATGTAACTAGAAAATGACCTTGAATAAAAAGGTCAACTTGGACCAGCAGAATATCTCAGTACATATAATACCAGGAGTTAAAAATGCTTTTTGACCTGGATCAAGGGGGAAATGGAAAGGACAAATGAGTTTACATGGCTATGAGTCTCCAAAAAGAGCCGGGAGGTTATCAGAGGGGTTGCCCTTATGCTCACCTCAGCAGAGTTCCTGAGACAGATAAAGTGATATAACCCTGGGTATTGGTTCTTCTGAGGGCTACAAAGACCCACAGGTTCTATGGACATGTCAGATGGAGTTCAGTGCCATGTCAGTTGGCCCTTCTTTGGAGTTTGTGTTTCTGTGTGATGGAGCAGGACTCAGATGTGATCTTTTTTCACAAGCCTCTCCCGTTACTTTTACCAGAACTATAGTTGGTGCTGGGGTTTAATATATACCCAGGGGACCTGAATCTCTGAACTGACCATATGATAGCCAGGCCCTGAGCCTCAACAGACTTCAGCTCCTACACTCTGCTTTATTGGACTTAACCCCACTCAGCTAACATTGAGTTGAAGAAGGTCAACCACCACACCATGGAGCCAAGAGTGCCTACAATTGAAAGCAGGAGGATTGCATCCAGCATCCATGTGGAATCTAAGCCCCTTCTTGATATAGATGTGGAGTGGACACAACCATTCCAAGGTCCACAGGATGAAGGAATAGAATATGGATTAGACTGGACTTATTGATGTTCTATTCATGAACTATTGTGATTAGTAATCGAAGAAAATGTAGCATTGGTGTGGAGAAAGTGGCCATGGTGGCTGCTGGGGGTGGGGAATGGGAGGAAGAGATGAGATGTGGAGGCGCTTTCGGGACTTGGAGTTGTCCTGGGTGATGCTGCATGGACAGTTACCGGACATTGTATGTCCTCCCATGGTCCACTGGATGGAATGTGGGAGAGTATGGGCTATGATGTGGACCATTGACCACGATGTGCAGTGGTGCTCAGAGATGTATTCACCAAATGCAATAAATGTCTCATGATGATGGAGGAGATTGTTGCTATGGGGGGAGGAGTGGGGTGAAGGGGGTGAGGGGTATATGGGGGCCTCATATTTTTTTAATGTAATATTAAAAAAAATTAATACCAAAAAAATTGTCCCCAAAATACCTTTGATTGCTTTTTGTGGCAAGCTACAATTCAATCAGGTTTACCCATTACATTTGGTTATGTTACCATGATTTTTATTTCTTCTCTCTTTTTCCCCCTCTCCCGTGGATGGGTAAAATTGCTTTATTTCCCCCTTTTAACTCGTATTTGTTTTGAAATGTAATATTCTGTTATTTCAGAGATTACCTTTTAATTTTTGTGTGCCTACTTGCCTTTGGCAAGTTAAAAGCTCACCACTAACCTGTCCTTCTTCTAACAAAATAAGAACCTAAAAGGTCTTGACTATAATCACGCCCCAATGGCTGCCACTTTATTCATGCCTAGAATTCTAAATTTAGCTTTTAACCATCCCCTATCAGTAGTAATAGCAGAGGTAGTAGTGCTGTGCTTATGTTCAATACTTATTTAGACTTACCTATATAGTTACAAATCTATATGTGCACAATAGTTTTGTTTCTTCCATTCCACTCCTTCCTTTGGCATAAATATTTTCGTAGTGTGAATGTTCTCAATAGTTCTTTCAACATTGATTAAAACAACAAAACAAAGAGATACTTGTGAAATGACAAGAGCCATGTGCCACAAAAGAGAAGCACATGGTGGCATGAGGATGAACGAAGGGATAGTGATCTGGGCAGGGTTTCCAAGACGGCTTCCCCGAAGAGTCAGGACTGAGCTGAGATCTGTGGGATAAACAGAAATAACTACTTCAAGGGGATGGTGGTGTCGAGACAGAAAGCATTCAAAGCAGGGAGAAGTATGTGCAAATGCCCTGAGGATGGGGAAAAAGGTCTTGTCCAGGCAGTGATGTGGGAGCCCAGACAGGCTTGTGTGAGAGGAGCTTGCAGAGGAAAGCAGTCCATGCAGGGTGCTGTTGGGCCTCATCAGGACGTGGGATTTTATCCTCAGCCCTACGGACAGACACTGAAGGGCTTTAGAAGAGTGCTTCCTCTGACGTAACCCTATGGAAGGTGGATTGGAGGTGCTAGAAAGAGGGAGACAAGCTAGGAGGTTATCGGGCCAGTGCCAGCAGGAGGTGGCTTTGACGAGGGTAAGGCTGGAGAAAGGGAGAGGCAAACCATCCAAACCAAGCTGAAGCTGGGGCTATGTGGGAGGAGGGGAAGAGGAGGAAAGGCAGACACAGGGCTTGCTTTAGTCCAAGCCCAACTTAATGCTGCTGCTGCTCAAGGGGAGTTAGCGAGAATCCAGCCAGAGCAGCCTGTTCTCCAAATCCATCACCTGCACCCTATTCAAATGGATTTACAGACCTGTAAAATCAAGTCCAATTAAGGCCCTATATTTCACTTTAAAAAATTTTTTAACTATAATTTGATCCAGTAAATTTCTTAACATCTTTTTATTTCCCTCTTTAAAAAGCCATTTTTGCATGATCTAAGTATAATAATTACTTACTAGTGACAAACATATTCCTAATTATACAAGTACTTGATTATATATCTTTGGCTTAAAAATGCTCAAAGTTTGAGCTCCATCAGGACTTTTTTTTTTTTTTACTGTTTAAATAGTTATTTAGGGGGAGACTGATAACAAGAAGTTGGACTGAGTGCTGATGCGCGCAAAGAGTGCCCTGCCATGCAGGGGTGTCCCCGCATAGAAGAGCCCCATGCACAAGGAGTGTGCCCCATAAGGAGAGCCACCCAGCACGAAAGTGCAGCCTGTCCAGGGATGGTGCCATACACATGGAGAGCTGATGCAGCAAAATGACACAAGATTCCTGTGCCGCTGACAACAACAGAAGCGGACAAAGAAGACGCAGCAAAAAGACACAGAGAACAGACAACGGGGGGGGAGGGGAGAGAAATAAATAAATCTTTAAATAAAGCTTGTGGTGCCAGCTCAGGGCCTTGGCGTTGCCATCAGCTAGCCCTGGCCCACCTGGTCCCCTCTAAACTTGAAAAAAAAAAAAAAAAAAGAAGTTGGACTGAAAGCCTCTGATATTAATCTTTAGACCCCATCTCCCTGGCACAAGTGAGGCATAAATGACTCTGTGGCCAGGGTTCCCAATTCCTCTGAAGTAGGTGTGCCCCCATGTGTATAAAAGGCAGTTTGCTGCGAAAGAGAAAATGTATCTATGAGATATGAATCCTCTCCCATCCCCATCACAATAATATTCTTCCAAAGTCTCTGTGTCAGAAAGGAGCCTGATCATATATGTTAAAGGCAAATATCCTTCAAAAAGGCACCATAGTAAACTTTGGTCAGCTATTAATGGCTCATTGGGAACATACTAATCAATTTTTCCTTTTCTCCAACAGCTGAGATTAAGGCATCAGGGCGAGAGGAGCTTTGGTGGTGGCCATGGTGAAATTATAAATTGGACATGATATCTCCAGGGACCATGATAGAGCTATCTAGAGCACCAGAACTACTAGGCTGCTGGTTGGAGGAACCATGACCCAAGACCAAGTGTACCAATTTCCCAACTCTGCAGAAGACAGCCCTGACTCCTAGCTGAATCAAATATTAAAGCTGGAGTTGGTTTCTGCCCACATGGACAGGCTTCTCCAAGGCAAGTCTTAGCCCACTTCATGGCCCCTGAGTTTGGTTGCTGCATTAGTCAGCCAAAGGGGTGCTGATGCAAAATACCAGAAATCTGTTGGCTTTTATAAAAGAGTGTTTATTTGGGGTAGAAGCTTATAGTTACCAGGCCATAAAGCATGTTACTTCCCTCATCAAAGTCTGTTGCCACATATTGGAGCAAGATGGCTACTGACGTCTGCAAGGGTTCCCTCTGCCTTTTATGGCTCCATGGTCCCACCTTCTTCAAATATCAGCTATAGGCTGGGATAAGTCTCATCTCTCTCCCAGGGTTCAATCCTCTCTGGGCTTAGCTGCTCTGTTCTTTCCACAAGGTCAACTGTAGACTATCAGGCTCTCTCTCTTCCCAGGGCCTCTGCCACATCTATGGAGCTGTGTCTATTCCTCTGTGTTCTTTTCTCTGTGTTTACTTCCCAGGGCTCCAGCTGAAAACTCCAAACTCTGTCCTCTACCATGTCACCAAGGGCGCAGGGACTCAACATCCTACCAATGTCACCCAATCAAAGCCCTAATCATAATTTAATTATGCCCAGAGGAACAGACCAGTTTACAAACATTATCAGTAGTTCTTTTCAGAATTCATCAATAATATCGAACTGCCACAGTTACCTTTATATATTATGGGGTGAGGGTACTAATAGTGTGGAACATACACCCTGTGAGTTTGTCTCCTAGACGTAGGAAAGGACTTGGCATGGCTCTATCCACACTCTCTTGCCAAGGCCACCTCAAGACCAAAGCTTCTATGAAGAGGCCAGAGAAGGGGGTGGAGTATAGTCAATCTGTGGCCCTGAACTAAGAAACTCTAACTCACTCCTGGGTCATTCTTTTATTCCACAATTTATCAGCATCTCCTGAGCACTCACCTGTGCTAAAGCCTGGAGCTGCAGGAGCAAGCAAGAGGGCCCTGGTCCTGCTCTCCAGGGAGTAGAGTCTCCTGACCTGTGCCACTTCACTGTGTATCCTCAGGGAACTCTCTTCCCCTCAGAGCCTCTGGTTCCTCATCTGGATTTTAGATCACATATCCTCTTAGAACCAAAATCCTGTTTCTTACTATGGACCCCAACCAAATAAGACCTACTGGTTGGCAGCTGGGCTCCTTGGAACACCGGTGTACCCAGATTCCAGAGAAATGCCTCTGGGGATAGAATCTGGGCAAGCCTGTGTCACTGGGCATCATTCCACTGGGGCTTTGGCTTCTCCATCCTTCCTCATCTTTTTAAAATCTCTGCTGTATTCTGACCACAGAAAAGAAGGTGTATGCCTCTGGCACTTTGGAACCTTTTCCTGAACTTCAGGGTGATAAGGCAGGGTAACTTAGAGATCACTTATCCAACCTCCTCAATCCTCAGGGGAGCAATCTGAAGCCCAGATAGTGAAGTGACTTAAGATCCCACAGCAGCAAGGAGCCATCTGGGTGGGTTCAGGATGCCCATCTCCAGATTTGCAGTGATATGCTCCTCCTGACACCAGCACAACGCCATGCTGTTACACGGTCCTTGTCATTTGGTCCCCATGGTTTAGTGAAGAAAGAGCAGACTGGGAGTCTTTGCTCTCTCCCTGATCCACTGTGAGGTCAATTCACTTAACCCCACTGGTCCAGCGCCCACAGCCATAGGAGGGAGATGCTTATTCCAGCACCATCTGATGCATAGTGTCATCGTGCAAACCAAACGCATGTCAGAGGTCAAGCAAAGGCATTCTTAAACTGTACATGGTGGCACCTACATGCAGCAAGCATTGCAATCATGGTTACTGGGAAAGCAATAGCAGTAATGGCCCAAGTAAATCAATCACAACAGATAAACTGCATTCAAGCCCATCAGGATATTTGTCCCTTAAATGTGTGGCCTCCAATGTGCCTCCCTGGTGTTCCAAAAATATGTTTTCTCTCTAAGCCAAACTCAGCATGTAAATGCATTGCTTTCCCCCAGCATGGGACTTGGCTCCCAGGGATGAGCCACTCTGGTGCCAAAGGATTACTACCAATCACTAGCTGGTGATGCAACTAGAAAAATACCTTGAATAAAAGGGGGAAATGGTAAAGACAAATGAGTTTATATGGCTAAGAGTCTTCAAAAAGGAGTCAGAAAGTCATCAGAGGAGTCATGCTTAGGCACCTCTCAGCAGTATCCAAGAGACAGCCAAAGTAGATAAAACCCCAGGTACTGGTGCTTTGGAGGGCAATGGAGACACACAGGTTCTACGGTGATGGCAGATGGCTCTGGAGTTCAGTGCCTTGTCAGTGGGCCCTACTTTGTAATTTGTGTTCCTGAGTGTGATGGAATTGGACTCAGATGTGACCTTTCTACACTTGCCTCTTCTGTCAGAATTACTGACCCTGTGGTTGGTGCTGGGGTTGGTGTATACTCAGGAGACTTGAATCTCTGGACTGTCCATGTTCCAGCTGGGCCCTGAGCTCAGCAGAGTTGCAACTCCTACTCTCTGCTTCGTTGGTCTTACCCAGGTCAGCTAACGGGGAGGTGAAGAGGGTCAACCACCACACCAGGGAACTGAGAGTGCCT
Organism: Dasypus novemcinctus; assembly: GCF_030445035.2. Classification (NCBI taxonomy): domain Eukaryota; kingdom Metazoa; phylum Chordata; class Mammalia; order Cingulata; family Dasypodidae; genus Dasypus; species Dasypus novemcinctus. The sequence continues at coordinate 28,534,351 of NC_080678.1, read as the reverse complement.
ACAACTGTAAGCAGAAGAATTGCATCCATCAACCATGTGGGATCTAAGCCCCCTCTCAATTTAGAGGTGGAGTGGACATCACCATCCCAGGGTCCACAGGATAGAAGAATATAATATGGATTGGAGTGGAATTGCTGGTATTCTACTATAGAACTACTGTGACTCTAGCAATGGAAGAAACTGTGGCACTGATGTGGAGACAGTAGCCACAGTAGTTGCTGAGGGCAGGGTGAGAAGAAAAGAGATGTGATGTGGGGGCATCCTGGGGACTTGGAGTTGTCCTAAATGAAATTGCAGGGACAGATCCTGGACATTATATATCCTGCCATAACCCATGGAATGGAGTGGGGGAGAGTGTAAACTACAGTGTAAACTATAATCTATGTGGTGCAGCAGTGCTCCAAAATGTATTCACCAAATGCAATGAATATGTCACAATGATGAAAGAGGTTGTTGATGTGGGAGGAGAAGGGTGGAGTGTGGTGTGGGGTATGTGGGACCCTCTTATATTTTTTAATGCAACATTTTTTGTGATCTATGTATCTTTAAAAAAAAAGGCAATTAAATAAAAAATTGTCCCAAAAGAATGTGTTTTATAAAGTTAGAATATATCTTTGAAAGATTTCTAAAATATTCTAGGAATAATTGGTATAAAGGTTTATGCACAAAACACCAGTGAAGGTTGCCAGAAGGCCAGCATCTCACCCATGGTGGCACATGCCATCTCTTCCATCACTGATGGGGCCCCACCATGGGTACCCTCCAGTGCCCTAGGTGCCTGGGTGGAGCCGCCCCCACTGGGGAAACTGATTCTGGGGTAAGCTGATTCTCCACACTTAGGTTTGTTACTCTAATGCACTGGATTTATTACTATTTGATTAGCATTAGCATTATTATTGTTAGCATTGTTAGGAATGTTGGGATTATTATTAGGCCCACCTTAGCATCAGCATTTTTTAGGAGGTTGGTGCCTCCAAATGGCTTTTCCTGTTAAGGAAGTGGACATGATTATCAGTTAAGAAAGACAAGCAATTCTCAGGAAAATGGGAAAATCAGTAATTGGACTTGACAAGCCTCCTGCCTTTCCAGCCCTTGGGTGAAGATTTGCAGTGAAAAGAGCCTTGACTCAAGAGTCAGAAGACCAGATTCTGGTTTCTAGGTGGTAGCCCCCAAACCGTCAAGGTGTATCTCAGTTTTCTCATTAAAAACATGGAGCTAATATCTACTTTTTTTCTCTTCATAAAGGGTTTTGACTAGAAAGTAAAAAGTGAAATAAGAAAGGTCATTGTGAACATTGAATGTTTAAGAAGAATGAAGCACCAGATAAGTATATATCGAAACTAGCCAAATTTTCGGGACTTGGAGTTGTCCTGGGTGGTGCTGCAGGGACAATTGCCGGACATTGTATGTCCTCCCATGGCCCACTGGATGGAACGTGGGAGAGTGTGGGCTATGGTGTAGACCACAGGCCATGGGGTGCAGCGATGCCCAGAGATGTACTCACCAGATACAATGGATATGTCATGATGATGGGGGAGAGTGTTACTGTGGGGGGAGTGGTGGAGTGGGGGTGGTGGGGGTGAATGGGGACCTCATATTTTTTGAATGTAATATTTTTTACAAAAATGAATAAATAAAATAAAATAATAAAAAAAAAGAAACTAGCTAATACTTTAATGTCCTTATTTTGTGCCAGACACCATTCTAAGCACTTTATGTAAAATAAACATCATTGACTCATAGTCACAATAAATGAGGACTGAGTTTAATAGAAATTTATCCATATGGATACTCCTAATTTTCCAACAAAATATCAGCACTTTTTCCTCTCATCACTCACTTGTCGATCTCTGTTCCAGGACAGGAAGTAGAAGGGTTGTTTGCTGAGCCTCCTGTGGCCTGTAGGAAAATCAATTTAGATCATTTTACCCCATGAATGAATGTCTCATGATCTTTGTAATCCTCAGTTCAGTGGAAGATAAAAATAGTCTTTTCTTTTTATAATTATTTTTTATTGTCTTTTTTTTTTAAGATAAATAGATCACACAAAACATTACGTTAAAAAACATGAGGTTCGCATATACCCCACCCCTACTCCTCCCACATCAATATCCCCTTTCATCAGTTAGGCACATTCATTGCATTTGGTGAATACACCCTGGAGCACTGCCACAGTGCGTGGACCATAGTTTACATTGTAGTTCACGCTCTCCCCTCATCCATCCAGGGGGTTGTGGCAGGATAAACAATGTTCAGCATCTGTCCCTGCAATATCATTCAGGACAACTCCAAGTCCCAAAAATGTCCCATATCACACCTCTTCCTCCCTCTCCCAGCCCTTAGCAACTCCCGTGGCCACTGTCTCCACATCAATGATAGAATTTCCTCCATTGCTAGAGTCACAACAGTTCTATAGTAGAATACCAGCAAGTCCACTCTAATCCATATTTTATTTCTCTATCCTGTGGACCCTGGGATGGTGATGTCCACTCCACCTCTAAATCAAGAAGGGGCTTAGATCCCACATGATTGATGGATGCAATTCTCCTGCTTGCAGTTGTAGACACACTCGGTTCCCTGGTGTGGTGGTTGACCATTCTCGCCTTCCCATCAGCTGACCTGGGTACATCCAACAAACTGGAGAGTAGGTGTTGCAACTCTGCTGAGGCTCAGGGCCCAGCTAGAAGGGACAGGAGTAAATTTGTACCCAGTCCTTCTAATATAACTCCCCATGCCAAGATTAAGGTATGGGCTGTACCTATAAACTCTGTGGATGAAAAGATAACTTAAAAATCTCGTCATTCCATACCTTGGTATTTCAAAGGATGTCAAGGTTGATCAGGGGACAGGAATGCAATAACACAGCAGCTATTTAAAGAACGGGAGGATTGAATGGCTTTGTTCCACGGCTGCTGGACTGATGTGTCCACAAATAAAAGATTAAAATGTTGTCCCCCAGGTGCAGGAACTAATATGGACCCTTGTTTTTTTGTTTTTTTTTTTTTTTCTTGCTGTTGTCTTTGCTTTCTTTCCTCCTGAAGGTCATATCTGAAATATAATAACTGGAAGTTTCTCCAAGGCAAGTACCCACCCACAACTTCTAAATGTGACAGAGCATAGGTGAAGCATGAAGAATGTGCAATCTTGTTGGTATTGGTGGAAATAAACATAAGAGCTAAAATTCTGTAGGAGATGAGGTGATTGGTTGTTGCCATAATCCTTCATTATGTGAACTGAGCACTTTTTGTTGGTCAGGTACTATATCAGGTGCTAAGTAGGATTTTAGGGGGAACAATATTGTTTTTATCCTTGATAATATCAACATAGCATTTCTTGAATGCTCCTATGTACTGGGCACTGTTCTAAATATCCTGCATGCATTACTCAATCAGAGAGGTTCAATAACACGCTCAAGGCTACTGACTAGTGAGTGTATTTGCTAGAATTTGAACCATGGCCATGAGCTTTAAAGTTTATGATACTAACTGCTGCACTTACCATCTCTCCTGTGGTAGAGGGGATGTGACAGCTACAAGCATGACTACACTTCTTGGTTCGTGTTATCCAAATAGTTCATAAATAAGTGCTTCAGAGTAGGGAGATGGTTGGTCAAAGAAAGCTTCATAGAGGAGGAGAGCTGAAATAGAATCCTCTCTCTTTCCTTTTTGTTATGTAGCATTACCTCTTCACTGGCAGAGGAATAGCTGGAGCAGAGTAATCCTGATGCAAAGAACAATAACAAAAGCTGTTTATTCAGTGTTTCTCAAACTTTGATATGAATATGCATCACCTGGTGGTCTTGCTAAAATGCAGCAAGGGGAGTTAGTAAAAATCCTGCAAGATGAGACTTTTCCGCACAAATTCATTGTCAGCATCTATAAAAAATGGGCATGCAGGCCCATGAAAACAATTCCTATTGGAGTCTTTTTATTCTTCTCCAACAAATTTGAAACTTTCATTTGATCCAGTAAAACCCTTAATAACCTCTATTTTTATTTCCCTCTTTAAAAATCTATTTTATATATCCTATGTAAAATAATCATTGACTAGTGAGAAATGTTACTTTGGTAAAAATTACCAACTTAACAATGCCTAGGAGCCCCTCCCCGTTCAAGATGGTGGACTGAGGCACTTCCGGGCTCTAAGGCTCAGAACACCTTTCTCAAAGCCCCCAGAAAACAGTTAAGGAGAGGCATAACACGGTGAGCACAAAATCAAGAAAAAAGTTAATTTTAAGTGTTTGGCTCTTGAGATACCCTGCTTGCCCCTGCCCCAACCCTCACTGGCTCAATGTGGAGCTGGCCTATGCTCCAAGTACAGATCCCTGGTCCTGGTTCTGGAGGGAACAGAGTAACTATCATGTACATATTGGGAGTAGGCATATCTGGCCCAGTCCGTCTGACTATGGCCTGAAGAACTCACTGTCCCAGAACTTCCCCTTCATATAGAAGACAGCTCACCAAGCTCTCCTACAGAATGCTGTAGGAAAGCAGTCAACTCATGCTGCCTGGGATAAGGGCTGTAGGATATACAGTGCAGTGCCCAGGACTGTGAGGAAACTCTTTTCTAGGGAAGAGGGAACATTCAGAACCAGGTAAATAGGGGACTTCCTATGGCCACATGCACATGCCCAAGTCAACATACATGTTCAGAAAGTATCGGGGAGACCTATAAAAGCTATTCTTTAGACTCACTGTATGGATAAGCCCTGAAGGAGAGCACTTACCCAGGTCAATCTGCAAAGACTGGAAAAGACGTTTTTTTAATCCTTTTTTTTCTTGGTCAACTCCTAGAAATCAAAGAAAGCTCTGTCTAAATTTCAGTTACAACACATCATTAAAATATAAAAATGTCCAGATTTCAACAAAAGATTATAAAACACACAAGGAAGCAGGAAGTTGTAGTCCAGGCAAAGGAGAAAATTTAAACATTAAAGACCACTGACAAGGAGGATTAAACCTGGGACATACCAGACAAAGACTTTTTTTTAAATGGTCCTAAAGGAGTGCGTGTGTCTCAGTGGTTAAGTGCCTGCTTTGTACATACAAAGTCCTAAATTCAATCTCCAGTACCTCATTAAAAAAAAAAAAGTCTTAAACATGTTCAGAGAGTTAAAGGAAAACATGGACAAAGACAAAGATAAAGGCCATCAAGGAAAAAAAAAATGAACACAAAGGGAATATCAATAGAATGGTGGAGATGATGAAAAGGAACCAAACAGAGCTGAAGACTACAGTCACAGAAATATAAAATTCCTTAGAGTGGTTCAAAGCAAATTGGAGCTGAAAAAGGAAGGAATCAGTGCATTGTACTTGAAGATAAGGCTATTTAAATCATTCCGTCTGAGGAGAAAAATTAAGAAAGAATGAGAAAAATAAACAGAGCCTGAGGAACCTGTGGGACACCATGAAGCTACCAATATACACATTGTAGGAATCCCAGAGGAAAAGGAAGAGAAAAGAATAAGAGGTCAAAGAAATAATAGTTGAAATTTCCCCAAATTTAATGAACGAAATGAATATACACATCCAAGATGCTCAAAGAACTCCAAATAGGATAAACTGATGTAGACCCATGCTGCAGCATATTGTCATCAAACTTTTGAATGTCAAAGATAACAAGAGAATTATGAATTCCACAAGAGAGAAGAAGTATGTCACGTACAAGGGACCCTCAGTAAGATTAAATGCCGGTTTCTCATTGAAAACCATGGAGTTAAGAAGGCAGTGAAAGAAATGTTTAAACTACTGAAAGAAAATAATTTCCAACTGAGAATTTATATCCAGCAAGACTGTCTTTCAAAAATAAGGGCGAGATTAAGCCATTCTCAGATAAACAAAATCTGAGGGAGCTTGTCACCACTAGAGAATTACTAAAAAGAGTTCTACAGGTTGAAAGGAAAGGACAATAGACAATCAATCAAAGACTCATGAAGAAAAAAGGATTTCTGGTAAGAGTAAAAACATGGTTAAATATAAATTCCAGTACTGTTGTATTTTTTTGGTTTATAACTCCGCTTTTTATTTCCTACAGAACCTTAAAAATTACAACTGCATAAAATGTAATGATAAGTCAGTAGTTTGAGACAGTGCATAAACATGTAATTTGTGACAAGAACTACACAGAAGTGGATGGATGAAGGGGTGAGGGAAGGTAGTTTGTATATATATTGAAGTTAAGTTAGTATAAAAGTAAACAATATTGTTATAGATTTAGGGTGTTAAATTTAAGCCCCATGGCAACTACAAAGAAAATAATACAGAATATGCAAGTTCACAGAGACAGAAATTAGAGTATGGTTTGTCAGTGGTGAGGGTCAGAAGGAATAGGAAATTAATGCATTTGTGTGGTTTCTGTTTGGGGAGATTGGAAAGTTCTAGTAATGGAAGGTAGTGAAGGTACCATAGTATTATGAATGTAATTAATCCCATTAAATGGTATGCTTAGGAGTGGTTGAGATGGGAAAGTTTATGTCATATACATGTTCCCACAATAAAAAATAAAAAAAAAGGAATTATAGAGACAACGACAATTAGAGACAACACAAGATCCTGAATGGGATCTAACAAAGGAGGAGAGAAAGCTCAAAAGGACATTATTGGGACATAGGAAAAAATGGAATATGGGCTATAAACTTTATATCAATGTTAAATATCCTGAACTTGATAACTGTAGTTAAGGTGGATATATAAGTGAATATCCTTGTTCTTAGGAAATGCACATGGCAGTATTAAAGGGTTCAAGGAGCATGATGTATTCAGGTGTTCATAAAATGCATTGATAAATAGGTAGACAGATGGACAGATAGATACACAGATAGATGGATAGATAAATGGATTGATAGCTTGATAGATGGATAGAATGATACCACAAAGGAGGCAAAATGTTAAAATTGGTGGATCTGGATATCTGGAGGGATAGGGGTTTACTGGAGTTCTATGTAATGGATGGGTATTATTTTTGCAACTGCCCTGTACATTTGAAAGCATTTCAAGACAAAAATTTTACATTGCTTAAAAGTGCCTAAGAAATAAATTATTTCTTTAATGCATGTTAAAGTTTCTTCTCAAATAATTACTCAGGGCTGTGGAGAAGATAAGCTGGGCCGAAAAACTCTAGTGTGTAATTTTTACCTGATCTTCATGGCAGAAATCCAGCAGAACTGGTCACTATGAAATGAGGCAGGGTTGATTAGCCTTGGTGCCTGAGGCTCTGGTTTCCAGTGGATGTGTGTATTCATATGTGTGTATTGTGAGTGTACATTTGGTGTCCACATGGATTATCATAAAATAGGAGTTGCCTTTCAGCAGCAAGGGGCTCATTTTCAGTCTCGGTGGCCAGAGTTGTAATATGTGTCAATCTATATGGCATGAAGCCCCTCCCACCACTGAAAGATTCCTCTCCAGATCTCTATTACAGTGCCTGAAATGAATGTTTTAGCTAATACTTCCACAAACAGGTGACATAGGATATTTTATTCAACTATTAATGACTCAGCAGGAGAGTAATTATCAGATCCTCTGAATTCTCTCATATGTGAGAATAAACCACAGGGGTAATCGGAGCTTTGCTGGGGGATGTTGGAATCACCTGGGTACTTCCAGGTACCTGTGACAGAGCCCTGAGCATTTCTAAGTAGTGAGTAGGGAAAAGGAAACCAAAGACAAACTTGGTCAACTGATGAATTTCACAGATTTCTGGAGACCAGTTCTGTCTCCTAAATGAATCACATATTAAAATTAGACATGATTTTTGCTCATGTAGACAATCTCCGCCAATGACCTGGCTTGATTGCGCCAGAGTATTTTTTCTAGCTCAGGCATGGAGTCAGACCCTGGGCCATTTTCCCTACTAGGAACATATTCAAAATCCTTTAGGAGATTCTCAAATCATCTTCAAGCCTATATGCCCTTTGGGATACTGGACTCTTCTAAAGAAATCCTACCACCCCACTCAGAGTACAACAGAAAGCCCTAGGGTGGAAACTTTTTTCTCTCTCTCTTGCTCTCTCTCATGCATGCGCTCACTTGCTCGCTCTCTCTCTGGCTTGTTCTCTCTCTCTCTCTTTCTTTCTTTCTTTCTCCCCCTTCTGTCCCTGTGTCCTTCCCTCCCTCTTCTGGCCTATTTATATGTCTCATCCATTCTCTCTTGGCTTACTCTTCTTTATCCTTCAGGCCTCAGATTAATATCATTTCTTCTTGAAAGTCTCCCTCAACTACCTAACCCAGCCTCCAGACATACATCCTGTCCTCCCTCTATCATAGTCGTTATTTTGTATTTTAATTATTCACTTACATGAGGCATATAGATGTCACTGAGACCATCTTGAGATCTGGGTAAAATCAATTACAACTCTTTATCCTGTGTTCTAAGGAAGTCCAACTCCATCCACAGGATCTTCTGCTATAACCTAAGGTGAGGAGGGGATGTTTCCAGAGGCAGCCACACATATGAAAACATGTGTGTTTTCTCCTACATGTGAAAATTCCCTGTCTATCAGCTGAGTCCTCTCCTGGAAATAGAAATGACCCTTGCTGCTGGGTCAACCCAATATCAAATAATATTGTCACACAAATTTAAATAAAATGGAAAAAACTGTGCCCTAGCTGAGCTTAGAGTAAAGAGGCTGTTCATGTTTAGTGAGTGTCCTTGAGTGCCAGACACCATGCTAAATGATTCGCATACATTATAAGGAGCACTAACAGAAACCCTAGTCACCACCCGTTTTACACATGAGGAGCAAGGCTCAGAGAGCTGGGGAGTCTTGGTCAAGGTCACGCAACTCATAAACAGGAAAACTGGGGCTAAGACTCTTGTTCATCCAATTCCAAAATTTCAAACTCTACTGCCCCATGCTACCCAAAACCTCAACAAATCAGAATATGCAGAGGCTTTCAGTCTGGAGATGGGAAGTTGTTAAGCCTTCAGTCACATAACTGCTAAGTTTTAGATTAACATATAGCTGTTAAGTCTTGGCTTAATAATTCCTATGAGCCTGACTGCTGTTCCCACGACTTTTTCCCTCAAAGCGAAGGCACCTAGAGCAAAATGCGGCACAATCAGAAGAGCACTGGGCATTAAAGACTTCATGCATTGTTTTAAAAATCCTAACCCGAGTGTTTGTGGCTAAAGTTCTCCTCCCTGTGCAAGGGGCATAAAGTTCCAAGCGTGGAGACTAGTGGAGGGGGAGCCCAAGGCGATGCAGGACCTCCATCCCCCAGAGTGTAGGGAGGAGGTGCCTCGCCCAGTCGGTCCCGGCATTTCATGCCACATTTCAGTAGAAGAGAAAATAAGAACAGTTGGAGTAAATCATGACAGATTAGATGCTGGGTGGGGCATCAAGGGGCTCAAGTTGCAGCCCTAGATCTGACATTCATTCTTCGTGTGACCTTTGGTGAGTCATTTCATCTCTCTTGCCCTTACTGAACTCATAGATCAAAGGACCAGTTTGGTTTAGGGGATATGTTCCACCTATTGGGGAAAATTGAACAGGTAGTAGGGAGTGCAGTGGCTGGCAGGGGTCAGGAGAGGGCTTCTGCACACTTACGTTTGGTGCCCTTCGTATATGTATTTTATTCTTCAAGAAAAATATGTAGACTAGAAAGAAACAAACCCAAAACATAGTAGCTACTTCAAATCCTAACTGAAACAAAGGCCAAGAATAAACGCAACAAAATATTTATGAACAGTTTAAATTCCTTATGAATCCTCATCTCACTTGAAGGGAAAAATTACTATTAGAAGGTAAAACATTGTAACAACCTTAGCTCCAAGTCATGATGGGCTACTCTAGGCAGCAAATCCTTATTAAATGATCACTTCACATAGATTTCCCTTTTGAAGCAGGGTCTGAATACTACATATAGTCCAACTTGTTTAAATTCCCTTTATTCTGAAGTATTAAGATATTTTCATCCCAGGGTCCACAGGATGGAGGAATAGAGTATAGATTAGAGTGAACTTACTGGTGTTCTGCTGGGGAACTACTGTGATTAGTAAGGGAAGAAATTGTAATATTGATGTGGAGAAAGTGGCCATGGTAGCTGCTAAGGGTAGGGAGAGGGAAGAAGAGATAGGATGTGGGCACATTTTCAGGATTTGGAGTTGTCCTGGGTGGTGCTGCAGGGACAGATGCTGGACACTGTGTGTCCTGCCATGGCCCACTGGGTGGAATGGGGGAGAGTGTGGACTACAATGTAGATCACTGTCCATGTGGTGCAGGAGAGCTCTAAAATGTATTCACCAGGTACAGCAAAAGTGCCGCAATGATGGAAGAGGTTGTTGATGTGGGAGGAGGGGGGAAGGGAGGTGGGGGGCATATGGGGACCTCATATATTTTGAATGTAATATTTAAAAGAAAATAAAGAAGAAGAAGAAAAAAAAAAAGAACCCATAAAAGTGTATGGTGCAAAATGTAAACCATAATGTAAATCAGTGACCTTACTAGAAATGCTTCAATATTTGTACATCAATTGTAACAAAAGTTCCATACACATGTAAAATGTTATTAATAGGGCTGAGTGGGAGAGAGGGAGGGGACAGGGAATAGGGAGATCCTCTATATTTCTAGGTGACTTTTCTGTAACCTAAAGTTTCTCTGAAAATAAAGCAAAAATAAACCAAAAAAAAAAAAAAAGATATTTTCTAGATTGCAGCTAGGAGGCATTAAGCTGAGCCCAGCTGTCACCAAAGTCTCCAAATCCTAACAGCAATATTGTCAGCTGTGCTTCTACAATCCCACAGCACAATGCAGTGGGACATTCAGGGTATTAGGACACAGGGAGACCAGGAACATAGGATCACCATTAATCCACCTAACAGACCACATTTAGAGAAATGCAACTCTTTTTTCTGCCACTGAAGATAACCTTCAAATTTGGTAGAACCTGTTTCTACAGTGAATGGACTGTGGAGAGTGGAGGGTAAGGAGGAAGGAGCTCCAGTACCTCAGGCAGCACTGGAAGCTTCAGGTCATGAAGCAGCAGGAGAGGAATGGGGATCCACTCAGATCACGGGTCAGAGACCTTGCCCTTGAATGGACGGCAGCAGATCTCAGAGGCCTTTAGGCAGACTTGGCAGCCAAGTGTCCTCCTGCAGAAGGCAGTGCCCAGAGTGATGAGCATTAGTGCTGGAAAACTGACATTTTATAAGCGTGGATCCCTGGGAATGAAAACCAGAACCACTGCTTTGGAGCATTATCCGGTGATCCTAGTAAAGTTGCGGATTTGCATCCCCATGGCCTAGCAATTCCACTCCTTAAGACATATCCTTCAGAATCCTATCCACAGAGACACGGAGAAGAATGATCTGGCAGCACTGCGTGTAATTCTGTCAACAGGAAAATGGATACATAAATTATGACACACTCATACAATGAGATACCGTTCAGCAGAGGAGATGTGGGAACCAGAATGACATGTAACAACCTGCATTTATCTCGCACTTTTTTTATACTTCTGCAAGTTGCAGAAGAATACAAAATGGAAATATTTTACCAAGTTTGAAAACAGCAAAGACAGTATTTTTTTCCACTTGGGGATCCATACATATGTAGTAAAGACATAAAGAGATACACAGGAATAATGAACACCAAGTTCAGGGTAATGGCTTCCCCTGAGAAGGTGAAGGGGGCTGTGAACAGGGAGGGGGGGAGTCATTTATTAGGTGAGTCAGGGTGGGAGGGTCACAATTGCTCATTATGCTAGTCTTCACACCTTTTTTGTATATCTGATATTTCATATAATGTTTTATTTGAACTAGAAAATAAAATTGATTCATCTACATGTCCACTATCTCATAAATATTACTTTGTGCCAGGCGCCCTTCGCAGAGCTAATGAGGAAAACGAGAGAAGAAAAGAGCATCATCAGTTCCCTCAAAGGTTTGCAGTCTAGCGGCAATGAAGAGCCACAGGAAAATTTAGACAGCAGTGTAAGCATTTAACAATGAAGGAATCTGTGTCTGAAAGGAATGCACAGCTTGACACAAAAGTACACACAGAACCTGTATGCCAAGCATGTGGCTAAAGATGAGCAAGATCAGGAGAGCGAAGCAAAGCTGACTCCACAGGCGAGCAGGACATAAATCCTGCGTTGGATCCAGGGCTTTTCTTTCCAGGATACAGTGGAATCCATTAACTTGAAAGTGCTCCCACTCAGGCCTGGATTGTTTCAAACACTTTTTGCAATGATTGAAGTTCTGCACAAAGGGTGATTTTCATGCTGGGTTGTGCTTCTTTTTCAAGCTAAGTGTCACACCTCTTCTCACAGAGGTGGAACAATGATAGGGCACTATACATCAGTCATTTTAATGCCTTGTGTTGGAAGAGCATTTTGTAGCTAACTCCCCAAAGCACTTTCTGTAAGAACATTTTGGTTCAGGCTAAAGCCTGTGCTCCTCCTCATAGAAGAGCCAAAGGACTCCTTACAGGAGGGCTCAGCCATCCTTGCTGATGACCACTTGTGGGGGGTGTTTTGGGAAAGGCTGGACCATCTGGAAGGTCCTCACCAGATCTAGATCCTCTGGCTTCAACTTCCAAAAGCAAGGACCATCTTTGAACATCCCCAGCTATCTTTTGAGGAACCACTGGGGTGTTGTCATCCATAAGTGTCTCCAATTCCTTATTTAATTTTTGAGTTATCGTTGTGTTGTTATTTTGCATTGGACTGAAAACAAGAAGCTCCTCAAAGTCATTTCCATTTGTGCAAATGGGGCTTATATTCTTCTCTCCTGAAATGATCTCCTTTGACAATCAAAGCAGACCTCATCTCTTATATTTCAGAAATTAGTGAACAAGACTCTGGCCACCTCATCACCCCTCAACCAGACTTGCCACTTTATACAGTTTTCAAACCAGCTCCTCATTCAGCTTTCATTTTGCTGAAAAGCTATTCAGTTTTGAGCCATGTTTACCATTTTTGTTTATAACGTCCTCATGAAGTGAACAGAGTATGTTCATGTGTCCGTATGTGTGTGTGCAATGGTGGGGGGTGTTATTAGGGGAATAACCAATATTCTATACTACATAGCCTCAGTTTCGTCCTATGATGAGATAATGGTGGGAGCTCGAGGAGGAATCCCAGAATCACGATTTATGAACCCTTATTCATAAAATAGGAAATTCTGCACTGTCTCTTCACCATATTTGTAAACCAATAACTATCCACCGAGATTCCATAAAAATATTTGAGCTAAAATAAGATACCTTGGAGAACATCATATTTGAGGCTTCCGAATGTGAGTTCAGAAAATCATTACTTCTTGAAGTGTCATTATTAATTGCTTTTACTTAGAAATAAAAGATTCTATAGTCAAATGTGTCTGGGATAAACTGGCTGAATTAAAGTTAAGCAAATTTCTGTTCTGCAGGATTCTTGGAGTTGTTAAAATGTTATATGATGGCAAATGTCTGAAAGAGTACAGTGTTTGCAGCTTATCATGACTGCTGTTCTCAGGCTGCATTTTAGGGAAAGTGCTTTGAGAAAGACAGCTCTAATCAACCCAATTATTTGAAAGGGAAACTGAGGCATGGAGAGGTGCAGTGATTTACATGAGGTCATACAGCTGGTTGGTGCATGATACCAGAAACTGCGCAGGGGATTAAATGGGGTGGGCTCATTGAATTCTGTCATGTCTAAAGAAAGGGAACACCTTGCAAAAGCTTTTTACAAACCTATATGCTGCTAATGTCAGAAATGACCAGTAAACTAAGTGGAGTGTGATGTACATACATATTATTTAAGTCATAATTTCAAAGATGTCCATCACTACTAAATGGCACAATAGAAATCCCAGAAAAAGTTTATGGCAGAAACTATATTACTCCTGCATAAAAAATATCTGTTAGACATCTGGACAAAGAAATAGTACTACACATTACTAGCATTATCCTCATCCGTGATTCTAAATGCTTTAATAATATGCACATGTGTGTTAATTTCTATTTTATGGGTTCATAGCTTGCTCCAGGAGGATTAAATCTAACCCACACATTATGCAGATAAGGAAACTGAGGCTCAGGTGGGTTAAAGAGCAAAAATCTAACAATTTGTGAAGGAGCTGGGAAGAGCCTGGTTCTCATTCCCCCAGCAGTTTCCGACCTTCCATCAGTGTACCTGATGGTGCTAAAGCATTGCCAATGACTCCAGTGGCAGTGACTCATTTAAACTTCCATTTGCCTTTGTAGTTTAGGGATGACTCTGAAATAAGCTGTTTTTTCATTCATGGGCAGCCAGGGACCCTGTTCAGTGAAGCCAGAAAAAAATGAAGATGGTTGCTTTCCTCTCTGAGTAGGGTAGAAGTGGGGGAGTAGCTGCTTGCTGCAAGCAGAATTCATTAAGCACAAGTCTCTTTGTTTAGAAATACTCATATAGAGAATGTCCACCCCAGAGATGCACTTGGCATTTGTACTGCACACCAATGAGAGCAGAGAATGCAAGAAACTGTTATCAAGCTCAGAATAAAAGGGAGGGCATTAACTTTCCTTGAAACAGACAATGGAAGGAAGCCCTAGGGTGGAGTTTGGAATTTTTGTTTATTTGTGTGTGTATGTGTGTATGAGAGAGAGACAGAGAGAATATAGGGAAAGCAAGATCTAAGATTGCTCTTCCCCAGACCTGGACCACTTGTCTGTAGGCAGGCTGGGTGCCCCCACGAATGTGCTGGCATCTCATCACTCACACTGGAGCAGATTGCATATCCTTTCATTGGCTCCCCTTAGGCATGAGCACAGGTGGTGTTGTCTGATTAGCTCTGGAGTGTTGGACATGCTGGAGTCCAAGAAACCCCCACCATGTCATAGAAATATCTGCCACCTGCACATCTAACCCAAGTTCTTTCCTATGTGAGGACCTTTGAGGGTCCAGCATTTCTACTTTGCCTGGGTCTGGGATCGAGTTTACCTACAGGCCTCAGTCTGTCCAGCTTTAAGAACAGGTCATTTTAGTCCCAGGCAGTAAATCATAGCACTGGCTCAAAAGTTGCCTCCAAATTTAGCTTGACAGGACATTGCTTCTTTACAGATGTGCCAACTCCCAGGCTTTGGATCCTACTATTTAGAACACCTGGATCTCCCTGTGACTTCCTTCTTTTTTCATCTTGGTTTTCTGAACCCAGTCACCTTCCTCTATGTTATTTACAGTCCCTTGGAATGAAATGTGGTGTTTAGTTTGCACTTAATAATTTTCCTAGGAATTAGTCCCATCTCAGCAAATCAACTACCAGAGAATGAGCCAGAGAGTCTAACACTGCCATCACCTGACACTCAATCAGCATCACCAACAGAACCTCTGCAGTGGTGCCCACAGCACCACGTGTTGTAAGTAACCCAACAGTTGAATGTGGAGATGACCCCTGATCCCATAGAATCCAAAGACTGCTGCCTGTACCAGAGGATCACATGACAGGTCTCATGCCTTCATAATCTTTGGTCTTTCTGTCCCTCATTAGCTGGGTAGACTTAGAACAGTTATTTAACTTCTTTGAGCCTTAATTTCAGCATTTGTAAAATGGGAACAATAATACCAACCCCACTCAGTGATGACCACATCTCGTACATTGCTTGGTGTGAGGGTTGGTACATAGTAGGCTTTCAATAAATGGTGGCTCTTGTCATTATCATGATTAATATAATTTGTGAAAGGGCCTAAAGACAGTAGTTACCAAACAAATGTTTGTGGAAGGATGCTAGTTATTTCAAGGCCCTGTTAAAAAACTCCTTACAAATACATAGAAGAGCAAGCACGACAGTACCCATCAATCTAATCACCTACTGATGTCTCTTCTCTTCTTCCTTGTGTTATGTAATTATCACCATGGCTATTCCAGGGTCCCAGACAGGACTATGGCATAATATCAACAGTGATGCTGATCATTTGAGTGGCACCAAGCTGTCTTTACCGTCCTCATCTCCTGAATCTTTACAACAACTGTCTTAGTTTGCCACAGGGCTGCCAATGCAAAGTAACAGAAATGGGTTGGCTTTTATAATGGGAATTTTATTGGGGGTAAAAGTTTACAGGTAAAAGGCTATGAAATGTCCAAATCAAGACACCATCAGAGATGCTTTCTCACCAAAGTCAGCTGCTAGTAATCCTGGTGTCCTGCCACATGGCAATCAGGCCGATGGCAGAACTCAGCTCCCAGCCTTGAGATGCTCCAGATGTCCAGCCCCTCAGGAGCCTCTCTCCGTGCCTCTGTGCTCTGCTAATTCCAGACTCTGGGACCTCTCTCAGCCTTTCAGGGTTTTTTGCCTTTCTGCAACTGTAGATGAACCTGGAGTCCTCTCTTTCTCTACTTTCTCCTTTCTCTCATACGGCAGGATCAAAATTGCAACTCCCTTTTTCTGTGTCTCTTCCTCAGTGTTTCCATTTATATAAGGCCCAGCAAGAGGGCAGAGATCCAACCTGAGTTACACCCTACTGATATAGCCCAATCAAAAGCAATCTAATCAAATTATTTAATCAAGATCCCTTAACAGAATCTAATACAGAGGGCCTAACACCCACAGGAATGGATTAATTTAAAAATATAATCTCTTTTTGGGATTCACCAAATTCAAACTGTCACAACAACCAAGTGGGGAATCTGAATAGACATTAGCCCCATTCTTTCAATGAGGTCACCAAAAATCATCTAGCCAGTTTAGTGTCAGAAAAGAGGGCCAAAGCCCAGATTTTATGATTTTTTCCCCTAACCTCTAATTCCATTTTACAGACTGAGTATATTATATGATCCAAATTCCCCCAAAACCTGTGAATCAGATAGTGAAAAGCAATTGTGTTACCTATAACTAATGTGTCTTAAGTTTATATTGAACAAAGCCATTCTGCAGGGCAGCAAACATCTACTCCTAGGATACTAGATTCTATGTTGGGGACGATGGTGACCCTGAAGTACTCTTTCTGTCCATAAGGTGTCTGCAGTCTCTTTGGAGGGACAAACATAACCATGATGAAAACACATAAGACCAGCTATAATTTTATAGCCACAATGTAAAGGAAGAAGCATGAAAAGACTTGCATTTTAGAACTTGATTTTGTGTGGATTGTGTTTGATTTTGTTTAATTCATTTGTCTGCCCCAAAGTTTCATGTTACTTATGGAAGGGTTTTTGGTTATTTCTCTTTTAGAAAAGACCTAGAAACAAGCCAAGCAAAGGGACTACTTGGGAAAGCAAAGGTAAACAGTATTGTCTGCTTAAGACATGTCCCAGTTTGGGAGAAAAGTTCTCCATCACACGCACACACACACATGCACACCCAGGGTCCTCATATGATAGAGCTAGAAGCAAAAGGCATTACATTATTTTTTTTTAATTATTTATTTATTTTTTAAAAATTACATTCAAAAAATATGAGGTCCCATTCAACCCCCCCGCCCCCACCCCCCACTCCCCCCACAGCAACACTCTCTCCCATCATCGTGACACATCCATTGCACCTGGTATGTACATCTCTGAGCATCACTGCACCCCTAGTCAATGGTCCACATCATAGCCCAGACTCTCCCACGTTCCATCCAGTGGGCCCTGGGGGGATCTACAATGTCCCGTAATTGTCCGTGAAGCACTACCCAGGACATCTCCTCGTCCCGAAAACGCCTCCACATCTCATCTCTTCCTCCCATTCCCCAAACCCAGCAGCCACCATGGCTACCCTTCCCACACCCTTTCCACATTTTCTCTGTGGACATTGGATTGGTTGTGTCCATTGCACATCTATGTCAAGTGGGGGCTTAGATTCCACATGGATACTGGATGCACTCCTCCTGCTTTCAGTTGTAGACATTCTAGGCTCCATGGTGTGGTGGTTGACCTTCTTCAACTCGATGTTAGCTGAGTGGGGTAAGTCCAATAAATCAAAGTGTAGGAGCTGAAGTCTGTTGAGGCTCTGGGCCTGGGTGTCATATTATCAGTCCAGAGATTCAAAACCCCTAAATATATCTAAAACCCCAGCACCAAATACTATTCCATTAAAGTAGCATGCAAGTCTTGTGAAAAGAGATCCCCTCTGAGTCCAATTCCATCACTCAGAAACACCAGCTCCAAAGAAGGGCCATCTGCCATGGCAGTGAACCCCATCTGTCATGACCATAGGACCTGTGGGCATTACATTATTTTTAAAACTGTCTGGGGCTGGGATGTATCTTTTTACTCTCTGTTATAAGATCCAGGAACTGCCATTTGGTCTGCAGGGGTACCTTCCTTTCCTGATGAACATCTGTATGTCTGTGACATATTGAAGAGCAGAAATAAATAAACATCTGGAGGTATATGATTAAGATATTGCAGAACAGCAACCCATCAGAGAAATTCAACCCACATTAAGGGGACTAGGGAAATAAAACTTGTGAAAAATCACTGAAACCGCCTATGTCACTGGATTCCTTCACAAAGGAAGTTGCTGTGCACAGAAGAGAAACACTTATAAGACAAGCATTCCTAGAAAGTGGAAAGTTCTAAATAAGTTCACAGCCATCTCCCCTCAGTTTAGGTTTTTCTCCAGAAACATTTTCAGAGCCTTATTTCAATTGAAAGCTTTTATCCGATTCTGTAATGCACTGAGATTCCACAGGTAAAATCCAAGGAGGGAAATTGCTCCCTGCTATGATGTAGGCTTCATTCATTCACACTCCTGAGCGGTTTAGAGAACATTATCCATGGATTGTATCACTAGTTAAAAGCCACTGCAGTTGTTTTTCTGTCAGTATCATTTAGGCCACATAGGATCATTAGCTGGGGAAACATATTTGAAACTTTCCACATTTTTGAAATTTGGATTTCAGAGAATATTTGCCTCTTCATTATAACCAGTTGCGAGGATGAGGTTGAGAACAGAGTTGGTCCTTTCCTACAGCCTTCCAAAGCTGTAATACCCCCTCCTAAAGTCTCTTTTAGGGACCCAGAAGGAGGGATATTTCTACCCTAGCTTTGCCTGTCCTGTGTGTAGAAAAGGGCTTAAAGTGCCTTTCCTGATGGCTGCCTGGAAACAGCAAATGGGTCTCTAAGTTTACATGAAAGTTAAGTTATTTTCCCAAATTCCATTCATGACTCAAACTACTCCTCCGTGTTGTTTATAGAACAGAGCTTCCTCTTGAAATGCGAAAATACAGGCACTGGGAGTTAAAACCAAGAGGGCTTCCCTTGTGCGGAATGAGTATGTATGTGTGTGTGTGAGAGAGCAAAAAAGAAAAAAAAGGAGGGGGGACGAAAATAGAAACTCCAGGGAAATAAGATGTTGAAGGCATCTGCCTACACAGCAAATCTTCTGGGTTTTCCTCAAGAGGGAATCTTAAATGTGCAAAACACGGTTATAAAAAGGAAGAAGCAAAAAGAAAGTAGGCCTTGAAAGAAAACTAGAATTGGGCACTAAACTGGCAAAATCAAAGTAAAGGTTTGCTTTTGCTTCAGAAAAGCATGCATATCTTTAGGCCTTTCTAAAATGGGGGGGAGGAGAGGACATTTTCTCTTTCCAAAGGCAGTTATGTTATGAAGGTCCAAGCTGGACAGGTCAGCCATGCACTTCCCTGGGCTCCTGACTCCAGACAGCCTCCAAGGTCAAGAAAGGAGAAAGTAGAATGGATCCTGTATGTCAACCTCATTAATTGGGAGAACAGAAAGGACAAACATTGTAAACAACGTGGTGTGGTTTTATTACTTTTATAAAATAAGACTTTGATTAGGTTATTCATTATTTCATTGGTCTCATTTGTTGCGCCAACACAATAATTAGGTGTCACCTCCATTAGCAGCAAGTACTGCTACAATCTCTTATTTCCACTGCTGCCACCAGTTTCCACTTAGAACTACCTCTGCTGTGTGTCCTTTACCTCTCCAATCTCAAATGTCTCTCTGTAAAATGAGAATGATAATGTTATCTACCTTGTAAAATGTTTCGTGAGGATTACAAAAGGGCAAAACACATTGCCTGGAACATATGTTTGCTAAGAATATTATTGTGGTTATTATTATCACCTTTGTTTTATATAAGAGGAAAGAAATAAGTGACAGGTATTAAGTGACTTGGTCAAGGTAATTCATTTGCCTGCAAATGAACCAGGCATCAAATCTTTCTGCTACCACACAGTGCCCTTTCTGATCAAGCTCTTTCCATATGTGCACACCTGCCTCAATAGGGAAGATTCTTATTCAGATTTGATTCACTTTTATTTATCTAATTATCTATTAATTCATTCATTCTACAGAACTCTATTGCACAACTTCTAATGGGCATGGTACTATGCTGAGATGAGTAAGTTATGATCACTATCTAAATATTTGAGATAACTGTAAAACTGTATTTTCTTCATTGCTATTTGAAAAAATTCCAAGTATAGTTAATCCATGTGGTGGATTGAATTGTGTACTTCAATTTAGACATGTTCTTCATCTTGGACCACATTCTGATGGGTGTAGACCCATTGCAAATGGAATCTCTTGAGGATGTTACTTCAGTAAATTCGAGGTCCAACTGAATCAGGTTGGGCTTTAATCTGGATTACTAGAGTCCTGTATAAGCAGAATGAAAGTCAGACATAGAGAGAAAGCCAAAGGAGGAAGCCAGAAATTAATGGAACCCAGAGAAGAAAGGAGAAGACAGCACCATGTGCATTGCCGTGTAACAGAAAAGCCAAGGACAAAGGATTACTGACAGCCAGCCCTAGAACACCAGTCTTTAGCCTTGCTGACACCTTGATTTTTTACTTCTCCTAGCCTCAAAAACTTGAGCCAATAAATTCCCATTGTTTAAGCCAACCCATTGTATGGTATTTGTTTCAGCAGTCCAGAAACTAAGACATTTCTCTTTTTTCCCTTTTCTTTTTGCTTCTCTTTGCTTTTGACCTAGTGGATCTATTTAGTTTGCAATTTCTCTGCTCTGGAAAGTATTCCTTTACTTTATCTCATTTCAAGTTTTTGGTTATTGCTTTGGTTTTATATGTTCCACTATAAAATACAACAATTATTTGCATATTTTCTCTCCATGGTTTATTTTCCATCCTCCCCCTTAATCATTATTATCTGTCTGGCCATTTTCCCAATTGAAGGGGATATTAGATTACGTTTTCTTCTTGTCATTGATTTCATTTTCTGCATCAGAAATTCTGTTCTTTAATACCTTCACTATAAATTTTAATTCCATTTTGCATGTGCTGTTTCCTTGTAGTCTTTAACTCATCAATCTCCTTTAACATCTCATTGTATCTTTTAATCTCATTGCTTTTTCCATCTTTGTTTACCTTCCCCTTGTTGCTTTCTGATCCTCTTCATGTAAGTCATGAGTTCTATTCAGTTTCAGGAAATTCTTCCCAGAATTTATGATTACAGAGCTATATCCCTCTTCTCAGACCTCCTAATATTGTTTACTTTCACTTCATCTGAATTATTTTTCCACTGGAACTGTGTTGGTTTTTTCTCTTTACTTCTTATTGAGTAACATGCCTGCAGCTAGTACTTTCTCTGATTCTAGCACCATTTTCTAATCCATACTTGTTTGGACTAGAATGCATTGCCCCCAGCTACCTCCTCCATGCACATCTTTTGTCTAGCTGTTTTCTAGCATTTTTCCTCTGAGTAGTTGCAGATGGATCTGAAAGATGTGGGGAGGAAAAGGATATTACCTAATGGTAGAAAGATGCCTGGTTCAAGCCTACATCTTAGAGATGACAGTGGTTAAGAGCTCCTTTGCTATGCATCTTCTGTTTCATAAGGTGGTACCTGGGTAGGTTTGTCTCAGTCTAGTGAGTTAAGATTCCTTCTGGATTCTGACATAAGTTTTCCAGCCTTCAGCTTTGTAGATTTTGAGTTCTAGTTCTTTTCAGTAACTTTAGAAAGTCTGTTATAGGGCCAGTAACTAGATATCATGTTACGGCATTAAACAAGCTTTATGTACTATTTTGTATTTTGCCATATCTCTTTAATATGTATAGTGGGCATTATTTAAAACATTATAATGGGCTATATATATATATATACATCATTATATATGAAACCCAATCTCCCATCACTTCTTCTGGAAAGTCCCTCTTGTTTTCCATGACCTGCCTGGCCCTAAATCTCCCATTACTTCCCTCCATCACATTGTCTCCTCTTCTCTTCCCTGTCTCTTTCTCCTCCATCCTCAACTCTAAGTAAATGATTCCAAATACATTTAGATAAAGCTGAACTCACCCCAGAGTGTCAATACTCACATTTCTATTCAGTTCCCCATAAAAAAGCTATTATTTACGTTGAGTCAACAGTGGGTTTCCAAACAGTCCCACACTCACCTCCTCCTCATCCCTGCTTCATTCACTGCCATCCCAAAGTAAAAACACAGTGGCTTCCAGTGACCCACACTAGAAGCATCTATATTTGACATCACCATCACCCACTCCATCACTCTCAATATGCAAGGAATCGCCAAAGACCATTCTTCTACCTCCCTATTGTGTGTCATATCCTCCACCCCACCTCTGACCAGTAATACATAGCATCATTTTCCTCACAGTCTGCCTAGTCACGGCTCCATCATCTCCTAAATGAGTACTTTTCACCACTTCCTGAACAGTGCACAGCCTTACAACAATCCCTCTGCCTTTCCTTATCACTGGGAAATTGACCCCTCAATTCTCCCATTGTGTCTCTCCAACCCCACAAGACTACCAAAAGCTCTTTTGTTTACTCTGTCCTCCTACACTGACCCTCCACCTGAGCAAAGACTGGATTCTCAGCCTCTTGCCCTGTGTTTTAAATCAGCAAGTCTCTCATGATAAAGCAGCTGTAAAATGTCAGCTCACCTCTCTGTACAATTGTGGTCACTCAGGTCTCGGTTGCTTTGGCAGCTCTCTGGTGCCTTTAGATTAATCTCATGTCAGTTATCCAGCTTTTCTCTCTTGTTTTGTAGTGGTAGGGTGGGTGGAAATGGGGATGGGGGGAGCTGATCAGCTACAAAATAGTCCATCATATTTAGAAGCTGAAATTCAGTGTTGAACAAAAGCAAACATCAGCTTATCCTTCCAAACTAGCATAACTTTCCCCTGCCTCCATCCCTATTATTACTCTCAGTGAGAAAAAAGAAAGAGCCTACATTTACCATAATGGAGATAAGTAGACTAATGTATGCTCTTAAAAATTCATGTCACTTTAGATGTATAAGACATGGTACCTCCTTCCATCTGGCCAAGTACACTGGTAGGGTTAAGGGGATTGAAGACCCCAGGACCCAAGCAGCAGTATTCCCCCTGCACCTTCTTGCTTCTCAGACAGGAACCTCAAAAGAGCAACATTTCCCTTCTGACAAGAACAGTCGACTTTAAGCCCAGAGCTTTCACAAGTGCCTCTGCTTGCCCCTTTGCCTTTCACTTTTATGAAAGACAGACGTTGAAAAATGTGGGGTAGGAAACATGGCCTGGAGTTTCTTTTTATTAACTCTTATTACTTGGTTATGCTCAGAAAGGTAATACATAGTTTGGGAAGAATGCTTAGAAACTACCGAGGAAAAAAAGCATTTAAGTGAACACACAATGATAGAAACGCTCTTGTAAATCTTTCTGGTTCCTTATGTATTCATATATAATAATATATAATAATATTTTCCTAATTAACTTTTATTGGTGCTTTTTAACAAAATAAATGGAGTTTATTATTATAGTTTCATAATTGTATATAGACTTTTTTACAAATATACCTTGGCAAATTTTTCCTATATCTTCAAATAGCCACATAAATAATATTAATGATTCTTAGCATCCCGCTGTAGGAATATACCTTTATATACTTAACCAATTTTGGAATACTTAGATTGTTTGCTTTTAAAAATACAAGCATTGCTGCAATGCATTTCTTAATAAAATAAATTTTATTTTCCTATGATATTTTCCTAGAAGAGGAAATTGAATTAAATGTTACAGACATGTTTTAAGACCACTGATACCTATTGACAAATAGCTTTCCAGAAATACTGTACCAATTTACAGTCCTAACAAAGGTACATTCCAGAGCTCACAGAATATTGTCCTTAGGGGGAGAAAAACAACAACAAAAGCATCTCTGCTAATATAATAAGTGAATGTGACTTTTAAAACATTTTTATCAGCCTTATAATTTCTTCATTGTGGCATATGTTCATATATTTTGAACATTTTTAATAATTTTTCTTATTAGTATGTAAGATTTCTTTATGTAATGGGAATAGCTTCAAAATTTTCTCAATTCATTGCTTACTTTTCTTTGGTTAAAGGTTATGTTTCAGTTTGTGCATTTATTTGGGAGTGGGGAAAGAGAGATGGAAAGATTTTTTCCAAAACATATATGAAAATTCAAAGTCTATATCCTGACAGAAAGCCTAGTCTTACAGAAAGGGTTTCCACGAAAAGCTCACCCGGTATTTGATTCTTTGTCTTTGCCAAGGTTCTTGTCAAGTAGACATACCTGTTTCATGGCCAGTTCCCTCTGCCCAGCATTTAAGGAGGTAGACGTTCTTGCAGACAGAGCTATAAATCTAGAGGAAAGCTGCCCATAAAGTCTCGTTCAAGATGCCTAGTGAGGGAGAATTTGGCAGAAATAGAAAATTGCAACTATGGTGTCTTGAACCTGTTCGAGAAATAGCCAATCAGGTCTTGATTAATGAGGATTTCCCACATCATTTTTGTCCCACCTCATAGCCGTTTACCACTGAAAACTCTAATACATAGTCCCAGAAGAAATACCACCTTCTCTGGTTGTGAACTCTCTTTGCCTTCTATCCAGTCCTATCTTCTAGGCCACACACACAGCAGCCAAGTTGGAAAAGGGAGTAAAAGGAGTATTAGGCTTACAAAGCAAATAAGACAAAGAAAAATCACAGCTAACTTCAAATTTCTCGGAGGTTTTTTCTTATATCCATGTTGACCAGTTTTTCCCATTCACAACTCAAGAACAACAGCACCCAGGGAAGTTTTAGGAAGATGGCATCAGAGTAGGCAGGTAGGGATCAACTCTCTTACAAAAACAATAGAGGTAGGGCGGAAAGCTGTCCTTTGAGGAAATGCATACTAGGACAGTGTTGTGCAACCCCCAGGAAGGAGAGGGACAAAGAGACAAAGAACCCAAACAACAAACATGAATCACTAAACCCCCATGGTGACCGGAAAGAGCCCCATCCCCCATCCTCAAGACTACTTAGAGAAAACACAAGGCTCACTGCAGTCAACTGAGAGGGGAACAAACATCTTCCTACATATGAGCTGTTACAAAGGAAGAGGGAGGGTACATTGGAGGGTGGAGAGTGGTTTCTCTTCAGTGAATTCAACCAGCAGAGCCCACTTTAAATCTCAGCTCTGGTGAGATTAGAAACAGTAGAAAGCAGACTTTGAAAGAAACACCTCCCTGGAAAGCTTCTTCGATGAGTGCCATTCTGCTGGCCAGCCAGAAAATTGCAAGGAGAAAAACTGCTTTTAGATCTCTCTTTACCCTCAACTACTGGGAGAAAATCTGCACCCCATTAGTAAGTCCCTGGCCCAATTTTAATAACTTAAGCTGGAGGAAGCAGATGTGGCTCAAGCAACTGGGCTCCCATCTACCATATAGGAGATGTAGGGTTTGATGCCCAGGGCCTCCTGGTGAAGACAAGCTGGCCCATGTGGCAAACTGGCCTGAGCAGACTACTGCCCCATGCAGGAGTGCTGCCCTGCACAGGAGTGCTGGCCCATGCAGAGACAAGGCACAGCAAGATGATACAACAGGAAGAGACACAGAGGACAGACAATAAGAGATTCAGCAAATCAGGGAGCTGAGGTGGCACAAGAGAATGACTGCCTCTCTCCCACTCCAGAAGGCAGAAGCTCCCAGGATCAGTTCCTAGAGCTGCCTAATGAGAATATAAGCAGACACATAAAAACACACAGTGAGTGGACACATAGAACAGACAATGGGGAGAGGGGGTAAATAAATAAATCTTTTTAAAAATAATAATAAAATAACTTAAGCTGGGCAATTTTAAAGACTCAGAATTAGTTGAATGAAAAATAAAAGAGCTGTGAAAAAGAATTAGGCAAGAGAGAGAAATTGACCTTCAGAGTAAATTCACCAACATGTTCAGATGCCTAGATATCAGCAAAAAATTACAAGCAATACCAGGAAACAGAAAGAGATGACCTAGACAAAGTGACAAACCAAATATCCTCACAAGATACAGGATTTAAGACAACTAATCAAAGATAATCACAAAAATCTCCTAAATCAATTCAAAGAATTGAAGAAAAATATGACTAAAGAGCTAAAGGTTACTAAGAAATAACTGGATGAGCATAAAGAACAATTCAAAAGCCTGCAAAGAAAAGTAACAGAACTTATGAGATTGAAGGACACACAATGGATGAGATTAAAATTACTTTAGAGATTTGAATTGCTCAAGAACAGAGTTAATGATATTAAGGACAGGTATCTGAACTGGAAAAGACAGGAGAAAAGAATGGAAAAAATAGAACAGAGTGTCAGGGAATTGAATGACAATGCTAAATGCACAAATATATGTGTTATTAGTGTCTCAAAAGGAGAAGATAATGGTAAAGGGGCAGAAAGAATATTTGAAGAAATAATAACCAAAAATTTCCCAACCCTTATGAAAGACATAAATATCATTACTGAAGAATAAATCCAAACAGACCTACTATTCAGAATGGCAAATATCAGAGATAGAGGATTCTGAAAGCAGCAAGAGAAAAACAAAGCATCACATACATGAGAAACTTAATAAACTTAAGTGCTGATCTCTCATCTAAAACCACAGAGGGGAGAAGACAGTGGTATGATGTATTTAAGGTATTGAAAGAGAAAAACTGCCAACCAAGAATTCTGTATCCAGCAAAACTGTCCTTCAAAACTGAAGGTAGCTTAAAGTCTTCACAGACATACAAAAACAGAGAGTATGTGTAGTAGTCTGATATGGTTCATGAATTCCAAAAATAGATATTAGATTATGCTTGTAAACTGGTCTGTATCTGGGCATGATTAAATTATGATTAGGACTTTGATTGGGCCACGTAAGTAGGGTGTTGAGTCCCTGCCCCTTGTGGGTGGGGACTCACAGATAAAAGACATGGCAAAGGACAGAGTTGGGGTTTTCAGTGTTGGAGTTTTGATGCCAGAGTCTTGAGCTGGAGCCCTGGGAAGTAAGCACACAGAGGCACTTGCTTGTGAGGAAAGAGAAGCAAGCCCTGGGAAGAGAGGAACCCAGGAAGCCTCAACCCTGGTAGACGCTGGCAGCCATCTTTCTCCAACACATGGCAAAAGACTTTGGTGAGGCAAATAACTTATGCTTTATTGCCTGATGACTGTAAGCTCCTACCCCAAATAAATACCCTTTATAAAAGCCAACATTTCTGGTATTTTGCATCAGAACCCCTTTGGCTGACTAATACAGTACGTTACTAAAACACCAGAATTACAAGAGATTCTAAAGGGAGAGCTGCAGCCTAAAGGGAAAAAAGAAAGGTGAAAGACTCAAAGAAGAGTGTATAAATGAAGATTATTAGGAAAGGTAAATTAAAGGGTTAAAGACAAAAAATAGTAAGATGTGACAATGAAAAGCCAAAGGATAAAATGGACAAGCTAAGTAAAGTCTTTACAGTAGTGACATTGAATGTTAATAACTTTAACTCCCCAAATGACATAGATTTATAGAATGGATTAAAAAAATATGAGTGTCCTATATGTTGTCTACAAGAGCCTCACCTCAGAGGTTAGGACACATCCAGATTGAAAGTGAAAGGTTGAAAAAAGATATTCTATATAAATTGTAACCAAGAAAGAGCTGGAGTAGTGGTACTAATATTGGACAAAATACACTTTAAATCTATTAAAACTGTTATAAGGGATGAAGAAGGCCATCATATATTAATAAAAGGGGCTATTAACCAAGAAAAATTAATCATAATAAATATTTATGTACCTAATCTGGGTGCCCCAAGATACATGGGTTATATATTGGCAAAACTGAAGGGAGAAATAGATATAACTGCACACCTGGAGGAACTAGAAAAAGAAAAGCAAACTAATCCCAAACCAAGCTGAAGGAAAGAAATAATAAAGATCAGAGCAAAACTAATTGAAATCAAAACAAAGAAAAATAGAATCCACAAATCCAAAAGTTGGTTTTTTTAGAAGATCAATAATATTGACAAGGCCTTAGTTAGACTGAAAAAGAAAAAAAGAGAGAGAAGATACAAACAAATAAAATGAGAAATTAGTGGGAGGACATTACCACAGACCCCACAGAATTAAGCAAGATCCTAAGAAGATAGTATGAACAATTGTATACAAAAAAACTAGACAATGTAGACAAGATGGACAAATTCCTAGAAACACTTGAACAACCTACACTGACCCAAGAAGAAATAGAATGCCTCAACAAACCAATCATAAGTAAAGAGATTGAAACAGTTATCAAAAACCCCCCAAAGATGAAAAGTCCAGGACCAGATGGTTTCACAGGTGAATTCTACCAATCATTAAAAGACAATCTAATATCAATCTTGCTCAAGCTCTTCCCAAAAAATCAAACAGGGAAGAATGCTAGCAAACCTACTCTATGAAGCCAGCATCACCCTCATATCAAAACCAAATAGGGGGAAACAGACTTGACCCAGTGGTTGGGGCGTCCGTCTACCACATGGGAGGTCCGCGGTTCAAACCCCGGGCCCCCTTGACCTGTGTGGAGCTGGCCCATGCACAGTGCTGATGCGTGCAAGGAGTGTGCTGCTATGCAGGGGTGTCCCTTGTGTAGGGGAGCCCCACATACAAGGAGTGTGCCTTGTAAGGAGAGCCGCCCAGCGCAAAAAAAGTGCAGCCTGCCCAGGAATGGCGCCGCACACATGGAGAGCTGATGCAGCAAGATGATGCAACAAAACAAGACACGGATTCCAGTGCCACAGACACAGAAGAACACACAGTGAATGGACACAGAGAGCAGACAACTGGGGGGAGAAATAAATAAATAAATAAATAACTACAATGAGATATCTTTTCATACCTACCAAAATGGCCACTGTTAAAAAGACAGAACTGAAAGCAATGACAAAAATAGATATCTGTATGACCATGTTCATAGCAGCATTATTCACAATTGCTAAAAGATGGAAGGAAGCAGATTGGCTCAACTGATAGAGCATCCGCCTACCATATAGAAGGTCCAGGGTTCAAACCCAGGGCCTCCTGACCCATGTGGTGAGGGGGCCCCCACATGCAGTGCTGATGAGGCAAGGAGTTCTGTGCCATGAAGGGGTCTCCCCCTCATAGGGGAGCCCCATGCACAAGAAGAGCATCCCGAAAGGAAAGCCACCCCCCGGGAAAAGAGCGCAACCTGCCCAGGGGTGGCACCTCACACAAAGAGAGCTGATGCAGCAAGATGACGCAACAAAAAAAGAGACACAGGTTCCTGGTGCTGCTGACAAGAATGCAAGCAGACACAGAAGAACACACAGTGAATGGACACAGAGAGAAGACAACGGGGGGGCGGGAGGGGAAAGGGAGAGAAATAAATAAAAATAAATCTTTAAATAAAATAAAATAAATAATAAAATATGGAAACAACACAGGTGTCCATCCACTGATGAATGGATAAATCACGGTGAATTCACAAGATGGAATATTACTGTAAGAAGAAATGAAGTCATGACAACATGGATAAACCCAGAAGACATCATGTTGAGTGAAGCAAGCCAGACACAAAAGGCAAATACTATATGATTGCATTACTACAAACTAAATATATTGTGTAACATATTGTATGATTCCATTTATATAAAATGTAAGTATAAATCAATTTATGAAGATGAAATTTGATTAGTGGTTATGTAGGGCTAGGGAAGTCATGCTAAGGGGCATGGAGTTTTTCTTTTTGGAGTAAATAGTACTAAAAACTTTTGTGATAATAAATGCACAACATTGTGATTATAGTAAAAGCCATTGATTATACACATTAGATAGATCATATGGTATGTGAATATATCTCAGTAAAACTGCTTAATAAGTAAATAAATAATTGTGCAAGAATAGCCAGAAATAGCAACTATGTACAGGAGGGGAAACATAGAGATTGAGAAGTGAATAATTTTCTTGTTTGTTTGTTGTTTATTATTATTATTGAACTAATGAAAACACTCTAATAATGATTGAAGTGATGAATGCACAACTATGTGATTATACCAAATGCCACTGATTGTATACTTTGGAAAAATTGTATACTTTATTAATATGTATCAATAAAATTGATTTGTTAAAAAAAAATGGGCAAAAGATTTGAATGGACCTCTGTCCAAAGAAAAAATACAAATGGCAAAAAAACACATGAAAAAAATGTTCAACACACTAGTGATTAGGAAAATACAAATCAAAACACAATGAAATATCACTTCACACCTATTAGAATGGCCACTATTAAAAAGTCAGTAAACTACAAGTGTTGGAGAGAATGTGGAGAGATAGGAACACTTATTCACTGTTGTTGAGAATGTAGAATGGTACAGCCACTGGGGAGGACTGTTTGATAGGTCCTGAGGAATTTGAATATAGACCTACTGTGTGACCCAGCAATACCAGGACTAGGTATATACCCAGATGAACTGAAAGCAATGACATGAAGAGACATCTTCACATTGATATACATAGTGGCAGTATTCATGATTGCCAAAAGATGGAAACAACCCAGGTGTCCATCAACCAATGAATGAATAAACAAATCGTGGTGTATATGCACTGAGGAATATTATGCAGGTGTAAAAAATGAAGTTGTGAAGCATATGACAACAAGGCTGACCCTGGAGAACATTATGTTGAGTGAAGCAAGCCAGACAGAAAAGGACAAATACTCTATGATTGGGCTATTATGAACCAAATACATTGTGTAAACTCATGAAATTAATAATTAGAATATAGGTCACCAGAAATAGAATGACCGTCAAGGATGGAATCTCTGCCAAATTGGTTAAATGGTTGTTTGTAAATCTTCGGAAATGAATAGAAATGGTAAAAGCCCAACATGGTGTTTGTGACTAGCAGAGCCATTAGATAGCCATGACAGCGATTGAAAGGGAAAGTCTAAGGACATGTATATAACTAGAAGGAAATCTAAAAAATGTAACATGCGACTGTATAACACAGTGAAACCTCATATAAAATACAAATATGGGTAACATTGCATACATGAGACTGTTTTTACAAAATAGAAATACAAATAAACTAGAGAGATGGAAACAGAATAGCAGTTATGTACAGCAGGGGAAGCATAGAGATTGAAAGGTGATGAGTTTTTTGTTTATTATTATTATTATCAGAGTAATAAAAATGCTCTAATAATGATTTAAGTGATGAATGCACAACTATGTGATTATATCAAATTGTACACTTTGGATGGATGGATGCTTTATTAATATGTATCAATAAAATTGGTTTGTTAAAAAATATAGAGGGAAATGAATGCGGCTCAACCAAATGTGCTCCCATCTACCATATAGGAGGTCCAGGGTTCAAAGCCCAGGGCCTCCTGGTGAGGGCAACCTGACCCACATGACGAACTGGCCCATGCAGAGTGCCAGCCCATGCGGAAATGTGGTCCAGCACAGGAGAGGTGCCCTGCATGGGAATGCCACCTCAAGCAGGAAAAGCCGCCCAGCGCAAGAGTGCCAGCCGACACAGAGAGCTGGCACAGTAAGATGATGCAACAAGAGACACAGAGGAGAGAAAATAAGAAGACACAACAGAACAGGGGAGCTGAGGTGGCACAAGAGAGTAATCGCCTCTTTCCCACTCCAGAAGGTCCCAGGATTGGTTCTCAGAGCCGCCTAATGAGAATACAAGCAGGCACAGAAGAACACACAGCAAATGGACACAGAGAGCAGACAACAGGGAGGGGGAGAAATAAATATAAATTATCTTTTTTTTTATCAATGAAAAAATAAATTAATTAATAAATTAATAAATAAATAAAAAGTAGCACCGATATGAGTTAATCAAGCAGAAAAGCAGGGGGGGCGGGATTTGTATCTTTAATGTTAATTTGAACCCACTCCTTTCTGCAATCTTTCTTCATTACCATCCCCCTACGGAGCCCTTTTAGGCTTTTTTCTCTAATATTCCCCCATCAAAATTTTATTTTAATACCAGTAAAGATACCTCTATATCTGTTTACATACTTACATATATCTGTGTTTTATACTTTAAAAGAGTAACATTCAGTCCCTAAGAACCAATTTTTCCCTTCTGTGAGGGCAATATTATCTCCATTGAGAATTACAATGCTTTTCCTAAATAGCCCATTTCCATCCTTAAAATCACAGAAATAAAAGGGATCTTACCCATTGGTGTGAGGCAGAATCATCTAGGAAGATTCTTTCTTTTAAAATACAAATGTCAGGGCTGCACCCAAGATATAATACTAAATCAGACTATCTATAGTTGGAGCCCAGGTAAATATTTAAATGTCATGTGATTTAAATGTACAAGGTATATCTTGAGCCACTTATCAAGTCCAATCTTTAATAATTTTTAAATACCTTATGTTTATTGAATGCTAATGATGTTCCAGGCCCGTCCAAATACTTAATCTCATGGATTTCTCAAAGTAACTGTATGAGTTAGGTACTACCACTGTGCCTCTTATACAGATGGGATACTGAGGCACAGAGGAGTTAATTAATCTGCCCAGAGATACACATCTAGTCCAGATAGACTAAGCCAGAATCTTCACACGCCATCACTAATCCACATGATCACACAACAATCTGTATACATGAATCATTTACTAAGGCATGAATTTTGTACTTAAAACACACACACATTAAAAAAAAATAACTATCCATGTTTTTTTCTGGATAAAAATCATGTTTTAAAAGAGTAAACATGGGATTCTGGTTGGAATTGCAGATCCTCAAAATCGCCACCTGAAAAGTAGGCCTAATGTCACTTTGTAAATAAGGTTGTTTTTAGGTTGTTAAAATGAAATGACATATTAAAAGTTCTAGCCTAGTGAGCGCATAACAGGTAGCCAGTAAATATTAGTTATTTTCCCCTTTCCTTCCTTTTCTTTTCTGCTTTAACATGTCTAATGATAATAAGCTCACTATCTGCATGAAGAGCCAGTTAGAGTAGAGAGACTTTCATCTGTGATCAAAGCAGAATCTACAGTAGTTCCCAACAGTGTGTAATTCCCAACCAGTGAGCATTCTTCATAGACATGCAACCAAAGTGTGACCAATGTGCGCAATTTATTTTTGCAACAACTGAGCAGTCACATTATTAGGGTGATGACTATGAGATAAAATGTGCAATCATGAAAACTTAGCAGCACACCATGAATAGGAAGTAATAGATGAGCTTAACATCAGGTTGAAGAAAACAAAATTTTAAATATATATATATATATATATATATCCTTGAAAGAACGCTGCCCTTTGGGAATATGAGGGGCAGTAAACAGTTCTTATCAAGAATAGCAGAATGCGTAAGGATAATCCTGCAAACAATGCTGGGGAAAGTATGGATGCTTTCATACATACTGTTGGTCACAGGTCGGGTTTCCCAAGAATAAGACTATGAGATGGGGATTTGTGTGCAGGAAATTTATTGGAGAATGTTTTCAGGCTCAGCACCCAGGAGTGTAAAAGATGATAGATTGGGAAGGAGGAATTGAACCATGATAGTCACAACAAAAGCCTCAGCTCATTCCCACAGGGCAGGAGTGTGAGCCTGGAGGGGGCATTTCTTTTCAGCTGAAGGCAAGTCCGAGAGTGACTCAGCAGAAGGCTGTCAGTGGCCAACAATTCCAGAAACTGGGAGAACAGAAGCCTCAGTCCAGGAGGGGAGGAGGCACCTGGGAATTTCACCACAGCATCCGCTATAGTCCACACCTCTGAAATGTTGGGATCTCTTTTGCTTTGTATAGTAAATTCTGGGAGCAGCTCCTTCAGGATTCTGGCTTACGAAGAAGTCAGGCTCACAGAGCCCATGGTGATGAATTAGTCTTTATTCTTAGGACTTTCTTGTAACTTATGATTTCCTTATTAACATCTTGACTTCACTGAAAGCTGAATATCTCCTGTGTAATTAAAAATCTAATTTACCTGTACAAGGAGACTAACAAAGATCTGATAAGAATAAGGAGAGGTGAAAGAAAGACAAGGCAGCTAGCATCCAGAGAGAGTGCATCTGCTTTCAAGTTTCCACAGCCAAATAAAGGAGATGAGGAACAAATCAGGGAAAGAACATCAAGAAGGCCAGTGCAGAGGAAAACGAAAGGTAGCCACTGAGGAAGGCGAGGGTGAAATGGCCCAAGGGCAGTTGATGAGTTTCAAGAAGTATAAAGCAGAGAGGTGTAGAGGGAGAGTGCACAGATGTGAGGTCAGTCATTCACACGTGGGAGACTGTAAATCCACTGACTAGTGTTCTAGATTGAATTGTGTCCCCTAAAAAGATATGTTCAAGTACTAAACCCTGGACCTATGAATGTGCCTCTATTTGGAAAAAGGATCTTTGGTGATATTGTTAGTTAAGATGAGCCAAGCTGAATTAGGGTAGGCCCTAATCTAATATGACTGGTGTCATTATAAGAAGGGGAAATTTGGACACAGACAGAAAAAGAAGGTAACCATGAGATTGAGGCAGAAACTGAGTTATGTCTGAAGCCACCACCAGCACCCTACAGACTTCAGAGGAAGCATGGCCCTGCAGACACCTTGATTCAGACTTCCAGCCTCCAGAAGTGTGAGACGATGCAATTTTGTTGTTTTAAGGCACCCAATTTGTGCTACTTGTTAGGGCAGCCCTGGGAAGCTAAGACAACTAGGTTTGAGCATCTGCACATCTTCTTTTGCCTGGACTCTGGACTGACCCAGAGAGATAAGTTTTTCTTAATATAGAAAATGAATAGGGAAGTGGATGTGGCTCAACCAATTGGGCTCCCATCTACCACATGGGAGGCTCTGGGTTCACTTCCCAGAGCCTCCTTGTGAAGGCAAGCTGGCCCACACCCACGGAGAGCTGACAGCCCACACCTGTGGAGAGCTGGCACAGCAAGATGACACAACGAAGGGAGAGAAGCAGACACAGAAGAATGCGCAGCAAATGGACACAGAGAGCAGACAGCAAACAAGCAGCAAGGGGAGATAAATAAATAAAATTAAATCTTTTTTTAAAAAAAGAAAATGAATGGAGTTAGTCCAGTGGATTTTGAGGGAAAATAGGCTGATTTCTCTAATAGATGGTATGGGAACCTCCTTGACTTTCATTGTCTATGGTCCCTTCCCTTTCTAGACTAAGGCTTAAGACCAACACTAGCATGGGGTTTCCTGATCTGAAATTTTGTTCAATCTATACACTGATCATTGATTTTATGCCTACTCTGTGCTCAGACATGGGCTATTTCTGAGAAGAAGAGGAAAAATTGAAGTCATGTTCTATAGTCATTGAAGCTTAAAATAGAGATTTCAATACTTGAAGCAGTGGCAGGACATGATCCATACTGAAGTACAAAAAGTAAAGACCAGAAGTTTTGCTAGCTCAGCATTGTTCAGAATAATTTGAGAAGGCTTTAGCGAGGAGGTGGGTTATGAGCAGATATTATGGATTTGGACACATGAAGAGGAGTGGGGAGAACATTTTCAAAGCAGGAGAGAGCATGAGTGAAAATGTAGTCTGTGGAAGGAAGCAGAGCATCCAAAGAAGCTGTTCTGGCTAGGCATAAACACTCACATGGATGCCTGCTCTAATTACCTGCCCTTCAGCCAGCAGCTCTTTTCACTGCACTCTAAAAGTTCTTAAATTCTACTATTTATACTTTTCCTGTTTATATCCTTTTCTTGCTAACTAGACTGCAAACATTGTAGAGGCAGGAGGTAAGGTTTTCCCTGACTCATATTGCTAGAGCCTAACCCAATGCCCTTAAAATGATGAACTCCTAGATTTGGTAGCAGTCATCTTTAAATTAAACTTTCAAAGTCACTGGTAGGTTTTCTCCCTTCCTGATTTAGATGAAAAGCAGGTAATTGTGATGAAACTAGATGCATCCAAACCATACCAAGCTAGTTTGTAATAAATATGCATGACACAATTTACTGTCACTTGGTCCCAACTCCAAGCCCTACATAGAATATGGAAGAGAAACAGGAAGGCAAGGTGTTATGAACTTTTCCTAGGTAATGGAGCCCCCTGTGACTATAGGTCCATGCAGTTACTGAGTTCAGGTGGCACTTGGAGTTCTCCTCCTCCTGTCTGTGAAATGGACAGGAGACTTTCTTCTGAAACAGGCTGTGTAAGTTACTGTTCCATTCTGCTTAGAGCAAGCATCTCTTCTGTGAGTGATTTGAGGAGAAGGCCAGTGGAATGTGGGGGCTTATCTTTCATCCCCAGATGGTAACTGCCCAATATTCATCAGAAAGCAAGTGGAAAATAATCACATCAAATACGTGTTTCTACAACCAAACCAACTGACTAATACTACTATCTGGCACACACTTCAAATGCAAGCTCAGCAAACTCATCAATATAGGTTATAAAGTCATCTATCCCAGGGGTTGGCAAACTTTCTGTAAAGGGCTGGATAGTAAACGTAACTGCCTTTGTG
The DNA here is from genome assembly GCF_030445035.2 of Dasypus novemcinctus. Lineage (NCBI taxonomy): Eukaryota > Metazoa > Chordata > Mammalia > Cingulata > Dasypodidae > Dasypus > Dasypus novemcinctus. The sequence goes on along the minus strand of NC_080678.1, from coordinate 28,497,783 downwards.
GGCTGTTTTAGTTTGCTAAAAGCTTATGGGAGTAATATACTAGTAATATACTAGAAATGAAATGAATTGACTTTTACAATAGAGATTTATTAGATTAAAAGCTTACGGTTCTGAGGCTGTGAAAGTATCCAAATCAAGGCATCGTCAGAGATGCTTTCTTCCTGAGCTGCAGCTGTGGATCATCAAACACATGGCAAGAGTATCAGACGATGCTTTCTCTCCAAGCTGCAGCTGTGGGCAATCAGGCACATGGCAGCATCCACTCATCTCTTCCATTCATCTTGCTTTTGGCTTCAGAGTTTTCTGTGCCTTTTCTTTCTACAGGCTCATTGATTTCAACTTCTGGAAGGTTCTCTCTTATTCTGTGGCCTCTTCTCTTCATACTACTCCCGTTTATAAAGGACTCCAGTAAGAAAATTAAGACACACCCTGGGTCATGCCCTACGAAAGTGATCTAATCAAAAGGAAGGTCCCTTAACTGAATCCAATCAAAAACTTCCATCTTCAATTGGTTTTACACCCTGATAAATGGATTAGTTTAAGAACATAATTTTCTGGGGCTCATAAAAGATTCAAATTGCCACAGGGGCCATATAATCTTTGTGTCATAACTACTCAAATCTGTTGTTGTGGAGTAAAAGCAGCCATAGGTAATACAGAAATATAAGGTGACTGTCCATTAAACTTCATTTACAAAAGCAAGTGGCAGGCTGGATTTTGGTCTGTGGACCACAGTTTGCTAACTCCTTTCTTAGACAACTCTGAAAGAAAGTATAGAATGAAAGTGATCAAACCAGCTGGCCTACAAGGTCCTTGAAAATTGAATCCTTGAAGATACTGTATATCTGTCATCTTGCTGATGAACCTGTATCAGAGCTCACAGATGAGCAAAAGAGGCAAACCTCACTAATGAACAGAATCCATACAAATAGCAATGATTATAAGTAGTGACTTTCTGACTACAAAAAAAAATTTTTTTTTAACTGCTTTCAGTATGCCACCTAGTCCCACATCCCCATCTATCAAATTAGGCAGAGAGAGGATTATGCCCACTACCTGGCAAGCCATCTGTGGGTTAATTGGCATGTCCTAATGAAGCAAGGAAAATGAAAACAAATGACCATTCTAAATGTGTTCACAAGGTACAACTTATTTTCCTAGGAAGAATCCCCTTGGTTAGCCCAACTATTGTTATGTGGAATTACTATTTCTGCCCAATAATTCAGTAATATGAAAATGCTAATGTTTACAAAATGCAAATTGATGATATGCTGACGAAATCCTGTACTCTACTCAGTGTACTTTGTACCCTACAATTGGGTGACACCAAAGGACAATGTGAAAGAGAAAAGGCTGCTTTCAGCATCCTCCACTTTCATTTCCTCTGGTGAGAAAGGAAAACAGTAGTACATAAAAAGAAAGCTTTCCAGCCTACTGATTCTTCTACACCCTTCTTTTCCTTTCTCACCAGAGAAAGGGTGACTTTGATTGAGTCCTATCCCTAGGCCTTGGTCCCTTACAATGCTACTTGTCATATGGAGTGGGATGGGAAGCCAGCCAGGATCTTCTCTGATGCCCTTCATTCAGCAAATGGACAAGGCTAGGCCTACCTTAGCAAACTCTCCATCCTCCAGCTTTTCATCCTGTGAGAGAGGAGAAACTCACTTTGAGCATCTGGTTTAAACTGTGTTCTCCAATCTAGTTTTATCCTTGATAAAGCTGGTATTTTGATCCCTGATTGGCTCATCTACCTATTTCTCAATTTGCATAAACCCAGACGGAAGAAGGGATAGGAACAAAGGTACTCTAAATTATTCATACTCATCTGCTGGTTACTGAAAACTATCAAGTGCTTTTATTTAAATATACAGGACCGTGATGCCAGCCTTAGCCCAATGGCAGCATCTTTAAAGGAGGCATTTTATGTACCAATGATAGACCTGTGGATAACGTCCCCAAGAACAGGTGATCTCCTCAGTGTACTCAGTGTATCACAAACACAAGAAATTATTATCCATCTTTTTTCACTCCCAAGCCCTTTAACTTAACCTTGACCCTACCACCAGATATCATAGTATGTAGCTTAAGAGTACAGACTTTGATACATAGCCCTGCTTGGATATTTACTAGCTGTGCAAATGTTGGCAAGTTTAATCTTCTATGCCTCTATTTCCTCATCTGCTAAACTGGGGTTTTTGCAAGGTTTACATGAACTAGTAACTGAGGAAAAACTTAAAATACTGCCTTTCAGATAATAAAATCAGATAATTCTTCAAATAATACATTTCTGATAAAATAAATAAGTCAAATTCTACCATTAATATCATCATCATCACCTTTAAATATTTCCATAACCCCTCCTGCCTTTACTCTATATTTTTCTCCTTATTTCCCTCATGTTTCCAATATATCATTCTTTTTCTAAAAATATAGTTTTATTAGCAAGATTGTGAACATACAAAACAATCAAACACATGTATGAAATTCCCATACAACACTCCTCCACCAAAACACTACATTGTTGTGGAATATTTGTTACAGATTATGAAATAATATCATCAGACTATTACCACTAACTATGGTCAATAGCATACATTTGGTATGTCCTCCTATTATTAACACAGTACATCTTTGGCATTGATGCAACAATATTACAGTATTGCTGTTAACTATAGTCCATAGGTTACTTTAATTGTATTTGTACCATGCTTTTCCACATTCTTACCACTGCTCAGTAGTGATGTACATTTGTTCTAGTTCATAGGAGGACATTCTTGTATTTATACTATTAACCACAGTTCTCGTCCATCTCTGGGTTCACTATGTTATTCAGTCTCTAGATTATTTTCTAGTTTTCTTTCAGTTGACATTTACTTCCCTAGATTGCCCTTTTCAGCCACAATCCCATTTATAAACCAGCTGCATTATTTCTACTCACTATATTATGTTATCATCAACTCTACCCATTTACACACTTTTTTATTATCTTTTTTTAAAAGATAAATAGATCACACAAAATGTTACACTAAAAAATGTAAGAGGTCCCCACATACCCTACTCCCCAAACCCCTCATTCCCCTGACATCATCAAGCTCTTTCATTAGTGTGGTACATTCATTGCATTTGATGAATACATTTTGGAGCACTGCTACAGAGCACAAATTTCAGTCTACGTTGTAGTCTACACTCTCTCCCAGTCTACTCGTGGGTTATGGCAGGACATATAATGTCCTGCATCTGTCCCTGCAACATCATTCAGGACAATTCCAAGTCCCAAAAATTCCCCATATTACACTTCCCCCTCCCTCTCCCTGCCCTCAGCAACTCTCGTGGCCACATCAGTGTGTCTCCGTATCAATGATACAATTTCTTCCATTGTTAGAGTCACAACAATTCTATAGTAGAATACCAGTAAGTCCACTCTAATCCATATTTTATTCCTCCATTCTGAGGTCCCTGGGATGGCAATGCCCACTCCATCTCTAAACTGAGAGGGGCTTAGGTCCCTCATGGCTGATGGACGCGACCCTCCTGCTCACATCTGTAGACTCTCATTTCCTTGGTGTGGTGGTTGACTTTCCTCACCTCCCTGTCAGCCGACCTCATTTCCACACTTTTACAGTCAAGTTAATTAAAACTTCTACATACATTAAGCATCAGTACACCTTCTCAGCCCTCCTCTTATCTCCTGATAACCTATATTCTAGGTTTTAACACCATGCATTTATTCTTCGTATTTATTTCATATTAGTGAGACCATACAATACTTGTCCTTTTGTGTTGTCTGGCTCATTTCACTTAACACAATATCTTCAACATTCATCCATGTTATCAGATGCATCCCAATTTCATTTCTTCTTACAACAGCATAGTATTCCGTCATATGTATATTCCACATTTTGTTTTTCCCTTCATTGGTTGATGGACACTTGGATTGTTTCCATCTTTTGGCAACTGTGAATAATGCCACCCTGAACATAGGTGTGCAAATGTTTGTTCATTTCTGGATATATTCCTAGTAGAGGAATTGCTGGACCTTATGGCAGTTCTATATTTAGCTTCCTGAAAAAACACCAAACTATGTTCCACAGAGGCTGTACCATTTTACATTCCCACCAACAGTGAAAGAGTTTCTATTTCTCCACATCCTCTCCAGCACTTACTGTTTTCTGCTTTTTACTAATGGCCATTCTATGAAGTGTGAGATGATATCTCATTGTCATTTTGATTTGCATTTCCCTAATAGCTAGTGATATTAAACATTTTTTTCATGTGCTTTTTGACCATTTGTATTTCCTCTTTGGAAAAATGTCTAAGTCTTTTGCCCATTTTTTAATTGGATTGCTTGCTCTTTTATCGTTGAATTTTATGATATCTTTATATAGACTGGAAATCAAACCCTAAACAGATATGTGGTTTCCTAATATTTTCTCCCATTGAATGAGCTGCCTTTTCCAACTTCTTGACAAAGTGCTTTGAATCACAAATATATTTAAGTTTGAAGAGGTCACATTTATCCATGTTTCTTTCATTGTTCATGCTTTTGGTGTAAAGTTTAAGAATCTACCACCCACTACCAGGTGGTGAAGATGTTTCCCCACATTTTCTTCTCATACCTTTATGGGTGTCAATTTTATAGTTAGGTCTTTGATTCATTTTTAGTTAATTTTTATATAAGGTGTGAGATAGGGGTCCTCTTTCCTTCTTTTGGCTATGGATATCCAGTTCTTCAGCACCATTTGTTGAATAGATTGTTCTGCCCCAACTGGGTGAGTTTGACAGATTTGTCAAAAATCACTTGACCATATATGTGAAGGTCTGTTTCTGAACTCTCAATTTGGTTCCATCAGTCTATGTGCCTATCTTTATGCCAACACCATGCTGTTTTTACCTCTATAGCTAGGTAATATGCTTTAAAGCCCAGAAGTGAACTTCATTCTTCGTTTTTAAGATGTTTCTGGCTATACAAGGCCCCTTACCCTTCCAAATAAATTTGATAATTGAGTTTTCCATTTCCTTAAAAATTGCTGGTGGAATTTTTATTACAATTGCATTGAATTTGTATATCAATTTGGGTAGAATTAACATCTCAACAATATTTAGTCTTCCAACCCATGAGCATGAAATGTTCTTCCACTTATTTAGGTCTTCTTTGATTTTAGTAATACATTGTAGTTTTCTGAATACAAGTGCTTTACATCCTTGGTTAAGTTTATTCCTAAATATTTGATTCTTTTAGTTGCTATTAATAGTAAATGGAATTTTTCTCCTGATTTCCTCCTCAGGTTGCACATTTCTAGTGTATAGAAACATTACTGATTTTTGCATATTAATCTTTTAACCTGTCACTTTGACTGAATCATTTACTAACTCTAGCAGCTTTGTTGTAGATTTTTCAGGAATTTCTAGGTATAGGATCATATCTGTGAATAGCAGAAGTTTTACTTCTTCCTTTCTAATTTGGATGCCCTTTTTGTTCTTATCTGATTGCTCTAGTTAAGACCTCTAGCACTATATTGAACAGGAGTGGTGACAGTGGATATCCTTATCTTGTTCCTAATCTCAGTGGGAAAACTTTCTGTCTTTCACCATTGAGTACAATGTTAGCTGGAGGGTTTTCATATTTGACCTTTATCATGTTGAGAAAGTTTCCTCCAACTCCTATCTTTTGTAATATTTTTATCAAGAAAGAATGCTGTATTTTGTCAAATGTCTTTTCTGCATCAATTGATAATAGGATTGCATGATTTTTCTTCTTTGATTAATTAATGTGTGTATTACACTGATTTTCTTGTGTTGAAACACCCTTGCATGCCTGGTATAAAACCCACTTGAACATGATGAATAATTCTTTTAATGTGTTATTGGAGTCAACTAGAAAGTATTTTGTTGACAATTTTTGCATCTATACTCATTAGAGAAATGGGTCTGTAATTTTCTTTTTTCATAATATCTTTATCTGGCTTTGGTATTAGTATGATATTGGCTTCATAGAATAACTGTGGTAGTGTTCCTTCTTGCTCAATTTTTTGGATGAGTTTGAGTAAGATTGGTATTAAATTTTCTTTGAATGCTTGGTAGAACTTACCTGTGAAACCATTTGGTCCTGGGCTTTTCATTTTGGGGAGTTGTTGATGATTATTTCAATCTCTTTATTTGTGATTGGTTTGTTGAGGTCTTCTATTTCTTCTGTTTAGGAGTGCAATGCTCTATAAATGTCTATTAGGTTTAGTCCATTTATCATATTAGTTAAGCTCTGTTTCTTTATTGATCCTCTGCCCAGATGTTCTATACAATGTCAAGAGTGGTGTATTGAAGTCTCCAACTATTATTGTACAGACATCTTTTCCTCCCTTCAGTTTTGCCAGTGTTTGCCTCATGTAATTTGGGGCATCCTGGTTGGGTGCATATACATTTAAGATTTTTATTTCTTCCTGGTGAATTGCTCCCATTTATTAATATATAATGTTCTTTTTTGTCTCTAATAACAGTTTTGCTTTTAAAGTCTATTTCATCTACTTCTTTTTTGATTACTGCGTGTACAAAATCTCTTTTCCAGCTTTCACTTTCAATCTATTGGTATCCTTGGGCCTAAGTTGAGTCTCTTGTAAACAGCATATAGATGGCTCATATTTTCTTATCCATTCTGCCAATATGTGTCTTTTGATTGGAAATTTAATTCATTAACATTCAGTGTTACTGCTGTAAAAGCGTTCTTACTTTATCCATTTTGACCTATGGGTTAAAACCCATAAATGACAGATAAATATGGCAGATAAATCTGTCATATTTTATTTTCACCACTATTTTTACACTTTTATTTACTTTTGTTGATATAATCTACATTTCTAGACACTCTTCCAAGCCCTTTTCTCCCACCTTTTTTTTTTAAGGCTGCAGCACTCCCTTTAGTGTTTCCTTCAAAGCTGGTTTCTTGGTTACAAACTCTCCCAGTTTCTGTTTATCTGTGAATATTCTCAACTCACCCTCATTTTTGAAATACAATCTTGCTGGATATAAGAATCTTGGCCCAACCAATTGGGCTCCTGTCTACCATATAGGAAGTCTAGGGTTCGATGCCCAGGGCCTCCTGATGAAGGGCAAGTTGGCCCCCATGGTGAGCTGGCCCACACAGAGTGCCAACCCATGTGGGAATACCAGCCCATGCAGGAGTGCTGGCCAACATGGAGAACTGATGCAGCAAGATGACACAACAAGAGACACAGAGAAGAGAAAATAAGAAGATGTAGCAGAACAGAGAGTTGAGGTGCCACAAGAGAGTAATCACCTCTCTCCCACTCCAGAAGGTCCCACGATCAGTTCCCAGAGCCACCTAATGAGAATACAAGCAGACACACAGAAGAATACACAGCAAATGGACACAGAGAGCAGACAATGGGGGGAACTGGGGTGGGGGGAGAAATAAAATAAATGTTTAAAAAAAAATATTCTTAGCTGACAGATTTTCTCTTGCATTATCTTAAATATATCACTGCCTTCTTGCCTCCATGGTTTCTTTTTTTAATATTTTTTATTTATTTTTAAAAGATACTCAGACTACATAAAATGCTACACAAAAACACAAGGGATTCCCACATGCCCCAACTCCCCACACCTCCCCCCTTTTCCCCACTAACAACTTCCTTCATTCATGTGGTACATTCACTGCAATTGATGAACACATTTTGAAGCACTGCCACACAGCATGGACTATAGTTCACATTGTAGTTCACACTCTCTCCCACTCCATTCTGAAGGTTATAGCAGGATATATAATGTTCTGTCTCTGTCTTTGCTATGTCATTCAGGACAATTTCAAGTTCCAAAACTGTGCCCATATTACACCTCTTTCCTCCTCTCCTTACCTTCAGTAACTCCAGTGACCACTGTCTCCACATCAATGATATAATTTCTTCCATGGTAGAATACCAATAAGTCTATAGTAGAATACCAGTAAGTCTACTCTAGTCCATATTATATTGCTCATTCCTGAGGATTATGGGATGGTGATGCCCACTCCACCTCTAATTGAGAGGGGGCTTCAATCCTATATGCCTGGTGGATGGGATTCTCTTGCTTGCAGTTATAGACTCTCTCAGTTCCTTGGTGTGATGGTAGTCCATCCTCATCTCCCTGTTAGCTCTCCTGGGTGAGTCTAATGAATTGGAGAGTAGAAGTGGCAACTCTGCTGAGGATCAGGCCCCAGCTGGCACATGGACAGCCCAAAGATTCAAGTCTCTTGGACATACACCTACCAACTCCAGCACCAACTAGAGGTTCAATAAAAGGGATGGAAGAGGCATGTGTAGAAAATTCATGTCTGAGCCCAACTCTGTCATACTCAGGAGCACAAACTCCAAAGTAGGGCCCAGTGGCATGGCATCAAACTCTGGCACTATCTGCCATGACCATATGACTTGGGTGTCTCCAGAATCCTCAGGAGCTTAACTATTTGGGGTAATATCTACTTTGGCTGTCCATGAGATCCTGCTGAGACATGCATAAGCATTACCTCTCTGATGACACCCTGACTCATTTTGAAATCTCTTAGCCATATAAACTCATTTGTCTTTACCATTTCCCCCTCTCATTCAAGGTCTTTTTCCAGTTGCATCACCAGCTGGTGCTTGGTAGTAATCCCTTGGTGCCAGGGAGGCTCATACCCAGGAGTCATATCCCATGCTGGGGGCAGGTAATGCATTTATATGCTAAGTTTGACTTAGAGAGTGGCCACATTTGAGTAACACAGAGGTTTTCAGGAGATAACTCTTAGACAGCCTACAACAATTTTTTGCAATTTCAAGAGCAAAAGTCTCATAAGCATAGTCATCAATATCAAAGGCCCATCAATGGACCATCCTTCTTCACTAGTCATTGCCTCTGTACTTGGGGGATTGTTGCAGTTCCATTAGAGAATGTGGCAGAGGTCCCCAGGATGGGAATTCAGTATTCTTTCAGTTGTGTGAATCTCTGCATCTCTTCCTGGTTTTTAGTTTGTTCTTTGGACTGGGCCACACTTTGTTCTTCTTATTCTATCTCCTTGCTATCGCTCTATGTTCCCTGGAAGGAAAAAGATTAGGACCAGAGAAAGCAAAGATGTAAGAAGAGAAAAAGGATAATGGGAATAATAATAGTAAAATTTAGAGGAAAAACCATGTAAGATCTAGGAAAATGAATATTTAGCTCATGTAAACAGTGTAGAGTAGTAAGTTTTAAAAAGTGGAGTATGTACAATGAAATAGGAAACTGAATATATGAAAGTATTTAGAATTAATTAAAAGGTCAGAGTGATGAGGAGAGACAGAGAAAAGAAAGAACAAAAAGAAAAAAGTTAATAAAAGAAAGAAAACAGAATAGAAGAGTTAGAAATAAAAATCAGAAAAATTGAGAACTAAACAAAGGGAGAGGGAATGTAAGAACAACAGAAAGTAGAAGATAGAAAGATGAAAGAAGGAAAAAAGATAGCCTTGGTAGACAAAATTGGTATATACACAAAAGAGAAATCAAGGAAGAGGAAGCACAGCAAACAAGAAATCAGCCAGCAGCACCTAATTTTAAAGGAGGCTGGGGGGGGGGGGGGGAGAGGAAAGAAAAACAAGAGAAAAAAAAAAACCCCCAAGCAAGTAGTCAAACCAAAAACTAAGGAAAAACAGCTTTCCCTTTTAGGCCCTTGTATTAGTCAGCCAAATGGTTGCTGATGCAAAAGACCAGAAATCTGTTGGCTATTATAAAGGGTATTTATTTGGGATAGGAACTTACAGTTACCAGGCCAGAACACATAAGTTACTTGCCTCACCACAGTCTATTGCTACATGTTGGAGCAAGATGGCTGCTGACATCTGCCAGAGTTCAGCCTTTCTGGGTTCCTCTCTTCCCAGGGCTTGCTTCTCTCTGGGCTCAGGTTTCTTTCTTCCTGGGGCTTGCTTCTCTTTCCTCACAACCAAGCTCCTCTGTGTGCTTACTTCCTGGGGCTTCAGCTCAAGATCAAAACTCCAACAGCAAAAAACTCAAACTCTGTCCTTTACCATGTCTTTTATCTGTGAGTCCCCACCCACCAAGGACCAGGGACTCAACACCCTCCTGATGTGGCCCAATCAAAGTCCTAATCATAATTTAATCATGCCAGGTACAGAACAGTTTACCAACATAATCCAATATCTATATCCAGGATCTTTTTGTAATTCCTAACTATATCAAGCTGCTGCAGTAGCTTCTCATGCTACTGGTGTCCATCAATCAATTACCCTACAGCCTTCCCTCTGCAGGCTTTGAAGTGGGTTTTAGAGAGTACACGACATTAAATTTTAAAACAAAGGAACCTTTTTTAGGAAAAAATAAGAGACCCAAGAGAAGCTAATATAAGAATAATGCTTATGTTTTCCCTGTCCTATAGTATCAGCTGGATATTTGATATCCCAGTGGATCACTACTCTAAGAAGAGCTGGGAATCAAACAAGGGACCTCGTATATTCAAGGCACAAACTCCTCCACTGAGCTAAACTTTCTCAATGGTTCCATTAGCTCTTCAAAAAGATATCCAGTCACTTTCCCCCAGGCAGGTTTGACTCTTTGCAATTGGATAAATTCCTGCTGATTAGGAGTCTGTCCCTGCCTGCTTTCTATACTTATTGCTTTCTGCCCCAGGGCAGCAGGATGCAATAGCCTGTTCCCTTTTGAAATTCTAAGGGACTCTGGTGACTTAACTCACTGCAGAAAAAAAATGACTCTCAACCCTCTTGCAGACCAACCCTTCCTCTCAGGGGACTATAAATAAGCTCTTAGAAGCTTATTAATTGCTTCCTAGTACCCACCTCCCTTAGGGGGAGTTGAAATTTTCATCATTTTCAGCACTAGACTAGTCAATTGCCTAACTCCACCTTCTCCCAGGCCAAGTTTAGGTAAACCAGCTACCTCAGCCGATTCACCTCTCCCCTCTTCCTGGTGCTACCTTGAGCCAGCTGGTATGTGTCTCAAAATTTATAAGGGAATCCAGATAACCAAACCAACAGAAAGGAAATCTCTCTACACCCTTTGCTGGAACCTTCCCACTCTCAGAGAATGCTTCCTCCAGCTGGATGACCAGCGGGAGTCAGGGCCACAGCAACTTTTTCTCTTGAGTGTGGTGCTTAGCTGTCCCAGTTTCTAGCTTCAAGGGCTAGAAACTCATGGTTTTACCTTCAACAATTTATCTCTTTGTTGAGCTCTCTCCAGATTAATGCCCTGAAGCCTCCTGCTCTGTGGGTTCCCAAAACAACTCACTCAGCCAGGATCTTGCCCCTACTCAGCCAATTTTTGTGAGAGAGATGGTAAGTGCACATTTAAATTTATATTATCTTGTCCCTCCCTTCCCCTCCATGGTTTCTGGTGAGAAATCAGCACTTAATCTTATTGTATATCCCTTGTATGTTATGTATTGTTTTTCTCTTGCTTCTCTCAGAATTCTCTCTTTTCTTTTGCATTTGACATTCTTACTAGTATGTGTCTTGGAGCAGGTCTATTCAGATTTATTCAGATAGGAGTATGTTTTGCTTCTTGGACATGGAAAAGTATGTCCTTCAATAGAGTTGGGAAATTTTCAACCATTATTTCCTCAAATATTCCTTCTTCCCCTTTTCCTTTCTCTCCTCCTTCTGGAGAAGTTTGTTTGCACATCTCTTGTCATCATTTAGTTCTCTGAGATCCTGTTCAATTGTTTCCATTCTTTTCTTTTTTATGTTTACTTTTGGAGGTCATGTCTTCAAGCTCACTGATCCTTTATTCTGCCTCCTCAAATCTGCTGTTACCTGCCTCCAGTTATTTTTTATTTCATTTATTGTGCCTTTCATTCTCATAAGATCTGCTATTTTTCTATGTATGCTTTCAAATTCTTCTTTGTGCTCACCCAATGTTTTCTTAATATCCTTAATCTCTTTAGCCATCTCATTGAATTTATTAAGGAAATTTGTTTGAACATCTATGATTAGTTGTCTCAACTTCTTTATGTCATCTGGAGGCTTTTCTTGTTCCTTTGACTGGGCCATATCTTCCTGTTTCTTGGCATGGATTGTAATTTTTTTCTTGGTGTCTTGGCATCTGGATTACTAGATGTATTTAATCTAGGCAGTTTCTCTCTTTAGTTTAGGGCTTTCTTGCCCTCTTTTCCTTGCTGATTGTGTAGTAGTTGCAAGGATGTACTTGGTACTATAAGCTGCAGAGGCTGATTTTGCTCATGTTGCCCCAGAAACTGATAAAGCTTCTCCCACCATTCTCCTCTGCCGAAGATAGTGACAGAGCCATAGCCATTTGTAGTAATCCAAGCCATGCAGGCCAAGATCATCTATAGTTGCCTAGAGAGACAGATGAAGCTTCACACCCCTTTATCCCCTTCCTGTGGCAGTGATGGAACTGTACATGTGGGCAGGAAACTAAGTTAGGTGGGTCAAAACCAAATGCATTGCCCAGGTAGACTGATATAGCACTAATCCCCTCCTCCCCTGCTAGGGTTGGGGCTAGACCCTCCAGACTACCCAGCAATCTAATCTGCATAGGTCTAAAGCACCTATAGTTGCCCTGGGAGGCTGAGGTAATACTGTCCTTTCTGCCCTTTATGGTGTTGGGAAGGAATCACAGGTGCCAAATAGGCCAATCTGTATGGGCCAAAAGTGCCTGCCATTGCCCAGAGAGGCTGAGGAAACACAGTTCCCCTCCTATCCTATTGGGTTGCAGGGATAGAGCCAGAGATGTCCAACTATTCAGTCTGTGGGGACCAAAAGCACCTGCAGTTGCCCAGAGAGGCTAGGGAGACACCATTCCCCTTTTCTCCTATTAAGGATGGAGCCACAGGCACCCAACAGTCTAGTTCATGAAGGCCATGCTGTCCCTGTCAATAAAGGATTATAAACCCCTGCTATGAGCCAGCCACTGGGAAGCTAGTGGTGAGGAAGATGAACAAGGGCCCTGTTCTCAGAGAGCTTACCGTGTAATGACAGTGAGGCAAAATAAATAAATATAAAATAAATGTTGTGTTAGTTGCAGTTGGTCATAAAGGTTATAAGAATGATAAGCAAGGGGATGAGATAGAGAATGTCTGGGTGGGGATTGCATTGTATGTGCTCTGGTAAGGGAAGGTCTCTCTGAAAGGTTGAAGCTAAATGAAGAGAATTCTTTTTCAGAAGCTCTTGCTGAAGTTCTTTCCAGCAGAGGGATCAGCATTTGGAAAAGCCTTGAGGTGAGAATGAACTTGGCATATGAAAGGAAATGAGGGGATGGCTGGCTGAAGGGAAGTTCAAAAGTGTCAGCCAGGAAATGATCTAGAGGACTGGCAGAGCTAGTGGGAAACAGTCTTCAAGTTATAAGTAAGGGAGTGGCCCGATCTGAATCGTGAGAGCAACTTTTAACACAATTCCTGTGGCTCATGAATATGACACTAGAATACTAGATTTGCAAGGGGCCTAAGAGATCCATTCACCCCGAATCCCTCATTTGAAGGATGACAGCTTAGAAACAGAAAGAAGAGACTTGCCCAATGCGGTTGAGAAGTCCCAGATCCTGGACTCAGACCTCTGACCTCTTCGTGCCTAGGGTCTAAGGTGCTGCCTTCAGCACCCAAGCCCTCCATATGGCCTCAGTTACAGGGACTGAGACACGAGCAGCTCCTAGGCTGTCGCTGGCATGTCTGCTCTAACTTACTCTTCTACTCATTTCCCTCTTCTCCATGTCCTGTGCTCCTGAAAACAACCAGATTTGCACCTATGGTGTCATTCTCTAAGTAGCCTGACTGGAGGTGACATGGGGGGAAACAGCGCATTCTCAGTTCCACACAGCATTTGGCCTCTCCCAGGTCCCAAAAGGAAACTGCTTGAGCTCAGGGTCTTAGGGTGCCCCTCCCCCATGCAAACTACTACCTCGCTGTCTCCTCCAAATCTCCCTATAGAGACCAAAACTAGACCAAGGGAAAGGGGGGAGTGAGGAGGAATGTAACGTTCCTGTCCCTCTGCTGCCCACTCTCTCTTCCATTCCTCCTAGATCGGCCCACAATACGCTTGTGTGTGCAAGCACATGTATGTGTATAACCAGCCAAAAGCCTGGCATTTCAATTCATGCAAACAGATGCCCTGGTCGCAGCTAGGTCTCTCTGCTAAATGAGAGCTAAGGGAAGCAAAACTGCCCAGACTAAGCTGCTGATCCTCTCCAAAGCCTTCCCCACTGACGCTTTAACGAAAAAAAATTTGCTTTTTAGGAAGGTGTCATTCCTGCAAAGTGCAGCTGAGTATTTCCCTATGATGCAAACAATGCCATTTCTGCCTAGAGAATGTTGAGTGAGGGGATTTACTGCTGAAAAGGCTTCTCAATAAGTCATTGACCTCAACAGATATGTGTCTATAATTTACAGAGGACGTGATCAATCACTAGAACATACATCCTGCCCGTTAAAGTGAGCTGTTGGCCTCCTGCTGGCCTGAACTGAAGGTCTGGGCCAAGGGCACCTGGGATGGCCTCTCTCTACCATGGGTTTTCAGGACACAGACAGGAGTTCTGTCAATGGCTCAGATGCCTAGGGCCTATAGAGGAGCTGGGGTTTAGAAAACACATTCATACAAAGGAAGGGAGAGAGGTTTATACTTCATCAGGTCTGTCCCCTCAGGTGAAAGGGAAGCATGCATGAACTGATGAATCTTATATCTGTGGCCAGAATAAGATTTTGAGAATAAGAATAAAGCTGGTGGTGAAACCAGGGTCTTTACTAGAAGAGTGAGCATTTACTAATCAAAGAATGAAATGGGAAACAAAGGAAGTTGAAATCTAGAATCATTATGTATCTGCAATTGCTCAGCAACCCAGCTTATTCGATCCAAATTGAACGTCATTCTTATTTTCAAACGATTAGGAGTACTCAGAGATAACCTGTTTCCTGTCTCCTGTAATTTATGGAAATGGAAAAGCCAGACCATAGCAGTCTGCAAACACTCCCTGTCACACTGGTCTGAGCTCTTGCTGGTTCTGGCTGCAAGCAAGTAGCTTTGGGGGCACTGCTTCCTGACCTCAAGGTTCTATCAGCCAGTCCCTTGCCCTCCAGAGACAAGGGAGGCTTTGGCCAATAGGAGCAATTGGGAGAGATCCTGCTTTCCTGCTCCCACCAAGGCTTGGCTCTAAGAGCCCCTCTGGACCCAAGTGTGATGTAGCCCCCCAGTATTTTTGTCTGTTTCTTTCACCAGGACTCTCCCTTGCCCCAACTGCTCTCAAAGACTTCCCTCACACCAAGACAACAGTGCAATTTCCTCCTCTTTGTGTTTTCACATTTTAATTAGGATCAAGGCCTAAGCCTAAAAAAGAGTAAATTGCTTAGAGTGGAATTTTACTTAATGGCCAGCCTTATGCAGACTATCATCATCTCACCCAGTGCAATCACTCTGGATCTGCCTATAAGACCCTGAAGATTCTGACCTCTGACCATGTCTCTGACTTATATCTTACTACTGACATTCCTCTCTCCCCTTAAACTTGCCAACAGCCCATCAGCCACTGGGCCTTTGCACATGCTCTTCTTTCTATCTGGAACTGTCTTCTGCTGCTCTTCAGGTAGTTAAGTCCAGGTTAGCCTTCACATCTCAATGCAAATGTCACTCTCTTCAGGGAAGTCTTCCTTGGCCCCCTTCTAAAGGCTCCGGCAGCACCATGCACCACTCCTCAATAGCACTTATCATAGGTTTCTTCTTTGTCCTAAAGGTCCTCAGACCAGAACATGCTTACAAGACTCCATCTCCCTAAAAAGGACCAGGGTGGCTGGAGTACAGTGGGAAGGAGGGATGAGTAGGTCAGAGAGGCAGACAGGCCAGATTAGTCAGGGTTTTGACAGCCTAATTCAGAATTTTAATCTACGCACAATCAGAAAACACTGGAGAGTTTTAAGTGGTGGAGTGGCATGACCTGATCTATCCCATAAATGATGACTCCAGCTACTGTCATCATTTATGGACAGAGGTAGCAGCAACCTTAGAAGCAGGGATACTTCTAGCAGTACTTGGGGCACCAGTGGAGTTTGTACTAGGGGTATTTAGTGAAAGGTGCAGAGGAGTAGAAGAATTCAGTGTAAGAATTCAGAGAAGAAGAGACCACATGATGTACTGATAGACTGAATGTAGCATTTGAGGGAAAAAAGGCAAACTGGTTTGAGGCTTGAGTAATTAGGTAAATTGTGGCATTATTTATTGATATGGAGATTAGGGGAGTAGTAGGTAAGGGAAGGAATGCAATATTTTGGTAAATTAAATTCAAGATGTCTCGTGTTTATCCAAATGGAAATGTCAAGAAAGCAGATGGAATTGTTAAGAAAAAAAAGATATTGGGCAATTATTGACCTATAGATAGTTTTAACCAGTGTTGGGAAGTACAATGGAGGGAGGGGTGACAACAGTGATGTTTGCAAATGAGGGAACTTAATGCATCATGAAACCTAACATGATAAGAAGGGAAAGACTGATATGAGAGAAGTGAGAATAGGCAAGAGTAACAGGGTCAAAGCCTGGAAGGTAATGATGAGGTTGAGTAATTGCTAAAGCGGGAGGTCTAGAGTGAGAGAGAGGAGGGGGGAAGAGGTGGAGAATGGATTTAAGGAGACAGGTACCTCCATTTAAAACCCATCTATTCACACCCAGGGCCTCCTTGACCCACGTGGAGCTGGCCCATGTGCAGTGCTGATGCACACAAGGAGTGCCCTGCCATGCAGGGGTATGCCCACGTAGGGAAGCCCCACACACAAAGAGTGCGCTCCATAAGGAGAGCTGCCCAGCGCAAAAGAAAGTGCAGGCTGCCAAGATGGCGCCGCACACACCGAGAACTGACACAACAAGATGATGCAACAAAAACAAACACAGACTCCCAGTGCCGCTGATAAAGATAGAAGTGGTCACAGAAGAACACACAGCAAATGGACACAGAGCAGACAACCGGCGGTGGGGGGGGGGGGGCGGATAAATTTTTTTTTTAAACCCATCTAGTTAGGCTAACGTATACATCCCAAACCCCAATCCTTTACTATGCTGGTGGTATGTCCCTGATCAAAAATATCTTCCCTCCTTTTAAGGTACCCATTAATCCATGGATATTGCCACACCTTCTGTGATTTAAAACAATGTGAGATGTTTGTGGGCAACCCATACCACCATTAAAAGGACATTATCAAGGAGAAGATGTGTCTCAAGCAGTTGAGTATGCCTGCTTCCCACACAGGAGGTCTCAGATTTGGTTCCTGATATCTCCTAAAAAAAAATTTTTTTAATTAACTCAGAGGAGCCAATGTGGCACAGTGGTTGAGTGCCAGCTTCCCATATACAAAGTCCTGGGTTCAATCCCCAGCCCCCGTTCCTTAAAAAAAAAAAAATACATTGCCAATGCACCAAAGCCATTTGTGAACATCTTCCCCAATGGCTTCCTGCTCTTTGCTCTCTTTGAATTCTGACCCTGCTGAATTCCACTTAACTCTGGCTCTTTGTTGGAGTCTGGATTCTTGGCTCCATTCTCAATCATGCCTCCTGCACTGTATTCTCTGCTCCAGAATGGACACAACCAAGCCAAGGTCCACAGGAAGGAGGAATACAGTAAGGATCAGAGTGGACTTAATGATACTCTATTCATGAACTATTGTGGTTAATAATCGAGAAAATGTGGCACTGATGTGGAAAAAGTGGCCATGGTGGCTGCTGGGTGCGGGGAATGGGAGGAAGAGAAGAGATGTGGAGGCATTCTCTGGACTTGGAGTTGTCCTGGGTGGTGCCCCAGGGACAATTGCCGGATGTTGTATGTCCTCCCATGGCCCACTGGATGGAACGTGGGAAAGTGTGGGCTATGGTGTGGAACACGGGACATGGGGTGCAGCGATGTCCGGAGATGTGCTCACCAGACGCAATGGATGTGACATGATGATGGGGGAGAGTGTTATTGTGGGGGGAGTGGTGGGGTAGGGGCGGTGGGGGCGAATGGGGACCTCATATTTTTTTAATGTAATATCTTTTTATAAAATGAATAAATTGAGTAGAATTTGGAAAAAAATAAAATAAAATAAAATATATTTTCTTGATAAAAAAAAAAAAAGAAAATCACTGCTCCAAAACCCCTGACCAAGGTGGCACACAGCTGCCTCTGCCTGGTTCTCCAGGAGGTGAGAGGGTTAGAAAACACCCAGATTTTCCCTGAAGATCGCTTCCTTCCCTACCAGTACCATCTCCACGCAGAGGAGACCCTCCTCCCGCTGTCCCCGTCCTCTTGAGAATATGTGCCCCATCCGTTTTGTGAATATCTTCTGTCTGGAGCGCTTTGTCTGTAGGAATGTTATTCTGCTCCTTCTTCCCTTTTTATTTTCAATAATTTTGTAAGAATTTGATCTCAATCATTTTGTTCCTCGTTTTTATGACAATTGATCATTTCTAACTTCATGGCTCTAGAGCTCCCTCTTCTGTTTTTTTTTGTGTGTGTGTGAACTATATGTTGTCTTTCTGAAAATCCTCAGTCTGTTCCCCTCCCTTTTTATCTGGACCTTCTTTTTCATTTGTCTGTTAACTCCATTTTGCTCACTTGGATCTCATTACCAGAACTTTTTACCCACTGTGGGGCTTTGTCTTAAAAGGGAGTTTTGTCTGCTTAGTTTTGAGAGTTAATGGGGTTCAGACTACCAGATATTAAACCACTGACACAGCTAGCAGAGTCTGCAAATCTCCCAGGTTCAGCAACCGTTTTCAGGTTGGCCCTCTGAGGTTTACATTGAATATCTGCCTCCCTATTTGGGGTTTGTGGCACTGCTTTCCTTTGTTTACTCAAGCACAGTTGCTGATGACATTCAGGTCTTGTACTGCTTTATCCCCACCTACTCATATTTGGAGTTCCCTGGTGACATCTTGTCAACTACTTTTGCTGTAGATGTTGACCAAAGCTTCTAGGAGATTTGGGAACTTTTTTCTATCTAGTTTCTCTGTTTAATTTTATATGGGTACTTCAGTGAGGTTTAAAAATGATGCCACCACTCCCATCTTTCCAGATGCCCTGGGTTATCTATTTAAGCCTTTTAACAACCTTCTGAGGTGCTTACCATTATTATTCTCATTTTATAGATAAGTAAACTAAAGCTTAGAGAGGTTAAACACATTTTCCAATATCAAACATTGTAAATGGTAGAAATCAGATACATAGGCTTAAAGGAAGTGGGGGGAAGAGAGGACGGTTGCAAGCTGACGCCTACAAGGGTGAAATCTATAAGCTGGAGGTAAGTATTTGTGCAGGGAAGGGGTAAGATGGGGGCATAGGAATTCCTTTGGGTGGGGCTTTGCAAGCCTGATGGGGCTAGGGTTGGGAGGATGGGTCAGATGGCCCAAGGAATTGGGGGGAAGGCTGAGGGGAACAGTTGAACATAGGAGGTTATCGGATATGTGGTTGAAACTACAATGTTGAGAAAACTCTTTAGAAAATATAATAAGGAGGGATTACCTGTTTAAGGTGCTTAAGGGGGGGCATCTGGCACAGGGCATCTAGGGAGAGTGTGAGTGCTCATTTTGTCATTATATCATTGGGTGGAGACCAATACAATGAATGTTAAGGTGAACCCACGTGCTGGGAAGACCTGATGCTCTCTAACAGAGGGAATTGTGTCTCTCGAGAGAACTGGTGGCTCCTAATGAGTTATGGTGCTCTAGTATGCCAAGACGTCAGCATTGTTGCAAGTAACTATGAATCTGCTCCTTCAAGTAATGAAGATTGATTGTCACTGTGGGCCCTGAAGGGAGGGGGAAAGAGGTATAGAAAAGACGGAAGCAGGGTAACTAGGGGGCAATGGAAGTGTTCCACAAGATCATGCAGTGATGGATAGAAAAAGTTAAATTACACCAAAAATGTATAAAAGTCTACTGACTAAAAAGAAGCCATAATGTAAAACATAAGGTAACTAAAAATTTAGAAAATTGTGCAGTCCAAAATATAAACCATAATGTAAACCAAAATGAAACCATGTTTGAAAGCTATATTTCAATATCTGTACATCAGCTGCAACAAATATAACATGAACATGTAAAAAGATTATTGCTGGGGAAGGGGGGAAAGGCTTTGATGTTAGATATATGGGAGTCCCCTATATTGTATATGTGAAATACTGTAAACTAAAACTTTTGTGAAGGCAAAATTAAAAATTAGAAAAAAACAAAAAAGATGTAGACCCTGAAGAAGAAATAAAAGAAATTGCCTTGCCACTGTACATACAGGACAACATTTATTACAGTAATGAAAGGCAAAATGTCAAAAACAAACTTTTATAATATTTTTCATTTTTTAATACCTAAATTTATTTTTACTTTATTTTAGTTTTTCTAAATTAGTATGTGTTCTATTTCTAATCTTTAAACCTATCACTACTATTTCATTTTCCTATGAATTGAATTTGGCAATATATTAGGCTTCATTTTTGAAGAAGTTTTGGACCCACAGAGAGGTTCATCCATGGCAGGGGAGGAACGCTGGTGTGGGTTGTTAATGATGGGGGGTATGTGGTTGGGAGGGAGTTCTCCAGGGCATGTATATAGGGTACATAAAAATGTTTGGATTTATGTTAGTTATTTTCATAGTAGTTACAGTTACAAACAACAACTGAGGGAGTGCTGAGTTCCTACCCAGGGGAGCTCTGTGACATTCCCCAATGGAATAGCAAAAATCCCCCAAGTGCAATGGCATAGACCAACAATGAATGATGGTCCAACAATGAGCCCTTGATACTGATGACTATGCTTATGAGCCTGTGTGCCTGAAATGTGAACTAGGCCTAGAGCTGCAGGGTGCCTAAGAGTTACCTCCTGAGAGCCTCCATGTTGCTCAAATGTGGCCACTATCTAAGCAAAACTAAACATGTAAATGCATTACCTTTCCCCCACAGTGGGACATGACCCCCAGGGATGAGCCTCCCTGGCACCAAGGGATTACTACCAATCACTAACTGGTGATTCAACTAGAAAAAAATCTTGAATAAAAGGGGGAAATGGTAAAGACAGATGAGTTTATATGGCTAAGAGTCTTCAAAAAAAGAGTCAGGAGGTCATTAGAGGAGTTGTGCTTACGCACACTTCAGCAGGATCCCAGAGACAGTCAAAGAAGATACAACCCCAGGTACTGGTGCTCCTGAGGGCTACGGAAACACTCAGGTTCTACAGTCATGGCAGATGGCTCTGGAGTTCAGTGCCTTGTCAGTGGGCCCTACTTTGGAATTTGTGTTCCTGAGTGTGATGGAGTTGCACTCAGATGTGACCTTTCTACACATGCCTCTTCTGCCACTTTTACCGAACCTGTGGTTGGCACTAGGTTTAGTGTATACTCAGAAGACTTGACTCTCTGGACTGTCCATGTGCCAGCTGGGCCCCAAGCCTCAGCAGAGTTGCAACTCCTACTCTACAGTTTGTTGGACTTAACCCAAGTCAGCTAACTAGGAGATGAAGATGGTCAACCACCACACCAGGGAACCGAGAGTGCCTACCATTGCAAGCAGGAGAATTGCACCCATCGTCCATGTGGGATTTAAGCCCCCTCTTGATTTAGAGGTGTAGTGGACATCACCATCCCAGGGTCCACAGGATGGAGGAATAAAATATGGATTAGAGTGGACTTACCGATATTCTACTATAGAACTATTATGGCTAGTAATGAAAGAAATTGTAGCACTGATGTGGAGAATGTGGCCACAATAGTTGCTGAGGGCAGGGAGAGGAAAGAAGAGATGTGATGTGAGGGCATTCTTGGGACTTGGAGTTGTCCTAAATGCTATTGCAGGGACAGATGCTGGACATTATATATCCTGCCATAACCCACTGAATGTACTGGGAAAGAGTACAACATAAACTATTATCCATGTGGTGCAGCAGTGCTCCCAAATGTATTTACTAAATGCAATGAATGTGTTACAATGATGAAAGAGGTTGTTGATGTGGGTGGAGTGGGGTGGGGGGATATATGGGAACCTCATGTTTTTTAATGCAACATTATGTGTCATCTATTAACTTTTTTAAAAAGATAATTTAAAAATCAAATTAAATTAAATTAAATTTTTTTAAAAAAAGGAAAATCCAGGCATTCTGCTCTGAAGCACACACAATGAACCATTTGTGAGGCTTCCTCTACATGTCATTAACACTTAGCTGTGTTAATCAGAAGGATGAGCAGAAATTGAACAAATGAAGAAAACTGTTTTGGTTGAGAAAATAGGATAGACCTCAGCCCTGGGACCTTCTGCTTTTGAGGAATTAAAAGAAGGCCAGTGTGGCTTGAGCCTTATGATAGCTACATGGGAAAATCCTGAGGCAAGGCATGATAAATAGGCCAGAGTAGAAGATTCAGAACACTGCAGATCATGGAAGGGATTTTGGATTTTATCCATGAAAGAGATCTGGATTTTTCATATGCAGTGCAAAGCCATCCAAAGACTGTAAGGTGAATGCAATATTCCAGGGTGGAAGAGGGGTTTCTTTGCCCCACATTAAAGGGCTAAAGTATGGTCTCTTTGGCACAGAGATGATGGATGAATGGCATGGTACAGTGTACTTGAAGCCCAGAAGAAAATGAACCAAGGCAGGCACAATGGTGGTGCCCAGGCGAAGAGAGCCATGAGAAAGGAGGCTGGAGAGGTAGATCGTAGGTGGCCAGACCAAGAAGGGTCCTGCATGGTCCTTGCTCAGGAGGCTCCTAGGAGCAGGACCCTCTCTTCACATCAGTTGCCACCAGGAGAAAGTGGTGTTGAAGCCATGGAACCTGGGGCCTGATTATAAACTAAAGAGAGCTGCAGCGGTAGGCTGAATAGAGCAGCACATTTTTTTCAGGAGACCACAACCCCTTTCACAGTTTTCAGGGCTCTGCATTAGAAAGTCAGCCACTTTCAAGATATTTTGGGTAATAATGACTCCCCTTTCTTGCTATTCATATCAGTTGCCTTTTGTTATAGTCACTGGGCCTTTGTGAGATGGCTTTGTGATGTCTTCAATACAATGCAATATTCGGCACTTTTCTCATTCTCATTCAAACTTCAGGAAAAATATCAAGAAAACTGGGGGAAAGGATGATACTTGTGACTTGGGTATTATTTTTATCTACATCACATGGAGTAAAGTTGCTTAAGTTCTAGGAAACTATTTTTCTGGGATTTCATATATTCAATAAATACACAGCAAAGCCACCTTTCCATACCTCACTGACTGTTTAACTTCTAGAGCTGCTCTAGGTTTCTAAGTTTGGAATCATTGAGAATTATTTGTGAAAAGGCCACTTCCTGGGTGTTGTGATACAGGCTGAAGGGAGGGCGGGTTCATTTAGCTATTTAGCTAGGAGGATCATCTGGAGAAAAGCACAGGTGTGGACTGTTAGCAGTCCACATCTGCAGTCGCTGGGGGTGAGTGCACCAGCCTTGTCAAGGGAATCTGGGAGGGCACCAGTAACCTCTGCCACATGGGACTGAGATGGGACCTCACCCTGATATTTCTAGCAACACATCTGTCTGGTTTCCCTTGCTTCTCCCATCACAGTTGCCAGTGCCTTTCAGAAGTGTTACCTTGAGCTTTCCAGAACTCAAGGAAGAGTGTGACTCTTGTTTACTCTGCGACTACTTAATGCAGGGCTCTGGATTTGGTCTGTGTCCTAAGGCTGAAGTTCAAGGGCCATACCTTTGAAATGGTTAGGAGCAGTTTCATTTTCCAACCAGAAAGTCCCAGAACCTCTGAGCTCTGCATATCCATCTGAATTCTATTTGCAATCCTTCTTTTCTGAGTTCCACTCTCTCTTGTATTATTTTATCAGTAGCAACCAGCTCACACTTTCAAATTCTATTCAAGCTGACTAATCTAATGCTCAAATTTAGTAAGAACACTTTCTGTCTTCAAATTCCAGGGAGTCCTTTTCTTCACATCCTGTATATTTAGGGTTCTCAATCAAGTGGGAACTTGTTAGAAATGCAAAGTATGGGTCCCATCCCAGAGCTACTGAATAAGAAACGAAGGTTGGTGGGGTCTACCAATCTGTGTTTCCACAAGTCCTCCAGGGGGTCTGATGCTCCCTGAAGATTAGAAACCCGTGCATTGTACTAAAACTAGCTGCTAACTAGAAAACATGGTGTGGTTCCAAAAGTCTCATCTTCCTTCTGGGGATGGTGGTATTTTTTACTGCACAGACCACGTCTTGGACTTTCCAAATACATCAGCTCCTATGGAAGAGCCCTGAATCGAGGCTGAGTGGAGGGCACTTCCGGGAACCGGCTGGGGCCAGGGGCAGCTGTGCTTTCCTGTTACAGCAGCCAGGTTTGAGAACATGCCTTTCTCCAAACTCTTCCTCCTGCAACAGTCTCTTCATCATTCACTGACAAATCCTTGTCCCAGGTTGAAGGTCAATATCATCTGCATTTGCCCAAGCAGCAAAGGAGGGCAATTCACAGCATGTAAGGGTGGGTGGGAAGGGGGAGGATCTGTGCTCATATACCCCACTTCATGTGTGAGGAGGTGGGGAAGGAGGAGGAGGGGAGGGGAAGGGGAGAAAGAGGATGTGATCCCATTGGAAAGATGCACCCTTAAGCAATAATGAGGCAGACATACCAGGGAGACTTGGAAAAGGGTCTTAAAAGACCATCTCCTCCAGGAATCTTTTCTACTACAAAATCGAGGTTCAGAATCCCCTCATTTTCTTTAATGTTTGCAGTAAATCCAAGTTTTGAGGTAGTGATTTTGTTGTTTTGTGTCATTTTGTTTTAAATAAGTTTAGGCATAGAAAAATTGAATCCAAAAGATTTGGATTTGAATTTGAGAAATATATCTTGCTTACTGAGTAGCTTGCCATCTTACACAATGCACTTAACCTCTCTAACCTCAGTTTTCTCACCTGAAAAGGGGGAATAATAATATCTAGCTCACAGAGTTGTGAAAATTATGTCTATAAATGAAATCACAATGTGTGCAAAATGCTAAGCAGTAAGTATATTTTTTGTCTCTCCTGCTCTTTTCCTTTTTACTTATCTTTTGGAGCAGCATTTTGCACGGAAGAGCCCTGTAAGGAGGAGACTCTTTTTTCCTAGAGGAAAATGAAGGACATCACTTCCTGACTTTCCCATTTCTAATAAACTTTATCTTAGTCATGTCCAAATCCTCCCCTGGACAAGAGCAGTTCCATTTCTCTCCAAGCCTTTGAAGTTTATGTGTAGGTCTTTGTAGAATTATGCAGGAAATGGCTTTAGAATGGGTTCATTTAATGTCATCCTCTCATTTTAGATGAACCACAGAAGTTGAAATGACTGGCTCAACGTCATTCAGCTCAGTAATAGCAAAGGAAAGGTTAAAATATATTCCTGTCGAGACCTGAATCTCTGAACTGTCCATATGACAGCCAGGCCCTAGACCTCAGCAGACTTGCAGCTCCTACCCTCTGGTTTCTTGGACTTACCCTGGCCAGCTGACAGGGCCAACCACCACACCAGGGAGCCAAGAGTGCCTACAGCTGCAAGCAGGAGAATTGCATCCATCATCCATGTGGAATCTAAACCCCCTCTTGATGTAGAGGGGGACTGGACATAGCCATCCCAGGGTCCACAGGATAGAGGAATATAATATGGATTGGAGTAGAATTGCTGGTATTCTACTATAAAACTGTAGCCATCCCAGGTCCACAAGATGGAGGAATAGAGTATGGATTAGAATGGACTTACTGGTGTTCTGCTGGGGAACTATTGTGATTAGTAAGGGAAGAAATTGTAGTAGTGATGTGGAGAGGGTGGCCACGGTGATTGCTGATGGTCGGGAGAGGGAAGAAGAGATATGGTTTGGGGGCATTTTCAGGAGTTGGAGTTGTCCTAGGTGGAGCTGCAGGGATGGATGCTGCATGTTGTGTGTCCTGTCATGGCCCACTGGGTGGACTGGAGGAAAGTGTGGACTACAATGTGAACCACTGTCCATATGCTGCAGCTGTGCTCCAGAATATATCCGTCGGGTGCAGTGGATGTGCCACAATGATGGAGGAGTTTGTTGATGTGGGAGGGGTGGCGTGGATGGGGTGGAGGGTATATGGGGATCTCATATTTTTTTAATGTAACATTTAAAAGAAAATAAAGAAGAAAAAAATATATATATATTCCTGTCTATCTTCCACTCTGTTGCTCTAAGAGCTGAAATTAAAGCCACAACAATTTTCTTTTGGTTGGCTTCCTCTATATTTTTAGTGAAAGAAATGGGGAAAAAATCTGACTTATTTTCCCACTTCTTCTAAGTGGGATTATGCATCAAAGTTTTAATTCAGAAGGTGAAGGAACAGGCATGATTATGAATGTATTTCAGAGAGAAGTAAGAACACAACAATTCCATGGGGCAGAAAGATCTTTAAAAAGCAATCATCTTTGAAGAGTCTACCTAGTTTCCATACCACCCATTGGGCCCAGCATGCAGGAACACCTGGCAGCTCACCAACAATATAACCCAAAAGCAAGGCTAATTAAAGCACCTGGACATAAGTAAATCTTGGTCACCTGTATCTTCAGTATCTAGTGTTTGCTCCAACAACTGCAGTATTGTTTGAGCATCAATGAGAAAAGGTAAAGAAAATTCCACTGTTGTACTTGATTTCAAGAGAGGCATGCTATTGTTTCTTTTATGTTCCACCAGAGAATGTCTGCAGCAAGCAGCCAGGTCTGAAAATTTATAGTTGTTCAGTTGAGAGTTCAGCATTAGGACCAAATGATATCAGGAGAGATTGATAGGATGGGCTTAGTGATTTTGATATGTGTGCCTTGGATGCAGAGAAAGACAGTTTTCAAATATACATCAACAGAGTGAAGACTCCATGCAATATGCATGGAGGTAGCCCAGAGGGTGGCAGAAGATGGACCAGTGTCTCCTTGACCTGACTGGAGTGGCAAGGCAGCTCCAGTCTAAAGTTCTTGGCCACCAGGAGCATCCCAACCTCAGTGTCATGGAATGCAATAGGCAGTGACAACAGGAGTCCATCTGAGAAGAAACCCAGAAGGAGTGGGGGTCGTCATAGTTTGCAGGTCTGCTATGACTGCTATCACACAGTGGGTTGTCTTAAACAATAGGAATTTATTGCCTCATGTTTTTGGAGACAGAAGTTCAACATCAAGGTATTGACAAGCCTCACTTTCTCCCACAGTCTGTACCACTCTGGCAATACTCCGTCACATGGTGATCTCCCTCTCCTTGTGTCTGCTCTTCTGAATTCCACTAACCACTGGCTTCTACTGACTAATGCCTCCAAATTTCCTCTGCCTTATAAGGACTCCAGTCATGTGGATTAAAGCCCACGTAGATTCAATTTGGCTTCATCAAAATAGGATACTCAAAGATCCTTTTCACAAATGAGTTCACCCCTTAACTAACTGTAACGTCTCCAAAGGCCCTATTTGCAAATGGCTTCACACCAACAGGGACACAGATTAAGACTTTAATATGTCTTTCGTGGAGTACATGATTCAGTCCCCAACAGGGGTGAGGGAGGACTTCCCATAGGAGGTGAGACTGGATTCTATTCAATAGGCTTTATGAACTGGGACTGAGCTCTCTCCTCCTTCCTGATCTCTTCCTCTTGGGCATTTTGGTTCTTATTCTTGGTGTGTCATTTTGGACCATTATGACATCATCTGATGCTGACCTAATTACTTTCCTACTCAAGATTTTAGAAGAGTTGTGAACCTGAGCTCCTGCTTCTGAGCTGCCTCCTGTGGTGGGCCTGGGCTTTGCCGGAAGCGCTTCACTAGCTCATCCTTCCCATGGTGAGGATGGTGATCAAGGTCCTGAGCGTTTGCTCTCCAGATCCCCATGGCTTCCTCTTAACACTGCACACTCCCATTCTCCAAATCCTCATGACCCCTTTCCCTAACGGTGCCTCTGGAACGGTCTCCTGTCTCCTCAAATTACTAACTTGCTCATGTGTTACAGAGATGTCTGTAATAAGTGGACTCTCTATTTACCAGTTCCCTTTATCTTGTCTCTGGATGATATAGCTTCTGAATGTTTGATAATTCTTGATAATCTATGTCATGCCAGTAGATCTCTTAAGTCTTTTAATCCACATTTAACTTAAATTTAACTATCCCAGTGAGCTACCCATTATTAAAAAAACATAAAAAGCTTCTCTAAGAGCCTTTTAGTTTCCCCAAGACAAATTAGAAATTTATATACACATATATACATATATATATCTTCTTATTAGGAATAGCACAAAAAGAAAAGGAGATTAAATGCCCAAAAGATGAGTAATTACTTTGAGGAATGTTTTAGCAGTGTGGAGGGCATACATGTTTAATAAACCCAGGAACCCACTCAAAGATTCTTGTGAGACCCTTGGATCATTGCTTTTTTGACAAACTGGCTGCAAACTAGCTTCTGGTTAGAAAAGAACTCCTTTACTTGGTTTAGGCAGGAGGTGTCAGTTACTCTAACCATTTTGAGCAACGACCCACAGCTCTCCAGATTTTGGTTGTCACTCTCTGGCCATTCCCATGGGGGTCACACCTGGCTATTAAAGGGCCTGTTTCTGCCCCTGGGCTGTAATGCACACAGCCATCTATCCAACAGACAGGAGTGCAGGTTCCATGTGCCGAGGCACTAGCAGTCCCTGGGCGTAGTGGTGAGTAGAACAGACAGGGTCTCTGTTCTCATGGAGCTTACAGTCCATGGAGGGGACAAACTTACATGTGTACACATGGGATTATGCAGTCAGTGACACCTGCTCTGGAACTTCACGACAAGGGGTCTGACTAACCTAGGAGTGGTGGCAGTCAGAGAAGTTTTCCCTATGGCCGTGACAATTCAGCAATGGTATGGGAAGTGAGTAGGGGTTAAACAGAGAAAGAGGAGGGGGTTCAGGTTGGGCAGCATGTGAAGGTCCCAAGGCACAGAGAGGGTGACGCGATTGAAGAAGTAGACAGTGGCCATTGTGGCCACTTGGGCCATCATGGGAGGGAAGACTGGCTAGAGATGGCGCCAGAGAGTAAAAGACCGCATCCAGCAGGGTCTAGTGAATCACATGGATGGTCTGAATTTTATCCCAAGAGCAATGGTAAGCCATTGCCTTAAACAGGTGGCTTAGGAGTTGGTAACTACGAAAACTGGAGCAAGGCTTGAATTTTGTTTAATGTCTGCTTGCCTTCATTTGATATGAAAAAAATAGTTTTTGAATACCTCTCAATTCTGTGGATGTTTTTTAAAAGGAAATCCTAAGCATGACATCTGATGCTTTTATCCTTCTAACATTCATCGGCAATCTCTGCTCTCGGGCAGGTGCAGTGAGGGGAAGATCTGGTTCTGTTTGGGCTCCGGAGACAATAGAACCCTCTTGTGTGCTACCCGTCTGCCCTCTTGTGTTTCCTTCAGAAATCCACTGCTTTGTAAACCAGAGCACAAAAATGGAGCCAAGGGAGTGTGAAATGGGGGGGGGGGGGGAGTTCGCATGGATTTGGGTCTGTGGGAAAATCCACAGCTATGTTACCATGCACGTGAAAGGAAAGTGATTCTTCACACCCTCTCTCTCCAATCCTCCCCAAGACTGAGGCTAAAAACTTTAGTCATGCAAGTTAACAAGGGTAGCTATGGAGTTTTGAAATGGATTAAATATCAATTTGAAGTTAACAACCTGAGAATTGGTCAAATCCATAGAGATGACTGAAATCAATGTCTTGAAGCATACTTCAGCTCAGGGAGAGCACAAAACGGGAAAGGAAATTTGCTATCGGTTCAGGGCTGTTGCTGCCCCCTCAGATCCTTTCAGGATGATTTCCCCCCATCTAGTCTTTACTTTTACCATATCCTGGCATGGCCTACTTCTTCTTCCTCCTCCTTCTAGTCAACAGCAATCCCTCTCCTGCCCCAGCCCATCTCCTAACTACTTTCTTTTCTCTCTTTTTTGGATTCTTAATGATTTCATTATGGAGGTGAAAATGAAAAAAGAAAGATGTATGAAGAAATTGTACACAATTACATTATGTCAAGAAGAGCATCCTAAAAGTAAGCTCCGTTATAGGGTGGAATGTGTCGCCAAGTTATTTAAAAAGTCACGGAGGAGGCGCTACCAGGAAGGTCCAGTTTCAGCTGTATTGGAATGAAGAAAAGGATCCTAATAAGATTTTTCTCTCCTAGCTCAGTTTTTCTCTAGGCTGAATTCTGTGACTTGTGCTGAAATCAGCTATATCCACTGTCAGCAAGATTCACTGCTTCTGTGTGGCCAAATTCATCAGAAACTACAACAAAGGCAGAGCAGGTGAATATTAAAGAATCCTTCCTTCAAGTATCAAGAAACACCCTGAACCCAAGAGAGAAAATTCCATATAGGGCTTAGTTTTTACTCTAAATGTGCTCCTGGTTCTGCGATCAAAGGAAAAATTACCTGGAAACAGGAAGGTAAGTCCTACCAGCATGCCATAGTAAAAATGCTATGTTACACATTGTTTCCTGCAGTGTCTACATATCATTTTTGTCCACAAACAAGTAAAGCAGTAAAGCTTTCTCCCTCAAAGTGTTTTGCAATTACACATTTATGGCATTTTCTCTGAGGTCCATTTATTAATTTTTTTAAAATACAGCCTTGCCTTGCAGAGCATTGCATAAATCTTTTCAAATGCAATATATGTGAAATATTAACATTGCTACATCAGGGTAGACCAATGTCTACTAACCAGCACTTTAGGGTCCAAGGGAAAGTATTGTGGTTTTCTATACTGACATCATCAGATAAACATATCCCCTGACCTCCCCCAAATTTCACTGAATAACCCACCACAGTCTGATAAACCACTGTGGCCCACATACACAGCACTTGTATTTTATAAGCTCTTTCATACAAGTACCCACTCTTTTGATCTTTAATTGGGGTATTATTAAGT
The DNA here is from genome assembly GCF_030445035.2 of Dasypus novemcinctus. Lineage (NCBI taxonomy): Eukaryota > Metazoa > Chordata > Mammalia > Cingulata > Dasypodidae > Dasypus > Dasypus novemcinctus. The sequence continues at coordinate 28,466,924 of NC_080678.1, read as the reverse complement.
CTATTTTACAAAGGATTTGTAATAAGGGTATTAAATCTATTTCACAAATGAAGCTCCACAAAGCGAGAATAATTTGCTCAATGGCACAGAGCTACCAAGTAGCAGGGATGGAACACTGAGACTGACCTACCCCAAATTCTTCCGATTCCGTGGTTCTACCCTGCTCAGGACTTTGGGGACCTCAGCCTAGAACCATGTAGATGAAGAGTTTTATACTGGAATACATTCTTTACATATACCAGGTCAGAAAAACCACACATTCAAATAGAAATAATATATTAATAGAAACAAGGTTTTAATCAGTAGCGCAGATGATCTAGTTGCTTGTCTCTGCTTTCCAGAATTTTTCATTCATAGGGGGAGAAAAATGCACATTTCTTTGGACTTCATGCTTCTAAGTTGAAGGAGTTACCTGTTCACCTGATCACCAGAGCATTGGGCCCATTATGCCTGCTATTTTTGCAGGAACTTCTGCCCCCTAGTTTCCTTACCCAACCCCCTCCAGGCCACCAGACCAGGGCGCCTGGGGTGTTTCCCTGCTGTTTGCTAAAGCAGCATATTGGAGTAACTATAATTTGCTGTTGATTAAGTTTAACAGGAAGATCAAGCAATGACAAACCCTCACAATGCCTTGAGCAGGAGTTCACTGACTTCTCCAACTCCCTGACTCTCTTTGCTAATTCCAAGGAACCATCAAAAACTACAAAGTCTTGACCTAAACAGTGACAAAGAGTGGAGAAAGCAATCTTGTAGACATAGAATTCATGCCCTACTAAAGGGTATGGATTCAGTTAAGAACTTAGTAACCCCACTGTCAGCAGTCGATCTTTGTGTCCTACCAAAGGCTTCAATTGCCAGTAGCATGTGTGTCCCTCACCTATCACATGATATCCATGTGCTCATCTCTGCTTGCCAGCCACTACCTTCTGTGTTACATTCCTAGTAAAGAAAGAAATTCAGAAGAAATATAAAAAGAGCTATTGTTCCTGTTGTCTTGTGGTCTCACTGCTCTCATGGTTCCCAGGCACAAGAGTTGCTTTCTAGAAGAAAAAAATAAAATCTGCCTCTGCAACCAAATCAACAAAGCTGGGATCCCAGATGCCAGGCAGAAGGAACTAGCAGGCCACACACTCCGGATTCTCTGCAAGGAACCAAGCAATGAAGTGTTTGGACATCATCCAGTTAATCTGGATTCATTTGTAGCAGTGGTGGTGATAGAAGTCATTGTCCCAAATTATAATAGCAATAATAAAATAATGACAGTCATTTTACTGAGTTTTCCTATACTTAAGCACTGTAATAAAAATATTCGTGCACTCTCGCTTCCTCCCATCAGTCCCACCAGGCAGCGTGGTAGGCAGCCTCAAGAGCTTTTCACCACCTCCTGGTGTTCACAGATTTGTCTGGTTCCCTCCCACATGGTGCCGGGGTTGATCTGAGTGACCAGAAGCATAACAGCAGACGTGTCCTTATGCCTCTCCCAAGATTAGGTTATAAAAAACCGTGGCTTCCTACTCTGAAATTTTAAATAAACAGAATTCTATGGTGTGTTTGTGACTCCCTATTTTTTGTTTGGGGTTTCTTTTGCTCAGCATACGGATTCTGAGGTTCCTCCATGCTGCTATGTTACTCGGTCATCCATTCCATTTTCTTTTTGAGTAGTTGTGGTAGGCAGCCTCTAATGATGCCTTAATGAGCCCCACCTCCTTGTCTGGCTTCTGGCCAAAATCCCATGTATGATCTTTCAAGGCCCACCATAGGAAATTACAAAAGCTTGGCCTGGCAGTCCTCAGCAGGGCGAGTGCCCTCATCCCACCAGACTTGGTGCACAGGCCGTGCTTTGCAGAATCCAAGGGTGTTGCAGTCAAGAACTCAGGATCCCCTGGCTGGCCAAGCTCTCACAGGTATTTGCGTTCTTAACGCAGGCACCTCTGTTTGGAGGTCTTTTCTTCCCCAGCTGCACCTGCTGTGACCTTGCCTCCACTCTGACTTGCCTCTACTCTGACTCAGTATTCAGTACTTTTCCACTACTAACCCTGCCCCTCTCCCTCCCCTCCCAGCCCCTGGGTCCATCAAAGTGGAGAAGCCTTTTGTTCAGGGCTCCCTGGGCAGTGAGATGATCCCCACATCTGTGCTAATCAGCTGACCCTCTCCTGGCACCAGTCCTGGGAATAAATGGAATAGCAAGGAAGCCAGCACTTTCTCCTGTTTAGTCTCTTGCTTATAATATCAGAGTCAGAGCTTAAAGCAGGAGTTCTTAAACTTTTTTGCTCCATGGACCGCTTTGCCAGTCAGGTGAAAACTACAGACCCCTTTCTAAGTTCACGCTCTACTTGTATTATTTAATAAATATATCACACCAATACCAATACATCCCCAAAAGAATAATGTTTTTTTAATTTCAGTTCAAGCTCATGGACCCCTTGTTAAGAACCCCTGGTTTCAGGTGAAATAGGAGGACATTTTCAGGACTTGGGAATTGTCCTAGATGACATTACAATGACAGGTCATTACATATCTTGCTATAACCTACAAAAATGTACAGGAGAGAGTGTAAATTACAATGTAAACAAAATCCATGCTTAGTGCCAATGTTCCAAAGTGTTTTCATCAATTGTAATGAATGTACCACACTACTAAAGGATGATGTTAATGTGGGAAAATGTGGGAAGTGTAGGGAACAGGGAATCCCCTATATACTTATGTAACATTTATGTAATCTAAATATCTTTTTTTTACACTTTTTTAATTAAAGTTAATAGATCACAAAAACATTACATTAAAAGACATAAAAAAACATAAAAAACATAAGATGTTCCCATATAGCCCACTCCCCACCCTCCCACCCAATCATTTTTGTAAGTTATATTTTTTTAAGATACTTACATCACCAAAAAAAGTTATATTAAAAAATATGAGGTGTCCATATACCCCCCACCCTCCCACCCCACTCGTCCCACACCAACAACCTCCTCCAACATTTATGTAATCCAAATATCTTTTTTTTAAAAAAAAAATTGTCTTATGGTCAGGAACTCAGCAAATGTTCCATTGATGGAACTTTTATTATTATCATTAATATGCATTGTCCATATTAAAAATGTGTTTAAAACATTTGCTTTAGAAGGCTCACGTATATACATATGTATAGAGAGTGTGTGTTGGGGGAAAGAGAGAGAGAGATTTAAAACAATACTACTAACACTTTTGTTGTCTTGCTATCCCTGAATGATTCCTTTCCCCTGCCCATCTACCATTCTAAAGCAACCATTGTCATAAATGTGGTTGGATGTGTACCTGAAAATGTTTCCATAATTTTAGAATTGATTCATGAATCCATTAAGACTTTTCTTGAAAACTTAAGTAAATGATATCATGCTACTAATACTACATCAAAACATTGCGCCTTACAACAATATTGTGATTTTGATTCCCTGTGAAGTAAACATATCTGATTAAATTCTCTTTTAACTAAAAGAAAAAAGAAAAAAGATACCCTGACTTAAAGCCTTGACTGTGGCTTTCATTAGGGCTTAGCATCTTAATTGGCTACTCTGACACCTGGCACTTCAGCGCTCTCAGCCATTAGGTAGAAAATGTACCTAATAAACTAGGCAATCTAACTGAGGGGATTTCTAACCAGAGTTTTGAAGATGCCACCTAGTTTCTTGCTGCTTATAGTAAAATGCAAGAGGAGAGAGAGAGGCTAAAGGAAGGACAATTAAACAAAACTTGTTGGTTTTGAAGATTCCCAGCCTCTCCAGGTAGCAAGCAATGCTAAAATTAAGAAATGGCCTTTGAAGAGAGATCAAATTCAGGCCACTGCCAGGACATCATGGTCTAGAAATGAAGCCAAGAGTATAACTGTAAAATCATTTCTGAAGGCCTCAGAAGATCAAAGGTGGTGCCTCAGAGTACCTACAGTCAGAAAAACGTCCCTCAAAAGAGATTAAGAGCACGCTTCAAAGATCCTCTCAATCAAATAATAGGGCTTCCAGGAAGCTTAAGGGTAAATCCCTCAACAGGTTAAGCAGTGACACAGGGTAGAGAAAGACTTATCTGGAAGAGATTTATGGGTGTGACTTTTGTTCAATGGAATGAGCCCCAAGATAGTTGCAGAAGACTCAAAATATTTTTAAAAGAATTATGTTTGGATTGAAAAAAACAGAGACAGTACAAGAATAAAAGAGGTCTTTGGGGCTGGAAAATTCTACTGATGAAAAGCAAGCTGAGAAATCTAGTCAGCTAAAAACATGTGCTGCCTTTCATGGAAAAGGAGGGTTGACTCGGATAGTAGGATCAAGAGCCCAGAAATCAGAGCTCAGAGCCTAGAAGAATTACTCCCAAGCACTGAGACTGATACAGGTATGCACTGGTATCTCCATTTTCCAGATGAGCAAATATAGACTTAGATGTTACCAAGATCTCATGACCTTCTCCACTATTCATGATGTGTTTTGTGACTATGATGAAAGGAAAATCAATGAGCTGTCATCCAATGCCCACTGCCAATGGTATTTGCATCCTACCCCCCTCTCTTTCCCCACACTCCAGGCTGCAGTTGATGTGCTGACTCTTGCTGTAATAACCCTGCAGTCTTCCTAGTGAAGGATGAGGAAAACCAGAAATGCCATCCAGTTCTGCTTGTCCTTCCCTGGTTCACCAAATAACTCTAATTGTCTCTAGGCAATTGGATGCTAGCTAATCGACTAGAAGTAGTGAGGAATATCAACTATAAAATAGGACTTGGAATTAGATACCCTGGACCTCTGGCCTTCCATCTTACTATGTGATCTTTGGCAAAGTATTTCACATCAGTCTCCTCCTCTCTAAAAGAAAGGAGTTGAATTTTAAAATCTCTAAGATTTTCTTTCCACTAGAAAATAGTGTGTTTCCAAGATCATACAGATATTAGTCATCTTACTTTTCAATCAGAAGTTCACTCAAAGGAAGGTTGATGTCATATAATCACAAACCCCTCTCAAGAATGAGCTAGGCATGACCAAATAAAATCTGTCTTAGTGGTACTGTATTAATAAATTGACTTCAGTGAGTGAAGTCAACAAATCTCAAGGTATGTGGTGCAATGAAAGAAAATGCATTTTTCTGTCAGAACAATAGGATATCAAATATAGGCTTTATCATGTATCAGATAATTTTTAAGAAAATCATGACTGCCACTGAAATATTCAGTTAACATGGGTCAAAGATTTATTTAACTCATTAATGAAGGAAGAAATATGATGGTAAAGCTTGTTCAAAGAATATTTGAGGATATTCACATAGTCTGTCAGGAAAGGCATGCTTAAATAAATTTGTTAAATTAGAAACAAACTGGTTTATGTACTACAGGGTAATAAAATTATATTCTTTAATGTTATTTTTTTCTAACAAACAGAAGTAATTTGCATTAATACTGAATGAAAATCTTTATGTTGGAAATGTCACTTCACAGAGTCTGGGCCATAATCAGTAGTAAATTATAAATCAAATGCAGCAAACTCCAAGGTGACCCCGTGTGGCACACCCTTCCCCCCCACATCCTGGCGTTCACACTTTTGTGAGATCCCCTCCCCTTGAGGGTAGGCAGGACGTGAGACTTGCTTCCAGCCCATAGTATATGGCAGAGGTGAAGGGGTGTCACCCCCATGTTATGTAAGATTCCAACTGTCCAGCAGACTCTCCTTGCTGGCTTGATGATGTACGTGACCATGTTGTAAAATCTCACAGGATAAGAAACTGTAGGAAGCCTCTAGGAACTATAGGCATCCTCTAGGAACTGAAAAGTCTCCAGTCAATAGCCATCAAGACGCTGGGGCCCTCAGTCCTACAACCACAAGGAAATGAATTCTGCAAACAACCTGAGGGAATCCTGGAAGGGGCTTCTTCCCCAGGTGAGCCTCTGGATGAGAACACAGCCTGGCTGGCTTTTTTTTTTTTTTTTTTTAAGATACTTAGATTACGTAAGTGTTGCATAAAAGAATATAGGAGATTCCTATATGTCCAGTTCCCCACACCTCCCACATTTTCCCACATTAACAACATCCTTTGTTAGGGTGTTGCAATTGATGAGCACATTTTGGAGCATTGCCACGAAGCGTGGGTTAAAATTTACATTGTAGTTTACACTCACTCCCACTAGCTGACATCTTGATTGCAGCCTTGTAAGACCCTAAGCAATGGATCTACCTAAGCCATGCCCAGCCTCCTGACCCACAGAAACTGTGAGATAGTAAATGCATATTGTTTTAAGCCTCTGAGTTGGTGGCAATTTGTTACACAGCAATAAAAAATGAATACATCGTATAAAGATGCATTCACCAAGAGAATTAAATAACCCTCTCAGGTGGGCCAATTAGACATTGAAAGAATACACAGCCTTGTTTTTAGTATTTTTTCTTAACAGCTAAATGGCCCTGGTTAAATGGCTTTGCCTCTTTATATCTCAGTTACTGCATCTTTAAATGGGGCTAATAATGCCTCATAGCATTGCTGGAGAAGTCAATGAAATAGTATGTGTTAACTGATGTAGGTATTCCTCACTACCTTAGTTTTCTTTACTTCTCTCCTTTGGATTTTCAAGCTAGCCATGTCCTAAATGTCAGAAATGATCAGATTTCCAAGTAATACCATTCTTGACCAACCTTATGCTGAACAGTCTGCTGGCTCTTCTGGTTCAGAAACCAGAGATATGAAAATATTGGGAAACACTAACACTATACCTGCCCACCCAACCAAAAACATAGCAACCCATCATCACCACCTACCAAGACATCTTCGTGGGGAGGGGAGAACAATGTATTCGTTTTTATTGCTGTGTAACAAATTACCACAAATACAGAGGCTTAAAACCATTTATTATCTCACATTTTCCTTGGGCCAAGAATTTCAGGCACAGCTTAGCTGGGTTCTCTGCCCTTGATCCTGCAAGACTGCTGTCAAGATGTTGGCTGAACTGGGAAAAGATCTGCTCCCTTAGGTGGTCAACGGAATTTATTTCCGCTGTTGTAGAACTCATGACTTGCTTCTTCAACTCAGTGGAAAGAGTCTCTGACCTCAGGGAGATCCTCAGTCCCTCTCTTAAATGTTTTTACCTGATCAAATCAGGCCTACTCTGATAATCTCCTTTTTGAATAACTCAAAACCAACTTATTTGGGATCTTAACTACAAAAAAAATTCCCTCATCTTTGCCATACTCTATTGCCTGGAAGCAAGCCACAGGTCCTGCCCACATTCAAGGGAGAGGATTATGTAAGGGTGTGACTACTGGGGGTCACCTTAGGGTGTGTCCAGCACAGGAAGGGTGCAATCCAAACTTTTTGATAAATATCAATGGGTACTTTCATTTTGCCATATTATTTGTATCAATTTTCAGTATCTTTAAGCACTTTATTATGACATTATTATTTTATCAATTTGTATTATCTTTATGGCAAGGATATTGGAAAATGATTCTCCATTAAGTGTCAACATTGTAATTAGGTTACATTCGGGTACATAATAATTTCTGTCCTTAGTTAACACACAGACCCCAATTTTCAGGTGAACTTGACTGCTAAGTGTCATAGCATCTAAGTTTTTCTTCAGCTTGCAAAAGGCAAATCTCAGTCTGAAACCCCTGTACCTAAGATGAGAGCGACTTGAGCCTCCTGTGATAGACTACATTGACCCTGGTTCATGGTGAGAGTGCTTTCCCCATGGTCCTACCTGCTAGGATGTCTCTCTTCTTCAGTCCTGAGCACAGGCCATGATCAGGTGGTCATCATGGGGTCAGAGGACTGAGACTGACCATGAAACTTTATCTTCTTGATCTGCTGTTGCTTTGGTATGTCTTTACTTTTTATCTGTATATTAAATTTGGCAATTGAACAGCAGATTTTCCTTTTTGTATTAAATAGACTGGAGAATTTGAGGTACTGATGATCCCCTTTTCTTCCACAGCTGAACTCAGATTGATCATTACCATTTCAGTTACATGGGCCAGTAGATAATCTATTTGTTTGTTGGCTTCAGATACTCAGAGAAGAATTGTTCTGCTCTGTGCCAAGGGTTTGGCTTAGTGAATCTTCAAATATTAGTTAGTGCTATTGATTTATGGTAGGATTAATTGGGCAAGAGTTCATTTTAATTTTATGGCATAGTTTTTGTTTTTTGGTTTGAGTACTAAACTACTAGATATTAGAGAAAATTGGAAAGTACAGATAGAAAAAAGGCAATTAAAAAATCAATTAAAAGTAATATTAAGGCTAATATTTTTATCTATTCCCTTCAAACTTTTTTCCAGAGAATGTTTTAGTATAATATTTAATAACGTATTAATCATTATTAATGATCATTGGTTTATTGCTATTTAATCAATATTAAATAATATTTATATTTTTTATATAATAGTGTATCCTAAATAACATAAATCTTTAACCCCAGGATTATAAAGATCCTATAAGACATTTTTTAATTTATTCAAACTACCCAAATGTCCATCAAAAGCAGACCAGAAAAATTTATTTAAAATAGCCATATAGTGGGTGAGTGGATGTGGCTCAAGCAGTTGGGCAGCCACCTCCCACATGGGAGGTCCTGGTTTGGTTCCCCATGCTTCCTAAAGAAGACTCAGCCACAACAAGCTGCAACAAGCCACAAGCAGAAGGGGCTCAAGTGGTTGGATGCCCACCTACCACATGCAAGGTCCCAGGTTCTGGTTCTGGTGCCTCCTAAAGAAGATGACCTAGACGCCACACCCGCCTCAAGAAGCTAGACACCTAAACAAGCACATGCCACAAGCCAGCAGACGTCGCAGCCCACCAGGAGCAGCTGTGGCTCAGATCATTGGGCACTCACCTCCCATGTGGGAGGTCCCAGGTTCAGTTTCCAGTGCCTCATGGAGAAGATGAGCAAACAATGCACAAACAGACAAGAGAACCCTCTGGGAGGGGGCAGGGATAATTTTTTTTTTAATAAAATAAATAAATCTTTTAATAAAAGGCAGAACAGAAAAATTGATTTAAAATATTCATATAATGGAGGCTCAAGCAGTTGGGTGCCCACCTCCCACATGGGAGGTTCCAGGTCCAGTTCCCTGTGCCTCCTAAACAAGATGAGCCACAACAAATGGAAGTGGCTCAAGCGGTTGGGCACTCACCTCCCACATGGGAGGTCCCAGGTTTGGTTCCCAGTGCCTCCTGAGGAAGACAGATGAGGTGAGTAATTTTTTTTAATCCATATAATGAATTCTGTACACAATGAGAATGAATTATCTAAAACCACACAATATGGGTAAGTCCAACAGAAACAAAACATTAAGTAAAAGCCAAGTATAAAAGAGTATAACCTATATGCTTCTCTTAATATAAAGTACAAAATGGGCAAAACCAATGTATGCTGTCAGAAGTCAGGATAGCCTTTCTCTTTGAGGGGTGAGACACCTGGGGTGCTGACAATGCTCTATTTCTGGATCTGACTTGTGGTTACACATGTTTCAGTGCATGAAAATTCATTCATCTGTCATTCATGTGCATTACTGTTGATATATTTATATATAGTTATAATTTTTAATAAAACGTTTATTTTTTTAAAATTCACATATGCAGATATTTCAGAGCCTATTTGAGACATCTGCCTGCAGCTTACCACAGTCACTGCTTTCTGATCCACCTTCAAGAAATACTGAATAATATTTCATCCCCACTCTCTTACTTCTTTTCTTCCTTTACTTTTCTTAGCCACCATTACCACCATTATCATTTATTTAGAGCAGAATATTTTTTACTTAATCAATGAAATTAGTAATACATTCCGTTTAATTGACAGATCCTTAAAATATATTTTAGTCATTGCTTTTAATAGGACTCTACAAAATAAGAAACTCCCTACTTTAACAATAGTTTTCAAATTCCTTTATCATATAATAAATAATTTATGAACCATGGCCATGAATAAAATTAAATTCTCTATCTACAAAAGGTAACATTACTTAGAAGTCATATTTTTCTCTGGTCATTTTTAAGCTTAGAGTTCTACATGGCATGAGAGTCAGAGGTAAGTAATTTGGACTTCTTGTTTTCTTTCAATTGCCTCTCATCCCCCTAAACAATCACTGTGACACCAAAAAGCCGTTCCTTTTAGTAAGGAACCAATTGAAAGCACTAAGTCAGCAAAGTTGTCTAATGTAGATTAGTGTAACATTTGATACTATTTGGCTTTAGGTACTTGTTTCAATCTGGATTAATTATAGCATGTAGTATAAAATTTAAATGAAAGAGACTTTACTTCTGGCTATAATATAGTAACTATAACTTATCCTATTTATCTTATTCTTTTCTATAGCCATCTTGACCTAATGAAATTTATAGAAACATTCCACCCAAAACTGCAGAATGTACCTTATTTTCAAGTTCATAGGAAATATTGGCCACAATAAACCATAAACTGAGCCATAAAACAAGCGTTGATAAATTTGAAAAGATTGAAATCGAATATAGATGTTCTCTGACAATGACAAAATTATTAGGAATTAATATATAAACAGATCTTGAAATTATCCAAAGATTTAGAAATTAAGCAGCACATTTCTAAGTAACCTATGTGTCAAAGAAGAAACAAAAGAAATGAGAAAAATACTGAATAGAATGGAAATAAAAACACAGCATATCAAAATATGTGTGATGCAATATCTACAGAAAAATACAAACCTTAAATGCTTGTATTTTTTAAAAATAATAAAGGTATAAAAATCAATGATCTATGTTCCCATCTCAAGAAAGTAAAAAATAGGGCAAATTAACCCCCAAAGTAAACAAAATGAAGGGAAAAAACAAGAGCAGATATCAATGAATAGAAAAGTATCAAAGAATAGAGAAATACAATGTAATCAAATTTTAATTCATTGAAAAGTTCAATTTAACTGGTAAACTTCAAATTTTATCAAGGAAAAAGGGAGAAGACACAAATTACCAATGTCAATAATGAAAGAGGGGATGCTACTAAAGATCCTTTCAAACATTGAAAGAATAAAAAGAGAATATTGTGAAAAACTGTATGCCATTAAAATTGACCATTCAGATGAAATGAACAAATTCATAGAAAGACAAATTTCCTACAAAGACAAAACTGTCACAAAAAGAAATAGAAATGTAAACAACTCATACATATTAAGGCAATTGAACCTATAATTTAAAACATTTCCACAAAGTAAATTGAAGCTCCAGCTAGCTTCACTGGTGAGCTTTATAAAATACTTATGCAATACAATGCAATATTAAACCATCTCTTTCATAAACTACAGGTGAAAAAGTATGCTTCCCAAATAATTTGATGAGACTAGCATTTCTCTGATACCAAAACTAGACAAAGATATTGTAAGAAAAGAAAACTATAGGCCAACATCCCTTGTGAACATAGATTTTTTTCTAATTATTGTTAAAAATTAAGAAATATACAAAACAGCCAAGAAGTTATGACCAAGTGAAAGGTTTCCCAGAAATGGAATGCTAGTTTAACATTCAAAAATCAATCAATATAAAATATCATATTAGCAGAATAAAGGAGAAAGGGTATATGATCGGTTGTTTAAGTGCACTTTTAAAAGTGTTTGACCAAATTTAGCATCCATTCATGACAATAATTATCAACAAACTAAAATAGAGAACTTCCTTAATCTGATAAAAGGCATTTATGAAAAACCTACTGCTAGCATCATAGTTAATATTTAAAGATCAAATGCTTTCTCACTAAAATTGGGGACAAGTATACCTGGCCTTATCATTGCTATTCAACATTGTACTAGAGGGCTTAGCCAATAGAATAAGTCAAGAAAAAGAAATTAAAAGTATACAGATTGGAAAAGAAGAAATAATACTGCCTTTATTAACAGATGACAAAATTGTAAGTAGAAAACCCCAAGGAATACAAAAAAGCTAATAGAACTATCAAATGAGCTTAAAAGGTTGTAAGATACAAAGCCAGGGAAGCAGACTTGGCCCAGTGGATAGGGAGTCCATCTACCACATGAGAAGTCTGCAGTTCAAACCCTGGGCCTCCTTGACCTGTGTGGAGCTGGCCCACGCGCAGTGCTGATGTATGCAAGGAGTGCCGTGCCATGCAGGGGTGTCCCCTGCGTAGGGGAGCCCCACATGCAAAGGGTGCACCCCATAAGGAGAGCTGCCCAGTGCAAAAGAAATTTCAGCCTGCCCAGGCATGGCACCACACACATGGAGAGCTGGTGCAGCAAGATGATGTAACAAAAGGAGACACAGATTCCCACACAACTGACAACAACAAAAGCAGACAAAAGAACACACAGCAAATGGACACAGAGAACAGACAACCAGGGTGGCGGGGGGGTGGGAGGGGGGAAGGGGAGAGAAATAATAAATAAAATAAAAATCTTAAATAAAAAAAAAGATATAAAGCCAACATACAAAAATTAGTAAAAAACAAATAACAATTACAAAGAAAAGTTAAATTTAAAAAAACAATATTACCAACAATAGCATCAAAAATCATGAAATACTCAGAAATAAATTTAACCAAATATGTGCAAGACCTAAACATTGCACACAGGAAAACATTGCTGAAAGATATTAAAGAAACCCTTAAAAAAAAAAGAAGATATACCTAAATTAATCTATAGATTCAAAACACTCCAAATCAAAACACAAATATGCTTTTCTGTGTAAAACAGCTAATTCCAAAATTTATATGATAATGCAAAAGACTATAAAGTTCAAAACATTTTTCTAAAAAGAATACCAAATATAGAAGACCTACACTGCTTGTTTTCAAGACTTACTCCAAGCTATAATAATAATAAATAGTGTGTGTGGTATTGGCATAAATAAAAACATAGATTAATGGAACAAAACAAAACAGAAAGTTCAGAAATAGACCCACACATTTATTGTCAATCAATTTTTGACATTTGTGACAAGGTGATTCAATAGGAAAATCAAGGGGAGTCTTTTGAACATATGGCTCTGGAAAAACTAAATATAAATACAGGAGAAAGTGCCATGACCCTTACTTTACAGCATATATAAAAGTTAACTAGAAATGGATCATAGGCCTCTATGTCGAAACTAAAACTTTAAAACTTCTAGAATAACCACAGGGAAAAAATATTTTTGATCCTAGGGGGTCAGTGATTTCTAACATAGAATATAAAAAGCATGAACCATAAAAGAAAAAAATGAAAAATTGGACTTCATCAAAATTTAAAACTTCTCATTGAAAAACACTAAAAGTGAAAATGCAAGCCACAGACTAGATGAAAATATTTGCACTACACATGTCTGAAAAAGAACTTGCAACAAGAATTTAAAAGGGAAACGGACTTGGCCCAGTGGTTAGGGCGTCCGTCTACCACATGGGAGGTCTGCGGTTCAAACCCCGGGCCTCCTTAACCCGTGTGGAGCTGGCCCATGCGCAGTGCTGATGCGCGCAAGGAGTGCCCTGCCACGCAGGGGTGCCCCCTGCGTAGGGGAGCCCCACGCGCAAGGAGTGCGCCCCACAAGGAGAGCCGTCCAGCGCAAAATAAAGTGCAGCCTGCCCAGGAATGGCGCCGTCCACACTTCCCGTGCCGCTGACGACAACAGAAGCGGACAAAGAAACAAGACGCAGCAAATAGACACAGAGAACAGACAACTGGGGGCGGGGGGGGGGATTAAATAAATAAATAAATCTAAAAAAAAAAAAGAATTAAAAAAAAAAAACTTACAAAACAATGGTAGGAAGGCAAACAATAAAAATTGACCAAATATTTTCCACAGCCATTTCACAAAAGAATATAAGTGCATGAAAAGATGCCCAAGAATATTAGTCACCATGAAAATACAAATTAACACCATAATGAAGATCACAATTCTTACATTAAAATGGCTAAAATTAAAAAGAATGACAATACCATGCACTTTTGAGGACAAAGAGCAAATGGAATTCTCATACATTGCTAGTGGAAATGTAAAGTAAAGTAGTACAATCGCTTTAGCGATAATTTGGCAGGTCCTTAAAAATTTAAGCCTATAATTATGATCCAGCAGTTTCACACCTAGGTTTTTAAGAGAAATGAAAGCATAAATTAAAAAAAAAAAAGTTTGTTTAAAAAACTTTATTCATACAAGTCAAAAATGGAAAACAACCACAATGTCAACAAGTAAATGAATAAACAAAATTGTGCTGCATTTATACAATGGATGACTATTCAGAAATATAAAGGCAAGAACTGCTAGTATATACAGCAGTGCAGATGAACCTCAGAAATCACATGCTGAGCAAAAGAAGCCAAAAACAAAATTCTACCCACCATATTATTCCATTGATTTAAAATTCATGGATAGGCAAAATGAATCACTACAGAAAGCAGATTAGTGGTTACCTGGACCTGGGAGTGGGTAAACTGAGTGTAAAGGAGAACAAAAGCATTTTGGGGGTGATATAAATCTATTTCTTCATCGTGGTGTTGGTTACTAATGTGTATGATTTGTCAAATTTCATTGAACTGTACACTTAAATTGAAAGCATTTCACTGTATATAAATTAAATATCAATAAAATTTATTTTAAAAAATAATAAGTGAAGAGTAATCAGCAAGGGCTACAATACTTCTCCCCATTCAGATTAATACCCATTTCTCATGTGGTCTTCTTTTTTTTTTTTTTAATTTGAAACAAATTTATTTTTTTTTCCAAATTCTACTCAATTTATTCATTTTTTTAAAAGATATTACATTAAAACTATATATATATGAGGTCCCCATTCGCCCCCACCACCCCCACCCCACCACTCCCCCCACAGTAACACTCTCCCCCATCATCATGTCACATCCATTGCATCTGGTGAGTACATCTCCGGACATCGCTGCACCCCATGTCCCATGTTCCACACCATAGCCCACACTTTCCCACGTTCCATCCAGTGGGCCATGGGAGGACATACAACATCTGGCAATTCTCCCTGGGGCACCACCCAGGACAACTCCAAGTCCAGAGAATGCCTCCACATCTCTTCTCTTCCTCCCATTCCCCGCACCCAGCAGCCACAATGGCCACTTTTTCCACATCGATGCCACATTTTCTTGATTATTAACCACAAATAGTTCATGAATAGAGTATCATTAAGTCCACTCTGATCCTTACTGTATTCCTCCTTCCTGTGGACCTTGGCTTGGTTGAGTCCATTCCACATCTATGTCAAGAGGGGGTTTAGATTCCACATAGATATTGGATGCAATCCTCCTGCTTTCAGTTGTAGGCACTCTAGGCTCCATGTGTGGTGGTTGACATTCTTCAACTCCATGTTAGCTGAGTGGGGTAAGTCCAATAAATCAGAGTGTAGGAGCTGAAGTCTGTTGAGGCTCAGGGCCTGGCTATCATATTGTCAGTCCAGAGATTCAAATCCCCTAGATATATCTTAAGCCCCAGCACCAAGTACAATTCCAGTAAAGTAGCATGAAAGGCTTGTGAAAAGAGATCCCATCTGAGTCCAGCTCCATCACGCAGAAACACCAGCACCAAAGAAAGGCCAACTGGCATGGCAGTGAACCCCATCTGTCATGACCATAGGACCTGTGGGTCTCTTTAGCCCTCAAAAGGACCAATATCTGGGGTTGTATCTACTTTATCTGTCTCTGAGACGCTGCTCAGGTGTGCATAAGGGCAATCCTTCTGAAAACCTCCAGACTCTTTTTTTAGAAACTCATAGCCATATGAACTCATTTGTCTTTTCCATTTCCCCCTTACTTTAGGTCAAACAGCATTTTTAACTCCTGTTATTATATGTAGACAGGAATATTCTGCTGGTCCGTGTTGAATCTTTAATTTAAGGTCATTTTCTAGTTACGTCATCAGCTGGTACTTGGTAGTGATCCCTCGGTGCCAGGGAGGCTCATCCCCGGGTGTCATGTCCCACGCTAGGGGGAAGGCATTGCATTTACATGCTGAGTTTGGCTTCAAGACTGGCCACATTTGAGTAACACAGAGGCTGTCAGGAGGGAACTCTTAGGCACAGTGCTCCTCTAGGCCTTGTTCTTATTTCAGGTGTATAGGCTCACAAGCATAGTCATTAGTATCAGAGGCACACTGTTGGACCCTCATTCCTTCCTGGTCCTTACCGTTGCACCTGGGGGACTGCTGCTGCTCCCCTAGGGACCATGACAGAGCCCCCCCCCCCGACCAGGAACCCAGCACCCCCCCAGCTGTTGTTTTTAATTGTTTCCACTATGAGTATATCCAAACATTTCCATGCACCCTGGACATATGCCCTGTATAACTCCCTGTCAACCATATATCGCCTGTCAATAACATCCCATACCACTATTCCTCCCCTGCCATTGTTGAACCACTCTGTGATCCAAAACTTCCTGAAAAGTGAAGCCCAATATAATATCAGGTTCCCTTACTAGTAAAATGGGATAAAGCAATGAGTTTAAAGGTTAGATATAGAATACATATTGATTTGGAAAAATTCTACTTCCTATCTTTTTCTTTTCTTTTTTCCTAATTATTGAGCTTCTCTTCACAAGAGCCCTAGATCACAGTAATTCATATATACAATATATAGTACTCCCACACATCCACCATAAAACCTTTTTCCTTCCACAGCGATAATCTTTTAACTTGTTCATATCATATTTACTGAAACTGATGTACAGACTCCGAGACAATAGCTTTCAAACAAGGTGACATCTGTGCTTACATTGTGGTCCATACTTTAGGCTATACAGTTTTCTAAATTTTTTAGTTATCCTGTGTTTTACATTATGGTTTACATTATTAGTCTGTTGTCCCCTATATGTTTTTGGTGTAATATTACATGTTTTATATCCATCCTTGTGTACTCTCGTGAAACTCTTCTCTTGCCCCCACATTTACCTTGGTTCCATCCATTCAACATCCATTTCCCCTCCCCTTGGGGCCCACAGCAACAGCCAATCTCCATTTCCTGAGGAGCCACATCCAGAGATACTTGCAACAGTGTTCAGGGCCTGACTTGCTCAACTGCCCTAATGCCCTGGGAGCCACCCTTTCTCTCGAGAGATACAGTTCCCTCTATTTGATGGCATTAGTCCTCCCCAGGATGTGGGTCCACCCCCACTCTCACTACTTGGGTCTCTACCCAATGGTACAACCCACCCTGGCAAAATGAGCACTCAGACACTCCCCAGGAGTCTGTCCCGCATCAGAGCATCCCCTCCGAGCATCCTAAACAGGTAACCCTCCTAATTATATTTTGATATGGTTTTCTCAGCATTTTACTCTCAACTAACACCTGACAATCTCCTATGTTCATATGTTGCCCCTCCCTCCCCCCAATTTTTTGGGCAATATTACCCATCCGCCCATCCCCAGCCCCCCTCAAACCTGCAAAGCCCCACCCAAAGGCAACCCCTTGCCCCCATTTTATCTCTTCTTTGTGCTCATACTTACCACCAGTTCATCATAGATTCCACCCCTGCAGACATCAGATCACATCCTTCCTCCACCCCCCCAATTTCCTGTAAGCCTATCTTCCAGTCTCTAGCTCTTTGAGGCAGCTTGCTTATTTCATATCATTGAGGTCATGTAGTATTTGTCCTTCAATGCCTGGGTTGCTTCACTCAGCATAAGGTTCTCAACACATGTTATCACGTGTGTTTGTAGTGTATTTGTTCTTAAAGCCAAGTAGTATTCCATTGTATGTATATACCACATTTTATTGATCCACTATTCTGTTGATGGGCATTTGGGTTGATTCCAACTTTTGGCGATAGTGAACAATGCTGCTATGAACATTGGTGTGCACATATCGGTTTGTGTCCTTGTTTTCAGTTCTGCTGGGTATATACCCAGCAGCAGTATTGCTGGGTCATATGGCAAATCTATGGTTAGTTTTTTGAGAAACCGCCAAACTGTCCTCCAGAATGGTTGGATCCTTCTGCATTCCCACCAGCAATGGATGAGTGTTCCCATTTCTTCACATCCTCTCCAGCATTTATATTCTTCTATTTTTTTCATAGTTGCCAATCTTATGGGAGTAAGATGGTATCTCATTGTAGTTTTGATTTGCATTTCCCTGATAGCTAGAGATTTGGAGCATATTTTCATGTGCTTTTTAGCCATTTGTATTTCTTCTTTGGAGAAGTGTCTGTTTAAATATTTTTCCCAATTTTTAAATGGGTTGTTTATCTTTTTATTTTCAAGATATAGGAGTTCTTTATATATGCAAGTTATAAGTCTCTTATCAGATATATGGTTGCCAAATATTTTCTCCCATTCTGTAGGTTCCCTTTTTACTTTCTTGACAAACTCCTTTGAGGTGCAGAAGGCTTTAATTTTAAGGAAGTCCCATTTATCTATTTGTTCTTTTGCTGCTCGTGCTTTTGGTGTGATATTCATGAAGCCATTTCCTATTACAAGGTCTTGTAGATGTTTCCCTACATTGCTTTCCAAGGTCTTTATGGTCTTGGCTCTTATATTTAGGTCTTTGATCCATCTTGAGTTGATCTTTGTATAAGGTGTGACATGGTAATCCTCTTATATTCTTCTACATATGGCTATCCAGTTCTCCAGGCACCATTTGTTGAATAGGCCATTCTCTCCCAGTTGAATATTATATGGCTATATATATGAGGTTCTATATCAGAACTTTCAATTTGATTCCATTGGTCTGTGTGTCTCTCCTTGTGCCAATACCATGCTGTTTTCACTACTGTAGCTTTGTAGTATGTTTTGAAGTCAGGTAGTGTGATTCCTCCAATTTGGTTTTTCTTTTTCAATATGTCTTTGGCTATTCGGGCCTCTTTCCTTTCCAAATAAATTTCATAGTTAGTTTTTCTAGTTCCTTAAAGAAGGCTGTGTTGATTTTTTCATATATACTCTTTATCACGTTCAAAAAATTTCCTTGTATTCTGATCTTTTGGAGTGTTTTTATCAAGAAAGGGTGCTGTATTTTGTCAAATGCTTTTTCTGCATCTATAGATATAATCATGTGATTTTTTTCCTTCAATCTGTTTATTGATTGATTTTCTTATGTTGAACCATCCTTGCATACCTGGAATGAATCCCACTTGGTCGTGGTGTATAATTCATTTAATGTGTTGTTGAATACGATTAGCAAGTATTTTGTTAAGTATTTTTGCATCTAGGTTCATTAGAGAAATTGGTCTGTAATTTTCCTTTCTTGTGGTGTCTTTGTTTGGCTTTGGTACTAGGTTAATGTTAGCATCATAGAAGGAGTTAGGCAATGTTCCTTCTGTTTCGATTTTTTGGAATAGTTTCAGCAGGATTGGTGTTAGTTCTTTCCAGAATGTTTTGTAGAATTCACCTGTGAAGCCATCTGGCCATCGGTTCTTCTTAGTTGGGAGGTTTTTAATGACTGATTCTATCTCTTTACTTGTGATTGGTTTGTTGAGATCATCAATTTCTTCTTTTGTCAATATAGACTGCTTATATGTTTGTAGGAATTTGTCCATTTCCTCTGAATTGTCATTTTTGTTGGAATATAGTTTTTCAAAGTATCCTCTTATGATAGTCTTTATTTCTGTGTGGTCAGTGGTGATATCTCCTTTCTCATTTCTTATTTTGTGTATTTGCATCTTCTCTCTTTTTTTCTTTGTTAGTCTCGCTAAAGGTTTGTCAATTTTATTGATCTTCTCAAAAAACCAGCTCTTGGTCTTGTTTATCTTTTCAAGTGCTTTCTTATTTTCTATTTCATTTACTTCTGTTCTTATCTTTGTTATTTCCTTCCTTCTTCTTCCTGTTGGATTACTTTGTTGTTGTTTTTTTCTAATTCTTCCAAATGTGCAGTTAGTTCTTCAATTTTTGCTCTTTCTTTTTTGATATATGAATTTATGGCTATAAATTTCCCTCTCAGTACTGCTTTTGCTGCCTCCCATAAATTTTGGTATGTTGTGTTATCATTATCATTTCTTTCAAGGTAGTCATTGATTTCTTTTGAGATTTCCTCTTTGACCCACTGTTTTTCTAAGAGTGTGCTGTTTAATTTCCAAATCATGGTGTGAAATCTGGGCCTCTGGCCCTTGCAAATTTCCAGCTTCACTCCACTGTGGTGGAGTATGATTTCAATCTTTCTGAATTCATTAAGCCTTTCTCTGTGGCCTAGCATATGGTCTATCTTGGAGAATGATCCATGTGCACTTGAGAAAAATGTATATCCTGCTATATTTGGGTGTAATGATCTATATATGTCTATTAGATCCAGCTCCTCTAATATACTGTTCAAATATTTTGTTTCTTTAGTGATTCTCTTTTGAGATGTTCTGTCCAGAGTTGATAGTGGTGTATTAAAATCCCCCACTATAATTGTAGATGCATCTATTCTTTCACTTAGTTTTTCCAGCGTTTGCCTCACATATAGAGGCGCCCTTGTTAGGAACATAAATATTTACGATTGTTTGATCTTCTTGACAGATTGTCCCTTTCACTAATATGTAGTATCCTTCTTTGTCTCTCACAATTGTTTCACATTTAAAGTCTATTTTGTCTAATATTAATATAGCTACTCCTACCTTTTTTTGGTTATTGTTTGCTTGTAAGATTGTTTTCCAACCATTCACTTTCAGCCTCCATGAGTCTCTGGGTCTAAGATGTGTCTCTTGTAGACAGCATATAGATGGGTCATATTTCCTTATCCAATGTCCCAGTCTGAATCTTTCGATAGGTGAGTTTAATCCATTGACATTCAGTGTTATTACTTTCAAGGAATTATTTGTGTTAGCCATATTTTGATTGGACTTGTGTTTGTCATATTTTGTTTGTTTTTTCCCTTCTCTTTTTGTCTTTTTTGTTGCTCTTACACTCTCCTCCAACTCTGCCTGTCCTGCTTTTTCCTTTTTTCCTGCAGAACTCCCTTTAGAATTTCTTGAAGGAGAGGTTTCTTGTTGGCATATTCTTTCAGTTTCTGTTTATCTGTGAATATTTTGAACTCTCCATCATTTTTGAATGCTAGTTAAGCTGGATAGAGTATTCTTGGTTGGAAATTTTTTTCTTTTAGTACCTTGACTATATCATACCACTGCCTTCTTGCCTCCATGGTTTCAGATGAGAAATCAGCACTTAATCTTATGGAGCTTTCCTTGTATGTGATGGTTTCTTTTCTCTTGCTGCTTTTAGAATTTTCTCTTTGTCTTGAGCATTGGATAATTTGACAAGTATATGTCTTGGGGTGGGCCTGTTGGGGTTTATGATGATTGGGGTGTGCTGTGCTTCTTGGATATGTACATCTGTCTCTTTCAGTAGATTTGGGAAGTTTTCAGCCATTATTTCCTGCAACACTCCTTCTGACCACTTTCCCTTCTCTTCTCCTTCTGGGATGCCTATAATACGTATGTTTGAGCATTTTGCATTGTCATTCAGGTCCCTAAGTCCTAGCTGGATTTTTTATATCTTTTTATTGACCAATTCTACTATCTGTTTGATTTCTGATGTACTGTCTTCCACATCACTAATTCTCTGCTCTGCCTCTTCTAGTCTGCTGATATTTGCTGCAAGTGTATTTTTGATTTCTTGAACTGTGGTGTTCATTCCCATCATATCTGCTATCTTTTTATGTATGTCTGCAATTTCCCCTCCAAATGTTGTCTTCATGTTGTTAACCTCTTCCTTTACTTCATTAAATTTGTCGGTAATAAATGTTCTGAGATATTTAATTGCTTGTGCGAAGTTCTGCTCCCCTTCCTGGTTTTTAGTTTGTTCATTGGAATCAGCCATGTTTTCCTGATTACTGGTTTGGTTTGTAGATTTTTGTTGCTGTCTGGTCATCATTTTATCTTGACGGGTTTAATCAGTTCCTTAACTTCTTTGTCTAGTCTTGGGATTAATTAGCTGTTGTCTTTGCATAAGTGTTATATCTTCTCTTTGTCACTTTGTTCTTCTTATTCTAATTTCTTATTGCTGGTTGAGTTCACTTTAAAGGACCAGGGAAAGGCAATTGTGTAAGCAAGGAAAAAGTGTAAAGTAGTATTGGTGATAAATGTTAACAGAGCAACAATATGAGATCTGGGAGGATGGATATTAGATTCATGTAAGTTGTGTAGAGTTATAGCAGTAAGTAGAGTATCTATAATGAGGTAGTCAACTGAATATGTGAGGAATATGGTATGAATTAAAAAGCTAGTATTTTCGTGAGAGAGGGAAAGAGAAAAGAAAGGCAATATTTTCAAGAGTGGATAAAAGACAGAAAACAAAACAAAGGTATTAGAAATTAAGAGTTAGACACTTTGGGGATCAAAGAAAGGGAGGTGGAATATAGGAGAGACAGTAGATGATGGAGGATATCAAGATGTAGGGGAAAGGGGATAGTGTATGTAGCCAAAATCAATTCACATAGAAATGAAGTAGCGGAGGATGATGAAACCCAGCAAATATGAGGAGGTGTTCCCTGCAGCACCTATTGTATAATTAAGATAAAATAAAATAAGAAGAAAATGAGGGACAAGAGAGAGAGAAAAAAAAAAAGAGAGAAGAAAGGAAGAAAGAAAAAGGGTGTGGGTAAAGGGAGGGGAACAAGTATGGAAAAGAAAAAAAAAGATATAGAACAACCACAACAGCAACAGCAAAAGAACCCCCCTAAATAACTGAAAGAAAAAAAAAAGACTTTGGGGGATATGCTGGGAGAAAAGACTAGGAGATAATGCAATGTTAGCAATCAGGACATTAAAAAATTTTAAAAATAAAAACACAATAAAACAAAACAAAAGAAAAAACGCAAACGTTGAGGGCTAGGACATTCAAGGACCTCAGATGGACCTCAGGGCATGATGGATTCAGGGATGGAAAGTCTGAGCTATTGAAGACTCAAGAGGTGTGAGTCTCTGAGGTGTGGGCCACCAGGGTTTAGGGGACTCAGACCTGGCACCCTCAAATCTGGTTAACAGGGAGCTTGGGAGCACCGCAGTGCAACACAGCCTTCAGGGATCCCCGCAAATGCGTGCCAGCCCTATGGGAGAGGTCACTTCTGCAAACTCTAACCTATGTGTCTGAACCCCTCAATTCACTCACTCACTGGGTCTTTACTGTGGCTGTATCACCAATTCGACTTCAGGACACCTCCCACCCTGTAAGCCCCCAGAACGGCCACCTAGGGGCGCCTCTACACTGCAGCCAATTTAATGATGCAGATCAGTAGCCAGGCCCGGGGGTGGGGCTCCAGCTGGAAACGCCGATAACAGAGTCCAAAACCAAAATTCCCACACTTCACAGAATATTCCCCTAATCAGCTTCCAGACGTCTCCCACCCTGTTGGCCCTGAAACAGTCTCCTGGTGATGTCTCTTTGTTGTGAAAAATTTAAGGCTGCTTCAGATCAGCAGCCAGCCTTCGGGGGGTGGGGCTCTAGGCGGAAGCACTATTATTTGTGTCCACAATAAAAAATTCCCCGCTTCGCAAAAAACTCCCATCTGTCTCCCCAAATTGGTCTGCGAAGGCCTCCTGTCCTATTAACCCCCCAATAGCCCGCTGAGGGCTTATGAATTCCCTACTACTGCAGAGCCTCCAGAAATCACCACCGCAGAGCCTCCAGAAATCACCACCGCAGCGCAGGTGCCGCAGCTCCACCCACCCCAGGAGGGAGCCTCCCGCGTGCAGCTCCCGCCTCTGTGTAATAGAGTCTCAATTATATCTTATACATGAATTTTCTCTGTTACCTTCCCACCAAATCGATGTCCAGACACCTCCTGCCCTGCGAAATCCTGAAACAGCCTGGTCCTGAAGTATTTCCAACGCTGCCCAGCCACTTCTTTGCAGGAGAGAATCTCAGCTGTGCTCACTCAGCCACCATCTTGCCCCGCACCCCTCTCATGTGGTCTTGAGCACCGCAAAAGACAAGGTGCTGAATGTACTGATGAACAGGTGTTCTGAGCTGGCCAATTCCTGTTAGTGACATGCAATTGTCACATGTGATGCCTGAGAGCCATCTTTGAGATAGTCCTTCAAATGGGGTCCTTGTGGCCCCCAGGTTGAGAGCATGGCAGCTACTAGCTTCCTGTGCCAGGGGATGAAGAAGCCATTCCAATTTTAAAGACCTAAGTAATTTTCTAGTTGGCATAGCCCAGATGCTCTCCCCAATTGCTGCAGCCAAGGGAGACTTGCTCTTTGACCCCTAGCAGTGAGGCAGATCTCCACTGAGCTGGTTAGGTTATATGGGGAAAGCTGGCAAATAGTGCAAGGAACTCAGAAGGTATTATGTGCCATTGTTGCCCATAACCCTAGTGCTTGTCAGCACTATTAATCCTCAACAACCCAAGCCTGCTTCTAAAATGGCCAAGTAGTTCACCAGTGCCAGCATAGGTCTAGCAATTTTAAAACTAATTACCTAAGACCAAAACATTTAAAGATATAAATAGTGACTAGGTATTCTCCCAATAGGTTTTTCACCAACATATTTTCAAGGACAAGTGGTTTAACTGGCATCCACTGAAAGGATTGTGGATGGTTTTTAGAGTAGAGGGCAACATATCTGGAAAGGAATTTTCCTGAATGTTTTATACCAAAATTTATCAGGGATATTGAGGAGCAGGGTGGTCAGAAAGGAATTAGTCCAGCAAAGAAGGGTGCATACTGAATCCAAGGATTTACTAAAGAATCCCATACGTTTGCTGTGCCCTTAACTTTTTTTTTATAATAATTTTTTTTCAAAGATACTTAGATTACATAAATGTTACACCAAAAATGTAGGAATTCCAATATGTCTCACTCCCCCTACCTCCCACACCCTCCGACATAAACAACATCCTTCATTAGTGTGGCACATATATTGCAATTGATAAATGCATCCTGGGGCATTGCTGCTGAGCATGGACCATAGTCCACTATGCAGTTTACACTCTCTCACACACAATTCTGCATGTTATGGGAGATATAAAATGGCCTGTATCTGTTGTTGCAATGTCATTCAGGATGATTCCCAAGTCCCAAAAAAGCCCCCATATTATACCTGTTTTTTTTCTCCCTGCCCCCAGAGCCTCCAGTGGCCACTACCTCCTCATCAATGATGTAAGTTCTTCCATTGCTAGAGTCACAATAAGTCTATAGTAGAATAACAGTAAGTCCTCTCTAGTCCATAGTTCATTCCCCAGTCCGGAGGATTCTAGGGGTGGTAATATCCACTCCACCTCTAATTTGAGAGAGAGCTTCGAGCCCATGTGGCTGATGGATGGGACTCTCTTGCTTGCAGTTGTAGGTTCTCTCGTTTCCTTGGTGTGGTGTTTGTCCATCCTCACATCCTTGTTAATTGTCCTGGGTGAGTCCAGTGAACTGGAGAGTAGGTGTTGCAACACCACTGAGGCTCTGGGCCCAGCTGTTTGCCCTTAACTTTTTAATCAAAAAACAAAGGTTCAGATCAGAATGATGTAGAACAAAGAAAGGGAATGTGAGTTTGTTAGAGGCAAAGGTGGAGGAGCCATTTGCTTCTAATTTGTTTGAAAATCCTGAGGTTTTAGAGCTAGAAAAGGCCCTAGAGTCGTCCAGCTCTGAGCTTCCCAACATCCTAAGGAATGAGGTGGTGATGCCAGTGGGAACTAGAAATCGAGAGGAAATATGGCTCAGCTACCAAGATAAATCTGTGTTCTTAGAAGGTTTTGTATATAATCATTACTATTTATACAAACATACATATATTACTAAGACAAATGAGCAGTTTTCCTGAATTTTAAAAGGTGGCATCGTCAGAGAGCCCAGCTGACTGCTGTAGTTCCTTTGAACTTTGCTCCTTCTCCCTCCTCTCCCATGAGGGGAACCTCATTAGAAAGACCAGAGAAGCACAGAGCAAGCCAGCTGCCCCCTTGCCAGTTCTGGGATGATGAAAAGGGGAGTCCAGGAAAATAAGTGGGCTTGTCCGGACCACACAGTGTCTACAGGAAGAGTCACTGGTAGTAGCATCTCTGTTACGAGAAGTGAAGGTGTAGTAAACTTTCCAGTATTAATTTGGGCAGGTATTGCCTCTTCGTGGTTTGTTTCAGTTCGAATCATAGCAGGTGAAATGCAGCTCCATATCTATTTCTATACCAGATCTTTTAGTACTGAACTAGCAACTAGACTTTTCCTCCTTTAAAATCTGCCAAGTTAGAATTACATTGTGTATACACTTGGAAATGGTGCTATTTAAAAGAAAACTTGACTTGTGTATTTATATGGTAAATACTCAGGATGCTGCCCCAGACCCTCACCCAGGTGGTGGGTGGGAGCTCCACCCGCGGTCTACAAACCTGCCCGACCCTGCTTACTCCACCCTGACCCCTGGAGGTAGAAACAGATACGCAGGATGTTCTTTCTGGGGAGAAATAGGCCCCTGGTTTCATGGGACCCAGTCCTCCCCTAGGAGCCAGTGTCATCCCTGACCTCCTGCCCCTACAACACTTTCCTCCTAAAACAGCTGGTGCTCCTGCCTGTCTGCATGGACCGTTTCTAAGTGGATTTGTGCATTCATTCCCTCCTTCAGTGATTCATTGCCTTTTATTCCGTGCTTGTTGGTGGGGCTGAGTAAGCCTGCCATAGCCTCTCCCCTCAGGGACCTTCCGTCTTGTCTAGCAGGAAGGTGACTTAAATCAGGGCACGTATGACACACATTGTACATCTTCATTCCCAATCCTCGCCTCCGGCAGTTTTAACAACAAAGAAAAGGACCTGCCCTGCCCAATCCTGGAGGCTGGGGCTGCTTTTAACCCCCCCCCCCCCCAAGAAAGTAGCAGCTCCTTTCAGGTCATGCCCCCACTCCCAGAAAATACATCCAAAACAAACCATGGACCTGAAGTTCTAGAAGTGACTTACTGGGCTAAATATTTGCCTGCCAGTGATGAAGTCTCTGGCAAACCTTGGAGAACAAGTCCTAGAGCTAAGGCTGAGGCTCACACACCATTTTGTGATCTGAGATTTTTCTCTGCAATGTGTCTTCTCCTGGGCCTTCCAGCTGTGGCCATGGGAGGGCAGGAAGATCATTAAGGCCACCCCTCACCCGGGGCCGCCGTACTGACCAGCAGTAACAGAGGGTGACCCTGGGGTGTCCTAGCCAAGGAACTTCCTTCCCTGAATCACCCCCTGAGCCAAACCCCTCTCCATGGCCTTCCTGATGCCTTATGTTCCCCTAGATCCTGTCAAAGGAGCGAGTGCTGCAGAGCAATCCAGACCCTTCTCTCAGACCTTCTAAGGAAAGGAAAGCCCTCATTTCAGAGCCATTCTGTATGCAAAGTACAAGCACATGGCAGAATCCGTGTGTGAATACAATTTTTGAAAGGTTGGGTTTTGTTCCAAAGCATTACTCTATCTTGCCATTCACTAGATCTCTCTACGCTTTACTTTTTTGAAAATAGCCATACCTTTCCCTTTTGGCTTACAGTAGGATGGGTTTTCCTTTCCCTGCTCAGGAACTGAGGCAGAAGACTTGGATTCTCAGAGAGCCAGATCACAGGCACCAGTTGTGTTCCTGGGCAGCTGCATGACTTCTCACCGAGATTCTCTCTGTCTGGCTGGGAGATTATGAAAACTTTGACATGTGTAGAGATCATTACAAGGCACTTTAATATTTATATTTTCCCTTGCTCCTTGCCACAATTCCGTATTATTCTTATTTTACTGTGGAAGAAATTTATTCAACCAATATTTATCAAATGTCTACCAAGCGTCATAGTCAGGCACACCTCCTGTTTTTAAAATAATTAGATAATTACAAGCTGAAAGGGCAGGCGAGCATGGAGACAAATAATTATAATATGAGGTGATAAGCGAACCCCACTACCACTATACTATTTTATATGCATAGTATTAACAAATGTTAATAGCTGTCCAAATTCCTATTGAGGAATATTTGTCACTGGCTCCACCTGGAGACCAGGGGAGATCTAATGAGGAGATGGTCTAAGCAGAAATCTGAAGGAAGACAATTTGTCAAGTTGACCTGAGAGAATAAAACGGAAGACATTTTCCACAGAGGGAACAGCATATGCAAAGGTTTGGCAGCATTAGATAGTGTGCAGTGTAGCATGTTTTAGAACTTCAGAATGGGTTAAGGATGAAGTGATTTGTCCAAAGCCACGTGCCTATTCAATGGCAAAGCATGGGGTCAAGGTCAGTGCTCTCTCCACCCTTCTCCCCGCTACCCATCTGTAAGTGCCCAGGCTCTTTTCTAGCACATGGAGCTTCCCAAATGGAATGCTGCCTGACCAATTGCCCTCCAAATGGATACTTAGAGAAAATTATCTCTGCTATTCTTGATTTCGAGCTGCATTTCTTTGGGCAAGCCATCTCTATACACTGGCAAATTGCGACAGTTGTAATCATAGTAATAACATCACAAGAATAATCAAATGCTATTGAAACAAAAAATGCAGCAATTTTGACTGTGCTTCAGCCACTGTAATGTGCATTTAAGTTTATGCACATATGTGATTTATGAGAAAGAGCATGCCCTTTACAAGTCTCTGGAAGCTGTGATAGTCTACCTTAGCACACCGCTTTTGTTTGGCAATTTATCTCCCTTTCTCTCCATCTTCGATTTTGAAAGGGAGGGAAACCAACCTACTTGCTGTAATCTGGAAATAATTAATTTTTTAAAAGCTAAGCCTGTATGTAAATAAGTCCTTAGCTTGTATTTTGATGGGACTCCACTCCTGTTATATATGGGATTAGGGGTCCTGCCTAGGTTGTGGACATGGAGAAGCATGGAAAACCCTCTCTAAGGAGAGAATGGAGTAGGCTGACAGAGGGGAGGAGACATGAGGCCCAAGAAAGGAAGAAAGAGAGTGCCACAGCCTTGGTTCCTGAGACTCCCAGGTCCTGGTTGAAGTCCCTCATAAGACCCAGCTTTATGACTGCCCTTCAGTTTTCAAGAGGTACCTTTGTGTCCTTCTGTACATTCCGTTTACATGTGTAAGCTAATTTGAATGGTGTCTTGCGGCGGCTTGCTCGGTCGGTAGAGGTGGGGTCTGGCTGCGGACGAGGGGTCGGTCCCGCTTGGGACGAGGGGTCGGTCCGGCAGTAGACGAGGGGTCGGTCTTACAGGGGTTGCGCGGTTCGGCTGACAGGGCCGCCCGGCGAAGCCGGCGACGAGGTGGTCGCCCAGAGAAGCAGGCGACGAACTGGGGACAAGGGAGGCCAGGCCCTTGTCGGGGGCTCTCAGGACTGGAGGGTGCACGGCAGAAGAACTACCGCGGAGACAAGGTAAACACGCAAGTCCAACTTTATTGAGGGAGAGGCAACAGTTTTATAGGGGCTAGGGGAGGCTGATTGGTCGAAGCCACGCCCTGTTCTGGTTGGTTGCCAGAGAAAGGTCAGTGGGAGGTACTGGAAGGGGGAGGGGTGGTGGTTAGGGATTGGCTGTCGCTGTTGCTGGGGGAAGTGGCAGGGTTTAGGGATTGGTGGCTGCTGTTGCTGGGGTAGAGGGCAGACTTGAGTTTCTCACCCACGCCTGGCTGTTGCTGCTGTCGGGGGAAGGGAAGAGGGCAGACTGGAATTTTCCACCCTGCACCTGCGCAGGGAGAAAGAAGGCATCGTGCGGCACTATCTGGGAGGAGGGGCGGCCACGGAAGCATGGCTGCCGAGAAGGGGAGACCCGAGGGCACTCTGCGCCCATGCCGAGCTTCCTTCAGGGGTGGCGGTGGGCCCGACCAACCACCCTATTACAGGGGCAGCGGTTTGGAATAGGCCTACCGTGGCCGCCACCCCCCGCCAGGTCAGCAAACCACACTTCAGCCCTAGGGGCGACCGCATTTCCCCCTTCTTTTCAAATAAGGGCCAGGATGGCAGCAGTAGCAAGTAGCCGAGGCCCAAGAGGCAGCAAGCAATGAGGGAAGCGGGGCTGAAGAGGGAGGTGGGTAAGACGGGGATACAAATGTACAATTTGGGGGGGCGGTATCTTGCCGTTGCAAACAAGGATGGCCAATGTCCAATTCTCGTTGATCTCAGCGGCTATAAGGTCCATCTGCTGTTAAAAGTCCAGAGTGACAGCGCGCTACAGGTAGTTGATCTCTCCTTGGCGGCGAAGAGCGGCAGAGGCAGACTGTGTGATGGTCTGGAAGATCACAGCTGTGAGGACAAGTCGCTTCAGGGCACCAGCGGCGGTGGTGGCGGCAGCGTCGGGAGTGGTGGAGACGAAGGCGAGGACAGCAAGAAGGCCAAAGTCTCCACGGGCGCAAGAGAGGCCGATGTTAATGGGGCGGGCCGACATGGGGCGGCCCAATCTGCAACGCAATGGGGGTTCAAGCAAAAAAGGAAGGAGGGGGGCGGGGGACGAGAAAGGACGTTTTGGATGGCTGAGAAGAGGAGTGAGGTCGAGACAGGAGGAAGCTCCGCAGAAGTATGGGGAGGCAAAAGCAGAAACGTTATTGGATGCTAGAAAGCAGGCCGTGGGCCGGGGAAAGCGGGTTGTGGGCCGTTTAGCGGGGCTGGAGCTGCTTGAGAGCGATGGCGGCATGGGGGGCCGCGGTTACAGAAGACTTGGGGCACCTGCGGGAAGAATGAGCAGGAAGAGGTCAGGTAGGAGGAGGCCGAGAAGATGAAGTGGGGGGGTGTCCTCGGCAGTGGCGAGTCGCTGATAGCTGACCTGTACGAAGGGAGAGAGACTATGTTAATTGGCTCGCCAGCATGGTGAGGGTTGCGGCGTCTGCACTGACGGTAGAGTGCGAGCAGCGAACGGACTTCAGGGTTGGATGGTTGCCTCTCGGGGTGGAGGGTGAGCTGGCTCAGTTGGTGCTGGATCACTGGCATTTGGCGCCGTTCCCTGCAGGACATCCGCCTGCTGCCGCTGGGAGGACACGACATAGCTGACAAGGACAATATCACTGGAGCCTCCAGACTCCAGAGGGATGGGGTGCACCCAGAAATGCTCGAGCATATCGAAAATGGACTGGAACCACAGGTGCTGGACTCGGCACTGGCCCTCCTCATTCAGTGACAAACGCAGGTGCTTGGCCTTGCCCTGGAAGTTGAAAGTGAGGACATATTCGCCCTGCCTCGTCTCACTCTGACGTACCAGGAAAACGCCGTGGGAGCCAGTACCTCCTGCCAGCACTAACTGGGCTGCCTTGAGTCGAGAGAGCCTCCCATGGAACCAAGGATATCCTGAGAGGGGCTGGTCCCCTTCACCTCCCTCTGACTCTCCCTGGAACAGAAATGACCCTGTGGCCATTTCTGGAGTATCCAGGGGAGGGTAGGGAGCTGAGAGAGGATGAACTGTCCCTGCTGGAGGTCTCTCTTCAATGGGGATGCGAGGGGGTAATTCTGGGGGAAGCAGTTCCATTGAGTCAAAATGGGAGGCAGCAATGGAGACAGAACTGGGCTCCAGGCTGTCTGTGTTCTCCCTTGCAAGGAATGAGGTCCCAGGGGCCAGAGGGAGGGTCATGGGGCGGGGGCTGGTGGCAGGGCAAGGTCCTGGGCTCAGGCATTCCTGGATATCAGACACCCAGGCCTTCACATGTAGCGCATCGGCTGTCTCCAGGATATACTCTGAGGGGCCTTCCACCTTAACCACGAATGTGTTCTCCCGGTCAGGCATCTCCAGGGCTGTGGTCGTTCGGACGTCTGTTATAGTGGAGCAGGGAATGCTGAGTCGCGGCCGAGAAGACTTGGGTGGTACAAAGAACTCTAGGCGACTTCCTCCTCCTCCTCCTTCTCCTTCACTCCGAAGCAGTAAGCGGCACTTCTGCCACTGAGGTTGCCCTCCTCCCCCTGAGGTAGGCCCGGTTGCCCCTCCTCTCCGGCTCACTCCAGCTGGGTCAGGGGCTGCCTCTTCAGTCCCCATGAAACTCAGCAGCTCTTCCCTCTGCACCATCCCTGTTCCATCTTTCAAGGCCCCCCCTCTCTGACTCAGTCTCAGCCTCTCAAAACGGTGAGTCCATCTTTCCCCAGGGGACGTCTCATCACCAACCAGTCCCCTACCAATGGTCCCAGCCCCACCAGAGGAGTTGGAGTTGCTGTTTCCTCCTAAGACTGGGGGGCCTGAGGAGGTCTCCAGGGGCCCAGCTGGAGAGGGTGGGTCAACGGTCCCCCGCCACTGCAGGATTCCACGGACTGAACTGTGGACGGAGCGACCCACTGAGCGGAGGGAGAAGCGTTTCTTTAGCTTCGGCTTTGAGGAGGTCGTAGAAGAGGAAGAGACTGAGGAAGGGAGGGGGCTGGCCAGGTCCTCAGATGACCGAGAAGGGCCCAGCACAGCCAGGGACCCACCCACCCTGCAGCTCTCAAGGGACAGGTCATGTGGTGGGATCTCCGCTCCAGGACTCAGGGGAGCCAAGATGGGTGGTGAGAGGGAGCCAGAGGCCCGGGCCACCTCAGCTTCAACGTGCTGCAGGAAGAGCTCAGCAAAACAGCGGGAGAAGGCAGCCTCAGCCCCCGGCCCCGCATATTGGGGGTGAGAGGCCAAGTAGAGGTGGAAACAGCGGGCAAAGTCCAGGGCAGCAGCCCGGGCATGGGACTCACAGAACTCGCGCCTGGCAGGGGAGGCATACGGGTCCAAAAATAGGCTAGAGGGGGCCGCGCGTGGGGCAGCTTGCCACGGATCGGATGGAGGGGGCTGCCCAGGGGAGGCGGAGCCGTGGGGGGCCGCTGGCGTGGAGGGCACGAGAGGAGCCATTGCCCATGCGGTGTTACAAAATGGCTGCGGGCCATCCCCAGTGGTACTACAAAATGGCGGCGGGCCACAAATTGGCTGTGGGCTACAAGATGGCCGCGGACCGCTTTGCGAAAATGGCGGGGAGGGAGCTTCCGGCCCACCCAGGCAGGAAGTCGTCGGGGGAAGGGAGGGGTAAAGGGACCTCCCCTTTTCGAGTGAGGAAGAAGGCGGAAGTCCGCCATCTTGAGAATGCTTCCCCTTTTCGAGTGAGGAAGAAGGCGGAAGTTCACCATCTTCACCAGCGCTCGGCACTGCTAGATTACACTGTTTAGGGGGACAATTTTCGAGCGCGTTATTAAGGCGCTCAACAAGCGACTCAGAGTCGGAGTCGGAGCCGGCATCAGGATCCCGATCAGGATCCCGGTTAAAGTCACCGTCGTGACAATCACGGCGGCGGCGGTGGCGCTGCCGGGGGGAGTCGATGGTAGGGGCGCCTTGAAGGCAGGAGCGGATGGTAAAAAGCGCCGGTAATAAGCCAGGAGGGAATCTTTTACCCTCCTGCTCCACAGCAGAAGTGACCCTATCTATAAGGCGAGTATAGGTATCCGGGTCCCAGAGCTGACACGTGGTAAGCCACGGATTAAAGGGGAGAAGAAGGTCCCAATATACTTGGAGTTTTTTCAAAGAGATCTTACACCGGTGAGTGTCTAGGAGAC
Organism: Dasypus novemcinctus; assembly: GCF_030445035.2. Taxonomy (NCBI): domain Eukaryota; kingdom Metazoa; phylum Chordata; class Mammalia; order Cingulata; family Dasypodidae; genus Dasypus; species Dasypus novemcinctus. The sequence goes on along the minus strand of NC_080678.1, from coordinate 28,433,682 downwards.
CGGCGAGGGCCCGAACTTGCGGGGCTTGCTTAGCAGAAAGGATGTTACCCATTGCTAATGGCCTTTTGGAGCCGATAAGAAAAGGGGCCCTTACCTTGAGAGCGCGGCGATGGGAGCCGAGGTGCGCGGTGAGACGAGGGGTCGGAGCCGATGAGACTCCGACGGTGGTCGCGGGCCAAAGGAAGGCCCCGACGAGGGGAAGGCAGAACGATGAGCAGTGGAGCAAGGCAAAGGGGAGCAAACGCGGAGGGGAGGAGGCAGAGATGAAGGCAGGGGTGGAGGTGCTCAGGCACGCGCTCCTGAGAGTTTTATTGGCGCCTCTTAATCATAGCGGGTCGGTATAAGCCCCCGACATGGAAGGAGAAAGCCATCCAGCGATTCTCCCAGACCGCCGTGGATCATATGAGGTCACCAAGGTTCAGGAGCAGCAATGCAGAGCAAAAAGATAGGGGTGAGAAAAGAGGAGGGCATAGGGCTGTGGTAGGGTTACTTCAGACGTGCAAGCGCACGCTCCTGAGAAATCCAAGGCTCCTCTTAATCAAAGCGGGTCGGTATAAGCCCCCAACATGGAAGGAGAAAGCCATCCAGCGATTCTCCCAGACCGCCGTGGATCATATGAGGTAACCAAGGCTCAGGTAGCACCAATGTTGCATGAGAGAAGCCCCACGGCTAGAAGGGAGGAGGGGGGGGCCACCAGGTTATGGAGTGAGGCTGTGGTGGGGTTGCTTTGCCCCACGTTGGGCGCCCGCTGCGGCGGCTTGCTCGGTCGGTAGAGGTGGGGTCTGGCTGCGGACGAGGGGTCGGTTCCGCTTGGGACGAGGGGTCGGTCCCACTTGGGACGAGGGGTCGGTCCGGCAGCAGACGAGGGGTCAGTCTCACAGGGGTTGTGTGGTTCGGCTGACGGGGTCGCCCGGCAAAGCCGATGATGAGGGGGTCGCCCAGAGAAGCAGGCGACGAACTGGGGACAAGGGAGGCCAGGCCCTTGTCGGGGGCTCTCAGGACTGGAGGGCGCACGGCAGAAGAGCTACCGTGGAGACAAGGTAAACACGCAAGTCCAACTTTATTGAGGGAGAGGCAACAGTTTTATAGGGGCTGGGGAAGGCTGATTGGTCGAAGCCACGCCCTGTTCTGATTGGTTGCCAGAGAAAGGTCAGTGGGAGGTACTGGAAGGGGGAGGGGTGGTGGTTAGGGATTGGCTGTCACTGTTGCTGGGGGAAGTGGCGGGGTTTAGGGATTGGTGGCTGCTGTTGCTGGGGTAGAGGGCAGACTTGAGTTTCCCGCCCACCCCTGGCTGTTGCTGCTGTCGGGGGGAGGGAAGAGGGCAGACTGAAATTTTCTGCCCTGCGCCTGCGCAGGGAGAAAGAAGGCATCGTGCGGCGCTATCTGGGAGGAGGGGCGGCCACAGAAGCATGGCTGCCGAGAAGGGGAGACCCGAGGGCACTCTGTGCCCATGCCGAGCTTCCTTCAGGGGTGGCGGTGGGCCCGACCAACCACCCTATTACAGGGGCAGCGGTTTGGAATAGGCCTACCGCGGCCGCCGCCCCCCACCAGGTCAGCAAACCACACTTCAGCCCGAGGGGCGACCGCAGTGTCTGGTACTTTTAATCAAAGGAGACTTTTCTAAGACAAGTTCTAGGACCTGCTTGCATTAGGAACTCAGAGAAAGGAGAGGTTTATACAACGTGGAATGGCCAGGGAAGCCTGCATAGAAGAGGGGGCTTGAGTTGGGTCATCAGACATTAGAATAACTTGGAAAGGTAGAGGAGGAAAGAGATCAGAGATGATAGAAACAGGGTGACCAAAGGCAAAGAGGTAGGAATAGGCTTGATATGTAGGGACCATGGGACCAACCTGGTTAACCAAGAGGGTTTATGGGATGAGGCTGTGACAGGTGGAGCAGGAACATCAGAAATGCTTATTTTGTGGAAGATCCTGATTCTTGCCCCTTATAATGTTCACATGAAAAGGAGATGAATACAGTGTAAGGGAGAGCTTTAACTCTCCATTAAACCCTTCTTCAAAATTACATGACAAAATGAGGCAGTCTGGTGTAGACCAAAACACATAAATTTGGGGGCCATCCAGACTGGGACCCAAAACCCAATTCTACTACTTAACCAGTGAGACTGAGCAAGACAGTTAGATGCACTGAGCCTCAGTTTACTCGTCTGTAATAATACCTACATTAAAGACTAAGAGAAACTGTATACATAAAATGCCTGGTACAGTCATTCCAAATGCTAAAATATATGTGTTCCTTACCCACCACCATCATCGTGCATCAGCATCACTGTCAGACTTGTAACACAGCACTGATCCATAATAATGATGATAAAAAAATAATGCTGATTATTTCTGTTTATCAAGTACACACTGCATCAACATTTTTGTGTTGAATGCTTTATGTGTATTATCTCATTGAAGTCTCACAACACTCTCTGAAAATAAAGAAACCCAGTACTAGTGTGTCCTCGTAAAAATGTTCCAATGTAATTACAAACTTCTCTGTTGTAGAGTGGAGTTGGAGTTGGTAGTGAAAACAAATTCTCTCCTTCAAACCTAAGACCACCAGGCTCAGGAAAACATGTGTTTGATCTTGTGGAAAGTGGGGGAAGTGGGGATGGAGGGCAGCCTGGGTTAGTCAAAAAGCAGCATAAGTAGAGCAGATGTAGTTCAGTGGTTGAGTGCCAGCTTGCCAAGTACAAGGCCCCAGGTTCAATCCCCTGTACCTGAAAAAAAAAAAAAGCATATAAGCCAAGATATTTGGGCTCTAGATGCAGCTTTGCTGTAAATTAGGCCACTTACCTGACTCTTAGGCAAATCACTTGACCTCTATGGACTTGAGCTTCTTCACTTGTAATAGATAATGAGCCTCCTCGTGTGTAATATAAGGATATTGCCCTTGGCTCAGTAATTTTAAATCCTAGATACACATTAGAGTCACCTGAGAAATGCTTTTTAAAAAAATAGCATTCCCAGGCCCTCAACCCAAACCGATTATATAAATCAGCATCTCTGGAGAGTAGATCTTAGGAGTATATGATTTTTTAAAGTTCTCCCTAGATGATTTTTAAGTTATCTTCAGGTTTAAGATTCAAGGTACTAGACACCCAACACAATCAGTTGAAGAAAATGGAGAGACTTCACTGTTTGAACTTGAAGGGGTCAGTAAATATGCTGTGATGCAAACATAAGTGATGCAAATATAAGTTTGGGAATGCTCTTTGTAAGGCTGAACCCAATGTAATAAAAACAATATGAAACTGGAGAAAGAAGATGGAGTTTGTAATAAACCTAGAGATCATCATCCTGGGAGAGTTGTTAAATTTATTCATTCAGTAAATATTTATTGAGCACTTACTATGAGCTGAACTCAGAAAAACTTTACTCTGTGTTTCTCTACACACTCCATGCTGTTTCACATCAAGATATCTGCAGGTATGTGATACCTCACCCCTTGATACCTGGATACATCCTATCATTTTTTAAGAACCATCTGAGAGTAGCCTCCTCTATGAGACCATTCCTGAGGCTCCGGTCTGTCTCCCAGTGCTTCCTTAGTTTTACCTCCTTCACACCATTCACACATAACACCCCCAATTAGGCTGTGAGCTCTTCAAGGGCAGGAATAACATATATTCATTCATATAAGTTCTTGTTTCCAGTGCCTTTCATGTGGCCTGACTCTTAATGGGTCTTCAAAAAGTTTTTAGCAAATTGAACTGAGAAAATGAATTAATCTTTTTAAAAAGCTAAAGCAGATTATCTCTTTCTCTACCTGACAATCCTCTTAACAGATTCTTGTTTACTTACAATAAATTCTAGACAACTTACCATCATCTACAATGTCCTGTGTCATGTGGCCCTGAAATAGAGTTGAGTTTTTCTGAGTTTAAAGTGAAAAACTTCACTTACCCATTTCCTTCTGCCTTGAATGTACTTTCCATCCCCCAGTCTGGGTTCCACACAACCATGTGCTTCCACCCATTCTTCAAGGTTTAATTCAACGACCACCTCCTCAGGAAGCATTTGCTGATGCTTACAGAGAAGCAATTAGTGTCTCCATTGATAGCGTTTCTGCTATACTCATTCTGAATCTACAATGCCCTGTGTCATGTGACCCCAAAATGTTTTTCTAACTTTATATCACGCTCCTTCTTTTATTATGGGCATAAAACAAGCCTTGAAAAGATCAAGCTGATCCAAAAGTAAATTAACTGGTTGCTAGAACAAAACTTAACACTCTATTAAAGAAAACAATAAAATCCAGACATTGAACACTAGGGAATCCAACATACAATCAAAACTTATTACTTATGTGAAAAGATATGAAAATGGGACCCATAACCAAAGAGTCAATAGAAACAGTAAGTCAATAGAAACAGGTAACAGAAATGAAAATATGATTGAATTAGTGGAAAGAGCTTTAAAACAACCATTAAAGGAAATAAAATAACATTTTTTTAATTCTCAAAAAAATTCTCAGTTAATCTAAAAGAAGGGTGGGAAAAGAACAAAAAACAGATGGCCCAAATATAAAACAAATAGCAAAATGGTAGACATAAACCCAATTAAAGGTAAATGAACTAAAATGCTCCAATTAGAAGCCAGAAGTTGTGTGACTGGATAAAAGAAAAGAAGAAAAAGAAAAAAAATCATGTGAGAAATGGCAAGTGTCCTGTGATGGTTTGGCTAATGTGTCAACTTGGCCAGGTAATTGTGCCCAGTTGTTTGGTCAAGCAAGCACTGGGCTAAGTGTAATACAAGGGCACTTATGGGCTTTAGTCACCATCGACTTTACTGCAGTGGTAAATCATAGATAGCTGATTACAATTATGTCAATCAGGGAGATTACCATAAGCAATGGGCTTTATCCAATCAGTTGAATGCCTTAACAGGGGAAATGATTCCAGCATTGAGTGAGAATTTCCCAGCTCGTCTTTGAACAGCCACTGTCTCCCAGGACTCATCAAGAGCCTCAGTAGACTTTGATAGGAGCCCCTGGTTGCAGCCTGCCTGTGAAACCTGGACTTGTGCATCCCCACAGTCATGTGAGAGACTCTTAAGAAATCGCATACCATTGACAGATATCTCTTGTTGATTCTGTTTCCCTAGAGAACCCTGACTAATATGTCCAGTTTGACAAACTCATCGGATTTGAAAAGTAAAGTAATGGGTGGTAAAACTGGAAAGTCTGACTAAATCCAAGTTGTGTTGGGCTATAGAGGTCAAATCCTGTAGTTGCTATAGGCATGTGTGCCTTTTGTGTGCAAATAAACAGCTCAATATGTGAAACGAGATGAGCTTCTATAAAAACAATTAGAAAGCCAACTTATGTTCCATATGTTTTATTTCCTATAAAAAGCAAATCTTCTTACCATCTCCTGATTTTTACCTTTCTCATGACGAACCGCTGGCCATGGTGATGCATTTCAGTTGCTCAAGCTCCCAGTGATTAAATAAGCTAGGCAGCCATTCAACAAAAACATTAACCTTTAAACTATATATTATGAAGCTTTCTTTAAAAAGTGAAAATGTACTTATAAACTGAAGAAAGTAGGACGTGTAATCTCCCTTTGTCACTAAATCAATAAAGAAATTAAAGATGGCATTTCTCAAAACCATAGTTCTTGGAAGATATCTTTTTTTATTATTGTCATCATTATTATTATTTCATTTTTCAGTGGCCTCTGAGTATGAAGGAATCTCAAGTTAAAGGCATAGCAAGGTATGGAAAAAATATTGCTTTTGCCTGAGTTTCATGAAGCTGATATCAATCTTTTATTTCATAAACTTCAGGCTGGGTTTTGTTCTAAATGCAGGCTTTGGTGTATTAAATGTGGCACTGACAGGAATACAAATCAGAGAATTACCAATGATACTAACCAACGGGTCTAGGGCCATACTAACTGCCCTCCCACCCCTGAAGAACGGAATACAGGAAATGTCACACAGCAGCCAGGCTTCGGAGATTTATCTGAGCTCAAATTACTCAATGAATGACTCAGAGGAACAATATTTGCTGTTGTTTTTTTCCAGCTATGAAGAAGAAAGGACAAAGGATTTGTGTGAGCCTTGAGAGGAGGGCTGGCTGTGGTGCAATTGAAAAGGCCTGGACCTCAGTCTCAGAAGGTCTGGATTACTCCTGACTCAGTTCCTAGTCTACCCCTCTGGGCCTTAGATCAGTGAGATGATGGAATCTTGTAGCAGTTAACCTCTAAAAGTCCTTTCTGGTTTGAAAATTATAAAGACATAGTACATACCTATATGGAGCATTTGTTGGTATTTGGAAAATATTTTCCAAAACACCAATTGACTTGATGTTATTCACAGCCTGGATAGGAATTAAGGGTACAGTGAAGCAAAATGAAGTAAAACTAAGCTGAGAGACATACAACTATTTAACCAAGTACAGACCTGGCTCTAGCTGCAGGTCTTCTGGCTTCTAATCTCATGTCCTTTATCTTACCCTACACTGCTTTTCAACGAAGATAATATAAGTCTTATTTAAAGAGAATGCTAGTCTTAAATAAAGCCTTATTCAAATGAAACTGAGAAATGATGCCTTTGAGTTCCTTCCAGGAGAATTTGGATCTGGGACCAAAAATTGTGAAAGTGGAATGGGCTTGCCTGTAAGTTCAAGATGAAAAATGAAGCTTTCCCATTCCTAGGTCTAAACAAAGAGTTGAAAGCTGGTATTCAAACAAATCCTGGTATTTGAATGTTCATAGAAGCACTAATCACAATAGTCAAAAGTAGAAACAACCCAAATGCCCAACAATGGATGACAAGATAACAATTGTGATATATGTACCCAGTGGGATGTTATTCAGCCACAAAAAGGAATGAAATACTGATACATGCTGTAACATAGATTAACCTCAAAGACATTATGCTAAGTGAAAGAAACCAGACACAAAAGAGCACATACTGTATGTTTCCATTTATAGGTAGCGCCATAGGAACAGAAAGCAGACTGATGGTTGCCCAGGACTGGGGGCCCAAGGAGGTGGGGTGTAAAGTGAATAGAGGAATAACTGCTTAATGGGTACAGGGATTGATTTTTGGGGTAATGAAATGTTTTGGAGCTAGATAGAGGTAGTGGTTGAACAACATCGTGGATGTGCTAAATGCCACTGAATTGATCACTTTAAAATAGTTGATTTTATGTTATATAAGTTTTACCTCAATAAAAAAAATATTATAAAAAATATTAACATTAGAATGCCTGCTTTCATTTGCTTTCTGACATTTCCATATTCTGCTACCCCTTCCAAAGCCAAACACATCCAAAGGCTCTATTCTTGTTTTCATGATAACTGTTACACAGAAAGAATCCATCATTTGCGGTCCTGTGAATTTTGTTAAGTGCTAGAAACATGCACTTGGAAGATGATTTTTCGGGAGTTCTCCTGGCACAGAATCTCTGATGATGTGCTCATGTCTAGAGTTCCACCCAGGGCTGGGATCCCTTCCATGTCATTCCTGATGCTGGTCCTTCCACCTCTGCTCTCACATTCCCAGAAACCAGACACTCCCTGCTGACACAGCCAGTTTTGAACCCTAACAAGGAACAAATTGCAAATGTGTTATGTTTGCTTCACACTAGAGATGCTGCTTTCAAATTTTGGAAACAAAAATCTTTTTTTTTTTTTAAACTGGTCATAGAATGGCAAAATATTAAAGCTGGGCAAAGGCCTCAGAAATCATTAAATACACATCTCTCTTTTTTTCTTTTTTCTTTCTTTTTTTCACTCAGGTAAACCCTCTCCTAATGAGGCTGGGCCAAGAAGTCATCAGGAATCCTTCCCATCTGCAAGTCGATGGAGGTAAAAGATGACTTTTAGTGGCCCTTTGAGACCCTTTCTCTTTGCTATGATTGTCACTAATAATGGCGATGAGTGCTTATCCTTTGAACATAAGGGCAGCACCGATCCTTCATTGCTAGAGCAAGACTATAGCTGAATTGTTATGAGCAGCAATAAAGCAATGCCAGTTTGCCCTATCTATGCATTTTCTTCCACCCCTCTTATGGAAAAGAAGACAAACATCTTTATTGATCACACACTATGTGCAAGCACTAAGGTAAGCAATCATTTAGTTTTATTTTCACAACAATATCCTTATGGTGAAGGTAATTTCTCCCCATGTTTGTCACAGCAATGCCTTCCTATACAAAGGATGCATTCCTTAATGAGACAATAATTTCTTAGCTGGCCTTGGCCTTCTTTTATGTGGTCAATGTCAGTCCCAGAAGTGTTAGGGGCAGAGCACTGTACTAGGAGAGTCACGAGAAAAATGAAGCTGTGTCTGGTCCTGGATGCATGGAAGGGGCAGGCAGTATTCCTCATGCAAAACAGCCAAAGACAATCCAACTGCCACCAGCACTAACCCTCCTCAGCACCACACTCCTGGGAACCCTGAGGTCAATAAGCAGGAACATGACAGCCTGGTAGGAGAGGTCACCAGACATGGAAAAGAACCCAATGTGGCATAAAGTTTACATATCATCATAGACCCAAAAGAAACCCAGAAACACGAGTCAACTGTATTGGGGTAATCTGGGAGACTTCCTGGGGGATGGGCAATTGAGCATAGCTTTGAAAGTAGAGCAGATTTCAACAGAAAGAGACCAGGGGTGGGGCATGCCAGAGAACAGGTAGGACATGAGCAAGTGAAGGGCATCATGGTTCAGGCCAGCTCAGGAAGTGGTGAGCAGTTTGAGGCATGTGTCACACTGCGAGAGAGGGGGGAAAGAAAGGCCAGGGTTCGGAGGGGCCTTGGGAGAACAAGACGACTGGGGAAGGCTTTGAAGATTATGCAGAGGAATTTGGATCCTTTTGGTGTGATAGAGGGTATGTATTCACTTAGGGTACAGATTCAGCTTCTGTAACAAAGTCCTAGAAAGAGAACACGTAGGCAAGGGGGACGTTAAACTCTCTCTCCCGTACAGTGCAGATGTGAGCAGCACAGGCGGGTAAGCGACTCTGCCAGCCTCAAGTGTTAGAACCAGGGAGGGCTGGCCCAACCCTTAAGTTCCAAGACAAGGACACAGCAGGCAACTCACATTGGCAAAACCAGTCTCATGGCCTCGCTTAGCTCAAGACAAGCAGTGAACTTAGCACTTAGCTGAGCAATCAGGCCAGAATGAAGAAGGGGAGAGTGACGGATGCGAGCTAACAGCTTTCCACAGGGAGCCCTCCAAAGCTTCTGAGCAAAGACAGGATGTGATGATACCCACATTTCAGAAAAAAATAATTCTGAGCACATGAAACAGTTAAAAAACTGTACTTAGTTATTTAAATCCCACCTTGTTTACAAATGGACAGAAGTGAGCACCATAATACTCTGAGATAATAAATTACTAAACTGAACTTATCGTGCAGGCCATGAGGCTGGGAGGAGGCAGAAGGGTGTATGTGGTCAAGGGCCCCCAGTGCAGCCTGGTCAGGAGGAGGGAAGACTGAGAGGGGTCTTGAAAAATGGGCAAGACTTAGAGGGACGGAGGAGGGTTGTGAGGGCCCTTTGGTGAGGCCCAGTTCACTATTTTTCATTAGTAAAAACTGGTAACCATAAAGTCACCAAGTACCGGGGTTCAATTGTAATGTATACGAAGGGCGATTCGTTACGGGTTGCAGGTGGCAGATGACTCTCCGAACACGAGGTGTTCTTCCACAGAAGGGATTCTTGCGGAGGGCAGAGAAAAGTCACACTGGAACTGAACAACGCTGAGGTCTGTTTCACTTGTGAGATACTGGTCTAAGGTCCTAAGGTCCTAGGCAGCAAGTCGAGAGAGCAAGCTAATAAAATATTTGCATGGGACCTGGGTAAAGTTGATATATTTCTCCTGTTCCCATGAAAATGCACTTTTCTTTTCTAATAAGTTATCATTTATGTAAGTGTCTACTGTGGGCCAGGCCCTGTGATAGGCATTTACACAGCTCATTTGTTTTTCACAGTGATTCTATTTAGGATGGCATACTAAACCACAGACTCAGAGAGGGAAGGTGGCCAATGTTCATAGCAGTGTTATTCACGATTGCCAAAAGTTGGAAACAACCCAGGGGTCCATCAGCTGATGAATGGATAAACAAATTGTGGAGTAAACACACGACTGAATATTATGTGGCATGAGTAGAAGAAATGAAGTCATGAAACATAAGACAACACGGATGAACCTGGAGGACATTATGTTGAGTGAAGCAAGCAAGACACAAAAGGACAAATACTGTATGATTGTGCTATTATGAACTAAATATATTATGTAAAATATAAATATATTATGTGAAATATGAATATGGGTAAAATTGCATATATAAGACCGTTCTCCTTTGAAGCTGATCAAATGTAGGCAGACAAAAAGCAAACAGTGTCCTGAATGGAGGAGACCAGACACAGTGCTGCACATTGTATGATTCCATTTGTGTAGAATGTTAAGTACAGATCAGTCTATAGAGATGAAAGTAGATTGGTGGTCGTGTAGGGCTGGAGAATGAATGCTAGGGCGTGTGGAGTCTTTCTGGAGTAATGAAATTATTCTGAAATTTTTGAGGTGATGAATGTACAACATTGTGATTATGCTGAAGGTCAATGATTGTACACTTTGGATAGATCATATGGTATGTCAATATATGTCAATAAAACTGCTTAATAAATAAATAAATAAATGTGTGAGAATAGCCAGAAATAGCAATTATATACATCAGAGGAAACAGAGAGAGTTTGATAGGTGAGGAATTTTCCATCTGTCTGTTTTTTGTTTATTGTTATTATTATATTGAAATAATGAAAATGCTCTAATAACGGTTAAAGTGATGAATGTGCAACTGTATGATTATACCAAATACCATTGATTGTGTGCTTTGGATGAACTGTATGCTTTATTAAAATGTACCAGTAAAATTGATTTGTTTAAAGAAAAAAAGAAAGAAAGGTGAGGTGAGGTGAGCTGGTAACCTGTGTCAAACCATTGATAAGTAAATCACACCCAGGCCCCTTGACTACCCAGGCCTCTGTAACAAATGTGAAGGAAGTCCTTTGGGAAAAGGTAACTGTTTCCTTAGGTCCTGTGTCAGAGACAAATCCATGTTCTCCTCTTCTTCCTGAGAGCATGGCTAGGCTATACTTCCCAGTACCCCTTGCAGTTAGGCATGGTCATGTGACAGCCCTAGCCAACAGAATCTGAGCAACATAATGTGTCCCAACTCTATGCCTGGCCCAAAGAAGAGCCATACACTGTGATCCCCCATATTTTTTCCTCCATTCTGATTATACTGGAGCCAATTATTAGAGCTATTTTGAAAACCACAAGACAAAGATGTCAGGGTTTGCATCAGCCTGAGTCCCAGAGAGAGTGCACACTGGCAGGCCACATTGCTGATCTGTTCACCTGCCCAGTACTGTCACATGAGCAAAAGCTCAAACTCTATATGTGAACCCCTGTATGTGCTGGCTCTGTTTGTTATAGCAGTTGGCCTACCCTAACTCTGCATTTAGCTATTTAGAATTTTAGCTATGACAGTTTGCTGAGCTCATGTATCAAGACCTCATTTGCCTGGCTGCAGGATCTGTGACGTGCTTCCCTTTTCTTCACCTTGAGAAGCTACTGGAGTGACTCTGGTCTGGCCCAGTGTGACATGGACACATTCTAGTGAAGGCCAGCTGCAAACACTATTTCAACTGCAAACTGAAATGACATTGACAGCGTTGGTTGGTCAAGCAAAATTTAGAAGCTTCTCAAGGAGTGAGCTGGTTTTGACCCTTTCTAAAGAGTTTCTTTTCCAATGCAGGTAGGGATTGCAGATTTAGCAAATAAAATGCAGGGCACTCAATTAAATTTGAATTTCAGATAAACAACTGCATCTGGGATTGAACTAGACAGACACTGACTACTGAAAAATATGCTAAGAACAACGAGGAAATTATTCTCTCTACTTCACTAACGAATGCAGCCTTCAAGCAGGAAGCTTTTGTGTAGGACGGTGTCTGTGAGGGCAAAACCATTTTCCTAATGATGCTAAGATGCTAATTGCATTTTTCACTCTCACTCTCTCACGAATGTACAGTAGAGTTTTTCAGCGGCCACATGACACATTTAGCGCAACAGACTGAATGTAGAACATATGGAAGAATCTGCTGTCTTCTGTTAGGCCGGACAGTAAGATTTACAAAAATGTAAACCAGTCCTACTAGTCTCACTAAATATTATAGTTCATGACAATATGGTCTTTCTATTAACATGTAATGGGTTCATGGTTATTATTTTTAAATAAATTCTTTTTTTTTAAACTGTAACAAGCATGGAGTGAGGGAATTACCTTCACCACAAGGATATTTTTGTGAGAATAGATGATTTGCAGAATTTGTCCATTCTGTAGGTTGTATTCTCACATTGTAAATTATATCATTCACAGCACAAAAGCTTTTCGTTTTTATATAGTCCAATTAGTCTATTGTTTTTCTTTTCACACCTGTGCTTTTGGTGTCATAGCTAAGAAGGCTTTGCCTAATCCAAGATCACAATGATTTACTCCTATGTTTCCTCCTAAGAGTTTCATTCTTTTAGCTTTTACATTTAGGGCTTTGATCCATTTTGAGTTATATTTTGTATAAGGTATAAGGAAAGGATCCAACTTCACTCTTTTGCACATGGATACCCAGTTGTCCCAGTATCATTTGTCCAAAAGACTATGCTTTCCCCGTTGAATTGCTTTAGCATGCTTATTGGAAATCAACTGGTAATAAATATAAGAGCTTATTTCTAGACTCTCTTAATTGCATTGATCTGTATGCCAGTTATCCTTATCCTTATCCAGTTATCTTTTTGCCAACACTGTGTTCATTACTACAGGTATGCACTAAGTGTGAAATCAGGAAGTGTAAGTCCTCCATTTTGTTCCACTTTTCCAAAACTGTTTCAGCTGTTCTGGGTCCCTTGCATTTCCTTTTAAATTTTAAGATCACCTTGTCAATTTCTGCAAAACCACAAGCAGTGGTTATGTAGAATCTCTATTTGAAAATGGGGAGTATGCTATTTTAACAATATTTCTGACCCATGAACTGGGGATATCTTTCTATTTATTTAGATCTTTCATTTATTTCAACAATATTTTATAGTTTTCAGGGTACAAATCTTATACCTCTTTTGTTAAATTTATCCCTAAGTATTTTATTCTTCTTGATGCTATTGTAAATGGAACTGTTTTCTTAATTTCATTTTTGGTGCTCAAGAGGCTGACTCTAGGTGAGATTATCCCCCGGCTAGGCTAAAAGCAAGAGTGACATCATATTATTTCTGTAATCCTCGTATTGTCCGGTATTGCATATTGCATTGCTGCATGTAGTAAGTGCTCAATAATCTCTGGTGAACAGAGCTCTCTGCCACTCTTCAGAATAGTAGGCTTTCATCTGTTCCCCTTTCTACCTTTGAGCTTTGTCTCTCTTGTCTCCATAGAACTTACACTCAGGGAGCTCCAGGGATCTAATTAGGGTTTGCCATTAATTAGACAAGTTGACAGCAAAACACTGCCACTATATGACACTACAATTCACATTCTAACATTCTAATGGAAAGCACTTACTTAAAGCCAAGATTAATTTCCTCTCCCCTCCCATATACACAAAAATATTTTTTTCAACCTGTACAGTAGAAAATTAAGACCCAATGTCCCAGAACAATTGATGGGACAAAAGCACAAAAGTAGAGACCATGGGGCAAGAACCTGGAGTCCCACCTTCATAATGAGTTCAATGAAATCTTTGAACACATTCATTTTATGTCTGTGTGAAAGTCATGGTTTTATCTTTTAAATATATGTATATATATATAGGTATATTCTTTAACAATTTCTAGAAGGCTAGAAGGACAATTAAATACAATAGTATCAAATATTTTTAATTAATCCCAGGCATATCTTGATTTTCTTTAACTTGTCATTTAATCGAGAGCTCTTGTCTACCACTGACAGAGACTAGCTTACAATATCCCTTTCAGAAGGTTCTTAGTTGTCTTCATTTTATTGATGAAGACCTGGGGTGGGGGGCCCCTCTGTAGAGGGGGGACCCTCTGGACGTTATGTAACCTACAGCTAAGAGGTATTGAGCATTTACGATCTGCCAGCCCCTTGGTCATGCTATTTCATTCTACTTCATGCAAACAGGAGAGGATGAGAAAACTCCATCTTGCCAAACCTTCCCCCATCACACCACAGGTTGAGTGCTCCCTGCTCTGCATCCTCCCAGCAATGACCTATTCCCCACTGCCTTAATCTGCACCAGGTTATATGCTGCTCTGAGAATGTTCCTCAGTCATTTCTGCACCTTTCCTCAACTCAGCTTTATGTTCTTTCATGGCAGAGAGAGAACATTGTGTGGTTTTTGTGGCTCCAAGCTCAGAGACTGATTGGGGCCCTGCATACTGTGGCATCACATTGTTCCTGGCCTGGACATACTGAGGGTGACTGCCATGGCTAATGACAACAGACAGGAGACAAGAACAATGACAGGTGATGTGCTTGTGGATAAAGCATCTTCAGACAAAATGCAAGGTAAAAGTGGAGCAACCATCGCAAAGGTTCATATTAAGTTCTGAAGAATACTTCCAGGTTGCAGCGGGGGGTGGGGTGGGAAAAATCAGGTCAAGCTACAAGGAGAAGGTGATATTTCCTCTGGGCTTTGAAAGATGCTGGAAGTTGGATATGTAGAAGAAATTGGTGTTCCCGATGGACAGAACAGCAGAGACAAAAGCCTCCAGTGGTAATTACAGGGAGGACATAAGGGAGAATGGATATGAGTCCATTTCACTGGAATAGCAGGTACAGGAAGGAACACAGCAAGATAATGAAATTGGTTAGTTTGGTGGGATCTTTGATGGGTGACAGCTTGAACATCAGGATTGGGGACTGAGAATCTAGTCTATAGAAAATAGGGAGCAATAGGGGGGTTTAGAACAGAGGAGAGGCACAATCAGAAATGTGCTTCAGAAAAATTCACCCATTGACTAGGAAAATGTATTGGAGAGGGAAAAGATTTGTAGCAGAGATAAAAGTATGAGATTATTTCACTAGACCAGAAAGAAGGAACAAATCTTAAACAACTAGGGCAGCAGCAGTGGGAAGGCAGAGGAGAGGAGAGGATATATGGGATCTGCCCAGAAAGAATGAACCAGGGGAACAGATGTAGCTCAGGCAGTTGTGTGCCTGCCTCCCACATAGGAGGTCCCAGGTTCAGTTACCAGTGCCTTCTAAAGAAGACAAACAACAAGCAGACATCAAGCAAAAAACAATGAGTAGACAATGCGCAAACAGACAAGGGAGCCATGTGGGGGGGGGGGAGGAGTGGAGAATGAACCAGATCCACTAGGATTTCACAAAGTGGGTGTGGGAGGAGAAGGGATCAATGTAGGATCAATTCTATTTCCAGGAAAGCTGGAAAAGTGACAACATTTAATGGATGTTTACTGGGTACCAGCCAATGTGCTAAGCCTTGACACATGCCTTAGCTCATAGAACCCTCCTAGCCACCCATAAGGCACTGTTTGAATCCCCACTTTACAGATATGGTCACCAAGGCACCAAAAGAATAAATAACTTATCCAAGTACATTCAGCTTGTGACATTGCTGGATGTGAGCTCAGGGTATTTATCGCCACAGACCACACTCTAAACCACAAGGCTAGGCTGCAGTGCCAGTCACTGAACCCAAGAATCCAAGAACTGTGGCAGGTTTAGGGTGGAAAAAGCCTGGAGACCAGATGAGTCCAGGAAGTATCAGAGAGCGTGGGCAGACGTGGGGTCAAGGGTAGAGGGAGCATTAAGAAAGGAGCATCTAACTGGAAAATGACCTCATACGGAAGGTTCAACGCGGATCAGCAGAATATCCCTGTCTACATAAAATAACATGACTTTAAAATGCTGTTTGACCTAATGTAAGGGGGAAATGGAAAGGAGAAATGAGTTTATATGGCTACGAGTCTCTAAAAAAGAGTCTGGAGGCTGTCAGAAGGATTGCCCTTATGCACAACTGAGCAGAGTCTGAGAAACAGATAAAGCAGATACAACCCCCAGTTATCGGTTCCTTCGAGAGCTAAAGAGACCCATGGGAGTTATGGTCATGGCAGATGGGGTTAACTACCAGGTCAGATGGCCCCTCTTTGGAACTGGTGTTTATGTGTGATGAATCTGGACTCAGATGGGATCTCTCTTCATAAGACTTTCATGCTAATGTGCTGGAGGTGCAGTTAGTGTCGGGGTTTAAGATATATTTAGGGGAGTTGAATCTCTGGACTGTCAATGTGATAGCCAGGTCCTGAACCTCAACAGACTCCAGCACCTACAATCTGACTTATTGGGCTCACCACACTCAGCTAAGATGGAGTTGAAGAAGGACAACCACCACACCATGGAGCCTAGAGTGATTACAACTGAAAGTGGGAGGATTGCATCCAGCATCCATGTGGAATCTGAGCCTCCTCTTGACATAGAGGTGCAATGGACACAACCAATCCAATGTCCACATAGAAAAGGTGGCATTGGATTGAGAAAAGTGGACATGATGGCTGATGGGTATGGGGAAAGGCAGGAAAAGATGAGAGGTGGAGGCGTCTTTGGGACATGGAGCTGCCCTGGATGGTGCTTCAGGGGCAATCACCGGACATTGTAAATCCTCACAGGGCCCACTGGATGGAATGGGGGAGAGTGTGGGCCATGGTGTGGACCGTTGACCATGGGGTGCGGGGGTGCCCAGAGATGTACTTGCCAAATGCAATGGATGTGTCATGATGATGGGAGGGAGTGTTGCTGGGGCGGGGAGAGGTGGGGTGGGGGTGGTAGGGTTCAATGGGACCTCATATATATATATATTTTTAATGTAATATTATTACAAAGTCAATTTTAAAAATAAATAAATAAATAAAAGAAAGAAGCATCTAGAAGGCAGCATCAGTGGGAAGTGACCCCACTTCCTGAGCCCTCGCTCCAGAACCTGAAGGCTTTCCTCCTCCTTGTACCCACCACCAGCTTGATGAGATCAGACCTGTTCATTTTATTCCACATTTTACAGATTAAGAAACTGAAGTTCAGAGAGTGTGCATAAATGAAGTGCTGGGATTTAAAATCAGTTCTCTGCTTGTGGTCAAAGTCTGAACTCTTGGCCAATACTTTGCCAAAACTGACACAAGTGTTGACACAAATGAGAAAAAGTCAAGACTGCTATATATGGCAACTAAGAGGAAGGGCGACTGTATGTGTTAACATCTAAACCAGCACACTTATGAGAGTGAAATTGGGTGCTATTAATAATTATGTTGGGAGAACAGGGGAACTGGGAACAGGGCTGTCCCAGGTAACCTAAGACCTATCTTTATTTTACTAAAAGGACACTGAAATGAAAGAAAGAGAGGATGGGAGGGAGGAACAGTGAGTGTGGGAGCCAGATAAGAGTAGGTGGGAAGAGATGGGAGATGAGGAGCTAGAGAAAATGAGGATGGACTCAGCTTCCTCAAAATGTTTAAAGCCATTGAAAAGTGACTTGAGAAGGTGGCAAGACCTGCTCAACCATGAGCTGGGACAGTGTCCATCTAGCACTACGTACAGTGCCCAGCAGAGACACTTCATGAATACCCGTTGACTCATTAATCAGGCCCAGGGA
Source organism: Dasypus novemcinctus (assembly GCF_030445035.2). Classification (NCBI taxonomy): domain Eukaryota; kingdom Metazoa; phylum Chordata; class Mammalia; order Cingulata; family Dasypodidae; genus Dasypus; species Dasypus novemcinctus. The sequence goes on along the minus strand of NC_080678.1, from coordinate 28,416,036 downwards.
AGGGATTTTCTTTTAATGAGAGGAAAATACTCAGCATGTTTGTAGACAGGAGAGCAATCTAAAGGAAAAAAAGGATAAAAGATGCAAATGCAAGAGAGATTAATAAAACAAGGAGGGTTGGATAGCCTTAAGGATCTAAATGGGAAAAGAGTTTTCCTTGAAGAGGATGAGGGAAAATTTCTTCTCTTAAAGACATAATAAAATAAAGCAATCATGAACAAAGGACTTGCAGATAGGAAGTAGATAGCTATTCAACAGAGGGGACTGAAGAGCCTCAGTATGAGGACAGGATATCAACAATTTCCATTCAACATTTCACCCAGTAAATATGAACTGAGAAGTTTCCAGGAGCAGGTCTTCCGAGGCAGCTGAGTGTGGGGAGCCACCCGCTGTGAGGTCTGTTTACAGCCTCCAACAACATGGCGGATTTCATAATTACTACAGCCATGCCCCGCCATTTCCTTCTTCTTCTTCCTCCTTGTTTCTTTGTTCTCCCCTTCCCGCCACAACTCTGGTGACCACAGCAATACGCATGCGCAAGGCCCGAAACTCCGCAGACCCAGCACGAACTTTCAGCCAATCCCCTCCTTGGACGTCTGCCACCCGCAAAACCAGCCTATCACCTATGGACACGCTCCCTTCCCTCAGTATAAATTCTGATACTCTACCCCCAATAAACGAGGCTTGATCAGAATCCTGTCTTGCCTCCATTCTTTCTCGTCCCCTGCCCCCACTTCTTCCCACAGACCCCTGGAATCCGCCCCGGCCAGTTCAGACAGCTGAGGACCTCTCTGCTGGACGTGCCTCCAGCTCCATGGCTCCCAGAGGTCACCAGGAGGCCTGAAGCAGTGCAGAGTCTCTGAACAAAGCCTCTGCAAGTGGGATCTTTCCCAGTTTTTCCCAGATGACTTGCTTTGTGACCTTGAGCAAGGCACTTCAGAGTTTCCTCCTCTGTCAGATGGGGAGGATGAACTTTATCAGGGGGTCCCAAAGGACTAAAGGTCCAGGTTAGACAGTGATAGTGTGTGTGTATGTGCCTGCATGTTTAACATGAATTCAAGTATAACACATACATATAAGCACATATTTCATAAGTGTACAGCTCTCTGAATTTTCACAAACTGAACAATCTACAAAACCAGCACTCTACTGAGAAGCCCCCTCAGCCTCCCTTCCAGTCACTAAACCCCACCCAGGGTAACCATTGTCTGACCTCTAGATTAGCTTCACTAGTGTTTGTCCTGTCTCTAAGTGGATTCCTAGAGTGGGATCTATTTTGTGTCTGATTTCTTCCACTCAGCGTCATCCACGGTGCTGTGTATAATGATGAAGTTTGCAAGACTACATTCCAAAAGATGTAAAAACTGAGTACAAATACAGCACATTTTCCACCAAGTTAAATATATTTAAATTAAATGAGGGGAGCAGATTTGGCCCAATGGATAGAGCATCCGCCTACCATGTGGGAGGTCCAGGGTTCAAACCCAGGGCCTCCTGACCCATGAGATGAGCTGGTCCACGTGCCGTGCTGATGCACGCAAGGAGTTCCCTACCATGCATGGGTGTCGCCCACATAGGGAGCCCCATGTGCAAGGAGTGTGCTCCATAAGGAGAACTGCCCAGCACAAAAAAAGGCAGCCTGCCCAGGAATGGCACCACACACATGGAGAGCTGACACAGCAAGACAATGCAACAAAAATGAGACACAGATTCCAGGTGCCACTAACACAAGCAGACACAGAAGAACACATGCGAATGGACATAGACAGCAGACAACTGAAGCAGGGAGGCAGGGAAGGGGAGAGAAATAAATAAAAAATAAAAATCTTGGGAAGCAGACTTGGCCCAATGGATAGGGCATCCGCCTACCACATGGGAGGTCCGCAGTTCAAACCCCAGGCCTCCTTGACCTGTGTGGAGCTGGCCCATGTGCAGTGCTGATGCACCCAAGGAGTGCTGTGTCACACAGGGGTGTCCCCCACGTAGGGGAGCCCCATGCTCAAGGAGTGCACCCTGTAAGGAGAGCCACCCAGCGCGAAAGAAAGTGCAGCCTGCCCAGAAATAGTGCCACACAGACAGAGAGCTGACACAAGATGATGCAACAAAAAGAAACACAGATTCCCAGTGAAACTGATAAGGATAGAAGCGATCACAGAAGAACATACAGCGAATGGACACAGAGAGCAGACAACTGGAGGGGGTGGGGAGAGAAATAAATAAAAAATAAAAAGTCAATTTAAAAAATGTTTTAAAAATTAATTAATTAACTAAATGATTGTCTTTTACAAGGAGATAATGTTCTTCCATTTATTTTGTAATAAAATGCCCTTTTTAAAAATCATACTGGAAGTTTGGTTCTTCATTTTGTTTTGTTTTTGATATTTTTGGTCTTGTCCCTATTTAGCAAATCCAATCTCTAAGGCGCATTGTCTTGAAATCTGGCTAGACTGTGAAATCCCCAAATTTGGGTCCCACTGGTCTAAATGGCCTGTAGGGACCAGAGCCCTGAGATTTACTGGGCCTAGCGCAAGGCTCTGAGCTTCCTGGTGAAAGCGACCTCTAATGGCTCAGGCAGCCACAGACCCTCAGTGGTGCCTGCAGAAACCACAGAGCAGCTTTACTTTTCTTGAGAGGAGAGAGGGCCAGGAGGAAGATGACATAAGCAATCATTTCAGCTTCCCTCTAAAACAGACAGATGAGGTTTTGTTAAGTAGCCAGGAAGTCTGGGCTTGGGGGTAGGATTTATGTAACTCAGAACAGGCCAAGAGAACAGAATAAGGCAGTGAGAACTCAAGCCCAAGGTTATGTCCCTAACGTTCTGGAAACAGGAGGATACGGATCTTTAAGAAGGTCTTCAGAGTACAAAGGCCTTGAAGAGAATGTGGGGTCTTGTGGAAGGCACTCAATTAAAAAAAAAAAAGAGAAAGGCTTGTTGTACTGACTTCCCTGGCGAAGGACTAGGGACATTTAGTTCAGGAAAGAGGCAAAAGCATATGCTGTTGTGAAAACATTGGTTGTAATGGGTTTTGAGTCTGTCTGCAACAGCATGCATCCAACATGAGCACCACGTGGAAGAACATTAAAAGAAAAACCACATGCAGGTTTATTCCCTGCCTTCAGGGCACCATGGAGGATAAACACAAAATAAAGGGGAAAAAGCAGATCCCAGGACACCCAGTTCTTAAGGAAGAATTGTCTGGTGAAATAATGGAGTCGGTGATGGAGTCTTCTCTTAAAGTTTGTTCAAGGAAAGGAGCCTCATGTGCCTGGGAGAACAGAGAATTGCCTTCCCCAGGTGTGCTCAATTACATACGCAGCAACGTCTCCTTTGGAGCAATCCATTATGGGACAATTTCACCTAAAACTAAATCAGTCTGAAACTATGTTTTACATCACTGGATTACCAAAGAGTACACTAGGAGTTCCTTGTCATAGGTAGTGTCCTGGCCCATTAGACAAAGAATTCCTTGTGAACATAACTTTTAAAAAAAACATTATATATTGCATAAAGCAAAATATACATCAGAATCTCTCTATAGCTCATTGTTTTTGCAACTCTTCCCACAGAGGGCAAATTTGTTTTGTATTGTTCTGTTTTGTTTGTGGCTGTCCAGAATTCAACACCTACCAGTCAATTAGCACCTCCATCTCCTGTTTGCGAGAATTCCCCAGCTTCTGAGCTCTTGGCAGAAGGTAAGTCCCAGCCACAGCCACCCCTCTCTGCAGTTAGGGGTGGCTGTCAGACCCCCTGCTTCTCCACCACTCCTAGTACCACCAGGGGCCACGTTGGATCAGTCGGTTGCTCATTCTGGGACTCTGAACTTTGACCCAGTGATGCAAAGTCAGAAGGAAAGTTTTGAAGGACAGATTCAGCACAAGTGACAGCAGTCTTTTGACACCAACAGTTCCTGATGCCCCCAACACCAAGACCACCAATAACCTGCCATAATTCCCTCTCCCTTTTACCTTTTTTCACTAAACATAGGCAAATACTTGCAGTGGGGATCCAGCTGGCACAGTTTCTAACACATGTATAGTGTAACCATTAACTCTACCTCCAGTAGACTTGCAGGTTCTTCAGTGGTAGAGACTACGTTTTCTGTTCTCTCTTCCCATTCCACCAATGAAAAGAGAATACTCAACAAAAATGGGTGACACTGATGATATAGACAAAAGATATGGGGAAAAACTCCATGGCTTCACAAGTCATCAAAATTTAGTATGACATTCACTGAGAAGAAGTCGAACAGAAGCATCTTAAAATCTCCTAGAATGAATTTGGTTTTAAATAATAGAAGAAGTCAATGTATTAAAGTGCAAGAATATAAATAACCACACTGCATGCCTGCCTCATGGGATATTATGTCTTAGGTATTTAATTTTAACATGGCAGTGAATATTATGTTTTAATTAATGAGCCTTGCTTCCTAAGGCAATGAAGAGCATTTCTGCCAATTAGCAACAGGTGTCTCCCTTATCTATGTGCCCTCTAATTCCACAAGGGTGGGAGGTGGCCAGTAAGGACTCCTCACTTTTTGTGGGGTTTTTTACCCACTGGTACCTCACCCTTTGTCCCCTCTCTTCCAAAGGACACTGGACCATCACTACACGCTATTCCTTGACCCCTGATCATAGAAAGTGCACTTTCTTTCATAGCAGGATATCAACAGTTTCCCACACCTACCTCCCCAAGCCCTCCCACCACATCTAGCTTTGCGACAAGTGTGTCCAAATCTGCAAAGAGCAGCTGCCTAGCCAGGAACGGCCTGTACTGGGAGGAGGCAACAGAGCCTCTCAGATCCGAGCGTAGGCGCCAGAGTCAGGTTGCCTGGGTGAAATCCCTGGCCCCATCATTTAGTAGCTTTAGAGTCTTTACTTATAAAATTAGACTATAGGTTGTTGGGAGGATTAAACGAAACAATGAATGTGTAGCCCTGGCACTTAGGAAGTGCTCAGTAAAATAAGTATTTGCTATTACTCTGTCTGCAATCCTATGGACACAAATGCTCCTAATCATCAGTGCTGCCACCAGGTTTTTCCTATAGGTCACCCAGCTTCCTTACCAGGTACTCTTGAGCAAGGTCCCCAGGATAGTGATGGCTGCACTGACTTGGCCCACACTCTCCCTCACCCGGTGGCCAGCGAGTCTGGTGCTGCTGAGGGGTAGGCCGTATGTCTCGTGATTTTTCCAGGAAGAGAAGCAGAGACCACGGCAAGAATTGACAGGTAGGATTACTGGGGCAGGCAGGGACACCAAAACAAGAGCAGAGCCATGGTGCTGAAAAGTGGGTTGAAACAAACAAACAAAAAAAAGTGGGTTGAGAGGTGGTGGCCCAGGCTGTTGGCCCCTCTAGAGAGTCCAACCAAAAGAGGAATACCCTACCAGGTATGGAGGAAGTTGGTGTTCTGCAGTCCGGGGTGAGAAAAACATAAACATGCAGGCAAACAGTTGGCATCTATCAAGCTAGGGTGTTCCAGCCTTCAGGAATAAAAAGCTAGAGGAAAGTGGGACAGTGGGAATTAACATTGACTGAACATCTATTTTGTCCATGATCTTTTCCTATCTTATTGTGGTTTTTAATTTTTTTTAATGTTACATTAAAAAAAATTAGGTCTTCATATAGCCCCCAACCCCCTCACCCCACTCCTCCCACATCAACAACCTCTTTCATCATTGTGGCACATTCATTGCATTTGGTGAATACATTTTGGAGCACTGCTGCACCACATGGATAGTGGTTTACATTGTAGTTTACACTCTCCCCCAGTCTATCCAGTGGACCATGGCAGGACATACAGTGTCCAGCATCTGTCCCTGCAGTGCCACCCAGGACAACTCCAAGTTCTGAAAATGCTCCCACATCATATCTCTTCTTCCCTCTCCCTACCCTCAGCTGCTACCATGGCCACTTTCTCCACATTAATGCTACAATTTCTTCCATTACTGATCACAATAGTTCTATAGAGAATATCAGTAAGTCCACTCTAATCCATACTCTATTCCTCCATCCTGTGGACCCTGGGATGGTTATGTCCACTCCCCCTCTATATCAAGAGGGGGCTTGGATTCCACATGGATGCTGGATGCAATTCTCCTGCTTGCAGTTGTAGGCACTCTTGGCTCCCTGGTGTGGTGGTTGACCATCTTCACCTCCCTGTTAGCTGGCCAGGGTAAGTCCAATAAACCAGACGACAGGAGTTGCAAGTCTGCTGAGGCTCAGGGTCTGGCTGTCACATGGACAGTCCAGAGACTTAGGTCTCCTGATTATACACCAACCCCAGTGCCAACCACAGGTCCGGTAAAAGTAACAGAAGAAGCATGTGTAGAAAGGTCATATCCGAGTCCAACTCCATCACACTCAGGAACACAAACTCCAAAGTAGGGCCAACTGACATGGCACTGGACTCCAGAGCCATCTGCCATGACTATAGAACCTGTGGGTCTCTGTAATCCTCAGGAGAACCAGTACCTGGGCTTCTATCTACTTTGGCTGTCTCTGGGACCCTGCCGAGGCATGTGTAAACATTACCCCTCTGATGACCTCCCAACTCTTTTTAGTACCCTACAAGGCAGCGTTATTAACCATTCCCATTCCTTTTAAGGAAGGAAGACATTTTGGTTCAGAGAAGCCAGGGAACAAAGCCAAGGTCACACAGCAGGTAAGGGACAAGTAAGCTCTGATCCACCAGGTCAGTTCCCCTGCCTCCCAGAATGCAGGAGCCCCCCAGGGGTGAACAGGAAACCAAAGCTGTCTCTTAGGCAGGGAGGATCACTCAGAAGCCAAGTCCCTTCCTTAGAAGTGGGCATGAAGGAGAAACAGGACTAGTGGAAAGAGTCCTCAGAATTAGCTCAACACTCAGCTGGGTAGGGAATGGGAGTGACCTGAAGCTGGGGCTAAGGAAGCTCAGTTTTGGATTGAGGGATGGGCTAGCAGGGAGAGAAATCAGAACACCATGACAACAGAGCCAAGGGTAGAGGTGTTGGCTGTGATTATGGGGCACAGGAAATCCACTAGTTTGCCTGGAGAACCAGCAAAGGATTTTTAATAGTATTTATGCTGACTCTGAACCATCAAACTATCCAAACTATGGGAAGGTAAAGAGTACAAAACTCAACAGGAGAGGGCAGAATGGATTCTGGGTCAGAGAGAATGTAAACCTCTGGTAACATAACAGCACAAAGCCTTTGTTCGAATAGGAGACATCACAAAGAATGGAGTCCAAGTCAGGTTTCCACAGGATACAAAATAAGAAGGGGTGATAGCTAAAGGGTTTCCTCTTGAGGTGATGAAAATGTTCCAGAATTGACTGTGGTGATGGTTTATACATATCTGTGAATATACTAAAAGCCATTGAATTCTATATACTTAAAGGAGTGAATTGTATGGTATGTGAATTATATCTCAATAAAGCAATTTCTTTTCATTTAAAAAAAAGACAAAATAAGACAAAGTCAAAGGAACGTCACAAAGGGCTGCAAAGGAAGTATCCCAGAAGGAAAGGGGCAAGAGGTGACACTGCTGAGCAAGAGGATGAAAAGCCCGGCAACAAGGCTGTGGAAACATTCTAGCATGATGAATGCTCTTACACAGAAGCCAGAAGAGGGCTGTCCTCCTACTAAGTGAACCCACATAGCAGCCCAGGGAGCTCTGAGCCAAGCACGAAGGGGGTGTCATAGGCACAGAGCCTTGGGAGCCACCAGGGGAGACCCTAGATAGGTTTCTGTAGATGTTGTGTGCCTGTTCCACTCCCAGGTGCTGTAGTCATATTTGGATGTGTCATGTCTTCATTAAAGCACCCACCCTGTTGAGGGGCCCCATGGGATGCATCTTTCTGTTCCCACAATACCAAGCTGAAGGTTCCATCAGAACTCGCATTTCAGTTCAGATTCATTAAAGGAAGTTTACCTACATTCCTGCCCACAGGTATGGACTGGGTACAATGACCTCTGGAAGAACAGCTGAGTGGCAGCTACATGTCAGCCTCTGTATCAGTGTGAAAACTACTGAGGCTCCTCCCCAGGTCTTACCCAACACCAGCCAGCCAGCAAGCTGGCCAAGTATAAGTCAACTCACCCCCTCCTCTGGCTTGTGGTCTCTGCTCTCTCCAAAGAACCACAATGGATAGGGTGTCCATCTACTACAAACCCCGGGCCTCCTTGACCCATGTGGAGCTTGCCCAAGCTCAGTGCTGATGTGTTCAAGGTGTGCCGTGCCATGCAGGGGTGTCCCCCGCATAGGGGAGCCTCACGCACAAGGAGCGCACCCCATAAGGAGAGCCGCCCAGTGCAAAAGAAAGTACAGCCTGACCAAGAATGGTGCCACACACACAGAGAGCTGACACAAGATGACGCAACAAAAAGAAACACAGATTCCCGGTGCTGTTGATAAGGATAGAAGCAGTCACAGAAGATCACACAGTGAATGGACACAGAGAGCGGACAACTGGGGGTAGGGGGGGAATAAATGAAAAACTAAATCTTTAAAAAAAAAAAAAAAAGAAACGCAGATTCCTGGTGCCGCTGACAAGGATAGAAGTGGTGACAGAGGAGCACGCAGCGAATGGACACAGAGAGCAGACACCTGGGGGGGAAAGGGAGAGAAATAAATAAAATAAATAAATAAAGCTAAAAAAAGACCACATTGCCCTCTTTTGACAGAATACACAGGAGGGTCTCATACACCAATATGCCCACACTGCAAGGATTTGCTGGGAAATTCTGATGCCTGACTCCCAGGGCAATGCCCTCCTAACCCTTGGCAAGCAACATTGGAAGTTGGGACAACCCCAGGCTCTACTCCTTGTGGTTTTCCAAGCATCTCCTTGGACTCATCATCCTTTTTAAAATCTTTCTCTTGTTCAGAAACACGTGCCCTCCACCACCTGGACATTTTGTAAGACTCTTCCAACTCTGGGCAAAAGAAAAGATCAAGGGGTGGTAGAGAATCAGATAGGCTTCCATTCCAGCCTGGAGCAAATGATTTCCAGCTTTAAGACATACAACAGAGGACATAGGAATGGGGAAAAGTCTATTTCATAGGAAGTAGAGGGGACATTTAGACCCTGTAAATAGAGGAATTCCTAAGACCAAGAACAATCACAAGCTTAGGACAAGATGTAAGCTCAGAAAAGAGAAAGGGGACGCTGTACTATATTTTCACCTTGGGCTAATCTTCTTGATAAGAGGGCTAAAATGTAAAGGAAAGAATTGTCAATGTGGAGCTGATTTGCAAAGACCATAAAAGGAATTTTTGGTTTTGGTTTTGGTTTTGGTTTTTGCATTGCTCTTTGTTGTTGTTAACTCCAGGAACTCAAAGAAAATCTGTCAAATCACTAGCTGGATACAAAATTAAGGAACAGTCAGCTCCAGGACTAAATCCAGCATTAACACATTAATATATTAAAATGTACAGTGTGCAACAAAAGATTACAAGGCAAACAAAGGAACAGGAAATGATGGCCCCTCCAAAGGAACAAGATAAAAATTCAGAAACCATCAACAAAGAAGACCAGACTTTGAACATATCAGACAAAGGACATTTTCAAATGATCCTGAATATGCTCAAGGAGATAAAGGGAAACATGGAGGAAAAAAGTAAAGGATATCAGGAAAACAATGAAACCATAAACAATATGAGAATCTAAATATAAAGACAAATTTTTAAAAGGAAAAAAACAAATATTTGGAGTTGAAGACCACAATAACTGAAATCAAAAATTATCTGTAGTGTTGGCGTTTTTTAAAGATTTATTTATTTTTATTTATTTCTCTCCCCTTCCCTGCCCCCACCCCACCCCCAGTTGTCTGCTCTCTGTCCAGTCACTGTGTGTTCTTCTGTGTACACTTGTATTCTTGTCAGCAGCACCTGGAATCTGTCTCTTTTTGTTGTGTCATCTTGCTATGTCAGCTCTCTGTGTGTGTGGCCCCATTCCTGGGCAGGCTGCACTTTTTTTGTGCTGGGCGACTCTCCTTATGGGCACACTCCTTGCGCATGGGGCTCCCCTATGTTGGGGACACCCCTACATGGCAAGGCCACTCCTTGCGTGCATCAGCACTGCACATGGACCAGCTCATCACATGGGTCAGGAGGCCCTGGGTTTGAACCCTGGACCTCCCATGTGGTAGACAGACACCCTATCCATTGAGCTAAATCCACTTCCCTATCTATCGTGTTTTGATAGCAAATTGGAGCTGGCAAAAGGAGGAATCAGTAAACTCAGAGACAAAGCAATTAAAATGACTCAGGATGAAGAGCAGAAATAAAACAGGATGGAAAAAAATTGAGCAGAACCTAAGAAACCTGTGGGACACCTTCAAGCATACCAATATATACATTATGGGAGTCTCAGAAGGAGAACAAAAGAAAGGGGCAGAAGGAACATTAAAAAAAAAAAATGGCAGAAAACTTCCCAAATTAAATGAAAGACATGAATGTACACATTCAAGAAGTCCAAACAGGATAAACTCAAAAAAGAGCAATGCCCAGACACAAAGTAATCAAACTGTCAAATGCCTAGGACAAGAAGAGAGATCTGAAAGCTACAAGAGAAAAGCAGCATATTCTGTCCAATAAGATAAAATGCCAATTTCTCATCAGAAATTATGGTAGCAAGAAGACATGGACAAAATATTTAAAGTGCTGAAAGGAAACAATTGCCAACCAAGAAGTTATATCCAGCAAGACTGTCTTTCAAATAGAGTTCATCACCAATAGACCTGCCCTAAAGCAATGCTTAAGGCAGTTTTTCAGGAAAGGGAAGGACACTAGAGTGTGGATCAAAGTGACACAAAGAAATAAAGACCTCCAGTAAAGGTAAATATATGGGTAGTTATAAATATCAGTACTATTGTATTGCATTTTTTGTATGAAACTCTACTTTTTACATCTTACAGTTTCTAAAATGCAAATGTTTAAAAAGTAATGATAGGGAAACGGACTTGGCCCAGTGGTTAGGGCGTCCGTCTACCACATGGGAGGTCCACAGTTCAAACCCCAGGCCTCTTTGACCCATGTGGAGTTGGCCCATGTGCAGTACTGATGCGCACAAGGAGTGCCGTGCCACGCAGGGGTGTCCCCCATGTAGGGGAGCCCCATGCACAAGGAGTGCGCCCCATAAGGAGAGCCACCCAGCGCGAAAGAACATGCAGTCTGCCTAAGAATGGTGCCGCCCACACGGAGAGCTGACACAACAAGATGACGCAACAAAAAGAAACACAGATTCCCATGCTGCTGACAACAGAAGAAGCAGACAAAGAAGAAAGACACAGCAAATAGACACAGAGAGCAGACAACCAGGGCAGGGGGGAAGAAATAAATAAATAAATAAATCTTTTAAAAAAAAGGTAATGATAAATCTATGGCTTGGGACATAAAACATATAAAAAGATATAATTTGTAACAAGTGCAAGAAAATGGTGAGGGGATGGAGGATAATAGGAACAACGCTTTTGCATGCTATTTAAGTTAAGTTGGTAGCAAATCAAACATGATTGTTATAGATTTAGGATGTTAAATTTAAGCCCAATGGTAATTACAAAGAAAATATCTGAAAAATATAAACAGGAAATGAGAAGGGACTCAAAATGGTGCCCTATTTAAAAAGCAAATAAATATGAAAGTAGACATTAACAGAATTGAGAGACAAACATGGTATGAGACTTGCAAAGACCAAATAACAAAATGACCAAAGAAATTTCTGCATTATCAGTAGTTACTTTAAATGTAAATGGATTAGACTCTCCAGTCAAAAGGCAGAGACACAGAATGGATTAAAAAAAAAGCATGACCCAAATATATGCTGTTTACAAATGACTCATCTTAAATTCAAAGACAAAAGTAGATTGAAAGTGAAATGATACTGAGAGCTGGGGTAGCTATATTAATATCAGACAAAATAGAGTTTAAGGCAAGTCTATTATGAGGGACAAAGAAGATCACTATATACTTAACAATACACTTGTAAACAACCAATATGTCAAATAAGAATTCACAAGGGAATTAGGAAATATCTTGAGGCCAATGAAAACAAAAACACAAGATACCAAAGCTTATGGGATGCAGCAAAGGCAGTGCTGAGGGAAATTTATAGTTCTAACTGCTTACATTTAAAAAGAAAAAGAAAAAAAGATCTCTAATCAGAGAGCTAACCTTACAACTGGAAGATCTAGAAAAATAAAAAGCAAAATAAACCCAAAGCAAGCAGAAGGAAGGCAATAAAAAGATTAGAGTGGAGATAAATGAAATAAACAATAAAAACACCATAGAGAGAATCAACAAAACCAAAAATTGGTTCTTTGAAAAGATAAATAAAACCAACAAACCTTTAGTTAGACTGACAAAAGAAAAAGAGAGGAAGCAATAACTAAATTTAGAAATGGGGGGTGGGGGGAACTCCACATGCCAGACAGGGTCAGCAGTGCTACAGCTTCTGTGAAGAAAAAACAAAGTGGACAATGAATACCAGAGAACTGTGAGTAGAACTTAAACACAATTGGCAAACTAGCTATAGATTTGCCATATGACCCAGCAATTCCACTGCTCAGTATATACCCAGAAGAACTAAAAACAAGGACACAAACCATTATATGCACACCAATGTTCATAGCAGTATTATTCACTATTGCCAAAATTTGGAATCAATCCAAATGCCCATCAACAGAAGAATGAATAAATAAAATGTGGTATATACATACAATGGAATACTACTCAGCTATAAGAAGGAATACAGTACAAACACATAGGATAACATGGATGAATCTTGAGGACCTTATGTTGAGTGAAGCAAGCCAGGCATTGAAGGACAAATAGTATATGACCTCTCTGATATGAAATAAGTAAACCAAGCTGTCTCAGAGAGCTAAATACTGGATGATAGGATTAAAGGCAGTTGGGGGGGGGGGGGTGGAAGGTTGCAAGATGATGCCTACATGGGTGAAATCTATGATAAGCTGGAAGTAAGTATTTGTACAGGAAGGGTAAGATGGGGGCATAGGAATAAGTCTGGATGGGGTTTTGAGGGCTTGAGGGGGGCTATGGTTGGGAGGATGGGTCAGATGTCCCAAGGAATTGGGGGAACATTTGAATATGGGAGATTGTCAGGTATGTGGTTAAAACTATAATGTTGAGAAAACTCTTTAGAAAATACAATAAGGAAGGATTACCTGTTTAAGGTGCTTGAGGGGGGAGGAATCTGGCACAGGGAATATTTGAGAACTCATTTTGTCATAGTGTGTTATATCATTGGGTGGAGACCCATACAATGAGTGTGAAGATGTACTACATCCTGGGGAGGCCTGATGTTTTCAAACGGAGGGAATTGCATCTCTCCAGAGAATTGGTGGTTCCCAGTGGGTTAGGGCAGTCTAGTATATCAAGACCTCAGCATTGTTGCAAGTATCTGTGAATCTGGTCCTTCAAGCAGTGAAGATTGATTGTCACTGTGGGCCCTGAGGGGAGGGGGAGAGAGGTATAGAATAGCTGGAAGCAGAGTAACTGGGGGGCAATGGAAGTGTTTCACAAGATCATGCAATGATGAATATAGGACATGTTAAATTAAACCAAAAATGTATAAAAGTCTATAGGCTAAAACATAAGGTATATAGGTGTAAAACATAAGGTAAATAAAAAATTAGAAAATTTTACAGTCCAAAATATAAACCATAATGTAAACCAAAATGGAACCATGTTTGAAAAGTATGTTGCAATATATGTACATCAGCTACAGCAAATATAACATGAACATGTAAAAAGATCATTGCTGGGGAAGGGGGAAAAGGGTTTGATGTTGAATATATGGGACACCCCTGTATTGTATATGTGAATTAATGCATTCTAAAACTTTTGTGAAGACAAAATTAAAAATTAGAAGAAGAAGAAAAAAGAAAGGATATAGACACTGAGGAAGAAATGAAAGAAATTGCCTTGCCACTGTATATACAAGGCAACACCTATTGCCGTGATGAAAGGCAAAGTATCAAAAACAAAGCTTTATAATAGTTTCCATTTTTTAATACTTAGATTTATTTTTACTTTATTTTAGTTTTTCTAAATTAGTATGTATTTTATTACTAATCTTTAAACCCATCACTATGTTTCATTTTCCTATTAATTGAATTTGGCAATATGTTAGGCTTCATTTTGAAGAAGTTTTGGACCACACAGGGGTTCAACCATGGCAAGGGAGGAACACTGGTAGGGGGTGTTATTGCTGGGGGGCACATGGTTGGGAGGGAATTCTCCAGGGCATGTATGTAGGGTACATAAAAATGTTCAGATATATGTTGGGTGTTTTCATAGTAATTACAGTTACAAATGACAACTTAGGGAGTGCTAAGTTCCTACCCAGGGGAGTTCTATCACATTCCCCAATGGAACATCAACAATTCCCAAGGTGCAACGGCATAGACCAACAAAGAAGGATGGTCTAATGAAGAGCGCTTGATACTGATGACTATGCTTATGAACCTGTGTGCCTGAAATTTCAATAGGCCTAGAGCTGCAGGGTGCCTAAGAGTTACCTCCTGAGAGCCTCCATGTTGCTCAAATGTGGCCACTATCTAAGCAAAACTAAACATGTAAATGCATTACCTTCCCCCCAGTGTAGGACATGACTCCAGGGGATGAACCTCCCTGGCACTGAGGGATTACTACCAAGTGTCAGTGGGTGATGTAACTAGAAAAAGACCTTGAATAAAAGGGTCAACTCAGACCAGCAGAATATCTCAGCCTATATGTAGAATTGTGTGTTAAAAACTGCTTGTGACCTTGAATAAAAGGGGGAAATGGCAAAGACAAAAGAGTTTATATGGCTAAGAGTCTTTGAAAAGGTCAGGAGGCCATCAGAGGGGTCACACTTATGCATGCCTCAACAGGACCCCAGAGATAGCCAAAGTAGATATAACCCCAGGTACTGGATCTCCTGAGGGATACGGAGACCCACATGTTCTATGGTCACAGCAGATGGCTCTGGATTTCAGTGCCATGTCAGTTGAACCTACTTTGGAATTTGTTTTCCTGAGTTTGATTGAGTTGGACTCAGATGTGACCTTTCTACACATGACTCTTCTGTCACTTTTACTGAACCTATGATTGGCACTAGGGTTAGTGTATACCCAGGAGATTTGAATCTCTGCACTGTTCATGTGCCAGCTGTGCCCTAAGCCTCAGCAGAGTTGCAACTCCTACACTCTGGTTCGTTGGACTTATGCAGGTCAGCTAACAGGGAGGTGAAGATGCTCAACCACCACACCAGGGAACTGAGAGTGCCTACAAATGCAAGCAGGAGAATTGCATCCATCATCCATGTGGAATCTAAGCCCCTTCCAAATAAAGAGGTGGAGTGGACATCAACATCCCAGGGTCCACCAGATGGAGGAATAAAATATGGATTAGAGTGGACTTACTGATATTCTACTATGGAACTATTGTGACTAGTAATGGAAGAAATTGCAGCATTGATATGGAGAAGAGGTATGATGTGGGGGCATTTGGGGACTTGGAATTGTCCTAAATGATATTGCAGGGACAGATGCTGGACATTATATATCCTGCCATAACCCATTGAATGTACTAGGGAAGAGAGTAAACTATAATGTAAACTATAATCCATGCAGTGCAGCAGTGCTCCAAAATGCATTCACCAAATGCAGTGAATATGCCACAATGATGAAAGACATTGTTGATGTGTGAGGTGTAGGGTCAGGGGGGCTGGGGGTATATGGGAACCTCATATTTTTTTTATGTAACATTTTTTGTGATCTATGTATCTTCAAAAAAATACAATTTAAAAAAAGAATATAAATTAATAAAATAAAAAATGAAGAAGAAATGGGGGAAAGTATGGGAGGGAGAGGGGATGAAGTATATGGGAATCCCCTATACTTTTAAAGATTTATTTATTTATTTCTCTCCCCCACCCCCACTCCATTGTCTGCTCTTTGTGTCCATTCGTTGTGCATTCTTCTATGCCTGCTTGTCTTCTCTTTTGGCAACGCCAGGAACCAATCCTGGAACATTCCAGAGTGGGTTCCAGGTGCTCAATCTCTTGCACCACATCATATCCCTGGTCTGCTGCATCTCTTATTGTCTCTCCTCTGTGCCTCTTTTCATTGCATCATCTTCCTACACCAGCTCTCCGCTCAGGCCAGCTCACCACATGGGCAAGCACTCCACGTGAGCCAGATCCAATAGGTTCAGATTGCCATGTGGGCCAGCTTGCCTTAACCAGGAGGTTCCAGGAATCAAACCCTGGACCTCCCATATGATAGATGGGAGCACAATTGCATGAGCCACATTTTCTTCCCTCCCCTGTATTTTTTTATGTAATATTTAATTTATGTAATCTAAAACTTCTTTAAAAGTAATAATAAAAAAAAGATTTTTAAAAATCTAGGAATACATTTAACCAAGGATATAAAGGATTTGTACATAGAAAACTGTAGAATATTGCTAAAAGAAATCAAAGAAGACTTAAATAAACAGGGAAACATTCCATGTTCATGACCTGGAAGACTAAATAATGTTAAGATATCAATTCTACCCAAAGCAATTTACAGATTCAATGAAATCCCAATCAATACTCTGGCAGCGTTCTTTGCAGAAATGGAAAAGACAATCATCAAATTTATATGAAAGGGTATGGGATCCCAAATAGCAAAAAACATCTTGAAAAAGTTGAACAAAGTTGGAGCACTCATACTTTCTGACTTTAAAACTCATTACAGAGAAGCGGATGCAGCTCAACTGATAGACCATCCACCTACCATATGGAGGGCCCAGGGTCCATCCCCAGGGCCTCCTGACCCAGGTGGTAAACTGGTCCACTCGTAGTGCCGCTGCGTGCAAGGAGTGCCATGCCATGCAGGGGCGTCCCGGGGAGTGGTGCCCCAAGCACCCGAAGGAGAGCTGTCCTGCATGAAAAAAGCACAGCCCGACCAGGAATGGCGCCACACACATGGAGAGCTGATGCAGCAAGATGACACAGCAAAAAAGAGATGCAGTTTCCCAGTGCTGTCTGATAATGCAACTGGATGCAGAAGAACACACAGCAAATGGACACAGAGAGCAGACAACAGAGGGAAGGGGAGAGAAATAAATAAATCTTTTTTTAAAAAACTCATTACAAAGCTACAGTAATCAAAAGGGCATGAGGATTGGCAATCAGGGCTGCCCCGCCGGAGGGACCATGTCCCAGCACCTGCACATTATGCTCATTTTCATTCACTTTGTCTCCCAGCTCTGCACCTCCAGCTCCTCATGCAGCTCCAAGAGTACCAGAAGCAACAAGCCATAAATGGAACTAGTATTGTTCAAGCAGATGTGCAGCCACCAGGATTAAAAGTGTGGTCTAATCTGTTTGGCAGGAAATGAGAAGGCTGTCCCAATTCTGATTGTGAAAGTAGACATCTTCATGCTTTTGATTCTGCAAGTATAAATCAGCAACCTGTGGAATGATGGCTGGAAAAGAAAACTCTGTAATGCCATAAATAAGAGTACTTGTGATGAAAAACTGCACAAGGATTACTATTTCCCTTATTTCCCATCTTAAATAGCAACACACACACACACACAAACTGGAACAAATCACACCACTAGGAAGGTTTCATGATTTTGGCTGACTTTCTAAAGACCTAAATTTAAGAACCAAAACTAAAACCCTTAGAAGAAAATATAGGGTAGCTCTTCAGGACCTTGTACTAGACAATGGTTTTTTAGACATTACACCAAAAGCATGAGCAACAACAAAAAAAAAAACAGATAAATGGGACTTCATCAAAATTTAAAGCTTTTGTGCATCAAAGGATTTCATCATAAAACTAAAAAGACAACCTATGAACCGGGAAAAAATATTTGGACACTATATATCCAATAAGGATTTAATATCCAGAATGGATAAAGAAAAACTACAACTCAACAACAAAAAGACAAACAGCCCAATTTTCAAAATGGACAAAAAAATTGAATAGACATTTCTCCAAAAATAAATGGCCAAAAAGCACATGAAAAGTACTCAACATCATTAGCCATTAGGAAATGCAAATCAGACCACAATGAGATACCATTTAACACCCACTAGAATGGCTGTTATGCAAAAAATGGAAAATACCAAGTGCTGGAGAAGATGTAGAGAAGCAAGAACACTCATTCATTGTAAGTGGGAATGTAAAATGGTGCAGCTGCTGTGGAAATCAGTATGGCAGTTCCTCAGAAAGTTAAGTATAGAATTAAACTGTATGACCCAGCAATCCCACTTCTAGGTATATATACAAAAGAATTAAAGCAAGGACTCGAAGAGATATCTGCACACTGATGCTCACCATGGTATTTATTCACAATTGCCAAAAGATGGAAGCAACCCAAGTGTCCATCAGGCAATGAATGGATAAACAAATGTGGCATATACATAAAATGAAATATTATTCGCCCATAAAAAGAAATGAAGTCTGATAAATGCAGCAATATGGATAAACCTTGAAGACATCATGTTGAATGAAATAAGCTAGACACCAAATTTTGTATGATTTCACTAATATGAAATAATTAGAAGAAGCAAATCCAGAGTCAGAAACTAGAAGACAGTTTACCAGGTGCCAGGGTAGGGGAAAGCTAATTCTTAATTGGTACGAAGTTTCTGTTTAGGGTGTTGGAAAAATTTTGGTAATAGATGGTGGTGATGGTAGCACAACATTGTGAATGTAATTAACACCACTGAATTATATATTTGAATGTGGTTAAAGGAGAAATATTAGGTTGCATATATGGTATTAGAATAAAATTTTTTTAAAACAGGATTGGCAGGGAGGGCCACTGGTACAGGGTGTTGGTGGGGGAGGATGTATAGGGAAGGGTGTACCTGGGGGCATGCCTTTATGGAATATGAATTTGTTCATGTGGTCATAGGGTATTATTTCAGTGGGTGGAAACCCAAACAATAACCAACAAAATATTAAATTTCCATCCTGGGGAGTCCTGCTACATTCTCTAACAGAGTGGCCATGAGAAGTCCAAATTGAGGCACCATAAGAGGTGCTTTGTCACCAAATTCAGCTACTGTTGATCCTTTTGTCCAGACAGGTGGCAAAGCAAGATAGCCACTGACCTCTGCTGCAGTCTCAGCCTTCCCCTCTGGGCTAACTGTCTCTTGAAGCCCTGCTGCCAGAGCTCAGCTGTGGAAAGCAGGCATAAATCTTATCACTTTCCAGGAGTACTCTATCAGTCTCAGCTTCTCCACTTTCTTCCCAAGTTCAGCTGTAAGTTTTCAGGCATATAGCAGGGTTCATCTCCTCTTGAGCTGTTCCATGGGCCCAACCTCTGGGGGGCTTTGTACGTAAGTGATCCTCTAGTCCTCTTTCACATGGCAGGATCAAAAATGGTGTTGTCCTCTTCCTGTATCTATGTCTTTCTGTGTCTCCTTTATAGCATGCTCAGCAAGAGGCCAAAGACTTAAACTGAGTCATGCTTCACTGATATAGTCCAATCAAAAGCCCTAACGCAAACTTATCAAGTAGTCTAATCAAAAGACTGTCAACCAAATTTAATGCAATCAAGGGGTATCACACCCACAAGATTAGATTAGCTTAAAACATAATTTTTCCCTTTAGGGGATATTTACTGGGGAAAATGTGAGAAGAAATGTGCTAATTGTTGCAGGCAGGCATGACTGTGGATAAAGACAAAAATTTCTGTTTTAAAAATTCATATTTTAGTGGGATAGAAATATATATATAATAACTAATGGAAGTATAAAGTGTTTACATAGGTGCAAGTAGAAGGAATGGGAAGTGCAGGATTAAAATATCAACAAAGAATGGGCTCACATGAAAGATGATATTGGAAACAAGAGTTGGAGAAAGGAAGGAAGAAAGCTATGGAGGGTTATGGTGTAAAATACTCCCAGGCCAAAGGCACTTTTCATTATTAAAGGGTTCAGGCAGAAGGTTACCTAGCATGCTTGAAAATCAGTGATGTGGGTTCAGTTGTGCCCTCCAAAAAAATACATTCAAATCCCGGCACCTAGTCCTGTGAATGTAACCTTATTTGGAAATAGGGTCATTGACAATGTAATTAGTTAAGGTAAAGCAAACCTGGATCACAGTAGAAATTGATTCAATATGACTAGTGTCCTTCTAAGAAGAAGGAAGGGAAATAGGAACATTCAGAAAGACACAAGGGGAAAGACTATATGAAGTCAGAGGCAGAGATTGGAATTATGCTACCACAAACCAGCGTAACACCCAGGATTGCCAGAAACTGCCAGAAGCTAGACAGAGGAAAAAAGAATCCTCTCGTAAAGCCTTCTGGAAGACCATGGTCTTGCTGTTACCTTGATTTCAAACACCTAGATTCCAAAACTGTGACACAAATTACTATTGTTCTAAGCCACCCAGTGTGGTAATTTGGAATAGCAGCACTAAGACACTAATTAAAAAAAACAAGATAACCAGTGGCAGTACACCAGTTTGGGGAAAGTGGAGAGGTATAGAGAATTAATGTAAGAAAACCAGATCATGGATACCCCATAATTCACAACACATAAGCCTTTTCTCCAAATGTGATTGAATGTTCTTTCCTGAGCAGAATAGTGGCATGTTAGCAGAACACAGGAAATTTTTAAGGCCCTGGAAATTGATCTGCAAGATTTTGCAATGAAGGATACAGGCCATTGTACATTTTGTCAAAACCTATAAAATTGTATGTATGGTGCAAAGTGTAAACCATAATGTAAACTATTGACCATGGTTAGTAGCAGTGCTTCAATATTTGCTCATCAATTGTAACAAAGGGGCGGCGGACTTTGCCCAGTGGTTAGGGCGTCCGCCTACCACATGGGAGGTCTGCAGTTCAATCCTTGGGCCTCCTTGACCCATGTGCAGCTGGCCCATGCGCAGTGCTGATGCGCGCAAGGAGTGCCCTGCCACGCAGGGGTGTCCCCCGCGTAGGAGAGCCCCATGCGCAAGGAGTGAGCCCCGTAAGGAGAGCCGCCCAGCGCGAAACAAAGTGCAGCCTGCCCAGAAATGGTGCCGTACACACGGAGAGCTGACACAAAATGACGCAACAAAAAGAAACAGATTCCCGTGCCGCTGACAACAGAAGGGACAAAGAAGACGCCGCAAATAGACACAGAGAACAGACAACCAGGGTGAGGAGGGGGAGGGGAGAGAAATAAATAAATAAATCTTTTTTTAAAAAATGTAACAAAGGTATCATACTTACATAACATGTTATCAATAGGGGAAAACGAGAGAGGGAGGTGTGTGGGATATGGGAATTCCCTATATTTTCTATGTAACTTTTCTGTAACCTAAAGTTTCTTTAAAAATAAAATTAAAAAATAAAAAAACTAATTTTTAAAAAACCATAGATTGTACAACACAGTGAACCCTAATGTAAATTTTGGATTATATTTAATAGTATAATTATAATATTGTTATATCAATTACACAAAAGTACTACAGTAATACAAAATATCAATAAAAGAAAAAGTGTGGGGTATATGGGAACTCTGTATTTTCTGCATGATTCTTCTGTAAACCTACAACTTCTCTAATAGAAAAAAATAACTTTTTAAAAAAGGGAATATCAATTATGGTTTGTGAAGAAAGTAAATGCAAAAGAAATTCAGAGCAGGGAGTTCCAGCTAGAGCAATCAGGGAACACTTCTAGGGAGACATGTGATACTTGAAGAAGAGAAGGATTTAGGACAAGTGGCAGGAGGTATTATCCAGGCCGGGAAGTTGGAGCCGTGGCTCTACCAGCTCACAGGGCAGGCAATGGGGAAGTAGCACTACCAGGTAGAAAGAACCAAGGCCTGAGAGCCAGAAGACCAGGAATTGATGTGTTGTTAGTCTGGACGGTCAGTCTGAACCTGTTTCTTCACAGGGTCCCTTCCAACTCTAAAAAAAAAAAAAAAAAAAAAAAACCTGACATTTACCCTAACAATGGAACATAGAGCATTCTGGCTTGAGAAGGAGAATACTGAGCCCCTGACCCTGCTTTGAGCCTCCCATCTCCCCCTAGAAGGAAACAGAACCAGCACTATTGAAAGGTGTCACAAAGTGCTGCAATTGAGTTTTCATGTCATTACTGGTACAAATCCTCCAGCTGTTGGGAAACCCCAAGGTCAAAACCTCCTTCATGGCTGTTAGTGCAGCACAGAATCCTTTCACAATGGGCCACTTCTACTCCAAAATTCATCTGATGAGAAATGACTGATGGTTTTTGCCCAGCAGCCAGAAGCCAGGCTCTGGCCCTTTGGCTGGAGAAGTGCAAGAGCCAGGAAGGTGAGGCAGGCCTCTCTCACTGGCACTAAGTATCATGGATGGACTTTTAACCCAGAGTGAACAAGTTTCCAAGAAGTCTGTCCCTGGGGTGTTTTAGGCCGGAATCCCACATCTGTACCTTTTCTTGAATCCTCATTACCTTGTACATAAAACTTAATGAAGGGGGAAGCAGATGTGGCTCAAGCAAGTGGGCTCCCGTCTTCCATATAGGAGGTCCAGGGTTCAATACCCAGAGTCTCCTGGTGAAGTGCTGGTCCACAGAGAGTGCCACTCCACGCAGGAGTGCTGCCCCGCGCAAGAGTGCCCCCCCCACAACAGTGCCAGCCAACACAGAGATCTGATGCAGCAAGATGACACAACAAAGAGACAGAGGAGAGACCATAAGAGATGCAGCAGATCAGGGAACTGAGGTGGCGCAAAAAAATGATCACCTCTTTCCCACTCCTGAAGGTCCCAGAATTGGTTCCCAGAGCCACCTAATGAGAATACAAGCAGACACTGAAGAACACATAGTGAATGGACACAGAGAGCAGGCAATGGAAGGAGGGGGGGAGAAATAAATCCTAAAAAAAAAAAAAAAACTTTATGAAGGGATAAAGTGGGTGAGACAAAGAAACAAGATCACCTTCCCAGGAGTTATTCTATATATTCAGCATAATGCCTGTTTTTCCACCCAACATTTTTATCACTTATTTTAAAGTGAAGAAGTGATTCTTTTGATCCACATTTTTCTCTCTCCAACTTCTCTCTGACCTCTAGTACTTTAGTTTCATTCCATCCTCGATCTTTATGTCTCTTGGACTTGACGCTAACGTGTTGCAGGTCCACAGAGGAAGCTTCAGGCATCGAGCACCTGGAAACCTTGCTTTTAGGCATGAGTCAATTAAATCCAACTTTGCTCTGA
This sequence comes from Dasypus novemcinctus, assembly GCF_030445035.2. Lineage (NCBI taxonomy): Eukaryota > Metazoa > Chordata > Mammalia > Cingulata > Dasypodidae > Dasypus > Dasypus novemcinctus. The sequence continues at coordinate 28,392,853 of NC_080678.1, read as the reverse complement.
GGCTGCCTTGAGAAGTGATAGGCTTAACATCCTGGTGAACAAACAGTGGAGCTGCCCTCACATTTGGCTTACAGTCTGTTTAAACCCCAACTTGGTTGCAATTCACGGCTCCCACTTACCAAGAGAGAAGTCTTCAGGATATCACTGAGATGACTGTCTGGATCCTAAAATGGAGATCTTCAAACTTTCAGAGGGATGATGGATGAAAACAAGATTAGTAAATTCTGTCATTTGAGGAGAAACTTCTTTTTAAGTCCAATCTTATGGAGCATATTAGAAACATGAGCAAGTGGGAACCAAAAGCATTCAAGAATTGATCTTTGGTGGATCAAAATACAGCCTGTTGTAAAAGGTACTACTGTTATGCTTTCCTGGCCTTGATACAAATAAAAAACCTGAGAACTAGCCATGTATTGTTTCCACCCACATAGCAAGCTGGAATCAATGATCCTTGAGAGAAAAAAAAAAAAACCTTGGCCTAGTTGTTTTTTGGCACTCTGCTCATCCTATTAGAATTTCTTTTCTGCCACCTTGGTTCTGATTGGTAAGTATGGATTGGCTATTGGTAAGTAATGTCTCAAGTGGCATTCATCTCATTTTCTGCTCCCCAAATAGAAAAGCCACGAATATTGCCATGATGCTTTGGTGAATGACGAAAATATGCTTTTATTTATTCATCTTTCAGAGTCACTCAAATTAAAGATACAGTTTAAGATTTAATGAGACTAGTTAAAAAAAATAACAGACACACAACCGAAGTCTAATTGGAAAAACAATTAGATCTTTATGTGTCAATAAGATAACTCAGGGAAACGGACTTGGCCCAGTGGTTAGGGCGTCCGTCTACCATATGGGAGGTCCACGGTTCAAACCCCGGGCCTCCTTGACCCGTGTGGAGCTGGCCCATGTGCAGTGCTGATGCGCGCAAGGAGTGCCCTCCTACGCAGGGGTGTCCCCCACATAGGGGAGCCCCACGCGCAAGGAGTGCGCCCCTTACCGAGCCGCCCAGCGCGAAAGAAAGTGCAGCCTGCCCAGGAATGGCACCGCCCACACTTCCCGTGCCTCTGACGACAACAGAAGCGGACAAAGAAACAAGACGCAGCAAATAGACACAGAAAACAGACAACCGGGGTGGGGGGGAATTAAATAAATAAATAAATCTTTATTAAAAAAAAAAGATAACTCAGATATATTATCAAGTTATAAAAGCAAGTTGGGAATGTATAATCCAGACTGTACGAATACGTGCATATGTGTATATATATCCCTTTTTACATACTTATTCTATATTACTGAATATAAGGAAAGAAATTGGCAAAAACATATAGTATATATTAGTGTTTATATCTAAGAGGTATGTTTTAAGTTGGGTTCCCAAAGACCTTAAGACAAGGATTTGTGTGCAGTTTATCAGATGGTTGCTGTAACCACTGGTGAGCTAGTGAGGAAGTGAGGCAGAGAAGGGTGTGTCACTGAGCGTTACCACAGTGCGCAGCTGTGTCCTAGCCCACTGGGAAATCCAGATGGTATAAAACACGCCTCCAACATACCAGCCAAGGGCTTAGGAAATCTATTTTCCTGTCCCCAACCATCATGATCTGAGGTCGCAGGGATATTACCTCCCCTGGCCCTTTGGGCATTTTCCACACACAAGAGAGCCTGCGGACAGCGAGCCCCAAGCAGCTGCCACAGAATGCTGTCTGCAACTAATGGAATTGTTAAAGCAGTGATGGATGGGTGAAACACCTACAGCATCTCCTAAAAGGTAGGTTATGGAAGGCTGTCACTTTTTACAAGTAAATTTTTGTTTTTTTGCATGTTACTTCTAAAATCAGGAGAAAAAAAAAACTAAGATAAGGAATATACCAAAATATTAGATTGTCTAAAGAAAATAAAAATAGAGGTTCACAATTAAGAAGGAAAAATTTAAAAAGGGAGGGAGACAGAGGTCTCTCCTCAAAGGTGACCTTCCACCTAGGAAATGTCTGCCACCTAGGCCACCAAGCCTGGAGATTAGCTTGCATAACACATGGGGGCAACACCATGAGGAAAGAGACAACTGGACAAAGCAGTTTTGACATTTTTATTCATTGATCATAAATAGTCTCATGAGCATTAAGTTGTCGTGAATGATGTGCTAGCACCGGGAGCCGTCGCAGAGCACTCGTTTCACCATCACTGGCCAGAAAACACGCTGTAGCAGCTCAGGGCATCTCCCGGATACAGTGGCCAGTTTTATGGGCGCCCCCTTCTGGTGCAGCAATTTTATTCTTGGCTCATTCGCAATAATTAAAAAATCATATGACCAAGTGTGTTTTCAAGAAAATATCAAAGAGAATAGATTTTCAATTCTTCTTAGAGTCTAAAAATAAAAAGGGGAGGGAGTAGGGAGGAAAAAGAGTAAAAGGGGAAAGATGTCAGAAGTCTGCCATGTTTCTTTTCTTCCTTTCCCCAGAGCATTTAACAAAAACAAGAAAGAGGAAGGTATTAATGCTGCTTAGAGATGGGCTGCGTCTCTCTGATGAGCCACTCGAGAGCTTCCTGGCGGCCCTGTTTCTGCAGCTCTTTCCCGATCACTTCCCTGCAGGTCAGGTGGTAACTGTTGAGCCAGTCACACTGCAGGGGGGAGAGGGACAGACACAATCATCACCATTATCTTTTCTGGAAAGCTACACAGGCAAACAGCAAGGGGCCCCACATGCCAAGATCACCAGTTGAAAATAAAGGTACACAAGACCCTTTCTCCCTCCTCATAGATGAGGGACTTCTTGAGTTCCATTTCCTGGAAACTTGAGAAAGGGACCTGTTGGCTGGGTGACCAGGCCACACATATGGTGAAATGCTCCCTGAGAAATGTGTGGACTGAAAGAATTGTCAGGGAACCACAGACAGCTGGAGGCAAGCCATGACTTTGGGCTTCCCTGAGGAGTACCTGGTAACCAGGTGCTTGCCTTGATAGGACCCCTGGAAGCCACATCCACGGGCCATCACAAGAGCATCTGGTTCCCACTGGTCAGTGGGTCTCTCAGCCAGAAGCTCCTGCACCCAACCATGAGGCCTCCTTCCCTTATACCTGCAGTATCTCTTGGGGTAGAAGTGAGGAGAGGGTTCCTGAAGAATAGCCCCTGGATTGCTGAGAAGCCTCCTGCTAAGAGACACCTGAAGCTGTCCTGCACGGAGCTTCCTGCCGTGTATTCACTGACAAAGCTAAATCAAGTAGGATTGACCAAGCCATGTGGTTCTTATGAGTGTGGCTGTCTAGCTAAACTCAAAGCCTTCAGTGGTCAAGAACTGTGGTTCTGTGGAGTGGTGTTGGGAATAAGCTTGACTTTCAGACCCTCAACCGAATTTGACCACCACACCATGAATTAAGAAGGATGAGGAAGGAGGTGCTGACAAGGCTTGCTGCCTGTATGGGAGCTGATCTTCCTAGAAGCTAATGGCAAAAGCTCTGCAGCAGATGAAAGATTTTAAATCTCCCTCTTGATGGGGAGAGAAGGGATGGGGTAGGAATGAAGGCTGAAGTGAAGCTTACCAAGAGGCAAATAACACACTCTCTTCACTGTCCGCAAAGCAGACCACACACCCAGCTAGTGAGAACAATACTACCATCAGTATGACTGCTGCAAAAAAGCCAAATGACATATAGGGAGGTAGTGGCATTACAAAAGGGCTGGTTTCAGGAACTACAGTCCAGACCAGGCACCGATGCCTGGCAGAGGAGTCAAGACAGGCATACAAACCCTCAGGTATGGAGGGCAGACAGATGGGGTAGTGCTACCAATCAGCTCCAACCAAGCCAGAGCTCCAGACCCTACTGATGAGAGCCTACTGGGCCTCACTGGGAGTTAGGGAGGTAGCAGGTAGGGTACCTGCCATGTGTCAACAGCAAGGCCAGGCAGGGTGACAAGGCAGCCTGCTGTCCAAAGCAGCTTAACAGCAACAGCAACGGCAGCAGTTTGGTGCCATCCTTGGGCCACAGGGAAACTCCCAAGGCCCTTCAGATTGACCGGGCACCATCCCAAGGGTTCTTACATTCCACAGGCTGCCCATGTTCATATCGGACCAAAGTCCTCTGCTGCCATCTGGTGACAAATGTGGGAATGCAGACCCAAAACTTCCCTAAAGTAATTGCTGAAAACAGACTGGGAGATACTAAATGGCAATAACCTGGTGTGTTAAAGTCCACTGCACAGACCCTTGTGGGGGTATGACTACACCTTCAGATAAAATGAAGCTCCAGACTTATTAAGTGACATATGGGAAAGGAGCCCTTTTGCTAAAAAAGATACTGAACTCTTCCTTGTTGTGTTAAATATTCATCTTCTGTTATTTGGCAGTTATTTGCTTATGATCCCAGAAAAGAAATTATTATGGAATTAAATGGCCAAAAGAATAGCCCATGGGAGAAAAGCCTCCTTCCCTTCATGTGGACAGGAAAGGCTGAGAGTGACCCAGAATTACTGCTCTTCTGTCCTTGGAGGTACTTTCCCCAGGCCCAAGCAGACCACACTGAGGATACAGTCCTGCCTCTACAGTCAGATGAAGGCCCCTGGGATAAGGCCAGTAGCTTCCTTGAGATAACAAAAACCTTTTATTCTAAGAGTAACCCCAGCAGCTTGACCCTTGGTTCCTGCCAGTCATTTGCTTTTCGCCAGGACTTCTGACCACACTCTGGAATTGGCTTCTGTCTTCCTGGATTGGGAATTGCTGTTTCTGCCCATTTTCTGACATTTGTTTCTGCTTCTTTGATGACCTGCCTCATCCTTCAAACCTTACTCCAAGACCCCCAGCGAGCCACCCCACCTGGCCTTGGGAGCCTTGGGACCCACATAGGATTTAAGGGGTTTCAGGCCCTGTGACTCTCTGCCTTGACTGGCCCCCAACCTCTGGGCCTATTAAGTAAACACGGTCTGCTCTTGACTTTGTGATGGGCTTCATGGTCCCAGAGGGAGCAGAGTAGCAAAAGAGAGGGGCCAGTACCACCTCTGTCCTCATCTGTGCAAAAATCAGGCATATAATGGATCTTGCTTCTCATTTCCTTAATGTTTCACGCAACACATGAAACCAATGTGGCACGCACAGTGGCCGAGATGCCCCACAGTCCACTTAAAGTTTTGTAGGGAAGACAAGTTTGCTAAATACACCTCAGTGTAGCTAGGGCTTCTGTCTTCCTGGAAAGTAATCACCTACTACTGCCACCCACAAAACCCTACAGCCCCATACTGGCTTGAGGGGTGGAGGGATGAGGTGGGTGAAGGACTAGCTCTACCCAAAAGCGCAACAAACAAGAAAGAACTCCAATGATCCTCAGGAGACCTAGGATTTTCAGACTCATTTGGCCTAGATATGAAATGAGAATGGGGTAGAGAACTTAGGGTGGTTCTCCCCCCACCCCTGACACTTCTGCTCTCCCAGGTCTTCCTGTTACCTCTTTGTCTGTAAGAGAATCCACATCTATCATTTTGGTCTGTATCGGAACCAAAGTTAGAGGTTCAAAGGTCAGGCTTCCCCGGTTATTGAAGTTATACTGCAAGAGAAAGAAAAAAAACAGAAGCTTTTATTCCTCTTTCCTGTGGGGAGAGACCCACCATGAGGCCATGCCCACTAGACTGCCACCCCTGAGAGCCAGGAGTAATGGGACAGGGTCGGTTATGTGGTCACCGGCCATATGTCTAACAGGCATATGAGGTCCATGATGAAGAGAGCCAATGCCATGTTCCAAAGAGCTGCTCTGCTTCACAAACACAAGCCTGTGTAATCAGGAGAACCCAATCAAAGGGTATCAAGAGACTAGCTACAGCAGGCCCACAAGGCTAATTTCCACTGCAATGGAGAGGAAGCAGGTGCAGGGCATGGGAGTGTCTGACCTCAGGGCATCTTTGGCTTTGGTTCTCAAGACTCGTGTGAGCTGAAGTCCAACAAATCATTTCTGTTAATAGTCAACCATGTGGACTGCCTTTACCACTCCACATGGTGTGGAGTCAGCCAAGGGTAGACAAAAGCACTCAGGTTCGCTGGGTCTCTGCTCACTGTAGATTCTTTGAGAAGAAGGCAGGAGGCCTCTTTAAGAACAATGACTTCCACTTGGAAGCAAAGAACAGACTCATGCAGTCAGCTTCCTTGCAGGCTTACAAAGCAGCTTTCCTCCAAATGTTCAACTTCCATAATCACCAACAAAGGAGGAACAGGTCTTTTAAATAAGGTCTGGTACCTAAGACCCTGAGACCTCTTGGAAATACTGGCGGGGGTAGAGGGCAAAACACTTGCATTTCAGGCCAGGAAGCCTAACCATCTTTACTGCTATGGGGCCTAACCCCTAGTATAACTCAGGGTTTCTCAAATTTACCTGAAAAAAAAATCACCTGGGAAGTATGTTAAAAATACAGCTTCCCAGGCCCCTACCCTGGAGCTGATTCAGGGTCTGAGAGGGGCCTGAAAATTGGCCCCTTTAACAAGCTGTACCCAGCAGGGGAGACTTCAGGACTACAAGCCACCTCTAGCAAATACAGATTTGCTCAAATCATGAGCATAAGCCTGCCTGGGGCTACAAGAATTCCAGCTCTAAGTCCCAGTTCATTAAAGAGTTTCTTTCTGCTTTGCAGGAGAGAAGAGTGATTTTTAGGAAAGTCCCCAGCATCAGAGGAAGGATGTAGCTCTGCCCCAGAAGGAATATTCCCGGCCTCAAAGACAAAAGTTTTCATCCTCTCCCACCGAGGAGTGAAGGAATTGAATAAACTCTCACCTTGGTCTTCACAGGAACCACCAGGACAACATTCTCAATGCGAATTCCGAAAGCCCCATCTTCATAATACCCTGGCTCTAAAACAAGCCAAACCTCCAGATGAGATGTAGCCAGTGATGTGAATGTATACACAGAGAAGCACTTGCACTCCTGGGGTGACAGCTTGAAAGGGTCCAGTCCCAACCCCGGCCCCAAAGGAGAAGAAACATGTGAAGGAAGGGCACACCCAAAACATGAGAAGGGAGGGCCCACCCACCCCAGGTGGGAAAGCCAAAAAATGCCTCCTTCTCCCACACGGCCATTTTTAATAGGCACTTGAGGTACAGAAAAAAAGGCCCTGAAGTTCCTTTAACAAGCTGCAAGGGAGGGTGCTGCAAGGGAGGGAGTACAATAACAGAGGATCCATTAAATAAAGTACAGTGTATATCCATAAGACTCTGATGCTGGATTTAAATATATTTATAAAGATTTGGTAATGACTTGGGAAACGGCAATATATATAGTAAGAAATCAGAATACAGACCATATGTCCAGTATGATCTCAAAGAGGCATATACATATATAAAAGACAAAAACTAACACAACAAAATATTTAGTCATGTTTCCCCTGGGTGGTTGGATTACAAATGGTTTTAATTTTCTTCTTCACTGCTTCATAGTCTCACTTTTTCTAAAATGAACACATGCCACTTTTATCAGAAAAGCCTATTGTTTTGTTTAATTCAAGGCAACAAGAGGCGAATTATTTCCAACTTTCCTTAAAATAATTTAAAAATAAGGAACAGAGCCTTCAAACAAAGGCTCAAGGACCCATTACACCCTCTCTGTGAGGGATACCTACCGACAGTGACAACCATGCCTGCCTCTAAGGGCTCATCAGAGAACGTTTTATAGCTGATCCCACAAGGACCCTCATGAACGTTCAGAAAAGACCCAACACCATGTCCCGTTCCATGCAGGTAATCCAGGCCAGAATCCCATAAGGCTGAGCGAGCAAAGGAGTCAAGAAGGTGGCCTGAAAAACAGAAAGAACCACTTGATACTTGTGCAGCACTTTTCAACTTACAAAGCACTTTGGAAATCAGACCTATTTTGTTTGGCTCCTGAAGGTGAAACAGAAACCAATGAGCAAAAGTTACTGGAGGTTTCAAATTTCAGCCCAGCACAAGGAAGGACTTTCTAACAATCCTGGCTCCTGAAGAGGGCAGCTTCCCAGTCATGTCAGCGTTCAGTCTGAAGTTGGAGGGATATTGTGCAGGAGGCTAATGAGAGGATGGATGCCTGCAGCAGATAAGGACTGTGTTAGATGGCATGTAAGTTCCCTTCCCAACTCTAAAAGCTGAAGGTTCAGAATTAGAGTCCGATGAGAAGATTGTGAACACACTGGAAGCTGGCAGACAGGCATGATAGATGAGGAGACCAACATCCAGAGATGAGTGCATGCCCAATCTCACCAAATTCAAGGCCCAAGTCTTATCAACTCCCAATCCAATGTCCCACCCACCAGTCCTCAAGCGAAGGGGTATAGATATCTAAAGCCAGGATGCCAGTAAAATAAGTCCCAACAAGGATTCTGGGTGGAGGCACTGGCCAGTACCAAAGAACCAAAAGGAGGCTGCACCAACTTGCACACTTCCACTCAGGCTAAGGCCTTCGTATCTGCTTTGCCCTCTCCTGGAAGCTGCCCTCTAGCTCCATCCTACACCACAGGTGGTCAGGAAAGAGGTGCACAGGCGACCTGGTGGCCTAGTTCTGAGCCTGGCTCCCTGGGACTAAGCTCAGCAGGCCTGGGAGACTCATTCCATTCAGCACCCCACTTGCTCTGGCCAGGCCTGAAGCAGGTGGAGGCTGATACAGTGAGGGAAAGGACAAGTTCTTCTACTCAGACTTGGACATGTTGGCAGAAGGAACCACCTACCTTTGGTTCCAGCAGGGAAAATGGCTGCACTCACAGCTATGTGGCCCTTGAGTACATAAGTGAAACATTCCTGCCAAAGAAAAAACAGAGGCCACGTTGCAGAAGAGGGATGGATATTTTAGTTGTATTTTCTGGCTTGGACATGGGACTAATTTTCCAGAAAATGCTGAAACTAAATCTAGTAGAAAAGAACTGCCTGAGAGGACCCCACAAGACTTTACCTTGAGATACTCTATGTCATGTGCACCTGAGAAAGCCTGGGAAGAGTAACAAGTACTGATGTCACAAGCTAACACTTACTGGTAACTTCCCTATGCCAGGTACCGTGCCAGGCACTTGACATCCAACCCCATACTTTAGAACATAGTCGCCATTGCCATCCTCACTTTACAGAAAATTAAGCAGTTTGCCCTGGTCAAACAGTTCATAAGAGGCAGCACATGGCCTCACAGCAGGGCAGTCTTGCTTCCACAACCGTGCTCCTTCTCACCCAAACATACTTTGGGGATATCCTACTGCCCACGTAAGAAAGCTGCTGTCTGGAAGGGTGCATGGCATGCCAGCTTCAATCCAGTCTCTTTCCACAGCACAAAATGAGTCACACCAAAAGTATCCTGGACCAAGGTCCAACTCCTCTAACATGCTGGTGCCCATGATGGACAAGGGAAGAGGCCAAGACTCTGTCCCACTGCATCTCACAAAACCCTCTCCTTGGAGGAACCTCCTGAAGGTGCTCTCTTGGAAAAAAAGACTCATTCAGAGACCCAATCAAAAGTTCCCTGAGCAGTGACTATGAGCCAGGAACTCACTGGGCCTATGGAATCTTCACTATCAGTCTGGGAAGTGAGTACTTTCATCCCATTTTTGTGGATGGTGATTCGCTGAAAGTCATGCAGAAAACTTGAAGCCACGTTTCAAAACTCTTGGTAATTATCCCTCTACCTCACAGCTGTTTCCTGGTTTCTATGCCAGACACCAGAACCTGAACACTGCCTGTCATTTCAGAAGCTTCCAAGAGAGCTGAGCCTGTAAAGAGGAACACGGAACTGAAGAGAGGAGGGGGTGCTTTCAAAATCATATAGAAACTCCGCATGTAAAGCATGTATTCCATATCCCACCCCCATCTCCAAAGACATTTCCTGGCTCAAGAGAAAGACCAAAGCTGTTTAAACCTGAATCTGCCATGACCTAAACAAAATGCTTCTAAAATTTCTCCAAATGGTCTCCTTCCAATAACTAAGTAAATGAAACTCATAAAACAGGTAAGCCTGACTCCACAGTAATGAGCTATTTTACTTTCCTACTTGTAACTTTTCTTACTTATACAATCTCTTTTCATAAAAGCAATGTTCTTCTTAAGAAAGTAGAGGCCCTCTCAGGCTTTTGACCACTACCTTACCTTCTCGTAGGCCCTAGGGGTCCCAAAATGCATGGTCCGGGTAACATCTGTGGTTCCATCCCTTCCCAAAAGAAAAAGCAAGTCAGTTTTCAGTCAAAATAAGCTTTTGCTCAAAAATGAGAAAAACTGTGAATGCAAGGATGGCCTGATGTGCTGGAATGGACTTGGCCAACCCCTGACACACAGCCTCTCAGTCTACAATGCAAGGGCTCTTTCACAAAAGACACCATCACTGGGATTATGAACCAGTGGAAGGAGGACAAAGTAAACAGGGGGCTAAAGCTAAAATCCAGTTTCTCCTGTTGGAGTGGCAAGACAGTTCACTGGACGAAGACCCTGAAAATACTGAGGTACATCTCTCAGAACTTCCTCACCCATAGAAAGGATAACTTCCAGAATTGCTAAAATCCAGAATTCTATTACCCAAGTGATCTCAAGTTTGTTCTATGCTATTAATATTAATACCAACCCATGTGTCCCAAGGCTAAGTTGTGCTTTTCATGTAATTGGCTAAACTCATTTCTTAATCAGGTTCTACATTAGCCAAGTCCCAACTGCAGTGGGGAATGGAGAATCAAAAGGCATTGATCTATGGGAGAAATTATATCACTGATGTGGAGACAGTGGCCACTGGAGGTTTGAGAGCAGGGAGAAGGAAAAATAGGTATAATATGGGGGCATTTTTAGGACTTGGAAATTGTCCTGAACGACACTGCAATGACAGATACAGGCCATTATATATCTTGCCATAACCTACAGAATCAGGTGCTAGACAGAGTAAACTGTAATCCCTGTTTAGTGGCAATGCTCCAAAATGTGTTCATCAATTGCAATGAATGTTCCACACTAATGAGGAATGCTGTTAAGTGGTAAAGTGTGGGAGATGTGGGGAGCAGGACATGTGGGAATCCCCTATATTTTTTTATGTAACATTTATGTAATCTAAGTATCTTAAAAAAAAAAAATTTTTTTTTAAAAGGCATTGCTCTGGGATGTCTGTCAAAGCAATCATAGGTCTACACATCCCATGTGCTCTCTTAACTCAGACACCTGTTCTCACTCCTTCTCATGTATCCCAAATGGAGACTCAATCAAATCCTAGGTTCTCCGCTGAGAAATAATTCTAGAGGATGACTGTGAGAGCAGCAAGACATGACAAAGGAAATTCAGGAATTCAAAAGCAGCCCTCACTTCTCATTTATTCAATCAAAATTAATCCATCACCTCACAAGACCCTGGGGCAGCTACAAGTACAGGGAACTGGCTGAGGCAAAAGACTTTCTAATGGTTCCAAAAGTTTCCTTTATTTCATAGTTACTTATTTAATATTTAACAACTTCCTGCTGGGGACTAAACATTTCTATCAAACAGCCTCTTAAGGGAACAGAGATACAACTGGGCTATTTCAACTAGGAGTGAAAAAAGGAACAAGACCCAGAAACAACTTCATCAGTGGCTGGACCAGAATGAGACTGCCAGCTGAGCATCCTCAGCCAGAGTATGGCTTGACCACCTACTCAACTGTCTCAACGCAACTCAGCCAAGTTCTAAGGCAATTTCTGTTCACTTACTTGTATTGAGCCCCGGAATCAATGAGGTACACTTCATTCAGGGACAAGGTCCTATTCGTCTCAGGGACTGGCCTAAGAAAGTTAATTGAAAATCAATTATTCCACAAATGCAAACACCCAGTGAATCTTGGACGAGGATACCCAAGAGTTCCCTGTACTATTTTTACAACTTTTCTGTAAGTTTGAAATTTTATCAAAATTAAAAGTTACTCCATAAATTATTTTAACTAATATTAACCACCTACTGTTCAAAGACTCAGTCAACCTACCTACCAACGAGATAAAGAACTCAAGGGAAGGAAGAAAAACTTGTATTTATTTATATTTTCTTCTGTATGTGTCTGGAACAAAACAGATCTTACAGAGATAATTACAGAAGCTACTAGAGCAGGAATGGTTAGAATCAAAAGGACCAAGTGAGAGGCCTGGGGACAGAGACAAGAGCAGCGAGGAGTCACCACAGCACTTATTTCTGGGGCTCCCAGACCTGTGCCTCAGCCTCCAGCTACCTCCTTCAGACCTGACCCCATCAGGCACTCCCCATTTGTTTCTCAGACCACCAGAAAGGAAGCGGGTAAATGTCTCAATGTGGGAGAAAAATAAAGGGATTTTTCTGGGAAAAAGAATAGACTATGCTGATCTTAGGCTACAGCACTTTTTTGATTGAAAGTAAGGTTGTTTTTAAAAGCAAACTGCTTTTCCCAGACTTGGGACCAGTCCTCCAGGGCACTGCCTCTAAGCAGACTTCCAGCAGATCAAAATGAAGAATCTCCATCTCCAAGGGAAAAGCAAGTTTGCCTCCTTGGTTCAAAAAATTTTAATGTTTTCCTTAAATGCAAAATTCTATGGTAATATCCAGCCAGAAAATTCACCATATGACTTAAATATGAGCCAAAAACTGAAATCCCTCTGATAATTTTGTTACAACGGAAGCATTCATGTGAGATCTGTTACATCTGGGTCTATCTCCCACACATGGCTTCAAAATCTGCCCCAAGACTAAAAACTCTAAAAGCAATTATTAAAAAGAGTGGGGATGGAGGGGCATTGGGGAATCTGTACCCAAGTACAGCATAGAGAGAGAGACAGAGTGTTCTTTCACTGTGTACATCACAGATGGGGAAGCACTAGACTCAAAATGCCCAAGGCAAAAGGTTTGAGCCAAGTGATGCTGAAGGTAGAGCCCAACAGCCAGTCTAACAACACTTCCCATCATCTCTATGGGCCGATCCATCAGTCCTAAAAATACCAGTGCCCTCTTATCTCATGGTTCTGGAAGCCTCAGCTATTTGGGTCCAAGGGCTCTTTTAGATTATTTGGTAAAATCCCCAAAGACTAGGATGCCAGACTTCAAGCCCAGGGAAAAGGGGGAGAGGAGGGCTGATTATCTCCCTATCCATAACAGAGCACCCACAAACCTAGTAATGAGTTTTTTTGGTATGGAGGCGATGTAGCTCATAAGATGTTTGGACTAGTGTATCAAGAAGGCTGCTGTTGGGAAGCAGACTTGGCATAGTGGATAGGGCATCCATCTACCATATGGGAGGTCCGCGGTTCAAATCCTGGGCCTCCTTGACCCGTGTGGAGCTGGCCCACACACAGTGCTGATGCGCGCAAGGAGTGCCATGTCACACAGGGGTGTCCCTGTGTAGGGGAGCCCCACGTGCAAGGAGTGTGCCCCGTAAGGAGAGCCGCCCGGTGCGAAAGAAAGTTCAGCCTGCCCAGGAATGGCACTGAACACACGGAGAGCTGACACACAAGATGACGCAACAAAAAGAAACACAAGATTCCCATGCTGCTGACAACAACAGATGCGGACAAAGAAGAACACCCAGCAAATGGACACAGAGAGCAGACAATGGGGGGTTGAGGGGGAGGGGAGAGAAATAAATAAAAAATAAATCCTTAAAAAAAAAAAGAAGGCTGCTGTTATAAGGAGAAAAAACACTCAAAAATTCTGATCATCAAGATTCTAGGGCAACGAATACAGGTCTTGAAGCCTCAGAAATGAAAGAGCAACAATCCATTTTAACTGCATGTGGAGAATGCCAACATCACACATCTAAGTCTAAGGGGAGGCTCCCAAAAGGCAGAGGACTTGGCAACTTAAGAGAAAATTAAGAAAAGACAAGACTTCAAAGAAACAACAAATCAGGGCTGGTGAGTTTCCTCTAATTGAACGGTCTTAATAGAAACACAGAGGTGGGCACAGGGACCTCTGGCAAAATACTGTCTCTCCCCTGCTCAGGCTCCTCTGCAGAAGCAGCAGCAAAGCCAGGCAGCGTGCTCCTCCGCATGCCTTACGCGTAGTGAATGATGGCGCCGTTGGGTCCCGTACTGGAGATGGTTGGGAAGCTCAGGTCCACAAAGTCAGCCTGTTGCCTGCAACAGAAAGCCTGAGGTTGAGGGGTGGGGTGGCAATTGCCTGATGTGACCTCCCACACACTCAGCACAGCACAGCAGCATCACAGTTTTTACTGTGCTGAGAACCAAGCAGCTTCACAGTTTTTACCAGCCTCATTTTAACTCACCATGGAAATGAGCACAAGGTTCTTGGATCCCCCAAACCAATCCTTACCTGCGAAATTCCTCAGCTTTGTCAGCAGCTGAGATCTCTGTCACGCCACCTTTGGGAACCTACAAGGGAGTTGCTTATAAATCAATTGGTGAGACAAATTCATGTGCATGCTTATATGTGGTGAAAGAAGCAAGTAAAAAAGCTTACTTTTTCCTCCATTCCCATATCCTGTTCGATCTACAGAACAGTTTATGTCTAATCTTCAGCAGGGAGGGATTTTCCAAAGGCTCTCACCAAAACTATCTAAAGTAGGAAAGTTTCTAGCCATCTACTTTTTCACTCATTTATTTTGGCTCAGTATCAATATTCTAAAACCTCCAAAAACTTAATACATCCAAGTTTAAAAATTCAAAAGTATCCCCTCCTAGAAAATCATTCTAAGAAAATCACTGTAAAGAAATAAAATTGCAAAGACATTATTACAGGGTTACTGATAATAGCAAAAAATTAGAAATAATCTAAGCACTCGAAAATAGAAATGGAGAAGTAAATCAGTCTAGCCACTAGGCGCGGTCTTCTTTTGGATCACTCTTTAAGGCCTCACAGCACATGGAAAATGTTCATACTATGATAGCAAAAGAAACATAAACAAAATACAAAATCATATCTGTACACTGGGAGACTTGTAAAAAATATTTATATAGATTAAACAATGACCAGAAAAAAATGTGGGGAAAGAATTGTTACACTGGTGAAAATAGGGGCAAAATTTTCTATTTTTCCAATGTAAGCTACTTTTAAATAAAGAGTTTTTCATATAATAAAATATTTCAAGGGAACATGATATAATTTAATGACAGTACAAAGGAATCACTCTTCTGACAAATACAAGGAGTGAAAGGGCAAGAAACTAACAGCCAAGGGTCAATTTAATATAAAAAGTTTCATAGCTTAAAGCGAAGCTCAAAATGCACACAAAGATCTTTTTCTCCTAAAACAATCCACTTGCCCAAAATATTATTTTAAGGGTCATTTTCACACAATGAAATTCCACTTAGCTACAAGACAATTCTCTAACCCAGAAAGGATCCACTGTGTTACAGGATTTTTTTCCTTATCCTTACTACCGTTTTTTACAATTAAAACAGAATTTTTAAACATATACCCAATTTCCAGAAGGAACTTTTAAAAGAGTTCAAAATTAGATCAAGAGGGAAGTGGTTATGGCTCAATCAGTTGGGCTCCCGTCTACCATATGGGAGGCCCTGGGTTCACGTCCTGGGGCCTCCTTGTGAAGGCAGGCTCGCCTGCACGCTGCAGAGCACCGCCTAGTACACAAGCACCGCAGAGTGCCACCCAGCCTGCAAGTGCTGTGGAGAGCCAACTCAGCAAGCAAGAAAAAAGAGAGTCAAGCAAAAACACAAAAGAGCACACAGCAAATAGACAAAGAGAGCAGATAGCAAGCAAGCCACAAGGGGGGAGGGGAAATAAAATAAATAAATACAGACACAGAAGAATGTAGAGCAAATGGACATAAAGAGCAAATAGCATGCAAAAAGCCACAAGGGGAGTATAAAAAAAAATTAGATCAAGATCTTAGACCTCATGGTTAACAATGAAGAGTTCAAGCCATGTGTAGATGTTCTATAGCCATGTGATAAAACAGAAACTAAGAACCAACCTCTTTCTCCAGCCAGTTAAAGAGTTCACAGAGGGCCACGGCATCTTTAATCTGTGCAAACAATGGAGACATTTTTTAAAAATTATTACTGAATGTCAGATGGCCAGATTCAGAGCCTAGTACCACAGAACCCTGATGACAAATCAGACCCTGAGAGGGTCAAGAACCATCAGCATCAGGGTTTTACATTTCCTGCAAGCCAGCTGGCAATGCTTTTCTCTGACATTCCATAATTCAGACACAATCAGGAAAGGACAGACCATTCCGCCAAAGGGCTGGAGTGAACCAGGAACACAGGCCACTGTCAAAAGACATCTTTGGGACCCAGATCTTTGTAGACTCACCCTTGGCCTTGAAACACAATCATCATCATCATCACCATCATCTACACTTTTATCATCAATATCTCTTTGTGTAGTGCATTATACTTTGTACTGATCTAGCCCATCAAGTATCTTGTTTCTTTCTCTCGTGAGCTGTGGAAAACCAGGAGGACCAGGAGACTGAGGCTAGGTGAGGGCGCTAAGCCTTCTGACCACTGACCGACATCTCTTCTGCACAGACTGCTTTACTCACGTGGGCTCGCCTCATGCCTCCTGACTCGGCTGAATTCTTCACAGCTTTGGCGATGCAGATGGGAGTGTAAGGCATACAGCAGCGATGATCCTAAGGGCAAAGAACAGTGGTGTGGAAAGGCAAGCCCAAGACCAAAGCAACCACCTCATCACCCAGCACGTCTACTTTGGGCAACTCATTGGAAGAGCTTCTGCTCAGAACCAACTCAGCTGTCCTCCAGGGCCACGGGACCTCAGGGAGGGGGCTTGAGCTCATCTGAAAGGACAAAGTACATCAGACACAATATTCTTTTTCTATCCCCGCCCCCTGAGCTCTCTGAGACTACTGGCTGCCAGCCATCAGCAAGATATTCTCCATGGCTGGTGGTCAGAGTTCATTAACCATCAAAGCTTGACTGAAATAACTCCATTCTTGCGGCACAAAGGAGGTTTTCCCAGCTGTCTAGAGACACACATGGCCTAATGAAGGAAGGCTCCTGCTCCCTTCCTCTCCAAGCTCAGTTCTTTCTTGTGGACTGATCTTAAAGGGCTAGAAAAGACCCTTGCAAATTTCAGAATAAGTTAGAATCCAGTACTGCGTTACAGGGCGAGGGTCTTATCCTTGCACTTGCTTCTTCAAGGAATTTCTCTCTCTTCACTCTTATTCTCTCCCTCTCACAGACATGAACTATGGAAAGCTAGTGTGACTCCAATTTAGGTCAAGGAAGTATAGCTCTAAGTGATTGAGGTCATATACAGAGTGACAGTTGCAGAGAGGTACTGGCAAGCCAGGTCTCAGGGCCAGATCTGGGCTTTTCCCAGGATGGCCCACTGTTGGAAAGAGAGGAGACATAGCTGGACTTGCTGAAGGCCATGCAAGAGGCAGCCAGAGGCCCAGGGGCCCAGGGAGGGACAGTAAAAGGGGCTACACCTAAAGAAGGCTAGATTCTAGTCCTGCTCCAGGCCCTAATTAAAATGAGGTGGGAGGGAGTTTATGTAGTTCAGTGGTTGAGTACCTGCCTCTCATGTACAAGGTCCCAGGTTCAATGCCCAGTACCTCCTAAAAAAAGGGAAAAAAAAAAAAAGGGACAGATGTCAGCTCTCTAGCACCATCCAGAAGGGCTCAGTAAAGGGTGAGACTATAACTATCATTTGGACTTTGCCAAACTCCCAACTCACCAAGCCTCTCTGAAACTCAGGTCCCCTAAGCTATAAAATGTGGTATGGGAAGGGGTAAAGAAGGAATTCTCAAATTCAGGCATTGTCATACCACCTGCATGGAATTGCCTTAGCAGCCTACTACTTGTATTCTTCTCAGGTACTTAAGACTTTCCTCTAGACCATTCTTAAATCAACTTCATTTATTAAAATCAACTTTCTCTTAAGAAATAATTTTTATAAAAAGATGGTCTCACCTGCTAGTTACATTTTTTTCTGGCATACACTAAAATGCTGTTAAAGCAGATACATTTCTTTTTAAACCTGAATATGAATATATACACCCCAAACTGTTACTCATGCCACTTCCTGGGAAACCCAGGACCAGATGAGCTCTTGGGGGCCCCGGACTCTGTCTGGCTCCAGCCCAAAGGGCTCAGCCAAGGAAACAACTGTGCTGATCCAATCACCAGTCATGGGATCTGCCAGAATAGCCTCTGCCTTAAAGACAAGGTCACAGGCTGCCAAAGCTAGGAGGGAGCTGGCAGCTGGAGTACGGTAGGGTTTAGCAGGGCCACCAACCTTGGGGATGGCCTCGCTCACGGCATAACTGGCCTTGTCACTGACCCACACCTTCTCCCTCGGGGAGAGGTTGGCACACAGGGCCTTGAGCTCACTCAGGATTGACTTGTACGGAACCACCTGGATTCTATACTCGGCCTCCAGGCCCAAGTCAAGAAGCAAGTGCTCCTTCACACTGGGTGCGTCTATGCGGTTGCCATCAATGAAGAGCCTGCAGAGGAGCCAGAACAGAACAACAGGAAAAAAGAGGGCACACACGTGAGTAGATGAGGACATGGACACACATGCACATGCGTGCAAATGTGCACAAATACACACAGCGGTATCTCCTGACACTCAAAGTCAAGCAGCTTTTTCTTCCTCCCATTCCTTTCCCAAATCCTCCTTCCCAATCTGTGTTCCCAGTCCCCATGCACGTTGTCACCATCCACCCAGTTCCCCAAGCAAAGAACCTGAGCATTGTCCTCCTTCATGCCCATCCTCCCTTCATTAAGACCTTTGCCTCTGTAGCCTAAATCTGCATCCAATCTGTTGACCGTTAACTATATCCACCACCCAGGCTCAGGCCATCACCATCTCTCACGTGAATTAGTCCCACAGCCTCTGAAGGGTGGCCCTGTCTCCAGTTTATAATGTTTAAGTCCCTTTATAATGTTTAAGTCTGATCATGTTGCTCCCTCTCATTATTCCTTCGATGGCTCCCAAGACCATTCCTGATGCAGCCCCCACTCACCCCTGGCCTCACACTCTGGTACCAACCACCCTGAAACACTCGAGGCCTTCCATATGCACCAAGCTCTTTCCTGCCCAGAGCCTCTGAAATGCTGCTCCCTCTGCCTAGAACACTGTTTCCTACATGCCCCCCCACTCCCACCCACACCCACCCCTAAGTCATATTCACCCTAGCTTCTTCTTCAATATAACTTTCCCCGAAAGTCTTCTCTGGCCCCCAAGTACAGGTAGGCCCCTCTTATAACACCTATACCCATCCACCAATAAATCGGTGCCTGCTCTGTGCCTGACACCCTAAGGAGGCTCTTACCTCCCCATCTGTCTTGTTCAACACTGTATCACCCAGCACCTACCAGAGACCCATGGCACTTAGCAGGCACTCCACAAATGTATTGTCAGAATAAAGAAAGCCATCCAAACAGAAGAGCAATGATGGAAAGGCCAGAGCAATGCTTTGGAAAGATAAATTGCCAATTCGGCAAGGCTCAGCTCAGGGGGTTTTCCTGTGTAGTACTGTGGACTGAACCTATATACCACACATGTATACTGACTGCTAGAAAGCTTAGCATCAACTCTGTGGTCTGGTCAATACCTCACCCCAGGAATTTTGTGAACTAACTCTATTCTGGCTTTTTCCTGGCATGCCCTCGCCTATTTTTTTTTTTTTTAATCTCAAATACTATAGATACTTTCATAGTTCAAATTATTTTGAGAGCTAAAAGAGAGGGAGGATATTGTCCTGTTAAGGACAATAAGAAAGGAAAAGAAAAACAGGCAGGAAAAAAGCCCGTCAGTGAATTTCAGGCAGTGACTGGTGGGTCCAAGCTAGAAAGGGGATGCAGAGTCTCTGAGTGGGGACACACTCACATGATCGTCTCTAGTCCTATGATTGCGTAGGAAAAAAATACAGGATTGTGTTCCACGTCTGATCCTCGGAGATTGAATAGCCCTAAAAGATAAAAAATAAAAAAAATAAAGATCCCCATCACCTGCCTGACTTGGAATTTTTAAGTGCATGGTATAGAGGGAGAGAAGAACATCTGCTTTGAGTTAATCTGCCATGGAAGGATTCCAAGGATTCTGCAGCATCTCTCAGAAAGGTGGGGGACCTTGCTCCTGGTTCCACCTGAACTGCAGTTACGCATGTCCACCACAGGGTGGCACCAGAACTGTTTCTGTTTCCTTGAGAAGGAGCCGGAAGTCATTAGTTAGAAAACTGGAGAAATGCCCTCCAAACAAAGGGGTGAACTGGCCAGCCTGGTGGAGGTGCCACGCCTGGCATCAGAGAAACTTCCTGGGCTCCCAAATAAAGGAAAAGGAGCACAGTACAGTAAACTCAATACAATCATTTCTTCTCCCTTCGGAGGCAAATGACCTACGGTAGAAAAACTGAGAGAGGCCAAATGAGGCCCCCCCCCCAAGAGCCAATTTAGCCCAGGGAGGCGGGGTTTCCCGTCAGAGGCAGAAAGAAGAGCAGTGAGTCAGGAGGGCTGTGGGCCGTGACTGAAACCAGAGCCTGTGGCCCACCCATGGGTCTGCTGGGTGGAGAAGACACCTTCAGCCAGAGACACCACGGGACCAGCAGAGAACACAGCTCTGGTTCCAGGGCTTCCAGCTCCCTAAAGCTAGCTCTATTGAGGAACAGAGTACAAAAGACCCTCCTGTAAAAAGTACTAGTTTTAGTACTATTATAAAATAATGGCTCTCCAAGTGAAGCAATGAGACAACATTTTTTTACTTACCATACTAGCATGGTTTTTGAAAATGATAGAATGGGGCTAGCAAGTGTATGACAAGATGAACAATTTCATGAACCTCTGTGTAAACTATCTGGCAGGTAAACGGCAAGATGGGTCAAAGACCTTATCATGCACATACCCTCTAATTCACAATACTACCCCAAAAAGCCAACCAGAAATGGGAAGAAAATGGTCAGAAACAAAGACACTGATTTATGCAACAACAGTTTGATGATATGAATAAATTTGTGGGAAAATTGGAAATAACCCAAAAGGCTACCTTAGGGGAATGATTAAATAAATTATGGTAAATATTTAATGGAATATTTAATCATTTGAAATTATACTTATATATGCTTATATTAATAATATAACAATACATTGAAAAACCAGGCTACAAAATGATATATGCATAGAATATTAACACTGAGTATCTCTGGGTAACAGGATTATGGATGTTTTTTCCTTCTTTCTACTTCCTCTACATTTTCCAGGTTTTTCACAACGAGAAGGCATTTCTGCTGTAATGGGGTGAGGGGCATTAGCTTTACATGTTAAAAGGGGATGGAAGAGATGGGACAATGGGAAGTAGGGCTTTTCCTCTATTGGTGAAAGTAAAAAAAGATAATGCAGTGCCTCCTCTCAGCTGCCCTGGGCCAAAATCGTCAGAAAACAGCAGCAGAACAGGAAGATTCAACCAGATTTCTTCAGATTCTAGATGACAGAAGGTACTGAACAGTGGCAGGAGGGCAGTTAAAGTCTAAAGAAGTTAAAGTCTAATGTGTCAGAAGTCTTGGTCAGGAACTTTGTTTTCTGAGACCGAAAAAAAAATGCCTCTAAAACATTCTCTCTGTAAAAATCTTAGGAAACTATAGGAAAAGTATAAAGAAAAAATATCTCCTATGATCCCACTCCTATACCTACAGACGGTTGACAGACATGAAATGTTTAGAGAGAATGCCCTTCCTCAGAGGTGTCCCAGTCCTGAAGACACTGGCTGAAGGCGGATATCAGCTGCTGGTTGCACTACTGCTCCTGGGCAAGGCTATACTCGCCCCCACCCCGGCTCCCTGGATTTTTTCTCCTTCATCTGAGTTGGCTGTCTCTTCTACCCATTTGGAAACACAATCTTTTGCTTATTCCCTGGCCATTCAGAAAGTTGCACAGCATGAACACACAGATTCCCAGAGAACCAAAGGAGAGATCGGATACATGCCCAGACTGTGCAACCAGAGCACTCACATGCAATCTCATCCAGGGCAGTGACCACAAACCATACAATGTTCCTCTCAGCCATTTTCAACCGAAGATCTGCAACTTTGTCCTTCCAGGAGATGCCTGCAAGAAAGAAACATGTTTACAACCCATGCCCTGGTCATGGGGACCTGTTGGAGCCAGGTAAAAGAAACCAACCCAAACGTCCTTAACTAGCACCACATCTTTAGAGTGCGTTGCCTGAACAGGCAGGGGACCTGGATTCAAGCCCTACACAGGAGGTGTTCCTCTGTCCAAGCTACTTGGCTGTCATGAGCCCTGATTGCTTTACCAGAAAAATTAATTCATTTGTTTAGTCAACAAGTGTCTATGCAGCATCTAGAACTGCCAGGCGTAGAGGTCTGCCAGACCCTATGCTAGCCATCGCAGTTAGAGCTCTGAGCCAGACCCACTCATTGCCCTCATGGGGCTTACAATCTAAAAGGGATAATGGACAAGTAATCCAGCAAATAATTACACTACATAAAGATGGATGCAACAGGGGAAGTACAGGGAGCTACAAGAACACATCACCCAGCAGAGACTATCTTAGAGGGCAGGGGACTATCATCTACCACTTTACCTTCCTGGAGCTATAAGACTAACCGTTTGGTGCTAGAGACCTGGGAATTCCCTGCATTCTGACTCGCCATGACTACCATTTCCAAGTTAACCTGGCCTGTCAGACATGGCCATGGCCTCCCTGCTATTCCTTGGAATGAAACCATGGTCCTCAAGGAGCTTACCCTATCACCACTACCACCACTACCCAGCCATGAAATTGGGATTTGAAATCAGGTTCTAGGCACCAGTGAACAGGGTCAGCATCTGTCTCATTCATCCAGCAATTAGCACAGTGCCCTTCAACTAGGAGGCACACAAATGTTTGCTAAACTAAAGTTTTGCCAGCAACATTTGCTCTCACTCTACTACAAGCAATAGACAAGAGCCTCTGCTTCAGAAAAAAATTCAAAACACACAACTGGAAAATGTTTAGCTGACCCTGAATCATTTTCTGGAGTGTCACACAGGAAAGCAAGCCCGGGGCTACCCCCAAAACAAAAGATGGCTTTGTAGATTAGCTCAGGAAGGCTGCTTAAGGCTGTAAGGCTTCCTTCCCAGGACCCTTTGGGCAATCTGCCTATATTCCACAGACACTCCCACTCCCTCTCCTTTCTGTCTCTAGAGCAAGGCTCCCTCTCCTGCAACCCCTCCTCCCAGGCCTCTCCCTCTGCACACTTCAGTTTCCTAAAATCCAGTTTCATTTCCCAAAAAGGTTCAGAGAACTTGCTCCTCACCCACCACTATCACATTGGCCAAAGAAAGCCAGCCACCCGCCAAAGCCTCCTAGGCAGAAGGTACAAGACAGGAGTGGGTATGAAGGTAAACCTACAAACTGGGGCCTCAGGAAAAGAAATGGGAGCTAGAAACCTCTGGCTCTGTATCTAATATCAGACCCATTAGAGGAGTTGTCAGCCACCAAGTGGCAAAGAACTCGGCCATCCCCTTGGTCCCCACAGAGCTGCCAGAAGAGCTCAGCAAGAATAAACTAAGCCAAAGTGAGTGGCAACAAATACAGCTCCTACTCTAGGCAAATGCTCCTCTGTGCCAGGTCAGAGCAAAATCCTCCCATCAGCTCAAGCTCAAGTGTGACTCGGAAGTCCAAGAGGGATGCAGAGGCAGGGGCGGGCCAGTGACAGCCAGGGGCCCTTTTGGGCACAGCTGTGGTTCTGACCTGTGTAATCCAGGCCCAGTGTGAGGAGGGGCTTGCATGGGCGCTCAGGACGGTTTGTCCAGATTTTGTCCACGAGGTTCTCCTTGACAGGAATGAGGTTGTGGCCAGCGCCTCTAAGAACTTTGGCCATCTTCTTCCAGTAATCTGGGAAGACAAACATGGCACAGCCATGAACTGATGCCCATTTCAGCCAAGGCAGGCAGCAGGGCCTCAAGAGCCGGCACATCCATGTGGCCCATCGTTGTATGTGCATAGTTTTAAAATGTAAAAGGTTATCTACCCCACCGAAGCCCTCCCCTGCCTCCCTCCCAGAACTCTTCTCACTCTGATTTTTATTGTGACACAGCTCATGCTGAGCCCCATATGCTCCACATCCCAGAAATAAGCAAAGAGGAGAAGAAGCTTCTAGAAGCTACTTCCTTACCCAAACTGGAAGGGACCAAGCTCACTCACCTGTAGGAATGATCAGGGGGTCCACACCAACCCTGGATCCTTCAGGAAGGACACTCACCAGCCAATCTTCCTGAGTTGGCGTGTCCTTCAGACCTACAGAGGGAAGGACTCATAAGAAACAACTCCCAGTGTGCCCAAGCACCCCCATCACCATAGCAGGGTCTTTATTATGCACCTTCTTTGAGATGGATTGGCAAGATTTAGAAAATCTGAACCTCCCTGAATCCTGGAAGGCTGTAGAAAGAGGGGGAAGAAAAGTGTAAGATAGTGAGGAAGGAAGGCAAAAGAGAAGGATGAGACAAAAACCACCACAACAACAAAGCATGCTTTTCACTCCACCTCTGATAAAAACATCCCCGGGGATCATTCCAATATAGATAACTGGTATCACCTCGAAAGTCACCTCATTGGTACTCAGTCACTTGGCCACTATTGGTCACTTGTCAAGAACTTGGGCAGTGATTTGGTGAAGGGTGAGAGCTAGAAGCCTCCCTCACTTCACTCCCCAGGTAAGAGGGAAAACACGCATCCAGAAGAGGCAGGCTCAAGAGAAGGCCCCTGCCCCCAACACCAGGCTTCTTACTGGCAGACAGAGCACGTCTTGGCTGCCAAGTAATCCTTTCCCAGATTGCAAGAGGGACACGCAGGACACACCCCACCCCAGTGCTGTCCTAAACATGACTCCATGGGCTTTCTGAGTCCCAAGATTAAACTGTTTCTGGGAAACTAAGTAACCTTCAAGAAAGGAACTAGAATTTTTTTTATATTCTAATTTTCCTCTAATTCAAGCCAAAATCTTCTGTTTGGAATGTGTACTTTGTTTAATAAGATTTTTACCAATTAATATCTTGGTAAAAATATATGTATATTTAAGATAAAAGTTCATACATTCTAAACACAGTACATACCTTTACTATTTTTCCTCTGACTCCTGGTAACCACATAACCACAGAAGGGAAGTTCAAAGGTTTCTAAAGAAATGAGCTCATGAATCCCAGTTCTAAAAAACTGCCTAGGGCACCAAGTTTTTATTTTGTTACTTGATTCTTTCCTTTTTATTTTCAAATCACCAAACAAGCCACTATTAATGAAGATTCTTTTGATGCCCCTACTGTAACTTTCACAGGATGAAGTCATGTCATTTCCTAGCAGGCAGGTCTTTGGCAAAACCCCAGGAATGAATCACTCACTGGCCAACCAAACCCACCAGAATCACCTACAGCAGAGAGAGAGCCCCAGAAAGGTAGGTTTAGGGAAGAGATGGCAAACCAGAAGGGCTTGGAAGAAAGATTCATCCCCACTCCCGCCCCCCACCACAGGGCCACTACATGCCACCACACGGGAGCAAACAGGCAGTATTCACTCCTCTGAAACAATTGAACCCAAACATCCTAACAGAACTAACACCTTGAGTGTCTGGGCCCCAGAGAGAGGTGTCCACACCCCAAGGGTACACAAGATGATCCACTGGCATACAAGATAAAGTATCAGAATTTCTATTTCTATTTATTTTCTTAAAAAACGAAAAACAAGAAATTAATCTTTACTAATATTTTAAATACAGATGGGCGCATATACAATGCACAAACACACATATATTGAAGGTGCAGGATCCATTAATGGAGCCGTGCAGTTAAAAAAATGTAAAGGCCACTGGTCTGTCCCATAACAGCGCCGAAGGCGTACATGTTTGTGCATGTATGAGAGAGAGAGAAAGACTGAGAGCAACAGATTGAGAGAAAACTATAACAATCAATCTATAGCTTTGGTGTTTCTGTAGTTCTGAAAATGTGAAAAGATTTTTGACAAACAAAAATTTAAAATAAATCCACTGCCAGGTCAAAATGGTTGTTAATTCCTCACGAAAACAAACAGCACAACTAATTGTGTATGGAGAACAGTGTGATACACATACATCCATGAGTGCACACACGCACTTTTCATCTGCTGCTCGCTTGGATCCCAGGATCATGGTCCAGCCCTCTGTTCCCTGAATTGTGAATCTGCTAACAACTTGCTTTCCTCATTACCTCTTACAACAAACCAGAAATACTGTCGGTATTGTGCCTTCTCTTTTCTTCCTCACTTGGCCCTGGCAGTTCAGCCCTTATCTTTCCTTCCTTATCTTCTGTTTCCCAGGTTCAAAATTTGACCTTTGTATAGCCACTCAAACCACATTTCTAAAATCTATTTTAATGACATGGAAAAATACACATAGCGCAAAGTTAAATGAAAAAGCAGCATATATGCATACACACACAATGATACACTTACTAAAGAAGAACACTGAGCTATATGCTTTCTATATATTATTTCATTCAATCCTCACAACTTTATGTAAAGCTCACTATTATTATCCCATTTTACAGATAAGGAAACTAAAGCACTGAAAAATAACATGCCCAAGAAAGTTCCAGACCCAGACCTTTGCCCTGTACACTGTCCTTTCTCCAATGCAGAGCTGCCAGAGGTCCAGAGAGATAATCAAAGGGGGACTTCCTAGCTTCTCTTGCCAACAGCCCCTTACCTTTAGCTCACTCAAATCATGAGACAGCAAAGAATAAAGGAAAGGCCCCCCAAGTCAAATGCATGGTAAGCTATGGAATCTGCAGTAAATCAACTCTCCTCTCCGGCACTTACTTTATCCTCAATGAGTATCCCGAACCAGGACCCTCCAAATTGAATACACAATGGTATGTATGTATAAGCGTGCCACTTTCTTGGTGTTCTCTAGATTCTCAAAAGGGTCCATGACCCATGACCCCAAAAAGAAATTAAGATGCAGGAGCCTGAAGAGCTCTAGTGTCCCAAAGCTGGCCATCTGAGATTGGGCTGGCTGTGCCTCCACTTACCCATCTTCATGAGCGTCCAGTTGCTGTCCATCTGCTTGGCAGCCTGGAGAAAGTAGCGCCCATCAGTCCACATGGCCGCATGCTCTTCTGTGATGATGGCTGTGCCTGGAGAAGGGAAGCAAGGAAAAGAGAAAGGTTTGTGACAAGCATCCAAAGTTTGCTGCACAAAATGATAGCAAGCAGGTGCAATGATAGCAAGCAAGATAGCAAGATGGGCCCTGGATTCCAGAGAAACCTTCAAACAAGAGGAAGATGCCACAGAGAGCTAGCTGTGGGTCAAGCTCTGAAGAAAATGTCCTCAGCCCCCTGCTGCCTGAACACTTGCCCCCGCAGAGAAAAGACCCAACTTGAACAGAAGATTGTGGATCTATGGCCCACCTGGGCTCAGGATCAACAACGCTGTGTGAGAATGTTCCTGCTCAGCACTCACAGTCACTCTTCTGCTCCACCAGACACCCAAGGGAGCTATTTCATCTTTCCCAGAAAGAGAATGAACAGACCCGGTAGATGTCCACAATGACTCAGCAGTCACCAGCAGGGAGTATGTGCCTTCTCCCTCTAACTGTCCTCAGTACGCACAGGCCTGGCAGAATTTGGGGCTTTTGGCAGAGGAATCAGCCAAAACCAGTCACAATGTGCCAACCAACACAAGCACAGATACCAGAGGAAGCAGCAGACTAAGTGCAAGGAGAGAGAGGCCTCTGCCAAATCTCACTAGTTTAAGCAATGGAAGCCTGAGGTGGGAAAACCCACCTTAAAACTAAAAGGCACAGGGGAGTGGATATAGCTCAAGTGGTTGAAACCCTGTTTTCCATGTATGAGTTCCCAGGTTTGATACCTCTTAAAACTAAAAAAATGAAAAAACCAACTCTCATTGGGGAGCAGATGTAGCTCAGTGTTTGCCTGTCTGCTTCCCATGTATGAGGTCCTGGGTTCAATCCCTGGTACATCCAATTAATTAATAATTAATTAAACAAATACCTAAAAGGCACAATATAGTTTTAGAAAAGTCAGGGCAGGGCACTGATGTGTGTTAAATAACTCTGTTATTTAAGTCTAAAGTAAAAATAGAGAAACCAAAAGCCAAACACTTAAGAGAATTATACAGGATGGATTTAAAAACTAAAGCAGAGTGTTAGAGGGGAGCAGGTATTAATGTCCCATTTCTCATTTGGGGTGTGGGTTACTCAGGTATATTCAGTTTGATACATTTTTTTCTGTATCTAAGTTATAATCAATAAAAAGTTGTGTTTTGTTTTGTTTTTTAATTTTTTTTTATTTAAATGTAAAGGCAGAGAGAGAACAGGGTCAAAAAATGACCTTGGGAAGCTGGGGGATGCTGGGAACTCACACCCTTTCTACAAAGGTCCGGTGGAGAACGTCTGGTTTTCATTTTCTTTTTGGTTCTGTGTCACAGGCTGAAACTTGGTCCAGTTATTTTTGGGAGGCGAACAAAGGTACATCAAGAAAAGAGAGTGAATTTGGTGACTCACCCGCAGAGCCATCAAATCCAGAGACGAAGGCCCGCCGGCAGTCACACGGAGCAATGTATTCACTCTGGAAAACAAAGACGACAATGAACTGACCTCAGTCAGACGTACGCAGGCCGCTTTCCACGAGCTCAGCCCAGTGTGGACTCCAAAGGCTGGGGAATCCTTGTTACCTGGCCTCCAAGAATCAACAGGCTAGCTGAAATGGCAACTGAACATTCTTTGTAAAATGACTGCACCTTGCAGAAAATCCTAGTTAAAAATAAGGGCTAAAAGAACTGTTCCCTTTATTTCCTCATTTGAGAGGAAGCTAGTCAAGAGAAAGATAAAACCTGTTCTTTCCTCACTGAGATCTTTCTCCCTTCTTTGCCACTGACATTTAAGCATCTGTTATTCTTCTGAAAAGTAGGGCTGGATTTCTGTCTTAAGCACCAGTAATTCTCTAACTTAAGTCTCTGTAGACATTACCTTATTTCCAAACCCCGTTTGTGTCCCCCTCCAAGGCAGCATCACCACTCTCTCCCACACAGGCCCTGTCCTTTCCTGTTAGGGATCTAGAGGAGTAGCTTTCTCCAACCCTAGAGGCTTCAGCAAAGTAAGTGTCATGTCCAAAACCACAGCAAGTCTTTCCCAGATGATAATATCAATCCCCTTACCTCTAAATGGAAGGAAGTTGGGAACTGAAGAAAGTAAGAGGTTCTCATTCCTGGGCAGAAAGAACAAAGCCAGGTGTGAGATCTCCGGTAATAGCCAGTGAGGCAAAGAGAGTTTAAGGGACTTGCCCAAAGTCAGGTTAGGAAGAAACAGAGGCAGGATTTGAACACAGCAGTCAATTTCAGGGCCTCGACTCTGAAGTCCTTTGCCATGTTGCCTCCATATAATGCTCTCTCTCATCCCCACAACAACTCTCAGGGCAAGACCAAAAGCAAAGGAGAAAACTGAGTTTAAAGAGGGAATCTTAAAGTTGCCCAACGGCAGGTTACTGGCAGGGAAAGTTCTGAAGCCAGGCAGGCCTGCTTGAGTTCAGAGTCGCTGTTCCTTCCACTGTTACGATTTTTTTACAAGCAAAGGACCCAGCAGGGTTAAGTGATGCTTAGGATGGGGAGTGGGGCTACTAGCCTAAACCCAAGGCATTTTTAGAACTGTCAATGTGATGCAAGAAAACACAGGTGGGCTAGGAATCAGGAAACTTGGATCCTAGCCATGTCTCTGCCTCCATCCCACTGGTTCTTCTCTGCTTCTCAACTGGCTCACCATTTCAAGGAGGCCTGGGCTAGAGGAGCCAAGGCCCTTCTAGCCCTCAACACTGAGTGATTTATGGTACAGCAACTCCCTCCACATCCTGCAGTCACACATAAAAAAATAAGAATTATGTTTTACAGAATCTGTGGATTTATAAAGTTAGAAGGTGAGAAAAGAAGAAACAATGATAAGAACAGCTGAAGACACTTTCACTGCCCAACTGTCTGGTGAAGTTATTGACCAAAATTATCCTTCCTCCCTCAAACCATCTTAAAATCTTTTCTTCTCACTTCATTTCTCTGCCTGAAATTCACCAAATAGAAGGGTTAATAGGTCTTTGTTTTGTTTTAATTCTCACCTCTTTGGAGGGCTTCTAGATAGCAGTATTCGATCAGATAAATTACTCATTGCTGAGGTCACTCAGGAGGGGGCTGGGGGACCAGGTAGGGTACAACCCTTCCAACATTAGCAGACAGTGCACAGGTGTCAAGTCACCCCACAGCACTGAACCATGAGAAACAGGAGGTCCTGCAGACAGAAATGTGGGGGTGACTTCTGAAAACCAAGGTCTGCACCCAGATTTAGCCTAAGGCTGATTCCACACCCTGAATGAAGTTAAAAAACTCCTGCCCTTCTGGGTTCTCCCTCTTATCCTGGGACCCAGAATGAAAGCCAAAGCCACAAGCACTGTAAGTAAGCTGCACTGTGGATGGTGTGAGGGCCTTCCGTCACTATACAAGGAACATGATGCCACATCTTCCTAAGGCAGAAACAATGTGAGAGTTCCAAACTGTTTTAGAAAAAAGTTCATTTATTATACAACATGATCCACTGAAAAACTGCAGACTCCCTAAACACCTTAACTGTACTCAGATTTGCTCTTCTATTTCTAGACTATTTTATATAAAGTACTTCGCCCCAAGGAACTCAAAGGGTACTTAAATTCTAATATAATGGTAATAGAATAAGCAACCCACGAGTCAAGAGAGATCAGTTCTATCCAAAGCGGGGCAACGCCAAAGTCATTCCTTTAAGGCTACAAATTCTAGCTCTGCTTCTACAGGAATACATTTCCTGCTCCAAAAATCACCTTTCTAAACATTAGACTCAAAATTTCTACTCACTCCTAAAATCATCTCTGACCTTCCTGACCTCTCAACCACCTTCTTTCACCCTCAATATGTTACACTCAATACACACTATCTTACACTGCTCTGATGGCTGTATGTGCCTGCAGCCTCACTCTCCCCACTGTGGACTCCAGAAACGCAGGGACTAGGTCAGGGTATTGAGATAAACAGCTGATGAGCCAAGATTGGAATCTCAGTGACTGGGCAAACCTAAGATTTACACTGAACGATCATTTATTTGGGGGGGGGGGGGGGGGACGGAAAAAGACTCCAATTACAGGGGATGGCAGGTTCTGGGGTCCTGGTTTAGGCGAGGGAGATCCCCAGTGAGTCCATGTTCATTCCTGCTCTGTAAACAAGAACTGCCCCTTTCACCAAGGCAGCCGCAATCACAGCTTCAGTTCTAAGCCTCAAAGCAGCCCCAGGACCACTGCCTGGGAGATGCTATAGGGTCAGCAGAGAGCACCACCAGCAGAGTGAAGGCGCTCTGGGCCACACCTGCCTCCTGGCACATGAGCAGCTGCGTGTTCTGAACTAAGCCCTTTTGCCTCTCTCTACCTCAGTTCCTCATCTCTAAAAAAAGGGTCATTTCAGATTACTTAATGCAGTGTTTTATCCCCAACACATAAAGGAACAGTGAATAGATAGCCCTAGGGAAATTAAAAAAAAATGGCTACCAGCATCATTTATGAACAACAGAATCATCGTTTGTTATTAATCCCATAATTCATCGAGTGCAGGACTTAGAAAAATTAAAAAACAGAAAAATTTTAAAGTCATTTTCATAGGTCTATTATAAGGAACAAGTGAGTTAATGTTTTTAAAATTCACCAGAAACCTGAGAGTGTTGCGCATACTCAATGGAAGAGATCTTATCAATTCTTCTTTCTGAACAGGAAAAACAAAAGGCATCTAAGGGCTGGGAAAATGAAACTAACAAAAATAATTCTTGTGCTAAAAATTACCGTATATGATACACAGAGGGAACCACTCACAACCAACAAAGTGGTTCCATTGGCTTGAGGCCCCCGTCCCTATGATGACAGTGCAGAAGAAGGCAGTGCAAATAGTAGTCTCTCCCACCTGGGGACACAGTTCTTTAGTAATGCTCCACCCCTAACTGGGCAAGCCTGAGTGGACAGACAGAACACTCACAGGGGCTTACCTACAGTTTTCCATCAGTAAAGGCAGGAGGAGGACTTCTCCAAAGGGAGGTAGAATTAAGTGCAGGAGGAGATGTTTGGTTTGGGATTGAGACAAGGTCTGGGGCAAGAACGCCCAGACATGACTTAAGCATTCAACTTGGGTCTAGAGTTGAACACTCCAGAAAGATACCACTGACCAGAGCTGGCTGTGGTCTCACCTCCATACTGATAGGCTAAGCAGAGGCTAGACAACCAGAGTCTGAGCTTCCCACTCTTCCCCCAACCATGAAGCTGACAAAGCCTAGGAACCTTCTCCCCAGAAAATAGCAAAGGGCCTAAAATAAGCCAAAGCCATAGCACATGAGGAAAAAGGCACAAAGACACAGAGCTGTCATCTCTCCCAAAGCACCCACTTCCCTCTACTTCTACTACCACTCAATTCAGGCCTCCATCATCTCTCACCTGGAACACCGAAGTTGTTGCCATCATTCCTATCCCTACAAACTACTCTTCACACACACCAGACTGAGCTTTTCAAAATGAATATATATTACATCGCATTAGCATCCTCCTTAACACCTTCCTACTGCTTCACATCACCTTTAGAATAAAATCCAAACCCCTAACCCAGTCCCACAAAGGTATCTAATCAGCCCTTGCTGCCTTTACAGAACTCTGTCACTCACAACATTCCAGTATACCAGCATCCTTTCCACTCTTTGCACATCCCAGGCCCATTCCTACTCAGGGCCTTTGTATATGCTCTTTCCTGTACCCATAAAACTTTCTCTGATTATGGCTCTTTTTCATCATTATATTTTGGCTTACATGTCACCTCCACAGAGAGGCAAGCCCTGACTACCCAGCTAAAGTAGCCATCCAGCCACTTTAAACTTTCTGTATAGCAGTTTTTGAGATGTTTCTTGTTCATGAACTGTTTACAATTTGTTGTAATATATAATATAAGTTCCATGATATCAGAGTGTTTATCTACCTTGTTTGTCACTGTCCCTGTACATATAGCACAGGTGACACACAGATCCTCAACCAATATTTGCTGAATAAATGAACAAACCGAAGGAGAGATGGACCTTTTTCCCTCTACCTAGTTAAAACTTTAGCCATCTCCTTTAAGATGGAATATGGGACCACAAGCCAAAGAAAGCAGGCAACCTCTAAAAACTGGAAAAGACAAGGCAACAGATTCTCCTTACAGCCTCCAGAAATCCTGCCACCCATTTTAGACTTCTGACCTGCAGAACCATAAGATAATAAATTTACACTGTCACAAAATGTGTGCCAATTTGTTATAGCAGCTAGGAAACTAACATATTGTTCAAAAGAAAAAAAACAGAAGGAATTGTAACTGGGGTTTCAAACTTAAACACCTCAGGGTACAGGCAGGTAAACTAAATGAGAAAAGTAGGACAAGGGAGCATCTTTTTGAAAGAGAGTAGCTCCTACTCAGCTCTAATTGCTGACATGTAGACCCCATGTTACCCAATCTTCACTATTTCAGGAGAAGCTAGGTATTTTTCAATGTTGCATCTCATTTTAAAAATAAATATTTCACAGGCAAATAAAGCACATCTATAAACTGTAAAACTGAGCCATTTCTCAAAATATAGCTCAAGGGTGCCCTCTTTCATGAAGCTTTCTGACCTACCCCAATGCCCAAGGTCTTCCTCATCTCTGAATTTTACAGAACCAAGCTCATTGGCATTTATCTATACCCTACCTTGGGTATCGATATTGGCTAATATTTTCTCAACACTTACTAGTTGGCCAGTCACCATTTCATTCTCTCTTAACTCTAATCCTGACAGGTCTGGAAGAGCCAAAATCCGAACCCATGTCTGACTTTCAAAAGCCTGTGTCCTTGCTGACTGAAAAGAACTTCTCATAATTTGTACAGAGACTGTGTAGTTTGTACATCTAGACTGCACACTCAGATTATAAACTCTGAGGGACCAAGGAACATAGGTACACTCCACATTTACATTTACCTTCATCAACAAAAGCTCCTCCTACACCCAGGAGTAAGACCTATGTTCAAGGCTGGCTCCCCCATTTACTAGCCAAGTAACTTTAAAGTGGAGCTTGTAATAATGCTCACCCCAGAGGGCTGAGGTATGACATAAAGCAACTAGCGGATGCTGAGAAGTCAATAAACCACAGCCCATATCACTGTGCACCAGGCACTGAGCTAGGCTCAGTGAGAAACTTAAGAAAGTGTCTTCTCAAGACAGACAATCTGGCCAGCAAAATAACAGAGGGAAGTCAATGTGGCTCAAGTAGCTGGGCGCCTGCCTATCACATGGGAGGTCCCAGGTTCGATTCCCGGTGCCTCAAAGACCAACAAGACAGCTAGCTGACGCGAAAGGCTGGCACAGAAAGCTAATGCAACAAGATGATGCAGTGAGATGATGCAACAAAGAGACACAGCAAGGAAAAGAATGAGAGACACAACAAGCAAGGAATGGAGGTGGCTCAAGTGATTATATGCCTCCCTCCCCACATGGGAGGTCCTGGGTTCAGTTTCCAGTGCCTCCTAAAAAAGATGATGAACAGAAAACAGACAATGAATGCGAACAATGAGGAGCGGAGGGGCAGGAATAAATAAACAAATAAAAATAAATCTTTTAAAAAATAAAATAAAACAAAACAGTTATCTGTGAAATATTATTTCTAGTAAATAGCCACATAAATTCTACTGAATATGCAGCATGGTGTTTGCTACAGTTTCAAAGAAGCTCGGATCAGCCTTGAAGCCATCAGTGCAAGCTCAGTTGACCTGTACCACCATGGACAGGTGAAGAGTGGGAGGCCCATCCAGGAAGAGAGAAAGGTGTGAGAAGACCCAGAAACAGAGGAAAGAGGCCTGTAGGAGGAAGCAAGCTGATTAGCCTGAGTGCAGGGGCAAAATGTTCAAGACAATGGCAACAGATGTGCCTGGAAAAGCAGTCTGAAGTCCATGCTCAAGGACCCCAAATATTACACAAACAGGCTTGAACTTTATGTTGCAGGTTCTTGAGAGACACTAGAAGATCAAAAGAACGGTGGTGACACAACCAGAGCTGAATTTTAAGAAGAGTTCTCACAATGGCCATGTGCAGGATGGAGCAGGGCAAGGAGGATGGATGGCCGGGTGCCAAGATAAGGGTGACTAAAGTTATTAGGGCCCATGCTGGGGTGACACTCTTCCCCTCCACTTCTATAAGATGAGCCTGGCTCAGTTCCTTAGACATATTAGGCTATCAACAAAAACAAAATCAAATGAGTAAATGGCTGATTGTCTCCAGGAAGTCCCAGAGCCTAGAATTGTCAATGGGAGCCAGGCTTCTATATTCCCAAATACTATGGTAACTCCCAGCCTTAGACATTTTTTTCTCTCTTAAATGAAAACAAGTCAAGATATGTGGAAAAATGGACAGCTGTCCAACAATTCATGCCCCTTCCTTAATGTAAATAGTCACTTGCAAGTGCTGCCCATTCAGAACTTCATTTCCTAGTCCCTCTTGCAACTAGGAGGGGTCACATGACTAGTATTCACCCAGGGAATGGGGGTGGGAAGTGATGTCTGGGCCAGGACAATTAAAGACAGATGTACCTTCTTCATTCTCCTTCTTCTTCCACCAGCTGGAAATGGTGGCACTAGAAGATGGAAAAAGCCTGGATTCCTGATTCACTTCTCCTTCTCATAGAGGAAAGCCCTCCACCAACCAGGCACACCCACTCTGGACTGCTTGCTATAGGCACAAGAAATAAAGCTCCAAAGTACAGAGCACCGAAGCCTTGAGATGTATTACCACAGCTAGCATAACTGCAACACAGCAGACAAAATCACTCTATCATAAAAATCACTCCCCCCACTCCAGGAGAAAGCCTGCTTAAGAAATACAAAACAAAACAGAAATCAACTCCAGGAGTAGTTAAACTAGGGTCCAAAGAGTTTAGGAAAATCTGACTCATGTCTTCCAGAAAGAGGAACCATAAACACAGCCAAAACTTGAAATTGGCAGAATTATCTGTGATAGAACATGACCCTTTGACTAAGCCAAGCCCAAAAGTAAAATACGGGTTCTTAGAGATGGGGAAAATGAGGAATTAGGCTTTCTAAAAGACAACATTGGCAAAGCTCTGGTCACAACCAATGATTCTCCTGGTTTGGGGCAAGCAGTATCCACAAATACTAACGTTTGACTTAGATGGGACATAAAAGCGTCCAGATTACCAGACAGAATAAACAACTACTCACTGCGGAAGTCCCCCTTGGCCCAAACTCATCAACAACACAACCCTTGTTCTAAGTTTAAGAAAAAACTCTTAGAATGGCAGAGGACAGAAAGAAGTAGACCACTAGAGTGCCAAGACCTTGCATAATTATGCATTTGGGGTACATTTTCTCTCCAACAGGGAACAGTATGTGGGTGTGTGTATTCGTGTTCTGAAAAGAACACAAAGGACAGAATTCAAGATTCCCCTTCACTTCTCCAACACTCTTCCTTTTCCTACTCGTAGGAGAAATTCAATCAATCCTGAATCTACCCAGAAAATGAAACAATTAGGAACAAGAGTCACAGAGAACAGCAGCCTCTCTTTTACTGAGAGATTCCTGTTTTGTTTTGTATTTCTTAAGCAGGCTCTCTCTTGAAGTGGCAAGTCACACCCAAAGCCAACCCTTCCTCCTTATTCTCACAATCCCAGCAAAGACCCAGAGTCCTACTTAATAAAAGAGTTGCCCCAACCATACCCCTCCTCTCCACACAGGAACTGAAACAAGGAAGGCAGGATTTCTAGTCTCTTTCTGTTGATAGCTTAGGTTCTAAACTTCCCAATCCCCTCTATAACAACTTGCAAAGTCCACACTTGACACATGTTCTGCTGCTTCTCCTCTGAATCTTGCCCTTTCCTCTGTGCCTAAAACAAGCCCCCAAGTCCAGGCCCTCTTTACCCCAACTCCAGGATACTGGCAAAGGCCTCCTAGCAGGTTTCCCAGTTCCCAGTGTCTCCCTTCTTCAATCCATACTGAACTCTGCTCTCTCTGATCATGTCACCCTTCCTCTTGATCCAGGATACTCAGTGGCTCCCTGTTCTCTGACAGATGCTAGAATCAGATGCTCCTGATTCTGCCAGTCAAGGCCCCCACTTTCACTTTCTTCCTCAAGCTTATTCACATTTTCCTACTTGAGCAGGCATTTCTTTTTTTTTTTTTTAAAGATTTATTTATTTATTTATTTCTCTCCGCTTCCCCCCCTACCCCGGTTGTCTGTTCTCTTTGTCTATTTGCTGTGTCTTCTTTGTCCGCTTCTGTTGTTGTCAGCGGCACAGGAATCTGTGTTTCTTTTTATTGCGTCATCTTGTTGTGTCAGTTCTCCGTGTGTGCGGCACCATTCCTGGGCAGGCTGAACTTTCTTTCCGCACTGGGCAGCAGCTCTCCTTACAGGGCGCACCCCTTGCATGTGAGGCTCCCCTACACGGGGGACACCCCTGCGTGGCAGGGCACTCCTTGCGCGCATCAGCACTGCACATGGGCCAGCTGCACAGGGGTCAAGGAGGCCCAGGGTTTGAACCACGGACCTCCCATGTGGTAGGCAGATGCCCTAACCACTGGGCCAAGTCCACCGCCCTTGAGCAGGCATTTCTTACACCTTCTCACTATTTCCAAGTATACAGATTCTATCTGTTCACATTCCAGTTCAAATGTCCCTTCCTCCAAGATTTCCTTGATCCTTCCAGGTTGAAATATTCCCTCTCAAATGAATTCAGTGTACACTTTAAATCTGTGCTGTCCATCACAGTAGCCACCAGCCACAGGTAGCTACTGACCCTGTAAAATGTGGCTAAGGGGAATGACTGAGGAACTAAATTTTTTTTTCAGTTTAATTAATTTAATATAAATTTTAAAACTGATACTTAAGATTCAGTTTCAGTATATTTGGAACAATCTCAATATACGAGTCTATTTTTTTAAAAGTACATTTTATGAAATCCAAATATAGATCAAGCATTTCCATTGAAAATTTCACATCCAAACTGAGATGTTATTTAAGTATAAAAAAACACAATGGCTTTTGAAAACTTAGTATGAAGTCAAGGCAAGACGCAACAGAAACCAGGAACCGAGGTGGCACAAGAACAGGGAACCTCTCTCCCACATCGGAGGTCCTGGGATTGAATCCCAGTGGAGCCGAAAGGAGAAAATGAGAAGAGAAGATAAAAGGTGGCGGCGGACTTGGCCCAGCGGTTGGGGCGTCCGCCTACCACACGGGAGGTCCGCAGTTGGGGCGTCCGCCTACCACATGGGAGGTCCGCGGTTCAAACCCCGGGCCTCCTTGACCCATGTGGAGCTGGCCCATGTGCAGTGCTGATGTGCGTGGGGAGTGCTGTGCCACACAGGGGTGTGGGGAGCCCCTTCCCAGCATAGGGGAGCCCCAAGCACGGAGAGTGCGCCCCGTGGGGAGAGCCGCCCAGTGCAAAGGAAGATGCAGCCTGCCCAGGAATTGTGCAGCACACACGGAGAGCTGACACAGCAGGATGACGCAACGAAGAGAAGCACGGATTCCCGTGCCGCTGACAACAACAACAGAAGAAACGGACAAAGACCCAGCGGGTGGACACAGAGAACGGACAGCTGGGGTGGGGGTGGGAGTGGGGGAAGTGGGGAGGGAAGAGAAAATAAATAAATCTTAAAAAAAAAAAAAAAAGATAAAAGGTAACAGACACAGAAGATCACACAGTAAATGAACACAGACAGCAAAAAAGCAGCGGGGGGGAAGAATAAGTGAAAAAAAAATTATGAAAAAAAAGGAATGCAAAATAGCTTATTAAATTTTTTTTTCTTTAAAACATTTTATTTATTTATTTATTTCTCCCCACCCCCTTATTGTTTGCACTTGCTGTGTGCTGTGCCTTTAGGAGGCACCAGGAACTGAATCTGGGAACTCCAATGTGGGAGAGAGGCAGGTGCCTAATCACTTGAGCCACCTCCGTTTCCTGCTTTATCGTGTCTCTTATTATGTTTTTTCTTCTGGTGTCTCTTGTTGCTTTAGCTTGTCACACCTGCCTGTCACGTCAGCTCATCTTCAGGACGCACCTCTGCTCCCACCTTTGTTATGTCTCTCGGTATGTTGGTGTTCTTGTGTCTCTTGTTGCATCATCTTGTTGTGTCAGTGTGCCATGCCTGCCGGTCATGCCAGCTCACTGTCTTCTTTAGGAGACACCGGGAACCAAACTACTGAACTCCCAAGTGGTAGGTGGGAACTCAGTCACCTGAACCATATCTACTTCCCTCTCATTAATATTTTTTTATATTGATGTGTTGAAATATTGTGGACAGAGGGTAAATAAAATATAATATTAAAATTAATTTCACGTGTCCTTTTATCTTTTTTAATATGGATATGAGAACAATTAAAATTACAAATGTGGCTCACATTATATTTCCACTGGATGGTGATGACCAAGTATTTTCCTCTGATATTTACTACTTTCCATTCCATTAGCATTTGTGAGTGTGACTTAACTACTCTTTAATCTCTTAAAAGGAATGTTTGCCCCATTCATCTCTACAATAGCAATAACAACAACAACAAGAGCAGCTAATATGATGAGAACAGATGCTAGACATGCTTTAAGCCCTTTACATTTACTAACTCATTTAATCCTGACAACAGCCCTATAAGACTAGTACTGTTGATAATTCCTATTTACAGATAGGGAAATGGAAACCCAGAGAGTTTAACTAACACTTAGGAATTTGAAGTTACAAGCCTGAGGTCAAGCAGCTAGTAAGTGATGCATCTGGCATATGAACCCAGTCTCTAGCACCTATATGCTTACCTATATGCAAACCTCGCCCTGAGCACATAATGGGGAAGCATGCAGCAAACAGATGAAACACAACTTCCCCCACAGATGCAAGGCAGATAGCTAAGCTCCAGCAAGAGGAAAGAAAGTTAAAGATTAATTATAAAAGAAAAATGGTGAGGGGGAGTGGAACGGAAGGGCAGCAAGAGTACAGGAATTAAAGTTTGTGAAGCCTAAACAAACAGTAACTTGTGAAAGCTAACATCCAGCACATCCAACCTTTTTGTTTTCAGAATATTGGTAGAAAACACATTTGACTGGGATAACAGCCTGTTTCCTCATCTACGGAGAAGCCATCCAATTCTGTTATTCCAGGATCATTAGCAGGAGAGGAAGAGACAAGGGAAAGCCTGGACCATCACCTGTGGTTTGGCCAGCCCCACGGCCACTCCCAAAATTTAACAAGGAATTACTCTGGATGTATAAAGTGATACCTAATGTCAAAGACAGAGAATTTTTTAAAAAATAAATCAGGGTGTTGAAGTGAATAACCAAAAAGAAAAAAAAAAAAAACATTTGGCTAAGGAACAACATCCAGGACCAAGAATACCAAGATAAACTTGGCTTGGCTACAAGAACATCCCCTACTAGGTAAACATACAAAACATATAGATTGTATCCTAACTCCAGGCAAAAGAAAACCAAAATATAAACACTGCAAGCTTCCAATACACTCTTAACTAGAAACCTTCAATTTTTAAGTGAAGTTACACTCACAGGTCAAAGATCTTTCTGAGGAAGTGGATGCAGCTCAAGTGATAGAGCTTCCACCTACCATATGGGAGGACCTGGGTTCGATCCCTGGGGCCTCCTGGTGAAAAAGAAGAAGAAAGTGTGCCCACGCAGCAAGCCAGTGCCTGTGCAAGTGCCCACATGGTGAGCCAGTGCCCAGCGCAAGTGAGTCATGCAGCAAGATGATGACACATCAAAAGAGAGAAAAGGGGAAAGTCAAGGTGAAGCACAGCAAAAACCAGGAACTGGGATGGCGCCATTGACAGGGAACCTCTCTCCACATCAGAGGTCTCCAGGATAGATCCTGATGAATCCTAGAGGAGAGAAAATGAGAAGGGAAGACAATAAAGACAGCAAAAACAGCAGGGCGGGGGAGGGGAAGGAGGAAAAATAGATAGATAAATAAATAAATCTTTTTAGAAAAAGATCTCTCTTAAGAGTCTTAAATGGACTTCCATGAATTGGGAGAGAACCAATTTCAGACAATAGGGCCAGGGACTTAAAAAAGTCCCCAAACCAACTGCTACAAACTGTGTTCCAGTCACAGGAACCATCATCCTTCCCAAGACTGAGATAGGATAGCTACAATCCAATCAGCCCAGGGCAACTGCACAATGCCAGAATGGCATAAAATGAAAAACACCACTGGTGACTCCAGCAGAGATTTCATGTTACATTAAGCCCAAATCCAATGGCTGGGACCAACAGGAGAAAGAAAAAGAGCCCATCAGAAGGGACTGAGCTGGAAAAGAAAAATGAGGGAAGCAGACTTGGCCCAGTGGTTAGGACACCTGTCTACCACATGGGAGGTCCACAGTTCAAACTCGGGGCTTCTTGACCCATGTGGAGCTGGCCCATGCGCAGTGCTGATGCCTGCAAGAAGAGCCATGCCACACGGGGGTGTCCCCGCGTAGGGGAGCCCCACACGCAAGGAGTGTGCCCCGTAAGGAGAGCCGCCCAGAGCAAAAGAAAGTGCAGCCTGCCTAAGAACGGTGCCGCCCACACGGAGAGCTGACACAACAAGATGACGCAACAAAAAGAAACACAGATTCCCGTGCTGCTGATAACAACAGGAGCGGACAAAGAAGACGCAACAAATAGACACAGAGAACAGACTACCAGGGTGGGGAGAAGGGGAGAGAAATAAATTAATAAATAAGCCTTTTTAAAAAAAAGAAAAGAAAAGAAAAATGAAGCTCCGTGAGGACAAGGCCAGGACCTGCCCTTCTGAAAGGATGTCATGCTCCACTTTTCTACCTACAGCTCTCACCATGACTCAGACCCAAGTCTACTTACGCAACCAGCCCTCAGTCAAGCTGAAGCACTGGTCTCCTTGAAGCTAAATAACCCTGTTCATCTGTTCAAGAGAACAGAGTTGATGAGGAAATCATAGTATCAAACAGCATGCTAAACCTCACCATCTAGCCATTAAATCTAACATTCATGCACCCCAACTCCATCCCTTCCTCATGTGCCATCAACCCCCTTTTTACTTCTCCTCTGCTCAGTCAGGATGAACCCACTGG
Organism: Dasypus novemcinctus; assembly: GCF_030445035.2. Lineage (NCBI taxonomy): Eukaryota > Metazoa > Chordata > Mammalia > Cingulata > Dasypodidae > Dasypus > Dasypus novemcinctus. The sequence goes on along the minus strand of NC_080678.1, from coordinate 28,350,828 downwards.
TATGTTCCAAACATACCTTGTGTTCTCACTGTTCCCCTTCATCCACTCTATGTGCAAGACCCTCTTCATCAGCGGCATCTCCTCTCCATGCACTAATCTCCCCTGCCGCTAGCCTCTTGAAAGAGATAGTTCTAACTTGCAGGAGTGATTGTGGTATGAAAAGTGCTACTGTGATTAACAGACGAAAGTATCCCATAGAAGAGCAGAGTCCCCCATCCCAACCCTGAGGTAACAGTGGGGATTCTATGGACATTAAAGTTTAGAAAATGGTGAATACTTTATCCTCTCCTTTGAGTTCCACAGTACATATCAGCATATAAAATCCTATAGTAAGAAACAGTTCAGCTAATTTCATTATTTTCCCGACCACTGAATACATTTTTTTAACAGAATATCTTAAGAAGTGTAACAGGAATTCTATAGAACACAGTTTGGGGAATGCTATTCTAGATATTAAAATGTCCTAAACTTCACATCAATACCTCAAATCATCCAATCCCTGTGGTTATTCAGATTTCAGCCCTCCATTTGCTCCTGAGCCAGAAGAGCCCATGTTTCCAGGCAGGGGTTCAAGCTTGAGACTGTCCCCAAGTTAACACCAGCTTGACATTCCTGTCATGACAATGTGTATACCTTTTGAGAACTTTGCTCAGTTTACAATAATGCCCTTATGTGCCACTCCCTCTAACAAGATGAGATCCCATCAGTCATGTCTATACCATATAATGTCCCCTAACACACACACAGTAACCCAGATCAAAGTAAACATCAAAATACTGCCCAATCGAGTTCTCATCCAGGATTCTGGACTTGGAGTTAAGGTTCTAGTTGAATCTATCATCCTGAAAGTAAGAAATAAAGAAATAAAAATATGAGAGTTGTCAGGGAGCCACCAACTATCTATCCTGTTGGCTGAGAAAGGGAGAAACTGATCTGCAGCAAGAGCTGAAAACCCTCCCATCCTGAGCCACCTCATCTGGGGCTCAAACACTGCACAACTGCAGAGGGCACCACTTACAACCTAGAATTACCTCAAGGCTGTTTCTATTATCTGCAACTGAAGAACCCTAAAATACCAGCCTTATTTCCCCCTATTGCTTTTCACTTCCCTAGGCTCTTGCCAAGGAAACTTGCCAAGCTGTTTCTGAAAAGCTTACCAAGATTCCCTGCTTCTCTGCCTTTGCTCCTACCCTACCTCTGACCTGGAATCCCTTCCTTCCTTCTACCCACTCACCCCTCTATCCTGCTGTATTTGTCCAAACTCTACCCATCTTTAAGGTCCAGCTCAAATGGCTCCCGATGAAGCCCTTCCTCATCATCCCCATTCATCTTCAAACTTTTACAACCCTCTTTCCAAATTTTCTTGATTGCACTTAAAGTGTTCTACTTTGCAATACAGGTATTTGTATATATGTTGTAACCCCATTACCAAACTGTATGCTTCCTGAGACCAGGGACAATTCTTATCCGGGTATTCTGTACAATGCCTAAGAAAATGCCTTGCATATAGCAAAGGCTGGGAGAAAAAAATATATGTAGAGATGGCTCTATGGAAGAATAGCACATTGTATTTTGTTTCATCTCTTCTCATAAACCATAAGCACAGAGAGAGCAGAAATTCAATCTCAAAGTCATCTTTGTAATTCTTATAGTACCATGCCCATGTAATATGCACTCAAATACTTGCTGACTCAACAACCTATAAGAGTGAATTCTGGAATCTTTTCAACCTCCTGCCCTTCAGCTCCATCAAGTGAGCTATCCAACCCCCAAAACCAACTCCTCCCTCTTTAGATCACTAGTGTTCTGAGAGGAATGGCACTTATTGAGTTGTTTCCATAGAAGATGATAGGGTTTGAGGGAGGAAGGGGATGAGATCCAGAATCAAGTCAGCCTAGGGTGAGAGATCCTCAGTGACCTTTCTGGATGATGATGTCTCAGTTCTGGTTGCTCTCCTGGCCTTACCCAGACACTGAGGGAAGGGGCAGTCTGGATAAGCAGAAGGGAGGCAGGATAGACCATCAATTCTCCTAGGGATAGGAGGTAGGGTGGAAGGAGATGAAGGGTGCCAGCAAACAAAAGGCCCAGGATTTGTCTGCTTAGTTCGACCACTAACTAGTTCTTGCCGAAAACTGGCTATAATCACTGGAAACAAGGAAGCCTGGGCCAAATCAACAAGCTTTCAGTGAGACCTCACTGACCCTGAAGGAGACATCTGGTTGTAGGCTAACAATAAGAAGTCTTGCAAACACAATGGGAGTGGAGGGTGGGGAGGAGTGAAAAGGAGAGGTTGAGGGGTTCCACCACCAGGCCTATCTCTGCTCAGTACCTGGTGGGCGTCTCCCGACGGGATGATGTAAGCCTGGATCGGCTCTGTCACGTACTCGGAGTTCCTCATGGCTTGTCTCAGCTGCTGAAGCAGCTCTGAAGTTACCTTTGGAGTCATTCTGCAGTCTGTAACAACAGGAAAGTTTGTTCCAAAACCAGCCTGGCCCATGTAACTCAAGGACTGTTCAAAGGGAACACTGAAGAGAAAAGCTTTCCACTTTCTGTTCTACATCCAGCTGATCACCCCATCATCAGACAAGTCCAAAGGTACCAAAAACACTGGTGTTTACAGTCTTAAATACCACTTCCAAATGGCTATTATGTGGGGAAAATATATTAACTCATATCCAAATTGCTCATCTACCTCTTTCACGTCTAGGACTTTATCCTAAGGAGAAAATTAAACAACTGCACAAGATATAGGTTTATGATGATGGGAGGGAGTGTGGCTGAGGTGGGGGAGAGGTGGGGTGGGGGAGGTAGGGTTCAATGGGACCTCATATATATATATTTTTAATGTAATATTATTACAAAGTAAATTTAAAAAAACTGAAAAAATAAAAATAAAAATAAAAAATAAAAAAAAGATATAGGTTTATATCTTTGTCTACATTAGCAGAAAAAAAAAAGAGAGAGAGAGAGAGCAAAATACATATCCAACAATAAGAAATTGGTTAAATAAATCATAATACATACAACAGTATATTACGCAACCATAAAAATTGAAGGAAGTCCCAGGGAGAGCCAGAAGGTGGAAGTCAAAAGAATCTAGAATAGAAGGAAGACACCACCACATACATTGTCATGTGATAGAAAAACCAACGATCCCAGAATGCCAGTCTTTGGGGGAAAAGTATTGTCATGCTAATGACTCAATTTTGGACTTCTCTAGCCTCAAAATCAATCAGTATATGAAAAGCAAGCCATGGCAGATCATTTCTCAGTAATGGACAATGTAGTATGTATCATGATGGATGAAAGGCCAGAGCACCAAGCCAGCAAGAGGCCTCAGGTTTTAGAACAGCAGGATCCAATGGAAGGTCAAATGTGACCAGGTCTGCAATTCAAAAGAAAAACCAGCAAGATCTTTATAGAACTGAACAATGCTAAAACATCTAAAATGAAAATAAAAAGATCCATACTGCAGAGCAGATACCACTTGGCCTCAGCAGACAGGCTGTAATTCTTCAGCTCACCTCCTGCCCCTACGACTCATTAAAATATATGAAAAGGAACAAAGTAGCCCTTGCCATCCAGGAATTTGCCTGGTACCTTGACTGAGTCATGGTGTTCTCCTGATGAGCATAATTTCACAGAACATTAACCTCAGACAAGTCCTCTGACTGCCTATGATGGACCAAGATACTAACAAGTCCACTCCTTAATCCTGTCTAAATACTGAGAAAACGTAAATATTTTCCAACATGTCCTCCCAACTCTATAAAATATCTACTCTCTGCCTCTCCCAGCCTATATAAACAACTACTGCTTCTTTACTAAATACAGCTTTAGTCTTACTCTGGTCTGACCTCCGTAGAGATAAGATTTATTAGGATACCAATCATAGAATTACTCCCATTTTCTAACAGCAAACAATCCTGAGCAAACCCACAATAACTTTAATCTACTCCCAAGTCAACTAACACAAGAGAAAATCCTATAATAAGGCCTTTCTACCATGCTTTTACTGAGTTCCATGCTGAACTCTCTTGCTGAAAGGAGTAATCCCATTTTTGTTCAATAACAACAATTGTGTAGACATATAGTTGACTTGGAAAAATGCCCAAACAACACTAGTGGGAGATTATAAACAGATTACAAAAGAACAATATAGATTGTTCTAACCTACTTAAAATTATACAAGTCTCCAGAACTGTTACCCAAATAGCAATAGTGGTAATCTTTGGGTAATGGGAGTTAATTATTATTTCCTTCTTTGTATTTTCCTGTTTTATAAGAAGTATGTGTTTTATAAACATGTTTTAAATAGCCAACCCAGACTTAGAGTAGAAAGGTCAGTTCACAAGGAGTCACGGTCTTATGCTTTAGTGACTACCTATTATCAACTAACTAACTGTGTGACCTCAGAGAAAAAGGTATTGGAGCCTAGATTTCCTCTTCTCTAAAATACATTGAGTGGGGATTTAGACCCAGGGTTTTCAAACTGAGCCCCAAGGTGCCCATGGATCCTGAAGAGCTCCACATCTCCAATAAAATTAGACCAGGAGTCACCTCAATATTAAACTCGGACTGTCCAGGAGAAGTAGCCCATTTATCTGTTTTAGCTATTGGGTTGTTCCCTGTAGGTCTTCTTGAATAAAGCTGAAAGAAGCTCACCTTTCTCTTCACCCTGGCACAGGGGAAGCAGAAAATGATCCTCTTGAGTCAACTGCAATTTCTCTTCTCTAGGAGAAACTGCAGCCAGAATGGCTCTATTAACAACCCCCCAAACATTCCCCTACCTTTCCTGGCAAAATTAATAATTTCTTCACCATGTATCCAGAATTATGACACAGCAAAATGGTTCACAGAACAGACTTTAGAGCCTATAAAACCTAGCCTAACGCAAGGGTCAAAGTGACCACGGGCAAGTTCCCTATCTTCCCTGTGCCTCATTTTTTTTAACCTATAAAATGAGGTTAAGTAATACTTACCAAGAACAAAAAGAATCAATTGTACTTTCTTTCAAGGTAATTATTTTCTTTATAGAATGTGACTTCTGTTTGGACACATGTTGCCTGAAGGAAGTTTTTTTGGTTTGTTTGTTTGTTTGTTTTTAGGTACTGGGGGCCCGGGATTTAACCTGAGACCTTGTATGTGAAAAGCTGGCACTTAACTGCTAAGCCACATGCTCTTCCCTGAGTAGTTTTCTGTTTGTTTGTTTTGTTTGTTTTTGTTTTTCCCAGGAGGAACTGGGACCTCCCATGTAGGAGGCAGGTGCTCAACTGCTTGAGCCACATCCATTTCCCTGAAGGATTATGATGGCATTAACTGGGTGTTTATCTAAGTAAGGTAAGCACTGACCACAGTATGTATCAACATTATCTGACATTAACTTAATAAAGTCAACATCATCAATGGCAGGTGTGAAATCCTCAGCCCATTCCTCCTCCGCATATTCAGCCTCCTCAGAATCAGAAGCAGCAGGAGCTTCACTCTACTACTACTGCAGCATTTGCATACTTCCCCCCACAGTGCCACCTACTCCCATCTCAACACTTCCTCGCCTCCTTCCTCCTCATCCTTCATGTCCATCACATCTTGCTGGTCTCCTCGGTCAAATGCAGCCACCTATTTGTCACCTATGTTGAAGGAACTCTCAATACTCACAACCAAAAGTTAGGATGTGGTGAGGAACAGTGCCAGCAACAGTCAGCAAGGAGAAAGAGACAGAAATAGGCAATGGCCAAGGCAATGGGCTGTGACAGTGGTGGCAGCTGCTACTGAAATAAATACGGGGAGACAGTGGCTGAGGCAGCTATAGCCACAACGACATGAAGTCTTAGAGAGCTGAGGAGTGAAGCACAAAGCTTACAAGACCCGGCCACTGAGCAAGCAGCACTTGAAAAGGCAGCCAAAGTGGAGGAGGAAAAGCCATGGTTAGTGCAGCAGTTTGATATAGTTATGAATTCCAAAAAATAGATAATGGATTATGTTTGTAAACTGATCTCTCCCTGGGCATGATTAAATTATGATAAGGGCTTTGATTGTGCCCTGTCAGTTGGGTGTTGAGTCCCTGCCCCTTAGTGGGCGTGGACTCACAGATACAAGGCATAGCAAAGACAGAGTTGGAGGTTTATAATGTTGGAGTTTTGATGTTGGAGTTTGATGCTGAAGTCCTAAGCTGGAGCCAGGGAAGTAAGCACACAGAGGAAAAAGAAGAAAGCCCTGGGAAGAGAGGAACCCAGAGAAAAGCAAGACCTGGAAAGAGAAGAACCCAGGAAGCCTGAGCCCTGACAGACATCAGCAGCCATCTTGCTCCAACACGTGGGAATAGACTTTGGAGAGGGAAGTAACCTATGTTTTATGGCCTGGTATCTGTAAGCTCCTACCCCAAATAAATACCCTTTATAAAAGCCGAAAGACCTGGTATTTTGCATCAGCACCCCTTTGGCTGACTAATACAGTTGGTGACCCTCAAAGGGTAACTTCTATGAGCATTAAATTAATTACTATATATAAAGCACTTAAAAACAGTGCCTGGAACATAGTAAATGCTGTGTGAGTATTTGTAATTATTATTACATTATTACACAATTAACTAACCATAAGTGCAATCTGATAAATGGTGCAAAAGTTGGGTGTATATTGCTTCTTAAGGCAGGGGCATGTAATCTCCATCTTAGCATCCATGTACCAAGCCTAGCACCAAATGCAGAACACACACTCAATCAAAGACAGCTGAATACATGTCACCACTTTGTGATCTTTCCAGACTCAACATAATGAACCGCAAAGAATCTTCAATGAAAGAAAAAAGTCAGGATCTCATATCCCATTACTCTTAGAAATGTTAGAAGTAGCTAAGAACTAAGCAGAATGTGGAGAAGTGGGAAACCAAGAGTAACAGGCTAGTGCATGATGTAACATTAGCCCATATACTGTTAAATATTTTTAAATCATGCCTTAAAGAGAACTCATTTCAAAGTCTCTTGCGTATGTGGAGACTACTTATAGAAATAAGTTCTCAAACCTTCAGCCTTTAATGATAAATAAGACTTTTCAGTGCTTGTAAGCACACCACACTTACTTCACTGGGTGGCCAGGAGGATTAAACAAGATTATGTATATTAAAGCACCAAGCACAAGGTCTGATACACTCTAAGCATTCAAGAAATATTATTTGATTCTGGATCTGGAGCACCAGCTGGGATTCCAACATGTCTTCTTATTATAAGAATAGAAGGGTTTGGCTTACTCCAATTTCAGCATCTTAACACATGCATAGGTGCCAAACTGCTCTTCCAGTGTCAACAGCTTTAGAGGTGGCAGTTTGTCTCTCTGTCCCACAACTAAGTGAGGGACAGGGGCTTTAAATACATTCGTGATTGTCACAATGTCCTTCCAAGGGAGGTATCACTATTCCCATTTAACAGATAAAGTAACAAGAGTTAACAAGAGTTAAATATTTGCCCAAGTAGCTGGATCATCAGGAATAAGAACTCAAGGTCTATTCAATTCCCAAATCCATGCTTCTATTACAGCTCTTTAACACAGGGACATATAAGAGATGTTTAAAGCATTCTAAGACCAACCAAATCAAAACCAGTGAGTTCTAGTTTCCAGCTGGGCTCTACAACCTTAAACAACTGAAGCTCCCTGAACTTCTATTCCTCATACATAATAAGTGAGAGAACTAGAAAGAGAAAGAAGTTCTCTTCCAACTCTAAATTTAATGACACTATCACTTTTTCCTTTCCTTCCTTCCTGTTTTGCCCATTTCTTCTGCAGCCTTCTCCTACTCCCTAATATGGCCCAAAAGGTATTGAATACGTCTACATTTTTAAAGAAAAAGAACCTAAGAATTGTATGCAGTTACAGCCCTGATCTTCTGAAGACAGAAATAGTCATGATTTCTTAATGAGCGTCAAGGGATAAATTTTTCACTTAGCTAAAAAGAACTGCTATGGTTCTCCTGGGTAATCCATAGGAAAGCCCTGGCTAATACTGGACAGAAACATAGTGATGCACGACTCAGAATTCAGGTTTCTGGCTACACAGCAACTAGTTTGGAGTAAAAGGATGGTCCCAGAAATGTTTCCCTAAAAAGAGTTCCCAAATGTTCACTCAATTTTAAAAATATAAAAATACATTATAAATTTTTCTCATATCATAATCTTAAAATGAAAAAGTGATAGCATATTTCAAAGGCAGTCAATAAAGGACTATATTAGAGATTAAAAAACTAAAATAGTATTTTTTCAGTAATAATTTATCCCACCACCCACCACACCACTGCCAGAATAGGAAATGGGAAAAAAAAAAAAAGTCTCTAACTAATTACCAAAAAAAATAGGTGGCAAATACATACAAACAGTAACTAAACACCCAGAAAGCCAAAGTACAAAATGGTTTTTAATTTTCAGACATACCTCCCTCACCCACAGCCATGATCAATTACTAATTCCTTTCCCACCTCTTCTCGCCCAGCTTGGGAAAGGGGACAGGGACCTGAAATCCTTTTGAGATGTCCCATCTAACTAATAGGCAAAATTATTACCTGTTTTCAACCCAGGGTCTCCTGAGTCTGTCACCTCGTTAGATTCAATTATTCTTAAATTTCTCAGCTGAAAATCCTGGTGACTTGCCCTTAAGAAGAGAAAGAACAGGATGTTGCAGACTTTGACCGCAGTAAACGAGGCAAAGCTTACTTAGAGAAGAAATTAACTTGACTTAGCAGTTTTCTTTCCTGAATGGGAAGAATTCTTTCCCCCATATCAGTGATGGGAATATAAAAGTTTCAGATAAGCATTTGCAGGTAGAATATGACCATGATAAGCAATCTCTCTCAGTTCTAACTTCTAGTTCATGAATTCTCTTCAGCTATGTGTAATCTCCTGTTTAACTAGGTTACAAAGATTTTATTTTTAATGACTATTTTTCACTTCTACAAGTTCTACTTGGTTCTTTTTCAAATCTGTCTCTTCTTTCTTCACAATATTTTATTCTTTTACTATGGTTTCTATTCCTTCTTTTAGCACTTCAATCATTTTCAACAGTTATTTCATAAATGTCATTTAATTCAGACTGTTCCATGAGAAAGTCTAGGGATGGTAATCCTCAGACTTGCTGTGTCTGTTAACCTCTCTTTCTTGGTGGATCATTTCTTGTGTGCTTTAGATTCTTTTATTAAGAGCTTACCTAGGTAATAACTATTTTATTTATGATAATGCCACATGGCCTGAATTGTACAAGCATTATTGTCACAGCTGTTTGCTTCTAAGACTTTTACATTAATTTCCTCACTAAGAGAATTGTACAAGTCTCCTGTCCCCATATGGGACAGTCTGATGCCCTGGGCCCCAAACATGAAGACCTCTATCTGTGTCTGAGAACCTCCCCAGGCTCAGGTGACCAGCAGAACCATTCAGGTTTCAAGTTATCTCCAAATTTTGGGCACTTGAGAATTTCTCCTTCTTTCAAGTTCATTTAGTTAATAAATATTTAGAGAATCTTCTGTAAGTCAGGTCCTATTCTAGACATAGCAGTGAACAAAGCAGACAACATCCCCAATCTCAAGTTTACATTGGGGGGGGGGGTGCGGAGGTAGATAAGGGAAGGGAGGCAACTGACAAGAAACAAGAGTATATAGTATGTTCCATAAAAAAAGTAAAGTAGGAAAGCAGGACAAGGCAGATAGAGTGTCAGGGAAGTGAACGGAGAGGTTATTTTATATGGGGTAGACAGGGAAGGCCTCTCTCTAACAGAGGATATTTGAGCAGAGACCCAAACAAAAATAAGGAGCAAGCCATGTGGATGCCTAGGGAAAGAACATTTCAGACAGAGAGAAGAGCAAGTGCAAAGGCCATGAGGCAGGAGTATGCCTGGCATAGTTGAGGAAAAGCATGCAGGCCAGTGGGGTGTGTTTGTGGGTTTCAGGGGATGAAGTGGCAAGTGGTTAGGAGATGAGGCTGGATATGTACCAGGGTACCAGTAAGGGCTTTGGGTTTTACTTGGCCATGAACTTAAAGATAATTTTGTTAAAATGTAATCACATTCCTTTGTGTTAGAGGAAGAGGGGTCCAGTTATCTCACTCTACCACATGGCCAGAACCAGCAGACTAGACATTTCGGTCAGTCAATCCAGGTCTGCTCTCAGGTAGCTGCTGCTTTAGTTTTGCTGGACAGAATGAAGTGTTCTTTACAAGGGAAATCATATACTCTTTTATAAATAAGTAAGACACCAAAGTATCTCTTATGAAAATAGACACAAATATCCTCACCAAAATACTAGCAAACCAAATCCAGGAACATATAAAAAGGATCAGACACATACTAAGTGAGGTTTATCCCAGCAATACAATTAATGTAATACAACCTATCAATAGAGTAAAGGAAAAAAATACATGATGATGCCAATAGACACAGAAAAAACATTTAATAAAATCCAACAGCCCTTCATGATAAAAGTACTGCACAAACTAGAGGAAGAGTCCTTCCTTCTATATAAAAAAAGAGCATCTGATGAAATGCATAACTAATTTCAACCTTAGTGCTCAAAGACTATTTTCCCCCTAATATCAGAAACAAGACATGGATGTCCATTCCCACCTCTTCTAGTCAACAATGTACTAGAGGTTCTAGGTAGGGCAATTAGGCAAGAAAATGAAATAAAAGGCATCCAGATAAGAAAAGAAGTAAAACTATATTTACAAATGACATCACCTTGAATGAGGAAAATTCTAAGGCATCCACACACAAAATATTAGAACTAATAAACAAGTTCAGCAGGATACAAAATCAAAATAAAATTTTTAAAAATATCAATTGTATCTCTATGCAGTTGCAATGAACAATCCAAAAATGAAATTTGGAAAATTCCACTTATAATAGCATCAAAAATAATAAAATAATTAGCAATAAATTTAATAAAAGTACAAAACGTCCCCGAAAATTACAAAATATTGTTTAAAGAAGTCAAAAAAGACCTAAGTAAAAGGAAAGACATTCAAAAATGTACATGAATCCGAAGATTTACTATTGTTAAATGGGCAATAATCCCCAAATTGATCTACAGATTTAATGCAATCTCTATCAAAAGTCCAGCTGGCTTATATGCAGAAATTAACAAGCTGATCATAAAATTCAAAGGAAATTCAAGAGATCCAGAATAGCCAAAAGAATCCTGAAAAACAAAGTTGGAAGGCTCATACTTTCTGATTTCAAAACTTAACCTCAAAGCTACAGTAATTAAGACAGTATAGTACTGACATGAGGACAGACTTATCCATCAATGGAATAGAACTGAGAGTCCAGAAATAAACCTTCACATTTATAGCCAATAGAGTTTCTATTAAGGATACTAAGGCCATTCAAGAAAGCAATGTCTCTTCAACAAATGGTGCCGGAACAACTGGATATCCATGTGCAAAAGAATGAATTTGAAGACCCACCTCACTCTATACACAAAAAATTAACTCAAAATGGATCACTGACATAAATAAGAGGTGAGTATAAAACTCTTAAAAAAGCATAAATCACGATGACCTTAGATTGGACAATGATTTCTTAGATGTGGCTCCAAAAGCACAGGCAACAAAAGAAAAAATAGAATCACTGGATTTCACCAAAACTTCTAATTTTGTGCTTCAAAGGACACCAACAAAAAAGTAAAAAGACAACTCACAGAATGAGAGGGAATATTTGCAAATCATGTAACTGATAAGGGTCTAGGGTCCAGAATATATGAAAAAAATTCTCACGATTCAACTATTTTAAAAAATTCTTTTAATGAGAAAATTATCTAAGTAGACATTTCTTCAAATATACAAATGGCCAAGAAGCACAGGAAAAGGTGGTCAACTCCATTAGCAATCATGAAAATGCAAAACTATAAGGAGATACCACTTCACACACACTAGGATAAATTTGATCAAAAAGACAAATAAGTATTGGAAAGGAAGCAGAGAAAGTATAAATTCTCATGTACTGCTGGTGGCAATGTAAAATGGTAGAGCCACTTTGGAAAAAAGTCTGGTAGCTCCTCAAAAGATTACACATAGAGTTACCATATGACCCAACAATTCCCAAGAATATTCAAAACATATGTCCACTCAAAAACTTGTACATGTATGTTCATGGCAGCATTATTCTTTTTTTTTTTTAAGATTTATTTATTCATTTTATTCCTCTCCCCTTCCCCTGCCCCCACCCCAGTTGTCTGTTCTCTGTGTCTATTTGCTGTGTGTTCTTCTTTGTCCGCTTTCTGTTGTTGTCAGCGGCACAGGAATCTGTGTTTCTTATTGTTGTGTCATCTTATTGTGTCAGCTTTCCGTGCGTGCGGCACCATTCCTGGGCAGGCTGAACTTTCTTTCGCACTGGGCGGCTCTCCTTACGGGGTGCGCTTCTTGCGTGTGGGGCTCTCCTACATGGGGGACACCCCTGCGTGGCAGGGCACTTACTTGCACGCATCAGCACTGCACATGGGCCAGCTCCACACGGGTCAAGGAGGCCCGGGGTTTGAACCGTGGACCTCCCATGTGGTAGACAGACGCCTTAACCACTGGGCCAAGTCTGCCTCCCAGCATTATTCTTAATATCCAAAAAATGTTAACAACCCAAATGTCCCTCAACAAATGATTGGATAAATGTGGTCTATCCATGCAATGGAATATTATTTGGCAATAAAAAGGACCTGAGTATTGATACATGCTACAATACAGAAGAACCTTGAAAACGTTATGCTAAGTGAAAGAAGCCAGTCACAAAAAAGCCCACTTTTATGATTCCACTTATATGAAATGCCTAGAACAGGCAAATCTATACAGCCAAAAAGTAGGTTAGTGGTTGCCTAGGGCTGGAGTAGAGTTGGGGGGGAACTGAGGAGTGATAGTAAAAAGGTATGGGGTTTCTTTTTGGGATGATGAAAATGTTCTCAAATTGGTTGTGGTGATGTTTGCACAACTTTGTGAATATACTAATAGATGAATTGCACGGTATATGAATTACAGCTCAATAAAACTATTATAAATTTTTAACAAGTAGGACAAGTTTTTCTTGGACAGGCATACAAGTCATATTTTCTCTCAATTTCCCCTTGATTTCATATGTAAATTTATAATATCGTGAGCCAAGAAAGTCAGTTTCTCTATATATTCAAAGTTAGCTAGTCCCAAAGAGTGGTTCAGAGCTGGAGGGAGGTTATACAGAGATAATCCTAATCATTTTTTTTTTATTTAGTTGTCTTTTTTAAAAAAAGATACATAGATCACAAAAAATGTTACAATAAAAAACTTATTCATTCATTTTACAGGAAAGGAAATAAAGATAACTTGCCGCAGGCCAAACACATCTAGCTCTAAAGCCAGGATCAGAAACCAGGTCTCTTGACAAGTGGACTCAAGCTCTCCACATGAGCATCACCTCTACTTTTCCCTTCCTGTGGGATCAAAGGAGCCATCAACCTGCTGAACACACTTACCCTACTGGTGTCATATCCTGGTCTCTGTACAGTCTGAGATCCATTCATCTTTCTTTTACCATGACAGATACATCATCAGACACTAAGTCAAAATAGGCTATCACTGAATATTAGAGCTATTAATAGAAAAATGGACCTCAGGGACCATCCAACTTAACTACCTCCTCTAGACAAAGAAACTAAGATACAGAGAGATCAGGTGACTCAAGGCCTCACAGCTATTTGGAGACTGAGTTAGATCCAGAGCCCAGGCCTCCCAACTTCCAGCACAGCGCTCTTCCCTTTCCCAGAACTTTCTTGGCTTAGAACATCTCAAAGTCATGATGAGCAATGAGGTACATAAGAGGAAAGAAGCATACAGAGGACTTCCTTTCAATCTTTGTACAAGAAGATTATGGCAAAACTACCAGAAACTACCCAATTTTCTCCCCTTTTTCCTAAAGGGCTCTGGATGACCCACCACGTGAGCCCTACCCACCTCCCAGTCCATGATGAGACTTATACATGCCTAGCATGGGGCAAAAAAGGACTAATCATGCCTAGTGAGGTAAGATAAGGGTAAAACAGAACAAACTGTAGGCTGGGGCAGGGGACAATGTTGTCTTTGCCTACCTATACAAGACATCCCTCCTTCTTTTGATAAGAAACATCACCTTGGTTTTTTCTTTTGGAAATGCCCCTCCTCCATTTTCAGTCCAGGGGGTTGAATCTCAGCTGCTCACCCACCAAAGTCTGGGCCCCAGGCCTGGTCAATCCATCCCTCTGGCTACAATGATTGATTCAGGGATGAACATAAGACTCAAGTTAGCCCAGTGAGGATCAGAGTTGGGACTTCTGTTCCAACCATCAGCATAGGAGGCTCTATTTCTGCTGGTGCTGTCAGCCTAGAACTGTCAGTACATGCCATAAGGAGACAGTCTGCCTGAGAAGAAAACTAATACTGAAGAAATCAGAGCCAAGAGATGCAAAAAGAGAGACCAAGTCTGATGCCACTGTTGTGCTCCTGGACTAGAAGCCAATTCAATATCTTTTTGCCTAAGTCAATTTTTTTTAATGTTTTATTTTTCCAAACAAAATCCATGAGTTGCATTTCCATTGCCTAAACTGAATGTCCTCACTTTTACTCTGCATGGCAGTCAAAGTCTTCCACTAGAAGTTCTTGGGGCAAATTGTGTAAGGTAAGGAGACTTTACCATCTGATTTGAAAGACAGTTAGGCCCATAAAATGTTGTGATTCTATAAATCTAGCAAAGACCGCCTTGGTCCTCAAAGGTCTTCTCCACCTACAGCCTAATGCATCATTATCCATTTGCCTGAACTTATTTCCAGCAGTTAACATAGAGGCCGCACCTTCTATGTTTGTCACACTGAGGTCTGTCACACCTCACCATACCCTTCCAAAATGTGGGTCTAGTTCTCTGCTCACCTCTAACATACTGTGGCAAGACCAAGTACAGCTCAGGGTCTACTTGGATCTGGCCAATCAAAAGCACAAGCACAAGCCATGGTGTGCAAGTGAGCCTGGCCTTCTGCCAAGTGTGTTCATTCAGCTCTCAACTGGTTGGGTGACCCCATGTGGATTGCCTGAGAGTTTGGCTTTGGCCTTTGTGAATTCTAAACTTATTTCTTGGTCTCCTGCTTTGTTAGCAGCTCTGAGATGAACACCCTGCTGGGGGCAAAAATAGGCTGAAATATGTTAGTCGGGCTGGGGAGTTAAATGCCAAATTTCCTTCTCACCACCCTGTGCCCAGATTGTCCAAGGGGAGCCCAGGGCAGGCAGGTTACTGGTGGGATTTCCCTAGAGATTATGCAAAGTATTCCTTTACACAGCCTCTGAAACTATGTGGGTGAGGAGGGTCTCGGGGCTGCCTATGTCAGCGGCGGGGGGCGGGGGAGGATTGGGGGGGTGACAAGTAAGGCGAATAGCAGGTGTCAAGATTGTCAGAGTTTTAACTTGAGGATAAGATTCTTGGGGAAATGAGGCAAACAGCGAGGCTCGCCAACCTCTCCCGACCGGAGGAGGTGCCCGGAGGGGCCAACTTCCTGCACAGCGGGGCCTTCCAGCGGGGCCGGGCGACAACCACAGCTCTCTCCGGCCGCGCGCGGCCGCTCGGCGGACAGACTCGGCCAAGGACCGGACTCTGGCTGCCGGAGGTGCCCGCAGCCCCGCCGGAAATGTCCCGAAAGTTGCCGGGCTGCATGGCTCCCTCCCCCAGCTCCCGCTCCGGGGGGCGCCCGCGCGCCTGGGCCGTCGCCCGACTCCGGCCAGCCCGCCGCTCCTCACCGGCCAGTCCCTACCCTCCCGGATGCAACCCGTGCGTCCGGGCCCGGCGGGCCGCACGCTGCCCGGACACCGGCTCCCGGCAGGTTTGCCCTCACCTTCCTCGCGGCGGCTTTCTGGAGGCTGCCATTCGGCGGTGACGTGCCCGGCCCACGTCAGGCGAGCGCAGACCAGCTGATCAGCGGCGGGCGGGCGGGAGGGAGCCCGCGGCGCAGAGCCCGCCGCGCAGAGCCCGCCCCCCGCCGGCCACGCCCCCCGCCGGCCACGCCCCCCTCTGTGGCGTGCGCGCGCCGCGGGCGGGGCCGTGAGCGGGCGGTCGCCGTGCGCGGCGCGTCCTCGCTTCTGTTGTTTTTATCTCGCGGTTCCCCAAAGAGCACAGAGAAGGGCTTTGCCGGGAGAAGAGGCTACGGCCGACCGAGCTATTGACCCAGCCCTGTCCCGGCTTCTAAGAGACCGGAGAGAAGGGCGACGTGGTCAGTTCTGGAAGGAATTCGACAAGGTCTCCGGGGCTTTAGAGATGGCCCAAAACTTGTTTCTCCAGACAGCCTCAAATCCAGCTGCCCACTCCACTTGGATAGCTAATAGGCCCCTCACGTTTAACATGCCAGACGAAACCCCTGGCCCAACGCAGCAAAACTAAACAAGAACCTGTTCCACCGAAGTCTTCATCTCAGTCAGTGGCAACTTCATTCTTACAGAGCATGCCAAAAAATCTGACTCTTCTTTCATACCCCGCGTGCAGTCGGCCAGAAAACCTTGTTGGCCCTGTGTTCAGAATAGATCCGTTACACGACCACTCCTCGGCACTTCCCACTGTCAGATCCTCGACTCTGCGTCACTTACTGCCTCGCCCGTGTGCCCGCGGGAGGTCCTGACTGGCCTCCCAGCTGCCACCCGGTCCCTGCAGAGTCTAGCCTAAACACAGCAGCCAGAGAGATCCTTTGAAGTCTTATGTCTTGTCATTTCTCTGCTCAGCATTTCTTCCGTGGTCCCTCATTTCACTCAGGGTTACCGCTCTACAGGATGTGTATCCTCATTTCCCCTTGCTCATTCTGCTCCAGCTAAACTGGCCACCTTCTAGTCCTTGCAAAAGCTGGACACCCTCATGCCCCTGGGCCTCTGGACTTCCTCTTTCCTCTGTCTGAAAAGTTCTTTCCCCAGATACAGAGGCTTTCTTCACCTTGCCTTCACCTCACCTTCAAGTCTTTGCTCAAGTATCATCCTAATGAGATCTGCCTTGACCAACAAATTTAATATTGTAAAAAAAAAAAAAAAAAAAAAACAGGTAAAAACAGTATTCCTAATCCCCCTTACGCTGCTTTCTTTTTCTCTGTAGCACTTATCTTTTAACATACTAAAAATTGATGTTTATTGTGTTCTGCCCACATAACCATCCATGCAGGGATTGTGCCTGTTTTTTTTAATGATGAACGATGAATAATGACATAATAAGTTCTCAGTATGTATTTTCTGCTTGAATGAATGTCCCCAGAATGTGCACTCCTCAAGGGCAGGGACCATGGCTCTGCTGTTCATTGTTAGGTGCTTTAGAACAGCACTTGGCACAGAATCAGCACTTAAGAAATATTTGCTAAATTAAAGTGGCCATATTTTTTTTTAAATGATCTGTACCTGAATCAAATAGGTTCTGCTGTCTGCAAGAATCCAAAGTTCTAGGTGTTATTCACTTTAGAAAAGCTAAATTAGGCATGCTAAATTAGACCCTGTAGGATATTTAGACAAGCTAAATTAGACCCTGTAAGAAAAGTATGAAAGAACTAAAAAAAAATGTGGCACGTTGGAAAGCAGCAGACCTCTGTACCTTGTTCCCCAAATTTATGGAGCCAAAAAGAAAGAGATGGTAAATAAAATGACTGGTGCCAGACCTCACATGAAAGATGGTAGTGTTAAATAAAAATAAAACAGAACTCATTAAATGCAATGACTGTACCAGACTAATGAAAGAAGTTGTTGATGTGGGAGGAGTGGGGGGGGGTGGGAAACCGGGTATATGGGAATCTCTTCTATTTTTTAATATAACATTTTGTGTGATTTATGTATCTTTTCTAAAAGATAATAATTTTTTTAAAGGAAGAAAAATAAATAAATAAATGAAACAGCCACGTGCATTGGGAGTTTTCAGGAGCAGCCCCCTTACCAAGAGTGGCAGGATTTTTTTTTTTTTTTTAAGATAAAAGTTGACCAAATTCTGGACTTCCTGGGAGAGCCAGAGCAGTCCCAACAAAGTTGCAATTTTTACAACATTTAGTGATTAGCTGGTCTTTGTCCTGCAGGGTTAGGTATTAAAAAAAGGACAAGTAGATAAAAAAAGGGAAGTATTAAATACAAATGAGTTTTTATGGCTAAGAGATTTCAAAGTGAGTCAGGAGGTCATTCTAAAGGTTATGCTTATGCTTGTCTCAGCAGGATCTCGTTGACTGCTACAGTAAATAGTGCCTCAAACAGCAGGGCTCCTGAGGGCTCTAGAAACATCTAAACACTATAAGCCTGGCAAACAAGCTCAGGAATTCGACACCCTGTCAGTAGGTCTTACTTTGGAATTTATGTTCCCCCATGTAACAGAGTTAGACTCATTTTTAGTTTCCTACACAGGCTTTTCTGCCCCTTTTTTTTTTTTAAGGTTTTTTTATTTATTTCTCTCCCCTTCCCCCCTCTCCCGCCCCCAGTTGTCTGCTTTCTGTGTCCATTCGCTCTGTGTTCTTCTGTGTCCACTTGTATTCTTGACAGCAGCACTGGGAATCTGTGTCTCTTTTTATTGCATCATCTTGCTGCGTCAGCTCTCCTTGTGTGCGGCACCACCCCTGGGCAACTGCACTTTTTTTGCACAGGGCAGCTCTCCTTACGGGGCACACTCCTTGCACATAGGGCTCCCCTACGCAGGGGACACCCCTGCATGACACAGCACTCCTTGTGTGCATCAGCACTACACGTGGCCCAGCTCACCACACAGGTCAGGAGGCCCTGTGGATCGAACCCTGGACCTCCCATGTGGTAAGCAGACGCTCTGTCATTTGAGCCAAATCCTCTTCCCTCTGCCCCTTTTATTTGAACCTATAATTATCACTGTACTTGTTAAATATATGACCCAGAGACTTAAACTTTGGTCTGTTCATGTGCTGGTTGAGCCCTGAATCTCAGTAGAGTTGCATCACCTACTCTCCAGTTCGTTAAACTCACCCAGGACAACTAACAAGGAGCTGGTGATAGACAACACCCATCCCAAGGAACAGAGAGTCTGCAACTGCAATCAAGATAGGCCATCCATCTGCCCCATGGGATCTAAGCCCCCTCTCAGTTAGAAACAGAGTGGGCATCACCATCCCCAAATCCTCAAGACTGGAGAATGAACAATGGACTAAGGTACACATTATTATCCTATTATAGGCTTATTATTCTAGCAATGGAAGCACTTTTATCATTGATATAAAGGCAGTGGCTGCCAGAGGTTCTGAGGGGAGAGAGAGGGAAGAATAGGTGTAATGTGGGGCATTTTCAGGACATTGGAATTGTCCTGCATGACACTGCAATGACGGATACATTATACATTTTGTTATAGCCTATAAAATTGTGTGGGGCAGAGTGCAAACCATAATGTAAACTATAGTTCACAGTTAGTAGCAATGCTCCAATATGTGTTCATCAATTGTAATAAATGTCCCACACTAATGAAAGATATTGTTAATGTGGGAAAGTGTGGGAAGGGGGAGAGTGTGGGGCATATGGGAATCCCCTATATTTTTTATGTAACGTTTATGTAATCTAAAGCTTCCTTTAAAAAAATTAGTAAGTACATAAATAAGAAATGCACAGAGGAAAAAGAACAAGAAAAAAAAGGGACAAGTATACTACATTAACCAATATATGTCTGCTCCCCACATTATATGGCCCCTCTTTTGTAACTGGAAACTAAATATCAGCCCATCAGAACATGTACTCACTTGCTTTTGCTTTTACCCCATATAAGCATCCCCTTCCACCCCTAGGCAGAGCTCCCTTCTGCTTCCTGGATTGGCTGCTCCCGATTCATGAATCGCTCAATCAGACTGTGAACTCCTAATTTTCATGTTGTTAAAAAGTCTTTCTCTTAACAGTAGGAAAAATCAAGTTGGAGAAGAAAAAAAAAAGCCAGAGAGATAAACAAGTGGGAACTAAAGGAGAGAGGTATTTTGTAATCACACTTAGAGAAGAGGTATTGGCTCACAATTTAAAGCATCTGGGCTTTAGGGAAGAAAGAAAAATACTTCACGTTCCCTGAACCTTATTTGAAGTCCTTTCTGTAGGATAACAAGCTTCCCTCCCCCTCTTTTTTTTTTTTTAAGATTTTTTTTTCTTCTCTCCCCCCCACCCCCATTTGTTGTCTGTTCTCTGTGACCATTCACTGTGTGTTCTTCTGTGTCCACCTGCCTTCTTGTCAGCGGCACAGGGAATCTGTGTCTCTTTTTGCTGCATCATCTTGCTGCGTCAGCTCTCTGTGTGTGTGGTGCCACTGCTGGGCAGGCTAAGCCTTTTTCGCGCAGGGCAGCTCTCCTTGTGGGGCACACTCCTTGCGCGTGGGGCTCCCCTATGCAAGGGATACCCCTGCATGGCTCAGCACTCCTTGCGCGCATCATCACTGCACGTGGGCCAGCTGCACACCGGTCAAGGAGGCCCGGGGTTTGAACCGCGGACCTCCCATGTGGTAGGCGGACGCTCTATCAGTTGAGCCAAATCCACTTCCCATCCCTCCCCCTCTTGAGAGGTTGAATTATCACTAGAAGGTGAGAACACCACTGAGGTCAAGTTCTTCTTCCAGCTCTGGCAGTCCAGCTATCTATTCAGAGGTGGAACCCTCATATCTATTAAGAGGTGAAGCAGTCACCCTTCCTAACATTTACTGAGCCCTATGTGCCTAGCCCACAGCAACAATAACCAAAGTGCTATTTTCCTCATTTTACTGATTGAGAGGACTGAGGCCAGCAGAGGTTAATCACTTGTCCAAGATTCCCCAAACTAGTAAGGGGTGGCACTGCCATGTACATTTGGGCAGAGGGATGGATTCCTAGCCCCCACACACTTAGTCATTAAGTTATATTGGAAGGGACCCTAGACATCACTTCATCTCACTTCCTTGTCCATGCAGTAGAAAAATGGAGGAAACCAGTTTCATCATTCAAACTCAAACTGGATGTGCCTTAGAAGGAGTCAGAAACATGAAGTACATGGAAACAAGTTCAAAGTATCTGAACTGTGAACGATATTTTGGTCATCCAACATCCATTCATGCTCCTTCTTATAACCATCTTCCAATTTTCCTCTGTGGATCTCCCACTTCTCCCACACTACCTTCCTCTCTCCCTCATTCTCAGTCTGTGTTATGCTGGTGAAACACTCAGATTCCAGGGTGTATCATATGACCCAGACGTAAGCCCCAGTGCTGAGCTCAGAGATTGCTATGGGATCAATGCAATGCAATGAGATTTTTGCTGTAAGTGCTGGAACAGAGCCTTTTCTCTTCTGCCAGGCAAGAACCTGGATACATATATGCTGGAACGGCTGCCTCTGCATGTAACATTGGAATGGCACCAAAGCAGCAGAAGAAAGACCAGAGAGATGAAGAAAAGCAGAAACCTCATAACATTTTGAGCCCTAAAGCCAGCCACACCTTAAGCCAGATCTCCCACTAGGCTTTTCAGGCATCAGCCAAAAAATTCCCTTTTGTGTTCAAGTCAGTTTCACATGGGTTTGCATTTGCTTGCAATCAAAAGATTCCTCACTGAATTGGCTAAGTTAAGTTCCATCTGTACAATTGAATTTTATGCTTGAAGAAGATGTAAGTTTATTAATATAGACAATCATGAAATAATAAATAAAAAATAGATTATAAAACAATATCTCATTTTATATAAATATCTATAGATATAAACTTTTTTTAGAATAAAAGGAAAATGATGCACAACTGTTAACAATGGTTATCTGTAGGTAATGGAATTTGGAGTGATTGGTTTTAATTTTGCTCTGCTTCTTTGTTTCTTTTGTGAA
Organism: Dasypus novemcinctus; assembly: GCF_030445035.2. Taxonomy (NCBI): domain Eukaryota; kingdom Metazoa; phylum Chordata; class Mammalia; order Cingulata; family Dasypodidae; genus Dasypus; species Dasypus novemcinctus. The sequence continues at coordinate 28,329,040 of NC_080678.1, read as the reverse complement.
TGTTTTTTATTAAAAGGAAACTCAGTGGATGGCATAAGGAGAAGCTTCAAGGTTCCATCCCCCACAATATCTTTCAACAACCAATAAGAACTGACAGAAACATTTTTCTCAAATCTCTGGAAAACTGTTAAAGGCCTATAGTAACAGGGTGGGCATAGAATCAAGGAAAAGGTGTCTTAAAAGCTATTGAAAATAAGACAAAAAAAGAAAGGGAGGAAGGAAGGAAAGAAAGAAAGAAGGAAAGAAGCTGTAGGTCTCCTGGCACCCTGACTGGTCCCTCCCCCCCCCCTTACAAGCACACAGCTCCCAGTGTGGGTCCCTGGTCCCATTTCAAGAGGGAGAAGAGTAACCCTCATGTTTACACTGGGACCATGTATGTCTGGCCCAATCTGTCTGGTGGCAGCCTGAGAGACTCACTGTCCCAGAACTTTACCTGCATGTTGAAGGTGGCTCATAGAGTTCTCCTACAGTATGTTAGGTCATACTGCCTTGGGTAAGGGATTGCTGGCTATAGGACATACAGTACAATGCTGTGGACTCTGAGGAAACTGTTTCCTCAGGAAGAAGGAACATTCCTATCTGTGTAAATAGGGGAGTTCCTAGGACCAAGATAAGATTCTCAGGCAGAAAGAACCAAGGAGGCTCCTATTCTTTGGCTTAGAGCTGTTCTCTAAAGTCTTTGTATGGATAAGCTCTGAAGGAGAGCACACTCACAGATCAATCTACAAGGACTGGGAAAGGTGTTTTGTTTTGTTTTGTTCTCCTTCTTTATTCTCTTTGTTAACCCCTCACATTGAAGGAAAGCTCTGTCCTAACACTAGTTGGATATAAGCTTAAGGAACAGATACCTCAGAGATAAAATATCAAAATGCCCAGGTTTTAACAAAATATTACAAAATATACAAAGAAATAGGATGTAACATTACAGGCAAAGGAGATGGTAAAAGGATTAGAAACCATCAATGATGAGGAACAGATCTAGGACATCCCTGACAATGACTGAAAGAAATGGTCTTAAATATGCTCAAAGAGCTAAAGGAAAACATGTTCAAAGAACTAAGGAAATCAGGAAAATGATAGATGAACACAAAGAGAGTATCAATAAAGAGATGGAAATTATGAACAGGGACCAAACAGCTGAAGACAACAGTAAAAGAAATTTAAAATTCTCTTGAGGGGTTCAACAGCAGAATGTAGCTGGCAGAAGAAAGAATCAGTGATCATGAAGATAAGAAAATTGAAGTCATCGAGTCTGAGAGCAGAATGAGGAAAGAATGAAGAAAAGTAAACAGAGCCTGAGGAAACTGTGAGACACAGCCAAGTGTACTAATATATGCATTGTGGGAGTTCCAGAGGAGAAGAAAAAGAGGAAAAGCAGAGAGAGTATTCAAAGAAATAAGTGACTTAAAGCTTCCCAATTTTAACAAAAGACATGAATATATACATCCAAGACACCCAATGAACTCCAAACAGGATAAACCCAAATAGACCCACACTGCACCATGTTATAATCAAACTGAAGATGCCAAAGATAGAGAAAATTCTGAAAGCCACAATTCTGAAAGCAACATGACATGTCCAAGGGAGCCTCAATAAGATTAAGTGCTGATTTCTCTTTGGAATCCATGGAGGCAAGAAGGCAATAGGAAGACATATTTAAAGTGCTGAAGGCAAAAAAATGCCAACTAAGAATTCTATATCCTGTAAAACTGTATTTCAGAAATGAGGGAGAGATTCAGACATTAGTAGATAAACAAAAAATGAGAGAGTTTGTCACCACTAAGCTGGCCCTGCAAGAAACGCTAGAGGGAGTTCTGCAGGTTGAAAGGAAAGCACAGTAGACAATTGACTAAAGCCACATGAAGAAATAAAGATCTCTGGTAAAGATAATGACATAAATAAATATAAATACCAGTACTATATTTTTTATGTGTAATTCTACTTTTTATTTCCTGCAGGATCTAAAAGGCAAATATATAAGATGTCATGATAAATCAATGGTTTTGGACTCATAGTGTATAACAATGTAATATGTGGCAAGAACTACATAAAGGTAAGGGGATAAAGGGGTATAGGAACATAGTTCATGGATGCTATTGAAGTTAAGTTAGTATCGAAGCAAACAAGATTGTTTATACATTTAGGATAAGTTTATACCCCATGGTAACCACAAAGAAAATATTAGAGAATATAAAAACTCATAGAATCAGAAAATAGAGCACAGGTTACAAGGGGTGGGGGGCAGGAGAAATGAGGAGTTAGTGCAAAATGAGGGTAGGGTTTCTGTTTACAGTGAAGAGAAAGTTACAGTAATGGATGGTGGTGAGTGTCCTGAAACTTTTGAATGCAATTAACCACACTGAATGGCATCCTTGGGAATGGTTGGGGTGGGAAGATTTATGTTGTATATGTTTCCACAATTAAAAAACAGAAAGAAAAACTAAAGAGATAATAATAATTAAATGTAATATATGATACTGGGTAGAATCTAAGAATGGAGAAGAAAAGGTTCAAAGGGATATTATTGAGACATTCAAAAAGACTGTAATGTAGAATATAAGCCTTTTATCAATAAATAGTACATTAAATTTAATAATATACTAAATTCCTGAGCTTGATAACGGTACTAAAGGTGATTACATATGTGAATATCCTTGTTCATAGGAAAACTACATAGAAGTAGTATGTATTCAAGTAATATAATGTGTGAACCTGCTCTCAAATGTTCAAAAAACAACAAAGCCAGATGGAAGGAAGGAAGGAAGGAAGGAAGGAAGGAAGGAAGGGAGGGAGGGAGGGAGGGAGGGAGGGAGGGAGGGAGGAAAAGAAAGAAAGAAAGAGAAAGAAAGAAAAAGAGAGAGAGAAAGAAAGAAAGAAAGAGAAAGAAAGAAAGAAAGAGAAAGAAAGAAAGAAAAGAAAGAAAGAAAGAAAGAAAGAAAGAAAGAAAGAAAGAAAGAAAGAAAGAAAGAAAGAAAGAAAGAAAGAAAGAAAGAAAGAAAGAAAGAAAGAAAGAAAGAAAGAAAGAAAGAAAGAATAAATGGCAAAGGTGGCAAAATGTTAAAATTGGTGGATCAGGGTATCTGGGGTGGGTATGTTGGAGTTCTCTACATGGAGTTTGTATTATTTTCATAAATGTCTGTGATTTTGAAAGTATTTCTAAACAAAAGGTTTAAAATAATAATAAAAGAAACTCAAAGTATTAATAAATTCTCTCACCCTTTCTCCTTTGAAGGAACAATGAAAAAAACCTGTTCCATTGTCTAAATCTGAGCACTACAAGCAATAGTAGTCTTCTAGTATTCAACCTTGTAAATGGTTGCTGGTCTGAACATTTTTCGGGCAGGGAGCAGCTACCCTTTTGATAAAGACCCAGATGAGAGAACTAAAAAAATTCAAATTCTGGGAAGCAGACTTGGCCTAGTGGTTAGGGCGTCCATCTACCACATGGGAGGTCCACGGTTCAAACCCCGGGCCTCCCTGACCCTTGTGGAGTGTGCTCATGCACGCAAGGAGTGCTGTGCCACGCGTGCCCCTGCGTAGGGGAGCCCCACACGCAAGGAGTACACCCGGTAAGGAGAGCCGCCCAGTGCAAAAGAAAGTACAGCCTGCCTAAGAATGGCGCCTCCCACACGGAGAGCTGACACAACAAAAAGAAACACAGATTCCCGTGTCACTGACAACAACAGAAGCGGACAAAGAAAAAGACGCAGCAATTAAACACAGAGAACAGACAACCGGGGCGGGGGCAGGGGCTGACGGGAGTGGTGAGGGGAAATAAATAAATAAATAAATCTTTTAAAAAACAATTCAAATTCTTATAAGAGATCACACACAAAATCACAACTTTAGAAGAGGATTTTAGCCTTCTCAAACATTTCAATTTGCTCTAATAAATTAAATAGTTATAAGAACAGTGATGAGTAAGGATATCCTAAATTGTTATAATATGGCTAAGTTCTTTCCTTATTTTTGTAAAGTTAAGTAAAAATTGGCTTGTGGTTACACCCCAGAAAGGAATGGGAGAAGAAATGCCAACTTTCAGGACTGCAGAGCCTGCCAAGACAATGTACTGTAAATTAAGGGTGGGAGAATGCATTTGGCTCAGTTCAGAATCCACTCACCCTTTGTGTTCACTGAAAACTGAACTCAGACCTTTGATATCTGAGTTCCATTTACTCTTGGCAAAATTCAATTCCCTGTTTCAAATTAGAAAGAAAGAAAACTTTAAGAGGCCCCGAGGATTTCTTGGTCATCAAATGACTCTTGCACAAGCAACATATTGATGAGCTAAGTATAAATGAATCAGAAACATACAGAGTAAGTGTTCTCTGAAACACGTAGATCCTCACATGTTATAGGAAAAGGGTTCAGGGAAGCTCCCTGGTTGTCACTTCTTTAAGGAATATCCCTTTTTATCATATTTTATCCCCTTTTCAAGAAGTCCCTGGGGAACCTTTGCAAAATGTGGTAAAGGAAAAAGAATGTATCCAGCTGTTCATAATATTGACTTCTCATAGTCCCTTCCTGGCCAGGTTTTGGACTGAGGAAACGGCCTAGAGGTCAAGATCAAGAGAAGCTGTGGCCCTGGCTCTGCCACTAAATAGGTGTGTGACTTTAGAATAGGCAGCACATACTCTTCTCTGGTTTCCTACACGTAGAAGAATGAAGCTGAGCCTCACAGACCCTCTCAGAAGGCAGTATAGCCCTCACTGTATTCTTCCTTTGGTAACAACTTTATTGGGACAGGATTTACATACAATACATTTCATCCATTTAGAGTATAGAACTCAGTGGTTTTTAGCATATTCACAAAGTTGTAAAACCATCACCCAAATCAATTTTAGAACATTTTCATCATCCCAAAGACACCCCCACCCTTTAGCAACTACTGCCCCTATCTCCTAACATCCCCAGCCCTAGGCAAGCACTAGTGTACTTTTTCTTTTTTGTTTGTCTTTTTTATTTTTTTATTTAAAAATTTTTTTAAATTAATAGAACACAAGGAATGTTACATTAAAAAACATAAAAAAAACAAAAAACATAAGAGGTTCCCATATAACCTACTCCCCACTCCCCACCACATCATTTTTGTAAATTGTACTTTTTTGAAGATAAATACATCACAAAAAAAATGTTACACTAAAAAATATAAGAGGTTCCTGTATACCCCCCCCCACTCCTCCCACACCAACAACCTCCCTCATCATTGCAACACCCTCATCACACCAAGTGAACACATTTTGGGGCACTGCTGCACTACACAGATAATAGTTTACCCTGTAGTTCACACTCTCCCCCAGTACATTCAGTGAGTTATGGCAGGATATATAAAGTCCAGCATCTGACCCTGCAGTATCATTAAGGCAACTCAAAATCCCAAAAATGCACCCACATCACATCTCTTCTACCCTCTCCCTACCCTCAGCAGTTACTGTGGCCACTTTCTCCACCTCGATGCTAAAATTTCTTCTATTACTCATCACAATAGTTTTGTAGTAGAATATCAGTATTATCAGTATTATCTAGTCCTTATTTTATTCCTCCATTCTGTAGACCTTGGGATGGCAATGTCCCCTCCACCTCTAGATCAAGAGGGGGCTTAGATTCCACATGGAAGATGAATGCAATTCCTTTGCTTACAGTTGTAGGCACTCTTGAGTCCCTGGTGTGGTGGTTGACCATCTTCACCTCCCCGTTAGCTGACCTGGGTAACACCAACGAACCAGAGAGTAGGAGTCGCCACTCTGCTGAGGCTCAGGGCCCAGCTGGCATATGGGCAGTCCAGAGATTCAAGTCCCCTGAGTATACACCTTCCCTAGTGCCAACACAGGTTCAGTAAAAGTGACAGAAGAGGCATGTATAGAAAAGTCACCTCTGAGTCCAGCTCCATCACACTCAGGAGCACAAATTCCAAAGTAGGGCCCTCTGACATGGCACAGAGCTCAAAATCCATCTGCCATGATTTTATACCCTGTGGATCTCCACAGCCTTCAGGAGAACCAGTACCTAGGGTTGTATCTATTTTGACTTTTTCTGGGGCCCTGCTGAGGTGTGTGTAAGCACAACCCCTCTGATGACCTCCTGACTCTTTTTGGAAGACTCTTAGTCATATCAACTCATTTGTCTTTGCCATTTCCCCCTTTCATTCAAGGTCAAAGAGCAGTTTTTAACACTTGATCCTTTATATTTCTATAGATTTGCCTGTTCTGGACATTTTATATAAATGAAATCATATAATCAATGGTCTTTTATGACTTGTCTCTTTCACTTAGCATGTTTTCAAGGTTCACCCATGTTGTAACATGTATCAATACTAGATCCTTTTTATTTCCAAATAATATTCCACTGTATTCAGCATAATTTTGTTTATCCATTCATCAGTTAATGGATATTTAGGTTGTTTCCACATTTTGGCTATTATAAATAATGCTGCTATGAATATTCATGTACAAGTTTTTGTGTGGACATAATGTTTTCATTTCTCTTCAGGATATAATATCTAGGAGTGGAGTTACTGAGTCATGTGATAACTCTTATGTTTAACCTGTTGAGAAATTGCCAGATAGTTTTCCAAAGTGGTTATACCATCTTACTTTGCCACCATCTTATTTGAGGGTTCTGATTTCTCTACATCCCACCAATACTTGTTATAATTTGTATTTTTTATTATAACCATCTTAGTGAGTATGAAGTGGTATCTCATTGTGGTTTTGATTTGCATTGCCTTGATTGCTAATGATGTTGACCATTTTTCCCATACTTCTTGAACATTTGTATATGTTTTTAGAAAAATATCTACTTAGATAATTTTCCTATTTTTAAATTGGGCTGTGTTTTTGTTGTTGAGTTGTAAGAGTTCTTTATATAGTCCATATCTTAGACCCTTACCAGATAAATGATTTGCAAATATCTCCTCTCATTCTGAGGTCAGCATTTTAAAAAGATTTCACAATTTAAAAATCCATTATCTTCAGCTCCTCTTGAAAAATCAGAAGGCTTGTTTGGCAGCACTGGTCCTTTCTTTCCAGCACAACAAGCAGCAGGAGGAGAACAGGACCTGCCCCTTAAGCTGGGTTAGGGGCTCTCCATCTGACAACCTAGGCGCTTCTCTTTTCTCTGCCAGGTCCTTGGATGTAGACATCCAAGTTTGCAAGTCCTTCTCCTACAGAAACTGACAAAGCATGGCCTGGATTTTAAGTGCACTGTAATTATCTTTGCATTTGAGTTACAGTAACTACTTTGTGCCAGAATCTTTTCACCTTTGGCACTTAAACATAGAATCCCCCAAAACTTAGCACCAAACTAGCAAGTCGTCCATTCTTTCTGTTTTGCAATTTGGATTTTGCAAGGCCTTGGGACAACTCGTGAGGCTTGGCAGGGCCTCCAGCATTTTGGCAGTCCTATTAGTACTGATGTCATAAGTGTCCCTTGCCATCATGCATCACCATTACTAACTCAAACCAGCCAAATTCAAATAAGTGAAGTCAAAAAACAGGGTAACAGCCTGCCTGAACTACAAAACACTGCTTAAAAATACTAAGAAAAACAGCTTAGTACTTAAGATCACAGCCCAGATTGAAAATCTCTATTTCATATTATTAACCATCCCTTTCCCTGATCACAATTTGCCTGCTAAAAGCATCCCCCTCTAATGCATGTCTAAAAAGATGTATTAGTTACTTAATATAGTCATATAACATTCTTGTCCTCCATTTCTCTTTGACCTTTGTTTAATTTTTTGTTCATCCCTCCCTTCATTTAAATATTCTTTTTATCTTTCCTATTCTCCTTTTAAAAACAGCCTTGAGGTGGCGGACTTGGCCCAGTGGTTAGGGCATCCATCTACCACATGGGAGGTCTGCAGTTCAAACCCCGGGCCTCCTTTACCTGTGTGGAGCTGGCCCATGCGCAGTGCTGATGCACACAAGGAGTGCAGTGCCACACAGGGGTATTCCCGCGTAGGGGAGCCCCACACGCAAGGAGTGCGCCCCGTAAGGAGAGCCGCCCAGTGCAAAAGAATGCGCAGCCTGCCCAGGAATGGTGCCACACACACGGAGAGCTGACACAACAAGATGACGCAACAAAAAGAAACACAGATTCCTGTGCCGCTCACAACAATAGAAGCAGACAAAGAAGACGCAGCAAATAGGCACAGAGAACAGACAACCGGGGTGGGGGGAGGGAGAAAAATAAATAAATAAATAAATCTTTTTTAAAAAAACAGCCTTGAGATATAATTCAATACCCATTTAAAATTCACCTGTGTAAAGTATAATTCAATGATTTTTATTATATTCAAAGAGTTGTGCAACCATCACCACAATCAAATTTAGAACATCTTTATCACCCCTAAAAGATACTCTTTATCCATTAGCAGTCACTCCCCATCTACGCCCACCCCAGGCCTAGGCCAGGACTAATCTACTTTCTGTCTCTATGCAGCTGCCTATTCTAGTAATTTTGTATCAATTGAATCACACAATATGTGACTGGCTTCTTGCACTTAGCATAACATTGTGGCATGTATCAGCACTTGATTCCTTTTCATTGCTGAATAATATTCCACGTATGATATACCACATTTTATTTGTCCATCCATAAGTTGATGGACATTTGGGTGGTTTCCACTTCTTGTCTATTATGAATAATGCTGCTATGATCATTCATGGTTATATACCTAGGAGTCAAATTGCTAGGTCATACAGTAACTCTATGTTTAATATTTGGAGGAACCGCTGAAGTGTTTTCTAAAGTGACTGCACCATTTTACATTCCCACCAGCAATGAATGAGGTTTCTGATTGTCCACATCCTTGCCTATTATTATTCTTCTTCACCATTACATTTCTCCTTCCCCATCAACATTCCTTGAATGTAAAATGCAATTCCTAATGACTGTCATCATTGAGGAAGTAGAGTGGCATTTAATTTTAGAGGGAGCATGTATTTAGCCTCTCTTTTTAGGGAAACCATTAGAAAAATTACACTGCAAAGCTCCCCTTCACTCTTGTAAATCAGACTTGTTTTCACAGTGCAGCTTAAAGCTGAGTCTCTAAGAATCTCATCTAGATATTCTAGATACAAACAAATAATGTAATTCAATTATTTAAAGCCACAGATTTACTGAATTTTGGAGCTGGAAAGAGACCTCAGGATACTCTTTAGCTTATAGATAAGGACACACAAACCAAGAGGTTCCTGTGCATAATGGCTGGTTTACTGTAGACCAAGACTTGGACCTGAGTTTTCTGTTTTCCCTCTATTGTTGCAGCAGAGAGAAGTCAGACAATCTTGGTATTGAAGGCCAGGATGCAAGAAAACTCTGAGAAGGAAGATTTGTTTTGACCAGCCAGGTCTGGCAGACTCCTGTCCAAAAAGCCAAGCGCGGAATAAGATTTTTGGGTCCCTTTTATATGAGGATGTAGGAGTGGGGAGTCAAACAGTGCTTTTATGCATAAAGGACTTTGTTAGTTTCTTAGAGTTTTTAAGTGTTTGTCTGAGTACCAGATAGGTTTTGAATGAACATATCCCCACATTCCAGATAAGCTTGAATTAACATATCCCCCACATTCTGTGTGGATGTAAGTTCGAATACACATTCAGTCTGCATCCTCCCTATAGAGCCTATAACACTTAATTGGCTTTCTGAGAACTAGGCATTCTTGGATATAGAATAAGATAAGTTTGAATTCATGCACAGGCCATATTACTTCCCCCCTTTGATGCCTGCTTAAGGTTTTTAAGATTCGGCATCACTATTGTCAGAGTTTCTCTGGACTGACTGGTATATTTATTGAGCCATGAGATGGGCAACTGTGTCTTCACTGTACCATTTATTAGGCACATATCCTGCTTATGACAAAAGGGAAGAGGCAAGGAAGTATGGTGCATCCTCCTATGAGGAAGACAATTATTCCCACCAGAAGCTTGAAATTATCTGCTATTGACTGCCAGTTTCCAAAGGGATTATTTAAATTCCAACCATTCCAGGTCTGCACTGGAACATGAGTGATTTTTACCATTTTATTCTTTCACAGGATGAGTTTGGTTGAATTGTGGTTATCTGAAATAAGGTCCAGGTCTCTGGGGCAGCTCACTTGACCCGGCTATGGTGTCTTCACAGGGTGATTTCAGCTACTTTAACTGCAATGAGGGTGGATAGAATGACAAGATAGGGTCCTTGCCACCGAGGTGTTAGTGGAGCTGATTTCCAGTCTTTGACCCGGATTGCATCTCCCAGCTTTTACAGGTGTATGGAGCTGCTTAAGCTAATGGGGACCCTTTCTTGGACCCAGCGGTGCAGATTTTGTAGGGTTTTTCCTAAGCTGATCATTTGCTGAGTTATTGATAAGTTTCCTCTTTCTCTGAGATCCCCTTCTATATCTCAGGTTAAGGGGAGGCCTCCCAAAGAGGATTTCATAAGGGGTTAGGCTTAGCTTTTGGCTTGGGCTGACTTGAACTTGTAAGAGGGCACTCATGTGTACTTGTACCCATGTTAACCCAGTTTCTTGGCAAATCTTGGCAATATAAATCTTTAATTTACAGTTCATTCACTCTACTTTTCCTGAGCTTTGAGGGTGGTAAGCAGTGTGCAGTTTCCACTGGATACACAGTGCTTTGGCAATCTTTTGAGTGATTTTGGAGGTGAAGGTGGATCCACTGTCAGAGACAATTGAGAGGGATAGCCCATATCGAGGAATGATTTCCCTGAGCAGAACTTTGGCCACTTCTTCTGCCTTTTTTGGCCCAAGTGGGGAAAACTTCCACCCAACCAGAAAAGGTACAAATGAAGACTAGGAGGTATTTGTAGCCTCCGGATCATGGCATTTTGGAGAAATCAACTACTAGATCTTTGAGAGGCATATTGCCAATTCGTCGGACTCCTGGGGCTCCTGTGGGTCCCTGGCGAGGGTTATTTTTTTGCACATGTCATGCACTGCTGACATATGGCATGGGTGATAACGGGGTTTCCCAAGTGTGTGTTTTTGTGGTAGTCCTGAACTACAGTTGTGGCTAATATTCAAGGGATGACTATTCTGTGATCAGGCAATGTCCACCACCCATTTGTTGTTTGTGTCCCACTCTCAGAGAGTATCCACTCTCTTTCGGCTTGAGTATATTGCAGCTCCCAGTGATTCAGAGGCTGTGGGACGAGAGCAGGTAGTACGTACTGGAGTTTCTGATTATTAAGAGGTTGGGGAATGAGGGCAGTGGCCAGGTTCTCAGATAGGAATCCCTTCTGTGCTGCTCTTTTTGCTTCAGCATCTGCCCTCTGATTTCCTTGAGTGACGGGGCTGTAGTTTGTCTGGCGTCCCTTGCAGTGCATCATGGCCACTTTGCTGAGCTCCCAAACTGCTTCTAGTAGTTCCAGAATCTGTGTGCCATATTTAATGTTCTTTCCTCCTGAGTTAATGAGTCCTTTTTGTTTGTATAAGGCTCCATGAGTGTGCAGGGTAAGGAAGGCATATTTGGAGCCTGTGTAGATGTTAACCTTGGCTCCAGCTACAAGTTGTAGGGCACGGGTGAGGACAATGAGTTCAGCTTTTTGTGCTGATGTATTTCTGGGAGACGCTGGGCCTCCACTGTGACTTTGGAGGTCACCACAGCATATCCCACTCAATTGTCACTGCCCTGAACAAAGCTACTCCCATCCATGAAGAACTCATTGTTGGGATTTGGTAGTGGCTGGTCTTGGAGGGCTAGCCTGCTGGAATACATCTCTTGCAATGTCTCCAGGCAGTTATGGGTTGGAACCCAGCTCAACGAGTAGCAGGATAGCAGGATTCAGGGTTTTTTAAGAGTTCCAGTTGGACTGATGGATTTTCACATAATAGGGTTTGATATTTAACCAGGCAGCTGTTAGTAAGCCAGTGTGTTCCTTTGGCTTCTAAGATTGTGACTACTCCATGCAGAACCTGGATAATCATAGGCTGCCCAAGAGTTAATTTTATGGCTTCTAGTGTTAGCACTGCTGTAGCTGCTATAGCTTGCAGGCTGAGGGCCATCCCTGGGCTACAGTATCCAGTTGTTTGGATAGATAGGCTACAGGTCTTTGCCAGGAACCCAGGTACTGAGTGAGTACTTCTACTGTGATGCCTTGGTGATTATAGATGTAGAGATAGAACAGTTTACTGAGATCTAGAAGCCCAAGGCTCAGTGCTTCCATCAGAGTCTGCTTGAGAGTGGTAAAAGGGTCTTTCTGTGGGCTTTCCCAGAGTAGGGGATCATGATCTCCACCCTTTGTGGCTTCATACAAAGGGCGTGTGAGGACCCCAAAATTGGGGATCCAAATGCAGCAGAATCCAGCCTCTCTGAGGAATTCTCTCAACTTTTGGAGAGTGCTGGGCTCAGGGAAGCTACATATTGCTTCTTTTCTTTCAGGTTCTAATTCACGGAGCCCCTGTGAGATTTTATAATGTAGACATTTGACCTGAGGTAGGCAGATTTGGGCTTTCCTTTTGGACACCCAATAAAAAAGCATGGGTTCTGCTAGCACAGTCTTGGTAGGTGGGACTTTCAGGGATGAGGGCATCTACACATTGAAGGAGAAAACAATTATGGCTTTCTGGTTTAAAGGATTTGAGATCACTGGCCAGGTCTTGTCCAAAAATAGTGGGCACATTTTTGAATCCCTGAGGGAGTAGTGTTCAGGTTAGCTGTTGCTTTTCACCGGAGCTCAGATTGTCCCACGTAAAGACAAAAATTGGTTGACTCCAGGGTGCCATCCGTATGCAAAAGAAGGCATTTTTAAGATCCAAGCATGAAAAGTAGACTCCTGATGAGGGTTTCAAGCTGAGGAGAGTGTAAGGATTGGGGACCGCCAGGTGTAGGGTCAACTGCTCGCAAGTCCTGGCCCAGGCGGTAATCCCCATTGTCCTTTTTAACTGGGAAGAGTGGGGTATTCCATGGAGACTGGCATGGCTTTAGTATGCCTTCATTCAGCAGTCTCTGAATATGGAGCCGGACTTTTTCTTGTGCTTCACATGGAACTGGATATTGCTTCATGCTCACTGGGCTGGCTGTGGGTTTTATTTCAACAATAATTGGAGGAATGTCATGTACCATGCCCGTTGGGTTGCCCTCTGCCCATACATCTTCAAAGGGGAGCTGTGTGGCTGTAGATTGGCTGGCTTCACTGAGGCAGAACAGTCTCCATTCCTCCTGCAGAGGGAGGGTTAGCACTATTTTCGGAAGGTTTGGTGGTCCCAGTGTTAATGTGGCATCAAAGGTACTCTGATCTTGTAGTTTAGACAGCAGGTCCCGATCCAGGAGGGGGACTGGGCATTCTGGGAGACACAGAAACTCATGAGTGACTTCTTTACCCCCAATGTTACAGGTCCTGGCTTGTATGAAGGACTGCTGGGTGCTTTTACCAGTTGCCCCTACGATAATGCCTTTTCTTTTTGATAATGGCCTGACTGGCCTGGTCATTATAGAGTGTTGAGCCCCAGTGTCGACCATCATACGTATGGTGCGACCCCCAATTTGGACTCCAACCATAGTCTCCATGGGGCCGAGAGAATAGGAGCCTGGTCTGTCCTAATAATCCTCATCAGAGCCCTCTATTCCCACAAGAGCTGATTTGCAGGTTTTCCTTCTGAATTTTTACAAACCCAGAGTTAAGTTTGCAATGCTCTGCTTGCTCTCCTGGCTAATGCTTTGACCACTTTTTTGGGGGGCAACAGGGTCGAGTGGCCTGCTGGGGCACTCCTGCTTCCAGTGCCCTTCTTCCTTGCAGTATACACACTGATTTCGCCCTAGCGGTGGGCCCCCCTCCTTGGGGCAGGGGCTTCCCGGTTTACTTCCCTTGACACAGGATTGCTTCTTTCAACTATTGCTGCTGCAAGAAGATCTGCTTTCTTTCTCATTTTCCGGTTTTCCTCTCTCCTGGTTTCTACATAGTGGTTGACGTAAACCTTGGTGGCTACCTCCATGAGCTGGGAAATATTCATACCAGCCAACCTATCTAACTTCTGTAGCTTTCTTCAGATGTCAGCCTGTGATTGAGCAATAAACGCTGCATTGGCCATTGTTTGGCTTTTGAGAGCATCTGGGTTAAATGGTGTGTATACATGAAACGCCTCACACACCCTCTCATTGAATTGAGCTGGACTTTCTAGAGTCTGTAAGACTTCGGGGGTCTTTGCCATGCTTACTGTCTTTTGGCTCCCAGCTCTAAACCCTTTGACTAAGGGCCTATGGAAAGTTTCTGGTTGATTTAGCCCAGTTGTGTCACTGGGATCCCACTGGGGGTCCTCATCTGGGAGCTGTGTGTGGGCATAGTGGTCACTGTCCAGGGTTCCCTCAGGTGGGTGCTCTTTGAGCCAGGTTAGAGCCCCTGTGTGACTTACTTTCTCTTCTCGAAGTCGAGTAAGGTCATGAGTTGTTTACAGTTAGCCCAGGTGGGTTTGTGGGTCTGTATGATGGACTGGAAAAGGTCCATCATGGTCTGAGGCTTCTCTGAGTATGGAGGTGTATGACTTTTCCAGTTAGAGAGGTGAGTGGTGGTGAAGGATTGGTATACAAATGTTCAATTTCCTCCCTGAATCTGGCCATCTGCATCATAATAAATTGGAGCTTGGGCTTCACGGAGAGGTAGCTGTGGGGCAGCCCTTCTCCCTCCTTCACCTGTCCCTGGGGCTCCCTGTGGTCTGAGTTGTCATCTTTCAGGGACTCACCCTGACCGATGGTGGATACTATGCTGCCAGGGGCCAAGACTGGAGGAGATAGTAGTTGCAGAGGTTAAGAGACTGCATTGTTTGGTGAAAGTGGAGTGGAAATGGATGTGGGGGTGGCTCCAACAGCTGCAATAGCGGCTGTGCCATGATGCTTGGAGAAGGCAGCTGTGGCAGTGGCTGTGGCAGTGGCTGCAGAAACATCTGCGGGGTAGCACTGCTCAGGGAGAAATGTGGTGAAGACGGCTGTGGAGGTAGCGAGGACATGCTGCTCAGGGAGGATGGCAGTGGAGATGGCTGCGGGGGCAGTGAGGACACGCTGCTCAGGAAAATTGGCTCATCCCCCGTCCTCAGCACTGGCATGATAGGAGCAATTGCATAAGGCAGCGGGAAGTCATTTTCATCTGGGCCTTCTAGAATGGGTGGGTCAGCACTAGATTTGGGGCTCAATTCCTCTGGACCCTTTGCACAGCACTTGTTTGGGCTGGTTCCTGGGACAGCGCCTCTGGACCTTTGTATCAGGCAAATCCTGGCTTCTTTAGTCATACATTTCCTTAACCAGGCAGACTTTGACTCACAGTGTCCTGCCAGGGGTCAATGTAGGGGAACTGGTCAGGGTGCCCTGGTTTTCCGGTTACCACGTCGTGGACTTTATGGATGATCCGGAGATCAAAGGTGCCCTTCTGGGGCCAGCCCACACTGAAAGTTGGCCATTCTAATTCACAAAGTATTCTAAGCTTTCCTGGCTGAACCTATGCTGTATACATCTCCATGGAACGCTTGGGGAAAGTTTTTCAGCATATAACCTAACGGGGTCCTGCTTTGTGTGTTTCCCATTTCCACCCTGTGTTGAGGTGGCACAACACTCACTTAGCCTTTCACTTCATCTCGCTTCATCTCCGGCCGTGTCTCTTGCAGGCACTTACAGCGCCTCTTAGCCTTAGCGGGTTGGTATAAACTCCCGACTCAGAAGAGGGTCCCTTAGCAGGAGGCCCTCCAGACTGCCCTTGACCAGATGAGGTTGCCATGGTACCATGGATTGGGACTCCATGCTCGCACCACAGAAGTGTGTCTCTGCATCTCACTCAGTCTCCACGATCACACACACACAACCACCCTCCTTCCTTTCCTTTCTCAGACCTAGAGAAGATGGCTTTGTCCCTTCTCCTCAGGAGTACTAAGGTCATCTTCAAGAGCTGATCAGGCTTCCCTCCTTACTTTTTAGAATTAGGCTTTTCCTGCACTATGCCCCCAGGGGCCTTACCCTTCTGGCGTACTGAGCTCTTGGCTTCATTCTCAGTGTCTCTTCAACCCTCCAGTGCCTCTGGTTCCTCCGGGAGGGCTCTGGCGGAGTCCACAACCTCTTTCTGGACTAAAAGGAGTCTAGGGGTGCTCAGAACTGGGGTTCGTTTGGGCCCTCTCGGCCTTCTCGGAGGCATCCAAGAGGGGCAATCAACCGTTTCTGCCTCTGGCCTTCTCAGCAAATCCTGGACGAGCCCCCAGAGATGTTGTGGCAAAGAGAAGTCAGATGATCACGGTATTGAAGGCCAGGATGTGAGAAAACTCTGAGAAGGAAGATTTGTTTTGACTGGCCAGGCCCGGCAGACTCCTGTCCAAAAAGCCAAGCCCAAAATAGGATTTTTGGGTCCCTATTATTCAGAGGATGTAGGAGCAGGGAGTCAAACAGTGCTTTTATGCAATATGCAAAAAGGAATTTCTTTGTTAGTTTCTTAGAGTTTTTAAGTGTTAGCCTGAGTACCAGATAGATTTTGAATTAACGTATCCCCACATTCCAGGTAAGCTTGAATTAACATATCCCCCACATTCCATCTGGATGTAAGTTCGAATACACATTCAGTCTGCATCCTCCCTATAGAGCCTATACCACTTAATTGACTTTCTGGGAACTAGGCATACTTGGATATAGAATAAGATAAGTTTGAATTCATGTATAGGCCATATTATCCTTGTCAGTTCACTGCCTCCCTCCCCCCAGTCTCATCTGGCTGTGCTTAGCAAACATTGAAGCAGTTATAATTTCAAGAACATGGCTGCACCTATATCCACACCAACAAAGTGGAGAATTAGGTGATTCCCTGAGTAATTGCTACCATAAAGTCTACTTTCAAGGGAAAGATCTGGAGCAAAGTTGCAAATTGGGTACTTGTGGGCTGATTCGAGTCTGTGGATGTATTTAGCTTGAACTACATGATATTTTAAGATTTTTTTAAAAACAGTTTCCAATTCATCAAAATGAAGAGATTCCACATGCACACACCAAAAAAAAAATCTGCTAACATTGGGTGCATGATTCCTGCTTAAATTCTGCAACAAACAGGCTGGAGTAGAGCAGTATGGCCCAGAGCCCACCCAGACGGCCTCACTCACCATGCTGCCTGCCTAGATCTTGAAAGCATTTGCACTTGGGCCCCTTAATCCAGATAAGTGAGATATACGTGAGGTATTTGTATGTTTGCTGTCCACAGAATTGTCACCACCTGTATGACCCAGGTTAAAAGAGCCAAGCCAGGAGAGACAGACAGCAGGCAGACAGACACGAATGGGCAAATGAGATCTTTGTAGGCTTAGAGGGTTTATCAGGGGAGCAAATAATCAAAACAGGAATGCCATAGTTCTCTGAGAAGTAGACTGAAAAAGGGCCTCTGTGGGTCTCCCTTTGGCCAACGCTCACAGAACAAGTGGTAGATGCAGCAGAGCCTCCACAGATTTAAAAAAGGAGTGAAAAAGGCAGCATGTTGCCTCAGAGCACAACTTCCCACAATAAGGCCTGGGAACAATGTGCCGTTTTGTGAGTTGGGGGCCTTTACCTCCCAGGTACGAGGAGCTGGGCCCTACTTCTTTCCAGAAGGTGCCATCTAGTAGCACATCAGCTCTTCAGTTCAACTGCGAATCAATAGCCTGAGCCATGGTAACTTTCAGGCCCCAGTGAATCCCAAACCAACAAATCTTGGAGCAAAACATTCTACAAACTGAAGGCCTTTGTCAGCTAGTATCCCCGGATGCATGTTGAATGTGAAAAGCAAGCTGCCCTTTTTTCTTTTTCTATAAGCTTTTAGTTCTTAGAGGACACAAAACCTTAACCTTCAATTGGGTCCCAGACACAGGAAGGACATGTACCTTGTCGTAACCTGATTCTCCAATCAGTCCCATGTATTTGAGACCACAGACCTTGGTGTCAAATGAATCTAAGTTCATTTGGGCTCAGCAAATTCCTGCTCTTCCACTTACTGGTGGTGAAGTCTTGGGCAACTTACTTTTCCTTTCTAAGCTTCATCTGTAAAGTGGGACAAAGAATTCCTGCCTCTGAAGGTTATTTTAAAGACTAAATGAAAGAAAGAATACAAGAAAAGCATTTCATACTGTGTCTGGAGCAGAGAAAGAACACAGCAAATGCTGGCTTTATGACTGCTGGTGAGCTCCCACAGTGCATTTTAACAATCTGATATCTATACATCTTCATAAAATAATGGACTGTAAAAACTGGAGGAGTCCTTGGAAAACTTCTAGTTCAATAAACTCAAGAAAAGCAACTTCCTCCTCCATAAGATGAG
Source organism: Dasypus novemcinctus (assembly GCF_030445035.2). Classification (NCBI taxonomy): domain Eukaryota; kingdom Metazoa; phylum Chordata; class Mammalia; order Cingulata; family Dasypodidae; genus Dasypus; species Dasypus novemcinctus. The sequence continues at coordinate 28,310,794 of NC_080678.1, read as the reverse complement.
CTGATGGCCCTGGCCAGCATGTGGTCCCACCACCTAAGGTTTTGTCAGTGTCCTCAGTGTGTGCCTGGCACACCTGTGGACACCAGGGTAGGTTTGCCCAGGGGGTAGGCCTCACTGTTATGCCAGCAGTTTTGGTCCTCTACTTAATAGCCAGAGCCTAAGAGGTCCCTGGGTGAGGCTCAGAGACAAATGAGCTTGGAACATGTGTGGGAGGGCATGATTTACATCCTTTCCCTCTTTGCCGGAGTCGCCCGAGTGAGTGAGGAGTGGGGTGGACATCTCTGGGGTTGGAGTTCAGCACAGCTGTAAAAACAACCTGCCCCATGGCTTCCCCCAGCTCTTTTGCACAAAGAGGACTGTGAGGGGCTTAAGGAAGCAAGCACAAAGGAGGAGCTGCTCTTAAATGGAGGGAGAACAAAACAAAAATTTGCTTATGTATGACCTCATCACCAAAAAGCTCTTTCTTCCTTTCTTTGAAGTTAGGTGGGATTGGAATGGTGTGGGTGTGAAGTCATGACCAAAAAAAGTTATTGATTAAAAATCTCAGAAGGTTTTTTGTTACTTCTAGATCACCAATCCCCAGGGCATGTCAGCGGCAGACAGGCTTTAAAAGTCTAAAAACCTTAAGCTACAATGCAGAACAAGGCTCTGACCAACCTGCCACCTCAATCATGCCCTTCTCTCACTGGACTCAGGCCACATCTTCCACTTCTTCAAAAGAGTCAAGTTCCTTTGTGCCTCAGGACCTTTGCACATCCCATTCCCTTAGAATGAGCACCCCCTTTCCTCCTCTGCCCCAGTACATTCTCTACCTGATTAATTTCTACCATCTTCAGAGTTCTGGCAAAGTGTCTATTCCATAAGGAAGCCTTCTCTGCCCTCCCAACCATGTGGTGTCATCTGTGCCTGCCCCCACAGCTACAAGCCCCTTAATGGCAGCCTTGTTCCCCACTGCAGTCCCTGGTGCATATTAGGTGCTCACTTTTATTGAATGCAGGAACGAATGTGTGGGTAGCCCAGAGTCCAAGCTACTTGGAACTTTTCCCTTCTCCAAGGAACTCAGGTACCCAAATCTGGGTGTGCGGAGTTGGAGGAACAACCACCTCTTCACAGAGCTCAACTGGTGGAGAAAAGCAGTGCGGAGAGTGCATTGAAAGAGTGGCTCAGGCAATATTTATTATGTACCTCCCAGTGCCAAGTACTGTGCTGAGCCCCCCAGAGGAGTCAAAGATGATGCAGCCTTACCCCTACCTGGCAGTAGAATTCTGGAGGGCTGTTAAACCTGGGGGCTCCCTTCAGCCAAAAGTGACCCAAGCACCTTGCTGCCAACCTATCCCCTTCCTCCCAACACACAGGCCAAGGGTCTCAGGACAGAAAAGCAGAGATTGTAAACCTCCCTCCCTCCCATTTAAAAAGTCACCTATAAATAGACCTTTTATGTGACAAATGTCTAACTAGGTGATATCATGTGTTAGAGAGTGAGATCAGGCCTTTTGGGTTTGAGAACTTAAAAAGGTGGGGCAGCAGGACTACGACACCAGTTCCAGATAACTTCTGCATTCATTCACATATTTAACAATATTTTTTAGTCCCCCTGTGTGCACAACTCTAGGTGTTGGTGATAGAGCAGAAAACAAATAGAAATCCCAGCCCATGCAGAGCTTACATCTAGTGGGGAGAGAAAGATAAGGAAAGAATCATATAGTATGCTCAAACTTCAAATTCAAAAAATGTGGCTATTGAGCGCTTAAAGTTTGAATTTTTTAAAAAAGGATCATACAGTATGTGAGTTGCTGATAAGCACTATGGTGATGGGTCAGTTTAGGCATGGAGAGATTAAATTGCTTGCCCATGGGCCAGTACTTGAACTCAGACAGGTCTAGCTCCTGAGCTCCTCCCCATTCCCTGGTAGTAGGAGGTGTGGAGCCAGTTTGCTAGAGTGAGGAAGGTCACACAGGTCATTTTATTGGCCAGACTATTCCCAGTCCAGTTCATCCCAGCACTGTTTTCAAACAGAACGGGCAACTAGAGTTAGGATGTCAAGCCACTCTGCTGAGTTTGAGAGCCTGAGGCCCAGTCAGAACTTCCTCCCAATGGGACAGGGTAACTGTGAAGAGTGGTATTATGCGATTGAGAGTCCAAGAGAATTAATTGGGGTGCTTTGGTTTTCTGACCCTGTGCCTCTTATCATCAGAGTAATCATCAGCTTCCTCCCTTCCTCAAAAGGAATTCTCTACTTCAGCTAGTCCTTCTTCCTCGGTGTTGTCCTAACAGGCCAGGTTCATTCCCACTTCTGAACCCTCATTCTCCTCTCCACCGCACTGTCCACTAGAAATTTCTGTGTAGTAAAAATACTCATTCTGCACCCTTCAATATGGTAACCACTAGCCATATGTGACTATTGAGCACCTAAACTATGGCTGGTTATGGCTGAGAAACTAAATTTTTACACTTAATTTACTTTTAAATAGCCACATGTGGCTAGTGGTTACCATATTGGACAGCATAGCCCTGGATTATACTAACTTCTCCCTCCACTATCTTGATTATGTTCCTCCAAGAATTAAATACAGTTGATTGATTCTCTAAAAGTTCTATTTGCATCAATCTTGGTTTTGAAGCTGGATCATTAGCATAAGGGAAGGAAGGAGTTAAAAATAGGGTACAATCTTCTTTTAGGGTGCAATGACTGGTACACGTACTGAGCACAAGGGAGGTGGGTCTCAATAAATTCCTCCTAAAATCAATGCAGGCTCAAAATAGGCAGAAGTGGAATGCAAGCCCTGGAGCACTTGGAACCCTACATAGCTGCTGCTCTCTCCACTACTGAGGTATGAGGTAGGGCGTGGATTCCAGGGAAGAAGCTAATAGCACTCCAGTTTCAGAAGGCAGCGCCTAGGGCCCAGATGAGGGCAGGCTTTAGCCCAAGCCAAGTACTTAAATGCCTCCAAGGCCTTTATGCAATTTCCTGGAGTCTTTTTCCTGCATCTCAGAAGTGGCTCACAGTTCTAGAAAATGCCCCCAGTTTGAGGGATGCAGAGATGATTGAAATGCAGCAGCCAGCAGGAGCAGTGGTGTCTCTGGGTGTTAATCAAGGGTATTTAATCAGGGGTATTTACGGTAGGGTTTCTGTGAATCCGTGAGCTCTCACTTCCCCTCTCTAAGCCTCGGAAATACTCTTGTTGGGAGTGCTCCAGAGTGCTGCCTGAACAGATGCTGAAGGAGAGGAAGCAGGGCAAGCAACCCCTTTGACAAGGGCCCTGTCACTGCAGCTTTTCCTTAGGCTCTGCCCGCCAGGCTAAAGTGCTTGCCATGGAGGGCAGGCAGCAAGAGAGGGGTCAGCAGGGACCCTGTCAGCAACAAAGAGAAGGAACTGTGGATTTCTTAAGATGGAAGCCAGAAGACATAAAGGGGCTCATCAGATTTATACACAGGCCAAACAGGGATATTGAAACAGATGAAGGTCAAGTTGCATGATGAAGATAGGCGTGGGAGGAGAGAGTATGGAGAGCCTGGACATTGTATCAAGTAATCTACATGTTAAGCAGTCTGGGAGGTCCTCGCATGGATTGAAGGAGCCCCAGTCCCTTCCTTTAGGAGGAGGTGGGAGGTGGAAAGGTGTGGAGCCATCCACTATCACCCAGGATGCCCAAGTTACCGCAGGAAGATGCCATTAGGTAAGCATGGGCTGGTGGGGAAGAGCAGGAAGGTACCTGAATACCCAGATTCATTACAAATGGGTCCCTGGGGATGACAGTAGTCTCATCCAATCTAGGAGGAGAAAGAAATATTTTGGGTCTATATGCTTTGATCCACCATCTGCAGTAGACTCCAGTCTCCTCTTATGCCTACATCTGCCCTCCCTGTCTAGAGAGAGGACCACTAACAGGTTAAGTGGCCTGATTTTTTAAAATGTTTAACCACTCTAAAACCCTGTTGGGAAAAAGATAGCCTTCTTCCACTTCTCTGGCTCTGCCTTCTTTTCTGTCCTCTTGGCCTTCACAGCCATCTCTGTAGAATACAGTCAACATCCTGGCTCTGCTGCCTCACCTTCCACTCTGTCCTCACTGATACCTGTCCTCCAACACACTGCGTAGTGCTGCAGAGATCACCAATGACCTACCAGTGGCCAAAATGAACAGACACTGCTGAAGCCGCATCTTACTTGGCCTCTGAGATTACTTCTTCGTGAAAAGCTCTTCTCCCCAGACCTTCTTGGTACAGTGTTTGCACTTCCCCTGGAACCCACCCTCCTTTCTCTTCCCACTTTTGTAAGTGTCAGGGCTCTTTCTTGCTCATCCTGCACCACCCCTGGGCACCGCCCTATGCCTATCCCTGGACACAAACCCTGCACCTATGCCTGGGGTGCTTACCTCTACCCTCAAAGTTTTAACAACCTGTGACAGGTTGAGATTTTTTTTTGTGAATCCCAAAAAGAAAAAGATTATGCTTGCAAACTAATCTATTCCTCTGGATATGATACCCTTTGATCGTATTAAATTCAGTGAGGGGCCTCTGATTAAGTTTAGTTGATAAAATCAATTTAGGACTTTTTGATTCAACCATATCAGTAAGGTGTGACTCAGGTTGAGTCTCTGCCCCCTTGGTGGGCCAATATAAATGGATACTCACTCAAGAAGACACACAGGAAGAAAGAGAGCTCTGTCATTTTTGATCCCGGGACCCTGGGGTAAGATGAACCCTTCACCTGATAGTTTGCTGACTACCATGGGAAGAGAGCCAAGACTGATACAGAATGCCCATAAAGAAATGAGTCCTATACCAGGAGAGAGAGGAAGCCCTGAGAGACAATCCCTAATGCAGCCTGCAGCTGAGAGAAAGGAAGCACAGAGGGGAAGGCTGAACCCTTGCAGAGATCAATGACCATCTTGTTTCAAGATGTGGCAACCAACTTTGGTGAGAAATCAACCTTGAAATGGACTTTTTAGGGCCTTGTAACTGTAAACTTTTACCCCAAATAAATACCCTTTATAAAAGCCAACTGATTTCTGGTACTTTGCATTGAGACCCCTTTGGCAGACTAATATGCAACCATATCTGTATCTCTAGCCCATATCTGGATTTTGGAGATTTGGATCCTTATTTCTATCAACAGTATTGCCTGACGATTCTGCAGACAATTCAAATTCAACATGTCCACAATTAAAACCATCCTCTCTTCTCCTCCTTGAAAGTTGATTCCCTTGCTGTATTTAGGAATATTTAGACCCATTCTATTTCTATTCATTTTAAAAGGCCAGCTTCTATAAGATGTACCTTAGTTTGCCTAAGCTACTATGACAAGTACCACACAATGGGTTACCTTAAACGACAAGAATTTATTGTTCCATGGTTTTGGAGGCAAGAAGGTTTGATGCCTTGGGCTTGAGAGTGTTCTGATGCTGACTTGCCAAAGTACTTGGGGTTCCTTGGCCTGAATCTTTTCCCTCCATCACATGGTGATGGCCTCATCTTTCTCTTCCAGGTTTCCACTGGCTTCCTGCTTCTGGTGCCTCCCTCTGGCTTTCTCTTTATAAGGCCTCCAAAGATCTGGAGTCAGGCCATCATGGTTCAGTTGGATTACACCTTAAGTAAAAATAGCATCTTCCAAAGGTTCTACTTACTAAGGGTTCACAAGGATGTGGACTAAAATCAAGAACATGTCCAAACTGGGGTACATAATTCAGCCTAACACAGAAAATGTTTGCCTTTATTCTCCTTCCTCCTGTTGATGGTTCATGGATTTCTATTCAGGTAAAACCATTCCCACACAGCTCATGTGCATCTGTGGAAGATGATGCCAAGCATGGTCCTTGCAGCAGCGAATCCCGTTCTCCTAGCTGCAGTATTTGGTTTACATTTAGACAGTACATGATCCAACTTGAACCAGCGAGATATGAGATGTTTTCTCACTCTTATAAAATCCTTGAACAGCTACTTTTCTCCTGATGGATATTAAAAAGGAAACCTGTAGCCAGAACATCTGGCAGCCATCCTGTGACCATGAAGCAGCCAAATTTAGGATGAAGCAGGCACCCTAGAAGTCGGAAAAGAAAGAAGAAACTGGGTCTTCGGTGACATTGTTAAACTTCTGAACCAAGTCTAACCTGAGGGCCACCTTACCACTGGGCTAGTCAATAAATTCTTTCTGTATTTTAAGACTGTTTGAATGAGGTTTTCTATTACTTGAAACCTAGAGCACTCTAAGTGATATAACTAGTAGTGGGTCCTCAAAAACTATTTGTTGCATTGAACTGACCCCTAAAAATGCACTAATTATGCACTGGCCTTCTGGGAATGTAATGCCTCAATCCAGTTAAACTATACACATCTCATTAAGAAAGCACATCAGCCATGACTATGATGGCGGAGACTGCATATTCTGTTTCCAGGAATTGTGGGGCCTTGTGAAATACCCTAAATTACACCGTGGAGGATACTAGCCACTCTGCCTACACATGAGCCTGATTCTTTATTTCAATTTCCTTGTCTTTAAACCCAGGTGATAAAACTTATACTTCCTTCTGCTGCACTGGGGTCATGAAAACATTGGGAAATAAGAAGTATTAAAATTTGAAAGATTTTGTTCTCCAAAGCAAGAAATACAGATGCTAACTGCTGTCTATAGAAAGCAGGACTTGGTAACCCCTTCCTCAACTTTGGGGGGACAATTTCTTGGAAAACTTGTTAAAATTGCTTTCTTGGCAGCTTGTAAAAGAACCCATAGGTTGGCACCTTACAAGGAGAAAACCTCTAATGAGGTGTCAAAATCACAAGCAACTCTTCTTCAACTCATTATGCCAAAACAAACTTACCAAGTTGAAAAAATCTGTAAAATGAAAAGAATAAAGTAGATCAGAGGTTTTAGCATGTCGGTAAATCACTACCCATTTGTAAGGTGTGTTAAACATGATTTTTTACTAATAATTCCAAGTATGCTGTTTACTGTAATGAACATCTGTTGATTTTGCCCATCCAGGGACTATTCTCCTATCATCTGGCAACAGCCCCTCAATTTTTTTTTAAAGAACACTCCGTACCCACTCTTGGTCTACATGATTTAAGTGAGGCTGACCCCAATTCTGTTCCCCAGTCCCCTATTCTGACTTAAGAGTGAGACTCATGGTACAGTCCTAGCTAATCAGCATATCCCATTGACCTGAACTCACTGGCTGGTTGAGAGACAGGGGACAGTGATTCAAAGTCAGTCCAGTAAGACTTACTCCCAGGGTTTATGCCAGAACCATTGGGAAAAGAAAGTTCTCTTTCCACAGAGGATACTAAGCTCTGAGGATATAAGCCAAAGACTGCCCACGCTCATTTGTCATTCATGAAGAGATCTGTCTGAAAATGATATCAATACAAAGGAAAGATGAATAAATAGACGAAGTCCTGATGACACCATTTGAACCCCTGGATCCAGCCATAACTGAAGTATCTGTACCTAGATATTCTTTTATTACACAAGCCAATAAATTTCATCTTTTGCTTGATGCAGTTTGGGTTGGGTTTTGTTGCCTATAAGAATTCTGAGTTTGCTTTTTGAAAAATAAGTTAGGAAAGCAGCTGTGGCTCAGTCAGCTGGGCTCCCATTTACCATATGGGAGGCCCTGGGTTCGCGTGCCACGGCCTCCTTATGACGACAGGCTCACCCACATGCCACGGAGCAGCATCCGGTCTGCAAGCACCACGGAGAGCCAACTCAGCAAGGTGACGCAACAAAAAGGGAGACAAGCAACAAAGCAGAAGAGCACACAGCAAAGGGACACAAAGAGCAGACAGCAAAAACAAGCCACAAGGGGAGGGGCAAATAAAGAAATACAGACACAGAAGAATGCACAGTGAATGGATACAGAGAGCAGACAGCACACACAAAAAGCCACAAGGCGGGCGGGATAAAAAAAAATTTAGAATGAAATCAAGGTGACCCTTATAATAACAACTCTCTCACTAACTTGCATTCTGATAAGCTTTCTTGAGCAGAGGAAAATGGAGAAGAGAAAGGACCAGAGCCAGCAATGGCATCCGGCCTACAGTTTAGGTATTTCTTGAAGTGAGAGACAAAAATTTGAGCCTACCAAGATAATATGTCCTGTTCGTGATTCATCTTGTGCCTTCACAAGATAAAGGTTGAACACCTCTTTGCTGTGTTATTTCTTAGGTTCCTTCCAGCCCTAACATTTCCAGGGTATGTGAATGACTTTTTGTCATCAAAGCACTTTTCTACCTATAGCTTTTTGTATTTCCCAAAGCACTTCCTTGATCAGCCTCTGGGCACTTGGCACTTACATTAGGCTAAACTGTCAAGGTTGATTATACCACTTCACAGACAGAGAGGAGGAACCTGAGGAAGGGGAAGTGGCTAGCCCTGCCACAGACCAGGGAAAAGTAAGGTTTGCTTATCCTAAACAGCAACTTTCCTCCTCCTGTGAGGGTGAAATGAGATCATAAATAGGAAAGCACTTTAGAAAGTAAGAAACTCTATCAATGCCAGATGTATTATAAAGCCAAAACTAAGGACAAGGTGACCTCGTCATCACCCCAGAGGTGCGGATGCTTACGGATAGGGCTGGCTTAATCTCCTGGTAACCTGGAGAGAGAATCTGGGGCTTTCTCCAGCAGGGTTAAGTCTTGCATTTCCTGACATCACTTTCTCCCAAGGGGACCGATCAGGAAGACGAGTGACATCCCCTTCATTCTTTAAAAGCACCACCCCTCATTATATCCAACTCAGGCCAATCTAAACGTCAGAGGGTAACAGTGTAGATGTCAGGATTCAAAATTTATAGGCAGTGTAGACGTGTGTGATGGTTTGTTTGGGGAAATGGATTCGTCATGTGCAAGATATACGGCACCAGATAAAACATCCTGACAATATTACACGCTTGGGGGTGGGGGTGCAAGAGCTTATTATTTTGAAAGCCCACTGTTATGACATTTTAAAAATTCCAGACAGAACACTGAGCAGATCCAGAGGCTAATGCGAGGCTGGAAGCTGCAGCTGTGCAGGACTATAAAGCATCAACCATTTTGCATCACAAAGTACGTTTTTTTATATCTTATTTCCTCTCAAATCATGTTGTTCCAGGCAGGGGCATTGTAATTAAATTTGATGTGGGTATATTTAAAAGAGTAGAATATACAAGTAGTAATAAAAGCTCATTTAAAAACAAATTTTTAATAATACAAATATTTACAATTTGTCCTAAGTTGCAAAATTTTCAACCCGAAAGCCCAGTAAACTCTGCTTATTCTCTTGCCAGCTGGCCAATGTAAATGGCTGCCGTCCCTTGCCAGGGGGAGTCTTGTATCAGGAGATTTGTTTGTTTGCTTTTGTTTGTATTCTGCTTATGTGAGGTCTTATAAAATGCAACCCTGATATAAAATGTAATTTCCCCCATGCTCAGCTGCATGCATAGGCTTTCATACATCTGCTACTTTAAACCATATACCAACTCTGAGAAGTAAGAAATACCACCCCCATTTTAGAGAGGAGAGAATGGAGGCTTCAAGGATGTGCTTGATTTGTAGGAGGTTACATAGGTAGCAGGTCACAGAGCCAGAGCTCGCACACAGCTGCTAAGTGTTCTGTACCACAGCCACCTCATTCCAGAAGAGATGGAGGGCCACGCTGCATGCATTCTCTGAGTGTCAGGTATGTGTCAGGTATGTGTCAGGTACTGTGCTGAACACTTGGTCGATGGCAACAGGAAGATGCCAGAACGGAGATTTCACAGGGGGAGGCAGAGGTACAAGGTACTGCATCCAAAGTTCCAGGTTGGTTCCAGTAGGCTTCAATATCAGTGATTTTAGTGGCAGTAGGAGATGAGGCTGGGGTGCAAATCCCCTTCCCCTGGATGGGAGAGTTGAAAAACATAAGTGCAGTGGAAAGGGTTTCATTTCTAATTAGGCTAACTCTTTACCAGAACTTACAGAGATTCACTCTAAGGACAGAAATAGAAATAAGGAAGCTAGGGCAGCCAATGGTTGGGTGGCTTAAGAATGGTGACACCTGTTTCGTCTGAGGTCCGCTCTACTGCTTTTGTAAGATCTTCCTCTGTTTCTCCCTCACCAATTCCTCAGGTCGATCTCTCGTGCTTGTAAATGATGTGTGTGTTATATGTGTGTGCGTGCATGTGTGTTTGTGCACAACTCAAAAAGAGCTCTACTTTCATATCTGGTCACTGTGGAACAGAATGGAGACAATGAGCTGAAGAGCTCAGGAGGGAAAGAAATCCACAGAAAAGAGGCCCACTGGGAATTCAGAGACATCTTAGGAAACACTTTGGACCCTCATTGGACAAGGAATTGGGAGTTTATCCCAGCTTCCTCTAGCCCCAGCTAACATTAGGCTGCATACAGAGAACAAGAAAGCCAGTCTTCAGAGAAAGGAGACCAGATTGCCTCTGGTACTGATAAAGTAGGCTAAGCTGCACTGACAAGTACACAACACTTTATAAGTGCTCAAAAACAAAAGAAGTTCTTTGTTGCTCACCTAACAGTCTGAAGACAACTCTCCTTGTGATGACTCAGAAACCCGGACTCCTTCCCTCTTGTGGCTGCACTGTCCCCAGGACCGAGGGAGTCACAGCCAGGAGAAGCACAAGAGAGCAAGGAGGAGGCACGTAGCGCCCCGGCCGGCGGCTGACCTACATCACGTATGCTCACACAGCCACACCTTACTGCACGTGCAGCCCAGGAAGTGTGGCTCAGCTGTGTGCTGAGGAAGAAGAGGAAGTGGATGTTTAGTAAACGGCTGTCAGTTTATCACGGTCTGCCCTTATGGACACTCCATGTCCATTTGCACCCTTTTCCCCATGTAGAGACTGCACTCATGCCCTCCTCCAGGAGGACAACCTGAAGTCCCAGTCAGTCCCTACATCCACCTCAAAGCCCCCGACTCTCTAGGATGCCCTGTCTTCTCAATTAGGTCTATATGTGGTTACATAGTCCTGCAACCTATTTGCTAAAAGACCCTGCCCCTCTCTCACACACCATTATGTGGTGGCACAAGGACTGGATAATTGTAATAGAACTCCCATTAAAAAGCGGGGAGGGATGGGGAAATCACAGCAGCCCCTTGGTTAATAACTGTGATGGCACCCTGTTGGGTGGGCAGTGTGGAGTCTCCGCCTGGCAGTGGGGAGGGAGACAAAGTGAGTGCCTTGCTTAGTCCCTTAATCTGCTCTCTGGGTGGAGCTCCTTGATTATTATTCTCTGGGGTCCCTTACTCCACCCTCTGGGATAGCCTTACTTGTCCATTATCCTTTATGGCCCCCTCCACAGTGCCCTCCTTGAAGACTGCATAGTCTTCCCAGCCCACTTCTGGCTCAAACAAGTTTAGGCCCAAAGGTAAAGTGTAACCAGTAGTAGATTATTTCATCTAAGCTTGTGATTTCTTTGGCAATATAATTCCCTCAAAGAGTTAGTAAGGTTCTCATTAATTTGCTTCCAGTAAATTCCAGTCATTAACCACTCCAAAAGTTCTTTCCTAGACATAGTTCTAAAACCCAAATTATTTTCTTTCTCATCTCCATGATTTTCTCTCAACTGCTTTGAGGCCTCTGCCATGATGAAAAGGATATACCCTAAACCGAGCTTTGCTGCAGGGTTGAGAGCCTATATTTAAGTGACAATTCTTTTTTTTTTTTTTAAGATTTATTTATTTATTTGTTTGTTTGTTTGTTTGTTTATTTATTTCTCTCCCCTTCCCCCCCACCCCAGCCCGGTTGTCTGTTCTCTGTGTCTTCTTTGTCCACTTCTGTTGTTGTCAGCGGCATGGGCATCTGTGCTTCTTTTTGTTGCATCATCTTGTTGTGTCAGCTCTCCGTGTGTGCAGCACCATTCCTGGGCAGGCCGCACTTTCTTTCGTGCTGGGCGGCTCTCCTTATGGGGAGCACTCCTTGTGCGTGGGGCTCCCCTACGCAGGGGACACCCCTGCATGCCACGGCACTCCTTGCACGCATCAGCACTGCGCATGGGCCAGTTCCACACAGGTCAAGGAGGCCCAGGGTTTGAACCGTGGACCTCCCATGTGGTAGACGGACACCCTAACCACTGGGCCAAGTCTGCCGACTAAGTGACAATTCTTAGAGGACTTTTATTCTCCCAAAGTTTTGTGTTTTCTTTTTTGTTTAAATTTATTTCTCTCCCCTCCCCCCTTACTTCCCCCCCATTGTCTGCTCTCTGTGTGTTCGTTCGCTGTGTGTTCTTCTTTTGTCCACTTGCATTCTTGTCAGGCGGTACTGGAAATCTGTGTCTCTTTTTGTTGCATCATCTTTCTGCGTCAGCTCCCCGTGTGTATGGCACCACTCCTGGGTGGGCTGCACTTTTCATGCTTGGCGGCTCTCTTTGCAGGGCACACTCCTTGCGCATGGGGCACCCTGCATGGCACAGCACTCCTTGCATGTGTGGGCCAGCTTACCACACAGGCCAGGAGGCCCTGGGTATTGAACCCTGGACCTCCTATATGGTAAGGTGGATGCTCTATCGGTTGAGCCACATCTGCTTCCCTGTGTTTTCTTTTTCCCAGTCTTATTTCTTATTTTTGGGGTCTGAAATCAATAAGTTTTTCCAAATTTGGAGGATGTCTCCATTCCCTTTCATTTCTGCTTATAAACTAGTCAATTCTTGCCAGGAATCTTAATTTTTCTTGTAATACCTTAGGATAAGCAGCAAAGAACTCAAAAGTCTAACACACAATAGCATCCTCTCTGATGACTTCCTCAGGAACCGCAGGCTCACTCAACACTTGATCTGTCTTCCAAATGATTGTAAACAACAGTTTTAACAAATATCTTGTCACTGAATAACACAGATCAGCATTTTTCAGGTGTTTGTTATATTAGCACTCCCCTTCTGATATGTTTCTGTATTAAAGATTGGTAAATGGTGTAACAAAACTCTAACACAGTGGAAATTTATTCCCCAGTGACATAAGGGTCTGAGGCAGCTGTACTCAGACCCTTCCATCAGGCTCCTTTATCCTATGGCTCTGCAACTTCCTAGAACTTCTTCATTATCTGCATCCAGCCATGGAAAGTAAAGAGAGTATGAAGGAACATACCTGCTTATTAAAAGCTTTGACCCAGAAAGGGTCTATATCACTTCCACTCACAATCCATTGGCCAGAACTCAGGCATGTGGCTATACCCAGTATCAAGGGAAGTTGAGAGATTAGTCCTTGGCTGGGCAGTCATTTTCCAAAAATAACTCTGTAGTACCAGGAGTCAGCAAACTACAGCCTGGGGGCAAATACGGCCCCCTACCTGCTTTTATAAATAAAGCTTTATTGCACCACAGCCAAACTCATTCATTTACATATTATCTATGGCTGCTTTCACGCTGTAACAGCAGAGTTGAGTAGTTGCAATAGAAACTGTATGTTCCACAAAGCTAAAATAGTTATTATCTGGCGCCTTTACAGAAAAAGTGCTTTATACTATGGAGGCTGGAACTATTGCAGCCATCTTGCTACCACAAGGGGGAGTCTGGAACTGCTGGAGCCCACCACACAGAGGCTGAAAATGAAGTCAATCAAACAGGAGGCCAAGTCTAGAGATGGAGAGAAACCAAGTCCTAATGACCTCATTTGAGCCACAAAGCCAGCCACCCCCAAAGACAGCCTACCTGTGGGCTTTTAGTTAATCAATCAATGCATTTCTTTCTTCACATAAACCAGTTTGAATTGGGTTTTCTGTCTCAACAGAAAGGGTTCTGATATCCTCTCCCACCCTGGCAATAACAGGCAAATTGAGGAATATGTAATGCCTGTCTTACACTTAAAATATAGTAATGAAACTTCAGTCTTGGGACAGACTTGGCCCTTGAACAAGTGCTGTTGAGTTGTAACCAACACGTGACACCTCCCCAATTTAACCCTGCAAGGTCTTGAGTTGCTGATCACCAGGAGCTTCCTCTGAATATTTCATGTCTCTGAGTCAATCAAATTTCTCAAAGCAGGTGAGAGTGAAAGGTAGAGGTTCAGAGAGGCAGCTGCCTCACAATGCCTGAGCCCTAGAGACATGGGATAAAGCCTGGCCAAGGAACAAAGGCTGAGATTTTTCAATTCGGTGTGTCCTGGAAAGGCCCTGTGTCATCTTGAACAATGAAACCTAATAAGCAGCCTCTCTTCCAGGCCAAGCCCTCAGAGCTCTCTGCAGGTGCACTGGCAAAGCACAGAGGGGTTGGCAAGGGGCAGGTGTCTTTGTTCCCCCTACCGCCTCCTCATTCGAAGTTGCTCATTACAGAGTGAGGCATTGGTGTTATATAACACAAGCTCGGCCTGGCTCTCCTAGACTGCAAGGGAGAGCAAAATATCTAAATGTCTTAAACACACCACAGACTGAGAAACCATAGAGGAAACCCTGAAGCCCTTGACAGATGGGCAGTGTACTGAGGCCGCAGCATGCCCTGGCAATCCTGCGAAGTGCCCCTTATAAAGACAAACACTTACTATGTGATAAGAGTCTCCCAGAGTAGGGCCAGCAATTCCAAAGTCCGTATTTCTAATATTTGACATTGATCAAACAGCTACCATCCATGGATCTCAAAAAGCTTTGCAAACATTTGTCATGAAATAACTTTACACACATGTGCACCCATATAAAAGTACTTCTTTTAAAAATCACCCTTGTGAATAAGCAAAGGGTGATTATGCACACTCCCTTTTAATTAATAAACATATCTTCCTCTAACCACAGGTCTCCTGTGACATGAATAAGAAATACAACACCCAGGAGACAGAAATGAGCCTGGCCGGGTTTGGTTTTTTTTAACCCTTTGTAAAAGTATGGGAACACTGTGTCAAGAATGTGGCTTCTGAGCAAAAGTACGTAGGGCAAGAATGCTGTAAGAACAAAAAGGCCTGGAGGCTCTGAGCATGTTGACAGTCGTGTCTGTACCTAGCTGAGCTCATTCATACCTGTCCAGGTTCTTCTGGGTCAATCTGTGAGGTCTCAGGGTTGGAGGCAGATCAGAGGAAAAGTTTTATTCAGGTACATAAAGAGTAGCCGGAGCCAAAGTAAATAAAATTTAAATCGCAGACATCTGGGAGAGAAACACAAAGTCAAAGCTGGGAACATAGAGCTGAGGGGTAAGATAAGTTCATAAACAGAACACTAAGCCAGAAGCTGAGAAGGTCCAGTCACTAGGTGGAGTACAAGGTGAGTCAGGGCAAATGGTTCAGATTGAGATCTGTAACTGATCCTAGAACCCCAGAGGTCCATTTCTTTATGTATAGTGGGGTTTAAAGAGGACCAACCGAAACAGGCATTTACCAAGTTCCTTCCATCATAGAGATATAACGCTAGTAGGAATGAGTAATCTAAGAATCAGACAATGGTGAGAATAGACCATTGGGTCACCCCAAAGAGAGGCAATACTGGGACTAGGAATTTGGTCTCCTAATTTCCAAGCTGTGCTTTTCCTCAAATTTTGGAGCTAGGCATCATAAGTCCCAGTGAGCCAAAACCCACGCTGTTTCTTTTTTTGACCAAACTTGGTTGGGTGTAAAAACAGCCATGTGCCTTTAAGTTAGTGCCAGCTAAATCATATTCTAATGATCAGAATATATATTTCTTCAATAGCCTCAGGAGGAAGTTAGAAACAGCAGAAGGCTAAGGACAGCAACAAAATGCAAGAGTTTCCAAAAGATTGGAAAACATATGTGGACTTGGAATCTTGCCCTTATGGGTTTTATTTCTGAGTCATCTACATCTAACCAGGGATTGCTTTGGGAATTCTCATTTGCACCTATATTTATCTCTTTGCAAAACTGAGTTGCATCAAGATAGGTCTGCATATCAAGATAGGGTGTTCACTTTGCTGTTAGGCCTAAAATGGCTAAATCAGCTTGTTTCTGAGGGTTTTTTGAGTGAAATAACAATGCATGCTGTGTGGAACCATCTGGTCCCCGCGTAGCATGGATTGTCTACATCAAAACCCGCCTAGCATCCTCAGAGGTCAGAATCCTCCTATGGCTGGGATGGCTCCAGGAAGTGCTTAGAGCAACAAAAAAAAACTTGGCAAAAATAATCCACAAGAGCATCATGAATGCAAAAACTCTTCCCACTGCAGAACAATTACCAGACAAGCGAGGCTCTTTTCTGTGGGAACCAGGGTGTGCTTGAAGAAATCGCCTAGAGACCAAAGCTGAGACATACTGTTACCACCCTCCTAATCTGGCCCGTTTGTATTTCTCGAAAAATCACAGTTTACAATGTACGTGGGTGTTCCCGTGCTGTTTTTTCCCCAAGCAGAAATAACAACCATAAAAACCTCCACACTTCAATTGAGTATTTGTCAATTTGAGTGGTATATTTCTGAAGAATAATAGTAGCTCATTGAGTGCTTATTATGTGCCAAGGCATATTCTGAGTCTTTTACATGAACCAACTCAATGAATCCGCACAACTTCCATATGAAGTAGGTACCATTATTTTTCTCATTTTTTAAGTGGGGAAGATGAAATGTCAAGAGTTTAAGTCAGAGAAAGATTGAATTACCTAAACTAAACTAGTATATATATATATATGTCATCAATTCTAAGGCAAATTTTTTGCCACATTTTAATATCACTGAAATTGGGATGTATGTATCCTACAATTAATGGCGTGTTAGCATTGAGTCATATTCTCACTGGCACATTTTACTTTACTGGCGATGTTTAAAAAAATGGTATATCTTACAGTCAACAGCATCTTAGATTTTATGAGATACAGAGAGTGGAGGAGCCAGGATAAAACCCAGGCAGTCTGGCTCCAGAGTCTGTGTTCTCAGGCCAGGGACAGGTGATAAGAGATTCACAGCCGCCCGGGTGACAAGGAGAGAGGGGAAAATGGCCTTTGACTTCAGTCAGCAACTCTGAGAATGCTTTCAACAAGATTTCCAAGAAGACCACACCACTTACCTAGTTCTTAAATTGATCATTAAAAAGGACAAGTTTATTTACTTGGGTTTTGAAATGGAAAAAAAGCCAAGGCAGCCTAAGCCAGTTTCTCAGCTTTTTTTTTTTTTAATCTTCAATGCTTTTTGATAAATGTAAAAATATTATACTAGTTCCCTCCCTTAGAACTTCTGATCTGCTGGCCCAACCCTCTACCCAAGCAGAGTGAGAATCTTCGGCCTGAAACATATCCAAAGATATTCTGTGTACATTTATACACAGGATATGACCCACCTTCCTCTTATCTTCTCAAGCATAATGGTATTCCCACAGCGCAGAACGTAAAAATAAAAGCGAGAGGATGGGTCAAAGGGTGAAGAGGGAGAGTTAGGCTTCTGTGTGTGTTTGTGTGTGTGTGTGTATGGGTTATCTGGAATTTTTGTTTGCTTTTTGTTTTGTTTTACATTTTGGGTTAGTGGGAAGGAAATCTCTATTAAAAATGAAAGAAAATCTGTCATTTAAACCAATGTATTATTCCTGGTTAATCTATCAGCAACACATTGATTTTGAAGCCCAGAAAATGGGTGGGAGTTTCTGGAGAATTAATTACCTCTTTCCTAACCAAGGAGTCACTCCACACTCTCTTCAGTTCTGTTTTCGTATGAAAAAAAAGGCCATTCCTTGCTACTCACCTGAGTCACTCTGAGTCTGAAACCCGAGACTCCACTCATTCCTGGGATTTCGCAATTCCTGCTGTAAACCATATGTCAGGTTTTAACGGGAAAACCCTATAGTTACAATTGGGGAGGGTGGGGAGAAAGGATGGGGTCACGAAACCCTGCAGGAGGCAATCACAGCTCTAACTCAAACCTGCCAGGAAAACATGTTCCAATAAATCCGATAGATTGTTTTCATAGCTCTTCAACTTCAACATTCTGCTCTTTCAAAGGGTCTTCCCTTCTCCTCCGTGTCGTCAGTGGTCTCCTTCTAGACATCTGCAAAAGCTAATGGCTAGCCTGCCTGGGCCTGTAATCTGCCTGAATTTTGTTCCCTGCACCTGGAAAGTTCTTTTAATTAGATGCATTTCTACTCCCCTCCTTTCTTTGATGGAAACACCAAGTACAGAGGGCTTGCAGGGAGGGGGCGCCTTTGTACTCCCTACCCAGATTGAGACCTCTAAGAGGCGTGGGTGGGGTCAAGACCCGACCAAAACTGAGCAACAGATCCCTGAGGGATCCGGACCTGAGCGCCAGAGTTTGCCTTTGGCGCAAGGCTGGGAATGAAGATTCATCCATACGTCAAAAGGAAGGCACAGTGAATAATCCAAGCCAGGACAAATCCATCCCCAGGGACGAGAACACCAGTCACTGGTCCCAGAAAGGACAGCAGGGTGTTTCCTTAAAAATGAATGGCAGAGTTACAACGCCTAATCCCCAGTCCGCTGGATTTACCCAGGTCAGCTAACAAGGAGGTGAGGATGGTCAACCACCACACCAAGGAACCAAGAGTCTACAACTGCAAGCAAGAGAATCCCATCCATCAGCCATGTAGGATCTAACCCCCTTCTCAATTTAGAGGTGGAGTGGGCATCACTATCCAAGGGTCCTCAGGATGGAGGCATAAAATATGAATTAGAGTGGACCTACTGGTATTCTCCTATAGAATTATTGTAACTCTAGCAGTGGAAGAAATAATATCATTGAAGTGGAGACAGTTGCCATGGGAGTTGCTGAGGGCAGGGAGAGGGAAAAAAGAGGTGTAATATGAGGGCATTTTCGGGACTTGGAGTTGTCCTAAATTGTTGTTATGGGGGGAGGAGTGAGGTGAGGGGGGTGGGGGATATATGGGAACCTCATATTTTTTTAATGTAACATTAAAAAAATAAAAACAAAAAATAAAAAATAAATAAATGATATTGCAGGGACAGATGCAGGACATTATATATCCTGCCATAACCCACTGAATGGACTAAGAGAATGTGTAAACTTCAATGTAAACTATAATCCATGCCATGTAGCAGTGCTCCAAAATGTATTCCTCAAATGCAATGAATGCACCACACTAATGAAAGAAGTTGTTGATGTGGAAGGAGTGGGGGGTGTGGGGAGTGGGGTATATGGGAACTTCTTACATTTTTTAGTTGTAACATTTTGTGTGATCTATGTATCTTTTAAAAAAAAGATAATAAAAAAATCAATTGACTATTAAAAAAAATGACTGGCAGAAAACCTTCTCACATCAGGGTGGTAGAGGAGAAAGAGATCAGGATTTGAAATCTGGCAGATTTAAGTCTAAATCCTGGCTCTACCACGTGTTAGCTGTACAACCTGCAGCGAATTTCCTGGTCTATCAGATCCTTCGTTTCCTTCTCTATAAAGTGAAATTATAATTATAATATAGAATAAGATTATTCTGAGATTATTCTTTATGACTTCACAGCTCCAATGAAGGGATTTGCTTCATTGCTTGGAAGGAGCATCTCAAGACAGCAGACATGCTCCGCATTCTCTTCTCCAACAAAGCTCAAACTTATCCCATTCCTCAGCATATTGCAACTGCTTTTCTCTGGGGCCTAGTGGGCCTCAGAAGTTAGGGCTATGCTCATTCCACTTGCCCCAACAGGAAACCAGGCAGATGGAAGCCTCTGGCCTTGCAGGAACTGTGCTGCATGGACCAATCTGTGTTAACGCCCTGGACGGCTTACTGTCCTGTACATTTATTTCTAAAACAACTTATACAGGGAAGTGAATGTGGCTTAAGCAATTGGGCTTCTGACTACCATATGGGAGATCCAGGGTTCAATTCTCAAGGCCTTCTGGTGAAAGCAAGCTGGCCCATGAGGCGAGCTGGCCCAAGCGGAGTGCTGGCCCACGCAGGAATGCGACCTATGTGGAGAACTCGTGCAGCAAGATGATGCAACAAAAAGAGACACATGAGAGAGACAATGGGAGACACAGCAGACTAGGGCGAAGAAGTGGCACAGGAGATTGAGCGCCTCTCTCCCACTCTGGAAGGCCCAGGATCAGTTCCTGGTGCTACTTAAAGAAAAGACAAGCAGACACAGAAGAACACACAGGGAGTGGACACAGAGAGCAGAAAACGGGGGCCTGGGCCAAAAGTTAAAGGTATATTGTCCCCTTCTTCCAGCTCTGTTCCTGTGAATTCATTTCCATAATACGTGCATTCGAGAAGCCACCTGGTCTAATTCTAGCTCCATTTATCCATTCCGTGGCCTAGAAGCCTTTGAAATCCCCATTTTGCCATATTTGGAAGCCCCATCTGCTCTGTGAGGTCCTGTCTGGTTGCCCCAGCACCTGCCACACCCCTCTTCTCACCACTCCTCCAACGCTGCTAATCAGCACGGTGTGGTTTAGCAGGGACGGTGCTCTCACTCCACAGTGCTGTGCTGGCTTCTCTTGATTACTAAGTCCCTTGACTAGATAAAATGCAGGATACCTAGCTAAATTGAATTTCAGATAAACAAGGAATAACTTCTTTGTAGAAGTATGTCCCAAGTATTGCATCTTATATTTTTATTGGCTACGTCTGGCAACAATAAGGCCAGTTCCTCATGCTTCTGCATCTGCCCAGCACCAAATGTAGAGGTGAGGCTTTTGTGCACTGCACAGTAAATAATCACTGATACCAGCAAGGACAGTAATAATAGCTAACATGCCAAGCATCAGGCACTTACATTTGCCAGATACTGTCCTAAGTGCTTTACATAGCCTATGTCAAGGAGAGGGTGTGTACACATAAACATGTTGCTGACAACCTAGTGCAGAAAAATGATTTTTTAAAAATTGAGATAAAAGTCAAAGAACACAAAATTCACCAATTCAATAGTTTTTTTTATTTTTAAAGATTTATTTATTTATTTATTTCTCTCCCTGCCCACCCATCTGCCCCGGTTGTCTGTTCTCTGTGTCTATTTGCTGTGTCTTCTTTGTCCACTTCTGTTGTTGTCAGCGGTACGGGAATCTGTTTCTTTTGTTGTGTCATCTTGTTGTGTCAGCTCTCCATGTGTGTGGTGCCATTCCTAGGCACCACTTTCTTTCACGCTGGGCAGCTCTCCTTATGAGGGACACCTACGCAGGGGTCACCCCTGCGTGGCACGGCACTCCTTGCGCGCATCAGCACTGCGCATGGGCCAGCTGCACATGGGTCAAGGAGGCCCGGGGTTTGAACCGCAGACCTCCCATGTGGTAGACGGCGCCCTAAACACTGGGCAATCATTTTAAAGCATACAATACAATGGCTTTCAGTACATTCACCATGTTTTGTGACCATCGGTACTATCTAATTCTAGAATATTTTCATCACCCACTCCCCCCAAAGAAACCCCATATCTGTTAGCATTCGTTCGCCACTCCCTGCCACCCCCAGGCCCTGACAACCACTAATCTGCTTTCTGTATCTATGGATTTGCCTATTCTGGACATTTCAGAGAAGGTGGGTCTTTTTTTTTAGGCACTGTAACTTAAAGACTGAGAGGAGGCCCTCTGAGCCACGGAACCCCACTCTGTATTTACCGTCCCGGTAATCTTGGGTGCTTACCTAATTTCTTCTTATTCTCCTCATTCATAAAATGGTGATGCTAACAGCTCCTTCCTCCTAGAGCCGGTTTAGGATTAAATGAGATAGTACATTCAGGATTTAGTACTGTGCCTAGCCATCGTAAATTCGCAGGAAATGGTGGATGTTGTCGTGGGGACAGTGCCAGACTTGTTCGCTCTTAGAGAAGGGAGCTTGGCCTGAACGTTCAGTAGAACCTTCACGGGCTGGTAAGTCTGACAGGTCAGGGGAGTTTCCCAGGATAGTAGAAAAGTGGGGGGCATTTTTACGAAATGGCCTATGGACTTATCAGCAACCTAGGTGTTTCTGTTTGCCTGGGATTCATTTGAGCTCTCCTTCACCATCACGAATGCTCTGTAAAGCTGAATAATCTTTAAGTACTAATAGCTACAAAAACTATGCTATATTAACTAGAGCAATTTATAGGTCTTAGACCATAAGTCGAATATTTAGTGATATTGTAGTTTAAAAAAAGGAAACACTAGGTATACAGTTCTGACAATTGATATAGGTCAGTGAGTCCCATATCTAAGATTATCACAATGAGGTAACATTCACCAAGACACTGAGATATTTGTTGAATGTGAATCTATCGATTAGCAATGAAGAAAGCTGGGCCCTTTTGGTAATGAGCCTTGAGAATCTCCTTCCAAAATACCTTTTGCCCCCTTCTTACCTGCAGGGGGACTCTGGTACAGAAACATGGGTCGAGAGCTCAGGACCTTTTGCAGGATCTGGGTTTCCGCTGAGGTTTCTGCTCAGGGATGAGGCTGTGGGAATGAAACCAGAGAGTGTGCCAGATGGCAGGGTGTGGGAAGTCTCGGGCTGGAAAGGGATGGCCAAGATAAACAAGCGACTGGAGGTCTGAAAAATGAATGGATAAACATCCAGACCAAAGTCAACAGATCTGGAGAATCCAACCCAGTCTCTGCTGCCAGGGAGGTTTAACACGTGAGTTCAGTCTCAAGCCCTTGAAAGAACTTTTGTGGATCTGATTCTTAAGCATCCCTGCCTTTGGGGGATTTGGGGGGGATGTGGGGGGGGCGGGGAGGGAATCACACAGTTTCTGTAGCATGCAGGAATTGTGAGATTGTCATCATTATGCCTTTCTGTAAGATTTCTGCTTTAAAAATCAGTAGAGGATTGGATATTGCTTGATATTCAGAAAGGAATGTAAATTTCTTTAAGTATGATAATAGCATTGTGTTTATATTTTTAAAAGAATCTTTATTTAGAGATACATACTGAACGGATGGAATTATATGTTGTGAATTTGCTTCAAAATAACCTAGGGCTAGGGGCTGGACTTTGGCCACAATTTAAGCTTAAGGAAGCATTATGTTCTTCTGTCTACTTTCATATATGATACTTGAAATTTTCCATAATAAAAAGATGTAATAAAAATGGTCAGAGGTGCATTCATTAAGTATCATTAAAAAAAAGAAACTAAGATCTAACAGAATTCCTGTCTCTTTTTTGAACATAAACCACATTGGCTTCAGGTCTACAGAGAACAAAATGAAAGGACCAACTGGTAAACTTAAGCCACTGGGGACTATGGAATAAATCCAAATCTTTCCTGTAAATTAACACATAATGTCCATGTGCTGCAATTGTTTTCCTCAGTTATTTGGATAACTGGGTTGTGTAGACCTAATCTTGGAAGGCAATACATTCAGAGAGTAGAATTTATGGTGTGAATCTAAGAAATGCTTTGGAGCAGCAGTTATTTCTTAACTGAATGGTGACCCATCTGTAGTTCAGTGGCGTCTTGACAGGGACTGAGGCAAAAAGAGGAAACAATTACTTGAAAGTAAGGAGTCTAACAGGCTGACAAGAAAGTCCTTGCGGGAATTCTTCTCTGACTTGAACACATTTCCTCCCAACTTTCTGGTCCAATGGTTTTTTGTTTTGTTCTGTTTATTTAGCTTGTCTTTTCAATCCCTGATAAATTTGAATTATAGTTACTCTGTGATGTGTGCTATGGAAAAAACAAAAAAGCAAACTGTTTAGAATCCTTGTTTAAACTGGAATAACTGATTCAGCTTTGAAAATAATATGTGATCATTTCCTGACCAGCAAAAGACCCTAAATCCTGTGTGACCAAAGAGGCAATATTTATGCAACTAAAATGCTTCAACTTGGTTTGCTGTCGTTGGGGACTGGATAGAAATACCCTGCTGTTTCTCTAAAGTGTGATTGGCACAGCCATTGACTAGATAATCTCAATTAGTTTGCAAACGTTGTTAGGAAACCAGCACATGTCATATCGTATTGTTTTTAATGCAGTAAAGAGTCAGATGATACTGCACAGCTTGCTCCGCGCGGGAAGGCCATGTGCGGGCCTGGCTGCTCGGCTCGCCAGTCCAAATCAATTATGCTCTAATCAGGGCTGTTTCCGGAACTGGTCGGACTGAGGTTCAGAGTGAAAAGGAAAAATTGCTATTTCTCTCCAGATCCTGTTTGCATCAGCGGACTCCATCTGAGACACATCCTGTTTGACCCCTGGTGTGGCGGGGGAGGGGAACGGTTTTTGTTTGGCTTTTGACTGTCACTGATCCCAGGTCCTCTCTCTCTCTCTCTCTCTCTTTTTTTTTAGGAAAACCTCAGATCAGTGTTAAAACTCAGACATCATTCTTGGTCTGTAAGGATACACAGTCTGGACTCTTCCTGTTTCTCAAAGTGTGGTCCCTGGAGCACCAACCCACCCCCAGGGATGCTTGTTTAAAATGCAGGTTTTTAGCCCTACCTCGAGACCTGGCCTCTGGAGGCCAGCTCAGGAAGCCGCTAATACAACAAATGCCTCAAGTGATTCTCAAGTTCAGTCAAGTTCAAGAATGTGCTACAGGCGGGGGGAGGGGGCGAACTGCTCAAATCCAGGTTCCTAATCTCAGGCTGCTGACCCCAGCCAGGCCCCGATCCCTTTGTGTATTCTCCAATGGTGGGAAAATTGTTTCGACTTTTTGGTACCTAGAATGACCACCAAGAGAGAGGCCCCTGCTTGTGGGCCCAGGAATGCTTTAGGACATCACTTCCCTGCACCCCCAGAGAGCTGGAGGGTGAGTCTGTATCACGTGGGCCAGCCCAAAGGCTGTATCAGACCATGACCAGGTTGTCACCAATCCGTGTCCAACAGAGAAGAGTAAGGGGAAAGCTAAATTTATTCAAATGATTATGTGACTGTTAGTCGTATCTTTTAGTGGTTTTAAAATACCTTTCCTTCTGAATGTTTATTTTCAATTTACTTACTTCATATAAAATTCAAAAGGCACAAAATCCTCCCAGCTTAACACTATCCCACCCTAGAATTTTCACTCCCAAATCCAGAAGCAGCCAGTGTCACTGATTTCTTATTCTTCAAAAATACTCTATGTATATGAAAGTGGATACATTTATAGAAACTCATTTTTAATAAAGCAGGTAGCATTCTGCATCTTTTTTTCACTTAACATCTTTTTTGAAAAAATTTCTCTCCACCCCCCTTGTTGTTTGTACTTGCTGTGTCTGTTCTTCTTCCTTGTTTCTTTTTTTAGGGGAAGAACCGGAAGCCAAATCCAGGACCTCTGATGTGGGAGGGAGGTGCCTAATCATTTGAGCCACCTCTGTTCCCTGCTTTTGTTGTGTCTCTCATTGTTCATCCTGCCCCTGTCTCCTGCTGTGCCATCCTGTCACGCCAGCTTGTCATGCCCATGGGGTCAGCTCACTGCCTTCTTTAGGAAGCACCAGGAACTTCTGCTCCCTGCTTGTTGTGTCCCTCATTATGTTTCCTCTTCCTGTGTCTCTTGTTGTGTCAGCGTGCCGAGTCTGCCCATCGTGTCAGCTCGCTGTCTTCCCTAGGATGCTCCTTGACCTGTGTGGAGCTGGCCCATGCGCAGTGCTGATGTGTGCAAGGAGTGCCCTGCTACGCAGGGGTGCAACCGCGTAGGGGAGCCCCACGCGCAAGGAGTGCGCCCTGTAAGGAGAGCCGCCCAGCACTAAAGAAAGTGCAGCCTGCCCAGGAATGGCACCACACACACAGAGAGCTGGCACACAAGATGACACAACAAAAAGAAACACAGATTCCCGTGCCACTGACAACAACAGAAGCAGACAAAGAAGAACACGCAGCAAATAGATACAGAGAACAGACAGCTGGGGAGGGGGGAGGAGAGGGGGAGGGGGAGGGGAGGGGAGGGGAGGGGAAATAAATAAATAAATAAATCTTTAAAAACAACAACAACATTTTATACAGATACTTCAACGTCGGTACATTTGGGGAATCTTTTTGAGGGGAGGGTGGAGGGGAGGGCGAGGGGAGGGCGAGGGGAGGGGGAGGGGAGGGGAGAGAAATAAATAAATAAATCTTTAAAAACAACAACAACAACAACATCTTATAGAGATTCAACATCAGTATATTTGGGGAATCTTTTTTTAAATTAAATTTTAGTGATGCTATATTGTAGTTGGTCATTTTAAAAATTTCCTAAAGACCACACACATATCACGTGCACATGCACACACATACACACATATTTGGCAACCCTATATAGGTCCAAAAAGGTTTCTATATATTTTCTAGTCCTTGAAATCTGAAAGCTGAAGTTGCTGGAATAATACAAGGAGTTTTAGAATCAAATGGATCTAAGTTTAAGTCCTAGTCCTGTCATTTTCTAGCTCTAAGAACTTAGCTAAGTTACTAATTCCTCTGAGCCAGCTTCCTCATTTACCAAAATCCTCCCAACTGAAGTTGTGAGGACTAAATAAATAATGACTACAAAGCACCTGATGCCTTGAAGCTGATGAATGATCAATCCGTAGGACAAGGCTACAGAGAGTTGCCAACAGACAAATGCTGCAGAAAGGTTCCAAAAGATAAGGGCTGGAAGTGTTCATTGACTTTGGCAGCCAGAAGATTAATGAGGATTCTGCCTCTGAGCTGAGCACGGTGTTGGGGAGTGGGAGGGGTGGCGTGGTGGCGGCCTGGGATGGAACACACATCACGGCTGAAGCTGTGGACTATGTGTCCAGCCTCCACGCAGGCAGGGGTCTTGGTCAAAGAAACTCTCTCTGGCTCCCCCTACCCCCAAAAAAATTCAGACCTCTTGTCCTTTATCTGCATTTTCTGAACACCATGAAGGTGATATACAGTGTAGAGTGATATTTCTTTGACTCCTATTTCTTTCTCACATACTTCCCTCACATACTTTTCTTGTGATTCTTTCACAAAAACTGCCACCCCCCAAATCTCCTCCAGAAGTTCTTTCCCACTCGTTAATATGCCTTTTCCTCATGCCCCCATCCCCTTCCCTTCTGATAATGTGTGGAGAAAGCCCAAAGAACCATTAGCCTGGGAAGTGGATTTGGCTCAACTGATTGAGTGTCTGCTTACCACATGGGAGGTCCAGGGTTCAAACCCAGGCCTCTTAACCCGTGTAGTGAGCTGGCCCACATGCAGTGCTGATGCATGCAAGGAGTGCCCTGCCATGCAGGAGTGTCCCCCACCTAGGGGAGCTCCACGTGCAAGGAGTGCACCCCGTAAGGTGAGCTGCCCCGTGCGAGAAAAGCACAGCCTGCCCAGGAGTCAGGTCACATACATGGAGAGCTCACGCAGCAAGACGACACAACAAAAAGAGACACAGATTCCCAGTGCCACTGACAAGAATATAAGCGGACACAGAAGAACACACAGCGAATGGACACAAAGAGCAGACAACAGGGTGGGGGGAGGGGCGGAAAGGGGAGAGAAATAAATTAAAGAAAATAAATAAATAAATATTAAACAAAAAAGAAACATTAGCCTGGCAATCTTTCTCAGAGGGCAGAAATGGCTCACAAATACACAGGCTGGGAGGTTCATGTTTCTCAAAGTGTGGTACCTGGTACCAGAACCCCCAGAATCCTTGTTTAAAATGCAGATTTCTGGCCCTAGCTTGCTACAGTCTCTGAAGGAGGGTGGGAATCCACTGTCCCACCCATTGTCTGTCAAAAGAGGAGAATGCTTTGAGTATTCTTTGTGTAATACTTTATGTCCCTTCACAAGTGAATGGTTGTGTAGACTGAATGGATGAAACAAAAGCAAACTTAAACCAAGTCAAGGCCCAGCTAGGATGCAGAGACCCTGGGCTGTGCCCAGGTGTGTAACTGAGCAGAACCACGAGGCGGCCATGAGCCTGGGGGTGCCATGGCCAACAGTGTTGTGCACCTACCAAGCATCCCTGGGCCTCTCCAGTAATGCTGCTGAGGCAGCCAGGTGCTCGCTCTGCGTGTAGAGCTGGCATTCTCAGCCCCTGAACCACACATGTCATAACTCACTACCCCTTTACAGTTCTGGGTAAGCCATGCATGGCCAAGGCCCAGACAGAAAGTGCTGGGAGAGTTCCAGGCATCGGGCCGAGCATCTCAAGGTGGAGTACATGGTGGGCAAAAGACAGGAATCCAGAGGACAGAACAGGTGGCTTTGCTCCAAAAACGTTCCAAGCTCCTCGGAATAGAGGCTGCTCCCAGGCCCTCCTCCCTGCCCTCTCCTCCAGGAAAATTAAAGCCCAATTTAACAAAGCAGAAAGATAGAGGATTTGACCTTCTGTTAAACATGGTTGTTTTTGTTTTCAAAATGACACCCCAGTTCACTTAACAATACAAGGGAAATAATTGGGTTCACGTGTATCACCAATTCAAATGAAAGAGGAGTGCCTCGCTGAATAAGTATGGACTTCCTTCTACTAGGAGCAGCAAGACACTGCAGTCACGGAGCTGCTTAGAGCTCAGGCTGGAGATTAGACAGACGGTGACACGTCCTGCCTCCATCCATTTTATCTATGTGGGCAAGTTGCTTAATCACTCTGAGCTACCGTTTCCTTATCTGTCAAGTGAGGGCAATATTCATACGGACTTCAGAACTCTGCTGTGATCACGTGTGTAGGGCACTTGGCCAGGTGCCAACCAGATTGTGAGCTCAGTAAATAGTTTCTATTGTTCCTACTGGAGATTCTTTTTTACAAAAAAGATTTATTTTATTCATTTCTTTATTTCCTCCTCCCTCATTGTTTGTGCTCACCATCTGCTCTCCGTGTCCATTTGCTGTGTGCTGTCTGTCTGTTCTGTCTTTTCTTTAAGAAGTATTAGGAACTGAACCCGGGTCCTCCCATGTGGGAGAGAGGCACTCAATTGCCTGAACCACCTCAGCTCCCTGCTTCGTTGTGTTCTCATTGTCTTTCCTCTTTGAGTCTCCTTGTTGGGTCATCTTGTTGTGTCAGCTCCCTGCACCTGCCCATCGTGCCAGTTCACTGTCTTGCTCATCTTCTCTAGGAGGCACCAGGAAACAAACCCAGGACCTCCCAAGTGGTAGGCAAGAGCTCAATCGCTTGAGCCACATCCGCTTCCCATAGCGATTCTTAAAGAATCAGATTTAATGAATATGCAAGAAATTTTAGAAATAAACTGCTTATTTGGAGTAATTTTACATTTACAAAAAAAGTTGCAAAGATAGTACAGAGCTCCCATATACCCCTCACCCAGTTTTTCCTAATGTTAATACCTTACATTACAATGGTACTTTTGTCAAAACTATTAAACCAGCGTTAATATTTTACTGCTAACTAAATTCAACACTTTATTCAGAATCCACCAGTTTTTCCACTAATGTCCTTTTTCTGTTCCAGATCTAATCCAGACTACAATAGAGCATTTAGAAAAATGTTTTTTTAATTAGCAAAACAATCAACAGTATTAATCATCAATCAGTAATTCCACTGTCAAAACCTAAATGTGTTTTCTAAAGCACTGGAGAGGTCTTAAAAATCATTTATTCTCTTAAGACATTTTTTTGCAAACTTCTTGACTTGTTAATTGCCATAGTAAATCCTTTTTGCATGGTTAGTGAAATAGTCACATACAGGTTAGCATATGTCTGAATTATCGTAATATTCAATTTATACAGATTTGAAGTTAATATGATTTTTTTGTGTGTGTTCAGAATGATGTTCGACAAAAAGATACAATATCTGGCACTTAGTAGGTGTTAAGAACAAAGAAAATTGTATATTGCTCAGCTGAATGTAAAAGGGAGTTCAGATCGCCCAACAGCTTGATCTCCTTGCAAGCCCTGTTAGGTGTATTTTGCCATGGGCTGCGTGTTATTTTGAATAATCTCTTGGAGCTTGAGTTTGCCTTTGCATGTAGAACCTGTTTGCACAAGACTATAAGAATCTGAGCAAATAAAACTGTTTGGCAAACCATGAATTTGTCTACTCTGCTTTACTCAGCAAGGATTGGCCCTTGGGGGGATCAATTTTGATGTTAAAAATAAATCACTTTTACTATTATCTCTGAAGAAAAAAAAATATTCATGCATGTGAATTCGATTCCCAGGAGGTTGGTTGTGGCTGCTGATGTTTGTAATAAACAGTATTAACCAGAGAGGATGAGAAACACCAGCGTGATGCTGAAGGTGAAAAAGCCAGAGATAAGGGTGCTCAGACACCCTTACCTCATTTGTCCCTTATAGTAATTTACTATAAGATAGATCTAGTGAAGGTGTAGCTCCCTTCACCAGTGTGGATGCAGCATTCCTTCCAGATCATTCATTTAATTATAATTCTATTCAACTTAAAATCCCTATCAAATGGTACAGCCACTGTGGAAAACAGTTTGGTGATTCATCAAAAAGTTAAACATAGAACTACCACACAATCCAGCATTCCCACTTCTAGGTCTACACCCAAAAGAATTGAAATCAGAAACTTGAACAGATATTTATACACCAATGGTCATAGCAGCATTATTCATAATAACCAAAAGGTGGAAGCAACCCATGTCCATCAAAGGGTGAATGACTAGACAAAACATGGTGTTTCATACAATGGAAGATTATTCAGTCATAAAAAGGAATGAAATTCTGATACATGCTAAACATGGATGCACCTTGAAATATTATGTGAGTGAAATAAGCCAGACACACACAAAAAGGTCAAATATTGTATAGTTCTACTTACATGAACATTCTAAAATAAGCAAATTCATAGAGACAGAAGTAGATGAGAGATCACCACGTTCTGGAGGAGGGCAGGAGTAAGGGTGATTGGGCAGTTGTTGCTTAATGGGTGGAGACTTTCTGTTTGAGGTGGTGAAAAAGGTTGTGTAATGGGTGGTGATAATCATTGCCCATCATTATAAATGTGATTAATTCCATTGAATTGTACACTTAAAAATAGCTAAAATGGCAAATTTTATGATATATATGTCATAATTTTTTAAAAAGAGAAAATACCTACTAAGGAATAAACTGTAAACCATCTTTTAGATCCCCGCTACTCTGAGTGTGGCTTGTGGAACATTCGTTTTACCTAGGAGTTTGTTAGAAATGTAATATTTCAGGCCCCACCCCATTCTTCTAAATCAGAAACTGCATTTTAACAAGTCTACAGTTTACTGTTCTGTACATTAACATTTGAGAAGCACGGTACCAGGTCACAGGTGTGAGGGCCAGGATTCTATCAGGAGACAAACGATACCTTCGAATGAAGAATTTATTGAAGGGACTATTAACAAAAGTTGACGCAGAGCTAAGGTACACCAATGAAGAATAGTGTGGCTCCCTGGAGCTAACAATAGCAGGAAGTTGTTACTATCTATGGTGGTTTGAGGCTTTTATCCACCCCAGAAAAATCATGTCCTTAGAGCCAATCCACTCCTGTGGGTGGGAACCTATAGTAGGTGGGACATTTTGATCACATTACTTCAGTTGAGGTATGGCCCGGGGTGGGTCTTAATCCACTTACTGGAGTCCTTTATAAATGGGATGAATACAGAAAGACAGAAAGAGAGAAAGCCACAGGAGCTGAAAGAAAGCCACTGAAGCTAAAAGCTGAAAGCAACGTAACCAAGAGAGAGGGAGAGACCAGCGGACACTGCCATGTGCCTTGCCTGATGATGCCTTGATTTGGACATTTTTCACAGCTTCAGAACAGTAATCTTGCAAGCAAATTAATCCTTAGTGTAAAAGCCAACCCATTTTTGGTATTTTGCATTTCAGCAGCCTAGCAGACTAAAACACCATGTCAGCGTGAGCTGTAAATGGAGGAGAAAGCTGTTCAGTAGGACCAACGGGTAGAGGAATGCAGCCATTACCAAACTGTGCCTTGGCAAGAGGTGAGTTAGGGGAATAAACACCCAAACCTTTCTCTCCTTCTACTTAATCCTCCTGTCAGTGACTCCCAACCCATCGTGAAGCCAGAGGGCAAGAGGAACCATTTGGTGCAATCTGTAAAGGTCAGGTTCCAGGGCACTGAGCAAGTAGGGAATGGCTGGAGCCCATTTCTAGTGGGGCCAATAAAGAATATTCACCACACCACAAAACATGGCCTCAGCTCTCCAAAAATTTGGTCTCTAGAAGATCTCATATACATGTCATTTGGAGGTAATGATGCCGCTTATTGTTTCAACTTAAACAAAAACTTAATTTCCAAAGTGGCTTTGAATTTGATATTTTAGGATTCTCCTAGATCACTCTTTAACAAGCCAACAATATTTTAGAGCAACTATTATGTAAAAGGCCCTCAGCTGGGTACTGAGAGGGAAACATATGATCCCTGTTTTCAAGAAGTTTGCAATTTTAGTTAATCAATGCTCCTTATATAAAAACTTTGCAGGAGAAAACATAAACTCACGCAAAAAAAACTTGTGCATGAATGTTTGTGGCAGCATTATTCATAACAGCCAAAAGCCATCAACTGATAAAAGGATAAACAAAATGTGATATACACTTTGAAAACAATGGAATAGTATTCAACCATAAAAGAAATCAAGTACCTGCTACAACATAGATGAACCTGGAAAGCATTACATTAAGTGAAAGAATCTGGATACAAAAGATGATATATTCTAATATGATTCCATTTATATGAAATATCCAAGTATATAGAGACAGAAAGTAGATTAGTGGTTGCTTAGAGCTGAGGGAGGAATGGAGATTACTGGTTGGTAGGCAAAGGCAATGGAATTTCTTTCTGAGGTCATGAAAATGTTCTAGATCAGTTGTAGTGATGGACTACTCTGTGAATGTATTAGCCACATTGAATTATACACTTGAAATTGATGAACTGTATGGTTATATGAATGATATCTAAATAAAGCTGTTGCAAAATAAAATTCCCCAAAAATAAAACAAAGCAAAGTATTGCTGGCAAACTCAAATAATCAGCCAGAATCCCATAAAAGATTGCACTACATGGAGTTGAGGGTCTGGCACCAGAACCTCCACCCAGGCATGCAGTGACTTGTGGAACTGCTCGCATACTGCCGAACGTCTCCATTTCTTCCTCTGAGTTACGTACCTCAAGTAGCTGCTGGGGTGGCCTTGGTGAGGGGTGAATGAGTTAACACATGAAAAGTATTTTCAGTGGTGCCTGGCATCTTGTCAACCCTGTGTGTGCTAGTTATTGGAAACCAAGAAAGAACCATGTTCCCAGAGGAGAGAAACTAAAAAGCAGAGGATCAGGTCCCTGATATAAAGGTTCCCTTTAAATGTATGTGCTTAAGTAAGTCAATTAAAGGAAAGAAACAGTGAGTCAATAATCATACAGATGGCACAAGGATAAGGAGGTATTCAAACAAGGAAGTTTGAGAAACCTTGATCCAAGTTACTTTAGGCCCCATAGACTCCGTGCAATGCCTCTTCTGAGTGTCATTAGAGGATTAGAAGATTTTCTAAGGGGACAAGTTCCAACAAAGCTTTCTGGTTTAGAGGAAAATAAAATAGAAGTATAAACGCGGAAGTGCCTGGAAGAAATTGTTGGTTGTGTATTCAAAACTCACTAAAGGAGTTCTATTACATGTATGGGGCTACAGCTATGCTGGTACCAAATGTGCAAAGTGGCTGTCAGCTGAGGTCGCGTGCATGTCTGAGGACCCATTCAGCTCTTAAGAAGTTGTTTAGTTACCTCTTTGTCAGGATTTCCAAAATTGCAGGCTTCTTTTGTTAGCTCCAGCGATGGTTTCTCTTTGCTTTTTGATGAACTTTTGACCTAAATTGCATTTCCAATCTCCAGTCATTTATTGAGAGGTTGTTAGAGACTGGTGAGGCACACACATGCACAACACACACATTCATAGACTACATTTTCAGACCAGTTGAATTACAGAAAGAATCAATTTGACAAGTTATTGGATTAAAACCAAGAGAAGAGAGAGATGGGTTTTATTGTTAGCTGTTGGCATGACAACTTGATATGCTAGAGAGTAATATGTGCTGAGTTCACGACGTTGGAGGCTCTGACAAGTTCAAGGCTGGGGCTTTGCCTCTAAAGCTTGTTGCCAAGGTAATGCAACATAAGGCCAGAGTCCACTGAAATGAATACCTCTGACAGCTCATGCCAGCAAAAGCTATCTGATTAAAAGGAATCTTGCTTTAAAAAAGAAACAGTATTATAGCAAGAGCAGGAGGAAAATGCAAAGGTGGGATATTAAAATGTGGGCAACAGAAAATCTGAAAGGAGAGTGGCTAGTGGATGCCAAGAAGTAACTAAATAAAGGGGTCTGTTTTATTAGCAAGTGGTTAGTGATGTGTGAAGGTCTCCAGGCAGGGATTCCAGCCTGCCAGGCCATTTTGTAAGCAAAATGATACTGCCCCAATTTGGTTCCCTGGCTCAAGCTCAGCAGAAAGATTTTGCTTGATTGGTGTCCGCTGTTTCCAACCTCCCCACTAACTGCAGACGTTTAATTTGAGAAATTTTCTTCTCTGATAATCCATTAAATAAAACGGTTTCTGCAGGACTTCATAGGTCACACATATTTTCCAAGACAAGAGGGGATCCACAAAAATCTCAGCCCCAAAAAGAGGCTACCAAAATGCAGAAACTATAATACAGGTTACCAGACACTAGGTAAGGGTGGGGAATGGGGAGCTAATGCCTAATTAGAGCAGAATTTCTGTTTGGGGCGATGGAAAAATTTTGGAAATGGATGACGGTGATGGTAACACAAGCTTGTTAATATAGTTACCACTGAATTTTATATTTGAAAGTGAATAAAATGAAAAATTTTCGGTCATATATATGTTACCAGAATTAAAAAAAAACAACAACTATAGAACTGCACGATATAAGGAATGAACCCTAATATAAACTATGGACTATAATGAAAAGTATAATTATAATAATGTTTCATCAATGAAACAAAGCTACCACACTCATGCAAAATGTTAATAATAGGGAGAACTGTGGGGGAGGGGGTATACGGGAATTCTGTACCATCTGCTTGATTTTTCTGTAAACTTACAACTGCTCTAATAAAAAATTTGGAAAAATAAAAATAACAGCCACGTTGGGGGAAAAAAATGCCTGCCACTGCCTTCATACACTAAAGTGGCCTTTTGGATGTTGTGTGATTTGTGTGTCTCAGTGATTTGTTAGTTGATGATTTGCTGGATAATATTCTTAGGATCATGATCATCTGGGGTCCTAGTTTCCTAGCTTTATGTTCCAGTTTATCTAAGGCTTGCTTGTGATGAAACTGTGGTCCGTGGAGATTCTTATGCAATAAGAATGGAGAACAAATAAATCCTCAAGTACGTGCCGATATTTCCCGTAAGGATTTGACCCAGGCTGCACATGAGCTGTCTGTCCTTTATACTTTCAGTAATTTAATGAAGATAATCAGTAAATGAGGACATTTGGGTAAAAGGGGATAAGGAGAAATTTGAGAGGAATTCAGAATCTCAGGTCAGCCGTTCTAATTGGAAGTTCCTACAAATTCAGATCGGAGTATTATTTCACAAACAAATGAGGGAATGAGAATGTACAATGCTTTTCCCACTCTCTTCAAGTAGTTTATACAGCCTAAGCTGTAATGGAAAGTATATTCGCCTTGGGATTACTGACAAAAATCTAATTTGTGCCTCTGCAAATGATGGGTGATTGACTTTGATGAAGTATGGAACATGTCTGGTCTCGGTTTTTTAAACTATACAATAAGGTAGATTATCCTAGCTCTTCCCTGGAACTATTAAGTAGTTCTCCACCTGGAATATACAGCCAAATCACAGAAAGAATTTTTTAGAAATACAGATTTTCTGGGCACCACCCCAAACTCTACTGAGTCAGAATGTGTACTTTTCAAGAATTCCACACATGATTCGGATTTGCATCTAACCTCATTCTATTTTGTGGTGACCTGTATTCTAGTTATTAACTCTATGAGCTTACGCAATATATTTAGTTCATAATAAATAGCGTAATCATATAGTATTTGTCCTTTTGTATCTGACTTGCTTCACTCAACATAACATCCTCCAGATTCATCCATGTTATCATATGTTTCACAACTTCATTTCTTCTTACAGCTGCTTAATATTCCATCATATGTTTTCACCACAATTTGTTTATCCATTCATCAGTTGATGGACACCTGGGTATTTCCATCTTTGGGCAATTGTGAATAGCACTGCTATGAACATTGGTGTACAGGTGTCTGTTTGTGCCACTGCTCTCGGTTTTTCTGAGCATATACCTAGTAGTGATATTGCTGGGTTGTGTGGTAAATCTACATTCAACTTCCTTAGGAACCGCCAACAGTCCTCCACAGTGGCTGTACCATTCTACATTCCCACCGACAATGAATAAGTGTTCCTATCTCTCCATATCCTTTCCAACACTTATAGCTTTCTGTCTTTTTAAGTGGCCAGTCTAATAGGTTTGAAATGATATGTCATACTTTGATTTGCATTTCCCTAACCACTAGCAATATTGAACATTATTTCTTGTTTTGTGTGTGTGTTTTTTGCAATTTGTATTTCTTCTTTGGACAAATACCTATTCAGTTCTTTTGCCCATTTTTTAATCATGTCATTTGTCTTTTTATTGTTGAGTTGTAGCATCTCTTTATATATTATGGATATTAAACCCTTATAAGACATGTCATTTCCAAATTTTTTCTCCCATTGAGTCAGCTGCCTTTTCATCCTTTTGACAAAGTCCTTTGAGGTGCAAAAGTGTTTAATTTTGAGGAGGTCCAACTTATCTATATTTCTTTTATTGCTCATGCTTTAGGCGTAAAGTCCAAGAACCACCACCTAACACAAGGTCTTGAAGATGTTTCCCTAAATTTTCTTCTAATAGTTGTATGAACCTAGTTTTTATATTTAGGTCTTGATCCATTTCGAGTCGATTCATGTACAGGGAGTAAGACAGGAGTTTTCTTCCACTCTTTTGGTTATTGATATCCAGTTCTCCCAGCATCCTTAGGTGATTCTTGAGCCCAGTCAAGTTTGAGAACCACTGGCCAACATTTGTAGGTCACCATTGTTGGGGATGAGGGTGGGAAGAACATCTTTGGAGTCAAGGGAACCAATGCTGCTTTCCTGGATCAGACTTTGAAGGCTGCCTGGCATGGAACATTCAGACAAGTTACTAATGGATGATTTGCACAAGGCATAGTTTCTGCCCAGGAACAACTGGTTGTTGTCTTTCATGGAGGGAAGCCAGCAAACTGACAGCATGAATTTGCCTTCAGGGCCCAGATCTCATTTCTCCTCAAGAGGCTCCAACCTATTAGTGGCAGGGCTCTAGCACTAGCCTGGAATTTGATGTTTTTCTTTTCCAATATCAAAATGTCAGGGGGAACTGATAGAGCATCCGCCTACCATATGGAGGGTCCAGTGTTCAATACCCAAGGCCTCTTGACCCATGTGGTGAACTGGTCCACGTGCAGTGCTGCCATGCACAAGAAGTGCCGTGCCACACAAGGGTGTCCCCTATGTAGAGGTGCCCCATGTACAAGGAGTGTCCACTGCAAGGAGAGCTGCCCCACACACAAAAAAACGCAGCCCGTCCAGGAGTGGTGCTGCACACATGGAGAGCTGACACAGCAAGATGACGCAACAACAAAAAAAAGCAACACAGTTTCCCGGTGCCGCATGACAAGAATGCAAGCAGACACAGAAGAACACACAGTGAATAGACACAGAGAGCAGCCGATGGGGGGGGCGGGGGGAGAAAGAAAGAAAGAAAATAAATCTTTTAAAAAAATAAAAGACCAGGGAGGGGAAGCAGATGTGATTCAAGCAATTGCGTTCCCGCCTACCACATGGGAGATCTCTGGTTCGGTTCCCAGTGCCTCCTAAAGAAGACAGCAGGCTGGTGTGAAAGGCTTGTGTGGCAAGCTGATGCAACAAGATGATGCAACAAGAAACACAAGAAGAAAAACATAATGGGAGACACAACAAAGCAGGGAATGGAGGTGGCTCAAGTGATTAGGTGCCTCCCACCCACATTGGAGGTGCCAGATTCAGTTCCCAGTGCCTCCAAAAGAAACAAGGAAGACAAACAGACACAGCAAGTGCAAACAACGTGGGGTGGGGGTGGGAAGAAATAAATAAAATAAATCTTGGAAAAAAATGCCAGGGGGATCCATGTTAATGCACAGAGTCTCCTCTGGCACAATGACAATGACAGAGGCAGGGAGGGGACTATTTGGAATGTGGTTTGGCCCCATTTGGGCTTTGTATTAGGCTGCAACACGCAAGCTTTTGCAGGAGTTGATTGTAATGTTTTTTTCAGATGGACAAAGAAAAGGAGGCCAAGAGGATAGCCCAGAGAGGCTGGAGATTGGTACTTTGGAAGGAGGAGTCCACGACAATTCTTTTTTTTTTCTGTTCAGTGCTTTCTTCTCCATTATTACATCTAGTCCAGGATCGTGTGCTGCATTTAGTTGTTATTGTCTGTTTAGTCTCTCTTTCTCTCTCTCTCTAAATTGTTTTAAATTGTGGGAACATATATACAATTTGAACTTTCCCTTCTCAATCACTCTCAAGTATACAACACAGTGGGATTAATCACACTCACAATTTTGTGCTACCCTTACCATCATCTGTTAAGAGAATTTTCCCATTTAAGAGAATTTTCCCTTTACTCCAAACAAATTCTGCACTCATTATGCATTAAATCCCCATTTTCCCTGCCCACTCAATCTGTACTCTACTCTCTGTCTCTTTGAATTTGCATATTCTAACTATTTTATATAAATGGAGTCATATAATATCCATCCCTTTATGTCTGACGTTTATTCACTCAACATGACGTCTTTAAGGTTCATCTATATAATAACATGTCCCAGAACTTCATTCCTTTTTAGGGCTGAATAATATTCCATTGTATGTATCTAACACATTTTGTTTTTCCATTCATCTCCTGAAGGACTTTTGGGTTGCTTCTACCTTTCCATGATGACTTTTTAAAGTGTTCTCTAGGAATTGAAATATCTTCAATGCGAAGTTTACTGAGGCATAATTTATATACGATAACTTTTACCCTTTTTGAGTGTACAGTTCAATGAGTTTGGGACAGTAGCTATGCTCACCATCATACCACCAATGATAGTTTGATGAGCTTTGACTAATGTATATAGTTAGGTAACCAACATCAAATTAGGATATAGAGCATTTCCACCATGCCCCAAAAATTCCTTTGTACCCCTTTGAAGTCAAGCCCCAGCCCTTGACTGCCACTGATCTGATTTCTCTCCGTATTTCAGAATGGCATAGAAATGAAATCTTACAAGATGTTACTGCATATGTCAGCAGTTCTTTCCTTTTTATTGTTAAGTAGTATCGTATTGCACAGATCTTCGACAGTTTGTATATTGATTCACCAGTTGATGTACATTTGGGTTATTTCTGCTTTGGGTCAGGAACTGAAATTTAAATAGGCACTAACTCAATAAGCATTTACTGAACACATACCTAAGTAGACTCTGGAAAATGAGATAGTTTTTATTTACAGCCTTTGATAAAAATAATAACCAAACTGGAGATTCAAACTAACACTTATCTAAAGAAAAATACTCATCCGTGGTCTTGAAAACAAAGGTGGAGGAAGAGAATGTCATTAAATGGTGCTGGTGGGGTGATTAGAACACTTCATGCCTTTTTAAAGCCCTGAAATGACAGTACCACATTAAGACACATGAGGGCGCTCTAACCAGCCAACATTGGCAGACACTTTTTCAGGGTAACAAAGGTTGTTTTTTAATTTATTGGAATTCTTTGTTGGAAACCTTGGTGAATTCTACCTCCCATCCTTGGTCCTGTTGGCCACTCTTAGAGGACAGAAAAGAATTTGGCATCAAGTGAATTTGTCTTTGACTAGTCCAAGGTGGTTTATTGTACCCAACCACAGTTTTATGGTGAGGCTCTAGTCTGCTTTCTACTTAAATTTACATGGAAAAGCCTCCAAAGGAACACTAGATTAGAATACCTCATAAATCACTAGAAGAACTGGGATTGTCCCTAAAGTTCCTTTTTATTGTTATTTTCAAGCCTTCCCGGAATGTAACACACAAGTGTTAAAAAGTAATTTCTGGGCAACATATTAGAAAGACTTGTGAGGAAGTCTTTTCACATGGGTCAACAATTAGGCTGGTTGAGAGTTGCTCATTCTCGTCAAAGGAACCACTGTGAGACCTACAGATGAAAGCTAGCTTTACAGCACAGCAGCCGGGTGAGGGTAGGTTTACTGGGTTTGGCTTCTGAATGGCTGTTCAAAACAAAAACCACCCCCTTCCCCCCAAAAA
The DNA here is from genome assembly GCF_030445035.2 of Dasypus novemcinctus. NCBI lineage: Eukaryota > Metazoa > Chordata > Mammalia > Cingulata > Dasypodidae > Dasypus > Dasypus novemcinctus. The sequence continues at coordinate 28,270,794 of NC_080678.1, read as the reverse complement.
AGTTCTAGATACATTCAAAATGTTTCAAAAAATCAATGACTCATTTGTTATGGAGTAACCAAGTACAAAATAAAAGATACTTCATAAAAATTGCATCAGAATGCTCTGATGGGACTCTAAGTGACTTTAATGCAGGAGGTGCATGATCTTCATGCAAAGTTTAAAAAGTTTTGGGGAGCCCTTGCTTGGGTGAAAGGTTTAATTCCATCCTTTGCAAGGATGTCTCTGAAAAGGTTTTCTACAATTGACGGAACAAAATCATTACTAAAAGAAGTCTTTTACTTAGTCAAACCTACCCAGCCGAAAATATGACTGATTGTTTCAGGCAGAAATTTACCTTGGGCTACTGTATCCAAATTATGTAATAGCATGGCTTAAAATTAGGAAGGAGCAATTTCATGCTCCATTCTGCCCACGTGGCACCACTCCGCAGGACCATCCTGGTGTGCTGTCACCCCACATTTGGATAAAGTCCTGAACTACGCATCCAGGCCTGGGCCCTTCATGTAGTCTGACTCTGGACCCTCCCAGTCGCCCCCGAGGATCCAAAGCTCACCGTCTTTATGAGTATGGTGATTAAATGCATGGACCAATGAGTTGTTGATAGCTATGTGATCTTGAGCTAGTTACTTAACCTCTCTAAACCTCGATTTCACACACTATAAAATGGAGACCATAATAGTACCTTATTTAGGTCTCCATAATAGTACCAATCTGAAGCTGTTGAGAAGACAAATAAGATAATGCATATAAAGTAAGATAACCCAGCATCTGATGCAGAATAAGCCCTCAATAGAAGGTCATCATCATCATGATAATTATCATCATTGTCATCATTATTATTATTTCCAGTTTGGTCCCTTTCAATTAGGATCTGACCTCTCCATCCTGGTATTTCATCCTCAGATCCCATTGGGAAGAACCTTCCTAGTTGCCTAAGCCCTTAATCTCTCCTGTCCTTGCATCTACCCCAGGAGGATCTTCCCCTCCCACCAGGATTCACAAACAAAATGCAGCCACTGCTAACAATCTTGTCCTAACACCCATCAGGAATGACAAATGGCCAACACCTTAGCGACATATCAATTTTGTGGTGGATTTACCTCGAAGCTGACACGCCTTCCTTTCTATGATAAGTCCCCTGCACTATTCATCCATCCAGTGGGCAAGTATGACTTCAAGAGTACAACCCGCCCACAAACAAGCATCTTCTTATAAATGAGGTGCAGAAAGAGTACAGTGTGAATGGAACTTGGCTATCCAGCAAACTCATCTTATCAGAACACAGTGGAGAATCAGGAAATAAGCCTAAAGGTGCTGAAGGCAATTACGTCCCCAGCCAGCGATAATGTCAAGGCCAGGCTAACAATTACAGCTTCAGGTTTTGCAAGAGAAACAGAAGAGAGGAAAAGAAAATCCAAAGATATGATGATCCCAACTTCGCGAAACTATCTCTGGTGATAAAATTTTGCAAAAGATGAATGAGAAGTAAAGTGTCTCAAAATAGTTTTGTTAACATTTCCTTTGAGGAACTGGGGGCGGTGAAGTTCTTACATTTTAGAGTAAATGAGAGACAAGTTGTATTTTAAACAAGATTCTGCATCCGACTTGCTCAGTTCAAATTTTTCCTTTGCTACTTATCCTCCCTAGGCCACAGTTTCCCCACATGTAAAACGGTGATAATAACATTGTTGTTAGAATTAAATAAGGTAGTCCATTATTCCAGCCCAGGGCCTGGAAAAGAGAGAGGGGAAGGCAGGTGAAAGAGAAGAAAATAATAGAGGAGGATTTAGCAGAGAAGGGTCTTTCATGGAGAGATGATGAAAGGATGAGTGACCAGAGAGTGTGATGAACTCAACCCCATGCACCTAAGCTCCAAGAAAAGTCATAAGGAGAAGGAGCTTTAGCATATGGACTTCGATGCGGTGTTTATCTCTTCAGCACCATTAGGCTTATTTCCTGGTTCTCCACTGTATTCTGATGAGTTTGTCGGATAGCCAGGCTCTGGAGAAAATAAGTAACATATTTAAAAGACCCGAAACAATTATCTACATCCCTAGAAGTAAACCCACACACTAAAGGATCTTTAGAGGCACTTTAGGTCAATCTCTAGTGTGGAGAGGGTCGTGGCCTGCTCAAGCTCATGCGGCTAAGGTGCAGCCAAGCCAGGGCTAGCTCTCATGGCATCTTAGGGCCTCCCAGGACAACAGGCTGCATGGGGAATGGAGATAATGATAATAATGCTACTTTATTTCATAGCTTATGTCCAGTGAAAAGTGAAAGAAAGCTTCTACACAGGCTACCGGCATCTTTTAAATTTCAACTTACAATAGGCTTTACTCTTTAAATGGGTCACTCTGTATCCATGGTGACTCTTCCAAGTTTTCTTGGAATCATCAGCTGTTTTCTAATGAGGGAACTGCCCAGAACTCGCAACTCCACCAAACAGATAAATATTTCCTTGCAGAAAATACTTAGCTCCTTAAGCAGTTTAGGCAGCAATTGCTTTTCCTGCTCCACTTCTCAGGCAAACAACCTAAAGCATGCACTTACATTTGCTTTAGATGTCCTAGCATTCTTTAAAAAACCTCTTGATTCTACTGAGAGCAAGGCTACTTCTCAAGGTTTTGTGTGATTTTGAGAAAAGGCCATCTTCTTCCTGTTAGATCATTCAGAACTATCTTTCTAAGCAGTAAGTATCCCAAGTAAAATGCCTGGGCTCCATGAACATCACTGTTTCCCTTTTCCTTGATTCTTTTGCCTCCTTAAATTCTGCTTTATTTCAACTCTCTTCCCTTAAAGTTTCCCTGCCTCTTGGGGCTCTCACTCCATGTGTCATGATGTATTAGAAAATGCTCGGGCTTTATCTTGCCTTTAAATATGTTAATCTGTTTCCTTTTCAATATTTTAATATAAAAGTAATACATGTTCATGTTAAAGTATTTATTATCCCATAATTTATAAAGAAAATAAGATGAAAAGAAAAAGACCTCTCTCATCAGCCCCACCTGACCTTCGAGCCATTCATCACCTTCCAGAGAGAATCTCTGCCTAAACTGGGAATTGAACCCTCCAGAAGTTTTGGTGATTCTGTGAGACACATACATGATATTATGTATTTTTAAAAAAAGATTAAATGTAATCAAATAGTACACGCAACTTGCTTTTCTTTAACAATATAGCCTAAACAGCTTTCCATATCAGTATAGATAGGTATGCCTCTTTCTTTAAGGATGTTCCCTAATTTATTTAACCAGTTCACCAGTAAAGGATATTTAGATTGTTTCCAGTTTAGGGCTATTATAATTAGCACTGAAATGAACATCTTTGAGCACTTACTTTGAATGTGTATGTTGGATAAATTCCTAGAAGTTGTAATACTGGTTTAAGGGCATATACATTTTATATTTCTATAGATATTCTTCCTGCACCTTGGTAACAGAAAAAGTTGAGATTGAATCTGTACTCTTCCACTTAATAACTATGCTACTGCAAACAAGTTATTTCATTAATTCTCAACCTCAGTCTCCTTGCCTAGAAAATGGATATAATTTAAAATCTATCTCAGAGTTGTTCATGGATTGAATATATTTAGTTTGTAATGATTCACTGTTACCTCACCTCCATCCATCCCTCTCTCCTCTTTATTTTCTTCCTTCCAACTTCACCCTGTGTCCTATTGCAAAGATTTCATTTAATTTTATGTCAACAAATATTTATCTACTATATGTAAGGATTAAACAAATGGTGAGAAGATTCTAAAAATTTTTTAAAAATTAAAAGGTACAGTCCTTTTTTTGGAGAATACAATATTGTATAGGAGAAAAACATCTTGCAGATCCTCGTATATGGTAGGTCCCTACTTCACACTGCTGGAATGAATAAAGAAAGGAAGGAAGGAATACTGTTGAAAGAGTAACCCCATGCAGTTGGAAAAGAGCTCAGTGGCGGTCTTAGCAGCACAGAGTAGAGCATGGAGTCAGGAGTGATGGAGATAAGGCTTATCAAAGCATTTCCTTTAAACTTCATCTAATAACAAGGGGAGGCATCTGAGGCCAAAGGACAAAGTATTTGGTTAGAAAAATATTTGAAGTATTGTGTTTTATCTTGAAACTTCATATAAAATTTGCGTTCGACTCCATAGTATATTGTTTGCTTCCAAATAAATGGCACCCTTCTCCCCAGTCTTAGGGAAAATGGATACTCCAATGAGATGTGCATATTTACTAGGTGTTTCAAGTATCTCCTGATAGACTCTCAAAGTTACGTATACTCCAGTTTGAGAAGCATGAGATTAAGATAGATTTTGGTCATTCCTCACTGCTCACTTCACCAGCCATCTCCCATCTGTCTGCCCAATGGACTCATTTCACACCCTTAGCAGCCTCATCCCAACTTTCAATGAAAACTTCCCCCATCCCTGTTATTTTCTCAATCCTGATTTTGTTTTCTGAATTGGTCTACATTTTATGATGAAACTCCAGCTATTCAAAAAACATTGAAGAAAAATAACTCAACTGCAAAACTTCTCCAATTACTATTGAGGTCATTAAAGTCTCATGGGAAACCCTACATTTCTTCTCATTGTGTTGGCTTCTTGGACTATCTCATCCCTGTCATCTGTGACATTAGACTTTAAGAGGAATATAGTTTGTTTCATTTAAGTCTTGAAAAGCACCCAAACTAATGCCACAGTCAACTAATGTTCCATTTCTGAGCCCTCAGTTAAGTGCTCTCTTTTGTGTTTGAAGGACACCATAAATGGAACATGTATTTTGGACTGTTTCTCCAGAGCTCAGGGTGACCCTGATCTGTCCCCTCTTCTCCATCCTACTATTTGGGCTCTGGGTCTGGCCCTCATCTCTTGCTTAGATTATTGTTCTAGCTCCCTACATGAGACGTTTTGTCTTTCCACTCTGCCTTCTACATGTCTACTTGAGTGATTTTTAAACTCATAGATCAGATCATGCCACTCCCCTGCTTAAAACTTTGATGACAATGACATATATAACACATGCAACAACATTATGTTTCACTCATCAACATGAATAAAAGAAGACAGGTACAAAAGAGTACATACCTTAAATAAAGAACAAAGCCCAGCAAAACCATTCTATGGTATTAGAAATCAGGATAGTCATGACAATTGGCAGAGGTAGAGATGGTAGTGTTTGGTTGGGGATATGAATGGGGTTTCTGGAATGTTGTTCATATACTATTTCTTTTTTCTTTTTTTTTTAATTTATTTCTTTCTCTCCTCCTCCCCACCTCGGTTGTCTGTTCTCTGTGTCTGTATGGTGTGTCTTGTTTCTCTGTCCGCTTCTGTTGTTGTTAGTGGCAGGGGAATCTGTGTCTCTTTTTGTTGAGTCAACTCTTCGTGTGGGTGGCGCCATTCTTAGTCAGGCTGCACTTTCTTTCGCGCTGGGCTTACGGGGCACATTCCTTGTGCGTGGTGCTCCCCTACACAGGGACACCCCTGCTTGGCAGGGCACTCCTTGCACGCATCAGCTCTGCGCATGGGCCAGCTCCACACAGGTCCAGGAGGCCCAGGGTTTGAACCGCGTACCTCCCATGTGGTAGACGGACGCCCTAACCACTGGGCCAAATCTGTTTCCCTATATACTATTTCTTGATCTGGCTATTAGATAAACTCCATCAAGGGAAGCAGATGTGGCTCAAGTGATTGGGCTCCCATCTAAGATACAGGAGGTCCAGGGTTCGATTCCTGGGGCCTCCTGGTAAAGGTGAGCTGGCCCATGTGGAGAGCTGGCCTGCACTGACAGCTGGCACAGCAAGATGACACAACAAAAAGAAACACAGAGGAGAGGCAATAAAAGACACAGCAGACCAGGGAGCTGAAGTGACACAAGAGATTGAGCACTTCTCTCCCACTCCTGAAGGTCCCAGGATCGGTTCCCAGTGACAAGCAGACACAGAACATACAGCGACTGGACACAGAGAGCAGACAGCAGGTGCAAAACAATGAGGAGGAAGGGAGAAATAAATAAATAAAAATTTTAAAAATATTTTAAAAATATTTTTTAAAAAACTCTGTCAAGTTATATACTTAGTTTTGGGTCCTTTTTTCTATGTCTATTACTTCAATAAAAAGTAAAAACAGGGGAGCAGATGGGTGCCCACCTCCCACATGGGAGACGCTGGGTTCAATTCCTGGTGCCTCCTAAAGAAGACAAACAAACAATAAGCAGACAACAGGGAAGTGGACGTGGCCCAATGGATAGAGCGGCCGTCTACCACATGAGAGGTTGACGGTTCAAACCCCGGACCTCCTTGATCTGTGTGGAGGGGGCCCATGTGCAGTGCTGATGTGCGCAAGGAGTGCCCTGCCACACAGGGGTGTTCCCCACGTAGGGGAGCCCCACGTGCAAGGAGTGCGCCCCGTAAGGAGAGCCACCCAGCGCGAAAGAAAGTGCAGCCTGCTCAAGAATGGTGCTGCACACACGGAGAGCTGACAGAACAAGATGACACAACAAAAAGAAACACAGATTCCCAGTCCTGCTGATAAGGATAGAAGTGGTCACAGAAGAACACACAGAGAATGGACACAGAGAGCAGACAACTGGGGATGGGGGGTAAGGGGACAGAAATAATTTTAAAAAATAAATCCAAAAAAAAAAAGCAGACAACAAGCAAAAACAATGAGCAGCCCACCTCCCACATGGGAGATCGCAGGTTCAGTTCCTTGTACCTCCTAAAGAAGAAAGATGCAGACAATGAGCAAAAAAAAACACACGAAAGCAAAAACAACAAGCAAACAGATGAGGGAGCCATCTTGGGGGGAGGGGGGATTAATAAATCTATTTTAAAAAGTAAAAATGAAAAACATTAGTTGCTGCCCCTTACCATGATACACAGTTTTCCCACAAATCTCCTACCCGCTTCCCGCCCCCATCGTCTGCCCTGAACACCAGATGACTCAACGTTCCCTAGTCCCAGCAGGCATTCTATTTTTTCCAGATACTGCTCACTTGGACAACAAGCCCTTCAGTTGAAAGTTTCCTTATCCCTTCTTCAAGGGGCCCCTAAAACATCACCTCTTCCGTGTGATTTCTTCCTGACCACCCCAGGCAAAATGACTTGCTCGCTTCTGCCTGCTTTCAAGCTACCTTGTAATTTCTTCCCTATGGCTACAGTGACCATACTTTCGACATTACAAAAAACAGGATACATGGTCTGAGAAGAATGAGTAATATGTAGGGAGCATTAGGATAAGACACTGGAATCAGGAATGGTTTACAAAACCCAGGGTGTGTAAAACATATTTTTTTCTTTTCTTTTTTTTAAGATACATAGATCACACAAAATGTTACATTAAAAAATATAAGCGGTTCCCATATTCCCCGCTCCCCACACCCCCCACTCCTCCAACATCGACAACTTCTTTCATTACTGTGGTACATTCAATGCATTTTTTTAGTACATTTTGGAGCATTGCTACACAGAATGGATGATAGTTTACATTGTAGTTTACACTCCCAGTCCTTTCAATGGGTTATGGCAGGATATATAATGTCCTGCAACTGTCTCTGCAATGAATTCCATCCATCAGCCATGTGGGATCTAAGACCTCTCTTGATTTAGAGGTGGAGATGACATCACCATCCCAGGGTCCTCAGGATAGAGGAATAAAATATGGATTAGTGTGGACTTACTGGTATTTTACTATAGAATTATTGTGACTCTAGCAAAGGAAGAAATTATATCATTGATGTGGTAGCCACAAGTGTTGCTGAAGGCAGGGAGAAGGAAAAAGAAGTGTGATATAGGGGCATTTTTGGGACTTGAAGTTGTCCTCAATGATGTAATACATTTTATTGTAGTATTCATCTGGATCTGTGTCTCTGTCTAGACTAGAGACTCAATCTTTTCTCTGACGAATGAATTCTTTTGGCAATCTGGTGAAGCCTATGGACCCTTCCCTTTTTAAAGTAAATTTTTATTAAAGTATCACAGCTATAAGTGCATAAATCACAAACGTACAGCTCAGTCAATTTGTACGAAGTGAATACATTCATGTAACTATCTAGATCAAGAAATAACTAACTCCAAAGTCTTCTGTACCCTCTCCCAACTGCTACCTCCTAAAAGGGCAAATATTATCTTGACTCCCAACACAAGAGTTCACTTTTGCCTGTTTTTGAAGTTTGTATAAATTGAATCACATGGTATGTTCCTTTTTGTGTTTGTTTTTTTTCCACCCAAACATGTTTTTTGAGGTTCATCCAAGTTGCTGCAAATATCAGTTATTTGCTCCTTCTCATTACTGGGTAGTATTTCTATGTATGAGTATATCACAACTGATTTGTCCATCTTCTATTGATGGACATTTCATTCATTTTCAGTTTTTCATTGTTGTGAAAATGCTGCTATGAACATCTTCATACATGTAGTACATATATGTACTCATTTCAGAATACTGTTTTTAAATGCATAAAATAAAATATATAGGAGCACAAAAGAAATAATAAGTTGAAATATAGTTTTCAAAATATAAAAAAGGATTTTGAAATATAGTTACATATATACTTCTTTATTAATACAATACCTGGCTTTAGCCATATATCTAATAATATTATAATTTCAAAATAATGATGTACATAAATGAAATTACAAAATATCTGCAAAACTATATAATATGCTATGAAATACTGATGACAAGTCACACATACTGTGAATACCCATGTAGCTTTTTATACACATTTGTAACTGATTCCTAGAAAATGCTAAATTTCAGTTAGAGATTAGTGAAAAGTGGCGATTTAATTTTTTTCCCTTCCCTTAGTACCTAAGGTCCCTGAATTCAATTAGGTTAAGAATTTCAGATCTAGGAAGTGGATGTGGCTCAAGTGACTGGGCTTCCGCCTACCACAAGGGAGGTCCTGAGTTTGGTTCCCAGTGCCTCCTGGAGAAGGCAAGCTGGCAATGAGGGCAGGCGTGGCAAGCCGATGCAACAAGGAAACAGACACAAAGAGGAAAGACAATGAGAGACACAACAAACCAGGGAGCTGAGGTGGCTCGTGTGACTGAGCATCTCTTTTCCAATGGGAGGTCCTGGGTTTAGTTCCTGGTGCCACCTAAAGAAAAGACAAGCAGGCACAGAGAACACACAGCAAATGGACACAGAGAATAGACAGTAACTGCAAACAAGGAGGGGGGCAGATAAATAAATAAAATAAATCTTTAAAAAAATTTCAGATCTGGACTTAGCATCCTTAAAAGCAAGGATCATATCTAAACCATTTTTTCATAAACAATTTTTTTGTCCTCCCCTCCCCCTCCTTTCACCCCTCAGTTTCTGTTGTCTGTGCCCATTCGCTGTGTGATCTTCTGTAGCTATTTCTCTTCTTGTCTGCTCATCTTTCTCCTCTAGGATTCACTAGGATTTGATCCTCGGAACCTCTGATATGGAGAGAGAGTCCTGACAATTGCACCACCTCAGTTCCTGGTCTCTGCTGCACTTCACCTTAACTCTCCCCTTTGTCTCTCTTTTGTTGTATCATCATCTTGCTGTGTGACTCACTTGCGCAGGCACTGGCTCACCACACAGACATACAGCTTGCTGTGCAAACACTTGGCTCACCATGCGGGCATTGGCTTGCCACTCGGGCACTCACATGGGCACTGGGCTCACCATGTGGGCACTTGGCTCACCAGGTGGACACTTGGCTCACCATGTGGGCTCTGACATGCTGTGTAGGCACACTTTCTCTTCTTTTTCACCAGGAGGCCCCAGGGATTGAACCCGGTTCCTCCCATATGGTAAGCAGAGGCCTTATCACTTGAGCCACATCCACTTCCCTTAACCATTTTTAAAGTTTCACAATCTAGCACAAAATTTTGCCACAATAGGGGCTCAATAAATGTCTCTTTAATGACTAACTCATGAATAACAACAGCTAGCTTTTACTGATCATGTAATATATAACAGGTGCTGTTCTAAACTCTTTAAGTGTTCCTCTTCAATTCTTACAACAAACTTTGATTACTGTCCGCATTTCACAGATGAGAAATCCAAGGCTTGGAGAGATTGCTACCAAGATTTTACAGCCACTAAATGTCAGACCAGGAATTCAAACCCAGTTATTTCTGTTCTCAGACTCCCTAACTGACTCCTAATGGCAAAACTTCACCACCGGTAATTCAATGAAGACATGAGTGAATAAATGAATGAACAAATGGATGAACTTAACCAAGCACATCCTTCACCCTACCAACCCTTACAACTAGGGAAACAATTTCAAGAAGTAACCAACTAAAATTAATGATGCAACCTGGTAGTTGAAGAATATGTCTTTGTGTGAGGCAATTTGGTCTCTTAAAAATAATCAAACTCAAGTGCTCATGTTTGTTTTTTTTCTATGACATCTAGTTTTTCTTCAATGACATCTAGCAAAAGTTAGGTAACAGATGTTAATAGTGCCAAGCTTTAGAAAGCCAACTCCAAGGCCAGAGAACCCCAAGTGCATACATCAAATTGTTTGTGGGAAATTATCTAATGATGATAATCTTACCTCCTTTCAAGGTAATCATTGAAATAACTGAAAATAGTCATAACAGCCACACTCCAGTTATGACATTTTGTCCTAAGAGCCAGGAGAAGCAGTGGAAAGGAATGAGGAGAATCTGGGATGGCAGGGGTTCTAGATTCTTGCCTTGTCTTGAGGGCTCGGATAGCTGTCTCTTTATAGACATTAAACCAGATGATCCTTTTAAGATTCTTTATCTATTTACCTTAAAAAGGTATTCTTCAAGTGAGAGGACTCCTGAAATTTAGGAAAAATAACCAAGTGCATAAACGTGTTTCTGAATTCAACTTTTCTTGTTTTACTGGGTTTTTAATTATACAAATACTATTAGCATGTGTAAAAAAATCAAATATATAAGCAGTTAAAGTAAAAATCAAAAGTCTCCCTCATCTGCCTAATCCTACTCTTAAGAAATAACCAGTTAATACTAAAAGTTTGGTGTATAGCTTTTCAAATGTTTTCCTAAATACATATACCCTACTTATATCTATATCAATATCCACACACAAATGATATATATGCACATACATACAACAAAGCATTATTCTTTGCATAATGTTCTACAAACAATTTTTCCTTAATAATATATCATGGGCATCAGGCCAGGTTAGCATATCAAGATTATCATAATTTTTTATTAAGGCTGAATAGTGTTTCATTTAATGGATGTATTATAATTGTTTTAAGTATTCTCCTATTGGAAGATATAGATTGTTGTTACTTTTGTTTGCTGTTAGAAACCACAAGGCAGTGAACATTCTTTTAAATGCTCATGCAAGACTTTCTGTTACATAGACAGCTTTAAGTGGATTTGCTTGGTCAAAGGAGCCACATGTTTTAATTTTTGGTAGTAATGGCCATATTCAAGAGAATTAAAGAATTTTTTTTCTCGTGACCGTATATGTATTATACAAAATTTCTCATCTCAGTGACTTTCATGTGTACAATTCATAGTTACTATACACATGCACAATGTTTGTGCTACCATCACCACCATCCATTTCCAAAACATTTTCATCACCCCAATAAAAACACCTCTTTAGCCATTAAACAATAACTCCCCATTCCCCCTCCTACAACCCTTAGCAACCATAACCTACTTTCTGTCTCCACGAATTTGCTTGTTCTAGATATTTCATGTAAGTATAATCATGCAATATTTGTCTTTCTGTGTTTGGCTTATCTCACTCAACATAATGATTTCAAGGGTCATCTGGGTCTTAGTATATATCAGAACTTCATGCCTTTTTATGGCTGAATAATATCCATAGCATGTATACACCACATTTTTTGTTTATCCATTCATCTGTTGATTGATATTTGGGTTGTTTTTGCCTTTTGGCTATTGTGAATAATGCTGCTATGGTGTACAAGTATCAGCTTGAGTCCTTGTTTTCAATTCTTTTGGGTATATACCTAGAAGTGGGATTGCTGGGTCATACAGTAATTCTGTGTTTAACTTCTGAGGAGCTGCCAAACTTTCTACGGGGGCTGCACCATTTTTACATTCCCAGCAACAATGTACAAGAAGGAGGAAGCATTTTGAAGCTTCCATTCTCAAGGAAACTTTCTGTGAGGAGCCTACTAACTGAGATCCATAGTACTGGTCTATCTCACTTCTAAATTCACAAAATTCCTTTCACTCCAGTAAGGTTGACATGTTCTCTATATTGTTACAATCCCTCCTCCCAGTGCACATTTTAGCTCCTACCCAAACTATTCTCTCGTCAGAAGCAAACTACTCCTCCACAGCAAAATTCCAAAGCCTCTCATGCCTCAAAGTAAAGATTAAACTTTATCTCCACTGAGGATTTTTTCCTAACTAGTCAGAATATACAAACCTACAACTTCAGTAAGTCCACCTTTAAGCTTCCTTCTTCTTTTCTAATTTTATAAGCAAAAGAATAAGATTTATTGGGAAGGGAAATACAGGTGAAATATATCAGAAGTGATTATTTATTCAGGACAGGAACTAGGCAAAAAGTTGAGAAAATTTCAGAACTACCCACTGTAACAAGAACCTGAAATTGTGCCATAAACTCCACAAGCCTCAATAAATACTGATTTTATTATGCTTTAAGAAAAAGAATCCTCTTAATAGTCTTTTTTATAAAACACCCTCTATATGCAGGCATTTTACATAAATTATTCCTAAACTTCCCAACAAATTTGAGGGGCGGGTTGCCATACTCCCCATTAGATAGTGTGGTGGTTTGAAGCTGTATGTACCCCAGAAAAACATGTTCTAAAATCTAATCCATTCCTTGGGTGTGAACTATTGTCCACAGGACCTTTTGATGAGGTTACTTCAGTTAAGGTATGGGCCCAGCCCAATCAGGATGAGTCTTAATCCTATTGCTGGAGTCCTTTACAAAGGGAATGGGATTCTGACAGTGAGGGAAAAAGCCACACAGAGAGCAGCCAGAGGCTGAAACCAATGGACTCCAAATGAGAAGGGAAAGGTCAGGAGAGGCGGCCATGTGCATTGCCATGTGATAAGCTAAGGACCAAGAATCACCAGTATCCAGCCCCAAAATGCCACAGTCTTTGGGAAGAAAGCATTGCCTTGATGATACTTTGATTTGGACTTTCTTTTAGTCTCAAAACTCTAAGCAAATAAATTCCCATTGTTTAACCTGACCTATTTCATGGGATTTGCTCAAGCAGCCTAAAAAACTAAAACAGATCAATAAAGAAGCTGAGCTTCATAGAACTGAAGCAGGTTGCTCAAGATATCACAGGTAATTAAGTATGCAAGATGGGGTTCAAATTCAGATTTGCTTGGCCATCTTTCCACTGTACTATATTCCCTCTCCTGCCAATGATGTTGCCATCTCAGCACTTCAAAGGAGAGAACCAAGACCAACGAATGGATGTGCTGAGTTGCAGAATTTAGCTCACCATAAGGAATGTAAAGAGATAATGAGCATCCTTTCATGAGAGGTTAGGTGATTGGTTATCCATCAGAAACACTGTAGATGAAATTTCTGCTGTGGATCAGAGGCTGGGTCAAATGATCTCCAAGTCCTTTCCAAGTTTACAAATGTATAAGTTGATTCCCATACTCATTTTACAGATAAGGAAGCTAAAGTTCAGAATCATAAAGCCACTTGCTCAAGTCCATACAGATAACTAGCAGAGAACCCAAGTGTTGTGGAGACTTTTCTGCTGGCCTTTCCACTAGAACGTATTGACTTTCAAGTTTGTAGACTTTCCAGCATTTTATCCATATCTATATTCTAACTTTGAACCCCTCTACTCATTTATTTGTGACTTTGGCTAACCTATGTTTCACCTTGATATCCTATACCACATATATGTTTTGAGGAAGGGGAGGTCATACCCTTTTTTTCCTCTTCTGTCTCTTCTGAGAACAATGGTATAGGGAGCAGTCTTGTTCAGGACCATTGGGAGTCACACTATGCCCTCTTTCTTTAAAAAATTTTTGCATTAGATTGTTAATCCAGTAATGAAAGTATTAATAATATATATAAAGAAAGCAATGGCATGAGGGAAGGGATGCTGGAATACTCCCAGAAAACACAAAAGCCAAGCCCAACCAGAGGAGCATCCTGTAAAAACTCTGGCAATCTGAAGAACAGTAGCATTAGATCAATTCTATATCCCATTTTGCAGAAAAGAAAAAGTAAAAAAGACTAGAGTCTTTAAGAAACTATCATATTCTGGGCTGAAACATGTGGTATTATAGCCAGACTTCAGAGAGCCTGGCTCAGAAAACCCACACTGCACTTGGAGAGTCCCTGAATATTTGTATGTGCAGCCCTCACGTTATACCCAAGGTCACTCCCAGATACAAGTCCCTGGCTGGTCTCTTAATTACCTCCCTGCCATAGAAGTGAAATCACCTACCAGACAAAGCACCTACCTTTCTGAGAGATTGTCACCCATCTCCAATCCATTGTAACAAAGTATAAACCCTTCAAGGGGGAAACGGACTTTGGCCCAGTGGTTAGGGCGTCCGTCTACCATATGGGAGGTCCGCGGTTCAAACCCCGGGCCTCCTTGACCCGTGTGGAGCTGGCCATGCGCAGTGCTGATGTGCGCAAGGAGTGCCCTGCCACGCAAGGGTGTCCCCCGCGTGGGGGAGCCCCACGCGCAAGGAGTGCGCCCGTGAGGAAAGCCGCCCAGCGTGAAAAGAAAGAGCAGCCTGCCCAGGAATGGCGCCGCCCACACTTCCCGTGCCGCTGACGACAACAGAAGCGGACAAAGAAACAAGACGCAGCAAATAGACACCAAGAACAGACAACCAGGGGAGGGGGGGAAATTAAATAAATAAATAAATCTTTAAAGAAAAAAAAAATAAAAAAATAAACCCTTCAAGGGAATTTGTACACCAAGGACCTTGTTCATGTATATGGGGGTGTGACTTAGATTTGATCCGTAATTCCTGCTACTTAATTTCATGTAAAAACTGGGTAAGTAGGTTTCCATAAAGGCTGCAGGAAAGGCTGTTTAGTTAACAATTAACATCCAAGTAATTTGGCTTCTTGAAAGCCTATTTATTTTGATTACCTGGTTCAGGTAGTTGAAAAAAATGAAGCTTTAAACATTGAGATGGAGGGTTAGAAGGAGCACGAGTGCAGCCACAAGTAACGACAAGATACTGTTCTCTAATTGGCCAGTGTTGGGCAGTGGTAAGAGAAAGGGTTGAGGGCCTAAATTATGAAGCCATTTTATTCCTGAATTCAAAACCTGACCTCTGCCATTGACCAGCTCTATGACCTTGGGCAAATTACAAATTTCTCAAAGTTTCAGCACATCAGTTTCCCTTATTTGTAAACAGGAATGATAAGATAATACCGCCTGGGGTGGTTGTAGGGATTAAATGTAGTCATCTAAATTGTAAAGCACCTAGAATAGTCCTTGGCACACAGTAAGGTGCTCAACAAATGTTAGTAATACTGTTTCATGTTTTATGATAAGAACGATGATTTCCCCCCATTTAAGG
Organism: Dasypus novemcinctus; assembly: GCF_030445035.2. Lineage (NCBI taxonomy): Eukaryota > Metazoa > Chordata > Mammalia > Cingulata > Dasypodidae > Dasypus > Dasypus novemcinctus. Next base: position 28,255,278 of record NC_080678.1, on the reverse strand, counting down.
TGAAAACTACCCGCTGTGGAGAACCCATATAGATTATACCCAGATTTTGTTATGTTTGGTTTTCACAAATAGCAACCACTATAAAAGCTGAAAAAAATTAACTAGACTGGTTTTTACATTTGATCTCCATTTATACATTGCAAATGATTAGATTTCATTTTTATTACTCCTGTTAAACTATAACATGCTCATTATCTCTCCCTGGGTGTGGTCCACACTCAGAATAGTGTTGGCTTTGTTCGGCCTCCTATCTGTTTTTACTTTATTTCAGTAATCACTACCAATGAGGTTGTGAGAAACTTGTTTTGTTCAGAGGCTATTGTTCATAACCGATTGAGTAGGCATGAATTCAGGTATTTCTTAGAATCTTAGAGTTATGGGTCTTTAAAAAACGGGGGTGGGGAGGGGGAGGAAGTCCATAAATGACTAGGGTTTAACCCAAATGATTAAACGGACAGGATGTTCTTTTTTTTCCCCATGGGGGCCACAGAAGGAAATGAGAACTAAATTTAATGTTATGAGTTCTCATGTTCATAAATTGATGTCTTAGGCTTAGGCGTCCTAGTAATTATGCCCTCCTTAGAAAGGTTGCCCTGAAAGTTCATTCTGGAGATAGAAATCCAGTAACTGGGAGGATTGAGTAGAACCTGAAATAAAAGTGTTGAGAGTTGCTAGCAAGATTATTTATCTCATATGTAAACAAAGAGTACATTTGTGAAGTAAGTGGCATGTGTGCGTCATGCCCTAGCCATTCTTTTCCTTCCTACCTCAACGGTAGGATTGATGTCAGGCCGTGGAGCCCTTCTGCTTTCTTCTGCCTGGTGAAGTTTGCTTGTTTAGGCTCTATCAGACATTAGGCTAATGTGTTACTGCTCCCAGAAAGGGTTTGTCTTGAAAGCTTTACCCCTTATTTCAGATTACAAGGCTTTGTCACTGTGTCATAGATTATATTACAAGCATCTGAGTTCCGTATAACTAACTTCAGCAAAATGGGAATTTATTGGAAGAAAAAGGCTTATAACTCATATAATTGAAGGAAAAACTGAAGATTCAGGCTCTTGTAAAGGACAAGAGCCGCTGGGGAGAGCTTTGCAGCAGCAGCTAATAGCATTCTTTTCAGGGTCCTCCCTCAAGAAGAACTTTGATCTTCTAAAGTCTTTGTTTCACTTCACTAAAGATTCAATGCTTGAAGAGAACATTATCCTCTGGCGAGGGGTGAGAAGGGCACCAAGACTGCAGCCATAGGGAAACGGACTTGGCCCAGTGGTTAGGGCGTCCGTCTACCACATGGGAGGTCCGTGGTTCAAACCCCGGGCCTCCTTGACCCGTGTGGAGCTGGCCCACGCGCAGTGCTGATGCGCACAAGGAGTGCCCCCCCACGCAGGGTTGTCCCCAGCGTAGGGGAGCCCCACGCACAAGGAGTGCACCTATAAGGAGAGCCGCCCAGCGTGAAAGAAAGTGCAGCCTGCCCAGGAATAGCGCTGCCCATACTTCCCTTGCCACTGATGAGACGCAGCAAATAGACACAGAGAACAGACAACCGGGGGAGGGGAGGGGAATTAAATAAATAAATAAATCTTTAAAAAAAAAAAAAGACTGCAGCCCAGGGGTGAAAGCAGATTCCACAAAGGAAAATTCGGGCACTGTTTCTAGAAAAGACAATGGGTTCTGGGCAAACAAAAACATACATTTACCAAGTCACCAAGTAAAGGAACTTCACACACCTGAAAATATATGTGCACTTTGGGGATGTGGTTTAAAAAAAAAGAGGGTTGCTCTGCTGCCCTTGAGATTCCAGCACTTAGGTAGTCATCTTTCTTCTAATGAGGACTCTTCTAAGAGGTCTTTTACTGGTTTCCAATGCAGAATATAGGTCAAATGACCTAAGACGGACTCCAGGATTATTTTACCAGTTTTCTCTTGAAAGTAAAGCAACACCTTATGGTTTGACTGGCTTTGAATTCTTGAAGCCATGCTTTATAGTCTCTTAGGACCACTAAAGTGTGGTTTCTAAGGTAAATATTTGAACGAACACTGATGTATCTAAACCACTGGCTTTCAAGTTGTAGTCCACTGCCCATCCACAGTGTTGGTTAAATATGCAGTTTCCTGAATGCAATCCCAGAACTAGTATAGCAGAATCATTATGGGAAGGGGGTAGAATGGGAGCTAATTCTCAACTTTTTATCAGCTTTCCAGGTGGTTTTGATGTGCACTTCAGCTTAAGAACCACTGAAGCAGAAACAACAAATGACATTATTTAATAAGCAGATATCTACTTTGTGCCAGCCAGCATTCTAGCCTCTAACAATACAACAGCAAACGAGATAAACAAGGCTATTGCTCTTTTTGAAGATCCTTTTGAATAAATGAACAACAGACAATTATAAAAAATAAACTAAGATAATTAGAGAGTGGGATAAGTCTGCTGAAGAAAAGATATAGGGTAATCTCAAGCTCAACATGACCAAACAGAAGTTTTCACTTTACCTGTCATACTACTTCTCAAGTCTTCCCCATCTCACATAATGGTGCCATCACTCATTCAAGTGCTCACGTCAAGAGCCAGTGGATCCTTCTGGATTAATTCCTCTCCTTTTCCCTTTGTACCTCATGTCCATATGCACTCTATCAGCAAGTCAGGTCATCTCTACCTCCAAAATAAACCAACAATCGCATCTCCCTACCTCTACAGCCATCCCTACAATATGACCCCATTTCTGCTTGTATGGATGATTTTAACAGCTTCCTATCTGGCCAGCTTATCTCTGTCCATGTCTAAGAGGTCATTCAAGTATGTAAATGAGACCATATCCCTCGTCTGTTTAAAACTCACCGCAAGCCAAACTCCTCCACCCTGACCTGCTAGATCCAAACAAGCTAGTTTCTGCCAGCTTTCTGATCTCTTCTCTCCCCCCTTGCTCACCATACTCTAACTACCATACCTTTCTCTCAGTCCCTCAGACATACCAATATTGCTTCTGCTTCATGAACTTTGGACTTGCTTTTCTCTCCAGCTACAAACTTCAGATCATTTGGGTCTCAGCTCAAGTGTCACCTCCTCAAAGAGGCCTTCTACCTCCATCCTAACGAAAGTTGGACCTTCCCCAACCCGTCATTTTCAATGCCCAGTTTTATTTTCTTCATAGCATTTATTATCTAAAATGACCTTATTTATTGATTTGTTTTAATGTTAATATCTGTGTTTTCCCAATACAATAAAAGTTTCATAAATGTAGAGATTGTCTGTTTTGTTCACTCCCTAGCATCCAGAACAGTGAATGAGTTTGGGAGGTCAATAAATACTTGTTATCTCAATGAATGAAAATAAGAGAGTAAATGAATGGAAAGTAACTGAGGTAGGGTCACTTGAAAGGCTGAGTGTTCTGAGTGCTGTAGGTTTGGAGCCTACATAAATCCTGCCTTTGCCCTACACAAACTCGTTATTCCAGCAAAACAAGTTTACTTGCTGTTCTACCAACACATCTCCTAATTCCCTATCACTATTCAGTGAAAGAACTTGAGTTGAGCATTCATGATGAGCATGGCCCTGAGTGAAGTTCTGGGCAACCTGATTCAGGAAGTGCATAAATATATACTTACCCCCACCTCCTCCATTCCCACAGATCCTTCTCCTCCCTCTTTCCCCATTACAATTCTGCTCTTCCTGCTCAGAGACATCACCCCTATTTTCTCTAGCAGTAATTAATGTCTCTCTTCCTTGATCTCTTTATGGACTTCTTGTACAGACTATTGTATTAGTCAGTCAAAGGGGTGCTGATGCAGAATACCAGATATCTGTTGGCTATTGTAAAGGGTGGTTATTTGGGGTAGAAGTTTACAGTTACCAGGCCATAAAGCATAAGTTATTTCCCTCACCAAAGTCTGTTGACACATGTTGGGGCAAGATGTCTGCTGATGTCTGCCAGGATCCAGCCTTCCTTTTCTCTTCTCTAGGGCTCTGTGGTCCCAGCTTCTTTCAACATCAGTTATAGGCTGGGATAAGTCTCCTCTCTCTCCCAGGGTTCTTTCTCTCTGGGCTCAACTGCTCTGCTCTTTCCACAAGGCCAGCTGTAAACTATCAGATGAATGGCTCCTCTCTCTTCCTGGGGCCTCTGCCATATTATCATGGAGCTGTCTCTACTCCTCTCTGTTCCTCTCCTGTGTTTTTACTTCCTGGTGCTCCAACATTAAAACTCTTACCTCCCTTCTCTGTGATGCGGGTTCCCTGTGAGTTGCTGCCCACCAAGGGGGCAGAGTCTCAAGTTCCCACTGAAGTGCCCAATCAAAGCCTTAATCATTATTTAATCAAGTAAAAGTGAAACCTCTGAATCCAGAATAATCTAATATGATCAGAGGAACAAACCAGTTTACAAACTTAATCTAATGTCTATTTTTGGAATTCATAAACAATATCAAACTACTACAAATATCTATTCTGATTCTGGTATACTTATCAAGTGCTTAATTTGGGCAAGCTATTTAACTTTTCAGTCCCAATTTCCTCTATTGAAAAATATGATTAATAATAATGATGCTGATTTATAGGATTGATACAATGATTAAATATAACATATAAAACACCAAGCATAGGGCTTGGCACATAATAACACATTAAAAGGTAGCTATAAAAATTATTGTTTCTTCTTATTAATAAAGCTATAATAATTTATCTTAGTAATTATTAAAACAAAAAACAATGTTGATATAGTAATTATCTGTTGAGTGTTTATCATTGGCTACGAGCTTTACATTTATGCTCTCACGTGGTATTTTGCAATCTAGTTATTTATTTGAGTTGCATTTCGCAGCTAGATGTTCAAGGCATAAGCTATGTCTTAAGGTTTTATTGAAATCCTCCAATGCCAGACTAACTCATCGTTCATAGCAAGTGCTCAAGAATTATTTGTTGAAAATGATACTGATGATATGTAGCTCTGAGATTCAGCAACTTGCATCATATCTGCTATAAACTGATTTGGAATATCAGATTAATTTGGCCTGCAATTTTTACGTAAAAGCATGTGTCCCAGTGCTGTTCTCACAGCTGCAGAAAGCTCCTATAACCCATTACCGGCTGCTTAAATATTATGCCTATGAATGCGCTGCCTTCCAGTAATTCAACAACTACTTTTGAGTGCCTACTACGTGCCACACTCTCTTACAAGCAACTAGTAAAGAGTTCTAAAACAGTAGGAAATGGTGACAGTCCTTTATCAGTATTTTTGGCATGTTTATAAACTCCACTTCTGCAATTGCATATTCCTCCCAAGAGGCTGGCTCATATGTTGGGGTCTGAACACTAAGAGAGGTGGCGGCAGCAGGAGCTGCTTTGAAGCTACACCACACAAGGGTTCCCCGCCTTCCTCGCCCCCTCCCCAGACCCTTTTCCCCTCCCCAGGCCACCCAGCCCCGCCCTACTCCAGACCGGCAGTAAGGTTTCCTCCTATTTTATAGTCAACCAGAACAATGTTCTACGCACACACTGTCCTCAGTAAAGGAGGGCCTCTAGCCAAAATTTGGCTGGTGGCCCACTGGGATAAGAAGCTAACCAAAGCCCATGCATCTGAATGTAATAGAGAGCAGTGTAGACAGTATCATCTCACCGAAGGTGAAGATGGCCCTTCGAACATCAGGACATCTCTTACTGGGAGTAGTTTGAATCTATCACAGGAAAGCCAAATATCTCCTTGCAGACTGCAATGAGGCATTCATTAAGATAAAGATGACTTTTCGACCAGGTGTTGTTGACCTGTCTGAGGAAAATCGGGAAGCATCTTATAATGCCATTACCTTACCGGAAGAATTTCATGACTTTGATCAACCCCTGTCTGACTTAGATGACATTCATGTGGCCCAGCAGTTCAGCCTAAACCAGAGTAGAGTGGAAGAGATAACCATGAGAGAAGAAGTTGGGAACATCAGTATCCTACAAGAAAATGATTTTGGTGACTTTGGAATGGATGATCGTGAGATAATGAGAGAAGGCAGTGCTTTTGAAGATGATGACATGTTAGTAAGGATTAGTGCTTCAAACCTCTTACTTGAGCCTGGGCAGAGCACCAGCAATCTGAATGAGAAAATTAACCATTTAGAATATGAAGACCAATATAAGGATGACAATTTTGGAGAAGGAAATGATGGTGATATATTAGATGACAAACATATTAGTAATAATGATGGCAGTATCTTTGATGATCCCCCTGCCCTCTCTGAGGGTAATGTTGCCAGAGCAGCCTGCACATGATGACATGGATGAGGATGATGATGCATCAATGGGTGGGCTTGATAGTCCTGATTCAGTGGCTCCTGTTGAACCAATGCCAACTATGACTGATCAAACAACACTTGTTCCAAATGAGGAAGAAGCATTTGCTTCGGAGCCTATTGATAGCACTGTAAAAGAAACAAAAGCCAAGAGGAAGGGGAAGCTAATTGTTGACAGTGTCAAAGGGTTGGACAGCAAGACAATCAGAGCCCAGCTTAGTGATTATTCTGATATCGTTACTACTTTGGATCTGGCACCACCCACCAAGAAATTGATGATGTGGAAAGAGACTGGAGCAGTAGAAAAACTTTTCTCTTTACCTGTTCAGCCTTTATGGAATAATAGACTACTGAAGCTCTTTACACGTTGTCTTACACCACTTGTACCAGAAGACCTTAGAAAAAGGAGGAAAGGAGGACTCATAATTTGGATGAGTTCCTTAAAGAATTTGAAAATCCAGAGGTTCCCAGAGATTACCAGCAACAATAATATCAGCAGCATGGTGGTACTGATGAACCCATTTTGGAAACTAAGCCACCTCCAGGTGTCAGTGATGGAAACCAGCAGAACAAATTTGGATGAGGCAACTATATCTCCACCACCACCTCAGGGAGTTAAGCAAAAGGCAACCTGTGATGCCTCCTCAGCAGGCTGAACAAATGGAATTACCCCCTGTTGAGCTCCCTCCAGAAGAGCCTCCAAATATCTGTCAGCTAATACCAGAGCTAGAACTGCCAGAAAAGGAGAAGGAAAAAGAGAAAGAGGAAGAGGAAGAGGAGAATGAAGATGCTTCTGGGGTGATCAAGATCAAGAAGAAAGAAGATGGAACAAAAGAACTCAGCAGATGCTTCATGGTCTTCAGCGAGCTCTTGTTAAAACTGAAGCTGAATCTACCTGTTTGCTTGAGTTATGTTGAAACACAAACAGAAAACAAGCCACAGCTAAGTTCTACAGTTTCTTGGTTCTTAAAAAGCAGCAAACTATTGAGTTGACGCAGGAAGAACCATACAGTGATATCATCCCCACACCTAGAACAAGATTCCATATTATTTGAGCATCTAGAAACATTATAGCTAGTGTTAACTTCACTAGTGTGTACAAATTGCCCCCATGTGCAGGGCACGAAACCCTTCCAGAAAATTTAGGTTTTTTTCTGTAAAAAATAAAATAAAATAAAATAAATAAACACTTAGAGAGCATGCAGACATACAGCATGATTTCTTTAAAGAAGATTTATTTATTTATTTATTTATTTATTTCTCTCCCTTTCCACTCCCTCCCCCCACCCAGGTTGTCTGCTTTCTATGTCTGTTTGCGTTTGCTCTGTGTTCTTCTTTTTTTTTTTTTCCTTTTTTTTAATTGACTTTGTAATAATATTACATTAAAAAATATATATATGAGGTCCCATTGAACCCTACCACCCCCACCCCTCCTCTCCCCCCCCCCCCCCCCCAGCAACACTCCTTCCCATCATCATGACACATCCATTGCATTTGGCAAGTACATCTTTGGGCACCTCTGCACCTCATGGTCAATGGTCCACATCATGGCCCATACTCTTCCCCATTCCATCCAGTGGGCCCTGTGAGGATTTACAATGTCCAGTGATTGCCCCTGAAGCACCATCCAGGGCAGCTCCATGTCCCAAAGACGCCTCCACCTCTCATCTCTTCCTGCCTTTCCCCATACCCATCAGCCATCATGTCCACTTTTCTCAATCCAGTGCCACCTTTTCTATGTGGACATTGGATTGGTTGTGTCCATTGCACCTCTATGTCAAGAGGAGGCTCAGATTCCACATGGATGCTGGATGCAATCCTCCCACTTTCAGTTGTAATCACTCTAGGCTCCATGGTGTGGTGGTTGTCCTTCTTCAACTCCATCTTAGCTGAGTGTGGTGAGCCCAATAAGTCAGATTGTAGGTGCTGGAGTCTGTTGAGGCTCAGGACCTGGCTATCACATTGTCAGTCCAGAGATTCAGATCCCCTAAATATATCTTAAACCCCGACACTAACTGCACCTCCAGCACATTAGCATGAAAGTCTTATGAAGAGAGATCCCATCTGAGTCCAGATTCATCACACATAAACACCAGTTCCAAAGAGGGGCCATCTGACCTGGTAGTTAATCCCATCGGCCATGACCATAACTCCCATGGGTCTCTTTAGCCCTCGAAGGAACCGATATCTGGGGGTTGTATCTGCTTTATCTGTCTCTCAGACTCTGCTCAGTTGTGCATAAGGGCAATCCTTCTGACAGCCTTCAGACTCTTTTTTAGAGACCCGTAGCCATATAAACTCATTTCTCCTTTCCATTTCCCCCTTACATTAGGTCAAACAGCATTTTAAAGTCATGTTATTTTATGTAGACAGGGATATTCCGCTGACCCGCGTTGAACCTTCTGTATAAGGTCATTTTCCAGTTGCATCATCAGTTGGTAGTTGATAGTGGTCCCTCAGTGCCAGGGAGGCTCATCCCCGGGTGTCATGTCCCACGCTGGGGGAAGGCATTGCATTTACATGTTGAGTTTGGCTTCGAGACTGGCCACATTTGAGTAACATGATGCTCTGTGTTCTTCTGTGTCCACTTATATTCTTGTCAGTGGCACTGGGAATCTGTGTCTCTTTTTGTTGCATCATCTCGCTGGGTCAGCTCTCTATGTGTGCGGCCCCACTCCTGGGCAGGCTGCACTTTTTCTGCGTGGGGCCTCTCCTTAAGGGGTGCATTCCTTACACGTGGGGCTTTCCCTATGTGAGGGACACCCCTATATGGCAGGATTATCTTTGCATGCATCAGCACTGCACGTGGGCCAGCTTTACCACATGGGTCAGGAGGCCCTGGGTTTGAAAGTTGGACCTCCCATGTGGTTGGTGGATGCTCTATTCATTGAGCCAAATCTGCTTCCCCATACAGCATAATTAATAGTTAGGTTCTAGAGTTCACAAGAAGAGGGTTCGAATCCCAGCTCTGGTAATCCTTTGCTCTGAGACACTGGGCAAGTTACTTATAACCTTTAAGTCTTATTTTGGACAAGTTACTCATCCCTTCTAAATTTCATTATCTGTAAGATGAAAATAATAATAATTGTAGTTACAAAATAAAATAATACATATAAGGCATCCAGTTCTGGCATATTATGAGAACTCAATGTTTTAGCTATCATTAAACTACTAGTCATATATATATATATATATTTTAAAGATTTATTTATTTATTTCTCTCCCCATCCCCCAATTGTCTGCCCTCTGTGTCCATTCACTGTGTGTTCTTCTGTGACTGCTTCTATCCTTATCAGTGGCACTGGGAATATGTGTTTCTTTTTTTGTTGCATCATCTTGTTGTGTCAGCTTTCCATGTGTGCGGCGCCATTCTTGGGCAGGCTGCACTTTCTTTTCGTGCTGAATGGCTCTCATAGGGCACACTCCTTGCTGTTGGGGTTCCCCTATGTAGGGGACATCCCTACGCGGGGGACCCCCTGCATGGCACGGCACTCCTTGCACGCATCAGCACTGCGCATGGGCCAGCTCCACACAGGCCAAGGAGGCCCGGGGTTTGAACCGCGGACCTCCCATGTGGTAGGTGGATGCCCTATCTATTGGGCTAAGTCCGCTTCCCGTTCATATATATTTTTTACCAACCATACTAAGACCACAAGACAAGAAAATTGTACCTGGGGCCCCATTCTTGAACAAGGGGAAAAAACTTAAGTTCCATTATGGGACAGTCATTAGAGCAGAAACTCCATATGTATGCTGTTTAATTCTCACAACAACTGTCAAACAGGTACTATCTTACCAATGAGGTTACTAGAACTCAGAGATGTGAAGTATCCTGCCCAGCAGAAGATGTAGATCCTCATCTGGATCCCTGTCACACTGTGGAGAAGGAACCACTTTCATTTCTCTCATCATCATGTCTCTGAGATTCTGCACACTGCATTGCTTCTATAGGAGAGCAGGGCTCAAACTTTGGTGTACTTGAGAATCACTTGGGGTGCTTTAAAAAACCCTCAACCCAGGATGCCCCCCCAAAATTCTAATTCAGTAAAGTTGGGATAGGGCCCCAGGACTCAGCATTTTACCAGACATTCCAGGTAATTTTATTGCAGTAGTTCTGATCACATTCTAGAAATACTGCCATAAAGATGAAAACACTTGGTTTTAGGATTATGTAATTCAATCATATATATTAAAGACTAACAGTTGAAATCTTAAAGCACATCACCATGTGATGAAAAGACATATATGCAACTGACATATTTTAGGTTTCACACAGCAATAGCAACTTTGCATTCATTTTTTCAGCCTCTCTACATAGGAACTGACTCTGAAATTGTTTGTATGAGTTTTTATGTCCTAACTTTGAGTAGGCCTTTCATTAAGAGCATCCTATTTATAGCAGTTATTTATGTAACCATGATGATTTTAAAAGTCACCAAATGGAAAATAAGTAATGAGGATAAAAAGACCTCTCAAATGAAAAAAGGGGGGGGGGGGTGTGTCCCAGGTGATATTTCATTTATCACCTAAAGAAATTTATCAGGCTTGATTACTTAAACATTTGTCTAAGGATCTTTCAGAGATTTAGTGAGGTAATCCCTTTAAAATAAACCATGTAGGTCACATAGTGTTAATAAAATATGTTGATGAATCCTTGAGTATTGCCCTGATTATGTCTCCTTGGGGAATGGAGAACTCATTAGCATGAGTTCCATGTCAGTCCTCCTTGCTCTGTTCCCCAAGTACTTTCCAGACAGGCTTGGCATAAAAGGGCGATCAAAATGTATGTAGCATGGCCAAGTTTCAAATGAATGGCTCATCTAACCCCACTGATTAAATTCATGGCATTACGTACCATGAAAAGGCTGTTGTGCTTCATTAAGTTTACTTTACTGTCTGAGAGCTTTAAGAAGGTAGATTTGGGGGGGTGATACGGGGGTCGGGTTCTCTGTATAATTGCTTGGCTCTTCATAGTCAACTGCAGATGTATATTTCCCATGACAGGGGAAAATTCTCAAAGCTGAGAAGTTATTAAATTGGGGGCAGTAGAGTGTATGTGTGTGTGTATGCATTTAGTGAGAGAGATAAAGACCTGTTTGCTTTCTGAAACAATAAGTAAAAAACAGGTTGTTTAGGATAAAGTTTCTTGAACTAGATAATTGATTTAAAATATATCTGCCTATTAGTAATACCTTATATTTATACAGTACTTTGAAAAGTTCAAAGCATTTTTATATTATCTCATTTGAACTTCATAACAATCCCATGAAGTAGGTACTGCAGGTGTTACAGTCTACCACCACCAATTAAAAGATGGCTAAACTGAATGACAAGCGTGTCAAGAAACTTGTTGGAGGGAAGCAGACTTGGCCCAATGGATAGGGTGTCTACCTACCACATGGGAGGTCCGCAGTTCAAACCCCAGGCCTCCTTGACCCGTGTGGAGTTGGACCATGCGCAGTGCTGTTGCACACAAAGAGTGCCGTGCCATGCAGGGGTGTCCGCCACGTAGGGGAGCCCCATACGCAAGGAGTGCACCCTGTAAGGAGAATAGCCCAGCACAAAAGAAAGTGCAGCCTGCCCAGGAGTGGTGCTGCACCCACGGAGAGCTGACACAAGAAGATGACGCAACAAAAAAAGAAACACAGATTCCTGGTGCTGCTGATAAGAATAGAAGCAGTCACAGAAGAACACACAGCAAATGGACACAGAGAGCAGACAACTGGGGGAGGGGGTGGGAGAAATAAATAAAAAATAAATCTTAAAAAATAAAGAAACTTGTTTGAGGCCATATAACCAGTTGGTGTCACAACTAGAACATGAGAATTTTGAAACTTAAGCCTGTGTTTTCTTGGCAGAAAATGTCTTTGCTACTGCTTGATCTATCCAGAGTTCATGTGGAGAACTGTGGCTACAAATTAATTGGAGAATACAAATCAGGCATGCCTAAAGAGCTCTACAGAAAGGAGATTGTTTCTCTTAGATCATGACTGTGTTAGAAAAGAGAGGTGGAGAATGGAGTCAGTTGTTTTGGACAACACAGATTAAAACAAACAAAAAACACTTTGTAATCAGTTTCTGGATATTTTGGGGACTGTTCATTCATTAATTCATGTATTCATCTTTTTAAAAGTATCTATTAAGTGTCTTTATATAAGAGACTGTTTAGCACTTTGGGGAGATACAAAGAAATGCATTTAATATTTTGTGTGTGTAGGGGTTTAATTATACAGAGAATTGCGACTTTATTACTGCCAGCTACCACCTGGTAGTTGAAATGAAAAGCTTTCAGTGCAGAGGAGCAAGATAAACAAAACGGATGAAGGAAACTGGGCAAATAATTTCCTTTGATTTTTTCCCTGTAGGAGACATTAACAAAAATTAAGGTGATAAATTGTCCTGCCAGGTACACAAAACACCAAATTTGCTATGTCAGCTAATACAGCGCAAATTTTATCCTTGAAAGAGGTAAACTCATGATATGGCCTTGACACTAGGAAGACTGGGTTTAGGTTAATGCCAGGTTCCCTGTCAGGAATGCTCAATGAGGATTTTAGGGAAAACATTCATATCTAACCCAAAGCTTTCAACTTCCGAAAAGCATCTCTAAAAGGCCACAATAAGTCTCAACAATATTTTCCCCCAATTGGCTCCACAATGAACTTTTCCTTTTGGCAGGCATATTCGAGGATATAGAAAAAAAGGACCAGAGGAACCAAAGGCTGCAAGAAAGCATCCCACGGGGTTGAAGACCCTGTTACTTAGGTGGAAGAAAAGCAAGAGTTTGCTAATAGCTGTTGTGAGTTCCCCAGGGGTCATTTTTTTTTCTTTTTTTTTAACATTTCTCTGAATACATTTTTTCATTTTCATTACATGAAAGTAGCTTTCTTTTTGTTGTGACATGTCCTGCTCAGCCCCTCTTCTGGATATGTGAAACAGGGTGTATGTCCACACATGTGAAGCAGTGTGTATGTGTGTGTGTGTGGAGTGCAGACTCAAAGTTAACCTTAGCTCTGACCCTAATTCATCCCTAGTTTTCCATTTTTCCCACTTTTAAAATTACAGAGTTGAACTAAATACTAAAATCTCTTCCAGCTTTACCATTCTATGATGCTCTAGTTTTAAAACAGGTTATTATTATTACTTAAGACACAATATATAAGAAGCGGATTTGGCTCCACTGATAGAGCCTCCGCCTACCATATGGGAGGTCCAGGGTTCAAACCCAGGGCCTCCTGAGCCATGTGGTGAGCTAGCCCATACGCAGAGCTGATGTGCACAAGGAGTGCTGTGTCACATGGGTTTCTCCTGCCTAGGGGAGCCCCATGTGCCAGGAGTGCACCCCCACAAGGAGAGCCGCCCTGTGCAAAAAAATTGCAGCCTGCACAGGAGTGGCGCCATGCACGAGGAGAGCTGACACAGCAAGATGACGCAACAAAAAGAGACACAGATTCCTGCTGCTGCTGTCAAGAATGCAGGTGGACACAGAAAACAAACAGCAAAGGGACACAGAGAGCAGACAACTGGGAGGAAGGGGAGAGAAATAATTTTTTTTTTAATCTAAAAAAAAAGGACACGATACAGTATTCCAGTAAATTAGTAATCCTGTACTAGAGTAGGCTTCTGCTATAGAAAAATCAGTTTTGATAGGGTACATAATCATAATTCAGATTAAAGTAAGCTTATTCACTTTTTGAAATAATTTCTTGTTTTGAAAAATAATTTCAGAATAGTGGTAAATAACAAGCTCTGGTTATTCTTTAAAAAAGACTTTACTTTTAATTCAAATTTTCAGGAAAGTAATTTAGAGTGTGAACACTTCCACCAAAAAACAAAAGTATAAACATATAAATGTCATAAAATCATAGTATTTTGAAATGCTAAAAAGGACGCTGGAAAAATGCAATACAACTTCCTCATTTTACTAAAGAAGCTAAGTTACTAAATTAAGCTAAATAATCACACAGGTAATTAACAAAAACTGCGGTGGAAAAACAGTCACAATATTTTCTACATTTCCATTCTCTATTCACACTTTGAGACCACGCCTCTTCATTTACCAATGAAGAAGAAATATCATAGATGATCAGTGCGTAAAAGTTTATTATTAAAAATAAAATTTAAAGTACATAATGCACTATAATTCATGCTGTGTAGGACTACTCTGAAATGTATTCATCAAATGCAATGAATGTATCACACTAGTGAAAGAAGTTGTCGATGTGGGAGGAGTGGGAGGTGTGGGGAATGGGGTCTATGGGAACCTCTTTAATGTAACATTTTGAGTGATCTATGTATCTTTTAAAAAAAGAAAAAATGATAAAAAAGTACATACTGCAGATTCTCAAGTTCCCTGTATATGGACACATCATATTTAAATAAATAGTAGATACATATGTATTTAAAGTAAGTTAATCTATTTATGAGCTTCTTCGTTTTGTGGACTTTTGAACTGCCACTGAAATAGCATAGGATTTTGCTATTATTTTTGGAAATGACTTCAAATATTACTTTGTTTTTTTCTATAAACATCGTGATTTTTAAAATAACATGAGTACACATTGAAATTTGTTAATGATATATTTTCTAATATTGACATTCACTGAAATTCCAGGTACGCTTATAAAATGTCAGCATGACTTTAGTCCATTTCTCCCTGACTTACATGAGTTTTTTTTTATTAAATACTAAATACCTCCACTTTTTATAGTTATCATTTTAGTGCAATGATTGGAAATTAAATATTAGCACAAAATACTAGTCGGTTTCAAGGCACACCACTTCAGCTTCGCCACGGACCCCAATGCTGCTTGAAGTTAAGCAGGGCTCTTTTAAACTGTTTCTAGCGTTTCATTGACTCACACTGAATCGGTCTCTCCATAACCTTGACCTCCCACAGCTGTGCAGCTTTACTCAGTTCAAAAAACTGTTTCCACCCTTTCTGCCTCTTATGAAGCAATAGTGGAGAGGAAAAACAAAACCCATTCCTTTAAGAAAGATTCCGCCTCCTCTCTTAAAAGCAAGCGCCTAATGGTAATTGTCAACCCTGGGTACTAAGTCACACACTTTACTACTCAGCACAGGGAGAAGCTGCTGCTGCTGCTGCCGCCGCCGTCACTGCTGCCGCTGATCTGAGGCTGCAGTGAGTTTCTGTGCAGCACTGCAGAACCCACACCTAGAGAACGGAAAACATACACATCCAGACACACACACAGGCACACACACAATCACACACACCTCTACTGCTCTGGACACAGGAAACCTTGGATCCTCAGAGGGTAAGCAGATCTTTTATCCATTTTGTCCAGACACTGGGAAAGGGAATGATCAGGGAAAAGACTGTTCATCAGACATGCTTAAAATGGATTATGTTAATTTGTCTGCCTTTTGGGGGGGGGGGGAGATCGTAGATTCGTGGAGGCTGTTATCTGATATGTGCCCTTAGCTTCTACTTTTTTGCTATTTATGAAAAGACTAACCTTGATGCATGCAAAGCTTTTCTTTTTTCTTTTTAATTGCAAGAAAACATCCAGCCACTCCCAATGTATCTCTCAAATACTGCGGATATCTAAAAAATGCCAAATAAAATGACAGACGGAGCATTTTCCAAATATTTTTTTCTCCCCAAAGCCAGGAACTCTCACGGTTTCTGAGGGGTATTTCAAAACCATAAGGCATGATTAGGTTTTTGAGCAGATAGGAGATGGTGGCAGACTAAAATTCTTCTAGCCTTAGTCCAGTGGAGAGAGAAAACGAGGATAAATGAATCACAGTTTGTACCAAGACAAGATTCATTTTCCACGCTTCATGTGTAGGAAGAGGAAACTACATTTTAATCAGCACATTTTTAGGTTAGAGGGAGGGGATAAGATGAGCGGGATGGCGTGAGGTATATTTGAGGGGGAAGAGAAGAGTCTGCAGAGGAAGGAAATGAAGTGGACTGTCGCCAGTGCCTTGGAAACGAAGAGAGACGAGGGTGGGGAATGAAGTTTGTGTGTGTCCGGGTGGGGTTGACTCAAGAGACCGTGAATAACCAGGGTGGCGCTCAGGGGGAATGCCTGATCGTGGGTGTGGGAGAGATGCATTCGTGCTCGTGGAGGATGTGTGTGGAGAGGAGGCGCAAGTCGTCGGTGAGAGAGCAAGACGCTGGCTGCTGAGAGGTCTATTTCGAGGATAGGTGTGGTGAGAAGCGTGTCTGCGCGGAGGGGTGGGCGGCCCAGTGTCACCTGTGGAAGGATTCACATCCCTGCAACTCCGTGTTGCAAAGTTTGCCCGGGCCCGGGCTCATTTTGAAAGCTGCCCGGCGGGGCCCGGGCTTTTCACCTTCAAGAGGTCAGCCTCTCAGGAGGTCACGAGGCCGGGCAGCAAGGTAGGGGGAAGCCCCTTGACGCGTCCAAGGGGAGCAGGAATGAGAGAGTCCCCGCGCTCGCCGTCCGCGGAAGTGAGCGGGGGGGAGAGGGCGCCCCCACAGGCAAGTGCGCCGAGAAGACGAGCCAGGCCCCTCCTGTGGGGGGCGTGCGCAGGTTGAGCGTAGCAGTGGCCTCCGCCCGCAGAGCAGGCAGCCAGTGCGGGAGGTATGCAGAGGCTGACTCGGGAGGCGCCGGCTCCGCCTCGGGAGTGGGGGGCTCGCTCAGGTCAGGGCGGGAGGCGGTTCCAGGAGTCCCTCCTCCCTCCGCGGTCGGTCTCCGTCTCTGCCGTTTCCCTCAGGGCACGCCGCGGACCCGGGCCGCTCAGCCCGGAGGAACAGGGTGCGGGGGAGGGGGGGCGCCTGGGGCCCGCCCGCGCCAGGCGCCCCCTCCGCACCCGAGGCCTCCGGGAGGCTGAGCTGGCTTGGGGGGGAGGGGGCCGCGGCGGCGCCGGGGGGCGCTCGGGGGCGCGCGGGGCGGGGCGCGGGCGGGGCGGGGCCTGGCGGGGGCGGGCCCACAGGCCTTCGGCGACCGTCTGCGGCGCGGTCAGGGCGCTCGGGGGGCCGAGGGGCAGGGCCAGGGGGCGCTCGGGGGCCGGCGGGGGGCGGGCCCGAGGCGCTTGGGGGCCTGGGGGCGGGGCCTCTGGGCGGGGCCGGGGGAGCCCGGGGGCGCTTCGCCGGGGCCGCCGCCGCGCCAGCCGGCCCTCGGTAACGGTCGCCCGGGCGAGGGGCGGGCGGTGGGGTTATATTTTTAAAAAGACGGCGAGAGCTGGGGGCGTCGGCGGCCCAGGTGTCGCCGCCTCCGCCGCCCAGGGCTGGGCGCTCAGGTCCCTCCCTCTTCACGCCCCCTCCCCGTCCCGTGCCCGCCCCTCTGGAGCCCCGCGGCGCTGGAGAGGTGGCGGCGGATCGCGCGGCCGCTGCGGTTCGGGCGGCCACGGCAGAGGAGGGAGGGACACAAAGCCGCCGCGCGCTGCGAGGTAATCTGGCGGGGCGAGCAGGCCCGTGGTTGCGCGCCTCCTCCCAGCGGGGACGGCGGGCGCCCGCGCGGAGGTGGGCTGCGGGGACCCCCCGGGGGGTCGCGCGGGAGTGGGGAGCGCGGCAGCGTGCGGGGCCGAGGGGACTTCCTATTGGCTGTGTGCGCGGCCTCAGGTGAGTCCCCTTGCGCCCGAGCGGCGGGAATGGGGGCTTAGGGGGTCGCGAGGGGAGTGTACTTGGGGGAGGGTCCGGGGGACTGCAGAGCGCGGTCTCGGGGCGCCGCGGAGTGGGCCCGGCTCCTTCGTTTGTTTTCTGGGTTTCCCCGGGAGGGCGGGGAATTATAACATCTAAATCCTAGATGAAGCTTTGGTGATCCAGGGACCCCAAGCCTCCAAGGTGGATGGGAGATTCCCGCGCTTGGAAAAGGTGGAGAAAGGAGGGAGTTTGGGTGTGTTTTGTCGCTCCCCCCTCCCAAAATTTAAAAAACTTCGGATACAAATTAAAAGTGTTTAACCACCTTTTTCTTCCAATCCGCGCCCGCACACACACACACACACACACACAGAGCACACTCTGACATAAAATACACCCCTCCAGACGTTTCCACTTTAGGTTGCGCCTCCTGCCCCGGGTGACAGGAAGAGTTGGCAGCTGGTCCGATTTGCTGGTGTTTGGGGCATGTCTCCCCAAGGCCACAGAGACAGGTAGAAAAGCCTGGGCCTCTATTAAAATGGCAAGAATGGCCCCAGGTGAACTTTTTTTGTTGCAGAGATTTAATTGCAAGTTGGTGCCCGTTTAAAACGGGAGTGTAAGTAAAATCACTAATTTCCTTGGCACATGTGCTGTTGCAGTTGACTGTTTGAATAGTTTGGAGAGAAATGGAATTTAACTAAAGCTTTGAGGATTGCATACAAGGTTGATGAAAGAATTGATAAGATTCTGGAAATTGGGACCAGCTACAACAAAAGTGTATGTACATTTATATTAAATTTTGCCACAGTTTAGATTTAACAGTATGAAATGGTTGCTTTGCCTGGAATGGATTCCCTCTACTTCATGCCGGGTACATCCTAATTTTGACTCTAGAAGACTTCTAAGTAAGGGTGTTCAAATAAGAGGACAGTTTAATTTGTCTTTTTAAATTTAAGATGCCTGACTATTAAAAAGGTTTGTGTAATTAAGGCATGACGCTGAGAACCAACCCATTTATAGGGTTAAGTTACTTTTGAAACATTTGTAGAAAATTTTTACATCTCTAAGTCTTGATTGCCCTGTTATTGCATTGTAACTCATTTTTCCTTTGCTTAAATTGAACAGATTGACTTTACAGAGGACGGAGCAGGGAAAAAAAGGCCACTTTTGCTACATTTAACTCTTCGTCTTTCTAAAGAGTTCTGTAATAATTTTTAAAATTGACCTCAAGTGCTGGCATGTTGGTAATAGTTGCTTTTAAAGGGGGAAAAAAAAGTGGTGTGTCTATTTTGAATATTAAACATAGTCTAAGAGTTGTTGAGAGAATTGCTTATGGGGAGTTTAATATATATGAGCAGGAAATGTTTGGTAAACATTTGACATGACAGGTGATCGATCATATGACACCAGGGAAATATTTATTTTGTTTGATAGGATTATATTTTCAGAATGTAAATTTTAACTAGTGACTGGAAATGAAGGAGAAGCTTGTATTGTACGCTTTCCTGTTTCTGACTCCTTAATTAAATGATACTATACTCGGATGAATGTGAGTTCTGCCCCATGATATTTAAAAATGTGGATTTGGTCTTTGTAAAACCAGAATGTCTTTTGAAACTAAGAGGACATAGGCCTCCTCCTACACACAGTCCTCAAACCTAGATATAAGGTGATGTGAGGCTACCTGAAGTAGTCATTTTCTCATGTATGAGCATTTTTGTCACCCCTGAACCTACAGGTGGTAATGTGGTCTATCTGTCCTAATTTAGAGCAGTTGATTAGCATTGGGCAGTACTTGGGTATGTCGTCAAGCATTTTTGTGGGGGAAGAAATCATGTGAAAACATAGAAACCCAGCACTGAAAAGGATTTGTTGAATGTGGGAAATGATAGTATTAGAACTTTAGTTTAAATGAGGTATTTTATATGAAGTGCTTAGAATAGAGTCTGGTACTCAATAATTGCTTAATGTGTATACATCATCAACAGGACAGTATCTAAAATGACCTATTTTTTAGGAAGTGGTTATGTCATGCTACCCAGGAAGTGAAGAGCCAGCAAATATTTATTATAGCTAATATTTGTTTGCTCTACCACTGTGCCAGGCACTATTCTAAGAATTTTATATGCTTTAATTTAGTTACTCCTAATAACAGCCTAATGACTAAACAGAGGCATGGAGAGGTTAAGTATGCTTCCCAAGGCGTACAGCATACGGCTAGTAGGTGGCACAGGCTAATCTGAAATTAGAGAATGGCTTCCAAGGTAGCCCATGTAACCACTGGGCCCTGATCCTATCATACAAATTGTAGATCAGTGAAAGATCTTCACATTATCCCCAAAAGAACTAAGTGTGCATGTGTCTTGTTTAGCCACACCCTTTCATTAATACCGCTAACAAGTTGTATTAATATTTAAATCTGAAGGGTGGTACTTAATCTGCATTAAGTTGAGTCATTTTTGACTTTGGAAGATTCTTTTTTAAATTTTATTGAAGTATATCATTCATACATGAACATACATAAACAATAAGTATATAGTAAAAGTTGTTAACTTACAAACATGTAGAACATCATACAAAGGTCCCATACATCAGGCTCACCACCAACACCTTGCATTGTTGTGAGACATTTGTTCCAAATTTGAAGAAATATCATAAAAATCTTACCACTAACTATAGTCTGTATCTTACATTTGGTGTATTTGTCCCCCAACCCACCCAATTATTATTTTTTTATTACAGAAGTTGTGAACTTAGAAAACAACCATATACATGTGTTAAATTCCCATTCGATACCCCTCCATCAATATACCACACCATGGTGGAATATTTGTTACAGATTATGAGATAATATCTTCAGACTATTACCACTAACAATGGTCCATAGTGTACTTTTGGCACACTTTTTCCAAGGTGATTCTCTTTTGATACATGCAATATAGGTTTAGCTAGGATCTAGCAAGAGCTTGGCTTAGAGCATATTATCTTTTTAATTACTAGATATATGTGTGTGTGTGTGTATATATATATATATATATATATATTTTTTTTTTTTAAGTTGCTGGGTATGTAGAGTTCCAGGTAGCCCAGCAGGCACTGACACCCTTGGAGGTTCCAATTCAGTCTTATTTTCCTCTTGATTACCCATATTGACCTAAGATGGATCTTAAGTTTGTTCTAAATATACCTTAGTTACCTCCTACAGTTAACCTTAAACAAAAACATATAACTGTGGCTTATGCTTTAAGTACTGAAATTCCTCAAGGTACTGTGGTGCTACTAATAGGATTGTTGTTGCTTTACCAGTATAGTTGGTATGTCAAGCAGATTAATTATAGCCTGAATTAGGAGCTGTTTTAATGTAGAATTATTACTATAGTTGGCTGATAGGCCCTTTGTTGACAGTTCAGTGGAATGCAGTGTTGGAAAAACAGCCACAAGTTGAATTAAGAAAGTGCAAGTGTTATTGAAGATACAGGTTACTAATCAGTTTCTCACACTAAATAAACATTTTTTTTCTACAATTAATATTCATTTCTGTTTCAGATTCCTTTGAAAATATATAGGGTTTGATTAGAAAAAAATTTAAGTGTCCAATCAAGAGTGCTATTCTTCATTTTGAAACTAGACTCTATTTGGTATTAATTGAGCAGTCATAGACTATATTGTATCACTGAGACTGAAAGTGAGTGCCTTAATACTTAACTTCATGTCTTCTATGTTAATGCGCTATCATTTGATCTTGGGGTTGATGCCAGAATATTTATAGGTTAGATTGTTATGAGGCCAAAAGCCAAGACAATCTCAATTTTTAAAATTATAATGGGTTACATATAGCAAGAATCTTCTCTAAAACATATAAATTATAAGTCATTCATTGACTATGGCTTGAAAGAAAAGTCTTAATGAATTTAATTTTATTTTTCTTCTAGCTGTAGCTAATTATGGGCACCCATGTGAATGTGTGTGTGTATGCATATGTATGTATATTTGTAACCATACTACTTGGAAGATACTCTTCCTTTCATGTAAAGTTAAAAATTATTCATTTGGCATCCATGTAGTAAATATTTATTAAACACAACAGTATGCATAGAGCATCAACTATATCTGAAAAAAAAAATTGGAGATAAAAAGATTTGTGGGCTTTTAAATTAGTGATTTCATGTGTGTTTTAATAATATTGATCTTTTATGTCTGGTCAGATCTCAAAATAAAGCTCAAAATTAAGTTAATCACACAGTTGAAAATATGTGTGAATGTTTGAAACACCTCAAAGCCTTAGACGGTGGCATAGGTAATGAGAATCAGGGTCTCATATTTCCTTAAACTATTTATTTTTTTTGTTGGGTATCTTTGAAAAGCTGCGTTAATAATCTCTTTCAGGTTTCTAGGCCATTACTTACTACAATGAAGGAGTAATTGAAGGAAGAGTATCCTAGAAACCTTAAAGAATGAATGTGTCTTTTTTAATTGGCTACTATAATACAATAAGTAGTAACATGAACACCAAAAGATATAAAATGGTTGAAACCTATCTTTGCTTTTAAAAGGTTTACAATTCTTATAAGTTTACTTCTTGGAAAGGTAATATAGACTAGTTTTTTAAACAAGCCATTGTACAAGATGTATAAGCTTTGTCAAATAGTGGTATTTTTATAATGTGTTTAGATCTAATATGATGCCCACCATACTTTTATACTTTTAAAAAAATTAGCTTCAGTTAAAGCTTGGAAATGATAAGACTTCATGATATAAGATGAACTTTGAAACCTCTTTGTTTCACATTGCCTGTAACTGAACCTGGAGATGTATAGGCAGTACATTAACTAGCATTTACAATTGCTACTTCCTCAAACAAGGCTAGGGTTTGAACCTAAGGTTATTAACTCATTTTTTTCCCCCTGCAGTAGACATACATGATTTCCGTAGGATAAAATTCTTCTACAGCCAGAGTGTAGAAACACTTCTTACAAGTTTAAGGGTAATAAAAACAAAATGTTTTAAAAACCATTGTTTCAAGAAGTATACGGTATATATTAATAAAACAACTTTTTAAAATGTTCACAGTTTACATTAGGGCAAGTAATGGATTAAGCAAGATCAAAATTTAACTCTTTGTAACATACATGACATCGATATTTTAGCTAACTCTCATGCCCTTTTAAATTTATTACTATAATTTCTCACTCCCCCATTCTCTACCAAGGCAATGTTCATCTCATTGGCTGGAAGGGGAAGGGAGGATAGTACAGCGTTGTGAGTTCAGGACCTATTTAACAAAGCTCTCACTGGCTGTTGGTTGCCTGCTAGGAGAGCTGGAATGCCAACAATGTTGAAAGCAATCAGGTTGGAAAAGTGCTGAGTGTTTCATTATCATGGGGACTTGGTGCATGCCTTTAATTTGTCACCATCAGCATTGTTTCTGTGAAGTTCTTCCACAGTGGCTCAGCTCATCCTGTGCAAGGAGAGCATTTCCTTTTTCCTTTTCCATACAATATGCTCATCCTGTCATCTTGATTTCCTGGAATGACTAAATTCCATGACAAAAAGATGGGTTTACTCATTGTCTTCGTGGAGAAGATAATTAGGCTTACCTGGTGTGTGTCTTAAGAATATTTTGAAATCAAGGCCCTACCAGAATACTTTTAATCCTTCAGAAGTTAGAGCTAGCAACTCTATCTCATTTGTCTTATTAGTGCATGAGAAAAAGCTTCTGTAAGGTCAGCCTTTTTAATATCTAAGGAAGTGGGTGGGAAAGGGTGATGGTCAGAGGTCAAGCAGAATTGTGAGTGGGTGTAAATGTATTAGATGAGTGGAATGCTTCAATGCCTCTCTGAATGAGCAGCACAGATGGAAGGTGGAAAAGAGAATGATATTGGCAATGAAGTTGATACATTATTCTTATATCCTTATTCTGACTTCCAGTTTTTCTTCTCTTTAAAATAGTATTCCTTTTACCTTGCCTTCTTCTTCAGACTATTATTATAGCCAAGACTAAGTTCTGCTTCTGCTCCAAGAAAAGTGGAATTTTTTTTTAAAGATTTATTTTTTATTTATTTCTCTCCCCTTCTCCCCCCTTCGCCCGCCCCCCCCCCCCCCCCCCCCCGCCAGTTATCTGTTCTTTGTGTCCATTTGCTGCGTGTTCTTTTTTGTCCGCTTCGGTTGTCAGCGGCACGGGAATCTGTGTCTCTTTTAGTTGCTTCGTCTTGCTCCGTCAGTTCTCCGTGTGTGTGGCACCATTCCTGGGCAGGCTGCACTTTCTTTCGTGCTGGGCGGCTCTCCTTATGGGGCGCACTCCTTGCTCCCCTACGTGGGGGACACCCCTGCATGGCAGGGCACTCCTTGCGCGCATCAGCACTGCGCATGGGCCAGCTCCACACGGATCAGGGAGGCCTGGAGTTTGAACCGTGGACCTCCCATGTGGTAGTCGGACGCCCTAACCACTGGCCAAGTCTGCCCCTGAAAAGTGGAATTTTTAAGGTGATTTCTAATTGCTGAAAAGTTTAACATTCACCTGGCGGTTGCACTAAAAGAAATTTTCTTCCATCTCTCTCTACAACTGACTGCTTTTTAAATTTCAAAGAAAGATCTCAGAGACAGAAGCATGAGAAACCTTGCTTGTCCCCTGATATTTGGGAGCCATAATGTAATTAAAGTAAAATATGTATCTTCAGTGAATCAGAAATCCATATTGCTCTAAACACTATCATATTTTGTGAAACTAAATCTACAGTAATTTTGTGTTAGGATGTTTGATTCTTTTTAAGTGGGTATCAAAATTATTTTTAATTAAAAAATATTGAAAGTAGTACATTTTTCATTTGTCTTAGAGAAGGTTGATAATAAAATCTGAATGCTTTGCTAGCATTAAACACCCTAATGAAATATGCAACAGATTAAAAAAAAAAAAAGAATCTGATCATTAGCCACTGAAAGGCTGTCACATCTATGTGCAGAATTTTCTTAATAAGGGAGGAACATGTTCTGCCTGAATAAAAGTAATGTGTCTGCTTGACATTGTAAAGACTCCAAGAAGCTGATTATTTGGTAACCACTTGAGTTTGGTGATTTTTAATTGTGTTTGATGTCTTATAACCTAAACTTTCTTGGACTCTTTGAAAGTGTCTGGTTTGACTATCAGCTTCTGCTGAATGCATTTTTGGAGGGATTGTGATTATCAGTTAAGTGCTTTGAAGACAGAATTCCTCCCTTTGTGTCACACCTGAAAGCCACAGAATATGATTCTTGGAGCTTGTTTAATTTGGGCTCAAAGGGAAGAGTGCCATCTACTGAATGGCCAGCATCAAGTTGAGTAGTCCATAAGTTTTCCTTAGCCTGATACTGGAGAAAACAGGCCCAACTTCATTTTGAGGATTTGACAGGAATAGTACCAAGTGGAATTGTTGCCTCTGCTTAATTTTAATTATGCTTCCCTGCAGGAGTCCTAAACACATAATGAAGAATGAATTCAGCACTGGTTGGAATGCATGGGAAAGGAGAAACTTTAAAAAGTTGTTGGGACTTCTATTAAAAATAGTCTAGTAACAAAAACAACAAAAAAGTATAAAAACAGCCTATTGATGGTAAAGTCATTATTAAATTAAAAGCAGTAAAGAAAATTATCTTAACGAAACCTTTTATTAGTAATTTTCATTATTGATGGCTTCTGCAGGCATTTACAATAATACTGTTGTTTAAGATCTGCTTGGGTTTAAAATCAGCAAAAAAAAAAAAAATCATTTTCCTAACTGGACATACAGGTTTCAAAAGAGTACTTTGATTTATATTTTCTTTGCTCCTTTTCTTTGTTTTGATTTCTAAGGCAGTGATTCCTACTTGAGTGAATTCATTGTTTCAAAGTAGAGTTTATCATTATTGTTTTGGTTTTGTGAATGTCTTCTAGAAACTGCCTTTGGTAGCCATGGCTAGACTTAGTGGTGGTAAGACCTGTTGTAAGTCAGATAAGGCGTACAGGACCTGAAATAGGCCTGTGAAAACCAGTCAAGAAGTAATCTAACAATCTGAATGAAAAGGAAGCTTTGCAAGTGTTAGGGTAAGAGGAATATCCTTGATTGTTGTTTTATATTACTGTCTATTGTATGTAATTACTTAATTAGTAACCATTTTTTTCTGAGCACTTAAGCCTTGCCAAGGATCATAGTAAGAACTTTACATAAATTATCTGAAGTTTAGAGAAGTAACTTACTCAGGATCACACAATTAATAAATGGCAGAATCAAGAATTGAGCCCAAGGTTATTTACCTTAGATGCTACACTATATTATTGATTTATTTGAGCTTATCTATGTTAGAGACTGTACGAAAGACTTGAACCAAAATTAGAATATTTCTGTCTGGATTGGAAAATATTGTTTTTTTGTTTTTATTTTTGTTTTTGTTTTTGAGGTAATGGTGAAATGGGTAAATGGGATTGAGATTTCACTAGGATCATTTAGGTGAGATGGACCTTCAAGTGTTTGTTATTTGATTTTAATAATATTCTTTGTTCCTTTGTTATATTGTTTCCAATTTAATACCATAAGAAAAGTTTATTATTGAAACATTGAAGCAAATTGTTTCTTATTGGGCATGTGCTTAAAATATACTACTGCATGGAGAGAGGTGTTGAGTTACTTAATGGTTTTCTGCCCGAAATATTTTTTTACTTTTGATTTTGGTGATTATCTTTTTTTGTTTGTTTGTTTAGGAGGTACCCCAGATTGAACCCAGGACTTATAACATGGGAAGCAGGCTCTCAACCACTGAGCTGTATCTATTCCCCTGGTGATTATTTTTTTTTTTTTTTAAGATTTATTTTATTTTATTTATTTCTCCCCCTTCCCCCCCCCCACCCCAGTTGTCTGTTCTCTGTGTCCATTTTGCTGCGTGTTGTTCTTTTTGTCCGCTTCTCTTGTCAGCGGCACAGGAATCTGTGTTTCTTTTTGTTGCGTCATCTTGTTGCGTCAGCTCTCCGTGTGTACGGGGCCATTCCTGGGCAGGCTGTACTTTCTCTCGCTGGGCGGCTCTCCTTACAGGATGCACTCCTTGTGCGTGGGGCTCCCCTACGTGGGGGACACCCCTGCGTGGCACGGCACTCCTTGCACGTATCACCACTGCGCATGGGCCAGCTCCACATGGGTCAAGGAGGCCCGGGGTTTGAACTGCAGACCTTCCATGTGGTAGATGGACGCTCTAACCACTGGGCCAAGTCTGCTTCCTGTGATTATCTTTTGATGTTTTACTTGCCCTTAAATTTATTTTTAGATTGTAGTATTTGTTAGTATGGCAGTAATAGCCTATGTCCACAGCAAAATAAAATTCATCCATGTGCCAGTCTGAGGTCCTGAAGAAGGCTCAACTTCTTGTGCACACCATGTGTGCTCTCTAGGTGGAATGAGTACCATACCTCACAAATATGTGTTACTGCTTTATGGAGTGCACGCGTCCTCTCAATTAAGAGACATTTAGGGGAGCGGGTGTGGCTCAACCCATTGGGCACTCACATGTGGGAGGTCCTGGGTTTGTTTCCCGGTGCCTCCTCATGAAGGCAAGCAAACAAACAATAAGCAGACAGATGAGCAAACTAACTGGGGGAAGGGGGAGATAAATAAAGTCAATTTTAAAAAAGACATTTAATACCCGACTACTGTTATGAGGTGTTTGTTGTTAATGTTATTTTTAAACATGTTTTGACCTTAAAAGACATTCTTGTTACTTTAAAAAATTGGGGATTGCTGTTTTGGTATATCCCAAAATGTCTTAAATTGTAGTTCAGTGATGGTTGTGCTAGTTGTGCATTTTAGGACTTTTGGCTTTCCCCCTTCATATGTAGGGGAATTATGCTTTAGCCATGCACCTTACGGAAAATGCCCATAGGAATATTATATGCATAGCTTCTTGGGATTTTGACTTTCCATTCCTGTTAAATATTGGAAAGGTCAGCAACAACTAAGAACAATTCGAAAGATATTATTTGCCAGGGTGTGATGAATCCAAATGACAGGCACAGATAATGAATGTCACAGACCATCTTGTCAAGAAGAGAGTGCCATTGATGAAGTGGTCAGAACAATCCTCTACTCCAACCCACCCTCCATTACCCACTAAGGAGGGACAAGGATGGGCCTTGAGGAGCGTGGTGGGTTTTCACTAGGTGGTGCGGGTGAAAAGGGTTTGGGCCATAAATTACTGTTCACGAAAAGAACAATTCATTTTCTGTAGCATGATGGAAGATATTTCCTAAGAATGGTTCAAAACTTCTTGCCACTGAGGCATTTGAAGGCTACAACATACTTATCAGTAAGTGTCAAGGTCACACCACTCAGGAAGTTTATTAGCATATCGTGGGTGTGGAGGAACAGGCTGCTGGTGGTGGCGGTGGTGGTGGCAGTGGTGGGCAGGGAACATGTAGAGTTTGACAACACTCCCTTCTGAAAACAACCAGTTCATAGAAAAATCCTTACACTGCTGTTTTGAAGCTAGTAATGCTTAGGAAAGTTGGTATTAACAAAAAGACTTTAGGAATCCTCATCATTCCCAACTGTGAACAAGGAAAGCCTCCTTTTGGGAAGTATATATTTTGGAAAATCTGAATTTGTCCTTTGTTTACTTTGCTGAATGCTAGAGTATAGTTCTGTTCATGGCTCTATTTTTACTTCTAAATCTAAAGTGTGTGTATGCATATGTTTTTGTGCATACATTATAACCATTTCTAATTAAAATTTTTGTAAAATAACACTGTCTATTTTTGTATTTTAGAGGATTTGGTCCAAAGTGTCTGAATTCTCTATCCTAGAATTGGTAATGTTTATCACTTACTATTTGAAAAATATTTAGTGTAACTATTAAAGACATTTTGAGCAAATAATTTTTTAAAAAAATTTTTAGAGGGGAGAGGATGTAGCTTAGGTGTTGAGTGCCTCCTTCCTATGTACAAGATCCCAGGTTCAATCCCTATCATCTCCTGCAAACAAACAAACAAACAAAAACACCAACTCTTATTGGGGAGCAGATGTAGCTCAGTGGTTGAGCACCTGCTTCCCACGTACAAAGTCCTGGGTTTAATCCCCGGTACTTCCTTTAAAAAAATTAAATATTATTTTTAAAAGCAGTTTTATATTTATAGAAGAATTGAACAGAAAGTGCAGTGTTCCCACGTAACCCTCTTTTCATGTCACATTTCCCCGTTATTAACATCTATTATGTACATTTGTTACAGCTGATGAGCCAGTGTTGATACATTATGATTAACTAAAGTCCGTAGGTTACAATTGGGTTTACTCTTCCTACAATTTTGTAAGTTTTGATAAATCACAATGTCATATATCCAGTATTATAAATCTTTCAGAGTAGTTTTATTACCCTAAATATCCCCTGGCTCCACCTACTCATTCCTATACCCCTCCCCATTACTTGAGTCCTGGCAACCATTAATCTTTTTTACTCTCTATAATTGTGCCTTTTCTAGAATGACATATAGTTGGAATGATGCAGTATGTAGTAGCCTTTTCATACTGGCTTCTTAAACTTAGCAATATGCATTTAAAGTTCCTCCATGTCTTGTCATATAAGCTTGGTAGCTTATATCTTTTTATTGCTGAATAATATTTCCATTTTATGGATATACCACGATTTGTTTAAGCTGTCTTTTTAAAATTTCTTTTTTATGTTAGTTTTCTTGTATATAAAATGTGTGAGGGATTGGGATATAACATCTAAAGATTCATTTCACCTTGAAGATATTGTGATTGTACTTCAGAGGAAGGTGAATTCACCAATGAATTATTTTAGCTGGAGGGTTGCCAAGAAACTTATTATGATGCTGTATGAAAATTATGGGAATGGGTCTAATTGACGGCTGTGAAAGTCCTTGACTGTGTGGCAACTGAGAAAAGAATATCATCACTCTTAAGAACTTGTGAACTCTTAGAGTTTATTTCAGTTCTTCAGAAGCTAAGAGCCCTTGACAATAAACAATGGACACAGCCTTTCCCAAAGCAATGAAATGAGCAAGGATAAGACTTTTCCTAAAGCGAGCTATGGAAACAGGCATAATAGAAATGGTGCTTCTTTCCACTCCCACCCAATTTTATTATGTTTAGTGTGTTAGTTCCTCATCAATATTTCTGTGACCTCTAGTTAGGTATTCTTTTCTGAGCCATTTGATACTTCCTTTCATTTGCTCATTCAGTTCATTTCAACAGATATTTACTGAGCATTTATTAAGTATTAACTCCTGTTGTAAGTGTTAGGAATGCAGTCGTAGGGAAAACAGACAAACCCTCCTGCCTTGATGGAGTTTGCATTCTTGGGAGTACAGGTATAAGTAAAGTGATAAAAGTTTCTGAGAAAAACAGCAGGAAAAGAAGACAGGGATTGTTTAGGTGGTAACTGCAAATGTAAATAGAGTGGCCAAGTGAAGTCCTTACTGAGAAGGTGACGTGAGCCCAGATTGGATATCCAGGAGAAGGTCGTTGGAGGTAGAGGGAATGGCAAGCACAAAGACTCTGAGGCCAAGCCTGTCTGCCATGAGTGAACTAGAATAAGGGAAGAGTGAGGGAAAGCCATCGAGTGGCTTTGAACAGAGGTGTGATACAATCTGACTTAGGTTTTGCAAGGATTATTTTGGCTATGTGTTGAGACTAGACCCAAGTGGACAGCTGTGACTGCAGGACACTAGTTAGGAGGGCAATGCAATAATCTCCGTGAGCAATGATAGTGGCTTGTATCTGGTAGAGGTGGTGAGAGTTGATTAGATTGCGGATATATTTTGAAAATAGAGCCAACAGGATTGACTGACTGGGATGTTGGGTATATGGGAGAGAGAGAGAGGAGTCCAACTTGGCACCAAGGGTTTGGGCCTATGTAAAAGTCTGAAGGAGGAGCAAGTTTGGGGTGCGGGAGTGAAAAGGAATTCAGTTTGAAACATGCTAAGTTTGAAATGTCTGTTAGATATCCATTTGGAGTTGTTGAGTAGGAAGTAGGCTATGAATAGCATCAGTGCATAGTTATAGGCTGAATATATAAACTTGAGAGTTATTATTTTCCTCTTCCATTTTAAAATGAATGTATATTTAATCCTTTTGATGATGAGAATAAACCTTGCTCTAATAAGGGTTTAACATATTACTATATATCTTGATGTTTTGAAGGGGATTAATATATCTTGTAAAACACTGGATTTATTTTAATTTCCAAGGACCCCTGGTCCCAAAGGAAATCTGTTTCTCTAAAGATAGAAAATTTACTTTTAATCAAAATATGAAAATAAAAATATTTGGAAAATAGTTTAACAGTTCCTAAAAAAGTTGAACATAGGGTTACCATTATGGCCCAGAAATTCAACTCCTAGGTATATACTCAAGAGAATTGAAAACATGTGTTTACACAAAAACTTGTACACCAGTGTTTGTAGCAGCAGTATTCATAATAGCCAAAAAGTGGAAACAACCTAAACGTTCATCAGCTATGAATGGATAAACAAAATGTTGTGTATCCATACAATGGAATATTATTCAGCCATAAATAGGAATAAAGTATTGATATATTCTACAATATGGATGAACCTTGAAAACATTATGCTAAGTGAACAAAGTCAGACACAAAAGGCCACATACTATATGATTCCTTTTATGTTAAGTGCACATAACAGGCAAATCCTGAGACAGAAAGCAGATTAGTGGTTTCCAGGGGCTGGGATGGGGCGGGGAGGGAGAAGGGGTAATGGACGAGTTACTGCCTAATGGGTATTTGGTTTCCTTTTGGGATGATGAAAAGTTTGGGACTAGATAGCAGTGATGGTTACGTAACATTGTGAATATAGCAGAAATACTGAATTGTATACTTTAAAAGTGTGAATTTAATGGTGTGTAAATTATCTCAATAAAAAAAAATTATACCAGAAAAAAATTGTGTATGTATATGAACATGAGAACAACAATAATTTTTATGGACCTTATTTTAAAAATAGAACTGCTTTCCCAGAAGAAAGTGGGTAAAGCAAGAATTACCATACCTAACCTGGTTCAACATGGTTTGCTCAAAGTCCAGGTAGAAATCAGGAGGCAGGGTGTGATCCTGTCCCTGATAAATCATGGCTGAGTCTAATTGTTTAATACCCAATTTCATGTGGTGACCTAGATGAGCAAAAGTAAGTCCTATGATTATCATTTCCATGGATTTCAGAGAGTAGAAACCAGTTTACAAATATGTTTGTTAGATTTTATATTAATAAAGATGATTTGTTTTTTTTTCCATACCTATAGCTAAAAATATGGAGGAGTCAGTTCCCACTATTTTTTTAGCCAACCCTAAATAATACTTACCTTCTTAAAAACATTATTGGGGAACAGATGTGGCTCAAGTGATTGAACTCCTGCTTCCCACATGGGAGGTCCTGGCTTCAGTTCCTGGTGCCTCCTAAAAACAACAAAAACAACAACAAAAACAAGCAAACAAATGAAAAGGCAACTCTGGGGCTCATGTGGCTCAGTGGTTGAGAGCCAGCTTCCCACATAGGATGTCCCGGGTTGAATTGCCAGCCCTCGTACCTCAAAAACAAACAAATAATGTTGTTATTAACATCAAAGGCTGGATTTACCTGTCAAATAAATACTTGAAAGGATCTTTACTTTACCTTTCACGTACCATTTACCCTAATGCAGTATTTTTTTAATTTTATTTATTTCTCTCTCCTTCCTCCCTCCCCCATCTTCTCTCTGTGTCCACATTGCAGTGTGTTCTTCTGTGTCTGCTTGCACCCTCAGTGGCACCAGGAAACTGCGTCTCTTTGTTGCTGCGTCATCTTGCATCAGTTCTCCCTGTGTGTGCCCCTACTCCTGGGTGGGCTGCACTTTTTTCACACAGGGCAGCTCTCCTTGCAGGGCGCATTCCTTTTGAGGTACCCCCATGCGGAAGAGCCCCTGCATGGCACGACACTCCTTTTGCGAGGCAGCTCTGCATGTGGGCCAGCTCACCACATGGGTCAGGAGGCCCTGGGTATCGAACCCTGGACCCTCCCATATGGTAGGTGGACACTCTATCAGTTGAGCCACATCTGCTTCCCCCTAATGCTATTTTGACTATATCTATTATCTTTTCTCCTGTATTGGAATGACAACTTCAGGAGAACAGAGGTCCATATTAATTGAATGGCTACCATATGCATGGCATGGTTTGTTTTCAGCATTTTAAGGGACGCATATGTGAACCAGACAAGGACCGTAGTAGGAAAGATAGACTTTTATGGGACCAACTTCAGTGCCCACCCGAGAGCTATGCTATAGCAGTGACTTAAAGGAAGTGTATTTGGGCATAGAGAAGGAAAATTTTTATTCCTTTGGGGAGAAACAATGCATGGAGGAGGGTGGCATTTAAATTGAGCTTTAGAAGATCCAGTAGGATTTCAAAGGTGTTGAAGGTAAATTACAGGTCAGGATAATAGAATATGTAAAGGCAGGTGGATCTGGGATGGATGTGGTGGGAAAGGCGGCAGGACAGGTAAGGTTGAGAGCTCCAGATCCTGGAAATTTTTTGTGCTATTTTAAGAAATTCAGACTTTATTCTGTCACATCCATTTTAGCTGATGAGAGCTATGATCAGATAAGTCTGAGATTTGAGGTGTGAAGAATGCCATGATGAAGAGAGTAGTGTCAGAGAGACAAGTTAGGAAATGTTTAGAGATAACCAAAAGAGCTAAGGCAGTGGCTTTGGGATTAGCGAGGGAGGAATGGGGCATTTGGGGGGCAAAAGTCCATACAATTTGCTGAACAATGCAGAAGGCCAAGGAACATACTCAACCGCAGTGTATGTGTGTCTGGGAGGGGGCACTGGTAGAAATTTAATGTTACATTTTACTCCATTTCCAATATTCTCATTTATGATAAAGGGAAGATATACCTATTATACTAGAAATTAGGTAGTGTTTTAGCAGCAGCCCAGACAAGGGGTATTTGTAACAGAAATGTATTGGCTCACGTCAGAGGCTAGAGGGCTTGCTTCCTTCCAGGGTCTTTATCTTTTGGCTGGCAATCTTTGGGGTTCCTTGGCTTTTCTGTCTTGTGGCAGTGCATGTGGTGGCGTCTTCTCCTTTCTCTTCCAAGTTCTGTTGAATTCCAGCTTCTGTCTGCTCCCCATGGCTTCTTTCTGTCTGACTTTACTTACAAAAACCTCCTTAATCCAGATTAAAGCCCAACCTGATTCATTTGGGCCAGACCTTAACTGAAGGAACATCTTGAAGGGATCTTACTTACAATGGGTCCATACCTATCAGAATGTGGACCAAGACCAAGAACATGTCCAAACTGGGGTGCACAAGTCAGTACACCAAAGGTAGATTCAGCAAGTCTTTTTTTTTTTTTTAAGATTTGTTTTATTTATTTCTCTTCCCTTCCCCCCCCCCCCCCCCCATTGTCTGCTCTCTCTGTCCATTTGCTGTGTGTTCCTCTGTGTCCACTTGCATTCTTGTCAGGTGGGACTGGGAATCTAGCTCTCTCTTTTTTGTTGCATCATCTTGCTGTGTCAGCTCTCTGTGTGTGGCGCCACTCCTGGGTGGGCTGTGCTTTTTTTTTTTGCACAGGGCAGCTCTCCTTGCGGGGCGCACTCCCTACGCGTGGGGCACCCCTACACGGGGGCACCCCTCTGTGGCAGGACACTCCTTGCGTGCGGCAGCACTGCGCATGGGCCAGCCCACCACACGGGCCAGGAGGCCCTGGGTATGGAATCCTGGACCTTCCATATGGTAGGTGGGCACCTCATCAGTTGAGCCACATCCGCTCCCCATCAGCAAGTTTTAAAAGGCATCTTTTCTTTCCCACACAAAGATTTTACACACTTGATACTTTTTTGATGTTTTCTTCCTTGCCAACTATTATATTTTCTCCCTTGACAACTATTACCCAATTACCTGCTTTTTGGATTTGTTTTCATGTATGCATTGGAAATGGTTGAATTGAAATAATTTTGGCTTAAAAAATGTCTTTTTGTTTTCCAGTGAAACTGCCTCACTATGCTGAGTTTTTGTGTTTCATTTTAAACTTCTGTGCAGTGGAATAATAAAAATAAAGGAATGACAACATCAGGTATTATGCATTGCAATATCAAGTATTGCATGCTGTTGTTACAGAAAGTCATTGTGACACCTTAGAGTTTCCCCTTAATAACATTTAGTGTTTTATCTTGGAACTTTTAAAGTGAATGTGTGGTAATTAGCTATAAGAAATTATTAGAAATGTCAAGAAAAGATGCAAACTTATTTGTTTTTGCTATGTAAATTTAGTGGAAAACCCAGTCCAGTAAGACTTCTTGCATATTTGCATATTGAAAGAACAAGATTTGGTTTCTCTCATGTTTCCAATAGCTTATTTCCAGGGACTTGCCCATTTTTGTTTGTAGCTTCCTGTAATGGGACATACGACCAAGATGGTGTGATATTAAGAAACAGTAATTTTATAAATGGGTGGAAGAAACACTGCATTTGATCGAACCAACTTCTGAAAAATTGTGTTATTGTGCTAACATTTTATGGGTATTGAGCCAAACATTAGATAGTTGACTATCACTGTATAATCTGAGGTTTCAGAAGTGTTCTTTCTCCTTTCTGTCAATGCAGGGAGTCTAGTTTCATCTTTCTGTCCAGGTAGCAGTATATTTAGGATTTTTAGTAAAGACGACTGGAAAAAGTATGATTTGCCTTATTGAAGTTTGTCTCAGGCCTCTGGTTCAGGCTGGGAAGTAATCATTGCAGCCTTTTCTTTTTTTTTCCTTTTAAGCAGTGAGTGGGATTTTCATGTGATGGAAATGGAAATTCTGTGGCCTTCTCAAGAAGGATCTTTGAGCCAAGTAGTTCAGGACTGGTGAAAATAATAATAGCAAACATTGTTTGAACATTTACTGATTACTTTGTATCCATTCACAATAGCACTGTGATGGTAGGTACTACTATTATTCTCAGTATGTGGATGAGGAAACCAAATCCCCGAGAAAATAGAAGTAATTTTTCCAAAGTCACATAATTAAGACTTGACAAAATTCTTGAAACCAGAACTTTTCGATTCCTAGTCCATATTCATAATTATAATATACATCTTAATAATAAAAGTATTAGACCTGGGATGCATTTATCTATAATATAATATCTTTTTTCTTTTGCAGAATGTCTCAGGGTTTTGGAAACTATTCTTTGGATTTTAAATAGCTGTTGTAAAGTGAAATAATACCATTTGCTAGGTGCATATGTCATTACCACAACAGTTATACACAGTAGATAGCATTCCCAGTTCACATATGATGGGTTTGAGGACCATACATGTTAAGTAATTTGCCCAGGGTCCCAGAGCTATTATAGTGGCAGAGTCCCGAATTTGAACACTAGTGCTTTCAACTTCAGAACCGTGTTCTTGTCACTTTGCCAATATTCAGGTTTATATGTATTTAAAAAACTGACCATTTCATTGAGAAGCAGGTAGAACCATTCATAACATGCAGTATAAAATGTGTTTCTGTGGTTAAACATTTTAAGCTTTAATTGATTAAGATAACATTTATTCAAAAGCAAGTCTTAATAAAAAACTTTATGGACGTAAAGAACACAATGGCATAGTGAAAAAAACAAAAATCTGTAAAAAGCAAACTTATTGACTTGGATTCTAAGTTATACTTATTATTTGAATTAAATTTTTATAAAATCAACTTAAGTATTTGAAATTAATTTTTGGGTAGGAAATTTAAGGATGTGAAACAAAATCCAACAGGCACAAGAGTATACAGTGAATAGTAAGTTGTCAGCCAATACCCGAACCATACAGATCTCAATTCCTTTCTTATATATTACCCCAGAAATAGTTTCTTTCTTTATTTTTAAATTCCTGAATTAAGATTTTGCGTTCCTGCACCTGAATTGCTGCATGAGAAATAGAATTCTGGGCTCTGAACCAGCTGGGGAAACAGCCACTGTGACATTGTCCCAGCCTGTGTTCTCCTAGATGTGGTTCTCAGGTTCATTGTCTCTTTAAGGCGTGTCCTTTCCTAGTTTCCCCTCCAGTTAAGGCAGGGGTATGGAAAGTCAGAAGTGATAATTATAATCATCTTTTGTTATCTTCCCTAGGCAAAGACAGATAACTTTTATGAAATGATACATGCTAACAAAGCAAATTCCAGCTGAGAAGTACTCCCACGGGAAAACATCCTCTAGTAGGAGGGGCAAAGAAGGGGTCAAGAATGGTCAGCCTTTGCTCTCCTGGTGCATCTACCTTGTTTTGCCAGCTATACGTGACCGTTTCTAAGATTTTACTTTTAATTTTTTTAGTATTTGACATTATTTTGTTGACTCAGCCTTTGGCCATCCACCAAGTCACAGGATTTTCTCCCAAGTCTTGGAATCACCTCGCTCTAAACTTACTTTACTTTCTTTTCTTTTGAATGGTATTTAACTAATAGGATGTAACTCTTATGCAAAGATACAATAAAAAGTCTATATTCTTTCATCGGAAAAATTAATGTCACGGTTATAGGTAACACAAGCTATTATTTCTATCTAATCAAGACTGTAATTTGAGGGAAACGGACTTTGGCCCAGTGGTTAGGGCGTCCGTCTACCACATGGGAGGTCCGCGGTTCAAACCCCGGGCCTCCTTGACCCGTGTGGAGCTGGCCATGCGCAGTGCTGATGCGCG
Source organism: Dasypus novemcinctus (assembly GCF_030445035.2). Lineage (NCBI taxonomy): Eukaryota > Metazoa > Chordata > Mammalia > Cingulata > Dasypodidae > Dasypus > Dasypus novemcinctus. Next base: position 28,217,766 of record NC_080678.1, on the reverse strand, counting down.
CAAGGAGTGCCTTGCCACGCAAGGGTGTCCCCCGCGTGGGGGAGCCCCACGCGCAAGGAGTGCGCCCGTGAGGAAAGCCGCCCAGCGCGAAAAGAAAGTGCAGCCTGCCCAGGAATGGCGCCGCCCACACTTCCCGTGCCGCTGATGACAACAGAAGCGCTGATGACAACAGAAGCGGACAAAGAAACAAGACGCAGCAAATAGACACCAAGAACAGACAACCAAGGGAGGGGGGGGAATTAAATAAATAAATAAATCTTTAAAAAAAAAAAAGACTGTAATTTGAAACTGTGCTGGTCAGTATTATGCAGCAAAGGAGACCTGTGTACATTCCAAGCCCTTCCAGCTGAGGCAAAAGGCCCAGAACCTGTAGCCTTTGACCTATATTTTCAGTGAAGAACCATAGCCTCATTATAATTGGAGGTGATTGTAGAGTATATGATTTTTCTATTTTATTACATTACCAGCCATCTTAACCCATTCATGCATTTCTGGGATGAGGAGTTGGGGCTGAAGGTCCATTTGACCTTCCCAGAGCAGGGCTTGGACAGGGTGAAAATCTGTAATTGCTTAGGGATTTTTGACACTTTCTTTTGAGAGATAGTTGCTATGTATCTTTTCTTTTACTTTCACCCCTGTATTGAAATAGGGAAAGTTTTGTGAAGTTTTTTAAAATCTGGAATGTGTCATGAATTTTCTCACCCTGACAAAAAGCCATGCTGATCTTCTGTATATGGTTCCAGGTTTAGCATTCTTACCACTGAAACAAGGCAGGCACGTGGTAAATGTTTCTGATGTGTTTAGGAACATTATATTAGAAATCCAAACGGGATGTATTAGGCTACTTTGATTTTTTTTTTTCCATTTTGAATAGAACGTATTTAAGTAACAGTTCTACTAGCCATTGAAAAGGGAAGATGATTTGTTTGAATGATAGATTATAGAACTCATGACCACAATTTTCTTTTGTTTTCAACGAAGTAGGCCATTACATGAGGTACAGTGCAGAAGGAAATCTGTAATGTTTGAAGTGTTTTGTTTTTTTTAAAAGATTTATTTTTTCCCTCCCCACCCCCACCCTGCTGTTTTTGCTGTCCGTGTCCATTCGCTGTGTGATCTTCTGTATCTATTTCTCTTTTTTGTCTTCTCTTCTTATCTTTCTACTCTAGGATTCAGAGGGATTCGATCCTGGGGGCCTCTGCTGTGGAGAGAGGTTCCCTGTCAATTGCACCACCTCAATTCCTGGTCTCTGCTGCTCTTCGCTTTGACTCTCCCCTTCGTCTCTCTTTTGTTGCATCATCGTCTTCCTGCGTGATTCACTTGCGCAGGCACTGGATCACCATACAGGCACTGGCTCACCATGCGGGCACTCACATAGGCACTTGGCTCGCCACGTGGCCACTTGCACAAGCACTTGGCTCACTGCGTGGGCACTGGTTCACCACGCAGGCATGCTTTCTTCTTCTTTTTCACCAGGAGGTCCCAGGGAGTGAACCTGGGTCCTCCCATATGGTAGGCGGAGGCTCTATCACTTGAGCCACATCTGCTTCCCTGAAGTGTTGTGTTTTAAACTGATTTTGTGATTAAATTTATCAATAAGACTTTTAGCCTTCAAAAATGTATTTTATCTATGTTGCATCATACCAGGGACTTTGAATGGAATCTATCAAATCTGTTTTTATTTTAATTTTTTTTTCATGTTTTATTATGGCATTTGATTTCATGACAACAGTTTTAGAAGGTAATTTAGAGGGCAAGTTGATTTAAACTGGTTGGGGACTGTTTCATGGTGAAAATATTCACATTAAAAATTTTATCAGTCATTTTATGAAAACTATGATTCTTTTAATTATTGATTTTTAAAATCAGATGTTTTTTTTCCCTGAAATTGTGTTGTATGAAGAATAAAATGTCAATTAAGCAGAATCTTCAACTACCTGAAATTCTTCGAGTCCTCCAGTTTACTGAGAGAGGACCAAATGATTAGAATACAGATGAATTGGAAACCTAACTTCTAGGAGGATCCTAAAGTCAATACTCATGGACTCCCATACCTTCTACAGTTTGCTCTACTGAGAACCAGTACTGAAAATGAAGATGCTAATATCTTACATAATTCTTAAGCAATGAAGATAAATATATTTGTGAAAGTTTATGAAACAAAAAGTTGAAAAGATGGCTTCTAACCTTTACTTTTTGCAGGAAGAAGAGGCCACAGTTGTTTGCTTCTTACTATACAAATGGACATTATTTGCCATTTCTGATCGGAATAATTATTTGTATGGGTTTCCTCAAAGACTTAGTCTTTTTTAGCTCACTTTATTTTCTTTTAAGAATTTTAATCGTAAGCATTGGGTGTTCTGTTCAGGGAAGGGTTTTATATAGGTTGAGTAGTTAAAACTACCTGTGTAGGAGGCGGCACACTTGGCCCAGTGGTTAGGGCGTCCGTCTACCACATGGGAGGTCCGTGTTTCAAACCCCGGGCCTTCTTGACCTGTGTGGAGCTGGCCCATGCGCAGTGCTGATGTGCGCAAGAGGTGCCGTGCCACGCAGGGGTGTTCCCCGCGTAGGGCATTCCCACGTGCAAGGAGTGTGCCCTATAAGGAGAGCCACACAATGCGAAAGAAAGTGCAGCCTGCCCAGGAATGGCGCCGCACACACGGGGAGCTGACACAACAACATGACTCAACAAAAAGAAACACAGATTCCTGTGCCGCTGACAACAACAGAAGCGGACAAAGAAGACGCAGCAAATAGACACACAGAACAGACAACTGGGGTGGGGGGGAAGGGGAGAAAAATAAATAAATAAATAAATCTTTTAAAAAACCCACAAAACTACCTGTGTAGGGAGATTTGAAGTCTCATAGAAACATCCTAGATTAGCACTGTCCAAAAAAAAAAAAAGTAAGAAACATGTAATTTTTAATTTCCTGGTAGCTACAGTTTTTAAAACTGTAAAAAGAAACAAATGAAATTAATTTTAATAATTATTTTATTTAACCAGTATATTCAGATTATCATTTCAACATGTATGCAGCATAAAAAATTAATGAGTATTTTGCATTCTTTTTTCATACTGAATCTTTGAAATTTTGTGTGTATTTTACACTTTTAGCACATCTCAGTTTGGACTAGCCACATTTTAAGTGCTCAATAACCAGATGTGACTAATAACTACCAAATCGGACAGCATAGCCCAAGAATATCTTTCTCCTTTCTCCCACCAAAGTGTTGAGAATTCTTCCATTAGAAGTTTATTTTGGGGGTTGGGGGAATTAAGGTCTTGCCATCTCTATGTACACTCTTCTATAATTGAATTGAAACTGCAGCACTTTGTGGGGGAGAAAAAATCCACATTAAGCTTTTGTCAGTCATGTGTGTTTTAACCATTTTCACCTTTATAATGTGATAACCAAAAGTAGTACTGCTGAAGAAATGTAAAGTTATTGATTGAAAGCTTTAGAGGGAAGGCTCAGTTGGTTATGTTTAAGTGAGGGGAACTGGAGCAGAACAGGGAGAGTTAGCGTTGTGTGGTACAGAAAGGACAGTTTTAGCTTGTCAGAGCTGATTTAGAATCCATTACCTTGAGCAAGTAAGTTACTTATTTTCTCTGACCTTTTTTTTCCCCTTCATATATCGAATTGGGATAAAAATACCTGTTTCCTAGAGTGCTGTTAGTATTAAATGAGATGACATGTAAAATAAGTATGGTATCTTTAAAAATATGTATTGAATATTTACTTGTTGCTTACTGCTCCCCCCTCCACTTTTGAGAAAGGAAGAGGAAAGGGCATGCCTAAAATGAATGTAAGAATATATTAAAGAAACTTAACCCATATACTAATTTGTCTGGCATTCAGTGTTTGATCAGAACTAACTAGTCTCTAAACACTGTGGTTAATTGAGATTTTAATTCAGGACCATTATCTGAAAGGTTCAGAAAGTAATGATGTGAAATAATTTGTATTCTGTATTTTTTAAATAGTAAGGAATGAATTTTGATAATTAATTTATTTCAGTGTATTTTACTTATTCCACTAGCGAAGTAGAAAGAGCCTCTGTAAATATTAATAAATACGTTTTTTTAAAAGAAAAATCTCAATTATCGAAGATACTTCATCTCTTCCTAAATACCATACATATGCATCATTTTCATATTCTTTAAGAGTTTTATCACAGGAGTTATTGCAATTTGGAATTAAATATACTTTACATCTACTTTGTAAAGCTAGTCTACAGAGTGAATTGCTCTGATGATTGTGAACTTGTGTATTTATTGGAACCAAGGAAAACATCTCCAAATTGAAGAAAAATAGTCACTTGGTAACTAAGCTTTATATCATAATGCAAATGGCCTATTGTTCAGGGATTAACATTGATTTCTTTTAGATAGAATGGGGATTTTGTATGACATTAACTGAAGTATTCTCAATCTATTTAAGAGAAAGGAGTTTTCAAGCATACATATATTTTTGATTTGCTACGTATTTTGAGAAGTTTACTTTATTTGAAAATTTGAAATGTGGGAAAGCATAGAGAGTTCTAAATAAATGCTTAGATAAGATATGATCTTTTCAAAGCTTTATAATCACCCAGTGGGTAGGTCAATCTGTGGTAATGTTCTTAGAAATTGGTCACATTTGAAAATTCAGTTCCTGGCCAACAGCATCTGACTGCACTTTACATTACATACATTATATACTTTGAAAGTATTTTTTGCACTGCAATAAAGCAAATTATATGATGCATTTTTTTTTTTTACCTGATTGAAAGTTGTTAGAATTATAGTTGAAATTTGACAAACTGAACTAAAGGCATACTTACTTAAATGCATGGAGTTAATATGTCTCTTATATTAATAGTAAATGATTCTTATAGTTACCAGCTTTTTATAGAATTGTCAAGACTTTTGCATTTTTCTGTTGACCCTCTTAAAGAGGTTTTACTTAAAGTTCTTTCAGGTTGTAGAATTTGCAGGCGTTGACTTGGTCAGAATATAGACTATTAAAGGGCAATCAAAAAGTGGTGTTGATTGATGTGATTGTCATTTCTCCACCAATTACCTACAGCTCTGGATAGCTGTTATGTAATTATTTACTTTTGTGTATGTTTGTCAGAGTTGACTGAGTATTTTAGTAATCTAGGAGTTGGCTAGCTAGAGAAAATTTGTGAGATCATTTTTAGTGGCATGGATGAATCAAGACCAGGGATTCTTGATTCCAGGGGTCCATGAGCTTGAATTAAAATTTAAAAAAAAAAAAAAACATGTGTTGGTGTGGGCATGATATATTTATTAAATAATGTGGTATTGTATGGATTTAGTAACGGGTCTGTGGTTTTCACCTGAATGGCAAAGGAGTCCATGGAACAAAAAAGGTTAAGAACCCCTGATCCAGGCACATGTGGAATAGGCAATATATGTCTTCATTTTCCCTAAGATTCCCTTCTCAGCTCCTTCGTTTTAGCTTTCCTTTACTCTGCTTCCTTCTTGACTTCCCAGGTGGCTAATGTGACTCAGGTAATCTGCGTTAAAAGGTTAGCTGATTAGTCCGTTGCTTTTTCAGGGATGTTTTCAGTTTTACAGTGAGATCTTTTAATAACAAGGTTTTTCAGGTCCCTGATAGAAGAGTAGAGTAACAGGTATTGAAGGAGATCCTTTTGATGGAGGGGCAGTTTTAGTGCCAAGGTTAAAGAACTCTGCTGTGCAATATAGTGGCTATTGATCACTTGAGATATGGCTAATCTGAATTGTAAGTGTAAAATACATACTAGATTTAAAAGACTTAGTATAAGTAAAAGAATGAAATATAACTCAGTTTCAAAAATAATGATTACATGTTGAAATGATATTTTGGATATATTGGGGTAAATAAAATATTAAAATTTCACCTGTTTCTTGTTCCTTTTTTTTTTAATGTGGCTACTATAAAATTTAAAAGTATATATATGGCTTGTATTTTTTGGCTCACATTATAGTTCTATTGCACAGTGCTGCATAAAGAGAAGAGAAGTTTATGTTGTGTTCTTATTGTTAGGAACCTGTGGAGGTTCAGAGAAATGCTCCCCCAGGATGCCTTAGCTACAGCAATTCCAGCTAACTTGGCTGGGTCAGTTTATATTACAGTGCTTTTTTGAGAGATATTACCTATAAGCAACCACTATCTCTCCTTCTCTTTCTACCTCTCTCAGTTTATGAGGTTTTTTGTTTTTGTTAAGTTTTCAAAAAAAGGTAATTTGGCATACCATCTCTAATGGTTGCTAACTTCTGACCAGCTGCTTCTTGACGAAAGGTAATTTTTAAAAATAACAATATAGCTACCATGTACCAGGTACTGTGCCAGGTACTTGACATAAAATCTCAGATCTGCAAGATTGATAATACAAGATGAAGAAACTAAGTTCAGATACATTATCACTTTACCCTGGGTCGGCTAGTAGTGGCAGAATCAGGATTCCACCCCAAATCTGGTTTGTTCTAGAGCCAGTGTTCTTTCTGCTGTATTTTGCTGTCCTCACCATGTTTCCCATTTCCTATGTGTATCTTTTCATATTAAGTAGAGAACTGTATATAAAGGGATCTGTTGCCAAATGGTGTTCATTGACTGATAAGTATGATCCTTGAGTTGTTTTCCTTTTTCTTGGTGGATGACTCTAGTGCTCCTCACTCCAAGCTACCCTCCTCCTCGGTCTGGTACCTAATGAGTGGCCCAGACATTAATGATGAGACTTAGGCTTATCCACAACCTGTTGTACAGGAGAGACCATTTAAAAGCCTGCTGTGAAAGAGCATTTTTCCCACCTTGAAAATCAATCAACAAAGAATGTTTCAGATGATTTCAGAAAGAGGTACAAGAGTCTCCTCCTCTGTATGCCCAGAATATCAAATGTTAGACTAAAGAGACAAACCATATAAGGAAAGGGCTTTTTATAGACAGAGAGTAGAAATAAAATAATGGGATAGATTAAGTATACTGAGCTGGCTAAGTCTTGTTTTATCCTAGTGGCCATGTCCTTGACATTGTTGCTTTAGGAATGAGAGCAAGGGGAAATAGTCCATATGCTGGCATGCTAGTCTCTGTAAATTAGAATAGATGTAATAAAAAGTCATGAGTGCTCTGGAAGCCTGGTTTCTTCCATCACTCACTCACTGCTCTCAGGCTTACAGCCAAGTGGTGGTGACTTTGGAAAGATGAGGGGAGAAAAGAAAGAACAAAAAGGTTTAAGAAGTAAAACTAGATTTGGGGTAAGGGGTGGGGAGGTTTGGGCAAATTTAGCTGCAAAGCACTTTTAATAAAAATGTACATTGTATTTATAATTTTAAGAGCTGTGTAAACTGTAAAATACTGTTATTTCAGGAAATAAACCGTGATATACTAGAAAGAAAAGAAATTTTCTAATGAGGTGGTGTGGATTCAATTTTCCCAGCTCTATTTTAAATAGGAAGGATAATCAATGTCCTTCCTACCTCTCCAGCTTTCCATGATTAAGTAGGATCATGAGTGGGAAAACACTCTGCACACACATATGCTATATAAATGTCATTGTTTTTATATTGTTAATTGTCTTCATCTGAAGTACTGCCCACCAGAAACTTCATTGAGAGGAAAAATATGTACCCAAGAACACCCACATTATGATCAAAAGAAATAGAGTTAAATGGCTAAATTAAATAGGGCCAATTTGACTTTCATTCCTAGACTTTATAAAAGGGACAGTGGCATCTCTGTGAGTGAGAGGACTATGGACTTAATTGCTTAACATAATCATCCCATCCTTTTAAAACTTGACTTTTGTAGATCAGTTATGTAAGCCAAGCATGCACATACACAAAGTGTTTTCTTCAAGTGAAAAGCCCTGTTGAATGACTACTAAAAATTTTTAATGTATTCATAGTAATAAGCCTAGTTTGCATTTCTTTGGTATTCGTGGTCTTTGACTTCCAACCAAGTTAGCATAGGGTTGCTGTAACTACCTCATGGCAGTCTTTCCTGATCCGGTGTTAGATGCCAACAGACTAATAAAAAAAGTAAGAAGTGTTCATGTACAGATTTTGAAGTATTTTAACTGGTCCTCTAGCAAATTTACTGTTAAGAGGGTAAGTGGAGCACATTCATGTTACTGTACAATTCTTCGTTCCTCAGGGCAATCCCTGAATGCATCTTTACTTTGTGTTTCATGTAAAATGCTGGGTACAGTCAGGTGCCAGTTTGACATTTACTTGGGATTCATCCAGGCGGCAGATCAGTTGTACTAACCAGATGGACCCATTTCTGGGGAATGGGATTTCATAACAGGAGCAATGTTCTTGAAGTATAGTTATTTTTAAAATGCCTCAATTTTTAATTTAAAAATCCTTGTAAGTGCTATATCAAAACGTATATAGTACAAAAAACTTCATACATTTTATAAATAAAGAATAACAGGGACAATAAATTCATTGTACTATATTCAATTGTTTTTAAGTTCTATTTTGAGTTTCTGGGACCAGAGCTTGCATTAATATCAATGAACAATAATGATGAAGTATAGGTGGTCACATTGAGTTGACCAAACTGGTCAACATTGCAGGCAACTAGCTGTTAGTGTAGGAAAAGATGTTAATTAACACTCTTTAAGCCAAGTAGGTAGGTGATGCTAGTGGAATACTACTTGACATAAATGAAAAGAAATCCAAACATCATAGATGATGGTTAAATCTGAAGAATTAATGTGGATCCTTTTTAGCCCTGAGATTAATTCTATAAATGTAGTACATTGTCATTTTCACATTAAGAAATCTTGTGCCCTAGGTAGCATTTCCCAAAGGATGTTCTGCAGATCGTTAGTTGTAAGAGGTTTTCCAAGAAAAATAGTCCCAAATATGTTTGGGAAACTACATTCTGTTCTCTTCCTCTTGAAAGTTCATTGTGCACATTACCATAGCAAAGACCACATTTGCATCACATAGACTGCAGAAATCAGTCTGTCACTTGCTCTCTGTAGTAAAATCTATTAACATTCCATGGAACTTCTGTTTAATATAATACACGAGAGAAATAGTGCCCTTTTGTAATGAGTTAGCAGATCTTAGAGATTTCTTCCTGTGTTCACTCTTTTTTTGGAAAAGTCATAATTAAAATTAAATTTGGGAGTTATAAATATATCTGCCTGGGACCTTTAATGTTTGGTTAAAAATAGTGATTTTGAAATCAATATTGGAAGGCAATTTTACATAGAAATGTTCATTCCTGTGGGGTATGTCTTTGAACTAATATTGACATTACGTATGTATCTTTAGGGGCATTTTGATCCTTTTTGTAAATATAATTTTCCTTTTATTTTAAATAATTACATTTACTTTTGGTAGCCCACTCAGTTCTTTTATAAGCTGTTTTCTAGTTTAAAATATATTTTTCAAGAATAAAATGTAATTATTTTAAGTTCAGCTACTAAAGAGGCATTTTAGTAGCAATTTAACTAGTTTGTAATTGTTTTCATTTGAACTATAAAGAAAACCAAAGATTCAGTAATCCACGATACTACCATGTAGTATTATATTAAATAAAATTTTGAGCTTGTCACCTTGGCAATTTGGTGCCAAGAGATATTATGTTTGTAAACTGGTCCATTCCTCTGGGTGTGATACCCTTTGATTGTATTAAATTCAAAGGTTATGTTTACTTGATTCAATTAAGATTAGGGCTTTGATTTGGTCACATCAGTAGAGTGTTGAGTCCCTTCATGGGCAGACATTTACACACAGGAGAACACAGAGGAATAGAGACAGCTCATTAGACAGTGCAGAGGCCTCAGGAAGAGAAACGAGCCTGATAGTCTATAGCTGACTTTGTAAAGAGAACAGAGCAGCTGAACCCCAAAAGAAACGAGCACTGGGGAGACTACTAGCCTTCTACCAGCCTACAGCTGAGATCAGAAGAAGCTGGGACCATGGAGCCAAAGAGGAAGAAGGAAGGTTGAACCCTTGCAGATATTGCCCACCATCTTGCTTCAACACGTGGCAATAGACTTTGGGTGAGAAAGTACCTCTTATGGTACCTTGAGTTGGGCTCTTTAGAGCCTTGTGACTGTAAGCTTCTACCCCAAATAAAAACCCTAAATATACATCAAGCGTTTTAATAATCTCTTTGCTTTCCATGAATTCCTTAAAGATGACATGAAAATGGGTTTTTCTTTATTTTGTTTTGTTTATCAGTATTACAAGTTACTCTGTTAGCACAAGATAATAACTACAATAACAGTAAATCTGTTGGTCTGTGGTTAGACTCCCCCCTTATATTTGTTCATTTCCCGATTTTGAGGTATTTGAGATGATGTCAGCTTGGCCTGCTTCAGGTTGAGAAGTGACTTAGCTATTATGGGATAGAGGAAAGGAATTGTTTTGCTCGTAGTTGAAGTAATCGTTTTGGGGATGGGACTTGACCATCATTATCATTTTGTTGCCCAGGGCAATCCTGAAGAACTGGAGAGTAGGAGTTGTCTACAACTCTGCTGGGTTTTAGGGCTCAGCTGGCTAATGAACAATCCGAAGATTTAAGTCTCTGAAAAATATGTTTAACAGAAACATTGAAAAATTATAGGTTCAAATAAAAGGAGTAGAAGAATCGTGATTAGGGGAATTATGAATGAGTATAACCATGCTATATTGGGGAAATAGATTTTCATATATTCCCAAATAGGGCTTGCCAGAGGAGTGTTTTTCCCTGAGGCTGTATGGCTTGCCTATGGTGTCTGGATATTCCTAGAGCCTTTGGTGCCTGGATGTCCCTAGACCCTTTTTTTTTTTTTTTTAAGATTTATTTATTTATTTAATTTCCCCCCCTCCCCGGTTGTCTGTTCTTGGTGTCCATTTGCTGCGTCTTGTTTCTTTGTCCGCTTCTGTTGTCGTCAGCGGCATGGGAAGTGTGGGCGGCGCCATTCCTGGGCAGGCTGCTCTTTCTTTTCACGCTGGGCGGCTCTCCTCACGGGCGCACTCCTTGCGCGCGGGGCTCCCCCACGCGGGGGACTCCCTTGCGTGGCACGGCACTCCTTGCCTGCATCAGCACTGCGCATGGCCAGCTCCACACGGGTCAAGGAGGCCCGGGGTTTGAACCGCGGACCTCCCATATGGTAGACGGACGCCCTAACCACTGGGCCAAAGTCCGTTTCCCCCTAGACCCTTTTGTTTGCTGTGTTTACTGTGGCAGTTTGTGAAATTTGCCTGAGACCTGCATAAGTGTAACCTCCAGAATGACTTTCTGACTCACTTTGAAATCTCTTAGCCACAAAAATTCTGTTTTATTTATTGTTTACCCCGTTTGGTCAAGATCTTTTCCCAAATGCATTGCTAATTAATGCTTGTTAATAATCCCTCAGTGTCAGGGAGACTCATCCCTGGGAGTCACATCCCATGTCAGGGGGAAGGTAGTAAGTTTATTTGCAGAGTTTGCCTTAGAGAGAGACCACATTTGAGTAACAAAGTTGGTTTTAAGGAGTTAACTCTTAGGCATTAATTATACTTAGGCTTAGTTTGATTATTACAGGAATAAGGTTCATAAGTGCAAGCATTAAAATCAAGGGCTTGGCATATTGGCCTGTTCTATTTTGTTTTGTTTTCATTAGGCAAGGTTTATATATATTCCAGAGATTTTTGCCGTCTTATTTGAGACAATAGAAGGGCTTCCCCAGGTTGGGATTTTAACATTTTGTTAGCTACTATCCAGAAAACATACCTATGACAACAAGAATACATTTATATTCCATGTAACTATGTGTTAGGTGCCTTTTCCCCCATATACCACCCCACTATCAACACCCTGCACTATTGACATACCTTTATTATACCTCCTGAAAGACTTTTGTTATATTTGCATTATTAACCACAGTCCTTCGCCACCCTAGAGTTCACTGTTATACAGTCCCTGATTTTATCTTCTAGCAGCATGTATGACCCCACACCTCCTCTTTCAACCACATTCACACACACACACTTTAGTGTTAATTATATTCATATCTCTGTGCCACCATCACTTCCATCCATTTCCAAACCATCTCAACTAAACTAATTATAAATTCACAGATTAACACTGTTCTCTACTCACATTCTATCTCCTGATAACCTATGTTCCTGACTGTGAGAATGGTTTTTAAAGTGTTACAGCTGAATTTGGATCCTGAGTCATCCCCAGGATAGAAAACTGGAAATTTGTGTCATTTTGTGAGTAATAGAAAATACTAAATATAAACAGTCTTTTAAGTATGAGCCACTATATAAGTTAAATAAATTAAACCAAAGGGAAAAATAAACCTGCTTAACCAGCCATGTTTAAGGTTTTGGGAATCTAAAGTATAAATATAACTTCCCTCCAGGAAAGGAATAGTTTTCTTGCCATAAGCCACAAAACCAAATTATGATTCAGTATTTTATTTTCAGTTGTATTTGGAAGACCATGTATCTGTTAGCTTTGGCTTACCATTTGCTGAATAACTGAAAATGGCATGTTTAATGCTAAGTAGTATTTATGACTAGATCATCAAACCCCAAATGGCATTAAAGAAGAGATCCTTTTATAATGAAATATATGAAATAAGCATCATTTCCTTAGTTTTATGTTATACAGTACAAGCTCCTTAGACTTATTTATGAATGATAAGGTAGAGTTACCTATACTGTTTCTTCAGTATGTCCATCCACTCAGCTGCCCCTTTGCTGCAGTCTCTTTCCACCTCTATGCCCAACTGTACCCTGGCAGCACCTCCTATTTATTCTGAAAGATATTGATTGGTGGAAAACCTGAAAAATAGGGTGATAGCTGGCTCCACGAGGAAGGAACCTCTTAGTAACAGCAGTGAGATAAAAATGCTTTAGACCTGAGCTAACCTAGCTGTCTAAACAGAAACTGCATGTGTGGAGCTATCTCTGCCCAATTACCATGAACATAATAATGGTTATGTGAACCATCAAATATATTTCAGATAGGTTTGATTTGATTAGAATGGTAACTTTATATTCATGTATTCAACCTCTCTAATTTTTCTTATATGACATGGCCCTCTACTTATGCCTTTAATATGCAGGAAACACTGATTTCAACTTCTTATATGGACCCCAAGCAAACCAGATTCTCAGTTTGTTCATTATTTACCACTTAGGGCATTAGAAGCAGTGCTCTCAAATGATCCTCTTCATTGTTAGAGGAAATATTTGGTGATTGTCTAATTTGCCACCTTCTGGATAAGAAATACGCCCTTTCCCTTTGTGTACAGCCATTCCCATTAGTGCAAAGCCTTAATGTGCTTGGTAGACTGGTCTTATTCAGTAAGGGGCCCATGTATATCAAGTCTATGATGATGTTTTTCTTGTTTGGCAGGCAAAGAGCTGCCCATATACAGCACATCTTCAGAGCTGCCAGTAGTGAGAGGGTCTCATAAAGACTGTTTATCTATAGTTCTTACATATTTTAAAAAATAAGATAATATGCTTATTATTGAAAATATAAAAAAAGAGAAGAAAATAATCTATAGGCTCACCACTCAAACACAACCCATGTTAACACTATTTCCTTTTCTTTAAATTTTTCTTTATATTTTAATATTGTTTTGAAGAGTCAATATAAAATTTTATATTTTGTAATTTATATTATAGTAGTTTTTATGTTATTAAAAATTTCATAAATATTTTTATTGATAACATGATATTCCATGTTGTAATTGTACTGTAATCAACTTACCCATTCTCTATTGTAGGCTTACATAGTTTCTAATTTTTTTGCTGTTCAGAAACTGGAAGGTGAATTTTCATTCCTAAAACTTTTTTTTTTTTTTTGTATTTAGAATTTTTTTCTTGGGATTGATTTCCCAAGAAGTGTAAGTCTTTAAACCATCCAGATTACAAAAGCGTTATAGCTATTTGTACTTAAACTGTCCATAAAGACAGTAAATGGCTAATTTTTCTGGGTAAAAAATTTGTGTGTCTCCTTATTTCCAAGAGGAAAGCACTCATGAACATTCTCTGATGTTAAAATAAGCACACCCCCAAATACTATTTTAGTTATTTTAGTTATTATTGTTGTGTAACAAATTACCCCCAAATTTAGCAGCTTAAAACTACAAACATTTATTACCTCACAGCATCTGTGGATCAGCTGTCCAAGAGTGACTTTGCTGGGTGGCTCTCTTAATATGTCTCTTAGTATGGCTGGGGCTTCCATCATCCCGTCTTGACGGCTGGAATATCCACTTCCAAGCTTGGTTGGCTGTTATGAGCATCCTCACAGGGCTGTCTGAATGTCCTCAAAACATGGTAACTGACTTTCCTCAGAACAAGTGGCCCAAAGGGGAGAATGAGAGGACCTGATAGCCATAGTCTTTTTATAACTTAATTCTGGGAACATCCCATCACTTCTGTCCTGTTGTTTTGGTGCGCACACCAGCATGGTACAGTGTGGCAGGCAACTGCACAAGAAGGTTAAAATCAGGAGGCTGGGGTTATTAGGGGCATCCATTTATATAGAGAGATTATATAAAACTTTTACCAAGACCAAGTGATGATTAATGGACCAGCTTCCCTGAAACATGATTGGATAGAATGACACTGGCAGAATCATTCAGCACAAATCCAGTTTAACCAATTAATATATGTACTGGTAATTTCTCTGCATAGGTGCAGCAATTTTTAACCATTGTCATTAATTAGGAAAAGTTAATTGGAAATTTAAGTATGTATTGTTCCATTTTAGTATAAAGGAAGATAATAGTTTTATAGGAGCAAATCACTATATACATTTGAAAATTTTATAGGTATCTTTTTATGTCACTTGTGAATTAGCATGCTTACTCAAAAAGCTGGAGTTAATTCTCTCCCAGAGAATATCTGAAAGGACCTGTTTCTAGATGTTTTATTTTGTTTTTGCTTTGTTTTTTAGGATCCAAAGTATTAAGTGTAATAGCGTCTGGAAAAAAAATAGTTTTAGAATTCTGTCATCAGTACAGAGAGACAAAATAGAAGACATAAAATACAGTCTGGTTGGGAAATGGGTTTTTAAAATACATTCACTGAAGGGTGTGTAATAGGTACTTTGATAGAAGTGTGGAAAAAGTACCAAAGGAAAGAGGGGGATCAGTTCCACTACTTGGAGCAGGTGTTAGAGGTGAGTAAGCCAGGAGAGTAATCACAGAGGTGATGACTCTTGAAAGATGAGCAGGAGTTTCCAGGCAAGCCAGGGAATGGGGAGGGGAGGATTCTTCTGCAGTGTGGCAGCAGCGTGCAAAGGACATGAGACAGTATTTGGAGAATTTCCACATAGGTCAGTTTCACTGGCAAAAAGTTCAGGGTGGGGTTGAATAGGTAAAAGATGAAGCTAAGAAATCATCAAGGGTTATATCATGGAAAAATTTACGTAGTGTTAAAAGAATTTGGATTTTATTCTGTCAAAAAAGGGTAAGCGAAAGATTCGTGGGAAAGGGAATGATGTGATCAGACTTGTATTTTTAAAATCTCATGTTGTGAATAGAAATGGTGAAAGCATATCATGGTGTTTGTAACTAGCAGTGCTATTGTATGGATATGACGGTGGTTGAAAGGGAAAGTCTAAGGTCTTGTATATTAATGGAAGGAAAGCTGGAAACCATAACATGGTACTGGATATCGCAGTAAAACCTCATGTAGAAAACGAATGAGGTTACACTGAGTGAAGTATCAGGACTCCTTTGTGACGCTGAGCAATCATTTTACACCTCTGGGCCCAAGTTTCTTCATCTATAAAATACATTAAAAAGCAGTTCTCAAACTATTTTCTGATAGATTATACATAACATGATGTGTACAAGCACATTTCCATGGCTTTGCTCAGAATTATGGGCAATTTCCATTACTCTGGCTCTCTCTGATATACAAAAATACAAGTAAATGGGAATTAGGTTATTATAAAGATAATCTTGGGTCTATTCTGTTGTATATTTGAAAAAGCAAATCCGAGTTTACAAATCCGAGTACTTAATCAAGTAGTAAGTTACTTGTGATACCTCACATCTGATAGGCATGTACCAATGAAACAGACTTAAAACTCTCAATCAAGTTAGATCACTTCTTAACCTCTTTTGGGGTCACAGAGCCTTTTGACAATCTGAAGAAAGCTGCGAACTTCCCCCTGAAATGTGCGTGTATAATTTTTTGTATTTAATTTGAGAGAATCGAAATATTTTCTGGTTTATCCGTGGAATCTCTTAGTGTCCATGGATCCCCTTGCCCCTGAAAGTTTTTTACTTTGTATGGTACAAAACTTTGGAAATATACATTGTGATTAGATAATTGTAGGTAAGGAATTCTACAGTTTTAATTTTTTAAAATAGTATTGTTTCTTAAAGACATTTTTATTGTTTGTAGTGGCAATTGCCATAGTTCAAAGAAAGCTATCTTTTGTGGGGAAAATAGCACCACATTAACACATAAGAAGAAGGTGAGAGTGTAACTAACACTGCTGATTGTGGCTGAAAGGTGGGGGGTAGTCTCTGGATGTAAATGTCAATTGAAAGGAAGCTGGAGAATAATGTAGGGATTGTTTAGGTTAGTGATTTTGGTGGTGGATGAAAATTGTGGTTAATAGTATATATATAAGAACGTTCTTTACAAAGTTCTAAGAGACAACAATAGGGAGGTTAAGGAGGTATGGGATTTTTCCTTTTGGGGCAATGGAAATGTTCTGAAATTGAGGTGATGACAGCAGAACACTGCAATGAAAGTGAGAATCACTGTACAATTTGAATGGATTGTAGAAGGCATGGCACTGCATAACACAGTAAATTCTGTGGTAGAACAAATCTAATTTGTTGTTAACTGAACAAATATGAGAACGTTCTCTCATGAACTATAACAAATATGTAATATTAATACAGGGTGTTCATAATTGGGTGGGTTGGGGGAAATACAGCAAATATAAGATATGGGCTATGGTTAGTAGTATTTTGACAATACTCTTTCATAGTTTGTAACAAATATGTCACATCAATGCAAGGTGTTGGTGGTGGGGTGATGTGTGGAAGCCCTGTATGATAATATGTATGGGTGTTTTGTAATTTCACAACTTTTACTATACACTTGTTTGTATGTGTTCATGAATGATACACTTTAATAAAATAAAGAATAAGGTGATTTATAGTTTAACTATTTGCTTATTTTAAATTAACATTATTCTGTATTGTCTTTTGGAGAGGAAGGGTGGTGAGGGCTGTGGTCAAGAAATTGAACTAGTGCAAAAGGCTTTGTTCATGGTAGTGTGTTTGTCAAAGTTACCCTTGCCTAGGTGACTTGGAGGTGTTTAGAAGTAATATATGGTAGATGAGCTGAGAAATAATCCTACTTTTTACAAAAATAACTATGTTTTAAAAAGTGAAAAAAATAATTAATTTCCATTAAAATTGTTATTAATCAGGAAATTTTCTGGAATAACATGGAATGTGGATTTCAATGTTACCTAGAAAGATTAGTTTATAATTAGCACGCAAATACAGTGTGTCTTTATTGACAACTGAGTTTTGCCTTGTACTTTTTTGTCATTGACTTTTTTTTTCACTTTTTAGACTCTGTCACCAAATCTAATTCTCCAGATAATTTACAAATAAGTATTACTTCAACAATTTCCATCATCCAGTATTTCATGATAAAAGTACCACTTTGATTTTTTTTCTTTGTCTAAATTGTACATATGCAAGAGAAAATTTAAATTAATTTTTATCAAAACTAGTTATTACCACTTTGAAAATAAAATATTTTCTAAAATGCATATTTTTCTACTTCAGAGTTTGAAGGGGGTGCTATTTATTTTATTTTTCATAAATTATCCTGTTTTTTAACTTTTTAGCAAAGTTCACACACTGGGCCAGTAATGATTAATCCTGGTTCGTTCGTCAAGAATGTTGATTTTAGGCGGTGGACTTGGCCCAGTGGTTAGGACGTCGTCTACCGCATGGGAGGTCTGCGGTTCAAACCCCAGCCTCCTTGACCTGTGTGGAGCTGGCCCATGCGCAGTGCTGATGTGCGCAAGGAGTGCTGTGCCACACAGGGGTGTCCCCCGCATAGGGGAGCCCCACGCACAAGGAGTGCGCCCCATAAGGAGAGCCGCCCAGCGTGAAAGAAAGTGCAGCCTGCCTAAGAATGGTGTTGCACACACGGAGAGCTGACACAGCAAGATGACGCAACAAAAAGAAACACAGATTCCCGTGCCGCTGACAACAACAGAAGCAGACAAAGAAGACACAGCAAATAGACACAGAGAACGGACAACCGGGGGTGGGGGCGGGGGGAGAGAAATAAATAAATAAAATCTTTTTTAAAAAAACAAAAAGAACGTTGGTTTTAAAAACTTATTTCCAGGCTGTGAAATAGCCTAGGGAGGACATAATAATTTTGTTTGTATTTGAATTGCATGCTGGAGACATGGGTGGGCATGGTTGTTGGGCCAACCCAATTTCCAATTTTTCCAGGTAGACGCCTTCTCTTCCTGCTCTCCTTCCCTTTAACTCTTGGAATCGTGTAACTTTACTAAAGGTTTCCTAGCTTTTAAATCCAGATGGGGTTTTTTTTGAACTGATTTTAAGGAGTAAAAACACTAGGATTAATATAGTCATCAATCTTTTTTTTGATATTTTAAAATTGATAATAGAAACTTTTCAAATGTGTACATGCATGTTTTTGAAAGAACAAGTATTTTCAGCTGTATCTGAATTAATGTTCTTTAGAGAAAGTGTTATGTAAAGAATTTGAGCCCCCCCTCATTTTTTTTTTTAACAACCCAATTTAAAGTTTAGCAGTTTTATTATGACTTTCCCGTTTTACTGGGTAAGTTGCATTTGGATGTTTCTAGACATTTCATTCTCCCATTTGCTATTATTCCATTTTTATGGTTACGTTAGTTTCCTTTTTTACTTTTCAACCAAGGATGAATAGCTTTGAAAGAATGACATAGTAAAAGGGACATCTCTTTCTCTGAGGGGGGAAAATCACTGTTAGAGTCACATTTTTTTTACTGAATAAGTTCTCTTAAGAGTTTGAGAGATCAGGAAACTTTAAAAGCTATATTAGTCCCTTGAAACTAAGGTGCTATTTTAAAATTATTACACCAGGATTCTAAATTCCTTTTGTCAGTAAATACTTTAATTCTTGCTGATACTAAACATAATCAGCATATAGAGATAAATCAAAAGTAGATCCTTTCCTTAAGGAACATCACTTTGAATAAGGACGAAAAGGAAGTGCACTTAATTACAAGAAGTACAAAGAGGTAAGGGACATACAGATGAGAGCTATGGTAGCTCTAGGGAAGAATTGATTATTTTGATTTGGGGGGTATAAGAGAATTAGGGAAGAAACTTATATTTAAAGTAAAATTTATTAAATACTTAAAAGATAAAGGAAAATTTTAGTTATCAATGAGACTTTATAATTTTAGCATATCTGATGGGAGAAAGTATATGAGAATTTATCATTTTATGTTATTGTGTCTATTGATCTTTTGGTTTATTAGACCATTGGTTCCTTGAGAGTAAGAATTATGCATTTTTATCTTTGTTTTTTCCAGAACTTCATATTTGATTGATGCTTATTACATGATTTTTGAAAGAATGAATCAGTTAGGAACCTAGAGATTTCCACACTGAATCAGACAAACATTTCATGTATTCTTTTCATGTACACATTTCATGCGTTCTAGGTTAACATAGTCTGTAGCATGAGCTTCAAAACATTAAAAAATATTAACAGGACATCCCTAGTTAATAAATAACACTAATAAAAAATTTTTTTAGAAAGATTTATTTATTTCTCTCCCCTCCCCCCACCATTGTCTTTTCTCTGTGTCCATTCGCTGTGTGTTCTTCTGTGTCCACTTGCATTCTTGTAAGTGGCACTGGGAATCTGTGTCTCTTTTTGTTACATCATCTTGCTGCGTCAGCTCTCCGTGTGTGCAGTGCCTCTCCTGGGCAGGCTGTGCTTTTTTCATACAGGGAAGCTCTCCTTGCACGGTGCACTCTTTGTGCGTGGGGCTCCCCTATGCGAGAGACACCCTGTGTGGCATGGTACTCCTTGTGTGCATCAGCACTGTATGTGGGCCAGCTCACCACATGGGTCAGGAGGCCCTGGGTTTGAACCCTGGACCTCCCATATGGTAAGCAGACGCTCTATCAGTTGAGCCAAATCCGCTTCCCTAATAAAACTTTTATTCCAGGGATAGTTAGTGGTGTTATGGGTGAGGAGAAACAAGCATACTCCTTCAAAATAAAATTGTAGACTTCAAAAGTGCTGTCTTTCAGAAAGTAAGTAGCAGAGAGCCCTCAGATTTTCCCCATGAAATCCAACAATAATGACCTTTCCATTCAAAAGGGAAAACTGATTTACACTTTGGAGCTAGGTAAGTTTAAAATCTTATCAAAATCTGTTTCTGTGAGTACTGTACTTATAATACTTATAGTAAATACTCATAATTATATATTGTAAATATATGCACAGTCGCAGCTCAAAATAGACTGCTCTGTGCATTTTGCAAGGATTGGAATGTGACTATACCCTTACCAGTGAAAATTTACTGTAAAGCATTCCCTGGCTTGGAGAAGGGCATGCATTAACAATTTTAAGGTGTAGGGAGGTAGCAGACTACTTTCCTTGGGTAGTTTTCCCAGCACACACAGTTTGAAATTAGAGTACTGGTGGTGATACTAACACCAGAAGGACCTTATTCCTGTTGGTTGTTTTAGGGTCCTCTATTGTTATTTAGCATTTTGAGCTATTCTAGAGATGGGGAGGATCAAGAGCTTTAAAGAATATGAAATGCTGTATAAAGTGAAAATTTTCTTAATGTATAAATGGGCTAATGGGAAAACAGTGGTTATAAGGACTTGAGATTCAACTTCTGCTACTTACTGGTGTGACTTGGGGACGTTACTAAACCTTTCCAGGCCTTGTTTCCCCTCCTCGCTAAGTGAAGATAACAATTGCCTCATTAAGTTAGTGGTGGGCATTATATAAAATATATATGTAAATCATTTAGCATGGTGCCTAGTACATGTTTCAAAATAGTAGCTGCAATGAAGCTTACTGGTATGAAATTGAAAAAGACTACAACATGGAATACTGTCATAATCCAGGATAATTTTTATGTTTTTGGGTTTATCCCATTTATATTTAAGCAGTTTTGAGATCCACTGTTGAGTCTGAAGTGACATCTACTGTAAGCCATAGGTTTGTCCACAGGTCACAGCTTCTGACTATTCAGGTGAAGTACTTGTCACCTTAAAGACAGCAGAATGTGCTTTTTGTTTTATGTGTTTTTAAGGTTTGCTGTGAGTAATAAGGATAGCTAGTTCAAAGTAATTAAATACATGTAATTCATTATTCTTTAATATTTACCTTTAGTACAGTTATAAGAGTCTTACTGTTGATAAGTCATTTATATTTTTAAAACTCAGTAATATTAAACTTATACTTTGCAAAGTAGATTTTGCAAATTAACACACTTTTAGCAACCATATGAGTAATATTGGGCTTAGACACTTTTAGATAATGTACTGATGGTTGAAGGACTTGGATTCTAGTCTTGACTCCAGTGATTAATGGATAGTCATGTATTAATAGTCATTTATTAATCATGATTAATGCATGATGGTCAACGCTTAATAGATGTTAGCCAAGTGATTGCCCCAGGCTGACGCCCAGCCTCAGGTTGCCTATCTTTAAATGTGCTCTGTAACAGAGAAGGGTTATTACATTTAATTGTCATAATGGTCAGATAAGTTCTAGGGTTCTTAATCAAAGGAATGCATTAGAATAAAATGTGAATATTTTCCAATATATATGTCTGGATTATCATAAATCAGAATCAAATCTCTGCAGATTGAAGCCTAGATAATTTTTAAATGTGTTCCTGCTTATAAGTATCAATCTTTTTTGCATTCTTAAATGAGTATTTTTGGGACTAGTAGACAGAATTCCATGCTACTTATCATAAAGTCTTTTAGGAAAATAAGAAAATAGAACCATAGGAAAAAAGACTCAGTTGGAGGAGAAGTGAATGAGATAGCCTCTTAGAAGCAGAAATGAAGACGCTTTAAATCTCAGTGATTTCTCACACACAAAAAAAAATAGTTTTTTTTAACAGCAAGTTTAGTAAAACTTTATTTCATCAGTGATTGAATATGCCATCTTTTAGATATATATGTCTTATTTTTATATTCTAATTTTTTTAATTGATAGAAAAGAAAGTCCTTAAGATAGTGGCTCTCCTGATCTGGATGTAAGCATTCAGACTCATTCCCTGGGTTTCCTTAGCTGTTTTGTCTGTGGGGTAGGGCCTTATCCTGAAAAAAAAAAAGCCATATGATGGTCCTGCTAGTTGGGGAAGCCTGTGTCAATGTAAAGTCATTAGCACTCTGTCTTCACCCTTGAGATCTTCATGACCTAGCTTAGCTTCAATCTTAAACAATCTAGAAGAGCACTTCCAATACCTCAGAAACTCTAGGTGAGGGCAAAACAGCAGATCTAGTAGGACTTTGGATCACGAACAACTTCTAGAACCAGGCTCTGATTAGTTGAGTACACACCTCTATCCACTCCTTCCAGCAGCAGCTTGGCATAATTCCTGCCAAGGTCCCCTAGAGCGCTGCTGCGCCTTAGGCATGAAGGCTTGAGGCCAGTTCAGCACTGAAGAAGGTGCGATTGGTGGTCTCAGCAACAGTAACAGTCCAAAGCCCAGAGACTTCCCAGAGAATATTGTTTTATGTGTATCTGCAGTCATAGACTATTTGGGGAGTAACTTGGGGTGGTGAGGTGAAAATGAATATGTTTTAAAATCAGACTCAACTAATGAGAGCCATCATCCTATTAGACACATATTATTATACTTAAAAAGATTTACCTAAGTATAATATGAAATATAGCCTGTCTGACGTCATATTATATTGCTCTCTAAAATAGTGTTTGGATGATATGGAAAATGGATCGTCATACATCAGTGGAAACATAAGTTGCTACATCCTCAGTGGAGGACAGTTTGGTACTATCATGGTTAATATCCATATTACCTTTGACCTAACAATCCTACTTCTGGAGATGTATCTTACAGATTTACTACCAAATGTATGCAAGAATTATCTTCAAGGATAATCAATGCAGCATTATAATATCGAAAGTCTAGGGAAAATGAATATGCCTGTTGTAGCAGTTTGATATTATTGATGAATTCCAAAAAGAAATATTGGATTATGTTTGTAAACTGATCTTCTCTGGGCATATTAGATTATATTGGATTCATAAGTTTACTTGATTAAGTAATTATGTAAACCTCTTGTGCCACTGGGACATGAAGTCCCCACTAAAGGTTGGGGACTCACAGATAAAAGGCATGGCAAAGGACAGAATTGAGGGGTTTTTTTTTTTGTTTTTTTTTTTTAAAGATTTATTTATTTTCCCCCCCTCCCCTGGTTGTCTGTTCTTTGGTGTCTATTTGCTGCATCTTGTTTCTTTGTCTGCTTTTGTTTCTTTGTCCGCTTCTGTTGTCGTCAGCGGCACAGGAAGTGTGGGCGGCGCCATTCCTGGGCAGGCTGCACTTTCTTTTCACGCTGGGCGGCTTTCCTCACAGGCGCACTCCTTGCGCGTGGGGGCTCCCCCACGCAGGGGACACCCTTGCGTGGCACGGCACTCCTTGCGCGCATCAGCACTGCGCATGGCCAGCTCCACACGGGTCAAGGAGGCCCGGGGTTTGAACCGCGGACCTCCCATGTGGTAGACGGACGCCCTAACCACTGGGCCAAAGTCCGTTTCCCGAATTGAGGGTTTTTGATGTTGGAGTTTGATGCATGGAAATAGACTTTGATGAGGGAAGTAACTTATGCTTTATGGCCTGGTATTTGTAAGTTCCTACCCCAAATAAATACCCTTTATAAAAACCAACCAATTTCTGGTATTTTGCATCAGCACCCCTTTGGCTGACTAATACACCTCTTCATAGGGAACTCATTAAATAATGGTATATCCATACAGTGAAACACTGTGCAACCATTTAAAAATAGGTACATCTCTAAGTCCTGTAATTAAATGAACTCCGGGATACACTCTTTAGTGGAACAAAACAAGATGGAGAGAAGCAGGCATTCTACCATTTTGTAAAAATGAGTGGAAAGAGATAAGAAAGAATCAGATGAAATTGAGAGAAGTGGTTTTTGGAAAGGGGATCAAGTTGGGGAGAAGACTGACTTCACTGTGTAGACTCTTTTGTACTGTTTGACAATTTTTATACCTTTGAAATGTTTTTTGCCATGTATTACTTATTTTATAAATTGATTAAAAAGTTTAAAATGCCCAACAAGTGCTTTTTTTATTTAAAAAATTATCGAAGGATATCTTTCATATATGAGCATACATGAACAAGTGTATAGTAAAAGCTGTGAACTTATAAAGCAAATGAATGTCTGTAACATCATACAGGGCTCCCATACATCAGCCCACCCACCAATACCTTGCATTGTCCTAACGGGTGCTTTTATACAGAGATTTTTTTTTTTATGACTTCTTTATCTGCTTGGAAAATGAGTAAGAGGTAGGACCACCTCACTCTTAAGGAATACGTCAAAGAATTCTGCTCATGAGATAGCTTCTTCAGCTTGTGCTCAGTGCTACTAAACGTTCGGGGTAAAACATCTTCCTTAGGCAAGTTAAGGTGAAGGCTTCTTTTGTGCATGAATATGCCATAGCTATTTTGGCAAATAGCTTATATTAAATACATAAATGAATAAGTAAATGGTTTACTTTTTAAGCCTGAAAACCATTTCAGAGGTTATATGTATTTGATAGTAAAGAAGTGATGGCATTTTTAAATGAAAGAGACTAAATCCCATTCCGATACAGGGTTGCTGGAGTAGTTGGGGAGTAGAACAGGGAAATTTCCCTTGAGCTTGCTAGAACTATTGTTCAAATATAGTGCAGGCACAACCGTATTGTAAGGAAGTATAGCCGGTTGTGTTAAGCTAAGCATGGATTGTATGGGGTCACGGTTAGGAGTTTAGAAAAATTTTATGTTTACATTTCTAGTAATACTCTATTAGATCTAGTCCATATGCTCTAATACCTAAGCCTGGTTTTTCTATGCATAAATTTAAAGTAGTAAAGTTTATATCACAGGAAGTACTTGAATTATTAATTTGTTTTCATAGCTTGAATTTTTTTTAAACTGGAGCTTTCACTATCAGTAGTCTAATCTTAGCTGGGAAGTTAATAGAAACCACTGGTTCATTTTCTTTGAGAATTATTGCTTTCCTCAATTAGAGATATGAGAGTAGGTGAGAGTTCCCTGGAACAGATTTTTAAAATGAAACTTTAATTCTAATGTATATATTCATGATAAGAAGTATAATAGAGTTAACTTTCATGGAAAGCAATTTGTCAGTATTTACAAAAGATTAAATATGCCTACTCCATCCATCAATTGCATTTCTAGGAATTGACTTTACAGTTTTACTTACAAAAATATACAAAGTTGTATGTGCAAGGATATTCCATTATAGCGCGTTAGTAATGATTAGAAAATTCTGAAAATAGGGGATAACTGTGGATAATCATATGTGCAGCCCTCATATAATAGAAATCATTTTATGTATACTGACCTGGAATAAAATGTACATCATATATTATTAATTTAAAAATTAAATTGCTGGATAGAATATATAATGACAGTTTTTACAAGAAGTGTGAATGAGAATGTTTCTGTTTATATATGCTGAGAAAATGTATGTAAGAAGAATACCTGCCAAACTGTGATTAAAGTTAATTTCTGGGGCATGGTATATAAATATGAGTATGTATTACTTTTATAATAATACTATTTGTGTATAATGGATGGAGCACTGGGTTCACGGAAGTCTTAGATTCATATTCTAATACTACCATTTAATGAGCTGCAAGATTTTTGGAGAAAGCCAATTTCAAGGAGACAGTTTTCTCATTCTTAAATGAAATCCATGTAGTGTTTGGCATCTGTTAAGTGTCCATGAATATTAGCCGTCATTAAGGTACTGATGAAATCTTCCTTGATTGTCATGATATCAAGCTAGAAAAAACACTAGACGGGCAAAAAACAAGAATAAGCTATGGTGATAAAACATCCAGGCAGATGAACTGACAATATTTGATAGAACTGCCAAGTTTATTGTCCAGGTGCTCTGAATTAATTTGACTTTGTACAGATATAGAAACTAGTGGTCGGGAAGTGGACGTGGCTCAACTGATAGAGCATCCGTCTACCATAGGGACGGTCCAGGATTCAATCCCCAGGGCCTTCTGACCCGTGTGGTAAGCTGGCCCACGTGCAGTAATGAAGTCCTCAAGGAGTGCCGTGCCACGCAGGGGCATCCCTGCGTAGGGGCACCCCACGCACAAGGAGTGCGCCCTGCATGGAGAGTCGCCCTGCGTGAAAAAAGCACAACCTGCCCAGGAGTGGCGCCGCACACATGGAAAGCTGACACAGCAAGATGATGTAACAAAAAAGAGATGCAGTTTCCCAGTGCTGCCAGATAATGTAAGCAGACTCAGAAGAACACACAGCAAATGGACACAGAGAGCAGACAATGGGGGGGAAGAGAAGATAAATAAAAAATAAATCTTAAAAAATAAACTAATGGTAAATCAATGACTTTACATTGATTATCACTCAATTGCTTATCACTATTATCATTAATTTCAGAAATAGTACATGTGATACTCCCTAAATATTACCTTGCTTAAAATTATGCATATTTTGGGTTAAATGGCAAGGAGACTATTCCGTATTTGGCAGAGTCAATCAGAATTATGGGGAGTGGGTATAGCTCAGCAGTTGAGTGTCTTCCTCCCATGTATGAGGTATTGGATTCTATTTCTGGTACCTCAAAAAATTTACATGTTGTCAGATTTTACAATATAAGTTATTGGGGATAATGGTATTATCTAAGGTTCAAAGTCTTTAATATTTACAAGGTTAATAACTTGTTATTTTTTTCTTGACTTTTCATACTATAAGACTAAGAAAGCCCAGACCAAAACAAAAACAAAATACACATTAAAAACTCTGGTAAACAAAAATTTTAAGAGGACCCACTATGGCAGTTCACTTGCCTGACAACAGAGGCAGGGGTCAAGAAATGGATTCTAGGCCAAACTCTGTCACTAACTCTATCTTTGAGTAAATTCCTTACCTTCTCTAAGCCATGGAATGGAATTTAGGCTGTTAGATTGAGGTATAATTTTAAAGTTGTTTTGAGCATAAAATGAAATAATAGATATGAAAGTGCATTGTAAATTGGAAGGCACTAAATCGATAGAAGGAGCTCTTTTTCTAATCTAGACTTTGTGTACAATATGTTTTATTAGATGACATAAAAGCCCATTATGCCCCTTTTTTAAAATGGAATGAGACAGTAATGGCGAAATGAAACACTTATTGTAAAACCATGGTAACCACCATGAAATATTTTGGCCCTAGCAAAACATGCAGACTATCACAGTGCCTGTGGTAGCATATATGTGAGTTTATGGCATGAAGACTGTTGGGTTGCAAACAGATTTTTTTTAGACATTAATCCAAATTCAGATTACAGTTCCAAGTGTTACTAATGAAACGACTAGCTATATCACTGCCACCCTCCCCCAGCTCCAAGGTTTAGATTTGAAGGGGATGTCTTAATTCTTGAACTAATGTAATCTTTAGTTACATTAATAAATTGCATACCAGATTTGTTTACATCCATTTTACATATGCATGCTTTCTGTATTGAATGGTTTATTTTCATTTACTAATCAACTGGTTCCTTTAATGATTAAGTTCAGACGTGAAAAGTAATATTTATAAAAACAAGGAAGTGTGAGTGAGATATAACAGATTTTAAAAATTAGCCCTAGCCTCCTTTTATATTGGGAATTAAAAGTACTTTGAAGATGAAAGCCCAGCTGAAGCGGTTCCCACCCCCACCCCCATCACAAACAATAGTAGGCATAATTTTTAGAAGTAGGAGAACACCTTTACTAATGATTGGGGAAGAAATGAAATTTCTTTGGAGTAGAAAGTGAAAACTAACTTTGTAGATGAGAATGTTCATTTACTCTGACCAAGAGTTAACAGAGGGAAATGGAAATGGATAAATTGCATTTGTTATCTCAACACTGAATTATTTGATTCACAAAAGGACTGAATTTGAAAGCAGTGGCATAAGTTTAAATTCCCAGATCCCCACCCCCAACCCCTACCAAGAAAAACTTGAAGAAGTTACTTTATAGCCCACCTTCTTTAGATGAACCTTCACAGTTCATCTTCTAGGGCAGAAGGAGGACCCTGTCTTTTGATTGGTCTTTTTCAGCCTTCAGAGGCTGTATTTGGTCAGCAACAATAGAGGGAAGGTGAGACTATAATTGGATTATTTTGGTTCTTTCTAGACCTGTGTCTTTATTAGAAAGTTGTTTGGATTCCTGTGGTCAATGGTATAAGGAAACAGTAGGTTATTAACAGTTTCCACTGATTTCTTCAAGGGTTCCTTTGGTTGCAAAATCTTTTGATGTCTTTGTTGATAAGAGGTGGGTCGGTGATGGATAGTGCATTTCTTCAGAAATCTGCAATACTTAGTCTTTCATCACATGAGGTGGGTCGGTGATAGTGCATTTCTTCAGGAATCTGCGATACCTAGATAGTCTTTCATCACATCCTCAATTCTTCCCCTACCTTCCCCTTCTCTACCCCACTCCACACTTCTCTAATTGGGTATTATGTGACAACTAACTTCTCCCTGTATTGAATATATTACTTATCCAAAAGTGATTGCCAGTAATTTTCCCTTATAGCCGCTCTGGAAAATTCTTCAATTGAAAAAGATGGAGGAAAGTATTTTCATTGACCAAGAGATGTTTTTGTTTTTCACCACCACCAGATCTTCTGTCACTCTGTTCATAGATCAGAGAAGGGTATCTTGAAAACTTGGAAAGTATTATTTGCAACATGTGTTTTATTGTGCATATAAACATTTCATATTAAAAAGGACATCATATTAAATGTTTTGTTTGATTAGGAGGCAATATACTGTAATGAAAGGGTCTTTCATTTTACAAATGGGGATTTGGGGGTTTCCATTTCCATATGATGGTACTTTTCCATTATGCTGGTTTTTTTTAATCACTACACTTTACACTTTAATTACTACACTTTCATTCTTCAGACATATTAGTGGGATATACTTAAAGCCTTTAGACTATTTCACTTTGAAAAGATGTATACTAATAATTGAGTGTGGTGGCTGTTAAAACATATGGTATAAATATTGAGAAATGTTTGTAATTTGGCCAAGAGATGAAAACAACCAGGAAGAGATCAGTGACATGCCTGAAGGGTTTGGTAATAAAATCTGATGGGCAGGAGGCTTTTGTTATACTGAACTGGAAGAGCACAAAGCATGTAAACTAGGGAATGGCAGATTTTCTAGGTACAACTTTCAAGATACTATCAAGCACATACTCTAGAAAGATCTGCGCAGATTCATAATGGAGACACTTTAGAATTTTATAAATGAACTTTTAAATTTTTTATGAGATATTTAAATGCAGGAAATGCTCTTTCATTGCAAAAGTAGTTGTGTTTTGCTCTTAATAGTTGATAATTTAAATTGCTTTGTTAAACTCTTCTATGGAAATATGGATTTTAAAGGACCTATTTTGCTTTGAAAAGGACTTTATTTTTTTGCCTTTTATTTTCTTTGCTTTTGTCTTCTTTAATTCTGCAACATTATTAATAATACCTACCTTTGAATTAGGGCATTTCCTAATGATTTAGCCTGTATTTTTCCCATTGAGAACCAAAACATTTACATCTGGATTATTTTATTTTTCCCAAGCATATACTTGAGTAATGGTGCCTGTTTTAGTTTGCCAAAAACTTCTGGGAGCAATATACCAGAAATGCGTTGGCGTTTATAATGGGAGTTTATTAGGCTAAAAGCTTGCTGTTCTGAGACCATGGAAGTGTTCAAATCCAGAGATGCTGTCTTACTAAGTTGCAGCTATGGTGATCAGGCACATGGCAACGTCATCTAAAGAAGCTTTCTCTTTGAGCTCAGCTGTGGGTGATCAGGCACTGGGCAGGGCATAATGGCTGCTTTGCTGGTCTCTGCCTTCTCCAGTCTTACTTTCTTCCCAGCTCAGCTGTGGGCAGTTGGGCATATGGTCATCTCTCCTTGCTCCTGCTGGTCTCATCTCTTTCAGGCTCTCATGGGGCCTCTTTCTGTGCCTCTTTCTGTGCCTCTGTGCTCCACTGATTCTAATCTGTAGCCTCCAAGACCTCTCTCCCAGCCTTTCAGGGTTTCTCTGTCTCTGCCACTTTTTTTGGGGGGATGAGGGTGGGGGGCTGAGGCTTTTATTCCTCTTTTTATAAAGGACTCCAGTAAAAGGATTAAGGCCCACCCTGGGTCAAGCCCTACTGAAGTGATCTAATCAAAAGGTCCCATCTATTAGTTCTAAGGACATGATCATCTGGGGTCCACCCAGCTTCAAACTGCACAGTTTGAAGCTGCCCAAACCTTTATTGCTAATTTGAACACCAGTGTGACTTTTTATCCTAAGGCTAAAAAAAGTAATAAAATTAGCAGAATTTTGAAAATGCTTTAATTCAGATGCTACGATTATTGTATTCTAGAATCACCCCTGTATATATCATGTGTACTAGCATATCCCAGGATGGCTATTCTTGTCCCCACTTTGTGTACCCTGGGTGCCCAAGCAGAAATGGCAGTATTGTTAATATTCTCTGCAGGGCTTGTGTGTTTTGACCAGTGCAGGGGATAGGGTTGGAGGGAAGGTACCTTTGTGTATAGCAAGTAGATCTCTCTTTTTTCCTAGGAAAATTGACTAATATCCTCAACGAGCCACCTTTCTTTTGGTTGGTAGGATTGGGAATCATTTTTTAAATAATCTGAACTATAAGAGATGGTGATGGGAAGCAGGTTTGGCTCAACTGATAGAACGTCTGCCTACCTCATGGGAGGTCCAGGGTTCAAACCCAGGGCCTCCTGACCTGTGTGATGAGCTGGCCCATACGCAATGCTGATGTGTGCAATGAGTGCTGTGCTACGCAGGGGTGTCCCCCACATAGGGGTGTCCCCCACGTAGGGGAGCCCCATATGCAAGGAGTGCACCCCATATGGAGAGCTGCCCATTGCGAAAAAAGTACAGCCTGCCCAGGAGTGGCACTGCACACACAGAGAGCTGACACAGCAAGGTGATGCAACAAAAAGAGATAGAGCTTCCTGGTGCCACTGACAAGAATGCAAGCGGACAAAGAAGAACACACAGTGAATGGACACAGAGGAGCTGACAACGGGGGGGGGGGGGTGGGCAGGAAGGGGATAGAAATAAATAAAAAATAAATCTTTTAAAAAAAGTAATAGGATCCTAATTTTATGTGTATAGAGGAAAAGCTAGATACTCATTTTCAAAAACTAGATAAAAATTCCTGTATGAATATAAAGTGAAAATAAATATATATTCTTGGGGAAACGGACTTGGCCCAGTGGTTAGGGCGTCCGTCTACCACATGGGAGGTCCGCGGTTCAAACCCCGGGCCTCCTTGACCCGTGTGGATCTGGCCCATGCGCAGTGCTGATGCGTGCAAGGAGTGACCTGCCACGCAGGGGTGTGCCCGTGAGGAGAGCTGCCCAGCGCGAAAGAAAGTGCAGCCTGCCCAGGAATGGCGCCGCCCACACTTCCCGTGCCGCTGACGACAACAGAAGCGGACAAAGAAACAATACGCAGCAAATAGACACAGAGAACAGACAACCGGGGTGGGGTGGGGTTAAATAAATAAATAAATCTTTAAAAAAAAAAAAAGGAAAATATATTCTTATTATTCCCCTTAAGCATATTTACACTGATAACCCACTGAGACAAAATATTATCCCACTGAGGCCAGCTCCTGCCATGAAACATTTCCTTGATTTAGCTATTTTCTCCTTTATTTCTTGCAACAAACTTTCCGTTGTATGCACATATTTTGCTTTTCCTTTATGTGTGTGTGTAATTAAATAAGGCAGTACTCTGTCCCCTTCTTTCAGGAAACACCTTTTTTTCTGGGTGATGCAGTCAATTTTGTCATTTCCACTTTAATGTGAACTAAGAGGTCATCCTTTTCCTATGAAAAGGCAGTTTTCCAGCTATTTATAAATTGTGGAGTCTGCTGTGGGAGAGGGCAAACTCTCAGAGTTCTTAATATTCCACATGTTCTTTTTATTGCTTTTTCCATACAGCTGACCTTTTCATTTTTAATGTGTATGGTCTTATTGACAGGATGATGACTTCCTGTTTCTAAGTTAGCTCTGTTTTTGCCTATCAGACTCATAGTGATAGTACTTTGCAAGGACTCTGGCAACACTGCTTGCTGTGCTCTACTCTGATTTAAAAGGTAAACCAGGAAATCAAAAGAGATTGAAAAGGGTATTATTTTGAAAGCAAAAACATGCTCACCTCTTCCTCTGTTCTCTCTAAACACACCCGTTAGAGCATACCACTATTTCCTGTGTTTGAAGCACCTCCTGTTTATGTATGCAGAACTACCACTTGGAATATCCCCAGAGGTTGCACCTGTATACCTCCAGTCAGAATCTAAATATCCAGCTAACTGAATATTGTCAAGATCACAAGCCCATTCTAAAGTGGATCTGGAGGAGGACCTGCTTTGCTACGGTTAAATTATTATCCATTCCAAAATATATAGTGGTTTGTACATGCCTTGCCAAGTGCCCAGAATACTTTGATCTGCCTTACTGCTTGGCTAACTCGTAACCTTATACATTCAGTTCACGTGCTAGCTCTTTTATGAAGCACTCCCTTTCCACTGTCATTGCCTTGGGCCTGGTTTAGGGCTTTGCCTGAATGTTCATACAGTATCCTGTGAAGGATGAAAGAGGGAATTTTAATTTATAGCTATATTTTGGTACCGTGGAAACAACTTCCAAAAATGAGAAACCAAAGATCATACAAGCATGGGTTTCTTAAGAGCCAATGCTGATTTTGTTATTCTTGCTACACCTTGTTCCTTCAAAGGAGTGCAGCTAACACGTGGTTTTTTCTTTGGAGGCATCATGATTAAATTTTACTATGGTAACCCCCCAAATATTTGTTATCTGTTAGATTACACTGACACTTCATGAAGACTGCTTGAATAAATGTATTTCACAGACCTGGTCAAAGGGTGAGTGTGTTCTAGAAAGCAAAGTGAATAAAATTAGAGATGGTAGAGTTGGGGCTTGGGAATGTTTTTATATTTTAAATTATTGTTTCCTGTCCATCTAAGGAGATAGTCCTGTAACTTTGCTATTCAGCTAAGGAGATAGTCATATAAGCCTGACAGATCACAGCTGTATCCTGTACTTTGTGTGAAAATGTATTTGTTCTCCATTTTGTTCTTTAATTTTTCTAATTTCCTAATACATTAAAGTCTATTCCAATGTTTGGAGCAAGAGGTTGGATATATGCCCAGATGAGAATGTGAACAATGGTTAAATACTAGGCTTGTAGGCAGAAAGTAAATTAAATATGGGGTATGCATTCTGCAAAAACTGAATGACTAGGAGAAACCCCCTCTGAATAAATTTTTAAAGAAGGTCCCCAAAGCACTGGGACATTTTAGCCTAGTGCTATAGCACTATATAAGCTATAGCAATGATATACATACACATATAGAATATATAGCCTTATATAACCTAAAGTCATAAGCTGTTCTCTTGTTTCTTTTACTAACCACACAATTCCTTCATAAAGAAATAAATACTTGCCTTGTATTTTAACCATTTCACCATTTTATTCTCCCTCAAATCTTTAGAACAACTTTTCACTATCCTAAAAATCTTTGATTACCACTGGAACAATACTAACTACCCAGACCTCCTCCTTTGGAATTTCATATTCTACTATCGGTTTAAACCTACTATCCTAGTACGTTGCTCTCATCAGCACAGATTCATTTCTTAACATTTGGGCAGGTAGCTTGGGAATGTTTTTCGGTATATCATCTCATCTGAAGTAGAATGTTTCATTGATGATACAGAGGAATGACAATTGACATTTCCTTAGAATGGAAGATTCCAATTTGAAGCAGTCCTTTTTTTTTTTTTTTTTTTTTTTGAGATGCTGGGTGCCAGGGTGTGAACCGGGACCTTGTATGTGGGAAGCTCGTGCTCAACCACTGAACCACATCTGCTCCCCAAAGCATCCTTTACTGAGAGGCAACTGGCAACTTTAACTTTGCTAGAGAAGAGAGAGTACTGGCATGAAGTCAGGTACTAGTCTGTGTGCCCTTATGCAGCAACTTTAGGCCCCTCTGAGTTGTCAGAAGTAAAAGAGAATTGGACTAGATGACCTTTGAGGTCCTTTTAGTTGTCTTTGACATTCACTCTCCTTGAGCTCTGAGTGCTAGGATAAAACACAGTTCTCTCTCTTATAATATTAGTGCCTCTTACTCCCAAAGACCCATTGTATGATACCTTACAAGGATGAAGCCACGGTGCTCCAGATGTTGAGGCTTACCCAGCAGAGCCACAAACGGTATCCAAAGTAGACCAAGATAATGATGATGGCCTCCTGACATTGAGCATAGTGGACAGGGCCTTGTGGCTTGGCTAACTCATTGACAACCACTTTCACTTGTGTAATAAAGCCTAGAAAAGAATTGTCTTTTTTTCCCCTTTTAATTGGCCTTGGGGAAGTATTAAGTGAGAGAACTGATTCAAGTAAACCCTTTCTTTGGGAACTTTGAATCAAGACATCTTCAAGAAGAACTTTTTTAAGTAAAGCAAATAGTACTTTACTTCGCACAGGGTAAACTCTTCCTACAATGTACATAAATGCTGAAATACACAGAGAAATCCAGGTGCTTGTAGGGATTACCTGTTTGCATGTAGACCTACTTTAACAAACGAACTGGCTAATGAAGGATTAACTGCTGTGCTGTGGTGGTGTCTGTATCTGGGTAGTGTAATCATCCATATGAATTTCCAGTCTGAGAGAACATTCTTCAGTAGACTCATCAGAGAATGACAGTACTGTATGAAATATTTAAGGGCATCTAATTCAATCTCCTGGTTTGTATTTGAGGAAACTAAGACCTGGAAAACTGAGCAATTCGGCCAAAATCATGCCGAGTAAGAGTCAGAGCTAGAACCCAGTTCTGCTGGCTCCTAGATTTGTACTATTGAGAATACAAACCTATCTTTAGTGGTTTGGAGCAGTGTGTACCCCAGAAAAAATGTTCTTAAACTAAATCCATTCCTGTGGCTGTGAATCTATTGTCAATAGGACCTTTTGATAAGGTTACTTCAGTTAAGGTATGGCCCAACTCAGGATGGGTCTTAAGCCTATTTCTCGAGTCCTTTATAAGCAAATTGAAATTCGGACAGAGAGAAAGCCATGGGAAGCAAGGAGATGAAATTGACAAGAAGCTGAAACCAGCAAAGAACGGAGTGGCCAGGAGAGGCTGCCATGTGCATTGTCATGTGACAGAGGAGCCAAAGACCGAGGATCACTGGCAGCCAGTCCCAGAACACAAACCTTTGGGAAGAAAGCATCACCTTGAGGATGCCTTGATTTGGACTTTGTCTTAGCCTCATAACCGTGAGCTAATAAATTCTCATTGTTTAAACCAACCCTTTGCATGGTATTTGGTTGTGCAGCCCAGAAAACTAAAAACTACCCTTTTATATGCTTGAAAGTATGAAGTGTACCCGTAAAAATTTTCAAAATGATAACCAATTTTAGTAAGCTAGTTGAAAGAGACCAAATCTGTTAATTTTTTTTTAGGAATCCTCCCCCCAACTTTTGCTGTTCAAAAATATATTAGAAAATAGCAGATATATTTCCATATGATTTTCTGCATCAGATTCCTGGGCTATGAAATAAAACAGTGTTAGGCAAAAGTAGGATAACATTAATGTAAAGTTTCTGTTACAGTAGGAATCAAGAAAATTCAGTTTTCACAAGGTAAAGTTGTTTAACACTAAAATGTGTTGGTGGTTTTGATTAGAAACTTCAGAATCTTCATCAGCAGAAAATGTGATAAAGGGAGGAGCAAAAAAGAATTCCAGATTCTTTTCTATAAGTTAGTGATTAAATGCAGGTTTTTGTTTTCATTTTACTTATTTAGTTTTGAACAATTTCTTAATTTAAAAAATAGCTATCAAGGTGTAATTTATATTTAAGTATCTTGTGAATTTGTTAGACATGTTTCTAATCACTGAAAAATAGCATTAGAATCTGAAGGTGAAACTATCGAATTAGACAGTGGAGTGAAGAAATACCTTAACACTGCTGCTGTCCACAGTGATTGGACACTGGGAAAATTTAAGCTCCACAGTATATTTCAGTCCACTAATTGTTTTGTTATGGAGTATGATAGTATATTGATTTGAGACCTAAGGTCTCTATTAAGAATTTTTTGTTGATTATGCCTCTGTTCTGGGTAGTTAGAATTATGTGGATTACTTATATTTTTTCTTGTTTATGTAGGAAATAAACAACATGCAAGAGAGCTTGGATTATTTCTTATAAGAGTTTGGATTGTGAAAATGTTCTGGTTTTATGAGAGAGGATTTAACATCCCCAGAGAGCAAAGCTAGTCAAAAAAGAAGATAGCATCAAGTTGTGAGCTATTGCTACAGAAAGTGGAGAGGCTTTTCACTCTTTTAAATTGTAGTCTCCACTTTTCAGATAAACCTTTAAATGTAAGCTTAAAATAAAATTTAAAAAAGCATAAATGATGAGGTACAGCTTCACGAGTATTTACAAAGTAAACACTTTGTGTAATCCCACCTAAATCAAGAACGATGTGCCCTCTCAGGCATTATCCTGAATCACCACTCAAGGTAGCCAGGTAGCCATAATCCTGACATATAATACCATAGATTAATACTGCCAATTTGTCTATTCACTATGTACTCTTTTGTATCTGGCTTCTTTTGCTCAGTACTTTTATATGAGATTCATCCATGTTGCATGTAATAATTGTTCATTCTCATTATTGTATGTATTCCATTTTATATACATACAATGATTTATAATTTTGCTCATGGACATTTGGGTTGTTTTCAGTTTGGGGCTATTAAAAATAATACTACAGGGAAGTGGATGTGGCTCAGGCCTACCACATGGGAGGTCTGTGTTCAGATCCTGGTACCTTCTGGAGAAGATGAGCAAGATGCTAGCTGGCACGATGGGCTGGCACAGTGAGCCTACGCAACAAGATGACGCAACCAAGAGACAGCAAAGAAACACAATGAGAGACGCAACAAAGCAGGGAGTGGAGGTGGCTCAGGTGATTTGGTGCCTCCCTCCCACATGGGAAGTCCAGGGTTCGGTTCCTGGTGCCTCCTAGAAAGAGAAGACCAGCATACAACAGACATAGAAAATGCAAACAGTGAGGGGGCAGGGAGAAATGAATAAGTAAAATCTTTAAAAAAATGCAATGAAAGAATAAAAATTTAAAAATAATACAATGAACATTTTTGTGTGGTTTATTTGTGTACATGTGTATACATTTCTTTTGGGTTTATTCCTGGGAGACTGGGCTGCAGAGTTTGTGTGTCCAACTTTTGAAGATATTGCCAGTTTTCCAAAGTATTTATACTATTTGACATACCTACTCACAGTATTTAAATGTTCCAGATGTTCCTTATCATTGCCAACACTTGGTATTAGTTCATTTGTTTTTAGCCATTTTGGTAGGTAGATATTGATATCTCATTGTGGTTTTACTTTGCATTTCCCTGATGACTGATGATGTTGGGCACTTCTTCAGGTATATTGGTCTTTTGGATATTCTTTTTTTATGAAGTGTCTGTTCAGAACTTTTAAAAATGGGCAAAATTAAGTCATTTGCCTTTTTCCTATTGATTTGTACTTGTTTTAAAGATACTCTAGATAAACCTTTATCAGACATCCTTAAAATTTTAACATGCATTAACAGTCTAAAGTTAACTCTCTCTCACTGCCTAAACAAAACAAGGCTCTTAAAACACTTTAGCTCTTATTCTCCATTATCATTTTATATGATCGACTAGGATTGTAGTTCCACCTTGTTTTTTTTTGTTGTTGTTGTTGTTGTTGTTGTTTTTTAGATTTATTTTATTTCTCTGCCCTCCCCCCTGCCCCCAACCATTGTTGTCTGTTCTCTTTGTCCATTCACTGTGTGTTCTTCTGCGTCTGCTTCATTATCTGGCTCCACTGGGATTCTGTGTCTCTTTTTTTGTTGTTGTGTCATCTTGCTGTGTCAGGTCTTCATGTGTGTGCCGCCACTCCTGGGCTGGCTGTGCTTTTTTCACGCAGAGTGGCTTTCCTTGCGGTGCACACACATTGCACATGGGGCACCCCTATGCAGGGTGCCCCATGCATGGCAGGGCACTCCTTGTGCGCAGCAGCATTGCGTGTGGGCCAACTTACCACATGAGTCAGGAGACCCTGGGGATCGAATTCTGGACCCTCCATATGGTAGATGGACGCTCTATTAGTTGAGCCACATCCACTTCCCCTACCTTGTTTTTAACCTACATTTTTTTTTATTATTGCTATGATTGTTTTCGTATAGTCACTATTTTAAACAATTTACTCATATGTTTACCAGTTTCTTTGCTCCCTCTTCTTTCTTCCATTTCAGTTCTTTTCCAGTTTTAATTTCTTTCTTTCTGA
Organism: Dasypus novemcinctus; assembly: GCF_030445035.2. Lineage (NCBI taxonomy): Eukaryota > Metazoa > Chordata > Mammalia > Cingulata > Dasypodidae > Dasypus > Dasypus novemcinctus. The sequence continues at coordinate 28,179,068 of NC_080678.1, read as the reverse complement.
AATTCATCCTTTGGAAGTTCCTTTAGTGAGTTTAGAAAATGTTTTTGTCTAACTCTTTATTTTAAAATATGTTCAAACTTCCAGGACAGTTATAAAAATAAGACAAACTCCATAGAACTCTAATATACTCCTACTCCCTTCAGTACCCAGACCACCAATTTTAACTTTTTGCCCCATTTTTCATATCATTCTCTCCATTTGTCCATCTATTAGTTCATTTCCTGGACACTTGAACCTAAGTTATACACTTCATACTCCTTGAATTACTTCATACTGCCATGTATTTTTAAGAACAAGGTTTTTCTCTTACATAGCCACCTTAAGTGCAGTTACCAAGTTCAAATAATTTAACATTGATATAAAACTTTGTCTATATTCCAGTGTTTTCATATGTCCCAATAATGTCCCTTTGAGCCTACTCTACTCCCTTACCATAAGGCATCCAGGATCATGTATTGCGTTTACTTGTCATTGTCTCTTTAGTTGCTCTCTCTGTTTTTTCTTTTTTTAATTCATGAGAACACATATAATAAATATTTTCCCCATCTCAACCACTCCCAAACATACCATTCAATGGGATTAATCATACCCATAATATTGCAGTACCTTTATCAGCTTCCTTTACCAAAACTTTCCTATCTCCCCAAACTGAGATGTATGCTCACTATGTATTAACTCCCTATTCCCCCTGCCCCCTTCACCTGGAAAACTGTTCTCTATTTTCTGTCTCTATGAGCCTGCATATTCTCCAGTATTTTCTTCGTAGTTTCCATGGGACTTAAATTTAACATCAAAATCTGTCGCAATCTTGTTTGCTTTCATAGTAACTTAAATGGTATACACCAACTATGTACCTATACCCAAAAATGCAATAGTACCGGTATTTATATTTACCCATGTTATTTTTCTCAGTGGAGATCTTTATTTCTTCACATGTCTTCAATGTGTATTGTCCTTCTCTTTCAACCTGTAGAATGCTCTTTAGCATCTCTTATAGGACTGGTCTAGTGGTGACGAACTCTCTCAACTTTTGTGATGTCTTAATCTCGTCCTCATTTTTGAAAGACAAGATATAGAATTCTTTTGTGGTAATTTTTTGCTTTCAGCGCTTTATGTTTTCTTGCCTCCTTCAATAAGAAATTGGCACATAATCTTATTGAGGCTACCTTGTACATGACACATTGCTTCTCTCTTTAATATATATATTACATATTAGAGAAGTTGTGAACTTAAAAAAAATCATGTGTAATGTGCAGAATTCCCATACAACACCCCTTCACCAACACCTTACATTGTTGTAGAACATTTGTTACGGATTATGAAATAACATCGTCAGACTGATACTGCTAACTATGGTCTATAGCATGCATTTGGTATATTTTTCCATACCTCCCTTTTATTAACACCATGTGTAAGTTTTGTACATTTGTTATAGTTCATGAGAGAACAATCTCATAGTTGTACTGTTACCCACAGTCCATCTTCCACTACCTAGTGCACTGTGTACAGTCCCATGCCTTGTACATTCTGTCCAAAGTATACACTCAGAGGAAACAGTGGCTCTCATTTTCATCACAGAGTTATGCAGTCATTGCCTCAGTAAAATTTTGAATGTTTTCCTTAGTGAAAAAAAAACACCCATACTCCCCTATTATTGACCTTTAGCCTTGATATAGTACAATGGTACCTCAGTACTTGTAGTTATTTTGTTCGGGGAGGTACAACAAGTACCAAAAGTGATGAGTACCAAACAAATTTTTTCCATAAGAAATAATGTAAGTAGATTTAATGCATTCCCAAACCAAAGATCATGCATACTTTTAGGGCAATATTAAAAAATAGGGTTGTGTATCATTACATGAGAAATAAACCTAAAAATAAATGCTTAGATTAAATAAAAACTTCACTTTACCTCTACTGAGGAGAGTTGATGGCCTAATGGGATGGTGGGAGGAGAGTGGTGAGGAGGAGAGGTTACATGGAGTGTTGCTTGGAAGGAGAGTCCCCCTCCAATAAGCATCGGGCACTTGTACTTCAGGTGTTCTTTCTCTTTTCTGCCTTTTTTTCAGCTTGTGTCTCAGGCTCTGACACACACTTTTGTCACCTTCACTGAAAACTAATCCAAGGAGGACTGCTTCTGTCTTCTTTTCAGAATTACTTGAAAGTGTGAAATCGCTTGGTCATTCAAAAAATTCACATTTCTGCTTGTCAAGAACTTTATCCAGATGATATGCATTTTAAAAAATTTATTTATTTTATTTTTCTTTTATTTACCACCCCCCCTCCATGGTTCTCTTATCTGCTCATCATTTGCTTGCTTTCTCCAGGAAACACCCAGAAACAAACCCAGAGCTTCCCACATGAGAGGCGAGTGCTCAATGGCCTAAACCCATCCACTCCCCATGGGCTGTGGCATCTGCTTGTTGCGTCAGGGGCAGCGTCTAGCTCACTGCGGCAGGAGACAGGGTCTGCTTGTTTTCCTTTAGGAGGCACTGGGACCTCCCATGTGGTAGGTGGGCACCCAACTGGTTGAGCCACATCCGCCTCCTGCACACATTTCTTTTGTCAAGGAACTGGAGACATCCTCCCTTAACTTCTCCTCATCTGAAAAAACTCCAGTCTCATCACTGTTAAAAGCTTGGTGAGGAATAAAACCCTCAGCCTCTGTGTAGTCTTGAAATTCACTGACGAATTCATCAGCAGCCTTTTTTTTAGCACTCACTGCCTCTCCATGCCTCACGACACTATGGATGTTGGTCCTCTTTTTAAAATTATCAAACCATCCATAACTGGCCTTAAAAATGTCAACATTCTCATCACTTGGTGTTGGCTTGATTTTCAAAAGATCGGCAGGCAGTACTTCGCTTTTTCACATATCGTGGCTTCAGATACATGGTCACCTGCTAACTGCTTCTCATTTACCCAAATTAAATAACAGCCTTTCACCTTCCTTGAGTGGGAACACTGCTTTGCTACTGCTTTGACTCCTTTTACAACATCTGCCTTCTTTACCACTTCTTTATTCTTAACAGTGGTGGAGACCATTGTTCTAAGCATACTGTATTCCCTAGCAAGATCAGTAATGCGAATACCGCTCTCATATTTACCTATTTTTTTGTTGTTGTTCAATGATGGTGTGAAGCAATTTTCTTTTCTGCTCAGTGCTATCACTGCTCATTTACTTAGGACCCACAATGAGAAAAAAAACCTGCACAAATACACAAAAGGACCACAGAAGCTAAGACAAGACCGCAATGAGATGAGTACAGGGCAGAGCTACCACATGACTATTACATGACCCTTTGTTTCGGCTGGAAATGGTAGCAAGTAACGAGGCAACTGACACCAACAAGTTCTAGCTTATGTGTCCACTACCAAACAAACAACGAGTACTGGGCAAAATTTTTGTGTCAAAATGTGTTGAGTACCAAATTCTGTGAGTTTCAAAGCAGTTGAGTACTAAGGCATGACTTTACCTTCTTTGACATTGATGCAAGAATATTACAATATTGCTGTTAACTATAGTCCACAAGTTACATTAATTGTATTTTCCCATGCAGCACCATATTCTTACCACCTTGTAATAGTGATGTACATTTATTCTAGTTCATAGAAGAACATTCTTGTATTATAACCACAATCCTCAGGTTCACTGTTATACAATCATTATTCTTTAGTTTTCTTTCAATTGACATTTACCTCCCTAGACTACCCCTTTCAGCCATATTCCCATTTATAAACCAGTGATGTTAGTCATACTCATTAATACTATGTTACCATCAACTCCAAGTCAAGCTAATTAAGAATTCTACATACGTTACATTGCTTCTCTTTTGTGGCTGTCAGAATTCTCTCTTTAGCTTTGACTTTAGACAGTTTGAGTATAATATGCTGCAGCATGGGTCTATTTAGGTTTATCCTGTTTGTTGTTTGTTGAGTGTCTTGGATGTGTATATTCATGTCTTTAAAATTGGGAAGTTTCCAGCCATTGTTTCCTTGAATATTCTCTCTACCCATTTTTCTTTCTTCTCCTTCTGGTGCTCTCTAATGTGTACATTGGTACACTTGATGGTATCCCACAAGTTCCTCGGGCTTTGCTTACTTTTCATGTTTCTTTCTGTTTCTTAGACGGAATGATTTCAGCTGACTGAATGATTTCAGTTGACTGAATGATTTCACTGATTCATTCTTGTGCAGCTCCAATCTGCTGTTGAACCCCACTAGGGAATGTCAAAATTTCTGTTATTGTGGTCTTCAGTTCTGTTTGTTTCTTTTTTGTAATTTCCATCTCTATATTGACATTTTGTTTGTGTTCATTTGTCATTTTTCTGATTTTCTTTAGTATTTAGTCCATGTTTTCCTTTAGCTCTTTGAGCATATTGAGGACTTTTTTTTTTTTTCAAGTCTATATGGTATGTCCCAAGTATGGTCCTCCTTTTTGATGAATTCTTATGCTTTAATATTTTCCTTTGCCTGAGCATCAATTCCTATTTTTTTGTATGTTTTGTAACCTTTTGTTGAAACCTGGACATTTTGATATTTTAATGTGTTACTGTTGATATTTAGACTCTGCAGTGCTTGTTCCTTAAGCTTGTATCCAGCCACTATTACGGCTTGAGTTTTCTTTGAATGTTAAGAACTAACAAATAAAAAATTTTTTAAAAAGGAAAAAGAAAACACTTTTCACAGTCTTGTTAGATTGGCCTGTGCAAGTGTTCTCCTTTAGGTTATGTGACCCTTGAAATTCTCCCATTTACATGGTTAAAAATGTCCTCTCTTCCCTGGAAAGTTTCCTCAAGGTCCCATACACTGCACTGTATGTCCTACAGCCAGCAATCCTGTGCCCCAGGCAGCATAACTTGGCAGCTTTCCTAGGGCATTCTGTAGGAGATCCCTCTGGACTGCCTTCTAACCTTAGGACAAGTCTGGGACAGTGAGTCTCTCAGTCCACCACCAGACTGACTGGACCAGACGTACATGTTCCAGCATCTGCCCAAGGTCAGTCTGCTCCCTCTGGATCCAGTACAAGTGTTCCACCCTAGGAGCATGGACTGGCTCCATGTCAATGGAGGAAGGAGGGGCTAGCTAGAGAGCCATGAGATTCTACTGCTTTTAAAAAGCCTTTTTCTTGTTTCAAGGCTTGCCCTGTTACTACAGGCCTGTAACTGGTTTCTGGAGCTTTGAGAAAGTTATATGTGCTCGTTCTTGCTGGTTGTTAAAAGTCTGTGAGGGAACCGAGCCCTGAAAGCATCTTACTCCACCATCTTGATCAGGTCCTAGAAAAGGTTTAATGTTTTGGTTTGCCGGACAATGTTTTATTTACTCTTACTGTTGAGAGATAGTTTCATTATATATACAGTTCTAGATTGGCATTCATCTCCTCTCAGAATTCTGAATAAGTGTTATTTTAGTATCTGATGGCTTTTATTTATCTTTTGAAGTCTGCTGCAAGTCTAATTGCCCGTCTTTTGTAGCTAGACAGTTCTGGAAAACTTCTAGCTATGATCTCCATGAACACGACCTCTTTCTTGTTGTTTCCTCTCCGGGAACTCCAGTACACTAGACTTCTCTACTCTCTTTGTCTCTTACCCTCTCTTTTACATATTCCATTTTTTTGCTTCCGTGTTCATCATTCTGGCTGTTTTATGTTTCTTTTTCAGATCTATAGTCCATTTTAGTAATTCCATTCCAGTTTGGTCTAGTCTACTATTTATTCATTAAGTTTTTTATTTTAGGCATTACATTCAGTAGGTTTTCAAATTTATTGGTCTTCCTTTGTTACCTTTTGCTTCTTTCTCATACTTCCAATTCTATCCTTAAGGGGTTTGGACATTGTTAAAATACTTATATTTTATGTCTCATAATTCCATTGTCTGCAGTTTTTTAGGGTTTCAAATTCTCCCTATTGTTTCTGCTGAATTTTACTTGAGGTGGTTTGTTTACACATATGCTTTGTAATTCTGGATTTTGAATCTGAGTTTAGCGGGATTTTATATGTGGGAATCCTTAGGCAGTCTGTGTTAAGGGTACCTTCCTCCAGACAGGATTTATGTTTTCTTTTTGCCAGGTGTCTGGAGTTGCTACCAACCTGAGACTGCTTGGCTTTTCTCTCTTGGCTAGGGGTTTTCTGGGCCATGCTGGCTGTATAAATTCAAATTTACCTTTCTGAGGGTAGGCCTGTTGTTACAGATTCTCAAGGGAGACTTTTCTTTTTCCAGTCAGCATTCTAGAAAATACAGATGTTTGTTTTTTTCTTTTATTTATTTATTTTTTTATTAAGATTTTTTAAAAAAATTTCTCTTCCCTTCCCCCCCCAGCCCCTCCCATTGTCTGCTCTCTGTGCCCATTTGCTGTGTGTTCTTCTTTTTGTCCGCTTCTGTTGTTGTCAGTGGCATGGGAATCTGTGTTTCTTTTTGTTGTGTCATCTTGTGTGTCAGCTCTCCGTGTGTGCGGTGCCATTCCTGGCAGGCTGCACTTTTCTTTCGCGCTGGGCGGCTCTCTGCACAGGCGCACTCCTTGCATGTGGGGCTCCCCTACGTGGGGGACACCCCTGCGTGGCATGGTACTCCTTGCATGCATCAGCGCTGCACATGGGCCACCTCCACACAGGTCAAGGAGGCCCGGGGTTTGAACCACAGACCTCCCATGTGGTAGACAGATGCCCTATCCACTGGGCCAAGTCTGCTTCCCATGTTTTTTTCTTTTAATTTGCTTTGTTGGTACACAGATTTTTTTCAGTCTATCCTTTAACTGTGGGTAAAATCCTTCAAGATTCTGGCTTCATTTGGGGTCTCTATAACAACTCCCCACCTAGTAGAAAGAACCATCTTTCTCCGCACTTGAGGAAAACTTGGTCTCTAATTTAAGAATTTTTTTTCACATTAAGCTCATTATTTTCAAAAGACCAGACAACTTTCATTTCTTATTTCTGATCCCCTTCACCCTAGTAAATTGACTATGACTGTGATTCAAAATTATCTTTCATAACTTTTCTACTCTTTACATTATGATATCACTAAATGTCTACAGTTTTGGAAATTACTTAAGTAAAAGAGTATTTCCATGGCTATTTCTTAATATTAATAATAATGGGGTCTATAGAATGGCTTTGTATTAGAGCTTACATGCTTAGATTCCTCTTTTGACCCACAGCTATAACTTTTTTTTTTCAAATTGATGACTCAAAATGCTGAAGGTGCAGTTGGTTACTCTGTACTAAAAACACTCATCTAGATGCACTGATTACTTTCTGGATTATCAGGTACATCGTGACCTTTGTGTAGTGGCAAAAGCAAATACTTGCTGAATGTACAGTGTCCCTTTTCCAATTCTTATACAAAGGTAATAATGTTTAGAAGAAGGAACAGATTTGATTATTGTAGTAAATTGTCTTCTAAAAAGCTCGAAGAACCGTTCCCCCACCCCCACCCCCGCCGCCCCAACTGTCATTTCTGGGGATGTAGCAAAGTTATAATCTGTTAAACTTGAAATTGAAGAAAGTACTAAGTGTGATCATTTGGTTGTGATAGGCCTTTCAGAAATCTTTCCTGTAGTTTCTAGCCATATGATAGAAAATACAGTAATAAATGTGTATTTTTAAAGCCAGTCTTTAAAATTTAAAAGCAGATCCAGAGATAAGAGTTTGGGCTTTCTTTCTTCCACCTTTTTAATTTAAAGCATCATATTTTTTATATTGGACCAGCAGGAATCGGTATATAGGAGTTAAAAACTGTTTCAGATTACTGTCTTGGCCCACAGGAGCCATACTACTGCTTATCTTGGAGTAAGTTTTAAAAATCTGGCCATTGAGTATTTTTTCTATAAGCTGTCATATTTAGAATTGAAGTGAAGGAAAACCTTATGTTGATCTACATACCCCCAAGTTCCTGTTAGTATGCTTTTATGAAGATCCTGCCGTTTGTAGGATGGCATGGTCCACAGGATAAAAGGCTTTATCAGGACAGTCAGTAAATAATGCAACTCTGGGTTTACAAGGAGTTTAAATTGTTTTCTCAAAGTTGTCAGATTTTCATTTTTATATGTAATGCATATATGTTATTGCCTTTCTAAAATACTATCAAATACCAATTATTTTTGCTTTGACTCCTCTTGCTTATCATATTCCTATGATTTAGTCATTATTTATCTTTTTAATATTTTTAAAAGAGATAACTTATTACACCCTATGATTTTTATATTGGAAAAACACCCCTTTTTCCTTCCCCCGTTTGTTGGATTGTGCAACCTTTCAGTTAAACAAAACCAAAATTGTTCACTTGCTCACAGTGTTCCACCCCCTTGAAATAAGCCACATAGCTCCCCGTGGGGTGTGCCCAGGCCTCAAGCTGCTGCCATGGTTCCTTGATCCTCCTGATCTCGCCTCACCCTTGGCTTCTTATTTTGTCTTTTCATCTGCTGTCTTGTTCCTCCTTCCCCTTCCACCCAATTGAGTGGTTTTTTTTGTTTTGTTTTGTTTTGTTTTTTTACTGCTCTAGTCGCCTCCCTTCTCAAAGGCTCACAAGGGGTTCTCAGGAGCTATCCCCCTACCCTTTCTCTAAATATTCTGGGTAAGATGTTTGTGCATTGTCCAAAGGTACATGCTTCATGAGGAATTCTTACTGCAAGATTAAACTTGCTAGCTTGAACAGTTTAAAAGGTTTTTTTTTTTTCTTTTTTGTCACAACTTAGGTAATTTAAGTGTAAATTTGTGAGTATAAAGTATACATCACCCTTGCCTTAAGTGGAATACATGTTTCTAAAAAGTTATCAATTAAATATTAAATATAGGGGGGTGGGGAGGGGTTATGTTAATATTTAAAAGAACCTAGCGAGGAATTATTTAGAAAAAATAATTCACAAAATATAAATAATTCTGTTTTAGAAGGCCCCCTGCTTGGGTTGTCCTGATAGTATATGCCTGTAAGTGATGATCTTCATAGTATTTTTCATGAAAATGGATTATTTGTTATTTCTGTTTACTGTGATGTCGAATCATATCTTCAGCTTTAACCTATGGCATTTTCAGCAACTTGCTCAAAACTTTCTCAACAGTTTAACACATCATTCCTTTCACCTTTAAATGTGCATTTAATCAGATTAGCACAGTTTTCCAATCCATAAAATTAAAATTTCATATATGTATCAGCATCTGTCTGGGCCATGAATTTGAGAACTTGAGGTGCCTTACAAAACATAATGCTTGTGATCAATTGTTTTTCTTTTTTCTCCACACCTCCTCCCCTTCTTAACTCTTCTGTGCCTATCCTTGATATCTTTTAAGGATTTGAGCCCTAGGGTATGGTATACCTGTGTCAGGTTGACCATGTCTTCATTTACTGACCTTGGTATTAACCTAGCGCATTCTTGTGCCTCCTTTCATGAAGTTATGATGACAGATTACAGTTTGACCGACTTCAAGATAATTGGTCTTAATTATTTTTGACATTGGCTAGTACAGTGTAAAAACAAGCATTGTGCTAGGAAAGAATATAATGGCTTTTGAATCTCACCCTGAAAGTCAAAAGATTAGGGTGAAAGCAGAAGCGCCTGACACAAAGCTGTGTGGTTTGCTAGTAGATTACAGGTTTCCTGTAGGTTAAATTATACAAACCATTGTAAACTGCTACCTTGGTGACAGTTTTGATTTCTCTTTTGTAGAAATCTGTAATACTTTTATTTAAAGTAAAGCCATGTATTAAAGTACAAGTTTATTAAGAAATGTATTATCCTTCTGTTGGGGTCTACCCTGTCCCCCTGCAACTATCTACCATACTTTCCCCTCAGTTGTGGCACATAATAGATATTGAATGAATTATTACTAAAAGACTAAATGAACTTAAGCAGAAATTAGAAAAATTTGTTGCTGAATTGATTATCAATAGAATTTACATATGCATTTAATTTTTTAAAAATTTTTAGATATTTTAAAAATCTAAAATCAGTAGATTGCATGATGAATACAGTTATAAATCTTGGCACAAAACAAGCTGATTCACTCCAGCTTCATTTGTATTTGGGGTCAGAAGGTATGATGCAGTACACTGAAGCCCCTTTCCCCCCCAAAAAAATACAAAGAAGAGATACGTTTATAGGCTATTTTCCTGGTTGTGTTTTTTGAACTAACCCTCCTTCCAACCATTAAATGGAAAAACACATTAAGATGCTTTTCACTAATCTTTAGACCTAATGATTCACTGACCCTCTTGTCAATCATTGTAGATTATGTTGTATACATCTTTTATCTAGAAGCAAAAAACATGATTTGATTTCAGTTATCCTCAACCTGGTTTGTTCTGTAGTTGTTTCCCCTTTAAGTCCTGGATTACCTCTTTTAACAAATAACCATCTATCAAATGTTAAACAGACAAAGGATATTGTTTATTTGCTACTAGTAATATATATATTTTTTAACTCCTGTGTGCCTGGCCATGTGCTAGGTTCAAGGGGCCCTGCCCTCAGTTAGCTCCTAGCACATGTGGGAGAGATACCAGTGACCTGGATTCTTGTGACTCAGTGTAGTGAGTGCTTTGGTGGATGTGTGCCAGAGAGCTATGAGATTTGAGACTTTAAACCTCAGAGTAGAGGCTCATAGGTTTTCCTTCACAGCATCCATCTTTGCAAAGGAGACAAAAGCAGGGCATTCCTCAAATGGCAAATTGGAGAATGTACCCAGAAATGCCTGCAGGCAAGTGTTGCTTTCCACCAACCTGGCAAGGCTTTCACTATCTTCTGAAGCATGAGCACCATGGTCAGCATTTTTGTAGAGGAATTATCCATGTTGTATTATCGCTTCTGAGAAAAGTTATTTTGGGGAACAAAAGCCACGAGATACTCTCGAATCCTACCATTCTAGGACATCTCTGACTTAGGTTTCATAACTTAAGGATGGCATACTCTTCTATGAAACTGACTCCTACAGAAAAGTCACAACATCCTTATCGCTTTAGCTTTGGTTTGTTTTTTTTGTCCAGGACTTCTTATTCCCATTGAATTTTGCCCTCTCAGCTGAATCTGTTACACAACTTTGTTGTCCTCACAACTGCCTGTTTTGTGTGTGTGTGTTGTTGTTTTGTTTAACCCAGAGCCTCCACACTGTGCATGAAATTGACCTATTATGAAAATCACCTATAATGAAAAATCATTTCTCCACTTTTCAACTCCATTACCACTAGTTGTGTGGCTTTATTTGCTTAACCTCTTTGAATGTCAGTTTTCTCACCTATGAAAGGACGATAATAATAGTACTACCTGATAGTGCTGTTTTGGGGTACATATGAGATAAGTATATAAAGGACATAGTCTGAATTATTCCAGTGTCACCTGAAGTGTTTAACAGCAGTCACTTCTCTAAGGGCACAAGTTTACACATAGTTGACTTCTAATGTCTTTTTATTATTTTATGCCTTTAGGGTACTCATTTCCCCCACACCCATTTTTTTTTTTGGCACTTTGCTTTCCTTTTTGCTGTGTTCAGATTTAGTTTTTTTGCTATTATACTTTGAGCACAACTGAATACCTATTTCCCAGACCTATCCATTCAATAGATGCTTATGGTTTCATTGTGCTAGGCTCTGTGCTAGGCATTGGGGATACCAAGATGGTCCCAGTTGACTAGAGGAAACCCATGATAGCCCCCAATGGTAAGAGGAGTTTTGTAAATGCAATTATTTAGGCAAAGCATTATAGAAATGCAGCTGAAGGAGCTCTAAATTTGATCTGAGTAGATCCAGGAAAGTAGGCACAGTGAATGTGCATGTGCTCTCTCTCTATATATATATATGTATATGTATATTTGTATCTGTATGTGTGTATACATGCATCTGTATTTATGCATATATGATGTATGTGTATGTATGTGTACATTTATTCTTGTCCTCCTCCCCCTCCTGAGAGGCAGGCTTGCTCACTTTGGCACCACTTCATCATGGATTCCTTGCTTACCAACCTTGGGGGCTGGTCCACAGGTAAATATAGGAAAGGTGGCTTTAAAAAAACACAGCTGTACTGATCTTCACTTTCATGGCAGAAGGGACTTGGAAGAACAGTCCACTAGAGATTTTCTTTTCAGAGCTGGGTCTGAGACCCCAGCATATCGAGGGAGAAGCTCACTGTCTGCACAGGGAATTCCAGCTGTACAAGAGAGGGACTTGCTTCTTTTACATAGCATTTCACCTTTTTTCCAGCTTTTAATGTTTCTGCACTGTGTACATTGACATGCTAAAGTAGATTGTATTTTTGCTGGCATATAAGGTGGGATAGCACACTAGGCAAGGGGAGCTGCTTGTGCCAAAATAGGTAAAGATATGAGTATTAGGGTGTAAGTAGTCACTACAAAGTCAAAGTTTGTACCCCGCCCCAGTTTTGTTATAGTAGGAAAGCAAAGAGAAAACATGTAGTCTCTTTTTTTCTAGGTATAATTTCACTACTGCCTGCCTCAGTAGTGAATAAAGAGTTCTGCTTTGTTTGCTATTGTTTTCTTTGCATATTTAATATGGAAACCAAACAAAAGAGTAGCACAAAAACTTGGAAGCAAATAAGTGAATGTACTTGTTCTGGAACTGCACCTCATACTGCCAGTTTTCCCTCCACTTCCTGTATTTCCTTCCTTTGATCACTTACTACATTCCAGTCACTTTACAGAGGTTAGCTCTTTTAATCAGTACAACTGTTGAGATATGATTTTCCTTCCTTTACAGATGAAAAAAAACTGAGACTCGAAGGAGTTTAAAAAAACAAAACCCAAAAAATCTTGTTTAAGATGCTCAGCCAGTAAGTGGGAGAGCTCTTCCTCAGAGCCATCATTATCTCCAAAGCTTCTGGTCTCCTCATCCTAAAATGAAGTGGAGAGCTGCTGCTTAAAAGCCCTAGACTAGGCCCAGCTAGTAAATTACTGGGACAGGCATCCAGTACTTTCTAAGTTTCTTTTCCTTCAACTAAGAAGTTGGGAAATGGGAATAGATAAGTCTATACTTCCTTTTAACTTGCTCTTCTCTTCTTTGTCTCCTTCCATTTCATTCATGTCTGACAATTATGCTGTTGAACAACGTACAAGTTGTACATATAGTGGAGACTTCTAATACAGAGGCTGCAAAGTCAGAACTCTTTGAAAGTATTTAATATCACTTTTAAAATCAAAATAGTGGTTGCTTCTGGGAAAGTGGAGTGGGGAATCACCTGGGAAAAGGCATTAAGAAACATTCTGGAATGAAGGTAAATGCTCTGTATCTTGAAAGGAGTTGGGGTTACACAGGTGTACCTTTAGATTTTGCATTTCTTTGTATGTATATTTTACATCAGAAGATAGTCAAATACTAAACTGTAGTTAATAATACACATGCTGAAGTGTTTGGAGGGAAGGGTACTGATGTCTGTAGTTTTCTTTGAAAAGCACTAAAATTGATATGTGATAAAGCAGTATACAGTGTTAATGGTAGAACATAGGTAGCACTTACATGGTGTTCATATTAAGTTCTTTACAATTTGCTGTGTGTTTGAAAATTTTTATAGTGAATGATAATTTTAAATAAACTAGAGGGGGGAAATCACTTTGAGAATGAGTCAGCAGTTTCATATCAGTGTCACTTGGTGAAAAGGTTAAGCTACAGCTACCCCTGACTCTAGTTAGACTATCATGAGTTTAAGTGACCTGATTTAATTCAGCTCAGGCAGACCTTTTCTCTCCTTAGTCAACCTTGTAGGTGGACATTTTAAGCTTGGCTGATTGTCCCACAGAGCTGAAGCTTGCCAAGCAAAAGCTCATCTCTGTGACTGTTTTAGTCATTAATAATTACAGCATATTTCTAGACGTTTGTGTCACCATCAACCAAAGATTAAACTTCTTTCCTCCCTCTCTTCACCCCAAGGTATGTCTTTGACAGATGATTTCTTTTCAAAAGGGAAACAGTTTTTTTGTTGTTGTTGTTTCCTGCTTTGTTTTCATTCTATCAAAGCTTTGAGGTACCTTCTATTTTTTACTAAATTACACTTCATGCTTTCAAGATTCATTGCCCTTTAGTAGGAGCCAACTTCTCATTGTGCTGGTTTGCTCTGAAGTTTATGCAGTGTCTCTGTTGCTCTTGTAGTTTGAGCAGAGAACTTGTCTTTCCTTCATTGATTAAATCCCAGATCCTAGTGGTACCAGATTAATTGTCCCATCCATGCTATGTTGGAGAATGTGCAGGCATTAGGAGTGAATGAAGTCTTGTGCAGCTGACATGGATTGGTGGGCAAAGGAGTGGGGAGGCCCTTAGGACATGGAATTCAAGTTTCCTGTAAAAACCAATAAGATAGCTAAAATATGTTTTGAATTATTTTGTTCTAAAAATGTCATCTCTCTAACTTTCATAACAGTAACCAATCACAAGTCATTTTTCATAGTGAAGACATATGTCATTTTACAAGATATGAGTGAAACAAATATGTGAAATAAAATTTGGCTTGGAAAACTGGAAGAGAAGAGGATAGAATACTTGCTGAGTTGCACATGAGCCCATATACTCCAGTTGTTAACCTGTGGACACTCGATGTGGAATAGTTTTACTTAAAATCCACAAAACTGAGAGGTGGGAAAAAAGAAATTTGATTGCTAGAAGATTGGATCTGTAAATTTACATAAATCCCTAAAACAGGCAGGTATATGTGAGTGGCAAATAATGTCTGAGTTAACCAAGAAAAACTTGTTTTTCTGCATGACTGGTTTAAACACTGGTTCCCAACAGCTTTCATTTATAAGGATTTTTTTTAAAGGAACTAACTACACATTGGGCAAGCAGCTGTGTGAGCCAAAAAGTATTGGCTGGATTTGAAATACTACGGACATGTGGATTCCTGAAAATGTCACACCTTGTCTATGCCAACAAATCCGAGTGCTTGTTCTTGATACTAAATCTGATATGGACAGATTTTCCTCTTTATCATAAGGATAATATTCAAAGAGAAATATTTTTTTCATGTATTTTTTTCTGATTGGGGTGTTTTTATATATTTTTGAAGCTATGAAATAATAATGGCAAGTCCCAAGAAGACTAGATCTGGATTTCATTTTGTCTCAACTCTGTGTGATCTTGTGCACATTCCTGACATGTTACAAACAGCTTGTGTCTCTGAATGTGCAGTATCCATTTTCAGTGGTGAAAGCCCCAAAAGGAAACAGGCTGATTCTTCCATGTGCAAACAGCTGGGCTGTTGTGGATGGAATTAATTGCTGATATATATTGGCTGTGTTTTTCTTCTCTTGTCATTTCCTTTGCAGCTGTGAAAGTGAAGTTTGACTTGAAAACAGACATTTCCAGCAATGCAAATCCAAAGAGTATCAAGATGAGATTTTTCTAAAAAAAACAGCTTGTATCTCTGAGTTGTTAAGTTTGGGGATGAAATGAGGTAGAGTAAGGGATGGCAACAGATGATTCATAATTACATATATGGCTGAAAAAAATTAAATCAGGCACTTGGACTATGAAAAAGGGGTATTTTGGAATGACTTAATTTATCATATGGTAAGAGTGACCTCATATTCCAACAAAAAGGCTAACTTATCAGCACTCTCTTCCAGGATCCTGAAAGAGGGTGTTCTAGGCTGTCTCTCAAAATATTGGACATGTAGAATGCTTGGGGCTGATTTATTGTTCCAATTTGAGGGTGTAGTATTGGCAAAGGTAATGTGATGATATTAAAAGTAATATTTTCTTGGTCTTCTGCCAGTCTTTCCATTGTTTGTTTTAAATTATATGTAAAAGATTATATAGTCAATTTTTTATATGGTTATTTTACTCAGAGAAATTTTATTTCATGAGTTATAGAAATTCAATTAAAAGGTAACGATTGTGTCTCAATGTGCATATACAGAAAGCAGTACTGGTTAAAATCACTTTAAACAATAATCATATGTTTGATAATAGTCTCAGTAAATGACAAATTATTTTAGACACTACTAAAGATGTTTAGAAATGATTTATATATACCCTATGGAATATCTTATTTGGAAACAAGTCCCAGAAAATATTAAAATTCATATGAAATTATTTGGAAAAGTGGGTGATTGCAAAATTTAACAAACTACAGAGTCTGCATATTAGTAATTTTCATCAAAATAATTTCCCCTTTTATGTATTCATTTCAGTATCCTAACAAAACAAACCCATAGATCAAATCCCTTATTTCTTTAGATTTTTGAGGCAACTCTTACTAGTTGATAATAGTGTGCTTTTATTGTTTCTGTGTTGCCAGGAGAACTGGAGTATTGGTGAGGAGAAGATAGAGAATTTGTGTTCAAATTCAGGTTCTTTGAAAATAGGCCTAAGTAAAGTTCTAGAATGAGCAATTTTTCTGATACCTTGAGATATTTAAAAGCTGCTGTTGCTAAACTTAGAAGTTGGCATGGTTGGACTTCCTTTATGCAAGTCACCTCCTATCTAACATTATGTTGTTTGAGCTGCATGGTCTACCTTGCATTTTATCTTTCCTTTCTTCCAGAAAAGGAAATGTCTGTATTTCACTTCAAGACAGGCAAACTGATCTGCAAACATGAATTTTTCTCTGTTTCTCTGAAAAGGATTAACCAATTAATTTTGACTCTGAAGCCCTGAAAAATGTGGTAATATCAGTGTGCCGTTTATGCTCACTAAAGCCTGCATGGGTGTGTTGTTTCCCCCAGAGTGAGCTCCACCCTTGCTCAAACCGCACTGAGTGTGGGGATCTTGCTGTTTAAAACAAAGTTCATTTTTAGGGCAGCATTGCATCAGAATTGCCACACAAAAACCAGCTCAAGAAATGTACAGCAGCTTCAATTCTGTTTTGTAAGTAATGGATTGTCTATTGTAATACTGATAGCTCACAGCTCAGGGGGAAGCATAGATAAGATAGATGGTTAATTTTGTGCCAGCTGCTAAGTAACATGCAATAATCTTCTTAGGGAGGAGCCTGTGGCTTTATCACTCAACTGATTTTTCCCCCTACTACTTTACTTGTCTGCTTTTTTTAAAAACAAAGGAAAACAGTTTACTGAATTGTTGATGTTTTAACTGTTTGTGGGATGACACTGACTATTTAAACTAAGGAATTCTCCCAAATATGCTAACTGAAAAATGTTAGAAGTAATGGTTTGCACTGAATTTATTGGACCCATACATAAATAGCAGTCTGGCTATGTTGTGTTTAGAGACATAGTGGCATGAACTTTGCATGTAAGAGTGGGTTCATTGAATTAAAAAAAAGGCAGCATCTAAAGAGCCTTTTATTTCTATCATAATGATGCTTTGTCCTATTGCTACTGGGTATTTGTCAGAAGAGTTGGGGAAGCCTGCAGCCCAAAGTTCTGTTCCATGCCTTGACAGTTCCGTGCCTCTGTGTTCTTTCTACAGTCTGTGACGTGAATGGTAAGTTGAATTACAGGAGAATTACTGTTGTTCATTGAGGTCCATGTTCAGTAATATTTTTTTCTTTGCAAATGGGCTCTGACCTTTTTTTTTTCCCTGGCCTCATGTATTGGGTTCTGTATGCAGCTAGGTTTTAAATGCCTGTGCTTAATTATGTACTGACGGAAGTTGGCATGATGAGAGAGAGGCAATGCTTTGTGATGTCTGTATTGAATGCTTTCTTCCTCTAGTGCATGTTCATTGTGTACCCTTTTGGGGTAGATACACCCATCTGGTGCAAACAAGTTGAACAACTTGCCTTGGTTGAAATCAAAGCTGAATGTTGAAAACGGCAGATTTCTGTAAAGCTCGCAGGGATGGCGTTGTGTCAATCTCTTAAGACTTCCTAGCATCTCCTTGCTTCACCTTCCTCTTGGTAACTTGGTAGTAATTATATTTAGCTATCTCCTGATCTGACAAGGATATAAGACTTTAAAGTAAAAGCATGGTATCATAGAAAAAAGGACTACCCTGGGAATCAGGAGATTATAGGTTATATCATGTCTTTGGACATTAATTTCTTCACCTATAAAATCAGGAGTTTGGGTTAGCTCTTAGAGATCTTTTCCAGCTGAGAAAACCCTAATTCTCTTTTAAAGATACTTACCCCAGAGCAGATGTAGCTCAAGTGGTTGAGTGCCTGTTTCCCATGTACAAGGTCCCAGGTTTGATTCCCCAGTACCTCCTAAAAAGAAAACAGATGAAAAATCCAACTCATTGGGGAGTGGATGTAGCCCGGTGGTTGAGCACCTGCCTCCCATATACGAGGTCCTGGGTTCATTCTCCAGCACCTCCTAAAAAAAAAGATACATGGCAATTCCCAAATTGCTAAAGAATATATTAGACTTGAGGAAAAAGTTAGATGTTAACCCCTGAATTATTTTTATAAATGACATGGAAACTAAAGCTATGCTTTCAAAAAATTGTATGTGCAGGAAGTTTGGAAATTTACTTTTTAATATCTAGCAGTAGAACTGGCTATATAAATCTCTTCACCAAGAAAATAAAGTTGATACTATGGCAACCTCTTGACACAAGTGTTGTAGAGACCTTTCCTTCAGACATTGCCTGCATTCAGTATATAATTATTAGTTGCCTAGCCTTGGGTAAGTGGCTTTCACACTTTTTTGACAGCATCATAAGTATGAACTACATTTACCATCATGACCCAGTGCAAATATATGTGCTAGATAGTATCTGAAATATTTCCCTTACAGTACACAAAACACCTGTGATTTTCTATTTTATTTCACTTTTTAAATTATCAGTTTCAATCCATTGTGCTAGATGATCTCTCCTGTGCGCTTGGACAGTGAAGCATATTTAGGGTTTGACAGCTCCAGAGCAAAGCTTGCCAACCAAATTGCTGTTAGATATTAAACTTAGAAGAGTTTTTAAATAGATTTTATTTGGAAAATCTAGACAAAGTCAATATTTGATATCTCCAGTTATACTTTACCTTATTTATTTTAAATTAATTTAATTTAATTTAATTTAAATTTTTTAGGTACCTGGGGCTAGAGATTGAACCCGGGACCTACCATGTGGGAAGAAGGCGCTTAACTACTTGAGCCACATCTGCTCCCCTACCTTGTTTTTTCTTGCAGTAATGAGTTAATATAAAATAAGGTGATTTTTTTCACTAAGGCCTTATAGCTATCCCCCAAACCCCCCCGTTTACTCCAGTATGCTATACAGTTTTCATCTTTTTTATGCATACTATATTATAAAAACTAATGACATGGGAAGTCTTTCCTAGAGAATTATATATAATGTGTTATGTAGATTAGATATAGAGTGTCAAATTACTATTAATAAATCCCATCTTTATCTTTTTCACCAGAGTTGTTCTCCATGTCCACAGAAGTTCTCTTTCTGCTTCAAAGTACTTTTATTTATTTATTTGTTTTAAAGATTTATTTATTTCTCCCCACCCCCTTATTGTTTGCACTTGCTGTGTGTATTTGTCTTCCTTGTTTCTTTGGGAGGCACCAGGAACTGAGCCCACGACCTCCTCCATTGTGGGAGTCACTTAATCACTTGAGCCAACTCCATTCCCTGCTTTGTTGTTTCTCTAATTATATTTTCCTCTTGAGTTTCTTGTTGCATCAGCTTGCTGCACCTGTCCAATGCGCCAGCTCGCTGTCTTCTTTAGGAGGCACCGGGAACCAAACCAGGGACTGCCCCTGCACGTGCGCGCACACACACACATACACACCCATGTGGTAGGCGGGAGCCCAATCGCTTGAGCCGTATCTGCTTCTCCAAAGTACTTTTAAAAACTATTGATTTTATAATTTAAAAAGATGGTAAAAAGATAAAACAGTACAAAAGGTCTTTCTCTACCCTAGTGCTTCAGCCTCACTCCTAAGGGGGAGTTTCTTTTTTATTTTTACAGAAAATTTCTCTGCATAGGAATATCTATGTATACCTGGATCTTTTTTTAAACCCAAATAAAATAATACTTTGCATATAATTATATTTCATTCCCCCTTAACAATTTCTTAACGATTTTTCCATATAAAGCTACTGTATTCTTTTTAATGACTGTGTAATACTTTAGTGTATAAATGGATGTACTATAATTTATTTAGCCATTCCTTTTCAACGACTATCTGGATTATTTCTAGGTTCTTCCCCACCTCCCCAATCAAATATACTTATGCTCTCAGTCTTCTTTCTGCCCTCCATTTTGGGACAGAACCCAGAACTCAGGTGCCATAGGGAAGGAGTGAGCATGCTGCGTGGGCACAAAGCAACCCCTCACCAGCTTCTCATCTGATGAGGGCATTGAGGACAGGTCCCTCTTTCCCAGTGAATCATGAGTGGGTAAAACTTGATCCTCAGTTTTACCGTCTATAAAACAAGAGGTTGGAATAAATTTAGTGTCCTTTTTTACTTTAATATTTTTCATAATTTCGTCATGCTTTTGTTGGAGTATTTTTAATCTATACAACCCAAATTATATGAAGTTTCTGTTATTTAAATTAAAAACATCTTTTTATGTATATTTTGTGGACTGTATTCTTTTTGAGCTGTGATATGGCCTGCACTATTTGAAGGCTTAAGGATGTAAAAAAGAAAAGTTGAATATACTTTACACAAACTAGCCTTTTGAAAAAAGCTATTTCAGGGATAGATGTAGCCCAAGTGGTTTAGTGCCTGCTTCCTATATGGGAGGTCCTGGATTCGGTTCCTGATGCCTCCTAAAAAAAAAAAGCAAAACAAGTGAAAAGCATAACTCAGGGGAGCTGATGTGGCTCAGTGGTTGAGTTCCAGCTTCCCACATATGAGGTCCAGGGTTCAGTCCCTGGCCCCTTGTACCTCAGGAAAAAAAAATCAATTCCAAAAGTGTGAAGCCCATTCCAGAAGTAAAAGCAAATCCTTTTTATCAAGACTAAATACCTGAGGAAGAAGATTCTGAGGGAGGTGATGTTTGTTTTTAAAATGGATCTTAGTAATTTTCAGTGAATCCAACCATTCAAAGCTACTGTCTGTTTAAAATTGCTCTAACATCCTAGATTTCTAACTCATCTTCTTGTTTGCTTGAATTCCGGAATTGACATTACTTAAAGTAACTAAAGTTTTCTGATTTGGTGCTAAGGAAGCCAGCTTAGAGGTGAACTATAGTCTGTTACCACGCCAGGAAAGTTATAAAGTAACACAGAAAAGTTATAAAGTTGCAGAAGCAGGAATTTTTGCTGCATCATACAAAGGATGTGTGGCATTGCCTGTTTTCACAATTTTATTCTCATGTTTTGGTCAAATACAGCTGTCCGGAAAGCAAAATGATATAAGAATTTCATCATTTGATGTGTATAATTACAACAGAAGGATAAAAAGGCATTTTCTTGTCCTAGAGTAGGGGTATCTGTGTGCTTGTGTGCTGATTACGCTAGCTACTTGGCAGAAAGCTTGACTCCCTGAGTGAGTATACTTTTCTAAAGTCAAGTCTGAGCTCTTATTTATTATTCAAGTGTGCTAGATAATTATATGACTGGTATTCCATGTTAATTTTCATATAAGTTGTTTGGCATCTGGTTCAGTTGAGCAAAATGTACTGAGGAACTTCTAGGAGCCAAGCTCTGCATTGAATGGTGGGAGTCCTCAGATGACAGAAGAGCCCACTGGAATCCGCTAAAATGACAGCTGTTCCTTTTTCTTCTATTGGAGTTTTCTAATATCCACTAGTGTATAGGGCTGGGCACAGGGAGTTCTTCAAATTGGAGCCTGTGAAAGTAGATTAAAGCCAAGTATTTTAAAAAGAAGGTCTTGATGTCTTGTTAGGGCAATGTCAATTACTGTGAAAACACATTTTTCTCTTCTTTGTGTGGATCTGCTGGTGACATCAGTTTCTCATCATATTCTAAAAGAAACAATAATACAATGCTTGGACTATTCGAGCCTTAATTTTTGCCTACTAAAATGTATCTGAGATACAAAAACCTGTTGCAAAGAATGTGTCTCATATAATGACTTTTAAATAATTGTTTATATGAAACTAAGCTTGAAAATGGATACACTGTGTCTTGATGACACATCCCATAACTTCTTTGTCCAGTTACCCCATCCATTGTGGCAGTTGGGAATATACAGGATGCTGGTGTCTGCAGGATGCTGAATAAACTTTATCTAAAACATTTGTAACCATTTTTGAGAAAAAGTCCTGTAATATTAATAGCAAAATTAGTCAGGTTGTCGTTTAAGCTGAAGCAGAAAGCCATTTTCAATGACAGAGAGAGAGAGAGAAAGGGATGGAGGAAGGGGGAGAGAGAGAAGTTTAATCATTACTCTGGTCTGTGTGCAGTCCCAGGAGGGACTGCCGCTTCTCCTTTGGAGCACAGCTTTTGGCAGGGGTCCTGTGGTACACAGTGGAATTCACTTCCTATCAGGAAACGCTGTTTTTCAATACATTATCTTGTTGAGACAACCACAGTGAACAATAGGCTATTAATGTATCAGAACGACAAGTGTCATAACTAAGCCAGTATTTGCTTTGTTTAGAGTATTGCCCTGAAAAAATAAAAAGCTTTCATGGCGCTTCAAAGTACATTTGACCATCAGTAACTACTGAGCATAAAATCCATAACAGTTAAAGAGAACAGAAAATAAAAAGTACTTTAGTAATGATGAACTTTTGCAGGTTTACCCCACTCACTTCCTGTCCATAGAGAGACAAGAATAAATTAAGTGATTTCAAATATATTTTTCAGGTGCAAAAATGTCCATTTAAAAACCTATTTTGAGTTTTGGAAACCATGCCAAGAAACTGGTATTAAAAAAAAAAAAAAAAACCCACAAACTCAGGTTCTCTTATGAAATGTCAAACCCTATTCACATTGTTTGGATACTTATATTTAAAATATATTTTTTGGTTCACAAGCTTTTTAAAGCTCCATTCTTTTCACAATGACAAGGAAGAAGAAAACTCCCTTCAAGAGGGTGGTCAGTTAATATCAAGTAATTACTGTGATTATATCATACAAATACAATTAAGTCTCAGCTGGAACGGAGCCTGGAGGTCATCTGGTTGAAGCTCCTCATTTAGATGAAAAAATTCAGATCTTACCTTTTTATTGAAATCTTCCTTCACTAACCTATTCCAAAATTCTCTTTACGAGCAATCCTCAAAAACTATTGTGTGTCTTATATCTACCTTCTATTTGGCAGTTGTCATAAACTGTTTTTTTTATTATTATTATTTTTAGGAGGTACCAGGGATTGAACCTGGGACCTAATATATGGGAAGCAGATGCTCAATTACTGAGCTCTACCCACTCCCCCATAAACTGGTTTTTACTATTAGTTGTCTTTCCATGTGGAAGATCCTGAAGGGCAGGCAGGACCCAGACCTTTGCCTTATATGTCAGTCTGCCCTTTGCCTAACAGCTGACTTAATGTCCATGGGTTAATTGGATCACTGGTTTTTTGGTTACAATGACATTTTTATAGTATTAGTTGCACCTGGTTTCATTGTTTACCTGGCAGTGAATATAGTTGTGTTATGTTTTGTTTTTAATTGCTCTCTTTTTATACCCTCACACTTTTTGTAATTACTTTTCCGTCTGCTTAACGCATTTCATATGCAGGTCACAGTAGTCATTACCTCAACTGCCTTGGGTGTCTGTCCAGTCTTATCAAGCTACAGTTAGCCATGTTTTCAAGGTTTGCTCTAAACTTGCGGCCCTGGTTTATTCTAAGACAAGTGGAGAATGGGATATTATGAGTCAACAGTCCTACGCATCTTATTGAATTTAATAAGCCTTTATTGAATAACTTTATTGAATAACTTCTCTTACAAGAAAAGAAAACAAAATTGACCCTATTAGTGGGGCAGACAGACATATCCAAATAATTTAAAGGGAGCACAGGCTCTGACAGAATGCTATGGGACCACTAGGAGGGGACTGAGAAAGCCCCCATGGAATAAATTAGCTTTTGAGTAAGACCTCAGTGTGGACTAAGATTTGGATGGATGGAAATGAGAGGCCAAATCAGTTCCAATTGTATAAGAAACTCCAAAGAAATGCCTTTTATTTGGGGGAATCATTTTACCCTAAGTCTATGTAGACTTTTTTTTTCCACATTAAAAACTTTATTGTAAATATCAAACATCCAAAGTTCCATCAGTCTGATACATTTCTGCTCATTTTGCAGAACCTAATAGTTGCACAATTTCCTTAAATCTTAATCAACTTGTTTTAGACCTTTCGTTGCTCACTTCAGCCCACCTCTTGCCCTCCTCCCTTTCTCACCCTGACGGGCACATGCTACAATCCACTCAACCTTACCCTTCAGCCTGGATCAGAGCCAGGTGCGAGAGAGAGCCTGCGTCCTGAGGCACTGGCTGCGAGCAGTGCGGGCCAGGCGCTTGGGCTGTGCAGTCAGGCGAAAGTCAGGCATAACCACGGGTTCAGCTCTTTCAGCATACCTGGAGCCCGCCCTGGACACTCCACTGGGGCCCTCGTATAGCTCCAGGAAGCCCACTCTGCTGTTTGTTTCCTCTGTGTCCTGTTTTCATCCTCTAGCTTGAGTGGCTTACTCTGGATATTCTGAGCCAAATTAAATCCATTTAAGTTTCGTGGAGTATTCCAGAACCTTGAACTGGTACTTTATTATTATTTCTTACGGAAGTGGGGGTAAGTCCCTGGTCTGGTGTGGGCTGGAATGAAGTAGAGCAGGATTTAGAGGCCTTTTCCATCTTTTTTTTTTTTTTTTTTAAGGACCTGAATTATAGAACCTCCCAGGTTGATTTCTTCTGTAAGGTGGGGATTGCAGGATACTTTCCTTTCCTTGTAGAAGGGGCTAAAGAAATGATGTCTCGGAAAACTGTAGTACATAGCTTTGTGCTTCTTAGTTGTAACCAAGAACCCATAGTACTTGTAGATGTTTAAAATCACACATTACAGCATTTACAACTATATAGACCCTTTCCTTGACAGTGGAGATCAAAAGTAGACCCAAAATATTTACCAAAACACTGGAAAGCTACTTAAGTCTTTAAGCTCCATGAAGATTCCTTTTTTATTTGACAATAAAGTACTTGATAAAGCCTGTAAGTCCAGCTAAATAGGCACTATAGAACTAAGCAATGAGTCCTGTCTTTGTGAGCCTCAGAAAAACAAGAATCCTACTTCAAGCCTGAATTTAAAGCAAGCAATTTAAGTGGATCCTTCAAGCATGTGTGAGGGCGCATAAAGCTGAGTCATATAGTTTACTCTCTATTGAATTACCATGGAAGCTGGAAGAAAAGCATTTTCATGGTAGAAAATAGTATAAATTGCTCTAAATTCTTATGAAAACTACACAGAAAAATCTGTTTTATGTGTGATGTTGTTGACCTTGACTGCATACTTACAGATACTTTTAAAAAATTGGAACTTGAGGCTTTAAGTGACTTTTATTTTCATGAAAGTTAACATTTTATTTATTGTACATTAGCTCCTGAAATTAGTTCCTTGTCAAAATCTTTAGTAAAGGAATTGAAAAAAATGTAGTTATAGTTTAGATATTTTACACTGACAAAGCCTATGACCTACATTCTATATAATGTATCATATTCTAATCTAGGTAACATGAAAGGTCTTGAGTAAGGTAAATTGAGGAACAGGCAAGTCACATTCTCTCATAGGACTTGTTTCTTCATGTGGAGAAATGAGAGAGTATGACTAGATTTAATAATATCTTATATCCTATTCAGCCTACCCTTAAATTCAAAGGATGCTGTTTTCTTTGGGCCCTAATTAGGTGATATTAGGGAAAACAATATAAATTTTTGGAAGAGTTGTGGGTTTATAAATTAATGTTCCTTTTTCTGTTATTCTTACAAAGATATAAAAGTTTTTTTAATTTTATTTAAACTTTACAGTCCTGTTACTTTTTGTTTTTTTAGGGGGTGTAGGCGATTGAATCCAGGACCTCCTACGTGGGGGGCAGGTGCTCAACCACTGATCTATATCCACTTCTTCTGTTGTTTTTTATAAACTTTCCTCCTTAAATCAAATGATGAATTAGCTTACTGGTTTCTCTTTTTCCCTGAATTTGACAGTCTTTCAGATTAAAAAAAATTTTTTTAACATTCACTTTCCAGTAGTAGATCATAGACTTGGGCTGTTGCTTCTTTACCTTCCCTTCATCTCTAATTTCCTTACTGTCTCTTCATGTTTGAAAAGATGTCAGTCCCATTAATTTGAATTAGGTATAAAATATCAAAATATATGTATCATAAAATGTGTAATTATATGTACACACATTCAAGATTCTTATTCATATTGACTAGGCCTTGCTTTTCAAGGCTCTTATTTCATGTTTTTTGCCAGATCAGAGTCAAGACTTCTTTAAATGAATTAACAAGCTTGTATGGCAATAAATGTCCAAACAGTTCTGAATGAAATCATGGACTCTATACAACTTAGTATCAAGATCCAGAGGGCTCCTCTCCCCAATCCTTTTTCTCAAGCTCACAATAATTATTTGTAGCTTAGATTGCACTCTGTGTAAGATTGGATTTTGTGAATGAGTAGGGGATTTCACTTATTTATTATGGATTTAATCATCAAATTCCTGAGTGCTAAGCCCTTCGTACTTTTTATGTTCTGGTACACTTCCTTTTAAGAAAATTCAGTCTGTGAAAAAATGTGTTTTACCAAAAAGGTTAGATTAGAGGTGGGGACTTAGATTTGGTAGAGGGAGGGGAAGAAGTTGGAAAGATATACTAAAGGATCCTAACAGGTTTAAAATTGAAATGACTCAACATTCAATAACGTCATTGGGGGTTTGAGATGGCTGGGGGGGGGGATGGGGGGAGATGGGGAAGATGCAATAAAGTATAGGGGTTAAGCATAGGTTCTGGAGCCAGTCTACTCAAATTTATGTCTCAGCTCAACACACATTTCTGTGTGACCTTGGACAGATAACTTAACTATCCTTCAATTTCCATACCCGTAAAATGGAGATGATAACAGCACCTACCTCTCATAAGGTTGTTACGAGGATTAAATAAATTAAAACATGCTACATTCTTGAAACAATGTGAGACAATAATAGGTGCTCAATGTTGGCTAATTTGTGGTCATTTCTCCTCTCTCCACATTAAAACATATTTTCACTAAAAAATTTATTTTTATTATCTCCCTCTGTATTAACTGGGACTGATCGTTGAGGATGCTCCTCCCCGGGAAATGTGGAAGAGGGTACACAGCCTAAAGCTGACTCAGCTTTTGACCCACACTTTTGGTCTGCTGTGTCTCACAAGCCGTTCCAGGCTGGGGTGGGGGTGGGGTGGCTGCACCATTGCTTGCCTTGGGAGCCAGCTCGGGACTGAAGAGATTCAGAACTACTACCCAGGACTGATTGTTGAGGACACAGAGGGAAGTAGGATTATTTCATACACAAGAAAAGGAAGGGAGCTGCCAGTAAAGGCTGGAGAACTCTCTGTGAGAAAGTTTGAATTACAAGATTCTTAACCTCCAAGCAGGAACGTATTTCACATTGATCCAGTCCACGCTGCAGCAAACATGCTCCTACCAGGCCTTTAACTGGGCAGGCTCCAAAGCACGCCATCTACTGGCAGATGAAGGAAGCACACGTGAGGAAATTAAAAGTAAATGAGAGGCTTTTTCCGGCCTTTATAGCCTCCCTCCCAAAGGCCCTAGGAAGCGGGTCTGCAACCCATTACTGGGTCCAGAGCCCAGTTTTGAGAAACTAACAGGGACAATCCTAAAGACCCAGGTTGAACCCAGAATCAAAGAATAGCAGTAGCACACAGACTCCCGCCACTAAATCCCTATGAAAGAGATAGAAACTACGCATCTGGGTAAACTCTCCATCCTAATCAGATGCCTAGACATCAGTAAAAAGGCATAAGCCATACTAAGAAAATGGAAGACATGGCCTGAGAAAAGGAATGTGTCAAAGCCCCAGAAAAGACGCAGGATTTGAAATAACTAATTAATGAGATGCAAACAAATTTCCAAAATCAAATTAATGGGTTGAAAGACAATATGGCTAAAGAGATAACATCAAGAAGACATTGAGGGAAGCGAATTTGGCCCAATGGATAGGGCATCTGCCTACCACATGGGAGGTCCGCGGTTCAAGCCCTGGGCCTCCTTGACCCATGTGGAGCTGGCCCATGCGCAGTGCTGATGTGAGCAAGGAGTGCCGTGCCACACAGGGGTGCCCCCCGTGTAGGGGAGCCCCACGCTCAAGGAGTGCGCCCTGTAAGGAGAGCCACTCAGCACGAAAGAAAGTGCAACCTGCTGAAGAATGGCACCACACACACGGAGAGCTGATACAACAAGATGATGCAACAAAAAGAAACACAGATTCCCAGTGCTGCTGATAAGGATAGAAGCGATCACAGAAGAACACACAGCGAATGGAGAGAGAGAGCAGACAACTTGGGGAGGGGGGAAAAGGGGAGAGAAATAAATAAAAAATAAATCTTTAATAAATTAAAAAAAAAAAGATATTGAGCAACCACAAAGAAGAATTTGAAAACCTGAATAGAAAAATAACAGAGCTCTTGGGAATGAAAGACATGATAGCTGGATAAAAAGCTCATTAGAGGCATGATAGAAGAAAGAATAAGTGATAAGACAGAACAGCTGAAGTTAAAGAGAGAAAAGAATGGAAAAAATTGAGCGGGGGCTCATGGAGTTGCACAGCAACATAAAATGCAATAACATACATGTCATGGGAGTTCCAGATGGAGAAGAGAAGGGAGAGGGGACAGAAAGAGTATCTGAGGAAATAATAGCTGAAAATTTCCCAACTCTCATTGAAGAAATGAAATTACATCTCCAAGTAGTGTAGCATACCCAAATCAGAATAAATCCAAGTAGGCCTACTCCAAGACACATATTACTCAGAATGTCAAGCATCATAGATAAAGAGAAAATTCTGAGAACAGCAAGGGAAAAGTAAACCATCACATACAAAGGACTCCCAGTAAGACTTGGTGCAGATTTCTCATCAGAAACCATGAAGGTGAGAAGACAGTGGTATGATACAATTAGAAAGAGAAAAAAATGCCAGCCAAGAATTCTTTATCCAGCAAAATTGTCCTTCAAATATGAATGCAAGTATAAACATTCAGAAACAGAAACTAAGCTCATAAAAAATAATCCACCTTTGCAAGAAATATTAAAGGAAGCCTTACAGCCTGAGAGAAAAAGAAAGGAGAGGGAGGCTTGGAGGAGAGTATATAAGAAAGAATAGCAGAAAGGATAACCAAAATAGTAAATAGACTAAAATAAGAAATGACATATGGAGACCAAAGAATAAAATGGTAGAAATAAATATTGCATTTACAGTAATATCACTGAATGTGAATGGATTAGACTGCCCAATCAAAAGATATAGCATGGATTTGAAAACGAGTCATCCACATGGTGCTTATGATAGACTCACCTTAGACCCAGGGATACAAACTGGATGAAAGTGAAAGATTAGAAAAAGATACTCCATGCAAACAGTAACCAAAAAAGAGTAGGGGTAGCTATACTAATTTCACACAAAACAGATTTTAAATGCAAAAAAGTTATAAGAAATACAGAAGGCCATTATATATTAATAAAAGAGGACAATCTACCAGGAAGATATAACAGTCATAAATACCTATGCAGCTAACCAGGGTGCCCCAAAATACACGAGATAAACTCTGGCAAAACTGAAGGGAGAAGTAGACATCTCTGCAGTAATTTGGAGACTTCAACACTCCACTCACATCATTAGATAGAACAACTAGACAGAAGATCAACAAGGAAACAGAGAACAAACGATGTGATAAATGAGTTGGATCTAATAGCATATACAGAATGTTGCACCCAAACTCAGCGGGTTATACATTCTTTTCAAGTGTCCATGGATCTTTCTCCAGGATAGACCACATGTTATTAGGTCACAATGCAGCTCTCAATAAATATAAAAAGATTGAAATTATACAAAGCACCTTCTCAGCTCATAATGGAATGAAACTGGAAATAAATAGTAGACAGGAAAGAGGTAAATTTGCAGATGTGTGGAGGCTGAACAACACATTCCTAAATAGAGTGGGTCAAAGAAGAAACTGCAAGTGAAATCAGTAAATACATTGAGACAAATGAAATTGAGAACGCAGTGTATCAAAACTTACAGGATACAGGGGAGGCAGTCTTGAGAGGGAAATTTATAGCACGAAAATGCCTATATTAAAAAAGAAAAAAACACTGAACTCAGATCTAACTAAACAACTGGAGAAACTAGAAAAAGAACAGCAAACCCATCCCAAAGCAAATAGAAGGAAAGAAATAATAAAGATTAGAGCAGAAATAAATGAAATTGAGAACAGCAACAGAAAACAATAGGGAAAATCAACGAAACCAAAAACTGTTTCTTTGAGAAGATCAATAAAATTGACAAACCCTTAGCTAGACAAAAAAAAGAGAGAAGATGCAAATAAATATAAAAAATGAAAGGAGGTAAGTTATGACCAACCCCACAGAAATAAAAAGAATAAGAGGATATTATGAGAAACTGTATGCCAACAAACTAGACAACGTAGATGAAATGGACTAATTCCTAGAAATGCACAAACCTACATTGACTCTATGAGAAATACAGGAACTCAACAAACCAATCACAGATAAAGAGATTGAATCAGTCATGAAAAATTTCCCAACAAGGAAAAGTCCAGGACAGATGACTTCACAGCTGAATTCTGCCAAACATTTTGAAAAGAATTAACACCAATTTTGTTTAAACTCATCCAAAAAATTGAAGAGGAGGGAAAATTACCTAAGACATTTTATGAAGCCAACCTCACCCTAATACCAAAGCCAGATAAAGATACTATGAGAAAAGAAAATTACAGACCTATCTTTCTAATGAACATAGATGCAAAAATTTTTAACAAAATACTTGCAAATAGAATCCAATATCATATCAAAACACTTATACATCATGACCAAGCAGGATTTATTCCTGGTATGCAAGAGTGGTTCAACATAAGAAAATCAATCAGTGTAATATACCACATTATCAAATGGAAGGGGAAAAAACACATGATCATCTCAGTTGAAAAGGCATTCAACAAAATCCAACATCCTTTCTTGATAAAAAAAACAGTTAGATAGGAATAATAGGAAAATCCCCCAATTGGTAAAAGGCATATATGAAAAACCCACAGCCAACATCGTACTCAAATGGGGAAAAGTTGAAAGTTTACCCTCTAAGGTCAGAAACAAGACCAGGATGCCCACTGTCATGATTGTTATTCAACATTGTACTGGAAGATTTAGCTAGAGCAATTAGAGAAGGAAGAGAAAAAAAAGAATTAAAGGCATCCAAATAGGAAAAGAAGAAGTAAAATTCTCACTATTTGAGGACATGATCCTATATTTAGAAAAGTCTGAAATGTCTATGAAAAAGCTACTTGAGGTTAATAAACGAGTTCAGCAAAGTGGCAGAATATAAGATCAACACGTAAAAATCAGTAATGTTTTTGGACGTTAATATTGAACAATCTAAGCAGGAAATCAGGAGGGGAAATTGCATTTACAATAGCCACAAACAGACTCAAATACCTAGGAATCAGTTTAACCAAAGAAGTACAGGACCTATATGCAGAAAAACTACAAAACAATGCTAAAAGAAATCAATGAAGGCCTAAACAGAAAGACATGCCATGTTCATGGATTGGAAGACTAAATATTGTGAAGATGTCAGTCCTACCCAAACTAATTTTTATAGATTCAATGCAATACCAATCAAAATTCCAACAGCCTACTTTACAGGAATAGAAAAGGCAATTATCAAATTCATTTGGAGGGAAAGTGCACCCAAATAGCCAAAAGCATTCTAAATCAGAAGAACAACATGGGAGATAGTTCACTACCTGACCTTGAAACATATTACAAAGCTGCAGTAGTCAAACAGCATGGTATTAACATAAAGAAAGACACATAGATCAGTGGAATAGTATTGAAATCCAAAAGTAAACCCTTATACCTCTACAGCCCACTGGTTTTTGACAGACCTACCAAGTCTGTCTTAATGGAACAAAACAGTCTTTTCAACAAATGGTGCTTGGAGAACTGGATATCTATACCAAAAGAATGAAAGAAGAACCCTATCTCACTCCCTATACAAATGGATCAAAGACCTAACTATAATAGCTAGGACCATAAAATTATTAGAAGAAAATGTGGGGAAACATCTTAAAAACCTTGTGGTAGGATGGTGATTTCTTGGACCTTACACCCAAAGCATGCATAACAAAAGAAAAAAATAGATGAGACCCCCTCAAAATTAAATACTTTTGCACCTCACAGGACTTTGTCAATAGGGTGAAAATGCAGCCAACTCAGTGGGAGAAAATAAATCTGATAAGGGTTTAATATCCATGGTATATAAAGAGATGTTATAAATCAATAGTAAAAACACAAACGACCTGATTAAAAAATGGGCAAAAGACTTGAACAGACATTTGTCCAAAGAAGAAATACAAATGGCAAAAAAAAAAAAAAACATGAAAAAATGTTCAACATCTCTAATGATTAAGGAAATGCAAATCAAAACTACATTTCACACCTATCAGAACGACCACTATTGAAAAGACAGAGAGGGAAGCAGACTTGACTCAACAGATAGAGCATCTGCCTACCACATGGGAGGTCTGGGGTTCAAACCCAGGGCCTCCTTGACCCATATGGAGCCTAGCCCATGCGCAGTGCTGATGTGTGCAAGGAGTGCCGTGCCACGCAGAGGTGTCCCCCACATAGGGGAGCCCCATGCGCAAGGAGTGCGCCTCATGAGGAGAGCCTCCCAGCGCAAAAGAAATTCCAGTCTGCGTAGGAGTGGTGCCGCACACAGGGAGAGCTGATGCAGCAAGATTACGCAACAAAAAGAGACACAGATTCCCAGGCCACTGACAAGAATAGAAGCGGACACAGAAGAACACACAGTGAATGGACACAGATAGCAGACAACTGAGGAGGGTGGGGAAGGGGAGAGAAATAAATAAATAAAAATAAATCTTTAAAAAAAAAGGGCTACACTGTTAGTGGGAATGTGGAATGGTGCAGCCACTGTGGGAGAACTGTTTGGCAGTTCCTAAAGAAGTTGAAAATAGATTTGCTGTGTGATCCTGCAATACCACCACTGGGTATATACCCAGAAGGACTGAGAGCAATGACACGAACAGGCATCTGCACACCAATATTCATAGCGGTGTTATTCATGATTGCCAAAAGTTGGAAACAACCCAGGTGTCCATCAATCAGTGAATGATAAACAAACTGTGGTATATTCACACAATTAAATATTATGCAGTTGTAAGAAGAAGTCGTAAAGCATATGACAACATGGATGAACCTGGATGACATTATGTTGAGTGAAGCAAGCTAGACACAAAAGGACAAATATTCTGTGATTGGACTACTATGAACTAAATATATTGTGTAACATTGTGTATGATTCCATTTATATAAAATGTACCTTTAAATCAATATGGAATTATACTTGTGGTTATGTAGGATTGGGCAAGGCACGCTAAGCATGTGGAGTTTTTCTTTTTGGAGTAATGAAATCGTTCTAAGATTTTTTGTGGTGGGGAATGTCCAACATTGTGTTTATCCTAAAATCCACTGATTATATACACTTTGGATAAATTGTATTGTATGTGAATGTATCTCAGTAAAAGTGCTTAATAAATAAATGATTGTGCAAGAACAGCCAAAAATAGCATCTGTGTACAGCAGAGCAAACAGAGGGATTGAGAGGTGAAGAATTTTTGTCTGTTTTTTGTTTATTATTATTGAAATAATGAAAATACTCTAATAATGATTGAAGTGATGAATGCACAACTATGTGATCATATCAAATACCATTGATTATACACTTTGAATTAATCATGCTTTATTAATATTTATCAATAAAATTGATTTGTTTTTTTAAAAAAACCTTCTAAACAAGAGAAAATTTGATTTAAAAAAAAAGTCCATGTGATTAGCTCAATGAAAAAAACATACAAGTTATAATGCTCAAAAGGATGGTGTCAGTCATGGAGTTTAGAGTGGCTGAACAAGCCTGACAAGGACTTTGGTGGTGGCAGATCCTTGAGAGCAGGGCAGAGTCCTGGCAACAGACAATAGGAAAGAGTAGTCAGTGTCAGCAAGGCTCAGCAGTAGGTGCCAGACCCTGATGTTTAGGTGGAGCACAGTGACAGGGTAATTTGGCAAAAGGTGGTAATTGGTAAAAGTTCAGTTAGGGAATCCGTGGCATCAGGTGTGAGCTATCAGCTGACGTCAGGGAACAGTACAGGATTTAATAAGGAGGACCTAAGATTAACCTGGGGTCAGGCATAGACCTTGGAATTTGAAAGTATATGGAGTTCCCAGATAGAGAAACAAGAAAGGCATTTAAAAGGCTGCTTGGGAGTGAGTGGAGCGGCTCAGAGTTGACAGTTGGTTATTAAGAATCAGATAAAAGTGTTTACTAAAGTAAGACTAGGAGCAGCAGCAAGACTGACTTGATGGTGAGCTGCTAAACTAATTTCTTAAGGTTTCTTATAATTCCTGAGGCATGGCATGATGCTGAACCTGCAGATAGGGGTCGTGGTCCCTAATGTGGGGAGAGGGACAGAAATGGCAGCAACTTATAAGTATACACGACAAGAAACTTGACTGATAAGAGTGGTTTTTTTTTTAAGTCACTCTTGCTTAAACCCAAACATTCCATCCTACTGTAAGATTTTGTGATTTGATATTTCACCTATGCTGGAAGCAGTAGAGCCCACTGCAGCTTTGATTTCTGGTTGCCATTCATTGTGAATCCTCATGAAATTTTACAAAGAAAGTTTTGTTCCAAGCTAATGTGACAAATATATTCATATCTTCTTGCTCCACATTTCCTTAGAAACATTGTTTCTCAGTCTAACATTGTCGTTTCCAAACGCTGTGCCATTGTGGAAGGTATCTGTGTTACATTGACTTATGTATGTCAGATACCTTGATCAGGTTGCTATTTTGATGATTTCTGTCAATACAAAATAGCTGACTTTGGTTTTCTCTGCAAATATGTGCCATCTATCCATACTGTTATCATGGTAAAAATGTTTTCTAAAGTAGATGTTTTTAGAATGGAGATTCCATTAGAACAGTATCGAATATAGAACTTTAGATCTACAAAACAGTTCACCTGGAAAAGCCAGTGTCACAAAATTAAACAGATTCAAATAGATTTCTGAGGTTGGTGAACATCTCTTTTCATGGACTTCCCCTTAAAACATTTATCAAACTTCTAAATTAGCAGTTTATGACCAAATAGTATTTTTGAAAGTAATTTTCAAGTCTGTTACCTGTGCTTAAGAAGTTTTATTTTCATGACTGAGAATTAGACTATGTATAAAATGGATTAGGTCAGATGATTTTGAAATCCTCCTTTTCAGCCACAATCTGAAGACAGCTACTCCCTCTTCAAATCAGATTTCTTTACAGGAATGACATTGAGTTGCCTACAGTTTTTGGATTGACTTTTACCGCAGTATTTTATAAGATATAGCCATGAAAGCCAATAATCTTTAGCTGGAATATATGAATCAGTAGATCAGAATGAACTCTTGGGACTTGCATATATCTTGTGTTCTTTAAAGCTTTTTGTGTATTTTCTTCCTATTTTTTTAAATATAAGGAACTTGGTCCTTTATTTTTTGGTCCCTTACAGCCCTCCCCCCCTTCTCCACTGGTCACAATGACCACATTTGGAATGGAACATAGAAGTAATAGTTCAGTTTGAAATCAATTTCCTGGACTAGACCTTTCAGTGAATGCTTTGTTTTGCAAACTCAGCTCATTTTTAATAATGAGCTTTGTAGGACTGTTTACATTTCTTCAGAATGAGAACCTAGAATTTTTCCAGTTCAAAATTCAACTTCAGGTTAACATGTAGATAAGTGTAAGGTTGAAATTTGGGGGAAGTAAGTTTCCTATATTACTTGTATTGTGAGATTCACTTTGGAAAAAAAAAATCCTGCAATTTCTAGAATAGTTATGGAGTAATAGGTAAAAGGGTATTTGACCTCAAAGATTGCGCTCAAAAAAGTGCCAAAAGCAAGGGCTTTAAATTTTTCAAGCTCAGTGCTGCATAAATAATTAGACTTTAGTTCATATGAAGTATGTGAGAATTGATGTTTCTTCTTAAAAAATAGCTTTTTGCCCAGAAGGACTACCAAATAGTAGAAAGCCAACGATTTAAAGTATCTCCAGAAATTAAGAGCAATGAATCTTTCTTTAAAAGTCATAATCTCCAGTGATTTCACTTTTTAAAACCTCTCATTTATCATGAGCTGTCAAGTTCTGGATAGTTTCCTGGATCTCAGTTTTAAAAATTTCACTAATACCAGGGGACTCAATAACAGAAACTAAATGCCTGGGAGGCACATTTGAGTAATCAATCCACTAGTCTCTGTCAACTTTCTCTTAAGGAAAAACCTCCTTTTGTTTTTACCAACCATTTCCAAAGGCTCCGTGTTGAAGACAAATGATGACTGAGGGAATATATACAGAGCTTTCAAATATTTTGTAGAAAGGAGAGTACTGAGGCCATGTGTTTTGGGATGCTGCAATAGACGTGGTTGTTTTCCTCATCATTTTACAAGACTATATATATAATTTTAAATTAGTTTCATATTTACCTTTCTAAGTGACTCATATTGGAAACAATTTAAGCCAACTCAAGATAATGATTGTGTTTGGATTTTAAGAAAATACACTTCCTCTGAACTTTTTGTACACGTTTTAAGTTTGTAACTCTGCCCTTTATATGACCATTATAATTGGTAAATTTACCCTATTTATAATAAAGATTTTATTCAAGTTACTAGTGAATGTTATTTTCATTTCTACAATGTCTAAGCAAGTGACTGCCTCTCTTTTTCTTCCTCACTTTTCACATACAGAAGTCTGTCTAACTCACTGTTCCTTGTAACAGGTATTATTAATCAATAAAATATCATTCAAGTATTGATACTTTTTGAGAAAGAGGTTAGAGTCATCCTCAGTGATATCTAGCAGTAAATGTCCTTAGCCTTTGGATTACCTGACTGAATGATTGTATTGATCTGATAAATACCTACTTGATCTTTTTATTGCTCATATTTTTATTGCTTATATTACTCATATTTTGAACTATGTCTATTACTGTTACATCTAACTACTTATTTGTTCCTAACTGAACAATCATAGGGAGACTCTTTTCATGTTTGCTAAAATTATTTATCTTAATTAGTAGTATTTCTGTTTATAAAACAAAGTTTGCAACTGAAACATTCTTTTAACTGTGTCCTACAATTTGAGTTATATGTATATATATAAAATTAATGTTGAGCTGACTGTCAACTTCCATTGAGTATGGGACGCTTAGTAACTTGATGGATCACTGTCACTCTTACTAATTATTTTTGTTGTTTCTGTCTTTCCCTGGTTGGATTTTCAGCTAAGGCTCAGACTTAACAGTATCTCACTAAAGAACTGTAGATTCTCTGTTTGCAAGATTGCTATTGTGAAGCTTAGAATTTATAGTCTTATTTTTTATAAATACTCAACAGAAGTCATTTTGAAAGAACAATAAAAGGATTCAGAAATTTAAGATTAATCTGGATCAATCATAAGATTCTGGCAATAGGCAGAAGAGTTGAGTTTCCACACTTACACCAATTTGATAGCCATATAACACTTTGTACAATTTTTTTTTCTTTAAAACTATTTACCATTTCATACTTTGGAGGTGAATATTGTGACCCTGTAATATATTTCCAGAGCACCCCAGTAAAAATAGGCAGCAATCAATGTTGTAATTG
Organism: Dasypus novemcinctus; assembly: GCF_030445035.2. NCBI lineage: Eukaryota > Metazoa > Chordata > Mammalia > Cingulata > Dasypodidae > Dasypus > Dasypus novemcinctus. Next base: position 28,141,319 of record NC_080678.1, on the reverse strand, counting down.
CTGAATATGCCCCTAGGAAGTGCTGATCCTTTGAGCCATTCCATCTTTTTAGCGAACTCTTCCACACCTATTAAGATCTGTAACCATAAATAATTCTCATTTGGTAAAGAACATTGGATAGTCAGAGGAAAGTTACTAAACCTTAATTCCCTTACCTGTAAAGTAGAAATAATAAGCACTTCTTAGAGTCATGGAGAGTATTAAATGAGGTAATCTATATTGAGCATAGTACCTGGAACATGATAATTACTAAAAACTTTGTATTATATTAGTTGATTTGTAATTTAGGAATATTTGTGTGTGTACACAAGTATATTTTGTACCTATCTTAAGCCAGTTTCTATCAATGTCCATGTATTTTTTTTTTCAGATGGACTGTAGCCAGTTTAAGGACCCTTACCATGCATGGTTTTGTCTGGAATTCCTTTTCCTTTGAAAGTCAATATTGTGGGAAATGATTTCTGATATTTCATGATGTCATTTATCTTTAATAGGTACTTCTTAATTTTTAATGACCTATTTACTTAAGAAAGGCATGCCCCTTAGGTACCTAGATCAAGCAAACCTCCGTTATACCACCACTTCACTAACATATCTGCTTTCCTGTGCATCAACAGCATAGACTGTTATACCACCAAGTCCATTTCAAGCACTAGAATTTAGCTCTTCATTATAGCCTGTTCCTCTCAATCAAAGGTTTCTAAAGTACCTACATGATGTGTGATGGGCAGGTTTCTTGTTTTTTTTCCTTCTTATAATTCACTGTTGGAGTAAATTTTGCCTATAGGACAATCCGTGAATGACATGGTAATACTAATAAAAGTCATTATTCAGATTCTATAGTAATTTCTGATATTTGGGCATGGTAGCTTTAGAAAAATAACATCACACCTCTGAGTATGGTTTCTGATATCCTCAAATCCAGTCTGAAATATTCCAGGAGAGCTCCCATAAACAATAGCCATTACAGCAATAAAGTCCTTCCTCCATTCGGGCACATAGCAGGTGCCATCTGTATTGCTCAGTGCTTGTTTTTGTTTTCCATTTTCTTGGCTTGTTTTGTACTTCTAGTTCAGTTTTCCAGATCTGTCCATTTCCATGTCAGATACATATAAAATATTGGCCAGCAAGTGAAAGTAGCTTGTGCCTCTTAGAATTTAAAATGAATAAAATTTTACTGATTCATCTGAGGATGTGGCTTGTCATAATTTGTACAGGGTCCAAGTTTTCTAGAACTTTATGGTTTTGCAGTGACTTTCATTTTAAAAAAGCACAACTAACTGAATAAACCTAAATCAGCAGGGTTTGTTTTTTAACCAAATACTCTGCTTTAAAGAATTGGCATATCTTTATTGTTTTAAATATGGGACAATAGGCTTGAAACTTGAACATATATCCATCTCTTTGCTTATGTTCTAGAGAAAGCATATAAAATGCCAAGAATTTAAGTTTGGAAAGACTTTTTATAAGAAATACTCGTAGGGAAACGGACTTGGCCCAGTCGTTAGGGTGTCCGTCTACCACATGGGAGGTCCGTGGTTCAAACCCTGGGCCTCCTTGACCCGTGTGGAGCTGGCCCATGCGTAGTGCTGATGCGTGCAAGGAGTGCCGCCCCACGCAGGGGTGTCCCCCGCATAGGGGAGCCCCACGCACAAGGAGTGCGCCCCGTAAGGAGAGCCGCCCAGAGCGAAAGAATGCCCAGGAATGACGCCGCCCACACTTCCCGTGCCGCTGAGCCGCTGACAACAACAGAAGCGGACAAAGAAACAAGACGCAGCAAATAGACACAGAGAACAGACAACGGGGGGGGGGGGGGGTTAAATAAATAAATAAATCTTTAAAAAAAAAAGGAAATACTCATAAGTTGTTTTGTTTTGTTTTGTTTTGTTTTGACCATTCTGAGCCTAGAAATAATACAAACCAGATTGAATTGGGAAGGAAGCTTTGATAGCATAAAATAATTCATTTCAACCACCATTTATGGAGTATTCTGCCTTTATGGAGACTACAAAGAGAGTCCCATTCCTCAAGCTTGTGAAGTGGTCATAGCACCTCGGGTTGGATTTTAAAAAATAACACTTTATTAGATATAATTCATGTATTAGTTTCTCAGCTGCTAAAACAAACACCATACAATGAGTTGGCTTAACAAAAGGAAATTTTTTTCTTCTTCCCTTCCCCTCCCTGCTGTTTTTGCTGTCTGTGTCCATTTGCTGTGTGATCCTCTATATCTGTTTCTCTTTTTGTCTTTTCTTGCCTTTCTTTTCTAGGATTCAGTGGGATTCAATCCTGGGGACGTCTGATGTGGAGAGGTTCCCTGTCAGCTGTGCCACCTCAGTTCCTGGTCTCTACTGCGCTTCACCTTGACTCTCCCCTTTGTTTCTCTTTTGTTGCATCATCATCTTGCTGTGTGACTCACTTACATAGGCACTGGCTCACCGTATAGGCACTCTTTTCTTCTTTTTCAGCAGGAGGCCCCAGGGATTGAACTTGGTCCTACCATATGGTAGGTGGTGGCCCTGTCACTTGAGCCACATCCACTTTCCTCTGTATTACTGCTTACCTACAATTTTAAACGCCCCCCCCAAAAAGTTTTTTTTTTTTTTTTAAGAAAAAAAGAACAAAACTCACTTGACACTTTTAGTGTTCTGCCTCCAAATCTTAGCCAGATCCACAAACTTAAGTATATTTTTTAGTCTGCAAATTAGCAGATGCTTGCCCCTTCTGCAACTACATTACATCGCCCTTTCTCCAGTCTCCATAGCAATGTCCTCACTGCCCTTTTAGCCTCTATTATCCTCCTTGCTGCTTTTCCAGCCTCTGCCCACTACTTTGTCCTAAAAACAATGAATGCCACACATATTTTATTTTTGTTATTGCAGCTCCCCACTTCTAGGTACCAATTTTTAGTTTAGTTACCTATAGCAGTGTTAAAAAAAAAAAACACTCAAATTTTGTGTCTTAAAACAATAACAATGTATTATTTCTCAGGATTCTGTATGTTGGCTGAGTGGGTCCTCTGCTGATTTTGCCTGAACTTGCTCATGTTGCTGCATCTAGTGGGTGGGCTTGGCTGGTGGCTGGCCTCTCTTCTTATGATTTTTCACCCGCAGCTTCTTGATCAGTTGGCAGCACCAAGGCCCTTAAGGCCTAATCTTGGAAGTTATATGGCATCACTTCTGGCATATTCTATTGGTCAAACAACTTACAAGGCCAGCCCAGGTGCATTGGGTAGAAAACTAGTCCCCACTTCTTGCTGGAATAAATTGCAGAATTAATTGCAAAGGAGCATAGGAGAAATTGTTGTGGTCATCTTTAAAAACAGGCTGCCACATAAATTACAAATCAGGAATCCAGCTTATCTAGAGGCAGCTACCAGTTACAGCCTGTTATCCAAGGCACCAGGTAACAGGATACACAAGCATGGCTCCAGCAGCACTGGGGAGCTCAGAAATGAGATAGTATTTTACTTAGTTGTGCTGCTGAACCTAAGAGGTCATAGGAAGCCACAGAGTGGTATGGTTATGATTCTGAATGTGGGACTGAGTAGTTTGCAGTTTATTAAAGGTGATCACTTTCAAATTATGTGGTATTTGCAACCTATAAGTATTTAGAAAGAATTTATAAAGCAGGAGCTTTATAAATATCAGTCTTATATTCTTAGAGGCTCACATGGGTATTTTTTTTCCTTCTGAAGATATATTTTAGACTATTGGGACAGGATTTTATTTAAGTATCCCTTCCTACTACCATTTCCAATATGTATACAATTACCCAAGGTCTCTTTCTAGATTCTCTTTGTTAGTCTGTGAATACAGTAATTTATTAAATTTCATAATGAGCAGCATTACAAAACATATAAAACATGTCAGGTACATTTAAAATATATTAATGTAAAGTTATAAAATGTTACTGATTTTGGGTTTTGAGAGTTCTTGTATTAATAAATTTGAAAGGATTTGAGGATGTGGCTTTAATATGCAAGTCTGATTTTTTGTTTAATTGCTCAGATGTTGTTTATAAATTTATTTTATATCGTGTCTTACCTGTTTTTTTTTAAAAGATTTATTTTTATTTATTTCTCTCCCCTTCCCCCCCCCCCCCCCCCCCCCCCCCCAGTCGTCTATCCTCTGTGTCCATTCGCTGTGTGCTCTTCTGTGTCCGCTTCTATTCTTGTCAGCAGCACCAGGAATTGTGTCTCTTTTTGTTGTGTCATCTTGCCGTGTCAGCTCTCGGTGTGTACAGCACCAATTCTGGGCAGGCTGAACTTTCTGTCATGCTGGGCAGCTCTCCTTACGGGGCACACTCCTTGCGTGTGGGGCTCCCCTACACGGGGGACACCCCTGCATGGCATGGCACTCCTTGTACGCATCAGCACTGTGCATGGGCCAGCTCCACACAGGTCAAGGAGGCCCGGGGTTTGAACCGTGGGCCTCCCATGTGGCAGGCCAATGCCCCAACAGTTGAGCCAAGTCTGCTTCCCCGTGTCTTACCTGTGAGCAAACTTTGAATTTTTTGGTTGAGGAGATAGCAGAGTATTCTATAAAATTCAGGGCATGCCTTGACAAATGTGCTATTTCCTTTGACTGTATTGGGATTTGCATTGTTTTACATTGGATTGCTTTTATGTATCTTTTTTTATTTCTAATTTTGTGATTATTTCAGACTTAAAAAAAGTTGCTAAATATAAATACTTTTATCAAATTTACAGGTTTTATTTAGATTTTATTCACCAATTTTCTCACTGATGTAATTTTCCTGGTTCAGGATCCAATCTAGGATTACACATTGCATTTAGATGTCATGTCTCCTTAGTCTCCTTTAATCTGGAACAATTCCTCATAACCTCGACATTTTTGAAGAGTGCTGGCCAGTTACTTTGTAAAATGATCCTTAATTCTGGGGCTTTGGGTTAATATAATTCAGAGGAATAAAGCTTTCTAGTGCTATTTTCAAATATTTTCAATATTTTATATACCGAAACTTTACAAAAATATGACTTCTACCTGAATAATGTTTCATGGGGTGGGGTGTATATGGTGGAGGGATTAGATAGAAATAAGCATTGGCATTATCTTTTAATTTAGAGTGTTTTACAGTTTGTTTTCAGAAGTCAGACCCCAAAAATTGTGCTTTGCAAATATACAGTTTATAGAATCATAAGCAGCCCTTCGTAATATCCTCGGAGAACTTGAAAATGCCTTCATCTTTCTCCAACACTGACATTGATGTGTGTTTTATACGAGTAGACATTGTTCTATCAGCAAAGCTTTTGTCTGTTTAAAGTAAGCAGAGGGGGGAAACGGACTTTGGCCCAGTGGTTAGGGCGTCCGTCTACCATATGGGAGGTCCGCAGTTCAAACCCCAGGCCTCCTTGACCCGTGTGGAGCTGGCCATGCGCAGCGCTGATGCGCGCAAGGAGTGCCGTGCCACGCAGGGGTGTCCCCCGCGCGTAGGGGAGCCCCATGCGCAAAGAGTGCGCCCGTGAGGAAAGCTGCCCAGCGTGAAAAGAAAGAGCAGCCTGCCCAGGAATGGTGCCACCCACGCTTCCCGTGCCGCTGACGACAACAGAAGCGGACAAAGAAACAAGACGCAGCAAATAGACACCAAGAACAGACAACCAGGGGAGGGGGGGAATTAAATAAATAAATAAATCTTTTAAAAAAATAAAGTAAGCAGAGGGAAGCAGATGTGGCTCAAGTGATAGGGCTTCCACCTACCATATGGGAGGACCCAGGTTCAGTACCTGGGACGTCCTGGTTAAAAAAGAAAAAGAGAAAGCATGCCTACGCAGTGAGCCAGTGCCCACATGGCAAGCTGAGTGCCCATGCAGCAAGCCGAGTGCCCGCGTGGTAAACCAGTGCCTGCGCAAGTGAGTCATGCAGCAAGATCATGACACAACAAAAGAGAGACGAAGGGGAGAGTCAAGGTGAAGTGCAGCAGAGACCAGAAACTGAGATGGTGCAACTGACAGGGACCCTTTCTCTACATCAGAGGTGCCCAGGATCAAATCCTGATGAATCCTAGAGGAGAAAAAACAAGAAGAGAAGACAAAAGAAATAGCTACAGAAGATCACACAGCTAATGGACAGAGCAAAAACAACAGGGCAGGGGTGGAACAGAGGGGAAAAATAAATAAAGTAAGCAGAGATAGTTGTACTATTTTTTCCAGGACTGGCTACTTAAAGTTCTCTTTTTTATTTAAAAATTTTTAAATTTTTTTTTAAAAGATACATAAATCACACAAAATGTTACAATAAAAAATATAAGAGGTTCCCATATACCCCACTCCCCACATCCCCCACACCTCCCACATTTACAGCTTTCATTGGTGAGTACATTTTGGAGATTGCTACACAGCATGGATTATAGTTTATGTTGTAGTTTACACTCTTTCCCAGTGTAAACTTTTTTTTCCCAGTGCACACTTTTTCAGTGGGTTATGGCAGGATTTGTAATATCCTGCATCCGTCCCTTCAGTATCATTCAGGACAACACCAAGCTGAGTATATACCCAGAAGAATTGAAAAGAAGGACATGAACCCATATATGCACACTAGTGTTCAAAGCAGCATTATTCACTATTGCCAAAAGTTGGAATCAACCCAAATGCTCATCAACAGATGAATGGATAAACAAAAGGTGGTATATACATAAAATGGAGTACTATTCAGCTGTGACAAAGAATATAGTACTAACACATGGGATAACATTTATGAATCTTGAGGACCTTATGTTGAGTGAAGCAAGCCAGACACTGAAGGACAAATACTGCATGACCTCTCTGATATGAATTAAACAAATCAAATTGTCTCAGAGAGCTAGAAACTGGAAGATAGGCTTACAGGAAATAGGGGGAGAGAGCTAAGTTGTGAGCCAACGCCCACACAGGCGACACCTATGATAAAGTGGAGGTAAGTAGTTGTGCAGTGAAAGTTCTCTTAGTGTTCATGCTTTTCAATGCAAATTATAAACTGTTTTTGCACAGACACATTCATTTTCCCCCCCGAGTACTTTTGGTTTCAGTTTACTTGTGCCTTTTATGGGTATTAATTTGCTCTGCCTAAACTCTTTGTTTAGGGGAAAAGATGTAAAATTTTGATTTACTAAAAGAATACTATCTTTAAACTATTTATGTATAGAGAAATAGGTAATATCCTTACATAAAACATTTCTTTTTTTTAAATCGAGGTATTTTTTCTTATTTCTTTTCATTTCTCTGTTTCTCACACTCTCTCACACACACTCTTTCCCATCTGACCATTTCTTTAGAGTTTCTAAGGCAGTGTTTTTCAAACTGTGGGTCATGACCTACTAGTGACTCATGAATCAATTTGACCAGTATTTTTTAAAAAACGAAATAGAATAGAAAATATCAGAATGTATCACATAGTAAGGGAAAGTATCATGTCCTGAATTTATTTCTATTATATATCTTATGTGTTTTTATGTTAGTACTGAGTCATAATGTAAAATATGTTTCTTATTGGGGGATGCTGTTTTCAAAATGTTTGAAAACCATCCTTTCTAGAATGTTTTATCTATTTGTGCCTTGAACCAATGTTCTTTAAGCATACATGTTGGACAGTTCCTGAATAAACATTTGGATCAACCCAAATGCTCATCAACATTTAATTAATATTTAAAACTAGATTATGTTTGATATCTTGTTTCTGATCTTCCTGGTCAAAATTGCATCAGAGGAAAACCCATAGTGTTGACAATGAGTTTTATTAACATTTAAAAAATCTGCTTTCTTCCTCATTTTCAACTCAAACAACACTTTTAGAAGACTAGTTTTTCCCCTAATGCAGTTCAGGTTGGTTTGCACTGGTTTAGATCATTCTGAAGTATTAGCAATTATGCTTTTGTGTATGTAGTATTAAAGACTGGGTTAGTCAGTTTTAGAGAGAAGGAGCCCTAGAACTGAATTGTTTCAAGTATCACTTAGAAGCACAAGTATTTATGCTTTGATTAGTTTTTCAGGGTAAAAGGACCTGGAATCTACCACTTGTTTCCTTTAAAACATTCCTCCTCAGGAGGTAGTGGAGTAAACCACAGAAATGATGGATGCATGACTCCTTTCCAAGCCATGGCAATTCTGGTACTTTTTCTCTCTTAGATAGGATAAAACCTGTCCAACACTCAATACTACTAAATAACTTGAAATTGGCATTTGAGGAGAAACCTGCTAGGTGGATCTTCCGTACAATTAAGAACATAGGCTTTGGAATTAAACCTATATTTAAATTCCTTTTCCACTATTTGCTGTCAGTTTGGTCTGAGACAAGTTGCTTCTCCATAATTATTATACTCAGTATTATTCTCATCTGCTGAATGAACATGGGTATAGTAGCTCATAGGAATGTGAGAAGTAAATGAGCTAATATATGTGAAGTCCTCAGCCCAGTCGCAAGCACATAGTAGGAGCTCAGTAACTGATCCTTTGTCTTTTTAATGTCATGGTGACCTACCACTAAAGTAAGGGACACCTAGTCCTTATTAGAAGATCTCTAGCAGTGATAAATACTGAGCTAAATCAAGGTTCTTATCTGCTTCTATATGGGACTAGGTCAGAAGACACAGACACAGCATCCTAGGATATCAGAACTAGGAAAATCCAAGGGGTTTATTTAGACAATCCCTTTCTTTTACAAGTGATCATGGCACCTTTACAATGTAATTGCCTATTTACTTTGTATTCCTCACTAGACTGCCCGACTCAGGAAGAACTGTGTCTGTCTTACTTGCCATCATATCCCCAGAACAGAACCTTGGCACATAGATTTTCAAACTCTTGTTGAAAGACTATTCCGTGGCTATGCTAAGGTCACATGACAGTGAAAATGTCCAGACTTGAATCCTGGTCTCTTTATTCCCAGTCTAATACTTGACATCACACTTCTTTCTAGTTTAAAACATCCCTTAGAAGGAAATGTTTAGAATATGTTAAGGTTTTTAATTCTAACAATCAGCTAAAATTCCATGAATATTTTATTATATTTAACTAAGCAAACAGTCATATTTAAACTGATCTGACCAGAGCAAGATTTTTTCAAAAGGTTCTTAATAAAGCCAATGTTTCAGTTAATATTTTTATTTACTGTGTCTCCTGGCTTATAAAGACTAGTACTAAACTCACAAACAGTATTCATTAAATGCTTTTTTACATTCTGTTTTGTATCCTGGGGACCTCATATTTTAGCTGTCCTTAACTTGAGTAAGCTGTTTTATAATCACATTTATATTCCCAAGCTACTCCAGATTGATCACTGTGGGAAATATTTTGTACTTACTCGTTGACACTGACAGGTTCCACACTTTTTATTCAAATGTAATTTAGTTGTATTGACTTAACTGCTTTAAAATATTTTTGGGGGGAAGAGGATGTGGCTGAAGCAATTGGGCTCCCATCTACCATAGAGGAGGTCCAATCAATGTTCAATACCCAGGGCCTCCCTGTGAAGACAAGCTGGCCGGTGCAGCGAACTGGCCCACGTGGAGTGCTGAACCATGTGGAGTGCTGCCATGTAGAATGCTGCCCCGCACAGGAGTGCTAGGAGTGCCGCCCAAGGCGAAGAGCTGACTCAGCAAAATGATGGAACAAAAAAGAGAGACAATAACAGACGAAGCAGAACTGGGAGCTGAGGTGGCACAAGAGAATGATTGCCTCTCTCCCACTCTGGAAGGTCCCAGGATTGGTTCCCAGAGCCATCTAATGAGAATACAAGCTGACACAGAAGAACACTCAGCAAATGGACTCAGAGAGCAGACAATGGAGGGACCGGGGAGAAAGAAAGAAAGAAATCTTTAAAAAATAAAATACTTTTTGGAATAGAAAATCTAACAGTAGCTATTAATATAACATAAACTTGATGCTGCTGCAGAGTCGATCACAGCAAATTTTGCTTTTTCCATTCTTACTGAGAGCAAGTTATAGAAGGGCCTTTTGCTTTAATTAAACTTTTATTTTGAGGTAATTATAGATCCATATGCAGCATTAGTTAAAATTGTAGTACAACGATAGTAAAACTATAATGAGGATATTGACATCAATACAGTCCACTTACTCAGATTTTCCCATGTTTACTCATTTGTGTGTGTGCATTTAGCTCTATGCAATTTTATCACATGTGCAGATATCCACCACTGCAGTCAGGGTGCTGAACAGTTCCATCACCATGAAGATATTTCTGGTATTGCCCTTTTCCCTCCCTCCCTCGTGTACCTCCCTTCCCCCATCCTTAGCCCCTGGCAACCACTAATCTGTTGTTTTCCACTACTATACTTTTCTCATTTGAAGAATTTTTATATAAATGGAATCATAGTGTATATAAGTCTTTTATTATTGGCTTTTTCATTCAGCATAACTGGAGATTTATTCAGACTGTTGCATGTGTCAATAGTTTATGCCTTTTTAGTATTGAATAATAGTCCATATTACCATATGTTTGACCATTCACCTGTTTCCAGTCTTTGTTACAAATAAAGCTACTTGAAATCATTTGTTAGCAAATTTTAAGTTTTCATTTCTCTGGGTCAGATTTCCAGGAGTGCAATTGCTGGGTCAAGTAATGATTGCATATTTAGTTTTCAAAGAAAATGTCAGACTGTTATACAGAATGACTGTACTGTTTTACATTTCCACTAGCAATGTATGAGGGATCCAGTTCCTCTGCATCCTTAGCAGTTTTTGATGCTGTCACTTTTTAATTTTAACCATTCTGATAGGTATGTTGGATCTCATATGATTTTAATTGGCATGGCTAATGTTGAACATCTTTTTGTGCACTTGTTTGCCATCTGTATACCTTCTTCATAGAATGTTTCTTCACATCTTTTGTCCATGTTGTAACTGGATTGTTTGCTTTTGTACTGTTGAGTTTTAAGAGTTCTTAATATACTGTGGATGACTAGTCCTTTTTAAATGTGTGGTTTGCAAATATTTTCTCTCAGTCTGTATCTTATTTTTTTATCCTCTTAACACAAAGTCTTTTTCAGAGTAAACATTTTAAATATTGGTGTAGTTCAACTTGTCATTTTTTTTCTTTTATGAATGATGCTTTTATTGTCAAGTCTAAGAATTCTCTTCCTACCCCTAGAGCCTAAAGATTTCTTCCCATGTTTTTTTTCTAAAAGTTGCATACTTTTACATTTAAGTCCATGAGCCATTTTTTAGTTCTCTTCTTGTAAAATACATATAACATAAAATTTACCATTTTAAAGTATACATTTCAGTGGTGATAAGTACATGTACAATGTCGTGTCACCAGTATCTAGTTCCAGAACTTTTTTATCCTCCTAGACGAAAACCCAGAACCCATTAAACAATTACTTCCCATTCCCTTCTTTCCCCAGTCTGCTTTCTGTCTCTATGGATTTACCTATTCTGGATATTCCATATAAATGCAGTCATACAATATGTGGGCTTTTGTATCTGGCTTCTTTCTCTTGAATAATGTTTTCAAGGTTCATCCACGTTGCAGTGTGTATCAATACTTCATTCCTTTTTATTGCAGAATATTGCAGTCCATTGTGTAGTATATACGTTTATCCAATCATCAGTTGATGGACATTTGTGTTGTTTCCACCTTGTGACTGTTGTGAAGAGGGTTGCTACAGACATTCTGTACAAGTTTTGTACACATATCTTTAATTTTGGGGGCATATACCTAGGAATGAATTAATATGTATGTAAGATGTTAGACTTAGATCAAGTTTCTTTCTCCTCCTTCCCCCCGCCCCCCTCCATGAATGTACAATTCCTTCAGCACCATCTCTTGAAAAGCTACTAGAGCCAATAAATGAATTCAGCAAAGTAGTGGGGTGTAAGATCAACATGCAAAAATCAGTGGTGCTTCTCTACACCAGCAAGGAACAATCTGAAAAGGAAATCAAGAAAACACTTTCATTTATAATAGCAACTTAAAAGAATAAAATCTCAGGAATAAATTTAACCAAGGATGTAAGAGACTTGTACACTGAATTTTTAATATAATAACAGCCTTCACAGAAATGGAAAAGCTAATCATCAAATTCATATGGTGGGCACAAGGGACTCTGAATAGCCAAAAACATCTTGAAAAAGGACAAAGACGGGGGACTCACACTTCCCAATTTCAAAACTTGTTACAAACCCACAGTAATCAAAACAGTGTGGTACTGGTATAAGGACATGCATGTAGTTCAACAGAATAGAATAATAGTGTAGAAATAAACCCATACTCCTATGGCCAATTGATTTTTGACAGGGTTGCTAAGTCCACTCAATGAGGAAAGAATTATCTCTTAACAAATGATGCTGGGACAACTGGATGCAAAAGAAAAAAAGTGGACCCCTACCTCATATCATATACAAAAATTAAATCAAAATGGATTAAAGACTTAAATATCCCAGAAGAAAACGTAGAGAAATATCTTTAGGATCTTGTTTTAGGTAATGGATTCTTAGACTTTACATCAACAGCAAGTCAGCAAAAGAAAAAATAGATAAATTGGGCTTCATCAAGATGAAAAACTTTCGTGCCTTAAAGGATAATCAAGAAAGTTATGGGCAGACTTGGCCCAATGGATAGGGCGTCCACCTACCACACTGGAAGTCCGCGGTTCAAATCCCAGGCCTCCTTGACCCGTGTGGAGCTGGCCTATGCGCAGTGCTGATGCATGCAAGGAGTGCCGTCCACGCAGGGGTGTCCCCCGTGTAGGGAAGCCCCACACACAAGGAGCGCTCCCTGTAAAGAGAGCCGCCCAGTGCGAAAGAAAGTATAGCCTGCCCAAGAATGGCACTGCGCACACAGAGAGCTGACACAGCAAGATGACGCAACAAAAAGAAACACAGCTTCCCGGTGCCACTGATAAGGATGGAAGCGGTCACAGAAGAGCACACAGCAAATGGACACAGAGAGCAGACAACTGGTGGGGGAGAGGATAAATTTTAAAAAATAAATCTTTAAAAAAAAAGTTACTAGTAAAGTACTTGTATTCTCTGTGAAAGGGTAATAATGGGAACTATGCAAGTGAGCAAAGAGTTTTAGCTCATGGATGATGAGAAGCCATTAAAGACAACCTTCAGAATGGGAGACAATATTTGGAAATCATATATCTGATACAGGTTTAATAGCCAGAATACATAAACCACTCCTACAGCTCAAGAACAAAAAGAAAAATAACCCAAATAAAAATACTGGACAAAGGACTTGAATAGATATTTCTCCAAAGAAGATATATGAATGGCCAATAAATACATGAAATGATGCTCCACATCATTAGCCATTACAGAAAGGTAAATCAAAACCAGAATGAGATAGCACTTCATACCAGTAGAGCGGCTATTATTTTTTAAAAATGGAAAATAAAGGAACTGGCAAGGATGTTTAGAAATAGAAACCTTAGCACACTCTTAGTGAGAATGTAAAATGGTGGAGCCACTACAGTGGTCCCTCAAAAAGTTAAACATAGAACCACTGTATGACACAGCAATCTCATTTCTACATTTATACTCAAAAGAACTGAAAGCACGGAAGCAGATATTATACACTGATATTCATAGATGCGTTACTCACAATTGCCAAAAGGTAAAAGCAACCCAGGTGTCAATAAATGAATGGATAAACAAAACGTGTATGCTTCTGCTGAAATATTATCCTTAAAAAGAAATGAAATTCTGATAATGCTACAACATAGATGAATCTTGAAAACATTATGTTGAGTGAATAAGTCAGACACAAAGGGACAGATAATGCATTATCTCACTTACATGAAATAACTAGAATATGTAAATTCAAAGACACAGTGTGGAGTACAGTTTACCAAGGATAGGGGTAAGGGGAAATGGCGAGTTAATGTTTAATGGGTACAGGGTTTCTGTTTGGGGTGAGGGGAAAGTTCACTTAATGAAAGGTGGTGAGGGCAGTACAACATGGTGAATGTGATTAATCCCACTGAATTGTATTCTTAGTAGTGGTTGGGATGAGAAAGTTTATGTTGTATATATGTTACCACAATTAAAAAGAGACTAAAGAGATCATGGCAATTAAATGCAATGCATGATCCTGTACTGGATCTATTAATGGAGGAGAAAAGGCCCAAAAGGATATTTTTGGGACATATGAAAAAATCAGAATATGGATTGTAAGCTTTAAATCAATGTTAAAATTTCTTGAACTTGATAACTGCACTTAAAGCAGCTACATAAGTTTATAGCTTTGTTCTTAGGAAATGTACGTGGAAATATTAAGTGTACAAGGAGCATGATATATATAACCTATTCTCAAATGTTGATAAAGTAGATAAATAAATATATAGGCCGATAGGTGAATAGAATGACCTGATACGATGTGATATATATATATATATATATGGCAAATATAAAATGCTCAAAGTTGATGGATCTAGGTGTTTAGGTGGGTGCTTTGTATTAATTTTGCAATTGTTCTGTAAATTTGAAATCATTTCAAAATAAAAAGTTAAAAAAAGAAAGTAACAGTTACTAATACCTCTTAAAAATTTTACTTTGGAAACCCAATTTACAGATACTCAATATATCTGCACATATACCTTTCTTAGTGTCGAAAAATATTAAGTCGTCTGGGATGCGTCCCTTCGTCATAGATAGAATCCTTTTCAGCAGGCTTCTGTGGTCTCTGAACTAGATTAGGATTTCCCAGAAGGATTTGATTTAGCTCTTGATCCATAGCCTCTAGCACAGTACCTACAACACAGTAAGTAGGTGTCAAGGGAAGGGTGACTCCCAATATATATTCATCCATAGCACGTTATTTTACTGTGAGTACTCTGTAGAGTGACCTCCTTATCAATAATATTAAGACTAAGGTTTTATGGGAAGCGCACTTGGCCCAGTGGATAGGGTGTCCGCCTACCACATGGGAGGTCCGCGGTTCAAACCCCAGGCCTCCTTGACCTGTGTGGAGCTGGCTCATGCACAGCGCTGATGCGCGCAAGGAGTGCCGTGCCACACGGGGGTGCCCCACGCACGGGGAGTGCACCCTGTAGGGAGAGCCGCCCAGCGTGAAGGAAGGTGCAACCTGCCCAAGAGTGGCACTGCACAGACGGAGAGCTGACACAGCAAGATGATGCCACAAAAAGAAGCACAGATGCCCAAGTGCCCCTAATAGGCATGGGGGCGGTTACAGAGGAGTCCACGGCAAATGGACACAGAGAGCGGACACCTGGGGTGGGGGGGGAATAAAAAAGACTAAGGCTTTTTCTAAGCATAGAAATCATTTATTTTAAATTGTATTAGCTAATTTATTAGGTTTAATAAAAATCCTTTAGTATTCCCCATTTGACAGCATAATCTTCCAGAGAAGTATTTAGTAATAGGTGTCCTGTAGGTAATTGTACATACTTGTCTAGGTCATTTGCTTTTCTCATGTTTGTTTGTTTGTTTCTGAATTCTGTTTATATTCAGATTATTTCTTGGATCCTTATTTTTTCAAGCTTTGAGATAATAGTTCAACTTGTAGTAATTGATGTACAAAGCTGCACATAACTAATTGTGCCTATAATTGGCTTAAGCTCTGTGTAAAGCCCTTATTAATTCAGCATCTATATATAGAAGAGCGTCCAAGCACTGTTTTTATTCTTTATTTCATTTCTAAGTCCTTAATATAAATTCTCAAATCTTTTCCCAAGTACAGAAAACTTTGAAACTTCTTGTATTAAAAAACTAATTAAGTAATGGTCTTTTGAAGTTTTAAAAAGGTCTAAGTGTTATGAGTAATTTCTATCTTATTTTCCTTTTACGGTGTCATTTCCTAATTTTTTGACAGGTTCTATAGGCTCCAATAGTTTAATATTCATGACATAATGTATACTAAAAGTATTAAAACTTTGTAGCTCTCTTTTTTAATGATATGTGAAATAGTATCAGTGTTGTAAAGTAGACTAGAAGACAGAAACTGTGGTTTTTGAATATTGCCTGTGACACAAGCAGTGTCATTTTTGGCAGGATATTTAACCCACTGAACCTCTGACTTACCTTCTGTATCTCATAGTGTAGTTGCAAAGATAAATAACAAGGTCTAAGAGCATGGTGTAAACTCTTAAGTGTTATGTCATAGGTTCTATTTTAATGTTAAAATGGATGGTTTGATTTATTACTTACTTTTGTCCCTTTACTCATCTGAAAATGCATTAATCATTAAGAGTTACTTCTCTTATTTCAATCACAGAAGAGTCTCATTAGAGATGAGTCTAGGCAATACCTCACTGGTTGTTACTGTATTTGAGAGATGAGACCAGATGTCTCTGGAAATTATCAGAGAATAGGTCCCTACAGAGAAGCTGGTTTTGGCCTTTTCCCTTCTGAATCTGTCTAGACAAGTGTTCTCATGGGAATTTGAGGTTCTGGAGAATCTGCAGAGTTGCAGTTCCATAGGAATGTTTCTTCTCATAGTTTTCTGTATAAATGGAAAAAGAATAGTGGGATGTTTTTCATTTAGCTCCCCATTGTTATGAAATAATTCTTCATATCAGGTAGATAATCAGTTGAATAAATACCATTTTATAGTTAGGATGTTTTTTCTCTTACCCAAGCATTTATATTGATGGAACCAGTCACCACCTATAGAGAAATTTGTCTTAAGGAAAAGCATCCTCACTATTTTTTTGTTTCTGTTTCTTCCATGTTGCACATGCCTTCCTGAATTTCAGTTCAAAAGGACGGTTAGGGAAAGGGATACCTAATCAGTGGTCTCCTTTCCTCTTGTTGCAAACTTTATGCCATATCACTTCAACTGAAAGCTGGAGGAAGCATTCATTTAATTGGCAGTGTCATTACTGTCTTAGGTGTGGTCTGTGGTCTGTACACTCTCTGTGGCCAGTCTGTGACAGGTACAGAATATGACAGTGAGTGTTTAGAAACTTCTTGCAGTTTGACGTTGCCATGACATCTGAATGCATTATCTTGAATTTTATAAAAACTGTTGATCTGCAGCAGGTTTGAAATTAAAAAAAAAAAGGTTCTTCACCATAGTTTGAGAAACCGTGAGTGAGATGATTTCATCAATTTCTAACACATGCAGTCATTTGGAGAGAGAGAGGCATGCTAAAATGAATTTGTTTCCCTGGCATAAAATAAAAAATTATCTTAAGTATCAATAATAATCAAGATAGTAAGTGAATCATAGCTGTTCATGTGGTTTCTGAATAACTTTTTATTATTTCTTATTTGGAAATGAAGTACCATCTGCTAAAGTTACATGGCCTGGCAACCTGAAGTCCTACCATTTTCCCTGGGAAGTTGTTGAAGCTTCTAAAAAACTTAAAGCTGGGTTTCTCTGGAATGTTAGTAAATTGCAGTCACTATAGAATGTAGTGGTCATTAAATATGACCAAAGTTTAGTCTAAACATAAAAGCATGAATAAGAGGGCAACAGGTGTAGCTCACTTGGTAGAGCTCCTGCTTCACATGTACAAGGTCCTTGGTTCAATCCCCAGTAGCTCCTTTAAAAAAAAAAGGGGTGGGTGGAGTGGGCATGAATAAGAGATAAAAGAGAAGCTCCACTGACAGTGCTCACTAATTGTGAAAATTTGCCATCTCTTGATGTGGCAGAACTTTCGTAGACTGTGGTCATTGCTCCTTTTAAAAATTCAATTGGCAGTTGATGGCATTATCATGATTGAACCACAAGTTTCCATTAGTTCCAAGAATATCAATTTCCAGTTTAGCATTATTGCCTAAGATATTTTTACATTAATAAAAATTTCTAAATTTTTTTTGAGAAGCTACTTTATTGAGGAAAGTTGCTACTATTACTCTGAGGGCGAAAAAAAGAAAACTGTTTGACCGTGTAAAATCTGAATTTAATACTGAACTTACCCTACAAGTCCTTCTTTGTGTTTATTAATGCAGATAACAAGAGGAATTGACAGACTAGAAGCATGAGTTCAGATGGCAGTCAAGATGTGATCACTACTCCTCTTCCTCCAAGCATACCCCACAAAGAGAGGTATTTTGATCGCATCAATGAAAATGACCCAGAATATATCAGGGAGAGGAACATGTCTCCTGAAATACGACAAGACTTCAACATGATGGAGCAGAGGAAACGAGTTACTCAGATCCTGCAGAGTCCTGTGAGTTGAAATAATGAGATGAATATAAGTTTTCTTTCTCTTTGGGAAAACCTTGATATAACAAGGTGGGGGGGTGGGGGGGTATTTTAAACTACCCTCAGGTAAGAGGAGGGGTGGAGGAGGACTGACCAGTTGCCCAATCTTTCAGAGGAGAAATGCACACCTATTTTATTTTGTTTGCAAGGCTCTAATAACAAACTGGTATTGTCTTGGGTGGTATAACTTTTCTTTGTATATTGTCTGGCGCAATGGTCTATTAAAGAAGAACAAAAGATGCTCATGAACTCAAGAACACCCAATTCAGACTAAAAATTGGTGAAGAAGAAAAAGGCATAACTGAAGTGTTAGGAACCAAATTTTAAAAAAAGTTTAGGGACATCCCATGCATATATTTCTATCTTCCTTTTGGTACCTTGACATTCACAGCAGTGTGGAAGACTTAAGATTTTTGAGGAGGTCTATGATTTGGCAGCCTAACATTATTTCATCAAGCTGGCACACACACCAAACTAGCTAGATTAAAAGTGGATTATATTTTGTGTGATCTATGTATCTTAAAAAATAATAATAAAAAAGATTAAAAAAACAAAAATGGACATATTACTTTTAATAAATTATACTTGTAAACAAATTGAATTATAAACTTAATTCAAGATAAAAATTCTGTCTGTACATCAATACCCAGAAGTTGTGAATAATATTCAAATGATTTGTTAGTTGTCTTAACAAACTCTGAATAGAATTGCAAAGGTCATGTATAAATGATGGAAAATGAAGTAAGAACTGGATTTAACATGACTGAAAAATTTCAGCAAGAGCTGAGAAAACCCTTAACTATGGGAAAGATCCCCAAACCAAAGTAATATAACAAAAGTTTGCTTACATTGGCAAACCATGAAACAGACTTGATACAGATGCCGGGTTAATGTATAACATTATGCTTAATGAAGATCATGGTTCCTTAGAGCAGAGCTCAGCACACAGAGATACATGATGCCCAGACTGGGGTTATGCTAGGTTTCCAAATTAGATACTAAAATAAGCACCAAGGGATAGGGTTGCCTAAGGTGGCTCTTATAAATTATATCTGTTGTGCCCTTGTGAATTTAATCACAAAGGTTGAGTCCAAAGCTGAAGGGGAATTCCACTCTGAGTAATTCTCCCATTCCAGTGGCCTACATGAAAGAATTGAAGTATAGGGAATAAAGGCAATACAAGCTTTGAGGAAGTTTTAAAATGTAACACCCAGTTTAAAGAACCTTTCCAAATGCAGAGAAGATGACCAGAGAAGTCATCAGAAGAGAGTTTTATTCATTGCCTTACTTTGTGCAGACCTGAGTTTCTGTATTATTAATATTAATTATTTGTATCATATTAATTATATGTATCAAAATAGATTTATTATCCCCTTTGAAGAAACCCCCTTATAAGAATTGATTTATTAGCCAGATTATTGTAGTAAGAGATAGACTAAAGTAATTGAAAGTATGGGATGAAGTTCAGATTTTGGTTGTTAAATATTGAGATTTCTTTGGAAGTATCCCAAAGAGGGTCATTCCATTTTCATAGTAAAGTTTAAATGAAAAAAAGTAGTTAAACTAAGTTTCCATGCTAGGAGTCTTGTTTTATAATTTCTCTCTTAAACTAAAGACAGCATTACTTTTTTATACTGGTATATTTTCATTTAAATATTCATTTTATTTATGGCTTGGAAGACTTAATTAAATAATGGGAAAGGGTAGGCATATAGATTGCATTTCCCTATTCACTTGGCAAGAGTGTTTATTTTCTGTCCAGAGAGGACAAAAAAGACTGAAATATAAAAGATTTTTGGATTGATCATTTGTTTTTCTGGATCTCTGCTAATGAATTTTTGTTTTTTGTTTTGCTTTGTTTTATTTTTAGTGGTTTTTTTGTTGTTGTTATTTCATTTATTTTGCTTGCTAATGAATTTTAAATCTTGCTTGTGAAACACTTGAAAAAGTGTATAAATTTCATCTTCCTGCCATATTTCAGACAATGGATTTCAAACTTCTTTTTAATACAGTAGAAACATTTCATCAATGGAAATCACACCTGGTGGCATATATTAGTAATCTATTGCTAAGTAACCAATTTCCCAAAACTTAGCATTTTAAAACAAGTATATATTATCTCACTATTTCTGTGGATCAGGAATTCAGGAGCCCTTAGGTGAGGGGTTCTGACTCATGGTATCTCTTGAAGTTGTGGTCAGGACATTGGCCAGGGCTGCCATCATATGAAGGCTTGACTGGGGCTGGAGGATCTGCTCTTAAGATAGCTCACTTGCATAGCTGTTGGTAAAGGCTCACTTACATGGACCTCTCCCTAGGGCTCCTTGAGTATCCTCTCCCAGAGCAAGTATCCAAGAGAAGGAGCTAAAAGGAGCCTTTGATTCCTTTTATGACCTCACAGAAGTCAAAAACTATCACTTCCACACATGTTTATTGGTTAGAAGTGAGTCACTAAGTTCAACCTACACACAAGGGGAGAGGAATTAAGCTCCATCTTTTAATGGGAGGATTCTCTGCCCTTCAGCCATAATGTACCTTCCTCCCACATGCAAAATACACTCACCATGTCCTAACACCTTCCTAAAAATTCATTCCATTATAGCATTAGTTTCAACTCCAAAATCTCATTATCTAAAACTGGTCCAGGTGTAGATGATGATGCTCCTCAGGTATTGTTCCTCAAGTACAACTTCTCAGTACAGTTCCTCTTAATTTGTAGACGTGTGAACTAAAGAGACAAATTATCAGTCCCCTCTCCCATCATACATACATAACATATAATGGGACAGGCATAGAATAACTACTATAGACATTACTGTTCAAAAAGAGGGAAATTGAGGGTAAAAGGAGTCATTGGCCATAGCATTTCTAAAATCCATTTGGGCAAATGTTTGGAAGTTCCTTGATAAGAGTTCAGTTTGTTTCTCTGTGGCTCTTACATTTGCTCTCTAGGCTCTTGTTTCCACCCTCTGAAGCATCCTTCCTTTTCCTTGACAGGGCCTGTGTTTGCAACTGTGTTTCCTTCTTATAGAGGTTTTGGGGATTCAGAGACTTTTTTTCCTTTTGTACTGTCTTTGTCCCCTTCAGCCCAAGCTAGCAATGTTTCTGCCAATATAATTCTTTTAAAATTTTGGTGGGTCTCCTGTGAATATTATTGGAGTTCATTATGTTAGACAAAATCTATAAGTGATAGATTAAAATCAAAGCTATTACTGGGTACATATTTGTAACAAGTTTATAGGCCTTCTATTTAATCACTATGCTGTTTTACTTACAACATTGAATAATAATGAAAAAATTCCACCTACATATTCCTTATGGTTTACTCATCTTCAAATTATGTTGCTCAAGTTAATTCAGTCCACCTCAAGAGTTAATCATAAAACATTTTGGTATCTGTAAATTTCAATGACAAAAACAGTATCCAAATTTTAATTGACTTGAGAATGTAAGAGAAGAACAAAGAATTTGTCTCACCCTGACCTCAAGTATTACTTCTTTCTATGGCTTTCTCAACCTATCATCATATTTAAGAAATTTTTCTGAAGAAAGTATTTGTCCTAGACACCAATTGCCAGTGGGTAAGCTGGTTTCGCTAGAGATTTAATATAGTAGAGAGAATCCACAGGTTCTTTTTGACCAATACACTCCTCATATATAATGCCTTCAGAGCCTCTGAATTATCATTTATGCCCTTGTTTTATGAAGGGGCCAAGACAAACTGTTGGAATCAAGTGAAAGAAGCATGTAATTTGAAAAACTAGCAGATAGCATGTTGTGTATTATAGATATTTAGTACATTTTGAATGCACAGATGGATGCGTGTGAATAGCTGGGGGGTCTTTGAGTGATTTAAATGCTTAACAGTTGCCCAAAAAGACTTCTGAACTTGACTGCTTAATATGGAAAACAGCTTGTGGGCTTCAGAAAAACAATGAAAGTTCTTAAGCTTTACTGCCCTAGGAAGCAATTTAGACTGGTTGACAGAAATGCACAGTGTTATTCTGAAAAATAGGACAACAGGAGAGTAGTGGTGACAGTTCAGGCATGTGACATACTAGCATTTCTTAATAACAGGGCAATGTCTAATGCTGCAAGCTTATTTTAAAGACAGATGAAACTTCAAAGCCTTATACATTCTAGGATAACACTGTAATTGAGCTCTAAAATGATAAGTTGCTTAATTGGAATAATTGGTCAAATTCACCATGACCTTTCTGGTCACTTTGGAAGCTTAAGATGCAAGACAAATGCAAGTATTCTTTATTAACATTGTTTACATTTTTATGCTATACCCTCTTCAAGACAAGATA
The DNA here is from genome assembly GCF_030445035.2 of Dasypus novemcinctus. NCBI lineage: Eukaryota > Metazoa > Chordata > Mammalia > Cingulata > Dasypodidae > Dasypus > Dasypus novemcinctus. The sequence continues at coordinate 28,118,872 of NC_080678.1, read as the reverse complement.
TTATTCTAACCTTTAACTTCATGCTAATTTAAGACTTAAATACAGGAAACAGACCATCCAGAAGAAAATTTGTTTTTTCTCTCCTTACAACAGGGCCAGTGATATAATTACCAAATGAATATATTTCTTAATGGAGAAATTCTAAATAACTTTGTTATGCTTCCAATCCTGCTTTAAGAGACATCTAATAACATAATTGCAGGGAGCCTTGGGAGCAGCAAGCCTGTAATCTTTTTTTTTTTTTTTTTTTTTACCTTTTTGTCCTAATTTTCCTCTGGTTATTATTATGAGGTAGAACATCCAGCTGTGGATATTTAAAATCCCTCTCCATTGTCCCTGGTACTTATCAGTGTTCTGTTAACTGATTTTCATAGTTTGGACATTACTGATAAATTAGCCTGTGTGATTTCTTTAGCATAAAGTGAAATAATTGCATCAGGTCAGTTGTTGTTGTTGTTGTTAATCAATTAGTCCTCTTTTCTGTGATTTCAAAATCATTCCTTTCTCCCAAAAGTTCTGATTTGGACACAAAAACTTGAAGATCTGATATTTTAAGTTGGCTCTTGGTTTAGGTTTATAGTATACATAAATATGCTGTCACCTAGAAGTATACTCTTAGCCTACATAATTCTCAAATCTCTGGATTTTCATATTTTTAGAAGTTTATTTATTTATACCTTTTGAAATCAGAGTTTACAGGATCAATCCCTCAACACTGACAGAAGATATATAAAATAAAAGGGTTGCAAGATTAAGATTAGGTTTTTAAGGCAATCTCTCTCTAGTTTAAACATTCTGTTTTTCACCTAGTATTTGGTTTTTTTTACCATACTTTTTGGAGGTGTGCTTGATGAGAGCTGTCCAGACTATAATACTCTGGGATGAAGTAATTTTTCAGGTAGGATTTTGTTTGACTTGCCTTCAAGAATTAAATGACTTTTATAGCAGTCAAAGGAGATTCATTTCTTAGTTTAAAAAAGAAAAAAAATGAATTTTTTCAGTAGTTGGTGAATAGGCCTCATTACACAGGAGGCATTTCTCAGTCGAGTAACAAACTGATAAAAACTACTTTGTAGAGGTTCAGATTTCAGTGCCAATAACCTATGAAATGGATCTTTGCTAGCATTAACTCATTCAAGACTGAGATCACATTCTTCACTCCTTATAGGTAGGAAAGTGAAAAGAAACCCTAACTTCTTATTTTATAAATGGAGCATTTAAATGCACACTCGGGGACTCTAGAAATGAGAAAGAGATAGCCCCAACTACTAGTTATTATGATATAGTAGAGTGGAAAATATACGTAACAGTCATAGTCATGTGCTAGGTACCCTGCCTTAGTTGGCTAGGGCTCCTATGGCCAAGTACCATAGACTAGTTGGCTGAAAAAATAGACATTCATCACCTCGCAGCTCTGGAAGTTAGAAGTCCTGGGCAAGGTGACAGCAGGGCCAGGCTTCCTTGGGTGTCTGTAGGGTTGTGGCAGTGCTGGCAATCCCTGATGTTTCTTGACTGTGGCATACCTCAGTCTCTGCCTCTGACACATGGCCAGCTACTCTCGGTCTCCTTACTGTGTCCACATTTCCTTAACTTATTAACAAGAGTCATATCAGATGAGGCAAATAATATCTTCAATGATCCTATTTGCAAATAAGTTTGCATTCATGCAGATCTGGGGGTTAGGACTTGAACATGTCTTTTGGAGGATCACAGTTCAATCCCTTTATCGTAAATGTTGTGTAGGCAACTTAAGTTCAGAGAGTTCATAGTGGGTGGAGAAGATGAGATGTGGAGGTTCTTCCTAACTGGGTAATTTGGAGGGACTTCAAGGAGAAGGTGGCATTTAAGATGAGTGTTGAATATCAAGGATAGGAAGTTGGAAGGTCAAGAAACAGTGGAAGTCATCACTTCCATGAAATGAAGCTGTATGAGCAAGGATAAAAAGTGCAAGTTGTGATCACAGAATGCTGAAGGTACCGCATAGCATCATCCAGAGCATAAGATAATATTGGAGTGGCGGACTTGGCCCAGTGGTTAGGGCATCTGTCTACCACATGGGAGGTCGCAGTTCAAACCCCAGGCCTCCTTGACCCGTGTGGAGCTGGCCCATGAGCAGTGCTGATGCGCACAAGGAGTGTCGTGCCACGCAGGGGTATCTCCCCACGTAGGGGAGCCCCACGCGCAAGGAGTGTGCCCTGTAAGGAAAGCTGCCCAGTGTGAAACAAAGTGCAGCCTGACCAGGAATGGTGCCGCACACACAGAGAACTGACACAACAAGATGACACAACAAAAAGAAACACAGATTCCCGTGCCGCTGACAACAACAGAAGCGGACAAATAAGATGCAGCAAATAGACACAGAGAACAGACAACTGGGGTTGGGGGGAAGGGGAGATAAATAAATAAATAAAAATCTTTAAAAAAAAAAAAAAGATAATATTGGTAGATAAAGCCAAAAAGTTTACAAAACAGCAAATTATGAAGATTCTGGTGTAGCAGTCTATTTTTAATTAAAATTAAGGACAACCCACTTTCTCATCATTTCCTATTTTAATCTGTTATGCAAATTTTATTTTTATACATATTTGTATATGATGCTAGTTTTGGGTCTGGATTCAAACCATTGCAGCTTTATCTTCTGCTTTACTAGCTATGTGACATTAGGAAACTCACTTAACTTATCTGAGCTTTAGTAACTTTGTCTGTAAAATGGGGAAGATACTTCATCAGTTGTTCTGAAATTAAATGAAGTCATGTAAAAGCATGTAGTACAGTGTCTAGCACACAGTAGACAACCTTTGTGGAAATTGTATAGATAAGATTATACAGAGTATGCTAAATTAAAGTAACAGTTTGAAGATTTCAATCATAATTCCTTTTTGATTAAAAATTATTTTGGTTTTTGAAGACCTTAAAGAATATATCACCATGATAGCACCTGCCTTATTCATGTTCTTCCCAAGTTATTCCAATCACACACCTCCTTTCCTAAGCTCTTCTACTCCTGAGAAGGAAGACGCAATTTTTGCTGTGGTTTTGTTAGTTTATCCTTATCCTTTAATGGGAGAATTCCTAGCTACAATAGGGCAAATACTGAGCCTGATCCTACAGGATCATCACCATCTGCAAAGTATTTTTTTCTTTATCTACCATGACAACTTAATGCTCTCATCTAGTTTAAGAGGTTTACTCAACACTTCTGATCACAACTTGCCTGCTACCTTTGTGTTAGTTGTATTTGGTTTTGTGACACCACCCAGCTCTCATAAACTTAGGAAAACATCCTGGGCCCAGTTGAGAGGTCCAGATTTGAATCTTTATTCCAGCTCCTTTTTAACTACACATCCTTGAACAAGCCTGTGCCTACATCAGGACTTTGTTATGAGAGTTAAAGGAATCAACTATAAAGTATTATTTTGTCAACTTTTGGTTATAGTAGGAATATAATTATTCATCACAAAGATAAATAAAATTTTTATTTTAATGAAATAAAATAAAAATGGATAAAACCAACTGAAACAAATTTATATCATTAGTATTTTGATACTAACTTGTTTTTTTTTTTTTTTTTTAAGATTTATTTATTTATTTAATTTCCCCCCCTCCCCTGGTTGTCTGTTCTTGGTGTCTATTTGTTGCGTCTTGTTTCTTTGTCTGCTTTTTGTTTCTTTGTCCGCTTCTGTTGTCGTCAGCGGCACAGGAAGTGTGGGCGGCGCCATTCCTGGGCAGGCTGCACTTTCTTTTCACGCTGGGCGGCTTTCCTCACGGGCGCACTCCTTGCGCGTGGGGCTCCCCCACGCGGGGGACACCCTTGCGTGGCACAGCACTCCTTGCGCGCATCAGCACTGCGCATGGCCAGCTCCACACAGGTCAAGGAGGCCCGGGGTTTGAACCGCGGACCTCCCATATGGTAGACGGACGCCCTAACCACTGGGCCAAAGTCCGTTTCCCCTAACTTGTTTTTGATAGATAATTATCCGAACAATATTTCAAAAACAGTTGAAATATTAAAATAAGTAACAAATGTTCATGACAAAAAATATTAAATCTTGAGCCGATGTGGCTCAAAAGCAGTTGAGTGCCTGCCTACTACGTGGGAGGTCCCAGATTCAGTTCCTGGTGCCTCATGAAAGAAACAAAACAAATAACAAGCAAAACAAACAAGCAAAAAAAAAAAAAACAACTCAGGAAAGCCAATGTGGCTCAATGGTTGAGCATCCCTGGCCCCTGGTACCTCAAGGAAAAAAAAAATTAAATCTTTTTACACTAGAGGAATTCTTATCTGTTGAAACACTGCCATTGGCATAAAAAAACTGGAAAGATTTCACTTACTTTCAAAATTTTTTTCTTTGCATATACTGCATAGAAGCTATTTGCCAACCTTAAATGGAAAACTCATATTTTCCCTCTTGCCTCTTGTTCTTATTTGATTTCAGAAGGGCATATGCATTCCTCTCTGATAACATGATCACTCCCAAAATTCTAGGAAGGTACTCACCGTATTGTGGGATACATGGAAGTAAAAAAACATATTTTCACTAATGGAAAAAAAGCAATTGGCCTGAGTTCTTGATTTGTCATTTACTACCTGTGTAACTCTGAACAAGTGTTTTTTTTCCCCCACACTTTATTTTGTTTTTTAGACAAGTTGTGTGTTTACAGAAAAATTATGCATAAAATACAGGGTTTCTGTATAGCACCTTTCTATTAATACCTTGCACTGGTATGGTATGTTTATTACAACTGATATAAGCACATTTTTATAATTGTACTCTTAGCTATAGCCCATGGTTTAACTTGAATAAGTTTTTCAGTCTTTCTTATTTAGCTTTTTCATCCCATCCAGCAGAAATTTCTCATCAGTTTCAGAAATAGTTGTGAGTTCTTCTGAGCAACTGGTTGGCTTTTAATCTTAAAGGTATTGTAAATCAGTGTACTGAGCAGGTTGTGTTGATTCATGTTGCCTGCTACAGAGTGTAGATCCAGTTTGACCCATCTATAGCAAATGCTTACAGTTTTATAGCATATTGTACCTTAACCTCATTCTGGGCTCTAACTTCCTTATGTTTATTTTCATTTTAGCTTGATTTTTGTGTGTCACCTCTATTTAATTTATTTTGTTTTTGTATCATTTTTATCTTTGGAATCTGCCTTAAATTATTCCCAGAACCACATGGGGTGGGGGCAGTAGATAAAATAGATAATGCCTACTTTGCAGAGCTGTTGTAATGTATCTAATGTGTGATACATCATTACTATGTATTTTAATGAATCAAAGAATATTGGTTATGGCTGTTTTGAACTAAACCGTTTGGTTTTATTTTATTTTATTTTTTCCTTTTTTTTTTTTTTAGATTTATTTATTTCTCCCCCCCTCCCTCCCCCCCCATTGTCTGTTCTCTGTGTCTATTTTGCTGCGTGTTCTTTGTCCGCTTCTGTTGTTGTCAGCGGCATGGGAATCTGTGCATCATCTTGTGTCAGCTCTGTGTGTGTGTGGCGCCATTCCTGGGCAGGCTGCACTTTCTTTCGTGCTGGGCAGCTCTCCTTACAGGGCGCACTCCTTGCACGTGGGGCTCCCCTACGCAGGGAGCACCCCTGCGTGGCAGGGCACTCCTTGCGCGCATCAGCACTGCGCATGGGCCAGCTGCACACGGATCAAGGAGGCCCAGGGTTTGAACTGCGGACCTCCCATGTGGTAGACGGATGCCCTAACCACTGGGCCAAGTCCGCTTCCCTCCATTTGGTTTTAAAGGATAGGTAAAAGTTTCAGAAGAGCAGATTGGCCTATTGCCATGCATGCAGCAGTTTTCTGTAGTTTATATAAGGATAAATGAGGATATCTGGAAGATTCTTTTCCTTCAGCCTTCAAATGATAAAATGCTCATATTCTTGCTGTATATGAAGGCACCCATCCACCTTTTATACAGCAACAACCATTTTATGTACACAGGGTCTTAGAAATAAGTTAATGGAATGTTCTGATAAATGTGATGTGTCTTTGTAGAGGATATTTTTAGGATCGTTTCTCTGCTTTAAATCATATTTAAATGAACTAGATAGAGTCAATGGAACTAGTAGTGCTAATGATTTACATTTAATAAATCTTGAAATTCTAAAAGAAAAACCATGTTTAACTGGTGTAAACTGCTTCATGAACTCAGAATTCAAATATGGTCACAACTAGTACTTTTTAAATTAATCAGTCAAAACTCCCTGCTTGCTCTTGACAGAAAGGCCAGAATCTTTTTTTGGGAATTCCTCCTTTCCCTGAACTGTGCCAAGAGCTTCCATGGCTTATGCTCTGAAAGGGCATATTTGTGGCTTCCATATCTAAGAAGCGGTATGTAGGAGGGAGAGGCGCAATAAAGTCTTTTCAGTCCACCACTGAACATTGAACCTCCTGCCAGCAGATGTCACTGTTGAAAACTAGTCTTACCCCGTCCAACAGAAATGAGGTTCACTGTCGACTCAGGCACCTGTGCAGGCCACCATGGTGCATCCAGGAAGAATGACCTCTCTCTTCCTGGGCCGAGCTCAGTGAAAGATGTCTTTATTGCCCATGGTTAAGCTACGAGATGACAGCTTTTAGTGCTCTGCTTGTTCAGTTCCCATCACAGGTTCTAAGAGCAGCACAGGCATTGAGTCAGGACTGGTCCTGGTGTCTTCCAGCTCATAACCTCAGAACCACAGTCTCCTTCCCACCAGGAACATCTGTGACATTATTAAAAAATGTTTTAAGTCCCTAGACCACTGGGATGTTCAGGACTCTTTAAGCAAGGCTACTTCTAAACAGGGTCATACCCTTCTGAGGAAAACTACTGTCAGTGATTCAAAGGAGAGTCATCCTTCTAAGGAAGATTTTCCCAGTGATTTGCAAGGTGTTCATGGAAATCTAGGTTTAGTGATTCCAAAGTATTTGTGTGTGTTCTGGCAGGGCATCCTGCTCTACATATAACTAATCTCAAGGGAGAGAGCAAGAGCTGTCAGGTTTGAGTGTTTAAAATTAGTGAAATGGACATGAGCAAGAGAACAAACAATAAATGTAATAAAATATGTGTTGGTTGGTGGGATGGGAAGACAAAACCAGCTACTTCAACTGAAGTGAATGATTGGGAAAGGATTCAAATGATGAATTATACCAACAACTCAAGGGTTAACAGAATAGAGGGTTTCTTTTTAACTTTAAGGATTTTGATTACAGAAAACTATTTCTAACAGAGACTTTTCTTTCTTTCTGCCACCCTCCCCCAAGAGAAAAAAGAAAATATTCAGCAGAACTCCAAAATAGAAACATCTGGACTCCAAAGTTGGAGAAAGTGTTGTTTCTTTAGCACAGTGTTACAGAAGGGAAGTAATCAGTCCTATCAGCTTGCATTCAGAGTTTATAGAGCTAAGGAATTGCTGTCAAAGTCATAAAATTGATACCATGATTTAACATGTTTTAATAAAGACTTTTGCTATGGGTCACAAATAAGAGTACTATAGTCAGAGTGATGCCCATTCAAATAGGAACTCTATCCAAACTTAGATGGTGAAGACTCCTAGGCAAGGAATGGGTTTATTTTTACGTCATTTTACTACTTGCTGCTTATTGAATATTAATAACAGTCACCTTATCTGCACCTGTATGATGTAGATACTAAAGTATCTCACTTTTTTTGAGATTAAGAATGCCTATTTTTTTTCTCCTTTCCTGAAAGCAAGCTTCTTGGCTTCTTCTCCCAGGGTTTTAATGTTATTTTATGTTTTATATTTGTTTTTAGACAGTATAGGTGAAAGTTACTCAAAAGAGGGGTGGGGAAAGACTGATTATATGAAAGCAAATAACAATTTGGGTCATTCTGCTTCCGGTGGATCTCTGTGTTCAGTGGTTATTTTTGTGTATTACAGGCCTTTCGGGAAGACCTGGAATGCCTTATTCAAGAACAGATGAAGAAAGGCCACAACCCAACTGGATTATTAGCATTACAGCAGATTGCAGATTACATCATGGCCAATTCTTTCTCGGGTTTTACTTCATCACCCCTCAGTATGTCAGTTTTGGAGAGTTTTAAAAATTATGACTTTATCTTTTTGGAGCACTGTACATCTCTAGCAGCATATTTTGTTCAGGTTCAGGCCTTACGTTTGTAATACCTAATCTCTTGGAGTAACATAGTATTACTATGTCTTACTTTTCCAAAGTAACCAGGCATTTACTAGATTGTGAAGTTTACAAAATAGTACAAGTCAATGGTCCCTACCCTAGATAAATGTATGTTTTAGTTGGAGAGACATACCACAAATACAAAAAAGATTAACACTGCAAAATAACTATAGAGGGAAAAATTTGCAAAGCAGTTTATAAGAAAGTATCCAATGATCTTTTATAAGTCACTGTGCTATGAGTTCACAGGAGGAATTGATTACTGGCTAGAGTCGCCTGAGAAAACGTTATGGAAGAAGAGCCATCTCAACAAACCAGACGTCAAAGGATGTAAGAGTTAGAACTTGGTGTAAAAGAGGGTTTAAGATACTTTCTTCGTTCAAAATCTCTTTAGCAAGTGCCCAGTTTGGTGAGCTCAATACTGTAATCATAAGTACTTTACATCTCAGCAGTGAGAGAGTTACAGAATCACTGCGGTACAGGGGCAGGTATGCAGCGCTAAGGGAGTCCATGCCAGATGAAGCCACCAAGGACCACTTCATGTCAGGCTCGCGAGATAAGGGCTTTTCCTTTCTTTTCGTTTGTTGTCTTTGCTTTTCTCTTTCTTTCTTCCTTTTGTTAAAGACATTATAAGTAGGATTTCAGTGAATTCCAGTACTTTCCAGGAGTGGGAATGACAAACATAGACATGATGGTAGCAACAGGCAAGGTGAGGATATGTTTATAGAACTCGAAGTGAGCTACTATGTTGGTGCATCAGTGAGGATCCTAGGGTAGAAGCTTGGGGAAGAGACGCTGGGTCTGATTGAGGGGGCCTTCGCTGCTGGACCAAGGAGGGCTGCCAGTAAGGTAAGGGGGGAGACCTTTTGAAAAAAAGATTGGTGATAACTTGAATGAGTCCCAGGAAAGGGGAAGAGACTGGCGTTAGAAAAGTCAGTTAAGGAGCGTGTTCAAAGGGTCTCAATGTGAGATATGAGTGCCCAAACTAGAGGGATACTTTTGGGCATAACAAGGAAGAGACCAGTGAGAAAGGCATAGCTGCAGCACAGTAGAGGGGATTTGGGAGCAGCTTAGATATGGTGGGCAAGGGGAGGAAGGATGCACCCAAAATGACTGCATTTTCCAGCTTGGGAGAATCATGATTCTATCAGAAGAAAGAGGAAAATTCAAAGTTTGAGCTAGATTGGTTTATTCTCTCTACAATACTAAACATCCATTATGTGCCAAGCCACTTTTAGGCACAGGAGATACAGTGATAAGACAGGCAAGATACCTGCTCTCGTGGATGCAGAAAACAGACTAGAAAATGATGCAAAGTGCTCTACAGAGAATTAAGACAGATATGAGCTACTGGGTGGTTCCTTCAGATTGGGTGACTGGAGAAAACCTCTCTGAGAAGTTTTAAACAGAAATCTGAATGGCAAGAAGAAGCCAACCACAGTAAGATGGAAGAGAAAACATTTGAGGGAGAGGAAATAATGAGTACAAGTGCCCTGAGGTGGAGTAAGTTTGGCAATTTCGAGGAACAAAGAGAGAAAAATTATGGTTTGCAGCATGGTTTTCAGGGGACACGTGGAACAAAGTCAAGTCAGAAACATAGGCCATGGAAAAATCATGAAGAGCTCAACAACCTGGGTTGGAAGTTTGGATTTTGTTCTGATTTTGATGGGAAGCCATTTTAAGCAGAATGATTTAGAAAGACTAGTTTCTCTGTGAAATAAGGACCTGAACTTGAGTGTGGAAAGTGAATGATCTTGTGAAGAAAACATAGAGCATGGTGATAAATAACATAGGGTGTCCAGGAGAGCTTAAGAGATAAAGGTTCCCTACTGTTTGAGCCTTAGAAGAATAAGGAGACAGAGGGAAAGTAAGAAAAATCAGGGGAGATAAGATAAAATCCAGGTCAGACCCTTTTAATTTGTGCCATAGTGTCGCAGGTAGAGAAACAGCAAGCTGACGAGTGGAGAGGAGGGCCTAGTCAGAGAGGAAGGCCAGGGTTTCATCTAAACAGAAGTAACAGCTGAGGCTTGAAAGCACATGTTTCTATGGGGAACAGTAAAAGGAGCAAGAAATGTAGTAGAGGACTGAGCTTTGGGAAAGAGCCATGGCTGGGAGAAGGGGGAGCATGAGAACTTACAGCAGTAGAAAGAAGCAGCAGATGGAAAGAGAACAAGAGAAGCAAGATAGTATCACCCAGGCCTGGAGAAGAAAACTAGGAAACAGACGGTTAATGGTGTTAGGCTGCAAAGAGGTCCAGGGGAGTGAAGACTGAGCAGGGATAGAAATTGAACTTGACAATTGAGTCGTTAGAGACCTTTCAAAACTAGTTTTTTGTTGCATGAGAGCAGAAGCCGGACTACTATTTGCATATGTTATTTTTCCTTGTAAATGGTTTTTTTGTATTTGAATAAAAGTAAAAAGTATATATTAGAAAAGTAAACTTAATATTTAATACTTCCATGTTTGGGATCATGTAACCATTTTTCCCCAGTGGAGTGAGATTTAGATATAGTCACTCTCAAACAAGTACTAGATGAAAAACAACTTTTAACCAAGCAAGCAGAGAAAATAGCTGATACTTACTTTTATCTCTTTATACCTCTCTATGTAAGATAAGCTAACAAAACATTGTGTGGGCTGGTAAATTTCAGGTCATTATTTCCGAGGCTGGGATATTCCCAGACTCGGGCTGCTTCCTGGCAGATGTGTGAACCTAATTTCTGGGTAAGGGATTGACTTGACTTGACTGTCCTTCCCAATCTTCCCTCTTTTAGGTCTTGGCATGGTCACACCTATCAATGACCTTCCTGGTGCTGATACATCTTCATATATGAAGGGAGAAAAACTTACTCGTTGTAAACTTGCCAGCCTGTACAGACTTGTGGACTTGTTTGGATGGGCACACCTGGCAAATACATACATCTCAGTAAGTTCTTTAGCTTTTTCCTTTTAAATATCCCAATTAGAAAGCAACTGTACTCTTCTCTCCTTTTTTTCAAGAAGTCTAATTTTTAGACTTCCTTCTCCGAACCTGGAATGCTAGATCACAACCTGATGCTCGTTTAAACGTCATCTCCGAGGGAAAGGCTACAGTTACCCCAGCTCTCTCCTCCATTTACTATCTATGTTGTTCCTTGGCAGAAATCCTGATGAGAAACTTTTCCCTCTCCATGTTAATTATATTTTGAGTTCTCAAATTAAAAAGCATTTTGGGCAATGAATATGAAAGGCATTAGGGAAGTTTCCTTCCTGGTTTTTATTTTTTAAGTGTATATTTCTCATTCATCATCATCTTGTTTTCACTTTGCCACATTTGGAAGTAGATAGTATTTGGAAGAAATAAGTATTAGAATATTGTGTAATAGAAGTGGCATAGATGTGTGGTGCAATGTATCAACAGCCTTTCTTCCTTCCCTCCTAGCTACTTCTTAAGTGCCCTCTTCCATCTCTACCTTAATTCCTTTCTTAGAAAGAGACTCTTTTCCCTTTCCTTTGCCCATTTTGCCCTTAATTTTCACGTTGTAAATTATGTTGAATAATATTAACATTTGTTTCTCATGAATGTAGCTTACCCTAAGCTCCTTTTGAGCACCAAAATAACACTTTAGATAAGTCCAGTAAAACTCATGTCAGAAATCTTTGGAAAGAACTTGAGAGTGAGGAAAGAAAACCTTTCAAGGAAAGTTTCACGTTGCACACTATTTTAGTTTCCTAGCTGTTAAAACAAATACCATGCAGTGGGTCGGCTTAAACAATAGGAATGTATCCAATCACAGTTTTGAGGCTGTAAGTCCTAAGACGAGGTGTCAGCAAGGCATTGCTTTCTCCCAGAATATGGTGTTCTGGGGCTGGGTTCCAGTGATCTTTGGTCCTTGGCCTTTCTGCCACATGGCAATGCACGTGGCGGCATCTTCTCTCTCTCCTGGGTTCCATTGACTTCCAGCTTCTGTCTCCTCCCTCTGGTTTTCTATCTCTCTCTGTCTGAATTTCATTCTGCTTATAAAGTACTCTAGTGATCCAGATTCAGTTGGGCCACACCTAAGCTAACATAACATCTTGAAGAGATCTCACAGTGGGTCCACGCCCGCCGGAATGCAGTCCCAGACCAAGAACATGTCCAAACTGCGGTGCACAGTTCAGCCCACCACACCCAGCCTTTAATTGTTTTTGCTTGTTCTTTTCCCCCCACACCTCATACAATTATTCATTGTAAATGTATTTCTAGTTATATTTATACTGCAAAATATGAATACCTAATAGTATAGTAATTCCCTATTGTTTTTTCTTTCTTCCAGGTAAGAATAAGTAAGGAGCAAGACCACATTATAATAATTCCTAGAGGCTTATCTTTTTCTGAAGCCACAGCCTCTAACTTGGTATAATTTTCAATCCTATATTACTGTTTCTGAACTTCCTTGTACTTTTCTCATTGTTTTTAGATTTTAGTGCAGTATAGAACAGGAAAGATATGGCTGGAATACTGAAGTTGGAAAGTTATGCTTATTTTTAAGAAACACTTTAAGGTTCTCTAAAAATAGAGTAGTTGAAGAGATTAATAAATGAATTGATCTTATCAGTTAACCTGTCCATGTTTTAAAGGGAATTCTTGAATATATTTCCACTCTGAACACTCTGGAATTTGTTAAAACACAACCACATACACACACACACACACAAAGGCTATGTGTGTTGTGTAAATAGATTTAAACAAAATTTAGTTGGTGTGAGTATATTGTCTGCCCGTCTAGCATTTTCTCTTTTCCGTGATTGTACTCCTAGGCACTGTCATCAGCCTCTAGAATAGCAGTAACTACACTGGTTGTGGGTACTGCAATGTTAGCAAATGGAAATTTTCCAACCAGTTCAGTAAATTCCAGACTTGTTCTCATCTCCAGTGAGTTGCTTAAGTTATTCAGATTCTTGGGAACCATGTCTCTTGTTAATATTAAGTTTTATTGTAGACTGTTTTGTAAATAAAGTTGTATGGGAACACATCTATAGATAGCCATCCTTTTACACATGTTTATGGCTTTGTTCCTGCAACAGTTAAAGAGTTGAGTAATTGCAACAGAGGCCCACAAAGCCTAAAATATTTACTTGACCATTTACAGAAAAATTTTGCCAACCCCTGGTTTAGCTTGTGTAACACAGGCAAACTTTGATACATGTATGCCAATTAAATATAACTTTCTGAATTTTTCTAGGTGAAAGTCAATATAATAGGAGAAGTGGTTGACCAGGGAAGTACTAATTTGAAAATTGACCATACTGGATTCAGTCCCCATGCTGCAATCTATTCTACTCGTCCTGATGTTAAGTGTGTGATACACATCCATACCCTTGCAACAGCAGCTGTAAGTTAGACAGGGGCCAAAACTAACAATGACTCTGGGAAATGTGTTATCTTCATGACTTTCCTAACATGATGCCTTTTAATCTGCATTTCTTCAAACCCTACCATTGAAACTCATATTTGAAATATTAATCCTCTGTATACCCAAAAAGCAAAAGACTGTTTGAATCAATGGTACTATTCCTAGTAAATAATAGAGAGATGGCATTTGGATCTTAAACTAATCAGTTTAATAATTGGGTCACTGAGTTCTTTGAGCAAGTCTCCTTTCATAATATTTGACACAGCATTTAAGTCGGGTTGTCTCCCCTACATCCATTTTTTTTCCCCTGAAAGAATCAGAACAAAAGCAGGGAGGTGGGCTGGCACAGTGATCACAACAAATAGCCCAGTGCTTCCTGGGCTGACTGAAGAATCTGATCCCTGTGAATGTGTCATCTAGGTGTCCTCCATGAAGTGTGGCATCCTTCCAATTTCTCAAGAGTCCCTGATCCTGGGAGATGTTGCCTATTATGACTACCAAGGGTCACTTGATGAACAGGAGGAGAGAATTCAGCTACAGAAAGTTCTGGGGCCAAGTTGTAAGGTATATAGTAGAGTTTCTATCCAAGGAGCTATTTTTGTTGCTGCTACTGTGATGAAAACAGCGTGAGCTATGGCAGTTATTTAAAGTGATTGCTTTGGGGATTCTATTTTAGGTGCTGGTACTCAGGAATCATGGTGTGGTAGCTCTTGGAGAAACAATTGAGGAGGCTTTTCACTATATTTTTAATGTACAGATAGCCTGTGAAATTCAGGTAGGAAAAATGATTCCCTATGTATTTTTTTATAGCTTTGTTATTTGCTTGCTTGGTTGGGTTTTGTGTTGACTCATTTCCGAAGTCCTATTTGTTAATGGTTTTTGTTTCATTTTGTCTTTTAAGAGAAATTATGCCTTACTTAAGTTAAAGGGGTCAACTTAGTTATCTCTTGAATTAAAAATAGATGGAAGGAAAGTTGAAATTTATATACAGACACGTGCATGTACAGGCATGCACGCGCTCATGCACACACAGAAATCTAAGTGCCTCATAAACATCATTTTCTCCACAATCTTACTTTTGAAGATCATACAATTGCACATTTCTCTGTTTCACTCTCTAGTGGTGGTGCTAATGAGCTGCAAAAAAAAGGAGAAAACATCAAGGATCAGGATGTGTTGTGTTCACTTTTGTAAAAAGCTTATGAGCAGAACCTGAAGTTTTTGAACTCATGCAGTTTTCAATGATTCCACAGCTTCATTAACTTAATAGGTTGGATATTTACCAACTGCTCTTTTCCTCAGAGAAGCTGAATGTATTTAAAGGCCCTAATTTCTCTCGTCAAAAAAACCTTTCTACCAAATTTAACTTGTCTCGACATCCAACTTCATCTTTTCTTTAATGTTCCCTCCTCTTCTCTTAATTGTGGCTGTGAAAATCTTAATTAAGGTAGCAGTCTGATTTCTTCTGCCTAAATATCCTTATGGAAAATTCCCAGTGTATTATCTTTATATCCTTTTAAAACTTTAACTGTCAACAAAAGTATTAACTAGATAGCCATGGGAAAACTGCAAGAAAAGAACTTTAAAATTTAGCAACATAATTCAGTTGCTTGAAATATCTTAAGAGGTATGGCTAAAAATGTGTTTTCCATCAGGGAGGTTCAGAGTCCCGGAAGGTATCTTTTTCAGATAAATGAAAAAGAGGCTTTAGTTGCCTACTTTGACAGTGTTGCTTTTTCTTTGTTGATAGCAAGTATTATAGACTTTAGCTGAATTGAGACTGTACTTTTTTGAAAGTAAAATACTCATTATGGCCTTTACAGTCTTGTGCTTCTGTATGTTTTACTGCTGGTTATAGGTGCGGGCATTAGCAGGGGCAGGTGGAGTAGACAATCTCCTCATACTGGATCTTCAGAAGTATAAAGCTTTCACTTGCACTGTAGCAGCATCTGGAGGAGGAGGTGTGAATATGGGTGTCCATCAGAAATGGAAGGTTGGCGAGATAGAGTTTGAAGGGCTGATGAGGACCCTGGACAATTTGGTAGGTGAAAAATTGAACGTAAGTCAGATTTCATGTCTTCAGATTCAAGGGCAGATGCTCCCATCTCCCTTTGGTTCACGGACATGCTTCTTACTCCTTTGGTTTCGGACATGCTTCTTACTCTAGAAGCAGGGTTTTTACAAATCAAACAGTGGAACAGCAAATAACATCTTATCTTAGATTATACTCTCTTCTGTGAAGGGTCAGGCAGACAGCCTTCAGACTCGGGAACAAAGACTTGATGAACACTGAGACTTTTAGTTCCCAAAAAACTGTTTTATAGGTAGAAAATTGTTTGTGGTCAGCAGTTTTGAAATTATCTTTGTCAGTAGCAGCTGTATGAGTGGAAATGACTGTCAGCTGGAATCAGTTTTAACCAGACCTTGAAATTTGCTTAATTTCAACCCTAGTGTTACGTGGAAGTTATGTGGGATTTTCCATTTATTTGTTTCTTAACAAGAAAGTCTTTTTGAATCATTTATTTAAAGAATTAGAATCCAAATGCTATATTGGTACAGGTTTGATGGCTTCCACTGTGGTTTTTCTTTCCCCTAGGGGTATAGAACAGGCTATGCTTACAGGCATCCTCTCATTCGAGAGAAGCCTAGGCACAAGAGCGATGTGGAAATCCCAGCAACCGTGACTGCCTTTTCCTTTGAAGACGATACAGTGCCCCTTTCTCCCCTCAAATACATGGCACAGAGACAGCAACGTGAAAAGACAAGATGGCTGAACTCGCCAAACACATACATGAAAGTGAATGTGCCTGAGGAGTCTCGGAATGGGGAAACCAGTCCCAGGACCAAAATCACGGTATGCCACTAGTATGTGGTTTGCCTTTACCTAATATTCTGTAGTTACGCATGCATTGAATGTTCTGTGTCAAAAATATTGGGAAAATAGAAAATCAGTAAGAGCATCATTTATTAGATAGAGCTTTTTCTAAGTGCTATGTACAAATCAGTTAATTCTCCTAGCAACACTATGAAGGGGATGCTGTTTTTCTCCCCATTTAATAGATAAGAAAACCAAGGCACAGAATAGTTAATCATTTTTCAAGGTAAATTCAGGATTTGAATGCAGTTAGTCTAACTCTAGAGCCCAATTCTTACCCACTACATGATATTACTTTGTAGTTTATATCATACCAATGAATTAGAACTATAAAAGATACCAAGACCTAATTGTGCAAAGTTGTATAAATTACTGTATATAGCTACCTTTAGGCAAGACCTTGTAGTAGATTTTTTCTTCAGCATTTTTCTTCATGTTTGGTTTTGTTTTAGAGCGTATCCTCTAGATACTCAAATTAGTTCATCCTGTCATATAAATAAATAGCATTCAGTATGGAAATGGATAGGCATTGAAGAGTTTCTTTACTGGTCTGTAAGATTTCTTGTCTTTCAGTGAAAAGAATATCTTTAAACTCCCACATTTCCCAGAATTAATTTTATTGACTGAATTGATAGCCAGTCATCATTAATCCTTATGAATATTAGCCTTCTTTAAGCGTTACGATGTGTGAGGTAAATGAGAACAATTTTATAAGATCTTTTCAATTCTAAGGTTCTGTGATAAGGTTCTAATCTACCAGATTATCCCCCTTTTAAAATGCTCATCAGAGGGCTTGTCCTCTTCTGATAGCCAAAAGTAAAAAGTGAAATCTGGAAAACCAAATCCTAAGAGATTCCTTGAGTCCTTTTCGGTGACTTCTTGGCCACTAACAGTTGATGAACCTTCAGCGGAGGAGACAGAACTCTAAATAGCAGTTAATGTGAGATCATACTCTGTATGTATGCTTGAAATATTTTCAGCACCATATTTTTAAATGCTGAGAGAAGAAAGTTTCGTTAGTAGTATAATTGAGTATTCATGTGAATAGTTACAGATTTGTTTTTAAAAAGAAAATATTGAATGCTGATTGTGAGCCTTTTTCTAACTAGTCTGAGATATAAACTAATTGAATACTAAGATGTAACTTGTGAAATTCTTGAAAAGATTGGCAGTGTATACACCACCACTACCCTTGTATCAATAAACAGTTCTTGAGCACCTACTATGTATTTCCTTAACGCAAAACTTCATTGTAGAAAAATTTTAATTCTTTAGTGGATGAAAGCAGAAGACTCTTCTAAAGTCAGTGGTGGAACACCTATCAAAATCGAAGATCCAAATCAGTTTGTTCCTTTAAATACAAACCCGAACGAAGTACTAGAAAAGAGAAATAAGGTAAGACATAGTCTTTTCTGGCTAGTAAACATATTTTTATGTTGCTTTATGTTTAAATCACTAGTGATTGAATCTAATACCAAATTAGGGGGTTGAATGTAGAAGAATTTGAAAAATAATTAAATAATATTTTAATTTACATTAAATACCTCCTACTCTGTTCTTGAGGAAGTATTAAATATCTTTCTGCCTTTAAGAGTCCTGGTACTTTGTGGAAAATTGTAGTTCTCTAACATTGTAAGACAATAGGACATCACATGCCAAAAGTGTAGGAGATTAATAATGAGCTGTTAGGAGACTAAATGGGGGCTTTATGGATGTGGGAATTGAAGAGACTCTTGACTTACTTAGGGTGGTCAAACAGTAAGCTTGTAGGAAAAGAGAAAGTAAAGATCATCTGCACAGTTACCCCCAAAGAACTTGTTGTTATTTTTCAATTCAGATCCGGGAACAAAACCGGTATGACTTAAAAACAGCAGGACCACAGTCTCAGTTGCTTGCTGGCATTGTTGTGGATAAGCCTCCTTCAGTAAGTCCATGAAGCAATACAGTCTTTGTTTTTTAGTCTAACTCATTAATTTCTTTGCTTATAAATATAAATATTTGTTTTTATCTAGAGTAATTAAAACACAAGTTAAAAAGTCAAACAGTCCACAAGACTGCAAATGCCACCCTCAATTCCCAGTTTCAGGGACAAGGACTTTCTGTTCTTTTAATTGCTTTTACCATTTACCTACATGTTTCTAAGAGCCCCTCTCTATTCTGCCTTTTCAGTTATGTCTTTTTTTTTTTTTTTGGTTTATTGATTTTAAGCTGCTACTGTATTTCCTCAAATCTGTCATCAATTGTAAGAAGTACCGTCAGTTTATCACTGAGAAAAAACACTACTAATTATAAGATTCATCAATTATAAGATTAATATCTCAGCTTCAGAGATGTGACAATATGAAGAAAATGTGTATCTTAGAATTAATGAAAGACACTAGTGACTTCCTATTATGGAAGATGAGGATTTAGCTTGTTTATATAGTGCTTTCCTTTTTTCCTCTCTCCATTCTCCCTGTGTTGTTTTTTTTTTAAACTTTGTTCTGTGTAAAGCACTTCTTTTTTTTTTTAAAGATTTATTTATTTCTCTCCCCCCCGCCCCCCCAGTTGTCTCTTCTCCATGTCTATTTGCTGCGTGTTCTTCTTTGTACGCTTCTATGCTTATCAGCGGCACGGGAATCTGTGTTTCTTTTTGTTGCGTCATCTTGTTGTGTCAGCTCTCCGTGTGGGCGGCGCCATTCCTGGGCAGACTGCACTTTCTTTCACGCTGGGCGGCTCTCCTTACAGGGCACACTCCTTGCGTGTGGGGCTACCCTACGCGGGGGACACCCTCTGCATGGCAGGGCACTCCTTGCACGCATCAGCACTGCGCGTAGGCCAGCTCTACACAGGTCAAGGAGGCCCGGGATTTGAACTGCGGACCTCCCATGTGGTAGACAGACGCCCTAACCACTGGGCCAAGTCCGCTTCCCTCTCCCTGTATTACATCACAGTTTTTGTAGCTGTTGTCGAATCAGCTTTCAGTGTTTATCTTTCTTATAGAACTTTTTTGGCCCCAACCCTACTCTGAGTTAGTAATTGCTTCCTTTTTTCATTTTCTTATTATTTTCGGTAACTTTTACTAGTTCTTCCCAAATGTTCCAACAGAATCATGAAGTCCCTTTTATTACCATTTTCCAAAGGGTCACTTGTAACAGGCAGTCACTCAGCTGCAGCCCTCTGTCGTTCTGGTGCAAATCTGGGCTGGTTGCTCTCCAGGCCGCTCATCCTGAGGATTCCTGCCCTTCTCGTCTGTGGATCCTGTTTCCTGCCTCGTGTGTCTTCCTCTTTCTTGATTTGCTCCTTTATCATAAAGCATATCCTCTCTCTTTCTGAGAAAGAATATAAAAGAGCTAACAGTCTGAAAATGTCTTTATTCCACCTTCAGATGTACATGTAATGGATACAGGGTTCTAGTTTGCAAGTAATTTTCCCCCAACATGTTAAAATCACTGACTGCTCCGTTGTCTTCTAATTCCCTGTTATTGTTTAGAAGTGGGATGGGGGAGGAGCATTGTGATTTCCTGTACTTTTGTATGTGACCCTGTTGAGTTTTTTTATGTTTTCTTTTTCTTTAGACCTTTGCTTCATCTCTGCTCTACTGAAATTTTATGAGGGTGTGCTTTGGAGTAGATCTTTTTATTCCTTTTTCTTAGAATTTCAGTCTGCAAAGTCATAGCTTTAAGTTTGGGGAGTTTTTTTCACCATTCTTTTTTAATAGGTTTTCCCCTCTAATTTCTTCTTTCTTTCAGCATATCCTGTTAGTTTTAATGTCGGACCTCTTTGAACATCTGTTATGTTCTCTTTTCTTTCCTGTTTTCCATCTCTAACTTTTTATCCTACTTTCTAGAAGATATTTTTAAACTTTATTTTTTAACTCTTTTATCAAATTAAAAAAAAATTTTTTTTTAGTTTTTAGGAGTTACCTTTATTTCCTTTTTTGTTTGTTTACATTTTAAAATAACATTTTAGTCTTTGTTTCATAAATACACCATTTTCTCTTACCTCTCTAAGGGAAGCATCTTAAATTTTCTTCAGCACCCTTCATTGTCTTTATTACTTCTGAGTCCCCTTTTTCTTAGTTGTTTATTCTCTCTTCCATATTAGAAGTTTTCCTCAAATATCTCATAATCTGTGGCTGTCTGTTAAGAATGAGACACTGAAAGTTGATCAGAAGCTCTTGATGTGGAAGAGCTTGGAGACTGGTGAGCTTCATCATATGGTGATTGGATGTGGACCAGGTTGTTTCTCTGGGGGATCTCCAGATGTTAATATCTGAAGTTCTTTCATCTAGGGCCCTTTAATTTACCTGGAGAAGAATTCACCAGTCCCCTGCCAGTCTCCCGCCATTGTTCCAGGAGCTCTTAGCTGTGTTCTATGTCCCCTAATCAATTTTTTCTGAAGAATAAGCCTCTGATCTGCTGTAAGGTTGGGAGAGAGGTAAATGCTTGGCCACGTGGAGTCTGTTCCCTGAGCTAGCTTTTAACTTGCCCCGCTGTTTTCACCCTTTTCCGCGCACCACTACCTTCTTTGGTACCTGATGGCTCCAGTTTCTGAGCCCTACCTGACCACCACAGAGCAAATGCACGTATTTCTCATTTGCATCCTTCTTTGCAGGACTTGGGGCTCAGCTTTCTCAGCTCTGCCATCCATTCTTCTACATGCTTTACATCTGTCAAAAAAAGTATTACCTGCCATTTCTTATCCTATATTGTCTCCTGTGTTATTCTTTTATCTTTTATAAATTTGTACCATCTTTGTTGCTGTTCCTTTCCTATCATTTCAGTGGGGTTTGGGGAGGGATTAGAAATAAATGCAAAGATTCAATCTGCCAGGTTTAATTGAAAATCTCATAAATTCCTCTCCTGGATAAAATACCTGCAAGTGTGTTTTCACATCAAATTTAAAGAAGTTCTTTTGGTACAGTTTCATTTTTCTAAGTCTTTTTTTTTTAACAAAGGCTTTTTGAAATGGAGCAGTTCTTGGTTTTTCAAGATGTTTCTTAATTTGTAAAGTTTTTTTTAGAACTTGGCTTAGTTTTATTTTTTTGAAAAAGGTTATTAAAATTGACCTATGACAGGCTTATTGAGGTAACATCACTGACAGTGATAATCCAGTGGATCTGAAGTCTAAGAGCATTAGTCAAATAAAAAGTGTTTTAAATGAAGCGTGGTGCTTTATCATTTCTTATTATAAAATGACACAAATGTCATGTATGTTTGTACATGTATAAATATCTATATAAGTAAAACTCTCAGTAATGAGTCAGTTTTTTCCTTTCACAAGTCCATGTACTTTGAAGAAGATGATCACGCCCCCCCAGCTCCTCCCAACCCCTTCAGTCACCTCACAGAAGGAGAACTTGAGGAGTATAAGAAGACAGTGGAACGTAAACAGCAAGGCCTGGAAGGTTAGTTGATTTTTAGATTAGGCCTAGGGTAACCACATCTGCTAACAAGGGGAGCACCTTGAGTTGGATGGCAGAAGGCAGTCAGTACTTTTTTTTAAATGTTCCTTTTGTAACAAAAGCTCCTAGTAAAGTGAAATCCCCAGATGAGTAAAGAATTGTTAGTTACAATAATAGATACTAACATTTTCATAGCTTGTTGCCTTTTTTTTTTTGGTAACTTTTTACTTTGGAATAATTATAGATTTACAAGTACATGGCTTTTATTTAGCTACCTTTTTCTCTATAGTAAGACTCTTTGTAGCAGGGATTCCCAATCTTGGGTTTTTGGATGAGCTTCAGACATTCCATGAACCACCCAAAAAAATATATGCTTAATTGTGTGTGATGTACATTCGGGGGAAAGGGATTTGGAGTGGGGGACAGAACATCTGTGATCCCAAAAGTGGGTAAGAGCCTCTGTGTTAGAGCATCCTCAACATACAGTTGAAAATCTTCTGTTTTAAATTTTTATCCACAGCAAAACAAAGATCAGTAGTTAAAGAATTTGTTTCCATGTTAGCTTAGTAGGAAGAACTAATGGCATCTGGATCATCCAGAGAACATTTTTTATCAGTGTGTTTATGCCATTGTCACAAAAGGGAATCATCTTGACACATTAATGTAATTACACTACATGTCCTAAGTGATATTATTGAATTTGTTTATTCCTATGTAAGGTTGGCCACTTTCTCTGTTTTTTGTGATTTGTAAAATGTCCCTCTTTAATCTCTTACCTTTTGAAAGCCTAAAGATGCCAGGTAATGAATACTGCACCTAGAATTTTTATTTGTAATTTTATAAATAGTTTCTTCCATGTTCATCATGACCTTCTGAAATAGCTCACGAATATTGCTCTGAAAGAAATCATTAATTGTATAGTGTTCAAAAATTCTGTGAAGCATTCTGCCTCATTAATGAAGCATCATTGGTGAGGCTTCATAATTTTTTTTATCTGGCTGCTCACGATATTTTGGTTTTCTGACACACTAGCAAAAGCTAAATGCACACATATTATTTGCCTGGGCTGCCAGTAGCTGTGCTTCCTTTATAACCCTGTATGTGAAATTACTATTAGCAGCCAGAAATTTTGGCATATTAACCTCTTCTTAAAGCATAATTATTGATACTTGGAATAACTGTTAGCATGTTCTGCTCACTGCTGATGAGTTTTCATCTCTGTGTATGCAGGCATTTGATGTATGCACTAACCTCCCTGAATTGTTATGCTTCTTTTTCTGTTATGTTTTGCATGGCTTTTAACTAAACTCTTATCCGACAGATGCTGAGCAGGACTTACTCTCAGATGACGCTTCATCTGTTTCACAAATTCAATCTCAAACTCAGTCACCGCAAAATGTCCCTGAAAAATTAGAAGGTATTCTATGTAATTTCCCATAACATTCACTGAGTTATCTTAAGAGTCTGTCCCTCTGTCATTTGCTTTGCAAGGAAGTTGAGCAACACCTGATTACAGTAAGTTTGCCATGGATTTTATTTAAACTTCCCAGTACTTTTATATTTTTATTAAATGGCATCCTACTTTTGTTCAACATTTATATAGATTTACCTTAAAATGGACCTTGGCAACCCACAGTTCTTAAATATTTGTGAAATTAAAATTGATTTGCCGTAAGTCTTCCAATCAGAAACGGAAGTCTTTTTCAATTTTGATTGCCAAATGACCCAAAAAAAGAAAAATGTAGGTTTTCTTCCTCATATATGCTATCTTGCTTTCACTCTTTGGTCTAAAAACTTTGTTCCTCTCCACTTTATTATCAATTAAGAAAATTAGCTTCATGCTAATAGACCCATGCTCTCTTAAAATAACATTTCTCTTCATTGGAATAAAAGTAGTGCCTAATGCATTGCTCGAGCATTTCAGTTTGTCAAATTAAGTAGAGATGTTAACTATGTAAAATAACAGGAGAAAATTCCCTTTTATAGAAAACCATGAGCTCTTTTCCAAGAGCTTCATCTCCATGGATGTGCCTGTCATGGAAGTGAATGGCAAGGATGATCTGCATGATGTTGAAGATGAGCTCGCTAAGCGAGTGAGTAGGTTAACTACAAGCACGACTATAGAGAACATCGAGATTACCATTAAGTCACCAGAAAAAATTGAAGAAGTCCTGTCACCAGAAGGCTCACCTTCAAAATCACCATCCAAGAAAAAGAAGAAATTCCGCACTCCCTCTTTTCTGAAAAAGAACAAAAAAAAGGAGAAAGTTGAAGCCTAAGTAAAGTCTCTTTATAATAATTATTATTACTGAGTGACATTGCACATTTAAGTTGATCATTAATATGCAGTGGTAGATCAGATTGGGGGTATGTAGCAAACTGGACTTTAAGAACTGGAAAGAGGTTTTACTAAAAGAAAAACATAATATGAAAAAAAATATTTTAAATTCATCTCTCATTTTATATGTCCAAAAATGGCTTTGACTTTTTAAGCAATTGCTAGTTTTAATTAGCTCTGCCCTCGTGAGGACTTATTATAGTTCACCACAAACCGATAACTGTCTGAATTACTTCAGGCCATCTCCATAATACCTTTTGGAAAACAGTTACTGAGAACAAGCAAGAGAATTTTTATTTCTCAGCAGTTGCTTCTCTTGGTAATCAGATTATAATTTTTTATCATGATTATTGGCCATACCTTTGAGGTCCCTATTATTTCAATAGGGATTAATAGAATGCTTTCAAAGCTTCTAAAGTATACACTGGCATATAATTTTTTTAAATTTAAGAAAAGATTAATTTGGAATCTTATTCATTGTATACAATTTCCTCACCTGAAGTAACTTTGCCAAAAAATGTCATTTTAGTAAACTATAATTTTTGAAAACTTCTTTTTTTATTAGTTTAGAGAACCCCTTATTTTTCAACAAAGGGGATTTTGTACACGTAACATGGGTTTAGTTTAACTCTGGCAAAACAGTTTTTGTATGTTGAGATGTTTATATACCATTCAGTATAAAAGTGTCATAAACATATTAGCCAATCATTTAACAATAGAGCATATTTGAGGCAGCTTGGTACTGAGTATATTAAATATAATTCAAGAATCCAGGAATTTGGTATCAAAAGGGGATTAGAGTATATGAAAGTATAACTGGATTCATATTTGAATCTTCTAATGTATTTTTCTCTTAGTATTGCTAATGAATGAAAAAAATCTTGTACGATAACTAAATAAAAGGGGGAGAAATGAGAAGGAGGTGAAAATTAAGGGCACAAAAGATGGGACATAAAAAGAGTTCTAGTTTGATAATGACTATATTTGCTATAGGATTTAAAGTGTGATTTATTGGAAATATGTCCTAAATTTCTAGAATTCTGCTTCTCTGCCCAAAACAGTGTATTTCTTGGTTGACATTTGAGTTTTTAAAGGGTTGAATCTTCTGACTTATTTATCTTTAGAAGGTAGCACCAGAAAAAAATCAGTGGGATCTGTTACTGATAGTGAGAAAACTACCACTTCTTGATTTTTACAAATCTCTTATCTTTTCAGTAACTACCTTTCCAATGTAAATACAAATTTAAACCTAAACTTAATATAGTTTTCCCTCACTTCACCCAAGTGATGTCACAAATCAATGTAAAATCAATGATCCAAAATGGCCAGTAAGTAAAAATAATTGAAAGTGTTTCTGGAGGGTGAATTGGCATGCAAAACATTATGTTGATTGCAGTGAGTTCTGGGTTGGTTCTGTTTGGTTGTGTGTGTGTGATGATACAAAGTTGAACTGGAGCCTGGAAATGTCATTCTAGATCTCTCTAACTACTGGAATCAGTGTTTTAATCCCTTAGTGGAAACTTTCAGTTGCTTATGTCTGTATTTGAGATTTTTTTTTTTAATGTTCTACATCATTTGTGTTGTATTACAACATATGTAGAAACAGTAACCTGTGAACTATGCTTTTCCATAACTTTAAAAATATATATATCTAAATGAATGCAATGTGCATAAATATTTTTTAAACGCAACAGTAAACTATTTGCACCTTTTGCTAATGCCTCTATATACTTGCTTTGGCATAAAGAATGAGCCAATGAACCTCTGTGTCCTGTGGAAAAATGTATAAATGTTATCCGATATTGCTCTTAGATGTAATGCTAATTAATGTTAAATCACAAATAAACAGTATTTTAAATAGATGGATTTGGTAATAAGACTTTTCTTCAATTCAGGGTGTGGCTCCTTAGCCTCATTACTTTGCGGTCTATTGAGTATTATATTTCAGTGAAACTTTAAGTAAGGTGGGTATTTGTGATAAATTTATTTTCAAATTAGCTTAAAATTCACTGTATATATAAAACCCTTCTTGTTTTAGATTGGAGGAAATATTCTACAAATGACCTATTTTTTGTTTTCATAGAATATGGTAACCTTAAACTATATCACTGAGATGTAAAGATTATTCAGAGTTTAGATTCTGATTCTCAGTCTCAATTTGTTCTGATCTTCTATCCATATAGGAGAATAGATGATGTTGTAGAATATGGGTTGAGTTTATACATTGCCCCCTTCCATTTTTTATTTATGCATTATACAAATAACAATGTAACAATAAAGAAAATAACAAAGAATAGAAAATAGTTCATTCTCACCACAGTCATATATTTTTTAAAGTTTTGTTCCTTTCCAGCTCTTGTAGTTATATATGTATTTTTATATATGGTAATAATAGTGTGAATGTATTTTTTATTGTTTTTTTTCCACTTAGCATAAGCCATCCTTATTTCCAGACTAAATCCCTCACATGAATAAATTTTCTTGTGATTTTTTTTTCAACTTTGTCCTATAATTATAGTGCAAAAAGGAAAATCATGTTAATTGAAGTTTCTGGTTAATCGAAGTTGTTTTTTTACTATAATTACCTATGATAAAAATGAAGGGTTTGGGCAGAGAAGAACAGATTCATAGTCTAAGGCATATTTAATTATTGCTTTGGCTTGTAAAGAACCTTGCCGTGCAAAAGTGCTTTTTAAGAAAAATATTCATTTCAAAATTCCTTTCTACAAAACTAAAGATGATTAGCCCCAGCTCTCACTTGAGAGTCAATATATGTAGTATGAGAGGCCTGTTGTGCCTTTTCCTCAGTTGATCAGTATTTGGCAAGAAAAAAAGAGACAATGTATAAAATTGTAAAAACCTTGGCTTATCTTTACATTAATCTCAAGACTATCCTGCACATACACAGGTTGCAACTTTGGCCAAACTGGGATTTTAGAACAGTCTTCTATGTGGCCACTAGAGGGTATACTAGACCTAACAGACCAAGATGCTTCCAGTCCTTGCACCCAATTTCCTTTTCTTGGTATGTAGGCACCACCATGTTTGTTGTGGAATACTCAGAACTTGGAAGAGAAGACCTCCTCTTCCTGACGAGACTGTTTTCAGCTTTGTTGTTCCAGCAGGTCCCATTTACCAGTAGAGATACCACCAGCAATATCTGTAATGCAATGTTGAAATTTGAGACTAAGCATGGTCTCAAAAGTACACTGGTTGAAAATGACTCCTTGGGGGTGTTTTTAGGCCTATAAGTCAGGATATAAACTTGGGAGCAAATTGATCATATCTGTCATTTGTCGATCCCTTCTGTATACTAAAGATTTCACTAAGTAGATTTTATGTATTATCTCATCTGGCCTTCCCAACTGTGATGAATTGAGTTGTATCCCCCAAAAATACATGTTCAAGTTTTAATTTCCAGTCCTATGAATATGACGTTATGTTATGGCATCCCTAGGAAATGAAGATACCAACATCCCAACAATGTAGATGGTATCCCCATTTTGTAGCTACTGAAACTAAGGCTTGTTGAAGATGAAAAGGAAGTGGTAGTAGTTTACCCATAGAGAGTCAGACTTCCAAAATTAGTCAGGATCATCTGTGTGCCATACCCTAAATGGCTCCAATGTATATATTTGTGGTTATAGTCCCCTAAGTTTGTGCTATCAGTCTAGTTTTGGGTAATTCATATTTGTTTTAAATGTAAGTAGATTTTGGATAAAAGATTGACCTTTGATTTGGAAGACTTTTTTTTTTCCCAACAAGTTACTTCAAGAATGAAGAAATTGATGATTACCTGAAAAGTGTGTATGACCCATGGCAATAACATCTTTTAGAGCCAGCTCTTGAATCTTCCTCACAACACCTAGAAGGCAAGCTATCTGTCTCCTTTACTTAAGACACAACACTTGGGTAGAAGCCCTTTTTTTCTTTTTCTTTCCTTCCTTTTTGATCTTTAATATTGGGAAGATGTTTTTTTAAATTAGAAAGATAGCTTTGCCTGGTTATAGAATTAGTTTTAAAGATTAGAAACCTGTATCTACTTACAATTTCATTTAAATGAGTAATCTTGGAGATGGTCTTTCTTGGAGAAAAACCTAGTGTATATACTGAAGATCAGAATACAAATAGGGCTTTTGGGGAATTTTTGGTAGGAAAAAACCTGACTGTAATTTCAATAGTTTTCAGAGGTGTTTCATTTCTAAGAGATGACCATTTGGGGGCATACTGGGTCTAAATTTAATTTTAGTTAATTAAGGAATTAACTTCCTTCAAAATATCTTTGAGCTTGGATTTAAAACTTTATTTAAATTATACATTGCTAGGTGCAGTATAAAATTGAGCAAAGTTATAGATACCAAAACTTGTAACTTTCCCATGAATATGAAATATTTGTAAAACTAGGTGATATACTTGTAATGAGATGATTTTTAAATGGGCATTTAAACCCTTGGAAAGCATAAATATAGATAGCTAAGGGGTTAACAAATTTTCCCTATAAATGGCAGGTGGTAAATATTTTAGGCTTCAAGGACTATATATTCTCTGTTGCAATGCCTCAACTTTGCCATTGTAGTGTAAGTGTAGTGTAGTGTCTATAGCTATAGACAGTCTGTAAAGAAACAGGTACAGCTTATGTTCCAGTAAAACTTTATTTACAAAAATAGGCAACGAGCTGTAATTTTGTCAACCCCTAATTTAGCTGATAAAATGTCCTCTTTCTAACTACATATCAGAATTCTGGATCTAGGTAGCCATATCCCTAGAATTCTGCAGTAACCATTTATTCTTTGGGACATTTTCTGATCATTCTTATCTAAACTTTAAATGAGCCAAAGTAAAAATGCTATTCCTTCATTTTGGGTTTCACTTCCACCAGTCTTACATTTGCCAGGTTTTGGGGAAATTGTGCAAAAGCATAATGACCATGTTAACAAGTGTATATACTAGATTCATAGCAAAAACACAATTTAGAACATGTAATATATAAATTAATTATAGTTACATTGAAAAAAAATTTTTTTTAAGATTTATTTATTTATTTATTCACCCCACCCCACCCAGGTTGTCTGTTCTCTGTGTCTATTTGCTGCGTCTTGTTTCTTTGTCTGCGGCACTAGAATTTGTGTCTCTTTTTGTTGCGTCATCTTGTTGTGTCAGCTCTCCGTTTGTGCGGCGCCATTCCTGGGCAGGCTGCACTTTGTTTCGTGCTGGGCGGCTCTCCTTACGGGGCACACTCCTTGCGCGTGGGGCTCCCCTACGCGGGGGACACCCCTGTGTGGCAGGGCACTCCTTGCGCGCATCAGCACTGCACGTGGGCCAGCTCCACACGGGTCAAGGAGGCCCGGGGTTTGAACCGCGGACCTCCCATGTGGTAGACGGACGCCCTATCCACTGGGCCAAGTCCGTTTCCCTGAAAAATTATTAACCATAATAAATATTAAGTAACGTTAAGTTTGCAGTTTAGGAAGTACTTTCCCGTCACTTCATTTGTTCCTTACAGTCTAGTTATCTTGTTCTAATTTATGAAGGATCACTACTTCAGAGAAGTTGCGCTTTCATACACCTCGTAGGGGCCTAAGCCGGGATACAAGGAAAGGTCTTCAAAGTCTGCATCTTTTGCTTTTCTTCTGTACCACTGTCTCCCTTGGAAACCTACTGAATCATAACCTAGGAATAGGTAGGTAAATATCTAATGTGTTAAAATTCCATGCAAATTAATGTTTAGAACTTTACTGTGGAAATAGATAAGAGAAACCTGCAGGACCAATCCTGTATTTTATAATCAATAATTGTTTTCCCTAAAAATGCAAGTCTACTAGATGCTCTCTGAAAGCACTTTGAGTATTTTCTAGTTCATCAAGATTCTGATTTCTTTAATGAAAATGTAGTTTACACCTCAAATGACAAACTGGTACTTTTTGATGTTCTTTCTATAGAAAAAAAAATACATTTTATCTAGCAGAGTTGTCTATATATACAGTCCACAATTATTTTTAAGGCCTATATAATTTCTGTTTCTGTAAGTCTTGACACTGAAGCTGTGGTGAAGGATATTGGTTAAGTCAACTTTGGTTCTATATTTTATTCCTACAAGTACCATTAGATTTTGTCATTCTCAGGGGCTAGTCTTGACCTCGCTTAATACGTTAAAAAAAAAAAAATCTCTTATTTTCATTCCCAGATAGCCACCATCACTGGGAAAAATACTAATTCCTTGCTAAACTCCATGCCTTAAAACCAATCTAATTTGGATGCACTCTGAAGAATATTAAATTTCTAAGAAATCCTCCCTAAAATTTTCTTAAGTGCTTTTGAAATGGCACACAATTATGCTGCTCTAATATAAACGAGGAGCATGTCACCAGATGAAAAAGGTCTTGTGGAAAAGATTTTTCTCATTGTTTGTCTATTTCTCTTAGACTCTGCTCCTCAAAAAGCCCTAACTGTGTGAGCCCTATAGAAAGACCACTTTAGAGTGTTAGTTAAGCAGACTTCATAGACAAAGTCTCTAGATTGATATTGGACTTGAGCTTTTTGAAAACCTTGGATTTCCCAGAGAAGTAATATCCTAACAGATGGAGATAGAAATGAGGAATCAGTAAGGTATAGAATGCAGGAGTTGAGGTAGACTGTTCCTTGGATTTCCTACAGGTACTCTTGACTTAAATTATCTTTTAAAAGATAAAAGATTAAAAAATTGGTAGTGACAGTCACAGCTTGGACTTAGAGCACCTAGACCCTTTTTGATGATTTGCCAGCCAAGTGATCTGTCTTTACACAGAGTAAGGGCATCTTCTTTCTTAAACAGTCTGCATCTAATCTAACTGTTTTTTCCAAAAGCAATAGTTTCTGAAAATTCCTATTGAGCAGGCACTGTAGAGGAAGTAGTTGCTGCACTCTCTAACTCACCCCTTTCCTGTTGAGTAATGCTCTAAGGGTTGGATTTCAGTGGTGACTGGTTTGGTAGACTTTGACTTCAGAGTAGATGACCTCCTCAGTTTTATGAGAGAACATATAGATACAGCCAACTTCCAAAGGTGTTTACTGGACTAACCCAAGTTAAGGTTAACCATTACTTCCTACCTGACTTCTATTTTAGAAATGTTAGCTTTGATTGTTTGAACTGAAATAAAGTTCATATGAGGCATTTAAGACAACCAAAAGTATAGTCCAAATTATCTGCTGGTTCAGGGGTGGGGGTGGGGAGCAGGGAGTGGGGAGGAAGAGCAGGTCCCCCCTGTACCCAAGGTATGTTAAGCCTTTTAAAATATTTGCTTTAAAATATGCTGTGTAGTAATTGAGATGTTTCATCTTTAAAACATCTTCAAATAGTTTCATGTTTTAGAACCTTTGTATAGGAAATGATTTTGTATAGAGATATGGTCTCATGTCTCCGTTTTGACTTTAAGGTTAGTATTGAGCAAGAGCACATGCACATATACTTGCAAGAGTCAAGCTGAGTATGGCTCAGTTAACTGCAAGGGAACAGGGCAGACTGGGTGGGGCAAGCTCTGGAATTCTACCCAGTCACTGTGCAAAGTCAGGCATTGAGAAAACAGCTTGAGCTGAAAAAATTAATAGGAAGTCCAGCCCAGCTGGTTAAACATGGAATCTGGAGGATGTGGCAGTCAACCCAAAGAACAGTCTGGTAAAGTGGCCTGCATCAGGGAAGTTTCAGGTCCCAATCAGGAATCTGGGAGCAGGAAAGCAGGGCTGCAGAAGTCTCAGCATGTGTAGGAACTGAGCTGCAAGAGCAACGCTTCCTCTACTTCCTGTGGGGTAATGGCAAGATCAAGACAGGACCTCAGACTTATGGCGCCTGAGTAGAGCAAGCAGCTCTTCAAGACAGGAACTCAGAAGTAAAGAGAAAGACAGATGGGGATCTGTTATAAGAGCTG
Organism: Dasypus novemcinctus; assembly: GCF_030445035.2. NCBI lineage: Eukaryota > Metazoa > Chordata > Mammalia > Cingulata > Dasypodidae > Dasypus > Dasypus novemcinctus. The sequence goes on along the minus strand of NC_080678.1, from coordinate 28,086,851 downwards.
AGGTACATGATGCTGCTCAGAATCCCAGGAACAAGCCGGTGCTCAGAGCCAAGACACAGGCTCATACCTGGCCTGGTGACAGGTGTGGCTTGATGGTGAGTGAGTCCCAGAACCTGGAGCTAGAGCTACCTCAGTTCCTCCTGGCTTATCAGGACTATCCTGGAGACCACAGTCAGGTGAAGGGTCAAGTGGCTCCTGCTACTGCGGAGATGGAAGGGCTTGACCTGGCTCTCCCAATGGAAGCAGCCCCATGCGAGAACAGGCATAGCCCAGGAGGAGGGTTGCAGAGCAGCAGAAATGGGTTCTTAATATTTCATAGCAGAACCCACCTGGGAGGAGAAGTAAAGACTAATGAACTAAAACATTAGTTGTGAAGATGGCCAGGTGTTCCCTGGGAGCCAGTTTTCCATATTTGGAGGCACAGTTTCGCCACAGGAAAATGAACTCTAGTGATGGCCCTCATGGTCCCCCTATCGAGAGTCACTGTAGGATGCTCCTCAAGAACTCCAGTTGGATAGATAGGTGAGAAAACGTGGTCAATGTTTCCTCCTCCTGGAATAAATGAGGCTATAATTCTATACTAGCAAAACACCTGATTCTGTGTGGCTCACCCTCCATAAGCCTCTGGCTCTGGTAGTATAGCCTCTTGCCTCCAGTGTCAGAAGGCCTCCACCTGGCTCCGCTAATAAGGGATGCTTGTCTCATCAAACATCTTCCTTTACCAAACTCCAGTAGCTCTTCCAAACCATGCTTAATCTCAGTCTGTCTTAAATTAATGTTATCGATTATGCCTCTCTCTCCCCTACAAGACTGTGAGCTCTGGAAGATCAGAAATTGTACCTTGTTCACGCTTTTGTCCTTTCCCATGCTTGGCCAAAAAAAGATTCTGCATTTTTGTTGCTCTTGATAGACAATACAGTTCATGTTGATGACACGTTGATTATATATACATAGCAAGAGATGTTCTAATTTCTCTTATATAGCACAAGACAGAAAGTGACTGGGGGTGACAGTCCTATTTGGAGGCACTAGTCTGATCTTTAAGGCAACTAATAATAGCTACCAGCTTCTCAAATGCCTTCCATGTATAGATACTGTACTACATGTTTCAATTATCTCATTTCATCTTCAGTCTTGCAACCATGGGATTATCTCCACTGGAAGAAAAGAGGTTTAGAGAAAGGCTAAGTAACTTATCACATATCACCACATAATAAATGGTAGATTTGGAGTTCAAATTCCAAGTCTGTTCCTTGCAGCTATGCCAGGCTGTTCACCCAGTGCAGCCTTCTCACCAGCTAGTAGGGAAATCAGATCAGTATTAGAAAATGCAGCAGTGTCAGAGAAAACTTCTCTGGGTTGTCTCTCTCATGGCCTAATTGGTGACTTGGTAAGTAAGGAAGAGTTTACCCCCAGAGCAAACTGCACTGGCAGCCCCACTGGCATTCACTAAACCAGAATTAGGGTAGTGGTGGGAGCTCTCTGAGCAAGTAGACAGTATGGTTTTGGTTAGGAACCCAAAGGCAACTTTGGGGATGTACAAAGGATAGAAGACTGGGTATCAGTCTTAGCAAACTATCGAACAGGTATGCTAGTAAAATGAATGGTGGCATGGTTATTATGTCCTAATCAACATTGTGGTTTTTTTAATTCATGTATTGCCCATTGGATTTTCTAATTGTTTACTTCGTTGAAGTCTGCTGTCGTTGATAGGCACTGTTGGCACACTGTAAGCCCATGGGTTAAATGTAACTGCTAACATTTAGTGCTTTATGGATGCATTAATTTAATACAACAGACCGCCAAGATAGGTACTATTATCCCCCATTTTACAGATGAGAAACTGAGGCTTAGAGAAGGTGCCCAGAGTCACACAATTATTAAGTGGCAAAGCTAGGTTTCAAACCTAAGCAGTCAAACCTGAGAGCTCACACTCCCACTCCCTTTGATTACCAAGGACAACTGCTGTCTTACTCATCTTTCTTTACCGTGGATCTCTGGGGACAGCAACCATCAGTTAAATAAAAACATTATGTTATATTGGATTCATGTTTTCTTTCCCCTTCAATTTGATAATATAATACTGTAGCTATTGCACATATATATTAAATATTATTGAACAATTATACCAATAATAGCCTGAAATTTCCACATTTGAAATAATTAAAAAATTTTTTCTAATAAAGCTTCTAGTCTAATAGTTAAGAGCTTATGCTTGGGAGTCACAGAGACCTGAGTTTGATTCCTAACTTTTAACTTTTTGTCCTTGTCGTCTCAGACAAGTTATTATAACTTTGCTGAGGGACAGTTTCCTTACCTATAAAATTGATAAAGTAGTTTTACTGACATCTTAGGATGGTTGTAAGTATTATACAAGATGTAATATACACAGAATTTAGCAGGGACCCAGTATTAGAAAGCCCTCAAAATTGCTATTGTTAGTATTAGCATTTTTTTGGGGTCTCCTTCACCTGCTAGCAGAGAACGGCTAGTAGGTGAGAGATGATACCATAGCTGGCTTGTCGCTCTCACTGTTATCCATTTGAATGCTGTCATTCTTGTTCTTGCCAAATTCTTTGCACAACTGGCCAGATTTCCAGTCTTGGTTTAAAAACAAACAAAAGCCCAGAAGACAACAAGGAATGAACAGACAACCAGGGCAAGATTTGTGCCTGGCAAGATGATAGATAAAAAAAATTGTTATCTTGATTCCACCCAGACAAGGCTACTCCAGAGCAATAACTTCGAGATCAGTGGGAATGCTAACATAAGGCAGCTTCCTGGAGAATCCTGTAGGAACACGACAGATGACCCACTGTGGTTCTAAGAAGAGTTTGGTGGAAGCACCTGCTTTTTGAGTTGCTGTGAGAAAGAACTGTTTACTCACCCTCTTTATCCCTGAAACTCCAGTGTCATCACATGGGGTTGGCATTCTGCAGTCTTTGGAGCCTTAACTGTTCATCTTGGGAGTCTAAGAAAGTTTTATCAGCAAGCTTCAATGATGCTCCACAATTTCAGCATTCCACCTTGGTGATGCTCCAGTCCCAAGGTTAGTCCAGGCTGCTCTCACTGTCGGCTGGAGCAGACCCAGAAGGACATGGCACAGAGCATGAGTAGAACAACAAATACGCTTCTTAAGAAAAGTCCACATGTACGCTCCATAAAATGGCAAGGAGGAGAGAAATATGTAAAAATAAATGGGAAAAAAACAAGATGCAAAATTTTTATACTGTTTGGTGTCAGTTTTATTTTTAAAAAGAAACATTACATGCATTCATAATAGGAAAAATAAAAACACAAAATATGTATTTCACATTCTGATTTCTTGCCCTGTTCCTTTTCTCCCTCTTATTTTTTTTTTTTAAAGATTTATTTTTATTTATTTAATTCCCCTCCCCTTCCCCGGTTGTCTGTTTTCTGTGTCTTTTTGCTGCGTCTTGTTTCTTTGTCCACTTCTTGTCGTCAGCGGCACGGGAAGTGTGGGCGGCGCCATTCCTCGGCAGGCTGCTCCCTCCTTCGCGCTGGGCAGCTCTCCTTACGGGTGCACTCCTTGCGCGTGGGGCTCCCCCACGCGGGGGACACCCCTGTGTAGCACGGCACTCCTTGCGAGCATCAGCACTGCGCATGGCCAGCTCCACACGGGTCAAGGAGGCCCGGGGCTTGAACCGCGGACCTCCCATGTGGTAGACGGACGCCCTAACCACTGGGCCAAAGTCCATTTCCCATCTTATTTTTTTTTTTTGTTTTCCCAATTTTGAACACTAAAATATGAAAAACTCAGAAAATTAAAAATTGTGATACTTAGGGAAAATGTTATTTTGAAGCCAAATATATATATTTAAAAAAAGTAATCATGTGCGGAACAATGCATAGAGTATGCTACCATTTGTGTCATAATGGAGGAAATAATACATATTATTTGCTTTTATATGTATAAAATATCCCTGGATGTTTAAACCAGAAATCAGCCACAGAAGGCTGTCCTTAGGAAACAACTAGATAGTGAAGGACAGGGGTGGAATGGAGACTTTTCTCTATAAACCTATTTATACTTTTTCTTTTTTAATTTAGTGGCTGTATTACCTATGTGAAAATTTGAATAGTTAATAGGTATTCCCTATTTTCATGATCCCAAAAGTTCCTGAAAACTGTCCAAAGGTGTGTCATTTATAAGTAGACTGTATGCACTACTGTGTCCACCAGTTCAAACATGCCCAGTATGTGCTACACGAGGTAGAGGCCTATAAGACACCAAGATGCTACCCACTACTGTGTGACACTGGATCTAAAGCACTGGATCTAAAACCCACCAAATGCATATCCTCATTCAGAGGCACAAAAAATATTAGATTCAATATGATCCATCAGGTTTCCTTTTTTGCCTTGGCTACCAGGAAACTTAGAGCTCTGTTTTGTCTTCAGCCAAGTTCTCTGGTATAGTTGGGCTCCTCCCTATGCCTGCCTCCTTTATTACTTGGCTCTCAACTTTCAAACCTGTTCTAATAGCGTCCTGTCTAGTAACTAAGTCTTTATCTATATGCAGTTGCAAAACCTTTTTGGAAATCAATGGGGTATGTATTAGTTATGTGTGGCTCTGCAACAAATTGCTTTAAAATGTAGAAGCCTAAAACCATAGTATTCATTTATTATTTCTCACAGTTTCTATAGTCAGAAATTCAGGAGCATTCTGGCTTGGGGGTCTTTCTGGATGTTGGCCAGGCTGCAGTCATCTGAAGGCTTGACTGGGGTGGAGGATCTTCTTTCAAGATGGCTGACCAGTTGTTGCTGGCTGTTGGTAGGAGACCTTAGATCCTTCCCATGTGGGCCTCTCCAGAAGCTGAGTGTCCTAATGACATGGCAGTCCCCAGAGCAGACAATCTGAGAGAACAAGGCAGAAGCCACAGTGCCTTTTACGACATTGCCTCGGACACAGCTCCACCACACGCTTTTTTTTAGAAGCAAGTCATTAAGTCCAGCCACCATTCAAGGGGAGGGATACTAGGTTTCACCTTTTGAAGGGAGGAGATGCAAAGAATTTGTGGTTTATTTTAAAATGAATAATCAGAATAAATTACCAGATTAGTCAAATGAGAAGAGATATAGAAATGAAGTGAAGAACATTTATTGGGTGCCTACTATGTCCCAGGCTCTCTACTTCATGTACACTACTGTGTTTAATTTCACAAAATCATTCTCAGCTTTACAGCTGGGGAAAGTGAGCCTCCAGAGCTTGTGCTTGCCGAGGTCACATTGCTATTAAGTGTCAGAGGAGCACGTCAAGCCTGAGCCCAGCTGTGTCAGGGGGAAATGGAAAGAAGCAAGAATGACCAAGGCATTCCCAGGTAGTTGCTGCCTTGACTTACCTAAGCCTGGACCATCTTGCCACCAGGGAGAAATGTGATTAATATCCCAAATTGGACACATTCTAACATCTGTTTACCTTGTTGCTAAACCCTCAGGAATCAAGCAGGTATTCATCTCTCAGATGCACCTTTCCTGTCTCCTGCCATTGCCAGGTGTTTGCCCAGTCCAGGCAGTGCAAAGCCTCTCCTCACCCATGGCTTTGAAAACGAGCCAGCTTTTCCCATTACTGTAGGGTGTGGCATAGAGGGCAGTGGGGTCAGCAGAGCAGGGTGGCACTGAGCACAGGGGTGTGTGAGGACAAGGGGACTGAGCCAAGCCCAGCAGGGTGGAGATAAGCCAGCCCATCTGCCCTGGTGCCATGCTGGACTGCAGGGCCCTGATAAGGCCAGGGAATGACCCACCCAACTCTGTGTCCTCTTCCAAATATAGATTTCTTCCAGTTGTCAGTTGTTACATGGATACTTTCTTCCGAAGGTGGCCGACTGCCTCTTCTTCACTGGGAGATGGGACCCGATCCAGAGCAGAACCCAGGAGTGACAACATAACTGGCGAGGGGCTATGGAGAAAGCATTCTGAACTCCTGTGTCTTCTACTCCACTTTCCCACAGCATTGGCCACTCTGTTCTCTTAGGAAACAGATTTTTCTGATGAATTCTCTGGTCAACACTGTCCTTTCTATGAAAGTGCATGCCTGGAGAATCAATGGATTCTGCTTCTCTGTAGTCCCAGCTCCTAAGACATGTTTCCTTGCACAGAGAGTTCTCCTTGGGTTAGAAGTTCGAGGAACCAGTGTTATCAGTGGAGCCAGAGCTGGAATGAGAGGCAGGTTGACCGGGCCATTACCCAGGGCGCCCATCTCTTAAGTCTAAAGTCTTTTCATCCTGGGAAATGTGAAAAAGATGAGAAGTGTTGACTTACTGGAATCCCTCTTAAGAAATAGCCATCTGTGGTTGTAAGATACTATGTGAAATCCTTTGAGGTGAGCAAAGACTTTGTGACGTCTAGCATTAATCGGTTGCCAAAGATGAAGATCTCGTTAAGAGTAGGGCTTTTTTTTTCCTGGGTGGGGCTTGTGGTTTGAAGCCCATTGCTGCCCCTACCCGACCCCACCTTGGTCCTCCACCCTTCTCTCTGTGCTCAACCTTCTAAGTAAAAAGTAACAAATTTTGGAAGGTTCTTAACAGATAGGGCCACCAAGTTGAAAGTGCACAACGGAAGCAACCAGGTCTTGATCTGCCCCGAGGCAGTGTATGGGTCAGGCTGCCCTCTGAGTAGGGGACTTTAGGAGACAGATCATAGCTGCTGCTCTTTGGCATAGGGGAAGACTCAGGAAGGGGCCAAATCCAGAAACTAGCTGTTCATTGTACATCTTCCCCTCAGACCTTCCTCTGGACTCTAAGGCCAGCTATTTGGGTTGGTTGAATTTTCCCTTTCATTGACGTCGTCGAATGAAACAAGGTGAGCCCACATACTGCCTGTTAGGTGCAGATGAGTAAAACTGCCTAGTGGTCAATAGCCCTCACTGTCAGCCCTGTTGCCCTGAGACCCCAAGGACGTGTGGTTTGGGTCCTGGGAGAGCACAGCCTAATGGGAAAAATTACGGAGTGATAAACTCCACTAGTGTGTATGGAGCACCTGAAGTCGGCCCTGGTCACTGCCCCGTGCACCTGTAGCTAGTGTCCTAGGCAGTGTGCTGGGGCTTTACCTGGAGCTTCGCACTCCTCACAGCCCCGCTAGGGGGGAGGCATCCTTCTTTCTTACCCTGTCTTAAGAGTGAGGAACCACAGGCATCTGGAGGTCAAATAACCTGCCCAAGGTAATTGGTAGTAGGTGGCGTCTCAGACTCCTGAGGCCTTTGGGCCATTTGTCTCCCTGAGAGACATACTCGTGACCCCCTAAGTCATGTCTCTTCTATCCCTCTTCTCTGTTCTCCCCTTCTCCAAGAGGACAAGGGCTGAGCCCTCTCACCCCAGGCAGTGTTTGGGCACCTCCTATGATCCCTGCAGCGAGGCAGGCTTTTCCTGACGGACCTGGTGCCTGAAATTAGTGCGCGAGAGAGCAGAGCGCAACATGCTGTGGAGACCATGCGTGACAGGTGCGCAGGGTCAGCCTGACGATTCCAGAGCAGGGGAACGTGGCGAGGCGGGCGCTGGGCGAGGCGGGCGCTGGGCGACTCAGAAGAAAGCATGTGGACTTTGGAGCCAGAAGCTCAGCCTTGTGCCAGCTGACTGACCTCAAACTGGTTGCTTAACTGCTCTGAGCTCAGTTTCCTCAGCTGAAGGTGGGGGTGATCTTACCTACCTCACAGGGTCGATGCTGAGGACAAAACAAGTGCCTGGTGCTTGACTAGGCATCCAGATATTGTCACTGAGGGGCATGAGAGGCCCATCCCGAGAGCCCCTCTCCACCCCATCCCCACCCCCATCTCCTGCCACTGCACCTCTTCCTTTTCTGTCTCCTCCCTCTTCTTCCACCTTTGTTCTTTATCTCCCTCTTCCTTCTACAAGGCCAGAGGACTCTGAGTGGCCAGAAACGCTTCTGAAGCCTTGCCCTCACTTGGGGAAGAGTCACTGAACAGACCTGTTGGTGGCCTAGAATACTTCCAGCCGGAAAGGTTAACTGAGCCACGCTCTGAGTTGGTGAGGACACGTGTCCCGTGGCCACCACACCCCACGCCTCTGACTGCCACACCCCCCACTCACAGGCACCTGCTTGCAACCATCCCTTCTCACCCCTGATCTCCACCCCATCGTGCCCACAGAGCCTGGGAAGGGTCTGAGGTGAGGGAGAAGCAGCTGAGTGCAGGGAGACCGCCGTCATGGTCACTTGGAGTTGGAGGGGAGACTGCAGACTGCTTTTCTTCCTGCTCCCCATCCCCCCAGCCCAGAAGAAAAGAGAGGCCTGGGGAGGGGGCCCGGACCGCCACGCTTGGCTGGCTGGCTTTCTGTACGTAGGGCCTTGCGGCCGGCTAATTGACAGATAGTAAACACGGAGAAAGACTTTGGGACAGAGAAGGGGGTTGTTGGGATGAGGCAGGCCGAGGCACTGGAGGGCAGGGGCCGGCTGAGGGATTTGGGAGAAGACCAGATGGCTCCCTGCCAGGTCCCCATCTGGGCCTCACTGACTTTAAGCCAAGGGAGCATGGCCTGGCGGACAAAGGCTGATGAGCTCATGAAGGGAACTGGGGGGGGGGCCTGGGCGAAAGTGGAAGTAAGGGGCTCCCCCTGCTGTGTGAAGCCTGGCAGCTTGGGGGTCCCCTCCTGGCGCCCCCCCTCCCCATTCCCCGACTCGTTCTGGGGCGCCTGCGCCATCTCCACACTGCCCCTCGGCTCATCTGTTCCTGGAGGGAAGCCCGGGGCGTGGGGTTTCCCGGGCAGGCCTGGCACAGCTGTCCATGGCGCATGTCAATTTCCCCTGCCAAGGGGCTGGGGTCTCCGGGGCCCTGCCAAAGGCAGAACTCAGGAGTCACAGGAAGCTGCAGGATTGTCCAAAGCCCTGAGGCCTGGAATCACGGTCAGAGCCAGGGTCCCGGCACAGGTGGGGCTGGGGGTGGGTGGGGTACAGGGAGCTGCCTCACCACCCACCCCAGCGGCCCAGCAGGCGGGGTGGGGACCTGCCTTCAACCCCCTGCTTCCCTGCCCCAAGGCTTCTTATCCTCCTCAGTTCGCTGTGGGAGGGAGAGGATTGGAGACGACCCAGCTCTCGTGGGGCGAATTCTCTCTCGCTTCCGCCGTTCTGCCTGAGTCAGGCCGAGCCAAGCACCTCACCAGGAAGAGTTGCCCCCCCGCCCCCCAAGTCACCCCAGGCTTTACTGCCTGGGCTCAGCCTCAGCTTTCATCAGACACGGTGAGGAAAGACCCGGCCTTGCACTTCATCCCTGCTGCTTCTGATTTGGGGCAAGTCACTTACTTTTTCAAACCTCGGTTTCCTGATCTGTAAACGGGAAAGTGGTTACCTCCTTGCCGAGTTGTTGTGAGGATCTACGAAGACAAGGCCTGTCGCTCACCCTGCCCTCCCTCCCCGGGGCTCAGGGATCGTGCCCGACCATAACGCATGGTCCATGTGGCCTCCACGTCTCACTGGCTCTGTCCCCTAAATCTCTCTCTCTCTGTGACCCTTCTTTCTATCCCATTTCACAGCCTTGGTCGAAACTCCTCGTTCCCACCTGAATTCTGTTCTCGGTGCTCCCTGGCTCAGGCCCTGCAGTCCAGCCTCACGTTGCTCTGGCCGGAGCTCTTGAAAATATGAGCTGTGGGGCTCTTATAAGAAAGATGAAATCCAACTTCCTTTGTGTACAAGGAGTCCATTTGCCATCGGGGCTCGGTCTACCTCCCCGGCTTTTATTTCCACACTGCCACCCCAGGCCCCTCCCTCTAGCCCCTTGCTGTGCCACTCATGTGCCGGTTCCTCTGCTCAGTGTGTCCTTCCCCAGCTCGCCTAATCGCCGACTCCTCGTGCTTCTTGGGCAGAGGGGACGGGACCTCTATGTGCCAGGCACTGTGCTTGCTCAGCTTTTTATTTGCATTATCTCAAGAGCTGGGTGCTATCATCATGCCCCCTTCACAGCTGATTTAACCAAGTCTCAAGTGGTTAAACAATTCAAACCTAGATCAGTCATGCTCAGAATTTAAGCTCTTTTGTGATAACTATGTCCTTATAAAAATGTCTCCTCCTCCATGAAGCCTTCCACCACTCTAAGTGCAGAGGCTCAACCTGGCTTGGTGTGTGGGGGAAAGAGTGTTAAATGAGTGTCAGAGATGCAAAGTTTCTATTGGAGAGAAGTGCATGAAAATTCAGACCAACATACAGATTCAGCAATTGCTGTATTTGAGAACCAGATCTGGATGCTGTGTGGGATTAAAAGCCAGCTATGGTGGGCAATAACAAGTGCTGGAGAGGAAGAGGAGAAATTAGAGTCCTCAACCTTGATATTGCTGGTGGGGATATAAAATGCTGCAACCGGGAAGCGGACTTGGCCCAGTGGTTAGGGCGTCCGCCTACCACATGGGAGGTCCGCAGTTCAAACCCCAGGCCTCCTTGACCGGTGTGGAGCTGGCCCATGTGCAGTGCTGATGCGCGCAGGGAGTGCTGTGCCACGCAGGGGTATCCCCCGTGTAGGGGAGCCCCACACGCAAGGAGTGCGCCCCATAAGGAGAGCCGCCCAGCGTGAAAGAAAGTGCAGCCTGCCCAGGAATGGCGCCGCACACACGGAGAGCTGACACACAAGATGACGGAACAAAAATAGACACAGATTCCCATGCCGCTCACAACAACAGAAGCGGACAAAGAAGACGACGCAGCAAATAGACACAAAGAACAGACAACCGGGGGAGGGGAGATAAATAAATAAATTAATCTTAAATAAAATAAAATAAAATGCTCCAACCACTTTGGAAAACAGTTTGGCTGTTTACACATAGCATTACCAAAAGACCCAGAAATTCACTCCTAGGTATATTTCCAAAAGAAAAAGTCAGAAATGAAAGGCCACATACTGTATAATTCCATTTATATGAAATGTCCAGAACAGGTAAATCTGTGGAGATAGAAACTAGATTAGAAATGGTCATATTGAGTCATCTTCCATTTATTTTTATTTCCAGATTTATTTCATAGAATTCCAGGCTTTGACCTATAGAGAACAAGTGTGTTAGCATCCATAATGAATCTCCAGGTACTAGAATATTTCCTAGAACACATAATGCAACAAAAAGAAATTAGGATTAAAAAAAAAAAAGAAACTGGACTAGTGACTGTCAGGGCTGGGGCAGGGGTAGATTGGGGGGCGACTGCTGAAGGTTATGGGGTTTCTTTTGTGGGTGATGATTGCAGAGTGCTTGGAACATACTAAAATATGTCTACTTGTACACTTCAAATGGGTGGATTTTATAGCATGTGAATTATATCTCAATGAAGCTGTTATTTTTAAATGATTAGTATAAAAGTGATACAACCAAATACCCAATAATAAGAGATTGGTTAAGAAAATCATGATGTAACTGTTTGATAGAATACTATGAAGTAATTTAAAATGATATAAAATATTGATATGAAAAGGTTTTAAGATTATCATGCAGGCATATCAAGCAGAACTCAAAACAGTATTTGATTTTACTCTGTTTGGTAAAGGTATGTGTGTATGTGTGTGTGCATAAGAAAGTGGAAAGTTCACCAAAATGTCAAGTGATAATTGTCCAAGTGGGGCATCATCATGGTTAAGTTTCCTCCCTCCCTCTCTTTCCTTCTCTTTCCTTTTTCTCTCTCCTTTCTTTCTTTCTTTCTTTCTGCCTATCTGAATTTTCTGATATTTCCACATAAATAAACATGTATTCATTATGTCATTTATGAAAAGAGTGATTAAGAGGTCACCATGCCCTCCAAGTCTAGCAAAGAGGACAGATACAAACATTGCAAGGGCGGCCAAGTGCTTTGCGAGGGCGGGTCATCTCGCTGAGGCTCCAGGAAGGCGTCCTGGAAGCGGTACCCTGTGAAATTGTGGCTGGAAGAAACCTTTGGGGCAGAAACAGAAAACTGGGCCGATTGTTCTTGGTTTTCCAGGGAGCACACAGGAAGGGGCAAAAGGCAGTTCTCACCAGCTGTCCCCGAAGATCCTGCGTGCTCTGACGGAGTCCTCCCGGCACGCTGGCTAAAAACTCCTGAGAGAGGTTGGCGGGGAGGGAGGCCTGGCCTTTGGAAGGGAGCTGGACCACATTCCCCCAGCCACCCCCCGCCCTCCCCGCAAAGTGGGCGCTGAGAGGCGGCAGCTCGCCCATACTTCATGCCTAGATGTTCCTCACCTTCCACCTTCTCCAGACTTTCTTTTTGAAACGCTGCTTCCTCTCGAGGCGGGGAAGCGCCCAGTGGACTGTGCACGGAAGTCAGAAGCTATGAAATAAAACAACCTTCGAGATCAACAGGAAGCAGGGAGATAAATCATGAGGAGAGTGACTTAAGGAGGGCGTGTGTTGGGTTTGGTCTTATTTTTAGTGGTCACAGTGGCGATGGTGGTGGGGAGTTGAGGCCAGAGGCAGGAAGCTGGGTTTCCCAGCCTCAGCTTTTGATGGTTTCCCGTTCCCCAGGGGCCTGTGAAGAAGGGGCCCATCTTTGTGATGAACCAGCGCTTTTAAATTGCCTTTGTGTTTAAAAGAATTTAATCTGTGCTTGTGAAACGGCTGCTGCTCCTGCGAGGGATTCCCGCAGACCTTGGCTAAGGCAGAGCATGTTAAGCGTTGCCTTTTTTTCCGCCTGCAATTCTGTTTATTATACTTTTTATAACTCTGAAGAGATTCTACTAGCTGAAGTTTTTCATGCATTCAGGTATTTTGCATGATGTCTGATGCGATCAGTAATAAAGGTTACAATGAAGTAGTAGCTGTGATCGTACCGCTCTTGTGACCTAAAAATAACCGGAATTTTCTTTCTGCATAGGCGGCTATGAAGTTATCAGGAAATAGCTGTCCATCTGCAAGGAACTGGTCATCCTTTCCTTGATCAATTGGTATGTCCAGCTGAGGGCCTGGAGAAGCCTTCACAAGATGGGTAGCATCTTAAGCCTTTCCATTTACTTTCATCTGATCTCAAATATCCACTAAAGGCTTTTTTGCCCCAAGGAGAGAGCACTGGGTTGCAAATTGGAGCAAATGCTGACACAGATTTGTATTTTCCTGGATTCTTCAAGGTACAAGGTACAAGGCCTCCCATGGAGCCCCCACACCTACTCACTGTATGGAGATCACAGCTCTCATCAGAATCTCAAAGTGACCCCTCAACCCAACCAAAATTCAGAATCACTGATGTGAGGAAAAGATTGCTGAACAGGAAGTCAAAAACAATGTTTGAATCTCAGCTTTGCAGCTTGTGTGACTTTGGGCAAGTTACTTTTATGTTTCAGATCTGAGGATCTGAAAATGATGATTCAATGAGCTGTAGAACCTAAAAGCTCGTACTCCTGATTCATAGGCACTAAGGAATATTTGCTGAACGCGAATCTATGTGGAGAGGACAGGAGAGCCTTCTGGGCATGAAAGGTAAGCCTGCAAATTAGCTCCCAGATGGACAAGAGGCACAGAGAGAAAGGACTTGGGTGATGCAGCAGGAAAGAGTTGGGTGGGTCATGGGGCTTATAAACTGTCCAAAGGCCCAGCTGGAAAGAACCACTTCTCCACTCACCCTGCTGCTCCTCGCCCCCCCCCCACCCCCCATGTCACCCATTTTTACTAGAAAAGTTTAAACCGTGTAGCACATAACAAACATCATACTTAATGATGGCAGAAAGCTTTTCCTGTAAGCTCAGGAACAAGACAAGGATGTCTGCTCTTGCCATTTCTATTCAACATTGTACTAGAGGTTTGAGCCAGGAAAATTAAGCAAGAAAATGAAATTAAACACATCTAGAGTGGAAAGGAAAAAGTAAACTATCTCTATTGATCTTCTATATAGAAAATTCTAAGGAATCTACATATACTCACAAATCTTTAGAGCCAATGAACAAGTTCAGCATGGTTGCAGGGTACAAGGTCTATATACAAAAATTGATGGTGTTTCTGTAGACTAACAATGAAAGTAAAAAATAAAACAATTCCATTTATAATAGTATCAAAAAGAATCAAAGAGGAATAGATTTAACAAAAGACGTGAAAGATTTGTACTGAAAACGATAAAGCATTGTTGAAATGAATTAAAGAAGACCTAAATAAGTGGGAAAGCATCCTGTGTTTATGGACTGACAGACTTAATACTGTTAAGATGACAATCCTCCCCAAATCCTTGAGTCAATGCAATCCCCACCAATATTCCAGCGGGCTTCTATACAGAAATTAACAAGCTGATCCTAAAATTCATATGGAAATACAAGGAACCCAGGATAGTCAAAACAATCTTGAAAAGATTAACAAAGTTGGAAGACCCACACTTCCCAATTCCAAGTCTTAATATAAAGCTACAGTAGTTAAGACAGTAGGTTCCTGGATAGACATATAAATCAGTGGGATAGTATTGAGAGTCCAGGAGCAAACCCTCACGTTTAAGGGTAATTGTTTTTTACAAGGATGCCAAGGTCATACAAAGGGGGAAAGAAGAATCTTTTCAACAAATGATGCTGGATCAACTGGATATCCACTAGCCGAAGAATGAAGGTGGACCCCTACATCACACAATAAACAAAAATTAAAGATGGATCAAAGACCTAAATGTAAGAACTATAACTATACAACTCTTAGAAGAAAACATAAGCATAAATCTTTGTGACTTTGTATTTGGCAAATGTTTCTTAGACGAAATACCAAAAGCACAAGCGAAAAAAGAAAAAAGAAACTGGACATCATCAAAGTTAAAAACTTCTTCTGCAGTCACTTTGGAAAATAGTCTAGCAGTTCCTGTAAAGGTTACACATAGAGTTCCATATGATCCAGGACTTTCACTCCTAGGAAGATACCAAAGAGAAATGAAAATATAACCACACAAAAGTTTGTTTGCAAATGCTCATAGCAGCATTCATATACTGATGAACAGGAAAAAGGGCTGTATCTATTCAATGGAATATTATTTGGCAATAGAAGGAAAGGAAGTACTAATACATGTTACAGAATGGATGAGTCTTGAAAACATCATGACAAGTAAAAGAAGCCAGACACAAAAGGCCTCATATTGTATTATTCCATTTATATGAAATGCCCAGAATAGGCAAATCTATAGAGATAGAAAGTAGATTAGGGGTTTCCAGAGCTCTGAGGGAATAGAGGAACAGGGAGTGACTGCTAATGGGCATGGGGTTTCTTTGTGGGGTAATGAAAATGTTCTAGAATTAGTGGTAATGGTCACACAACCTTGTGAATATACTAAAAACCACTAAATTGTACACTTTTAAAAAGGTGAATTTTATGCTATGTGAATTATATCTCAATTTTTAAAAATGAGAAAAATTATGCACGTGACTCACAATATATTTGCATTGGACAGTGCTGCTCTAGACGCTGGGATACAGCAAATGAGACCCACCAAGTCCAAGCTTTTTCATAAAAGAGAGCTATCTCCAGAATGGGAACAAAGCAAGGGAGTAAGATAGTCCAGTGCTGCCCTTAGCACCCATTGGAAAAATCACAGAGGAGACATAGCGGAATCACAAAGAAGAAGCCAGCGGGTCCCCATGTCATGTGCTCCAACATTTTATCATGGCGGGAAATAGTCTGGGTAGGCGTGTGACCTGCCTAAGGTCGCACCGCCAGGTCAAGGCAGGGCAGAATGACACCCCTGCTTCCCGACTCTGGTGTCAATGTGTGGAGCTGATTGGGTCCCAACATTCAATGAGAAAGGGAACCCCCGCATCTCTTCCTGGAATCCCAGCCTGCCAGACCCTGGTCACCAGCATCCCCCAAGACCATCTAGAGAATGCCTGCGCTTTGACCCAGCCACTCTATGTCCAGGACTTTATCCCCCCACTCTCACACGTGTGCACCAAGGCTTAGGTCCCCGGGTCCCCACTGCTGCATTGTTTCTAATAGAAAACGCTGGAAGCAATCTCAGTGTTCATCAGGGAGCTGGTTAAACATATTATGGTAAATCCACAAAGGATGAGTAAGAACGCTCTTTGTGTACTGATCAGGAACAAATTCCAAGACCCATCATTCAGTAAAAAACCTAACATGAAGATGGTGTGTAGAATATGTTACAAATTGTTTGCGGGTAGATGTGGAATATAATTTTTCCTTGTATATGCAGAGGTACAAGAAACCAGTGCAATTGCTGGACTCCAGGGAGGAGGAACTGAGTGATTTGGCTACTGGGATTGTAGAGAAATTTTTTATTGTATAGCCCAATGTTTCTTTTTCTATCTGGTGAATAAATTATATATTCAAACAATTTTTACTTTAATAAAAGAAATATGAATTAATTTTCAGAGGGGTTTTTTTTTTTTGACCTTTGAAAAATATCAGTTTATATTTGATAGGTTGTTGAAAAGCAAGCCAACATAAAGTAAATGGAAATCGAAGGACATTTAAAGATTATACGAACAATTCATACTGGGAGAAAAACACAAGCTGGCAGTAAACAGCAAATTATGAAAGGAGACAGAAAAACCACAGGTCTTCTGTAAATGAGTAGGAGCCTCAGCTAAAATAGAAAATGAGACTGAAGAAACAATTTGTTTCGTTCTTCAGTGGCCGCTGGGTCAGCGTTCACGTAGATGCAGTCGAAGTGCAAACTCTGTTACAGTTACGTAGAGGTGTGTGACGAGCTGGACTTGTCTCTAAAATCCCCTTGTCCACCCTATGGGAAGCTGTAGTGCAGGGAACTGGTTTGAAATAAACATTTTCATGTTGGTAAAAATCAAGATATGGCTGTTTTGCTTATAAATTGTATCTTAAACATTAACTGCTTTTTTAAAAAGCCAATGGAAAAAAAAAACAAAAACGAAACCCAGGAAACCTGCAGAGCGGTTGCACACATCCCAGTGAGGATTCCTAGGCCAGCTTTGACTTGGGTCTATGCTGCGAGTAAGGAGAGCGGGTGGCCGGACGAGACACTTCACCACTTCGCTCCTGTTTAGGAGGGGAGGGAAGGCCCCCAGGCCCTTTTCTGCCTCCAGAGAGGTTGAGGAGCTAAAGACCCTTTGGGCTGAGCTTGGGGCCCTGGGAACACTCAGTGTGCCAGCGACTGAGAGGGCAGCTGCTGGCGCCCAGCACCCTTCCACAGCCCCTCAAAGCAGCTCAGTGTGGGCTGGTTTCCTTGGGCCTTCTGGAAAGTGGCCCTTCAGGACAATGAAATGCCTGAGGGTTCCTGATCTGACCGAGAGGCCCCAACCTGATGTGGGAGATCAGACAAGTAGGTGAACTGAGTTCCCATAGTCCTCCCGGAACATCAGCCTTCCTGGCCTCCCAGGGACAGAGTGGGGATCACGGAGGAGAGTGGGACGCAGCAAGCCCTCCCTGGTTTCCCAGGAATACCAGTTTCCATGTGGAAAGACCTGGCTTACTCCCCAGTATGGCTCTGTAGCCTAAAAATAGGGGGGATAGTCTGGGAAAAGTTAGGTAAATGAAGTTAATCAGGTCCTTTGCTATAGACCTTCTCAGAGCTGTACGCATACATTAGCATATATGGTGTATATATATATATATGTATGTACGTTGTGATATGTGGCATGCAGCTATAATATGTGTCATTTTCCCAACTTATTTGACCACCTCCAATAGGTGTTGGAGGAAAACACCTCCTGAGATCTCCCAAAATAAAGGTAATCCAGGGAACACAGTTTGAGAAATGTAAATTAGATGAAAGTAGGGCAAACCCAAAACACTCTTCGAAGGCACAGTGATCAAGACAACGACTGCACTACAAATCCCTGTCACTAAGACCTCCTATTGGGTTTCCCTGGCCCTGCTCACTGGGCTAGGTGTTTCTCAAACTGTGGATCATAAACCTCTAGTGCAGAGGATCTTTTTGTTTCACGGACCCCTTTGCCAGTCAGGTGAAAACCACAGACCTCTTCCTAATTTGTATTATTTAGCAAACATGTCACACCTGCACCAACACATCCCCACAAGAATAATGATTTTTTGAATTTCAATTCAAGGTCACTGACCCCTTGTTAAGAACCCCTGCAATAGTGGGTACTGGTTGAGGACAAATGAAATAGGACAAATTAGAAAATAACAGAATGCACCGCTTTTAACAAGGGTAAGTCTTGTCTTGTGAAACACGCGTACTCACATACATGTGCTGGGTTGCAACAGAAAGCACATTTCTTACTGTGGGTTATAGTCAAAAAGTTTGCAAAGTACTGCTCCCGAGCTCCTCTCCAGGGGAAACTCTAGCCTGAGGTTACCGCCATCTTGCAGGTGAATGAACCTGCATAGCTGTCTGGGGAGAGCTTTGGGGACAGGTGCCTCTCCCTGGCTGTGTGATTATAGGACTGATTTTAGGATTAGCAGTGTCACCTTGCTGGACCCAGAGAATGACAGAGGCTCCCTTTGTTACCCAACATGCTCCAGAAATGCGACAGGTCTTTCATTCCTTTTTCAAATGCTGCTTAGCCTCCCCAACTGGAATGCACCTTTCTGCCTAAGGAAACCTGGATTGTTGAGGCTCTAGCTTCTGGGGTCAATTTATTCGGAGCGCAACTCCAGTGTGCTGAAGATTCATTTTGACTCTGTGCCTCGATTTCTCTTTGGTTGTTAAAAAGAGTTTTCTTTTTTAGAATGTCCTGCCTTGGCATAAGTCATTTCCTTCCTGTGGTTCTTCTCTGTGACGGGTGAGTATTTAAAACTTAGGGGAGTTCCCGCATGGACCAACTGGGGGCAATGCCCTGTGGTGCATCATTTTATTCCTTTGTCAAAGTCCCAGTGCTGTCACTGACTGGCTGTGAGACTTTGGGTGGCTGTGCCTCCGTTTGCTCCTCTGTTAAGGGGGCAATGAAATCTGCCTGCCAGGACGACTGTGAGGATTAAATGAGACAGTCTCCCTAGGACATGGCCACAGTCCTGGCAAACAGCAAGAGCTCAGTTGAGAGTTATCTATTTCGAACCACTCCTCCTCCCACTACCTCTTGGTAGTGTAATTTAGCTGTTTACATGAAATTTAAGATCTTGTCCAGCCCACTTTGCCAGGGGACCTTTGGAGGCTTATGAAAAAAATTAAAAGCCTCTACTATTCAGAGCTGGGTTCCTCAAACTTCCAGAAGTCTCTGCCTGAACCACCAGCTTTCCTTCACCTCCTCCCTGGGTAGAGAGGGTCTGGAGCCGTGAGGAGTTCAGGGGGGCTCTCCCGGGTCTGGGAGATCATGCAGGGCTTCTCACAGGGACCCCACCCTGCCTGCCTGCAGGATGGCCAACCATCCCAGTGTGCCCGGGGCTTTTTCCTGCTTTTAACACTGAAATTCCCATGTCCCAGGAAACACCTCCGTCCCAGGCATATCCAGACAGTTGATTTGTCTACTTGCAGTCTACTCAGACTCCTCTCAGGCCACCTTTAAGCCCCCAACCAGCCTCTCGTTTGGCACCACCCCCCTTCCTGGAACACTCTTCTTTTTTGCCCCCTGCACCGGGGTCTGGCTCCCTCTGCCCCAATTTCAGATGTCCCCGGCTCACTGGCACTTCTCGGTTGACTAGTCCACCCTCCCGATTGGACTCTGGGGCCCTGGGGGCCAAGGACTGGGTCTCTCCCAGTCCTGTCTCCCTCAGCACCTCACATGGCTGAGAGCAGAGGGTCAGTCAAGACCGGCCGAGGGGAAGCAGAAGAGCAAGGAGGGATGGGCAGATTGAGAAAAGTCTGCTCCAGGTCAGGAGGCGGCAGCCAGGAAGAGGTGCCAGGGACGCCCTGCTCAGCAAACAAGCCCAGGATGTCACCCCCCACCCCCAGGATTCCCCACCTACGCCTTTGCCCAAGCACAGCGGGCAAAGGACCAGAAGTGCCAGCAGGGAAGATAGTGGGGACTCTGACCTACTCTTGGTCATCTTATCAGGAACGCAAGCCAATTCCTGGGCTCAGGTCAGACTTAATCAGAATCCATGGGGAGTAGGGCCCAGGGGGGTTGCTTTCAGACAGGTGATTCTGGTGTAGTTTAATAAATGGGGATCCAGTTGTAGAACTTCTTCACCTGCCGCCTCCCAGACTCCTTCCCTGGACTTGACCCCTGGCTCTCCATTCTCAGGGGAGGCGAAGATAGGGCCAGTAATTCAGGGCAGAGGGCAGGTGTGTGAGGCAGTGACCCACAGCCACGGCCTTTCAGACCTGACCCTGTCCTGACCCTGGGCCCTGGAATGTGTGACTGACTAAGGGGAACAGTGGCTTCAGAGAAGGCTGGCTGAAGGTCCCTCTTCCAGCACATGGTCTTCCGGGAAGTAAAAAGTCAAGTCTTTGTTTTGAGTTTTTTAAAATTTATTTATTATTTATCCTTGAGCTATTCTTAACCTAGAGCTAGACCCCAAAGGGGAGCCATAGAGATCCTCTGGAGAGCCCCAAATCTCCTGAAATTGAGTGTACAGTGTGCACATGTGTGCGTGCATGTATGTGTGTCTGTGTGCTTCTCTGGAGTAATGGTTAAAAGTCTAGGCTTTGGAGTCAAATTCACCGAGTTCGAAACCCGGCTATCCCAGCTTACAACCCATGACACCTGTCCCTCAGCCTAGCTGAGGTCCCCCTTCCTCATCTATGAAGCAGGGGCGGTGAGAATGCCTGCCGTAGAGGGCTGTTGTGAGGACCAAGTGAATCTGTGCCGGTGCTATCACGAAACCACTTTCGGCACGTCTCCAACGGTCCATGATCCAAAAAGACGTGAAGAAGCACCTCCTCAGCCCTGAGAGGCAGGGCAGCGGGCTGGCTCCAGCAATGACATCTGAAAGCTCTGCCCATTCCCACAGGGCTGGCGGCAAGTAACTGCACCCCTCTAGGTCTGTTTACTGGTCTGTACACAGGGAGCCACCAGGGTACTTCATGGGACTTTTGTGAAGATCAGCGCAGTGGCTGACTTTAGGGTGCCTGGCACAAGACCAGCTCTCAGTGAAGGCTCCGCATCATCTTGGCTGGTGGGTGCCTACAGGGTAGGTGAAGGAGCTAGGCAGAACCTCTCTGAAATATTTCTTGTACCAGCTTTCAAAAAAACCATCTTCCATCCCAAAGCCATCAGGAAAAGGGTCCATTCCAGCCCTCTTCCTCTGCCCCACGCTCTCCACTGAGGAATAACTTCTCCTCCTCAAGCGAGGTTGCATCAAGGACAGACTCCAAACCATTGCCAAACCTCTTTTGGGGAGAGAATCACTGATTCCCCCCCGGAGCTGAGTGGGAAAGACCTTTTCCCTCTCACCTCCATCCCTTCCACCCAGCAAATGTGGCTTCCCCAACTTCTCCCAGGCTCCCAGAGCTCCTCCCTGCCCTGCTCCAGGTATCTCTTGGGCATCAGGGCGGTTCTGAAGACAGCTCAGGTGCCCTGGAGCCGTCAGAAGGTGCCAGAGAGTCTGCCACAGTGGCTCGGGAAGAGCCTGCCTAAAAGGAGAATCACAAAATCTCAGGTCACACAGGAGCTGGCAGCTCTGCTAGGACACCTGGTCCTGCTTCCTCGCAGTGCAGGAATCCCCGAAAGCCCCCCTTCCTAGGCTTGCCTGGCACTTGCTAAAAACACTCCGGGGCTCTCTCCAGAGATGCAGCTGTTCTAGGGGGAGATGTTGGGAGAGAGATGTTGAGGAGCATCTCGAGTGATTCCTATGAGCAGGAATCACATTATGGTCTGGTCTCTGCAACTGGCCTGGCTGCTTACCTCCAGGAATGGGGAACTCACCACGGCTTCCCAAGAGTGGGAGGGATGATGGACTTAATGGCCAAGAGCAGACCCTGGAGTCGGATGTGGGTAGAGACCTCAGCTCCCCATGTACTAACTCAGCCACATTCGACATTACCAAAGTCACTGAGCTTGATTCCTCATGGGTGATGTGGGGCCGTCATTCATTGCAGGCACCTACTTCCCAGGCAGTTGGAGGGTAACTTAAGCCGGTGTGGAAAATGCTCGGCACTGTCCTCAGTTACAGTGCTAGTGTTTTTCTGGCAGCTACTAGCTACCAGAGAAACAACAAAGTAGTCTTAGGTTCTTTCTTACATTAGGCTGATATCTGCCCTCCTAGGACATGTTCTCAAAGGGCAATATCCCTGCCCTCTGTGTCCCAATCTTTTTTTTTTTAATAGCCCAGCAGGTATCTGAAGGCAGATGCTACACCCCTCTTTACTGCCCCCACACCCCCACAAGACATTCTCCCTCTTGACAGTGAGGGTCCTAACACTGGGTGGCAATCCCCAAGGTACAGTTTGAAGAAGCGGTAGAGCTCTCCCCCTTAGACCTTCCATGACACCCAGATGCCCAGGGCTTCACACCATTACTTCTAGAAGGTAACCAACCCAAAGGAGGGAACAGATGACTCGGCTGAAAAACAAACAAACGAAGAGCTTTAGGAAGGTGGTAGAGGAGCACAGGGTGCTGAGGGGCAGTCCCAGGCGTCCGTCCACCTGGGGTCAGGGCCAGCCCTAGTGGAGGGGCCTGCTGCAGCTGGGCACGGCCAGGGGGCTGGAGCCCGACTGTCCTCCCAGCATTGAACCTGCACCCCTTGATCTCTCTCTTTTCCCAGGAGGGAGAGGGTGCCCTGAAAATCGCCCACTGCCTGGCCACTGCACGATGGAAGACACTGGGGATTTTTTTCCGACTCTGGGATGGACCCAGTATCTTCCCGTGGGGACAGTGGAGGAGTGGTTGAGAGCTGAGGCTCTGCAGCCAGGCTGCCTTGCTGCTATGCCCGCCTCCACCACCTAATCTCTCTAAGCCTCAGTTTGTTCGTCTGTAAAAAACGGATAATAACCACCTCACACGGTTGCTTTGAGAAATTAACAAGATGCTCCATATAAAAGTATCTGGCAAGCTTTGCCACTTTGCCCCACTGTTAGTAATAGTAGATGCTAAAGGGACCCTCAGGCTGTTTCGGGGATGGCACAAAGGTGAGGTGACCTACGCCTGCTCCCCACTGTGTCATGACCCACAGGTCTCTCATTTCCTCAGCTAGGAAGGATTTGGTCTAACATTAGCATAGACGGGGTCTCCCCAGACTGGCTGGGGAGACTGGAAAGGCTGTTTGTCTATGGATAGAGGTAACGCTGGGGCTCTGTCACCGATGTGCCCAACCCTGGGCACCTGCTTGTGGGATGGAGCGGAAGTGATGGCCCCTGCAGCTGCCCCAGGAGCTGTCCCTGGCCCCTTTGTGACCCCAGGAAGGGGATGGTCAGTCTTCCTGACCTTTTCTCCCAGCTTGGGGTAGGACATTTGGAGGCCCAAGTGCAAGGTTGTCCCTGGGGTGGGAATGTCTGTGGCTTTGCAAGGTAGGAGGTTTCTAGGGTTGTCTGGTGACCCTCCCAACAGCCTTGGGCCAGGAATTTGACGCAGCCCAGGGTTGTGTTTCCTTCTCTTTGCATTTGGCTTAGGGAAGTTAAGCCCACGTGTGGTCCTCGCAGGGCCTCAGAGGGGGTCCCCGCCCTTCTGCCTTCCTCCCGAGCCATTTATTGTGCGGCTACTGTGGGCTGCTGGGGCCACCAGTGATCAAAGCCATCTTTTTTTAGATTGCTAACAAAGAAGACTTTCTCTATCCCACCCTGCACTGAGGCACAGTAAACTTTCTAACAGAGAAGAGAGATCAAAAGTCAAAAATAGGAAACCAGAGGAAAATCTTGGCCCCTTTCCCTGGTGGGCTCACCGCACCTTGGCTTCGGTGCTCCCATACTCACTGCCCACCCAGGTCTGAGAGCAGTTGCTGCTGTAAAGCCTCGGGGGGTGGACCTGTCTCGTGACGACTCCTCTTTGGAAGACAGCGTTCCCCCCTTGGAAAACAGGATCTTCCTTTTCTTCCAGGCCCAGCGATTTCCACTTGAGGTTTTGGGAGGCTGCTCCAGGCTCTGAACAGGGGAGGGCCTCAGAGTCACACAGAGAGACCAGCCCTGAGGAATCTGAGCAGAAATGACTCACCTAAGATCACAGCTGACTGAATCCTACCGTTCCTGACCATGAGGGGGAAATCACACCTGATGTATCTGAGTCGGATGGACCCCGGCCCGAATCACAGCCGTGTGACGTTAGGTGTGACAATCAGTCTTTCCGAAATGTACTTTCATCCCCGTATAAAATAACACCTCCATCTGCAGGGCTGTCGGGAGGATTAAATTAATTTCTGTATGGTGCCTGGCCCTTGGTAGGTCATCAGCTAATCACCCTACGTGCCCCGCCCTCACCCCCCCCCCTCCCAGCCCCCACAGGGTGATTAGTCACTCCCTTCTCTGTCCTGGTTCCCATAATACTTGCATTGCCTCTCTTGGGGCATTTTTTCATTACTTCATTATAATAATTTACGAAAGTCTGTCTCCCCCTCTCTGACTGTGAACACCTTGAGAGCTGGAAAGTCAGAGAGGGACTTAGAGCTCCATTCCTGGGCCCCCCGCCCTGGCCCAGCCTGAACCCTGACTCTGTGCTCACACACCGACCCGCCAAGGCGAGCGGCAGATGTCACTCCCCATTGGCCAAGGCCTCCCCGAGCAGGCATGGCACCAGGAAAGTGGGGTTCAGAGCCCTGGGCCTTCCCCCTTGGAGAGGGGACATGCCCACCTGTGCCTGAGCCCTGGTGCTCTTCCTCCCCCTCCAGTTTCCCCATTAGCTCGTGGGAACGACCAGTAACGGCTTCAAGGCAGCAAATGGCAGTAGGAGCTGGGCTGGGGTGTGCACTTTGAAATAAACTGAGGCCTTTTAGTTCAGTTCTCTGGGAAGGAGAGTCCAGCACCCCTGACAGGTTTGCTGACCAACAGTTACTTGTCCGAACCAGAATCAGGTGGAGGGGCCCTGGAACCTGCCCGCTCGTCGAATATCTGAAATACGTCTGGGGCTAAGGTTTGAGAACAGATGGGTGTGGTACGGACTGGGCAATTTGGGCCACCAACCCCTGGGGTAAAGATGATGTTCAGAGAGAATAGATGGGCTGGCCTTCCCTTGACCCCCAGAAATATTGTGCACTGAGCATTCTGATGCTAAAAGCTCGGTTCTGCCAAGCACCTGGAACGCACAGCCCACCCTCTCACTGCGTATCCTTGCTCCTGCTCACCCCTGAGGCCTACACAATACTTGCTGTTTCTGTTCAAAATGTGAACACAGGCTGAGGGTGAGCAGCCAAGTTCCTGATGTGGTTTGAAGGGCACCAAGAGGCCTCCCTGCCCTCCAGCCCTCCACCCAGCATGCTGGCTGTGTCGGAGGCTCCACTCTTTGGCTTACGGGTAATGGCTCTGTGTCTCGGGAGAGCCAGCTCAGTTAGAAATGATCTGTCACTAGGCCACTCAGAGTCCAACACCATTTTGAAAGTTGTTTTATTGAGGTAATGTATATATAACATAAAAGTTGCCTGTTTAACCATTTTTAAGTGTACAGTTCAGTGGCATGAATTAATTTATGACATTGTACAATCATCACCACCACCCATTACCAAAACTGTTTCATCACCCTGAACAGAAACCCTGTGCCCATTAAACAATAACCCTCGATTCCCTCAATTCCAGCCCCTGGTAACCTTTAATTCCCTTTCTGTCTCTATGAATTTCCTTATTTTAGGTATTTCATATTAATGGAATCATATAGTATTTGTCCTTTTTGTGTCTCATTTATTTCCCTTAATATATTTCCAGAGTCCACCTATGTTGTAGCATGCATCAGAACTTCCTCCTTTTAATGACTGAATAATATTCCATTGTATGTATATACACATTTTGTTTATCCATTTTTCTGCTGATGGACACTTGGGCTGTTTCCACCTTTTGGTTATTGTGAATAGTGCTGTTGTGAACATGGGTGTGTATGAGTATCTGTTTGAGTTCCTGATTTCAGTTCTTTTGGGTATAGACCTAGGAATAGAATTGCCAGGTCATATGGTAGTTCTGTGTTTAACTTTTTGAAGAACTGCCAAACTGTCTTCCACAATGGCTGAACCATCAAAGGCCAACTCTTGAATAACCTTTCCTGATCCCCCAACACCTGTGCCCTTATTTTCTTCTAATTTGTACTGTTGGTGTTGTGCAGTGTTCCGAAAGCCAGAAAATGTATATCTCTCTCTCTTACTTCCTTCTAGATTTTTCACTGTATATAAAGTTAATGTGGCAAAAAAAATTGCATCTGTGCCCACTTACCTTAAAACTGTTTTTTACTTTATGATGTCCTTGTTATTAGTGTGCATATAAGACTGTACACAGGTGTAATTAAGGCTTGGAAATGATTTTGCGTTCTTCATTTACCTGATATTTCATATGCACTTTTTCATGAATCTACTTAAACTTCATTATTATCCTTCTCAAAAGTAAAGTTCTATTCCTTCTGTTTGACAAAGCAAAGTTTGCTTAACCAATCCTCTTTTGCTGGGCATCTGGACAATTTCCAGATTTTCATTATTCTGACACACTGCTTTAAATATGTTTATACAAATAGTTTTTTAACTTTTGACCAATTTCCTGGGGATGGCTTCCCCAGAAGGGAATTCCCAGGACCTATTTGGATTTTGAGCTCCTGGAAGGCAGGGACTGCCCTTGCTCTTCATTTGATATTTCATATCCCCCATGCCCACTTCTCAACCCCTGATGTGTCCATTATGAGGACAATATGCACGTGGATGACAGTGCAGGAGGTAGACCTGTTTTTCCTACTGTCCTTCCAGGAAGGGGCTAGTGATCTTTACTCAGGACATACTCTGATTCCTGAAGGGTTCAGCTGTCCAATGGGTGCTGGGAGAACCCTACCAGAGACCATGGAAGGAAGGACCCTGAGAGCACTAGGCTTGGTACTCATATCTCAGCCACAGAGTTTGACTTGAATTATCTTCCCTTGGGAACTGTTGTGGGTCCCACCAGATGGTGTGCTTTTGGGGTTTTTGCTTTGTTTTGTTTTTTTATGAGGCACCAGGGATTGAACCTGGGACCTCGTAAATGGGAAGCAGGCATTCAACCAACTAAGCTATACCTGCTCCCCTAGCAGGGTTTTTATTGCCTGGCAATGGATGAGTAAGAACAAAGACAGGTTCTTTGTCACAGCAAAAAGGCTCCTGGATTGAAAAAGCCCAAGACATCAGTGGTGAGCCAAGGTCAAGTATGAGTTGTGTTTCCAGGATATCAGGAACATTTCACTTCAGCTCTACGCCTTCAATAAGCAGAAAAGGGGAGGTTATATCCCATTAGTGAGACACCTCATGGGCCCTCAGTGCTATTCAACTGGTAGGTTGAGGCTAGTGTGAGTCCGTGGAGTCCTAGCCACACCACTTTAGCTGTGTAATATCAAGCAAACCACTTGACCTCAAACTATTTCCTTGGAGGTTGTACAATGGAGAAAGTGCTGATATTTGGGGCTCTACAGAGTTATTGTTAAAATTAAACAATGTAATACACATGAAAGTGCTTCATAAACACTAAGTAAATGCCATGAGTTGGTTATTGGTCTTGGGATCTGGATGATCATCATTGGCTCATCAGAGAATACCTCCTTTGTGCTTTTGAATTGGGCCTATGACCTGTGCCTTCTCTTTAAACCATCAGTTAGCTGAACTTAACAACTTCACTTGGTCTCCAGAAAAATGACTTCAGTCAACATGTACTGATTGTTATTTTATGTGCAAGACTCTGAGTTTCCTGTGGAAAGAGAAGTTACCCACTGTGTGCCAGACCCTTTCCCATCCATTCCTTTTCTCAATCCTTACCATAATATCAAAGGATGGATGTTATTATTCCCATTTAATGGTGCAAAAATTACTTGTCAAAGGTCACATCTCCATAAGTGGCAGAGCTGGGGTTCTAATCCAGTCTGTCTGACTCCAGGGCCTATGCTCTTGACTTGATATGTCTCTATCTCTCCATCTCTCCATCTTTAAGACTTTGGCCTAGATGGGGAAATAGGTCCTGAGATATATTATAGACAGGTACAAGAAGAAGGAAAAAGAACAATAATAGCTAACATTCATTGAGGGCCTGCTATAAGCATCAGTTTGCTATTGCCATATAACAAAACACCCCAAAACTTAGTAGCTTAAAATTGTAAGCATTTATTTAGCTCATAAGCCTGTGGATTGGCCAGGGGTTCTTCTGTTCTAGTGCAACCTCATTCCTACTCCTGTGGTCATCTATGGGTCATCTGTGGGCTGCTTTGTTGATCTTGGCTGGTCTCTCTCATATGTCTGGGGCCTCAACTGGTACAATAAGCCTGACTCAGCTCTACCTCATACAGTCTCTTATCACCCAACAGGCTAGCCTAGGCTTGTTCTCATGGCAGAGGCAGGGTTGCAAGAGAGAAAAGAAGAGTGCAAGACTCCTAGGTCTGGCCACTGTCACTTCTCCCATCTTCTTTCTGCCAAAGAAAGACACAAAGTCCACTCAGATTCAAGAAGTAGAGAAACAAGCTCGAACTCTTGATGGCAGTTCCTGCAAAGCCACATTGCAAAAGGCTGGAAACAGGGAGAACATTAATTGGGGCTATCAGTGCAATCAATCTCTCACACTATCGTTCTCTTCTATGTGATTTACCTGCATTTAGCATTTTAATTCTCCTAAAACCTCTATGAGGTAGAAACTGCTAATAGATTCATTTTACAGATGAGGACACTGAGGTACAGAGAATTAAGTAAACTTGTCCAAAGAGCATGTCTGCTAAGTGGCAGAGGCAAAATTGGAACCCATAGCTCCTGTTCTTAGCCACACTTGCCACATGTGAGATATGTTCACAGAATGGTGCGACCCTGGGGAGGAGCAAAAACAAGGCCATCAAGGCAGATGGAGCAGGTTGCAGAGCACCGAATGCCCAGCCGTGTGGTTCTGGAATGTGGCCAAGTCAACCAACTTCTGTGACCTTCCTCACCTGAGAAGGTGCTGAGGGAGGAGGGGGGAGGGGCCCTGGAGGATGCCGCATCCAGCATAGGCCATCAGTCCCCAAAGCCCTGAAAAATTAAATATTTTGTTGCATTTAATTTTTTAGAAAGGGCCCCTTGCTGGAACATCCCATGTCTGACTCGGTCAACGAGCTGTTTTTCTGAGACGAGCCGGGAAGCCCTTGGACCTCGGAGGCCCGGGCTGCGGCGTCAGCTCAGCATTGTCACAAAAATAGTCCTTCTCGGGGAAGGCAGGTACTTCCTCTGGCTGCGTTTCCCCTCTCAGCCCCGCCCGGCCCTCAGAAGAAAAGAGACAGAGAACCAACTGCACACAGAATTGGGACGGGGCTGGTGAGAGGGCTTTATGGGGACTCAACTGTAACAAAGGGAGGAAATGAATATGCAGTATTAGTAATTATACTGTACGCGTCCCAATTTGTATTTCAATATGTCATTTCCATAATAAAACTGCCAAAGCGAGTAACTAATGACACAGCTCATGTCAGGGAGTTGGGGGAGGAAGGGGGTGACAGGAGACTTTTTTTTTTTTTTCCTAATAACAAAATTGCCTTTGGCGTGAAACTCTTTCATGGCAGACTGTTCATGAGACAAAAGTACTCTAGGAGATGAAGCTGCCGCCCAAGACTCCTTCGGAAAAGGAACTGAGGTTGGGACGGCCAGCTGTTGGGAGCTCCCTGGGTTCCATAACTGTGTGGAGTTATGTCCCAGAGCGGGCGCGCAGGCTGCAGGATCCCAGGCCAGAGAAGGGCAAACTAAGATGCACTTTCGGCTTTGGAAAGCCCCCAAGATAAAAGTATAAGCGGGCAACAGTCTTGGGAGTTTGACTTTCCCTTCCCCTCTAAGGCCACCAAACCTATTAGCTTGCTGAAAAGGCCCTTGCACGTGCTGGGCCTCCCACCTGGAAGGCCCTTTCCCCCCTCTCTGTCTCCCTCCTTGTTTGTTTTAGCCCGACGTTTATGGTCACCGCCCTAGAAGGCAGCCCTGACCACCCGTCCCCAGCATTAGAGTCCCTGTTCTGAAGGACTCTACTCTCCACAGCCTGGGAGGGCTGCCCAGCACTCACCGCAGCACGTGGAGCGTCACTTCCTTTCCCCCGCCCCTCTGCACTGTAAGCTCCTGAGGGCAGGGGGCCCGGGTGGCGGATCCAGTAGCGCCAGGGCCCTTCTGGGAAAGGGGAGAGGGAGCAACTGCCACATCCTCCTCCACCACCCCTGCTGGTGAAGTCAGACTTAACTGATGCTGTCCCGAAGCCCATTTCCCCACCTATGGGTGGATTAAAAAATCCTAGTTCTCCCTTAATTGTGTGGGGCCGTAGCAATTACCAAGCCCTTCGTGAACACTATTTCAAGTGATTCCCTCCCAACCACACTGCAAGGTAAGCAGACAGATATTATAGTTATTCCCATTTCACAGATGAGAAAGCCAAGGTTCCAAGAACAATAAGAGACCTGTCCAAGGTCACATGGTGTGTTTATGGAGCTGAGATTCCAACCCAGGGCTTCAACTCCAACTGCAGGACTCTTCCCACTGATACAAAATGTGTTAGACGTGGTTCATGAAGTAAACCATCTTAGACTTTGGAACTAGAGGGCTTGAGATACCTTTAGCTCAAAATATTTTAAGAAGCCAATGCAAAAGAGATTTAAAATAATATAAATAGGGACTACTTGCCTTTTCTGAAGATATGTTGGGTGAATATTCTTTAGAAATATCTTCTAGTGAATTTTGATCTTAGAGTCAAATGTTTGGGGCAGAATGAAAGAAAATGAGTAGATTCTCTAGCTAAGAATCACAAACAAGTTTTCTGAGTCAAAAAAATTGCATAATCTATTTAGTTCACTCTTTTAATTCCTCAATCCCCCTTTTCATCCACTGTCTTGCCCCTCAGCCAAAATCACACTTGAGCCTCACCATCTTAAGAAATAAAACAAGATCAACCACAACAAGCAAAAAAGCAAAATCTTCTCTCAGCTCCATCTCCCTTTTCTATTCTGCACCAAATTTCTTAAAAAGTGATCTCAAGGTTACCACATCTTGTCTCAAATCCCCTTGTTCCCTCCATTTCCAAAACCACCCGCTACATCGAGACCCTTCTTTTCTCTCATTGGGACTGTTGCATAGCATCCCCAGAGGGTTCCCATCCTCAGCCGCTCCCAAACCCTCCTGCTACAATGGGTCCCCATCCACGACGCAGCCAGGTCCAAGTCTCTAACGCGGGTTAAGAAAGGTGTGGTAGACAGGGTAACAGTCCCCTAAAGATGTCAACATCCAAATCCCCAGAACCTGTGAATATGTTTCCTTTCATGGCCAAAGGGACTTTGCAGGTGTGACTAAGTTAAGGATCTTAAAATGGGGGAGATCATCTGGGACTATGCTGGTGGACCCAACATAGTCACAAAGGTCCTCTTCAGTAAAAGAGAGAAGCAGGAGAATGGGAGAGATTGGCAGGTGCTATGCAGCTGGTCTTGAAGACAGAGGAAGAGGCCATAGGCCAAGGAATGCAGGCACCTATAGAAGCTGGAAAAGGCAAGGAGCAGGTTCCCCCCAGGAGCCTCCAAAAGCCATGCAGTTTCATGGACACCTTGATTTTAGTCCAGTAATGGCCCGCTTCAGACTTCAAACATCCAGATGTGTAAGATAATAAATTTGTGCCACAAATCTAAGCCACACGTAATCACTGTTACAACAGCAGTAGGAAAGTAATATAAGACCCTTGAAAGATTTTCCCTGGTCGACGGTGCCAATCTGAGCCCCTGGTGACTCCCCTCCCCACCTGCCCAAGCTCTCAGCCTCCCTCAAGTCCACTGCTCTCTTTCACACCCCTGAGGAAAGGCTGTTTCCCCTCCCTTTCGGCTGCCTGTGAATTCCTCCTCATCCTTCAAGTGTCCCCTCTTACACAAAGCCGCAGCCTCCCTTCCGGGCCATATAGCTGCCCCCTCTCACAGCCACTGTCCTCTTTTTATTCTAACCCCTGGGGTAGGCACTAGGTGTTTTTGGTTGTTTTCTTCACTGCCGTGTCCCCTAAGC
Organism: Dasypus novemcinctus; assembly: GCF_030445035.2. Lineage (NCBI taxonomy): Eukaryota > Metazoa > Chordata > Mammalia > Cingulata > Dasypodidae > Dasypus > Dasypus novemcinctus. The sequence continues at coordinate 28,055,043 of NC_080678.1, read as the reverse complement.
CTAGAGTAGACACTCTGTAAATACATGCTGATGGCGGAGCAGTGCCCTTCCTCCCTGCTAGAATGGGGGCTTCCGGGAACACAAACTTTTCCTTCTTGGTATCTCAAGCATCTAGCACACTGCCTGGCACCTGTTAATTCCTCAAATACATATCTTGATTGATTCATTAATTAATAGCGGAAATCATCGTTGGAAAACCTATTGCTCTAAAGGCTTGTCTGACTGCAGCGAGGCAACACTTTAACTCTTCCCTGTCACCTATTTCTACTAATTGCACGCTTACCACGTGCCAGTGGCTTCCACACACATGCCCTCACAGCTTCCACAGCACAACCCTGGGTAGTCTGTCGGTCATCCCCACCTTGCCTCTGAGGCGACTGCAGCTCAGAGTGAAGCCCTGAGATCACAGAGCCAGCAAACCTTGGACGCTCGATTCAGATCCAAGTTTCCCAACACTGAAGCCCTGATTCTCCCACTTGACCTCACTGCTGTGGGGTGCAGGGGGGTGGGGGAGCATTATGCCTCCTGCAAGTCTCTTCCCCTGACGACCCACCCTGGGTGGGGAGCGCAAGGAGGGGGAAAAGGCGGTGGCGAGGGGACTGTATTTAAGTCAAAAACTATATTGGCAGACATGCTTGTGTGAGCAAAGAATATCTCCAGAAGGATACACAGGAAACCAGGCAGCTTCAGGCATTATTACAACCCTCCAGGTGGGGTTCAGGTGGGAGGGAGACACCCTTCATTTTTTGAGGCACCATGTTAGGCTCTTGGGATACATCCATAGACAAGGCAGATACAATATATACCCTTTTGTGCTATTTGAATATTTCCGTGGGTGCATTCCCTTTTCAAAATAAAAATGCTAAGTAAAGTAGAAAGGGAAAAAGAGCATCATACTATTGAATACTATGTACCTATTCAAAACCTGCAGGTAGTTTTGTTGTTTGGTTTGTTGCTAAAAAACAACAAATCACAATACATACAGTCTGATTTCCTGTATGTAGATCCAGACAGTGCACATCCGCAGAATTCTACATGGCTGGGTTGGCATACATGAGTGCAAATACATGACAAAATTCTGGAAGGATTTTATTGTGGTTGTTTTAGGGGATGTGAGAGGATGAACAAGAACTGGACTTTCTCGCACTCTTCTATATGCTTCTATATCATTTGAATGTTTTTATGCACATAAATCTATACCCTTATAGATTGGAAAAGGGTTCCCAGGCCAAGAGGCGCACCGCTGGTCCAGGCACACCAGTCCTGGGGGAGGTGAGCTCCCACCTGTCCTTCACGGCCGCTGCAGCCCAGGATTAACCAGGCCTTCCAAATCTTGTCGGAGGCCAAAGGCTCTCCCTTCTCTCCTCTGGAAACAGAAAGTCTGCTGGCCTTAAACACCGATAAACCCTCCACCTGAGGATAAAACCAGGGCCCTCGGGAAAGCTGGAGGGCTGGGGGGCCCTGGGGGCTGCAAGGAGCCTCCTGTTGACTGGCGTCCCCCAGGCACCTGCTCCGGGAAATAATGAGACAATACTGACAGCTCCCACGCGGGGGAAATTGCTTTCTTTTGCAGGGAAGACAAGTTCTTTTTTGAGGACGAAAAGCCACTTGCCCTGACAAAATCCTCGATTAGGATTTAAGCCAGGGCGCAGCGGGAGGGGCGCCCTGGGCATGAGGTCCTGGGAGCCTGTCCGAGGATGCCGTGGGCGTCACCTGACAGCGGTCACGGCTGAGCTGGGCTTCGCAGGCTGTGGCAGGAGCTGGGTGTGAGCCTTGACCGTCAGGGCTCCCAGCCCCTGGGCAAGCTGTTGAATGTGTCAGGACCTCAGTTTACCCATCTGGAAATGAGCCATCCTAATCCCTAAGCACGTGGGGGCTGGAGAGGATTCAGTGAGGTGCGGCACAGGCCAGCGCCCAGTCACAGCTCAGAGACCGGGGGCTACCGTCTCTGGGGTTTGTATGAGGCAGTTCCTCACAGCGGCTGAGCTCGGGGACCTGAGGTCAGCACCCCCCGTCAGACCCCCAGCTTCCCCACATGCTGGCTGTGAGACACGGGCAATCTCTTGATCCCTGGGTGCCTTGGTTTACTTATGGGTACAAAGGAAATAATGCCTGTACATGCACAGTAAAGCTGTTATGGTGATTAAACGAGCTGATGAATACACGTGCAGCAACATGCACCTGGCCGTGGTGGTCAGCACTCAGCCAGAGAAGGAGCTGCTGTCAAGGGCAATGATGATAAAGCCCTTGACCAGCGTGTCCTGAGGCTCAGTGCTTTCTCGCTCATCAGACGTTTTGCCACTGCCCAACCCTGTGACGCTGAAGCACTATGGAACAGGACAGCCATTTGCCGGCTCCCTGCACGGAAAAAAGACAGGGAAGAGGGAAGCGAATTTGGCTCAACGGATAGAGCATCCGCCTACCACATGGGGGTCCAAGGTTCAAACCCAGGGCCTCCTTGACCTGTGTGGTGAGCTGGCCCACGCGCAGTGCTGATGCGAGCAAGGAGTGCTGTGCCAAGCAGGGGTACCCCCTGCATAGGGGAGCCCCTCGTGCAAGGAGTGCGCCCCTCAAGGAGAGTCGCCCCACGTGAAAAAAGTGCAGCCTGCCCACGAATGGTGCCACACACACAGAGAGCGGGTGCAGCATGATGACACAACAAAAAGAAACACACATTCCTGGTGCCGCTGACAAGAATACAAACGGACACGGAAGAACACACGGTGAATGGACATAGAGAGCAGACAAGTGGGGGAAAGAGAGAAATAAATAAAAAATAAATCTTAAAAAAAAAAAAAAAAGACAGGGAAGAGACTCTCCTCCACATCTCCAGCTGTTCTGCGAGGGAGTTGAGGCCCAAGACCCCCATTTCCCCAGCATCAGGGCCAATGCTCTGCTCTCCAGACACGGCTCTCGGGCAGCCTGGCCAGGTGGCCTGTGACGTGGACTGCGTGCCCACTGGCTGTGCAGCTGGGGGTGGTGGGAGAGGAAGGGTGGCAAGTGCTAGGCCTCCTGAGGGGGATTCAGTACCCTCTGTGCCTTGGAAGTTAGTGAACCTGGAGGTCTGCGAAGACGTGAGACGCACAGGCGTTGGTGAGTGCCCCCCCAACACACACTCTTGGGCACAGCTGTTTTCAATTGAGTCGCATCTTCCCAAAGGCATAGGGAGTGCTGGTGCTTCCTGCAAATCACCTTCCCCTGTGATGGGCCATAGGTGGGGGCACTCTAAAGCTACCTGCTCTAATCTGAGTGCCAGCAACAGTTGTCACAGAGGAGCAGTCCCTTAAAGGGGCATATCACTCACACCACCTTCCAAAGATGCCACATCTAAAGTACAAATTGCCATAAGAAAGGCCCAAAGGTGTGCCATCAGCCCATACCTTTAGCATCAGTTAAAAGCTAATCAGGAATTACTTGGCAGCTCCCTGAAAAATAAGCATGGCACTCAAGTGATGGACATGATGTGTGTGTGTGTGTGCTAGAGAAGTGAGTGGGAAATGGACAGTTTCATACACAGCTCATGGAGAAAATGAACTGCAGGACAATTTGACAAAACCTTTCTATAACCTTAAAAATGTACACATATATACCCAGCTATTCCCTTCCAAGAATGTATCCTAAGGAAATAATTGAGGATGTGGGCAAAGATTTTGCTACAGGATGTTTATTGTAATGTTGTTTACAACAGTCAAGAAAAAAAAAAAGGAAGCAATTTTAATGTCTGCCATTGGGAGACTGGTTAAATAAATAAATAATGTCTGCCATTGGGAGACTGTTTAAATAATACAAATAGAAAATTGTGTAGCCATTAAATTATTGTAAAAACCTATTTATTGGCCTGAAAAGGTGCTCATGATTCTTTATTGAGTGAAAAAAAAGTTACAAAATAATTTGTACAGTATGATCCCATTTTTAAAATTAAAGAAATATATACGCACACACATACTACATAGCTAGGGAGAATATTCTTTTAGGGAAGATTTTGCTAGAGGACATGTAATACAGAGCTTTATGTAGACTGTCTCTGCATTACAGTAAGATAGTTATTTCACTTAACCTGTTTTGACCTTACCAGAGCTGGGGGTGGGTGGTGGGTGGTAGGTGAGTACAAATTAAGGGCCTTATGTAGGAAAATAGGGGTATTTGTGTGTATGTATCAAGCAAAAATTTTATCAGTGGCAGCTAGGATTAGGGACTCTATTTCTTTTTTATCTTCTCTGGATTTCTGTGGTGATTATTTATTTATTTTGATTAAAAAAAAAAAAGAGCAATGAGAAAAGATAAAAGATTAATGGAAACCCAAGCTAGGTGGTTCGAGGACCACAGGAGCTGAGAACCAAGGCAAACTCCAGGTGCTTTCAGAATCCCACCCACAGTCTCTCAGGGACCAAGGCCTGGGAGTTCACCTGGTGCCCCTTGTGCATGTCCCGCCAATTCCCAGGCCCTGTCTTCTGTGGTCATGTCACTTGGCAACTTCTCTCTTGGTGAGACCTAGAAAGGAGAAAATCCAAAAGGACATTAAACTGCTGCTGTGCAGGAAAGCTGTGAATGGGAATCGGAGGCAGTGGGAACTAGTCCCAGTAAATGTGAAAGAGAAGTCTAACCAGGACCCACAGCAGCAACCAAAAAAAAAGAGCCCCTACCTGCCTCTTTATTTCTTTTCTTTTACTCCCACCATTATTGAATGAATATATCATTAAACAACATTAAATGATGGCTATTAGAATCTTTGTTACAATGAATAAACATATTATATTAGACGTTGTGTTAGAGAAGCTCTATGTAACACTAATGCAATTTTTTCTTTTTAAAATTTTAGACCATGCGACTATATAATTCCATTTCTTTTTTGGATCAGAGGATACCCATGTTGAGCTAGAATACGGTATATGTTGATATATGTGTGTTTATGTGTGTGTATGTATACATAGGTATATAGAGTATGTATATGTATATACCTGCATTTGTGAATAGGGGACATAACAGTCTTCCCAGGGTAATTATGATTTATTTTTTTCCTAGTCCTGACCTATTTTTTAAACTAAATTTTTATTTTGACATAATTTTAGATGCTGTCTATCCTTTACCCAGTTTCCCCCAATGTTATATCGTACAAAACTATAACACAATATCAAAACCAGGATATTGACACAGATACAAGCAAGATACAAACATTTCCACAACCACAAAGAACCCTGGTGTTGCCCTTTTATAGCCACACCCACTTCCCTCCTGCTTCAACCCCTCCTTAATCCCTGGCAACCACTTCTTCTGCATAATTTTATCAGTTCATGAATGTTGTATAAATGGAGTCATACAGTATATAACCTTTTGGGATTGGCGTTTTACATGTAGCATAATTCCCTTGACATTCATCTAGACTGTTGCATGTATCAATATTTTACTGCTTTTTATTGCTGAGTAGCATTCCTTGGTATGGATGTACCACAGTTTGTTTAACCGTTCACCCACTGAAGGACATCCAGGCTGTTACTTCTTTGAAACTGTTACAAATAAAACCACCAAAATCATTGGAGTACAGATTTTGTGTGAGTATTTTCATTTCTGTGAGATAAATAGCCAAATGTGCAATTGCATATTTAGTTTTTTAAGAAAATATCAAACTAATTTACAGAATGGCTGTACCATTTCACATTCCCACCAGCGATATACAAAGGATTCCATTTCTCTATATCCTTGCCTGCATTTAATGTTGTTTTATGTTTTTGTTTTACTTTAACCATTCTGATAGGTGTGTAGTGGGGTATCTCATTGCGGTTTTAATTTGCATGGCTAGAGGTACTGACTATCTCTTAATGTGCTTATTTGCCATCTATAGTGGGTTTAATAGTGTTCCCCCAAAAGTTAATGTCCACCTAGAACCTCAGAATGTGATCTTAGTTGGAAATTGGGTCTTTGCAGATATAATTAGGTTAAGATGAGATCATACCAGATTAAGTGGTGTCCATATTAGAGAAGAAGAGAGTACACAAAGATATACACAGGGAAAAGGCCATATGAAGTCAGAGGCAGAGGTGGGAGTGATGCAGCTACAAGCCAAGAAAGATTGCCGGGAGCCACCAGAAGCCGGAAGAGACAAGGAAGTAGTCTTTCTTAAAGCCCTTAGAAGCAGCAAGACCCTGCTAACACCTTGATTTCAGACTTTCTGAACTGTGAGGGAATGAATTCCTGTTGTTTTAAGCCTCCTGGTTGGTGGTGATTTGTTACAGCAACCCTAAGAAACTAACACACCATCTGAATATCTTCAGTATGGTTTCTTCCCTCCTTTCACCTATGTTTTCATTGGATTGTTTGCCTTTTACTGTTAAGTCTTGAGAAATCTTTATATACTTTAGATACTAGTACATTGTCAGATATGTGGTATGATCAAACATCTTTGGCTTGTTCCTGAACTTAGAGAATATTCAGTTTTTCACTATAAGTATAGAATAATGTTAGCTGGAGGTTTTTTTATAACTGGTCTTTGTCAAGTTGAGGAAGTGCCCTCCTATTCCAATTTTCAGAAAGTTTTTGTCATGAATTCATGTTGAAATTTCCAAATGATTTTCTGACTGATAAGAAGGATAATGTGATTTTTTTTTCTTCTTTAGTTTGTTAATATGGTGGATTATGTTGACTGATTTTCAATGCAATATTGGACCCAGCCTTGCATCCCTGGTATAAATCCCACCTGGTTATGATGTATAATTATTTTTATATTTTGATGAACTTTATATGCCAGTATTTTGTTAAGGATTTTTGCTTCTATATTCATGAGAGTTATTGGTCTGTTGATTTCTTTGTTTTTACTGTCTTGGTCTGGTTATGGCATCACGTTAATAAAAATGATTACATGAATTGAAAAGTATCCTTTCCTTTCTATTTTCTGGAAGACATTTTTTTAAGAATTGATATTAATTCTTCTTTAAATATTTGGTAGAATTCTCCAGTGAAACCTACTGGTTCTGGAGAACTTTGGGGGAGTGTTTTAATTACAAATTCAATATCCTTAATACCTATAGAGCTTTTCAAATTATCTATTGTGTATTGGATGAGTTGGAGTATATTTTTGTTGTTTTGTTTTTGAGGAATTTTCCCATTTCACCTAAGTTGTCAAATTTGTATGTAGAGTTGTTCATAATATTCCCTTATTATCTGTTCGATGTCTGCAGGGTCTATAGTGATATTCTATTTCATTCCTTTTATTAATAATTTGTGTTTTAACTCTTTTTTCATTTGTCAGTCCTGCTAGAGATTTGTCAATTTTATTGATCTTTTCAAAGGACCAACTCCTTGCTCCATTGATTTCCTCTGTTATTTTAATGTTTTAAATTTCATTGATTTCTGCTCTTATGTTTATAATGCCCTTCCTTCTGCTTGCTTTGCTTTGCTTTTTCTAGATTCTAGGTGGGAACTTAGTGATTGATTTAGGACTTTTCCTCTTTTCTAATGTATGCATTTAAAGCTAGAAATTTCCCTTCATACTATTTTAGCTATGTCCCATCAATTTTGAAATTTTGAGACATTTGTTTTCATTCTCATTCTGTTCAATGTATTT